>NW_026526832.1:23902500-26725000 GCF_024362965.1 Panthera pardus
CTGATGAATCAGTAGTAATATACAGGTAGATTAGGAAAACATAGTAGGGAAATGGCCATCCACATCACTGTTGGAAAGAAATATAAAGGAAAACTTTTTGGTAATTAGAGACATTTGGAATTATGTTTTTATGTTACCTGAAAGCATTGAGTTCTCTAAGTTGTCTGATATTCCCTGAGGTAAACTCCATAACCATAAATATGAAAAAGAGTAGGTTTTGAGGCTTTGTGGACAATGGATGAGCATTAGGAGAATGGAGATCTTTAGGAGAATTGACCAAGGAGAAAGAAGACTGTGGTCAGGGTGACTGTAAATCAGGTAAGAGCAGATGTGAGTATATATCAACTATTGTTTTATCTCATCTATTGGCCCAAAAGCTAATCTTAGCCTTTGTTTTGGCATTTAGTTGTCTACATTTAGCTGTTTTAATACATTTATATATTTATTCACATATCTCTTTTTTATATATTTTTTTAAGATTCTGGAATTCTGTTCTTTCAAGGAATCAGAACTGCTTTCTCTGACCAAGTAGTGGTCCTGCTACAGATTTAAGGACTCTCATATAAAAACAAAATAACAAAAAAACAAACAAACAAAAACCCTCTTTAGTCAATACACAGGTGCTTAAATTATTATGGAAGGTGGTATTGTTTGGATATTTGAAATTCAGACTCTAGAATCAGAAAATAAGGGTTCTTTGTATTCTTCTACCATTTATTTACCAGACAGTTAAACTATCTATGCTTTAGGTACATTTTTCATAAAGTAGGACAGGTAATCATGGTACCTACTGTATTTGGATTTTTTTTTGGAGGGGTGGGCAGGGAAGAATTATATAGTTCTTACTCTGGTACTGAGTATGTAGCAAGCACTCACCATACATTAGCTATGCAGTAGTAATGCCCCGCCCTCTGGGGAATGTTAGATGTTGTCTTATTGACATGTGGAAGAGAAGAAAGTCTATATGACTAAAGGCTATATGTCTCCTTGAGACAGCATTTTATCATAGCAAGAAGAAAAGTTTGCAAATAAGTTCTTTGAGAGCTAAGGTTGTTCAGAATACAGTCCCTTGTCTTTAGTAGATTAATAATAAATATTTGTTCAATTGGGAATCAAATCCACAATGTTTTGACCTTGGTAAACAATCATATCTAGGGTCTTCATTGACTCTACTCTGCAGCAATGAGGGCTGTCATGAGTCTTTTTAAGCCAGCTCTTGTGGATCTCATTTTCTTTATGGGTAATATGAAGGGAAAGAGAAGATACCCTTTCTTTAAGCTCCATACCAGCTCTATGATGCTGAAATTCTCTGACTATCCCTAGTATACTATGATAAAATTGTACTCTCTGGGAATACAACAGGGAGCACCAAAACTGGGGTGGGTACAAGGTGGAATAAATCTGGAGGTGCAGAGATGTTCTGTCTTGCCCTAGGACTTGAAGCCTAATGCACATCCTGTTTCACCTCCTTTCCCTTCCAATTAAATGGAGTTCTGCTGCATTCCAAGTGCAAGATAAACAAGGCATTTATCCCAGTCAATTTTAACAACCTTCCCTTTGTACATTTGCATATAGCTTAACTTTCATACAACCACGGGAAGCTCATAAAATCTCAGCCTGCGCTGACCATAAAAAAAAAGGTATTTTTGTATATTGTTGGGTTTGTATACTTCCTTGAGGCACTAGAGGAACTGCAGGAGCCTTTAAAACTAATTAACAGCCCCCTGTTGGGGACATGGCACTTTGCAGTGATTTATCCTGGGTGGGAGTGCAGACCTGTGCTGCAAGAACTTCCAAAGCTGTGTGCAGATCTGAGGGGATTTGTGAAGCGGTGTTATTTACCACACACCTCCCACTACCCACTTTTTGGTGGAGACTGGAATCGAAATATCTAATGCATCCCCATCTTAACAGGAGAGATGACAACAGGTAATTCTTTACAACGGTGCTGCTGCTACAGTTATAGCCTCCCAGAACTTAAGATGAGTTCCCCCTCCCACTACATACGTTACTGTGTGTTTTAGCAAGTCAGGTTAGAGTGCTGCCTGGTACTTCTGACGTGTTTTAAAACATGTATGACTCTAGAACCTGGTGTAGTTATTGCTGTCCTAACGCTTTGGGCTGCAAACAGTTTCCCTTTCTCCCAGTAATAGAATGCTCTGATGCTATTAGATACTAGATTTTTAAAGCACTTTTTCCCTCAGTAATTTTCTAGCTGCAGAAGCAGATTTATTTTCAGTGGCTAATTTCCCCCCACAAGTCCCTGAAATAGTTATGAAGGGCATGGGGGCAACATGGTTGTTTCCATTCCCACTGACTCCCTCCCCAGTGCTCCCTTCTCACATAAGGGAGTTTATTTTTGACCAGCAAGTAGACTTGAGATCAAGCAAGAAAAAAAAAAGAAAGAAAGAAAAGAAAACTAATTTAGTATAAGAGAAAAAAAAAACATACAAGCATTCCAGGGACGAAGATCCAGAATGACTGGAGTATTCTTGGATCCACCTACATCATGTGCTAGCTGAGTAGCCATCGAGAGTTACTACAGCTTTCCAATCCTGAATTTCTTCATCAATAAAATGAGAATTAAATGAAACAATCTTTTCCTGAATCTTAGCACAATCAGTATCCCATGGAAAGGTTGAAATGGATTTATAAATGAAAGAAGCTTTGATTGGAGAATTTCTGGCATCAGAGAATTTACATTTGAACTAGACGTGAGCATTATTCTTACATTTATAGGTCTACCTGGTGTGTCTGAA
This sequence comes from Panthera pardus, assembly GCF_024362965.1. Lineage (NCBI taxonomy): Eukaryota > Metazoa > Chordata > Mammalia > Carnivora > Felidae > Panthera > Panthera pardus. Next base: position 23,905,260 of record NW_026526832.1, read on the forward strand.
TGAGAAAACAAGTAGGCTTTGGCTTTGTCCCTCATCTCCACTGCCTTGTCACCTATTCTACTTCCTACTTGTGCTCCCAGGGAGTCCTCACCCTTTGCCCCTAGTCTACATTTGCCTTCTGAGAGGCCACAGGAACTCACCAACTTTTTTGACTCATTCTTATATGGTTCCATGATTATCTTAGTCTTCAGTATTGAATTGTAAACCCTCACAGCCAAGACAGGATCCCATGTGAACTGTGCTATGGCCATTCTAACATAGATATACCTCAGGTAAGGCTACCATCTTGAACTATAAGAGGATAGATTCAGATTTATTCTTATCTATAAAAAAGCATTAATTTAAAATATATTTTTAACTTTCTTTTTTAGTATTTCTATTCTTTGTTAAGTCTGAAGGATATGAAATAGAAGGAAAAGAGAGAATATGCACAGAACGCAAGCTCAGATAGACATAATATGGATTCATTCTACTAAACAAACAAAACCAACTTTTAATTCAGTCATGTTTGGATATGGCACTTTTTTACTGAAACAAGATCATTGAAAAAATATGACATGAAAATATTTAGTGAAACTCTTGAACACATGAAAGGCATTGAAAAATGAAAAAGTTGGGGTACCTGCATGGCTCAGTTGGTTAAGTGTCCAGTGCAGCTCTTGGTTTCGGCTCAGGTCATGATCGCATGGTTTGTGAGTTTGGTTCTGAGCGGACAGCACAGAGCCGGCTTGTGATTCTCTCTCTCCACCCTCTCTCTGCTCTTCCCCCACTCATTCTCTCTGTCTCTTTCTCTTGAAATAAATAAATAAACTTTAAAACAAAAAGGAGAAAAAAAAGATTAACAATGGAAAATACCACCTTTTATTTATACAGCATTCTGCATATTTTAAAGATTTTTTTCTTTTATGACTAATAAAAGACTGAATCCCACATTATTTGTGAAAGACCAGGGAAGGTATTTTTTATCCAAATTTATGGATAAAGAAACAGTTTCAGGGTCCAAGGTCATATGATAAATAAGAAGTTCCTCTCTGTGGCAATTAGGCTTATGAAAAAAAATCCTCAACAGAGTCTAGAAGTTTTTGTTTTTGTTTTTTTTGTTTTTGTTTTTGTTTTGTTTTGTTTGTTTGTGTTTTTAAATTGGCATATTCTAAATCCAGTCAGAAAAATGAGAGGGTAAAGCAAGTCAGTTAGAAGAGAAAAAGGACATTTCTCTTTTTTTCTTCTTGAAATGTATTAAATGCAACTGTAGTTTTGAGAATCTGAATATACAAAATCTGAAATTAGCCAGTTTTGGAAACACACAGTACCAATTTGGATTTATAAGATTAAACAGGGAAACATTTTTTTCATACTTTTAGATTGATATACCAACTTTGTTTTTATTAGTTTAAAATAATTGTATAGATATATGTGTATTGACAAGAAATGATATGGGATGTTCATCATATACATTTAAGGAAAAATATGAAATAAATTTTAATTCTGTTTCTGTTTAAAATACCTATATTTACTTATATGTAGAATTCAACAATAGAAAAAGTCTGAAATAGCAGCATGAACATTTTTTTCAGCTTTACTGAAGTATAGTTGACAAATGAAATTGTCTAAGACATTTAAAGTGTACAACATGATGATTTGATCTATGTAAACATTGTGAAAAGAGCACAAAATTTTAATAGCAGTTATCTTGGAGTGGAAAGATGATGGCTGGGTTTTTTTTTCTCACATATTTACTGCGTGTGTGTGTGTGTGTGTGTGTGTGTGTAAGAACAATTCTACTTTCTCAGCAAATTTCAATTATACAATATAGTGTTACCAATGATAGTCGCCATATTATACATTAGATCCTCAGACCTTATACCTCTGTCTACTTCCCCTCTCCAAAGCTTCTGGCAACTACTTTTCTACTCTCTGTTTCTGTAATTTTGACTTTGTTTTTAGATTCCACATATATGTAATTCCATGTAGTGTTTGTCTTTCTCTGGCTTATTTCACTTAGCATAATCCCCTCTGATGTCATCCTTGTGGCTGCAAATAACACAATGTTCTTTTTCAAGGCTGAATAATATTTCATTATATATATACACACACACACACACACACACACACACACACACACACACACACACATATATATTTGTTTGTTTGTTTGTTTTGTTCTGTTCGCTAAAAATAATGTTAACCTTATAGAGCCAGAAACATTATTTGGGGGCTATAGTCACAACATTCAGATCATGTAGAATCACACCAGAAGAAAAGTATGCACTTAATTGGTTATTGGGATTCCTTTTGTAGGTATTTTATCTATGCAGATTTCTTTTTCCTTTGTGACAAGTTGCTGAGCCCTGATCCTGAAAAACTGAAGTTTTGTTGGAATTTAGGAGGGAAAGAAGAAATAACTTTGGAATTCCAAATGCTTCCTCAGATTCAAAACTTAGCCATCCCACTTAACTAGTTTTGTGCTTCAGGCAAGTTTGTCAACATTTCTGTGCTTTAAGTAACAGAATTGTAGTACCTGTCTCCTAGGGTCAGTGAAGAGTACATGAGCTAATGCAGAGTACCTTAGTGAGCATGAATAAATGCTCAATTTCATCATCACTTGGCAGGTATGATGACTTGATTGTAAGCCCAAGACAATGACAGTGCTGAGAACAGAGAAAAATGTTGCATTAATAATTAATAAGATGAACTTGATGGCAAGTAAGGGTAGCTTTAAACAATGTTGGTATTTAATATCCTATGTATTAAACAGTCCAGTGGTAGCCTTTCTAGGGTTTGTTTCAGCAGCTCAATGATGACACTAAAGACTCAGGAGCTCAATTATCCTCAAATATGATTTTGTCCCATGCATGATATGTTGCAGCTTTAGGCAGAAAGAATATGGTGGAAACCAAATTATGTGTAAGGAAAATTTTTCCTAGGAACAGTACCTCATCCTTCTTCACCCCAAAGATTTTACTTTATGCCTTATTGTGGAGAAATGGGTGGTGCAGCCACCCATAACTGTGAGAGAATCCAGAAAGCAAAAGTATGGTAAAAGAGTATTGGATTGCATTATTCATTCTCTGGAACTGGACACATTGTTCTCTGGACAGAGTAGAGGTGTCTTGAGCATGGACAGAGGAGGGTGGTAGGATACTTTAGGTATGTAGTGTTTGTCATGGAAAGACTTAATTGGACCTGAGATCTCAGTACCACGATGGAGGCATTTTGACTACCATTGGCACTAGGAGCTTGGTATTCAGTGGTGGACATAGCCAGTAAATACCACATCGTTAACACCATGGCATATTTTGCCTTGCCTTTTTGGAAAAGGTATTACAAATGTCACTCTTTACAATAGTGCTCAACTTGTGTAACTGGTTGTTAAATTCTGGCCAATATTCTTCTAGGTGGCATGGAGAAGTACCTACAATTAAACAAGTGCTTTTAATAATAGTGCTGCAAAGGCAATGAGCTTGCGCCAGAGGATTTTACAAAGAAATTTGGGGTTTTTGTGGGGTACTCTTTTTTTATTTTTTTTTTGCTTACCTAGGTTTTACAGCAAAGACAAAACTTTCTTAATTGATTTTATTACTTGTTTCACCAAAATCTCATTTTGCAATGCTTTGCACATTACCACATTGCTTCAGAGCCCGAAATCATCCCTGATTTAGATTTATGGGAAGAGTTTGCATATTTTACAAACATGGATTTTCTTCTAGTTCTAACAAAGTGCATTTATTTTGTGTACAAACCAATAATATATCTATTTTGGAATGTTTTTATTTAAATTCCAATGATTTATGGGCATCGTGGTTTGGCTGCCCATGTAGCATATTATCTGGCCCTTTCTAGAACCCTAAGTCTTTAATTGAGCAAGGCTATACTGCAGAAGCTCATTGATCACTATCTTTTGGCTTCCAAATTATCTCTTTTGGGGGAAGGAGGGGACAGGTTCCATTTAGTTTTTGTTTGCTTTTATTATTTCCTTCAAATCTCTGGCTGGTTATTGCATTCCTGTATCATTTTGAAATTTATAGTCTATTTAATAGCATTTTTATTTTTTATGATTATGTCAGTCTTACCCATAAGAGGGTCTTAGGGAATATGTTTTGAGTTTCTTTCAATAGCAACCACATCTAGAAACTACCTAACTGAATTATGAGTTTTATTTTTTTACCGGAGGGAGCTATGAAACGGAAATGATTTTAGATGTAGATTATAATAATAATTTGGAGGCATCTTTATGATGTGTGAGTTTCATATGACTCTCAAGCCTCGTGCTCCTTTGATTATTACTGTTCTAATAGAGCACTACAAAACTTCTAAACATATCCAGTAGCAATCTCCACTTCAGGGGTAGGTGCAAGGAAGCACGGGTGTGTTTAATACTGAATCATTCACCAAAATGTCAAGAACAGTTTGTTCAAACAACCCTAAAGGGCAGCACAAATTGGTGTTTCTTCCTCAGAGATTAAGTGTTTACCAGTGTTACTAAACATTAGTAGTGTTAAGTGTTACTAAAACATTAAAGTATCATTGGCGGGGGGAATAATTTACTGGAAGGATACAGGGATGTTTCAGGGCAGCACATAGTCCTCTTATGCAAGATCAGATCAAGACACTAGTAGGTTAACCAGAAACAAGATGTCCTCCTGTCTGTCCCTCTCACATGTGGTAGTGGGTCATCCTCATAGATGGATACAGACATATTACAGTGGATTAAGAGGATAGTCATAATTAGAACTAACATTATAGAATGTGTACCATGTTCCAGTCCCCCTTCTAAGTGCTCTACCTATATTAGCTCATTGGATCATCACAATGACCCTATGGAAGATGAAATTGGGCAGGAAGATATTAAGTAACTAGTTTAAGGTGGCATAAACTGGTAAATAGTGAAAAGTGGAGACCTGATTTGACCCCAGCTACCCAGTTTCAGATGTTCAGAGTTCTGTCTGTTTTTCTGCTCTCTCTGCTGACCTTTCTTTTCTATTTTTCTGCTTCATTCTGTACCAGATGGCCCCAGACCCAATATCGCACATTTTCCTGGTTCAGATGTCTGACAGAGATTGACTAGATTCTCTGGATTCTAATTCTGAATTTCTTAGAAGCACAGTATGTTTGGTCAGTCTGTGGGAACAGATCAATTGACTGTGGAGAGGGAGATGGGGTCATATTGTTCAGACCTAGTTGCCTGATTTCACCGTGAGAGATTAGAACAGATCTTATAGATAGGACATGGCTGAGTAGTTCCTTGCAAAAGCTGTCTCTTATAATTTATAACTAGTAATAGAAATATCCACATCTGGGGAGCTCCTTCACATGATCTCCAGTATTTCTCTATATATCCTTAATTATTAATTTTAAATCAATTTAATTTATATATCCTCAAGAACAATTTCTGAAAGGCAAATTAATGGTGACGTATATACTTTCTGGAGTCATTTTATATCTCTTCTTTGCATTCATTGCTCTCCAGATGAGAGTAAGTTTAGAAACCAAATAAGCACAATGAAGATCTGGCAGTCTAAAGTTGCCCTTAAAGATAATAGCTAAAATTAATTAACTTTATTTAATCCTCACAACAAATCTATGAGGCAGAATCAATGAAGAAACCGAAGCAAAAAGGTTTAAATAAATGATCCAGGTCACACTTTTAGTAAGTGACAGAATCCAGGTCCAAACCCAGGCTGAACGCAAGACCTGAACTTGAAACATTTATACCCTATTAACACATGTGCTTGTTTTTACTTATTTCAACTAGTATTTGAGGGTGGGGGGACGCATCTGAAAATACCTAACAATCTCAGATGTAAAAGTGGTTCATAGAGCAAGGTCTCCTCACACATATCTGCATCTGCTAGCTCTTAGAAGAGGTACTTTCTAGGAAGGAAACTAGGAAGGAAACTTCACAACTGTCTACTCATCTGGCAGCACTGGCGCCGTCTCTGGGAAGCTTTGGGAACTGCAAGCAGTTTATATTAGTGGCTGAGAGGTGAGACAGGGGTCTGAATTCAGGCCATCAAGATTGGAATGTAAGTACCTTCTTTTTTTTTTTTTTTTTTTTTAACGTTTATTTATTTTTGAGAGAAAGAGGCAGACAGGGGAAGGGACAGAGAGAGAGGGACACACAGAATCTGAAGCAAGCTCCAGGCTCTGAGCTGTCAGCACATGTGGGGCTCAAACCCACGGAAAGCGAGATCACGACCTGAGTTGAGGGTGGATGCTTAACTGACTGAGCAACCCAGGCACCCCGCTTAAGTACCTTTCTTAAACGCGGTGTAAATTTGAGCAAAGAACCAAAAGACTCCACTTCATTTTTAAGATCTGGGTGATGACGCCTACCTCCTGATTTCTGTGAGGATTAAATGAGAGGTGATACATGTTTAGTTAATTTGGCTGCTAATTTTAGGGCATGCTCAGTGCTTAGTCTCAACTGCCTCCTGTCTCTTCCTTTTCTCCACCTACCAGTATTTAACACCGTGGTCCTCACCAGCCCTGGCACATTTTAGCATTAGAATTTCTACTTTAATTGTGTGGCTTTTCAGTTTGCTCTCCTGTATATCTTCTGTCAAATTGTAGCTTCTGTAATAAGTGAGTGACACTCAAGAACTCGTAAATCTTCCTGAATTCTTTGCATAGGAAGGCTCAAGAGGCAATACTGTGATATCTTAACTGGCCTTTGGATTTGCAAAAAGCCAAAGAAATCATCATCCACTAGAAATAGCTTCCAAGGAGAAACCAGCAGGAGAGAGAGAGAGATGTTAGGCCATCTCTGGCTTTTTTTTTTTTTTTTTTTTTTTGAGAGGACTAATATATTCAGCCATCACAGATTTTTCCTGGGTGGAATATTTATGAAATATGACACTTTATGTTCTAAAATCATATTTTATGATCAGCAGAATCTGTGCAGTCTTAAATCTGCATTAATAATAATATAGATCTAATTTCTATCACTCTTAGTTTTTGTAGGATACTTTTATATAAATTTTTCTGTCAGTCCTTAAAAAATGAATGAAGTATTTGTTATGATCCCTATTTTATAGATGGGAGAATTGGTTTCCAGAAAGATTAATGGCTTCTCACTTCATTGTTCAAACCAATGGCTCTCATGCCTTGCAGCATATGGCTCGACAGCATAGAGTTTGGAATCAAAGGGACTGGTTTTCATCTGAGTTTGCAAGGTAGCAAAAATAAAGACAGGAGTGCCTCCTTCATAAATGGGGAATGTGTTTGGCCACAAGTACCAGAAAGCCAATTGACAGAGATGTAACCAAATTGGGGATTATAGATCTCACACAAAAAGAGACATGGGCCCAGTCAACTTCTAGTACTGGTTTCCTCCTTTAACAGTGTTGTTGACAACCGATCTGCAGTTTCCTTGGCTTTTCCCTATCCTGGTCACCACTTCCAGAGCTTCAGACATGCTGTCTGTGTCTGGGGTAGAAATAAGAAGGGGGAAATGTCGAGTCTCGCTGTTTCCTTTTGTACACAATGCAAGGGCTTTGCTTCCTCTAAGTCCTCACCCCCATGGACTTTGCTGCTCTGTCACAGTGTGAACTGTTACTTGGCCACCTCTTCCTCCCAAGGACTCTAGGAAAAAGAATGTTGACCTTGGGACTGCCAGTGTTACTGCCCAAGTAGAACTGGACCATTGTTAGTAAAAAGTGGGGGAAAGGGGTCTTAGCAGGGCCAGCAAGTGTGTTTGTCTCACACGGCTTTTAGAGAGTTTATTCGGTGTAACTTTTTTTGTTGCAGAATAGGTATGTAATAAATAGCATTATGTGTAGTAACATCTGTAAGATTAATAACTAATAATATGATGGCAGCACCGTTTTTCTTTTCCATAGACAAAGCACCTTTGAAATAAAAATGGTAGTTAATAATAATTATCAGATTTGAATGTTACCTTTATTTTTATTGTGTTGAATTCTCAATATCTTTTAACTTGTTTTTAGCCCCATAATATTCCTCTAAATAATAATGGAGAGTATAATTATTATACTTTACAGACAGGAAAATAGATCTCCACAGAGGTGAAGGGAATTGCTTAAATTAATGGCAGAGCATGTGCTTTTACTTCAAATCTTGCAGTCTGATCTGTATTAGTACCGAAAAGCCACTACTTCCTCCAGACTAACAGAGGGAGTGACATACATAGTAAGCAGCAGTCATATTGTTGATGATTCATTGCTGGAAAATTAGCAATAGATAATATTCTCTTGTAATAGGAACCCTTGCAATTTAAAAAGTATTTCACTATTTGACATTTAAAAAACATGAAGTAGATATTTGATTTGCTTGTGTGCTCTCTTAGGTAAGTTTGTGACCCCTAATTAACTTACAGAGAAGTCATTTCCTGGTGCTAGTCACTGGAGCAGATGACATAGCATTTTTCCTTTTCATTTCTGCAATTTCTTTGGGATCTTTGTAGATTCGCAACACGAAAGGAAAATTTGATCGTTTTCAAGTTAGATGGAAAAAAATGTACTTGTCTTTAGTCTCTTTGGCAGTAATGGGTGTATACTAACTGCATTCAGTAACTACTGGATATAGATATGATGTTGTCAGCCTAGTCTGGGACAGAACAGTGAAGTTGAATGAGGCAGCTAAAAATAAAGCGAGGGATGTAGATTGTTGTATGAAGCAGGCTCATGCGGTACAGGCTCATCTGCCACCAAAGCTCAGATTCAGGCCATCTGAGGACCACTGCTTGACAGAGAACTACATACTCACCCACCATTAATAGGAAAGGAGGCCTTCTTAAAGGAGTTGACTTATCACTTGTTTTCCCCCCACATAAATATAATTAACTATGAAAGGTAGTGATGGCAGCAGAACATCTGTCTTTAGCTTTCAGATTTTTCACAGTCTGTTGATTAGGTTATGTTTTGTATTATTCCAATGTCCACAGCTGTCAAGTGAGATGGGAGCAGGCCTGCCCGAATCGGGGAGCGGAGGTCTGCAACGGCTCTTCACGTTCCACGTGGTAATAGCCGGTGACAGCTTCTACTCCGAACAAATTGTTTTCCGTTGGTTGATGGGTCTCAGCTGTTCTAACCTGGGAAGTGATGAGTTTTGCTTTCATTTGGAAAGTAAGATCTGTTCAAATAGAGTTGCTGGCTTCTTTGGGTATTACTCTTTGTTTGAATGGTTTTTTTTGTTTTTGTTTTTGTTTTGTTTTTTGTTTTTTTTGTTTGTTTGTTTGTTTGTTTGTTTTTTGTTTTGGTTTTTGAGCAATGTGCCTTGGTCCATTTTGACAGCAAGTTCTAAACTTACCAAAGCGTGATATGTGGAGGCTTCCAAGGTCTGTGCTGTTCCTGATACATGGGAGGGGGTGATCAACAAAGGGCACAGGAGCATTTTAATCTCACTCCCACCAAGCTCTCTGAGATTGATTTTCCATCTTGATTCAAGAGCATTTGTTCTCAGGCTGCTACCTTTTCCTGGAAAGTGAGATTAGCTCACACCAATATCCTTGGTAATGCCAAACAGTGGAGTGCTTATTAAAATAATAGGATGGGGAAACACACAGGGTCTTCTTTCAGCATTGTTAGATCTATAGACTTAATTTTATATGCTGTAAGTGGGAGCACATAGCACGGGAGTTGAGTATGCTTAAAATGGGTAAGTCGAGAAGATTTTCCTCAGTGTCTCCCTGTTCCTTTCCCCCTTTCTCCATATCAGAACATAGCCTTAGAAAAGGATTTAAACATTCTTTGTCCCAAAGGTATAAATCATGAATGATTGCTTGGTTACGTGCACTTTAATAAGAAACAAGGAAAGGTATCTATTGCTATTCCCTACAACTTTCTGTGATGGAAGAAATGTTCCATAGGAAATGTGTATAGTATGCCAGAGGGACTCAACTTTTATTTTCATTTCATTTCAATTAACTTAACTTTAAATAGCCACATGTGGCTAGTGCCTACCATATTGGAAGTATGGAAATAGACCATTAATGATGAGCTTTATTTAAAGCCTTCAGCTATTTCGAATGCAGTGTGTATTTTTGAGGAGGGCTTAATTATCCTGACATTAATGAAATGGTACCATTGCCACCTGAAAGACTAACTCTGACCAATTCTAGTGTCTAGCACAGCAGTCTTAAATCATAATAGGCAACAACAAGAATGAATATATGAGTATAATGCATTAGATCTCCAGTGTCCCTTTCCTTTCTTAGCTTTGATGATTACATTTAAAATAAAATGTCTACATGCAACTAGCAAAGAGTAAATACTCCATTAAAGGCAGCTGCATTCCTTTTTACTATCATAATTATATGACATTTCTATACACTCTAATTGCCCATGTGGCATCAATCAGAAGGGTCATTGAGTCATAGAATCCCATAAGTGATTCTGCACTTAATGTCACCAATGACAAAAGTATCACAAAATTATAGTTCTAAAGATTTAAGCATCCCAAAGAGAGTACTAAAAACATTACGTCCCAGACAGAAGAGCTTTTGCTGTATGTGATTCTATTCTCCACTCAAAATCAGCATTACTACTTATGAATATAGTTACCAATATCACAGAATTTTGGACTTTTAAAAAATCCTGTACCTCCTTGTCTGAGTAACTATTGTATGGTGAATTTGGTGGGGGCAGGGAGGGGAAAGGTATCTATAAACTATATTTAATTGTTAATTAAGGGTGGATTGAATCTACCCTCATTTCCACTGAGTGTAGCTATAAATTTCTGCCGTTCATTCTTCCTGAAATGAATTCATTCCTGTATTTCCTAGTGTTCCCACCCATAGGACTTGTCAGCCACTGCTCCAGGCATTGAGATTGGTGGAAACTTATCCATTGGTTATATTAACATGGGAAAAAAAATTCTACCACAAGGCACTAGCTGTCAGCCATATGATCTGAAGTAAATTCAATGGAATTGATTTGTTTTAATTCTTCAGTATTTCTAATTGGTCCCAAGCTGATTGCCAGTTAGTGTTTATAGCATTAAATTCAGGTTAACCATTTGGTTGTCAATCTTTGCATTAGCAATGGACTCAGTAATGTCAGGGCTCCTCAACTTGACTGTAACTTCTTAGTGACCATATTAATATTTATTTTCTATTCTTCTTGTGACATATAGAATGATTCTGATGACACGAAATATATTCAGTGGGCCTGTAATAGATTATTAGCAAAACAACTGAATTCCTCGGAGAAGGGGTCAAGACGACGATTTTGTTGTTGTTGTTCTGTAGCAAAGAAGACTTGCAGGTATGGTCTGCTGTGCAGAGATGGAAATACAAAACTACAGTAGAGATCATCAGGTTTGTGAAGCCTGGAAAACCATGAGTAAGAGGGCAGACTGGTCATTGGACAGGGGAATTGGTGGGTGGAGAGCCAGTGTTGGAGGCTGAGACTTGAGAAATGTCAAACATCTGAGTAGAGTGAGGAAAACATTGCTGGCCCAAGAATCAGTCTGGGATGGAAAAATAGAGACAAGGCAGAGTGAAAAGATGAGTCTGAGTCCTCCTTTGCTAGAGAGCTAAGCTTTATCTCTGTAAACCCAGGCACAGCATCTGAGACTGGATAAGTAGGACACCGGATTCAGTTTATTTTGTACATTTTTTTCCTTTGATAAAAATATAAATCTCTACTCACTCATTTCCTTCATTTACATTCACATTGATCAGTTAAGACAAGCAGTTGAGATGGGGATAACTTTCCAGTTGAGCATGTGTCAGCATGATGCTAAGAAATGTAGTTGGTGCACTGTACTCTCCCTCCAAAAATTTGGATGTATCTCCTTTATGTAAACAGGCCATACGAGAGGTGATCTGAATAAGTAATAAGGAAGGAAGAGATAACAAATTTTGAAAAAAAATTAACTCACAGGCCAAATCAACAGCATTTCATTGAGCAGGATGATGGTCCTTCTTCCCTACCCTGCTGTAACTATAAGGGAAGGAAAATCACACTGACTTGGTTCTGAAATTCTCTCCAGGGGAGCCTGTTCATCTAAGGCTATACTTTTGCCTGTACTGAGTTTTTACCAACAAGTGAATAATAATCTGAAATTAAAGGAGGGCAAATCAGAGATGATTATTCAATAAATTGCAATCAGAAGTTAAAGGAAGGCAGGCCAGTGATCCAGGTTTGAATAAGGTGGCCATGAGAAGTCAGAAGCTGCCAAATATTACAATCACAATTTCATGCTTTGAGGGGTCAGCTGAGTTGATGGAGGAATCAGGCAGCAAGGGTATAAAAATTTTGCACAAAACGTTCTGTGATGAACATTCTCTGCTACACATCTTCATTGTGTTCAGGAAGCGGAATCTTATGCATGCTCTCAGAGCATGAAAGTTTCAAAAAAGACCATTATAGTCACAAGACCACATTCTTTTTTTTTAATGTTTATTTATTTATTTTGAGAGAGAGAGAGAGAGAGAGAGAATCTCAAGCAGGCTACACGCACTCAGTGCGGAGCCTGAAGCGAGTTGATCCCATGACCCTGGGATCATGACCTGAGTCACAATCAAGAGTCAGTCACTCAACCAACGGAGCCACTCAGGCACCCCATGAGAGCACTTTCTTTAATATACATATATATACATATATGTGTGTGTTTCCTCCAAAATAGTATCTTGCTTTTGTACTGTTTTATAATATGCTTTTCTCACTTACCAGTATATTTCCCATATAAATATTGAAATATAAATTCAAATTTATATTTCCCATATAAATATTGAAATCATGGTTCTATATGGTTCCTAACAAGAAAAAATATGCTGTTTTATTTGTAACTATTAGTTACTTTTATTGATCTCATGTTATCTGATAGATCATCATTGGAGCTAAAGATATAGTGACCCAAGATTAGCAAACTTTCACAAAGGTTTAAAGGGCATCAATATATTCTACTTTTTCTCTATTCTACTTCCAATTCTGCTTTTACCCCTATTATGATACTCAAAGGCTATAATGAAAAATATAAACATTATAATGCAGATTGGAGGAAGGGAGAGTCTAGGGTTTGTTGGGTCTGGAGCCTCACCTTTTTGTATGCTATTACATATTTGTAGGGTTTATTTCAGATTTCATAGGTTTTTATTTGAAAATTATATTGAGATAAGTATAGATTTATATTCAGAAGTAAAAGAAAAATACAGAGTGATTCTTTGTTTATTTTTCCCAGTTTCCCCTAAAGGTACCATTTTGCAAAACCATGGTATAATATCACAACCAGGATATTGACATGAATACAATTCACCAAGCTTTCATAAATTTCCCATTTTATTTTTACTGGAGTGTGTTGTAAAAATACATGATTATATTCTTTACTAATGCATATTTAGTAAAGTTTTTTTTACTCTTTGGTCACCTTCTCCAAGTTTGAATATTTAATGTGTTTTACCTTTTGTGTTTGGTGTCAGATATAGTTAGGGTTTCTTTTTTCTTTCTTTCTTTCTTTTTTAATTTGAGTATAGCTGAAATGCAATGTTACATTAGTTTCAGGTTCATATCTTTTTATTTTTATCCTTTTATTTTTTATTTTCTTTTATTCCTTGAGTGGATAGAATTTTTTTTTAAAAAAATGCCTCTTTCTCTTGGATTTGAAAGACTTACATGATCATATACTATGATTGTAATACATTTGTTCCCCTGACTTTTCCAACATGTGGCACTGATACATCTGCCTTTTCTTGGCCTCATCCAACATCCTCCAGTTAGTATAGCTTTAAAATATATTTTATTCTGTGGGAGAGAAAAATCTCTACTGTCATTAGTCTATTTAAAATGAAAGCTTATTTGCAATCTTTAGACATTTATTCTTCCATATAAATAATTCATATAACTTGGTATTTGTTTTCATTTCTTAAGGAAATCATGTCAGTATAAGATTGGTTTGTATTATGTTCATGAATTAATACTTGGAAACTTTTTCTTTCTTTTTTGTCTTCTTAAACATTTTTCAATATAAATTCTTGCCTTTTAACTTAATGCCATATCTTTCTTTTTTGTTCAAGTCTTTTCCACGGACCTCAGCAGAGTTAACTCAGTTTGCTTCACACAGGTTCGGCACATTTCCCAAGAGCCTTGAAGAAGGTCCTGTAGCAATTAGATTGAATTCTTAAAAACGGGTCTTCCTCACATGCTTCAGTACATTTCTCTTTAGACTTGCTAGTGGCAGGGTGGCCACAACTGTTGGAATGTTTCCAGTAAGTGAAGGGAAGACTGAGTGACATGATTGTTTCTCTCTAATGGAAACTCGGGGTCTAATTTCGACCAAGACTCAAAGTTGTTACTCAGTGGGACAGGACTGATTTCTGAGCAGGCTAAATGATCTCAGAAGAGTCTACTGCTTTCAATATAAGCTATACATCTCCCTAGTTGTGTTCTCTCCGCAATTCCATTTCCCCCCACTCCATCTATGCCCTCACAATACAGAAAAGACAAGAATGCTCTGTCACTCAGAAAAGTAGGCAAATGACTCTCACATCAGGTGGGAAAGATTCAAAGATAATTCAAGTAGACCATATCAAAGTAAACAGAGGATGTGGGAAGTGGTTTCTTGGAATAAAGCAGCTTTTCCCCACTATTTTTGCCATTCAAATATGATCATATGACTTAAGTTTTGACCAAAGGGATTTGACCTCCAGATTTTTCTTAGTATGAGAGGAAAGTAAACTATTACCTTGTTAACTCACTGTTATTTTGGGGTTTTCTGATCATTGCAGCTGAACTTGATTTTAATAAATATAGGATGAGACTTTTGCAGAAAAATTCATACATAACAGCTGCTGCCACAACATATCCTCAACAAATTATTGAACTTCATGAATGGAGAAAGAAATTTTCAATCATCCAATCAGGAAAACAACTATGTGAAAAAAAATCAAGTTTACTTTCTAATTCATAAGAACAATGTTGAATTTTTACAAAAAGGCCTAGGTCTACAAGTTAAGCTTGAAATCGTACAAGACCAAATGATTATAACAAGCTGAGTTATGTCTCCTATCCAAATCTTAGAAGAAGACATTCCAAAAAAATGGGGATAAACTTGGAGATAACTGTTCTGTGGGAGAATCTTGGGGAGAATTTCTAAAGAAAGAAAGAAAAAGAGAGAGAGGGAGGGAGGGTGGAAGGAAGGAAGGAAAGAAGGAAGAAAAAAACAGGAAGACCTGACAGTGAAATCTATCCAGAATCATGAATGGGAAAACCATGGTAAAAAGGACTGGTGAGGAACACTGGTGGTGTTTAAATATTACACTATAAAGAAATGGCATTGGAAGACATGATATTTTTAATCTTATGCATAATGAATGAGTAACAAAACTCCCAAAGTGAGAAAGGGGAAAGTGGGAGAAATCATAAAGTCTACTTGTTCCAGACTTCTATATCAAGTCTTGGTATATTGTTTGGACATCTTAAAGTCAATGTATGTAAGGCCAGATTTGTGGTCTTTTTCCCCATATGTGGGCCCTTTTCATTTTCCTTATCAGTGAATAATATCATTCGTTCCCAAACTTGTCTGAAAGATTCCAGTGATCACTTTCCATAAGAGGCTTAGTGTTCTTGGTGCTCAATCTCAGGCACATGCATGCTTTTTCCTCTGTGTCTTTCTGTCTCTCACCTTACCCTGTTTCTCACTCAGATATGGACATGCAGGAAAGCAGCCTTTCACTTCTACTTCCTGGGACAGGATCATAGGGCCAGGACTCCTACAGATGCCTTCCTTGAGTGGATAGATTTAATTCAGGGATTAAATCTATGTCCCCAGTATAATTTTACCAAAATAGGCACTGTATCATACCTCATCTGTATTCTTGAGTAAATTCTCAACACGGTTCAGAAACAAGAGAGAGAGGCTTATAATTAATCTCTGCCCCCTCAAATCACATCATTATCTATTGTTTCTGCCTGTGTGGGTGAAGGACATTTTACCAACCCACTGTAACTGAAGACTTTGATAACCTTTCTGAATCATTTAAGTGTTTCTCTTGTGTGGAGTACATGTGGGGTTTTGATTTGTGGTCCAACTGATATCGTTTCTTTCAATTAGTATTGTAGCCAATTTACACATGCACATAATATAACAAATATGTTTAGCTTTAGATTTTTTGTGTGTGATATGTTTCTATGCTCTTTAATCTTCATGTGGTGATTTTATTTACTATGTTTTGTGTATGCATTCTGATAATTTTGAAGGTCTGTACATTTTCTCCTAGTAGGTTTGTAAAGGTAACTGTAACTATTACTTTATATAATATAATTAGCATTTTTTAAAAGTAATATCTATTAAGCAATAATAGCCTTACAAATTTTACTTTCTCTTCATTTTTCTGTTCTTAACCTCCTGCTTTTCATTGAACTTTGGTTTCAAAACATGAAGAAATGAGTATCTATATTCTATTTCCAACCATTTATTTGGTTATAGCATACCTACACTCTCAGTGTTTATGACTAAATCTAAAACTAAAGTTTATGACTAAATTTAACCATAATCCCCACATTTCTTGTACCTCAGTTGCATAATTAAATGAATTCAATGCCACTTGACTATAGACTTAGTTTGAATCTTCAGTAGGTTAATAATAATAATAATAATAATAATAATAATAATAATAATAAAGTACACAAAGGACCATGGGAGAATCTTCTTTAAGTTAGCATTGAGATACTTGAGTAGCTCCCTAAAAGTATTAAGGTAGCATTTTAATAACTGCCATAACACAACTAATATATTTTTTAATTCCCTCTACTCCTGTGTTTGGTTTGTGAATTGGTCAGTGTCTGTAGAAGAGAGGAGAGATGTTCATTACTAACATGCAGAATTCCAATAGAGAACATAAAATATGCAAAATGGTGGTTAAAATAATGGCTACAAGTTGTGGGATCAATGGCCTGATTTGAAGCCTAACTTTACCACCTACAGTTTGAGAAAAGTACTAATATTTCCTATAAAATGGAGATTAGAAATGAGACCACAAGTTAAATGAGCAGTATAAAAAAAAATAAAGCATGTAGAAAAATGTCATCACATAGTATGTACTCAACAAAGGCTGGCCATTATGGTATTATCCATCTTTTTAATGTTTGCTGGTCTGCTAGATGAAAAATGGTAGCAAGCTGTTGTTTGTATTTGCAGCTTCCAGATCAATAATAAATTAAACATCTTTTTAAAAACATGTTTATTATCCATTTGTATGCCTTCTATGAGTTGCTTGTTAATGCTCTTTGCCCATTTTTCTCCTGGGTTATTTGTCCTCTTCAGATAAGTTTGTTGGAGCTTTTTTTTACATTAGACACAGTAACCTTTTCTGTGTGTTATATCTTTTTTTGTAAACTTTACTCTTAGCCTTGTTTATGCTTTTAATTTTTTTAGTAAAGTGATCTACATTTAGGAAAATTTACATCTTGATGAACTTTCATATCTGAACAAGGCTGTGTAGCTAGCACCTACATCACAGAAAAAAGAAAATAATCCAGCAGCCCAGAAACTTTCTTCTTGGTCCATCCTAGGCATTACCACATCCAAGTGTAATTATTATCTTCACTTCTGACAATGTAGATTAATGTGTTTAAGTGAATTGAATCATATGGAATTGAACTCTTTTGTGTCTGGCTTCTGTCACTTTAATTTAATTATGGCATCTCTCAGTTTAGTGTTTTTGATGTTTTAAATAATTTAATCTCTTAAACACTCAGTGAATAAAGAAAATACTTTTACACATGTTTGTAGAAAAGGAAAATCTAGTAAATTTTAGTATAATGTGATTTTTTTTAGTAATTTTATCTCCTAAACCAGTGTTTTTCATAAAAAATAATGAATAGTCTTTTAATCATTGGGATTCTAATTTTCAACAATATCTCATCTAATCTTCATTATGTAGTTTTTAAAGATTTCTATGGTCTGGTGCACCTGACCTTTGCATCCATATTATGTGCTACTCTCTGAAGCAGTCTATAAAGGCAGAACTGTCATTATCTTCCACACCTAAGGTCTTTTCGCATCTTTCATTCTGTTGGAATTGCCCTCTTAGTGCCCCTTTGCTATTCAAATCCACATTATCCCTGATAACTAACTCTACAGTCACCATGTCTTCAGGCCAATGCATATTTATTGTGAAACTCTGGTGTTTCACAAAGGTCCTGAGGTTAAAATACATACATACATAAATAAATAAATAAATAAATAAATAAATAAATAAGCAAGCAAGCAAGTTAGAAAGTCATTGTTATTAATGTGCTCACAATCTACAAAGAGAAACATTATTTAAATGCATAATTATAATCAAATAAGTTTGGAAATATGTGCAAGTTACAAAATTTGTATAAAGGAAAGAGTGGTTTACTTTGGATACATCAAAACACATTGCAGTTTTGAAATGAAAGCTTGACCATCAGAGTGATATATGAGTGTTAGGAACAATGCCTACGAATTCCCAGACAGCGGGAAGGGTGTATTAAGAAGAGGGAACAGATTGTGTAAACCTACAGAGGACTGAAACATTCTAGCAGTTACAAGTGCAAGTCACTGCATCCTAATGGAGAAGGCAGAAATCGGTCTCCATTTGGAAAGGAATCCACAAAGCACTGAGCAAGATTAGGCAAAGGGGCATTTATTAGGAGGTAAGGTTGAAGAGGTAGATTCTGCACATATCACGAAGGGACATGTCTCATGGAAAAAAAAAGGTATGAATTTTCTCCTATTGCTGGTGAGGGATATATAAGGGATGACTCTGCTTTAAGTAGATCACTTTGCACTTAGGGTAGGTGCAAAGTGACAGGGCTGAGGGGAATAGTTGTGCCACTAACAGAGTAGGGTGATACATCTGAAATCCTCTCTCACTAGAACCATCAGTGAACCATCATTGCTATCTTCCCCTGGTCTCCTGGTGGCCCAGGCCTGGGGGGTGCCATGATCTGCACTCTCTATTTGCATGCCTAGGTGATGGGTAACTTTTGAAGAAAACACCACCATGCCTGTAGTTGACAAACCAACCCATGTCCACTCCTGAAAGAGTCTCAGCATCACTCAGCAACCATTGTAGTTTTTTCTTCCTAGGAAGGATTGCTCTCATTTTTTGTAGTTACTATTTCAAAACTTAGATCTTCTCTTAAACCTGCTCTCCAACTACATAATTTTATTCTCAGCAAAGAAATTTGCCTTTATTTCTTGAAGAATATTGGAGACTTCATGAGCAACTTCTCTAAATTCTTCCTCTCTCCTATATTTATCTCCTTCCTCTGGAGGTCAGAGATATGATGTCCCTTTTCTTGAATGAAAAAGTCCTATCCAATTGTGTTTGTAACCCCATATCTCCGTATTTCCTTTAGGGGTTTTCCCCGCACTTACTCAGATTCTCTCTTAGAGCATAAATTCCACATCCCCATTTTACTCACATTAGCTTATATTATTGAAGACCACATTCTAAATTTAAACTAGAAACACTGGGCTTGTGTGTCTTTGCTAGAGTAGCATTCCTGGAATGCTGGAAGGAAGGAAGGAAGAAACAATAAGCCACTTCTCTCAGTGGAAGTGACTTTATTCCATGTGTCCTTGGTTCCCAGTACTGTTGGATACTGCCATAGAAATAGACTCTTCAGTTCACATGCCATGCATGGTAAAAGTTCCATGTGAGGGAGGACCATGACTCATTTCTATGTTATCAGTTAAGCATTTCCCCATCACTGTGTCACAGCTAGATCTTGACTTTCAGCCCTACCACTTGGAGCCTAAGAACACAGATGGGATAACATTAAGTTATCCTACTCATTTACCCTTGTGGACAACTCTTTCTTTGCTGTGGGAATTCTTGGGTCAATTAACCCTTTTTTTCTCTCAAAGCTGAACCTATTTACACTTGGTTTTTCCCTGATATCAAGTGCTAATGAATATTTCCTAGTTTTGTGTGTTTTTGGTAAACTAATCCAAATACAATTCCTGGAAACCTTTGCCTCATGTAGTGGTCGAGATTCTGAAAATACAAATATGAATAAGGCAACTTTCATGAATTTGTGGGTCTTACATTTGGAAGAGTGGGTGGGAGTGAGTAGCATGCAAAGAGACAATACACAGTGTTTTAAGATAAATAAATGCATAAATGGGTTTTTTAAAAGGAGCTAGGGCTATGAAGGAGTATTTAAAATCACTTTGTTTTCTTCATTTCATACCACCTGAATGGAGTTTTCACACTTCTGTGCCTCCAGTCTTTGCATCTTTGTAGGTATGTTCTGCAGACCTCCGCACAGCTCATTTTTGCAGCCAAGGTTTTTCAGGATGTGATCATCTTTGACTTTGAGAAAATGTCTCTAAGATCATCCAGGTTCTGTGCTACAAACCGTCTTGTTTCTTTTCATATCAATTTGTCAATCTATGCTTCAAAATATTGAAACTCTCTTTCATTCCATTAAGCTAATTTGGGATGAAAGCCCTTTCACATGAGAGAAACTCCTTACCCAGTTCTTGGCATGAACTTTTGGTTTCCCACCTGTGCTCGGTATTAGTAGGAAGGACAGGACTGTGCCTTCCTGGCATCACAGTTCAGTGTTGAACAAGGTGTGTGATAGATGGGGCAAAGGCATTTTTTTAAGGGAAAGAACTTTACACTGTAAGAAAGCAGCATGAGAAACACTCACCTGGCTAATTTGGCAAATTCAGAAATCGGTCAAATCAATTAGGCGCAACACGAGGACCAAATCTCTAGCTTGTTCAACTATAGTTTGTCTTCCTACCATCTGTGTTAGCCTTCTGTGTTATGGGAAAGATTTAAGTGGCTTCAGGAAGCTGTTTTTTCATCTTTTACTTTGCTAATAGCCAATCAAAGAGCTTTGGCAAAGAAGTAAGGATGATAACAATATGCTCAGAGTAGATTTCAGCCTTCTATCCAACATGAGCCAAGCCTACATAGTGGAAGAAGAAAACCTGTACACAGATAATATGTGGAGCTTTATATATTTTAGCCCCAAAACTGAAACATTGAACTAACACTTTATGGCCATTTATCTCTGGCCTTTAATGAGCCACTGCTGAGGCAGGTTTTGTCATTTCCACCAAAGGCTCACAATAGGCACTGAGTGATCAGCAAAGATTAATGACACAGAATAAGAAAATTTAGTGTTTAGCTACAGTGCCATATCCAGGCTTATATTCAGGAATAGGTGGAAATAAAATGTGGATCATAGGGAAGGCATATTTCACAAATACCAAGTATTCACTGGGCTTTTTTCCCCATGCACATGGTGAGCTCAGGCAAACCGCTTTCCAGGTAATGGCACAAAGCATGCTCTGAAGAAGTAAAATTTCTTCTTCCACTGTCAGAGCACTTATGTCACCTACTACTGAATGTTGACATTCATGCCTTTCTATACATGTGATGCTTAATTTTTATGTCAACTTAACTGAACCACAGGGTGCCTAGACATTTGGTGAAGCATTACTCTGGGTATGTCTGTGAAGGTGTTTCTGGATGAGGTTAATATTTGAATGTACATACTGAGTAAAGCAGATTGTTCTCCCAGTGTGGATGGGCCTTATCCAGTTAGTTGAAGGCCTGAATAGAACAGACATACAGCTGAACCTCCCACAAATAAGAGGAAATTCCTTCTGACTTATTGCCTTGAGCTGGGGCATCAATTCTTTCCTGTCTTTGAACATGAACTGAAACACTGATTCTTTCTGGGTCTCCAGGATGCTCAATCAATCAATCTCTCTCTCTCTCTCACTCTCTCACTCTCTCACTCTCAACTATTGGATCTTTTTCTCTGGAGAGCCCTTACTAGTATAATAGTCATGTGGCTCTGTTCTAGGGCTGGTGTATGTATTTTGAAGGGAAGGATAATGGACATGAGGAGACTGAGGAACATTTCTGAGTTTTTAAAAGGCTCATCCTTTCCTCTGCTTCTTCTTTGGTTTTCCTCTTCCCTGACAAAGGGTTTTTGTTAATTTGCATTATGATCTCAGGGACATCTCTGTTTTCATCCATTTCCTCATTCCCACTTATTATAAAGCTAGAATTCTTTATTTAGTCATCAAGACTCTATAACTGGATTCCTGATATTGCCCCCAAATACCTAACATTACACACAGGGTAGTGGCTAGTGTACCCAGAAATAATCACAGCAGATTTCTGTATACCCAGAAGCCTCATTCTTTTTATCCAGAAAAACAGTAAAATCCATCCAGAGATTTCAAAAAACAAACAATGATATGGAGGAGTATGACTCAGTACACACTGAAAAGGAAAGGAAGGAAGGTGGGAAGGCAGAAAGGGCGGCGGGCGGTGGGGTGGGGTGGGGAGAAGAGTATGTTTGTTTACACAAGCCATTATATCTATGAGGTAATGTCACTGAGTTAAGTAAGAAATAGCATCTTATTTTCAGGAGTAAATAAGCCAGTGAAAGGTGGGAATTGTACACAATTAACTCCAAGCATAAAGTAATACTCTTAAGAAACTTTCTTAGCCAGTGTGCTTGCCAGTGAATCTAGATCATTCCTAGGTTTCATTAAGTGAAACATTCCAAACGTCAGCAAAGCTCTTCTTTTCTAATGCAAGTAGATGTCTGACTCAGACTGAAATAACGTTTATGCTGCATATTATTTCCAGTGATAAAGTCGACAATTCCAGAAAGCAGCAGGGCATTTGTTTACTAAAAAGAAGTGTAGGAAGAAGGGAGAATACTCGAGAAATAGTGCTTAGATTGTGTTCCCCTTTGTTCCATGTGTTTAGACATGATGACAAGACCCTAACAAGCAGTGGTGTCTCAGGAGCTTAGAATTCAGAACTAGTGTTCCTACATCACCCAGTGAGGACCACCAGAATCTATTATTAGCTATTCCCATAAACAAGGATCTGTGATTCAAAATAATTTATATTTATGAATAAAATTCACTGGGTACACATTTTTACCCTAGTAGAGTTGTCTTTCCTAGTATACCTAAGTTTAATACCAAAGCATAATGTCTCAAGCACTAGACCAAGTACTTTATCAACTGTTTCTTATTCAGGCTTCACAATAAAAAGGAAAGATGAATGATATTTTCTCTGTTTTACAGATGAGAAAAATGAGGCTTAGAGAGTTAAAATGAATTACCCAAGGTTATCCAGCTGTCAAGCGGGAACATTAGAATTTAATTTCAAATTTGCCAGGATTTGGGACATGGTTCTGGAAACCAAACCATGAACTCATACTCACATTGCAGTGGACACTAAGGAAGGGGTGAGGTTGTAGACAAATCAAGATGAAAAAACCCAGCTCTCTTTTCATTCAATCATTTATTCATCAATTTGTCCATTCATCATGTATATTTAGCCTCATTTTATACCAGTCATTGAGCAGGATGTCACAGCACATATATTAATCATAGTCCATGGCTTCAAATAACTCACAAATGTATCCTTTGAATTAGAAGCATTTTACTTTCATAGTTCTCTCCTCTTCCCCTCCTCAACTTCTTACTCCCAACCCTGTCCTTTGCTTACTCACCTCCCTTGTCCCCTGATGCTTAATATCCAGGTAGAGTTCAAGCCCCAACATTTCTAGTAAACCTACCCTGAGTGCACCTACTCTCCTCAGATACTTAACACAAGTGCAGCCCAGTAATTAATTGCCCCCTAAATATTCTGTTTGGTTTTTCCAAATGGTCCGTAAGGTTATGGACAACAAGATCTATGTTAAGACATTTCCCCTTATTTAAAAGTGCAATACTGGACCCATAACAGCTGCTAAATAAATTCAGTATAATTTTCAGCTAGGTGTACTTCTTAAAATTCAGCCATACATTACTGGGGCCTCACTTAAGGTGCCTAGTCCTTTGTTTAAAATATTGAAGTTACCGGCATCCTTCCAGTTACCTAGGTCCTTCCTTAACTCCTGGTAGATATTCAGTCTTCAGTCTTGTCTGACTTCTCCCAGTTCCAAGGAGCATGATTCCATTAATTTGCAACCACATTTGTTCTCCATAATAACAAGAATGAACTCTGAAATTCTACTGGAAAACAGGTAGCTGATTATCTAAATGGTTCTCGTGCACAGCAATATAATTTTTCAACTGGGCTTTAAAAATTGCAAAACATGATACTCCACATACAAAACTGCTGATGTACATTTTTTGTTTAATTTTGCCAAATGCACTGGGCCCAAATCTGGAAGAGAATTCCTCTTTTTCTATCAGCCAAGATTTTCTTTTCTTGCTAGCACTCTGGAAACTTGTATCTTGTTGAGATTTGATGGTGACCTCACAGGTACCTTATTAATAATAAACCAGAGGGGCTCAGCAGAGCTTGGGTTTGGTGTAATAAATCATACTGTAAGTAAGTGCCATGTTTGCAGTTTTGGAATTTAGAGGAATATAATAACCGAGATTGAGGGTCTGGCAGGTGGGAAGAGTGAGTAGGGGTGGGGACTGGTCTTTTATGGGTCTGACACATGCTTATGGTTATTAATTACTTTTGCATTTTACATTGCTAATTGTCAGTATTCTTTCCAGTTACAATGTAATTGAATTTTAAAAAATGAAGCCTCAAATATCAGGCCCAGATATTACATTGTGCCTCTTCCGAAGGAAGTATATACAGTTTAAGTTACCTGAAATGATGGATAATAAAGGTGACTAATGATATCCAAAATAGCAAATACACAGCATGAGAGATGCCAGGGGGTTATAAAGGAGAAATAAGATCTCAAAAAGTTAACATGCGGAATTTTGCTAGCCAGTGAACCAACATGCAATTGAGTTGTTCTGTTTATCAAAAAAATTCTTTAAGTCACTAAGGAACATAACTGCTAGTGTAGATCCAAGTCCGTATGTTTTAAAAATACAGTCTATTTTCCATGCATTTTGTTCCCACACTGTGCCAGGTGATGAAAGTGACAGCATCTGTTAAAAGCATGTCATCAGCCATATGAACATTGCTATGAGGGCTACTTAGCATAGTTCAGTGTTTCCTAACAACTTGGATATGAACCTCTTGGACAGTCTAAGGAAAATGTGGAATTCTTATGCACATGCTTATAAGCACAGATACAGTAGAACTTGTCAACAAATTGGGGAGCACAGGTAGGGGATCCTTGTATGTCTGCTTTCATCCATCCCAGAATAGGAATGCCTGGTGCAGGGGTGAGCTATATGGTGACCCAGCAGCTATGTTATCACCCCAACGCAGTAATCTATTGTCATAATAATGACCCTTGGTTGCTATAAAAGATTAAACCATGTCTTTTGTCCTTTCTCAAGAAGGTAGGTAGATAGGTAATTCCCTTGTTGGTTAAAATTTTCAAATAAAGTGACTTTTCTTTAATTAAGCTCTATAGAGTAAACTTTGATGGTAAAAATGCTATTTATTACAATGACAGTTTACTCCTTGACAGTAATTGCTAAATAAGGACCTACTGTAACTCAAAAGACCACCTGTCCAGGGTTACCTTCTGCACATGGGAGGCTTAGAGCAAGGAGCTGTCCTGCCAATTCTACTACCTCCTCTCATGAAGTCAGAATCCCCTGCATGGTTTAGGCCTGTGCCCATTTCTGAGAAAGATTAAATTGCCCCCACACTCTACCATTCACATCTTGAAATATACATTTCCCCTATCCCCTTCCTCATCACACCCACTACCTGAGACTTCATCATCAAAGAGGAGTTTGATTGGAGCCTGAATTTCACATAATCATAAATCTCTTTTTGTAAAGATGAGAAAACAGAGGCTCTAAGGAGGAAGGGTAGTGATTCTCCTAAATCTCCAGGAAGCATGATATTGGAAATGAAAGCCAATCCAGTGCTCTCAGACTCAAACCACTGGGAGTTCGGTTCCTTGGGATTTAGCAAACCTGTGGTAACTGCTTTCAGGCAGAAAGCAGCTTGAAAACAACATTATTGACCTCTGTTAGAGAAAAGCCTGCTCACAGATCTAACAAAAGTTCATGTCTAATGGATGTGTTCTTCAGTGCCTCTCTGTAAGGCAAGATGCCTTTAACAGCATCTTTGAAATTATAGTACTTTGTTCTAGTTTCACAGTAAATGCTCCGATGGTTGTGTGGGCTCTCTTGGGTTTCTTCTTTCTTTGCTGTGCTGTGAAAACACACACTGCATATACATTGTTATTATCATTGTTGCTAAGAAGTAAGAGAGCATGAGTTTCTACCCCATCATCTGTGCAGAACAGAGGCAGTGAATCCTACTGGAGCGTAATAACAATCTATAAGTAAACCAGTCATGGTAAAATCTATCAAAAATGTGGCAATTTACGAAAATATGTCCCTCAAGCACACCAAAGTTGTCATCAAAGTGAGTTAGCTGCCAATTAACTTCTACATCTTGCACAAAGGGCACAGAATTCTAGTGTAAAAATAAAACCAGTTAATGCATATCTACTGTCTATGAACAATAAATCAGAAACAAAAATGAACATACCACTTGGTGCTTTTTCAATGTATGTTACCATCTTATGGACTGCTGCTGTTCAGGCTTCTGATTTAGGAAGATTACTTTCAAAGAAGACAATAATAAAGATATTTTTGCCTAAAACTTTGAACTCCAAAGTTCAGCCACTGAGCACTTAATTGAGTGCCAAATATGTTCTAGGCATTGGCTCACAAAAAGCAGAATAGTTTGTTAAAAACGCTTAGCACTGCTATTCATTCCTATCACAGATTATAGTCAGTATATTTATATTTTCAGCAAATAATTTCATTTTCACATTGGGCATTCAGTTAATTCACTTTTGGCAAATTCACCTATACCCCAAATAGTAGTGTGTAGAGGGTAGAGGATGTTACATTTGTGGGAGAGAGAGAGAGAGAGAGAAGAGGAGAGGAGAGGAGAGGAGAGGAGAGGAGAGGAGAGGAGAGGCGAGGCGAGGCGAGGCGAGGCGAGGCGAGAGAGAGGAGAGAAGAGAATGAAATGGTCAGGAAAGGAGATATTTATACTGGCCCTTGAGGGATACTTAGGTTTCTATCATTTCCAGCCAACCTATTAGTGTGTTCTTGTTCTGCTTCACTGATTCAGCTGAATTCTCTCAAAAACAAAGAAATAAACAAAAAATAACAACAACTATCTCTGTAACCTGCCTCCCAACCCTGAGCTTACTCACTCTGATGAGTTTCTGGAACACTTACCGTCTGTAGCACAAAAGGTTGCACATCTTTCTAGCATTCCATTATCCCAGTATCATGGGGAGTCTCTTGAAGTTTTATGACAGACTCTAATACAAGACTTTCTCATCACACTTTGCTTGTAAGAAAAGTATGTAATTAGTCACTGAGGATACAGATTAATTTTCCTCTGCCCACATTCATCCACCCAGCTCTTAGGCAACCACTTATTCACTCATCTTGATGGTGACACCATGTTTGATAGGCTCTTCCAGGAAATCCCTATGCACCCTGCACATCTACTACCCAGTTCACCATCAAACCTTCCGTGACTCTCTGTGTCTGTTAAAGTAATCCTCTCACCTAAAATCTCATCACTCATCAGTTTTACTTCTTTTATGCTTTGATCATTTTCTTCAATCATGTAATTCAATAAATATGTATCGAGATGACTGCATTGCAAGTATAATTGTGGAAGCTTTGAAAAAACACTGAATTAAAAAACAGATCTTTGCCCTCCTTGAGTGTATAGTATATCGTGGGGAATGAGATGATAGACAAATAAGTAGCATATATTTTAATAAGTGCTCTGGAGAAGACTAAATTACAACACAGAGAAGGAGTGCTTGAGTCCTATGCAGTAGTAAAGAGGATGTAAAGAGCAGTAAAGGGGATGCTTCATGGAGTAGGGAATATTCAAGCAAAAATCTGAAGGAACTATAATTAGACAAGCATTTATCAAGCAGCTGTTGTTTTACTACTCCCTAAGATTGTAAAATAAATATATGATAGGTAGATCGATAGATCAGTCTCTTGTCTCTATATTATTTCAATCCTACATTAGGCATTAAACAGCTTGAGACCTATTCATTATTTTTATTATTAGCATCCAATACAGAATCAGGTACTTAGTGCTTACGAAAAGAATGGATGAATAGTTGAAAGCATGAGCAAATGTATGCTGATCTACATTTTCTAAACTTTTTAGGTCTCAGTCCCCCTCCCAAAAAAATGTTATGGAGGATTCAGTAAAATAAATCCAATATTTCATGAGCTCTTCCATATTTACCAACCTCCTTTGGACTTAGCAGTGACAGATGACTGTTTTTATCCAATAAAACACAAGCAGAAGTGAAATGTATCACTCCTAAGCCAACGCATTTAGGAGACAATGCATGACCCTCCAACATTCTCTTCCCTCTACTTTGGATATCTTGAAGGCTACATGTTGAAATGAGATTGTCAAAAACAGAATATCACAGGTAGGTGGATGGAGAAGAGTCTGATTAGCTTGCAGCAGATTTTATGAGAGAGAAATAAACTATTTTGCTAAGTCATTAAGATGCTATAAATTATTTGCTATCATAACATTGTCTAGTTTATTCTTATCAAATGAGTATAAGGATATCATTGTTTGGAATATGTAATCAATCTTTTAGACATCACTAAAAATATAGCAGAAATAGGACTAAGTGCACTAAAAGTTTTCAATAATTATGTTGAGATACTTTGGTTATTTGGAAAGTCATAATATTGGTGTCACATCAGTTCTAGGAAGGTAAGAGGCTTTTCTGAAGATGCCCATGTGGTATCTGGAGACCCTTTAATAATAAGCACCCCCTCCCCAACTAAGTTGCTTTAGTTGAGGCTTCAGTTGCTATTCCGTCCACCCTAAGTTGCATGGTAGAAAGGTCAAGAAATAGGCTTATTTAGGTTTATTTAAATTCTGAAGTGCTCCCAGGGAAAAGAGTAGACATGAAGTGTAGAAACACTTATTGCCTTGGGAAGGCTCATGTTGAGTATACATGCTGCAGCTGACAATTTATTCTCATAGTTTTCAACAGACTACCTTGCTGTCCTGTGAATTCCTTGATAGCGGGAACTTTAATCTGTTATTCCCCCACACTGAACATCACTGAACAAGAGAAGGGTCAATAAATTATTGATAACTGTATTTGGTTACCTAGTTCATCAGTTGGTTGCTTACTTGGGTAGTTGAAAAGCAATGAAATAAATAAAAGAAAGACACAAGACTAGTGAGAACACAAATGTATTTTTAGATTACTTAAGATCTCCAAGTCTGATGGGGCGCCTGGGTGGCGCAGTCGGTTAAGCGTCCGACTTCAGCCAGGTCACGATCTCGCAGTCCGTGAGTTTGAGCCCCGCGTCAGGCTCTGGGCTGATGGCTCTGGGCTGATGGCTCGGAGCCTGGAGCCTGTTTTCCTGATTCTGTGTCTCCCTCTCTCACTGCCCCTCCCCCGTTCACGCTCTGTCTCTCTCTGTCCCAAAAATAAATAAAAAACGTTGAAAAAAATTTTTTTAAATAAAAAAAATAAAAATAAAAAAAAAGATCTCCAAGTCTGAACCTGGAGTTCTCAAATACTAAATTAATTACTCATTTATCTTTCATTGGTCTAGATGTTGAAGACCAAAATATCAGTAAGTATGCTCATTTGAAAACAAACTAACTCTGGATGACTTAAGCAGAAAAGACAGGTGAATGGAAAGCTAGGATAAAGCCAAGAACATGTTCACATCACCTTCAGACACGATATGGTGAGGATACCAACACCAGACATCACACTGGGCGCTAAGCACTAACAGTTTACACCACCAATATTCCCAGCCCTGGACACTGGAAGGTACAGCCAGCATCACGTCACTGCTTCCCAGAAGGCTATTCTCTCTGTAAGCTCCTCCTCTCCAAGCCTATTTAACATCTCTTATGTATTCTTTATAGTCAATCTTCTAAATACACCATTTGCTGCACTCGTTTGTTCACCTCACCTTCATTTTGCAACCCCAAACAATTGGCTTCTTGCTTCGTCACTTCACTGATGCTGCCCTTTGGCTGAGATGTCAGTGACTTTCTAATTAGTAAATGCAATGACCACTTTATCCAACTATATTCTGATAGATTTAATACTCTGGAACACTCCCTTTGTCATCAGCACCTATTTTCCTGCCGGTGCCTTAAAATGCCAGTATCTCAAGGGCTTAGTCTGCAACACACAGGCCCACTCACTATAAACTTCCCAGGGATCTCACCCACTCTTGAGATTTTAACTACTACTTACATGGTGATGGCACCAATCTCAATATTTCTAGCCTCATCTTCTGGACTTCAGATTTACATATGAAATGCTGGTAAACATCTCTAATTGGATACATCATAGGAACTTTAAGATAATGTATCTTAAATTTAAATTACCATGAACTTCCAAATGTAATTTCATTTTTGTGCTCTTTGACTCCATGAATGATACCATTATTTACCCAGGTTCCCAACGAGAAACCTAGCAGCCATCCTTTTTCATCTTGCTTACCCCCAAAACTAAATCAGACAATCTCATGTACTTTAATGTTGTATTCTCTCAAGTTTGTTTGGTGAAAATGAATAACCTCTTAGTTCACCATAATTTTCAATAACTTGTGCAGTGGTTCTGCTAGGTGGGACATGTATTGCCAAATGGAGTGCCACCTGCTCTTCTTCTAAAGTGAAATCTTATTTAAAGAGGTAATATGGTTGAGCTCTTTGCCTCTGTGAAACTGATTTCTCTGTCCATAACTGCAGATTTGGTCTTGAAATTAGGCACTCCATGCTTATTAATTTACTGAAATAAGTTATACCTCTGGGATCATTTATTTATTTTATAAAACATATTTAAACATTTTGTTTGAGCATATACAATGGACAAGGCTGTATGCTTGACCATTGGGGAAATATATGACAGTCCCTGCTATCAAACAATTTACTGTCAGTAGAGCCAGGGACAGATATGTGTAAATATTTACACATGATGAAGGCCATAAAAGGGGTACAAACAAAATACTATGGGAATTCTGAGACAGGAAACTCACTGTCACATTAGGATCAGGGGAAGCATTTCTGTGAAAGTGTCACTTTAAGTGGGGTGTAGGAAGACAGTGCTGAGTGGCTTAGTGGGAAGTAGACAAGCTTGTATGGAATGGGCTTGACAAAGTTTGACTTGAACTTCAGCCCTTTCTAGGTCCATCAGCTAAGGGTTTTACAGTCCATCCCCACACAAGTTGTGTATTCCCAATAATATTGGTCATTCCTCCCCCACTCTCAGCTCCATCTACTCTCCCAGGAACCCACAAACCCTATTTACTATCTAACAAGTTAACGATCTCAACTGCCATGTGCTGTCATATACATATACCAAAATTTGGCATTTGTATCAATGCTAGAGAATTATAAAAATGATTTAGGTTTTAGTCCACTAGGATATTATTGTGGAGTTGTATAGAAAAGTGAAAAAGAAAGATGCATGGATTCCAGAAATGATCTGGATTTTTACACTGTTTTTCCAGGAACTCCTGCTTTTCTAGGACAAAGATGGGAGTGAGGATGGGAGGAGGCAATCTGAAACTGGCTTTGGCTAAGCTGTAGCTGGCTAACATGTCTTGTTAATATATCTATACATCTATTTATATATACCCACACATATGTACATACAGATATATCCAATTTTAAATTTGCAAAATTATTTTTCTAGGTCAAAAATGTATTTATAGAAGCTATTATTTACAGGTTTATATATATAGAGAGATCAGCACAAAACAAGAAAAAATGTCCTTAACTGGACTTTCATTGTAATTAGAAAATAGGCATTAAATATAAATATAATATGATATGATTTAGAATAACTTCAAATGGTAATACATTCTATAAGGAAAATTAATGAAGAAAGGTTATTTTAGATTGAGGAGGTTAGGAGAGACCCAGAGGTAACATATGGGAAGAGAAATGAATTGAGAGGTAGAAGGAACTATATGGAATGTGGAGACAAAGCATAGTAGACAAAAGAAAGAGCTAGTGAAAATGCCCCCAAACTGGAATAACCCTGATGTTTTGAGAAACAGCAAGAAAGCCAGTGGGGTTTAAAGAGAATAAATGAAGAGTAAAGAATATGAAGTCTAAGACATAGAAAAGGTCCAAATCAGGTGGGTCTTTGGAGGCCCACGGTCAGGAGTTTATCATTTATTCGGAGTATTACTGGAAGCCACGAGGGTCTTTTAGAAGACAGTAGTTATGTTTCCATGAAGAAATGACTATACTGGCCATGGGAAGGAACAAAAATGGAGCAGAAAGAGAACTTTGGTGGCATTTGCCAGGATGTAATCTTAAACTCATTGTACAGGAAGGAAGATTTAGATAAATTTAGGCTACATTTTGAATGTAGTGTTGGAAATGAGGAGTGTGAGAAAAAAAAAGTAATTTAAGGGTGGCTCGCTATATATGACCTGAGCAACCAGGGCAATGATGTTATCCCTTAGTGATTTGGGGAACATGGAAGGATGCAGCAGGGATGCATAGAGTAGATTTCTGGGGGGGGGGGGGGGGGTGGAATTTGAAACATCCTCATGTGGATGTCAGGTTCACAGCTGGAACTTGGGAAAAGGTAGGGGGAAATTTGAGAGTCATCAGAATATACATGGTATTTGAAGACAAGGATTGGATGAAATCATCTAGGGAGTGAGCATACAAAAAAAGTTCAAGGATTGGAATTTGAGACACTTGATCATAGAAGTTTAATCAAGCCTTCCAAACACTTTGCAATATGTGTACTGTATATTGTCATTTAACCTTGCCTCCCTCTTTTCTGTCTTCCGAACTCCAGGAGGCTGATGCCTACAGAATGCTTCAAACAGGCCCCATGGCTTTCTTGCTTTAGTTTAGTTTAGTTTAGTTTAGTTTCACCATTAGGTGGAATCAACAGGAAATTGGAAAGGAAAAAAAGGTTGGAGTATTTATTTCCCTTGCTTCCTCAATACGAGAGTTCTTGGCTGTGATAAGTGGCTATTCAGAATTGGAGGTAACTAATTCCCATATATTTGCTATGATATTAACTAATCCCATTTAACTCCAAACTCACACATGAAAACATGTTAAAAAATGAAAGCATTTGTCTCTGCTTAGAAGTTTGAGGGTAGCTGGGTGGTTCAGTCAGTTTATCATCTAACTCTTGATTTCTGCTCAGACCATGATCTCCTGGTTTGTGTGTTCCAGCTCTGCATTCAGCCTGCTTGGGATTCTCTGTCTCCTTCTCTCTCTCTCTGCCCCTCCCCCCAACACAGGCACATGTGCTCTCTGTTTCTCAAAAATAAATAAACATAAAAATAAAGAAGTCGAAGGGAAGAAACAAGTATCAGCTTATTACTATCTTCCTCACTAGCTTAAACATTCTGTACCAGCTGCTTCTAAGTGTATTTGATGAATGAATGGATGTGTGTCTTTAGTATTTTCCAGAGACCCAGAATTAAGATTGCCAGGGTGAAAAAGCAAGTGGGAACAGAAACTAGAGTTAGGTTGGTTAGTTCCTGGGAAACTTGGAAAGAAAAGATGGAGACATAATATCTCCGTGAAAACATCTCATTAGCCTTCAGGAAGAAATAACTCAGGGCTGCAACATGGTCTATAGATCTTGACTTGGACTTTCACCTACCTCTAGACTCTTCAGTGTCTTATGGGAAAAGAGCAGTGGAAATTTGTATTTGTTTTATTTTGAATCCAGTTATCTGAAGAAAAAAAATCTAAAGCCATAGACTTGGATATTTTTCTGCTGCCTGTGCTCACATAATCCCCCTGCACCGTTTGTGCCATGCTCCATGGCAGGCCAAAGTGTTGGCTAAACTGACAAAATCAGTTAAAGAAAGAGAATGTCTAATATGAAGGGGTGGGCAGAGAGTCTCCCTCCTGTCCAGTCTCATGCATTTCTCCTTGTAATAGGCTGATGCAAACTTGACCAAGTGGGAAAGGTTGATAGACATTTATGTGTGTGTTTTACACTGGATCACATGCCAGAGTAGCCTTGCAGCTCCCTGATGTCCAGTGATAGTGATCAAGACCTTCTCCAGGAGTGCTGAAGTGACTGGGGTTCAAACCACTCGGCTGCAGGTTAGCACTAACAGACTCATGCTGATGGGCCCTGGCCTCCAGGTCAGAGGCTCTCCAAAGCAACACTGACTCCATTCCATTTCCTGACAGCTCCAAGGAGTCCCAGCTGTGCCTGTGATTGATTTCAACACGGCTTTCCAGCCACATTCATTTTGGCCAGAAGCTGATGTTCTTGTTCACCATCGTGTGTTAAATCCTCCGCACGAGAGAAGATGCTCTCTGTCTGAACGCAGGAAATAAGTTGAATTTTTGAATTGAAGTCATTTCACAAAATGGATTCTTAGGAGGACCATCTCTAAAATAATAAAAACAAGATATCTTGTTAGTTATAAGTTTGCCCCAGGCCAGTTTTCTGAGATGTTATTATTTAGCAAACAAACTAGTCCTTGGTAAAGTGAGTGAGATGGCGTTGATCTAAGTGTAAAATCTCTTTTTCCATTTTATAGAAGCTATCACATAGCATCTGCAACAATCTGGCAGACTTTTGTTTGCGTGTAAAATATATCTGCATTGAATATTTAATTTTGCCGGTAAGCATTATTTATTTGCTTATTTTTATGGTAAAGATGCAAGAGTAGGTTTTTTTTTAGCTTTATTGACATATAATCGACATATAAAATTGTAAGATATTTAAAATATGTACATCATAATGATTTGATATACATAAACATTATGAAAAAGTTTTCTCCCATCTAGTGAATTACATTTATCACCTCACATATTTACCTTTTTTTTTAAAGAACATTTAAGTCCTAGCCTCTTAAAATGTCAATTATGCAATACAATGTTATCAACTATAGTCACCATGTTATATATTAGATCCTCTGACCTTATTCATTTTATAGCTGAAAGTTTGGAGCCTTTTACAAGCCTCTCCCTAATTCCCCTACCCCCCAGTCCCTAGCAACCAAGGGTCTGCTCCCTGTCTGGTCTGTTTCACCTAGCATGATGCCCTCAAGGTCCATCCATGTTGTTACAAACGGCAGGATTTCCTTCTTTCTTGTGACTGAATATTATTCCATTGTATGTATAACTTCTTTATCCATTCATCCAGTGATGGGCACTTAAGCAGTTTTCTTATTTTGGCTACTGTGATTAATGCTGGAATGAACATGGGGGTGCAGATATCTCTTTGATACTCTTGTTTTCATATCTTTTGGATGTATAACCAGAAGTGAGATTGATGGAGCACTTGGTAGTTGTTATATCTTTAATTTTTTGAGGATTCTCTATACTGTTCTTCATAATGGCTGCACATAGAATGTTATTTATTTTTAACTAAGTTTATATTTCAGTATTTCAAGGGAATCATCAAAACAGCTGCTTCCATTATGGCCTGGCAATGTGAGCATGGTCAAAGTACTCACTGTACTCATGTATCAAAATTATTATACTAACAACATGTGTTACTTCCTGTAATTCACACTATTATGTGTATGCAATGAGATATTCATGGAAAGCACTTTAAAAATACTTTTTGCAAATATTAAATCTTTACATTAAAAAACTATTATTACATTAGCATTTTTAGATAAAACATTTGGCTACAAAATACCTAAGGGCTTCCTTTGTTCAATATACACAACAGAGAAATATGTAAGTAGAGGCAGGTTAAAGGAATTTGACGTTGATGGACCAGAGAAAATAATAACTTAAGCATTTTTGGGGTGATTGGATAAAAGGAATCCAAATTCTTTTAAGAATCTAAGGTTCACTAAGAGTTGGACCACGGCGGGGCAGGGGATGGGGGAAGGTTGGCAGGTCTCTTATCCCAGCCTCAGCATATCCATGAAGAGCTTTTGAGGCCAGCAAAGAAGGAAGCAGAGTTTTTTGCTTTATTTTGTTTTAAACTGGGGCTTTAATCTCTGACAAGGCTGATGACTTCTATATCGCCATTGTTATCCAACCAGATGGCAGTGGTCTTGAGGACAGGGGTCATTTTATCTCTTCTGAAGCAGAACAGTAGAGGGAACAAGCTAGGTGTTTGATAATGACCCCTCGATGGCTTCTCTTTCTTCATTTCAGTTCCATTTCTAAATAGAATGTAAAATGCCATCTGATGCCTAAACATAGCAACACTAAATATTTTTACAGATTCAGTACCATGGGTCTTGTGATATGAGGACCCATAAATTGCTCTAAAGATACATTCCCATGCAGGGCCGTGGCTCTGACCAGCTTTGATGTGCTCACATCAGCACAGATCCCGTTCTCCAGCATCCGTGTTTATTAAAGATGGAAGAAATACCTCTTAGTGTTTGTACCCAAACCTAAAACTGCTGCTGCACTGCACAATAACTGTCTACTGTTCCTTATCCCTCTTCTTCTATTAATAATACATTAAACCTCAGTTACAAAAAAAACTCAGAGAAAAAAGAAAAAGAAAAGATAATGATTTCTTGACAGATCTTGAATGAAAGGCTTTAGCACAGCTTTAACTGAGCTTGACACACCATTTTTTAATGTGCACGTCCCTTCTATTTCCCAATCTCTTCATACTTAATTGAGAAGTCCCACTTAGGGATGAAGCAAAGAGTTTAATGAACCTCCTCCCTAAAATCATTAATTCAAAATATCTGATGTTGATTATGCATTTTCTGGTGATAAGTACTCTCCCTGGTGATGTCTGCATAGAAATGGGCTGAATAACCATGTTTTGTGAATAGAACCCACACTGTTCAAATTGGAATGTTTTATTAATCACAGTTCTTAAAAGATATTGAACATTGGAGGGGGTAGATCAGGAAATAAATAATACATACTCTTGAAATGGCCCTGAGATGAGTAGCTGTTCTCTTTATAAATATTACAAACCTCACATAATCCCTTAGGTAAAGACACAATATTCAACACACATAATGATAAACAACAAAAAAACCTAGCATTTTAATTTGAACCAGAGTAGCCCTGGTTGTGGTTTGCTCATTCTATTAATACAATATTCCCGTAGGTCTTATTAACTAGGCTATTAGTAGCCCCAAATAATAGATGATTACCCTGAGATACAACAATCGACCGACATAGGAATACATTTGGTCACTGTCAGTGATTAAATGATATGAAAAAGAAGAGATAATCCATATGCAGGGAAGGTGAGGGTATCATTTTCTTATCATGTCTACTACCAAATTTATGTTGGACATATATGTTTTTATAGCTTCTTTAATCATTTACCTATAAAAACAGAACCTGGGTGTTGCTGAAATTTGGAAAATATTTTTGATTGCATTTATTCTTTAGTAAGAATTATTATGGCATGCATTAGCACTGTGAAACTAATTGCTCTAATTTGCAACTGCTATCGGGACAAACTAACACAGAATATTCTGTTTTCTACAACTGTCATTGATAATTTTTTTAAAGAAGAAATAAAAAGAAAAGGAGTTTTCAAGTAGCCATCATTTTCTCTTGGACCAGAATGACTCATGTTCCTTTTTCCCTGACTTTGGCTCCAGAGACTGAGATCAAGGATTGTACTGGGGTACCTCAAGTCCCTGGAACCCCTTCTTCCCAGCAGTTCTTACATTTCTGGCTTCTATTTTCAACTGATCTCCCACGATCTTTATAGCTAATTATCTGTTGACATATTTCAAGCTTGTCCTTTCAAGTAGAATGAGGGTGTCAGCTATGTCTAATTTATCTCTGTATGACCAATATTTGAGCTTGGGATAATGTCTTTGTACAATGTCTCTACATGTACAATAGTATAATAGTACATTCACAAAAAAGACAAGCTGGTTGGCTGTTATTTGAATGACAAATCAATTTAAGGATAAGCAAGGGTTTTGGGGGGTTTTTTTCCTCTGAAAAATTAGAAAAAAAAGCATTTCTGCTTATATTATGTTTAGGTAGAAATGATGTATCATATTTGCAATTCCTGATCTTATTCAGATTGCAATAATAGCAGATAGTCCTGCAAGTTTCTCTTATAGAGAATTATACATATGAGAAGATTCTGTGCTATTTTACTAAAAATTTTTGAGGACCTACTATGGTCAAGTCATTGAGGATGCAAAAACAAGTAATATAAGGCACTGTCCTCAAGGTACACTTTGGAGAATACAGAGAAAGATATATGATGGAAATAAAATAGATATCATACAATGAAAATAATTTTAAATAAACACACAATAGACATGCTATTGTCTGAAATTTGTGGTTGTTACACACCTGTTGAACTCAGAAGATCCTTTAGTACAAGATATATATAGATATATCTATAGATATCTATAGATATCTATAGATATATATTTATTTATTTATGTCTCAATTCCCAGCAAGTCCTACAAAGAAAATCATATTATCAGACATTTATCCAAAAAAGGATACTCCCTAGAAATTTCTCTTCTGCTATTCTTTTTTGTAGTTTTACAAGCTAATAACTGGCTCATATAGTCAACTCCTATGGTAAGATTAACAGATTTATATCTGTATTTTTCTTCTCATTGTGTGACTGGTACCTCAGTGGGAATAACACACGGAGGTCAAGAGACAGATGTTCTCTTACAAATTGCTCAGCTTGTTCAAAAGGAACAAGGTGTTTGGCAAGGGAAAAAGTCAATTTAATAATAATTTATTTAATAATACTCTGAATATTTTATCTGCAAATTCTTTATTTTCAAATAAATTGAGAGTTCTACAAAAGTAAAAATATCATCATAAATTGAATGAGTGACTGGATAGATAAATACTCTATGTTGTATGTAAAAGTCAACAACAGCAGACATGAAATAATTATAAAAATGAAATGAACTTTGATTAATTTGTCACCAAATTTGCATATCTGTCTTGCTTTTTTATTGGGGCAGGGGAAAGAGGATTGCATGTTGGAAATGTGGCGTTGTAAATGCAGTTACAATAGTATGGCAAACATCACAAATCAGAGTGCTTTTTTTCTGAAACTGGTCACTGTTTGATCTTTGGTAAGGTTAGCATCTCCAAGCACTTCATACTGATTTCTGTGTTTGAGTTGGTTGAAATCCTTCTCCCATCCCATATGCATGTGAGCATGCATCCCATCCCATTCCATATGGATGTTTGCTCATCCCATAGGGTGAGCAAACCCTTCCCAGGAGCTAAGATAGAAGAACTAGATAAACTCTGCCCAGAGAGTGGCAGAAGCCTCTAGAAGGTACTGTGTTTCACAGTGAATTAAAATGCATCGTGGTAACTGCCAAACTAGCAAATCCCTACATGATTTGAGTGAATGCTCCCTGGGAATGAGAAAACTTATCCTCAAATCTTTTGTTAAACTCTTCTTGGGTTGTGCTTAAAGACTAGGATCTGGTGTCTGTTCTTGAGTTTTCTGGGTTTATGCATTGTGCTGAAAACATAGGAGATCCAGGCAAGCCACTCTCCTCCCCCTGCATTAGAACACCTTACTTTTTGTAGACCCTAGTAACATGCAAACCCTCTCCCACTGCCTCATGAAGCCCTTAACATTTTCAAGAAAAGTTTTCATTGGAGCCCCGACAATGAAGAAGTCAAGGAATGGAATCCTGAATTTGTGCTGATTCGTGAATTCAAATGTCCAAAGCACTTCAAATAAATCTAAATCTTTGCTGACAACTGCATGCAACCATCACCGTGATCTTGCGCAAGTTACCAAACCTCCCTGTGCCTCAGTTTACTCATATGCAAAATGGTGCCAGTGGTGTACCAAGCTCAGAGGAGTGTACGGTAAGGGCCAAGAACATGCCCTGACAAGTATCAAGCATCCCATATGTCTAAGGCATGCTTCTCATACTGCTTCTGGAGGCAGCTGTCTGGAGTCTATTGGAAATCCACTGTATCACTACAGGAATGGGGACTGAGAAAGCTCTGCATCCTTGGATTCCTGATTCCGGAGCTTGACAAACACTTTCCTACCCTTCCTTCAGTAAAGGGCATCATTCTCATCTCAAGTCATGTAATGAGGAGTAGTGAACCTGTCTTCTCCAGGCCACACTGTTCTTCTCTCCCTTGTTCCTCAGTGCAGGTGCCCCCACAGCTCACCACATCACTTCTTACTGGGTCCTTGTGCTTCTTCCCTGTTGTCCCACCTAGACTGGAGGACTCACCAGTCCTTGGTGTTTTAGTAACTTGAAATTCTTTAACGTTATAGTTCACACATGCAGAGTAGATTGCGGCTTGTTAAGCCAGTATCTGGTAGGAAATACATTTGTGTGTGTGAGGGGTGCTGTGGAGGGCATATTACTCTTCTTACCAGTGTGGGTACCAGAATTCAATGGTAATTGCACGTTGTACCTTCCTTGCCCTAAAACCTATATTTAGCAATCCCTGAAGGGTCTCTCAGAGCTGTACATAAAGGCAATAAAGATTAAGTAACAATGGCTAAACCCAGTTTATGGAAATAACTCTATGTAGTTTTCTAACTTAGCATAATTATGTAGTTAGCAAACTATAAATTGATGTTGGAAGTGTGCAGAGATGTTTCTTTCATTGTTAAAGCACTGCAGAGGCTTTCAAACTACTTTATTCTATTCTGTTTTAATATATTATTTATTTTTTACCTGCATGCCTCTTTCTTCTAACAAAATCTTATGCTGAGAACCAAGTACATAAACAAGAGAGAGAGAGAGGGAGGAATGAGTGTGTGAGGAAGAGTGAGTGGTGTAGAGCTGCTGTCTCTAAACAGAGAGCATGAGTGGCAGTCCTAAGACCTCCTCAGTCATGGGCACTGTCCATGGATATTTAGGGAGCAGTGGAACCGACCAGCTTTAAAGAGAATGAGCTGTGGGATGGGACAAGTCTTGGTTCTGTCACATGCATGCAAGAAAATTATCAAATGATTAAGTCACAGGAATAAAAGCACAGCATAAGAAATGACTGATGATGACTGTGATAGCATTATGTGGTGAAAGATGGTAGCTACCCTTATGGCGAGCATAGCATAACCAAAAACTTGTGGGGTAACTATGTTGTGCACCTGAAATGAATGTAACATTGTGTGTCAAATATAATAAAAGAATTAGAAAAAATTATGGGAAAGTCTTTTGATATCTATGAGCTACAAGACAAAGATAGTAATAGTTAATATATTACCCTCAAGAGTTGTAAGAACCAACCAATATGTGGTGTGGGATATAGCGTGTCCTTCTACAAGGTAGATACATACTATTATTCTTTTCTGTGCTGGAAACCTTGTTCTAGCCCGTGTTGAAATGGCTGCTTCCTTCCACGACATGATTGCATAGGCCCTAGTGGAGAAAACAGAAAGAGATCCGTCACCACTTACACCCGATGCTCATTGTTCCTAATGCTCCACCTGCTTTACCACAGCAAGTCCACAAAGTACCGGCTGAGAGATCTACAAAGCAAAGGTTTGCCCCCTGGTTGGTGTTCACTGCTCTGGCATCAGTCTCATCTCCTCAAGGTGTTGCCAAATTAGTGCTACACATACGTACCTTTGCTCAGTCATCTTTTTTTTGTAAGTCACTCTCAGATTTCCTTGCCCTTGAAAATACTCCTTAGTTGATGATGAAAGTAAACTCCACATGCACCTCAATGTAAGAGAAACCTTTCACTACCCAAGCAAAGGTAGGCATATGGCTTTTCAGTACTGCTTGTGACTGGACTTCCACAGAAGATTTGCCTAAATTGGCTAACAATCATTATTGATATGACCTAATGATCCAGGTAGCCCAGGGACTCCTGGCTATGCTGGAAGATTCCCAGGCAGGTCAGAGTTCTGCATTCATCATCACTGGTGTCTCTAGCATCCACCTGCCCTGCTGATTTCAGAAAGTGAGTAAACAGTGTGCCTTGGCTGTGCTCAAACAGGAATCAGGCCAGGGTTTCTTGCATTTGAGGGTGTCATTACACTGGATGATGCATCTCTTTCAACAGCCACATGCAGTTCTCTCCTGGGTACACACAGCCAGTTAGAAGGACCTTAATGACTTCTGGCATAAGGTTATATACAGAATACTGGAAATGCAGTCACTGCTATGATATGGACTACATCATTATTTGATAATGTTCATTAGT
Organism: Panthera pardus; assembly: GCF_024362965.1. Classification (NCBI taxonomy): domain Eukaryota; kingdom Metazoa; phylum Chordata; class Mammalia; order Carnivora; family Felidae; genus Panthera; species Panthera pardus. The sequence goes on from NW_026526832.1 coordinate 23,947,213, forward strand.
AGTTCTTATGATCACTATTGTAGAGTATATGGGTCCTGAGCAGGGCACACAGCAAAGGTCACTTAGGACTTAAGAATGGATGAACCATTTTAATATGACTCTCAAGTGTGCATTGTCTGTAATTAGAAATGCTTCGGGCGAGGTTCCCTTCCCACTTTCTCAGGTTTTTAGCTGGGAGGGAATTTGGGTGGTCTACAAATTGCATCTGCCCTCTTTCCTATTTTCTTATAAATTCCTAAATGGAGGTTTTGCACCTTTGGACTTGTTGGTAACCTTGGGATTCTGCCAGGGAGAAAAGAGAGGGATTAGCTTAGAGTTCTCCCCTGGCAACCAGGACTGGTTTGCAGAGATGCAAGGGTGGGCAGAAAGTCATTCTGGGCTCCACAGTCCATCCTATTTCCACTGGGCCTTTCTTTTCTGACTGCAATTTTCACCTCACCCAGGTGTGAAACCTTTCCTAGGGGAAGGAAGGTGGAAGCTCTTCTATCAGCAGCAGGTTGAAGTTACTGTCCTCCTTGTTACTGAGGAAGTAGGTCTGTGGCGTGGCCTCTACTTTTGCTCAGACACTTGAACTATTCATACTCTATTAGACATGTATGATGGAAGGAAATTGGACTTTCTCAGGTTGTAGATGTATCAGCGGGGATGTACGACTGAAAATTAATTCCCTGACACAGACTGATGAAGACAGCAGTTTCCTGAAATACTGAGATTCATTTTATATTTTTATAACACATAATCTCAATGCCACATATTTTCCCTAGTTCGAAGTGCTATTGATATTTTGACAAGGGGACCCGGAATATTCTATTTTCATACGCACACACATACACAAAACCACCTTTCTTGTTAATTACTCAAAATGTCAAGAGATTGGTCAGTGTGTCTAGTAATGAAAATACTTTAATGAAATCTATGGATATTTTAATGAACACAGAATGTCACTTATAAAGCGCTAGATGAACTAATGCCTTGTTAGATATAGAGTTTAGTTACAACTGAAATCTAAAAACTAAAAGTTCCTCTTCTTAGTATTTTTATTTATTTCTAAAATCTACTTTTCTACATGTGATTTTTTTTGTCCCTCATATAGTAATAGTGAAAGCATCACTAATCAGTCAAGATTCTTTCATGATGGATGTCATTCTTAAGCCAACCTTGCTAATTTTTAAATGTGATCTTATTTCGTTTTCATTTTTACTCTTACTTATTATGCTAAAGTTTTATAAGAAATCTCTGGTCATTAAATTTTACATGTGACTGTTATCCATGGCTTCTAGAATAAGTCCCTTTAGTTTCCTGATCCCTTGTCCACTTGAAAGAAAGTAGCATATGCTTTATTTCACATGGTTGTTTTGATGAACAAATTGCTGATGTATTTTACAGAACTTCAAAATCTATGAAATATTATACAAATTTGCAAGACTATTGCTATTTCTGTGTTATTATACTAACCCATATCGTGCTTTGTAGCAGAAACAATAATCTAATCAAGATGATTAAAATCTATACCAGGGAATAGCATCCAGAGGATGCTCAATATATTGACTGAAAGGTAAGACTGAAGGATTTAATGAAAGATGGCAGGATTCTCTCGACTGTGCATCAAAGCCAAATAATTGGGATCTTTCTATGATACAAATATTTGACTTTAGAGGGATTTTTAGGAACCAAGATCTATGTTGGAGATAAAAGGCAGAAACAAAGAATCAACAAGACACAAGGCTTACAGACATTCCCCAAAATGCATCCAAGAACAAATTCTCATCAGCTCTAGCAACAACCCATGGCAGACCTGAATTCAGAGATAAAAAGCAATAGTTCTTTAAAATACTGAGTAATATTGGTAATGTGACGCTTGTGATCACCTGTCAGCCAGATCTCTGCATCTCTCTGGGTTTCAAACAAATTACTTTGCAGAAGGAGTCTTGAAAGGAGTTTGAGCAGACCAGACAATCTTACTACAAACATATGAAGCAGCTCATTGTCCTCCCAGTCATGGCTTCTCAGAACTGATTTTGGGGTGTGTGTGTGTGTGTGTGTGTGTGTGTGTGTGTGTTCATGCATGCATGGTTGTTTCCTTCTAAAAACCAGAGACATTATAACTATAGGCTAGTGTTTCTGAATGCAGTTCTCTCTACAACTCAATTCATTTTGTTTAAGATAAAATATGGAATATCAATTAAAGAACCCTGTAGTTATTGGAATAATGACAGGTTACTTACATTGTGCTTGTTGGTGGATAGAATCAGGAGAGAAAATGTGACTAAATGAAGCACCAATGATAAAGAAGGTAGGAAGTAACTGATACCATTCTGACTTATAGTGTGTTGTTTCTGGTTTGGAAGGATCACTGGGAGAACCACTAGGAAAAGGCAGGGGATGGTTGCAGTGGGATCCAGAGAAAAAGGTCATCTTTGGGATATTTTCATATACTAAGGTACTTACTCGTTTGTTAGAATATGGAAACTTGCAGTGCAATGGCCACTGAAGGCTTTCAGAGTTCACAACCTGTCAAGCTTCAGTGTGCGTGCCAGTTGGGATTGGGGGTTCATTCTCCCTCACTGTCCTACAGGAAGGAGCCATTTGGAAGTTCCAAAAGCAATCTCCTGCATTGTGGCAACTCTTTGATTGTTGTTCTTTTTCTCTGTTTAATCTGTTATTATGAAAATAGATATAAAAATATAGTAATAGTTTCATATATATCCAAACATGAATTAAACTTTCTTGAATCTGTCTATCTCTGTTTTGTGCTAGGCATATGGCATGTACTCAGAGATGTATGCTACAGTAACAGTATAAGAATAAATTCCACATCTTGAGCTTGAGGAATTAATATTTCATTGAAATGTATGCATATATGGTAAAAAAAAAAAAAGGGGGGGGGGTGCTACAGTATCATTACAGATATAGTGCATTGTAAAGTACCTAATAGCTAGTAGGGCTTAGAGTCAGGTACCTGATAAGGCAGACTCCAATTCAGTAAATGTGTATCAAATACCTCTCTCATCTCTTTGTAAACACTTAGGACATCAAGATGAGTCTATCACAGCCCTTGTTTTCTGCTTGCCTGTAAATCTTTAAAAGAGGCTTGGGTAAATAAGAAAAAAAAAATAAAAGTATACTTAGTAGGTGGGCTATTATTTTTTTTTATATGGGGGAATTAGAAATTAGTTTTACTCCAGAAACAGCCTGCCTGCAACATTTAACCCTAGTGCCATTGCTTTCATAAATCAAAGGTCCAAATTGCCCAGGATTTCACAAACTGAAAGTTGGGAAAGACATGGACTGGGTCAGCCTGATCTGATAACCAACTTGATTTTCTCTCCAATGTTCTCAGTCATTTTGAAATCTCATTCCCATGGGTTGAGACATTCTGGAATGCTTTTTCTGTCCATTATTACTCTACAGACCTTTTGTTCATAGAGGGCAAGAATTGGAAAGTACAAGTTTGGAAATCTCACTGTAATGGAAACCAAGACCTACTATTCCTCTTCATTTTCCTCTACTTGACATGCCAACAAAGTATTATTAAGCACTATTTCTCAGAAAAGTGAGAAATCATGCTTGGATTGTATATCAGGAAAGACTTCACAGAGTAGTTAGAATTTGAAAAGAAATCTAAATACAGATTAAGATTTTCATGGGAGACAGAGTAGAGAAGATATTTCACTTGCAGAGAATATGAGTGGAGATACAAAGATAAACTACTGTGAACCATGATAGGGACGTGTGTAATTACATTTTGTGGGAACTTAACCGTATATTGATGAAAAAAATGAAGTAAATTCTTGAATGTAGGTGTCAACCACATTTTGCACAGTTTTAAATGTTAAGATGTGTGTAAAATCCAATAGACATATTGGGGGAGTCATAGAGGTTTTGCTGGAGATAGTTATGTGGTTGAAGTTTATCTTCACCAAATTAGTATGGCTGTCATATGTGAATTATCTAGAATAAGGCAAGTAGGTGTTAGAGAAACCAATTAATGAGCTATTAAAAATGCCAAAGCAAAATATAATAAAAGCCTAATTAATTAGATGGCAGTGGGTAGGGAGAGGAGTGGGTAAATGAGATGAATATTATGAAGGTAGAATTCTGTATGACTTGGCATATAGATTTAGAGTGAGTGGCTGTAATGAATGTAAAGAAAAATTGATGGGTAAATGAATATGACTCCAGGAATTGGTTGTTTAGGAATAAGAGAGGGCCATTATTGGAAAGTAGATAAGCAGGAGGAGAAGCTAGTTGAATGATGGATGCATAGCCACATGGAGGGCTAGAAGTTTTAGAAGTAGGAGTGTATTATTTGTAAAGCCATATTTTAGAATGATCAATTTGGTGAGAGTGAGAGAGGATGGATTGAAATGGGTAAGTGCTTTGAATGGTAGTTGGTTTGTCATTATCAAAAGCTTCAAGAGGATAGGGGCACCTGGGTGGCTCAGTCAGTTAAGCATCCGACTTCAGCTCAAGTCATGATCTCACAGTTGATGGGTTTGAGCCCCAGCATTTGGGCTCTGTGCTGACAGCTTGGAGCCTGGAGCTTGCTTCGGTTTCTGTATCGCCTGCCCTCTCTAACCCCTTCCCCACTCACGCTCTGTCTCTTTCTCTCAAATATAAATAAATACTAAAAAAAAATAAAAAAAAAATAAAAAAGAAGCTTAAAAAAGACCATCACAAAATGGCAGGATATATAGTTAGGAAATAGTGGGTCATCACAATAAACAAAGGTGATTTGTGATTATGTAACTAAATAGACTTTATGTCTAGCAATCGGTTATGTATTCCCATTGATTTTTAAGAAGAATTTACAGGGGCACAGAACCTACATAATTTTCATATAGAAGTCAGTTTTCACACACACACACACACACACAAAAGCAGTCCTTACTAATCCTTCTGGAAGGCACACACATATCCACAGGAGGGGAGGGGAGAACTCCATGTATTTTCAGTGAGGGCCCCCCCCCCATACTTAAAGGATAAAGACAAGAAAGACACATATTGATAAAGAAATTTTAATAACTGGAAGGAAAGGATAATGCTTTTCAGCTTACAGAACTTGAGTACAATTACCTGACATCTATTTTTTAAGAAAGAGAAGGAAATTTAATTGAATGCACAGTTAGACATCTATCAAAATGAATTTTCTTTAAAAACCTCATATAACAATATCCCATTTCTCTCTCAGCATAATGATTTCTTACCAACAAAGCCTGTCAGTGTTTCCTAGAAGCAACATTGAAGTGACTTCTTGCTGGAAATTCAGCAAATGAACTTTTTCTGCTCCCAGAATCTCTGTCCTCATTAGGCTAGTTAGAAATTCGCCCGGGGCTCCCAGCCCTTCTTGTCTCTGACGGATGCTAAGTGTAGAGGAGCTAATGGACACTTTAACTGTTAGGGGGCTTTCGATTCAATCCCTTGCAGCCTGGCAGCTCATTCTAAGTCTTTTCAGAGGAGCTGCAATCATATGCTCAAATATGATAGTTAAATATGGGCTAGAAGGGAAATAGCACCCCCCAACCCCTGCCCATGACCAGAGATACTTGTGGAAAACAGGAAGTAATTCCTGAAGTTTTCCAAATGGCTGGGAAGCTCACCCATTCAAGGGGTCCCTGACATTAGATGTCCCTGTAGCAATTTGCTCCTTGTAAGGAGAAAAGGGGGAAGGAAGATCTTTCTCTAGTGCCAGCTATGTTGATACAGCCTCCTCCTATGGGCTAAGGTCAGATATTTCTTCTTCAAAATGTCATCTAATAGCAATTGTTAATAGAATAAAATAGCCTTAAAATAGTTTGAATTTCAAATAAAGGAAAGCTGACAAGCACCTTGTGAACATGAACCATGCTTCCAGGTAAATGTGTATTATCTGAGAATAAGTGTAATTAGCAGTTTTCCCAGCTACATTAACTTTCTCTGATCCCTACCCCCACCCTTCTTGCCCCAATATCTGCATAAATACATTGTTCTCTGATTGTGTCCCCTGTTTCTGCATTTAGCTGGAAGGTTTTTAAGTGATTGTTTCTTTTCTTCCACTTCTCAGTTCGCCCCTGACAGACCTGGCACTGAAGCTCTGATTTTACAATTCTTGATTGCATTCTTAATCTACAGGTTAAATTTGGTTTGGGGAACATTGTCTTGATGTTTCAGATGGTTTAGATTCAATAATCCACAAATGTCTAGACATTCAAATGAGGTCAGGAAAAAAAATCTATTCTTTGAAATTTATTTAGCAATTTCAGACATCGATTTGGGGAATGTGTCTTCCATAGGCAACTGAAAGAGAAATCTGTACTGGTTCTAAATATGAATCAAAGTGGCAAGACCCAGACTGTCTTATCTTTCTAAATGTGAGCTTTTTGAAATCTGTAAAGATGCTCCTGTGAATTTGGCTGGTGCTGAAGTGTCAAGGCACAATTTATCCAAAATGACTGCCATTGCTGGAAGTCAAGAGCTGAATGTAAAGAGGCACTGGCTTGCCAAGGCACTGGAGTTCAAAATTCAATATTGATGGGATTGTTTTCTCCAGAATGTTACCTCATGATTTCTTCAAGCCTATTGACTATTTTTCTCTTGGAAAAAATATGATATATCTTGTATGGTGGCCACAGAACTTAATGGTACACGATCCAGCTCATGTGTCTCCCAGAAGTGTGTAAAGACCAAAGGCTTTTGAATCTGTGGCAATCTATATGCTGCTGCTCTGGCAATAGCATGTCTCATTGTTAACTCTGATGGCATGACCTAACATAATACGACACATACTAGAAGAAGTAATATGACAAGTGGATCATGCAGGCAATGCTACACATGAAAAATATGACATCTTATCTGAAACCAACCCTGCTTTTAGCAAAGATACTACCTCAAAGGGCACATCACTTTTGTCCACATCCTTCAAGCTTTTTGATAATATGAGACCCATGTGAAGACCACACTGGATATGGGCACAGAAGTAAGCAATCTCCAGAAAGTGACAAAAGTCAATCTTTGAGAGCTGACATGCTCTAGCAATCAGTCAGAGGAGGTGTAATTAGGCAGTGAGCATAAAGAGGGGTGTCTCTCTCCTACACTACCAGGTCTCTAGAACTGAGATCTACAACTAAGAAATAAAGTTATTCTCCAAGAAGATAGTTGGGATGAATGCTGTTGATAAAGCATTAATCTGTTCCCCTAAGATTTCATTGCAGAGTTTGACAACTTGGTCCTAGTTCATGTCCTCATTCAATTGATATAATTTGTGTATATATTATATGCATCAGCCAAGGTCCAGTAAGGAAGATAGAAACCACTCTCAGAATTTCAAACAGAAGAAAGTTTAGTATATAAATATATTTACAAATTGTTGGAAAGAGTTATAGGGAAATACAGAAAATGGTGGTAATACTCTGAGATCAGAAAGTAGAGAAAGCTGCTATCCCCCTCCTCCCAGGGCTAGAAAAAGAAAAGTGAGAAAGTAGAATTAATTCCTTACACTAACCCCCAGATGCTATTGGAGCCCACATTTTCCCTTTATCTGGTACTTCTTTTGGTAGGACCCAACCCCAGAATCCATCTGATAGAGGAGTCCAACAAATGTCTTTGTAGTCTTCCAACCCCAAAATACAGAGCATAGGACATTTGTCAGGGGTGGCAGGGGAAGCAGGATTTAGTACAAGAAGACAATATTTGCTATATTATGTTTTAGTTATTGTAATGAAAGGTGAAAGAGGCAAGGAGATGTATACATACATAAAACAAACTGTGAATGTACTATAGGCAAGTAACAGGTAAATGTGCATTTATCCTTAGCTATCTTCATACATCGGGGCTGGACAGTAATACCTGATAGGCGTTTTCATTAGTGGGATACAGAGGATGCAACATTATCGAAAGATATGACATGCTTAGCTACAGTGCACATCAAATGCTTTAATATGGCTTATACTTTAATCCTATTTGCCAAAGGTTTGCAAATCATTTTAGCACTATAGTTCTCAAAGTTTGGAATGGATTTCAAATAGTGAGTTAGAACTTATGTTCTGTTATTTACTGTCTTGTCAACTGAAGCCCAATAAATATTGGATATTCAACTTAAAGATTGACCTTAATACCCATGGAAGAGATACACACATTTAATATTTTACTACAAATCTTGTAGAACACCACATTTTTCTTTTTGGAGCAGCAAAAAAATGTAGGAAAAAATTATAGAAAATTAAAAATTTACATTTAACTCTCAAAGAATTTCCTACAGTAAGCTTTTTATTTTTATTTTTTAATTTATTTTTATTTTTTTTACATGGCACAGAAATGCCTAATTATATTGATTATCAATGGGAAATGAGGTGTTCCACTTAGCTGGTTTCTTCACATAAGCAAACACTAACTTTTTAATTTATTTTTAATCATTGGAATATTTTTAGAGTTTATTGTTTTCCTGCATACAAAATTAATATCTGACAGAGGAGCTGGATCAAGATTATAAACTTAGGTCATTTTTCTGCTTCCATTCCCACTGAAAGGTAATGGAAGTGACAGAAATACCATTAAGAAAGAATACTTCTGTATAAACACTAAAAAGTAAGAAAGGATTCAAAGCATAAACCTTCTTCACTTCAAAGTGCAAGGTAGGATTATCTTCATTCTGAAGATACACACTTTTTTTTTCCTTTAGAGCAGTGCTACAATTTTAAGTATTTTGTCAATGATCAAACAGCATGTAAAGTTGTGCATCCAGGATTTAATCCAAGTCTGTTTGTTACTAAAGGCCATGTTCTTTATTTATTTATATTTTTAAATTTATTATCGTAGCTTAAATCATCAAGAAGGTGTGATTTAAACTAGGGCTTAAAAAGTGGAAAGAATTTTAACACTCAGAACGACAGGGGTAGGAATACTAAAAGGTGAGAGAGAAGTTGGAAAACAATTCAGAATCAAGAAATCACATACCATTTGGGATACATGTATTTTCCCTGGAACATATGTGGATCAAAAGTGGCAAATAAGGCAGTTAGAGTGAAGACACTGCACCCCAAGCTATTATACCCCAAACTGATGGAAGCAGACATGATTCTGTAGGAGTTAAGTGTCATTAAAGCTGACACATCTTTGTAATCTAGTATGTTTGGAGTGGAAGAGATTGTAAAAGTAATAAGGCATATTAAGAGAATTTTTTGATTGAGGTGAGTTGTATGCAGAATAAAATCAAGCTTCATTTAGGGGAATTGTTGAAGAAGTAGTTAAATACAACACTAAGATTTATATATTGCTGACTTAAGTAATACTCATATTACTTATATTATCATGTTAATCGGAGAAGTAAGTATACTCTTATTTTAGAGTAAAATGATAAGTTTAGTTTTGGATATGTTGAGAATGAGGAGATTACAGTTACCCAGGAGATGATGTCCAATAGACATTTTGGAATTAGATCTATCAGATAGCTGAGGGCTGGATTTTGGAGTATTCTATAGAGAAGTAGTCATGTATTCAGTACATAGTAATTGCTCAGAAATTAATGAAACTGAATTGAATTGCATTGGACTGAAATTAATTGAACAAGATCATCAAGTACACCAGAGAAAAAGTGGTCAAATAATTAGCAGGAAACCAAGGTAGTTAACTTGCTGTGTTACAGAACCTTAGGGGGAGTAATAAAGTATTACATGGGGGTAAGGCAGGGTAAATGCTGGAAAGAAGACTCTGGAAATGGGGCCATAGTTCAAGGACTTTTGGAATATGTGAGTGATTTTGCATTAAAACACATGTATACTGAATTTCTACTACAGTAAACACAACAGACAAAATAGTGAGATGCTTTTACATGGATGTAGGAGCTTCCTGTTTACAAGGCAGGCAACTCGACTGGGTGCTTAGTACTGAAGTGAATCCAGTGTTTGGTCCGTGGAGGTGGAACGCATTTGTCCATGGGAGGTGGAACAAGTGCAAGAGTAGAAAAGTAAAAGTGTCTTAAGAGAAGACAACAATTTTGCCTTTCTCCCAGACATTCCTATTCTAGTAACATCTGATCTTTGTCATCAATTTCTGATGAATTAACGAGAGCATAAAATTACACTCTTCCTTTGTTAGACTGTAAGCTCTGTGAGGTCAGAGACTGTGTCTGCCTTGTTCATGCTGCTTCCTCAGCACCTACAACAGAACCTGGCACAAGGGTTGCTCAATAAAACATTTTTCAAAAAAAAAAAATGAACTGCTAGATGGATGGAAAGATGAATGCAAGAATAGTTCCCTGACCATTGTTCACAATGTGAATACTGCTTTACATCACCCAGTTTCTTTTTTTTTTAGTTGTATTTACCATTGACATATTTCTCCTATTATTTCAATTCTTATTTTGAAAATAAAAAAAAGATAGTAAAGTACTCAGCAGCTCTCCTGTTTGAAATCTGCCACATTGTATCTCTCAACCTTGTGTCCTTGATTTGTTCCTTCAACATCACAGCAGCAGCCAAGGTACCTTAAAAATACAATGAAAGATAGTTAGATTCTTTGGAAAGATAGAAAATGCAATTTTCTTCACTTTCTCAAAATGATATAGCTTTTGAAAATGTTAGACTTTTGACCAACTTCTGAATTCAGAACTAAAGAGTTGCCTTTCAATTACTTCCCACATGAACATAATGTGATTTGATATTGTCACCTGGTTTGGATAAATGGGAAGTTATTTGCAGTTAGTCTGAGAGGTACTGAAGGACTCTTTTTGGAGAGTTGATCAGATTTTGCTAGACATTGAAGTCCTTGGGGTCCCTGCAACCACCCAAGTACATCAAATTATTTGAGAGAGATGAGAAAACTTGTTTTGATTAAGCTGGGGCCATTCCCTGACTGTCTAAGTCTTCAGACAAGTTAGCACCTAATGCACACTGCACATGTCTCCTTCTGAAATGTTCTCCACCTTAGTTTTTATATAAGCATGAAAGTACAGTACTAAAATACATGAAGAAATCTGTGGATTCTGTAGATACAGGAATGGTGTGACATAAATCTCAGGAAGGCATCTTATTTAATAATTTCCCAGTTGATTTCTGCTATTGTGTGAGGCTGGCCTCTTCATTTGTATCAAAATCAGTCGGGAAGACTTCTGAGATGACTGCATGAGAAACTAGTACTCCTGCAGATTGGACCAAAGAGGCCATAGCCCTACAGGCCAGATTATACATTTACAGAGTGATGTGCTTTAAAGTTAGATTGTAAATGCATGACTAAATTTGTATATTTAGCATCTAAATTAGTTGTTAATAGGCTTCATGTGAGAAGGGACCTTGAGCCTACCCTTGGGGACTTTTGTCTAGGAAAGTCAGATAGTCCTGTATCTAGGGAAGTATATGGTAAAGAAAGGCCAGAGAATATGATATATCCTGACATATCAATTTTTTTTTCCATTTCCATGCATTGGAGAAAGGAGAGAAAGATTTGTACAGTAAGCATGTGAGTGTGGAAGGCCAGGTGTATTTTAGATCAACAGAGGAATGGCCACGGTACTCTAGTGAAAGAAACAGCATTGAGGCTGAGATCTAAGAAGGGTCTCAGAGATGGGAGAGGCAGTGAAGCCACGTCTAGCAGGAGTGTCCAGGAGAAGGAGAGGCATCTGGATATGTCCATATTCAAGGAATTTTCTGTTTATTTTTTAAGATATGAATGGTTTTCTACTAAGTGAAAATGCCTGGGCTTGATCTCTACACATTCAGAAGCTACTTGATGTCCTTGATATGGAAGAGCATTATGATAAAAGTAATGTTTGAAATTAAGTCTGCATTACTTATTGTTGACAGCTAACGTTTTTTAAGCATATAACTCATGCCAGGCACTATTCCTTTATATTGATGAATTAATGTAAACCTTAGAACAATTTGATGAGATTGCTACTATTAGCTTTATTTTACAGAGGAGTAAACTAAGAATCAGAAAAGGTAAATAATTCGCCCAGGACTACACAGGGAATGAAAGGCAGGTGCTATGAACCAAGCCTGGACACTTGTACTCCAGAATCTGCTAAATCATTCTGCTGTACTTTCAGTTTGTTCAGTATCTGTCACAGACCTTTAAATAACAGTGAAGTTTTTACAACAAAATAACTCTTAATAGTTTCATATTATTGTTTGTTAGGAATATATAAAGTTATTCACTCAGTTCTCTTCTTTGGTCAACAGTTAGAACTGTTTTCCACTTTTGAAAAATGCTATGATAAACAAAGCTGCATGAATTTTTGTCTTTGAAAGCACACCTCCAGGAACACTCAGTTTTTAGCAATGAAATGACTGGATCAAAGGACATGCATATTTTTAAGGATTTTGACATATGCTATCATGAATCACTCTCCAGAATGCTTGTCCCAAATTGCATTGCACCATCAGAGTCTGAGATGATCAATATTCCTAAACCTTCAGCAGAAGTGATCATCTTTTATCTTTGATAATAGCAATATAACTCACTGTGTTTCATTTTGAATTTTTTATTGCTAATCAAAAAGTTGAATATTTTCATTTTTAGTGTTAATTATATCTCCTTTTTTTTATGAATTAGGTGATCCCATTGTTGATTAATTGCAATGTTTTATAGAGTATGATTATCCCTAGAGATTTAATTTTATATCTTATATTTTTTTTATTTTTTTTTTAAATTTTAATGTTTATTTATTTTTGAGAGAGAGAGACACATCATGAGTGAGGGAGGAGCAGAGAGAGCGAGACACAGAATCCAAAGCAGGCTCCAGGCTCTGAGCTGTCAGCACAGAGCCCGACGCAGGGCTCGGACTCACGAACTGTGAGATCATGACCTGAGCTGAAGTCAGACGCCCAACCGACTGAGCCACCCAGGTGCTCCATAATGTTTATTTATTTTTGAGAGACAGAGAGACAGAGCAAGAGCAGGGGAAGGGCAGAGAGAAGGAGACACGGAATCTGAAGCAGACTGCAGGCTCTGAGCTGTCAGCACACAGCCTGATGTGGGCCTCAACCCCATGGACCGCGAGATCATGACCTGAGCTAAAGTCGGATGCTTAACTGACTGAGCCACCCAGGTGCCCCAAATTTTATAATTTTTCGATGTAAAAAAGCTTTTTAAAAATTTACACAAACACATCAATATTTTTCTTTAAAGTCTCAGTCAGCACTTGTTTGGATAGTTGGAAAATCTTTCCCTAATGTCAATATTATATAAATGTTTGCTCTCATTTTGTATCTTTCTTTATGGTGGTGTTTTTTTTAAAGTATCTGATTTATTTGGATGAATGAGATGAAGTAGGTGTCTTGCTTTTTGTTTTTTCTCAAATAATTAGCACTTGTCCCGCTTATCAAGTGACTTTTTAGCCACTAGTCATTATGATCATAATTTTTATTCATATTATTAACCTGAATTATTGCATTATTAACATATATTAATATATTGATTAATGTTGAAACTTACAAACTTCATTAATTTAGATGCTAATATGAATCAGCTCTTTTCCTTGAGATATTTATCTTAATTATCATGGTGCTTTTGTTTGGCTACTAGAAAATACGTTGTTTCTAATTACACAAATAATGCAGATTTATTGCAGAAACAAATCAAACACACAGTAGAAGAAAAAAACAGGTAATAATTGCTATTAAGTTTTTAGGTTAGATCCTTCCATCTCTGTTGGCTCTTGTTTTTGATATGCAGTTTTTAAGATACTCTACATCTTGATTTATAATCTATTTTTAAATTCAATCATAGCAGAATTTTTTTCTCTACCTAGATATATACCTTATAACATCAAGTATAATGGCTATATAGTTTGGCACACACACAAATGTGCTGCAGTTTATTCAACCAATCACAGATTTGTTTTCTTAAATTTAGTCATTTTCCAAGGTTGTTTTTACAAACAATGATATAGCCTACCTATATCTACATCTTTGGGGAAAGATCTGCTTGATTGTAAGAAGATAAAGCATAGTTTTTCATGGGAGTTCTAACATTCTTCTTCATTCTGCATAACATATCTCAACCAAAGTCCTTTTCCTAAAGCATTGTTTTCAACACAGGAATAATTTCTTTTCAGTGAGGTGCCTACATTGGAAGTACACTGCTTTTGAGATCCCATTTACATCCAAGACTGTGTAAACCTCCCACAGAGGAGGCTCTGTCCTGCCTGTGCCACTCTGGATCTGTTTACCTTCAGATTTGTCTCTCAGCTTCCCTGCCTCCCCCCCAATTTTCTTTACCTGGAAGCCTGGACTGCTGGAGCTAAGGATGTCTTTGCTGTCCCTTGCCCCCATTACTCTGAGGAAGGAGGAGGATCTTCCAGCACTATTTTTTCCAACTGCCCCCTAAGCTTTTGGATACTCAAGTGCTCCATGAAGGGACATAGGGATATGTTGGCAAGGTGATGGATTCCTGTTTGGTGCTTTGCCATTTGGGGACTCTACACTGTCACACCATGTCGGCTCACACATGGTCAATTCACAGTTTGGTGGATATTTTATTGTTCTACCCCTTTTTTCTTCTAATTGGGTAAATTTGACATGTAACACTATATAAATTTAAGTTGTACATGGTGTCACTTTTATATTTTTATATGTTGTAATATGGTTGCCATTGTAATGATATTTATCACATGTACTAATAATATAATACTGTCTATGTTCAATAAGCTGTACATTAAATCTCAATGGCTATTTGAGCACTTTAAATAAATTTTTACTCTTAGACACAATCAATCTTATCCTACTACCCACCATCCCCACCACTTAACTGTTTTTTTTCCACGTTTAATTTTTTTAAGATTCCGCATTAAGTGATATATATTACTGTCTTCTCTGTCTAGCTTATCTCATTTAACGTAATGTGATCAAGTTCCATCAATGTTGATGCAAATGGCAGGGTATCCTCCTTTCTCCTGACTTTATAATATTCCATTGTGTGTATATGTCATATCTCTTTTATTCATTATCCATTGATGGGCATTTGGGCTGCTTCCATATCTATTGTGAATAATGCTGCAGTAAACATGGGTGTTCATATATCATATCTCATCAAATTCCTGGTTTTTTTTCCTTGACTATATTCCCAAAAATATAATTGTTGGGTTGCATCATAGGTCAATTTTTAATTTTTGGGAGGAACTCATCCTATTGTTTTCCATAGTAGTTGGACTAATTTACATTCCCACCAAGGCTGTTTAAGGGCTCCCTTTTTACTACATCCTTGCCAGCACTTGTTGACTTGTCTCGTCTTCTTGATGATAGCCTTTTTTTTAAGTAATCTCTATGCCCAACATAAGGCTGGTCTTGAACTCCTGACTCTAAGATCAGGAGTTGCATACTCTACCGACTGAGTCAGCCAGGTGCCCCTTGATGGTAGCCATTCTAATAGATATGAGTTGATAACTCATTGTGGTGTTTATTTGCATTTCTCTAATGATTAATGATGTTTAGCGTCTTCTCATGACCCTGTTGGCCATTTTTATGTCCTGGTTTATATTTTCTTAGAAGATACCTCCCCCTCCTGCATTGGCGAAGAGGAGAGAAATGGCCTCTTCTTTCTTATAAGGAGAAATCCACTCTATTGTTAAGTTCATTTTAGTTTCTTTGTGTCCTCAACCCTCAAATGTTTTTCAAAAACTATGATATTATATCTTCTCAAGCTTATTTTGGTGTTTTCTGGGAGTTCTATTGTCTCTTGTAATTTTCTACATCAGAACCTAGTGTAGGACTCCTCATGTTTTTGATCTCCGGATATAGATATAGATGTAGATACAGATATGTATGTCTATCTATCTTTTGTCACTTTTTTAAGAACATTTTTTAAAGCTATTTTTGACAGAGAGAGACAGAGCATGAGTGGGGGAGGGGCAGAGAGAGGGAGACATAGAATCTGAAGCAGGCTTCAGGCTCTGAGCTGTCAACACAGAGCCGAATGTGGGGCTCAAACTCATGGACCACAAGATCATGACCCAAGCCAAAGTTGGATGCTCACCTGACTGAGCCACACAGGCGCCCCTCTTTTGTCACGTTTTAAAAATAAGGAAACTTTCCTAGAATACTCCTCAGCAGATACTTCCTCAGAACTCAGTGGCCAGAATTGCACTGTGTGCCCAATCCTAACTAATTATGGGCAAGAAGATGAAATTACTGTTAAGATTACCAAGATTAAGACTTTGGGACATTAAAGGCTGACTTCTGATCCTGTAAAAAGAAAAAGAAAAAAAGTGCAAATTTCTATTAAGAGTAAGGCAGGGGAGTGACTTTGGGTAGATGACAAATAGTGTATGTGGTATAGATACAAAGATTGGAGATAAGAGTGAGAGAACGGGTCCCAAACTATTATGGACCACACATCCTGGGAAATGGGAAAATAGATTGTTATTGAGAGAAATATGAAAAGAACAAAAAGATGTCAGTCTTGACAGAAAGATGATAGCTTTGGTTTGGCACAAGTTGGTCAGAGATGGGATTTTCAAAAGGAATTGCAGGCACATAGTTAGAAAATTTGAAGCACACAACAGCAGAGTACATATTGACTCTTGAAAACTTCTTTATAGATATGTTTGTCAATGCCATGGAAGTAAGATTACTGAGAATGACACTGGAAAAGAACAAAGCCTGAGCATTAAGAATCATCCCTAATTAAGACTACAAAGACTGAATAAATGAAGAAGGTACAGGTGGAAACAGAATAGATATTATTTTTAAAAAGCCAATGTCCCTCCCTTGCAAACACAGACTATAAGACTCATCAATGAATTATTAACATCATCCATCGTTTTTCTTCTCTATAAGCAAATATTTTAAAAATTTTAGCTGTTCCATCTAGGGGCTGTACATCATTTATTTAATCATTCCTCTGTTTTGGGATATTTACTTATCTACAGTTATGTTTTTTTACATCTTCTCCTTTAATCTAGTTCCAGTTTTCCACCTCAGAGTCTGAACCAAGAGGCATATAGTCCCAGAGCAAGAAAATAAAGATATTTTTTGCAATACAGTTGGCTTGAAAACAATGATTAATATAAGGAAAACCTGCTTGAAATTCCTCTGGTATATGATGAAATAAGGCTGACCTACTGAGACCATATATTCTCTCAGTTCAGAGTGATACATTTACTCTCACAAAAGCTTAACCGCAAGGTTGCATTCAGGAAGAAGGAGAATGTGATGTAAAGAAAGTAAAAATAAAATCCTATCCTCCTTGTCTTGAAGTATTGTGCAAAGAAAAGAAGGCAATGGAAGAAAAAAATAGTTGATCAGATGTGTTCCCCAGTATTCCTTATAGGTTTAAACCCAGAGAAGCCAAAATGAGGTGTATTAATTGAAAAAATGGGGGGGGGGGGTGCTCAAGAGGCAACTCTTCTTCATTTGGTCCTGTACAAACATGAAGGAGCTTGAATAATGATAAAATTTTTACTCAGAAAGAGAGAATTCTGGTTTGCCTTCCTAAGCTTCCCTTAATTCCTGTGTGGCCTAGACACTGTGGCAGAGGCAAGGTGACCTTTTGACATAAGCTGAAAATCCACTAATAACATAGGAGGTTGCATGACAGAGGAAGTGACACAAAATCAGAAATATCTATCTAGAACCTGAACTAGATCTGAACAACAATTGAGTTAGCAGAGATATCATTAGCCTTTAAGTGAAATAAGGAAGTGATTTAAATTTTATCAACTAAAGATATCAGCAATAAATACCAGAGAAATGCCAATGGATAATATGATAGTTGTCTCCAAAGTGGCCACTATCTATATCTTTTCTACCTGTACATGCAATAATATTCCTCTGACTATTCCCTTTGACTCTGGATTTTCCTTTGGGACTTCACAATAGAATGTGGTCAAAGTAATGTTCTAGGATTTCAGAGGCTATATCATTAGAGGCTTTGAAGCTTTCAAGTAGGTCTCTTGGAGTCCCAGCTACAATAGTATAAGAAGCTCACGGCACATAGAGAGGGCCACCTGTGGGCTTACCATCTGACATCCAAAGGTGAGACTCATCCATGGATAGAATCAACTGTCATCCATCTGAATAAACCATCTTGGACATACAGTCCAGATGAGACTTCAGATGATCTCAGCACTGTAGCTACAGTCCTGAGATGTCTGAGGATAGAACCATCCAGTTGAGCCCAATCTACCCACAGAACTGTGAAAGATACTATCAATTTTTATTTTAAGTCACTAAGTTTTGGGGTGGCTTGTAATGCAGCAAAAGATAACCAGGCCAGATGTGATAGGTCCAAACATCCCAACAGAGGCCTCTGAAGCCAAACTCAAACTGGATCTGGGGGATGACATTTTGGTATGAAGAATTTTTCACCAAATAAGCAGGAGGTCATGAAACCATTTTCTTAAATGCATTTTTAAATATAACTTATTGGCAAATTGGCTAACACAGTGTATACAGTGTGCTCTTGGATTTGGGGGTAGATTCCCGTGGTTCATTGCTTACAAACAACACCCAGTGCTCACCCCAACAAGTGCCCTCCTCAATGTCCATCACCCATTTTCCCCTCTCCCCCACCACCCATCAACCCTCAGTTTGTTCTCTGTATTTAAGGTCTCTTATGGTTTATCTCCCTCCCTCTCTGTAACTATTTTCCCCCTTCCCTTCCCCCATGGTCTTCTCTTAAGTTTCTCACATTCCACATATGAGTGAGAACATATGATATCTGTCTTTCTCTGACTGACTTATTTTACTTAGCATACCTGCCAGTTCCATCCACGTTGCTGCAAATGGCATGATTTCATTCTTTCTCATCTCCAAGTAGTATTCCATTATATATAAAAACCACATGTTTTTTATCCATTCATCAGTTGATGGACATTTAGGCTCTTTCCATAATTTGGCTATTGTTAAAAGCACTGCTATAAACTGTACTTTTGAGTAGAGAAGGAATTAGGGGATAGACATATGAAAAACTGAACATTCCCCCCGCCCCCCAATACAGGACATTACCTGAAATCGTTTTTAAATTACCATATTAGGCTAAATACTAATAAAGGTTAAATATAGTAAGTGGAAGCTTATGAGGAAGACTACTAGCTCATGTACAGGCAAATAAAGAAAGTGCATTTTATATGGGTCACACTTTAATCAAATTGAGCAGGAATCAGTCCTTTGCAGCCTGTTTTTGTCAATAAAGTTTTACTGGAACACAGCCATGCCCATTTGTTTATATATTTTCTGTAACTGTTGTGGTGCTATAATAGTTGCAGAAGAAACTGGCCTGCAAAGCCTCAAGTACTTACTCTCTGGCACTTTAAAGGAAAAGTGTACTGACCTCTATATAAAGTGAAAAGTGGAACCATGATTCACACACAGACTTTAAATAACTTGCAATTATATTTTCAGGGTAAATTCCTAGAAGTAGAATTGCTAGGCCACAGAGTTTGTGTAACATTAAAGTCTTTTGTAAATTTTGGTTCTAATTTATCTCCAGAAAAATGGTATCATTTTACATATAATCATATCAATAGGAGATGCCACGTTCTCTGTATCCTCACCAGTGTCATAAAATTTAACTTTAGAGTCATATAAAAAGGAGGAGGAGGAGCCAGAGGAGGAATAAAAGGAAGTGGAGGAGGAGGGGGAGGAGAATAAGGAGGCGATACAGCTCTTGTACACAAATCTTTATCTGTATCATTTAGGATATTTCTTACAAGCAAAATTACAGGGTCAATGTATTAAAAGTGTATTAAGTCCCCCCCATAAAAAAACATAGTAAGTACCCTGCTATATATTGCCAAATTAATTTCCAGAAGAGTTGTACCAATTTACACTCCTCCTTATATTGTATGAAATGAACACATTTCACTTACCAAGTACATATGTTAGATAAATGGTATATTTATTTCACATAGCAGTGTCAATTACGTTGCTCACATGTTAGACAAAAACTGTATCCCATATTTGTTTTAATTTTCCCTTTATTCCTTAATACATTTGAATATTTCCTATAAAGTTATTAATCAATTTGGTTAATATTAAAGGTCTCTTACAGTTTTTTTAACCAGCTTTTCTTTGTTTTCCTAATTGTATTTATATAACATAAATTCAAGAAATACATTTTAAAAAATAGGCATATGAGTCTGTTGCTAGACTTTCTGTTCTATTTCTGTGTTGATCTACTTCTATGCTGGTACTAATCAGAAATAGGTATTATAGATTATGATGTGTTTTGGCATCTGGTAAGGCTTAGGTACATTTATTGTTCTTTTTTAAAGTTTTGAGTTATTCATATGCCTATTCTCTTTCAGATTATTTTAGAAACACCCTGTCAAAGTCCATAAAAATCTTTCCGAAATTTGCATGGAGATTGACTTGATATGTTTGCAATTTCACCCAATTTTCTACTGAGATATTTGTTACAGAAAATTATTTTGAATTGATTATAAATTAAATAATTGTTAATATTTGTGAAAATTATAACTTTTTAATTTTTAATGGTTTTTTGGTAGAAAGTATTTTTATCTTGATTAGCTTATATTGATCTTATAAATTGTGTATTTTTCCTTTATTGACATATTTCAAATGGCAAATACTCTATTGAGCAAGTGGTAAAATAAAAATTTTACCTTCAGAGAAAGAAAAATGGTTTAAGCTTTCTATAATGTAAATATAAACTATAATGAAAATATTAACTAAAAATACAAACTATAATAGAATCTGTTGAGATTTTTTAAATAGGGAGGCTAGTTTGGGTATAAATAGAGAATTTATTTTGAGAAATTCAGAGTGTGCATAAACAATTTTGATAGGGAAAAATGGATTCAGGTCCAGATGTGTGGCATTCATACTTCACTGGTGTTTGATACTGGGTGGAAGGTGGGGTTCATAGGTCCATAGTGTTCTGGCTCATTTATGTATCAACCCAGTTGTATCCCGGAGAATAGGAGCAGGCTTTCATTCTTGGTCCTAATATGTGTTTTCATCTGTAGGTTATGTCTAAAGGCCCTGGTCATTCGTAAGTATCAGTGACCATATAGTTCTCTTTACTGTATCAGATATTTCTCTGGCCTGTTTAGTTGGCATAGTTATCCTACTATTGAAAAATTACTTTGATTTGAAATAATAGGTCATCTGTTGCCTCTTCTAGTCTGAATATAGACCTATGTCACTTCAGAAGCCAGGAGGAATAGGGCAGTCTAACAGTAGAATGCAATGAAACTTAGAGTAAATCTGAGCACTGTTAATGGAAGTATAATAGCAGTAATAGGATCTTCAGTAGGCCTCTAGGGATTAAGCTATCAACCAGCAAATGCTCATCTTAATTCTCCTTAAGATGGGACAGCCAGTAAAGCTGATATCAAGATTCCTAAAAACTTCTGCAAAGACGACTAAAAGTTAATATGAGCCTTTACATTAAACAAAATACAACAAAACAGATCCATAGGCTATACAGCTTGAGATGCATGGGCCTATGCCCATCAATGCAGGGGGATGCTAACTTTGTTGCTTTTTTTTTTTTTTTTTTTTTTGTCATCCTTATCCCATTCCTACTGTGGATAAAAGGCAACCATATTTTTTTTCTATTTTTGATTTATTTTTAAACTAGGTCTTTAATCCATGTTGAGTTTATTTTTGTGTATAGTATTAAACAGAGGTCCAGTTTCATTGTTTTACATGTAGCTGTACAGCTTTCCAGGCACAATTTATTGAAGAAACTGTCTTTCCCTATTGAATATTGTTGCCTCCTTTGTCATAGATTGACTATATAATCATGGGTTTATTTCTGGGTTGTATTCTGTTCCATTGATCTATTGTCTATTTTTGTCCCAGTACCATAATGTTTTATTACAGATCTATAGATATCTTGAAATCTAATATTGTTATACCTCCAGCTTTGTTCTTCTTTCTCAGGATTGCTTTCTCAGGATGGCTATTCAGGGTTTTCTGTGTTTCTATACAAATTTTAGTATTATTTGTTCCAGTTTTGTGAAAAATTCTATTGGTATTTTAATAGAGATTGTATCAAATCTATAGATTGATTTGGGTAATATGGACATTTTAACAACATTAGTTCTTACAACTCATGAGCATGAAATATCTTTACATTTGTTTGTGCCATCTTCAATTTCTTTTATCAGTATTTTATAGTTTTTGGAGTACAGGTCTTTCACCTCTTTGGTTAAGTTTATTTTTAGGTATTTGATTATTTTTTGGTGCAATTGTAAATGTTTTCTTAATTTCTCTTTCTGCTATTTCATTATTAGTGTATAGAAATGCAATTGATTTATGGATATTGATTTTGTATACTCTGACCCTTCTGAATTCATTTATCAGTTCTAGTAGTTTTTTGGTGGAGTCTTTAGGGTTTTCTCTGTATGGTATCATGTCATCTGCAAACAACAGTTTAATTTCTTTGCCAATATGGATGCCTCCTATTTCTCTTTTTTGTCTGATTTCTGAGGCTAGGACTTCCAGTACTATGTTGAATAAAGATAGTGAGAGTGGACATACTTGATACCAAAACCAGATAAAGACCACAGGGAAAATAAAAAAAGAAAAAGAAAAAGGAAACTACAGGCCACTATCCCTGAAGAACATAGATGCACAAATCCTCAACAAAATATTAGCATCCTGCATAGAATATGTTAAAAAATAATTCACCATGATAAGTTGGGATTTATTCCAGGGATACAAGGATGGTTCAATATTCACAAATTGATCAACTTCATATACCACATCAACAAAACAAAGGAAAAAAGTCATATAATCTTTTCAATAAATACGGAAAAATTTTCTGACAAGATTGGACATCCATTCATGATTAAAAACTCTCAATAAAGTGGGGTTAAATGGAACATACCCCAACATAATAAAGCCCATGTATGAAAAACCCTCAGCTAACATCTTACTCCATGTTGAAAAACTGAGAGCTTTCCCTTTAGAGTCAGGAAAGGCAGCCATCTTTGATAACAATCTTGGTAGCATCCTATAGTCCCCAAATGTAAAAGCAACTTTGCCCAGGATGCTAGAATTATCTGGCTCTCTGCCATAACTGTTATATTCCAATTCAGTTATCCCCTGAGCATTGAAAAGATTATTGGACAAAATGGAGCCTCAGTGGAACTGAGAGTACTTTCCCCAATTTTTGGTCAAAATTATTGTCCTACTTTGGCTCCAAGCTGGGACTGTAATACTCTTTATTTTAGAAATATCATAATCTGCACAGAGTGTCCCACATGACCCTGGCCTACACTCAGGCATTTATGTTGCCACCACCTTTGCTCTAAAGGCTACCACCACAGCTTTCTTCTCTCACTCTTGTTCTAACTCATTTTTCAGTTTGCCTATTTTCTCATTCCCTTAACTTTCTCTCAGATTTGTATTCCAGCAGTTTTTCTGTCTTCCAAGGCACAGCACATTTCTATGAGTATCATCTTTTTTGACTAGCTCATGAACTTGATAGTGGAGGTGCAGACAGTCTTGATTTATCCAAAGACTATTCCAAACTATGCTATGGACATATCTTCTTCCTACTGGAAAATATATATCCTAATAATATTTTGGGGAGATTTGGCAACTACTTTATCATTTAGTCAACCTTACTCCCATTAAGTTTAATACTAAAGCCACATATCTACATTAACACTGGTTCTTTTCCATTGTTAGCCACAGTTGTGATTCAGAAGCTCTGATGTGGGGAGGGGTTGTGGCCTAATTCTGGCATATAATTCAGGAGTATTTATTGAGTATTATTTTATGTAAGGGTCAGATCTAGGCAATTAGAGCTCATCAGTTACCCTCAGAGAAGGGCCTGCTAACATGGAGTAGATGCTATACAAAGGTTATTGCCTTATGATTATTACTTTTATTATGGTTTGTCACCTGCCATATATTGCCTTGTGTCATAGTGATTTGTCAACATTTAATTATCTTAAATTTCTCAAAGGAAGAAACCTTGTCTCAATTTCATTTCAATAATTATAAAAAGTCCATCTATTCAACACATGTTTATTAGAGACTTCACTAGGCACTAGAGAAACAATGATGAGCAAGACTGGCATTATCTGTACTGCATGGAGCTTACAGTCCAGGAGAAGTTTGTTTAAACAAGTAACTGTAATCAGTATAATCATTATTAATGACTCTGATAGGAAACACAGCATGCTGAGGACACATGGCAGTGGAATCCAGCTAAGGGATTACTATCCACTTTGAGAGTCTATATACTCAAAAATATTGTTGAATGTATGTATAGCAGAGTCAGGCCAATACCTCTTTCCGCTTCAGAGCTCCTGAGTCATAACTGTGACTAGTAATGGAAAAGAGACAGTTTTGATGTAGATATGCATCCCAGGATTTATATAAAAAGTAATATTTATACCAAAATGAGTAGTACTTGTACAGGCAAATAGGAGAATGGGGTAGAGGCTGACTAGGGAGAGAGTAGTCCAGGAAAAGAGAAGAGATGAACAAAAGTTTACAGGTGATGGAAAACATTGCATATTGGGATACTGAAAAGAATACCATTAATTGGAAGGCAAGTCAAGAATAACTGTATGAGATATTTTAGTGGGTTTAGACTATAACTTAAACTATTAAATGATTCAATGAATGAATAAAAGAATCATATTTGTGTCACAGAAGGAAAATTCTGTCCTCTTTGTGAAAAAAAAATAGACTGAAGAGATGCAGGACTGTACATGGAGACAAGGACTAAGAAATAGTCTTAGTAATCTAGTCAGTGAAATTGGGCTGTAAGCATAATTATAGCTAGAATGAGAAAGAAGGGATTGATTAAAGTTAAGTAGTAGAATCGATAGGAATTCTTGATTAACTGGATATGACTATTGAGGGAAAGTAAAGACTCTAGGATTACATCTGGGTTTCTGTCCGTGGTACCAATTACTGAAATAAGATACACAGAGAGGAAGGTTTGGGGAGAGAATGCTGTGTTCAGAGTAAGTGGAAATAGTTCTGTTACTTCCACGTGGTAATTTCCAGTAGGGAATTTGGTGTAAAAACTTAACAGTGTACAGCCATCTCATGTGCACGATATTATCTGATTTCCAAGTCCTCAGAATTAGGATTCACATGACATTTTCGGAACTAAACTGAAATCTAGACAGACGAGATACTCATCCACATTCAACCAGGAAGTAAAGAGGATGGGCAGGAAAGAAGCTTTGCCCCCTTATTTCTTGTCTAATACTCTTTGCCCTGTGGCTCATGATCTCCCAGAAGGCACTATGCTAGAGCTTGCAGAATGGGTGAATTTTAATTCTTTGTATAGAATACAGTGGACTACTTTACCACATATATTGTACAAGGTTATTTGTAGATATTGAAGGATGAAGTGAGTAGACCATGAAAAATGAGAAAAATTATAAAGGACCTGAAAATAAAACTTCTACTTCATTGGAAAGGCACCTCCATTATTTGGCTTTCAGCACATTTAATTCTTTATTTTAAGAGTGTGTGTCAGTGCAAAATGATCTCAAAATGCATTTTTTTCATGCTGCAGATGGAATGCTGCTTTTTAAAGTGCTGGTTACAAATTAATCAACATTATGTAAAATAAATTGTGGGAGGTGGTCAAAGAGAAGCAGAAATAATATTTCCTGAATGGTTGCCCTTAGTATCTTCACAGAAATGACATCTCATATAAGGTTAGCACGAGGAGCACAGTTACAGAATAAATTATAAACAAGATTAAATGAAACAGTGGTGAAGAAAAATAGGAGGGCTTATGACACAATGGAGAGAAAAATGTTGGATGAAAAGTGAAAAATTATAAATCGTGGCACATAAAAATTGCAATTTAGGACAAGGAAACTATTTGAATATAGAGAAACAAGATTGGAAGGTGGATGGAGAAATAAGTACCAGGCAAGGACAGAAGAGGGCTATGTAACTGACAAGTGTCAGTCTGACTTTCTTCTGGAAGAAGTTGGTCCCTCCAGGACCTGATACTGCGCTAAAGTGGCCACAGCCAGAGCCGTGTGACAGCTCTTATTTCCATCATCCCACTACCATCTTCCAAGGCTTTTTAAATGCATGTCTAAAAGAATATTTTCTCTTTTGAGATACAAAGAGAGTTCAAACTCTGTAAATGTTAAAAATCTTGTTTGTACCATGTCAGTCTTTAGAGTATGATCTAGATTAAGGCCCAATTACTAGAATATAGATGTGTGATCTGAATGAGGGAAGTATCAATCTTAGTACTACCATTGGCTTTATCTATATGATTAGCTTTGAAACTAGCTCCTTGAGGGGAGCCTGGGCGGCTCAGTCATTTGAGCATTTTACTCTAGATTTTAGCTCATGTCATAATCTCACAGTTCATTAGATCGAGCCCTGCATTGGGCTCTGCGTCGACAGCACGGAATGTGCTTAGGATTCTTCTCTCTCTCTCCCCACCCCGTCTCTCCCCCTCTTCTCTCCCCCTCTCTCTCTCCTCCCCCCCCTCCCCCCCCCTCTCCTCCTCCCTCTCTCTGTCCCCCACCCCAGCTTGTGCTCTATCTCTCCCTCTCAAAATAAATAAGTAAATAAATAAACATTAAAAAAGTGAAAAAGAAAATAGCTCCTTGATAGGTCCCTGAAAGACAGGGGAAAAGAAGGAAGCCTTTCCACCTTAGAACTGGCAGTCCTTGGTTCTAGGTAATCACAAAGACTCCAAAGGTGTTGTCATCATCCCCTTGTAAATAAGGAACAAGATGTTCTCCAAAACCTGAGAATATGTTCCACAGAGCCCTTTCAGATTCTGAGCCCCAATTACCAGTCACTTTGCCCTTTATGGGGATCTAGATATAGTGGAAGGGTACCAAGTCCAGGAGATAGATGATATGAGCTATTTTTATCTGTGGCTGAAAAATTCTGATTCTAAGGAGCTCCTTGATTTCACATTGACAGAGCACAAAATGATCTGTGCATGCAGTGCAAATAGAGAATACAGTATTAGTGCAAATTTACAAACACTTATCACTTTAAAATGGTTCTCAAACTTAGCTGTACATCAGAATCCTCTGGAAAGTTTGTTAAAACATTACTGGGCCCCACCTCCAAAATGTCTTAATCAGCAGGTCAAAGGTAAGGCCTGAAAATGTGTGGTTCTAACATATCCCAAGGTGATGTTGATGCTGCTGGTCCAGGACCACCCTTGAGAGCCACCCCTCAATATCATACAGTAATGAGTGGCAATGCCAATACTGAAGCAGGGGTAACCTCCCAGCCAGCACAGAGTTCACTCCATGGCAGTATGCCCCTTCCCCCCGTATGCTACATGGTCTGTGCATTCATCAGTCTGTGTGTTTATTCGTTCCAGAATTTCCTCGTTTGGATTAATTAAGCTATTACTCAACAAGACAGAGAGGAGGTCCTGTGACCTCTAGCCAATTCTATCTGCCTGATTTTCAGCATTAAAATCTTCAAGACACCTACATATACACACTATTTAAATTGGCCAAGCTCTGCAAGTGAATTACTTTTAAACTGCCTGACCCATGGGGTCAGATAAGTTCAAAGGTGCAGAGTGATAGAGTATGGTCTACCCCTTTCAGTACTTGTGATCTACCTGCTATAACCTATACTCTGGAACATGTGAAAAGCAAATGGTCCTCACCCATGGTCATTTCCATGATCTACCCTGAGTGTGATTCAACCCCATCTGCCCTGTTACTCTGTTCTCACATCTTTTATAGTTTAGCTCCCTTTAATCTCTGTTCTTTTGCCCTCATACATGCTCATTCGTCTTATATATCACCTATGCAAAAAGTGGTTTATTAATTTTTTTTAGTTAACTTCCTTTTCAAATAAGATTTTGATATTTACCTTCTGGAGCCACCCACTCCCGTGTAGGCAACAAGACTAACAATAGACAGGGTGCTGCTGGCCACCAACCTGTCACACCTGTCCTCCTGTAGATGGATTCAGGTTATACAGAGGAGGGTCAGAGATAAATAGCCTATTGTGCCTACAGACAAGACAGTAGAGCTGAAAGACAAGACTCCTTTGAAGCAGATTACACTCCATCACTTTCACTGCTGTTACCATACTGAAATCAGACAGAATACCCAAGTAAATCTAAATTTTTGAAGCCACTCTGTATTTACCCCTTGCAGGAAGCTTTCTGAAGCAGCACAGTCCCCAAATCTCCCATTTGAATTCCTGATAACGACTGTAATAGCTGTGGAAGGTTGAGCTCTTGCCAAGCCCTGGGTGAAGCACTTGACTTGTATTATGTCATTTAAGAACTGCAATGCCTTTATCAGAGAAGTACTATTTTTTTCACATTTCACATGTGAGGAAATTAAGACTTAGATGTTAAGTAACCTGACCAAAATTACATTCCTAATCAGGGTCACAGCTAGTAGTTCAGCCCCATCAGTTGGATGCCAGATATCACACCCTTGCTGGTGTGATTTCTGCTTTCCTATGGTACAGACAGCCAATCACACAGCACTTTCACAGTTTTTGTTTGGCAGATTTGAGATGAATATCTTAGGAGCAAATGTACCTCGATTCAACACAGACATGTGGTGCACCAATGGAGTTTCCAGCCAGCTGTGTGCAAGGATCCATTGTAATGGGGAGGTGGGAAAAGGAAGCCATTAAACTTGGTCCCTACCTAGGGAAAATGTATATATGCAAATATGCTGTGAGAATAGGATGGAAGAACATATGGCTAAGAGGCCAAATGTGTGAAATGCAAACTGCAAAATTTGTATTTTAGCTAAAACCGAGAACTAAAAAAAGAGGCTAAGTAGGCTAAATAGTATAAAGGCATATCTTCCAAAACCATTGGCAGAGCTGCCCTCAGCCCAAATGGTGACAGACTGGCTGCCTAATGTCCTAGGGACTTAGGCATGTATCTGTTGCACTGGGGGTATTTACAATGCCCTCCCATTTTAATATTTATTTAGAAGTTAATTACTGTCACTGTCAGCTCTTTTATCTCAACAACATTTCAGAGAAATGTATTCAGGCATTATGTGACTTGTAAGTAAGATTAACAAGAAAGTTCAGAGAAGTGTAATAATCAAGGGATTTGGCTGTTAATAAAGAACTTAATGAAAAACAAATGAGTTAACACCATATTGAATTTGAATTTGGTTAAAGCAAATTCTAGAATTACATACAGTACACTTTCTTAAGCATAAGTCATTGTACACCTAGAATTGAAATTAACGACCAATGACCACATTCATGTGCAAATGGCCAATGAGAATACCAACTTTGAGGGTTATTTTAGACTCAAAAGCCAGGGCTTTGCCTGTATTATTTAAATCTTTAAATAAACACAAATGAGCTTTCAGGTAGGTTTCATTGGATGTATTATCTGCATTACGCCCTCATGCACACATACACATACAGACACGCAGACGTACTACTGATGAGTTGATAGAGTGTATTACTCCTGCTCTACAGATGGCTAAAGGGATTAAGCAAATATCGTTGCTGCAGCATGAGGCTGAGCCTTTGTATTCATTTATAAAGTTAGGGAAGTCACTGAAGAGAAAGAAAAATCATGCAACTGGAATGGAGAAGAAAAGCTCCAATTATAGTTCCAGAATTGGCTGCCACCGTTAGTGTTAACAGAGTGTGCACGTTTCTCAGAAGTGACACCTGCATTGTCTATTGGGAAACATTTAATCCCTGAAGTTGTATTAAGGAGGCTGGTGAGCATACAAGTGAATAGAAATGATGTCAGCTCTTTCTCTGATAGAAGAAATTGCACTAATTTAAATAGGAGCATATCAGAGGGTTCTCTGGACCCCTCTTAATTTGATTTCAGTTGCAATGTACCACTGTGCCCCTGCAGAATACCTGGAAGTTACGTAAACATATGACTATGTGAACGTAGGTATCATCCTGATGTTCCCCTGCCCTTTTTATACGCCTCTATCCAGGATTTGATTAGCTTGTGTCTCTTCTAGAAGGGAGGCATTTTGCTTTATTTAACATAGTATGGCCAGTGACCAAAGTGTGCTATATGCATCTGGTGGGTACCTGGGGAATGTTTGTGGGGCCGTATACTTAGAAAAACACCTCTTTTTCTCAGGGTCACATCCAACAGCTTCCCCTATGATAGACCACAGCTGAGAGCTGGAGATGTCATACAAAGTCCTCCCAAACAGTTAGAATGGAGGCGAAGATGACACAGTGATTGAAATCTGTGCTTCATCTGAAATAAATTCTCTTCTGCCTTCACATAATATCCAACCTCCTGTCTTTATTTTTTCCCCAATAATTGTAGCAGTGCCTGGAACATAGTTAGTGGGCAATAGATGAATGTTGCACAGGAAAGCATTTGATATATGTTGAGAGAATTCAGTTGGAAAATGTTGACTGTGCTTAATGTTTGGGCATTTAACATAAGTTCTGGTAATATGACAAAGCCTCTCACGGTAGTGCTTATTCTCTTATGATTAAAAAAAAAGTGTGTGTGTGTGTGTGTGTGTGTGTGTGTGTGTGTGTGTGTGTATTGATGACTTCCAGGTGGCATCATTTTCTTGTCCCGATCAGGAGAAGACCTGGGTTGTTCAGCCTGCTGCTGAGTTTGCTATGAGAGTGTAAAGTCAAGACAGATGCAGATGCTAACAGGATGCTGACACCTTTTCAGATAACTGGCTTCATCTGTCTGCCTGTTTATGGGGAGGACTGATTATCAGCCATGTGCAAATGCAGAGGAACCGATCTGATCTCTGTGCTGTTTTACACCATAGGCAGAGCCACCTCTCTATCCCACATTCACTCAGAAAGGCAGGAAATATAATTAAGCTTTCATGCATATTCCTGCAGTACCCTGCATAGTCATTCAGTCATTAGAAGGGAAAAAAAATGAGTCAGTGTCAGCAATGCTTGCTTGTTTGAAGACATTACCTAAGACTTCAGAGCTCTGAGAGGCAGAAGAGGGGATGCGAGCAGTGTGAGGCAGGGGTGTGGACAGTGGGTTTGTCAGGGAAGCAAGAGGGAGGCTGAAGGTAACTGTGGGCAGTTAGTCTGCAATACACACAAAGTGGATTTAGTCAGTTAAATAGAAACCAGAGAGTTTTTTAACAAAAAAAAATATTAACTTCAACATTGAACTGCTTAAAAGATTACAAAGTCCTGAGGCAGCTGGGTGGCTCAGTTGGTCAAATGTCCAACTCTTGATTTTGGCTCAGGTCATGATCTTGCAGTTTGTGAGGTCAGGTCCCGCATTGGGCTCTGTGCTGGTATTGCAGAGCCTGCTAGGGATTCTCTCTCTCTCTCTCTCTCTCTCTCTCTCTCTGCCCCTCCTTTGCACATGTGTTCTAAATAAATAAATAAATAAATAAATAAATAAATAAATAAAATTGATTTTAAAAAATGATTACAAAGTCCTTGGCTGTGATCAGTATTGCTAGGGGATGGGACTTGCCAGTTAGCTGGACCTGGAGTGTCATGGGGCTTCATTGAGACCATCTGTAGAAGCTGTTCATACAAAGAAATGGTATTGTACCAATGATCATAAGACCTCATTTGGATTCTAGGTTTGCTAATTATTGTGTGAACTTAAGCAAACAATGTAACCACTAGAACATCAGTTTCCTCATCCATGAAATGCAGGTGCTGATACCTAATCATAGTGTCGTTGCATGGATCAAATAAAACAACATATTATATTTAAAGAAACCCATAAGCTGTGGTTGGTTTTATCAACGCTTTGTCGTCATTCCCAGAATGAGCTCCATGAAACATTAGTTATACCAAATATAAGTATATAGAGAAATACATTTAGAGAGCACTACATACTAGATCCTTTTTCTTGATGGTTATAGTGCATGCTAGAATTTTAAGGGCTCTGAAGAGGCCTGAGTTTAAAGCTATAACAAAAAATAACAATACCAAAAAACACCTGTGTGGTTAACCCAGCATTTTCCAAATGTATTTGACAATGGACCCTGTGTGTCTCACATTTTATTCTTACTAATATATCTAATTAGTCACTAATTGTGACTCATATGTCACAGAAATACGTCACAAATTATATTTTGAGAAAAGTCAACTTCGTCCAAATTCTTTAGTTTCCAGGCCTCTAAAGTCCCTAAATAAATCTTTATCCTATACAAGTGTCCCCTGCTATCTGAAAGTAGAACTTTCCTGTGAAATCTTTCACAAGCCATAATGGCAAGAAGCAGAGAAGCAATTAGTTCTCTGCTAATAGTTTATATGGAAAATAGTTTATATGGAAAATTTTTTGAATGTTCCCAAGCCCAAAAAATAACCTTTCTTAGGCTTTTCTGATATCTTAGGACACATCTTGCTAACAGAGTCACAAAAGGAACTGAGATAAAACACACATGCTCACGGACACGGTTCAAGGCCTTGGCAGTGTGAAGCTGAGATGGTGACTGAGTGTGGTTCCAGAGGAAGGAGCCCGGCAGTGCCACTCTCATTGCCCACGCTACGAGCTGCCTCTGTGACAGCTTGCCACAAGACAAATGCTGAACCTTATTTTCGCTTTTAGCCTTTTTTTTTTTGTAAAAGTGAAAAGCATCTTTGAAATTCTTTCATTAGCAAAACCAGGTACCTGTGTTCAGTCATTCATAAAAGCAAAGTGCTGTGTCACGACAACTTTCAGGTTACAGCACTTACCCGAGGGCACTGGGTATCATACTGCACTGGATGACAAAATATAACTGCATCTCAAATTTGGCTTCACAGTGCATTCAGCTAGGGTGCTTTAAAAATTATTGATGCTTGGGTCCCATCCCTAGAGATTATCAAATAATTGGTATATTGGTATACATTGTGGCCTTGGAACACTGTTTGAAACATGATAGGTAATTCCAAAAAGCGGCCAAGTTTAAGAACTAGCGAAAAAAAAATCCCAGGGCTATTATTTATTTCTAACACTGTAGACATGTTTTTCAATCAGATTTGAGAGTAAGCCTACAATCTTTCTCACAAAGCTCATGGGTATGGTAAATATTCACTGATTATGAACAGTATCATTCAGTCTTTAATTCACTTAATAATTATAGTCTGGTCACAAAGGCAATAGCCATATTCAACAGGTTTTGTTGAACCTTTACTTCTGGCTACTGCAGTTCTCAAAGCTCTCTTGTTTCTCTGAACTACTGCTCATCTGATTGTCTTTTACCATGCAAAACAGCATATGCAGTTCTGCCCAGTTAATTACTTTTTTGTATGTGTCTAACTCACTCTTCCCTCCACCTAAGCTGAAACCATGCTCTCCTAAACTCAGACACCAGCTATGAAGCATTAAGGCAGAGATGGCATCACATAAGAAAGAACAAGACCTTTGGAGTAAAACAGACATGAATGCAAATACTGATTCTACCTCTCATCAATCATGTGATCTTAGACATTTTCTTTAATTTCTCTGAGCTCAGTTTCTTTAGCTATAAAATAGTGCTGATAATACTGACCTGGAAGAGCTGTTATGAAGAGTCAATGGGATAAGGCCCTCAAAGTTCATACACAAAGGGCATAACACAGGAGAGAGAAACAAAGGAAGCTCTTATTACTATCTATGTCGACCACTTTGAGGTTCAGTTGTTTGCAGCCGCATGTGTAACAAGGAGAAATGCTGACTCCAGATGGAAACCTTGAAAAATTCTTATCTCCAGGCCTAGGGAAAAGACTTCTGGCATTTATGCAAAGTGACTTTCCCTAAATTCATTATTTTCCTGCTATAAAAAAAACAAAAGACAGAATTTAGAGGAAAAACTAATGTAGTCACATTAATACATGAATATGGAGAGGATATATAAAACAATTCTGGATAAGTAATGTCCTTAAATAGGAATAAAGCTGATGGAATTTTATGTCTGTTGGATTTGAAGGTATTCCCAGCAAATAACCATCAGAGGCCAAGAGAGAGAAAACATGAAAAAGATTGGATCTCCATATAACAAACACATTATTAATTTATTATCCATCTAATGAAAACTATAAAGAAACCAACTTTAATGACTCAGGGAGGCCCCAGAGCTTGTGGGGACCTCCATGTGGTTATAGTGTGGCCTCAGAGGTTCAAGACTGCTGTACATCTGTGCTAAACCCAAAAACATGGTCATTTGGCATTTATACAGCATCAGTCATTACCTTCTCTTCTATCAGTAGCCCGTCAACATCATCAAACATGCTCCATTTCTGGTTTTGTTGGGCCTTGTTGACTCATTCCTAAACTATCTATACGGCACTTGCTCC
Source organism: Panthera pardus (assembly GCF_024362965.1). Classification (NCBI taxonomy): domain Eukaryota; kingdom Metazoa; phylum Chordata; class Mammalia; order Carnivora; family Felidae; genus Panthera; species Panthera pardus. The sequence goes on from NW_026526832.1 coordinate 23,981,319, forward strand.
CTAGAATGGAACCAAAGTTGGGTGTATAGCAGTGGCCTCATGGCCTCAGCTTCACCTGTTCTCCATGTGCCCACACAAAGTTCAGAGCAAAGATTATTGTGGAGAGAAGGAGAATGATAAAGGAAGGCAGGCAATCACTAAATAATCTCTGGTCACAGGTGTGGGGTGGCATGCCTGAATCTTTGATTGCCTGATGAGTTAGTCTCTGATTTCCTGAGGTCTTTAAAGTGGAGTGTTAATGCTTTTTTAGCACAGTGCTGGCAAATATTTAACACTCAATAATATTAGCTATTATTCTATGATGATGATGATGATGATGATGATGAAACAAAGGGAGGGAGATATAATACCTAGTGATACAAAAAGGTCTAGTAAGATAAATATCCAAAGGTCATTGGCTTTAGCAATATGGGTATCATGGTAACCTGACAAGAACACTTCTGGCAAAGTACATTGAGTAGTAAATGGAAGGGAGGAAACTGGACAGAAAGTAGAAAGCGGTTTTAATAAATCAGCATGAAAAGGAGCTGCAAGAGATTAGGTTGAAGCCAGAGAGGGAACACCAAGTCAATAAAATCATTTTTTTTAAATGTTTTCTCCCCTAGGATAGGGAACGTGTGGTAATGCTGAAATATGCATAATTCCCAGCTGACCTGCACCTCCCCTACTTCCTGGTCTTGTCTGCTTCAGGTCTCTGTGGCATTCATGGCTTTCCTGGTATCTAGGTACCTTCCAAAAGCAAGACCTTCTAGGACAATTGGATATTTTTGTTTATATTGCTAGTCCACAGGAAAGATGTAAGAAAGGAACAGAATGATGATTTTTCCCCCTCTATTCTTTACACACAGTTGTGACCTCAAGCTGAATTATCAGCAGCCTTTTTTTAAGTTATGACTCATTCACTTGTCTGTCTGGGAACCCAGAAGGAGTGGGTAGATCATTCCGCAGAGGCCTGATGGCCTGAGCCTGAAGAAAGCCCCAGAGCTGCTCATAGGGCAGCTGTTTGAAGGTGTCTGCCTAAGAGGCATTGAGTTCCCTTCCCTGGAGAATGACAACTCTGTAGTCTTCCACTAGAATCAGCCGTTCTGGAGGTTGCACGGTCTTTGTTTGAAGTCTTCAGTCTTCTTAAAAAGATTTTTAAGAGCTTTAAAAGCTTGGGTAAAAAGCACTATGCTATCAAACCATTTCTACTTTGTTTCTGTTGTACTTTTTGTCTGTTCTTGAAGGAGTAGTACAAATGAATAGCTGGTCAGTAAAAATCAGTCTTTGGTCATCTCTACTTCTGAAGTCCCTTAAATACATTCATATCATGGTTTTCCTTAGTGTTCATTTCCTCAAACTCTTTCTTAAGTGTGCTAGTGATTCTTTTTCCCTCTTGCTGGTCACATTTGCCTGTTTTCTTATTGACAAAAGAGCTGTTTAGAGCAACCGAGAAGTTGGGCTTAAGATCGTATATATGAATCCCTGTATTCTAAGGTTATCCATACCTAGATGGTTGACACAACTGGAAGTGCCTATTATATAAATGATGTATCTCTGTTTTGAGAAAATAACATAACCAAGACTTTGGAAACTTCACAGATATTGATTAAACATGAACTCTATGGACAGTTTATTTATTTTTAAATTCAGATGATGTATTCTTTTATTTTTCTTTAATTTTTTAATGTTTATTTATTTTTGAGAGAGAGACAGAGCATGAGGGGGGAGGGAAAGAGAGAGAGGGGGACAGAATCTGAAGCAGGCTCCAGGCTCGAGCTGTCAGCACAGAGCCCAACGTGGGGCTTAAACCCACAGACTGAAGATCATGACCTGAGCCAAAGTCTAATGCTTAACCAATGGAGCCACCCAGGTGCCACCAGATGATGTGTTCTTTTACACCCTCTAGCTCTCTGTTGCCTTTAGGATAAATCCTAAACCCTCTGGCATAGAAAAAAAGTGTCTAACAACCAAGTCCTGACATACTTTTCTATCATCATCATTTGAGGTTTTCTGAATCTGTGTTCTAAGGTACAGTCATACATATTTTCTTTGCATTTGCAAATGCTGTTTCCCCTGACTAGATGTCCCTAGTTCCATAAGTAAGTCTAATTGGAAATTATTTCTGATAATTTTATATATAATTCAAACATTAACTCTTTTGTAAAATTTCTGGCAAATCCCTACATAGATATCTCATTTATATATACCTGTACCACAATTTTATTACTTTAATTTTAATTGGCTGGTTTCACTTACTGTGGGCATCTTATATTAATATCTGATTCCAAATGTATAGCTGAGTTTCTTGTAAATAGTAGTTAATAAATGAGGTCTTTACATTATTTATTGCTTACCCAAAGTAAATTATATTATATCCAAATTTGCATACCTTATTTAAAATATTATAGTCACCAATTAATCCTTGACCAGCTAGTAGTGTCTGACATCTTCCCAAAGGAACAATCATGTCCTTAATTTAGGTCTTTGATTTCCGTTAGAGAGTACCCATTGCCTTTAGAGAAATCAGAATGTGAATGGGTTAGCTTTCAGTTTCTTGGCAGTCTAGATGATCCAAAATGAAAATTTGGGGGAAAAAACAACTTAGTGCTTATCTGTATCATCTTATTCTTGCTAAATATGGGAAGAATCAAGGAATGGGTAAGTAGCTGGTCCAAAGCCAAGCAGTGATCTGGAATCCTTACAGGACTAGAATGTAGGTCTCCTGATTAACATTTCTAGGATTACTGAAAACAAAATTAGATTAAAATATTTGAGTCCTATTTTTGGTTATGCCATCAATAAACTGGGCGATTTAAAGCAAGGTTCTTGTATTCTGGGTTTTGGATGCTTTCTCTGCAAAATGAGTTGAGTAAAACCACACCTGTAATATAAAAATGTGGTGAAGATTAAATGTGATAAAGGAGATGCAAAGAATACTGTGTGAACCACATCACAATATATATTATAATTGTTATTACAAAATTAATCCCAGTTAATGGTTTTGTGGAAAATAAAGAACCCTGTAGGTCACAGCTCTGATTCTCACTGGATTTGCTGCTTCTATAATGGGAGGAGTTTCTCATGGAGTAACCATTGGCAGCTTGTCAGGAATATGCCTTTATGTCCCTCCCATTATACCATGCACCAAAGGAAAGGTATATGAATGACTGGATTTCAGGTATTTGGGAGAGAAGAGAATGAAAGGTCTGGGGTGCAGTGGTGGAGTGCTTTTCAGGGAGCTCATTATTCACAATGGTCTCATATCATCTTAGCAAGCAGTTGCCCTTTCTAGTGTATATCTCCACAAGGCTATGCCTCTCATGCCCAACCAAGCGTTCTCTCTAACCACCAGGACTGCTGACCCTTTCCTTTAGCATCTCTGTAGCTGATACATACTTGTACAAAGATGGCAATAAGGGTAGGACACAGGTAGCTTCATAGCTTTCTGTGTTCTGTAGTGAGGGTGGCGGGGTAGGATACTTTGTAGAGGAGAATTTAATATGTGCCCATGCACAAAACCTAGTTTTCAAATCTGTTTAACTCATGCTTCTTCTACCTCTTCATGTTGAGAATATTATATATTATGTTGATATCTGTATCAATATATAGTATATACTCTCTATTATCTACCTACCTACCTACCTATCTATCATCTCTATCCATCTATTCACAATAAGAATAGAGGGAAGATATTCTTCTACATGGGCAGCATTGTATTTGCATTGGAAAGCACTATGCAAAGCTGGCCAACTCCTCTGTACCCTACGGACTGTTGTCTTTAATCCTCTCTTGTCCAGATTGCAAGTATTGCCAAATGTATATATGCTGTGTGTGTGTGTGTGTGTGTGTGTGTGTGTGTGTGTGTATTAGGTAACACTTCCAAAGACACTGTCTGATGGAAAGAGACATTGCTTGGTGAATACCCTGTTATCTTGTTAATGAGATGCCCAAAGCTCAGATTAACCCCCTAAGACTTTAAAGATTGCCTCAATAGGCTTTTCTGAAAATCAGAGCATTAAAACCACTAGCTACCCTTTAGCCACCCATATTGAAATTTGGATAAAAAAGTGATCCCATTCTCTTGTCCTGTTCTATTTCCCCTTGTGGCTCTATTATCACCAAGGGACACCCAGATTTATCCGCCTTAATAGTATATTTCATTGTTTTCCATAGGGCCAGAGATAAATGGATTTATAAAGAGAAATGGAATTGGATTTTTCTCCTTCTTCTGATAACTTAGTAGGAATTCCAAAATTATTACTTGGGAGATTTTCCTCACTGTGACTAGATTATTGTCTGTGCTACATTTTAATTTATTTTGCCTATATCAACATATATACATATATATATATATATATATATATATATATATATATATACACACACACACACATATATATATATACACACACACACACACACACACACATATATATATATATATATATATATATATATATGTAAACTATTTAAAGATATATTGTCTTTACTGTCTCTGGATATTAAAAAAAGGGGGTTAACAAGTTTTTGTTAATTAAATGTGTGTGCTAGAGGGAGTGAGATACTTGTGGGTCGTTCTTTTGGCTGCTGATCTTGTGATAAGTAAGCTGTGCCCTGTAGTACCTCATGTCTGATTCACTATCACTCTGGACCTTTAAGTGTTAGTTATCATGGTTTTTAAAATTATTATATGTGACTTTTCCATGCCTGGTTCCTTGGACATTATAAGCCACTGCTAAGCTTGTGTTCATGAAGATATCACAGCTCCTATTTGTTTCCTGATGATAAGATGCATACTTCATACAGAAGTATAAAGAGCTGATTGATACAGTTTTCCAATCTGCTAGGTTTTTTAGAAGAGGCTATATAATGAGGAAATAGATAGAGGGACTGGAAAATTATACGTGACAGGGCAGGGAAAGAATGGCCAGAAATGGGGATGAGGACACCCTACAAAAGCCAAAGAGAGGTTGGCATTTTAGATTCTGCTAAGATAACTGGGCATGTAAGGGCAGAGAATTGGCTGGAAAGCTAGCTGGCATACCAAAGTATGCTCCCACAAAATTACCGTCTTGATAATGAATCTTAACCGACTTCCCTCAACTTTGTATGTGTGTGTGTGTGTGTGTGTTTCATGACTTATTAAACAGATTAGCTACATTGATTTTTACTTTGAGATTTCCAGGCAATCACACAATACTTGAATTTTTCAATCATGTTGCTACATTATATGTTAATAAAAGCCAATAGCAAACATTTAAAAAGTTTTCCTAGATTAGGGCCCTTCCAAGAATCAATAATCTCATTGACACGGTTCAAAAAGCTATCAATTCTATGAGGACCACTAATGGCTGAAGAAAGCATGCATGTAAACACCACCAGAAAAATCAATGTTCTCTCTAAGTCATCGATAATTCTTGATGGCAATTGGAATTATAAAAATGTAACATGTGTTTCACACTTTAAGCATTTGAGAAGGATCCATATCAAGCTATCTGGTATCCTGGTGTTCAGGACAAGGGTTAGGTCTTGTTGATCAGATAACTTATGCATGGACAATACTTTATGGATTCTAAGATTACACATCACTCATATGACAACCAGAACAACCCTGTGAAGTGGAAAAGAAGGTACGGCTACCTCATTGCTGTGAGACTTCACTCAAGCCTCAGAACAAAAGAAGTTGCACATTGGCCAAGACACTTAGAGAACAACTAGGAGTAAAGCTCCTCCAATTTTTATGCTTTTGTCCTTGGTGGTGATGGGTGCCCACACTACTGCAACTGGGCATGCAATAATTATTTATTATTTACCAATTTTCAATAGGCTACAAGTAAGCAATTTCAAGGGAAACCTGAAAAGTGGGAAAGGATCCAGAAAGGTCAAATACATAATGTATCTCACCAATGTTTGGAGAATTAACATAAAAAAATACTTACTGAAGGATAAGAACTGCATTTTCTCATGCCTTTCTGGTATCTCGTTAGTTACTGGAGTATCTCTACCTTCTCAAGTGGGCAGTAGTTGGCATTTCTTCCCATACATTCCCTCTGTCGTTAGTGAGATAGCCAGCTACTAGCCCCAGCACTGCCTCTTTTAACAACAAAGAAATCTTTTATCCTCTAACAGTGTAACTTCTCTGTAGCTGATCCTGTCTTTGGTTGAATATTTTTACAATTGAATTTTTGTTAAAATGAAAATAAATGTTTACAAATGAAATGAAGCCTCGCCATCAAAGAAACAGAAGTGATAGGAGAAAGAAGTGATTCTGGGAGCTCCTCAATGTAATAATGAATTCAACATTCTTCAATCAAATTTAAAATTTAATTATAGGTAATTGTTCTTTTTTTAATGAAGTACTTCTGACATAATGCTCCATTATTATATAATTAGATAATTAACTCCATTAATCACCTTACAACTTATTTTTCTCTCTGTTTTCTTTAAATATTTATATACTGTGCCCATTTTTATAGCCACAAAGCTCACCATAATCAAGAGTGTGAGTCAGGGTAAGCAATAAAGGAGCTTGGTGAAGGACAGCCACTGCTATTTCCCCATGGAACTCTCATGCTTCCTGATTTATCAAAACTTAAAAGGTTTGCAAAGTACCTTTTAAGTTCTCAAACCTATGACAGTAAACATTTCATCTACCATCTGCTGACCACCTAATATGTGTCATTCATGCACGTCTCTAGTCCTGGACTCAAAGGAAAGGGATCGCAAGAGATGACTAAGGCATAACCTTTGACCTAAAAGAGCTCCTAATTTATTGACAGAGAACCCATGAAGGATGCCAATGGCTCCTTCTCTTAAGAAGTTCACAGTGTATAATAGGAATTCAAATGTAAAATTTGTCTCAGATAGGAGAAACAGATTTAGGGCCCCAATAATGGCAGGAGAGTTTTTCTGGCTGCATCCAATCTTCTTCTGGTGACCTTGATCTGGTTATGCTTTATATACTGAGTTAACTCTGCATTACACATGGGTTGTTACAGGTCTATGGTAGACAGCTCATGCCCTTGCCTACGTTTTTGGTTCATATACTAGCACGCATGATACTCATTTTTCTTATTTGTATGTAACCAAAGAATTATGTTTAAACTGCAGTTACCTTGCCCAGGGACAGTTATCTAACATGGCTCTTCAGCCTTCCATTGTATAATCTTAGGCAGGTTACTTAACCTTGTTAGGCCTCAGTTTCCTCACCCATAAAATAAGATAGTCATAGATGAGTGAGAATTTTAGAAATATTAATATTATATTCATAAGTAAATATAAATCATTCAGAGTAATTCCTAGCACATGGTAAAAATGCAAAATAATAGTTATTATTTCTATTCTATTTTTTATTAGCATTAGCTGGAGATGCAATAAAAACAGACTCCATCAATATCTTCTTTCCTATCCCAAACTCACATCTGAATATTCTTGAATGATTTTCATGGGAGTGATTCAGGCGGTTGTGTGTATTATTAACCTTCTTGTTTTTAAGAGGCGAGAAAGCACATTTGAACGGACTGTTGTCTTAAAGTATCTTCTCCATTATTTTGATTGTCTTAATGGTTATTACCCATGGGTATTGCACTAGTAAACACTCTCATGACTAAAGCAGTCTTGCAAAAAGTAATAAAAGAAGAAAAGGAAAATGAAAATGATGAGCAAGAAGATAGAAAGCAACCTTTTCTTATTGGTGACTTACTGGAACTTTATTATTTAACTGCTTCAAATCTACTCACATGTGGACCCTGGATTCTGTACATCTGATTTGTTGTCATTGTAGAGAACTCTTCATACTTTGGTAAGCCACCTGAAACCTAAGTGTTGAGAATCTCTTATGGAGGAGCTGTCTGCTTTGTGAGAAAGTTCCTGAAGAAAGTTTTTAGAAATCTCACCGTTAGCTGGGAAATCAAATGATTAAATATTGTAGTAACAAATGTTTTCTCTTGGAACTGTCCAAGAATTTTTCTCTTTTCCATAAGTAATAAGAAAGAAGAGAAACCATCATACTCTAAAAGGAATATTATAATGAATGACCTACTGGAGTGCACCGTGGGCTTCATGTTAGGTGTCCATTACGTGCTGAACTGACCACAGAATTCATGAGAGCATGGTAAAGGCAGGTTTCACAGGGCAAAATGAAGTTGCCCTCAGGTTGGCCCTCTCCTCACACCAGTAGGAACTGCTGTTTGCACAAGAAAATACAGCCCATTAGAAATGAGAGGGAGAACTGGATATTTCACTGGGATACTGGGAAAGTTGGGGCAGAAATTGACCCAGCGATTGTTATTTATCTTGTCTCTAAAAATTCTGGTTCATATATTCTCCCTTTTCTCCAAGCATCTAGCTCACTGGTGATGCTGAGCAAAGATTGTTAATTTGTTCATTGGTCATGGGTGGAAACTAAAGTGACAGGTGCTGAAATTAAATGATGCGTATGTAGAAAGAGCTCTTGAAGGTTCTACATTTTCCTTATGTGATTTAATCCTCACAGCAGTTCTCTAAGGGCAGTAGCATCAGTCCCAAATTGTAGATGAGAAGACTGAGGCTCAGACAGGCTAAATAAATTTTCCAAAATCAAAACCATGTTTCTATCTCAGCTGTATCTTTGCGCATTCCCGGGGGGGTGGGGGGGGGGCGGGTAGGAAAAGGGAAACAGGTTTATGGTACAAAATAATGATGCCTTTTGCCTCTTTATTATTTATTTCCCTGTTAATCACTAATGTTAGAGTCCTATAACTTTTGCATAGAATTATTCATTAAGGTAGCAGAAGTAAGGTTTATAAAGAAATTAACAATGGCTGCAATCTGACTTAAGAATAAAAAGGCTAAGGGGTGCCTGGGTGGTTCAGTAGGTTGAGCTTCTGACTTCGGCCCAGGTCATGATCTCGTGGTTCGTGAGTTCGGGCCCCACGTTGGGCTCTGTGCTGAGGGCTCAGAGCCTGGAGCCTGCTTTGGATTCTGTGTCTCCCTCTCTCTCTGCCCCTCCCCCACATGCACTCTGTCTCTCTCTACCTCTCAAAAAAAAAGAAAACTAAAAAAATTTTTTTAAAAAGAATAAAAAGGCTAAGAAAATACCCAAAGACAAAAATATACAAATAGTATTCTGGAAGTATTCTTCTAGCAAATAGCTTAACCAAAAATGAATCCACCTTTAAATCCAGCTGCTGGGGATACTAAATTATATTCAATTAACTGCATGGATACCAACAGATGCCTAAGCACTTAAGTTGTGCTGTTTTTACATTGCATAACAACCCCAGGGACTTCTTGGGGGATGGGGAAAATGGGAGTGGATATTGATTAAAAGCAAGCATTTATAACTCGTCAGATGACTGGTAGTAGAAACTGAGACCTCCCTTTCACAGGCATTTATAGTCTAACCTGATATGGGAGACACTCAGGGCTCAGAAAAAAAAATCTGAACCTCAGTTTCACAGCCTGTAAAATAGGAAAGGAGGGAATAGCAAAAGCAGAGAAGGTATATGACAGTCACGTGTTGGAGCTCAGCAGCTCCCAGTTCTCCTCCTTTCCCTCCTATTCTCATCCCTGTCTCTTGGTTGAGGTGTTGTTTGCAAGGCATTGCTGACTGTGAAGGTTGCTCTGTCAAATAGTCCTTTTTCTCTTTCTGCTTCATGAAAGAGTGAAACAAGACCTTTTAAATCCACAACTCCTACCAATGTCAAAAATCACTTTTCACAAATGGGTAGAGCTTCAGGTACAGGGAAGGCCCAATGGGCCAGAATCATTCAGTAGAACGCTGTAGGGAGGGGGCTGGGGAGTCATGAGTTTATCTAATAAGGAAGTCTAAATGTCTGATGGTACTGTCCTGGCCAAGTCAAATGAGAGCCAGACTGAAGGTGGAGGTCCACTGAAGGTGGACCCTTATATCATACCAGTTAGTTGATGAGCAGGAAAAGTTGGTGATGGCAAAGGCCATTTTCTCTGCATGGAATGGATTCAAAGGCACAGAAAGTACCAGGTCAAAAGTGAAAAGTGGTGCTTGTTCATTCCTCTGGCAGAAGTAGTTTCATAAGGGAGGAGAAGTTACAGCTTGCAAGAACTGAAAAGAGAAAAGATTCTGAAGACATATCAGCCAGCCCCAGCCCCAGCCCCAGCCCCAGTAAAAGGGCAGCTGACCTAGACTCCCATGACTACAAAAAGTTTCAGGCTGATGGGATAACTTAACTCTAATGGGAAAAATAAAAAAGTGTTTCCTCTAGTTCTGGCAGCCCAGCAAGGAAAAAGAGGTATTAGCAGAAGTCTGAGCCTTCGGGGGTCTGGCCCACATCCCAGCCATATCCTGAGAAAATGGCAGGACTTCCAAAAATTCTTGTGGCAGGCATTCGCATTTCCTGTCCTAAATGGTTAGGCCATCTGGAATGTCTATTATGGAAGCATTAAACTTACGGAACTGTCCTCACGGGCTCTCAAAACCACTTCAAGTATTCTACAGAATAAAAATAAGTTGAATAAACATAAACTATAAGATTACCAATTTTTCTGGAAGACGAGGCACAAATGTACTGGAGTCATATGAAATTATCAAATATATAAAAACTAAGAACTTTACAAGTGCATTTCATTGAGTGATTTTGGAGTAAATTTAAGATACAGACCTGAATCTAAGGTCAGGACATTTTGGCCATGGTCTTCTAGAGTTCTTACAGTTACTGACTTATGTATGTTAATATTCTCCACAGGCAGGACAACCTCAAGCTCCCAGAAGCAGCCAAAGTGCTTTGACAATGGAGAGGCAGGCATATCATCTGTCTATACAGATGTCTACAAGGCCACATTATTCTTCTTTAGATGTCACTGCCATTTCACAATGTACATAAAAAGGAACTGACAAGTAAACATATGTAATAGGAAATCTAGTCATACTGTAAACATGCCCATACAGAATATAGTAGTTTTCTGTGTCTGTACAACAAATTACCACAAACTCAGTGACTTTAAATAATATCATTCACTATCTCCAAATTACATAAGCCAGAAGTCCAAGCAGTCCTGAGTTCTCTGCTTTTAAGGTACCAGAAGACCAAAATGACAGTGTCTTCTAGACTGGCCTCTAACCTGGAGGCTCTGAAGCATCCAGTCTCGGGCTCATTCTGGCTGCTGGAAGAATTCAGTTCTGTGGGGTTGTAGAACCGAGATACCCATTCTTCTTGGCTGTCAGCTGAGGCCCCTCTCAGCTCCTTAAGACCACCTGCATTCCTTCTCATGTGGTCTTCTCTGTCTTCAAACCAGGAAGGCCCATGACTCCTTCTTACCCTGAGAATCTCTCCTGATTTTTCCTTCTGCCTGCAGTCTGAGAAAACATCTCTATTTTTAAGGTGCTCTCATTATATTACTCCCACCTGGATAATCTCACTGTTGCCATATATGGAACATATTCACAGGATTAATGCTAGGGGGCAAAGATCATGGAGATCATATTAAAATTCTGCTTACCACACATAGCTTGTGACTCATTCTAGAGATAGAAACAACTCTGTGCTTTCCTGACACCAGATGATGACTCTGGTTAAGGAGAACACCAGGGAGGATGCTGAGTGTATTTTTGTGCGGAATGGACAGTCACAGGTAATGTGATTCACAGTGTTAGTTGTGGTTGTTACATTTCATATGGCTGCTGCTTAGTAACCTTTAAAATGATCTCCAGCATATGTTCTACCTATCTGATATAGTTTCTCCCCGTCTTGACTTCCAACCTTACCCTATCCCATTTCATAGAAGTCTCAGCCCTGAAGCTTGAAGGAACCTCACTTTCCTCTGGCCGCACTGCTCTTCTGAATACAGTTAGTGCTGTTGATGTTGCTCTGTCCACATTGATCTCCCTATGTAAACCTTTTCTGCCCCAGTCTAGTCTGAGTGCCTCAAGGGCAGTTAGAGTACCTGAGGGGATCGTACTCACCTGTGAATCCCCTGGTACATCCTGCCTGAAACCTGACCCAGAACAGGTGCTCAATGAAGAATTGTAAGATTTAGATAGGTAGTGCCATTACCCTGTACTGTGTTATGTATAGGCAGTAAATTATATGCCCAACAGCTTTGCATGCTGTTATGTTAGCAAAACAGATTAAGGTTTTAAGTCCCACAATAGCCAATCAATATATATTGCAACACAGAATCCATACACTTCTAAATGAGTTTGTACAGTTCAGTTACCTTCTTTCCCCATTCAAGTAATACAATTCTCATATTTAATTTGTTGGCTGATATGTGAGCTCTCAGAAGCCAGGGGATTATCTTCTTTGCTCCTGCAAATGATATCAGAATTAGCTACAGTGAATATGTCAATGCCAGGTAACCATGATTTGGGGAGTAGGCAGAAATGGTCAGTAAAGTAGCTCTTCCCCACTCAGGTTATTACAAAGTCAAATCATCAACCCATATCAATGTCATTTCAACCCAATGAACATAGGAAGCTCAGGGCCACCTATTAAAATGTGATGTGGATGTCTAATAGGTATAGCCAGATCTATGATGAAGGACTGGATAGGGAAGGTACTTACAAGGGTTCACTGCTAGATAGCACTCATGTGTGCAGACGCTTTCACTCAGAATATGGCCTTCAACTGCTGCCCATAAAGCATAAGGAGCATGCTTCATTGGGGCAGCTCTGAGGAAATCCCTGATTGCAGATACTGAGTGTCTCCAGTGACATGCACTTAAATGTTGTCCTGAGGCTAACACAGACTAGGGACTTTTACTGAATAAAATGTGATTTGACAACCGCCAATTAAAAGAAGGAGTGGGGGGAAAACTATTGTGACTTTGAATCATAAATGATCTGCCTTTGGAGGATCCCTGAGACAGACTAGCCAGACCCTCAAATGACCTGCCTCTTTGCATTTCCAATAGATTAAACAATGGATAGATGTCCCAGGAATCAGGGACAGTGGCCAGATGTGGACACTGAAAAAGATTAAACTCTGCTCTCAATGGCAACTCTAGTACCTCAGCAAGGTCACTGAGGGCAATGTAGTAATTTAACGCTCTATATAGGTGCTTTCTATACACTGGTTAAGCATTAAAATATGCTAGGCTACAACTGTAAAGAAAATAGATGAGCTGTATATAAACTGATGCTATAGGGAAAACAAGAAAATGAAGATGGCTATGAAGGTGATGCATTTATTATAGGTTAACATATATTCTATTCTAATAATAATCCCTGGCTTTATGCTTAAAATGTTATATATTAAATAAATCTTCTTCTTAGTACTTCAGCATAAGCCCCTTTACATAGGGCTCAAAAATTGTTCAAAATACATTGCAAGTATGTTTTCCAATTAATAAGTACATCATTGAAGTAGTTCTAAATAGACCAAACTTTATAATATTTTGGTAGAAGTGTTTTTTGTTTTTTTTTTTTCTTTTTTCCCCCAGGGAGCCCTCTTGTGGGTAACAAGCATATTACTGAAACATAGATTATCAGTGAGTTGGTTGGAATTGGGTTGGGAAGAATGCTTCATGTTTCATTCATGATAAGCCTGAAATATGTACGCACTTTTCTGCCCCTACATTGTTTCTCCATTTTTAGGTTCCCAAATTTAATTTTAGACTTCCAAGCTTTCAGAGAACTTACAGGTCATCTGGCCTGGTAGCTCCCAAACTGACTGATCATCATTATTATCTAGGGAACATTTTAAAAGTACATATCCTTGGGTTTTACTGAAAGATATTCTGGGTTGGTTAAGTCTGGGAAGGGGCTAGTAATCACTAGTGTTTTAAATATGCCATGGTGATTCTGATTATGAATCAAACTTAACACTGAAACTGTCCAACTCCCCTTCTGATTATATTTGCTGCAAGACAAGGGATATTTATCCTTAAAGTTACTTATTCTCTTGCAAACTCAGCTGTGAATCTGACAGGGATAGTGCCCTGTGTGACTTCCTGTCCCCCAAGAACCTAGTGTTATGATGAGTAGAGTAGATAATAAATGTTTATTAAATTGAGTTAGGTAATTCCGTTCTACTAATTAATATTTTTAATAGTATTAAAATCATAGTCCCAATGGATTTGTACTTTAGAAGCCCTTAAACAAAGATTTCAGTATAAAATCTAAACATGATCAATCAGTACAATGACATTACAGAATCTAGGAGCATTCAAACAAATACCATGCATATTTGTAGTCCTTATGTTGAATAGTGAGAATAAAGTTGATATTTGTTTTCCCTCACTGATATTTTAAAAGAATATGCCATTATATTCCAGTTAAAGTTAATAAAGTTTTTCAGCTCTTCTCACCATTCAGTGTAATGTACTTGTATAACTGCAGTAATGGAAAAAGACAATCATGGATACTCTCATTTATATGCACAATTTTGAATTCCAAGAAAATAAGAAGCAAGTTACCATGCATTTACCTTTACAAATGCTGAGATGAGGCAAGATTGGATATAAGCAATCGGATCTGACGATAATATATTCCATTTGCAATTGTTAGAGATTTATGCAAGATAGCAGGTAACACCTTCCTTTTGAATTTCAAATGCTGTATAACCTTTTGAAGATAACAAGGGATATTCATCCGAAATAATGGTAGGAAATTTATAACGGAGACCACATAATTAGTTGTTATTTTTTGCAAATACCATATACTCTGATAGGAACATGGCCAGGAAAAAACTATATACCTCTTAGTCAAAAGTCAGCACCTCGCCTCCCCTCCCCTCTGCTCTTCTCTCCTCCCCTGCCTTTCCCTCCAATCCCTTCCTCTCCCCTCCCCTCCCCTCCCCTCCCCTCCCCTCCCCTCCCCTCCCCTCCCCTCCCCTCTCCTCTCCTCTCCTATGACTTTAACAGCTTGGTACATAGGGTACCCAATCATTTAGAGGAACATAAATTAAATGGAGAAGAGCATTTTGAAATGCTTATGAGCTCTATTGGATTCTCAGATTTATCTCTAATGTGTGTCCTTATCAAAATAGAAAATTGTCTGGGTTAAATTCTTCAACATGATAGGCATCCACCAATACCAAGCTTAGCAATTCAATATTAGAAGAAAGAAACATTAATTTAATTATCTTAGAGTGACCATTGTTTACGTGATATTTTCCAGAAGAATTCAACACCTCAACTTCAGTTTCAGAGTAAAGCTCCTCCAAAGCAGCTTACTCCAATAGGTATAACTTGACAAGAGTTCCCCTAGAACCATGGCCTGGCAATTCTGTTCATCTAGGCTAGTATTTTAAGCTGGTATTTCCAGATATGACCATTAACTCCCTGTGTGGTTGAGGCTCATGAAGAGTAAACTACTACATTGACTCTTCACATATTTCTAGAAAGTTCTCCAATGAGCAACAGCTACAACTAAGTGATTGTATTCATCTCTGCCATTTCCACTTTAGTCTTGTGTTCAGAGAGAGAGAGCGAGAGGGGGAGAGAGAGAGAGAGTGAGCGAGCATCTTCTACTTCATTTCACCAGGCTCTTAATCTTGGTGAAATGAGGTAGAATGACTCTCCTTTTGCTCCCTAGAAGACCTTTTCAACTCCAAGTGCTGAACCAGTAGTTTTAAAGGCAGTTCTTTTGTACCAGACCTTTGGTGCAATTTCAGAGGAAACTTCTTGAGTATTTCTCTGTCACCTTTTTTCCACTTGTATATAGCCAGAGAAAACATTTTCCTAAACATAATGCCAGCTGAATAGTCATTTACTTCTCTTTACATTCACCCAGTGACTTCTTATCTAGATCCTGCTCTCTCAAATATTAACTGAGGGATGTCTTCCTCCCTTCCTACAAAACACAACACAACACAACAAAACAAAACACCCTCCTTCTTTGAGGAGACAAAAAATACAATATGTTAATAGTAATAAAAGTTCTCATAACAGCAGCAAAAAATACACTGGACAATAAAGTCTATGGGAATTCACCATATGAAATGGTTACATGTTACATGTTCCAGAATAGCTGAGGAGATGTGAGTGGGAACTTGGAAGATCAGTAAATTTCAATAGTAGAAAGAAGAGGGGAAGCATCTGAGTATCTTTTGTCTGTGGAAAACACTGCCCTCTCAGGCATGAGGACATTATATCTGGATGCCACTCTGTAAAGGAGACTGATCCCTGGGCTGCTCAATATTTTCATGTACATAGTTGTTGGCTGGGTATACTCAGTCTTATGTCTGTCCTTAAGTTAGAACTTAAATGTCAACATTAAGACGACAAAGCTTTAGTTGAAAATGGTTGAGTACATACTACTGAATGTGGATTATATATTGTTTGCCAAACACATGACTTGGGAGCATATAGACACTTTCAGATTACAAGTCATATCCAGAAATAACTGCACTGTGATTTTTTGTATTAACTATAATACTAATGTTGTGTAATGGCATGATTTTTTTTTCTTTTTTTAAAGTTGATTTATTTACATTTAGAGGGAGACAGAGATAGCGGGATAGAGACAGACAACACGTGTGAGTGCGCATGAGTTAGTGAGGGACAGAGAAAGAGAGGAGAAAGAGGAAGAATCCCAAGCAGGCTCCCTGCTGTTAATGCAGAGTCTGGCAGGGGAGATCCATCTCAAGGTATGTGAGATCACAACCTGAGCCTAGATAAAGAGTCAGACATACACTTAACAAACTGAGCCACCCAGGCGCCCCTGTAATGGAATGATTTAGATCTGAATTTTGCTCCTGTTTCCTAGTCCTGATTCTATGCTTCTCTATTTGGAAGATCACTTCTTTTTAGGGGAGTTCTTCTTTTCTTTCTTTTCCTTCTCCTTCCCACCCCCTTCTTTTTTGTTACAGAGCATTGGTACTATAAAACTCAGTGTTTAAAATAAAGACCCTTTTGGTTTCCACAAGAGATCCCACTGACAATCTTCAATTCTGACCATTTCTGATATTATTTGCTATTGTGTATAAGAGAGAAAATTCAGTTAAGGCCTCACGCTTCCAGGGCAAACACTGTGCTAATGCCCTCTACAAATTGCTTGTACACGGGTTTCTACAAAATGTTTTCTGTTTCAATAGTAGGAAAGATATTGAAAAACTTCCTGGCTTTAGGTAGAACAAAAAAAATCTTTTATTCTGAGTACCCAGGGGAAGGTTTGTTTTTCTCTCTGTAATAACTGGGCTCTTAAAGTTTGCAAGGACGAAATACTCCCAGGTTACATTAGTAAGTGGATTATTGCATGGATACCAAGGAAGAGTTGATATAAAATGTATCTCCTCAGTTAAAAAAAAAAAAAACAACCCACAAAAAACCATTCATTTAAGGGATTGTATGATACTGAGTTCTTTATTGTGAGTCACTTAACAGACACACCTTCAAAGAGAGAGGATCTTTATAGATCATTCTTCAGTATGTATCACCCCACTGAACAGAAGTTTTCACCAGAATTCTTTTTTGTATTAATTCAAGAACCTATTATGTGCCCGACACTGCTCTAGGTTCTGAGGTTTCATTGTTTTTTGAACAATACCCTGCCTTCTTTGAAGTTACATTGTAGTAGTCTTTCATTTAAGAAAAACTTGGCCTTTTTTTGTAGCTAGTCCAAACACAACTGACTTTGGCTCAAGCAGTAATAACCAGAACAGCACAACTGGTTCCATTTGACCCAAGAGGCAGTTGCCACTTCAATGTTATACAGACAAGTTTTCTAAGAGATTTATTTTATTTTATTTTTTAATGGAGGGTATTTTAGCTTTATGAACTCTACGAGCATTGCTCAAGGGACACATTATACTTTGGAACTCTTTTCTCTGTGGTCTTTCCTGCACTCACTCTTAAATGACCCTCTGAGAGGACCAGGAAGTAAGTCTTATTCTTTTCTGGAAAAAATAATACTGTTGTTTCCTATATATTTTATCCCCATGTTTGTATTAGTCACAAATATCAGGTAACCTAAAAATAAATGGTAAAGATACAAAAGAAGTTATGTCTTAATTATGAAAAACACGACTCACATAGTTTTACTGAAAATAAAATAATAAGTCTGACACACAGACACATCTCTTCACAGCTTAGAAAATAAATTTATATGCATTTAATTTCACCTCATAATAGTTCTGCGAGACTGACTGTGGAAGCATTACTATTCCCATTTTACAGATGAATAAACAAGGCCCCATATTGTGAAAACAGGAGAGTTAGAATTCAAACTGTACTTGTCTGGCTAGAAGCCCAGTTCTATTTCCCAGTTACATTCTGCCACCCCTACAACTGCTAATTTGATTCAGCAAATATTTATTAAACGCATGATTGAGTTTTATTTCCCCCATGCTTGCTACTTGATTGACTAGTGGTTGGAACTTATTGGTGTAAGTAGCAGATTCTACCAGGCAGCTTTCATAAAGGAAAGGGGCATTTTCGTGCATGATTTTAAGTGATGATGTTTACACAACAGGCTTGTCAACATACTCTATATTCAGAGATAAGTACCCCATAATAAATTTACACCCTGAGTTATTTGAACAAATCATTTGATTAGTACAGATATAATTTCCATCCTTAGAACAACTAGAAGTGGCTTAGGTGAAATGACTCAGGAGCCTGGAGGTAATATGAACATAGGGTGTGTCTGAAATCTCTACCCTTCACCTCCCCTCTGTCCTCTCAGATCCCAGAATTCTGTTGGTTTCATCTGGCTCACTCACCTTTCTGATCATGTAAAGCATGTATTATGAGGCATTCATTTTGCTTTTTTATCACATTGTGCTTTTATGATTTATGAATGCATAGTCTATCTTCTGCATAGCATGACTGGGGTAAAAAGTGTGTTCCTACTTCTCAAGGTACCCCCTTAGCTTTTAGCCCAGGAGTTGTGCTCACTACATTTTGGAGAATAAAATTAAAACATTACCAAGCAATAGAAATGCCCATTATGGACGTAATATAAAAATGCCAAAATCCTAGTTCTCAATTCACTTCTCTCTGCCACTGGAGTCTACTAATTTGGCTGATTAGATTCTAAACATGTGCACCCATGTTTCTAAGGAAAAAAAACATGGAAAGAATTTGTAGTCCTTTTAAAGAAAACATTCTACTTATTGATTCACTAAAATACTCCTTTTCCCAGAACACTTTCCCATGTTTGTTCTAAGGGAAAAACGTGGTACAAAGTCTTCAGGCAGAAATTAAAGAGAGAAATATGCTTCCACTGGGATCCATTGACTATACATTTGAATAATTCTGAAATGGAAAGAAAAGTGTTCATTATTATCCTAATTCTCAAGTGTTCTGTTTCTCCCCTTCAGGGTTATAATAGAAGCAGTTTCTTATGGGTCATGAAACGGTAGCCTGAGTCTCAGGAATAGGCTTCCACAGGGTCAAGGCTGAATGTCCTTGAAGTGGAACTAGAGAGATTTTACACTTAGCATCAAAAGAAAATCTGAGCAAGCCAATAGAGGTGGATATTGAATGAGCAATATCTATTGAGCATTTTTTGTGTGTTCAGGCACAGTCCCAATTGCTGCATATCCATTGTTTTATACAACCTACAAAAGCCCCTTGAAAATTGGTTATTGTGATCCTATATTACAACTGAAGAAAATACATTTTTGATGATTCCAGTTATTGGGGCATGAATATGGTACCTCATTATAAGTTGTCCTTCTACAAACCATCTTAACACAAATTCCCTGTCAGCCTGATTGAACTGAACAAGGTTTACACATCCCTCACTTCATTGTGTTATTTATGCTCAGAAGTGCTTTAACTCTAGCACAGTTGGAGTTCTTCATGCCTTATTGTGACGGAATATAGTCAGACACAGAATGTGCTTGATTTTAGTCATTTTAAATTTTGATATAGTTTCTAACTCATAGAAAAGTTACAAGAATAGTATGAGGAACTCATGTATAATCTTTACACAGATTTCCCATATTCTTTTTTTTTTTTTTTTTTTTTTTTTTTTTTTTAGTTTTTATTTAAATTCCAATTGGTTAACATACAGTGCAATGTTAGTTTCAGGTGTACAATGTAGTGATTCAACACTTCCATACAACACCTGTTGCTCATCACTACAAGTGTGCTCCATAATCCTTGTCGACTATTATACCTATTACCCCATCCACCTCCCCTCTGGTATAAACATCAGTTTGCTCTCGATAGTTAAGAGTTTATTTCTTGATTTGTCCCTTCACTCATTTGTTTTCTTTCTTAAATTCCACATATGAATGAAATCATATGGCATTTGTCTATGACTGACTTATGTCCCTTAGTATAATACCCTATAGCTCTATCCATGCCGTTGCAAATGGCAAGATTTCATTCTTTTTTATGGCTTAGTAACATTCCATTTATATATATACACTCATATGCACACACACATATATGCACACACATATATGTGTGTATGTGTGTGTGTATATATGTGTGTGTGTGCGTGTGTGTGTGTGTGTGTAGATATATATATATATCTACACACACACATACATACATACCATATCTTCTTTATCCATTCATCGATTACTGGACACTTAGGCTGATCCTAAAATTTGGCTACTTTTAAATGATGTTGCTATGAAAATCTGGGTGCATGTGTCCCTTTGAGTCAGTATTTTTATCCTTTGGCTAAGTACCTAGTCGTGTAATTCCTGGATCTCAGGATGCTTCTATTTTTAACTTTTTGAGGAACCACAGTACTGTTTTCCACAGTGCGCCAGTTTGCATTCCCACGAACAGTGCAAGAGGGTTTCACTTTGAACACGTCCTCACCAAAGCATGTTGTTTCTTTTGTTGTTGATTTTAGCCATTCTGACATGTGTGAGGTGATATCTCATTGCAGTTTTGATTTGCATTTCTTTTTTTAAATTTTATTTATTTTTTAAAATTTCATCCAAATTAGTTAGCATATAGTGCAACAATGATTTCAGGGGTAGATTCCTTAGTGCCCCTTACCCATTTAGCCCATCCCCCCCTCCCAAAATCCCTCCCATAACCCTCAGTTTGTTCTCCATATTTATGAGTCTCTTTTGTTTTGCCCCCTCCCTGTTTTTATATTATTTTTGTTTCCCTTCCCCTATGTTCATCTGTTTTGTCTCTTAAAGTCCTCATATGAGTGAAGTCATATGATTTTTGTCTTTCTCTGACTGACTAATTTCACTTAGCATAATACCCTCAAGTTCCATCCACGTAGTTGCAAATGGCAAGATTTCAATCTTTTTGACTGCTAAGTAATATTCCATTGTATATATATACACCACATCTTCTTTATCCATTCATCCATAGATGGACATTTGGGCTCTTTTCATACTTTGGCTATTGTTGATAGTGCTGCTATAAACATGGGGGTGATGTGTCCCTTCAAAACAGCACACCTGTATCCCTTGGATAAATGCCTAGTAGTGCAATTGGTGGGTTGTAGGGTAGTTCTATTTTTAGTTTTTTGAGGAACCTCCATACTGTTTTCCAGAGTGGCTGCACCAGCTTGCATTCCCACCAAAAACACAAAAGAGATCCTCTTTCTCTGCATCCTCGCCAACATCTTTTGTTGCCTGAGTTGTTAATGTTAGCCATTCTGACAGGTGTAAGGTGGCATCTCATTGTGGTTTTGATTTGTGTTACCCTGATGATGAGTGATGTTGAGCATTTTTTCATGTGTCGGTTGGCCATCTGGATGTCTTCTTTGGAGAAGTGTCTATTCATGTCTTTTGCCCATTTCTTCACTGGATTATTTGTTTTTTGGGTGTTGAGTTTGATAAGTTCTTTGTAGATTTTGGATACTAACCCTTTATCTGATATGTCATCTGCAAATATATTCTCCCATGCTGTCAGTTGCCTTTTAGTTTTGCTGATTGTTTCTTTCGCTGTGCAGAAGGTTTTTATTTTGATGAGGTCCCAGTAGTTCATTTTTGCTTTTGTTTTCCTTGCCTCCAGAGATGTGTTGAGTAAGAAGTTGCAGCAGCAAAGATCAAAGAGGTTTTTGCCTGCTTTCTCCTTGAGGATTTTGATGGCTTCCTGTCTTACATTGATGTCTTTAATCCATTTTGAGTTTATTGTTGTGTATGGTGTAAGAAAGTGGTCCAGGTTCATTCTTCTGCATGTTGCTGTCCAGTTTTCCCAGCCCCACTTGCTGAAGAGACTGTCTTTATTCCATTGGTTATTCTTTCCTGCTTTGTCAATGATTAGTTGGCCATTCATTTGTGG
Source organism: Panthera pardus (assembly GCF_024362965.1). Taxonomy (NCBI): domain Eukaryota; kingdom Metazoa; phylum Chordata; class Mammalia; order Carnivora; family Felidae; genus Panthera; species Panthera pardus. Next base: position 24,003,414 of record NW_026526832.1, read on the forward strand.
GTCCATTTATGGGTTCTCTATTCTATTCCATTGGTCTATGTGTCTGTTTTTGTTCATTTTCATGTGTCTGTTGGCCATCCATATGTCTTCTTTGCAAAAATGTTTATTCGTGTTTTCTGCTCATTAAATTGGGTTATTCATTTTTGAGGTATATTATAAATTCTTTATAAATTCTCAGGGATTCTTATATCATGATAAAGGGATACTAACCCTTTAACAGATATGTCACTTGCAAATATCTCCTCCCATTCAGTACGCTGTCTTTTTGTTTTACTGTTTCCTTTGCTGGGCAGAAGCTTTTTCTTTTCATGAAGTCCTACTAGTTTATTTGTGCTTTTGTTTTCCTTGCCTCGGGAGTCAGATCTAATAAGAAGTTGCTAATACTGATGTCAAAGAGGTTACTGCTTGTGTCCTCTTCTAGGATTTTGATGGTTTCAGGTCTCACATTTAGGTCTAATCCCTTTTGAATTTATTTTTGTGTATGGTATAAGAAAGGGGTCCAGTTTTATTCTTTTGCATATTGCTGTCCAATTTTCCCAGCACCATTTGTTGAAGAGACTGTGTTTTTCCCATTGGATATTCTTTCCTGCTTTGTCAAAGATTAATTGACCATATAATTGTGAGTTTGTTCTGGATTTTCTGTTCCACTAATCTATGTCTATTTTTGTGTCAGTACCATACTGCTTGGATCACTACAGCTTTGTATATAATTTGAAGTCCAGAATTGTGAGGCCTCCAGCTTTGCTTTGCTTTTTCAGGGTTGCTTTGGCTATTTGGGGTCTTTTGCAGTCCCATGTAAATTTTAGGATTTATTGTTCTAGTTTTGTGGAAAATGTTGTTGACATTATGATGGGGGCTGCATTAAATGCAATTTGTTTGGGTAGTATAGACATTTTAATAATATTTGTTCTTGTAATCCATGAGCATGGAGTGTCTGTCCATTTCTTTTTGTCATCTTCAGTTTCTTTCATCAGTGTTTTACAGTTCAAAGTATCCATGTTTCACCTCTTCAGTTAGATTTAATCCTCGGTATTTTACTGCTTTGGGTACAATCTTAAATGGGATTGGTTCCTTAATTTCTTTTTCTGCTGCTTCATTATTGGTGTATAGAAATGCAAGATATTTCTGTATGTTGATTTTGTATACTGTGATTTTACTGATTTCATTATCAGTTTTAGCAATATTTTGGTGGAGTCTTTTGTGTTTTCTACGTATACTGTCAGGTCATCTGCAAAAGTGAATGTTTTACTTCTTCCTTACCAGTTTGGGTGCTTTTTATTTCTTTTTGTTGTCTGATTGCTGAGTCTAAGACTTCTAGTACTGTGTTAAATAGCAGTGGTGAGAATGGACATCCCTGTCTTGTTCCTGACCTTGAGGAAAAAACTCTCATTTTTTCCCCACTGAGGATATTAGCTGTGGGTTTTTTGTATATGGCCTTTATTATGTTATCTTCCCTCTAAACCTACGTTGTTGAAGGTTTTTATTATGAATAGATGTTGTACTTTTTCAAATGGTTTTCTTCATCAATTGAAATGATCATATGTTTCGCATTCTTTCATTAATTTGGCGTATCATGTTGATTGGCTTGTGAATACTGAACCATGCTTACAACCCAGGAATAAATCCCACCTGATTGTAGTGAATGAGTTTTTTTAATGTATTCTTGGATTTGGTTTCTAGTATTTTATTGAGAATATGTGCATCCATGTTAATCAGGGATATTGGAGTATAGTTCTGTTTTGTAGTGGAGTCTTTATCTGGTTTTGGTATCAGGATAATACTGACCTCATAGAATGACTTTGGAAGATTTCCTTCTTTTACTATTTTCTGATCTAGTTTGAGAAGAATAGGTATTAATTCTTTAAATGTTTGGTAGAATTTTCCTGCAAAGCCATTTGGCCATGAACTTTTGTTTGCTGGGAGTTTTTGATTATTGATTCAATTTTTTGCTGGTTGTAAGTCTGTTCAAGTTTTTTATTTCTTATTGTTTCAGTTTTGGTAGTTTATATGTTTGTAGAAATTTATCCATTTTGTCCACGTTGATCCACTTGTTGGCATGCAGTTTTTCATAATATTATTCTTATAATTGTTTATATTTCTGTGCTGTTTGTTATTTGTCCTCTACCATGTGTGATCTTATTTATTTGAATCCTTTCTCTTTTTGATAAGTCTGGCTAAAGGTTTTTTGTTTTTATTACTGTTTTCAAAGAACCAACTCTCGGTTTCATTGATCTGTTCTATTGTTTGTTTGTTTTTTAGTTTCTGTATCATTTATTTCTGCTCTCATCTTTATGATTTCCTTACTTCTGCTGGTTTAGTCTTCTTTTGTTGTTCTTTTAATAGCTCCTTTAGATGTAAGGGTAAGTTGTTTATCCGAGATTGTTCTTGATTCTTGAGATAGGCCTATATTGCTATATATGTCCCTCTTAGGACCACTTTTTTCTTCATCCCAAAGGTTTTGGACCATCGTGTTTTCATTTTCTTTTTATTTTTTTTCTTTTGTATATGTTTATTCATTTTTGAGATAGAATGGGAGAGAAGTTGGGGGTGGGCAAAGTATCCAAAGTGGGCTCTGTGATGACAGCAGCCAGCCCAATGTGGGGCTCAGAGTCACTAACCATGAGATCATAACCTGTGCTGAAGTCAGATGCTCAAATGACTAAGTCACCCAGGCACCCCTGTGTTTTCATTTTCTTTGGTTTCCATGTATTTTTTAAATTTCTTCTTTGATTTCCTGGTTGACCCATTCATTGTTTTGTAGCATGTTGTTTAATCTCCATGTATTTGTTGAAGTCCAGATTTTTTCTTGTAGTTTCTAGCATTTTCTTCTAGTTTCACAGCATTAAGGTAAGAAAAGATGCATGGTATTTCAACCTTTTGTATTTGTTGAGGCCTTTTTGTGACCTAATATGTGATCTACTCTGGAGAATGCTCCATGTGTATTTGAAAAGAATGTGTATTCTGATGTTTTAGGATGGAATGTTCTGAATATCTGTTATCTGAATATCTGTTAAATCCATCTGGTCCAGTGTGTCATACAAAGCCACTGTTTCCTTCTTTATTTCCTGTTTAAATGATCTATCTGTCTCTTGATGTAAGCAGGTGTCAAAGTCCCCTACTGTTATTATGTTATTATCAAATAGTTATTTTATGTTTGTTATTAATTGTTTTAGTTATTTTGATTCTATCATGTTGGGTACATAAATACTTACAAGTGTTATATCTTCTTGTTAGATTGTCCCCTTTATAGGTACATACTGCCTTTCTTTGTCTCTTTACATTCTGTTTTAAAGTCTAACTTGTCCACTATAGGTATTGCTAGTCTGACTTTCTTTTGATATCCATTTGTGTAATATATGTTTCTGTACACCCTCCCCTTCGATATGCAGGTGTCTTTAGGTCTAAAATGATCACTTGTAGGCAGCATATAGATGGGTCTTGTGTGTGTGTGTGTGTGTGTGTGTTTAATACATGTTATCACTCTATATCTTTTGATTGAAACATTTATTCCATTTATATTTGAAGTACCTATTGATAGGTATTTATTTATTGCCATTTTATTACTTGTTTTATGGTTGTTTCTATTGATTTTCTCTGATACTTTCTTGTCATTGTCACTTTTGGTCTCTCCTTTGTGCTCAAACAGTCCTCTTTAATATTTCTTGCAGGGCTGGCTTGGTGGTCATGGACTCCTTTAGTTTTTGTTTTCCTGGGAAACTCTTTTCCTCTCCTTCTATTCTGAATGATAGCTTTGCTGGATAGAATGTTCTTGGCTGCCAATTTTTCCCATTCATCATGTTAAATATATCCTGCCACTCCCTTCTGGATTACCAAGTTGCTGTTGAGAAATCTCCAGCTAGCCTTATGGATTTTCCCTTGTAAGTTAAGGACTTCTTTTCTCTTGCTGCTTTTTATATTTTTAAATTTATCACTATATTTAGCAAATTTAATTACAATAGTTTGGGTGCTGGCCTCCTTTTGTTCGTTTTGCAGGGTTCTCTGTGCCTCCTGGATCTGGATGTCTGTTTTCTTCCCCAGTTTAGGGAAGTTTTCTGCCATTATTTCTTAAAATAAATTTTCTGCCTTCTTTTCTCTCTTATCTTCTTCTGGGACTCCTATGATATGAATGCTATTATGTTTGATGAGATCACTGAATTCCCTAAGTCTATTCTCATGTTGCATAATTCTTTTTCTTGTTTGTTCAGCTTCATTATTTTCTATTATTTTGTCTTCTAGGTCACTACAATGTATTTTTCTGCTTCTTCTAGCCTCTGTTGATTTCATCAAGCCTGTTTCCAAACTTGTTTTTGCATTTATCATCTCTGATTGATTCTTCTTTTAACTCTTTTATCTCTGTGGTAAGGGTCTCACTAATGCATTATATTCTTTCCTCAAGCCCAGTGAGTATCCTTATGAGTATCCTTTAAATTCTACATCAGGCATGCCACTTTTATCTGTTTTCCTTAGACACCTGACCATGTCCTTGTTTGTTTGTTTGTTTGTTTGTTTGTTGTTTCCACTTGTCATAAATCCCTCTGTCTTGGCATTTTGTCTAATTCTCTGCCTTCTACTGTATGTTAGAAAAGCCAGTTACGTCTCCTGCTCCTGAAAGTAATGGTCTTATGAACAAGAGGGCAAGTGGTTCCCAGGACCTGGAGCTTCAGAAAGTGTGTCTGGTATGTGTTGCATGCACTCTGCTTTTGTGTTCTGGCTGGTCTGTCCTTCAGACCAGTCATCAGCAGAGGTTCTCCTCACCTGCTGGGTAGTGTTTGGTCCCTGGCCTGAATGTGGTGAGTTTTGACTAGGTATGCTCCGGTATGCTTGTGAAATGGGACCTGACACCAACTCGACCTGAAGTGAGACCCTGCAGAACACTCTGGTTGGGAGATGCAGTATGGGCAGGGGTTTGTGCTAGTTTTCTGGGTGAGGGGCACACCACATTAGGATTGAGGCAAGCTTTATTGAGAAGAGCAGTCCCACCAGAGCATAGGGAGGTGGGGCTTGGTTTAAGCAAGTTAAGCAGCCAGTGTCCATGCTGTGCTACTTCCCACAGGTGGCTCTGTGTTTATGCTGAAGGGCAGGAGAGGAAAATGGTGCCAGCCAGCTATTTTGTTCCTGGAGAGGTGTCTCCATGAACACTGCCTCTCAGAGACCCACTCTGAGAAGAGAGAATAATCTCTCCCCTGTGTGCCCCAGGTATTCTTTTTTTCTCAGTATATGAAGTTTATTGTCAAATTGGTTTCCATATAACACCCAGTGCTCATCCCAAAAGGTGCCCTCCTCAATACCCATCACCCACCCTCTCCTCCATCCCACCCCCCATCAACCCTCAGTTTGTTCTCAGTTTTTAAGAGTCTCTTATGCTTTGGCTCTCTTCCATTCTAACCTCTTTTTTTTTCCTTCCCCTCCCCCATGGGTTTCTGTTAAGTTTCTCAGCATCCACATAAGAGTGAAACCATATGGTATCTGTCTTTCTCTGTATGGCTTATTTCACTTAGCATAACACTCTCCAGTTCCATCCATGTTGCTACAAAGGGCCATATTTCATTCTTTCTCATTGCCACGTAGTACTCCGTTGTGTATATAAACCACAATTTCTTTATCCATTCATCAGTTGATGGACATTTACGCTCTTTCCATAATTTGGCTATTGTGGAGAGTGCTGCTATAAACATTGGGGTACAAGTGCCTCTATGCATCAGTTCTCCTGTATCCCTTGAGTAAATTCCTAGCAGTGTTATTGCTAGGTCATAGGGTAGGTCTATTTTTAATTTTTTTTTTTTTTTAAATTTTTTTTTTCAACGTTTTTTATTTATTTTTGGGACAGAGAGAGACAGAGCATGAACGGGGGAGGGGCAGAGAGAGAGGGAGACACAGAATCAGAAACAGGCTCCAGGCTCCGAGCCATCAGCCCAGAGCCCGACGCGGGGCTCGAACTCACGGACCGCGAGATCGTGACCTGGCTGAAGTCGGACGCTTAACCGACTGCGCCACCCAGGCGCCCCTATTTTTAATTTTTTGAGGAACCTCCACACTGTTTTCCAGAGTGGCTGCACCAATTTGCATTCCCACCAACAGTGCAAGAGGGTTCCCGTTTCTCCACATCCTCGCCAGCATCTATAGTCTCCTGATTTGTTCATTTTGGCCACTCTGACTGGCGTGAGGTGATATATGAGTGTGGTTTTGATTTGTATTTCCTTGATGAGGAGCGACGTTGAGCATCTTTTCATGTGCCTGTTGGCCATCCGGATGTCTTCTTTAGAGAAGTGTCTATTCATGTTTTCTGCCCATTTGTTCACTGGGTTATTTGTTTTTCGGGTGTGGAGTTTGGTGAGCTCTTTCTAGATTTTGGATACTAGCCCTTTGTCCGATATGTCATTTGCAAATATCTTTTCCCATTCCGTTGGTTGCCTTTCAGTTTTGTTGGTTGTTTCCTTTGCTGTGCAGAAGCTTTTTATCTTCATAAGGTCCCAGTAGTTCATTTTTGCTTTTAATTCCCTTGCCTTTGGGGATGTGTCGAGTAAGAGATTGCTAGGCTGAGGTCAGAGAGGTCTTTTCCTGCTTTCTCCTCTAAGGTTTTGATGGTTTCCTGTCTCACATTCAGGTCCTTTATCCATTTTGAGTTTATTTTTGTGAATGGTGTGAGAAAGTGGTCTAGTTTCAATCTTCTGCATGTTGCTGTCCAGTTCTCCCAGTACCATTTGTTAAAGAGACTGTCTTTTATCCATTGGATATTCTTTCCTGCTTTGTCAAAGATTAGTTGGCCATACGTTTGTGGGTCTAGTTCTGGGGTTTCCATTCTATTCCATTGGTCTATGTGTCTGTTTTTGTGCCAATACCATGCTGTCTTGATGATGACAGCTTTGTAGTAGAGGCTAAAGTCTGGGATTGTGATGCCTCCTGCTTTGGTCTTCTTCTTCAAAATTACTTTGGCTATTTGGGGCCTTTTGTGGTTCCATATGAATTTTAGGATTGCTTGTTCTAGTTTCGAGAAGAATGCTGGTGCGATTTTGATTGGGATTGCATTGAATGTGTAGATAGCTTTGGGTAGTATTGACATTTTGACAATATTTATTCTTGAATCCATGAGCAGGGAATGTCTTTCCATTTCTTTATATCTTCTTAAATTACCTTCATAAGCTTTCTATAGTTTTCAGCATACAGATCTTGTACGTCTTTGGTTAGATTTATTCCTAGGTATTTTATGCTTCTTGGTGCAATTGTGAATGGGATCAGTTTCTTTATTTGTCTTTCTGTTGCTTCATTATTAGTGTATAAGAATGCAACTAATTTCTGTACATTGATTTTGTATCCTGCAACTTTGCTGAATTCATGTATCAGTTCTTGCAGACTTTTGGTGGAGTCTGTTGGGTTTTCCATGTATAATATCATGTCATCTGTGAAAAGTCAAAGCGTGACTTCATCTTTGCCAATTCTGATGCCTTTAATTTCCTTTTGTTACCTGATTGCTGATGCTAGCACTTCCAACACTATGTTAAACAACAGCGATAAGAGTGGACATCCCTGTCGTGTTCCTGATCTCAGGGGGAAAGCTCTCAGTTTTCCCCATTGATGATGATATTAGCTGTGGGCTTTCAATAAATGGCTTTTATGATCTTTTAAGTATGTTCCTTTTATCCCTACTTTCTCGAGGATTTTTATTAAGAAACGTTGCTGAATTTTGTCAAAGGCCTTTTCTGCATCGATTGACAGGATCCTATGGTTCTTATCTTTTCTTTTATTAATGTGATGTATCACATTGATTGATTTGCGAATGTTGAACCAGCCTGCATCCCAGGAATGAATCCCACTTGATCATGGTGAATAATTCTTTTTATATGCTATTGAATTCGATTTGCTAGTATCTTATTGCTAGTATCTTATCTTATTGAGAATTTTTGCATCCATATTCATCAGGGATATTGGCCTGTAGTTCTCTTTTTTTACTGGGTCTTTGTCTGGTTTAGGAATCAAAGTAATACTAGCTTCACATAATGAGTCTGGAAGTTTTCCTTCCCTTTCTATTTTTTGGAATAGCTTGAGAAGGATAGGTATTGTCTCTGCTTTAAACGTCTGGTAGAACTCCCCTGGGAAGCCGTCTGGTCCTGGACTCTTATTTTTTGGGAGATTTTTGATGACTGATTCAATTTCTTCACTGGTTATGGGTCTGTTCAAGCTTTCTATTTCCTCCTGATTGAGTTTTGGAAGAGTGTGGGTGTTTAGGAATTTGTCCATTTCTTCCAGGTTGTCCAGTTTGCTGGCATATAATTTTTCATAGTATTCCCTGATAATTGTTTGTATTTCTGAGGGATTGGTTGTCATAATTCCATTTTCATTCATGATTTTATCTATTTGGGTCATCTCCCTTTTCTTTTTGAGAAGCATGGCTAGAGGTTTATCAATTTTGTTTATTTTTTCAAAAAACCAACTCTTGGTTTCGTTGATCTGCTCTACAGTTTTTTTAGATTCTATATTGTTTATTTCTGCTCTGATCTTTATTATTTCTCTTCTTCTGCTGGATTTAGGCTGTCTTTGCTGTTCTGCTTCTATTTCCTTTAGGTGTGCTGTTATATTTTGTATTTGGGATTTTTCTTGTTTCTTGAGATAGGACTGGATTGCAATGTATTTTCCTCTCAGGACTGCCTTTGCTGCATACCAAAGCATTTGGATTGTTGTATTTTAATTTTCATTTGTTTCCATATATTTTTTAATTTCTTCTCTAATTGCCTGGTTGACCCATTCATTCTTTAGTAGGGTGTTCTTTAACCTCCATGCTTTTGGAGGTTTTCCAGACTTTTTCCTGTGGTTGATTTCAAGCTTCATAGCATTGTGGTCTGAAAGTATGCATGGTATAATTTCAATTCTTGTAAACTTATGAAGGGCTGTTTTGTGACCCAGTATATGATCTATCTTGGAGAATGTTCCATGTGCACTCGAGAAGAAAGTATATTCTGTTGCTTTGGGATGCAGAGTTCTAAATATATCTGTCAAGTCCATCTGATCCAATGTAGCATTCAGGGCCCTTGTTTCTTTATTGACCGTGTGTCTAGATGATCTATCCATTTCTGTAAGTGGGGTGTTAAAGTCCCCTGCAATTACCACATTCTTATCAATAAGGTTGCTTATGTTTGTGAGTAATTGTTTTATACATTTGGGGGCTCCTGTATTCAGCGCATAGACATTTATAATTGTTAGCTCTTCCTGATGGATAGACTCTGTGATTATTATATAATGCCCTTCTTCATCTCTTGTTACAGCCTTTAAAGTCTAGTTTGTCTGATATAAGTATGGCTACTCCAGCTTTCTTTTGACTTCCAGTGGCATGATAAATAGTTCTCCATCCCCTCACTCTCAATCTGAAGGTGTCCTCAGGTCTATAATGAGTCTCTTGTAGACAGCAAATAGATGGGTCTTGTTTTTTTATCCATTCTGACACCCTATGTCTTTTGGTTGGCGCGTTTAGTCCATTTACATTCAGTGTTATTATAGAAAGATATGGGTTTAGAGTCATTGTGATGTCCGTAGGTTTCATGCTTGTAGGGATGTCTCTGGTACTTTGTCTCACAGGATCCCCCTTAGGATCTCTTGTAGGGCTGGTTTAGTGGTGATGAATTCCTTCAGTTTTTGTTTGTTTGGGAAGACCTTTATCTCTCCTTCTATTGTAAATGACAGACTTGCTGGATAAAGGATTCTCGGCTGCATATTTTTTTCTGTTCATCACATTGAAGATCTCCTGCCATTCCTTTCTGGCCTGCCAAGTTTCAGTAGAGAGATCGGTCATGAGTCTTATAGGTCTCCCTTTATATGTTAGAGCACGTTTATCTCTTGCTGCTTTCAGAATTTTCTCTTTATCCTTGTATTTTGCCAGTTTCACTATGATATGTCGTGTAGAAGATTGATTCAATTATGTCTGAAGGGAGTTCTCTGTGCCTCTTGGAGTTCAATGCCTTTTCCTTCCCAGATCCGGGAAGTTCTCAGCTATTATTTCTTCAAGTATACCTTCAACACCTTTCCCTCTCTCTTCCTCCTCTAGAATACCAATTATGTGTATATTATTTCTCTTTAGTGCATCACTTAGTTTTCTCATTTTCCCCTCATACTCTTGGATTTTTTTTATCTCTCTTTTTCTCAGCTTCTTTTTCCATAATTTTATCTTCTAGTTCACCTATTCTCTCCTCTGCCTCTTCAATCCGAGCCGTAGTTGTCTCCATTTTATTTTGCAACTCGTTGATAGCATTTTTTAGCCCCTCCTGGCTGTTCCTTAGTCCCTTGATCTCTGTAGCAAGAGATTCTCTGCTGTCCTTTATACTGTTTTCAAGCCCAGCGATTAATTTTATGACTATTATTCTAAATTCACTTTCTGTTATATTGTTTAAAACATTTTTGATCCGTTCATTAGCTGTTGTTATTTCCTGGACGTTTTTCTGAGGGGAATTCTTCCATTTTGTCATTTTGGATAGTTCCTGGAGTGGTGCGGGACTGCGGGGCACTTCCCCTGTGCTGTCTTGAATAACTTGCATTGGTGGGCAGGGCCGCAGTCAGACCTGATGTCTGCCCCTAGCCCACCACTGGGGCCACAGTCAGACTGGTGTGTGCCTTCTCTTCCCCTCTCCTAGGGGCGGGATTCACTGTGGGGTGGCGTGGCCGTCTGCGCTACTTGCACACTGCCAGGCTTGTGGTGCTGGGGATCTGGCGTATTAGCTGGGGTGGATCGGCAAGGTGCACAGGGGCGGGAGGGGCAGGCTCAGCTTGCTTTCCTTCCAAGATCTGCTTCAAGAGGGGCCCTGCGGCACCAGGAAGGAGTCAGACCCGCTGGAGGGATGGGTCCGCAGAAGCACAGCTTTGGGTGTTTGCGGGGTGCAGGCAAGTTCCCTGGCAGGAACTGGTTCCCTTTGGGATTTTGGCTGGGAGATGGCACTGGCGAGTGCCTTTGCTCCCCCCGGCCAAGCTGAGCTCTGTCGTCCGGGGCTCAACAAATCTCCCTCCCGTTGTCCTCCAGCCCTCCCGCTCTCCAAGCAGAGCTGTTAACTTATAACCTTCCAGATGTTAAGTCCAGCTTGCTGTCGGAACACACTCCGTCCGGCCCCTCTGCTTTTGCAAGCCAGACTCGGGGGCTCTGCTTGGCCGGCAGGCTGCCCCTCTGCCCTGGCTCCCTCCCGCCAGTCCATGGAGCTGGCACCGCCTCTCCGCCCTTCCTCCCCTCTTCCGTGGGCCTCTCGTCTGTGCTTGGCTCCAGAGTCTCCGTTCTGCTAGTCTTCTGGCGGTTTTCTGGGTTATTTAGGCAGGTGTCGGTGGAAGCTAAGTGATCAGCAGGACGCGCGGTGAGCCCAGCATCCTCCTATGCCGCCATCTTCCCAGGATCGCCCCAGGTATTCTTAAGGTAGCTTTTTCCATACTGTCTGCCTCCAGGTTTTTTGCCTGCCTTCTCTTTATGAGCAGCACTATGCCCTCCAGACTCTATCCCAATGAAGTCTGGTGCTGACCTCTAAACTCCAAACTTTAAGCCCCACTGGATGAAAGAACTCATGAAATTCAGACCCTCTTGTTTTACAAGCCCATGACTTCAGGGAAATGTTCCCTTTGTGTGTTTCCCTGTGCATTCCTTTCTCTCTTGCCCTTCTCCGAGACTATCACTTCCTCCCCTTGGCAGCTCCCATGATGTATTTCTCCCCTAAACCATGTCTCTGCACTTCTGAAAACCTTTAATGTGGCCTCTTCTTTCCCTTCAGTTGTGGAGTTTGTTCTGTCAGTCTTCAGGATGATTTCTGGGGTATCTGGGATGTTATTTAGTTATTTGTGGAATGAGACTAGTCTAGGGTCTTCCTACTCTGCTGCCATTTTCCTTTTGTATTTTGTATTCTGATTTGTGTTCTGATCCATTTGCTTTATCATTCTCCCTCTAGCCAATACATTATATTATGTGCATATAAGCATATTACTTTTCTGATTCATTTGAGAGTAGGTTCAAAAACCTCATATCCATTTGCCCCCATATACTTCATTGTTTATTTTCTAAAAGCAAGGACATACTCTTAAATAATCACAGTTTAATTATCAAAATTTTAAGATTAAGAATTGATGCAACACTATTTTCTAACTTGTGGTCCACATTTAAATACCATCAATTTTCCATGAATCTCCTTTTAATTATTTTCAGGGTCTTTTCCAGAATCATATGTGCTTTCAGTTGTGGTGCTTCTTCGTTCTCCTTTAATCTGGAACAGATTAATCTCAGCTTGCCCCCCCTCCCTTTTTTTTGTCATTCTTGGGCCGTTTTGAAAAACACATGTTAACTATTTTGTAGAATTGACCTTAATTTTAGTTTTTCTGATATTTGTTCATATTCAGATTCAGGTTACACATTTTAGTAGATGTATTACATATACAATTTTATGTCTCTATGACTCATAGTAAGAGACATGATATTGCCTTATCCCAATATTGATATATTAATGATATTAGCTTTGAATCACTTGGTTAAATTGCTGGCCTTCACTATAAGATTACTATGTTCCTTTTGTAATTAATGTAATTTATAAATGTATACTAAGTAATTTATGGTTGAAATGATGTAACTAATCTTTCTTTCATCAAACTTTCACCTGCTCATTTTAGCAGCCATTACTGACTTTTCTAACTCCCTAACTTCTCCTATAACTACTAGGTAGAATTGCATTGTAAGGAGAACTTCCTTTTCCTCATTTATGCATTCATTTATTTATGTCATTCTATAGACCTATTAATTCTTGTTTTATTCATTAGATTATAATGCATTCATTACTATCATTATTTATTTTGAGTCTCAAATTGGCCTAGATTTGACTGATGCAAGTCCCTACAAGCTGGCTCCTGTGTCCTTTTAACATGCCTCGTGGTTCCTAGAATATACATCACTTTCTGCTCCAAGTTATTCCTTTGTACTGTCTTTTAATAAGCTGTGTCAGATGTTCTCTAGTTACCTTAAATTTACTTTTTCTTTATTGCTCTCTTGCCTCAGTTTACTGCTTATAGACACTTTGGAAACACACTGTACTACCTGGACTGGTCTTTCTCTCAGTGATTGAGGTTAAAGATGTTCCCAATTCCCTGGACCATGTGAAATGGCTAGTTCCATAATCAAGTCCTCTCTGTTCTGCATGCACTCTAATAATGTGAATGTTGGCATATGGACATTCTTTAAATTTCTAATTCATATCCTTGTCTCCATAACCTACCCTGCTGGCAGGTGTAGTACTATGTGGCTCAGAAATTAGTTCTTATGAGTTAATTCAAAGGTCTGTTGAGCAGAGATTGTATACCTTCACCAACATATGAGTACAATGGATACAGATGGTAACTTAAGCACATTCAGACCACACCATGGTAAAAATGGAGGGCCAAAGAGAGGGTCCCAAGGACTGCTACATACCAATGACTGATTCAGTAGAAATGAGAAAAATACATATTGATACTTTTTAACTGTTACTTAATAGCTGTGACTTTGGGACAGTCATTCACTATCTCTGGTTTTCAATTTCTTCATCTGCAAAAAATAGAAAATATGACACATGCCCGGTGCATTAATAGAATGCAACTGTAAAGATAATGTCTTGCTAAAATGCATACTCAGTTTATGGAGTTCATTTTGATACTTACTTTGTAAAGTTAAATGCACTACATAAATACTGTGTGGGGTTGTCTACGAAAATGTACAACAAAGTGCTAAGTCCATCAACTATCTTAATGCCAAAACTGCATAGATTTCTTTACGTGACAAAGGGGGTTGCTACAATGATACATAGTCTATGCAATATAGCATAGATCCTTAGTATGAAACTGTCAGCAGCTTTTCAAACATTCAGATCCCAGTGCTTTCAAGACTGAGACCAAAACAGAAACCCAGTATCACTAATCACTTTACAATTATTCTGCCTCCTTACTGTTCATCTAGAAGTAATGTTTCCACCATAAGAAGAGTTGATTGGAATTGTTTTTCAGAGAACAATAGGAAAGAAATTTACTGAGTAGAATTCAATCCCAGATGCCTCAGAGACTGCTGCCATCCACCTTCTCTAGGTCACATGTTACATTTGTAGTACACTTTAGCCAGGATGGAAGGAATAGTTTTACTGAGTCATTGTGGTAGGGCGTGTAACCAAGGGAGAAAAGAACTTCCTAAGTTCACTTTCCTCACAGGGAAATGGAGCATAAATGGAGCATCATGGAGTGTGAAAAACACTAGGGTATTGCTCCATATTGGTTCATAGACACAGAAAAATGTTTCCCAGAAGACAAACAGACAGAATCCACTATCCTGCCAAGTACCTTGGCTCTGATTTGTGCCTTATTTTAATGATATCCTCTCTTACAACCCTCCTTGAAATTGAAATAACTTTGCTTTTGGATATTGTGCCATCATGTTAATTGATTATGAAATGTTGATAACATGGCAATGGGAAGATCCATCACAAATGAATTGTACCATGACTGATAAATATTTACTGCTGGTGCAACCAACTAGCTCAATGCATGCCACATAGCAGATGCCCAATAGATGCTGGATTCTTTTATCTCCTTGAATACATCTAGTTTTACATATGTGCTTTGCCTAAGATAATGTTTTCCAAATTCTGGAAAAATATAATCAGCAGAATCAATTTTATCATGATATAGTATGGCGTTTCTGAATTGATTATGTTTTGTGAATTGAGTCAGAATTTTGAAAATTATGTTCCACAGCCAACTACTTAGTGCAAAGTGCACCTAAAGATGTGTTCAAGGATTCGTGTTATCTGATCTCAATTCTAAATGGCAAAAGTAAAATGCAACTGTAATTTGTATGCTACCAATTCTAAGCTAATGAAAACAATGACCAAAAAAACTATCTAAGACAAGCACTGTGCCCATAACAAAGTTGCAGGGCAACATGCCTCTCCATGACTAGACAAGTCTCAAGCCACAAAGGGCAGTACATCTATTCAAACATCGTCTTTTAACCTCATACATCATCAATCTCTCATCTTCCCCTCCTTTAAGAATAAAATTCCAAAATAGAGTCCCTCCATAAGAAATATCAGAACATATTTTGATAAAAATTTAGTTATTAAGTTACTATATTCATTATAGTATATGAATGATGTAAAGTAATAATATTCACATTTTTGAAATGTCAAGTAAAACACTTCCCACAAATATACCTGCTTCTTAAGCATACAGTCTTCAACTTAATTATCTTCTCTCATAAGTCAAAATAAACATATGTAAAAAAGTGCTAAAGTCTTCATATGTAATGACATGAGGGAATGTGACATAAGATATAATGAATGATTTGTCAACATTATACTGAAATCTCTTTACTAATGCTGCTACAGAGTGCTAAATCTTTTTCATGATCTGTAGGTCAAAGCCCATAATAGTTAAAGTCAAAACAATGTCTCAAAGTAAAATTAAAGGAACTAAGCTCAGTCAGGGCTATTATTATATTTAGGATTTTAGAACATAGAAAGTAAAATAACATCTTATGAAAGCAGAATCAAATTATACTTTTGTCTTATTACCAGCTCTGTTTTAAGATTTCTCATCTTACAGCTAATTCACTGCAACTGATTTTTATGCAAAAAAGTCTATTTTTAGATATTTCCATCAAGCTACATTGAAACTTTATACTAGGGAAATGATTATTATAATATGATATATGTGTATAATGTTTCAAGTATAACCTAAATTTGCTAATTTTGATATAGTTGCTAATGGCAATTAATGTGTTTTGTCTGTGTTTACCATTCTGCCATTTAAATGGAAGAAAGCATATGCTGCTCTCATTAGGAAAGTTGGCATGAATATAATTTGTATGGCCTTACCCAAGGCTTTTTAGTTGGAAAGGGTAAATGTCTTTAGGCAATCTCTGGATTAAAATAAAAATCAGCTCCCACAAATGCCTCAAAGCTGGATCAGTGGCAAGTCAGTCTTGATGAGCTTTGGTAAAGCTGGGCTTTTATTCTTGGCAATAGGAGGAAGGCCTTACTAGACTTATCTTTTTCATTTAAAAATACAAACAACAAGGCTATAGCAACCAGTGCCATTTCCAGTAAGCACTGCCATGATTTAATAATTGAGGGCTAAACACTATCAAATTGAACTATTTTTTTCTATTCCTTCCACAAAATATAATTGAGCTTTTAGGCTTAATAATGACAAAGTGAACCATGAAATACATAGAATTCCTGAGAATAAATTGTAGGGCATAGATAAGAAAAATACATTCTATTTAGGGGCCAAGATGACTCATGCATAATGGACATTTGGGACTTGCAACAGCTTTGAATCACCTAGTTAAGGATGCATAATCTCCTGGTGGTGTCTTTGCTTCTGTCTTGCCTTTGCACACAAGTATATTATTCACATACAAGCCAGAGAAATCCTTTTAACAAAAATCAGTTCATGTATATCCCCTGCTCAGGGATTTTCCATGAGCTGTTTTCTCTGGGACACTCTTCTGAAGATATCAATATGGTTTATCATCTCATGCCATTTGGGTTTATACTTAGATGTCACCTCCTCAAAAAGGCTGCTCCTAAAAACGCTAAGATCAAATGTTATTATCTGTTTACTCTGTTTTATTTTTCTTAACACTTTTCAGAACCAGCTACTTTAGTATTCACTTGTTTATCTGTAATGTAACATGCATAGTCACCACTGTATCTCCAACACTTGGAACAAGGGCTAGCACATTCTGGATAATAAAAAATATATATATTTGTTGAATAAATTAAGGAATAGATACTCAAAATAGACCATTCAAAAAACATAAAACTCACTAAGAGATTCTCTGAACAAAGGAGGAGTAGATACACAGCAGCCAAGACTTGGCAGGAGTCAAAGAAATGGTCCAAACCAATACAAAGTTGAAATGGGCAGGTGAATGCTTGAGTTTGGGGAGACAATTAGAGAATGTTTCCATATTATTAGAGCAATCCAAATTAGTAATAAAATAAGAAAATCTGCAAGTATTCCTTTCCCTAGTCATCAATTTAAATAAGATTTTTTTAAAAAACTGTAAGTATACAAAGACTAGAATATCTCACAAAAATAATAACCTTGAAAAGTTATATATGCAAACATATATATATATATGATTACATATATATATATATGTATATATATATGCATACACAGACATACACACACACACACATGCACATATATAATAACCCTGACATTTCTGAACCCGTCTTTGTCTTTTTTGCAGAAGTAAATTTGTGGTGAGTGAGTCTCTTCTCCTAAGGTTTACTTATATTTTGACCATGATCTCTCACAGCAGAAAGAAAGTATTTCTCTTGTGGCAAAAAATTTCATGTCATAATTACACAGTTATCTCCTTAAGGAAAAGAGCTGTTTCATTCCTCTCTGTATATCCTCTTGCTGTAGCATATTGCCTCATATAGTAACTGTGGTAAAAAAAATATGAGCTTTTGGTGTTGTTGAGTGAATGATTCAATACATAGGTGTGAGGCATATATATTGGCAGTTCCTGGGATTGGAAGAAGAGAGGTAGGGAGAGCCTTGAAAAAGACCTTACCAATTCATTCTAGGACCATGGAAACTTACTAGGCCAAAGAACTTTGACTCTAGAAGTGCAGCAAGTGGGCAAGTCAGGGCTGTAGGAAATTCATTAAATTCAGGTACTTCTTGCAGATCAATATTGGAGGCTGTAGTCTTGAGGACCAAGTTCATTAAAAAGGATATCTTTTCAAGGAAGCCAAAGAAAACTTCCTCATATAAAGAATATAAATTGTACAGAGTTACAGGAAATAAAGCTGGAACCAGGAAAGTTATAAATACTGTCAGATCCAAGGACGAGGCAGTCCTATTTTTAGAAGAAATGAGAGATTCAGGAGAGGCTTGACAACATCAGTGAGACAATGAATGGTAGGGAGATGATTCAGTTACTATTAGATGGTAGTAAGGGTCTGAAGTAGACAGTGGTCCACACTGCTTCAAAGGTCTCTGTGCATAGTGGACTCAGCCACATTTCAGAAGTTAGTACCTGTTTGCACCATGGGGTAGGAAGAACATAGTGAAAGTGTGGACTAGGAGTCTCCTAACTCCAGTCACTTTCATCTGATACTCCATTAATGAGCAGCAGACAAGAGATATTTAGGAAAGAATTATATCTGAGTAAAAAGACTAGGCAACAAAATTTGGAAACATAGGTTGGGGGTTGGAAAAGTTTCTATTAAAAAATAATGCCAATCTTGGTAAAACTATAGAGCAGAGCTTTAGTTTTTATAGAAACTAAATAGACCTTTCACAATGCTGTCTTCATGTCTGTGCTGTCCAATACAATGTCCACTAGCCATGTGGTTATTAAGTACTGGAATTGTGGCTAGTGTGACTGAAACTGAACTTTTAATTTAATTGTAATTTTAATTTAAATGGCATGTGTAGCTAGTGGCTACCATATTGGACAGCACAGCTATTAAGATATCAGGTCTAGGGTTTGACTGACAGTATGGAGACTCAGAAAGCAGTGCCAGACACAGATGAGGTAGAAATAAGGACAGAGCATTGCAGCAACACTTAGGAATGTGTTTTCACTTTCAGCAATATATATGTGCTTATTTACCATAGTTCTACTACTTATCTAGATTGTTCTAGGAACTTGAAAGGAACTAACCCTTTAGGGACATCATTACATCATCAGTTTGGAGGTCTGGGGACCATAGAAGAGGGGGAGATGCTCAGCTTCTGTACACTTGACTGTGAGCTCCTTGAAGCCAGAAACTGGTTTCGCTGTTGTGTTTTTACTGCTGTTTCCTCAGCACCTAGAAAGTAGTCATTTAATAGATATTTGCTTCAATAAGGAATAAAAGAACATAGTGTCTGATATTCCCTGAATCAATGCATTGGTGGAGATGGATTCTGGGAATCTGTGGAGACTTTCTGTCGGCCTCATTAAAAACCACCACCACAACAACAAAACCAAAACTTACATGACAAAAACAGTCATCAATTTCCCCTTTGGATAAATTTATTCCTGGTTATTATGGCATTTTACTATTATTACTGGGAAGAAAGAATAATCATTGCTATTGCCATCTGCAGCATGGGGGAGATTTGACAATCTTGACAACATTGGTGAAGGAGGGACTTCAAACAGGGCTTGCTTTTGAAGGAATGATGTGCTCCCTTACCTACTTCACAGAGGTGTTGTGAGAATTTATAAATATTTGGTCATTAAATGCTCATAAAAATGCCTGTTAAACGCCTCCAGAGTCTGTCACAGAAGATGCCTGTTTGAATGTTTAGTGGATTCAGTGCTGTCAGCGAAAAGGCAGACAGACACTCACTGAGGAAAGGGCATTCATACTTTTTGTTTATTTCTAAAGCTTGTTTTTTTTTTCTTTTTCTGACTATGAAAACAGTGGATGCTTATTAAAAAGAAAACTATTTAAATGCTGAAAAGGTTAATGAAAAAATGAACAATAACTTCAATAATATATTAAAATTATATATATTTCCATGTATCTACATATCTCTATAATGTATCTCTTTGTCTCCTTTATACACACTCAGACATAAACTCATATACACTTTGGATATTTTGTACTATTTTCTATAAGTATTTTTCTGAGTGTTTATATGTATGTGTGTTAAATCAAAGGCTTAACAGTTTTGTATTCCACTTTTTCACTTAAGATGATGGTGGAGTGTTATCTGCAACATGAATTTTAGTGCTTATCGGTCCCTTTTGCAGATATTCTGCAGTTTCCAATTGTCCATGTTAGAAACCTGCATTGTTTTCACTTTTCACACTATGATAAATTTTGATGCAATAATCATTATTTTGCACCAACTCTTGCCTGTATATCTATCTCTTTCTCTCCTTCTCTCTCTCCTTTCCCCTCCCTCTCTATCAATTTTACATAAATTACTAAAAGTGATGTTGTTGAAGTAAAGGATAATTATCCACGAAGGTTTCTGGCAAATTTTGAAAACTGTTTTATAGTAAGGTACCCAAATTTGCACTTTCATTAGGAGTGCATAAAACTGCTCATAAAATTCATTCTCTCTAGTATCGAATTTTTTTAAAAATCTATTTTAATATGGTGAGTAAAAAATCAATATTACTTTAATTTGCATCACTGATTACTTGTGAGGGTGATCTTTTCAACACATTTTCTGGAATCTGTAAATTGTTCTTATGGAGTGACCATATTTTTGTGTAAATTTTTATTTTAGCTCTAGTTAGCTAACATACAGTGTCTTATTAGTTTCAGGTGTACAATATAGTGATTGAATACTTTCATAATCACCCAGTGCTCATCACTACGAGTGCACTCCTTACTCCCCATCACTTCTTTAACCCATCCCCCACCCACCTCTCCTCTGGTAACCATGAGTTCTCTGAAATTAAGAGTCTATTTCTTGGTTTGTTTCTCTCTCTTCCTTCCCCCCGCAATGCTCATTTGTGTTGTTTCTTAAATTCAACATATGAGTGAAATCATAGTATTTGTTTTTCTCTGATTTTTTCTTTTTTTAACTTGTTTTATTTTTTATTTTTTTAAATTTACATGCAAATTAGTTAGCATATAGTGCAACAATGATTTCAGGAGTAGATCCCTTAGTGCCCCTTTACCCATTTAGCCCATCCCCCACACACACAACCCCTCCCATTACCCTCAGTTTGTTCTCCATATTTATAAGTCTCTTCTGTTTTGTCCCCCTCCCTGTTTTTGTATTATTTTTGTTTCCCTTCCCTTATGTTCATCTGTTTTGTCTCTTAAAGTCCTCATATGAGTGAAGTCATATGATTTTTGTCTTTCTCTAATTTCACTTAGCATAATACCCTCCAGTTCCTCCTTCATGTGTCTGTTGGCCATCTGTATGTCATTGGAGAAATGGCTGTTCATGTCTTCTGCCCATTTTTAATTGGATCATTTGTTTTTGGGTGTTGGGTTTTATAAGTTTGTATGTATTTTAGATACTAACCCCTTATCAGATATGTCACTTGCAAATATCTTCTTCCATTCAGTAGGTTTCCTTTTAGTTTTGTTAACTGTTTCCTTTGCTGTGTTGAAGCTTTTTTATTATGAAGTAGTCCTAATAGTTTATTTTTGCTTTTCTTCTCTTGCCTCAGAAGATATATCTAGAAAGAAGTTGCTACCATTGATGTCAAATAAGTTACTACATGTATTCTCTTCTAGGATTTTGATGGTTTCAGGTCTCACATTTAGGTCTTTCATCCATTTTGAGCTTATTTTTGTGTATGGTATACAAAAGTGGTCCAGTTTTATTCTTTTGCATGTTGCTGTCCAGTTTACCAACATCATTTGTTGAAGGGACTGTATTTTCCCCATTGAATAGTCTTTCCTGCTTTGTCAAAGATTAATTGACTCTATAATTGTGGGTTCACTTCTGGGTTTTCTACTCTATTCCACTGTTCTAATGTGTCTATTTTTGTGCCAGTACCATACTGTTTTGATCACTACAGCTTTATAATATAATTTGAAGTCCAGAATTGTAAGGCCTCAGATTTTCTGTTCATTTTCAAGGATGCTCTGGCTAGTTGGGGTCTTTTGTGGTCTCATACAAATTTTGTAATTGATTGTTCTAGTTCTGTGAAAAATGCTGTTGGTATTTTGATAGGGATTGTATTAGATATGTAGATAGCTTTGGGTAGTATAGATATTTTATCAATATTTTCCGATCTCTGGGCATCTTTCCATTGCTTTGTGTCACCTTCAATTTGTTTCATCAGTGTTTTATAGTTTGCAGAGTTTAAGACTTTCACTGTTTGGTTAGGTTGATTCCTATATACCTTATTATTTTTTTTGGTGCAATTGTAAATAGGATTGATTCCTTGATTTCTCTTTCTCCTGCTTCATTATTGGTTTATAGAAATCAAGGGATTTCTGTATGTTGGTTTTGTATCCTGTGAATTTACTGAATTCATTGATCAGTTCTAGCAGATTTTGTGTGGAGTCTTTTGGGTTTTCTACATATAGCATCATGTTACCTGCAAATAGTGAAAGTTTTACTTCTTCCTTACAGATTTAGGTGTCTTTTCTCTCTTTTTGTTGTCTGATTGCTGTGGCTAGAACTTCCTGTTCTATGTTAAATAACAATGGTAAGAATGGACATCCTTGTCTTGTTCTTGATCTTCAGGGAAAAGCTCTCAGTTTTTCCATGTTAAGCATGATGTTACCTGTGGGTTTCTCATATATGACGTTTATTATCTTGAGACTATCTTCCCTCTAATCCTACTTTGTTGAGGATTTTTATCATTAATGAATGTTGTATTTTGTCAAATGCTTTTTCTGCACCTATTGAAATGATCATATGGTTGTTTTCCTTTCTCTTTTTGATGTATCTTGTTGATTGTTTTTTGAAATTTGAACCACACTTGCAGCCCAGGAATAAATCCCACTGTATCGTGGTGAATGATTTTTTTTAATGTATTGTTGAATTTGGTTTGCAAGTATTTTGTTGAGGATTTTTGCATCTATGTTCATCAGGGATATTTGCCTATTCTTCTCTTTCTTTATGGTGTCTATCTGGTTTCAGTACAAGGGTAATGCTCACCTCATAGAATGACATTGGGTGTTTTCCTTTCTTCCTTTCTTTCTTTCTTTTTTCTTTTTATAATACTTTGAGCAGAATAGGCACTAACTCTTCTTTAAATAGTTGGTAGAATTTGCCTGTGAAGACACTTGGCCCACTTTTGTTTGCTGGGATTTTTATTACTAATTCAGTATCTTTGTTGGTTATCAGTCTGTTCGAGTTTTCTATTTCTTCTTGTTTAAATTTTGGTAGTTTACATGTTTGTAGAAATTTATTCATTTCTTCCAGGTTGTTCCATTTGTTGGCATACAGTTTTTTATAATATTCTATGATTGTTTGTATTTCTCTGCTATTTGTTATTTCTCTTCTCTCATTTGTGATTTACTTATTTTGGTACTTTTTTCTTTTTTTCTTGATAATTCTGGCAATAGGATTATCAATTTTATTGATTTTTTTCCAAAGAAACAACTCCAGGTTTCATCTGTACTATTGTGTTATGTTTTTGTTTTTGAGTTTCTATTATTTATTTCTGCTCTAATCTTTATGATTTCTGTATTTCTGCTGGTTTAGTCTTGATTTATTGTCTTTTACTAGCTCCTGTAGGTGTAAGGGAAGGTTGTTTGATATTTTTCTTGCTTCTTGAGGTAGGCTGTATTGCTATAACCTTCCGTCATAGAACCACTTTTGCTGCATCTCAAAGGTTTTGGATCATTGTGTTTTCATTTTCTTTTATTTCCATGTACATTTTAATTTATTATTTTATTTCCTGATTGACCTATTCATTTTAGTAGAATTATTTAACCTCCATGTATTTGTGGTCTTTCCAGAATTTTTCTTGTAGTTGACTTCTAGTTTTATAATGTTGTGGTTAGAAAAAATGCATAGTTTGGAAGGAAACAACAAAGAAGAAAGATTCATGGTATGGTTTTGATCTTCTTGAATTTGTTGAGGTTTGTTTGGTGGCATAATATGTGGTTAATTCTGGAGAATGTTCCATTTGCCCTTGAAAAGAATGTGTATTCTGTTTCAGGTTGGAATGTTCTAAATATATCTGTTAATTGGGGCGCCTGGGTGGCGCAGTCGGTTAAGCGTCCGACTTCAGCCAGGTCACGATCTCGTGGTCTGTGAGTTCGAGCCCCGCGTCAGGCTCTGGGCTGATGGCTCGGAGCCTGGAGCCTGTTTCCGATTCTGTGTCTCCCTCTCTCTCTGCCCCTCCCCCATTCATGCTCTGTCTCTCTCTGTCCCAAAAATAAATTTAAAAAAAAAAGTTGAAAAAAATATATATCTGTTAAATCCATCTGGTCCAGTGTGTCATTCAAAGCCACTGTTTCCTTCTTTATTTTGTTTAAATCTTCCCATTACTGTAAGTGGAGTGTTAAAGTCTTCTACTATTATCATACCATTACTTATTAGGTCCTTTATGTGATTGTTTTATGTGTTTGGGCTCCTCCATATTGGGTGCATTAATATTTACAAGAGCTATATCTTCTTGTTGGATTCTCCCCTTTATTATTTAATAGTGTCCTTATTTGTCTCTTGTTGCAGTCTTTGTTTTAAGGTCTGTTTGTCCAACATAAGTATTGCTACTCAGACTTTCTTTTGACATCCATTTGCATGACAGGTATTTCTCCATCCCATCACTTTCAATCTTCAGATGTCTTTAGGTCTAAATAAGTCTCTGGCAAGCAATATATAGATGGGTCTTGTTTTTGTTTTTATCTATTGTTTTATCCTATGTCATTTGATTGGAGTGTTTACTCCATTTACTCTCAAAATTAATTATTGAGAGATACATATTTCTTGCCATTTTATTACTTGTTTTGTGACTATTTCTGAAGATTTCTCTGATCTTTTCTTGTCTGTCATTCCTGGTTTGCTGGTTTTCTTTAGTGATATATTTGATTTTTTTTCTCTTTCTTCTTTGCATATTTATTAGAGGTGTTTGATTTATGGTTGTCATTAGTTTTGTTTATAACATTTTGTGCATATAGCAGTCTATATTAAGTTATGGTTATTTAAGTTTGAACCTATTCTTTACTCCTCTCCTTCCCATGTTTTAGGTATATAGTGTGTATTTTACATACTTTTATTTTGTGAGTTCTTTGGCTAATTTTTTACAGAAGTATTAATTTTTACCTCTTTTGTATTTCCTACCTTCATACGGTCAATTTTGGTTTGTCCTTTCCACTTACATTTTAATATTCCTTGCAGGGATTGTTCAGTGGTCATAAACTCCTTTAGTTTTTGTTTTTTACTGGGTAATTCTTTTTAATTTTATTTATTTATTTTTGAGAGGGGGTAGTTGGTCATAAAGAGAGAGAGAGAGAGAGAGAGAGACAGAGATTTCCAAACAGGCTCCACACTTTCAGTGCAGAGCCTGATGTGGGGCTCCATCTTAAAAACTGTGAGATCATGACCTAAGCTGAAATCAAGAGTCAGATGCTTAAACAACTGAGCCACCCAGGTGACCCTAGTCTGGGAAACTCTTTATCTCTCCTTGTATTCTAAATGATAGCCATGGTCTATAGAGTATTCTTGGCTGCAGATTTTTCCCATTCAGCACTTTGACTTTATCATTCTTCTCCCTTCTGGTTAGGAGGTTTCTGCTGAAAAATCCCATGATAGCCTTATGGGGTTTCCCTTGTATGTTTCTCTCTCTCTCTCTCTCTCTCTCTCTCTCTCTCTCTCTGCTTTTATTTACTTTGTCATTATATTTTCCCAATTTATTTAAAATATGTCTTTGTGTGGATCTGCTTTTGTTGATTTTGTTGGTGGTTTTTGTGCCTCCTGGATTTGAATATCTGTTTCCTTCCCTAGATTAGGGAAGTTTTCAGCTATTACTTCTTCAAATAAATTATCTGTCCTCTTTTATTTCTTTTCTTCTTTGACTCCTATAATGCAAATATTATTATGTTGGATGAAGATGCTAAGTTCCCTAATTCTATTTTGTTTTCCATAATACTTTTTTCTCTCTTTTGTTCAGCCTGATTACTTTCCATTGCTCTATCTTCCAATTGATTAATTATTTCCTCTGCTTTTTCCAGCCTGCTGATGATTGCATCAAGCTTGTTTCTAATCTCATGTATTGCATTCTTCATCCCTTATTGGCTCTTTTTATCTTTGCTTAAGGGTCTCACTTATGTCTTCCACTCTTTCTCAAGTCCACTGAGTATCCTTAGGATCATTGCTTTAAGTCTACATCAGGTATGTTACTTATATCTGTTTTCCACAGATATCCAGCCATGGCTTTGTCCTATTTTTTCATTTGGGCACATTTCTCTGTCTTCTCCTTTTGTTTAAGTCTCTGTGCCTATTTCTCTGTGTTAGGAAAATGAACTATGTCTCCTGTTCTTGAGGTTAATGCCTTATGAAGAAAAGGTCTTGTAGTGCACTGCTGTGTAGTATCATTTTCCCCAGAGCCTGGAGCTTATGGAAGTGTCTCCAGTGTGTATCTATGCTCTGCTGTTTTGTCCTGGGAGTGGTCACTTCTGTATTATGGCATTAAAAAAAAATTGTTGAAGAATTCTTTACAAGGTGGAAATAATATGTTGTAAAAATGTCTTAGTTTGAGATTCACTTCATAAATTTGTTTTGGCCTATAAGTTGTATATTGAACAAATAATCTTTGTAGGATATCATCATTGGATTTATTCAATTATCTTTAAAATAGTTTTAATTACATAAACAAAATTGATCTTCCTCACTGTAAAATATTAACAAACAAAAAGCAGAAGTTTATATTGATCTCTATCTAATCCCATTGCCATCCCCTAAAAATCTTTTTATCAACTTTTGTGCACCATTGCAGACATGATCTTTATATTTAATTGTCTACATATACCTGTAATAGTACCTATTCCCTATTTTAATTAAAAAAATTAGGGGCGCCTGGGTGGCTTGGTCGGTTAAGTGTCTGACTTCAGCTCAGGTCATGATCTCACTGCGCGTAGGTTCAAGCCCCGCGTCGGGCTCTGTGCTGACCGCTCAGAGCCTGGAGCCTGTTTCAGATTCTGTGTCTCCCTCTCTCTCTGCCCCTCCCCTGTTCATGCTCTGTCTCTCTCTGTCTCAAAAATAAATAAATGTTGAAAAAAAAATTTAAAAAAAAATTAATATTTATTTTTGAGAGAGAGAGAGAGATAGCATGAGTTGTGGTGGGGGGGGGGGTGGTAGAGAGAGAGGGAGACACAGAATCTGAAGCAGGCTCCAGACTCCAAGCTGTCAGCACAGAGCCTGATGTGGGGCCTGACCCCGCCAATCAAGAGATCATGACCTGAGCAGAAGTTGGAGGTTTAACTGACTGAGCCACCCAGGCACCCCACCTTATTTTACATTTTTAACAAAAACCGTAATTATATATTTATTTTTCACCTTATGTTTTAATGAACTACATGTCTTTTTTTTTTTTAATTTTTTTTTCTATTCAATTAGTCTATTCAATTAGCATGTATTCTTATTCTTACACCAATTCAACTATCTTTTGGTTGTCATAATTTTATAATTACATATCCATTAAAACCTGGGTAATTTTTTTACCATATATTGTGACTGTTTCAACATCATCTGTGTTTTCTTTTAATCAGACATTCAAATAACTTTTTCACGTCTTTACTGCCTTTGCCAGAAAGAAGGAAACAACTTAATTTAAATCTTTATCAGAATTATTTAAAAACTACATATTGATTTAGGTAGATATACCACTTTTACAATTTTGATATTCCTATCTAGAAACATGATATATCTTATCTTCTTTATGCATAGTAGTTTTGGGTTTTTTGATTAATTTCTATAAGGTCTCTACATTTCTTATCAAGGTGTTCCATGTAGTCTATGTTTTGTTGATCTCATGAATAGAATATTTTCCCATGCCATCTTCCAATTTGTTATTTCTGGTGCATTAGAAAGGTGTTGATTCACTTTATATATTGAGTTGTATTTCAGTTAATTATCTGTGCCTCCAGAGAAGCTACATATAAATATTGATATTTCTCTTCTTATTACTAATAACTAAAGCTTTTATTTGTGTTTCATGTCTTATCTTGGCTAGTGTTTTAAAATGATGTGAGATAGCCATAAGGATAGTAGGAACTTTGTCATAATCCTCATTTAAGTAAAAATGCATTTTCCAGTAGCCATAATATTAACTTTAATGACTGATAATTCAGATCATGTTTGTTAAAATAGATGTCATGTTGAACAAACTCATTTATCCATGATTATTTTTTAATAATTAATTTCCTAATATCAATAATGAAATAAAAATAATGAAATAAATGCTATTTGTTATAAATTCTTCTATTAATATACTAATATACTATTTGCCAGTAATTTATGTAGAATATTTACAACTGCATTCATAAATTTTATGGGCCTATAGTTATGGGTTACATTATTCATGGTTTCCTTCTTAAGGTGATATTTGAACCATAAAATAATTTGATAAACTTTCAATATTTTTCCAAGTGATGAAATATTTAACATGACATTGGAATTGTTTTATTAGAAATCTAAATGAAATCCATAGTAAAACTCTTACTGTAGTAAGCCTTTGATTATTTTTTTTTCTTTCCAGTAGGTATTAGAAATTTCTTGTTTTCTAAGGTTTCTTGAATAGCTTTTCATCAGTTAAAAATATCCTATAAAAGGGACGCCTGGGTGGCTCAGTCGGTTAAGCATCCAACTTTGGCTCAGGTCATGATCTCGCAGTCTGTGAGTCCTAGCTCTGCGTCAGGCTGTCTGTGCTGACAGCTCAGAACCTGGAACCTGCTTCAAATTATATGTCTTCCTCTCTCTCTGCCCCTCCTCCACTCATGCTGTCTTTCTCTGTCTCTCAAAAATGAATAACTGTTAAAATTTTTTTAAAAATATCCGGTAAAAGTATCTTTTTCATTAAGGTTTTTTAATTTGTTGGCATAGCTTTTTTAAGGTTTATTTATTTACTTATGTATTGATTTACTTTCTTTAAAGGTTATTTATTAATTTCTGAGAGACAGAGAAAGAGAATGTGGGGGAGGGACAGAAAAAGAGGGAAAGAAAGAGAATCCCAAGGAGGCTCTGCACTGACAGTGTTCGTGCAGAACACTGCACAGTAGAGTTTGAACTCATGAACCATGAAATCATGACCTGAGCTGAAACCCAAAATCACGCTTAACCAACTGAGCCATCCAGGTGCCACTATTTAATTTTATTTAAATCCAAGCTAGGTAAGATGTAGTGTAATAATTGTTTCAGAAGTAGAATTTAATGATTGATTCACCACTTACATATGACGCCCAGTGCTCATCCCAACAAGTGCCCTCCTTAATGTCCATTGCCCATTTAGCCCATCTCCTCACCCAATATCCCTCCAGCAACCCTCAGTTTATTCTCTGTATTCAAGAGTCTCTTATGGTTTGCCTCCCTCTCTGTTTTTATCTTATTTTTCCTTCCCTTCCTCTATGTTCATCTGTTGTGTTTCTTAAGTTCCATATATGAGTGAAACCATATATTTATCATTCTCTGACTTATTTTGCTTAGCATAATACATTCTATTTCCATCCACGTTGTTGCAAATGGCAAGATTTCACTCTTTTTGATTGCTACATAATATTCCATTGTGTATATTTGTGTATGTATGTATACACACACACGTATACATACACACACACACACACACACCACATATTCCTTATCCATTCATTAGTCGATGGACATTTGGTCTCTTTCCATAATTTGGCTATTGTTGATAGTGCTACTATAAATATTGGGGTGCATGTGCCCTTTTGAATCAGAATTTTTGTATCCTTTCGATAAATACCTAGTAGTAAAATTCCTGGGTTGTAGGGCAGCTGTATTTGTTAATTTTTTGAGGACCCTCCATACTCTTTTCCAGAGTGGCTGTACCATTTTGCATTCCAACCAGCAGTGCAAAAGGGCTCCCCTTTTTCTGCATCCTCACCAACATCTGTTGTTTTGTGAATTGTCAATTTTAGCCATTCTGACAGGTGTGAGGTGGTATCTCATCATGGTTTTGATTTGTATTTCCCTGAGGATGAGTGATGTTGAGCATCTTTTCATGTGTCTTTTTAGCCATCTGGATATCTTCTTTGGAAAAGTGTCTGTTCATGTGTTCTTCCCATATCTCCACTGGATGATTTGTATTTTGGGTGTTGAGTTTGATAAGTTCTTTAAAGATTTTAGATACTAACATTTTATCCCATATGTCATTTGCAAAAGCTTCTCTCATTACATCGGTTGCCTTTTTGTTTTGTTGATTGTTTCCTTCACTGTGCAGAAAGAAGCTTTGTATCTTGATAAGGTCTCAATAGTTCATTTTTATTTTTGTTTCCCTTGCTTCCAGATACATGTTTGGTAAGAAGTTGCTGTGGCTGAGGTCAAAGAAGTTGCTGCCTATTTTCTCCTGTAAGATTTTTATGGTTTCCTGTCTAACATTTAGGTCTTTCATCCTAAATGTTTAGGATGTTTATTTTTATGTATGGTATAAGAAAGTGGTCTAGGTTCATTCTTCTGCATATCATTGTCCTGTTTTTCTGACACCATTTGCTGAAGAGACTTTTTTCCATTGGATATTCTTTCCTGCTTTGTCAAAGATTAGTTTGCCATAAATTTGGGGGTCTATTTCTGGGTTTTCTATTCTGTTCCATTGATCTATGTGCCTGTTTTTGTGCCAGTACCATGAAGTCTCGATGATTACAGCTTTCTTTCTAATACAGTTTGAAGTTGGAATTATGATGCTTTCATTTTGGTTTTCTTTTTCAGGATTGCTTTGCCTATTGGGGTCTTTTCTGGTTCCATACAGATTTTAGAATTATTTGTTTTAGCTCTATGAAGAATGCTGGTGTTATTTTGATAGAGATTGCATTGAATGTGTAGATTGCTTTGGGTAGTATCAACATTTTAACAAGATTCCTTCTTCCAATCCATGAGCATGGAATGTTTCTCCATTTCTTTGTGTCTTCAATTTATTTTGTAAGCTTTCTATAGTTTTCAGTGTACAGATCTTTTACCTCTTTGGTTACATTTTTTCCTAGGTATTTTATGGTTTTCAGTGCAATAGTAAATGGGAATGATTCCTTGATTTCTCTTTCTGCTGCTTCATTATTGGTGTATAGACATGTAACTGATTTCTGTACATTGATTTTATATCCTGTGTCTTTGCTGAATTCATGTATCAGTTCTAGCAGTTTTTTGGTGGAGTGTGTCAAGTTTTCCATGTAGAGTATATTGTTGTGTGGGAAGAGTTAAAGTTTGACTTCTTCCTTGCTGATTTGAATGCCTTTTATTTATTTATTTATTTTTTTGGTGTCTATTTGCTGAGGCCAGGGCTTCCAACACTATGTTGAACAACAGTGGTGAGAGTGGACATCCCTATCATTTTCCTGACTTTAAGGGGAAAGCTCTCAGTTTTTCCCCCATTGAAGATGATATTAGCAGCAGGTCTTTCTTATATGTCCTTTATGATATTGAGGTATGTTCTTTCTATCCGTACTTTCTTGAGGGTTTTTATCAAGAAAGGATGCTGTATTTTGTTACTTTTTTTTTTTTTTTGCATCTGTTCAGAGGATCATGTGGTTCAAATCCTTTCTTTTTTTAATGTGATGTATCACTTTGATGGATTTGTGGATATTGAACCACCCTTGCAGCCCAGGAATAAATCCCACTTGATCGTGGTGAATAATTATTTTAACTATTGTTGGATTTGGTTTGATAGTATCTTGTTGGGAATTTCTGCATCCATGTCGATCAGGTAGATTGATCTGTAATTCTCCTTTTTAGTGGGGTCTTTGGTTTTGGAATCAAGGTAATGCTGGCCTCATACTATGAGTTTGAAAGTTTTCCTTCCATTTCTACTTTTTGGAATAACTTCAAAAGAACACATATTAACTGTTCTCTAAATTTTGGTAGAATTCTCCTGGGAAGCTATCTTGCCCTGGATTCTTGTTTTTTAGATTTTTGATTACTGATTCAATTTCTTTACTGGTTATCGGTCTGTTCCAAAAAAATTCCTTACTCTTTTAATGACCACTCTGTTGAAATCCTTTTTATTTTAATGCCATATATTTGCTTTTATCCCCTTAATTAAAGCAAACTTTGCCTTTTTAATTTATTATATTATTTCTCCAAAGAATAAATTCATCATTTTTTCCACATGTCCTTTTTGAATATACCAAATCAAGTAATTTTGATATATTTGTCTGCTGTCCTTAGACTTGTGTTATTTTATAGACATTGAAAATTTAGCTTATCAATGTTTGATTATGAATAATAAAATCAGTTAGGGCCATACATTTGCCTCTGAGCAGAACTTTGGATACATTCTACAAATTTTGATAAAAAGAATTCTATGGTTGATGCATAGAATCTTAAGGTTTTATCCTTCTCATTTACTTATAATCTTTCTTTTTATTTTGTTTTGGTATTTAAATTTTTATTATTACTTTTATTATGCTTCAATGGCTTTGATGTCAGAGAATCTTGTATATTTACTTTCATATTTTTATAATACTTAAATGTTTAATCTGTGGTCTAAATGTGATTTTTAAAATAATCATTTCATTATATCTTAAAAACATACACCTTGTATTGGCAGGGTACATATTTCTATAATTAATTTTAATTACACTTTATTAATGATTATGTTTTATGTTTAAGGAGGCAGTTTAAAAATATTTTATTACTTTCAAGTTTTTATAAATTTATTTCTTTTAAACTACCTATTAAAAAGCTGAATGTTTCTGCCAATTTAGCTTTGTATTCATAATGGGTTTTTAAAAATATATTTGAGAAAAAAATATTCCTGAATATATATTTAGCTTCACTATGGAATTATTACTGTTTTTCAATAAAAAATTCATCTCTTTATCTAATATAATCTGAAGGTTAAAAATTGATGAATTTTGTTTTATTTTTGTCATATTGTTTTATGATTTTAAGAAATAACACTTGGGCTATGTGTCCTATTTCTTCTTCATATATAGTTATTAAAAAATACTATTGATTATAAGAGAATGAGACATTTTAAAAATAGAACTGTAAACACAATTTTATTCGCAAAAACTCATTCCCAATGTTAATTTCTATCATTATAAAAGTCATGAATATAATACTACTTTTTGTATTCATCATTTCATGTAAGTCACCTTGGTCTTTGCCCTTTCATTTTGAAGTTTTACATATAGGTCATTGTTCATAAAGGACGAGTATACTATTTAACTTTCAAGAATAAGTTTAATTTTTGAATTTAACTTTTGTTGCAAAAATTTAATTACAAATATAGTTTATCTGTTTCTAACATTTGGCTAGGACTTTTTTTTATATCATGGCTATACTAATTTATTTGTTTTATTTGGTTTTCTATTTGAGATTATTAGTATTTTTTTAGTTGAAAACATGGAATTATTGTATATTCCCTTGCATGTCAGAATAGTTATTCATTGGGTACCTATCTATTTCATTGAAGTCTTTTTCCTTAATTTTATATAGCTATTGCTCCATGGATTTTTGCTTGTTCATTTGTCTCTGAGATGCTGGCCTGATTTTTTGGCCTTTTATATTGGATAGGAGAAATCTGAGGTCACATTGGGTTTTATTTAATAAGGCTATCCTTGTTTTACAACTGAATTTTTTTTTTTAGTACTTTTTGTTACAAAGAGGAAGGTGTCCTTTTTAACTAGACAAAATTGATCTGCCCATTTAGGTAATTTTTATCTATTATATACCTCTCTTTTCATTTTTTTTTTTTCTCTCTCTACACCTAGTTTTCATAGGTTGGATCTTACTTCTTCTATATGTAACATATTCTTCTTAGCTATTTTCTATTTCTCTTTGAATTAGTGGAGAGCCTTTCAATCTCATCCTCTGCATAATTCAGATGCAGAGACTTGGATGGCCACTTCAGATGATCAATTGCTCTGATTGTTACTATCAACCTTCTTTTAGAAGTATTTGTGGCATTTGGGCCAGATGATTCTTTGGACTATCCTATGCATTGTATAATATTTAGCAGCATTCATGGCCACTAGATACCAGTAGAATCCTTCAAGTCATGATTATCAAAAATATTACCAGATATTGCCAAATATTTCCTGGGGAGAGACAAATGCAAAATGACTCTCAGTTGACAACCACTTCTTTACATTTTAAAGCATTTTTATATCTCACTTTCTTTTTGTATCAGTCTTTACCTGAGTGCTTTATCTATGAATCCTTGTTCTTGTTTTGATGCTTTAATGACCTGTTTACTTTTTATTTACTTTTTAAATTTTTTGCCTAGCCAGTATTTGTACAGTGGACTTTTCTGAGGCCCTAAGGTCTGCTTCCTCCCACAGTGTGGTAAGGAAACATGTTCAATCTGTAATTCTTAAATCATGTAATTCTTAAATCAATTAAATATATTCATGATAGAAATCATAGCATCACATACTTCAAATTTTTTCCAAAAACAGCTCCCACATCATATTGGTAGAAAAGGGAAACAAGATAATATACATCAAGCAATGCATGCCCTACCTTTCAGACCACAATCTACCCTGTATACCCTCAATCCAACTGCAGATTATATAATCTCTTTCCTCACCCTCCTCTGCCTCTTCTCTCTTTTCCTCTTTCTCATCTTTCCTCCCTCCTTGTGTATGTATGAGATGGTGGCAAGAAGAATAATAATATTTGATAGATTATGATAAATAAGAATGGCTATTGAGTACCTACTGTACAAAGAATCTTGGGCTAACTACGCCATATGTACTGCCTCAAGGCATCACAATTCTTTGAAATAGATGCTGTTATTATTCCCATTTTACAAATGATAAAATTAATACTCAGAAAGCCTAAGTAAAGTGCCTAAGCTAAGTGTTGAAGCCAAGGTTTAACTGAGGTTCTGCTGATCTCAGATACTGCCCATGGCATTATTCTGCACAATGATTTTTTTTTTTTTTTGGTCCATCACTATGATGCGAAGGTGGGGTGAAAATAAGGATGAGTGGCTGCTTAGTTTTCTACTTAAATGATCTTCTCAGACCTTGAGCAAGGATTAGACAGTGCAGTGAGTCAAAGGCTTTTGTTACCATTTTCCTTTCTGGATGAATGTTTTAGTTCAGGTGGCAGACCATACACAAAATACAATCTTTTTCCCAAGCCGAATTTATTAGTCTCATCATCTGTGAATATCATTGCCATATTTTTGCCTGAGTTCTCTTGTATCCCCAAATCCTGGGGTTTATAAAAGAATCTTATAAATTATATGATTCTGTTGTTATTTTTATGGGATCTTGGGAGAGACTCTATTAGTCACTTTTAGCATGAATGTTACAATTTTAACTAGAAATCTACATCAAAAGTTTTTTAATTAATATTTTTGAGTACTAATGAAAATATTAGTAATCCATAAAATAAATACATGTATTATATTTATGTATTAAATTAACAAGATTAACTTTAAAGATTTAAACATGTTATTTTAACTAAACATCAAATGGCTTTTAAAAAGGGCCTAGAACAATGTTGGAGTACTTCTCAGAAATCTAGCTGGGAAATTCTGGTTTCTGAGACTTTCACATTGTCATAGGGCAGCCTTTATATCCTACTTTGGCTCAAGAGTTATAAATACACATGGGAAACTGAATGAAGATTTTCAACTTCTCATCTTCTAACTGACATTTTTATTTGAAAATGTCTCTTTTCTTATTTTTAACAAGATACTCAACTTGCAAAAATAATTCTTCAAGTTTGTATCCATACAATAGACTTACATTTTTCCAGAGAATAAAATCCTTCACAGAATAGCCATAAAGAAAGCACCCTGAGTTGTAGTGGGATGGAGAAATTGAATCCCAATCCCGGAAAACCAGTTTTTCATTCCATGGCACAAGGTTAAAGCCAGTGCATAACTCTGCACCTGAGCCACCTACCAGAACAGATACATCATAAACTCAAATGGAGCTTATGTCCTGTTGACATACACACCCAGAAACTGTGTTTAATTAATTCCATTTAATCTCCAGGATATCCAATGCCCATTACCTCTTTGCTATGGCTAACGAAACCTTGACTTTGTTTGGGATAGGAACATGCCCATATCAGACTACAGATTAAAATTAGTCTAAAGTAGTCTTAAAGGGTGATATGGCACATTTCTGATCAATGAGATCTATGGAGAACTCACTAGGATTTATTTCTAGGAAAAAATGTTCCTTTCCTAATGCTGACAGAGGACAGACACTATGAATATAGTTCTTCCCTCCCCTTCTTTTTCATAATGTCTTGTATCTATGAGGCAAAAAGAAAAAAAAGAAAAATTTAAAAAGGAGCTATCATGGAGGACAATGAAGTGTAAGGATAGGAGGAGACTTGGTTCTACCTTGAGCAGCTAAGCAAACTCCAGCATCTCAAATTCAAATCTCTTGTTATGTAAGAATAACAAAGCCCTGTGCTCAAGGCCTGTGAGTCAGATTCACATTACTATGTACGTAAAACAAGTTCCAAACTGGTATCATTCCAAAGATTTCTTCTCTTACTTTCGAATATTGGGAATGACTTCTACACACATGAGTGGAGTATTAAGGAAGAAGGAAATTTGAAGACAGTTGTAGTTTTTTTTCTAGGCCATGGAAACTTTATGAGGAAAGCTTACCCATCCTCACCCTCACAATCAATAATTTTTAGAATATGCAGTTGATTCTCATTTTTCACTGTAGTTATATTCTATAAAGTTCCCTAGTAACACTGAATTAGTGAATACTGAACCAGTGCCCCTAAAGGAAATAGATAGATGTAGACACAGATATCCCACATATTATAGTCTTAAATCTTAAACAATTGATTCTGGTAGATTCTGTTGTCCTTATTTTACAAAAGAATGAGTGAAGTTTAGAAAATTTAAGTGGCTTGCCTAAAACTCCTTCACTAACAGGTGCCAGTGTTGGAGTCAAACCCCATGCAACTGGACTAGAGCTTGCACCACAGTGTATTGGCCCCGACCTTCTCCATTCTCTGGTCATCTCTAAAAGCTGAAACAAGAAGGCATAGTGTTGTCTTGGTTGACCTCAGCTGAGAACATAGGGGAGGGGAGCTAAGGGACTTAAATTTGTTACCATTTTGTGCAGATCCACAAATGACTGCAAATTGCGAGTATTGATTTGAGGGTTACCAATAACAATTTTTTTTGTTTTAAAGTTTTATTATAGGCTTTACTGCTGGTTACAAAATAAAAGACATGCAACTGCCACAAGTCGGGTAGTACATACAAAGCCTAGGCTGTAAAAACTATTTCAAAATATAAATTTGGGGGTTTTTTGGAATACATTGTGTCAAAGGGTGCCCACATTAATACCTTTGGTATAAAACAGTAATGTTTCCCTTGAAAAGCAGACCAAACCCATTCATTACCTTATACAAATTCACATCTCCTTGTACCTACTCCATCTAGTCTGGTCTCAACCAGCCAGATTAGTCACAATTCAGGCACAAAGGAGACCGAGGGATAGGCAACCCAGAAAGCCCATCCTCCACAATCACCCTGCAGACAGCCTGGCTCCAGTGCTGGCTACCTGGGTCACACAAACACACATCCCCATCAACAGTCTCACACATCTCTTAAACAAATACAAACATAAACACTAACCAGACAGCAAAGGATCTGCACATCCTCTCAGTCTGCTCATTGATGGGCATCCCATTTTAGCAAGTAGGTGAATTGCAAATACAGAATCCTTAAATAATGAGAATCTATGTAACTATATTTTGTTGTTTTTTCATTAAAATTTACTTTTCTCACTAAAAAGTGAAATCTTGTTATACCAATTTTGAATACCTCTGCTGACAGCTTTTGCTATCAAAGTGTAAGCTGACTTCCAACTTCTGCTTCTCTTCATGAATGATATTTTGTATTCCCTTTAGCCTCTGTACATGGACACATGAACATAGGTGCTTATACACATATAGCCATGTAACAGCAATACCATATTGTGTTTTCCAATATATAAAAGTGCCATTCAATTATTCATTGTCCCAATTCACAAAGGAGCAAGTATAGGGAAGTCAATATCTTCTCAATCAAAATGGAGTAAAAATGAAACCTCATAGACTAAGGTGAAGGAACAAATAGGGAATAACTATAAATGGGTGTAAGGATTCTTTTTGGGGTGATGGAAATGTTTTAAATTAGGTTGTAGTAATTGTTGTACCACTTTGTAAATACATTAAACATTGAGTTGTACACTTTAGATGGGAGGGTTGTATTCTATATAAATTATACCTCAGTGATTCTGTTAATACAAACAAAGTGATGCATCAGCTACACATGCACAGGTCTGCAGAACAATGGGGAATGTACTGTCACTGCTTAGGAATTTACACTCACTGGGGATTTTCTATGTACAGTTGCCACGTTCTTAGGCAGCTTTATTATTCACCTGTCACAAGAGAGCTGCAAAACTCCATGTGCTTGCATGGGTTGGAAATGTCTATTAACTTGTCAGTAAATGAAAAGGGTGAAGGGTTTTCATCTCTGCAGATGAATTAGAACAGGTGCAGCATGTCTCCAAGATCACTAATTAAAACTACTCAGGACTTGTATTTATTTTACATGAAAAAGAGTTTTACATATGTTTGAAAACTGTATGGAAATACAGAATTTTTAAAAATGGACTATAGAGTTAAGCTCTCTTTCTGCTTTATATCACTTCATGAACGGAACCCTTGCTAGGGCATTTCTCATTTTTTGATTATTATACTGGTTTTACATTTCACATACCAATATAACAAGTATAAGCTGTATTTATTAGCAAGAGGATTTTATTCAGTGTGGGCATAAATATATGCTCTCAATTTGTACCATTTGTAATTAACCCCAAGAATGACACTAATATATTTTTATACATAATCTTTGGAGAGTCTGAGGCTCATGTCCTTCCAAATTGTGCATATTTCTTTGTAGCTCAAAGAAAGAGACATAAGGTGCATGGATAAAGAAAAGATCAACTAGATCTATATTATGCAATTTTGAAAACAGTCTGAATCTAAGTATAAGAAAAACCTGTATTTGAAGAACTTATGAAATTTTAAACAAGTCACTAAGCCTATCTGTTCCTTAGATACTTAATCTCTTAAGGCCTAGATCAAATGTCACTTCTTTCACAAAGCTTCTGGAGATCTCTTTAGCTGAAATCAATATTTTCCTCTACCCTCCTATAGAACTGTGCACCTTGCGTATATCATATAGCATGGAGGAGGAGGTGTGGAGAAGGCACCAAGCTGACAGACAGTATAGTTTTGTGATGAAGGTTTGGATTCTGTAACCAGAGTCAGAGTAGCTGGGATAAAAGCCAAGTCTTACCACTTACTAGCTATGCAACCGTGGAGAAGATTCTTTAAATTTCTGGTCTACCAAATAAGAATTATAATGGTACTTGCCTTACCTAGTTTTGTTGGGAGAGTTAGGTGGGAGAAACCAAGTAAAATGCTTTGAATTGTGCCTGTGAGAATGTAATTGCTCCAGAAACAATGGTTGTTGATGTTATCTATCTGGAGGGCATTGAAACATAGTAAAATAAAATAAAATAATTGGTTGGATCCTGACTCAGCAAGTTGCTAGCCTTGTGATCTGGGAAAATCACTATTTGTCAATTGCCTCATGGATGATGTTTTACAGGTGATACAGGTTTTACATGTTTTACAGGTGACACAGAGCTATTCAAGCATTAGACATTATTTGGAGGAAATGGGGTATTAAAAATCATTTAGTCAATTAGACCTGGACCTAAATTCAGGAATTATCCTTCACCAACTTTGTTTCTTAGGAAATTGTCTCTGTGCATCCGTTTCCTAATACCAATGAAGATTGGATTGTTATTCAAAGCATTAAATAATATTTTAAGTACCTGACCCATCATGGCAGACATAGCAGGAATCAAATTGCATAATGTCATTCCTTAGCACAGTTTGTTTTGTTATTTGTATATATGTCTGTCTGATCTCCTGAACTCAAAAACTACACAGGGTTCTATTTTGCACATTGCAAAGCCTCTTGAACAAACCCATACAACATAGGAAGATTTCAACCAAGTCTTGAGTTGCTGGACAAAAACTGTGCTTCAGCTTACCTTCCAGGTTTGGGCCAAAAACCAACAGATTCTGGGATAGGTTTCCCATTTCATACCTAAGGCTTTGTACAGAAAATGAAGTCAACAAATACAAAAGTACTCTGATCATTTCCAAGGCTTTTAATATAAAGATATTTTATTGTACAAAAGCTGTTCCAATGTCAGGACCCTCCGCTCCTTCCTATTATGTGGCTTGTCCTGAGTTTTTCTTTAGCCTGGCCAACAGATGGATTGAATAGAATCTCCTGGCATTATGTGGGTTTATATGGCATTATATGGCAGGAATGAACAGTCAGCCTCCTTATTTATGTAGAAGGAAGCAGGCCATCTCAAACAAGTATATTGTTACTTCAGTATAACCACCAGCCCACTAGCTATTAGGGGGTCTTGAGCTTATCATTGTTGCTCCTTCTTCTTGCTCCTTAGCTCCAGTAGTTGAGAAGCAATGAAAGGAACAAGACCAAACCTTGCTTAAAATGGTTCCTATCTGGCTAGATAGATTCTGTCTGGTGCCTGCCTGTACATAGCAAGCTTAGGAAACAGTGTGGAATATAGAAAGGAAGATTATGGGCATGCAATTTGGTTTTGGATAAAGGAGTAAGGAGAAAGATGCAAATCATATGTCAGAAAAAAAAATATTTGTTTTTCTACATAACTGCCATGACCCCAGGCAGCAACTGAGAGTCTTGACTGACAGTGGATATTCCTGGGCCCAACACAAAGTAACCACTGGTGGCCTCCTCTAGGTAGCTCTGCAAAACCAAAGATCATTTCAGCCTGCCTTCCTGGCATCTGTCCCAGAGTTACTCATTCTTCAAAGCTTTTACCATGCCAGAACTTCCAGTTACTCACAGCCCCAACACTCAGCTAAAATTGAAAACAAATGGAGGATTCATTAAACAGTAGCTGAAATGATTCAGTGGAAGTGGCTCTCTGTGCCTCTGGCTGATGTTCACAGAATGAACAATTAAATAAGAGTCAAAAAAGTAAGAAAAAGAAAAGGGACAAGAAAAACTGCTACACTTAGTAACATGTAAGAATAATGCAATCATGTCAGGCCCAACTGGTCAACCCACATCTTTCTGGAGGAAGAGCCCTGGACTACTTTCAAGTTCTGTTTATGTGCCCACAGGAAGCAGGGTTATAAATATCCCCTGATGCACCAGTTGAGCAGCTGGCCAGTCCCAGGGAGTTTCAAACGTTAAACATTAATTTATCCGCCTTCTGGTTCTTCCTATCCTGTGTGCTCCCCTTGCTCTCAGTCTCAAGGCAGAACAAAACTGGGTTCTGAACTGCACTGTAGAAAGACAAAAGAGTTTCTGCAGCTTGCAGCTTATTCCATCCAGGGAAGCAGCACAGACTTCAGGTGCTTGGGGAAGCCATCTGTAGCTCTTGAGGCGATGGAACTGGGCTGAGAATGAATGCTTTCTGGCTGCTCTGCTTCCAGCTGGAAAGACCACTGAGGAAACCCATCAAGTAGCACTGTCTGCAGAATTGCCCTTATCCATCCCATCTGCTGCTTTCCAGTGATGGAGAGCTGCCTGAAATGTCCCAGACTGAGGGAAGGGCTTCCAGGGTTCCTTCCAGAGAGGCATGGGGGACTGTGTTTTCCAGGTGTACCATAGAGTATTGCATCACACCTGCCATGTGCAGGCTACCTGAGCCTGAGGCTGGGGCAGGGGCTCAGATACATGTCTGAACAGGTTGGGTGGAAAGGGAGGGATTGATTGTCTCAGGTGTACAGGAGAAGAGAAGCTGAAACATATAAAGCTGCTTTTGAAGTATGCAAACCATAGACCAAACTCTACTCCATGAAATCACAAAACAAATCATGGCAAGTTTTAGCTAAAAATGTGGATGTAATCTGACTGAGATGAAATAGATATCTCAAAGGTATACACAAAGGAAAGCCTAATAATGTCCTGGGAATGTGAAAAAGAAATGAAGACGAGCTGAGAAGAGAGAAAGGCAAGTGAGCAAGGACAGGAGGGAGACGTACTTATCCTGTGTAAGCAATCTCCGGGGAACAAGGACCTTCATCTCCCTGCCCACTGCTTATCAAGGCACATGGGAGAGCAAAGCACAGTGTGCTTTTTGTATGTTTTTTCATCATTTTTTTTTCAGTATGTTCTGATTGAACCAGAGCCTCCATGTGGCACGCTAACAATACCCTTTACCCTCCTTTTATCCAGCCTGTTCTCCAGACTTGTCATTATTTCTCATACCCCACGTGTTGGGTTCCTTTCATCTTTTCTCAGAAATGATTACCTTCAGACCTGTTATGTGAAAAGCTATGACATAGTACATAATACCCAAGACCTTTCAAACAGACCGCCTTGAAAAATCCTTGTTAGTACGATGCAGGGACCTTCTGGATTAATGTTTGTCATATATTATTAGCACAAGATGTGTAGGAAGATACCTCCAGACACACTTATCTGTAAGATGTTGGGGAAGACGAAGAGAGAAATCTGAGATGTGAATCCACTTTATGTTTTTTTTAGAGA
Source organism: Panthera pardus (assembly GCF_024362965.1). Taxonomy (NCBI): domain Eukaryota; kingdom Metazoa; phylum Chordata; class Mammalia; order Carnivora; family Felidae; genus Panthera; species Panthera pardus. Next base: position 24,045,556 of record NW_026526832.1, read on the forward strand.
ATAAATATTTTTATATTTGGTAAATTTATATATAACCTACTTCTAATAATGACTTGAGATGTCTTATGCAAAATACCTTATTCAACAATAGGCACAGATAATTAGAATAACAAAGATGGAGAAGAATATTAATACACCAAAAATATGAACTGTTATAGGAACAAGCAATGCATTTAGCTTCCTGGAAGCCAAGCAAAAAAATTATAAGATATTTATTAATAGTTGAGGAATGAAATCAAAATGATTAATTAATGGGGACAAATATATTTCTGTAAGCAAATTCTAAAATATGTTTCAACATATTTGGATACCTTTAGTTAGATAAATAATCATGGGAGATGAACAAAGTCACGGAAATATTTGTGTGTGGCTTTGAGAACCACCTTATTCAAATTTATTCCTCATATGTTTGTGCATATATGTAAAGGCTCTTAAAACACAGTGGTATCAAGCTGGAGCAAAGCACATCAGAATTAGGATGGGAAATTTTTTAAATGTGCCCATTCTTTGTATCTTCCAGAAAATTCTGATTTGAAGGATGTAACAATAAGGAATATGTTCTTAGTAAGTTATTGAAGTAAATCTTTCCCTTCCATATCCCTCCCTAGTAGAGAATTTGCTGGAGCAGCAGGGAGAAGTAGAAAGAAGGTAGCAGCCACTGGGGATGGCCTTGTTCTTTAAACTAGGCAGGTGTGATCTATAGGACATATCTGATTTTAGCTTTCTTAGGATATTTTCCGGTGTAACTAATATCCTGGATTTGTTCTGTCCCATTAAGATACAGAATCTTTTGGTTTCCACCTCATTGCCCTGATCACTAAAAAAAATGTATTTTTTTCTGAGCTGTACCTTGCAAAGGACTCAAAATGTTCTAAATAATCAAGAAGTAGGAGACATTTCTTCTTTATTTAAATGGTCCTTTGAGATAAGTCCTCTTCATTGTCATTTCTTGAGTGGGGGGGGGGGGTGTTGTCAGGGCTCCATCCATGCCATCACTATGGGTTTTCACTAAAGTTCTGAAAAGCTAATCTTGTAGCATGAAACGCATCAGCAAAGGATGTCACTATGGCATTCAGTCTAAAATGTAATGATTACTATCATTTGTTGATGTCTAATAATGGCCAAGAATATATAATTTCATTAACGAATCCTATGAGACCAGTATTACTACCTTCCTTGTTTTACGGATAAGTAAACTAAGCTAGTGAGGGAAGTAACTTTCCCATGTACCATGAACAAAATAGATGGTAGAAGGCATTCTGGGCAGGGGCAAGATCTCAACAGTTATTACAATGAACTTGCACTACCTCATGTACCCCTAGTGGTCATGATCTTATTTACCCCCTTCAAGATTTCACACCAGATAGAATCTATTTTGGAAAGTTCTTTAAAGCAAGGTCAAGGGCTTTGCCAAATCTATGCCAGCATTCTAAGAATATCCCCATTGAGCATCAGTGAAAGGTAAGCCCCTGTTCATTGAGTTAATTTCTCAACTTGAGAGTATCTGCAGTTAAACTGTAGCTTTGCTGCTGGAGAAGCACAGACCCTGGAGTCATACTGTCCATGTTCAAATCCTTCCTCGACACTTATTAGCTGTGTGACTCTGCTCAAGTTAATAATAATATCTCTATGTCTGTTTTCTTTCCTATAAAAAAGATAGTAACTGTGGTGCTTATCTTAGTGGTTTCTGGTGGGAACTGAATGTGCTTTTTATAGGTACAGTGTTTATAAGATACCAAGCACAGAGTATGCATTCAATAAGCTAAAGTTAGCACTGTTTTTACTGTTTTTTTCTATTAAAATTCATCTGTTTGTCACCTTCTTTGGACATCACATTCATCCTGTTCTTTTTCCAAAGAACACGCATTTTAGGGTAGACGTGTGAGTCCAGTGACACTTGAGGCAGCATCAAAGACAGCTTCCCTTCCAGGCCTCACAAAATGCAAACCTTTACCAAGCTACAAAAGAAAACTCTATTTCTCTTCCAAGGGTTGCTGTGCCTTCTGGCTCCTAAGTCAGAGCATCTGAATGAGGGAAACTTTCTCTCTGGCTCGGTCTCTTTCCCTTTCTCAAATAAATGCACAGAATTTCTTACAAGATATTTTTCTTTCCATATCACAGTCTCTTTTTTTTTTATGTTTCCCAATTTTAAGTTTAACAGACTACCTATGCTGGGAATTGTTCAGTGATGTTGATTTATGAGACTTATGCAAAAAAGGACAGCCTTACCAATGCACGTATCTATTTGGCAAGGCAGCAGTGATTTATAAAAAGACAGGCTGGTGACACTCATATAAAGGCAGCTTTCATGTGGCAAGTGTAAAGGCAAAAAGAAAACCTCCTACCAATTGAATGACAAAATCATTGGCTACTTTATGAGTAGAGTAAATTCCACCCTAGCTTCAACTCAAAGTCCACCTGTGGAGAATGTGCCATCTCAGATGGGGTGCCCAAAGTGAGCTTGTATTAACTTTTCTTGATCTCTGAAGTTCAGTTTCAAGTTAGGTTGGTTGGTTTTTGTCTAATCACTGCTCAATGGGTCTGTCGGCCATGAACTTCTCTCAACTTCATTAAAGCTCTGTACATTTTGTAGAATTTTTTCATCTAGATGACCTACTGGGGAAGTGGTATGTAATCTCAAGATTCTTTTATTTGTCCTAGAAAGATAAACTTTATATTTTGTAAGATGTGTTCTATGAAAACTAGACTTGGAAATTAGACTTCACTCATTAGGTTTTTCTAGACTATTTTCCAAAGTCCTAACCTCAATTATTATTGGTCTTTTTCTCTCTTTTTTTAATGTTTATTTTTGAGAGAGAAAGAGACAGCATGAGAGGGGGAGGGGCAAAGGGAGAAGGAGACACCAAATCCGAAGCAGCCTCCAGGCTCTGAGCTGTCAGCACAGAGCCCAGCGTGGGGCTCAAACCCACAAGCCATGAGATCATGACCTGAGCCAAAGTCGGACGCTTAACTGACTGAACCACCCAGATGCCCCTTATTGGTCTTGTTCTTGAGACTCAGTGTAGTTCAGCACAAACAGAAATTCAGTTTTGTCTCCAACCCTTTCCCTGGCAATGCAAAACCTATCAGACAGAATGGCTGTAGTGAATTATCAAACCCTTTCCATGACTGCAGAACATCACATACATTGAATAGAAGTGACTGCCTGAATGCTTCCACTTGTCACATCAGTTAAAAGTTCACCTTTATCTGTCAAGATGGGCTTGGTGCCAGAGCCTGAATGTCTAAGTATCCCCATCATATGTTGGTTATAACCACTGTTGCAGCAGTTTACATCAGCAAAGGTTATTTCCTACTCAAACTGCATGTTTGTAATGGGTCAGATGAAGCTCTGTTCTTTATCATCTTCACTCCTAGACATTAATGGAATAACCTCTATCTTGAATTTTTCCAGTCTTGCGGTAGAAGAAAAAGGAATCATACTGAAAACTATGAAAATGGCTACTCAGAAGTGACCCACATTTCTGCTCAAATTTCATCAGCTAAAGCAAATCATACAGTCAATATGTACTAGTCAATAATCCTCCTCTCAGGAGGGGAACGATTGGGAGTAAAAAATGGAATATTCTTCTATAACAGAGAACTAACATGATCCTTCAATTTATGATGAAAACTCAAAGGAGCAGGAGTAAGGTGGTCACTGCAATAATCCTATAACTGAGTCTTAGGATAAGATGTTCAGTAGTGGAATGATTGGGGTAAGCCATTTTTTCAATGAACATAAACACTGGAAACTTCTAGAAAGAAGCAGTACCTATTTACCACATGTTCATCATGTGTAGAAGTTACGAATGTTAGCAAAGCAGGAAGGTGATAATGACTGGTTTAAATTGTTAGACACTGAGAATTCTCCCAGAATAGTTTTTGTAGAGGGCAACAGACATAACAAAATCAGAGAGCCTGGGCCCCACTTAAAATAAACTCTTCCCTACCCTGAGGGTCAGCAAAGAATGACCTCCCTCTTGAGAAGGGAGCTGCCTTATATGGTGAGCAAGAGATACTATGCAAGGGACTGACTGGGGGGAAATGTTTTGCAGTGAACAGAAGCACCAGACATTTCCATATAGAATAGAAATTCCCTTTACTTCCAAAAAGGAAAGTAGCAGCTGAGAGTGGGTGAACATGAATTGCAAAGAGAGGAGCATAGAACACTAAGAAATGGAAAAGGAAAGGAAATTGAGAGCTTAGGTTGAATGGGAATTCTAGTTAGGGTGAGGGCAGCAGACAGAACAAAACCTGGAGGAGAAATGAAAGATAAGGAATCCAGAGAAGGAGAATATTTTTTTTCCTCAAAAATCTTATTAGTGAGAATAGTAGCCTTGCTTTCTCAAGTCAACAAAATCTTCATATTCTTCTATGGTAGGCTCTATGCCAGATCCAGAGAATGGAAAATTGAATAATGCACAGACCCTGACTTCCAGAAGCTTATATTCTAGTATGAATGATGGTCAATAAATAGAAATATTCAATATTGTGTGATTAATCACAAACAGAATTAAATTTAAGATGGTAATATAACACAGGAGAAAAGTGCTTGGGTGGCTCAGTCAGTTAAGCATCAGACTTCAGCTCAGGTCATGATCTCACAGTTCGTGAGTTCAAGCACTGCATCAGGCTCTGTGCTGACAGTTCAGAGCTTGTAGCCTGCTTCAGATTCTGTCTCCCTCTCTCTCAAAAGTAAATAAACCTTTAAAAAAAATTAAAACAGAACACAGGAGAATGGCATCTAGACAAACATAGAGAAGTAATGGAGAAAGACCAAGAAAGATTTCCTAGGATAGTAATACTTGACTATCATACTGAAGGATATAGAAGACTTCACTATACGAGGGAAAGTTAGAAAAGTTGCACCTCTTTGCATGGCAAAGAGCAGATGCAAGTGCGTAGAGATGTCAGAACCATTAAATGGAAGGTCACATTCAGGGAACTCAGCACGAGATATGTTGTGTGGCTAAAGCTGAGGGGATAAATATGAATCACAGTCCAGGGTCCTTGTGTCAGCTCTGACACTAATAAGCTGAAGGTTGAGCCAAGACACAGCTTCTCTGGGCCTCAGTTTTATTTCTGGCTAAAATGATGGTGTTGAAGGAAGTGAGACACCCTTGACACCTGACATTATAAAAGGTCAAACTCAAGAGTTTTCAGTGGATGGCTAGACATCTGCAGCACTTTATTAATTAGCTGTTGGTATCTCTCCTCTTCATTGCCTTTGCTCTAAGTCCTAAAGAAAGAAGAAGCTCAAAGTTTGTTTAGGTCATTTATCTCTTAACTCCAACTTCCCACATTCAGCATCTGTTCTACCCCCTTCCTGAAAGGATTATGTCTGGGAGCTCATTACCACCATGGGCAGCCTTTTTCAGTGACAGGCCCCTTTAATGTCTGGAAATGCTCCTTAGACTGTGCTGAAAGACCATAGATGAGGCATGGCAGTCACTGCAGCATTTCCAAACTCCCCCACAAGTGCTTAAGAGATGTCACCATGTAAGGAACTGATTGCAGAGAACAGAAGCACTGGACATTTCCACATCAGAAGAAGGAAGGTGCAGCAAGAGTGAGCAAACATGGATTGTGGAGAGAAGAGAATGTTCAGAAGTGAAAAAAGAAAGGAAGTTGAGAATCTGAAGTTGAGGGAGGAAGAGAGGACACCAATTAGGGTAAGGGTAGCAGAGAGAATAAAGCTAGAGAGCTGGTGGATGAAAAGGAACCAAGGTGAAGGAGAATGTATTTTTCACCCATAAAGTTCAGTAATGCTTTTAGAATTGCAAATATGCATTTAAATTTAATAATACAATTATGGTATATTAAATGTCAAATGACTGTTACAGAAAAGCACTTAAAATTAATACATATGCATGAGATAAATCCTGTCTAGTTGTCAAGGTCTGAATTCAAAGTTACATAAGCCAGGCTTTTGCACTAAATTTTCTTACAGCTTAAGGTTGCAAAGTTCCATGAATTTCACTGGTATTTAACAAAGAAGGATGAGTAAACCTTACTTAGAACCAAAAGAAAAGACAGGTGTCCAGATAGTGAACAACCAAGCCCAAATGGTATTCAAATAAAAGTAAAGTTGAAGGCACTAATGGTCTTCATCACTCTTGTCATTATCACCATCAATATTGACAAATGGTTATTGAATTCAGTATAGCACTATTACCAAGGAGTCTCCCTTTCTTTCCTCCCTTCCTTCCTTTTACAAAACAACAAACCCACAAAGTTTATATATATATGTATATATATATACATATATATGTAAATATATATATACATATACATATGTATACACACACACACACACGGTTTTAATCCTAAAGATATGCAGTAAATATATATTTAGTAATGAGTGAAAGTTTCTTGTCACCATCAGTACTCCTCCACCAATTCTACTTTCCAAGGAACTCTTCTTCAACACATTTGTGGAATACTTCTAGAGGACCTATCATTTTGTTAAGCAAACAATGGACAGTGGGCAGACACAACAGGCATGCTTCACACACATGTATTCTGTACACAATGGGGCTCTGAGAGAGGGTCACCATCTCCCCATGAGTGGAGACTCTTGGAGAACATACCTTCTCCACTTATTATTTTTTGGTATAATTCAATTCCTTACAGTTGTGGGGCTATGTCCCTATTTCCTTGCCGGTTGCCTCAATCCCTGGATGACCCCCTATATCCCTTGATACATGATCTCCTTTATCTCATTATCTAAGGTAAACTGTGCCATGAATACGAGGGGAGTGAGTAGAAAATCTTGGAGGCCACCTTAGCATTCTGCCTACCACAAACCTTCTTCTGACTTTGGAACCAATAAAAAATAAAACTTAGGAGATGACTATGAAAATGATAAAGCTGATTAGAGAATATGATCTTTGGACTGTGACAAAAGAGATTACAAAAAATTCCCTCAGAAAATTAAACCATATTACTTTCCCCATCCCTGACAACATGTACAATTTCAGGTCTCTCCAGAATAGGATACTGACTTAATAAACATATCTCCTATCAGGAGAGGTAAGCCAGAATGCATCTTCTCCTTAGCCAAGCAAATCTGAGGGGTCAGAAATCAAAAAACAAAAGCAAAAATGAGTTAGGACTGACTCATTCTGATCCATAATATATTTTATGTATTCTTTCATGTTCTCTCTCAGCATAACTCAGCAGAGTGAGAAGGTGGAATCAGAAGATGGAAGAAGTTTGAATTACCAAGTCCATCAAGTATAGGAGAACCCAAAAGAAGATCCATTTGACCAACAATGGGCTTTTTGTGAGTGAGGGTTAAACTTTTTTTGCATTCAGCCACTAAGATTTAGGATAGCTAACACTGAATTCTCTGACAAATGGCCAAAAGATTCATTATAAACTTAGCATACTTTTCCATCTCCAGCCATACAGCCCATATGTTTTCACACTTCTGTTCCATTACTAATGTTGTTACCTTAATCATCACCTGAAAACTATTCAGCCAGTGACACCTGGAGTGTTTTTTTTGCCCTATTCTCCTTATTATCTCTTTCTGGATCTATCATTCAGAATCAAAATGCAATACCATTATAATAGCATCGTATGGTGACAGATGGTGGCTACACCTGTGGTGAGCATAGCATAATGAAGTTGCCCAATCAGTATGTTGTATACCTGAAACCAATGTAACATTGTGCATCAACTATGCTTCAAAAAAAAAAGTGCAACACCATTAAACAATCCCTATTTTTAAAAATAATCTGACAAAAAATTATTTCCAAGTATTAAAATATACCATAAATCGGGGCGCCTGGGTGGCTCAGTCGGTTAAGCAGCCAACTTCGGCTCAGGTCATGATCTCACGGTCCGTGAATTCGAGCCCCGCGTCGGTCTCTGTGCTGACAGCTCAGAGCCTGGAGCCTGTTTCAGATTGTGTCTCCCTCTCTCTCTGACCCTCCCCCGTTCATGCTCTGTCTCTCTCTGTCTCAAAAATAAACGTTAAAAAAAATATATACCATAAATCTATGTTAATTAAAATATATGAAAAAAATTATAAAAAATGGACAAATAAGTATTTACTATGTGGTAATAATAAAGGCCTTTCAAATCAGTAAATATAATGCAGTTAACACATTATGTTGCAATAAATAGCCATTTGGGTAGGGAGGAAAATATAGATCATTTTCATAGTTATAATTACTTAAATACAACATTTAAACATAAAATTACCAAGAGTAAATAGGTGCCTGGCTTTTTAAATATTAGCATAGAGAAGACCTTTCTAAGCATAATTCCAAAACAGAATAGAGCAATAATTCACAAAGATTTTATATAAATCGTGAATCATTAAAAAAAAAAAATGAAAAACCTAGTAGCAAACTAGGCAAGATAAAAAAAAAGAAAAAAAAAAGCAATTCACAGATTAAATTAAAATAGTCCCAAAACATGTGAAAATATTTTCTTCATTCCATCTGAATTTAAACCTTATGAAGACAGGCTCCTTTTCAAATTTGTTCATCGACATACCCTACCAAGGAATGTCCCTGGTAAACATTAATTTGATAAATAAAAGACTGAATAAATGTATGAATCAATCAATAAACCTTAAATATCAGTCTGATGTCTTCTGTTTTTGCTTATTAAGTTAGCTTTACTAAAAGATCTGTTGATATACAATGCCAACTTAGTTAAATTTTCTGAATAAGACCTTCCAATACCCTTTTATAGGTAAGATTCATATAGATAAAAGAAACTAACAGAATAATCTAATATTTGTTTTATAAGCTTGGGAAAATATGAAAAAATAATACTTTTAAAGACATCTGTATATGGTATGTGGAAGCAACAACAACTAGATGAGCTAAAATTCCAGAATAACTATCTTGAAATAAAAACCAGTTGCCATTCCTTTTGTTCCTTGGGGTATTTATCAAATCAGCCATGTGCTATGTATTGAGCCACGGGAAAGGACACTACTATGGGAAAGAATAATTAGCAAAGCTTTTACTGGTGATACAGGGATAGAAAACAATATTGGGTATTGCTTTTTCCTTGGCTGTCCTTTCTTATGTAACTTCAATTATACATGTATTGCAAAAGCAATATCTAAACCTATATCATTTCATAATTTTCCAGAAATATTGAAAGATATCAATCCACAGATTCAATAAGGTTTGAGAAACCCAAGAAGAATAAGTGTAAAGAAAACCACAGGTTGACACACTATAATAAAGTTACTAGAACCCAAAGACAAAATAATGTATGGTCAGCAGAAGACATGCATCCAAATGTTCAGATCAACACTATCTGAAACACTAACTGCAAACTACCCAACTGACCTTGAGCATCATAATGGATAAACATATTTTGGCATATTCATATAATGGAATACTATAAAGCAATGAGAGTAGACTTTACATGGTAATATTAATACAACCTACAGACAATGTTCAACAAAAGTATCCAGTAACAAAAGAATATACATTATATGATTCCATTTTTAAATATAAAACTGTCAAACTAAACAGGTTTTAGGTTAGAGAAGTAGTGATTAGAGAAGTGGTGATTGTAAGGATATCTGGGGTCTTATACTGGTGATACAGTTGTGGTTAGGTCAGAAAACTCTGACTATACATGTATGATATATACACATTTATGTATGTGTATTATACTTCCATAAAATGCATTAAAATAATTAAAATTATGGGAATTGAAAAAGTCCAATTTTTGACCTTAGGAATAGATAGCAGAATTAGAATATAGGTAGAGTTCATTGGAGTTGAGAATTTCAAGAATATAAGCAGCCAAATGCTGGATACACTGTTTAAATGGACATGGGGGAAGGGAAGGAAAAATAAGATAAAAACAGAGAGGGAGGCAAACCATAAGAGATTCTTAAAGAGAACTGAGGGTCGTATGTTAAATGGGTGATGGACATTAAACAGGGCACTTTTGAGGATGAGCACTGGTGTCATATGTAATAGATGAATCACTGGGTTATACTCTTGAAGCCAAGGCTACATTGTATGTTATATAACTTGAACTTAAATAAGGGAGGGAAGAAGTGGGGGGGGGCATAAATGGGCATTGGCTGTCCTCCACAGGAGAACAGAAATTTTCAAGGCAGAAATTGAGAAAGACTGTAAGCCAGCTGCTAAAATGAATATAGTGGAATGAAGAGGTTGGAAGGCAACGTTTCTAATAATGTTCATATGATGGCTTTTGGCCAAGAGTAACCTTTGAATGGGACAGTGAAAGGTAATGATTTGGGATTAAAATTATGGGGAAAAAAAGAGGGCCCATCTCCCCAAAACATGACAAATGGGTTGTGAGAAATAAGGATCCCTAACTTTGGAAGAATGCAGGTCAAGCAAAAGACTCAGGATAGAGCTATATTTTTGTTATAGTAAGAAACAGAGGTGACACGTAGTAATACTTTAGGAATATAGGAAATACTTTGTACCATAGAAAATGGGTTCCAGGCACACCTGAGTGGCTCAATCAGTTGAGTGTCTGACTCTTGATTTTGGCTCAGGTCATGATCCTAGAGTTGTGGGATTGGGGCCCTCATCAGTTTCTATGCTGAATGCGGAGCCTACTTGGGATTCTTTCTCTCCCTCTCTCTCTGCCCCTCCACTATTCTCTCCCTCTCAAAAAAAAAAAAAAAAAGTTGGGGGCAAAAAAACTAGTAATACTAGAAATATGTGAGAGAGGAGTAAAAGGTAGCAAGGTTAGAGACACTGAAAGAATGAATAAACAGAGGAGCCCAAATATTAGATGTTACCAAGGATAACGAGCCTCAGAGTATATCTCAAGCCATGTGACTGGGCTTTTAACCTTGATTATTCAGTTTGTGGCATACACTTTCCAAAGTACTTGAAGATAATGACACATGCTGATAGTGGTATGAATGGGGAATGAGAGGGAAGAGTGGTACCCTTTCTTCATACTCCAGCTTTATATAAAACTTAAAAGACCTCAGTTACTTTGATCAGGTAGATGTATTGTAGATCACTTACTCCAAGCATGCAGACAATATAAGACTCTTTTATAACATCCTTGAAAAGAAATCCTCTACTCTCTCCTTTAATACTCTAAGCAGTGGAGAAATGACTGCTTCATGAAATTGCCCTCTTCAATTTCAAATAATTTCAATTATTAGAAAGTTCTTCCTAATCTCAAGTCCACATCTGCCTCCATGTAATTCTCACATATTAGTCCTAGTTCTGCCTGATGGAGCCAAACAGAGCAAGTCTGCCTCCTGTTTCACATGACAGCACATCAAATATTTATTGACAGTTTGCATGTCACCAGTGTTTTCTCCAGGCCAAACTCCCTTAGGTCCTAGCTGTCTCAGAATCAATGGACTATGGCAACACAGATGATGTATCCTACATTTACAAACTACTAACACCTGTTTCAGATACTAAATGGTAGCAAAATAAAGAAAATCCTGGTCAGCATTTACATCTAGGGTTCCAATATAATATAATAAGACAAGTCTGTATATGGAAAATCAAATGATTCATCTACAAAGTGATACCATTGTACAGTAACTTCCAATACCCCTAGTGGATGCCTGAAACTGTGGATAGTACCAAATCCCATGTATAGTATGTTTTTTATTGTATCTGTATACCTATGATAAAGTTTAATTTATAAATTAGGCATAGTAAGAGATGAACAACAATAATTAATTATGAAATAGAATTATAATAATATGCTGTAATAAAAGTCATGTGAACCTAGTCTCTTGATGATACTGTACTCACCTTTCTTATGATGATGATGATGATGATGTGACATGATAAAATGCCTATATGATGACATAAAGTAAGGCGAAAGACATAGGCACTATAATGCCATGTTAGGCTACTACTGACTTTCTGATATGACAGAACTAGGATCATCTGCTTCCAGACTGCCGTTGACTGCAGGCAACTGAAACTGAGTAGAGTAAAAGTGCAGATAAGCAGGGACTACTCTATTGATAAATACATGCTCCACTTCTATTCAAACAGAAAGAATACTTTACAATCCAGGCATATATTGGTTTCAAATCACAATTACAGTTTCATGGTTGATAAGTACCAGTTATAAAATACTGATTTTATGAGAATTGTGGGTCAAATGAACTGAACCATGAAACAGCAAATTTGTCTAAAGATAATATTCTGTCACAAGGTTAAGTTATATTCATACTCCAAAATTTTACTTTTGAGAACTTAGGAGTAAAGAATTGCTTTAGGAGTTTCAAACAATACCAAGCTTCTCCAATTAACTTCTACTTGTTTCAGAAGTGGCTTCTAGACTCACTTGAAGCAAGAAAGGCAAGGGAAATTTATTTTTTCTCTCTAGTGAGATGGAATATCCACATGGGTTGAACAGTATGACAATTATTGACTATGGGTCTTTTTGCTTGCATTGCTAGCACGATTTACCGCGTAATGCAACTCTTGCCCAACTAACTACCAAACTACACACACCTTCTCTGAGCAACATGTTTAGATGTTATAGTGAATTCTGCAGGTGTGTATGCCACTATTTTTTCTTTAAAGAGCTTCCAATATAGTTGAAGAAAGAAGACTAAAACTATGGTGTGATTAGCCTAGAGTGATCAATCGTAATGACAGTAAAGGTATGAATGATAAATGTGTGTGTATATATATGTGTGTGTGTGTGTGTGTGTGTGTGTGTGTGTGTGTATAATTAAACAGCTGCATGTGAATCCTGGCTTTATCGTATATTAGCAGCATGGCCCTTGACCAATCACTAAAATTTTATAAGTCAATATTAGGAGGATAGTAGTGACTTCTATATTGCTGTATTACATGGCCTCTTCTCTAATCTTCTTAACTCCAAAATGACATGGAATATCACTGATTTCTCCCTCATTACTGACGTTTTTGTCTAGGTGTCCATAATACCATAGTCTTTTGGTCCTATTTTGCTATTTTTTCCATCTCCTCCATCCCCACACAACAGAGAGGTTAATCTTTTTAAAAAGTATAGCTAGGGGAAGATGGCGACATAGGAGGACGCTGGGCTCACCACGCGTCCTGCTGATCACTTAGATTCCACCTACACCTGCCTAAATAACCCAGAAAACCGCCAGAGGATTAGCAGAACGGAGTCTCCGGAGCCAAGCGCAGACAAGAGGCCCACGGAAGAGGGTAGGAAGGGCAGCGAGGCGGTGCGCGCTCCACGGACTGGCGGGAGGGAGCCAGGGTGGAGGGGCAGCCTGCCGGCCAAGCAGAGCCCCCGAGTCTGGATGGCAAAAGCGGAGGGGCCGGACGGAGTGTGTTCCGACAGCAAGCGCGACTTAGCATCTGGGAGGTCATAAATTAGCAGCTCTGCTCAGAAAGCAGGAAGGCTGGAGGACAAAGGGAGGGAGAGCTGCTGAGCCCCCGGACAACAGAGCTCAGTTTGGTGGGGAACAAAGGCGCTCGCCAGAGCCATCTCCCTCGCCCATCCCCCAGCCAAAATCCCAAAGGGAACCAGTTCCTGCCAGGGAACTTGCTCGCTTGGAGCAAACACCCAACTCTGTGCTTCTGCGGAGCCAAACCTCCGGCAGCGGATCTGACTCCCTCCCACTGCCACAGGGCCCCTCCTGAAGCTGATCACCTAAGGAGAAGCGAGCTAAGCCTGCCCCTCCTGCCCCTGTGCACCTTGCCTACCCACCCTAGCTAATACGCCAGATCCCCAGCAACACAAGCCTGGCAGTGTGCAAGTAGCCCAGACGGGCCACGCCACCCCACAGTGAATCCCGCCCCTAGGAGAGGGGAAGAGAAGGCACACACCAGTCTGACTGTGGCCCCAGCGGTGGGCTGGGGGCAGACATCAGGTCTGACTGCGGCCCCGCCCACCAACTCCAGTTATACACCACAGCACAGGGGAAGTGCCCTGCGGGTCCCCACCACTCCAGGGACTATCCAAAATGACCAAACAGAAGAATTCCCCTCAGAAGAATCTCCAGGAAATAACAACAGCTAATGAACTGATCAAAAAGGATTTAAATGGGGCGCCTGGGTGGCTCAGTCAGTTGAGCGCCGACTTCGGCTCAGGTCACGATCTCGTGGTCCCTGAGTTGAGCCCCGCATCAGGCCCCTGTGTTGACAGCTCAAAGCCCAGAGCCTGTTTCAGATTCTGTGTCTCCCTCTCTCTGACCCTCCCCCATTCATGCTCTGTCTCTCTCTGTCTCAAAAATAAAGTAAAATAAACGTTAAAAATTTTTTTTTAAAAACAAAAAGGATTTAAATAACATAACAGAAAGTGAATTTAGAATAATAGTCATAAAATTAATCGCTGGGCTTGAAAACAGTATAGAGGACAGCAGAGAATCTCTTGCTACAGAGATCAAGGGACTAAGGAACAGTCACGAGGAGCTGAAAAACGCTTTACACGAAATGCAAAACAAAATGGAAACCACGACGGCTCGGATTGAAGAGGCAGAGGAGAGAATAGGTGAACTAGAAGATAAAGTTATGGAAAAAGAGGAAGCTGAGAGAAAGAGAGATAAAAAAATCCAGGAGTATGAGGGGAAAATTAGAGAACTAAGTGATACACTAAAAAGAAATAATATACGCAAATTGGTATCCCAGAGGAGGAAGAGAGAGGGAAAGGTGCTGAAGGGGTACTTGAAGAAATAATAGCTGAGAACTTCCCTGAACTGGGGAAGGAAAAGGCATTGAAATCCAAGAGGCACAGAGAACTCCCTTCAGACGTAACTTGAATCAATCTTCTGCACGACATATCATAGTGAAACTGGCAAAATGCAAGGATAAAGAGAAAATTCTGAAAGCAGCAAGGGATAAACGTGCCCTCACATATAAAGGGAGACCTATAAGACTCGTGACTGATCTCTCTTTTGAAACTTGGCAGGCCAGAAAGGATTGGCATGAGATCTTCAGTGTGCTAAACAGAAAAAATATGCAGTCGAGAATCCTTTATCCAGCAAGTCTGTCATTTAGAATAGAAGGAGAGATAAAGGTCTTCCCAAACAAACAAAAACTGAAGGAATTCATCACCACTAAACCAGCCCTACAAGAGATCCTAAGGGGGATCCTGTGAGACAAAGTACCAGAGACATCCCTACAAGCATAAATCATACAGACATCACAATGACTCTAAACCTGTATCTTTCTATAATAACACTGAATGTAAATGGATTAAATGTGCCAACCAAAAGACATAGGGTATCAGAATGGATAAAAAAACAAGACCCATCTATTTGCTGTCTACAAGAGACTCATTTTAGATCTGAGGACACCTTTAGATTGAGAGTGAGGGGATGGAGAACTATTTATCATGCTACTGGAAGCCAAAAGAAAGCTGGAGTAGCCATACTTATATCAGACAAACTAGATTTTAAATTAAAGGCTGTAACAAGAGATGAAGAAGGGCATTATATAATAATTACAGGGTCTATCCATCAGGAAGAGCTAACAATTATAAATGTCTATGCGCCAAATACCGGAGCCCCCAAATATATAAAACAACTACTCATAAACATAAGCAACCTTATTGATAAGAATGTGGTAATTGCAGGGGACTTTAACACTCCACTTACAGAAATGGATAGATCATCTAGACACACGGTCAATAAAGAAACAAGGGCCCTGAATGCTACATTGGATCAGATGGACTTGACAGATATATTTAGAACTCTGCATCCCAAAGCAACAGAATATACTTTCTTCTCGAGTGCACATGGAACATTCTCCAAGATAGATCATATACTGGGTCACAAAACAGCCCTTCATAAGTTTACAAGAATTGAAATTATACCATGCATACTTTCAGACCACAATGCTATGAGGCTTGAAATCAACCACAGGAAAAAGTCTGGAAAACCTCCAAAAGCATGGAGGTTAAAGAACACCCTACTAAAGAATGAGTGGGTCAACCAGGCAATTAGAAAAGAAATTAAAAAATATATGGAAACAAACGAAAATGAAAATACAACAATCCAGACGCTTTGGGATGCAGCAAAGGCAGTCCTGAGAGGAAAATACATCACAATCCAGGCCTATCTCAAGAAACAAGAAAAATCCCAAATACAAAATCTAACAGCACACCTAAAGGAAATAGAAGCAGAACAGCAAAGGCAGCCTAAATCCAGCAGAAGAGAAATAATAAAGATCAGAGCAGAAATAAACAATATAGAATCTAAAAAAACTGTAGAGCAGATCAACGAAACCAAGAGTTGGTTTTTTGAAAAAATTAACAAAATTGACAAACCTCTAGCCAGGCTTCTCAAAAAGAAAAGGGAGATGACCCAAATAGATAAAATCATGAATGAAAATGGAATTATGACAACCAATCCCTCAGAGATACAATTATCAGGGAATACTATGAAAAATTATATGCCAACAAATTGGACAACCTGGAAGAAATGGACAAATTCCTAAACACCCACACTCTTCCAAAACTCAATCAGGAGGAAACAGAAAGCTTGAACAGACCCATAACCAGTGAAGAAATTGAATCGGTTATCAAAAATCTCCCAACAAATAAGAGTCCAGGACCAGATGGCTTCCCAGGGGAGTTCTACCAGACGTTTAAAGCAGAGATAATACCTATCCTTCTCAAGCTATTCCAAGAAATAGAAAGGGAAGGAAAACTTCCAGACTCATTCTATGAAGCCAGTACTACTTTGATTCCTAAACCAGACACAGACCCAGTAAAAAAAGAGAACTACAGGCCAATATCCCTGATGAATATGGATGCAAAAATTCTCAATAAGATACTAGCAAATCAAATTCAACAGCATATAAAAAGAATTATTCACCATGATCAAGTGGGATTCATTCCTGGGATGCAGGGCTGGTTCAACATTCGCAAATCAATCAACGTGATACATCACATTAATAAAAAAAAAAGGTAAGAACCATATGATCCTGTCAATCGATGCAGAAAAGGCCTTTGACAAAATCCAGCACCCTTTCTTAATAAAAACCCTTGAGAAAGTCGGGATAGAAGGAACATATTTACACATCATAAAAGCCATTTATGAAAAGCCCACAGCTAACATCATCCTCAATGGGGAAAAACTGAGAGCTTTTTCCCTGAGATCAGGAAAACGACAGGGATGCCCACTCTCACTGCTGTTGTTTAACATAGTGTTGGAAGTTCTAGCATCAGCAATCAGACAACAAAAGGAAATCAAAGGCATCAAAATTGGCAAAGATGAAGTCAAGCTTTCGCTTTTTGCAGATGACATGATATTATACATGGAAAATCCAATAGACTCCACCAAAAGTCTGCAAGAACTGATACATGAATTCAGCAAAGTTGCAGGATACAAAATCAATGTACAGAAATCAGTTGCATTCTTACACACTAACAATGAAGCAACAGAAAGACAAATAAAGAAACTGATCCCATTCACAACTGCACCAAGAAGCATAAAATACCTAGGAATAAATCTAACCAAAGATGTAAAAGATCTGTATGCTGAAAACTATAGAAAGCTTATGCAGGTAATTGAAGAAGATATAAAGAAATGGAAAGACATTCCCTGCTCATGGATTGGAAGAATAAATATTGTCAAAATGTCAATACTACCCAAAGCTATCTACACATTCAATGCAATCCCAATCAAAATCGCACCAGCATTCTTCTCGAAACTAGAACAAGCAATCCTAAAATTCATATGGAACCACAAAAGGCCCCGAATAACCCAAGTAATTTTGAAGAAGAAGACCAACGCAGGAGGCATCACAATCCCAGACTTTAGCCTCTACTACAAAGCTGTAATCATCAAGACAGCATGGTATTGGCACAAAAACAGACACATAGACCAATGGAATAGAATAGAAACCCCAGAACTAGACCCACAAATGTATGGCCAACTAATCTTTGACAAAGCAGGAAAGAACATCCAACGGAAAAAAGACAGTCTCTTTAACAAATGGTGCTGGGAGAACTGGACAGCAACATGCAGAAGGTTGAAACTAGACCACTTTCTCACACCATTCACAAAAATAAATTCAAAATGGATAAAGGACCTGAATGTGAGACAGGAAACCATCAAAACCCTAGAGGAGAAAGCAGGAAAAGACCTCTCTGACCTCAGCCGTAGCAATCTCTTACTCGACACATCCCCAAAGGCAAGGGAATTAAAAGCAAAAATGAACTACTGGGACCTTATGAAGATAAAAAGCTTCTGCACAGCAAAGGAAACAACCAACAAAACTAAAAGGCAACCAACAGAATGGGAAAAGATATTTGCAAATGACATATCGGACAAAGGGCTAGTATCCAAAATCTATAAAGAGCTCACCAAACTCCACACCCGAAAAACAAATAACCCAGTGAAGAAATGGGCAGAAAACATGAATAGACACTTCTCTAAAGAAGACATCCGGATGGCCAACAGGCACATGAAAAGATGTTCAACATCGCTCCTCATCAGGGAAATACAAATCAAAACCACACTCAGATATCACCTCACGCCAGTCAGAGTGGCCAAAATGAACAAATCAGGAGACTATAGATGCTGGAGAGGATGTGGAGAAACGGGAACCCTCTTGCACTGCTGGTGGGAATACAAATTGGTGCAGCCGCTCTAGAAAGCAGTGTGGAGGTTCCTCAGAAAATTAAAAATAGGCCTACCCTATGACCCAGCAATAGCACTGCTAGGAATTTACCCAAGGGATACAGGAGTACTGATGCATAGGGGCACTTGTACCCCAATGTTTATAGCAGCACTCTCAACAATAGCCAAATTATGGAAAGAGCCTAAATGTCCATCAACTGATGAATGGATAAAGAAATTGTGGTTTATATACACAATGGAATACTACGTGGCAATGAGAAAGAATGAATTATGGCCCTTTGTAGCAACGTGGATGGAACTGGAGAGTGTGATGCTAAGTGAAATAAGCCATACAGAGAAAGACAGATACCATATGGTTTCACTCTTATGTGGATCCTGAGAGACTTAACAGAAACCCATGGGGGAGGGGAAGGAAAAAAAAAAAAAAGGAGGCTAGAGTGGGAGAGAGCCAAAGCATAAGAGACTCTTAAAAACTGAGAACAAACTGAGGGTTGATGGGGAATGGGAGGGAGGGGAGGGTGGGTGATGGGTATTGAGGAGGGCACCTTTTGGGATGAGCACTGGGTGTTGTATGGAAACCAATTTGACAATAAACTTCATGTATTGAAAAAATAAATAAATAAAAATAAAGGACTTGAGAAAAAAAAAAGTATAGCTAGGATAAGTGTACTCACCTGCCTAAAATAAACAAAACAAAAAACCCAAAACACTATAGAGGTTGGGGTCCAAGATGTCAATGTAGAAAGACCCTGAAATCATCTCTCCATGGAACGTACCAAATTATACCTATTAATAGATTAATTCCTCCTGAAAAACATAAGACTGAATCAACAACTACTGAACAACCAAAGATAGAACAGCAAGAGAGACAGACATGGTAACAAAGAGAATCCCTACCCCTGACGCTGCCAATGGCAACGGGAAGGATAGTACTGAGGGACAACGAACAAAGTCTTCTGTACTCAGGCCCATTAAAAAAAAGCTGTGGTTTAAAAGAGCAACTAGCATGGAAAAGAGACAATGCTAGAATGCTGTGAAGCACTGGAGGAGCTGTAGCAATGGTATCCAGGTTATGAGGACTGGAAAACAATGACCATCAAATTAATATTGACTGCTATTTACTTTGGATGTTATATAACCTCATGGTACTCACAAATCCAAAACCTACAATAGATACAAAAAAAAAAAAAGAAGAAAAAGAAATCCAAACATGGCACCATAGAAGCTCATCAATCACAAAGAATGAGAGCAAGAGAAGAAGGAACAAAAAAGAACTACAATACAGAAAGAACTGGAAAAAATATTTTTAAATGGTATATACCCATCAATGATTGCTTTAAAACTAAGTGGCCCAGGGGCACCTGGGTGGCTCAGTCGGTTGAGCGGCCGAATTCGGCTCAGGTCGTGATCTCACGATCCGTGAGTTTGAGCCCCGCGTCGGGCTCTGTGCTGACAGCTCGGAGCCTGGAGCCTGTTTCTGATTCTATGTCTCCCTCTCTCTGACCCTCCCCCATTCATGCTCTGTCTCTCTCTGTCTCAAAAATAAATAAAGGTTAAAAAAAAAAATTAAAAAAAAAAAAACAAAAAAAAACTAAGTGGCCCAAATGCTCCAATCAAAAGACATATGGTGGCAAAATGTACATATATATGTACAGATATATATATATATATATATATATATATATATATAGATATATACACAAAATGTACAGATATATATATATGATATATATGGGTATATACATCCATATATATCTATATCTATATATCTATAGATATATAACCATAGATATCTCATATCTAAAGACACATACAGACTGAAAGTGAAGGGATGGAAAAATACTGACAATGCAAATGGAAGTGGAAAAAAAAAGCCAGGGTAAAATACTTATATCAGACAAAATAGACTTTAAAACAAAGATAGTAACAAGAGACAAGCAAGAGCATTACATAATGATAAAGGGATCATCCAAAAAAAGGAAAGAACATTATAAATATACACACACCTAACACTGGAGCACCTAAATACATGAATCAAATATTAAGATACATAAAGAAAGAAATTTATGGTAATACAATAATAGAAGGGGATTTTAATATCCCACTTACATCAATGGATAAATCATCCAGACATAAAATCAGTAAGAAAACGTCTTTGAGTGACATATTGGACCAAATGGATATAACAGATATATACAGAACATTCCATCCCAAAACAACAGAAAACACATTATTTTCAAGTACATATGGAACATTCTCCAGAATGGATCACATGCTAGGCCATAAACAAGATTCCATAAATTTAAGAAGATTGAAATCAGACTGTGCATCTTCTGATCAGAATGGTATCAAACTAGGAATAAATTACAAGAAAACAACTGGAAAAAACACAAATACATGTAGACTAAACACCATGATACTCAATAACCAATGAGGGAATGAAACAATCAAATAAGAAATTTAAAAATATCTGGTGACAAATGAAAATGAAAACACAACACTCCAAAATCTTTGGGACAGAGTGAAATCAGTTCTAAGGGAAATATATAGCACAACGGGTCTGCTTCAAGATACAAGAAAAAGCTCAAATAAATAATCTAACCTTACACCCAAAGGAACTAGAAAAAGAAGAAAAAAGAAAGTCCAAAGTGAGAAGAAAGGAAATAATAAAACAAGAACAGAAATAAATGGCATAGAAACAAGTAAAAAAAGAGAATATCAATGAAACTACAAAAGTCCATTGCATTCTATACACTATTAAGAGACACCAATCATATGATCATCTCAATAGATGGAGAAAAGGCATTTGACAAGATCCAACATCCTTTCAATAGAGTTAGAGGGAACAAACTTCAACATAATAAAGGCCATATATGAAAAACGCACAGGTAACATCATACTCATTTGTGAAAAACTGAGAGTTTTCACTATAAGATCAGGAACAAGATGAGGATATCCACTCTTTCCACTTTTATTTAATATAGTACTGAAAGTCCCAGCCACAGCATTCAGACAAGAACGATTAAAACAAAACAAAGAAATAAAAATGAGAGGCACTCATATTGGTAAAGAAATCAAAGTGTCAGTAATCTCAGACAACATGATACTATACATACAAAACCCTAAAGACTACACCAAAAAGCTACTAGAAGTAATAAACAAATTCAGTGAAGTAGAAGGATACAAAATTAATACCGCAAAATTTGTAAAGTTTCTATACACTAATGAAGTAGCAGAAAGAGAAATTAAAAGAAAATACCATTTAATATTACACCCAAAAGAACAAAATACTTAGGAAAAAAACATAACTAAAGAGGTGAAAGACCTGTACTCTGAAAATTATAGGACACTGATGAAAGAAACTGAAGATGATGTGAACAAATGGAAAGATACTTCATGCTCATGGACTGGAAGAACAAATACTGTTAAAATGTCAATGTTACCCAAAGCCATCTACAGATTTAATGTAATCCCTATCAAAGTACCAACAGCATGTTTTTCTTACAAAATTAGAGTGAGGAATCTAAAATTTGTATGGGACCACACACACACACACACACACACACACACACACACACACACACACCCAAATAGCCAAAGCAATCCTGGGGTGGGGGGGCAGGGGGAAGCTTGAGGCATAACAATAGGAGATTTCAAGATATACTACAAAACTATAGGGATCAAAATAGTATGGTATTGGCACAAAACAGACAAATAGATCAAAAACAGAATAGACACCCCAGAAAAAAATTCCAGGATTAAATGGTCAATTAATATGACAAAGGAGACAAGAATATATTATTTGGAAAAATTCATTTTAATAAACAGAAAATTGGACAGCTACGTGTAAAAGAATGAAACTGGACCACTTTCTTACACCATATACAAAAATAAACTCAAAATGAATTAAGGATCTAAATGTGAGACCTAAGACCACAAAAATCTTAGAAGAGAACGCAGGCAATGATTTTTCTGATTGGCTATAGCAGCAGTTTTCCAGATACATCTCCTAAGCCAAGGGAAACAAAAGCAAAAATAGATGATTGGGACTACATCAAAATAAAAAAGCTTTTAAAAAGAAAAGGAAACAACCAACAAAACAAAAAGACAACCTCCTGAATGGGAGAAAATACTTGCCAATATTATGTCTGATAAGTGGTTAGTATCCAAAACATATAAAGAACTTATACAACTCAACACCAAAAAAACCAAACAGTACAAGTAAAAAAAATGGGTAGAGGACCTGAACAGACATTTTTTTCCAAAGAGGACACAGGGCACATGAAAAAGATACTCAACATCACTTATCATCAGGGAAATGCAAAACTACGAGATATTACCTCATACCTACTATAATGGCTAAAATCGAGATGACAAGAAATAATAAGTGTTGGTGAGAATTTGGAGAGAAAGGAGCCCTTGTGCACTGTTGGTGAGAATATAAATTGGTTGCAGCCACTGTGGAAAACAGCATGAAGATTCCTCAAGAATAAAAATAGAAATACCATACAATCCAATAATTCCACTATTGGATATTTACCCAGGGAAAATGAAAACACTAATTTGAAAAGATACGTGCACCCCTATGTTTATTGCAGCATTATTTACAGCAGCCAAGACACAGAAGAAACCCAAGTGTCTTTCAACAGATGAATGGAATACACACACACACACACACACACACACACACACACACACACACACATATACATGCACTGGAATACTACACATCCATAAAAATGATGAGATGGTGCCAGGTGAGAATAGAACTGGAGGGTATTATGCTAAGTGAAATAAGTCAGACTGAGAAAGCCAAATACCACGATTCTATTCAAAAATGTAATCTAGAAAAATGAATACACAAAAAATAGAATCAAACTATAAATACAGTGAACAAACTGATGGTTGTCAGAGGGGACAGGGGTGGGGGACTGGGAAACCAGGTGAAGGAGGGAGGGAGATACAGGCCTCCAGTTATGGCATAAATAAGCCACGGGTATAAAAAGCAGAACATAAGGAATACAGTCAGTGATATTTTAAATAGCAATGTAATGGGACAGATGGTAGCTATACTTACAGTGAACAAAGCATACTATATAAGCTTGTCAAATCACTAGTTATACACCTGAAAGTAATGAAACATTGTGTGTCAAGTACACTCAAAAAAAAATAAATCTTTTTAATTAAAAAAAAAACCACTCCACTAGTTTTGCATTTTATGCTAAAAAATTGAAACTCTTCACATGACCTATGAGGCCTTACATTATCTGCTCTGGCTACTTCTCAGACATCCCCTCCTACAACTCTCCCTTCCCTTGCTGTGTTCCAGCCATAATAGTCTCATTGAACATGGTGAGGGGTCATTTAGTCCTGGAACCTTTATAATAGCTGTTCCTTCTGCCTATAACCTGTGTCCCACATCTCTTCATGGCTGATTCCTTCTTTCATCCATGTCTATTCTTCTTCTAGGAAAACTTCTTTCAGTGTAAAATAAATGTGATAGTCACGAGACTGCTCTCAGACACCCACCCATAGAGAATACAACTGAAACAACTGTTGCAATTTCGTACCCATCACTGTCTTTGCACCAAAGTCATGCCTCCTCCAGCCAATGAGAGTTTGGCCAATATGAAGGCACACCATTGGCAGGAAACATGCAGCTTCCCTGATAGTCATCTTTAGCTTGAAGACACATATGGCCTTGCCAAACCTTAAACTGCACAACAATCTATGATACATTCACCCAAACTTCCTTCCTGTCTCCTTCACTCAGTGTCACACTTGCATCAGGGTATTCTGTTCCCCCAGCTTCCCTCATCTCCTTCTCTCTTTTCTTTGACATAGGCATTTTCACCAGTAAAAATCTTAAACATTTAAACCTTTGTTTGGGCCTGTTTCCTAGAGAACCCCAATTAAAATTAATGTTTGATTATGAGATATTAATGATTTTTAAAATCTGCACATAATTTAAAAATTGCTTTATTGTTACATTATTCACCCCACATACAACACTATCCTCATTTTATGCATTAGTTGCTGAGGCTTAGAAATAATAAATGACTTATGCTAAGGATCATAATAAGCAAGTGTAAAAGTAGAATTTGCCTTCTCACTCTAAACCCTTTCCACCATATCTATTGTAAGCCCTCCTCCGTACAAAGGAGGGCTTCAGAGATGCCTAAAAAGACTAAAAACTCCACCAGATCTGCATCCAAATTATGCTCTGAGGGTTTGTACTTTGGTTGTCACTGACCCTAGGGTTATGCATTTAGTTGGGGAGGACAGAATGCTTAGCATTTTTATTATACATGACATTCTTCCTCGGCAGTAACACACACACTCTTTACATTATGCAAATGCATTTTCTTCTGGCCTCTCATTATTTTAGTGAATCAAGTCTACCAAAGGTCAATGTCTTTGTCAGCAATAGGGTGGATGCTGGCAGTGTGACGTGACAAAAGCTGCAGCCTGTTAGCAGTCACTGTCAGCCGTAAGCTGTGATCCTACCTCTACTGCCTTAGCAGAGCTGTTTTGCTCTCCCTTCACACCAGCCCAGAGGAAAGAATCCCCTCTTCTTTTAATATTTAAAAGCCAGACCTACCTACTTGTCCAAGGACCCAGCAGAATTGCTGCTGGCTGTTTGGAAGGGTCACTTTATCAACTCTTTACTGTAAATACTTTCCACTCCTTCACTCAGCTATCATTCCTGAACCAATGCTCTTGCTTCTCACTTCTCAGAAGACATAACAAACCACAGAGAGACTGGGGAGTGCAGCCACCCACTTGCAAATTCTGAAATATTCTAAGTAGCAGGAGTTCTCAATAGGACCAGTACTTCTCTGTGAGATCTGGATGGCATGTCATCATCATTTCCTTTGGAAAAGCACTGATCTGCCAACCTAGCACCCATATAAACTTTGCACTATTTATTCCAATACAAGTTTTCTTCTAAATTTTATATTCAGATGTATTTTCATTTTATATACAGGTGTGGCAGGAAACTATTTGTTAAAAAAAGTATGTGAGGAGAAAAAAAAGATGTTTGCTGTCAGAATCATAGGAAAAGTGCCACCATATATTTAAAGGATGAACACATGGTGGTGAGGGAGCATAAGTAAGCTGAGGGCAAAGTACCAGCTAACAGCACCCATCTACCCCCAAGGTGGCATATGTGTGATATTCCTTGGACACCCCTGGCTGCCAAAGAACAAAGGAAAGGAAAGAAAGACAAATGGTTGACTGATGGAGATCATAGTCATGTGGGACAGGAGTTTCCTTCAGTTTATGGATAACTTAGTAACCTGCATGAAAAAGGCAATCTTGTCCATAGCCTGATCTCTGGAAACCTATAGACTCCATATTCTAGAGCCCTAATATCACGCTCATCAAGATGAAAGGGGATTTAAGTGCTTGCCGTGGTGATATGGGAACAAAGGCGAATGAAAAAGTAAGTTTCCTTACTGTCTACAGCCCATTGACAAGGCCTTGAAACAGGCAGAGTAACCTTCCTGTAGGAGCTCAGCTGCCTCAATGATGATTCTTTGCAAGAGGCAAAAGGGAATCTTGCCTTAACATTATCCTGACCACCTCCCCCCTCAACAGGACCTGTGAGTCTCCTTAAACACATAAAAATTCCTTTACAAACCTCCTTTATCTTTAAGCCCCAAGCATATGCTGACAATTATGCTCCAAGCATGTGGCCCCTGACATATCTCTGAAGGGTCTCATGACTGAGGTTTTACTAAACAGTAATAAATGATGTTTTCCTAACAGCAAAATCCTCAAGGTCCTAGGAATCTTTCTTCCAAAATTCCTTAAAGATTTATGCTGTCCCTAACCCCCTCCCAACCTGAAGGTATATAATCAGTCACTCTTCACAACCACAGTGCAGATTTTTATGCCCATGGGTCCTGTCCCCATGCTTCAATAAAATCACTTTTTTTTTGCACCAAAGATTTAAGAATTCTTTCTTGGCCATCAGCTCTGAACCCCCACCATCACCCCAAAACCCCACCAGTGGGATTCTAAAATAATGAGACTGATTTTCAAGTGTAATTTACAGATACCTGCTTAAGAATCATATCCATTTTTTTAAATTTGCATCAACTACAAATTATGTTTACCAAAGTTAAAGGATATACTGTAATTTTTATACAAAATCTGGTTAATATGAAATGCCACTATTCTAAAATTTTACAAAGTGAAGTTTTCTGATAGCAACTTTATATGAGAATCAGTTCACTCACATAGTATTATCTTTTTGCAGAAAAGTAAAACTGGAATGCAAAGAGAAAAATTAAGTTTCCCAAGGTCATACATCTGGTTAGTGACTATAAAGGGATTAGAATCCAGATTTGCTAGTACATAATTAATTTCATGCTCCATACTCATCTTGCAAATATCTGAATACCATAGTATAATTGGTTCTTAACAATATACTCCATATATGATACACCAAGGTAAGATGACTTTATCTTGGAAGTGTTGTGGTTTGGTATTCCTAGAAGTGTCCAAAGAGTAACTGGGAACAAGCTATCAGGAAGTTTAGGGAGATTTCTACCCTGGTTTGGAAAAGGTGGGACTTGACTTGAGCTTTGAAGAATGGAATGAGATCCAGACCAACCAAGAGAAGACAAAGAATTTAAGAACAGTCCTAAAAGAGAAAAGAGTGAGAGCTTTTGGGGGCAGTAACTATATTACCACAAACAGAAGACAGGCTGCAACACAGGCTGGAGAAGTCAGGGGAACCAAATGTGGGGTTCTTGGTAGCTTACTGGAGAGGAGATGGTGGTTAGGTGTAATGAACGTAAGTGGGAGCTGGCCTAGATAAATGGCCAGGTCAAAAATAGCTGGCAATGAGAGAGATGTCTTGGAATTTTTCAGAACCTTACTTTCTGCCCAGACCTATTTCTGACACAAACTTGAAATCAGAATTTATATGCTCTTGCTGTACCCAAAGGTGGGTGCACATTACCTGCAGCTTCTAAACAAAACTTATAGTCACATATGGGAAGGTGGTTTTTCAGAGAGCCAAACACACTGAGCAGTAACACACAATGCAGACTCAGGAACCATAGACTTGACTTTCCATAACTTCTCTGGAATATGGTCACAAGGGATCAATGCAAGAAGCAAGTTGAGGACCACAAAAACAAGCGGGGCAACTCTTAGCAAGGAGAAGAAAACAGTGATTGATTTACAGAGAGGGAATTGAGGGTTCTAATACTACAGATAAGTAAAAATAGGAGCTTGTAAAAAAAAAAAGAAAAATTGTTTCATCTTCCTTTTCTCCCTACCTTTACTTCCCACTTCCATGCAAAAGGCATCAGCAAGTGCTGAAGGACCATCATTCATTATAAATGTCCTTAAAGCAACCGAAACATGTGTCTCAGAAGCAGATGCAACCTCACAGAGGTTCAAGAGCCTACAAATGACAATACAGACTGTTACCAGCAAAAAACATGTAGACAACCATCAAAACTCAGAGAAAAAACCTGTTTTCATATTAGGCAAAAAAGTAGGCCAATAACTTAGGTATTTAAATTGATGCATGAACCCCGCAGGGCAGGAGGAAATCCAATGTACTCCAGAACCAAATTACAAGGTAGAAAAGTTCAATTCTCATAAATACATGGATTAACTGATCTGAGAACTGGGTTCAATTGTCACCTTTGGGAAAATAAAATCTGTCATATTAATAACAAGAGTATTAAGATGATCCTCCTATTCAAATGCTAATCACAATAAGGGCTTTTCTGCATGTTATCAAGCAAAATAAAACATTTTTCAAATATAAAGATTCTGCAAACTTCATAATACCTCCAGAGCCTTATTAAAAGTGTTCACATATTTAAGTAAAATTAAATTCCAGCTTAATCACCTAGGGCAGATATCTTTCCATGTGAGGTGGCTTGCCCCTGGAGTGACATCTGAAGAACCATACGCATGGGATTTCACAGTCATTTATCTCTTAGGGCATTACATATATTGAATTCAGATTATTTATGTTGTGAAACTTGTGGGTTTAATGATCTGGAGGCCATGTCCACAACCTTAGTACCTGATCACCTTGGGCAGTGTTGAAGATAGCTGATATTAAACAAACAAACAAACAAACAGACCAAAAAAACACAAAAAAATCTCCCAGAATAAGACTTATTTCTGGAAGGCAAGGCTGCCAAACCCTTATACCTAAGAAGGATTACATTTCATATTCAGAACACCACAGCCTGGATTCTTCAGGTAATTTGGAGATAAATGACAACCTCATTAACCACAGAAGCTTACAGTCCCGTACCCTCTGCACTCACAGCAACAAAGCCAAAGACTCAATCCCAGATTGAGTTCCTTGAAGATTTCATTCAACTATCTAGCCTAGTGATGAGCATCATATGATATTTAGCAAAGTCCTATGGATTTATTCTCATCACTTTATAAAGTGTACTAGTGATGAGGGAGAAAAGGCAAGCTGAGGGCAAAGCACAAGCTAACAACCCTTCCAGCCACCCCACTCCCCAGGTAGGATAGGTGTGACATTCCTCAAAAGTCCTGGCAGCCCAAGAACAAAGGAAAGGGAAAAACAAATGGTTATATGATAAAGATCACAGTCATGAAGGACAGGAGTCTCCATCAGTTTGCAACTGTCTTAATGATTTACAAGAAAAGAACAACCTCCAGAAACCTATAGACTCAGTATCCTGGAGCCCCAACATCACCCTCCTCTCCATAGGAGAGAAAATCTTTTATAATCAGTCACTCCTCACAACCCCAGTACAGCTCTTTCTTCCCACGGTTCCTCTCTGTGCTTAATAAAACCACCTTTCTACACTGAAGACGTCTCAAGAATTTTTTCCTGGCAATCAGCTCCAAACCCCAACACTCCAAACTGTATCTTTAGGAGAATGAACAACACCCAGCTACAGAAACTACCAATTTCTCATTCTGTGTGATTTAACACAATGGAAGCATATTCCCATTCACCTCACAGTCCCCTTGGCTTTCATCGGGCAGACTCCTGGTTCTTATCGACTTGTGTCACCACCATATTTGAGGGCCTTTTCTCACTCCTCCACTGAGTTATTTACATTCACTTAGCCAACTAGTAAAGAGAATAAGTGTAGAAAATAAGGGACAAGAGAAAACGGACTGATAATCCAGTCTCTGCTCTGTAAACTGCCTAATTTGTATATAAATTCAAAAAGAGGAATTTCATAGGAGAACATGGGAATGGTAGAACAAGTGACAAAATCCCCTGAATAAACTATAGCTTTAACAAAGAAAATTCTCAAGAGAAAGTTTATGCCCCATATATCCATTCCCCAGTCAGCCACTGATGCATACATTGTCCACCTAGGCTTTTTCACATTCCCAGGGCTGGATTTGAGCCTCTACAACCATCCCCGTGCCCAAGAGCATGCAGAATTCTGGAAGAGTATGTAGGAAAGGGGAAACAATTAATAGAGGAATACAATATGGTGGGAACAAGAACAGAAACACATTTAAAGGTGCTACCTCTTTTGGATTCCTCTTTGTATCTGCTTAGTCTCAGAGATTCTTTGTGACACAAACACATTTACCTTTGAATTGCCACTTCTTGGTCTCCCGGAAAAGGTGTGAGGACCATGGAGTGTCTAAGAGCAAAAACAAGAGGAAAAATATATAAAATACACAGAATTTTAAAAAATTAAATATTAATGCCTAGTTTATAGCAAAAACCATAAAGGCATTCATTTTTTCTAAGGTAGTCATTCTTTTCATAATAATTTATCCTAAAGAAATCATTCAACAGAAGCAAAATGTTTTATAATCAACAGATCTACTGAAGAGTAAGTTATAATAGTTTAAAAAAAGGAGAAAGAATAGCCAAAATATTCAATACTAAACTTACATTTACTTGATGGAATATGACAGACTCATTAAAATCATACTAAGTTGCCACATCAAAATGTTTATGTCACTGCTATTTTAATACAAGAAGACAATGAAATGTTTCTTTCACATAGACTATAAAAAATGAAAGTAATTGGCTTATTGGGATGATGAAATGACAGGTAATTTTTAATTCAAACATTATCTTCAATATTGCTACATCAGCTCAGTAATTAAAACATTTATACCATCTGCATGTGGGAGGAAAAACATACAATTTATTATTTATTCTGAAAAAAATGACATTTCACAAAATTACTAGCATTTGTCATCTAAGATTTTTTACTTTGATTGCTTAGCCCTCAGAGGGCTGGAATCCTTGGGAATGGGGAAAGCCCACAGACATGGCCACTCCCAGCAGTCGTGATTTGCCGTCTCTTTCCTAAAATCCAGAAAATCCCTAAACTCTGGAGCACAAAGGAATTGTGTTTGCTCTGAGTCATACTTGAGGCAGGAGGTAAACTATAGCTTGAAGACACAATAAATGTCCTCTGGAGTTGAGAACTAAATAAGATAATATATGTGAATTCTCAGATTAGGAATGCTTGGCTCTGTAGTAAATTGCTTCAGGTCAAAATCTGACTTGTCCTCTTACTGTGATATTGGGCAATTTATTTAAAACTTCTGTGCCTCAGTTATATCATCATGTGAAGAAGGGGAAGGAGAAGAGGAGGAGGAGGAGGGGAACTGCTACCACACAGAGGCAGCACAAGGATTAAATGAGATAACGAACATACTTGCTTAGAACTATCTTGGCATATTGTGTATACTCAAATGGGTCAGCTATTTTCTCAGTAATAGTTATGAGGGTGGAAAGAGATTGTATTTTCATTTAAATACAGGTGAATTATATAGAAGCGACCAGGTGTAAAATTCCTCAACTTTCTTCCCTCCCTTCTGTAATTGTCATCTGCGTCTCAGGTGACAGGTATCCTTGTTCTTACCCACTCCACTTGTGTTCTTGTCCCTATCTCTTCAAATCCTCCATATTAACCAATAATTCTTCTCTCATCTTTTCTTTATCTTCAACCAGCCCCTTTTGGTTATCTTTCAACCCACTCTTGTAAATATATTCAAATCTCTAACATTCTCTGGAAAAAAAAAAATCTTTCCCAGATCATTTTTAAGCCTACTCTTTCTTTCCCCTTCAATTCTCAACTCAATTTCCAGCTGTAGCCATCTGCTCTGTTACACTCAGTTTTTAATCTACCCTAAATAGTTTCTGGCCAGACCATTCCATTGAAACTGCCCTGGCTGAAGCTATCAATGAGCTTCATATCAGCAAAGAATATTTTTCATTACTTATTAGATTTCTCTAATAAATTTAATATAATTTTATTATTTATTTCTGTTATTTATGTTTATTTTCTTCAGTCTTTCACTCTTATTATCTGTACCTCCTTGGCTTCTGTAATTCTATTCACATCTTTCTGTCTGCATCCGCTACTTTACTACCTTTTCATTTCCAGATTCCTCCTCCATCAACCAGTAAAACCTGAGCATCCCTCAAATTCCGCCATTTAATCGCTGCTCTTCTCTCTCCCAAGAAAGGCTCGTCAACCTCCAGTGACTCCTAGTTTTACTTATGATGTTGAAATTGATAACTTCCAAATCTATATTTATATCCTTGACCAGTACTCTGAGCATATTAGAAACAAGAGCGAAATAGCACTAAGCCTGGTACATATTGACAATAAATATTTGTGGAAAATATACAGCATTTCAATGTCCCAGACATGCCTCAATGGCCAAAACTAACCTGAGGAAAAATCCCAGAGGGGAAGCAAAACTTCTCTTTATTATTAGCTTCTGTGAATGGCTACAACACCCAGCCATTTACTCAAATCAGGGATGTGGATGTCATCAAAACTCTTCAATCTATCCTCTTTCCATATCATGCTCCTTCAAGTTACCAGTAAATAGTGTTGATTTTACCTCCTGGAATATCCCAAATCCATTCTTCTATTTCATCTCTACTTCTCTAGATGATTTCATCATCTTCTGCCTGAAACACTGCAGTAAGGAGCCACCTAATTGGTCTTGCCTGAGAGTTTGACCTGTCTGAAATTTACTCTGCCCTCCAGAAAATCTACCTAAAACACAATAAATACTTCTCTCTTTGCAGACCTTCAGTGGCCTTTTATTACTTGTATTATTCTGATAATGTGCCAGATTTTCAGCATGCCATGCCCCTTCAACCATGTTTGCTCTTTGACTCACCTTGGTATGTACTTGACCATTTTTAAGACTTATTTTCTGTAGTAAAACATAGTATATAATGAAAAGTCTCAGTTTTATAATTCTCCATGGACTCATTAAAGCAAACTCAAATTCTGTAGACTCAGAACTTTCCTTCAACTATAGCCTCAAATAATTAAAATATAGTTTTTAGATTATGACATCATAGGCAAAAGTCACCAAACACACAAGAAGGCATCCTGAACAGGACCAGACAGAAACAACAGATCATAGAATCAGATGTCCAAATACTTTAACTGTGGAATTATGAGACACTGAATAGAAAATAAATATGTTAATACATTAAAAGGGAAATTTAAAATGTAAGAAAATACAAAATGCGAGACTTATTTGGAAAAAAAGCCAAATATGTCTTCTGAAAATAGAAAGTATAGTATTAGAAGTTTTGAAAAATCTATAACGGCAGGCTTAAAGGTAAGTAGACATGATTGAAGAAATAACTGATGCAGTTATCTAAAATGTAGCTAAAAGAGATGTGAAGTATGAGAAAGAGGTTATGAGACAAAGTGAGAATATCCATAATACACCTAATCTAGAATAAGAATAGATGAGGGATGAGTAGAAGCTGTATTTTAGGAGATAATGACAAAAAGTTTTCTAGAACTGGGGTGCCTGGGTGGCTCAGTCAGTTAAGTGTCTGATTTCGGCTCAGGTCATGATCTCACGCTTTGTGGGTTTGGTCCCCACATCGGGATCTGTGCTGACAGCTCAGAGCCGGGAGCCTGCTTCAGATTCTGTGTCTCCCTCTCTCTCTGCCCCTCCCCACTTGTGCCCTCTCTCTCTCTCTCTCTCTCTCTCTTTCTCCCCCAAGAATAAATAAAACACTAAAAAATAAAAACAAAAATAAAGTTTTATAGAACTATTAACAGTTAGGCATCAATAGCTTCAGGAAAACCACACACCTATTTAGCTAATTACTAACTATCAGAAACAAGCAGATGACTCTAGAAATGGCCATAGTAAAAATACAGATTACTTACAGAGAACAATTATTGGAATAGCAGCTGCTTTCTGAGCTGCAGCGATGAAAACTGGAACACAGTATAATAAAATATTCATTGTCTAATAGGCAATAACTGTCAATGTAGAGCTGTGTTCACAGTGAATGTATCTTTCAAGAATGAGGTATAATAAATACAGTTTTTGACAAGCAAAAAGTGTGAATTTGCTACCAGCAGATCTCACATTCTACTGGTAGGTATGTAAATTGATAAGACCAATTTAGAAAACAGTTTGGGATTACCCATTCTAGTACACTTGGACATGCACACACCCTCACATCCAAATTCTACTCCTACACATGCACCATAGGAAAAACTCTCATATATATGCACTAAGAAAAATGTATGGGAATATTCATAGTGGACACAATGTCAATAAGTAGGATATTAAAATGGGAAACTATTATTATTATTATATATTAATACAATGTAACAAATAGGTAAATCACAAACTGAAACAACAAGGCACAGAATATATGTAGTATGACCCCATAAATTTTCAAACACATGGAAAGCTAAACCATGTATTATTTAGAGGCATAAATGTATGGTAAAAAATAAGAAAAAATAATAAAGAAAATCAAGAATCTGATAAATGCAAAAATAAGGACAATGTTACCTGAGTGGGGTGGAAAGCAATGGAATGAGAAGTAGTATCATGGACTTCATGAGTCATGACCATTTTTAAACGGAGAAGAGGATACATGAGTGCTCACTATATTGTTATCCTTTATCTTATCTTTGTTTTTATAAATATTCATATGTATCTACCCAATATTTAATCTGAAAAGTTAAAGTGAAGAAAAGGCATCCAGTCAACACTCAGTTTTCTTCCTAATTGCCTGTACACAAGCTTCTCCTGTGTGGAATACTGCTCTCTCCTACTTTGGTCTGGCTAATACTTGTACTTACTTTTACTCTCAGAACTTTTTATCAACCCCATGGTGGATTTAAGGTCTGTCTTCTGCAACCATTCACACAAATACAGATATACACACCTTCCGTCATTCTTTTTGAGTGCAAACCAATCTTTATCATGTTTTATCTAATATGCTGAAGACACTTTACTTTCATTTCCCCAGCACATTGCACGTTCTTATAAAGTGGGCATTTCCTCTTATTTTGCATGCCCAGTGTCTGGCTCATATTAGATAGTCAATGAAAATTACATGGATTGTCACTTGGTAGTAGAGTTATGTCCCTATATCCATCAGAGTCATTCTGGAGGAGGTGAAAACTGAACAAGTTCTGAAGGGAGAAAGAAGAGGAGAATAAGGAATTGGAAGGCTGAAATGACTAGGAATTCCATCAGGATTATAAATTATTCTGGTGTTGTTTCTACAATTATGGGTAGAAGTTCTTACTGCCCCAATAATACACATGTGCATCTGTGCTTCCAAGTCTTGATTCAATCCTTCTTTCTCTTGGTATGTGGAATTTGCTCCTCTTCCATTCACACTCAACCCATGTATTAAAGAACTGGATCCTAGGAAGACAACTTTCCTCATTCATCTCCAGTGCTTATGGATCATTTAATTATATCATAAATCATTAACTGAGCTGGTGGTGAGCTGGTCACTTCATGTTTTCATGACTCCTGTTAACCTTCGAAATATAAATAGCCCTGTAAGACAAGTAAGCCATTTGGGGTCTAACTTATGTAAGATTTTTTTTTCCAAGGACAATGTTTGCCATATAAGAAAACACACCAAGAATAACTTTAGCTATGGATGAGAGATTAAAAAAAAATAAGTCCAAGATTTCTAGAACCCAGTTCTCATATAAGCAAAGATAATACCCTTGTTTGTCATCATCAGCAATACACATTTCCATAGTACTGTTCTCCAGGGATATATCTTCTCAGGGCCAAACAAAGAGGTTCTATTGAGTACCTAATATGCATTTAACTCTAAGGAAATAAGGAAACAGTACTTTGTCTTAACCTTTATGATATAAAAATCATTTGTTGAGAAAACAGTAAAGCATCCATTTGGCAGCAAATAATATAAAGAGGCTATTCAACTTCATTATAAGTATTAATGAACATCTATGACATATACAACATTCTTCTAGGTGTGGGAAATAACTAAGATTGAATTATGTTGTGAAATCTAGTCTTCCAGATATTTTGAGTAGCCATCAAGCCTCCTCTATTTTCGCTGCCTCTCAGAATCTAGAATGGTGCTTTAAACAGGTTCCATGCTCAATCAAGGTGTGTTTAAGACGATCATGGCAGCTATGTCTATATAGTGGAAGTTGGTGAACTAGTTTGTTGTTTTAGAATACCTCAGTGGCTTTGGAATTGTATAGGGCAAAGACATGGTTTTGAGTATATTTTATGTGTATTTATTACAAGCGGATTCTGACTATTTCCTCCATAGTGGTACTGTCCACTATCTACTGAACTCATACTTCTTCCATTAACCTGAACTCAAGTGTTGCTGGACATGCTATTGGTCTGAGTTAGCATGAAGTAGGCTATCAATCACAATTGTCCTGTGAGCACCCTCCACTGCCCACCCAACCATGTCTGGATCACTATCTAAAGAATTGCCTGAGAGCTGAAGGAACCAAATGTGGAAAAAAAGAAGGGTGGAGGGTAGGACTACTTTCCTCTGGCTCACTCATAATGCCTCAGGTTTAGAGGAAAATCACAATGGGATCCTTGAGTTCTCCATCATCTTTACTACAGGAAATCCAGGCTCCTATTTCCTTCCTATCTGAGGACATACATAGCTTATGCACCCCCTTCCTGTCAGCCATTTCAGTTACTCAATACAACAGTTGATTCTCTTTTATAATAGCTCTTTCCTTTCTTACTACTCCTAAGGGATAAAAACTGGTTTATTACATTTTCAAAGATCCTGCTTCTCACTCAGTGTTCTTCATCTAAAGACTCTGTCTTTTGGCTTCATTCTCTCTTCCATCACTGATGGAAACATAAAGGGCCAGGCATCATTGGATATGTACCACAAAGGCCAGGCAGCTAGTAGACACAATCTACTATAATTCTCATAACACCAAATCAGCTGTTATTATTATCCTTATTTGCAGATAAGGGATCTACATTTCAGAGAAATTAAGTGAATTGCCTATTCTATTCAGAATTGCAATTCTGAATTAAACCAACCATTCAAACTTTCAAACAAATTGGATCAAACCCAACCTTGTGTTGTTTACACTAACCCTACCATAACCCTTTGTTTTGTTTGTTTTTTTTTTTAATTTTTTTAACGTTTTATTTATTTTGAGACAGGGAAAGACAGAGCATGAACAGGGGAGGGTCAGAGAGAGGGAGACACATAATCTGAAACAGGCTCCAGGCTCTGAGCTGTCAGCACAGAGCCCGACGTGGGGCTCGAACTCATGGACCACAAGATCATGACCTGAGCCGAAGTTGGCCACTTAACCGACTGAGCCACCCAGGCGCCCCTTGTTTTGTTTTTTAAATGTTTATTTATTTTTGAGAGACAGAGCATGAGCAGGGGAGGGACAGAGAGAGAGGGAAACACAGAATCCGAAGCAGGCTCCAGGCTCTGAGCTGTCAGCACAGAGCCCAATGCAGGGCTCAAATTCATGAACCGTGAGATCATGACCTGAGCTGAAGTCAGAAGCTCAACCAACTGAGCCACCCCCAAAACCCCTTGTTTTTTAAGGAAGGAAGAAACACTAACAGTAAGGGAGATTCTACTCTCTAGAAAAAAAACTTATAGAATTTTATCATGAGAACTTCACTAGGGAATATTTCATATTTCCTAAGAATATATGAATATAAATATTTCATAAGAAAAGAAGTTTTATGTGTGTGCATATATGTGCTAAATCTTAGTTCACTGTAAATTATTGACCCTTTTATATAAAGAATTTGAAAATATTTGTTTTTTTTTTTTTTTTTTTTTTTTTTGCAGATTCCAAGATTTTCATTGTTCTTACATTCTTAGGAATTAAGAAAAAAGAGGATGGTCTCTGAAGTGTTCTCTAGTAATCCTCAAAAGAAATATAAAATGTGACCTATACTTCCTTAGCCAAAACTAAATATAAAATCTGCCACCCTGAGATGAGTAGTCCTTATGCTAACTCTTGGAAAGGAATGGCCTGTTTCCTCTCAATTCCATCTGGATCTTTCTATTCAGCTGAGATTAATGGATTCAGCTAATGAGTCACCCTGTCAGTGTCTAGTTGTTTAGCACTGGAGGAAAAAAAAACTCCCACCTCTCCTTATAGCAATTAAATTTCTTAGCTGAAGAAAACATGTTAAAGGAATATATAAAGTTATGAAAAATAGAAGATCTGCTTCTTTCCAAATAACAGTAAGGGTATTTTATGATGTATGATTCCAAAATGGCCACATTTGGATGGGTTCAGATATAACAGGGTATGTACAAATTGGATTTGGTATTTACTGCAGCAGTTGAATGAGATATTATGACCTTTCCTTTACATACTTGGCTGCCCAATGTATTACATGTGTGATTAATGTGGATGTGTGTGTATATGTGGATGTGTGTGCTTACCAACTCTGCCTATTTCCTTTGTGGAACACGATGGATGATGACTGTAAAATGATTACTTATGGACTACCAGAAACTAGAGCCCCTTAAATACAGAATCCCAACTTTATGCCCTTCTTTTTTCTGTAATTGACTTCCTCAAGAATTAGACTTAGGTGAAGAAGAAGGAGGAAGAGGACATTTCTGAGTGCCTCTGATTCACAGGAATAGCTTATTTATGTTGGTTGTAATTATGTCATTCCAGGTGATGAATAAGAGAGAAAGAAAGAAAAGGCAGGACCAGAAGAGCCACAAACAATATTTCAGGACAGATATAATGGTGAGTACAGGTGATGACCTACAAGTAAGGATTTCTGGGAGAAAAAGATCACAATGAAGCACTGAGACAAACTGGAGACAAACATGCCAAAGCTAAAAGAAAGTTGTGTTTTATAAAGTTTCAGGTACCTGGAAACAAAATCCCAGTTTATGACCCATGAGAATGCATAGTCTAACAAGATGAGAAGCCCAGGACATTAATCTGTAGTACTTTCAGGAAAATTCAAGACTCAAAGTCTCAGTAGGTTTAATAAATGTCACATGTGTTAGGTTAAGATGTTCAGAGTCAGTTTTTGGGAGTAATGAATGGTTAAATACAATAACTTGTATCTCCTAAAAAATAATTACAGAGGATGAACCTGGGACGCACTCATCAGAAAAATGCTAAACTCATGAGTCTTTAGATGTGGTCCTGGGAAGACTATTTCCAACAAAAGAGACATACTTCCTAAGGACTGAATCAGCATCAGGAAGGCTGGACTAGCACTGACATGGAAAGAAAGACACCATGAAAATTGTTTTCCACAACCTTGAAAGTGGAGAGAAGCCTTGGGTGTTTACTACTTCAAGGGGCTCCTCTGGTGGTGGGAAATGCAGTGGATTATACAAACAACATATATACGATATGTGTATATATATATACACATATACGTATATATACATATATATGTGTGTGTGTGTGTATATATATATATATATATATATATATGAAAAGTATAATCTTATAGATAAAGGATATTAAAAATCAATATGATATTTATCTCTTCAAACAGTTGAATGACCCATTTGGTCATACTGTATTATTATTTTTATATATTATCAAATCCAGTATGCTAAAATTTTCTTTAGAATATCTGCATCTGGGGACGCCTAGGTGGCTTGGTCGGTTGGGCGGCCGACTTCGGCTCAGGTCATGATCTCGCGGTCCGTGAGTTCCAGCCCCGCGTCGGGCTCTGGGCTGATGGCTCAGAGCCTGGAGCCTGTTTCGGATTCTGTGTCTCCCTCTCCCTCTGCCCCTCCCCTGTTCATGCTCTGTCTCTCTCTGTCTCAAAGATAAACGTTAAAAAAATTAAAAAAAAAAAAGAATATCTGCATCTGTGTCATAAAGAATATTGGTCATAAGGTTTATTCTCTTTTTTTCTTTTTTATTATTTTATTTTTCATCATGATAAGTGTACTCTTTAATCCCCATCATCTATTTCACCCATCCCCTCACCAACCTCCCCTGTGGTAACCATCAGTTTGTCATCTATACTTAAGAGTCTGTTTCTTGGCTTGTTTCTCTCTTTTCTTCCCTTTGCTTATTTGTTTCTTCAATTCCACATGTGAGTGAAATCATATAATATTTGATTTCTCTAACTTATTTTGCTTAGCTCTACTAGAAGCTAGCTAGCTCTATTAGAAGCTAGATACTCCCTAGCTCTATTCACGTTGTTACAAATGCCAAGATACCATTCTTTTTTTATGGCTGAATATTACATTGTATGTATGTGTGATATACATGTGTGTGTGATATACATGTGTGTGTGTGTGTGTGTGTGTGTATAATATCTTTTTTATCCATTCGTCTATTGATGGACATTCAGGCTGTTTCCATATTTTAGCTACTGTAGATAATGCTGCTCTAAAGATAAGGGGTGCATGTATCCCTTTGAATTAGTATTTTTGTATACTTTGGGAAAATACGTACTAGTGGAATTGCTGGATCTCAGGGTAGTTCTATTTTTAACTTTTTGAGGAACTTCCATACTGTTTTCCAGGGTGGCTGCACCAGTTTGCATTTCCACCAACAGTGCAAGAGGGATCCCCTTTCTCCATACCCTTGGCAACACTTGTTGTTTCTTGTGTTGTTGATTTTAGCCATTCTGACAGGTGTAAGATGATATCTCATTGTGATTTTAATGTGCATTTCCCTGATGATAAATGACTGTTGAGCATCTTTTCATGTGTCTGTTGGACCACTGTTGTATTCTTTGGAAAAATGCCTGGTTATTCCTTCTGCCCATTTTTAAATTGGAATATTTTGGCTTTTGGGTGTTGAGTTGTATCAGTTCTTTATATATTTTGGATACTAACCTTTTATCAGATA
The DNA here is from genome assembly GCF_024362965.1 of Panthera pardus. NCBI lineage: Eukaryota > Metazoa > Chordata > Mammalia > Carnivora > Felidae > Panthera > Panthera pardus. Next base: position 24,086,206 of record NW_026526832.1, read on the forward strand.
TGCCATTTGAAAATATCTCCAACCATTCAGTAGATTGCCTTTTAGGTTTTTTGTTTGTTTGTTTTTTGTTTCATTAGCTGTGCAGAAACTTTCTATTTCAATGTAGTCCCAATAGGTTTTTTTTTTTTTTTTTTTGGCTTTGATTTCCCTTGCCTCAAGAGACATATATATATATAAATTACAGTCTGTTGTTACAGTCTGAAGGTTTGTTTTCTTATAATATCTTTGTCTAGTTTTTTCATCAGGGTAATACTAGCCTGAAAACATAAGAAGTATTCTCTCTGGTTCAATTTTTTGGAAAGGTGTGTTTTTGTTGTTGTTGTTGTTGCTGCTGCTGTTTTGTTTTTTGGGTTTTTTTGTAGAATTGGCAGTATTTCTTCCTTAAATAATCACCAGAATTCACCAGAGAATACATCTGGATGAAGGATTTTCAGTGTGGAAGATTTTTCACTAGAAATCACACTATTGTGGTTGATTTAGACCTATAACATTTCTTTCACAATTAGGTTTTCTAGCTGGAGTCAAAGAATTTGTTTGTTTCTTCTAAATTAATATGTGTCGAATGTGTACCAATGTCACCTTTTTCAATTCCAACACTGACAATTTTGTATCTTTCTTTCATTGTTTTGATTAGGCAGGTTAAAGATTTATCCATTTCTTAAAATCTTTTCAAAGAACAAAAAAAGATCATTTGGTTTTAATGTCTTTCTCTATTTTTCCTGTTTTTTAGTATACTGATTTTTATCCATTCTTTTCATTTATTCTGTAAGTAATTTGCTCTTAATGTATTAGTTTTGTAAGGTGAGCTCAGGTCATTGGCTTTATGTGATTCTTGTTTTCCAATATAGGCATTAATGGTATAAATTTCCCCCCAGCTATTGCTTCAGTTTTATCCCAAAATTTTGATTTGTTGTGTTTTCATTTGCATCCAGGACAAAATGTTAATATCTCTTTTGCTTCTCTTTTGGATATGGGTTATGTAGAAGCATGATATTCAGTTTCTAAACATTTGGAAACTTTTCAGAGATCTTCCTATTTTTTTTCTAATTTAGTTCCCTTGTTGTCAGAGACTCTCTCTCTCTCTCTCTATATATATATGTGTGTGTGTGTGTGTGTGTGTGTGTGTGTGTGTGTGTATACACACACACGTATATATATATATATATATATATTATATACACACGTATTATATATATATATATATATATATATATATATATATATATATATATATTAAAGAGTGAAATCTATTTTAATGCCTGAATATTTTTTTCCTGGTAAATGTCCCATGTTCACTTGAAAAAAATATGTATTTTGCTATTGTTAGGTGCTGTGTTCTATAAATATCAATAAGCTCAGGTTGGTTCATTGTTGTGATGAACAATTTTATGCATCAACTTGAGTGGGCTAAAAGATGCCTAGAAAGCTAGTTAAACATTATTTCTGAGTGTGTCTATAACAGGGGTTCTAGAATAGGTTAGCATTTAAATCAGTGGACTGAGTAAAGATCATCAATATGGGTGAGCATCATCCAATCTGTCAAAGGCCTGAAAAGAACAAAAAAGTTGGAAGAGGGACAAATATGCTCTCTGCTTGAGCACCTAATTGTGCCATTGGACATCAGAAGTTCTGTTTTCTGGGCCTTTGGATTCAAACTGGAACATATAACATTAGCTCCCTCATTCTCAGGCCTTTGGGTTGGATTGAAACTGAACCAACAGCTTTCCTGGGCTCCCATCTTGAAGATGGTAGGTCATGGGACTTGTCAGCCTCCATAATCATGTGAGCCAACCCCTCATAATAAGTTTCTTTCTATGTATCTTTTTATAGACATTCCATTGGTTCTATTTCTCTGAAGAATCCTAACTAACACAGTTGTGTTATTCAAGTCCTTTATATACTTAATGATTTTCTTTTTACTTGTTTTATCTACTATTGAGGTAGGAATACTGAAGTATCTAATTACAATTGTAGCTTATCTATTTCTTCTTTAAGTTATATCAAGTTTGCATGTATATTTTATTTATTTTATTTTATTTTTAATTTGCATCCAAATTAGTTAGCATATAGTGCAAAAATGATTTCAGGAGTAGATTTCTTAGTGCCCCTTACCCATTTAGCCCATCCCCCCTCCCACAACCCCTCCCATAACCATCAGTTTGTTCTCCATATTTATGAGTCTCTTCTGTTGTCTCCCTCCCTGTTTTTATATTATTTTTGTTTCCCTTCCCTTATGTTCATCTGTTTTGTCTCTTAAAGTCCTCATATGAGTGAAGTCATATGATTTTTGTCTTTCTCTCATTTCACTTAGCATAATACCCTCAAGTTCCATCCACGTAGTTGCAAATGGCAAGATTTCATTCTTTTTGATTGGCGAGTAATACTCCATTGCATATATATACACCACATCTTCTTTATCCATTCATCCATAGATGGACATTTGGGCTCTTTTCATACTTTGGCTATTGTTGATAGTGTTGCTATAAACATGGGGGTGCATATGTCCCTTCAAAGCAGCGTACCATTATCCCTTGGATAAATGCCTAGTAGTGCACTTGCTGGGTCATAGGGCAGTTCTATTTTTAGTTTTTAGAGGAATCTCCATACTGTTTTCCAGAGTGTCTCCACCAGCTTGCATTCCCACCAACAATGCAAAAGAGATCCTCTTTCTCTGCATCCTCTCCAACATCTGTTGTTGCCCAAGTTGTTAATATTAGGCATTCTGACAGGTGTAAGGTGGTATCCATCGTGGTTTTCATTCGTATTTCCCTGATGATGAGTGATGTTGAGCATTTTTTCATGTGTCGGTTGGCCATCAGGATGTCTTCTTTGGAGAAGTGTCTATTCATGTCTTTTGCCCATTTCTTCACTGGATTATTTGTTTTTTGGGTGTTGAGTTTGATAAGTTCTTTGTAGATTTTGGATACTAACCCTTTATCTGATATGTCATCTGCAAATATATTCTCCCATGCTGTCAGTTGCCTTTTAGTTTTGCTGATTGTTTCTTTCGCTGTGCAGAAGCTTTTTATTTTGCTGAGGTCCCAGTAGTTCATTTTTGCTTTTGTTTTCCTTGCCTCCAGAGATGTGTTGAGTAAGAAGTTGCAGCAGCAAAGATCAAAGAGGTTTTGCCTGCTTTCTCCTTGAGGATTTTGATGGCTTCCTGTCTTACATTGATGTCTTTAATCCATTTTGAGTTTATTGTTGTGTATGGTGTAAGAAAGTGGTCCAGGTTCATTCTTCTTCATGTTGCTGTCCAGTTTTCCCAGCACCACTTGCTGAAGAGACTGTCTTTGTTCCATTGGATATTCTTTCCTGCTTTGTCACAGATTAGATGGCCATTTGTTTGTGGGTCCATTTCTGGGTTCTCTATTCTGTTCCATTGATCTGAGTGTCTGTTCTTGTGCCAGTACCATACTTGGTGATTACAGCTTGAAGTCTGGGATTGTGATGCCTCCTGCTTTGGTTTTCTTTTTCAAGATTGCTTTGGCTATTCGGGGTCTTTTCTGGTTCCATACAAATTTTAGGATTATTTGTTCTAGCTCTGTGAAGAATGCTGGTGTTATTTTGATAGGGATTGAATTGAATATGTAGATTGCTTTGAGTAGTATCGACATTTTAACAATATTTATTCCTATCCAGGAGCATGGAATTTTTTTCCATTTTTTTTTTGTGTCTTCTTCAATTTCTTTCATAAGCTTTCTATAGTTTTCAGTGTATAGATTTTTTACATCTTTGGTTATATTTATTCCTAGTTATTTTATGGTGCATGTATATTTTAAAGCTCTATTTTTGGGAATATAAATGTTTGGGATTGTGATGACCTTTTGATGAATTGACCTTTTTAACATTATGAGGTGACCTTCTGTTTACCTAATAATATATTGCCTCTCTGCAATCAAATTCATGTGACCTTAAAAAGTCACCATAGCTTTATTTTCATTAATGTTAGCATGCTATACCTTTTTATATCCTTTTATTTTCAACTTATATCATTATATTTAAAGTGCATTTCTTTTTGGGTCTTCCTTTTTTATTCAAACTGAAAATCTTGAATTTTTATTGGGATTTTTAAACCATTTACATTCAGTATAATTTTGAAATGGTGAGGTTTAAGTCCAATGTCTTGAAAACAATTGTTTCATACATTTTATCTGTCTTTTGAATATTTGGAGGATGAACTCAGATACTTTTATTACATATTAACCATATGTGGAAATTGTTATATTGGAATTTAATTACATGTTTACATTTCTATCTCATACTCTGTCATTAATACATTAAGAACAGAAAATGCCTCATTCATCTTTCTTGAACTTTTGACATTATTGGTACTTTAGAGATAGAATCTAAAGTGCTTGACTATATTTGTACAGCAAATAATGGCATGAATACATCCATTCATTCTTCACAGAGGAGTATCAGTTGCAAATGGATGCTTTATATTAAAGTTAACTCCTCATTACAAGGCCATAAATATCATCTGGGTTGACTATTGTGCTTCTATTCTATGATCTCAGACTCTATTTTTAACTTTAAAGCACAGTGGAGGGGGACACTTGGAACAGATTTGATGATTTATCAAATATACCACAGGTATTCCAGTGGGAGTGTTATTGAATCAAGTATATGTTCCAACAGGATGTAACAGAGAAAACTAGCATTAATTACTTGCCTGATGACTTCTTCTTGTCTTACAGAATAAGATACTTGTTTTAAGCTGCATAAATGCTGTTAATTCAATACTGGAAAGAAACAGAAAGGAATATTTGACAAGCACAGCTATTGCATTTGATTGAAATACTGGTTTTATCCCTCTGAAAATCCCAAATGTGGAAAAGTGCAAAACCATATGAGAAATTTGACCTGTCTTGATTAGTCAGAATTTCTTTTTAAGTTTATGTATTTATTTTGAAAGAGAGTGTGTGTGTGTGTGTGTGTGTGTGTGTGTGTGTGTGCGCGCGCGCAAGAGAGAACACATACCATGCTAGCATGAATCAGGGAGGGAAGAGGGAGAGCAGAGAGAGAGGGAGGGAGAGAGAATCCCAAGCAGGCTCTGCACTGTCAGCACAGAGCCCAACATGGGGCTCGAACCCACTGAGATCAAGACCTGAACTGAAACCAAGAGTCCGACACTTAACTGACTGAACCACCCAGGCACCCCTCAATTAATCAGAATTTTTAAAACAGTAACACTGATTTTAAAACCATCTTCAAAGAATTAAAGAACAATTGGTTCAAATTAAGTTAAAAAATATTATTTTCTGAATACATGTATTAGGATTAATTGAACTTGATCAATATTAATGCTATAAATACACTTTTAATTTCTTTTTTAATGAACAACTTTTGTGCTCATTGAGGTATAACAAACATAAGATGCTTGGATTTACTTATTAAGCCACAGATAAAATTTTGCTGTACATTTGGACTGGTACTAACTAGAAATTTTAAGGGGAAGAAAAAAACAGCCACATCTTATATTTTGAAGAAGTTGTAGAAAATCTATCCTTAAAGAATGCATTTTCCAAAAGGAAAAAAAAAGAATATGACTTTCTCTCCTTAAAAAAAAAACTATGAGAATATGAGTGAAAGATGAAAAATGATTCTTTCTCCGTACAGTGAAACCACAGGCAAAACAGAATAGTTTTGCCATCTTTGGAGCTATAGAGTGAAAAATGAGTACCTAGAAGTAGATAATTCTATTCTGGTTGTTCAGTTAAAGCAACTTACGGGAAACATTTTTCCATATAGATAGATAGATAGATGGATAGATGGACAGATAGATGTATATACTTGAAATATTATAGATTGGCCAACATATAAACTGGTAATATTCAAAGTATGTGAAAGACAAAATTATAATTGGACATCTTTTATCACAAATGACTTAAAAGTGAGATTGGGTTCCATAGAATATGAATCATCTGAATACTTACATATTCTGTTGCATCAACTTGGTGAGCTATTGCCACTGCTGCTCTAGCGTGTAATTTATTAATAGTAATATTAGGCAATATTCCCTTGATTTCCGTAACTGTAGTTTCCTAGGACAGTGTGATGCCACAAATAAGCTAGGATAATGGTTGTTGTCATCTGTATTCATCACTTTGGAAAGCTGCTCCAAAAACAGAACTACTAGTAATAGTTACCATGTCTGATTTTGTGTTCAAGAAAGTGTTATGATTTTAATAAATGCTTGTCCTGTTATGAACTACAGTTTGCTGGTCTCCTGCCAGCAACACTGAAGTTTACCTAAACCAGGTAGGTCTTTAAGGGACTGTTCCCAAAGGCTTAAAATTACACAAAGGCACACTTAATAATTTACCTGGACTGAAGTTGCACTTCAAGGCATACTGTCCCAACCAGCCGTATAGGCTGGCAAGATAGTTTACATGTACAAGAACTCACAGTCCCAGACTTTCCTCCCCTGAGGGATGTTTTTCCAGTTTTTCTTTAAGCACATCATACTGTTTCCTTCCATTTAAAGGCCTTGGCCTTCTACCACTGGATAATAGCATGTTTGAGTACAGAAGTGACATTTGGAGAGCAGCTCTTGAATGAGGAAGACCTGAAGGACTGTGGCAGGAAGGGTAGTTTACAAATGTCAGAGATGATTATTCCCCAGAACATAAAATAAAGGTAAATAGAGAGCATAAATCTTGCCTTTCCACACTGAAGCTTTTATTGTGTTTGCCCCTAGTTATTGCAAATCCAATTTTCATTGGAATCCCATTGGGAGTGTGGCTCACACTAATTTTTGAGCTTGAAGAATTATCAGGGAACAAAATCATTGTATTGCTTTTGGACTCCAGTGCAAATCTAGTATGAATATGGAATAGGCATTTCTGTACATTGAGAAAGTGTGTTTCTTTTCAGCTTAAAAAAACAAGCTACAAGAGACATATTTCTCTCCAAACATTAAGAAACAACTGAGCTAAGTTGCAAAATACCTTCTCTTCCTAGGTTGCCAGAACATGAAAAATTGCAGAGCTTCTAGGCCTTGAGCCAACCTTATTCAGGACTCAGGAAAGAAAAAAAAAACCAGTCTGGGTAAATTCTCAATGTAAACTGCTATGGGAGCATGCTACTGTGTAAGCTTAAAGAGAGGATGCACCTGTACGTCTGTCTTGCCTTTTCGTTATTCCATCCTGGACAAGAGGCAAACCAAGTTTAAATGCCCCCACCAGCCTCCCTTTCACTCAGCTCATTCAGGTAATCTTTACAGGCTGCATCCACACACTGTGGCTACACACATTTCCCAAGTATTTCCAAATCAAGTGGTTAGATTTATCAATTAAAAGGAAAAAAGTAGATAATAGTCACATTGTATGATTGAACTGACAAGGTCTAAAACCAACAAACAATTCCACAACAGCCCTGATTTTCTACTGTGTTTAATTCCAGATACTTTTCATCAGTTGAAATAATCCCCCAAAATCCAATATATTAAAATGAATAAGCCAGAGGACTCTGGCTTAAATGTTCACAGAGATCTTTGAGCCATCCTTCCCCTTCTAGAGTACTTCCCCTTCCCTGAACTATTGCTAAGACCCCATGGCTTCACCTGGCTCAGTGTACAAATCTCCATCATAGGATTACCCAGGCTCAGATGCAGGCCATGTGTATCCCAAACCTATAATCATCACTAAAATGAGGTATGTGTTGAAGTGGGACAAGATTAATGGAAGAGATACTAGTATTCAAATATGTATTAAATAGAGTCTAAGAGAAGCCAGATGAAGTCAACTCTGATCTTCTTGATATCTGTCTAATGATGAGTAAATAAAATAGTAACCCCTCCTTATAGTCATGATCATCTCATTCTTCATCAGTTTTTGAGGATACCTATACATGATTCTCCTTTTGAACTTCCAAGGAGATGGAAATGCTCACCTCAATATGCCAGGGACCCACAAATCTAAAGGTCATTGTTTCTTCCCAGATTAACACTGTCTTCCCTGTGCTTGAATCTCTGATGATACCTTGAGCCCCTCTGACCTTCTGCAACCATCTCCTAGCAATTTTCTATTCCCAATAAATATGAAGCTCAAGAAGGCTCCTGTTAAAATTGAGGCAGATCTTTGTTTAACCCAGGCCATAGATACATTCTGGTTTGCTCTTCAAGATTAACTTAACTTGAATATCTTAGTTAAAAGAATTCTAACCCATACTGGCCAGGTACTCGTCCCAATTGATGTTCCTCCGTGAATCACTAAGTCTCCTGAACATCAGAAAACATTGCCATGTCTTCTACTGCTTTTCCAGAGGCCACCTGAAATTCCATGTCTCTAGACAAGTGACAACCTCTTTTTACAATGGAAAACTTACAGAGTGGCCCTGGACTTCATATTAGGCTCTAGGAATGCTAGTTGCTATGTAACACTCATGCTGATATTTTCCAAAATAACCCATCCAACTTATGTAATAGAATATTCAGGGAACAAAAAAAAGTAAATCTTTTCCCAATAGGGTAGATACCTTGCTCTAGAAGGAATTAGTTTTTGAATTTTCAAAGATAAAAAAGAAATGACTAGAGGCTGAGTATGTGTCCAGGTAGGGAACATATGGGAAATCTCTGTAATGTCCACTCAATTTTTCTGTAAACCTAAAACTGTTCTAAAAAATAAAGTCTATTTAAAAAAATCAAACTAGTCTAAAATAAATACAAACATCTGGAATAAAATAAATTTTAAATACAGTGAAACCCTGGATTGTGAGTAACTTGGTCTTTTTGATAAACAAGCAATGTCTTGCAATACGAGTAGTAGTGACACTAAACATAACATGATCACAACTGAGCCAATGGTTCTTGAAATTTGCTTTGATATACAAGTGCTTTGGATTACATGCGTTTGCTGAACGAATTATGCTCACAAACCAGTTTTACTGGTAACTCTTAACCTTTGCCCTGTCAACAATATTCTGATTTTTACTTTTTTTTCTATTTTTAAAAGTTTATTTATTTATTTGAGAGAGACAGAGACAGTGTAAGTGGTAAATGGGCAGAGAGAGAGGGAAAGAGAATCCCTAGCAGACTCTGCACTACCAGCACAGAGATCAAGGTAGGCTCAAATTCACAAAACTGTGAAATCATGACCTGAGCTGAAACTAAGAGTTGGACGTTTAACTGACTGAACCACCCAGGTGCCCTTTTTATTCTATTTTTAAATACTGTAATAAAATATATGTAACATAAAATTTACCATTTTTACCATTTTAAGTGCATGATTCTATGGCATTAAGTCAATTCACATTATTGTACAATCATTACCACTATCCATCTCTAGACCTTTTATATCTCCCCCCAATAAAACTCTGTCTTTATGAATTTGACTACTTTCTAGGTATCTGAGGTAAGTAAAATGACACAATATGTTTTGTAACTTTTTTTTTCATTTAATACAACAAGATTCTATGTTGTTACATGTGTCAGAATTTTTTCCCCTTTAGTAAAACACTGAATGATATCCTGTTGTATGTATATATCACATTTTGTTTACCCATTTATTCATCAATAAATACTTAAGAGTGTTTAATTCTGTTTTTTAACCATATATAATTTTGAAGTCTTATACAATAAATATGAGAGAACTTTATATCATCACCATTTCCTTAAAAAATAACCAAATGTCATTCTGAGCCATAAAACACACGTTAAGAAAGAAAGAAAGAAAGAAAGAAAGAAAGAAAGAAAGAAAGAAAGAAAGAAAGAAAGAGGGAGGAAGGGAGGAAGGAAGAAAATTATTTAAAAAATGGCCATATCTTATCAGCATGAAAAGGCTTAGTCATTCATTCAAAACTCAAAGTAGAAGAAATATGAGTTACAGATTCTAGAAAGTTATTATGTGACTATTGTAAATTTAATGGAGCTTTATACAATGTCTTTATTATAATAATGGTGATATTATGCCCACATTTTCACCTTCTTTTCTTACTGCTTTTCTTGTTTTTATTTCTGTAGTTCACTTAGAATGGCTGTCCTCTCCTCCATTCATTTTTCAAATATCTCAAATCCTATGTCTTGCAGAAAGTCTGACATAGCTGCAGTTATCTGCCCACCCTGATATTGTCTTCATTCTACAAACATGTGTTGATAACTACATGTGAAAAATTCTTGTCTGGGTAATCAGGGCTAAGAGCTATGACTTATTTGACTTCCTTTTGCATGTCTACATATATTGATTGAGACACACAGATTTCCCATACACATATTTGCTAATGGCTTCATGTGTCTTAGTCTCTTTTGGTCTCTGCTATAATGTCTCATTGAACTGGCCAGAGTTAGCACTCAAAACATACTTACTGATGATTAATGGCATGTTTGCTCAGCATGTGTCCACATGCCCTATCTCCAGTAAAGAGACAGCACACTCTACTGTCAACTGGGTATAAAACCTAGTGGGTTAACTTATGTGAAAACAACAGAATGGTTGAGTTCTGAAGGAACCACACTCATTACATAAGTACCTAGCACAAACATAGGTATCAGATACTGAAAACTACTGGAAACAATTAGAAGGCATATTGTAAGGGTGACCCACAGCAGGACATACATGTTCAATGCTTTGGTCAGAGCTTGAACTGTAGAAAAAGATTCTCAAATCTGATGCTTTTTGTGATATCCATCACAATCTTTATCGTTCAATACTAACCATACTCAGCTAAGGGTAAATAACTCAACGCTAGTACTCTTCTTTATAGACAAGGCTGTGTACACCTGACCCAAAGTTCTAGGTATTATGGAGTGGAATAAAAACAATAAATATACAAAATTACAGTTATATTTGATCATGCATATACCTCATAGAGAAACTCCAGGTTTCTGGCTATTTCTTCCAAGTCCCTCTGAAGAGAAGAGAACAGGGGAAATGTATACTGCTAGAAGTCAGAATATCTGGGTTGGCCTCACGTCTGCCATACTGAAGCCATCTTAATTTAGTTCATTTTCTCCTCAAATCTGAGAATTTTTTTTCCTCTTGAAAATAAGTTCAGTAAGGCTGTTTCACCTTTTGTGAAGAGTCATGCCGTATCGAATGTGATAATAAATGTGAATCTTTGTTGTAACATCTAAATGACTATATATATTCAAGGGAAGTTGGTTCACATATTATCTATGAGGCAAAAACGTATAGCATAGAAATAGTGAGTATACAATACTACAGATATTAAATGTTGATTTTTTTCTATTCCACCAAGATTTGATTTCATATTCTTGCCTAAACAGTCCCAAAGGAAAAATTTCCAGATCACTAGGATGGTTAGAGGCACAGATCATGACAAGAAGCATATGGGAATCCTGGATATTTGAAGTGCAGGTGCATCTAGATAGTAACTTGTGCACAGATTCAGATACGTCTCTGTGAATAAGTGTAATCAGTATGCAATGATAGACATGTAGTAAACATGTACAAGTGCTGGGCCCTGAAAGCATAACAATAGCAAATGTTTATTAAGCTCTAATTTGTATCACGTACTGTTCTAAAAACTTGACATATGCTATCTTATTTAAATATCAAAGCAACCCTAATAGTCAGTGACTGTTAATATCCTATTTTATATACAAGGATACTGGGGCACAGAGAAGTTGAGAAACTTGTCCAAGGCCCCTCAGCTAGGACGTAGAAGAGCCAGAATTCCAACCAGGCACTTGTCAGAAACCATGCTAAGCATTTTTCTGTTCCCAAGATAACAACAAAGCAAAGCAGAAGCCAGGCTGAGTGAGGAAGGGATAAAAAGTCTCCATGAAATAGCAGCTGCTGACCATTGCCATCTTCTCTTCTAAACCCTAAATATAGACAGTTATAACCAGGAGAAAGAAATTCTTAGAAAACCTCTAGATTTTCCTAAGGAGAAAGAAAGACTGGTAGTGACACAGCAAATGGGTATGTCAAGGCTATCCAACACTAAATTCACTAGAGGTAGGAAAAGTCTCTATATCCTGATAAACATGACTAGCTAAGGTAAATGAGCTGAAAGAGAAACATAAGAAGTCATCTGAGTACATACTTTAACATAGGATGTCTATTCTGAGTATAGTCTTTAAAATAGTTTGTCTACTCCATGATTCAGAATAAATGGAATACAGAGATCAATATTTAAAAAAATAATAAATATCTTAAAAGAGCTAGGATAGGATATACTGATGACACTGAAAAGCAATACACAGTTATCAAGAAGAAGCAAATAGACTTACTGGGTATAAAAATATAAATATATTTCAAAATCACAAGAGATGGATAGTTAATAGACTTGATAAAGCCACAAATTAAATTAGTCAACAGGAAGATCAGATCTAGGAACTTATTTAGAAGGTGCTAGAAAACAAAAAAGTAATGGAAAGTATAAAAGAGAAGTTAATAAGCATGGGTGATAAAAACACAATTGCCATCAACCATTTATAGCAGTTCCAGAAAGAAAGAAAAAAAATAAATGAGGATGTTGGAATAAATAAAATAATAATCTACCAGAATTTCCCAGGATTTAAAAGTATTAACACCTAAGATAAAAGACCTTGAAATGTACAAAATAGTAGAGACAGAAAAATCTCACACATATGCACATTTTATGGAAATTTAACAAAATATTCCACATTATTTCAGAGAGTAAAGTTATTTTCAGGGGAAAAAGTTTCAGATTGATGCCAAATTTTTCATTACCAACACTGGAGGCAAGATGAGAGAAGGCTAACATTTTTCAAAGCGTTAAAGACTTTTAACCCTCTATCTACCGACTGTTGTTTTGTTTTGTTTTGTTTTGTTTTGTTTAGAGTGCAGATGATTCCCTGAACAATAAAACCCCTCTTTGAAAAAAGTAAGAAATGAATCCTAGACAACATTATGTGAAATTTGGGAAATAAGTGTAATCAAATAACTTACTAAAGTTTATTACTATCTAAAAATCAAGAATATAATGAAAACTTAGAAGAGGTGATCATGAAAACAGAAAGGAGTTTCCTAACAATGTGGGGATGGATATCCACTGTATCTCTCCATTTTTCTCAAACATTTCTGGCTAGTGATTTATAATCTAAAGCAAAAGACTCCTTTCAGTGTTTCCTTCCTCTAACCTTTTAAAGACAAAAACCTGTCCAGAAGTGTTGCCTGGTGGTATGGGAGCCAAAAGGAATAGTCAAAAAAAGGACCAAGGATATACTGGGTTTTTTTAATGTTTATTTATTTTGAGAGAGAGAGAGAGAGAGAGAGAGAGAGAGAAAGCAGAGGAAGGGCAGAGAGAGAGGGAGAGAGAATCCCAATCTCTGCTGTCAGCGCAGAACCTGACACGGGGCTGGATCTCATGAACCGTGAAATCACAACCTGAGCTGAAATCAGGAGTTGGAAGCTTAACCAACTGAGCCACCCAGGTGCCCCTATACTGGTTTTCTATTGCTGAATAACCAATTGGCACAAATTTAGAGGCCTAAAACAGCATACCTTAATTATTTCCCAGTTTCCGTAGGTCACAAGTGTACACATAGCTTAACTGGGTCCTCTGTTCTGGATTCTTATCAGGCAGCAATCTAGGGGTAAGTGGGTTTGCAGTCTCATCAGTGGTTTGACTGGGGAAAGATACACTCCCCAGATTCCTCAGGTTGTTGGCAGAATTCATCTCCTGAAGCCATAGGACTGAGATTCCCATTTTCTTGCTGGCTATCAACAAGTGCTGATTTTCATTCCCAGAGGCCACCTGTGATTCCTTGTCATGTGGCCTTTTCAATAGGCAATTCACAACATGCCTGCCTTCTTCTTCAAGACCAGCAGGAGAATCTCTCCCTCCAGTCTGTGAAGATGAAGTCATATATAACAAAATGTAATCATGGGAAGACATTCTATCACCTTTGCCCATGTCTATTGCTTAGAAGCAAGCCACAGGTTTGCTGGCACTGAGGAGGAAGGGATTATACAAGGACATGACCTATATATAGTAGGTGACCTAAAGGTGTGTCCACTACACGTACCTAGGGTTTGCCACCTTGGAGCCTATTTCCTCCTCCTATAAGACTGCCAAGGTAGGCTTAAACTTGAGCCTTTCTGTTACTGCAAGGGATGACATTCAGGGAAATATGAACTAGTATGCCAAATTTTCAAATACCTACAGAGTACAATCGCTACACAAGAAAGACTACAAACCAAACAGCATATGCTACGTGAAGCAGAATTATTGAAACAGATGGCCTACAAATATAAAATAAGCACAATAAATATCCTCAAAGATAGGAGGAAGTGTACTATTAATATAGAGCAGGAGCAAGAAGTCATAAGCAAGTTGGAAATATTAAATTTGCAGGATACGGTAGATAAAAGTTTTTAAATAGTCTATTAGTGTGAGTACAACGGAAGAGTGAATAAGCCAGCTGAAAGATCAGATTGAGGAACCCTCTCAGAAGATGTTGAGAAAGGATAAAAAAAAAATAGAAGATATAAAAATTGGAAAATTGGGAAATAAAGAGGTTAGAAATAGGAATGTCAATAACTGTAATATCTTCAGAAAAAATGAAAAGTAATAAACAGAAGAAAGAAGATATTTGCAAAAAGAATGAAGATAAAAGAAAGAAGATATTTGCAAAAAGAATGAAGAAACTTCAGCCTGGAAGGGTCCATATTGTGCAAAATGGGATAGGTAAGGAAACATCTGTACCTACACGTATTAGAACACACAACACACAATGACACTATCCATAAAGAATGTAAGTTGCACTATAATGAAACTGAATGAGACTGGCATAAGATCCTAGAATTCTTTGTTTAGAAAAATTGCCATTAAAATATGGGGGTGAAAAACATATCCTGCTTGGAATAAGTATTCAAATAAGAATATGTATATATCAATTAAGAATGAATATATATATATATATATATATATATATACATATATATATATATATATATATATATATATATATATATGCGCCAGAGGGATGCCACAACGCATATGAGAAGTCAGGATGATTAACTATTTTAGCATAGATTATAGTTACCTCTCAAACAAGGATAAAAAATGAAAGTGGTACTCTGTATTGTGCAATAAACTCAAAACTAAAACCCAAAGGAGATAAAGTAGAAGAAAAAGTGGAAACGCCCTGAGAATGTTATAATTTTGTTTGGAGGAAAGATGCAGGTAATAATTTAAGAAGTCAATATGGATATAAATGTGAGGAGAATTCTTTATTGAAAGGTAGCAAATATAAAAATAAAACAAGCAGGTGTAATTTCAAAACCAACAGAAGAAAACCTAACGTGACCAATGTGTACCAAAGTAAACAAAAAGAAAGCACATTAAAGGGAAAATATTAAATAAGATCACAGAAACAATTCCCCATGTAATTATGAAAATAAGATTAAACTCACCAATAAAAGGGAGTAACTCAGACTGAAAACAAAAACGTTCCAACAACATATTGTCAGTAATATTTGAAAATAAAATAAGAATTGAAAGTAAAAAATGGAGAGGGATATGTCATACAAATATTAACCAAAAGGTATCTAGGGAAGTATTCTTAATATCTAGCAAAATATAGCTAGAGACAAAGAAAATCACAAGAGGTAAAAGTGGATCATTATATTGGTAAAGAGTGCAGTGGAACAAGATAATAAAACCATCATAAACAGCTATCACTACAATGATAAGATCACAGAATACATAAAGCCAAAATGGAAAAAAACTAAAGAGAGAAATAAATAAGTGATCAATTGTTGCTAGAGATTTTGTTATGCTTCCCTCAGAAATGGATACAGAAGCCAAAATAAGTAGAAATATGGAAAATCTGGATAACTGAACTACTGTTCATTGAAGGACACGGTTATCACAAATAACACAGAAATATAACTGTAGGGACAGGCAAGTCATAAAACAATATCTGTAAAGTCAGGACACCAGTACAAATATGAGCACAGGTATTAACAGGTAATAGAAGATGATAAAATGACTAATACGTGCAAGAAGAAACTGGCAAATTCACTAGAAAGCAGAGAAATACAGATAAAATAATGATATACTATTTTACATGATAGGAAAGGCAAAAACAAAATTTATAAATGACGATCACCTATTAGGAAAGATGTGTACACTTGTATACCAGAGGCAGCAATGCAATGTCCGAAAGAAACCCAGTGAGGGTACACTCTCAGATGAGACACATGCCTCACTCTAGTGAGGGTACACTCTCAGATGGGACACATGCCGGCAGAAATACGACAAGGGTACAGTTGTCAAAATCAGTTCATCCTAGGTGATCCGAGCTGGCATTCAGACCGTGCTTTAATTTAAAACCAGAAACAACAACAGCAAAAAAGAAAAGACAAAAGCCTCACTCTCTGCAGGAGGCAGGTTGGGGTAGGTCTCACCTAACTCACTCCGTGGAGGTCCCAGATGCCCAGAGTTCTGGAGGACCTCAGAACCTGTCTTCTTAAGAGACCTCACCCTCCAGTGCTGCTTAGTAATGCCCTTAGGGTGAGTGGCTTAATCTCCTCATGTTTTATTTTCCAAGAGTGAACCCTGAATGGGGTGGGTTCTCCTTTCCTATGCCACAAACAAAAACCTCAAGATAACCAACATACATCATATAACCGTATATAACAAATCAACGTTAATCTCTAACTGCAAATTAGTTTCTGATTAAACATGATAATTATGATCTGTTAGCAGGTACCAATTTAGTATTGACTAAATGATAATATATCGTAATGATTAGTTAAACTTCATTCTTAAGAGAACTTCAGCAAGTACCCCCTGATCTAATGGTTTTCCAGCTCAGTAATGATCACCCATCAATTTCTCCATGTATGTTAGCACTGCATGGTAATCGTCACATAGACAGAAATCCCCTTTTTACCACATATTCATGACACTTTGTGATTGGTATTGTCAAAATATAAGACATCCAGTTAAGTTTGAATTTGAGATAAATAACTTTTTGGTATAAATATTTCCCAAATATTATTTATATTAAATATGGAAAATGCTTATGATCCACATTAGCCTGGATGCTAAATAGCAAGACTGTTGACATTTAATATTCTCTTATTTATGTTGACTTTTGTCAGAACTGAGTCTCATTCTTCTGGTAATTTTTCATTGCCTGTAAACTTTTGTCTTGCTGCCAAGACAAAAGAAGAAAACATGCATCCTGAATTCTATTAAAATTATGGCATGGGTGTTATTATCCCCAATGTACAAATAAGAAAACAGGTTCATATATTCAAAACTGTACCTGGGATCACGGGGCTAGCCAGTGGAGTCAATCCTCGAAGGTGGAGTTATCTGAGTCCAAAGTCATTCCCTTTCCACTTAACCATACTGCCTATTAAGAAGAATAAAGGAGAAATTCAAAGCCTTGGCAATGCACTGGGGTGGGTTAGTGGGGCAATATCTTTGCACTGAGTAAGGAGTTTTGACTAAAGTGGGATAGTGTCTAAAATACATAAAGCACTTATAAAACTTGACACCCCCAAATCAAATCCAATTAAAAAATGGGCAGATGACATGAATAGACATTTTTCCAAAGAGGACATACTGCTATCCAATAGACACATGAAAATATGCTCAACACCACTGATCATCAGAGAAATACAAATCAAAACCACAATGAGATATCACCTCACACTTGTCAGAATGACTAACATTATCAACTTAAGAAACGACAGGTGTGGGTGAGGATGTGGGGAAACTGAAACCCTCTTAGGCTGTTGCTAGGAATGCAAACTGGTGCAGCCACTGTGGAAAACAGTATGGAGGTTCTCAAAAGTTAAAAATAGAACTGCCCTGAGATTGCATTACTAGGTATTTACCTAGTAATTGCGTTACTAGGTATTTACCTAAAGAATACAAAAATACTAATTTGAAGGGATACATGCATCCTGATATTTATAGCAGCATTATCTACAATAGCCAAATTATGGAAAACCATATATATAATATATATCACCTTGAATCTGTCCATCATTACAATCTGGCAATGATTGCTTTTTTGTTTTGTTTTGTTTTTTGTCTCTTTCAACCATAAGTGACTGCTCTTTCTTAATTATGGGATTGTGTGTGTGTGTGTGTGTGTGTGTGTGTGTGTGTGCGTGATGGAATATTACTCAGCCACAAAAAATAATGAAACCTTGCCATTTGCAATGACACGGATGGAAGTAGAGAGTATTATGCTAAGCAAAATGTCAGCTTGAGAAAGACAAATACCATATGATTTCAATCATGTGTGGAATTGGAAAAAAACAAAGGAGCATAGGGGAAAAAGGGAGAGAGAGAGGCAGACCAAGAAACAGACTTAAAAAAAATAATTTAATGTCTATTTATTTTTGAGAGAGAGAGAAACAGAGCATGAGCAGGGGAGGGGCAGAGAGAGAGGGAGACATAGATCTGAAGCAGGCTCCAGGCTCTGAGCTGTCAGCACAGAGCCCAGTGCAGGACTCGAACCCACAAACCATGAGATCATGACCTGAGCCAAAGTTGGATGCTCAACCGACTGTGCCATCCAGGCACCCCCAAACAGACTCTTAACTATGGAGAACAAAATAATGGTTATCAGAGGGGAGGTGAGTGGGAGGGATACGTTAAATAAAGGATGGGGATCAAGTAGTACACTTGTGATGAGCACTGGGTGTTATATGGAAGTGTTGAATCAGTATACTGTACACCTGAAAATAATATTATATGCATGTTAACTAACGAATTTAAATAAAAACTGTAAAAAAAAGAACTCCAGACACTGATTTTGGGATCTCAGGCTGCCCTAGAGCATTGGTGCCTGGACCTCTGTCAGTTTCAGAGCTAAGCTCACTGTGTTCTTATAAGACATCCACTGGAAACCCAGCATGAAGAGCCATCCTGGACATGTAGACAGAAGAAAAACCAAAAGCAGTGACTTGAAACCCCATATACTTGTCCCTATTTTCAGAACCCCAGAATAAGTCATCTTATATCTTCTTGCTTTAGTCACCAAATATAGAACAAAACAAAGCCCAAATTCTAAATCCTAATTCTAGGAACCATTTACAAAACCCAATGCTCTTTCCTCCACCTGTCTTCCTTCCCTGAGAAGACACAACTCCCCTACATTTAGGAAAATCACTCAAATTATGTGAGCTAATTATCCATGTTGTTCACCTCTCCCCTCTTTTTTTTTTTTTTCTAAATAATGGTCACCTTTAAAAGAATTCAATTGTTTTTTTTTTCAACAGAAGATTGAACCACCTATTAGAATGTAAAAGAATGTGCTAATTGGAGTTCACATCAAATAATGGGGCACAGTTTAAATTTATACCTATAAAACAAATTATCCTCACCTTTGCACTGCTAACTCCATGGGCTCAAAATAGCAAAACGACCCAAAGTCACCTTGAATCTGTCCATCCTCACAACCTGACAATGATTGCTTTTTTTGTTTGTTTGTTTTGTTTTGTTTTTTGTCTCTTTCAACCAGAAGTAACTGCTCTTAACTGTGAGATTATGCAGCTCTGTTTGGAAAGCTTTTGTGAGTCCCTGTAGTATAATGACTTTCCTTTAGAGAGCATGTAATTTTAGGTTCTTGCATAACAGCACAGATTTTTATGGTATTACTAAACTTTGTAATTTTATTTCCCTCTGACAATTAAGTGCACATTGATGTTATGGAATTTTTTCTTCCTTCCATCACAGTTGGATGAAATTGGAAAGGCAGACTGTGCTGTGTTGGGAGTGCTCATGTCTAGAAGTGTAAACGTTTTGTGATTCCCTTGTTGAAGATCCATTTCACACATAGGCAAATCCATCACATTGCTACTGTTTGCTTTCAGTTACAAACAAGCTGTAACCCAAAACACACAATGCACCAACCAAAAACAATCAATGTGCCATTTATGCACTCCCTTTGTTTAGAAAATAGTTTAACAGTTTACAGTACATTAATTCAGATGTTGAAACTAACCTTTCTGCAGAAAGTGAGCATCTTTTTTTCCTGCATTTTTTCTCTTGGAATTCATCATTTCTCATCACTAGTCATATACCTCTTTCTTGTCTGTTGCATTCAGACCTGGGCAGTAACACCTGTCTTCTATAGAAGGTGCTTCCCTTTGGTATATAAATGAGTCATATCACCTGTTCTGATTCAACAGCTGGATGCAGACAACTGTGAACTGAGCTACCCCCATTTGGATATGTATGATTCACTCTGTACCTTGAAGGCAAGGTGAAGGTTTCTCTACAATAAAGATGACTGTTCAATATCCATTAGGCATATGACGATGGGCCCCTGAGTCCCTCTAAATTGAATTTTGTAATTTATCTAAGAATCTCTCAGAATGATAATGCTCTCTTCTAATTTTCATTTGTTGGCTTTAATCCATTCCCTGATGATTAGAGTTTTGCAGACTTGCTAGGACTTAATGATGCTTCTCCTAGAAAGGTTTATATGATCAATAATAGTATGATCCCAAGACAGGGTGGATAGAAACTCTGAAATTCAGACAGGCTCAGCCTCTACTCTGTGGTAAGGTGCAGACATTTCCCACTGCAAATCACTTCCCATAGTTGTCAGATCTCACATCCTAATACTCCATCACTCAGATTTGTAAAAGAGGCACTAGACAAATATTTTGACCTTCACTCCATGTAATAACTTTACCTGAAAATCTACCAGTGTCTCTTGCTCCTTCCCCAACACTTGGATATACTCTCTTATGGACAGAGTGTTTATGCCTCTCCCCGCCCCCCCCCCCCCCAAATTTCATATGTTGAAGCCCTAATCCCTAGTTTGACTGTATTTGGAGGTGGGAACTCTAAGGAAGTAACTAAGATTACCATTGTGTGTGTGTGTGTGTGTGTGTGTGTGTGTGTGTGTGTGTGTGTGTGTGTGGTGAGAGCACCTGAAATATACTCTCTTAGAAAGTTTCCAATATACAACACATTATTAACTATAGTCATCATGCTGTACGTCAAAACATCATATTATTCTCCTTAAGTATATACAACTGTCATTTAAAATTTTTAAGAAAATCTCTAAAATCATTTTTAGTTGGAAAAAAAGACAGAATTAAGATCAAGTGAGGTTATAAGAGTGGCCTGATCCTATAGGATTAGTATCCTTATAAGAAAATGTACCAGAGGATTCTCTCTCCCAGCACATATGCAAAGAGAGAAGGCCATCTGAGGACACGGTGAGAAGGAGGCCATCTACAAACCAAGAAGAGAGCTCCTACAGAAACCAACCATGCTGGCACCCTGTTCTCAGAATCTGCCTCCAAAACTGTGTTGAATTACATTTCTATTGCTTATGCCCTCCAGTCTGTGATATTTGTTACGGCAGCCTGACAAACTGATACACAGTCATGTGTATAAATAATCCTAGAAACTATCTTAATATTTTTGGAGTTCTCACCAAAGAAGTTGCAGGTAATCTGGACTCATTACCCACATACAAATCACCATCTCCAAAATCATACAATCGAGAAATGAATATATGTAGACGCATGGTCTTGGATTTAGCAGACTTGGCAAATAATTATGGATTTATTCCCTCTAAACTTTGAAGCTTGTTTCTCTGAACTATTGTGAATAAACCCAAAATAGTTAAAAAAGGAAAGAAAAACAAATGTTTCCCCATTAGTGGTCTGTCCACTATGCCCAGAAGCAATATCTCAGAGCTCAGAGATTTTGCTGAGATAAGGATAAGATGGCAGTCTGTTCATCTTTAACACCCTAAATACTCACTTTTTACATTGGTTAAACCCACCAATTCCCTGTTGCTGTTTCTAACAAGTTTTTTCCAGATTCAGGAAGTTCAATTGTTAGGCTGATTGGATTGCAGTTTAGTGGCTGGGCTTGCCTAAGTGTGAATACACAGACTAAAGCAGCCCCCACACCCTGCTGCATGAGGATGACCCTTCTGTGGCCTCTCTATCCACCGTCATTCAAGAAATTCTCCAGCAAAACTGACTTATGTAGGCTTACTACACAATTCAATTCAGTCCAAGAAAATAATCAGGGAACTTTGCCTGGTGTATTAATGTAGACTGCAAATCTATAGCTGTGTTTCTGTGAGTGTGTGTGTGTGTGTGTGTGTGTGTGAGAGAGAGAGAGAGAGAGAGAGAGAGAGAGAGAGAGAGAGAGAGAGAGATGTGGGCTGGGAAGCTTTCATTGGAATTGTTATTTTTTAAGCATGCATGAAACATCCTATGTACTGAAAATTGTGAAGATTTGAAGATCCAAAATGGACTTAAGTGAGCCACCCACACTTCAGGAGCTCAATCAGCTTTAAATTTCTTCTTTCGCACAGGTGTCTCATTCCAGCTCGTTCTCCCCACCCCCCACTCCTCTTTCCTTCCCAAATTCAGTGCTTTCAGCTAAACTTCCGGGGCACTCCCTGAACTATGAGTATTCTAATTGAGAATAGGGATAAATAAATGTGGAGAGGATGAACTTAGCCTGCTCTCTAACTGTGAGGCATCTGTTTTGTGAAGGTTTATCCAGTAAGAACTCAGTGATCCTGGTTCTCAGAGTGAAGAAATTATTAACCCTATGATGTGATTTGCATGCCTACTTTTAGTGACTATAGATTATGATTAATGACTATCTCACCACTCATCTGGCCCTGATCCCCTCTAGACCCTCCTTTGGGACTATGTAGTAATACTAGAAGTTCATTTCTTTACCCCAAACTCCATCTCCCATTCCTGGAGTGATTCTGCAGCTTCCTGTTGAACAGACAGGGTAGCCTATGTACACGCTAGCCAAATTCAAAGCAGGATTTATGAATCCTGAGCAGGATTTTCATGCTGTCTATACCACCGTGAAATTATCTGCTGATTCCATTTAGTGAACAAGGCAGGTTGAAACCTGCCATTCCCAAGCCCAGCAGAGGGATTATGTGGTCACAATGCTAATGTGATAATGCAGAGACTAATGAACAGGACTTCTATTTGGGGAGGTGGGCTTACCTAACCCAGAATTGCTTTTCTAGTGCCTAAATAGGAGGCAAATGAAGGAAGGTATGTTTGTGTACTTTCTCCCACTCATTACTTAGGCACAGTGTAAATTATTAAAAATAAGCAATTGTTCCAAAGGAAAAAAAAATAACTATTTGCATTTCCCAGGAGAGAATTTGCCCCCTTGAGGAAGTTAGTACCAGAGGGCAAGAAACCACGGCCTAGAACAGAAGTAGTACCATATTCCCTCCACAGGAGAAAATGCAAATGCTTCAGCCTGGAGAGTCCAGCCTTTCATATCTTGGCCCTGCTCAGTCTGATTTCTTTGACTTCACAATGCCTAATATGGTCCTGGCTCTTGAGCTGGACTTAGTTCTTATTCAAAATAGAGACCCATGTTGTAAGCACCAATGTTTACAAAATTGTGGGTGGGACAGCCTCCACTGCTCACTTGTTTTGGTGAAATATACACAGTGAGCATTACAGTATGAAGCTGATTCTTCTTTATAAATCCTTTCTTAAGTACTCTACCCACAATGTTTTTTCCTGAATTTGTAGAGCAGTGGTTTTCAAATTTTCATAAGCAATCAGAGTACCCTAAGAGGCTTGTAAAAAAATATTGCTGGGCCTCACCCCCAAAACTTCTTAATCAGTAGGCCTAGGTTGGACACCAATAATTCACATCTATAAAAACCTGCAGTGATTCCTATGCTGCTAGTCCAGGTACCAACTTTAATAACCATTGTTCTAAAGTTGTGCTGTTCAACCCCAAATAGTCAAAGCAACCTTGAAAAAGAAGAACAAAAGTTGGAGGCATCATAATCCCAGATTTCAAGATACATGACAAGACTATAGTAATAAAAACAATAGGGCACTGGCACAAAAACAGACACATAAATCAATGGAACAAAGCAAAGAATACAGAAATAAACCAAAGATTATATGGTCAATTCATTTTTGACACAGGATACACAAGAATACACAATGGGAAAAAGTCTCCTCCACAAATAGCCTTAGGAAAATGGACAGCTACATGCAAAAGAATGAAACTGGACCCCTTTCTTACACTATATACAAAAGTAAACTCAAATGGATTAAGGACCTAAATATGAGAACTGAATCCATAAAAATCCTAGAAGAGAGCATAGACAGTAATTTCTCTGACATTGGCCTTAGCAATATTTTTCTAGGAAAATCAACTCTTAGGTCTACATCAAAATAAAAACCTTGCACAGTAAAGGAAACCATCAACAAAACTAAAAGACAACCTACTGACTGAGAGAAGATATTTATCAGAATGACTTATGATAAAGGGTTAGTATCAAAATATGTAAAAAACTTACACAACTCAACACCAAAACCACAAATAATCCAATTACAAATGGGCAGAAGACATGAATAGATATATCTCCACAGAAGACATACAGTCTGTTAACATACAGTTAACAGACACATGAAAATATACTTAGCATCACTCATCATCAGGGAAATGCAAATAAAAACTGCAATGAAGGGACATCTGGGTGGCTTAGTTAAGCGTCTGACTTCAGCTCGGGTCATGATTTCATGGTTTGTGGGTTCGAGTCGCACATCAGGCTCTGTGCTGACAGCTTGGAGCCTGAAACCTGCTTCAGATTCTGTGTCTCCCTCTCTCTCTGCCCCTCCCCCGTTCATGCTCTGTCTCTCAAAAATGAATCAATGTTTAAAAAAATTAAAAATAAAATCTACAATGAAATATCACCTCACACCTGTCAGAATGGCTAAAATCAAAGCACAAGTAACAACAGATGTTGGGGAGGATGTGAAGAAAAAGGAACCCTCATGCACTGTTGGTGGGAATGAAAACTGGAGCAGCCCCTATGGAAGACAGTTTGGAGGTTCCTCAAAAAAGTTAAAAATAGAATTACCATATGATCCAGTAATTCTACCACTGTGTATTTACCCAAAGAATATGAAAACAGTAATTTGAAAAGATATATGCACCTATGTTTATTGGCAACAATAGCCAAATTATGAAAGCAGCCCAAGTGTCCATCAGTAGATGAATGGATAAAGAAGTCATGGTATATTTATAGACAATGGAATATTACTCTCCCATATAAAGAGTGAAATCTTGCCATTTGCAACAATACAGTTCAACATAGAGAATATTACGCTAAGTGAAATAAGTCAGAGAAAGAATACCCTATTTCACTTGTATGTGGAATTTAAGAAACAAACAAACAAAATGAACAAAGAAAAAAAGAGAGAAACCAAGAAATAGACTCTTAACTATAGACAACAAACTTATGGTAACCAGAGGGGAAATGGGTGGGGAGATGGGCCAAATAGGTAAAGGGAATTAAGAGTACTCCCATTAAGGGACACCTAGGTGGCTCAGTTGGTTGAGCGTCTGACTTTGGCTCAGGTCATCATCTGACAGTTCATGGGTTCGAGCCCCGCGTTGGGCTCTGTGCTGACAGTTTGGAGCCTGCAGCCTGTTTCAGATTCTGTGTCTCCCTCTCTCTCTCTGCCCCTGCCCTGTTCATGCTCTGTCTCAAAAATAAATTAACATTAAAAAAAAGAGTACTCCCATCATAATGAACACTGAATAATGTACAGAATTGCTGAATCACTATATCATACACCTGAAGTTAATATAACACTATATGTCAACGATACAGTAATTAAAATTTAAAAAAAAGGTTGTGCTGTCCAATAAGGTAGCCACTAGTCACATGTGGAACTGAGTACCTGAAATGTGGCTGGTCCAAATTGAGATGTGCCATAATTATAAATACACATTGAGTTTCTAAGGCTTTGTACAGAAATAGAATGTAAAATACCATATTAATTGTATGTGAGTATATGAAAAAACAATAATATTTTTGAATATTTTAGGTTAAGTATAACCTTATTAAAATTAATTTCAATCATTTTTATTTCCTATCATGACTACTGTAAAGTTTAAAATTATATACATGGATTACAGTATATTTCTATCTGACAGCACTGTTCCAGAGGATTATATGTGGGTTAAAGATGGGATACTGTTGTTATGAAATTAGATAGTGAACACAGATTCAAAGTATGAAACCAAATTCAACTACCTGAGTATTAACCAATCTTTCCAAGATCTTAGGAAAGCCTATATCAGAATCATAGCAATATACAGGAGCTATGAAGTAGCTACGATAATCCGATTCAGAGGAAATGGGTTGGTAAAGGAAAGAGAGAACTTGAAGAACAATCTAGGTCAAAATCATCTAACAGAATCAAGTTTTTTAGAGTCAAAACATGGTTTTCCATCTACCCTGTCTTACAGGTAATACCAGCATGTGAAACACAGCTCTTATTATCCAATGAATGTGATTCCTATGTGTACAAATTGATTCTTCAGGGAGATTCTTAGTTTCACAAGGACAAGAACCAAATCTGTTCCTTTATGTAATTTTGGACACTTAGCACTGCTTCAATCTACATTATACAAATAAGTGGAATGAATGAATGAATGAATGAAGACATCTTAAATATTTTATATCCCTAAACCAGGAATAAAATCATGTTTGTATTTTGCGGGACTGACATCATGTCCAGAGAAACATTTCTCAACTGGTGTTGAATAGATGTTAAAAACCAGAAGTTACGGCAGTTTAGGAAAATATATATACAAACTCTCCTTGTATATTCACAGCAACAACAACAAAATACATTGAATACAAAATTGAACTGAGAAGTCCTACAATTATTAAACATTTAACTTTATTTTACTGAGCATTTTGTGTAAACATGAGATTATTTTTGCTTACAGTATCTATTAACTTTTCATGAAGTTAAGATTAACATTTAAGTTTTTATAAAACTCACTTCTGGAAAACCTAGTCCAGTGGCAAGAGGTTTTTTGTTCACAATTACCCTCTTAGGCCAGGAGAAAAGAATCAGAAAGGCTACTTTCCTGATGAACCATGTAGACAAATCCTCTCTGGTACTCTCTTTACCTTCGACTCTCCCAGTGTATGGAGGCAGGAAAGAATTCTATCATTTTAGCTGCATCTAATCCTTTCTGGAATCAGCAAAACCAAGTACTCTGAGGTGAGATCTCTGCATGGTAAACCTCTCCCCAGATCTTTCAATTTCTGGCCCTTTTCTCGGAATTTCTCAGTATTGGTCTCATGTCTTACCCATGACTTGAAGAAAACGACCTCAACACGTTCTTTTGGTGGGCTGCCCACCAAGTACAAGATAGCTCCTGGCCAGTGGCCAGTATGTGATAGACCCAGGCAGCAGTCTGGCCAGGAGAGCAAGAGATAGAGAGTAGAAGTGGAGGAGAGCAGAGCTGTGTTCCGGGGTCAGGGGCCCTGCTTCCAGCCACTCCCTCTTAAATATCTTTAAAGGTACTTAAAAACAATTTTAATAACATGTATTATTTTTCATAAAATCTATATGGTTACCTTTGGACAAAAAGGATTTGGTCTTTCATCACAGCAGAGGCTAAAGTAATTCAAAAGGTAAATATTTAAAGTAAAAATATGATGTTTGCCTTAGCTAGAAATCACAAACAACAATCATTCTCTCTTATAAATTGATTTGGGATTCTCCAGGACAGCGTTTTTGCTCTAGCTGTACCGTATCCCCCAAACTCCAATCTGCCCTGTAGATGACAGACCAGGACTGAATTATTGTTTTTTCCTGAACACTAAGGTTGTATTGCTTGGTTATATGTATGCATATGATGCAGCTGCACTCCTTGGGGAGGGGCTATGTAAGTTAAAGGCATTGTTGGAATTTCTTTGTTTTATTATTCTTCATTGTTATTCCCAAGCCTGAGCGAAGAGTTTTCTCTGCTGATTCAGAACCAGAATACACTGTTCTTACAAAGTCAATTGGTGAAGATCTGCTTCAGTAGGAAGGTCAAGAAACTATCCTTACCACATTTTTTGTGTTGGAGAATCCAGCTCAAGCTAAATCACTCTTTCTTAATTTCATAAATATTCATCTTCTAGGCAGGAATTTATCCAAGTCAAACTATGTTACTCTTGTAAGTGACAAAGGACAGGGGATAAGCAGAGTTGGCTTCCTCAAATCCCAGGGTTCCTACCCTGTCAAGTGATGGCATGATATTTCACTGATGTGGGTTTTCCTTTCTGCTTGGCTGTATGGTAGGTAGCTAAGAGAAACCAATTCACTTAACATATTAGCATTCATGGGGAATTTTTTTTAACTCTACGTGATTAAAGCACCATGGAAATAAATGTAATTCCTCAAGTCAGGTGTGAGTGTGCTGGCCCCTAGTAAAACCCTAGGCATGGAAATAGGGGAAAAATTTCAAGTCGACATGGAAAATTTCTCTCATTACTTCACTATAAGAATCTTAATTAGTCCCAAAGGTTTTTCTCACTCATTTTAAAGCAAACTCAGGTAGATCAGACAACTAACTATGTGTCAATCAATCTCTCCTAGAGTGGGCTGCCCTTATACAATCTGACCCTCTATACTTGAAATTGTGAGTTGGCTGGGATTTTGTTCTACTCTAAATAGAAGGTATGCAAGTGGAATTGTGCCGATAAACGGGCTTTTCTAATTGAGTTCATCCTTGTAAATTAATAAAAAAATTCCTGCCAATCAAACATGTGCATGTTTGCAGGAATATTATCTGTAGGTAATAGAGATAATTAATACTTCATGACATCAAGGTCTGAAATTAAAATCAAATCTAAGACTTAACTGCGATTATTAAACCTGAGGAAAATTATCTTTCCGATGACAAGTGTCACAACCTTCAGCACCTGAATTAATAACAGGGAGCGAGCCTCCAAAAACATACTGCATGCTTCTTTTTTTTCTGTGTCGCAATAATTACCACTTCGTGACATCAAGGACCTACATGTCTGGCTCAAGATAATATTATACATCAGTGAAGCATTATTGCAGCAGGAAACACAACTTTCAGGCAAAGTATCTAGTAGAAAAATATAAGTGAAAGGGTACAGGATGGGGAGATGGGAGACACTGGCTATAATACTGACTTTTTGAGACCTGAGTTCTAGCCCAGAATCTTGCCTATATCTGTCTCTTTGACTCGAGTTAATCAAATCGTTTCATCCAGCTTGTTCGTAGTTCTTTCATCATGTGAAGCTAATTTTTGCTCCATTGATAAGATTCATGTTGGATCAAACAGGAGTGTTTTTGAAATAATTATGTTTTCTTTTATCTTTTCATTTTTCCAAGATGTACTGAGTACCAGTCATTATGTGAGGCATTTGGGAATGAGAAATTAGAAAAGACAAGACATAGAAAAGACAAGTCCCTGATCTCAAAGGACTTGACGATCTGATGAGAGAATTGTCTACATAAAGCGTACCAAGATGGAGAGAAGCTCAGAGTCCATAGGAGGCATATCTCACGCAGCTGTGCTGAGGGTGGGTTGCTGGGAGGGAGACCCTGAGAAAAGAAGATGCTGGGCTGAATCTTGCAGGACACCCATCTTTTAACAGACAGATGAATGTCCAAGAGAACAAGGGAACTGTTTATAAATTATTTTTCCCACCATAACTAGGTTGGAGTGGTTGATTCTCAGGGAATAGTTACATACTAATGTGTTAACTATCATAGGTTCATTCTGAAAACAAAACACTGCTTCTCAAATCACATCTGCATTCTGGAAGTGGAGTGTTACGGTTTATAAAAAGAAAAAAATAATAATAACTTGCCCGAGGATAGCTGACTACAAAGGATTGGAGCTACGATTTGAACTGTGTGGCTTAATCTGTATATGTAAGGTCTCTTTCTGTTGCCCTTGCTAAGATCCAAGAATCACTGGGGTAAGGCCCATGAGGACCCTTTCTTATAGGGGCAGGACCCAATAGAACAATTGGAATGAGGACAGATCACAGACCCAGAGAGGAAGCCCAATGCCTCTCAGGGAGTGCAGTCATAGAGACCAAGCTGGTTTTGCAGGAGTGAGGAGAGGGGTGAGGGCTAAGGAGAGGGATAGGGCTCACCAGGGCCTGCTAAACCTCAGACTGAGGGCTGAAGAAGAACTCTGATACTACACTGGGATCTCTGAGCTGACTTTGGCCCTGGCTCCCTCTACCAGGACTGACGCAGGGAAGGCTATAGCTTCTTGCAACGGAGAAAGGGAAGGGAGAGGCAGGTCCTAACAGCACCAAGGGGTGATGGAAGGGGGAGTGAGAATCCTGTGTTCATCTGGATCTGGCCAAACTCTCTGTGCTAAGGGCTAGATATAAGATCTACAGCTGCCCCTGCTGCTCTTTGAGCTATACCTTCTGGCATACAGGCCCCGAGGCTTTCTCTTCTGTACAAGCTTGGCAGAAACTCAGGTGGTATGCATGCACACTGGTGGTTAAAATGTGAAGAATCTTCCATCCTGGTGTGTAAATAACCACAATCCGAGCTTCCCCCTCCCTCCACCCTAGCCCCTGCTCCAGGATCTTGCAGGGCTCCCATCAGGGGACCTTCAGGGCCCCTCTCCAACACTAGAGCCATTGTCTGTCCAGTGGCTAGGCCCTGTGCTATAGACACTCTAAAATATTTTGAATGTCACCACTAAGTCGAAGAACAATGCTACCCCTCAGGCCCAGGGAGGAGGGGGCAGATCCCCCTACCCCTGGTCCCACCTGCTGCCCAAATGTGAAATCTCCTCTCAGCTCAGATGGGACTGATTCAAAACTGTTGGAAAACACAAGACTTAAACTCAGTGCTGGCCTAGCAGATGCCCTCTTCCAGCGCATGCCAGCTTACACTGTTGTTTTGTTTTGTTTTGTTTTGTTTTGTTACTTTCTTGTCTGATTAAAAATCCTTTCTATATTACTTTGTAGATGAGACATGAGATGTTCAAATTGTGTTAAGACAAAGGCTCTGCTAACATACAATTTCCTCTTTCCTCTACCCATCAGAGCTTGCCATTTGTTATCTCACTTCTTCTGAGCCTGTCAGATGCTGGGAGTCTAATTTGGGACACCAATTATCACTTTGGAAGTGACAGTAGCCGGAGGCACCGTCCAGTTCTATGACTGAGCACAAAGGTTAGTCAGAAAGACCTGGGCCGGAGTCCTATGTCAGCCACTTAAAAGATTAATGACTTTGTATAGGTGATTTCATCTCATCAAGTCTCTGTTTTTCAACTATATAAATAATGGAGACATTAAGAATACCTAATATATCAGGTTGCTGTGGGGGTTAAATTTGACTATGGACACTAAGTGTTTAGAATACTTTAGTATAAAATAAGTGCTTAATAAATGCTAGTGGTTATTGTTCCTTATTATCACCTTTGCGGTATATTGTGCTCCAATTCTCAGAGAACAAGTGTGCTCAATCCTAATGTGAATCCTTGAAACCAAGACACAACGCTATGGAATATCACGGGAATGTCACACACCACAGGAGACTGCCGAGAGGGGTTGGAGGTAGTGTGCTTACCCTGCCGCCGGCCACCTTCCCTTACTGAGGATGTGACTGAGTGCTTCACAGACACTACAAAAGCACTGAGACCAACTCCAAAATCTGGGTCTCCGGAGAGCCCTGCAAAATAGGGGGTTTGGAATTGACTTGAAAAGAGACAAATGCATGCTGCGTTGAAAGCTAGTGAATTTCCAGGCCATATCTAGTCTTCTGGGAATTTGGTGTGTATTAGCATAACTAGAGAAATCATTTTTTAAGCAATCCTTCCATGGCCAGAGTTGCTGTGGACTCTTTGTTAGCACAGAAAGCCCTGGTGTGCTGCATGTCAGCTTTGTGTGCTCCAAAGAGAAGAATCTGGAGATTCTACCTACCTCCCACCCCCACCCGCACCCCCACCTTGGAACAATGTTTATTCCCTGTTTTATCCTCCAAGTGAAGGCATATGTTTCTTCGATTTGTTGTTTGCAGCAAGGTGCAGCTTAGAGGGGAGTGTGGATGCGCTTGTGTTTGCCATGAAATT
Organism: Panthera pardus; assembly: GCF_024362965.1. Classification (NCBI taxonomy): domain Eukaryota; kingdom Metazoa; phylum Chordata; class Mammalia; order Carnivora; family Felidae; genus Panthera; species Panthera pardus. Next base: position 24,118,027 of record NW_026526832.1, read on the forward strand.
AAATAAGAGCAATGATACATAGCCAATGTGCACCCATAAATTTCAAGAAGGAAAATTCCAATGTGGCATGAGGATAGAAGTAGCTGATATATTAGAAGGGAGCGACACTGAATCTTGTGCAAAACGAGAGAAATATAATTTCCCTGCATTATCTTGTCCCTCTCTTAATTGCCTACCAAGATGCATTCATCAACTAGCTTCCCTAGGCTCAAGCTTACGACTTGCATGCATTTTTATATAAAACCAGCTTGTGTTTTAAGTATAAAACACACTGCTTGTGCTATCACACCAGACACAGCAAATGGATAAAAATCTTCACTTGTCAGTTTCTGGATACAACGCACTTTGCATTTCAGGATTGGGAAATAGGCTGCAAACACCAAGGACTGACAGTAAATATGGGGGTTTGCAGTATCAGCTGGACTATATTCATCATGGAGCAGGTTCACACCACTACCTCACTACCTGGGGCTTTGTGCAAGCTTGGAGTTGATAGAAGGAAAGGATGGCTAGCTGTCTGGGTGATTCCCATTCCAGTGGCAGGCTCAGTACCCCGCTTCTAGACTTGGAATTAGTTACTGAGAGATGCATTCAAGCTCTGTCCAACCCTAAAAGCCTGAAAGGAAGGCAAATTTGGAGAATGTGGGCTAACCAGCAAGTCAGGGCATAGAAGAGAAGACTACGAAGACCATGAAGACCATACAACGAGGGCACATAAAATCCGTAACAATAAGGCCCTCAGTCTGTACACCCCAAAAGGGCAGAATATAGAAGCTGATGATGGTCTCCAAACAAGAATGCCAATAAGAAGTAGAATGCTAATCACGCTTAAGTCTAATGATCTCTGAGGTGGCAGAAGGAAAGCTTCCATCTGCATGTGCTTTTTAAATGAGAGAAAGCAGCAGAGAGAGGGGTGAGCAGCAGAGAGAGGTGGGGAGTGGCAGGGAGAGAGGGAGCAGGAGGAGCAGGAAGATATGGGGGAGGGGAGGGGAGGGGGCAGAGAGGGAGAGGAGCAGAGAGGATCTGAAGCTGGCTAAGATGACAACAGAGAGCCTTGTACAGAGCTGGAATTGCCGAAGTTGGATGCTTAAACAACTGAGCCACTGGCTGCCCCCGAGCTGTGTATGCTTTAAAGGGCCCTATTCCATCTCCTGCCAGCCTGTCTCACCATGCAAATGGTGTATACAGTAAGAATTTGGCACATAAAGCCGGACACACATGGAAGCAATTCTTAGTTCTGACACTAACTGGGTGATTTTTGGCAAATTATATAATCTCTCTTAGCCTCAGTTCCTTAATTTGGAATTTGGGGATAATAATAATATCAATCTCATAGAGTTATTGTGATTATTGAATTAGACATTGCATGTTAACAGCTTAGCATAGTGTCCTGCTATATGGTAAGAGCTGAGTAAATGTTAAGTATCATCGGTTTTGACTGAATTTGCACAAAAGCAGTGAGTATGCATAGAATTGCAGTGGCCTTTGTTTAATAGCTTAGATTTTTGAGGTCAAGAAAGAGTCTATGACTTTATTCAAAGCCACACAACTAGTCAAAGCTTATACTCTTTGATTTCTTTCATCATCATTTTGGGGTTTTCTTGTATATATTTTGTTAGATTTATACCTACTTCACTCTTTTTTTTTGGTGCTGTTATAAATGATACTTAAAATAATTTTTAATTCCAATGTTTCATTGTTAGTATAGAAAAATGCAATTGATTTTTAATGTTATTTGTATGCTATAACGTTGCAAATCTTATGTATTAGTTCTAAGAAGGTTTTTATAGATTATTTGGAATTTTCTAAGAAGACAGTTATGTCTTCTAGGAATAGAAACAATTTTATTTCTTCTCTTATGTGTATGTCTTTTATTTTTCTTTCTTTTTTTAAAGTTTATTTATTGATTTTGAGAGAATGAGAGAGAAAGAGAGAGAGAGATAGGGAGAGAGTGTATGTGCATAAGTAAGCAGGGGAGGGGCAGAAAGAGGGGGAGAGAATCCCAAGCAGGATCTGGCACCCACCATGTGGAGTCCAATGCGGGGCTCAAACTCAGGAACCATGAGATCGTGCATGACTTGAGCCGAAACCAAGAATCAGACCCTTTACCGACTAAGCTACGCAGGCGCCCTGTATTTTTCTCACTTTATTGTACTGACTAGGGCTCCAGTACAGCATTGAAAGGATCAGTGAAAGAGAAAAGTTTTGACTTAATCCTAATAGTAGGTGAAAAACATTCACTCTTTCATATTATATATGATGCTGGCTGTAGGTTATTGGTAGATGCCTTTCTATCAAGTCAAGAAATTCCCATTCTATTTCTGCCATGCTTAAAGGTTTTTTTCTTCTAATTTTTTAATGTTATTTTATTTTTGAGACAGAGAGAGACAAAGTGCAAACAGGGGACGGGCAGAGAGAGAGGGAGACACAGAATCCGATGCCATGCTTAAAGTTTTTATCATGAATGGGGATGCTAAACTTTTTCAAAAAAAAATTTACATGTATTGGAATGATCATATTTTTTTTTCTTCTTTATTCTGTTAATATAAATTATGTTGGGGTGCCTGAGTGGCTCAGTCGGTTAAGCTTCCAACCCTTGATTTCGGGTCAGGTCATGATCCCAGGGTTTGTGAGTTCCAGCCCCACATCACTGACAGTGCAGAGCCTGCTTGAGATTCTCTCTCTGTTCCTCCCCTGCTTGTGCTCTCTCTCTCTCACTCAAAATCAACAAATAAAACTTAAAAAAAGAAAGAACCACAAGGCTGATGTTTAACTTAAAAAAAAAAAAAATTACATTTTTTTTTCAGAAGATTTTTTTATAAAATTAGAAGAATCATAACTTTAGTGGAATTATTTTTTATTTTACCAAGGATAAACATTTTGATTTATAGAACTTTAGTAGAGAAACTGGGAAATAGCTATTTACATAAGTGTTAAATTTAATTAGTTGATATCTCCTATAGGTCCAGAGGGTGGGACATCTGCTTCTGAGTTCAGAGAGTGCTTGTGGATTTGTCCATGGTGTTCCATGTGAAACTGGCTTATGTCATTATTTCTTAAAATAAACTCATTTGAACATGTTATTTTCCCTAAGCTGAAAATCGAGAGCTATGTAATTCAGCTCAAAGGCTGAAATGTGCTCTAAAAACCCTGAAGAGAGGGTCCATACAGAGACCAGCCAGGCCTGTCAGAGCTGAGGGCTGGAGAAGGTGCAGAGATGGCCGAGCCAACACGTGCAGGCCACAGCGACTACTGGAACACCTGCCCTAAAAGTCCCAAGACAGAGATGATAAAAGATGAAACAAGTTAGTACCTAGGCATTGCTTCCAGAGCTTTCCAGGCTCCAATTAAAATTTTATGTGTGGGAGTTTAAATGGGTGCTTTAATAATATATTGATTCATTTGAGTTCTGATTTTTATAAAGAAATATATCTTTTGTCTCCTAAACAGTGCTTGTTCCTTCCTAAATAACATTCATGCCAAGTTATACTTTGCTTTCACCATTCAAGTTTGATCTTAGGCTCTAAAGAGTCCTTTTGTACTATTGTTCTTGGTTCCTTTGCCCATTGTCCTCTTCATCTCCTATCCCTCTAGCCGATAGCTATTCCATGAAATGAAGTTAAAAAACAAAGCAGTACTTAAACCATTTCAATTAATAAGTGCAACATCTTCCCCTATTTGATTTCCTCCCTTGCAGTCTGGTACAGAGAGGAACCCTCACAGTCCCGGACTCCAGCACATATTCTGGTTTGCATGTTCCAGATGAAGGAAGCCATGTATTAATTTGGGATGAGCCCTTGCATTTCATCACAGAAAGTGAGTGTTGGCTTGAAATGGAGGACCAGCTCATGTGGGTATGAGATGGTGCAGGGATCACCAACTGCTGCTCCTGGGCAAAGGACCGAATTATTAAAACTGTTGTTTATGGCCCTTATCATTTACAAACAGGTGAACAGTGAAAAAAGACTTGCAATTTCCCTAAATTAATTTGCAGTTGAGGGTTCTCTTGTGTTAAAAAGATAAGAAACTTGTATAGAATTACAGAACAAGAAGTTTACAGCTGTCTAAAGGAACTGCAAGTCGAAGGTTATCTAGTAAATATGGATAAAATGACATTTGCCAGAATGACTGTTACTCCCCATGACACATTTGAGAAATTGGAATGGCTTTGAGACAAATAATGCCCTAATCCATGATCCCATCACCAGGGAACTAGCTGGGTAAATTCAGTAAAGTTAGCTCTAAAATAGTAATTGTTGGCAGAAGAGGTAGTCAGGACATTGATGTCCTGGGAAGCCCAAACCTGATATAGATTTTTTTTTCTTCCAAGTTTTTATTTAAATTAATGTTATTTAACATAGAGTGTAGTATTGGTTTCAGGAGTAGAATTTAGTGACTCGCCACTTACATAGAATACCCAGTGCTCATCACAAGTGCCCTCCTTAATCCCCATCACCAATTTAGGCCCATCCCTCCACCCACCTCCCATCCAGAAACCCTCAGTTTGTTCTCCACAGTTTAAGAATCTCTTATGGTTTTCCTTCCTCTCTGTTTTTATCTCATTTTATTTTTTCCTTACCTCCTCCTATGTTCATTTGTTTTATTTCTTACATTCTACATGGAGTGAAATCATATGTATTTTTCTTCTGTATTTTAATTTCAAGAAGTCCTTCCCCAAAGCCAGTGTCGCTAAGTAAAGGGCTCACCAGCATTTCAAAGTGAAGAGGTATCAGCTTTTCTTCTCTACTGACTGGTACTACTACTACCTTGAACACAAGCACTCCTTATCTATACATATTCACTTTCATAATAATCTGTTTATATACCTCTCTCTCCAACATTATATATATACATCTGCTCACAAAACCTTGTAGCTGTATAATAATGATGATAGCACACATTTATAATACTAATAACTTGTATTTATTGGGTGTTACAATGTCCAAGTAATTTACTAAGCATTTTATACACATTAGCTCATTTCCACCTCACAGAAGTCTTGTTTGATGTAACTATAAGAACCACAGCCATGCTATTCACGAGAAAGTTGAATTTTAGGAATTGGGGGATTTGCTCAAGTTCCCATCAATAGCAAGGAAAGGACTCCCAAAGTATGACTTCTCTAATTCCAAAGCCCATGAATTTAACCAGTCCACAGCACTTCCTGATATTAACTCTTCAACAACTATATAGTGTGTTAAGTACAATGCTGTGTGCCTTCCTAAATAGCTGTACTTTTCATCATATACATGTTCCTGTCCCTACTTCCTACTTGAAATTTAGTACCATTCATGTATTGTCAGTAATACTGGAGGATTTTTCATATAGAAATTCTCCAGGTTTTTGTCTTTTCTTATTTAAGATTGTGTTTATTTTGCCCTCCTCCATATATTCATGTATTCATCATGACAAATTATTCTAAGACAAATTCAAATCTCACATCAGTGTCATATTTCTCCTCACCACTTCGATGTACAGAAATTTTTCCCACGTTCGAGATTCTGCTATTTCACTTAGCAATCATCAATTTAAACCATATGTCTTTGTCCATTCTGGTTGTAAACTGTATACAATAGATTTTAATGTCTTCCTTGAGCACAAAACGGGGCATCCAGTTTAAGCTTCGTGAATTCCTATTGAACAATAAGATGATTAAACAAATAACGCCAAGATTACATGCTCAAAACAGCAATGACAACAACTGCAAATTAAAAAAAAGTGATAATTTTTAAAAACAAGTTTTGATGTCTTTGGGGAAAATGATACCATCTATCAAAGCCAATAGAATGATTCCTACAAGAAGACAGAATCAGAAAGAGTTCAGGGGAGAGTAAAGTCAATAATTCCATTTTTCCATTAGGGAAAATTCCTCTGACTGGAGGTTATATCGCTTGAGATGAGAAAAAGGCCACCTAGAGCTTAATACAAAATGAAGTGAATGAGCTGTGTGTCGTGCCAGCCACCTTCTCTGGGCCCAGAAAAGTCTAGAATGTGACCTAGAGATCATAATTCATTGACTCACAACAGATCCATCTGGATGAGATGTTCAAGACTTGTTTGTGCAGGACACAAGATTGATATTCATTAAATACTTTCCTTCAACCAGTTTACTCTCATTATTCGCAACAAGGGCTTAGGTTAGCAAAGATTAAAGAACAAATATTGTAAAGCAAGAAGCTTTAGCCTCAAGACATACAAATAGAGAGAAACTGGCTTTAAAAAAAAAAACAATGTAGGATTAGATTATGAACTTGTTCACTGAACAGTTACGTGGCAATTTGCTAAGGTAATTATTACCATTAATTCGAGAGCCAATAATTATCATAGCAGTTCTACCATTTCATCTCTCATTTATTCTGAAATCCTAGAAGCAGATTTTTTTTAAGATACCTGGTTTGCTCGGCTAGTCTAAAAGCTTCTATTTTAATAACTTTTATAATCTTAGGCATTTTTTGGTGGGAACCGCCAAGTTTTCAGTAAGTCTTCTTATGTTAGTGAAACAATGCACTGAGATCCAAAAGGTAATTAATCTTGGTCACTCTTCCTTCTGTAGAGCACTCCAGCCTGGAGGTTAATAGAAAAGGAGGCAGTGGCTGCCATTTTGGATCTCTTTCTGTTTCAATTTTCTGGTCACAAACAGCATGATTTTTCTAGCCAAAAGGGGTGAACAGGAGCAAATAACTCTCCCCTTGACGCCTCTCCCTCAGGCCCTTCAGTCTTTGGAGTGCAGGACTTAGTGCTAGTTTAATTGAACTGCTGTGCTTGGCTTCTCCTCTGAAAGAAAGAGATATATAGTCCCTCTGGTGACTTGTTGCAACAGATTTCAAACTCAGCTGGATTTAACTCTGTGAATTAAAACTACTGCTTGAGATTGGGAGCCTCATGAAAAGAGCAACTCTAAATACTGGCATGTAAACAAAATGCTTTACAAAGGGTATGCAAAAGTTCTGGCTTCTCTTCCACTTGACTATCACAAACTTGCATTGCTTAATTTTCTTTTTTAGACCATAGTAATGACTAGTTTGGGGGGTGGGTGATCATGGTGTGTCCTGGTGGAACATCTAATAAATCTGTACTTGAGGCAGTAAAATACCAATATCCTTGCTTTAGAGAAGATATCAGCTTCATAGTTTTGAAGTAAGACAATTATCAGCACTATTGCATTTGCTCACAATAGGTTAGAATAGGCTCATTTAAATCCAAATAACCTAATTACACTGATGTTTTGAGAAGAGCTAGGATCAAAGGCTTACAGAATCTAAGAGCTGTAAAGTATCATCACCAGAATGATCTATGCAACTACTTGGATATAAAAGTGGAAAAAAAAAAAACAAACAAACACTGAGGCCCAGAGAGTTTGAAGTGATTCGATCTATTGCTCAGCTAGTTGGAGAAAGGATAGAGCCAATATTCAAAGGCTTTTAGGTCTTCCACATCTTAAGACGTTTCTGTCCTCTACATAACACTGCCTCAAAGCACTCGGGGAAGCTCTGAAGCCTATTCCCTAACTATATTACATAGGAGAAGGTGAGGTAGATAAGGCTTTGGAAAGCCCCAATAAGATAGGATGCTTGAGGGGAATGACAAATAGCCAGCAAATAAACACCCACCACCCTTCCAATATTTGGTCTAAGAATCCAGTTTTCCCCAGGCCAACCCTTGGGCTGGGCTAATGATGGAATCAGGAAGATAAGAATGGGCATCAGAACCCAAAGTTTCCATAACTCTGCATGTAGGGCACATGACCAGAGAAAATTTCTTAATAGACAAAGAGGAAAGGAAGCTATCCAGGAAACAGGGAGAAAAAGTGGCAGGGAATAGCTATCGGTTGGTGTGGTAATTGTAATTAGCTGGGCCTTGATAGAGGGTATTGGGCCTTTAATTCATTATTGCTCTTCCAGACCCAAGACTTAAGGACTAGCACGGAGGATATTGCAAGGCAGAGCCTTAAGACAATATTTTACTTAGCTAGTTCAAACCAATTAAATCCAACAACTTATTAAATCTCCTAACGTTTCCCATGCCCTGTGTTGGGTTATAGATGCACAGAGATGAATGGGCCACACTCCCTGTCCACAAGAGACAGACATGTATAGTGAGAACTTCAGACCAATGTGGTACATGACAGAAGCAGCATGTGATTCTGGGGAACAAGAAAGAGATCTCATTTCTGACTGTGATTAAACACCCCAGATAAGGGAATGGGGTAATCCCAGAGCCTTTGTATAGGAAAAACCTGTGTCCAAGGGTAAGTGAATATAGCTGAGGAGAAGAGACTATTATTACAGGAGGTCAAGTGGGTCTTTCCTTCAAAGATACGAGCAGGGCAATAGGAGGCAGCTCGCTGGCCATGATCCTTTTCCAGTAGGAATGTGGTTTGTGGCCCAGGAACTAGCTGCAGGGCAACATGGCTCTGCCACCCCAAAAATCTATAACTAATGAAAAAAGAGCTGAGACAAGGCATAGGATACTAAGGCCCCCCTTCACAGGGGAAGGAATAAAACTGAGACAAGACCCCAGTGTGCTGGGAGCAGCATAGCTGTCAGTAACAAGTGGACGTCCAACAGATTTGCTGCATTGCTGTATTTTCAGCCCATGTTTAAAATAGACATGATGGTTGCAAAAGAAGACAGCTCAATTTTATAGACAACTGCTTCTGTTCTGAGCTGCTACTCTGTTTTTATCTGGGCCCTCTCTTGGCCAGTCACACCCATGTCCTACAGGTACAGTCCCTCTATGTTCCGTATGGCAAATCACTGTGAGTAGAGAGACCCTTTACGGGTAAAGCAGTTGAAGACGGTAAATGAATCTGACTCTGCTTTTTGAACCTGTGCAGGTTCCTTCTTTGGGCCTTAGCTCCTTCCTGGTATTCCCTGAGGACATAGTAGATGGAATAAGATTCCTTCCAGGGATGCTGTAAAGAAATATTGATTCAAGGACAACATCCAGCTTTATGATTATAAAATGTAAGGAAGCAGTCGAACATCAGTGCTGCATGGGAGTGGGAGGGAAGAGAAAAGAGGAAGTAAACATGCAATGTGTCCTGAAGCTGTCTCCCGTCTTTAGCGCAGTGAAGCAGACAAAACAAAGGAGAGGCTGAATCCTTCTTCAAATGCCTTGGCTTCACAGAAAGCATAAGATCATCAGCATTATCCTGCTCTACCTTGGTGAAGATGAGTCCCTGAAACAGAAGGGATAACTGATACTAGAAGCACAGTCTCCCCTGTTCGGGGAGTTTTGTGTCTCAAAATGCACCTTGCTGATGAATGGCTGCTGTCTAGAGATTCTGGACCTACACAATTACTGGCCTGCGTGACAGTGAGACTAGCTGCCTGGCTAGGTCCAAAATGGCTAAAGGACATAGATAATTCAGTTATTTTTCTCCAGTGAAATCCCTCTGGTGACATCCTGAAGTCATAATGCATGCACAAAGATATTGATGTGGCCCTTGCCCCTGAGTGTTGGCACCTTTCTTTTTACCTTAGGTAAGCCCAGAGACACTCAGTGACCAACAGGCGCATGCTGGTGGGATGACCTTCGGAAACCATAATTCCTGGTGCCTCTGCCACTGGTTTATTTAGCATACTTCCCCAGAAATGTGATCTGTGACTTTACTTCTCATGTGGTGCTATCCATGCATGCTCTACTACACAGGGGGCCCCACATATTGAAGATCCATTCAGTGCTTTCCTCCTGGATAGTGTGCTGCTTCCTGTCATACGTATGCCCATTTTCCCAACATATGCCCTTCCCAGTTTCCCTGTCTGATTCCCCTCTTCTCTCTGTCATTCACCTTCTTTTCCTGCCATTCCCGGATATTCTCCACCCACTTGTAGCTCCATCATTTTGTTTACAAATGTTTACTTTTGTTTATGTCTAATGCTTTGCCTAGTACTCTAAATGCCCAGAATAATTTCTTCTTGCTTTAAATATGCCCCACTGCTATTAGACAAATGTCACTTCTATTACTCTCAAACTCTGAAACTCTGGAGTTCTAGAGGCAGGCTAGAGATCGTGCATATCTGTTCCCAATTCCATATCAAAGGTTGGTGGCTTAAGGTCAGTCTTGGTGGTGGGAGTATGGTATGTACACCACAGAAACTGGCAAATGCTACAAATCAGAGATTCCTCCAACACCAGCCCATTTATGAATAGCAAGTAACAAAGAAAATTACATATAGGTGGAACTCAATGAATTTTTACTAAAAGGATTTTTACATGCTAAGGATACTTCTTTTTTTTTATCCCCACCATACAAAATATCTTCGTATTTCAAAGAGTAAAATATTTAATCACAGTAGACAAAAGAACTTGGTAAAATTACAAAGAGCATATTTGTAAGAATTCTATTTTTGTTATAAACAGAAGACATTAATTTAAAGGGAACCAAAGCATTGCTGTCCTCTATAAAGCCAGAAGACATCCTGCTCTCCTCCAGCCAGCAGGTTTGCCTATCTGAGGATAAAGGTCTCTTCTGCCCAGAACAGACTTCTGAAAACAATTGTCACAGCCACAAATTAACTGTGGCTCTTTATCTTTCCTTTATTTTTACCCCAGAGCAAGAATAGCCTTAAAAGAAATTTCTGATCCAAGATACCCATTTTCTTAGACTGTAATCTTAGCCCACATACCATCTAGCTATGAACTTCTTTTTGATTGAAAAAACTTCCAGAGGTGGAAGAAATAGTCTAGATCCAAACTAGGAGGCAGAGGGTATGTGACTCAAAACTATCACAATTCTTCAGTCTTAAGAAAGTGAAAGAGGCATGCATGTGACATTGATTTCTGGTTCTAAATATCCCCCAACCTCTTATTTTAGAAGAGAGCCCTGTTATTAAGTATCCATGAGTGCAAGCACATAAGTAAAATCTGGCTCATTTAAGTAACAAAGGATTTGAGGTAGCTTACAGATCCCATAAAAGTCTAGGGAATCAGATTCAGAAAACATGCAGGAATCAAGAAAACAAGGTGACAAAATGCAGCCTAGGTCATGCCCCTGACAATTCATGTGTTAGAATCTCAACACTTCCATTATCTGTGGATAATTTATCAACTGTGTTCCGGAGGTTTGAGCTTCTTCTCCCTGATTTGAAGCCCTGGACAGCAGTATTAGCTTAGTTGAGCCTAGATTACATGTTCCTGTGTTAGCTTACTGGTTGAAGTCTTTAGACTCCTGTAATAGGAAATAGGCATAGCCTCTTATAAGAATTCCACTCTAAGGGGATGGCTTCAAATAAAGAATGTGTGGAGCTAAAACAGAAAATGAGAACTACACATAGAAGGGCAAAAAGAAAGAAGATAGGAAGGAAAACAGCAAGACAATCCCTGATCTGCTTGTGCATCTGTCTTTCCAGGTAAAGAGAAATCCTGAAAGTCATATAATTTTGATGTTGCCATTAAGGTATATTTGAAGATATCTAAACATTGAAATATTACTTAATTAACTTTATAAATAACCCCCTTCACTCACCTATCAATAGGTAGCTAAAGTCGGGTAAAGTGTTTGGGCCAACACATATTTATAAAGTAGAAAAAAAAATTGGAAATAAGAGGTGACTGATTTAGTCCTGAAAAACCTAAACTACCTCTTGTTTTGCTTATTCAATAAAAACAATGAATTAACTCTACATTGATTTTCCCATTACTTGTAGAAAGTCAATTTAATATTCAGAAAGCCACTAGAGTCATCACTGTTGGTTACCTGCCCCATGCTGTGCATATTGTTGGTCTTTTCTAACAGAAAACCCTTTTGCTTCATATAACCATCCTGACTTCATACAACATGTGTTTCAACTTCACTATCTTGCCAGGGATTAGCTTAGAGGGGGTATATGGCCCAACGCTGATGATTGAGATTTGAAGGGGAACCTATGGAGGCCCTCTGAGAAGACAAAGAAAGAGACATGTTGGTCCCAGATGTTATTAGGACCACATGTGATGCCTGAAATTGTTCTTTGTCACCATGCTACCTAAGAATGAGGTTATCACTTGAGAAAATAACCAAATGAAACAGAGATTCAGAGCCAATTACAGTACACACCTTACACAGAGCCTGCCCTACCACTGAATTTCTTGTTATTTGAGACCATAGTTTTCCTTTTTGTGGAAAGTCAATTTAAGTTGGGATTTCTTATTAATTGCCATCAAATGTGTCCTAATGTACTAGTTGGAACAATGTATTTTTTTTTTTGGGAGAAATTGAAGGCTACACTGTTTGCAGTTTCTATTAAGAGGCAAAGCAAGATAGGACAGAGAGACAATTGTTTTTCTTTTAGAAGAGGGTAACAGCATACCCTTACAAAAAATATCATCCTAAATCTTTAGAATTAACTCAACCTTAAGAGCCAAGCTGTATGTTCCTCCTGCCTTTCACAAAAACAAGTCCATATTATGGTCTAACGATCACATGCACTAATGAGACATTCAAAGTGAAGTCATTTCTCAGTATCTGAAGCCTACTAGATTTGTCATGTATCTTGTAATACAAATATGTGCAACCCTAATTTCTTAGTAATGGAAGCTGGGAAAGGTCATTCTATTAAGGCTGTATGCTTTAGAGAAAAAATAAATGGACTCAATTAGTTGGTTTACTAGGAAGCAGGTCCACTTAGAAAGGGTTAATGCAATATAGTTACCATCTATTGCCTGCTAACCATGTCCTATGTGATTCATAATGCACCAGAATCATGTAATCTTTAAACAACTCCACAACTTAGGTTTTATTAAACCCATTTCTCTAGGAAAGAAACTAGGTTTCAAAGAGGTCAAGTAAATTGTCCATGGTCACACAGCTAGTAATTAACACATTGGAATATGAATCCAGCATGCCTGACTTAAAAAGATAAAGATACTTATCTTTTTCTACATCTTGTTTCTGGATTAATAAGCTTAGACTTTAAAAAATGCTGAGAAAGTCTTCATGCGGTCTTTTCCTTTTCTTCCTTTTTTTAAAAAAAATTTCTTTTCTGTTATCGTCGTCCTTTCTTCTTTCAATTTTTCTTCTTTGTTCATAACATATTTAGAGCAACTATGAAGGATACAAGGCTGACTCAGAACAGATCCTACTCTTGCTGTCTTCAAAAAAGCTAATACACATATACCCATAACTCAAAGTGGAAATTAGTAAACAACGTAAGAGAGATGAATAAAGGAAGATAGAAGTTTGGAGAGAAACAAATGATTTCATAACAATGAAAGATTTGTACGAGAGGAATGCAGACAATTGGTTCTCTATGAAGACAAGCAATCTAAGTGTAGATTATACTCAAGCAACAATGAGACCTTGACTTTTAGAGATGATAAAATCTTGGGAAGACAATACATAAAGATAAACATGTCTCAGGTTCTGAAAATAGTCAGTTGTCCTGGTATATATGACAGTATCCTAAAATCTATTTCAATCACTGTAATATGTACCAAGACGAATTCATGTGGGTTGATGGACTAGATGAGTGACCTGTCCCTCCATTACACTGGCTGTATCTTCTCTCATCAAGGACTCAGGATCCTCAACTGATCATTCATACATGTCAGATGTAGGTAACAGCCTGTTACTGAGTAGATATAAGGATCTTCAAGGGTTCTTCTATCTGTATTCCTATGGGAGAGCACATTTTGCATGAAGAGTTTCCTCTCTGGGATGAATATGCATAGCTTGAGACAATGAAACATTTGTTAAGGTTTTAGTGTGTTAGGAAGCTAGAGGGGGTGAGTAATATTACATCCATGTTAATAATTCTCCTATGGGAAGGAAGGTAATTTATTATACTCCATTACTGAGATTGGGAGATAGCAGGAGAAAACTTAAACACTTCAGTCAAGATAACCTTCCCTTACCCCCGAAAAGTAAGTCTTCATTTATCTTCCTTCTACCCAGATAGCTTTGACTAAATACTATTATATGAAAAAAAAGAGTGTAGTAGATTTTAAATAGGAGGGAATAATACTATGTTTAATATGGCTATATATCATCTGTTCTTTCACGGAACAGTTACAACTATTTGTTCATTCAAAATCATGTCTGAAAACACCCTCTTGCTGGTTTCCCTATTTCTTATCACATGGTACCAACAGACATAGGTGATTCATGAGTTTCATAAATATATGGGTTCCCTAAAGTGATTGTTTCCATATTTTCCAGGACTGTCATAAAGTTATGGACACAGGCCAATTGAGATGATTTTATAATCTATACTTAAAGCAGAGGAACAGGTTATAAACATTCAAATCCACGAATCTAATAAGCAAATAATATAAGAAATAAGAAAACTGCCAGATTCCCCACCTTGATTCAATTCAAAATACATTTAGCACAATTTAGAAGCAGACATTCCAGCAATGTAGAAACAAAGAGTTCTAGAACACAGCTCCTCAGGGAAGTTGCAATTCACTGCAGAATAGAAGGCCAGAGTAGAATAACTGATGCAAGGCAGAATACGGTCAGCAGTGTGACAGGTATGGGTTAAGTGCCATGTGATGTAGAACACATGGGGTCACATGTGACTGGATAATCAAGAAAGTCTTCAAAAACAGTTGACATCTCAGCTGTACCCTGGATAGATGGACAGAGAGAACTTCCATATGTAGAGATGGGGAGGAGGCATTTTAGAATGAGTAAAAGGAAGGCAGTAGATGGGCTCAGTCAGTCTATGTGGAGACAGTATAGTAGTGAAAAATCAAGAACTGGCATCAGACAAAAATAGATTCATATCCTGGCTTTCTCACCAACTAACAATGTAACTAAATAAAGCCTACTTACTTTCTTTTGGCCTTACTTTTTGCCTGTGTAAAATGAGAATTTTTACATTATAAAACTAATCTCAATTGGTTTGTTTTGGATATTAAATGATGTATGCAAGTATTTAGCCCAGGGTATGGCCAATGGAAAATATACTATTATTTCTGTCCCTGTAGTCTCATCCACTATTCTCTGCGTAACAAACCCAATCGGTCACCTCTAGGAAGACATATCCTGCATTCATTCATTCATTCATTTCACAAGTATTTACCGATCATGGTTTATATCATTCACTTTCTTCTCATAATATCTACCACACTTATTTTTTAATGTTAATTTTTTTTGTTTTTAATGTTATTTTTGAGAGAGAAAGAGAGACAGTGCAAGTGGGGTAGGGGGCAGAGAGCGAAAGAGAGAGAATATAAAGCAGCTCCAGCCTCTGAGCTGTCAGCACAGAGCTAATGTGGGACTTGAACTCATGAACCATGATATCATGACCTCAGCCTAAGTCAGATGCTTAACCAACTGAGGCATCCAGGTGCCCCCACACTTATTTTTAATATAGAGATTACCTTGGGAACAAAGAAGTGTTAATACTTTCTGTCCTCCCCAGTTTGAGAATCTCTGTTGTCCTGAGTCAGGTCTTCTTGGTGAACTATAAAAGTGGCAGATGTGAGTGACCACCATGTGTAAACAAGGATCAAGACAGGAAGCTCACCCCAGAATGAGTGGTTACCCTCCATCCCTCTTTAGCACAGCAAGCCTAGAAGATTCCTGACTTAGCCAGCTCTGAATTTATGTATACAATGAACCCTGGCTATGGGATTTAATTTCCCATTTTTTATTTGTCACTTGAAAATACTGGCTTACCCCAGCTCTGGTTCCAGGATGAACACACCTTGGCGCAGCGTGAGAGTGTCATCAGGTGCTCACAGCCCAGTAAGGCCATTTGGAACAGAAGGAAGAATATAAATAAAAGAAACCAAGTGCATTAGCAACTCACTTTTCTCCATATGTTAAGATAATTACAGCTTCCCTTCTTCCCACACGGCCTTCAGACTCTCTAACATTAAACATTTCACTGTTGTTGCGTTTTTTTCCTTTTTTTGTTTTTTGTTTGTTTGTTTTCAGTATATAAAGGAGGAAGTTGAGTTATTTGCACTACACAAAAATAAGAAAATAACACAGTCGAATGGTCAGGGAGTCTGTGAAAGTTTCTGACAGACAAAACCACTGCTGAGAGGTCCCTAGGAGAATCTTTTACCCTGTGTGCAAAATGAGCAGATACTGAGCCCAATCACCTGGGTCACCTTTCTTGTAACTAAGCCTTGAAAATCATACGTGGAGATCATCATGGTTCTATTTTTGCTGTTTTTTTTTCTTTTCTTTTACATTGTTTCCTTTTTTCTCCCCCCAATTCTATACTTTATAGTTTCTCGAAGGCAAGAAGGAGAAAGACAGCCATGAATCCTCACTTTCACAGAATCAGTGAAGAGAAGACAGGCAACATATGCCACTGGGGTAGAGTCCACATCATGGTAAGACCAATGGAGGCTTTACTACTTAGTCATTATGTTTACAACCAGCCTTTAGAGAGGTGCATGCAAAAGCAAGTGAATGTCCATAGTCTTACAGAAATAAACAGCTGACAAATATTAAATGGAGACTGATATGTCCAGCAGAGCTATCTTCTTTCTATTGTTTCTCCTTCCCTCCTTTACCCCACAGAGTCACTTAGAGGATGCATTTAAGAAAAAAAAAACTCAAATGTTCTTCATTGTCTCACCTTTAATGTCTCCTAAACTCATCCACTGCACATTTATAATGTCGTATAGAATATTGTTTCTTTAAAAGTCCAGATATTCTTGAAGAAGAAAGAATTGAGTGTAAATTTAAGTCAGCAGATTGCTTTTTTCCTAACCTTACCATGTGGGCAGAAGTTTTGAATGGCTGGAGGAAAGAATATTGTGGTGTGTGAGTTATTTTGAGGGTTTGGGACTTGGATATGACACTGGAGTCTAGGATTTTAGCCAAGAAAAAAAAGAGGTGGGGGGACAGCAAACTCTGCCAGTGATAAACTGGGGCCAGACAGTAAAGAAAGAACATAAAGGAATTCAAGAGGTACCAAAAGCCAACTTCTCAGTCTATCAGACACTAGATATTCAATACAGTTAGAACACTTTCAGAGGGTGGCAACTTCCTAATCACCATGTTTCTTTAGGATGATGCTGTTTATTATTAACAAAAGAAGTGTCTGGAAACACTTTCTGGCCAAGTTGGTTCTTGGCTACAGCAACCTTCTCCAGATTTATTATTTGATTTGTTGCTGTTTCAGTTTGATTTTTAATTGTGATGGGCTCAGTTTGAAAGCACTTTTATTTTCACACTGGAGATATATCCAAAGATCTCCAGAGTAGACTCTTCCTCAAAATTCTACTCATCAGCATTGGGTTGGTGTGTTGGAAGTGCTACCATCCACCCAGAGTTGGACACACTTCTGAGCCACCATGTGTTCTCAGTCTCCAGGTCACAGGACTCAACTACACATTTCATCCTCTTTGCCTGGTTCTTTTTCTTGCCCCATACGACTTTCAGTTCATGTCTTCTTTTGTTCCTGGCATGTTGCTACCTAGCATGTCTTCAGTAAATAAAGTTTTGGCATGTTACAGGCCTTTTTTCACACTGCTGCACTCAATGAGAACTTTCTGTTCGTTCTTTTTTCCAGTCACAATGTCTTAAAGATTGCAGGTTAATTCCTTCTTGTTAGATGCTTTATTCAAGAGCCTCCTGATTCTGGAAGATTCAGCTTTCAGTGGTTATTTTTAGTACTCAATTGATTCAAGCATATTCCACATTCTGAGGAAAAAAATCACTTCAACCAAGAGATCCTATCAATCACAGCGTGGTTTGCATGCTTATTTAGCTGGTTAGTAATTAAAGGCAGCTAAAAATACCAGGCATGCATGAATGGTGTGATTTTTATATCTTAGCTCCTTTCCAGAGAAGACACAAGTTCCATCAATCAAACAGTTGGTAGCTGAAGTCATTATCACTGAAATTAAGGCAATTATATACAAATGAATATTAATGAAGTATCTACTCAAAATTAGGGTCAGTTCTTAAAATGTAAAAAGAAATTGTAGAGAATCTAGGTTCACTGTTAATCCATTATAAAATAACTTAAGGACACACCTTCCATATTAAACTGTCACTACAGTTAAGAGGGCCCCATCACATTTATGTTATCTCTTGTTTCAGAGACAGATGATTTTACATCCATATTTTAGCCTTTACTTCAAGATTTCAAAATGGCCTATAAACCTACATTTAATATAAGCATACAACAACCCAATGAGAAAAGGGCACATATATATATTTATATATAAATAAACATATATATATATATGTATGTTTTAAATCATATATATATATATACATATATATATATATGACATTTATTGTAATTTATATCGGTCTTTATAAATAAGGAGAGTATACCTGATGCTTTCCAAGCCTTTTTTTAGTCCTACCGTTCTATTGTTATAAGATTCCAAATGTGGAATGAGAACATATCACTTTAACAACTTTGGAAAAGCTAATGCTGGTACATAGTTTACAATTTGATCCTTTAGAACTCTATGGATAGGAGGGGTTCCTGGGTAGCTCAGTCAGTTAAGCATCTAACTTCAGCTCAGGTCATGATCTCATGGCTCATGGTTCAAGCCCTGCATCAGGCTCTGTGCTGGAGCCTGGTTCCAGTTCTGTGTCTCTGTCTCTCTCTGCCTCTCTCATGCTTGCACTCTGTCTCTCTCTTTCAAAAATAAACATTAAAAATTTTTTAAAAAAAGAACTCTATGGATAGGAAAGAATTTGTGAGAATGCAAGAGGTCTGAATTTTCTAGATATGCCTGCAGGCAATTAAAAGTCCCCAAATGGGACATTCTTAATTAAAAGCTGGTAGAAGCCCCCTGGTAAACAGGTGTATGCCTTCAAGCATGGCTACCAAATCCAGCAGCTCCAGGGACAACATTTATATCTGGGTCCATCCAAATGCTTCTCCTGGGGTTGTACAGTGCACAAACTGTGCAGCCATAGATGGTAGCCCTGTATAATAAATGATTTTGTACCACTTTATTTTTCTTATCATGTTACCTATTTGGTATATACATAGAAACAAAAGAAAGAAAGAAAAGAACACTGTTATGTGACTGAATATTGGGAGTGAAACAAATCTGGACTCAACAGGTCTTTGGGTTAGTCATGCCTCAGCCGGAAAAATCAATGAACAAGGCCTTTCAGATGGTCTCTAAAAGGAGCCAAAACCTAAGGAGCCACTCCTATTTCAAAGTATGCAGACCTTTGAACACTGGAAAAGAAGAATGAGAATAAGAAAGTGGTAGGGTAACTCTGGAAAACAGTATGGAGGTTCCTCAAAAAATTAAAAATAGAACTACCCTAGGACCCAGCAATTGCACTACTAAATATTTATCCAAGGGATACAGGTGCTGTTTCAAAGGGGCACATGCACCCCAATATTTATAGCAGCACTATCAACAATAGCCAAAGTATGGAAAGAGCCCAAATGTCCATCGATGGATGAATGGATAAAGAAGATGTGGAATATATATACAATGGAGTATTACTCGGCAATAAAAAAGAATGAAATCTTGCCATTTGCAACTACATAGATGGAACTAGAGGGTATTATGCTAAGTGAAATTAGTAAGTCAGAGAAAGACAAGTATCATATGACTTCACTCATATAAGGACTTAAAGACACAAAACAGATGAATATAAGGGAAGGGAAACAAAAATAATATAAAAACAGGGAGGGGGACAAAATAGAAGAGACTCTTAAATATGGAGAACAAACAGAGGGTTACTGGACAGGTTGTGGGAGGGGGGTGGGCTAAATGGGTAAGGGGTATTAAGGAATCTATTCCTGAAATCATTGTTGTACTATACGCTAACTTAGATGTAAATTAAAAAAAATAATTAAGAATTAAAAAAAAAAGAAAGAAAGTGGTAGGCTAACTGAGATACGATTCTAAAAGGATGGATCTTGAAGACAATAGGGGAAAGCAAAAATGGTTAGCAGAGACAGAGAAAAGACATGACAGTTGTGTAGAAAGATACTCATTCTGACTGAATCCCATTGGCTCTGTTTTTAAGTTCTTGCAGTTCTTCCAGATTGCTCAGCTGCTTTTGAGAGAGGGGATCACTGTAGAATAGTAGTACCTCAAATAAAAGAAAATTTCATGGCCTAGGGTGCTTGAAAAATTGCCATATGTAGAAGCGGGAATACAGAATAGATATCCTCCTATTCCTTAGAACCCTGTGCAACACTACAGAATGATTTAGCTTTGTGAAGCAGTACTCAATATAAAGTACTATAGTTCATCTGGTTAGGATCATATAGCTTTCTGCTAAGATCAGGTACAACTCACCACTCTTTTTCACTATTTTATTGGAAGTTCTGGCAAATGCAACAAGGCAGGAAGAGGAAATTAAAGGTACATAGACTGGGAAGGAAGGTGAAATCTTGTCTTCATTTGCAGACGACATCATCATCTATGTAGAAAATCCAAATGAATCTACACAACAGTTCCTGGAACTAATAAGCATAATAGCAAGGTTGCAAGACACAAGGTTATTATACAAAAGTCAATTGCTTTCCTATATACCAACAAAGAAAAATGGGAATTTGAAATTAAAAATACAATACCATTTATATTAGCATCGCCCAAAATTAAATACCTAGGTATAAATCTAACAAAATACATAAAAAATCTATATGAGGGAAACTACAAAACTCTGACAAAATAAATCAAAGAAGATCTAAATAAACGGAAAGATATCCATACTCATGGATAGGAAGACTCAATATTGTCAAGATGTCAGTTATTTCCAACTTGATCTATATATTCAATGCAATCCCAGTCAAAATCTTTGAAAGTTATTTTATAGATATCACCAAACTGTTTTTAAAGTATTTACAGAGAGACAAAAGACCCAGAATACCCAACACTATATTGAAGGACAATAACAAAATTGGAGGACTGATACTACCCAACTTCAAGAATTACTATAAAACTACCTAATCAAGACAGTGTAGTATCGGAGAAAGAATACACAAATAGATCAATGGAATGGAACAGATATCCCAGAAATAGACTCCCATAAGTGTAGTCAACCCTTGACAAAGGACCAAAGACAATACAATGAAGCAAATATAGTATTATCAAAAAATGGTGGGGCGCCTGCGTGGTCCAGGCAATTAAGCATCTGATTCTTGACTTTGGCTCAGGCCATGCTATTACAGGAGATTGAGCCCTACATCAGGCTAAGATTCTTTCTTCCTCTCCCTCTGTCCCTCCCCTGCACAGATGCACTCAAGCATGAGCTCTCAACCTCTCTCTCAAGAAACAAAACAAAACAAAAACAACAACAACAAAAGAAATGATGCTGGAACAACTGGGCATCCGCATGCAAAAAAAAAAAAAATCATCTAGATACAGACCTTACTATGTTCACAAAAATTAACTTAAAAACAGATCACAAATATAAATATAGTATATTAATATAAATATAATATAAAGATAATATAAAGATAAATATATATTTATATTTAATATAAAGATAAATATATATAGTATAATATAGCAAAATATAAATATAGTATATATAAATATAGTATATAAATATAGTATATACATAATATATATAAATATAGTATAATATAAATATAGTATAATATAGCAAAACTATATTTTTAAAACTTTAAAATAATATAGGAGAAAACCTAGGTGACCTTAGATGCACTGATGCTTTTTTTAGGTGTAATACCAAAGACAAAATCCATGAAAGACATCATTGATAATTTGGACTTCATTAAAGTTAAAAACTTCTGCTTTGTGAAAGGCAATATCGAGAGAATCAGAAGACAGAACATAGACTTGGAGAAGATATTTGCAAAAAACACATCTGATAAAGAAGTGTTACCTAAAATATATAAAGAACTCTTAAAACTCAACAAGGAAACAAGCATCCTGATTATAAAATGGGCCAAAGGCCTTAACAGACATATCACCAAAGAAGATATACAGATGGAAACTAAGCATATAAAAAGATATCCCCATCACATGTTACCAGGGTATTTAAAATTAAAACAACAATGAGATTCCACCACATACCTATTAGAATTAACAAAATTTGGAATACTGAGAATAACTAATGCTGGTGGGGATGTGGAGCAGTAGGAACTGTCATTTATTGCTGATGGGAATACAAAATGATACAGCTACTTTGGAAGCCAGTGTGGTGGTTTCCTACAAAACTAAATGTACTCTTACCATATGATCCAGCAACTGAGCCCCTTGGTGTTTACCCAAAGGAGTTGAAAACTTATGTCTATACAAAAACCCGCACATGGATATTTATAGCAGCTTCATTCATAATTGTCAAAACTTGGAAGCAACAAAGATGTCCCTCAGTAGGTGATGGATATATAAACATCTGGACAGTGGAATATTATTCAGTGCTAAAAAGAAATGAGCTATCAAGCCATGAAAAGACATAGAGGAAAGTTAAATGCATATCACTAAGTAAAGTAAGCCAATCTAAAAAGGCTGCATATTGTATGATTCCAACCATATGACATTCTGGAGAATGCAAAACTACGGAGATGGGAAAAAAATAAGTGGTTGCAGGTCCATGGCGAGAGGCAGAGGAGGAGGAGAGATAAACAGGTAGAATACAGAGTATTTTTAAGGCAGGGAAAATAGTCTATATATGATATAATGGTGAATAAATGCCATTTATACATGAAATGTATGAACGTTTCCCCAAACCCATAGAATGTACAACACAAACAGTGAACCCTATGGCACATTATGTACTTTAAGTGATTATGATGTATCAATATAGGTTTATCCCCGGTAAAAAAAAAAAAAATCTATCATTCTCATGAGTGGTGTTGATAATGGGGAAGGCTAGGAAAGTATGGGGGCAGGAGGTACATGGAAAATCTCCATACCTCCCTCTCAACTTTGCTGTAAACCTAAAACTTCTCTTAAAAAAATTAAGTCTTAAAAAACATGTGTATAGGTATATTCACAGTGTAACTAAAATCAACCTTTAATGGAAATTGTGTAAAATACTCCAGAGAGATGGAAAATACATATACACACATATACACATATTCTTCCTTGAAGATCTTCAGTTTGCAGCTAGGATTGAAAATGACTACAGTAAACTGTAGGCTGCTGCTGAGTAAATGTTGTATCCCATTTTCCCCTAACTCATACATTGTGAATTCTAGATAAATGTCTGTTTTTAAATAAAAAGTTTGTTTTTTAAAAGAAAATCAATGCAGTACACAATCAATGGAAGAATTCCATAAATATACTACAGTCACAATATTTGTGGTCAGAACTATGATAGAGCTATTTTCAGGGTGCTATGAAGTTTAAAGAAAGTCACTTCAACCACACTAGGCATCGTAGTCACCCTAATACAAAGCCCATGCATATTTCCTACCTGGGCATTGAGAACCTACTCAGGACAGGGAGACACCAGCAATATTAAGTATATGAGTTGTGGCTATGGGTTCAACACAACCTTAGAACTTGCATGCTTCTCACTTCTCTTCCCAAAGCCCCCTTAAGGAACAGTTTGGTTAATTCAGCAGTATAACTCATTCAGAATATTTTAAAATACATTTTAGGAACTAAGCCACAAATTCATGCACATGTGATATTAAAAGAGATTCACTCTCAAGTGTCTTAATATCACGTTAGGAATGAACCCCCCATGCACTCAGAAAATCCTATGTCTCCAAATTCTAAACTCCAAGTGTAATTTGCTGTTCTGTTGATAGCATCCACAATAAGCTTTCCTGAGTCATTTTTTATAGAGGCAGTCCTTCTTGAAATGTAGAGTGATATGGAAAAGGGAGTTATTATTAGGTAGTTTTCATTTTAATTATACTACTGTGAAACAACAGGCTAAATATAAAATTTACATGACTCTGAGGATGCTAATTCCTCCATTTACCTACCTTTTCATTCATTTATTGTATTCTTTCAATTTTAAATAATGAATTCTTTCAAAAATATAGAAAATCACAGGAAATTGAATCAGAGTCATTCATGCATTCAACACCCAGATGAAAAAAGACATTTACACTCTGCCAAATGGCTTTAGAATTCCTTGTGAAGATAACTTTACAGATGCAGCAAAATGCCTACCTATCTCTTCCCTTCCCTTCTTCCCTCTCTTGAGATAGTCTGCTATGGCTGAGATGTACTATCAGTCATTGTTTTTTACTTCTATTGTACCCATGTTTTCACCACCCGTGAATCAGCCTTTTGGTGGTTCCTACAAATATAAGTCATGCATTTTAATTATTAAAGAGTATCATTTATCAGTTTATTCATTTATTTTATTGTGGGCCAGTTGGGTTGTTTACATTTTTTACTATCACAAACATTTTTACAGTGTCGCAACTAGTACAACATATATTTTGCACATGTATGAGAGTTTCTCTGGAGAACACATTTATGGAGTAGTTGGACTGCTGGGGCATTGGGTACGTATATGTTTACCTTTACTAGACTGCCAATTACTCTCCAAGTGATTGTGTCAATTCTCACATTCGCTATGCATAACGTTGCCTATTTCTACATAATTTTTCAAAAATTGAGTTTTGCCATATTTGTAAATTTCTACAAATTTGACAGATATAATATTATTCATATTGACCTTAATTACAATTTTTGTTCTTGTTGAAAATTCTAGTTTATTATATTTACATTTGTATAGGTGATTTCAATATGCAAGATTTCTTTTATATATAAATATATATATAAACAAAGACATATATGTTTGTATATGTGTGTTTGCATGCAGAATCTATTCTGTCTTCTTTTGTGCTTCTCATTTACCCTGATTTCTCTTTGCTTCAATTTCACCTCAATTTCCTTTTTCCATTGAATTACATTTTCTTAGTCTCTTTTTTTTCTTTTGCCCCATCCATTAAATTAAAAGTTCTATCTTTTTCATTTTTTCTTCAGTAGCATGCATGCTTGTCAAAATCTAAAGTTAATCACATTTTTATCCTCCTCCTGTATGATGCAGAGACCTCAGGCTGGTTTAATAAGCCAAACTCTTTCCGGCTTCCTTGTAACCATTTTTATAATACAATTTAAGTTTGCTTTTATGTCATAAAATAAGTTGATTTTACATTTATTTTTATAATGCATGCATATAGATTACTAGAATGTTTACTAATTTACTGCTTCTCATCCTTTTTTTGTGCATTCCACTTTATCCATCTATTTTTCAGTTATTATTTCTGAAATACATCCATTTAGTAATTGTTTCCTCAAGAGTTTGTGAATGGGAAACTCTCTGACTTTATATTTCTGAAAATGTATATGTTCCTCCTTCACTTTACCTCAATCCTATGTTCTTTTTTTGTTTTATTTTTGTTAGAATTTCTTGTAATTTCAACTATTCAGTATTTTCTCATCTCCTTGAGGATATTACTTATAGTTTCTTCCTCTTTTTTTTCACTCCTTCCATAGTCTGTTTCCTCCAAGCTGCTTGTTTCTGATTGTTTTGGTAACAATGTTCCTTGTGGAGGATCCCCTCAGTGTCTGGTGACCCTCCATTCTCATAATTAAGAGGATAGTGGAACACTGTCAAACTGATTAGCAGCACTGATGTGGGAAGACAGATGCTGACTTCAGTTTTATACAAGGTGGTCTGGGTGACCACTGTTTAGCTCCTCACTCTACCCCACAGTATCTTCAGACCTTTCCCCTTCAGTTAGCTAGGTGATATAGGGTGAAATCTCCCAATCCTCCATGGTTCTGGGAGCCATGTTGGGACAAGGGGCTGGAGGACTGAGGTTCAGCATTCATTATACACATGCTCCTTTTCATCTCATGACAGTGGCTGGGTTCCCCCATTTCAGGGACCATCCATTTTACCATCTGTAGAGAATAAACATCGAGATTTCCTTAGTGGCGGGATAGCTTAGTCCCCAAAGTCATGGAATGAGGGAGGACATCTACATTCTCAAACAGATTTTCCCAAATACTCATTTTTTTTTTTTACCTTCCTCATTCACTTCCAGTTTCAGAGGTATGTGGTGATTGTCCTATTGTGCAGGTTGCTGGACTTTTTTCTTTTCTACTTTATACAGAGAGAGGTCTGTAAGGGTCACTGGGTCTATGCAGGAGTCTTGTATATACTCATTATTTATCACAAATCCAAGTCTTATAAACCTTCCCATTAAAAACTTCAAAAGCCACACTTAATACCTGCTCTCAACCTCATGGCTGCCCCCTTCCAGCCCTTGCCGTAGGTGGCCAAAGAGTGAATGGGGCTTGGTAGGTAAGTCCAGGAGAGGGTGGCCACAGCATCAATTTCATGTACTCACTGCTCTTAATTTCAGATCCCTCTCTACTTCTGGATGAAATTCTCACGCATTTAATTTCTTTAAGAATTCATTTATGTATTTCAAATATTTCAGTAGCATTTTTGTGAAATTTTACCTAGCTTTTAAAAATGTTTGTTCTAGGGGCACCTGGGTGGCTCAGTCAGAAGAATCTGACTTCAGCTCAGATCATGATCTCATGGTTCTTGAGTTAGAGTCCCAGGATGACCCTGCTTCATATTCTGTCTCTCTCTCTCTCACCCTCCCCCACTCATGTTCCATCTCTCTCTCTCAAAAATAAATAAACATTAAAAAAATGTTTATTCTAGGTCAATTCCAGTTAACTCAGTCTTATCATTTTCTAAGAACCACAACTCTTCATTTACCTAATACAATGGCAACCATTTATTGAGTGCTGATTGTGGACCAGGGACTCATCCTTATACTATTCCAACTGATAAGCCATCACTGTCCACATTTCACAGATGTGAAAACAGAGATAGATGGAGGGCAAATTATTCTCTGAAGAATGAATAGCCAATTAATTGACAGAGCTGGGATTTAAAACCAGGTTTGTCCATCTCCTAAGACCATGTACAGTAAACCAACCAATCTCCTATGAGCATTAATAAAGACTATAGGGATATGCCAGCTGCCTCCAGGGGAAGGGCAAGCAAAGCCATGTTTGTGGGTGTGTGGGTATGTGTGCCTACTTATGTATAGACGTGTAGGTGTGCATAGAGAGTATTTACAACATAGTGCTATCGTGATACTTGTTGCAGGCAGTGCCACTTTTCACTAATTTGCCTTCTTTCTCTGTGCTCATTCAACAGCATCCAATAAATACCTTATTTCCCTTCTTACTTGCTTTCTATTTTATTCTGTACTTTCTGCTGAAAATGCCTGTTGTGTGCAGGCAGATGAATGTCACAGCATGCACACTGCTTTGTAACACTAGGGACTATGAACAAGAATTTTACTTTGAAGTAAAAAAGTAGTGGAGACATGGAAGATGAGGAGGCTGTACAGAGACATCATAGAAAATAAATGTGTGTGACTCTGTAAATTTCAAAAGGAAGCCACGATATGTGTAATATTTCACTTTTGTTGAATAAATTGTTAATAGTAAAATGCATCTCTATGACTTTAAAGGTAGAAACATCATCTTAAAAATGCTCTTATTTCACGGGCCTATCATAGTAGGTACAGAATAGTCATTTAACAAATATTTGTTAAGCTGGAAGGGTTATAAATTGGGAAACCTTCAATTCATATTAACATTGTATATTTTATTACATTTCCAAGTGAATAGTGTGGTCCTGTTTTAGCCTTTATTTTTAATAAATCATAGAGTTTAATTCTCCAAGATATCCTGATTTACTTTCATCCTCATACGGAATACTCAAGACCATCCCTTGATATCAGGATCTGTATTCTATAGTTCTGATGCATTTATCATTTTACCCAGCTCAGTGACTTGTGCAAAGTAGGTCCACAGTATGTACATCACTAAAGATAAGGGTTCTCGTTTCTTTGGAAAAATAGAATGTATACTTAGTGGCATAAGGACAGAAGACAGAGCGCATAGACAGGTACCTGGAGGTGCTAGAGGAATCTGAATTATATGGTTCCTCTTCAGGCTCAAAGCAAGATGGCTAGAAACACCTAAGGTTAAGGTTCTTCACAGGACTGTTGTCGCACATTGTTCATGTCACAACTACATGTCACCTCCTTGTGGAAGCTGGAATGGCAACTTTAACTAAAATAGGATCCCCTTTCTTCTTTCTTCTCCCAGTTACTCTCTTTACACCTGCTTAGAACTTATTGGGATTTGTATTTATTTAATTCTCCTTTTAGTCGATTTCTGACTCTCCTTCTAGACTCTAAGCAGCATGAAGTCAAAGACCAAGTCTTTTTCACATACCCCCAAAATAAGTAAAGACCCAGTGTTTATGTAATATTTTTAAAGTTTATTTATTTATTGAGAGAGAGAGAGAGAGAGAGACAGAGAGACAGAGAGAGAAGGAGAGAGAGAGAATCCCAAGCAGGCTCCATGCTATAAGCTCAGAGCCCAACACAGGACTAAAACTTAAGAACAGTGAGATTATGACCTGAGCCAAAATCAAGAGTTGGATGCTTAACTGACTGAGCCACCCAGACACCCTTATTTAATGAATATTGACTTCAGTGAAGTCATTCCCTTTCTCTTTCCTCTTATTTAACCCAGAAATAAGAACTGTTATTCAGAGCATAGAGTGGCCACTCAACTTGCCACTACTTTATTTCCTTGCTTAGTACAAGCTTCCGGGCTATACATCCCAGGAAATGTGCTTCAGAGAGTTATAGAGTTTCTCTGCAGTTGAAATGCTCTTTCCATGTAAAATCCTCCTGTGCTTTCTCTGCTGCTCAGCAGCAGTTGAGAAGCAAGTCACTTGTGCAAACTCTGAAAGACTATTGATAAAAGTAAAAGGATGACATTTGCTTCTGGCAGTTGTACTCAAAGGTATGTGCCTGAAAGTCAGAGAAAGATATCATAAGCCATAGGAAGTATGAGAGATCTCTGAAGAGAATATAGGAAAAAGATGCTCACAGGGTAAGGGCACTTTTCCACTGTGCTTGGTAGAAAGAACAGCTCTAAAACTGAAAGAAGAGTAAATGGGTTTAGTAGACAAGGCCAGGAGAGAGATTGCAGCAAACGGACTCTCATTTCTTATGCATCATGACCTTGAGCCTTATTGGAGCTTCTGTGTGAGTTATACTCCAGTGGTAAATAGAACTAAGGCCAGGGTTCACTGCAAACACTTGCACTGATATAACCTATCATGTAAACATCAAGAGAGAGTCAAACAGAAGGGAATAGATAAATCTGATCAAACATGTATCTAGTTTGACAAAAGACATATAAAAATAGATAAATAAAATATTTCTAGGAAGGAAATTGCCCTAAATTTTGTTGTATTTTAACTGAGATTTCATGGAAAATTCACCCCAGAAATCATCTGATTCCCAATCAGTGTTTTAATGCCGCCATTTATAGTGTTTCATGCTGCTTCATTGCCCAGGTAATTACTTTTCATCAACTTAAAATTCTCCAGTACTTTCAGCTATAAAGTTGGTCTTCATTTCCCCACGTTGAAGTCAATTGCAACATGTTACTGACCCAGGCCTGCTGTCATCTTCCATTTGAATTCAGGTGTATGTGTAAGAGAGTCATTATTTACAGTGGTTTTTATGGATACTTAAAAACAGTACTTAGCCATAAGGATGGACAAATGGGTATATAGAATAAATGGATGTATAGATAGCAGGATGTGTTCTAAACGGGTAAGTAAATGAATGAGTGTTGTGCACCAAGAATAACTTCATTTATTATATTCATTCATTAATTCAGCAAACATTTAAAGTAAAACATTCTTTTTATTCTTAACTTCAAATGGGCAATTTATTAGCCAGGATTCAATTAGAGAAGCAGGATCCCTTGCAGTTATATAGATTAAGGGATTGACTATAGGGAGTTGACTACACAATTGTAGTAGTTAGTTTAATAGTAGCAGCTAAATAGTAGGTAGTTAAATAATCTATGTATGACTTGTGCTTTTGCATATGGTGGTGGAGGCTTAAGTCCACATGGCAGGAAGTTGGGAAGGAGAGATGGATATGAAGCTCTGGAGAGAAAGGACGAAGGAACCATGAGATGACCTAGATCTTATGATGATGCACTGGACCCCTTATCAATTTCTCACTGCCTCTAAGCCTTCACATTTGATGATGCAGGTTAATTACAGAAGATGGTGCCTTTCTTCACAGATCTAAACATATACTTGACTGAGGAGCTGGAAAAACTGAAGAAGGTGACCCAGTGGTTGCTGGAGGCTGCATGCCTGGCTTTTAACTCCTGCCAACAGGGTAAGCCAGCAGACCTGTGACAGCACATGCTAACTTCAACAGCACCTGAACCTACACCCACCTTCTAAACATTAAATGGCTTGTAGAAATCTCTCATGTGGTTAGTTCCATCCCAGAACCACACACTAAGAATTCCGATAAATGAAATGATGACAGCCAGAGTGAGGCCTAGTAAGAGAAGGACGGGGAGTGCTTGGGAAATAACTCTTGGTGAGTATTGAGTCCCTGACTCCTATTCATCTCAGCCACAATGAATGTTTACTTTTTTATATTATGTTAGCCAGTACATCTTTTTTTTTCTGTTTGTTTAAGCCAGCTCTACTCGAACTTCTACTTGACAGTTAAAGAGATCTGATCAATGCATAGACTGCTTGATAAGTTGGAGTTTCTAGGTATGGAATGAAACTGGAAGAAGGTAATTCAACTGTGAAAACAGGGTTTAACATTTTTACATGCTCAAAACAATGAATTAATGAATAAATGAGAGGTTCAACAATGAGAGACATTATGATGTATGCATTTGGAAAGTACAAGTTGATGATCAGTATTGACTTTTTCCCAGAAAAATTCCATTTGCATGAAATAGTCTCCAAATGAGCTGAAGTTCCAAAACAGACTTTATGGCACAATTCTATTGTCGCTTGTTATCATCACCGTGATTATAGAAATTTCCAACAGTGCAAAGACCGAGGCAATCCATGTCCAGTTTGTGCATTTGTTTTCCTTTAAATGCTCAGCAAAGTGCTAGCATCATTATGGACCAATAATTATAATAAATTAAGACAAAATTAATTTAATTAAATAATTCAGCACTTAAAGTTGATTCCTCTTGTGCTGTCAGTTCTGAGGTTCCAAGATTTCTAGAGTGCTAAGAGAGAAAACAACGTCCCAGAAATTATTGAGTTTTTATACTTATTTTCCTGAATTTAATTTCTCTATTCTTACATGCTAGTGTTTAGTCAGGATTCCTTATGTTCCACAATGAAACAGTCTGGAGACATATTCTCTAGCAGTTCTAACCATTTGTGTTTCACTCTAGTAATTCATTAGAGAAAAGAAAGATCTCTCAATATACTCTCTTGAAGGTTTTAAAGCGAAAAAATCATTCTCAGCACTGTGTAGAAGATGCTGCGGACCCCCCCAATTCCTGGTTGCTGGCCAGGGAACACAGTTAATTACTTTGCAATCTTGTCTTTAGAAATGAGAAAGCAAGTGGCATTGAATAGGAAGATAAGTGAAGAGATTTTAACAGAAAGTGCAAACTAACTGCGTATGGTTGGAAATGCAGGTGTGCCATAGCCCAGGGCCAGCATGGCTCTTCTCACAGAGCTGTGTAAACGCTACCCTGCATGTGAAGAAGTCCAGGAAAATTACAACCATTTTTCATCTACACCACATATGTGGCTCTTCACTATGACTTTGTTGTGTGGTTGTTTAAATTAATTTTCTCTAACGTACCAGTTAGATGAATATACTGAAGACTTTATTTATGGTGGTCTATGCAAGTTGAAGCTCATTTTCTTACATAACAAGCAGTCTCTTGGTAAGGGGTCAAGGGCATTTGTTTAGAAGCAAAACAGTTTAAGGACTAGCACTCCTGTGATCCTCTTGACATTGTTCTCACAATAGACACATTAAAGTTGCAAGATGGCTGCTATAACCTCAAAATGTATGCTCCTTTCAGGAAAGAAAGGGGATAGCGGAAGCCATACCCAATGCATTCATTTACATTGATTCTTAAAAGTAAACATCTTTGCAGAACATCTAGCAGATTTCACTTATATCTCAATGGAAAGATTATGTCACATGCCTGCACATATGGCACAGGAGGCTGAGGTTCTGTCAGTAAGAAAGAAGGCATAAAAGGATACTGGGCGGGCCACCAATGGCTTTGGCTATATTTGCCAAGACAGTTATGGGTTCTTTGAAAACAGAAAGTCTATACTTCTTTCACATTATCTTTTTGCTTTAAAAAGTTTCTCATATACTCATTTTCCTTCTCTGACCATAACGGTGAGGAAATTGGCGTTTGAACCTCTGATGACATTTAAATTAAAAGTGAATCAACATTAGACATAAAGGCACTCACACTTATGACGCCTTAATGTTTCAAATTGACAGGTTAATGTAGACATTGCCCAATATAAGATTAGTCAAGTAAACTGGGAAAACTGAGAGAAAAGCAAATAAAACAGCAATAGCAACAACAACAGAAGTCCCAGATCTATACAAAACTTGGAGAAAGCATATTTTATCGGCATCCATGCAGGGAAAACAAATCTTATAAAGAAATCTATCTGTATAGATGATTTTGAAGACAATAATAGAATATCAAGAAATTTTTGAGGGAGTAAGAAAAGTAGCATTCTACAAATGTTCTTTTCCTTGACACTGATAAATACAGAAGTACAAGCTTAACTATGTGTGATTAAGACAAAAAGATGCTACCACCAGAATCAAAATGCACTACACAATTTTCAAGTTAGAAGAAGCAATAAGGAAGAACTAAAGTTTGAACAATAGTAAATGTGGGGAATAAGCTTAGGAATTCCCTGAGCTTGCACTGATGGGTTAACGAGGCATAGAATATTAGAAAGCCATAGGATGAACACACCCAAGTGGGGGTAAACAAGATTAGGTAAACCAGGCAAAGGCCCCCAGTATAGGACAAAGATATAGGAATAGAAAAGCCTCAGGATAAAAGCATCAAAAATGAGGTAAACAAGATTGGGTATTCAGGGCAGAAATGCCTCCCAACTTAGTATAATAGCAGAAAGCTGCTTTCACAGGAAGGAAGGACCAAAATAGGTAAACAGGTAAACAGCAGTGCAAGCTGCCCAGAGTGGAGCTAATTAACAAAAGAAAGGTGCCTTATTGACCCCAAGGTAGCATGCTCTTTCTTGTCCCCTAGGCCAGTTTAGGTAAACAGAGGTGGGGCTTCATGTCTGCTGTAAATAACCTTCTGCCCAGCACCAGGGTTTTGTTTTGTATTGACCCAAACCCCTAACACTGTATAGCTTTGAAACCCTCTTTCTCTCATGTCCATGAGTTAATGTTCATAGTTTCATTCCCTCTTTGTGCATGCCCATCATGCTTGTAAGCCTTCTGATGCTAATAAAATCAGATCAAGGACCCTTACTCAGGGCTCTTGTCTCCTCCTGGACATTAGCCTCTCTTGCATATTAATCCTGTGTTCCACTCTCTTGCTGGACAAAAGAGAACTTCAGACCCAGAGTCTACAATAGGTAAATTGAAAATAAAAAAAACTTCTAAAAGAGCAAAAAAACAGAAAGCAAAGCACAGGTTGGAGTTGGACTTCCAATCCCCATTAGTTGCTTCTGTCAAGCATATCTAATAAACTTGGTTAAAATAGAAAATATATGTAATTGAACTGCTTGAGAGCTGTGAAGCCATCAGTACTTGAGGGTGCAGAAGATAAAAGTAGAAAGAGGCAACATTTTATAAGCCACTTTTCTCCTAGGCCTTTTTCTAATTCTTTGGGGCAAGAGGATGGCCAACCGGTCAGGGGATCACAGCTAAGAGACTAATATTTGACACTTTACAGAGCAGGAGAGATAATCCCTGGAGGAGCTAGGCCACCAAAGAAGGCAGGATATAAGAGGCCAAGATTCCAGAGGAAAAAGAGGTGCAGAGAAACTGGCCCAACACTGGTGGTTCTCCTTCATGATGCATTTGCTGAATTTAAAGATGTGCAGGGTAGAAATTAAAAGCCTAAACAGAAAGCCACTGAAATGGAGAGCTGAGTGTTTGGCAGTCTCACTGTACTGAGGAGACAAAAATGGAGCCTAGGGTCTGCCAAGAATAGAGACACTAATAAACATCCTTGTCTCTCAGTTGGGACCCTTGGAGAGCTACATCCTAGAAGCATGTATGAGCCACTTATGATTTCTAAAGTTTGTAAAATTTCATATATATATATATATGTGTGTGTGTGTGTGTGTGTGTGTGTGTGTGTGTGTATTTTTTGTTAATAGTTTACAAATAATTTACAAAAAAAAATAATAAACAACCATATACATATTACCAAAATATGGAAACAGATTGAATCCTTGTAATGAAGGCCAAACTGAAATTGGTTTAAAATAATTCAACTTTACAACTTTCATAAAAATCACACCTGAATCAAAATAACAGAAAAGTAATAATAAAGAAATGGGAAAATAGTGGGGAAATGCCTATCTGTAGGCATTTCCTATATACAACAAAGATCATAATCTTAGTATCAAAAGTAAAATCATGCAGAAAACAGTAACTCTGAAAAAGGAAATTATTCAATATAAGGGAAAATTCACAATGAAGATACAGTTGTCGTGGGCCTGTGTTCTGAATTCATTAATGCCAAAGTATATAAGAAAAAACTTAGACATATAACCAGCAAGATGAAAAAGATTAGGAGGAGGAGACTGACATATATTACTATATTTGTTTACAGCTCACTTAGAAAAAAAATGATGGCTACAGTATTAGAATAATATTATTAATATATGTCTCCCAATAGATGATATTTAATGTGTCCCTAGCATTCCCTAACATTGTTCCAATACATTTATTTATAAACAAAACATCACAATTATAATCATAAGTCCTCTATTCACAACGTAAGAAAACCAGAAGTGTATTACAAAATGATAAAGAAAACTAATCTAATCACTTAGAATAAAAACAAAAACCTCTGCTAAATAATCTTTGGATCCAAAGATTAATCAAAGTTTCTATGACAAGTTATTAAAATTTACTACAATAAGATTTGATGTAGCATGGTAATCTCATGGTAGCTATTTAGTCATTTATAGGCGTGGTTGAGACTTTAAAAGAACAAAATTCATTTCCTTAATTATATTTTTCATTAAGTAAGAAATAATGAAACTAAATGAAATAAATATTCCACTCCAGAAACTAGAAAAGTTACAGCAAAACAAACCTAATAAATTATAAGTATTAGAACACAGAAAAACTTTTCAACTCATATGAGAACTTTTAAAATTAAAAGGCACTAATATGTATGCAAACATATCAAGTCTGTTAATGAATTATGAGAAAAAGAAAATATAAAGAAGCAACCTGAAGGCCAAAAGGCATCAAAAACATAGTTATAAAGGACAACCTGATAATGCTGCTTTTTCTCAGAATGCAGAGCTCATCTTTTCTTCCTTCAATCCTATCAAACTGTGCTAATACATAGTGGCCTTTTTTTCCCCCACCTTACTGGGAGATCACCCCCTCTTATTTACAGGGATGCTGCAGACTTTTTCCTATTGTTATTTTAATAATTTCATCAAAGACAATTTCTGGTTTTGTTCTGTTTGTTGTTGTTGTTATCACTGCAAGGCTTTTTACCCCTTCTTTTTGTTAGTTTCCAAAGGAAGATGAAACACAATGGGAATGACAATGTCAAGTCAACTTTATTGCTACTTTATTATTAGTCAAACACATGCCTTTTATAATACAGGACTTTCTAAGACATGCCTGGAGTACTGGCTTAATCTCAAGACCTGGCCAGGCTTTTGCCGGAAGGTCCTGATCTGACCACCATGTTCTGGAGAGCAAAAATCCCAAAACCTCATGTGGGAAGGATAAAAGTAAACTACAAGTGAGTGGTTTATCCAAGTCTTGAGCAGAGGCACTTAAAGAGGATCCTTTTAACACACATTGACTTTGCCCATTAATAAACAGAACTTCACCAGCCTTCTGAAGTCTCAACAATCTGATAAGCAACTCCAAGTGGGGAGGTAGGATGGCAAGAGAGGAAGAACACTGCTTCCAGCTACACAATGATTTTCCCCTAGGTGAGCATGGTCGCAGGCAGAAAGGGTTACAAATAAGCTAAGTAATAAATGCACATCTTGCCTCAGTGTCAAGGGACTCCAAGAGCAGGAATGAAACACAGGTCCTAGCGTGGTTAAAGATGTAGCTGTGGATTCATACGTGCTCCTCCTGATGATTTATAGCTGTGCATAATCAACCTGTTTTGGCTAACATATGTAAATAGTTCCTAATGATTGCTTAAGTAACAATGACTCTGCCATGAGAGCACTTTATAAAAGCAAATTTCCTCTGAATAGAGAGTGCCTTGAGAACAATATTTTTCTGAGCCTTGATACAGAGTAGTGAGTTGAGCCCACTGTATTTTTATATATAATTGTGAAAAACAATTAGTTCTTTTCAGTAAATGAAAAGGCATCCACAAAGGAAATTCTTTAGAAAATAGTTCATCAACCAAAGCCTAAGGGAACTACAGGGAAAACAACTGTTGTAGAGGATTTAGAAACATTTTTTTTTTGTTCTGTCTCCAATTAGAAAAACAATATATTTAACCCTTGGTCTTTATTGCTGGGTGAGATGATTGGTTTTCTTCTCAATTCTATCCCCCAAACATTTTCTGGGACACTGAGTACTGAAATTATGAAGATGAATGAAAACCCTGAAGTTTGTCAGAGACAGATCTATAAGCATGTGTAATTCATCTTGTGGTTTCTTCTACTGAGACTTTATTGCAGGGATTTAAAAATATCAGTGAGAATTCTGGCATGTGGAGTCATCAACCAGAAATAACTTTGCATCAAATCCCAAAATGGTCTTTCTGATTGGCAGGCATGCACAGGCTGAGAAGTAGCATTTCCTTTCTCTTAGACTTGCTCTGCCCTTTATAGAAAGAAGGCAGCAGTTCTAACTAAAAATCTTGAAAGTAATAGATCTTAATGTGGATTCAATTCCATATCAGTGGCAGATTCTTGCACCATAGATAACAGGTAAGTTATAAACGACTCCCTGGCTGTCTACAGTAGCTAAACTTAAGATATAAAATTTAAGGACTAAATGGAACTTTGGGAACTATCCCACTTATGCTTAATTCTCTGATTTTGGAAAAAAAAAAAAAAAACAACCTAAGACTTAACTTAGATATTATGACACATCTAAGCCATATCTATGCCACAAAGTTAAATAGAATTCTTGAGTCACAAAAATTATCTGTCTGTAGAAGCAATATTTTTATCGCATTCAATTTGATTATTTTACTAACTAAATATATCGCAATGTTTTTCTTGAGTTTGCTAGAAAATAAAAATCTTTCATCAATCTCTGGAGCATAGGAAAGTACCAGAAAACATAGAAAAAGATATTGTCTTGATTGTCAGAAGGAGGGAGGAGATGTACTGTGGAAATATCTGACTGGTCAGCCTTGCTGTTAGATTCAAAGATATAAAAAGCATGATGGCAGTGATCTTTGGTGACTAACATGGGGAAAAAACATCAGGTCGCATTAAATTTGTCTTCTCATTATTTGGATAACAGCTGTTAAAGTAGGTATATCTTGATTTTAGAAAGGCATTGAAAAAGTTTTTATTTCCATTATATTTTCTTTAATAGTATGACAAAATGTTAGCCAGAGCATATATCAGTTTGTGAACTGATTTTATAACTGCTTAAACAAGATGGGTTCACTTACTGAATTCTTGTCAGCCTAGATAAAACTTACAGAGGTCTAACTACAGATTCCTCCCTTCATTCTATTTGGTTCAATACTCTCAACCCATTAGATGCCCCCCCAAAAGGAAGAATATATGGGTGTTACGTGGAACCCTTGATAAAGTTGGAAAGGAGCACTCAGTCTTATCGATGGCAAAATCATCCTGAAAATTTGCAATGTTCTCAGCCAATAAAATGAAATCTGATACTTATAAAATGCGTTAAGTTCCATATTCAGGATCAAAAATCCATTTGAATGGAAGAGGCCATAGGTTTCTGAGAATTTTATTTTTAAAATAGGCTTGATATGGACCTGTGATCTCATGTAGCTAATATATTCTAATACTGAATTTGCATGAATTTATAGATGAGTTTACAGAGTCATAGGGAGTCTGAAGATTAACCCTGCATTGGGAGTTCTTCAGTTCAGATATCACATTTTTAGAGGATAGATGATCAATTAAAAGAGGATAGAACAGAGAGGGAAAGAAGATTACAGGGAAGCTAATGCTGTCTGAGACCAGAGACTCATCTGAACACACTGTAGTTGAAGGAACCAGTCATTCGTCAAAAACTCTTTCACCCATTAACTAATGATTACACTGTATAAGATCATGAAAATACAGAGTCTTACTTGTAACCTCAAAAGAACTCACAGTTGCATGAGGAAGAAAGACATAAATATTTCTAACATTATGTATTGGAGGAGAACAGTTTATAGAGTATTGCAGTAACACAGAGAAAGGAATGATTCTTCATGGGGATGGCAGCAAAGCAGGGTGTCAGAAAAGTTTAAAATTGAGACTATTTTGTTTGGGAAAAGAAAGTCAAGGAAAAGAACTATCTAATTTAATCTAATAACACTTGAGGCATCCTGCCCATATGCTTTATTCATTTTACTTCTGTATCTTTACTCATTCTGTTGCCCTTCTGCAACATCCACCTCTCCTAAATTCTACCTACCCTTCAAGACTTTGTTGCAAACCAGTCTCTCCCATCACTACGCCCACAGGATGTCAGCTGACCCTGAAAACAGGTATTTCCATTACACTTACTGTGCCATTTGTACCATTATTATTTGCTGCTATCATAACCAATTCTCCTGATCCTGTTTTAAATGTGCTTTAGAGCAGAAGGGAAACACCTTTCCAGCCCTTGACCGTGCTCTGTACCAGGCTGGCACAGAAAGGCTTAATAAATAACTTGTAGTTAGCCAATTAACCCACTTTCTTTAACAACAAACAATTCTAGGCCTCTGACTACTGAGCTGACTTCCCAAGCTCCTTCTGTAGTGCATTATTTTTCCATCCAAGAAAGCAGAATTCCCCCTTCCCACATTAACCCTATGGGGCTGGGGTAGGAATGCATTATACATCTCTGATGGGGCCAGCCTGGTAAGGTTGTCAGCTTAAAGCTCCCTGTCCCCAAAGGTGGCCCTAGATCCAGACAAACTTCTGTCTTACTTGTAGTGATTTTGTCCATAAAGTTTCAAGTCACAAGGAAAACTGAAATCTCTGTGTCCTATATCCTGAAACTTGTGAAGGTATCTTGCTTTTATCTTTCTGATTTTTTTTTTTTTCATCTATTATAAAGCTGCTAAAAGCCTCAGGCATGGGCAGTGTTTCTTTGGGCTCAGTTGCATACATCCCAGTGGCTTCTTCCCTTCTGAAAACCAGTCTTTTCTGTCAAACATGCCTTCATCTTGTTACAAAATAGGGCTCATGAATTTGGCCCTGCCCAGGGAACAATCAGCATGCTGGTGATTGCTTTGAAAGCAGTATTATACTAATACGGGATCTCATTAGAACCCCTTTCCAGGGATCTGGGGGTTTCTTCTAAATCCAAATGGAGATTGTGGTGTTCATTATGTGTTCAGAAGTGCTGCTTCACTGTACCATCAAATGGCCTGAAGAGAGAAAATCTTTTGACCTTTGTAATTGCTACAATATTATGTAGGGTTCTTCCTCCATTTAAAAGAGAAATAAATATTACAGAGCCATACTTCTTTTTTTCCTCCTAAATGCAAATAAAATAGAGGAAAAAAATTTTCTTCCAAAGACATTTCAGTGGCGCCATACCGTCTGACCCCCGGGAGGGACATCTGTAGGGGGTGTGCTGCAGGTGGCAAAACTCGGGGTCCATTTCAGATA
Organism: Panthera pardus; assembly: GCF_024362965.1. NCBI lineage: Eukaryota > Metazoa > Chordata > Mammalia > Carnivora > Felidae > Panthera > Panthera pardus. The sequence goes on from NW_026526832.1 coordinate 24,157,751, forward strand.
ATTTCCAACGACTGACTCTGGGCCTCAGGTTGCAGAATTAGCTCATCCAGGGCTTCAGCTCCTGGTTTCAGACTCATTAAGACTGTCTTGTCAGGGTACGTATGTGATCAGTTTCTGGACTGCAAACTAAGCCTAATAAACTGCTGAACTCGGCTTAAAAAGTTAATTACCAAATCTGGTGCATGTGGTGCAGAAAAAGGACAGAAACTACAAATTAATGTGCAGACAAGCAATTTTTAAAAAAAAAATTACCTTCAAAAATGTAAATATTCCACAGCCACTGCTTGGGCCTGAGCATAATCTCAATTCACCTCCAAGTTCTTGTTTTTTTTTTTTTGTTTTTTTTTTTTTTTACCTGCCAGCCTGTTTCCTTTTTCTGTTCTCACACAGGTTTGTGTGGGGATGCACTCTGAAACTTGTCAAGGTATCTTGACAGATCAAACAATGCACAAGGCATGAGCTGCTATTCCAGACACATTAAAAGTGTCCACATTCAAGCTAACTGTGATGTGAGTTTTTAGTAGAAATATATATGGGGTGCCAGTTCATAAGTTTTCCTGAAGGGCCACCATTTTTTGAAGGAAATTCCTTGGTACACTTGTGAATTTCTTTTCTCACACTGGTAACATAAAAAGTAACTGCTGTAGTGTCCACATAGACCAAATCATGCGTCTGTGCCTAGCACTTCAGGAACTGTAACAGGGGACCATGGGACCATGGAAGAGACAGTCTGCACTGGGGACAATTCAGGAGGGTGGCTGAACCATCCACCGGCCCCCGTTCTCTTTCACCATGCCCCAGGTTTGGTGGAGGAGAAGAAGGAAGTGGACCCCAGTCTCCTCTTTGTTTCCATCCACTGCATCCTCTTGGTTTGAACATAAATATGGTGCTTTGAACCAGATATGTTGGAACAATCCATGCTTCCCTGGATCAGGTTTAACTATACCTAAGAAAGCAGAGTTGAGTCAAAGGTGCTACAGAGTATAAACTTTATAAAAGTGGAGACCTATCTTCCCATTCCTGATCTCTATGGTGCCTGGCACAGTGCCTGGCATCAAAAATTAAGACTAGCAGCTAGTCCTTGCTGGAACGAAGGAAAAGTGAAGAAGAGGAAGCAGGATCCGTTCAATTGCATGTTCACAGTGTGTTTAAAAAGATACACAAAGACTCCCGTGTAAATGTGGTCATGCTTTCACAGAAGTCATGCAAAATGCGTCAGGGTCACCAAAGATGGAGGACATGCAGGACACAGGAGCATTTCAATAAAGATTGAAGCAATAGTTGGTGCAGTTTGACACTGTGGATCTGTTTTTTTACACAGATCATTTTCTAGAAAGCTATGCTGTTCCTGATTTCTCCAGCCTGAAGAAATAAATAACATTTCCAGAGTGCTTATTAAGAGGCGCCATGCTAGATGTTCCAATTCACTGTGTAAACTTTTAAACAGTTCTGTCCCATTAATATAGTTTACATAAATATAATTATACCTATGGTAGGGCCCCCTCTCTAAGGAGAAAAGGAAAAAAAGCCCCAAAACCAAAAACCTCAAGACAACCTGGCTATATGTGTACGTGACAACATCCCTCATGGCTTGTAACATGAGACTACATGTTTGTGTGTTACTATATATGGGAGACAAAGAAATAGAAAATATATTTTAAAAAGTATGCCACGAAGTGTTTCAGTTCTTCTTGTATGAACCCAACCGAGCAGTGCTGGCATGAATAAAGTTGCTTCCTGAAAAGAAAAGCCTCAGTGTCACAACTCTGTGCGAAAATCCTGCTACATACCAATTTAAAAGATGTAGAAATTGAGGCTCATGAAATGTAGGTCACTTCTCAAATGCACAGTAATTGTAAGTAGAAGAACTAAGTCTTCAAATCTCATTATATCTTAAACACCATGTCTATGATCCAACCACACCACCATGCTATTCAACTAGAGAACAAGAGAAAGAAAATCTGTCTTTTCTGCTAGAAAGAAAAAACGTGTACATTTACTCTCCCTCTTCCTAAGTCTTCAAGTGCTATATTCATATGTTAGGTGCTTTTTCATTAATACCATATAATGACTTTTATTTGCTTTATTAAAAACTAGGAAAGAAAAGGAAAGCCTAGAAAATCCACACAGCCAGTCAACACCACCTCCTCCCAGGTCCTCCAATTTATTTTGCAAAAACTTTGCAGTTGGCTAATGGTTACAACATCAACAAAATAACTTCTTTCACTTTCCTCATTAAACTAAAGAAAAAAAAATCAACTGATGCACTGCTTCCTTGTTGACTGGTGGCTCATTACAGAGGCTAATAAGAGAAAATACATTCTCATATACTGATCATTGGAGCTCAGAGAATTTGAGGAGAGCCACCTGCTGAGTAAGTATCCATTTTCGCTTCTGACTTTGTATGTATTAGTCTGGTCAATTTCCCGGAGCTGGCCTGATTAGGAAAGTTTTATTTAAACAAATGGAGAAGGGACCTGAAGTTAGTGGAGAAAAACAGAAGCTGTGCCTGACCATTCAGCCAGTTTTTAGCCTTGGCCAAATGTGCTGACCACTCGGTGGACTTCTGTGTCAGAGCTTACAGTGTATTCATCAAAGCCTCAGGCTTTTTCTTCTTGCGTACAGCTAGCCCACAGTTCTCAGCCTCCCCTGCAACCAGCTGCCATCTTCCATTTTCCACCCAACTGAGGGAAATGAGGTCTGCTACTTTCAGATCCCAGCAATGAAACACCTCCACATGCAGTTTCTTTCCCACTTCTCATCTGCCTCCTAAATTCTTTGGCTCCTGGTGACTTACAAACCACATATCAAATCTAGTAGACCTTTTTTTAGACCAGGTTTCTGACATGGACATAGACACGGACATCATTGCTTCACATTGCCAGTCACTGATCACACTTCAAATGATCAAGAAGTAAGTTTACATGTGTTAAGCTCCTCAAATTTTAAGTATCTGTTTTAAGTATCTGTTACCATATGTTATGGACTAAATGTTTGTGTCCCCCCAAAATTCATATGTTGAAAGTCTAACCACCCCTTTCTCCCACATAAGATGTGGTATTAAAAGGAAGGGCCATTGGGAAGTAATTAGGATTAGATGAGTAATTAGGATTAGGATTAGGGTAGACCCTCATGAACAGCATTAGTACCTTTATCTGAGTCACAATAGAACTTGCTTCCCCTCTCTGTTCTCTTCTACGTAAGACCATAAGCAGTCTGAAGTCTACAACTGGAAGACTCTCACCAGAACATGACCATGCAGGCACCCTGATCTCATACTTAGGGCCTCCAGAAATGGGAGAAATAAATTTTTCTGCTTATAAACTACTCAGTCTATGATATTTTTGTTCTAGTGGCTCAGCTGACTAAGACCACAGATAGTGCTAATTTAACTAACATATATTATCCCTTAATAGATTTAGCTGTATATGGGATATATGGAGTTTTTTTTTTCTTTTTAGAAAAAGACTTAAATCACATGTTACATTTTAACACATTGAAATCCAGAAATGAATATATCAATCTGCATATCTATTTATATAGTTACAGATATCAATATAGACATGGATACGGTATAGATGTAGATGTAGGTTCAGGTGTAGATATAAATACAGACGTGTTCCATTACAAAGATAAACTGACATCTGTACACAAATTTGGAAAAAATCTCATTGCATAAGTTTCAATGAACTTTCTGTGAACTTGAACAACCTGAAAACTTAATCTAATTTAATACAGTTGCCTAGAAAATTTATTTGTGAATCATTTAATATCACATCAATAAGAACTTTGAGACACAATCTAATTTATAAACAGAGAAACACACACAAAAAAGAGACTAAGAAAGATAAATAGGGGAAGAGAAAGAAGGTCACTTTATAGTTATATTTGTAAAATTCTCCATGAAAGGTTAATCTTGAAAATCTAAGTACAAAAGTCTTAGGTTCAAGTAGGATGAATCGAGAAGAAAAATTCAGAATTTGATAAGTGGCATAGTAGATTCTAAGCTTTGTAGAAAATAGGCCCCTCAAGAACTAGGGCATGTTCAATTTAATAAAATGTTTTGAGGAATGACCATGAATAAGTCATTCTGCAAAATTAAAATATGAATAATACCTAGATTATGACAAGAGGGCTTCACAATCCAATGGAAGGACAAGACTAGGTAAGAAAATTTCAGTACTGGGTGGTAAGTACAACAGAGGTGCACAAAGGATAAAATGGAAATTAGGGGAGATCGTAGAAAGATGATTAAAGGAAATGACAACATAGCTATATCTGGAAAAGCAAGAAAGTTTTGGATAAGCATAAGGCCAAAAGGAGACAATCGTAGAAAAACAACAGACTAGACATATTTCTCTACAGTTTCATTCTTTTCCAAACACCTTACATATCAGAAAAGTTGTGTGTATATATTTTTTTATAGTTGCTATTTAGAATGCATCTATTAAAAGGCTAAAAACATGAAAAGTGCCTTAATTAGATTAAGGTTCAGGAATTTCTGGAAGTAAAGCAGACAATATCAGATCTATAGGGAAATACAATAGAAAATTACAGTCCTAAATACATGCAGAAAAAGAATAGCTGCTGAAGTAGAGACAAGTTGTAGAGTAGACTGTGCTTTGGGCTGCAAACAAGGGAAGAGAAAAAAAGCCATATAATCAGTTCACCTACAACAAAATCTGGATACAGGCCATTCCAGGCTGGTTCCCTGGATCCCCTACAGCACCAATGACCTTCAGGCCCTTCTTATATTCCTTCTATACTAATACCTTCTGTTGTCAAGGTTGCATAAAGTTTCTTGTAACTGCAAACAGTATTTCCTGAACTGAAATCTCCCTAACAGGTAAAAGGGGAACAGGGAAGGAAAGACCTTCTTCTTGTACAGCTTTTTCCTTTATAATGGAAGAAGGAGAAAAATCTTTCCCAGAGACTTCAGCATACATGACAACCCCTTAATTCTTATTTTCTTTACAGCCAGATTTGGGCTACATGTTCACCTCTTGACCAAAGACAAAGACAACAGAGTCTGCTATGATTAAGTAAACCAATCATCATACAGACTCTGGGGATGACACATAATAGATCCCCCAAAGCAAAGGTCCTGTTAGTAAGAAATAAAAGATACAATCAGATGGGATAGGTGCATAACTGTGTATGCCAGGTATGGAGAACCCAGATTATGGTCAAGTGACATAAGGAGCTGGAAATGACCTGGCAATAGTTGTCAGGACAATTATTCCTAGAGATGTGTTGAAACAACCAGGACTGTATTCTTTCCACCTCTCCATCTTGTGCTTCACAGTGTTCACTGCTTAGCTGAAAACCAGATAAAGCACTGAATGGGAGCAGCTGAGCTAGTGGAGCAGGACCCTAGACGGCTTCCTGATCCAAGAAGAAACACAGGAACCCTAACACTGGATTGCAAATTATCAGAAGATCCCACTCATCAGCACACCCTCCCCCTATCAGACATAACCAAAGGCAAATTCCTACGGGCAGAAGTTGCATTCACAAGTTGGCCATCAGAGATCCTCAAAAAGTGTTGTTAAAAAAAACCTGGAAGAGAGGCACCAAACAAAACCCAATGAACTGAAAAACAGATTGAAAAGTGTAAGCATAGGATAAATACCAAATAAGTAATTGAATATCTTTAGAGAACTTAAAACAATGACCACATTCATAAAAAAAAAACAAGTTGCTAAACCAAATCAAATAAAAAATGAACCAGTTAGAGATCCTGAACAATGAAGTCATAGTCAGAACTGTAAGGGCAAAGGCAAATTTAAATTAAGAGGCTCAAGGCACCTTGGTTGGGCGTCCAACTCTTGATTTAGGTTCCAGTCATGATCCCAGGGTCATGGGATCAAGGCCTACACCACCCTGCTCTGCACTGAGCATGGAGCCTGCTTGGGATTCTATCTTTTCCTCTGCCCCTCCCCATCTCATGCTCAGGCTCTTGCTCTCTCAAAAAAAAAAAAAAAAAAAGAGGCTTAATTCTCTGTTGAAAATAAGAGCATGAACTTCTCTCTTCCCTTTTCTTAGAGCATTTTCTTTGGAAAACTTGTAATTCCAAGTTCTTTTTATATTCCTTTGGATTGTATGAAGATATTTTTAAAGGCTAAATAAGGCTCTTGCCAGGTTTACACCCAAGAATGTCTTTATCAAAGCCCTGAGGGTCATCTCTTTGAAATGTAATCATCCATAGAGGAAGGAGCCCTATCTCCCAGTTTCTGTGGGAGGGTAGAAGCTTAACCTAGGAGGGCCAAAGCCCACCAGATTGTGAAGCCACTTCCTGACACAAAAATATGAGAAGTTTCTTTTTCCTTTGGATAAAGCCAATTAGCTAACACAGATGGTCACCCCAGTGAATTTAGGATGACTTATGTGTGTCAAGTGGTGCTGCCAGTCCTCCTACTTCAGGGCCAGTGATTGTTTACCCTGAGAAGCTGTGTGTAAGGGGTTGTATCTGCTAGGATATAGAAAAAGGAGGGATTTCTTTCCATCTTTGCAAACTCTTAGTAGATTGCCTGTGATGCCCTCCTCATTCTGGTTCAATGCTTATTTAACAATAAGATTGTTTTCTTTCTCTTCTGTTTTTATGGAGAAGTATTCTTAGATAATAGGAAGTTTTGCTTTTAATTAAATTTCCCCAACATATCTAAGGAATGCATTATACAATGAGAAAAAATGAGCCAAGAAGTCCCCTCAGAAGACAGCATATCAAACAAATAGATGACAAAAAAATTAAGTGACATAGAGGATGGATCCAGAAATCCTATAATATATTTAATAGGATTTCCAGAAGAAAACTAATACAATTTAGGTGAGATATAATCAAACAAAAAGAAAAAAAATCAGTACTGTAGGGAAGATATAAATCTTCAAATTGAAAACAAACAAAACAAAATATGTTTCAGGGAAGATAAATAGAAAAAATAAATAAAAGACCACACTTCAACATTTCTAAGTGAAATTTTAGAACTTCAATAAAATGATATAGCTCAAAATGTGTTCTGAAGGAAAAAAAAATAGTGCATCTGAGTAAAAAGGATAAAATAAATCATTAGTATTATAAATACTGGAAGATGACTGAGTCATCTCTGTAAAGATTTAAGATAAAATGATCTCAAACCTGAAATTTTATTTCTAAGCAAATAGCACTTGGAAAAGAACCAAACCCAGAAATTTTCACATGGGCATAAATAGCTCTTACTTACACACAGTCTCTAAAAAACTTACTTGGGTATATATTCCATCAAAATTAAAATAAATTCAAGAATGAGAAAATATGGGATAAAATAACAAAGATACTAGTAAACAATAAAGCTTACTGATATATAATATAAAAAAATAAATCTCAAAATAAAATATTAAATGATCCTAATATACAAAGTGATCAAGGAAGGAAAAGAGAGGTGAGTATAAGCACTATAAGCTTATTCTCTAACCTAGGGGAAGACATAACTAAAAATTAACCCCAGATATTAATAAAAAAATGGAAGATTGAAAATGTATGTTAAAACTTTTATAATAACCACTAGAGGGATAATTAGCATGTACAACTGTTATGCTGTCAATAGGAGAGAATAGGACAATAAAAAAAGGACATCTAAAAAAGATAGAAAGGAAGAAAAAAGAAATTAACAAAAACAAAACAAAACAGAGTAAACAAAAAAAACTAGATGGTAAACATAAATTGTGTTTAATGTAAGTTTAAATAAATTAAATTCACTATTAAACAGAGACCCTCAAATCAAGTAACTAAATAGTGTATTCTAATTACAAGAATGATACCTAAAATGATGTAGCCATGAGCATGTTGAAATAAACAAAAGCAAATGAAAAAGAGAAAGATATCAGGAAAGGACAAAGAGTAAGAAAAATTTACAAAAATATTACTACAAAAAATAAAATTCAAGTGAAGGGTAATGAGCAAAACAACTTATTTTAATTATTTCAAGAAAGATAAAACTGAATAAACAAATAACTAAAATATTATAAAATTTCAATAATATGTCTCCAAAAAGTCACTAAGCATCCTTTTACTGCTGGGTTCCACCAAATTTTTAGGAAATAGTTTCTTTCTATGTAATACAAATTGTTCCAGATCCTCATCCAATCATCCAATTACTGTGTACTATATTGATGGAAAGCCTCCCAACTTAATTTAAAATATCAGCAAAACTATGATATAACAACAAAATAAAAGTAGTACCAAATGCTAAAACTATAGTATTACTAAAAAATAGATGAAAAATGTTAAATAAAATAATAGTGGATAGAGTTTAGGGTAAAATGAAAGTAAAAAATAATAAAACATGGGGCGCCTGGGTGGCTCAGTCAGCTGAGCGTCCGACTTCAGCTCAGGTCATGATCTCACAGTCTGTGAGTTTGAGACCCGCATCTGTCTCTGTGCTGACAGCTCAGAGCCTGGAGCCTGCTTTGGATTCTGTGTCTGTCTGTCTGTCTGTCTGTCTCTCTCTCTCTCTCTCACTCTTTCTCTCTCTGCCCCTCCCCTGCTCTTGGTCTGTCTCTTTCTTTCAAAAATAAATAAACATTAAAAAAATTTAAAAAAATAATAACAAAACATGAAGAATAATACACTGAGATCAAATAGACTCAACATTGGCCAATATTAGGATAATAACAAAAACAACAACAAAAAAAAAACGAAAACTGGAGAAGTAGTGCAGAGGACAGGCTGAAAAATGAGAGAGAGAACAGATAACAAAGTCTAGGATGTTCATACGAAAAAATGAAATCCAGAGCCCAGGTTAAGATTTGCCCTTCACTAGGGGAGACAGAGATCATCCCCGGAGGATGTAAGGAAAGAAGTAGCCGTGGGGAGAATACAAGTAAGTTAAAACATAAACCAGAAAAGCTGAAAATTGAGGGTAAGCAGGTAAAAACTCCCCACTTTCCTTTCAAAATTAAGAGAGTTTGCATTGCAAGTTTGGGGCTTGTGGTTTGCATATGGGGGTCTCAAGAAGAACGATGGGCATTTAAAGTTGTCAGGGGAAGTGGAAAAGGATGCTAACTGATGCAAAATACAAGGACGGTCCGTATTACTGAGGTTATAGGTGAAATTGGAGGAATTTATTAAACTGATTATTACTGTTATTAACCAGAAGAGATGCAATTATTGCTATTTTTAAAACTACCTATAATTGGGGCACCTGGGTGACTCAGTCTGTTAAACATTGACTCTTGATTTCGCCTCAGGTCATGATCTTATGGGTTTGTGGGATAGACACCCACGTCAGGCTCTGCACTGACTGCATGGAGACTGCTTGGGATTGTCCTTCTTTCCCTCTCTATCTGCCCCTCCCTATCTCGTGCTCTCTTTGTCTCTCTCTGTCTCTCTCCCTCCCTCTCTGTCTCTCAAAAATAATCATTTAAGACTACCTGCAATTCATGCAACTAAAATTATTGTGAAATAGAAGTAAAAGAAGATTTTTTCTTTGGCTTCCTTTCATTTAGGAAAAATATCTTAATGTGCTTTTAAAACTGCCTATAGCTGAGACACAGAAAATGCTCTAAATTAACTGGCTCCAAAGTGGGAAGCTATGGACTTTGGTTAGTCCAGAACAGAAGACCTGGAATTTGGCAGAGTCCAAGAAAGGAGCTGCAGTCTAAGGAAGGGGCGTGTTCAAGGCCATCTCTACTTCTCATGTCAAAGAAATTCTAGAAGTCCCTGGGAAGAGGAGTGGATGATGAAATCTATGGCTCTCATACCCAACAGCTATTTTTAAGATTTCCTTTTCTGATTCTAGTTTCATTATTTTATCTTCACACCTTAGAAATTAAATGTAATAACCTTTATCAGTAATGCCTTGAAAGTAAATTGTCATCCCTCTCTCCAATTGCTGGGGCAAAGTGGACTAGAAAAAGTTTGGAAACCATCAGAGGTGATTAGAAGAGAAGGTAGAGCACTGAGCAAGAAGAAAGGTGATAGGAAGCACTGTGCACATGTTAGCTCCCCATCAAGGATGCACAGAAATCTTAAAGGAGGGATATATAATAATTATACTAATGTGATAATTGTCTGGTCATGCAGAATGGGGGATTCAATACTTAAAAAGACTTTCAGAGAAAGGAGTAATGCCAGAAGTTTGGAAACCCTGAAAGCTTTTATGTTGTCTTTATCAGGAATGATATCAAAACAAGGTATGACCTGAGTTCAAAGAACATGTGTATTCTGTGGCTGATCATCCATAGGATCATGCAGATGTGATGTTAGGAAAGGAACAGCAGTTAATGAAGTCTCGGTTGAAAGCATGCCTGAGGATACTCAGTTGTTTGTGTGACCCCTACACCTAAGAGAAGGGAAGGAGGTGTTAAGGAAGAAACCCTTTCTAAGATTCATAATAGATTTTGCCTTAACAGAGAAAAATAATTTAATTCTTTTCCCACGTGATTATTTCCTTGAATGCTATGTCTGTGAACCCGATATATCAATTATAATATGGACACATGGACACCTCCACACATTTTCCTTGGAATAGGACCCAGGTCTCTGGAAAGTTCCAGCTTCTGCAATAGAAAATATTCTGTCCTCTCATCCCCAAAAGCCTCAATGGAAGGAAGAGAAAGAATTCCAGATAATTTTTTTCTAGAGCCCCTTCACCCCTTCAAGTCAGCTGGGGTCTACTTGGGTCAACAATTCAAGCAGCAGGGCCCTTAGAGCACTATCTTTACTCTGATCCGAGCAATGCCATGTGGATTGATTTTAAGGTATGCCTATTCTTCAAAAGGCTTGATCTCTAGCTTAAGAATGTGAGTTAAGTAGGGATTTTATAGGAATTTTTTGGCTTTAGGAAATAAAACATAAGAGACCCCCTGCCTCCTATAGTCTTCTGTAAATCTCTGTCTCTAATTGTTTCTCCCCTTCAAAGCAAACTCCCGTGCACTTCACAATGTATTAGTCAAGTCTCCAACAGGCATGTGTCTAATTACCCTCCACCTTCCAGGCACAGTTCAGAGAGAAATGATTAGTCATATTTATTGTCAGGTTGTCTCTGAGAGATGACAGTTTATATCAAATCACTATGTGTCAAAAATTGAAGTGTGTGCCAAGGTGGAAATGCAATTCCCTTCCCAAAGGTGGATGAAATTCCTGCTCCACATGTGACTCCAATGGGTTTGCTGCTTAGAGAGAAGGATCTGGCCTTTTCAGATAGCCAGGCTTTCTCACATATCACCAGCAGTGGATACAGCACTACTGCATTTGCCCAAAGCGGTTTGCTGTGATTGTTCAGAGGTCTATTCCCTATCTGTCTTCTCTCCTATACAGTCTCTGCCATCTTGGAGCTCCTGGTTCCACTCCTCAATTTTGATATAGTCCTTGGCCTTCTGGGCTTTTAGTCTACTTAACATCTGAGGAGTAACTTTCTCTATCAAACGCCACCTTGAACTCGGCCCAACCTCTTCTTTGTACCCCACCTTAGCTGTGACATCGTCAGAAATCAAACCCTGGCTCCAGCAGTTTTGTGTACAACCTTGGCCACATCCCCAAACTCCCCTGCAACGGAAGTCAGGGTCATTCTTAAATATGCAAAAACAAAACAAAACAAAACAACTTGCTAAAAAGGAAATTAGGGAGTTAGGCTCCTCCTACTGTGCAGTTATATTTCCAATATGTTTGTCAGTACATCACTGTGACTCATTCTCAGATAACACAGGAGAATTACAGTCACATCCTCTACTTAGAATGCCATTCTATGTGTTCTGGGGTGTCCATTCTAGTCATATAAAGAAAATAAATCACTCCACATGATTGAGTGTCCCCTCCAACCTGGATTTCATCTTTCCCCTATCATTTCACAATCCCCTAATTCTGCCTTTCAATACATATCATCAAAACAAAAAGGATATTTGCTAAAAACAGAATCACCTACCAAGATAGGATAAAGAGAAAGGAATGATACCATTTGCACTTGAACTCTTCTGACCTTTTGGAAAATGGGGGAGAGGACACGAAACGCACAATGTTTGCCAATACTCGCTCCACAAATTTCTCCCTCACTCATTTTCAGAATTCACAAGTGTTCCTATTTACTCCCTCTATTGAAATCACAACCATCCCAAAGACAGTAAATTTCAAATAAGAAAAGCATCATAGATGAGATCTATTGTGACTAAGCAGCTACTTTCAGCCTATCTGAGACAACACAGGGACCTCTAGATTGCATTTTGGAGGGTAATACTGCCATATAAAGTATGCAATTTGAACAAAGAATCAGTGGTTGAGATTCAGCAAATTGCAGGTTAAATTTTAGCATGTTCGGGCTGCTATAAGAGAATACCACAGACTGGGTGGCCAATAAACAACAGACTTTTTTTTTTTTTTTTTTTTACAGTTCTGGAGGCTCAAAAGTCCCAAGATCAAGGTACCTACAGACTGAATGTCTAGTGAGGGCTAGCTTCCTTATTCATGAGTTTACAGATGGCTTCCTTTTAGGAAAGGATGGGTGAGGAACCACTTTGAAATATCTTTGATAAGGGCCCTAATCCTAGTCATGGGGGCAGAGTCTCATGACCTAGTACCTCTCAAAGGCCCCACTTCCAAACACTATCACAGCATCACAGCAGAGATTAGATTTCAATATATGAATTTTTGGGTGAGGACAACTGGGAAAATACAAACATTCATTCTATAGCAGCCTAGGACCTATCCTCGAAGCCAGAGTTAATTCCTTCTTAATGGAGAGAGGGGTGCTCTTCAATATTACACACACTTTAAATCTTTCCATATAATTCATACCAAGACACATATATTAGGGATGCTTAATAGATCATTGTTCCTTGCAATGACTGTTACTGTTTAGTATATTTTTTATTTCTGGATTTTTGTCTTCAGCACCTCTCCTTCTTCTACCTTACCACTGCACTAGTTAACTTTCCCATAACCTATCAGACTCCAGAAAATAATACCGTGATCCATCTCTGAGGTTGTGGTTATGAATTAACACTCTCTGCTTACCCCCCACCTAACTTCCCAGAGAAATCAACTGGGTCAACAGAAATGCAGGTTTGAGGCACTGCTAGTGCCTCATTCTCTCAGAGAACATGCCATCCCTGAACACATGGCATAAGGTGACGGCTATTTCCTTGTGGCCTAAAATTATGAACAGTGCTGATGCCACTAAGAATGAGCTGAAAAAAATATCCCAGAGTATTTTTATTCTTCATACTGCACTTGATTTTTCTAAAATGTACCGGGTAGTCCAAATGTGCGGCTCATGTGTGTTCAGCATTCTGAACTCTTGCCGTGGAAAATGGAGCTGAAATGACGTAAAGCAAAGAACAATTTGAGCGTCAAGCTTTTGCCATGTGCCTTTGAGCCACCCCGGTGCCATCTGAATCATTTATAGAACATCTTATTGTCTGATGCCTAAACCCCATCATCTAAAAGCAATAGGGTATTGTTTTTTGCCCTTTGTGTTGTGAGGTTATCTAATTTCCATTCCCAGATGTGTGTCATGCTTGCTCTTTTTTTGTCTTTAAAATAAATCCATTGCCTAAAGCTAAATATACAATACTTTGAACATGACAATGAAACTATTTTTAATTTGTCCTTTCGTTTTAATTATGCTCTTGGTATTATTTTGTAGGTACAATTTGCAACATTCTTGCTGCCACCTACAGGGCAACCCTGTGCACCACAGTGATTTCCGGGGGTGGGTGTAGATTTACCTGTTTATCTTCAATTAGAGATTCTGCTGTATTTCCAACCATTATTTGTCAGCATGGATAGGAGTGTGTTCAAAATGTTTTTAAGCAATACCTACATCTTAATTTTCCACATGAAAATAAAAATATCTGCAAGATGCTCATAAAATCAGTAAATAGGACAATCTCTGCAAACATAAAGAATTCACTTGGGACGATACAGGAGAAATTCTACACAAATGTGTTCTTAATCGTTTCCATAAGTAATAAAATCAGCATGTTTATGAAAAACCTAAATACATAATTGATCAAAGCAATTTTCACAGTTTAAAATTTATTAGCTATGGAAATAGCTGATGTGAAAAGGAAGGTTAAGAGAAAAGAAAAATTAAGTTTGTTAAAGAGTAATTCTCTCTCATCTTGACAACTATTGCTAACTGCACTGAACTAACTCTGAAATGACAGCACAGAAAGGAAAATTTAAAATGGAGAGAGAGCAGTTCTTAAAACACCATTTAACACACACACACACACACACACACACACACACACACACACACACGAGGAACAGGATGATAAAGTTTGCAATAGAACCATGGAACTCTCTTATAAATCTTAGTCCTCTATGAGGCAGAAAGAGACCAGCACTTGTGGGACTGAAAGAATGTTCTCTCTTTGAGAAGCTGGCCTCAATAGAGAGAGGTGGCTACTTGTAGAATATGCCAGTGGTATTTAAGTATCTCTTCGTGTGGATCACTCTTTAATTTCCTTAAACTTTCCATTTGTTATTCCAATATACATGCCTGTTAGAGTAAAAGCCATCATTCACAATGTGATATGGAGTTGTATGCCACTTTCTCAGTCTTTAAGAATTGCATCCCCAGGTCCTAAAACCCCAGTATTTTGAAACTCTTTTACATAGTACATACCAACATTTGAGAGTGGGAGAGAGAACTTGTATTTCTGTGGATAATCTATTTAGCCTCTTTGTATAATATTCAATTTATTTATTGAAGAAAATAGCATTCATTAAGTACCTACTATATTCCAGGCCTGATACTAAGGATTAGGATTTAGTCTTGACTTCAAGAATACTTTCTCAGTGGGGTAACAGAAGCAAGTGTTGGGTCAAGGTCAAGTTGCCCCAAAATGTGCCACATTGGCATGCAGATTATTTCAAGCTGAAAACAATCAAGACCCAGACTCAGAAAGGAACTTTGATCTTTCCCTAATTGCCTAACAAAAAAAATTTTACATAGAAAATTTGCTCTAGGAAGAGAGTTATCATCACAAATAATTACATTATAATAGGAACTAGGGGTGGTAGACAAGGAGAAATTTTGCAAAATTTGTTAAAATTCCTCTGTATGTCCCATTGTTTCTGGATGGCCCAGTAAACATTTGATAATCAAACATTTACTCTTTTTCATCTTCTTGTGAATTGTTTTCCTTCAGTTTGAAGTCTCAGACCCCTGCCCCCATTTTCTTAGTTCATGATGGCATATATACCTCATTTTGCCTCATTGTCTTTGGCATCTCATGTGTGTGTGGATCCCCTCTACATAGGAAAGTAAATCTGATTTTCTTCTGTTAATTTGAGTCATGTCAATTTAATTCTTAGACCAGCTAGAATAAGCTCGATGCTTAGAGGAAATGTTTGTTTGTTTGTTTGTTTTTGTTTTTGTTTTTCCCTTCTTAACAGTGACACAAGTAGGTGCAATTGAGTATGAGTACCATTATACAGGCAGGTATTGGCACTTTGGCACAATGGTGGTGCAAAAGAGGGAGGTCCCCTGTGTGCAGGAAGAATCCCTGGAAGGCAAGGGGATATGGAAAAAGCATAAATATACCAGAAAGAAAAGACAACATAGCTTTGGCCATTCCCTTTCAGTTCTTCCTTTCCATTCCTTTTATATCTTGCCAAGAGAAGGATTAAAAAAAAAATCTTAGCAGTATAGTCTTGACAGTATCAAGTAGGACCCCGGGCTCAGCACTGTATTTGCCACAAAGAAGACTCCCATTAATAATTCATTCTCAATGCTCTCTCCAGTCCCATCACTTAAAATGCAAATAATACAGAAATGTACAGCACACCAACCTTCCCCTTCACACTTTCCTGCATGAGAGCAAGAAGAAAAAAGCAACTTGATCAGCAGCATAGAATTGTTAAGTGAACTTTACGTGAATGGACATTGTGATTCCTCTCATTCTTGACCAAATATTAGATCCTCTGGGTTTTCTTTTTTTTTCCCAACTTTTACCTCTGACACTTAAAAAAGAATTGTTGAAATTAAGTATAGACTACTATTATAACATTTCAGTTTTGAAAAACTAAACTTCTTTCACATAATAAAATAAAATAGAAATAATAAGCATTTTATTTCAATAATCATATTCTTAGAAATCTCTTTATACGTAAAACTATACAAGATACTTTGATAGGTATAATATTTGAATACATTTATTCTCCATATGAGTGTTCAAGTTTATAGAGAGAAAGGAACTGCACATAAAAGCAGATAGGTTTGGCACTGAGAAATTCTGAATCATTGAAGCCTATCAACAACATCTTTAAATTTTCTTTTTGTACTATTCCTTAATTTTCACAAATTATTTTCTGTCTCTTCACTATGCATGACAATCTCCACACCAACAAATAACAATGCTGTTCAAACTCCCAGTCACTCTTTCTGGGAAATGAAGGAGGACATGAATCAATTTGATGGAAGCTTTAATATGCTATACTCCCTAGCATTATATGAATTTCAATAATGAACCAACCAGAGAAAATACTGTGGATAGCAATGGAATAATCGCTCTTGGTGGAACTTCAAACACCATACACCAATACTTGCAAAGAAGACATTTAGTAATCTGGAAATCACTGAGGCATTGTACCACGGGCTACTCCATATACGTATTATGCCTGTTCTGAAATCACAGAATAAAATGGTAGAATTTACAGTGTAAATTATGAAGCCAAGAAGATCTGGAATAAATAAATCAGTGTATCTTCAAATAGTCTGGAAAAGCTTCCTGAAAAAAGAGAGAAATGAATATTTCTTTAAGAAGGAAGATGACTTGGACAATCAAAGAGAAAGAAGTGACAAGGAACCAAAGGCAAGCTGAGGGCAAAGCACAAGCTAACAACACCCCCACTGCCTCCCAGGTGGGATACCTGTGACATTCCTCAGGCACTCCTGGCTGCCCAAGGAAAAAAGAGAAGGGAAAACAAATGGTTAACAGAGATGGGAGTCATGCAGGACAGGAGTCTCTATCAGTTTGCAACTGTCTTAGTGATTTACAAAGAAAAAAACAACCTCAAGAAACCTGTAGACTCAGTTTTCTGGAGCCCTAACATCCATAACTGTCCCATCCATAGTGATGTGGGGAACAAAGGCAAGAAGAAAATGTAGACAAAATTATTTTTTTTAATAACCTGCAGTCCATTAACAGACATTTGAGATAGGCAGAGCATAACATTCCTCCAAGAGACTTTCAACTGTCTTGTCTTAATGTTAATGCCTTACTAGAGGGAAAAATAACTTTAGATCAACAATAGCAGGGCCTCCACTATCTTATGAGTCCTCTTTAGCACATGAAAGCCCTTTGTGAGACCTCCCTTTTTCCTTACACACCACCCCCCCAACTCTATAGTATATAACAATTTTTCTTCACAACCCCGGTGCAGCTTTCTGCCCATGGGTCCTGTCCCCGTACTTTAATAAAATCACCCTTTTGCACCAAAGACATCTCAAGAATTCTTTCGTGGCCATGGGCTCTGGACCCCACCACTCCAAAACCACATCAGAAGGAGCTAGGAAGAGAAAGGACATCCAAGTAGAGGAATAGCAAACACAAAGAATAAGCAAGGCAAGTATGGGAGACAATTTGTTTTTAAAGACCCATTTTAAAACATTTTAAACATTAAAACATTAAACATTTTAGCCCATTAAAACATTTCAAGTGCACCAGTAACTTTTGTTAAATCTAGATGCCTTTGAGAATATTCCATGTAGAATGACTACTTTTCTGATAAAAATGGGAAAAAAAATTAATTGAATGTTTTTCCATGTTAAAAATCCACATAATGTACAAAATAGACATAAATGCTTATGATAGTTGGCTGTTTTCGTGATTGTCTCCAAATACAGTATTTGATGTACTATAATAAAGTTTCAGGACTGGACTTGTTTTTGAATTATTCAAGTCTAATCCCAAAGCAGGATTTTAATTAAGAATGAGAATTGGGGAGTGTTTGAAATGAATTCTGGTGAGTTCTTTCACCGATAAGAGAAAACAGATATGCAATATTTTGACCTTCTCCTAAAATTCCCCAGACCCACTGATCTCTGACTTAGATCAGTCTATTCTGATTAGATTCTGAGAATTCTCAACCAAGCATATTTCAGTAGAAATTATATTTACAGTTGAAAGAATAAAAAATATTAAATATGCAAAAATTATTCTTTTTCTAATGTATCTAGTCAGATGGTTATTTTATTTTCATTCTTTCTTTTTTATGAAGTATGTAGGCTATGAATTTTCCTCTGAGCTCTGATTTAACTCTGTCCCATTGGTTACTGTATTGCTGCTTTCTAGAAATTCTATAATTTAGCCTCTTTTTTTGTTTCCATTTTTAATGCAAGAGTATTTGAGAAAGATTTTGTCTAACTAAGTATTTTTTATACCTTGTTATCATGTCTACTGTATTATGGAAGATGACCTTGTAGATGTGTAAAGGCCTTCGTTACAGTTGAGAATATAGTTTTAAATGTCACATAGGCATGGGCTTAACTTTTTAAAGTAATGATTACCATAAATATCTTCTTGTTTACATTGTTAAGAAATACCATATTAAGTGTGTTTTGTCCTGCAGTATCTAGTTTTGAAATTAGTGACTAGAAGTCTTTGATTATTTTTAAGCCTATTTTGTTATCTCCCATAATTTCTGACAATTATGAAAGTTCTGATAATTTATGAAAGTTACTGCTATGCTATTTGGTCCACAGGTGTTTATAACTATTATTTCTATTGTGAAATATACCATTTAACATTATAAACTGTTCTTCATGTCAGATAATGCTCTTTGACTTAAATTCTGGCTTATCTCAAGTTAACACCAAGACTACTTTCTCTGTATTTATATTAACCTGATAGAGCTTTACTCTACTTATTTGGTGCTGGGGGAGGTTGGGGGTGGGGGCAGGGTTCTTCTAAGTCACCTTGTTTTAATAAATTAGAGTTTTGCTATGTGATTCTATAAACAAATCATTTACCTTTAAATAAGTGAGTTAAATTCATTTATATTTATAACTATTAACATGATGGGCATGCTTCCTTTTAATATATGTTCTTTTGTGTTTTTTGTTTATATTTACTCATGAAGTATTTTTTGTATTTTATGTCATTCTGATATTTATAAAGTTTAATATTTTAACTTATAGGGCTTACATTTTGTTTGGATAAATTTTTAAACATTTTTTTCATTTATTTATTTTGTAAGAGAGTGAGAAAGAGAAAGCAGGGGTGGGGCAGAGAGAGAGAGAAAGAATCTGAAGCAGTCTGTGGGGTCTCAGCCCAGAGCCGGATGCAGGGCCCCAACCCTCAAACTGTGAGATCGTCAACTGAGCTGAAATCAAAAGTTGGACACCTAACTGACTGAACCACCCAGGCACCCCTTGTTTGTACACTTTATGTAATACTTTTTGCCCTTGTTTTTAATCAGCATCATCTCTTAAAATAGTAAAAGAGATATCTTGCAACTAAAATATTCCGTGGATTGAATCTATTGTAATATTAAAATTTGAAGAAAAGTTTGATTGTGTTTAAATATTTTGGCTCACTCTTTCTGGAATATATTGTAGGTGTTGCTTCGTTGTTTCCTGTCACTGAACATTACTGTCAAGAAGTCTGTTGAAGGGGTGCCTAGGTGGCTCAGTTGCTTAAGCATCTGACTTTGGCTCAGGTCATGATCTCACACTCTGTGAGTTTGGGCCCTGTATCAGGCTCTGTGCTGGCAGCTCAGAGCCTGGAACCTGCTTCATATTGTGTCTCCCTCTCTCTGACTCTCCCCTGTTCACGATCTGTCTTTCTCTGTCTCAAAAATAAATAAACATTAAAAAAAATTTTTTTTTAAAGTCTGTTGAAAATCATATTTTCTTTCCCTTAAAACAATAGTGACCATACATGTTTGGCTAACTACAGTTTGAGATGAAAGAGGTCACTGTATATATTAATTTATGTTTATGGTACAATAAACATAAATTTGGATTATCCCAGGGTACCTGGGCCATATGATTTCACCACCTATATACATGGCTTGATTTTTTGGTTTGGGAGCCTAAAATAGCCTTTTTTTTTTCATCATCTTATCTACAATATTCTTTTCCCTACCTACATTATATTTATATTTCCTCTAAATAAAGACATTTTCTTTAATTTTCACCTAAATCATGTTTCAGTATAATTAACAGTGTTATATCAGTTTCAGGTTTATAATATAGTGATTCAATAATTCTATACATTGTTCAATGCAATGATGACAATTCTTAATCAATTTTCCCTTAGTGACTTGTCAATATGTACAATCGTTCTCATATTTCAGGAAAGTTTTCTTGGCTTATACTTTCAAATATCTGTTTCCTGTTTTTCATTCTCCTTTGCTTGCATTTTATATCCATCATTTTTCCCTCTAATTGCACTTTTTCTCATTCTCTTTCATTTTAAAAATTTCTATCTTTATTGTTTGATATATTGATAATTAATGACTTCCAGTTAGTCATGCTTCCTGACATCCAGACCCTTTTGTAGTCCTCTCCCATACCGACTCTTGACTTAGCTATGTGACTTGCTTTGGCTAACAGGACATCAGCAAATATGACAAATAAGGAAGCTTGATAAACACTTGCACATGGGGACTTGCCCTCTTGAAATGCCACCATCACCATGTGAATAAGTCTAGTTTAAACATAACGAGAATGAAATACCACACGTAGTATGTAGAGAGAGGCTCAGCCATTCCAGTTTAACACAGCTCTCCAATCAATTCAACATCTAAATTCGGGTGTGTGAATGAGCCTAGGCCAAATGAGTACAAATGTGTTACTGGGTACACTCAACTTACAGAATAATGAGAAACATTAAGTCATTGTTTTAAGCCACAAAGTTGTGGGGCGTGTTATTATGTATTACTAGATAACTGATAGAGAAATTGTGGCCTAGAAATGTGGCATGGTTGTAACAAAAGCCCAAATATGTGGCATTGGCTTTAGAATGGGGCAACAGATGGAGGCTTGAGAAGTGTAGGGAGTATGCGGGCAAGGGCTGAAGGGGTGGCAAAGAAATGATGGCAGAGACTTAAAATCAGCTGAGGAAATCCTTAGTGGCAGGACAAAAATGGTCGCCCATATTCTATAACAGCAAAACATTTGACAAACTTGTTAAATGCTGGTACAGAGAAGATAGAATTGTACCTGATAAACTAGTGGGTCTGGCTAAGGAGACTTCCTAGAAGAATGAAAAAAATGACAATTGGCTTCTTTTAAGTACATATGGTGTGACAGTGGCAGACAGAGATAAGCTAAGGAGAGAACTAATTAGTTTGCAAGAAGAAACTGGACATGAAGAAAAAACAGAACTTTCTGGGTTGGAAAATAAAACAGCTTCACATTTCCAGACTTCCCAGGTGGCAACTCTCAGTATAATAAATGGCCTCAGGGTAAAGACCAAATCAAGGATATGGATGTAAAACCCCTTTTTTAAGCCTCAAAATTATTTAAAGGGATTTTTAGTAGATGCTCTCAGCTAAACAGAAGGGCTTCTAAGAATTCTACAAACATTATTTCACAGCATTCTGAGGTACCCAATATACAGCAAGGCCTATTTAGAGACTTATGGATGTGCACTTGAGGCATGGGATGAATCCATCCATAAACACAGGAAATCGTTAGGATTTTTAAGGCAGTTGTATCAGTTTGGACTAAAAAGGAGACAGTTTAAAAACAAAGAGCTTTCTGGGCCTCCACCTTCCTACATACAGAAGATTTGCTGATAAAGCTACTCAGGTATTTTTAAAGAAGAAAAATCTCTGAGAATTGAGCCAAGAGCCTACAGGACAAAGCCAAGAGCCATGGACAAGATGGATTAGGAAACCATTCCAGGGAAGCAGAATGAAATCTTAATCAAGGAATATTCCCTGCCCTTATATGCTCGGCTGGATTTCAGAATTATTTTGGGCTAGTGATTGCTAAAAACTTCCAATTCTTCCTCTTTTAAGTGAAAGTGTCTATTATGGTTATACTGTTCCTGTCTCACCATTCAATGGTGGGTTTGTGGAAGAAAGTGGGGCCGATAAGCTGTATGTTTATTCTTGGGTCTTTAGACCAACAGGTGCTATATTCAAGGAGCTGGACCTGAGGAGACTTTTCTGTATCCAGAATTAATACACAAAAGCATAGCGTTTAAGCATGGATAGATTTCAACATGAATCATCAGGGCCAGATAGTAGACTGTGTTATATTGTTACATCAGTAGCCCTCAGTGAATCACACCTCCCTCTATTCTCCTGTATACACTTCTCCTACCTTGATTCTGAGCTTACCATGTGACTTTCACTTTTGTTTTTGCTTTGCCTGGTTTTGACACTGGGACACCAGAAAATATGACATAAGCAGAGGATTAATAAGTACTGGCATATTTGACTTTCTCTTATTGAATTACTATATACCATTTCAAGAAACCTGGTCTAGACTCACTGAAGGTGAAAACCACACTAAGAGAGAAGCCCAATTGCACCTGTTGTCCCAGTTGATTCCAGCTGCCCGCCCCCCCCCCACCCCCCCCCCCCGCCCCAAGACAACCTGCCAGATGAATGTAGCTATAGGAGTAGCACCAGCAAGACCAGAAGAACTGTTCCCCCAACCCACAGCATTGCAAGAAATAATCATTATTTTGGATACTTAATAACAGAATTCCTTACTCAATTTTCCATCTTCCTGTGGCTCCTTGAAACTTACTCTTCATTTCTTAAATAGTTTGTCTTTTTCTTCTGTTTGTATTCCCTAAATTCTTCCAGTATTAATCTCATCTCTTTCTCTTACTCTTTTATCTCAAGACTTCTCTTCCCTGAGTTCTTTATTTCTGATGAGTATCTTCCTTCATAGCAGCAATGGCTTCATTTGATGTTTTTAAATTCTTATTGAAATATTGAGTAACAAATTTCTGCTTTCTGGCCACATTCTGCTCTTACCTTTTGTTTTGTTTTGTTTGCAAAGCTTGTGATGCTATTTTGCACATTTCTTCCTATAATTTATTCACATAGCGGTTAAATTGGTTCCTATAGTTTGAAATACCAAATTAATAGATGAGAGATAATTCAGGGAAGGGAAGGATCATCCATACTGCCTTCTATAACAATAAACTATTTTTAATAAAAAAATTAATGTGTAATTACCTCTTCTTTGCAACTAACTTAAAATCTAACTTTCATAGGACTTCTACCATCCATTCTATGATTTACTTACTCTTGTGGATTCCAACGTCATTTGGAGTCACTAAAGGACACAGCCGCTAAATTTTAAGTGCTCCATTCATTTATAGTACTTGATGTAGGAGACATTTTACATTCTACAGCACTTAAACCTACTTTATTTTATCTTAGCATTTCTCACAGTGGTTCCCACTTAGGGTGGGGCCTATTTCTAGAAGTGAGCAATGTCTGGAGATTTCTGACACCTACCCTCAAAATATATTTTCTATTGTTTCTGTTCTTTCAATGCCTCATTATCTCCCCTGTCCACAAGAGTTGTATGCTCTGGCTCTGTTGGTCCCAGTGCTTTTAAAAATATTTAACAATAACTTGGAGTTTACAACTTTTTCAGAAAACTTGTGATTTCATTTGATATGAGAGTTATTGTTTTTATTTTCATTTTTTACACATATGTAGAATTTTCAAGAGAATTGAGAAAGGAAGAACTAAGCTGCCATCATGATCTTCTTAGAAGCCCTCTCCTTATGGCTTCTGTTTTTGGCACTGAAATTAAATTCAATATAACAAACATTTATTGATACATTCTGTGTTTCAGAACTTGTGCTAAGCTTTGCATCATATACCAAAATTATACCCATCCAAAGCATCCAGGATCTGAGAATCTAGGACTAAAACTTTACAAAATTATACACACACACACTCATATATGCACATGTAAAGGTGTGATGCCAGTTAATTGAAGGATTCTCAACCTTCAGGTGTCCATAAACCAGTAAAAATAATTTTACTTAATTTAGTTCACATAATTTTGAAAATCCTGTCACAAGAAAAAAAATTTCCAACTGCTTAAAATTATGCTTTTGGTGGATATTTTACTCTAAACAAATTATAAAGCATACTATTATACTCACATGATTAGAAAACATACAATAACATAATTCATTTTGATGTGTAGTCTATCTTCCTGTTGTTAGAAATTAATGAGAACATGCACTGCCATTTAAGCCTATGTCATTTTCTTTGTTAATAATACATGCCTTAAGTTAGGAAGAGTGTGCATTTCCCACCCTTAGTCAGTCAGAATCTCAGTGTGTTGGGACATAAAAATGATGGTAGTTTTCACAAGGCAAGTTTCCTGCAGAAGTATAGAGCCTAAAAACTCCAAACCTACTTACTTTCTTTTATGTAAAAGAGAGAGCAGACAGTTTACATCTTTTCTATGTGCTTAAAACTGGATTTTCAAGACTTGAAATTTACTCAAAATTGAAACTCAAACTGCCCTAACACAAAAGTTTTGTTTTGAAACATTCTATATAATTTCTTACTATATTACCAAGACAAACCTATGAATGGTAAGGTTTATTGAGACTACATACCTTAGAAATTTTGAAGCTGATTTTCATTTTGGTCTGAACGAAGAAAACTGAGTGAGTTATTCCATCACTGTTCAGAACCAGTGACATTCTTCTAAAAGCATGTAGCAGGTAATGGAGAAATGGCAGTCAAATTGCCCATTTTCAATACACAATTGGACCAAACCATGTATGGTTCTCAAAGCAGCACGTTCCTAGTTTTCGTATTTCAAGAGGCCTTTGTAAGGATGTTGGGGAAAGATGGTAGTGGAGTAGGAGGACCTGAGCCTCACTTCTTCCCATGAATACAACTAGACAACTACTAAATGGTCATAAATACCCTAGAAATTGATCTAGAGACACACAGGACAAACCCCACATGTAAAAGTAGACAAGAGACCACACAGAAGAAGTAGAAAGTGCAGAGATGCAGCCTGGGAGATAAACAGGTCACGGTTGATGCAGTAGGGAGGAGGCCACAGTTGCACAGAAGGGTGAGAGATAAACTAGTACACAGGGAAGCACATGGGGAAAATAAATCCACATAGCAACTGGCATGGAAAGTGAGAGGAGCTGAATTTCATTAGATCTTGAAACCTAGAGTTTTAAAGGTCAGTGTGTTTGGCTTTGGGAGAGCTCAAAGGACATTGAGACTGCTCTTGGAGAAAAGGCAGAGCAAACATCCCATGGACATACAGCATGGAAACAGTGATCTGAAGAGTGGCTTAGGCACAAAGGGGGGATGTTACTTGCTCATCTCGGAGCATGTCCCAGACATTCATGGAAAGATCCCTCCAGGAACAAAGGAACTGGCAGATGCCATTTCACTCCCCCACCTCTCAGCATAAGCACAGGGCCACCTGTGGGAACCAGCACAGTGTAGACAACTAGCTACCTAACTTGCTTATATCAAGCCCCTCCCTACCCCAGCACTCTGGTAAAACCTCCTTTCCTAATCATGCTTGTCTTGGTCCCAGAACAGTTGCCCCCTCCACCAGAAGACTAGCCCAAACTCCTGCCTACACCATGTCTCCATATCCAGGAGTTTTGCAGGACCTCAATTCAGACAGCAGTTTTGGTGACAGGTCTCATTTCATAAGCAGACCAGAGTCTACCTAGTTAAAACTTGCCACATTCAGGCTAGAGACCAAACATTGCCTATAACAGTCAAAGAGACCCTCTGCACGTTCCTGGTCTGAAAGATAAAGCAGCCAGGACACAACAGCAGAGTGTATTCAGCACACATTGGAGACATTCCCAGAAGTGCCAGGCCCTCTGAAACAGAGGGCACTACAGAGCAGGGCACTACAGGAACTCTTCTTCAAAAAGACATTACCCTCAAGAACAGGAGACATAGCTGACTTTCCTAACATAGAGAAACAGGCACTGAGACATAAACAAAATGAGAAGACAGGAATTTGTACCAAATGAAAGAACAGGATAAGGTCACAGCCAGAAATCTAAGTGAAATAGATATAAGTAACATGCTTGATGTAGAATTTAAGGCAATGATCATAAGGATACTCACTGGACTTGAGAAAAGAGTGGAAGAGATCAGTGAGACCCTGAACACAAAGATAAGGAATGACATACTAGAGATAAAGGGCCCAATAAATGAAATGAGAAACATGCTTGATGGAATGGATAACAGGCTGGAAGAATCAGAGGAATAAATCACTGACCTAGAAGATAGAGTAATGGAAAGTAATCAAGCTGAAAAAAAGGGAGAAAAAATAATTACACAAAATAAAAATAGACTCAGGGAACTCAGTGACTCCCTCAAACATAATAACAATCGTATTATAGGAGACTCAGAAGAAAAAGAGAGAGAGAAGGGAGCAGAGAATTTATTTGAAGAAATAATAGCTGAAAACTTCCCTAACCTGAGGAAAGAAACAGATATCCAGATCCAGAAAGCACAGAAAACTTCCAACAAAATCAATAAAAGCAGATCCACATCAAGACATATTATAATTAAAATGGAAAAATATAGTAATAAATATTAAAAGCGATAAGACAAAAGAAGACAGTTCTATACAACAGAAACCACAGAAGGCTACAAGTGGATTTTCAGCAGAAACATTATAGAGAGGAATGCTGTATTTTCAAAGCAAAATATAGTAATAAAGAAAAAAATAATAAAAGCAGCAAGACAAAAGAAGATACTTACATACAAAGGAAACCACATAAGGCTATCGACAGAATTTGCAGCAGAAACTTTCCAAGCTAGAAAGGAATGGCAAAATGGGAAAAACCATAGGCAAGAATACTCTATCCAGCAAGAATATCATTCAGAATAGAATGACAAATTAAGAGTTTCCCAAACAAAAAACTAAAGGAGTTCATGACCACTAACCTAGCCCTGCAAGAAATATTAAAGGGGACCCACTGAGGGGCACCTTGGTGTCTCAGTCAGTTAAGCATCTGACTCTTAATTTTTGGCTCAGGTCATGATCTCACAATCGTGAGACAGAGCTCCATGTCAGGCTCCAGGCTGATCATGGAACCTGCTTCAGACTCTTTTCCACCCTCTTCCTCTGCCTTCCCCCCGCCCATCCTCTCTCCTAAAATAAATAAATACAAAATTAATTAATTAATTAATTAATTAATTAAAGGGGACCCTTTGAGTAGAAAGTAAAGACCAAAATGATAGCATGAATGTAGGAAATAAAAAAAAAAAACCAGTACAAATGAATATTTCTGTAAAATTCAGTCGAGGGACTCACAAAATAAAAGAATGTGAAATGTGATACCATATACCTAAAACATGGGGAATAGAGGAGCAAAGAATGGGTTCAAACTTAAATAACCATCAATTTAATCTAGACTGCTATGTGCAAAAAATGTTACATACAAATCTAATGGTAACCACAAATCAAACACCACTAATAAATATAAATAATAAAGAGAAAGAAATCCAAATATATGACTAAAGAAAACCAGCAAACCAAGAAAGAAAGAAAGAAAGAAAGAAAGAAAGAAAGAAAGAAAGAAAGAATTAGAGATAATCTTCATAAACATCCATAAAACAAGTAATAAAATGGCAATAAATACATACCTATCAATAATTACTTTGAATGTAAATGAACTAAATGATCCAATCAAAAGAAATAGTGTGACATAAGAGACATAAAAAACAATATCCATCTATATGTTGCCTACAAAAGACTCATTTTAGACCTAAAGACACCTGAAGATTGAAAGTGAGGGGTTTTAGAAACATATATTATCAAATGGATGTCAAAAAAGCCAGAGTAGCAACACTTACATTGGACTAAATAGATTCTAAAACAAAGATTGTAACAAGAGAGAAAGAAGGATGCTATATAATAACAAAGAAGGCAATCCAACAAGAACATATAACAACTGTAAATATTTATGCACCTAACTGGAAAGCACTAAAATATATAAAACTGTTAGTAATAAACATAAAGGAACAAATCAATAATAGTAC
This sequence comes from Panthera pardus, assembly GCF_024362965.1. Taxonomy (NCBI): domain Eukaryota; kingdom Metazoa; phylum Chordata; class Mammalia; order Carnivora; family Felidae; genus Panthera; species Panthera pardus. The sequence goes on from NW_026526832.1 coordinate 24,185,721, forward strand.
AATAATAAATAGGAGACTTTAACATCCCACTTACATCAATGGACAGATTATCTAAACAAAATATCAACATGGAAAGAACTTTGAATGGCACTGGACAAGATGGATTTAACAGATATGTTCAGAACATCCCATCCTAAAACAGCAGAACACACATTATTTTCAAGGGCATGTGGAACATTCTCCAGAATAGATCACATATTAGGCCACAAAACAAGCCTCAACAATTTAAAAAGACTGAAGTAATACCATGCATCTTGTCTGACCACAGCTATGAAACTAGAAATCAATCACAAGAAAAAATCTAGAAATACCAGAAATACATGGAGGTTAAATAAGATGCTACTAAATAATGAATGAGTCAACCAGAAAATCGAAGAAGAAATAAAAACGTGCATGGAAATCAATGAAAATGAAAACAATGGTTCAAAACCTTTGGGGTACAGCAAAAGAAATTCTAAGAGGGAAGTGCATAGCAATACAGGCCTACATCAATAAGCAAGAACAATCTCAAATAAACAACCTAACCTTATACCTTAAGAGGATAAGAAAAAAAAAACCTAAAACCAGCAGAAGGAGGGAAATAATAAAGACTTTTTTAGAACAGAAATAAATGATAAAGAAACTGAACATACAATAGAACAGATACATAAAACTAGGAGCCAGTTCTTTTTTTTTTTTTTCATTATTTTTTAAATTTTTTTTTTCAACGTTTTTTATTTATTTTTGGGACAGAGAGAGACAGAGCATGAACAGGGGAGGGGCAGAGAGAGAGGGAGACACAGAATCGGAAACAGGCTCCAGGCTCCGAGCCATCAGCCCAGAGCCTGACGCGGGGCTCGAACTCACGGACCGTGAGATCGTGACCTGGCTGAAGTCGGACGCTCAACCGACTGCGCCACCCAGGCGCCCATAGGAGCCAGTTCTTAAAAAAAAAAACAATAAAATTTATAAACTACTGGCCAGACTGATCAAGAAAAAAAGAAAAAAAGACCCAAATAAATAAAATCACAAATGAGAGAGTAGAAATAACATCACAGAAATACAAATAGTTATAAGAATATTATGAAAAACTATATGCCAATAAATTGGACAACCTAGAAGAAATGGATAAATTCCTAGAAACATATAACCTACCAAAACTGAAACATGAAGAAATAGAAAATTTGAACAGATTGATAACCAGCAAGGAAATCACAAATAAAACAAACATCTCCCAACAAAGGAAAGTCCAGGACCAGATGGCTTCACAGGCAAATCCCAGCAAACATCTAAAGAAGAGTTAATACCTATTCTTCTCAAGTTATTACAAAAAAGAGAAATGACAAGGAAATTCATTCTATGAGGCCAGCATTACTCTGATACCAAAATAAGATGAAGACACCAAAAGGGACACTTGGGTTACTGAGTCTGTTGAGCGTCCAACTTTGGCTCAGGTCATGATCTTGCAGTTTGTGGGTTCAAGCCCCACAATGAGCTTGCTGCTGTCAGCGTGGAGCCTGCTTCAGATCCTCTGTCCCCTCTCTCTCTACGCCTCCCCACTTATGTGCACCCCCCATCTCAAAAATAAATAAATACACCTTTAAAATACACCTTTAAAAAAAAATACACCAGGGGCGCCTGGGTGGCTCAGTCGGTTAAGCGACCGACTTCAACTCAGGTCACGATCTCGCGGTCCATGAGTTCGAGCCCCACGTCAGGCTCTGGGCTGATGGCGCAGAGCCTGGAGCCTGCTTCGGTTCTGTCTCTCTCTCTCTCTCTCTCTGCCCCTCCCCCGTTCATGCTCTGTCTCTCTCTGTCTCAAAAATAAATAAACGTTAAAAAAAATTTTTAAAAATAACAATAAAAAAAAAATACACCAGAGAAAGAGAGAGAGAGAGAGAGAGAGAGAGAACTACAGGCCAATATCCCTGATGAACACAGATGCAAAAACTCTCAATAAAATACTAGCAAACCAAATCCAATAATACATTTTAAAAAAATCAATCACCACAATCAAGTAGGATTTATTCTTGGGTTGCAAGGGTGGTTTAATATTGGTAAACCAATCATTGTGATACATCACATCAATAGGAGAAAGGATAACAACCACATGATCATTTCAATAGACACAGAAAAGGTATATGACAAAGTCCCACATCCATTCATGATAAAAGACCTCAACATTAGATTCAGATACCTCAAAATAATAAGGGCCTTATATTAAAAAATGCACAGGGAAAATCACAATCAATGGGGAAAAACTGAGAGCCTTTTCTGTAAGATCAGGGATGTGATAAGGATGTCCACTCTCCACTTTTATTCAACATAGTACTGGAAGTGCTAGCCAGTACAACAAAAAGAAATAAAAGGCATCCAAATTTGTAAGGAAGTAGTAAAACTTTTACTACTTGCAGATGACATGATACTATATATAGAAAAACTAAAAGATTCTACCAAAAAATCTGCTAGAACTGATAAACACATTCAGTAAAGTTTCAGGACACAAAATTAATCTACAGAAGTCTGCTGCATTTCTATACAGTAACAATGAAGTATCAGGAAGAGAAATTAAGAAAACAATCCCATTTACAATTGCACCAAACATAAAATAACTAGGCGTAAACCTAACCAAAGAAGTGAAAGGTCAGTACTCTGAAAACTGATTAAGGAAATTGAAGACAACACAAAGAAATGGAAAGATATAATATGCTCATAGATTGGAAGAACAAACACTGCTAAAATGTTTATAGTACTCAAAGCAATCTACACATTTAATGCACTCCCTATCAAAATACCAACAGCATTTTTCACAGACCCAGAACAAACAATACTAAGATTTTTATGGAACCAAAAAAGACCCTGAATACCCAAAGCAACCTTGAAAAAGGAAAGCAAAGCAAAGCTGGAGGCCTCACAATTCTGGACTTCAAGTTATATTACAAAGATATAGTGATCAAAACAGTATAATACTGGCACAAAAACAGACCTATAGATCAGTGGAACAGAATAGAAAACCCAGAAATGAACCCACAATTATATGGTCAATTAATCTTTGACAAAATAGGAAAGAATACCCAATGGGTAAAAGACAGGCTCTTTAACAAATGGTGTTGGAAAAACGGGACAGCGACATGAAAAGAATGTAGCTAGACCACTTTCTTACACCATACACAGAAATAAATTCAAAATGGATGAAGGTCTAAATGTGAGACTTGAAATAATAAACATCCTAGAGGAGAGCACAGGCAAAAACTTCTCAGATATTGGCCACTTTTTTCTACATAGGTCCCCTAAGGCAAGGGAAATAAAAGCAAAAATTAACTATTTTGACTTCATCAAAATAAAAGACTTCTGCATAGCAAAGAAAACAACCAACCAAACTGAAAGGCAACCTACTGAATGGGAGAAGATACTTGCAAATGACATATTTGATAAAGGGTTAGTATACAAAATACATAAAGAACTTCTAAAACTCAACACCCAAGAAACAAGTAATCCAATTAAAAATGGACAGAGGACATAAATAGACATTTCTCCCAAGAAGACTTTCAGATAGCCAATGGACACATGAAAAGATGTTCATCATTACTTATCATCAGGGAAATGCAAATCAAAACTACAAGGAGATACCACTTCACACCTGTCATAATGGCTAAAATCAAAAACACAATAAACAACAACTTTTGGCAAAAATATGGAGAAAAAATAACCCTCTTGCACTGTTGGTGGGAAAGCAAACTGGTGCAGCCTCTCAGGAAAACAGCATGGATATTGCTCAAAAAGTTAAAAATAAAACTATCCTATGATCCAGCAATAACACTACTGTGTATTTACCCAAACAATAAAAACACACTAGTTCAAAAGGAAATATGCATCCCTATGTTTATTGCAGCATTATTTGCAATAGCCAGACTATGGAGGCATCCCAAGAGTCCATCAACTGATGAATGAACACACACACACACACACACACACACACACACACACACACACACACCAGAATATTATTCAGCCATAAAAAAAAGAATGGAATCTTGTCACTTAGTAAGGACATGGATGGGCAAACATGAAACAACTTTAATTTTTGACAGCAGTGCAGATCTATTGAAATAAAGAGCTACATAAATCACCTTGGCTCATTGTTTCCTAGATTGGTAATCAGGATTGGTAAAATCTCTGCCATGTCCTAGAAGAATTTGTACCTAAAGTGATTAACTTTATCAGAGCCAGGGCCTTAAATTACTGTCTGAAGGCTTTTTGTCAAAAAAAAAAAAAGTCAAAATCTAACATTAAGTTTTTACATATAATTTTATTGTTGTTATTATTTGTTTTGTTTTTTGTTTTGTTTTGTTTAGAAAAGATATTTATAGTACCTCACTGAATTTCAGGAAATTATTTTTCACTTTTTTGAGAGTAAAGTGAAAGCCCATTCTCAGAACATTTATCAGAGAAAGATTTATTCATAGAATTCTTGGAAGATATTTTTGGCTACATGAATGAAACAAATCTTCTGAATCAAGGCCTTGGATTAACTATTTAAAATGGCACTAAAACTCTGTGAGCAATTTTGGATAAACTGCCATTTTAGAAGAGGAGCTTGGATGCAAACAACTTTGCAAACTTTCAAATATTGGAGGAAGTATTTCAGAAGACTGGAGTCTCCAGTAACTCAGGATGCCAAACTTTCAGCAGTCAAAAATCTGCATAAACATTTTATAATTTTTGATGTCAACTCTGCTCAGAAAGCTTTCAGTTCCCTTTCTTGTTATCAGATGTGGCAAGATATTACACTATTAATATTAATATTTTTTAAAATATTGAACTCTTTTTCATTTAACCCCTTAGAACTTTTGAATATTACTTTGTTGTATTATATGAGGAGACATCTAATTTTCCTCCACATAGTAAATGTTCTCCATCCCATTTACTGAACATGTGCCTTTCTCTTTGTTTTCAGATGCTTCTTTTAAACATCACATGTCAAGCTAATACTTGAGATATGTCTTTTAAAAATTTTTTTATGTGAAAGAATAGGAGGAAAGAAAAAAGTATGAAAGGAGAGGAGGGAAAGGGGAAGATGAACGACTTGGGAGCACTATGGTAAGTAATTTTACATGAACTATATATAATGCATTCTTAAATTAACTCAATGTCATACATACTTTTATGAACGTGTTTTACAAGATAGGAAAATAAAGTTCAGAAAAGTTAACAGCCAATACTTTTGGCAGACATATGTAGAGAGACTTGCCTAATAATTTATTATAAAGAACTAAACCAAATGTTGGGAACTTAGCCATGACTCATCCTGGCCTTTATTACCACCATTGTTCTATTGGTTGTATCTCTGACAAAGACCCCAGGTCCAAACATACCCATTGAAGCTCTACTTCATTTACTGCAGATGTGTAACATTCTGGGGATTAGATTGAAGAATTATCCATTTTTTTTGATGATATGACATCCCAATTTTTCAAATTAATATAGTCATGCTGATGGCAAATATTTAAAGCTAATCAAAGTGGTATTTTAGAAATTGTATGATTGTATTTGAAATAAAGTAAAATTTGTTGTTGCAAAAAGTTGTTGAAAAATCTTTTTGAATTAAACTTTCCATATTTCTCCAATTGCTCCTCATTTAATGTCAACCATAGTTTTTCCTCAAACTGCTACATTCCTCAAAGATCGAATCAAATTGTCCTCCAATGAAGTGTTACCCAGATCTGTCTAGCAGAGTTGGGCAGTCCCTGTGCTCTCTCACAGAACCCTGTTCACTCCATTATTACCACATTCAGTAGAGTGAAGAGTGACTATGGATCACCACCTGTTCCTTCACCATTAGATAGTGGGTGCCTTGAACCAGTGGCTATGGCTTTGATTTCCACACCTCTCAGTCTAAAAGCAGAGTGGCTAATCCAGTTTAAGACGACAAGCAATATATATATATATATATATATATATATATATATATATATATATTTCTTAAACAGTATATTATGAAATATTTCACATGAATAATTATTCAACAATTATTTTTATTTGTCATTATATACAAAATATACAAAATATGCAAAAATAAAACAATAGCATAATCAATCTCTATTTACCACCCAACTCACTAATTATCAACATTTGACAATTTTTAAAAATATATATCTGAATCCACTTTCCTATTCCCCACTCTGGGTTATTTTAAAGCAAATTCCAGATACCATATAATTCCATTAGTAAATACTTCAGTATGTACTTTTAGAAGATGAACATTTAGGGTTGCCTGGGCGGCTAAGTCGATTAAGCATCCAACTTCTGCTCAAGTCACAATCTGCTGGTTTGTGAATTCAAGCCCCCCATTGAGCTCTGTGCTTACAGCTCAAAGCCTGGAGCCTTCTTTGGATTCTGTGTCTCCCTCTCTGCCTCGCCCCTGCTTGCACTTTGTGTCTGTCTGTCTGTCTGTCTCTCTCTCTCTCTCTCTCTCAAATATAAACAAACATAAAAAAATAAAAAAATAGAAGATTAACATTTGAAAAAAGCACAATGCCATTATCACCCCAAATTATCTTAAATATTTTTTAAGTTTATTTATTTATTTTGAGAGGAGAGTAAGAGAGAAAGCACACACATGTGTTTGTGAGCAGGAGAGGGGCAAAGAGAGAAAGGGAAAAAGAGAGAACCCCAAGCAGTCTCTGTACTGACAGTGCAGAGCCCAACATAACAGTGCAGAGCCACAAACCAAACTGAGAGATCATGATGTGAGCAGAATCAAGAGTTGGTGACTTAACCAACTGAGTCACCCAGGTGTCCCTATTTTAAATAATTTTTGCTATAATGAATTACCCAGTGTACAAGTTTCTCTGATTGTCCTGTAAGTTATTTAACTGTTTGTTAAATCAGTGCCCAAAGTCTTAATATTGAATTTGGTTTAAGTCTCTTATAATCATCCTATCTCATTTTATTTTCTCCCTGTCATTGTTTTATAGCAACATTTCAAAGCCTTCATTCTATTCCACACTATGGCTACAACACAATTTATTAAAAAATTTTCTATTATTGAGCATCTAGCTTATTTCAAATTTTTTCTCTTATTAAACAATGTTCCAATGAATATGCATATAAATAAATCTTTGAGCACACCTAGAATTATCCTATTAGGATTAATTCTTAGAAGTGGAATGCCTCATGGGTTTTTTTTAAGCTTTTGATACAGCTTGTCAAATTACTCTTCAAAATGATTGAGCTAATTTACACTCCTACTAGCAGAATGAGCGTATCTGTGCCCCCACACCCTCATCAACACTGCATAATATCTTAATTTAAAATATTTGCCAATTTGATAGACCAGGAAGATATCTTCCTGTTTCACTTTTAATTTTTTGGTGTTAATAGTAAGAGAGAGTGCCCTGAATCCTTGTTCAGTGCTTACTGTGGAGACAAAACCCCTTTCTGGTTAAGTCCATGAAGGACATATATGCGTTTAAGAAAAGCCAAGAAAATGCAAATTTTTATTACAAGATTTAAGCAGAAATTCTGGCCCTGGTGAGTCTATGAACTGCAAGAATGTGTGTGTGTGTGTGTTTCCTTAGTCTTGAGGTAAGTTTAAGTGCTTTAAAAAAATGTAGCATTTCCCTTACTTACCCTCACTAGGATGATGGTTCTTCCCAGTTGGGATGCAGCTCTAGATGCACTGTACTGTGTCAGGCACACATTTTCAAAAATGCATGGTCCCTAAATTTCCTTTAACCTCTTTATTGCACACACATGTAATGACTCCTTATACCATGGCCACACTAGCCTTGGCATATTACCATCCATCATCATAGCTCCTCCTTCCCTAGGGTAGAAGTCCTGGGAGGTAGAGTGTGAAGTAGGGTGGTACACATGGGGTAGCTAAGAACTAGCTCCCCTTAGAAAATGAAGTGTGCAGCCAAAATACAGTGAAACTTTTTTCCTGTAATACTTTTGGTCATTAGAGTATGTCTTTTGTGAATCATGTATTCATTTTCCCTGCCAATCAATGAGTGATGAATAAATGAAAAAATGAATGATCACATTTTGGGTATAATCATTCAACTAGTTACGAATCAGCCAAATTGCACTGTCTTTTAGTCCATATTTCATTTTCTTGTCAACTTTTATTGCAGGAACTATCCAGTCTGGTAGACATCTATCTTAAAGCAAGCTTTTATGTCTAACTTCTTTCTCCAAATTCTTCAAAGTAACTTAAATAGTCAGAGTCTGATCTCTATATACCCTTTAAATGAGGCCAGTCAAGATCCCACTGGTCTAAAAACCAATGGATCAAAGATCACACAATTATTGATCATGAGTGCTTTCTTCACTGTAGTGTCAAGAAGAAGATCCCTCCTTTCTGAGAATAACTGAACCACATGCCCTGCATTTGTACTCAGTTCCTTTCTCCTCATCAGGCCCTTCCCCCACCAATCATCTCCTCTCTTAAGTCACCAACCCCAGTCTGAGACATGTGGTAACAAAGCCCTTTATACCATCTTTTCACAACAGGCTTAAATATGAAAGCTTTTTTTTGATTTTTGGGTTTTTTTGTTTTTTGGGGTTTTTTTGGTTCTTACCATGCTTAACCCATACACAGGAGTAGTGCTCTTCAGAAAATGTAAATTTAGAAATTGGCTAGCAATTAATGTCTTTACAAAATCTAATGTGCACTGTCAATAAAATTTAGATAGATAGATGATAGATAGATAGATAATGATTGTCCATGGCCTATAGAATACCATTTCCTGAATGGTGCTCCATAGAACCACAGAATTCTTAAACTTGTTAATCAGTATGCTCAATTTTTTTTTTTGCAAATGCATTTTAGAAATGTTTTTTGCCTTTGTTCCATTTAAGATTAATAATACATAAATATTGACATATGAAACCCTCTGAAGAATTTTACATGGAAGAAACCTTATTCTTTTAATCAAAAATGTATTTGACCACAGAAACAGGGTTTTGCTGTTGTTGTTGTTGTTGCTGTTGTTGTTGTTGTTGTTGTTTTCGAGTTTGCTTTTTAATGAAGCAGTCATTAATATTTTCTGCAGAATTGTTTGGGACACAGAACACAGGTGATCGCATATAGGTGAAGGTATCTGGAATAGTATATCAGAGAATGCTCTAGATTCTGTACAACTTTTTGATCCTCTTTCTTTACCTCCCTATCACTCTCTCCCAATCTTTCACTTTCAATGCAGATATACTAGCTTCATTAATCTCAAAAGTCACATGCCTCCTTAAATGCAAAGTGCTTTGTAATATTCCAAGTCTTTTCACATGTTATTCACTATCTCATCTGCAAATTCCCACATATTCTTTAACACACAGCCCATATGACAGCTATTCAGCAAGACTAGCCAAGATTCCAAGTATCATATTCTTTTCTTCTTGGCTACCCTAGAATTTCATTTGTCCATTTATAATACTCTATCCATACTATATTATCTATATATCTGCCTGTTTCCCTCTTTCCCTTAGACTATTTTCCCCTTTAGGTTAGGTACCATATCTTATTCATTATTTTATATTTACTGACCAACACAGTGTTTAGCACAAAAAAGATATTCCATGTCTATTTTATAAGTTAATTAATTTGCTTATCCAACAAAGTTTTTTTTTTTAATTAAGTACTAAGGAGCTTAGACAAATATCATGTATCCTGTTCTGACTATGTGTCTCCTTGCAATATTTTAAGACTTCATTGTGCTGTCCTAACAGAAGACAAACAAGTACAGTTTGATTGTTCCCTATCAAAATGATGAAAGGTCTGTTTGCCCAAATGTCATTCTGTTAATTTAGCTGTGATGGAGCCATTGAACCATGAACTCTTAGAATTAAAAGAGTCAGTTATGTATGCATGTATGTATGTATGTATGTTTATTTTTGAGTGAGTGAGTGAGAGAGAGAGAGAGAGAGAGAGAGACAGACAAAGTGTGAGGGGGGAGAGGCAGAGAGAGAGGGAGACACAGAATCTGAAGTAGGCTCCAGGCTCTGAGCTGTCAGCACAGAGCCTGACACAGGTCTTGAACTCATGAACCGTGAGAACATGACCTGAGCCAAAGTTGGATACTTAACTGACTGAGCCATCCAGACACCCCAGAAGAGCTATTTAAATCATCTAGTTCTGCCACACTTATCCTTTCCTTTACTGTGGAGCTTGTTTGGAGTTTTCTATATTTTAAAGAAAATATTTTAAAATTCAAATTTTATTGTGCAGGGTTGTTTTTTTTTTTTTTTTGCATTCATTGAAGTACATAAAAAGATCTATAAAAACAAACTACCCATAAGTCATAAATTCATGAACCTTGAAGTCTCTTAAGGACCATTCATCCTTTCTAGAAATTGTTTTCTATACTCATGGAAAACAGAGGTAAGCTCCCCCATGGGCAGTAAGTACAGGTTTATGTGGGGATACTATCAGATGTGGCTCCAGCATCTATACTAGTTTATACTTCTTCAGTCCTTCTTAAATTACTTCTTAAAGATTGCAGGAGTATCATTCACCTGGCATCATGATGACACACAGGAGACAAAAAATGGATATCACATGCCCATGAATAATGGAGGAAATTATTCAATATGCTGTCTTTTAGTCACCTTTGTTATTAAGGGGTAGTATAGCTGCCAAGTCACAAGGAAATCAGAAGTCTTTGTTAAACCATTTGAAAAATGTACTCCTCAACTATCATTATCAACTCAGATATTCAGAAACCTGAATCCCACCAAGAAAACTTCATTTTTAATGCTCGTATGTCATCTCTTCTGTGAATCATTTGCATTATGTCTGGAATCAGCAACAAGAATTTCATGAAGTTAGGTATTTTACATTAATAATATAAGGTTATTGGGCATCATACAAACTATATAATTTCAATTTATTGTTTCATTGAGAACAATACTAACAGCCAATCCCTACTGTTGATTTATACCCATTCATTCATTCATCCGTTACTTTGTTCAACCAATTACACAAGAAAAATAGGTATTGAATACTTTTATGGACACCTTGGTGTATAAAGCACACGTTGCTTATCCATGTTGCCCTTAACCTGCAGGAGCTTAAGGTTCTGCACAGGTCAAGTGTATACATGAGAAAGAAAATGCCTTATAGACATTTTCAAAGACAGAAAAAGCATTAAGCTTAGAGGCACTTAGTGGAATTGTTCCACTGAGTATATATGTAAAATACAAACACTGGGTAACTGTATATCTGTGCTGTCCAATATGGTAGCCACTAGCCACAGGCAGCTATTAAGCACTTGAAATGTGATTACTCTTTGTGGAGATACATTGCATATATACAATATTCACCTAAGTTTGAAGATTTCTTATGAAAAATAATATAAATTTAATTTATAGATTTACCTTGATTTCTGGTAAAATTATAAGATTTAGTATATATTGGATTAACTAACAAATTAGTAAAATTAATTTATTTCTCTTTACTTTTCTTCATGTAGCTATCATAAAACTTAAAATTACACATCTTACATTATATTGTTTTCTTTTTTTTCAAGTTTTTATTTAAATTCTAGCTAGTTAACATATATGGTAAAATTGGTTTCAGGTGTAGAATTTAGTGATTCCTCATTTACATATAACACCCAGGGCTCATCACAATGAGTGCCCTCCTTAATACCCATCACATTATCTTTTTATTGGCTGCTAGTGGTAGAGGTGATTTGTATGCATATGCACTACAGGCTGGCACGCAGGCACCTATTCCTACCACTTTCTTATACTATAAGGACTAAAACTAACAATCATTTCTCTCCAAATCCATTGCAGCTATGGTTTTTAGAGACAATTTAATCTCATTAATTAAAAGCATGATCAGAAGGCTTGACTTAGGGACTAAGGAACAATATAGATCATTTTGCCGGTTCATATCATAAAAGAAATGGCAAGGTTCTGAAATAGTAGCTGCATCAGTGGATTTCCACTTCAACAGAGAAGTTTCCTGATTGTGGTAGAATAGTCAACTGCCCTTGATGGTTCATTTGTACCATTCAACTTCAAAAGTCAATCCTAGAATGTCCCTTTTAGGTTTGTCAACAATTATACAAACTATTTAAGACTCTATAATAACTCTATTCTTCTTAAATTAGCTAAAGTTGATTCTGTCCTCCACATTTAAGCACTTCTCAATTCAGGGTTGGTGGAACAGGTATTATCCGATTTAGTGTAAGTTAAAGCACACACACATACAAATCACTCATTAATGTCTGTTTCTCTGTTGTCTCCTATAGGTACACATATATAGTGGGACAGCATTCAATAACTGTTGAGCGCATTTATATAAAGAAATGTAATGAAACAAGTGACTAAAAGTCCCACATATTATATAATTTTAATATGATCTCTTTATCATCTAATGATTAGGTAATTTATTATAAACCCCAAAGAATTGCAGAAATCACACTATTTTCTATAATGCCTATGCCAATGTTTTTTGTTTGTTTGTTTGTTTTAGTAAGTAGGTCATCAGCTGGGCTTTGAATGTTCTTCCTTATATCAGAAGTATGTCCTTTACTGTTTCATTCCTAAGGACTACATACATTGCTTTTGATATGACAGAACTAATCCAAACCTTTTAGAAATTGCAGCAGATGAGGACATGCCCTTGATTTGTCCACCTAAGGGCTTGGGACCTTGGTTTACCATTAAGTTCATGACTTGGTATTTTACCAGGAAAATCAAGAAATCATCTGTGATGATTTCTGCATTAACAATACTCAAATTCACTAAACTCAGTGCAGGAATCTATGGATGGCCTCCACATTTGAACCAAAAAGTTCAAATCAAGGTCACAGAAAGCAAAGTGTGGCCATGATCAAGCATCTGTAAGGTGAAACAAAGGTCAGATGCATTGAAGATTAAGCTGGCCCTGCTCTCCCCACTAGCCAAAGTCCATAGAAGTCACAACTGCCTTGGGACCCTGAGTGCTGCAGGTCAGAGGAGACACCAGAGCATACTACAGAGTTCTAAAAGGACAACTAAAGATTTTCTGGTTTAACTTTCCCAGATAATTAGCTCTAGAGGATGCCTTTGAATTTTCTATCCTTTCTACTATGCACGTTTTTTGCTTTCTAAATAAGTGGTGATCATACCAATAACTACTGTGCAAACAGAAGAGACATGCTTCTGTAGCCATTTGCTGTCTCAGCCTGGCCACTCATTTGCATAACTCTTCCATTTTTAGCTATTAGTCCAATTTTAGTGCCATTGCCCAACTCTCCACATGCATACCACCTATTATCACTGAGGCAAAAATAGTAAACTGAAAAAATACAAAACTATCAATGTGTAGATTTTTTTTTGCTTCTAAGTAATATGATTTTATAAAGTACAAGAGAAACAGAGGATCCAGAAGAGGATGCAGTATTAAGTGAGAAATTCTTGTAATGAGTGTGCATGTGTTCACGTGCATATTTATGTTTTAAAATCAGAAAGATAAAAAGACTAGTGAGATAGATAAGAATGATGCAAAAGGGAGAATAAAGAAGGCCTTGAGGAATAGAGTTTGACCACACTGCTTCATGTCCTCACCATAGGTAATGCTATTATAAGATTCTGCTTTAAGTCAGGGAAAAAGAACTTTATGAAATGGACTTTCAAAAAAAAAAAAAAAACAACCCCAGCCATTTCTATCTTCAGATACCTAAGTCAGCCCTCAGGCATGATTAATGCTCCACTGGACCTGATCCTAGGTGAAATCATTACAGCCTATGCAGTTCATGCCTTCAAATGATTCAGTCCTACAGGAAATTGAAGAATAAAGAAAATTGTATGAATACAATGATCAACCCAAAAGAGAAATTGGAAAGTTTAAAACTCATTTTTGGCTGCCAGGTGGAGGCCATCCACAGATTCCTGCACTGAGTTTAGTGAATTCGAGTATTATTAATGCAGAGCAATACCTCTCTCTGATCCAATGGATCTAGTCCCTACATGGATTCAGTGATGCCATGGGAAAGCACTTCAGCATTACCAACAACCTGCAGAGGCATAATAGCTATGCCAGTAAAGCCCTCAAAGACCTCTTACCTTACTGCTGTTAATCACCCTGAAGAGCTAGAAAGTGTGAGGCACATCTTTTTTCAGGGCATGTTTTGAGAATATAATATCTTCTTCCTTTGCTTCTTCTTGGCCCCACAAATCATACTTGTGTCTCTCTTTCATGTACCCTGGAATCTTCTCCCCCAAGCTCCAAAAAGTCAGTATACCAGGAAAATCTCCAGATAATTTTCAAATATCTACCCAATTAAGACAATCCCATCCAATCCCTAATGACTGAATATTCCCCCCCTTTACAAACCAAGACTCCATTCATCATTGCAGTGCCTTAAGACTGATATTAGAAGGAAAGCAATGTTCTGAAATCTCCTTAGAGTAGGTCTGATTTTTAAGGAAATTGACTCTGTCAATGGAAGTTCTCAGAGATTTGAACATTTTCTATTACAAATGCTATAAAAGGGATTCTTATCCTTGGTGGGAGGTTAGACCAGACCCCTAAGGTCCTTTCAATCTCTGAAATTGGAAGTTATAAGTAACCTGTGGACCACTCAACTCTCCCTGTGTAATACATGCTTTTAAAGAGAAGGTTGAGGTGATGAATATAGAGTTAGATTCCAGGGGCCCATTCCCAGCTCAGAAACTGTTGGAGGCAAGAAAGATTCTGTTTCCATTGCTATTTCCACAGCTGACTTAACACAAGCCCCAGGAAGACAATAATATATCATCTTTTTTCTCAGTCAGGGTCAGATAAAGTCTATAAAGTTCAACAAAAAGCAACTGTGACCCTTATTTTTCTCTTCTCAATGTACTACCAAAGTCTCTGGGATTTTGACTCAATTACAATGTAATTTAGGGTCAGCAGAATAGGACTGTTGTTGGTTCTAAAATTGGAATGGAGTTGTTTTCTGGGACATTAGCAATTGTGGAGAGTTAGGCCATTTTGGTTTTAACATCTCTACCTCCTCAACTTTACTTGTGAGTTGAATTTTCTCTGTTGTGGGAGCAATAATTGTGGCAGCTGTGGGCAAATCAAGGCTGCGAAACATCCAACTCGATGAACTGGGCACTGAGGCTGGCATAATAAAGTCAGTGCTTAACAGTATGGGCACAGCAGGTGTTCTTAAGGTGGACTAGAAGGAGGAAGGAGAGATATAATAGGGAAGTTACTAAATAATGAGTAGGCCTTGACATAATACAGCGAATAAGATTTCCTTTTTCAGAAGACATGTAATTTGCTCTCCTTTTCCAGGCAAGGTACTTGAGACATCACATCCATTATTTTCCAAGACTATTTCTTTAACAAATAAGATTAGAAATGACATATTTCACAGTTTGGCTCAAGATCACTCAACCCAATATTACAGACAATTCCTTATGTTTTCTGGGCATAAGTACTTATTATGGAGATACAACCAAGAGAAGTTTTCAAAACAAGCTCAACCTGAACTCAGGCCTGTATAGGGTATATTCTGGGATAGGTGTTACTGGTGTTACCCAAAGTGATTTGAAATAAAAATAATCTCACATAGGCCTGGATTTACATACCTATGATAATCACACATTTTGGTTCACATGGTTTGGGATTTGGAAACTTGAGTTAAGAGACTAGAAGTCCCAAAGATATTGACACCCATGTTCTGTCTTTATCAGCAAAAGTCTCCATAGAAAGATACAAGTAAGGATACAGAACATTTAAAGGTGTTTAAGGTGCTCCCAGAAAGTGACCAGGGAAGTCAGAGAAGATGTGGTAGAATAATAGCTATGATGTTAGTAAATTGGATAAACAAGTTAAAACTTCTAAATGTTTTATACAGGGTTTGATTGAAAAGTCAATTGGTGTTAAATGCATGAATAATGTCAGTGTCTATCAACATTCCCAAATGATTAGTAAAAATTACTCTATTGGGTGAGCTTAAGGGGAAACAAAGACAACCTATTTCATTAGTGAACAGAACCCCATTTAACTGCCCAGTAGGCTAGTAAATCTGGAATGTTGGCTTCCTCTCTGGCTGACATCTCTAGGATGGCCTCCTCATGGTCTGCAATGCTACCTTATTTCTCCTCTCTCCCATCTCCAACATGATCAGCATGCTTTACTCACATAACCATGTACCAAAGAACAGGGCAAGGGCAAGTATAGAGGGCACCATCTCTGGAAAGTAAGATTGGCAAGAGGCAGTACAACTGCAAGCAGGCAAAGAAATGCTAAGTTTTTAATGACATATATGTATACCTTATAGAACTATCCTTTCCTATATGGACTGAGAATGGTAAAATATAGGGGAATTTTCAGAATCACAAATTATACATTAAGTTGCTTAAAGTTTGGATAAGCTTCTCAAACAGAATGCAGATATTCCGGTGGATTAACAGTATAGAAAATGGTTCATTTCACATCTTCCAATGACCTTGCTAAGTCCACACTCTATCTCTGCAGTATATACCTTCCTGGATCAAAGACACTGTGTTTAACACTTTAACAAATGGTACTGTATTAAACAGTAGGAGAGAAAAGATCACTTAAAGGAAATAAGTGTAAGAACATTGCTCTGGGTCATCTTCCCTCTAAAACAAAAGTTGTCATTAAGCCTTTTTCTTCTTTTAGATTTAGAGACATTTAGAATTAAATTCATAATCACTTTCAGAAAACACAGACTCGATTTTAAAGATACCATACTGTCTCTAATTCTATTAAATGTGACCTTGTAAACATCTGCAAACTTCTGCAAAATTACTATACCTAAAAACTCCCAAATCCGATGTACTTTTTCAGAGATTAAAAACACTTGAAGAACCACAGTCCTAGCAAAACACGTCAGAGTAGAGAGCATCACCCAAAGCGACTCTGGTCATGGTTGGATTGTCACCTCGAATTAGTATTCATGAGGGGCTCTCTGACAAATGGAGTTATTATCCACAGATGCTGTAAACATAAATCAGGAGGATATCATCAATAATGTTGTATTCTCTTTGTCCTCATCGTGTTTACAGATCTCGCTTTGAACAGCACATAAATACTTAGAGCATATTGTGGGAAACATGCCACTCATCTTATTAGCTTTCTCTGGCTCCGAGCTCTGATGCTGATCATCCCCTGACAGTGTTTGCCAACAACAAAAGAAGGCTATTGATCACATTGCCTCTCCCTTTGGCAGCCTTTCTGCCCACGATTACCTTGCATCACTTGCCTTAAGTCAAATGTCACGGAACAACTTATGAGGGGTGTATCTATCTGGGAGAGCAAAATGTATGACTATGAGTTTAATTGGAGAAAAATCCTTTGGTACTATGAATTGTTTACAATTTAAAATTTTATTTCTTGGCATGAATGAACAGTCAAAATCAAAGCTTACTTTGTGAGATCCAAATCCATAAAATTGTACTCATTTGCAATTTATTTTCTGAACAGTTTGCAGAGTCCCAAATATCTTGGAAGCTGACCCATCAATCATTCTGAGTCACTCTACGTGTGAACAGTTTTCTCTGTTGGCATTCTCTTTCTATAACAGAGTATCTCTATTGAAATTTCCTGGTAATTTTTCATCTGTAGCATAGTCTTCATTTGTCTTTTTACTTTATTCCAGATAGCTAGTATGAAAGGATACATTATTTTTGGTTTAAATTGAAAAGAAAACTTCACAGATTGAGAACTTAGGGATATGACTACGATATGCATACTCTGTGTGAAAAATAGACATTTGTGGGGTGATTTGCCAGAGGAAAAATAACAGTTATACTGGAATGGCATAGAGAACAGGTGCACATGTGAAGACAGTCATTTCTGGTCGTAACTGGTCTCCCTGACACTTTGTAGTCTCCACCCTGTTACCTATAATTTGTTAAGGTGTGTGTTAGACTCTATAGAGAGACTATATGTCTGGCTCTTATCAAATCAGGAGCAATTTTATCTCACTGAAGCATATCCTGTGTTTTGGCTGTTGGCGTGCACCTTCAAGTCCATGTACACTGACATGTATCATGAAGGATGTAGGAACTCAGTCCTCTTTTATGCAGTTATCTGATCCTTGCTTCTGTCCTTGGGTAAATCCTGAAACTTCAACCGCTCTATGTTTTCTACCCTTGCTGATTTGATTCTACTACCTAGTATAGTGTTCAATCCAATTATCTATTTGAATTCCCTGCCTGACTTTTCTTCCTTTCCTCCCAGTCCTTGGCCTGTCAATTTCACAATTTTCTCTAATCGTATCTGCAGGCCCTAGGGAATTATACATGCTTGGCCAACTGATGTGTCCACCACCACCTACCCACTCTCATGTAATGGTGTCTCTGAAAAAAAAAAAAAAGGGGTTCGGAGTATGAAACCAAGAGATTTCTTCATGCAAGCAGGGGCTTTGGCTGAGAAGAGGAATTGAAGACTCTGTGTTCCTATGTACCATGCTTCACTGAAAAGTCTAAGTCACCTGAAGTTCATAAATATGGCTGAAATGGAAAGCATGAAAGAAATTTCTGCATATACTGCCAAGTACAAACTAAAGGAAAGATTTCATTTAAACAAGGATGCCTAGAACTGTCCTGGAAGCCACTGGAGCTCCATACTTTAAACACACAAGAAAAAGTGCATTGCTGCCATTCAAGAAAAGATATGTGTTCTAAGTCTTCATGTCATTCATTAAGTGACTATTATGCACTTGACTATTTTCTTTCTTTTTTTTCATATTCATTTCTCATATTTTCTGTTTATGGCTTTAAACAACTCCTCACTCATTTTTCATGGAACTGTCTTCTTTAGGCTCCTTCTCTCCCAAGGAGTCATTTCTAAACCACCCACATGTCAGCCAGTTTGAACATCAATCATTTTTCAACTGGTTTGTACCTGACATGTCTGGCCTGGACTCCTGAACCACTACATTTGTATTGGCTTTGCCTGTCAAGATCTAGGTCTATATGATTCATTGATTGAATCATTCCTTAATTTATTCATTCATTCAGAAAATAATTGAAAGATAAGCATGAGCTGGACTGTATACCTGTAATCCTTTAGTCAGCAACAAAAAATAATCAAGGCTAACATAATCCCTAGAATTATCATGGATTTTTTCTCTTCTTTCTTTTTTTATTTTTTGTAGAGATTAATGAGTCAGGCTTTAGACACTGAGGATGGAATAGGATGAAGATTCTAGCTCCGACCATGAAAATAGTATATGCTATACTGGCCCCTGCAAAATTCAGCTTCTTCATCTCCGTCTTTTCCTTTCCTGAGGATATATGGCGAATAATTGAAATAATTGCAGAGATACATATTGAAAGACTCTTTGTAAGTTCAGGGTATTATTGCCGCTGTAATTAGGCCATGCACAGTATATGGAAATCTTGATTAGAGTACTGCTTTTTCAAAAGCTTATTAGCTTTCACAACAATATGTTTCCTGCATGTGTTCTCAGAGAAATGTTTCATATTTTCTTTTCACTCCTGTTCCCAGAGAAAATGAATTGAAGTGTCTTCCAAGGCAGACTTAGAACCTAAAGGGTAAAAGATGCTGAGCGAGACCGATGAAGAAACATTTCCCTGTATTGGCTTGGGATAAGCACCTGAGCAAAGGCAGAGAGGACCAGCCTATAGGAAGCTGTTCTCTCCCTCTTGGGATTGTGTCAAAGGCAGGCAGACAACCACCGCACTCCATGGTTTCATCTGTAGAGTGACTGTAGAGTGACTTAAAATGTTCCCTAACAAACCTTTTTCATTCTACTCAAATGCCTTCATCCTTCCCTGACCTTGCAAACACTCTTGCAATTATTTGAATTATGTTGTTATTTGTATAGTATGCCTGTCTCTCCAATACTGAATCAGAATCTCACCTTCCAATCTTGTTGAAATAAAGTCTAGGAACACATCTCACTAGTCCTTTAGTCACTGGTTCTTAAACTATCTTGATCTCAGACTTCCATGAGTCTACTGTCTTTGTCCTAAGTGAAATATATATATACATGAATTTTTCATAAAATTTCAGGAAATTTATGAACTCTTCCCATTCCTCAAAACACATATACTTGCCCCACAAGAATTCTTGCAATATTTCTGTCCCCTTCCCTAAAATGGTCTTGAGACTCTGGCATGAGCTGACTAATCAAAGGCAGCCATGGTCCTGTGTCTGAGTTTTAGCCAGATAAAACAAAATCTGGTCATTTTTGAATCCCTTGGGAAAATGATCATCACTGTCTTCAGGTTGCATATATTTACTTCTGAAATTCACAAGGGAGAACACATGAGCTGCTCCAGTACACAGGGCCACTGTGTGAACCTCAAAGATGTACGTAGAGAAATTCTATAAGGGGAAAAAATTTTTGGACTCTTGCTTCAGGTGAAATAATTTCTACAGGAAATTCTCCTTGGTGGTTTGAATTAATGTTTTGCTATTGCCACCAACAATGCACTTGTCACAGACATCTTCACCATAAATATGGAATGGTTCTCAACTGATACTAAAGGTGGGGAATGATATCTGAATCACTCAGGGGGTTATTACTAAAGTGCACATATCCCTCTTCCTTCCCCCACTGGAAAGTCACATTCAAGAAATGGAGGTTGCTGTGTTAAAAGAAGTGACTTCTGGAAGCTAAGGAATCCTGTGTCACTTCTCCAGATGAATGGTCATTTATAACTAAAATAATGTCACAAACTTATAAAGAAATTTATTGAGAACTTAATACACATGCAAGATATTATTCTCAGCTCTTTACTTGTATTATCATGCTTAATATTTATAATAATCCTATGACATAGATATAACTATTTCTGTAGTTTGCAGAAAAGGAAACGGAAGCACAAATGGAATCCCTCTACTTCTTGCTTCCCTGGGCAATGATGGCATCCCCAACCCTCATCCTCAGTTAGGTGAGAACTACTAGGATAGACTGTTAGCAGGGAAGGCAGCAAAGCATCCATATGTCCCAAAAAAGCAGCCCCATCTTCTGAATCTCCCAATTATTTTTCACCCTTCCTCCCTCCTCTGCCACTTCCTCTAACTTTGCCCATGATTAGAAAACACAGATCCTCATTAAAGTCCATCTCTCCATCCTATTGGCACAAATTAAAACTAGCAGTGGTCCGTGCAGTGAACTCAGTGGGATCCCAGCTAATCATTTTTATAAATTGAAAAATAGACTTTGTCTTCATGAGCACCATCTGTACCTTCAGGACATTCTTATTAACACTTTCTGTCCCAGGCCATGATTTCCACTGAAAATAACTGAAAGCAAAGGTCACAGAGCTTCTCATTTGTTTTTTAGCCTCAGAGATTTTTCTAAGGGGTTCCAAGCAGTCAGCAGCTTATCTGGCCACTGTAACAAAGTGGTAAAGTCTTTAACACATGTGCTACTATTTCCATATTATAGATGGGACTACAGAGGCTCAGAGACTTAAAAGTGATATGCCTACTCATTGAGCAAAAGTTATTGGATGCTCACTATATAACAGGCATTGTTCTAAGTTCTTCAAATATAGCAGTGAGCAAAAGAGTGAAGCCATCCTAATCTCATGGAGAATGCATTGTATTCAGAAAAAGGGAAACAATACGTCCTACTTAATGTGCACCAGGCATTGTTCTGAGATCATGAACAATATGTACACGTGTGTTTGCTCAATAGCCATTATCACTGTTTGGCAGAGGAAGAAACTAAGCAAAAAAGTTAAACACCTTTTCCAGGTCATATGGCTAATAAGAAACAGAGCTAGCCTTCAAGCCCAGTAATCTGGTACCAGAGTTCATGTTCTGAACTACCATTTCATCCCACTGTCATGTAGCTGGCTAGTGGAGAGGTACCTAGGACATGTCATGCGGCTTTGGGTCCAGCCTTTCAGCACAGGAATCACTTTCTGGGAGAAAAGACATGCATACCTATCAAACTTTTACTGCCTTTCAAGGGGTTTTGTCTACTTTCCATTTTCCCATTTGGGTAGTGGCAAAGTGTACCAGGCTTCTGCACACATTCAGAACTGGCTCAATTCCAGGCTCTCCCACTCAGCAGTGGGGTATCCTGGGCAAGCCCAAACCCTCCAACCCATAAAAAAAAAAATGAAGTACTTACATCTGCTAGTGCCTAGTAGAGAATAAGCACTGAAAATATTTTCATTATTATCATATTAAGTTTATGGGTCTTTGGCCGTCTCTTATGACTTAATGGCCTCTCCTTTGGGCCCATCTTAGAACCTCATAGGGATTCAGCCTCTAGACAGTGTGGTGGGGAATTCCAACAGTGGTCTGAAGGAAAACAAGGATCACATGGAGGTCTGAAATCCCTACCCACTGGCTTTGCCACTGCAGAGAGCTTTAGCTGCTCCCTCAGCAACTTTTACCATGTCTCCTAACCATGCACAAAACCACCTAGTTAGAGTTTGATTCAATTAGTTGATACAGCAAAACTTTTTCTGAGATATTGTTAAGGGCATAATGCTGAAAAGTGATGATGAGGAGGAGGAGGATTATGATGATAGCTTTGATTTTTGGAGCACCTACTGCATACCAGGCACACAACAGGTGCTTCCCATTCACTATGTCATGAAATGACAATATATTCCTGTAATATAATCATCACAATTTTACAGGTAAGGAAAGTGAAGCTTAAGCGTGACAAGTCCTGTGTCTAAGATCACATGGTAAGAAGTAGTGCAAATAGGGTCAAAGCCTAGGGCTGTCAAAGGCTCTCTGGATTTTTCTCCCTTGGTTGGGGCCTGGTACCTGATCCTCAGGAGCTCCTTACAGAAATGTATATGGGAGTATTCCCCTGCCTCCCAAAGTCAGTGAAATTATCACTGGTGCCCAGAGTGTGTTCAAGAGCCATCCATTCCCAACATTCAGGTCCTCTGCCCATTCCTGGACTCCTAGGGAATTCACCTCTCCAGAGGCAATCCTTAGTCAGTGAGGGATGTAAATCAATAGATGTGCATGTAGGGACACCTGGGTGGCTCTGTCGGTTAAGCATGCAACTCTTGATTTCGGCTCAAGTCATGATCTCACAGTTTGTAAGTTTGAGCCCCTTGTCGGGTTGTGTGTTGACAGTGTGGAGCCTGCTTAGGATTCTCTCTCTCTCTCTCTCTCTCTCTCTCTCTCTCTCTCTCTCTCTCTTCTGTGCCCCTCCCCTGCTGCCTCTCTCAAAATAAGTAAATAAAACTTAAAAAAAATACATACAATAGATGTGCACCTCAGTCTCCCTGCCCCTTGGTGAGACAATACTGAATTGTATTCTATAGGACTCCTCAAGGGATCCCCTGAGAGATGAAGTCCAGTGGTAATTTCCTCACTAACGCACCTTTCATTGCAGTGTTACCTTTCCCTGGCACCTTTGCCCCTCCCTCACGTTTATTTCCTAAGATCACCTCCTAAATAAACTACCTGCACCCAAGGCATTGCTTCAGCATCTGCTTTTGAGGGAACACTACCTAATGGTAGGAGAGAGATCTAATTAAAGATGGCACCATTTCTTCTGGAAAAAATAGTAGAAGAGTTCTTGCAACTAGCACATATAAACTTTTTTTTTTTTTACTTATGTCCTTATTACATATTGACTCTGGCTGATTAAACAGGTGAATGTCAATCTAGTTGCTGATGGCACCAAGCTTAGTGCTGTCAGGAGGCAGTGAAAGAAATGTCAGACCCAGGGCCTGTCCAGGGGAGGTTTATAGTCTGCAGGGAGAAAAGGGTGACTCTCATGCTACAATTAGAGAATAAAATCGGGCAGTGCATAATCAGGTGCAAGTCTGAGAGACAGCTGCATTGTGTGCTTTAAGACTTCAGAGGCAATGAGGGGGAGGGGAGCAGCACTAAATAATGCAGGTCTCTCCAGCTGTGCCATGGGGTGGTGGTGGTGGGGGGGGTGGTTTCCAGTGCTCCATGGTTTACAAGATGTAAATTGCCACTGCTCTTTGGTTTCCATCAACTTCAGTCACAGCAAGTTAAGCTTAGCATATAGAGAAGCATGGGACACCCAGAGAATAACAAAGCACACTGAGTAAGAGTTTCAAATCCACTCAAATCCTCCTTCTGCATGACACTGCTAGAGTTCTGGAAGAGGCAGGAGGCATTTCCCCCAAGGAAGCCTTGGGGAGCAGGGCCACATACCACACACCTCACACGGAGCTGTGTGCAGAACTGAAACGGGGTAAAGCCTACACTTTGACATCCCCAAAGGCAAGGGAATTAAAAGCAAAAATGAATTACTGGGACCTTATGAAGATAAAAAGCTTCTGCACAGCAAAGGAAACAACCAACAAAACTAAAAGGCAACCAACGGAATGGGAAAAGATATTTGCAAATGACATATCGGACAAAGGGCTAGTATCCAAAATCTATAAAGAGCTCACCAAACTCCACACCCAAAAAACAAATAACCCAGTGAAGAAATGGGCAGAAAACATGAATAGACACTTCTCTAAAGAAGACATCCGGATGGCCAACAGGCACATGAAAAGATGCTCAACGTCGCTCCTCATCAGGGAAATACAAATCAAAACCACACTCAGATATCACCTCACGCCAGTCAGAGTGGCCTAAATGAACAAATCAGGAGACTATAGATGCTGGAGAGGATGTGGAGAAACGGGAACCCTCTTGCACTGTTGGTGGGAATGCAAACTGGTGCAGCCACTCTGGAAAACAGTGTGGAGGTTCCTCAAAAAATTAAAAATAGACCTACCCTATGACCCAGCAATAGCACTGCTAGGAATTTACCCAAGGGATACAGGAGTACTGATGCATAGGGGCACTTGTACCCCAATGTTTATAGCGGCACTCTCAACAATAGCCAAATTATGGAAACAGCCTAAATGTCCATCAACTGATGAATGGATAAAGAAATTGTGGTTTATATACACAATGGAGTACTACGTGGCAATGAGAAAGAATGAAATATGGCCCTTTGTAGCAACATGGATGGAACTGGAGAGTGTGATGCTAAGTGAAATAAGCCATACAGAGAAAGACAGATACCATATGTTTCCACTCTTATGTGGATCCTGAGAAACTTAACAGAAACCCATGGGGGAGGGGAAGGAAGAAAAAAAAGAGGTTAGAGTGGGAGAGAGCCAAAGCATAAGAGACTCTTAAAAACTGAGAACAAACTGAGGGTTGATGGGGGGTGGGAGGGAGGGGAGGGTGGGTGATGGGTATTGAGGAGGGCACCTTTTGGGATGAGCACTGGGTGTTGTATGGAAACCAGTTTGACAATAAATTTCATATATTGGAAAAAAAAAAGCCTACACTTTGTTCATCCCAGATTTCCCCATTGAGTTAGACAAGATGTGAATTGGGTTTTTGACAAATTTCTGCAAATGGGATTTATACTGAAAACACAGCAATGAACAATAGGGAAATTCATATTTAAGTTACACAGGCCATGAATTGGTTGTAATTCTGGCTCTATGGACAAAAGGACTGGGCAGTGCCAGCTGCCTATGCCTGAGTCTTATAAGTGAAGTTTTTAGGTTAGCTTTGATACAGAGCACGTCAAATAATCTCTAGTAACATTCAGATACCAAGTGAACTTCTTATTATTCCTCTCTGACCCTCACAACAAACTCATCAAATCATACTCTATCCATTTCTTGAATGAGGAAACTAGTTCCCAGAAAAGTTATATGACTCAGAAGGGCTACTCAAGATGTCAGGTGGGTCTGTCTCCAAAGCCCTTGATCCTAATAACATTTCTATGCATATTCAGCAAATTAATGACACTGGGCATTTGTGTACATATTGGTTTGTGTAGGTGTAGGTAGGTGTGCTGCACATAAAATGCATTCTACATGCACATATATTCATGTGTTTATCATAACTCATACATTTGGCTGATAAAAAAAAAAGTTTGCTTTCCAGCTGGCAAACCACTTGTTTTTCAAATGTCTTATCTAATGCATGAGACACAATTGTCCTGCTTTATGTTTGAGAAGTGAATGAAAGAAAGATTGAGAGTTATGCTATCCTTTCATTTCTAAGGCCTTTTCATTGTCACTCACCAAAATGCCATGATCTTATTCAAAGCAACATTATTCATGAGTAAATGTGTTTGGGATTCTCCTGTTGTATGTGGGCTTGTTTGTGTTTGTTTTGGCAACTGCAACATTTCCATGTAGCTATTGATTAAGTAAAAAGGGATAATGTTACATACAATTAATAAAGCTTTATTTGTGGAATTACGAAGTTTTCTTTCCTGCTACAGACATCACCTTTTATAAGAATGTTGATTTATTTTTGCATTGCCATTTTTTAAAACAATCTCACCTAGATTTTTCCACAATAGTTATGTAAAGTTGGCAGGGCATGATATTTCCCACTTAAGGGTTAGAAAGTTGAGAGTCAAAAGATTTATCATTCTTCATCATTTATCATTCAGCCAATAATGGAGTCAGGTCTTTGCTTCAAAATGTGTGCATGTGTGTGTGTGTGCATGTATTCCACTGTTAGTCATATAAATGTTTACTGAGCACTCACAATGTACAGACAATGTGCAAAGATGCATGACTTATGGACCCTGCACTGAAATTAAGGAGAAAAACATGTAAACAATCTTTTTTTTCATCAACAGGTATTATAATAGACAGGTAAATAAAATACGATAAGACCATGGAAAGGGGGAGAATAAACTGTGTGGAGGTGAGAAATCAGATAAATCTCCTCAGGGCTATTTTAGTTAGCTCTAGGAAAAGAACAACATTTGGATAGGTAGAGAAATTGGGAAGAAGGGATTCTATGCAAAGAATACCACTGGAGGACAAGTAAGGATATTAGGGAGGCTGTGTGTTAGGAAGGCTGCAGTGTGGAGGGAGTCCAGAGTGCCAGAAGGAAATGGTGAGGAGAAAGGGGAAAGCAAGATGGCAGCAAGATCACAAGCACCCTTAGAAGCATGTCAAAGAATTTTGATCTTATTTAACAGGAATTGGAGAAGTTTTACAATTTCCAAATGAAGTGGAAAGAATGATTTCTGTGACAGAAGTAGGGAAGGAATTGGAACAAGTTGATGGAGCTATCAGGTGACAGAGGAAGCATCACCTCCTCTGGGAAGCATTCCTGGGCACCCTGAGATGAGAGTAGTTGCTTTTCACCTGTGATCAACAATACCTTCCCACGTGCCTATTAAAGCATTCAGTATACTATGTTTTACTTCACCTGATGTCTGTATCTGTCTATATTTGTCTCCCCTCTTCCTCTATCCCATACAAATCAGGCTATGCACAACTGCAAACAGTTTACTGCCATTTTGTGTGTAGTTAATCTTTATATCCTAAACACTCAGCATATTGATGGTTCACAGTACGTACTCAAATAAAGGTCTATTGGATTTCATTGAATGGAATCCATAGGAAAGGAGACAAGGACAGATGAGAATATTGATGGCTTTTAGGTAGAATGAAAGTAGTTAAGAAATTTCATGTCCGATGATCATTATTTTCTCAGTGTGATAGGAAGCAAAGCTATCTATTGTGAGGGAGAAGAACATAAATTATGTTGATTACCTAAGAAAAATCAGTAAAGGTTTTGCTCTGGAGGATGCAAAAAGAAAAATCTAAATAGAAATGTGTGTGCATTGGGGGAAACATTTAAAATTGCACTGTGTGTCCAGATGGGAATAGAAAGCATTGTTGTAGAATAGAGCAAGTTTGGTTACATGATTTGTTTCCAGAGAAGAAAGATGGTTTTATGATTTTACGTTGGGCTCTATCACTTGGCTCTTGAGTTCAAGTGGTCAAAAGAACTCAGGATGCTAAAGAAAGAGTAAAATAAAACAGATGGGCGGGACAGAAAAGCAACAGAATACTTCACCGAGAAATTTTAAGGGATTGACTCTAAGAAGAAGGTAAAACCCTGGCTTAGTGGACAAAGTGGAAAGATAGACTGTTAAGACTGTTGAGAAGGAAAATACATGGTAGCCAAAGAGAACTCAGTTTTAATTCCAGCTTCACTACCATATATTAGCTGTTACCTGGCTTGAATTTACTAACCACTCAGAAACTTTATTTTCATACTAGAAAATAGGTCTCATCACATGGTTTGGAACCTGAGAAGTTTGCTGTGCTTCTAGGCCAGAGCTGAGAATCAAAGTATCCAACAAACTAAGTTCAGAGAAACACCAGAAGGTGGGGTCATCCATCTCCAGGCAAGAAGTGCCATTACTAGAACTGACAGGCACCAGCAACCCCACAACTCAGCAATGCTGTAAGGAATGATATCCCAGTATTAGTGAAAAAAGATGTAGGAATGTTGACAATACTGACTCCATCTCTGACCCTCCATTGTGTTCATGTTTGCTCAGTGACCTATATTGGGGCGATGTGTTCTGGGGCCAGTGGAGATTAACATACATACCTTTGAAATGCTGGCAAGGGCTGGGATGTAAGGATGCTTGTTGTGGTCTCCCATGAATCTGTTAAAGATAACAAAGTCTTTCCCCTTCCTGATGCAGGAGGTAGGTACCATAAAATCAAATTACAGATTAACTGTATAGATTAGGTGCATGTAAGCCCCGTGAGGTGCGTGCAGACCCTTTGATCCCACTAATGCTTTTCTGCATGTCTCCTTGCTCTATAAAATCTGTGGACTAAGGTCTGGATTTAGTGGAGAATAACTATACAGCTGCCATGGATCATCTTCTACCCAATCCTCTGTCAGTAAGTTTACCCTGGATAAGTGTCTGTGTAGATTGTATGGAGTGGCTTGCTTCATTTTCTAGTCTCAAAGTGACTTTTCAGTTTGGGGGATACTTCACTGTCTCTCCCCCACCTGCTAACAAGAAATTGTCATTCCCTCCCATAGATACCCTCTACTTGCACATCATACTCTCTCCACCCTTCCCCACTCTGCTCTAGGTCCTGAAGGGTGACTTCTCTGACCTGGAACACCAGGACCTCTTGCCCTCTGGATTCTGGTTGGCTGATATTGTGAAACACCAACAGGAAACTGAAGAGCAGAGAAGAGATATTTTTCAGGGTATTTATCCCCCTGGCTGACTTCCTGTCAGATAACAAGTTGCCCATGGCAATGTATCTAAGACCAGAGCTCCTGCCAGACAAAACTTCTCATAGTGACAACTCTCTTTATTCACATCCCTGCTGGCTAAGGAGATTCTAATGAACAATATTTAGGATTTCTCTTTTGATTAGTTGGATACATTGCATATTCTTAAAAGGCACCATTTTGAGTGTCATTTCTCCCTGATCAAGGCACTAAAACCATAAGATTTCATAGAAATTTAAGTTACATACTCCATCAATTGTTTCAATATGTGGTGTGTGTGTGTGAACACGTGCTGTTGTGTTGTATTTTGTTAAACTAAATGATGGACTTTTGCCAAGACTTTTTCTTCTCTTAAGGATAGAAATGTAGCGAAAAACAAAACTCAAACCACTGAACTCAAACATCTGTTGCCTTGAATTCTGGTTAATTGAGGTTGACAAAAATACACATGCTGAAAGAGCAAAATAAAACATTTCTCATGGAAGTTCTGCCTACCAGAAAAGCAGCCTGCAGGATGGAGAATAGCGAGCATTGAGTTTTCCTTGACATGAGGCACATTTTAAAGAAGAAAGAATCCCCGGGCTTCTGAGCTGCTGTTGATGCTATCAGGAGGGCCTGTTGCACAATCAGCACCACAACCATGGCCAGCTCCACCTGATGCCACCTTAGTTCAAAGTGCCAACTAGGAAAAGTGGGTGCAGCGAGTCCTTTGTAGCTAATCTCGTAGTGGCTATAATTTGTGGTGCTAGGAAACATACATAAAGCCTAAAAATAAAATCTGTCACCTCTAAGCATCCTTTCCCTATTCACATTCACTCATGTTAGTTTCTCACGGTTCTCCACTTGCTCAGGAGGACAATGGCAGGGCAGCCATTAATCAGTTATTAATAAAAAGGATTCTTTAATCTTCATCATGAGTATCAAATATTCTACAGCTCTACACAGTGAGCCAGTTTCCTCCCTGAAAGCAGGCAGTGGCTAAGTTAGATTTTTCTCAACTCTTTTTTGAAGGAGAGAATGGTAATTGTGATTATTTTTATTATAACCATCTTTTGAGAAGGCTACTTTTGCTAATTATAGAATACATTCATGTGGAAGAGATTGGCTTAGGTAACCTGTAAGCATTTAACTGACTCCTACCCCAACCACAACACAAAGCACACAAAAGGGGGTAAATGCATCTCGAAAATAAAGGACTATATCACTGCAATTAACAAACTGGAAGATTTCAGAACTTCCTAAGACACAGATGATAAGTAGAACTGGATCTATGTAAAAGCAAGCCAAGAACACAGCCCAAACACACAGATGAAGACTTCTGCAGACCTAGGGGCAGTTCTGGGGAACGTTAAGCCCAGAGTTACCAGAATCAAGGAGGGGGAGGAAGAGTTGGGCCTTGAACAGGTGATGGTTGGGAAAACTCTACAGAAAAGCTAACACAATGGTCCTTTCTGGAACAGCAGCAGCAGAGGAACAAAGATGGATTTTCATCCTCACCAGGATAAAGAAGAATGGTGCTGCAGGAGAAGGGCATTGCCCCTGGTAGCTCCTAATCCCCAGAGAGATGTCAGCACACCCAGCAGCTGGGCAATACTATCTTCCACCTCTGGCAAGTCCTTTCTTTCCATGGAATGACTGTAGGCAGACCAGGGTGAACAATGTCATCGCCTATTCAATCATACAAGCAAAGGTAAGAAAACATCCAATATTTCCAAGTACATGATGAGCAGTACTACCCAACTTCACTAGAAGTTATAATTCCCAAAGAAATTAATAGAAGAGAAGATGTCTTTCCCACCTTATGAGAGCAATTACTGTATTTACAAAAAATTAAGAAATTGATTTTGTTTCAACAGTTAAAAAACTATGCATTCCTGACCTTTGAGGCTGACACACTTTTATACTAAAACACGTCAAATCCCATTAAAGTGGAAATAATTACTTCATAGTTCATATTAATTATTGTTTTACAATATAACATTGTGTTTCTCTGTAGTTTTACTGCATACTTTGTTTACTAGTTATTCCCATAAACTCTCTCACATACTAATAGGAACTGTACGCATAAAAAATGCTCATAAACAGTATTTGGACCAAAGATTAAGGAAACCAGTCTTTAAAGTTCAGATCAATTTTCAAAGGACAGTCAATGGACATAATATAAATGAAATAATTTCAAATGTGTTATTATAACAGTCACCTGGCATGAAGTGATCACTGCTAAAGATTGCAAAACTTCCACTATTCTTAGTCAAGCACATAATACAACACACAACAACTATAAAACTAGGACTTTTATGGTAATTTGCTGCTGTTAAAGTACACAAAATTCAAATTAAGAGCAATTTACATTGGCTGAGTTTTGAGAAGTCTTGACACTTAAATGGACTCCTGTCAAGAGTATACTGTGTATGGTTGCCATAGTCAGAGTCACAGAGCCCAGACTGAGAAGCAGAATGTACACAGATATGAAGACAATTAATGACAGGAAAGATACTGTCAAGGTGTTCTCCTAGATTCTCTAGTTCTGTGTAAAAGGGAAAACAGATGGAAAGTCTGGCAACAAAATTAATAGATGTAGAGAACAGGTCCAGAAATTCCAGTTAGAACAGGGCAGAACATAAGAAAACATCAAAAAATAACTGGAAAAAAGATATAAATCTTTTGATTCAAAGGCCAAACGCAAACTTTTTTTTTATGTTTATTTATTTTGAGAGAGAGAGACAGAGACAGAGAGAAGGGAAGGGCAGAGAGAGAGGGAGAGAAAGAATTCCAAGTAGGTTCTATGCTGCCAGCACAGAGCCTGATGTGGGGCACAATCTCAGGAACTGTGAGCAGCAGTTTAATTAGAGTGTAAGATTATTTATTATCTTAGAGTGTATTATATTAGAGTGTATTATTATTTATTAGAGTGTAAGATTAGAAAGTAAGAATAGTATGAATGCTCTCTTGCAGAGAGGGGGCACTTGAAAGTGAATGTAGCGACAATAGGCAAGGGTCCTCTTTTTATAAGCTTCTGGTCACCCTCCCTTTCCCTTCCCCCTCCTCCCTTCTCAGGTTCTACTCTTACTGGCTATATAACTCTAGGTGCTTGATTGTCCATTTCTGATTGTCTCAACTCCATTGTGTGAGGAGTTGGACTATGGTCATACTGTAGCTCCTGTAACATAAATTTTACTTTTTTTAGTTAGGTATTTTGATTGTCAAATAGCTGAGGGTATCCTGAGGGCATCTGTTACATACTTAAGAGGGACCTTGCACCCTAGGATGTTTCCTGTGGTCAGAAGCTCCCAGCATCCTTCTAAAATATGTGGGGTGTTTTTTTTCCTCACTCAGGGACCTCAAGTCCTAACCTTTTTCTCTCTGCCTATTTTATCCATCTTTTCCCTATCATATCATGACCTGAGCCAAAATCAAGGGTCAGACACTTAACAGACTGAACCATCCACGTGCCCCAAAGACCAAACACAAATTTTAAGTAGATCATATGTAGACAACTCAATGTCTGAAAATAATGGTTTAGAGAAAGATAGGCCAAGCAAAGGATGAGGAGGGGAAAAGATGATGTTACAGAGTTAACATAAGATTAAATGAGTAACAAAGGCTGTAAACTAGACCAAGTGACACATACAAATTAATCCACCCAAAGGCTGTAATATTTTAAAATATTTTTCACCTGACTACATTGCTTTGAAATATTTAAAACAAATCTCATAAAAAATACAAGAAAAAATTGAAAAATCCATAACTGCTATAGGAGAATTTAATGTCATCTTTCTGAATTGATAAAACAAATAGATAAGTAAAAGTAAATATGGATATCAAGGATTAAATAAAATAATAGTCTTGCAAATAAAAAGTCCTACCATGTGAAATAAGCCACCATACCCTATAAATGAAAGAAAATAAACATTCCTTCAAATGCACATGAAACATATAACCATATATGATGGTTCTAAAAAAGAGTTCAATAAAATACAACCATATTCTCTAACTGCAAAACAACAAAAATAGAAATTAAACATGAATTAGACTATCTATAGAATCTGTTAGCTTGAAAAGTTTTACACAGTTGTTTAAATAGCTATTAGATTGAAAAGGCAATCTAAGCAGCAATCCCATTTGTAAGGGAGACCTTGAAAACTGCATTTGCAAAGTACTTTACATAAGAAGGAAGAAAAATCTGTCCATATTAAAGAACAAATTTAGAGACAGTGATGGGGCTTCTGGAAATCTAAATTCATCCCCCTCCCACACTTTTCTTCATACCCCCTCCAAAGAAAACAAAACATAAAAAACTTATGGTAATGACACAGCTATGGAGAAAGAAATATGCTCCTGTACTGTTGAGGGGACTTTCCATGGGTAAATCTTTTTGAAGAGCATCTTCTCAGCATCTATAATGATTTGAAATGTGCACACTTTTTGACCTAACAATACTGTTTCTAGTAGACTAACCTAAACCATTACTCACATATGTATAAACATTAGACTGTTAATGTTTTTTGCAACATGGCTTGTCTTAACAAATAATAGGAAACAAAATAACTTTAAGAGAAATAGTTACATAAGTGACATTTCACCCATTTTCTGGGTTAGGAGGCAGTTTTGTTCCATTTTGCTTATTTTCATTTTTGTTTAATTAATAATGGAGTAGAACTATATGTTCCAATAGGGAAGTAAATCTAAGACATATTATTAAGTGAAAACTGCAAGTTATATAATAACATATACTATGAGCTCACTTACTTTTTTTTTTTGAACATAATGGAACGGAAACAAAAATAATATAAAAACAGGGACGGGGACAAAACATAAGAGACTCTAACATATGAGCTCACTTGCTTTTAAAAATGTGCATTTGTACATGTGTGTAGAAAGATATACAGATATGTAGAAAGACTTAAGGTGAGGATATGACAGACACATTTATTTCTTTAATTTATTTTGTATTTTTTAAGTTTATTTATTTTGAGAGAGAGAGAAAGCAGGGGAGGGGCAGAGACAGAGAGAGAGAGAGAGAGAGAGAGAGAGAGAGAGAGAGAGAACTCCAAGCAGGTTCCTTGCCACCAGAGCAGAGCTAGCACAGTACCGGATGCCAGCCTTGATCCCACAAACCACAAGATCATGATTTGAGCTGAAACCAAGAGTCAGATGCTTAACTGACTGAGCCACCCAGTGCCCCTAATAGACACATTTAAAGGCATAGACAAAAACCCAGGACAATGTATCGTGAAATATACATGGGTATCTTTTGGGAAGTCTTAGGGAGTACTTTCATTTCTTGATTCTGAATATTTAAGGAGTGTCGAGATCTCAAACAGTGAAAATAAATTCACATATTATTTTTGAATAAAAACAACAAAGTTATTGTACTACTTAGAACATTAAGAAAATACAAAATAGTAAAAAAAAAAAAAAAGCAGAAAAAAATCACTCAAAATTCTACAAAACTCACCCATATCAACCATAGTGTTCATTACACAGATTACTGTATTTGGAAATATCTGGGCCAAGTGCTATGGTCTGCTCTATGTATATAGATTCTCCTTCATCTTCATCTTTCCTATGTTATGTCAGAGTCCTGATACTCAGAATAAGGATTATTATAACCCACAGGAGCACCAGGCAGAAAAGAAATACCCAATTTTTTCATTACACTCCACTGAATAAAGCACAGACGTGGATTAAGACATTTTAAAAGGCTTTTTCTATGAAAGTTGACATGTACAGATTATAATGTTAGTACACTTCTAGTCTCAAAAAAAAAAACCTTCAAAACAGCATTAATTCTTTCCACTTCTACAGCAAAATTCTTCTTTCCTAAGTTTTATAGTTAATAAAGGGCTCAACCAATTCAGTATTGATTTTCATTCATTCAATCATGAATACTCTTTCTTTCACATTCTGCATCCAATTCAGATTCCTTGGCTCTCGTGAGTTGATTCTCAAACTCCCACTGCACCCCTTCCCACCCACCCTCCAATGTCTCTGGAAGATTTCAGCCATAACAATCTCTCCCCTCCCACCTTTCCCACCACAGTCTTCTTCACAAAGGACCCCAGTGTTATCTTTGAAAATTTAAATGTTTAAAATATAAATCATATAATTTACTCCCTGGTCAAAAGTACATACACTCAGTGATGTGGAGAACAAAGGTAAAATAGATGTAAGAAAAACAAACAAACAAACAAACACACTTCCTTACAACTTACAGCTCATTGAAAAGTACTTGGGACAATGGGACAAGGAGGGTGACCTTCCTCCAGGAACTCAGCTATCTCAATGTTAATACTTTGCTAGAGGCTAAAGGCAACCTTAGCTTGACATTAGCCCAATGTCTAGGATTCTGTAAGTCTTCTTTAATATATGAAAATCCCTTTGGGTCATGATCTCACAGTTCATAGGCTTGAGACCTGTGTAGGGTCAAGCCTCATGTCCAGCTTGTGCTGACAATGGGACTGTCTGCTTGGGATTCTCTGTCTCCCCCTCTCTCTCTGCCCCTCCCTTGCTCTCTCTCTCTCTCTCTCTCTCTCTCTCTCAAAAATAAATAAATAAACATTAAAAAAAATAAAAATCCCTTTGGAAACTTCCTTTATCTCTACCTCTAAGATATATGTTAGTAATCATCCTGCAAGCATATGGCCCACTGATATACACCTGAAGGGTCTCAGGACTAAGGGTTTACTGGGCAGTAGTTTTGTAGTAAATTACCTCATTCTAACAACAGCTAGCCCCCAAAGGCCCTGGAAACCTTGCTTCCAAATTCCTTAGAAACTTATGCTATCCTTAACTCCCTCCAACTTGGAAGTATATAATGAGTCACTCCTTACAACCCCAGTGCAGCTCTTTCTGCCCATGGGTCCTGTCCCCATGCTTTAATGTACCACCTTTTGGCACTGAATACATCTCAAGAATTCTTTCTTGACCATTCGCTCCTGAACCCCAATGCTTCACATCACTCAGAAAAAGAAAAGGAAAAATTCAAATCCATATTCCATACATGACCTGCATGATTGAGCGAGTCCCTGCCTTGCTCACCCTTGTTCACTCAGTTCTGTCTAAATCGGTGATTTTGCTGCTCTCTCCTCCACACAGCAGGCTTACTCCCCCTTAGGGTCTTGGTTCTTACTAAAGACTAACACCTGGGAGTCTTCCCCCTGAGAAGATCAGTTCTATTTCTAAATAGGGCCATCGGGTCATTCTGTTCAAATGTCACTTCCTCAGAGATTTACCCCAGCTGTCCTATCTAAAATGGCACTGACATTAGTGCCTGCCCTTATCCTGCTTAGTTTTCCTCAGAGCATATCACTACCTATAGTAAGTTATGTAATCATGTGCTGTTTGTCAATCTCCCTGGCTAAAAGGTAGGCTCCATCATACCAGGGATTTCCTCTTGTTCCCTTCGGCAGCTCTTGTGTCAAAAAGACTGGCAGGCACATATAACATAGTCCTGGCATTCAGTGAAAATATGTAGATGGAAGAGAAAGACATGGAGAGTGGATATTAGGGAACTGCCTAGGAAGTTACAGGGTGAGCCCAGACTCAGGTAATGGCACTGGAGACAGAAAGAAGCAGTCAAACTTGAGAGATGTTTCAGGAGTAAAATCATTAGGTCTGGTGACAGACTGCAAAGGCGGGAAGGAAGTGTGAGGAAAGGGAAGGTGTCAAGAACTGATTAAACAGCTGGATATTGTGCCATTGACTGAGATGGAGAACATTGACCAGTGCCCAGAATAGGGATGTGGGAAATGCATGGATAGTCAAGGTTCCTGATACGTTCAACTTGGCACATGTTGTTTGGTTGGTGACTTTGGCAGCCAATTTCTGGTCCAGAATGAATGGCGTGCCCAGTTCAGGCTTGTGTTTCTGGGATCTCTCATCAAATGTCCCACTAGCAGGCATAGTATTGGCATCTGAATGTAGGCCTCTCACTTCATCAATCAGCTGTGTTGCTGCCAGATTTTATCTCGAGTTGAACACTTTGGAATCTTTAACTGAAATTGGACGAAAGGTAAGTCAGGCATGACCTGGCTGCTGCTATGATACCCAGAAGTCATGTTTTTGTTGACCCAATTTGAGAGACTTTTTTCTTTAATAGAAGGGTATAAAGTTTTATATTTATTTTCAGAACTCTATGTTTATTTCTGTCACCCTATTTCATGTTTTCCAGGTGGGTGTGTTCTAGTTTGGTTTTACTACTTTTCTCTTCTAGCTCTGTCATTCACCAGATAGACTATTTTTAGTTATTTTTTAAAAGCCTTCTTTGGGGATTTGGGGTACAGGCACACTTGTAATTCTCCTAGTGACTAGTTTCAGATTTTTAAAAAACCTGAGATGAACCTCTATTTTTATAATTCCTAAAATCAAAAGTAAAACAATAACTTGTAGCTACCCCTAGGGAGGATTAGAAATTTAATGAGTGACATTTTATTTCTCCACTCAGTATATGTCATCCCCACCAGCCACTCAAGCCACAAATATGGAAGCCATCACTGGATCCATCAGAATTTTGAACAAATTACCCAATTCTACCAATTTTCCTTCCTAAATACCCCTGGCATTCATCCTGTTTTCTTATAACTACCTTGTAACTACCTTCTTCTCAATCTTCCAGGTCCTTATTTTTCCTCACCTGAACTTTTGTAACAGCATCTCAACTAGTCACTTTGCCTTTACCCCCAGTGTGTGCTCTGAGGAGCAGCAAGTGTTTGATGTAGCATGACATGTTTTGACCCTGCAGAAAACCTTTCAACAATGTCTTGTTGCCTTATCCCACCCTGTAACATGGTGCGTAACATCCTCCTAACTCTCGCTTGCCCACTTTCCTGGCCCTGAACTTCTTCAACCCATACTCTGGACTTCTTTGATGCAGAAACAAGAAATTATGTACATTTTCCCACACAAATGTTACATTTTTTTTCTATTTTATTTTCCCATATTGTCCTGAATAAATATCATCTCAATTCTCTTGTACCTAGTGCTTGGACATAATTAAAATTTTATGTCTTACATTCTCTTAGAAGTCTGCTCCAATAGACCAACCATGGACACTACCAACTAACCACTTGCCTTGCTTTGATGCTACAATAATCTGCATCATTAGTGTGTCTATTGTTGAATCTGCCATATTTTAAAGAACTATCCTTATTGTGTTTTTTCCAATAGACATTTATCCCTTTGAGGAACAGGGACTATATTTTGCTATCCCTTTTATCAAAGTACTAAATAATACAGCCACAAAACACTAGATGCTCAATACATGTTATTGGATATAATTCCTGTTTGCTTCAAAACATTGCCAAACCTTTTTATCTGAAGACTTCAAATTTTGTCATTGTTGCTATTGTTACATCTTAGGAAAATGTTCTGTTATTTTTGTTTTTTTTAATTTCACCATCATTTGTTCCACTTTCCTCTCTGGAAACCCCTACTAGTCATCAGTTAGCTGTCTGCTCTCTGCTTTCATATCTATTTTCTTTGCTCTCTCCATATTCATTCCGTGACCTTTACATTCTGGTTTTTATTATTCAACACTGATTTAATTTTGTGCAGTGGAAGTACTGTCATTTATTGTCTTCTGTGAGGATTTTAATTTGTTTTTTTTTTTAATTGTATCTCTATAGAGCACACTACTTAAGAACACTTGCTCTGGGTATAGTCTAGTTTGGTGACACAGAGATCAGGTGTGTGTGACCTCTTGCAAATAATTTACTCTCGGCATCAGTTATCTGTAAAATGAAACTTCTAGCACTACCTACCTCATACAGTTGTAGGGATTAAACATAACAGCATTTAGAAAGCACATGGAGCTGGGCGCATTAAATGTGCAGCAAGGAACATACATCCACCATTGCTCAGGTTTTCTCCCTAGAAGGGCGTCCAACAGGGATGCCCCCCATCCTTCTCTTCCCCCATTTGCTTCATCCCTTCAGGTTACCTGAAGTGTGGTATGAAAGAAATCCTAGCTTCTTTTTCTCTCTTCCTTTTGGAATCTCCCTGCCAACTTGAAGAGAGCAGCATGGGCTCTTGACTGCTATCAGCTAAACTTTAAGTTTTTAATAATTGTGTTATTGTAGTTGCCTTACTGTTTTTGAACAGCTTTTTTTTTTCTTTTGACTCATTGGTTCAAACTCAAGTGGAAAGGAAGAGTGTTATTTCTTGGGCCACCTTAAATTCCCAATATCTGGTTCATTAGGTTAGGAATCTTGAGGGGAAAAATAAATTCTGGGAGATCAGAATAACATCTGGAATTTGAGGTGTATGACATCAAAGGGTGTGGCTTGATCTTGCAGTTCATGGGTTCAAGACCCACATCCGGCTTTACTGAAAGCTCAGAACCTGAAGCCTGCTTCAGATTCAGATTCTGTGTCTCCCTCTTTCTCCTCCCCTCCCCCACTTGCACTGTCTCTCTCTCTCTCTCTCTCTCTCTCAAAAATAAATAAAAATTTTTAAAAAAGAAAACTTCATATTTAATGCTTCTAACAGGAAACTATGAATACTTCTAAACTCTAAGAGAGTTTAATGTTTTAAGAGTAAACTAAGAATTCTAAGCCTGGAAGAAATCATTTACTGTTTCATATGAACATAATCCTACTTTCTATTTCATGTTCAAATATTTGTTGCCTTATTGGGTTGTTTACAGTTCTTGCTGACATTTGATTAACAATGACTAAAAATTACATCTCTTATAGCATACATTGCTTTCTTATTCTTCAGGTCTTCCTAACTTACAGCAGAGAGAATTTCTCAGGGTTTGAGCTGGTCATTTGTATCTTGTAACTTGCTTGGAGAACTTCCATGGAGAATTTCAGATGTTTGATGAGAAAAACTATGTAAAATTGGTTTTTAGGTAGCTCATCAATTTAGAAAGTATTTTTAATGTTTATTAATTTTTGAGAGAGAGAGAGAGAAACAGAGAGAGAGAGAGAGAGAGAGAGACAGAGAGAGAGAGAGAGAAGCAGGTAGGGTCAGAGAGAAAGGGAGAGAGAGAATCCCAAGCAGGCTCTACACTGTCAACACGGAACCCTACATGGGGCTCGAGCTCAAGACCCTGACATCATGACCTGAGGCAAAATCAAGAGTCTAATGTTTAACTGACTGAGCTACCCAGGTGCCCCTAGAAAGTTTGTTTTTGAACAGTATGATGTGGTTTTAAGACTTTCTTCCTCTTTTTGTTGATGCAACTCAGATATCATAAAATTTACTTTTCAAAGTGTATGAGTCCATACTTTCCAGCATATTCACAAGGTTGTGCAGCCATTACCACTATCTAATTCTAGAATACTCCATCACCCCCAAAATAAACCTCAAACCCATTTGCATCCACTCTCTAGTTCCTTTTGCCCCTATCCTTGGCAACCATTTTCAATCCATATGTAGTGGCCTCTTTGGACATTTAATATAAGTGGAATCATATAATATGTGGCCTTTTGTGTCTGGCTTCTTTCAGTTAGCATATTTTTAAGGCTCATCCATGTGGTATCATGGATCAGTACTTCATTCCTTTTTATGGCTGAATAATATTGAAGTGTAGATCTAGCACATTTTGTCTATCCATTCATCAACTGATGGACAAGCTGCCTGCTTGAAAAGTCTACCTATTCTTGACTGCTCCCTGCCAGGCAGTAATCTCAGTGTTTACAGGTCTTCCTGGAACCTGAACTATTGTCTAGGTGAGTCTAATTCTGAGCTCCACTATTAGTGTTAGTATGCCCTTGCCTCTAAATGAAAGCTACAGTCTCTGTTATCAGTTTTGTCTGTAAGAAAAGTGATATTTTGGCCTCCTACCTGTATTAATATATGTATTTTTTTAATTTAACAATTGGTTCAGACCTGAGTAGAGAAGGGTGTCATGCATTGGTTCATCCTGAAGTCCTCATAGTAGTCAATTTAAACAGTGAGCATTATTCTTGGCATTACTTTGCTGTTGCTATAACTGCTGTAGCTGCCATCATCATCATCTCAGCTGGACCCTTTCATTTTAGTCTGCTTCCTTTTCATTTCAGCCTGTTCAGTTCTTATAAAGTCATGCTTTGGTTTCAAAGAGTTCTCATATATTTCTCACATATTCTCATAAATTAGTTTCAAGAATAATGGTTTACAGAGTGTTATTTTTTCCTTTGATAGTAACCCATATCAATGGTAATCTTTTCCTTCTGAGTTCTCATGTTATTTTTAATTAGATTATATATAAATATTATATATATTACATATAAAATATATAAATATTATATATATAAGATTTATATAATATATATTATATATATATATATATATATATATATATATATACACACATATATTTGTGCAACCACCACCACCACCCATCTCTAGAAGTCTTTCCATCTTACAAAACTGAAACTCTGTTCCCATTAAACAATAACTTTCATACCCCCTGTGTCTCCAGTTCCTGGTAACCACCATTTTTCTTTTTATGTACTTTCTTTTCTTTTTCTTATTTTTATTAATTTCCCCTTTTCCTCCACACCATAGCCTCTTTCTGGTAATTACCATTCTACTTTGTTACTATGAATTAGATTTCTTCTTTTTTTATTTTTCCTTCAGATTTCACATATAAGTGAGATCATGGAGTATTTGTTGTTCTGTGTTTGGCTTATTTCACTTGGGATTATGTTGTCTAGGTTCATCCATGTTATTGCAAATGGAAGGATTTCCTTCTTTTTAAAGGCTAAAAATCTAAATATTAATTTTAAAGGCTATCTAAATATATATCACATATATATTTATAAGTATATTTGTATATATGTGTGAGATATATACATATATTATACATCTATATATTTATATATATTTATCCATTCATAGGCTAATGGACACAGATAGTTTCCATATCTTGGCTATTGTGAATAATACTACAATGAACATGGGAGTGCAGGTATCTCTTTGAGATACTGATTTTCTTTTGAATATATATCCACAAATGGGACTGCTGGGTCATATGGTAGTTCTACTTTTAATTTTTTGAGGAACCTCCGTACTATTTTCCATAATGGCTGTACCAATTTGCATTCCAACCAACAGTGTACAAGGGCTCCTTTTCTCCACATCCTTGCCAAAAACTGTTAACTTTTGACTCTTTGATAATAGCCATCCTAATGGGTGTGAGGTGATATCTTGTTGTGGTTTTGATTTGCATTTCTTTGGTGGCCAATAATGCTAAGCATCTTTTCATATACCTGCTGGCCATTTGTAGATCTTCTTTGGAAACATGTCTATTTCAGTACTTTTTTTTAATAGATTTTTTTGTTATTACTTTTAAGAGTCCTGTATATATTCAGATATATAGCTTGCAAATATTGTCTATCATGTTGCCTTTTCATTTTATCATTTCCTTTGCTCTGCAGAAGCATTTTAGTTTGAGGTAGTCCCGCTTCATTATTTTTGCTTCTGTTGCTTTTGCTTTCAATGTCAAATCCAAAAAATCACTCCCAAAAGCAACTTCAAACAGCTTTTCCCTATGTTTTCTTGTAGGAATTTATGGTTCAGTTATTATGTTTAAATTTTTAATCTATTTTGACTTGATTTTGTGTGTGGTGTAAGATAAGGGTCCAATTTCATTATTTTGCATGTGGATGTCTAGTCTAAAATTATTGTGTAATCTCACAAAAGACCCCAAATATCTAAAACAATCTTGAACAAGAACAAAACTGAAGTATGACACTTCCTGATTTCACACTATATTGTAAAGCTATAATACTCAGAACAGTATGGTACTGACAAAAAAGCAGACACATAAATGACTGGAACAGAATAGAGAGCTCATAAATAAATCCTCACATACACAGTACAGTCAGTGAGATATCCCCCTATGTTTTCTTCTAAAGGTTTTATAGTTTAGATGTTATGTTTAAGTCTTTAATCCATTTTGAGTCAATTTTTGTGTATAATACAAGATAGAGGTCCAATTTCACTATTTTTTCTTTTTTCTTTGTAATAATCTGAAGCAAATATGTCAACATGTTGAAATAAGTTAATTCTGGTAAGTGCGTGCATACATATTGTCATATATTACTCTCTGTACCTTCTTTATGTACAAAAAGATATTGCTTTCTTGACCTTGTATAAATTCAAGATAATTCCCATAATATGAACATCTTTTTATACAGTGTGAATAGGATGATCAAATTAAGGCCAGAAAGGAGGGTGTTATAGAGACAGTGGAGAAAGATATCTAGGAGATTAAGTAGAAAACAGGCAGAATATTGTGTACTGTCCTTGATTATATGTGAAGGGATGGATCCAAGAATTGGATTTGGATCCAAGAATTTGAGTTCCACTGTAATGAGTGGAACTGAAGAGAAAAAGGTAACAGATTGAGGCAGACATATAGATATGACTTACTTATGATGCTAATATTCCTATCCAATGGTTTCTATTTTCTCTAACAACCTGGAGAGTAGATTGACTACTGAGATTGAGAACAGTAACAGAATTTGGAGCTCAAGTTTAAAGGTTTTATGTGGAATATGGGAATGAGGGCTCAATGGATATATATAGTGAGATGGTTGTATTAATGGGGATGACCCTCCATCACTAGTGGTTCCAACTGACCTAGGGTAGCAATCTGTCAAGCTGTTATTAGCTTACATCTATATAAGCTATCATTTATAGCTATATATCTATTATATATAGAACCACAAAGCTCTACAGTTTGAGTCAACCACAGTGAGAGTTTATCACGTGTATATGATAAATATAATCACAAATTAGTTTAGCATATTGTCATGACAGTGGTTAAGTAAAAGAGCAGAGACTCTAGTCCAGATGGAAAAATAATAAGACAAGGGGGATTCCAGAAAGGTAAAACAGGAAAATATAAATATATAAAAAATAATTCACGGTCCTTCTACTCAAGAATAACCACTATTTATTATATATTTAATATACTTATTCTTATATATTTCCTCTGAGCCTTTAAAAATTATACAGATATATAAATATATATAAAGAGACATAAATGTGTATATGTATATAGTGTGTACAGCATGTGTATATATAGTATATATGTATATACATATATATATATATACACACACACACACATAAAAATACCTAGAAACATACATATGTATACCATATACATGATCATTATATAAGCAAAACAATGGTATTACACTATGGTTAGGGCTTTATACCTCTTTAAATGTATATGACTATCTTTCTGAGTCAATAAATATCAATCTAGCATTGATTTAATGGATAAATACTCCTTTTTGAAAAATAAAATAATTTATTTAACTTATTCTCAATTGTGTGTCATTGATATTGTTAGAAATTACTTGCTATCATAAATACTGTTGTAATAATCAACTTTGAGGTTAAGTTTTGCATATATCTTAATTACTTTCTTAGAATAAGTCTCTGAATATAGAATTGTATCAAAGGGCTAGTACATTTTAGCTACAAATTGTACTCTAGGAAGTTTTTGCTAACATGTTCTCACACACTGTACAATAATTAGAAAGTCTATTTCTTTGCACCCATGTCTATACCTATTTACTATTTTACTATCTATATCTATATAGTTGATAAATAGTCTTTAAAACTTCCTTAGAACTCCCTAGGAGAGATGGGTTTATTACACCACCAAGTGCAGGAGATGGGATCCAAAAGTGACTTTTTTTTAAATATAATTCTTCAGTGAGTGTTAAGGGCAGATATCACACAGATACGATGAACCCTGAACTTACACTTCATTCAGTTCCATAAATTCTAGTCTATTAAACACTCTGAAACAGGACACAGAAAAGAACAAGCAGTTCAAATTCTCTTCCTTGGTTCA
Source organism: Panthera pardus (assembly GCF_024362965.1). Classification (NCBI taxonomy): domain Eukaryota; kingdom Metazoa; phylum Chordata; class Mammalia; order Carnivora; family Felidae; genus Panthera; species Panthera pardus. The sequence goes on from NW_026526832.1 coordinate 24,230,492, forward strand.
ATTATTTATTTTTGAGAAAGATAAAATATTCTTTCCGCTACCCAAGTCAATCACTTTGTAGTTATTCTCCCTTCTGTCTGTCAACATCTAGTCAATTTTCTTCAGCACACAAGCCATTCATGTCACAAAACTCTATAGGGCTGACCATGTAACAAGCACTTTGCAAGTTTGGAGAAATACGATAATCAATTACACAAAAAGTAGAGATTTCTCTCTTCTAAATATTCCTATAGCACTTATTATCTGCACCACTCTTTGAACCTTAAAACACACAGGCTTGGTAGGTAGATTAGGTTTCTCAGGAAACAGACTCTAAGATGGAGATTTGTGTACAAATGGCTTATTAGGAAGGGCTCTTAGGAACCAAAAATGTAGCCAAGTGAGGAAAGCAGGATCAGGCATAGAAAAATGCAGAATGGTGATGCATTGCAACCTAAGCTCTAGCCAGTCCCATGTCATGTTCTTCAGTTACAGTGGCCCTTCATAGACATCATTAATGTAGAGAAGGGGGCTGGGGCTTTGTACATCAATCCTCCAACAACCATTCAGTGGATGAGTATTACCCCTTGGCAGAGGGAATAACCCTGGGTAAGGTAACTACCTCAGGCCAAGGGAAATTCTTGGGGAATACTAATTTGTGAGCTATCAGAGGGCAATACTCTTGAAGAACGAGTCCTAAAGAAGCAGAATCTCAGAGGCATGCTACACCATTCACGACACAGACCATTCTAGCTTGTATTATTGGCTGGGGTTCCACTTCTCATATTCACATCAAGAACTCGCTTATATATGAGTCTTCTGTCTCCAAATAAATTGTAAACTCCTGGAGATCAGAGAGGATATATGGAACTTTTTTTTCTATTTACCCTAGATCTAGCATAATGCTTTATAAGTATTATGACCAATAATACCTGCTGTTTAAGTTTACAAAACTCCTACCTCTTACTTTCCCAAAACACTGCCTGTCCCTGTATTTGCTTTCTCTCTTACAGCTACCATCTTAGTAAATGGTCACTCATAATTTGTTGCATGGCTTATTGCTTAAATTTTTAAAAGCAATTCTTAGATTTTACCTCTTCAATAAAATCTCTTAAGTTTAACACGAAGATGGCGGCTTGTGTCCTTATGGTTAATCAGTAAGAGTGGTGAACTTCAAACACAATAAAACCTATGTATTTACTGGGCTTTGATTTATACATCTGACGGCAGAAGCTATGTCTGCCTAACCTTCTTTGCTTAGCGCCCAAGTCCAAGTGTGTGGACTTCTGGATGAATAGTTTATAGGATGCTTCACATGAAGTTTCAAAGTAAAAGCTGAGAGAGACTGGATGAAGCTCCAGAAGCAGGCATTGGGGAATCCACACAAGGATTCTCCCCAACAATGATCAAGTGGTATGGCCTTTAGGGACCCGTCCTAATGCTTTTCCTAATGTTCTTGTCTCAGTGGATTCTAGTTCTTCTTCAGCAATGGAATCTCAGCTTCTACTTCTCGGTTAATCTTTACTCTCCAAAGATCAAAAGATGAAATAAGAAAATAGGACTTAATCAATAGGAAAGAGGAAACTTAGAAGAGAGTCATATGCACTGCCATTCAGGGAGACACACAGAGTACCCTTGAAATCTGATGCATACCTTGACTTGAATACATGTGTAGAAATTCCAAATTGTACCCATTTCTCCCCATACCAAATACTTACACTTTTGAAGACACGGCATCCTCTGTTTCATCAAAGAATATGGTTAAATTCATTTTCTTTCTTTGCTTCTGTCTTTGTTTTTCTCTCATTGGATCTCTTCTGCTCCTTTCCCTCTATTCTACATGGTCAGATACCATCTCGTGATGCCTGTTATAAGCCAGAGATCATATCAATTACTTTACATTCAACATCTAATCCTCATAACACCTGTTTTTATTTGTAATTATCCCTACTGTGCAGTAATTGAGACGTAGAGATTTTTTTCATATCTTGCCAAAGGTTATACTGCTAGCAAGTGAAAGAACTAAAAGTATGGAATAGTCCCTACTTTTCCAAAATGATCCATGCTATCTGTCCACAAATACCTGGAAGTGAAATTTCTCATTGTTGATCTCAAAAATAAATTAATAAAACCTACACCTAGTCTGCTTAGTGTTCTAGATACCTCTTCTAAATCTCTAGCATCTGTCTGTTCCACCAGAGTAGAAGCCAGCTAAAAGCATCTCTTTAGGTTGGCAGGTGATGAAAAGGAAGCACAGTCAAGAACAAAGTAATGTAACAATGCAGGATTTAAATTACACCTTGCACACATGCTCAATTATAGCTATCTGTCCCAGACAATGCTGACTTTTACAAAGTATCACAAGGTTGTGATCATTACTACACAAAGCTCCATGAAATGGGATGACTAATCAATAAACATAAGCATGAGATGGAATGAAATATATGTTAAGAAATATATACTGTATTAATTTAGCATAGACAGTAACATATTCTGTAGACCTTCTTGCACAATGTAGTGACACACCACTGCGTTATTAATGCTTTGGAAAAATTTATTTATTCTATTCCATTAGTGTATTTTAACAAACATTGCTTTGGGACAGTATCCCTGCCAATTTATGTTTATGAGACTGTCAACATAATTTACATGCAGACAAAAATATGATACAATATTGCCAATGCAGAATTGGCTTGTCAAATGATATTGTCACGAAAAAATGAAACAGTACCCCAGCTGAGGAACTGAGCATATTCATCACTGTTGGCTGCACAGAATTTGAGGTGACACGCTGAAATACATTTAATGCCTTTTTTTCATGCATCAAATGAATAAAAAGTGAATGAATGAGGTACTTCTGACTGCCATATACCATGCAAAAGCAAATAGATTTCTTGTTTCCCAAGGAAAAAAAATAAAAAGAATACATGGGTTTTTCTGAAATAGTTGACGAATTATATTTATTATTCATCTGGAAAACTGAGGATGCTACAAAAATCATGAACAGTCTAGGTGTTCAGCCACAGTGATGCAGTGATTGAAATTGTAATGGAAGGATATCCTGTCAATTTAGAGTTCTTGACTCACTCAGGATGAAGAGCTGGGGTGGTATGGAATGATAGTGATATGGCCCGGGAAGCGATGATAACAGTACAGGAGATTTTAATACGAGTGTTTCCTTTACAAGTGAACAATTAGAATTGTGGGCTTGCCATTAAAGCACTTGGAAAACTCCAACCCCAAAGCCATTGTTTCTGGACCCTGGTAGGTTCCAGTCCTGGTTCCATCTAAACATATCTGAGCTTCAGTGGTATGTACGTAAATACTTCAGTCAAATATTTTCTAACTCTCTGTGTTGATGGTTTGCAAATTCTAATTATTTCACTGGGCAAAGAATACCCAGCAAGGACAACAGGGATGGTCACAGACTTTTGAGTCTGGAAGGAACTGCTCTCTGGGAGCTGTCTTCACCCACTGATGTAAGGTGTTCCAGGATGGAGGCTTTGCTTGCTCCGGCCCTTGAAGGTGATGTTAATACACCTGTAGCTTGTCTGCTGGCTGGCTGTCTGATATGAGGGGAGCAAGTACCTTTGTTTTCACAATGGTGCCTCTACTCCTAGGAATCCTTGAAGTAAGTGAACATGGCTCTAGTAAATGACTCTGTGGTTATAACATTCATGCCCAGACCTTGTATTTTCAAGGGGAGAAGAAAAACATCCTGGTCAGGAACTAATGAAAACAACTCATGTTCATGATCTACAGGCTTTTGGATCAGCAGCACACAGAGGACACTGAGTTCTCCCCTGAAACTTTTTGTTAACCAAAATGAAACACAAAAATCACAAAATGAGATCGGGGTGAACTTTGTGTAGCAGTATGGAGAATTCATACTCCAGTCTGAAGTCTTGACTCCCCACATATTCTCTGATCTGGTCCTCAGTGTCATCAAATAAAGAACAAGAATAGTATTTCCTCACAGCTTTGTTGTGAGAATTAAAAGGGAAACTGCTGAACTACATGAACTGCCTGATAGTCGGCCATTTTTGATGTACAAAAAGTATGTATCATATGGCTCAACAACCACGATCCCAGACACATAGCAAATGCTTATCAGGTGTTGGCTAACTTACATATATTAAATGTTGAAGAAACTCTGCAAACAAAAAGGTAGTTTTTACTTCTAGTGGTACTGCTACTGCTGCTATTATTACTATTCCTATCTTAGCTGTTGTTCTCCATCAGTGATATCTGAAATGGAATCTGTGAAATGTAATACGCCAAATATCTCAGTACCACATAAAGCATGTGATGAAACATAAGATAGTCTACGTTAAAATGGATTTAATTTATGTTGCATGTATATAGAACTTGGGCTATTTATCTTTATGTGCTATGAAAACATCAGTCCTATCAGAAAATGTTTTCCCTGAAATCGACCTCTAATCCAAGATCCGAAAAACTCTGTTTAAGCTAATGTCTCTTGTTAGATAGGATAGAACTTGTCATTTTCCATTTTATACCCTCATTGGCAACATTGTCAAAGCAGCAGCTGGCTCCTGCAATTTGAAGCAGAACATCAATGAATGTCCTAATTAATGACTGTGCAGAAGAAACAATGACAAGAGGGTGTAGGTGGCCAACACGCCGAGAGGAGTGAAGGGACAGACATAGCTTCTGATAGGGTCCTAAGCCCAGATGCATATACAATTCACTAGTAAAGAGGCAGAGAAAAGGAGCAGAATATGAAGAAGAAAAGTAATACATAAAAGAGGCACTGAGAAAGGAAGTAGGTAGAGGAAGGGGCAATAGGTAAAGAGAAAAGAAGGCTGTAGACAAATAGGATGATGCATCATCACTGGTAGCCCACACCTGCTGGGTCTGAGAGAAGTGTTTGCATTCAGCACCAATTTTAGTGAATTATATGACACCTTTCTCTGGACAGAAAAATTTCATCCTGACCCCAGCTGGTGATCAGATGGCGTCCTGGAGAATGAATATGAATAGCTCTTGTAATTTTGATCTCCACATTAGAAATTATTACCATTGGTATCCTATGAAAGAATTAAATCCGTCTTAAAGAAATTATATTAAAGAAATTTACCTTAATAATTACTTATAGACAAATGAGGATAAGAGAGTTTGTGAGGAAAGAGAATTTAAAATAAACAAACAAAAAAATTCTCTTCCTTCTAAGTGCTTGCCAGCATAAAAGATTAAATATATATTATCTTTATTAATTGCATAGAATGATGTACATACTGGTCAAAACCACTAATGAATTTGGCCAATTATTGAATCTAGAATTTTTTAGCTGAAAATCCAAATAGATTCTGATGACATACTCCAAATATATTTGCACCTGAGTCAGAATATTTATAGACTCTGAAAAGACTGTCGGAATGTGAAATCATATATAAGTTGGGTTGGGATAATTTTAGTGTCAGATACTAATCAAAGAGGCAAATTAACTACCTAAAATAATCTGAACTTTTTAAAGCCAAGCAAATATGTCAAGACTGAAAAATGCTTCTGAGTGAAAGGACTTTTATACAGCCTTCACTATATCAGTCAACCGGCTCAGATTATGGCTTCCTGCATCATCCAGAGCTCTGGCCTTTGGCTCTAGCACAGAAAGTGGCATCACAGATGAGGAAAACATTTGATCATGAATGTAGCCACCACTCTATAGATGACAAGAATAAATACTATCAGTTCTGAAGGATGGTATTACAATACCATAAGAGTTTCACTCAAGACAGTTTTATTTAGCTTCTGTATGTAGGTATCTCGTACATCAAACTCATGCTATAAAATTTTTTAAAAATAAATTTATATAAGTAAAAAAGTGAAAATGTTAAAGAAAAATATTAAATTTATAAGATGCATGTGATTATTCAAAACATGTCAAATCTGTGATCTTGGTCCTCAAATGAACTGTTTGCAAAACACTAGCTTAGATGAAGGCATAGGTGGCTGTTGGCCAAATCCCCAGATGGTGCAAAGCAAAGAGGGATGTAGCCAAAGTCTGATGAGACCTTCATGGGGGGGGGGGGGGAATACTGAGCCGAAACTAACACAAATAAATTAAAATAGCACAAATGTATATTTTTTGTATTTTAGGTACAAAACATCAGCACAAGCATAGGAGGTGTAGGACCTCATTTCACTGCCATTTGTGTGGAAATAACTTGTTTTCTTAATAATATAAAAGTCTTGTGCTTGTGTTTGGCCTCATAGTATATAAGTTGCATTCACATATATTTTTCTCTTTCAGCTTTAGATAAGCACAGCTGAAAATGAGTCAAGAAATTCCTAAAAGTCTAAATTTTTTAAAAATTTTTTCATGTTTTATTTATTTTTGAGAGAAAGAGAGAGAGAGTGAGTGGGGATGGGCAGAGAGAGAGAGAGGGAGACACAGAGTCCAGAGCAGGCTCCAGGCTCTGAGCTGTCAGCATAGAGCCTGTCATGGGGTTCGAACTCACAAACCATGAGATCATGACCTGAGCTGAAGTTGGACACTTAACCAACTCAGCCACCCAGGCACCCCCTAAAATTCTAAATTAATTTAGGATGTAAATAGAGGAATGTGATGGATGTGCAGAGCAGGGTTAATCATGCTCCAGAAAGGGAGGGGAAAAGAAAAATCAAGTCTCATCACTTTAATCATGTTTTTCATATTAAAGACAAAATGAAAAGACTAAATTTCCACCCTTTTATACCACAGTTTTGTGCTTTCCTAAATTCCTACTACCCTTTGTCAGTAATCTGGGAACTGATAACCATTTTATTCTTAATTTCATTAATATGCAATATTTTTTTAAAAAATTTACATTAAATTTTAAAACTAGAGTTATAGGGGTGCCTGGGTGGCTCAGTCAGTTGGGCGTCAGGCTTTGGTTCAGGTCATGATATCATGGTTCATGAGTTCGAGCCCCACATGAGCCTCTGCACCATCAGTGCAGCGCCTGTTTCAGATTCTCTCTCTCTCTATCCTTCTTTCTATGCCCCTTTCCCTCTTGCTCTCTCTCTCAAAATAAGTAAATAAACTTAAAAAAAAAACTAGAGTTATAAAATATTTATTTTTACTTTTTAAATGGGCTGTATTCTACCTCTTTATAGTATCTACATTCTTAACCTTTTGCTTCTTTTTTTCCTTTTTCCTTATCTCCCCATCAGAAGACTATAAATTCAGGAGCACATGCATGTGTATGCATGCGCACACGTGTGTGTGTGTGTGTGTGTGTGTGTGTGTGTGTGTGTGTGTGTGTGTGTTGATCATACTTGGCTGCTGGCAGAGCTGAGTCTTTGCATAGCTGAAATGTTTTTTTTTCTATTTTTGTTACATAAAAAAAACACAAGTAAACTGGGTAAAATATTCTTAAATCACAAAAAAATTCAAAAGTCTATAATTTGCATCTGTTACCTTCTGACAGTTGGTGTTATTGAACAAAAAACTGAGCCTACCTTGAAATTGGTTCCTCTTTAAAACGCTGTATTTCCAGTTTTGCTTTTTCCCCCTTATTGAATGCTTATGAGAATAACATCTATTTATATTTATTTTAATTTAGATTTTTGTTATTACCTGTATAGGTATATTCCTTAAATGATCATGCCTGCAATGTGGTGAGATACTTCATTCTACATACAGGTGAAAAGAATATATCTTCTGAAAAGATATATATATCTGAAAAGGATATACATCTTCAGGTGAAAAGAATATATATCTGTTGGATTTTTCCCCGTTTTATTTTTGGATATTGATTAGTCTTCTCTTGTGTTGTTTATTCCCTGTCCACCATATTTATATTTTTATTATTCTTATTTTTATTTATTTACCCTATTGTCCCACATTTTGAGAGGTCTTCTCAAATGTGTTATCTATACCACAGATTAAATTGTTGCAAATCATACTTATTTTTCATGACCTCATTACCCTCTTGTGTTCTTAACCTTCTCCCAATTCTTCCTCATCTCACCTCTCTCTTTTCATTTACCATGTTGCTTCTCCAACAAAATCACCTTACTCTTTCTCCGTTTATCATTTTTGTTCCTGTTTTATAAAGTAAAATCTTCTTTCACTCTAAAGAGAATGACAACCAGTGCCCTTAAATTTTCTTCTGGGAGGTAGAACACATTGTTCTCAGAAATTTTCCACTAGTCTTCTGTTAGTCTGCAGAATTTCTTCAATGGCCACATAACCACATGAATAATATCCCTCTACACCATTCCTCTTCTTCTCGTCCTTGAACAGGTCAAGACTAATTCATTCGTTATTTGTCAGTAGACAGTATATCTAGTTTGTCTCCTTCCACTAAAGTTTATTCTCTATACCTGCCTATTCTCTATCAAAGAACTACCATCTTTGCAGTGGTATTTTAAAAAAGAAAGAAACAAAAGTAAGGAATCAACTTTGATACTTCCTTCTCTCACAGTTGCTATATTCTAGCACATTAACAAGTGCTGTGGGTTTAACCTGGTAAACAGATCATTAATATGTTCAATTTTCCACTTCTGTGCTGCCATATTAGCTGCCATACTCCTAGCCCAAGGCACCATGATCTCTGGCTTGGACAGCATAGATGGTCTCCTTACTGGTTTTCCCACATCTACTTTTCTCTTGCCCAGAATGACCTTTTACATGCAAATGAACTTGTGACTTCTCAGGTGAAAATTCAGTGACTTCCCATTGCTCTTAGGATGAAAAATCAATTAATTTCACATTACCTATAAGATTCCACATATCCTGGCACCTGCTCAACTCGCCAGACTCATCTGGCACTCTCCCTGTCTGATATTTCCTTTCAGATTCCTAAACAGAACTTTTTTCTTTTGTTCTAGGATCTTTAGATAATGTTGTTTCTTCTACCAGGAAGGCTTCCTGTTTCCACCCCACACAAAACATCTGGTTAATACCTACACAAATTTTAGTCTTTAGCTCAAATTACATCATTTGGGAAAATATTCCTTGACATTTCAGATAAAAATTAGTTCTCGGTTACATATCCCAAGTTTATACTCTAATTTTCCTTTATGGTACATTTCACAATGTATAAACTATATTTCTACCATTTTTTGAATATAGATTTTTTTCCGTCTAACTGAAAAGTTAGAAAGCAGGTTGGAAAGTAGGTTGAAGTGCATAAAAACTCTGATCCAATCCAACATTTCAAGTAGGCTTTCAGCTAACTACCTCATGCCCTACTGAAAAGGCATCTGGTATATGAAAAACTACAATTCCAAGAATGCACCAGAAACAGGAGTTTTGGCCTTGCCCATAGCAGTTTATTTTGAAGGACTCTGTCAGTTTACTTCCCCACCACCCCCCAAATTAAGTTAGGATCCAGTTAGGTTCTGGTTATTCTAGACTACATCAAAAGTCACCTCCTTGAAATTGACAAACTAGTTTCTTCAACTCTCTATATCATCATCTCCCTGTTTTACTTTCTTCTTCATGATTAACACAATTTACTGAATTCCTTATTATTTGTTTGACTCCACAAAATTCTTGAGCACAAAAACTCTACCATGTCCTGTTTCCACTATATGCAATCACAAAAGAAAATTGGATAGGATTAGATTTAAATGAGAGGTAAAGTAAAGAGCCAACTCAACATTATCAACAAACACTGGCTTAATTGAGAGCTTCTTAGCATGATCTTTTATCTGGGGGCACTAATATCACCAAAGAGAAGTCCTTTTCCAATGCAGTCATAACTACCCGCCACAGACCACAGACACAACTTCAAACACTCATGAGATTGTGTCCTCAACGTTAGTGAAGTAGTCAGAAAGTAAATTATTCTGATCTGTTCATACAGTCTTCATGGCAGGGCCCTGAGGGAGCTAACACAACAGAAGGGGAGGTGATGGCAGGCCAGGGAGAGCCTGTGGCTGCATTCTGGACAGCACATCATGGGAAGGAACTATAAGGTCCTCTCATAAACATCTCTAGGAAAGAAGTTATAGAGTGAAGGAAAGAATGTATTGCAGGTAGGATTCTTTAGGGGAGCAATCAGATTCAGCCTCTGTTCAGAAAGCAGCACTTCATTGGACATTCCTACCAGAACTGCCTATCCCATGTTCTGAGCCTTGGGGCCTTGCGTTCCTGTCTCATGTGACTAAGAATGAGCAGCCCCTCTACAGGAACCGGGCTTGCCTTTCAGATTTGAACTGTTCTAGGGCCTGCTGCTTCCCCAGAAAGCCTGAGCCATGAAGGTACTCACAGAGTAGGAATGACCTGGCAGAGATGGAACATAAACTCAGAAACATTGAGTGGGGCCTATTCAAATACCTTCTTGCTCATATGAATTAGGAATCTTGGTTATGAACCATGTTTTTCCTGCTTCATTGATCCCAGATGATGGTTTGGGTCTGAGCTGAGAACCTAATCTGAAAAATTATATATTGAGACTGTTGCAGAAATGTGGCTTCCTTCCATTGTCCCAGAACAAAAATTGTCACCTTTCCTTCTTTCCTCGATTTTTCCCCTTTTTCTTAACTTTTGTTACTTTTGGTAACATAGAAAGATTGTTTTGTCCAAAGAGACGTGAAATATTCCAGACGTATTGCACTGAGAGTGTGTGTAGCACAAATCAACTTGCCTTGAGCTTCTCTGATATATAGCCAGTGTTTTAATGTTCCCATTTATACCGATCTGTAATACATCTTCATAGTGTTGGCTTAATCACAAATGACAAGGGTGGAAAATGTAATAAAGACAGGGGCACATTAATCCACTTTGTATGAAAATGTGGAAAGGTAATCCAATTTTGAACTGCTTGCTCCTAAAAAATATAAAAGTTTGTAAGATTTCTATATCTTAGTTGGGAAGAAAGCAGTCAATCCTAATGAGTAGTATTTCATGGTAATGAGGCCTCAGTGCCTTGAGTGTATGCACAGCACTAGAAGACCCAAGCTGAAAAAGGACCCCAGGGGAAAGAGAAAGGACGCTCTGGGGACCAAGCTGCCTGATGATCTGGAAGCATGTTTTGTTAGGAGATCAACATGCGGATGGCATCCAGATAAGTTCATTCTGTGTGGGCCTCAGAGAGAATCCAGGGCTAGGGATGCTGTCGTGCCTCCCCCCTGCATAATCCCTAAGTCTATTTCATATGAAAGGTAATTCTGACTCTGCTCCCTAAAGACAAGCCAGGGTTCATTTTGTAAACAATCCATAAAAGGGGTCATCTGGGTGGCTCAGTCAGTTAAGGCTCTGACTTCAGCTCAGGCCATAATCTCGTGGTCTGACTTCAGTTCAAGCCCCACACTGGGCTCTGTGCTGACAGCTCAGAGCCTGGAGCCTGCTTCAGATTCTGTGTTTCCCTCTCGCTGCCCCTCCCCTACCTTTCTCTCAAAAATGAAAACATATAAAATTTTAAAAAAATCCATGAAAGGAAGGTAGATGTAGCTGGAGTGCATGTTTCTAGCAAGGGAGATGGGGTGAGGGAGAGAGTGGTCATGACAATGCCAGGTTTGTCCTAAACCACAACTGATGTCATTCTGATAATTATGCACATCTGTACTTGGGGTGTGGTATTCATCAAATGCATGGATATAGCTGCATATTTAGTGCTCATGGTTGGCAGAAGTACAGTAAATATGAACTATGGATTTGAAGGGCACAGAGTTTTAATCTCACCTTTTATTTGCTCTATGATATTGGGCAAATAGTTTAACTTTCCTGAATATCAGTTGCCTTATCAGTACATAGATTGTGCTACTTATCTCACAAGATTGTTAGAAAAATAAGACCCAATAATTCTACTCCTATGTATTTCATCAAGAGAAATGAAAACAAAATTCATTTAAAACATGAATAAAAACCCATGCATGAATATTCACAGTAGCATTTTACATAATAGCCAAAACTTGGAAACAACCCAGATGTCCATCAACTGATAGATGGATAAACAAAATGTGGTACATCCATACAATGGAATATTAACCTACATAAAAAGAATGAAACACTGAAAAGTGTTGCAACATGCATGAAACCTTAAAAACATTATGTTAAGTCAAAGAAGCCAGTCACAAAAGATTAACATATAAGTCCTTTCATATGAAATGTCAAGAAAAGGGTTATAAAGAGACAGAAGTTCTATTAGTGATTGCTTAGGGCATGAAAAGGGCAAAAGAGAGGTGAATGCTAAAGAGTACAGAATTCCTTTCTGAGGAGATAAAAATGTTCTACAATTGACTGTGGTGGTTGCACTTATCTGTTAATAAACCTTAAACCGTTGAATTGTACACTAAATAGGTGAAATATATGAGATATTAATTATATCTCAATAAGGCTATTTAAAAAAATATGTGGCACCTGTGTGGCTCAGCCGGTTAAGCATCCAACTTCGGCACAGGTCATGATCTTGTGGTCTGTGGGTTTGAGACCTGTGTTGGGCTCTGTGCTGACAGCTCAGAGCCTGGAGCCTGTTTCTGTGTCTCCCTTTCTTTCTCCCCCACCCCCCATTCTCTCTCTCTCTCTCTCTTTCTCTCTCTCTCTCCCTCTCTCTCTCAAAAATGAATAAACATTTTAAAAATTAAAAAAAAAGAAATATAGGAGATAATGTATAAAAAGGCTCTTATTCCTACAGTAGACATGTGATAACTAGATAATAACTGGTATTACTACTCACCATTTTCATCCCAATATACACATATTATTAAATATATAGAAAGTTCAGAGTATACTATGCTCACTTTGAATTTCACATTTTCATACCTTATTAAAAGGGGTACACTCTAGAACTTAAGACAAAATTGGAAATAACTTACATAGCTTTGAAATGACAAGAGTTCACACAGCCTTTCCTCTGTGACCAACCAGCCTCACTCCTAAGGTAGCACTTCCCCTCCACAGACCACATCTCTGTACCGGGGGCATTCAGTCCAAGTGTCTGACTCAGTGATTTCACCCTGGGTGGCCCAGCATCCTATAAAAGAGACTGACTGAGTAAATCAAATCAGATCTGACCTTCAGGAGCTTGGCAAGTTGGTAAAGAACCCTCTTCATGAACATAACACAAGGGAGTAGATCTTATCACTTTTGAGAAATGACTACATCTGAAGAGACTCATGGCCCACGTACTACCAAAGTGACTAGACCAGAGGACTTAACTTCTGTTGTCATATTGCATGCACAACATCATGAGATCAACTTGTAGTCAGCCATTAGTGCCCCATTGTGGTGGAATGTTAGTGTGTCAACTTAGCTAAGTGCAAACTATGCTTCCCTGCAGAGTTGTGGGTTAGTGTGGGTCACAAAATACATTTTTCATAAGATTCAGAGGGTTAGCATGAAACAGCAGACATATTTTTTTACAGTGATGACTTCTCTGAATTGGTTCTGGGTTGTCTGGAATTGATTATTCAACTTATATTGAAAGTGAAGGGTGTTTTTGACCATACCTACAATGGTAAAAGAGACTCTAATAGTTCATGTCATGCATTAATATAACAATTATTTAATTAGTCATCTGCATACACATTTAATTAAAGGCCAATGGAAAGTTGGCAAGTATTTGCTGTCATAGAACACTGTAGGAAAAATAAATTGTACAATGTTTGGTTGGTTATGTGTAAATGCACCAGAGAAATTGGAGAAATAAAATTATTTGGGGGGGGGTTGAATTTCCAACTCAGGATATGTGTCTTACAGACTTACCTTAAGGTAACCCCAAGTGAGATGTACCCTTGTATGATCTTTCTTTGACTGCAGGTGGAACCTGTGACTTACTTTTAGCCAATAGAATATGGCCAATCCCACCATAATGCAATTATATTATGTCATATAAGGCTCCATAAAAACAGACTATAGAGAAATCCTTCTTCTGAATTTGAAAAAATAAGCCACCATGGGTTCTATAGTTGCTTGGAAATGAAGTTTGCCAACAAACACACGAGCTTGGAAAAGGACTTGGGCCTTAGCTGAGACTAATGTTCCAACCAATGCATGGACTACAGCTTTGTGCAATCCTAAACAAAGGGTTTATTTGAAATCCTGACACATGGAATTTGTGGAATATAATAAAATGGAGGTTGTTTTAAGTTGTGGTAATTTGTTATACAGCAATAGAAAACTAATAAGCAAGGGACTTAGAAGTTTCTATGATGGCTTTAAAGAAAACCTTTGTATCTTAGAGCCACAGGCTCGAGATTTTTGAAAACCAAACCCAAAATCTAATCCTGCAGATGGTTTAATTATAATTAAAACTGAATTCTCAATTTTATAAGCTCTCAAAATAAAGTTAGTACATTGACTAGAAATAAAACAGACTCTGAAAATTGGGATGGGGACATATGAGTTTATTTCAGTGAAGCTGGTGACCACTAATCCGTACCTTTTGCCAAAGAGCCTGTGGAAATTAGTTTCCCCTTGATTAGTGAACTTCTAATGGCTTCTCCTGTAATATAGTTGCCTTACAAAGGGCTGATGATTGTCCTCATGGACATATCCTCACCACTACTTTTTCAGCTGATGATTGTCCTAATGGACATATCCTTACCACTACTGTTTCACCTATAATCAGCTTCAAATTCTAGCAGGTGACTCACAGACTGTGAAGTACAAGGTATGACCTGTGAAGAGGGCAACATACACCCAAATAACTGCATGATTTTTACAATGTATCAACCAAATCCATGGGGGTTGGAATGGGTCCTAAGAATGTGGGATAAGGATGGGAGGAATATAATATTGGATTGAGCCAAATTTATTATTGATACAAGCTTACTAGAGAGATTTTGCATTCACTATGTTAGCTCAGGTGTCTGGAGTGATTCTACTAGTTTGTTTGGTTGGTTGGTTGACTGAAATTCGGACTCAAAAGTGACCTATATTAAGTGAAGTTGAAGTACCCAAAATTCCCTAGCATATTATAGAGGAAAATATTAATTTGTTTGGTAAAATTAGAATTCTAGAGTATATTTTTCATGTAACATACTACCCTGTTACTATCCCACAGGATACATTCTTCACCTAGGCTATGTGAAATACACTGGCAAGGAGAGCCCCAGCATCCTTTCAGAAGTCTCTGGTACATCTTTACTCTCTGCATACCAGGACTGATAGCAGGAACTACTGCCAGTGAACTGGGCTCCTTGCATTCATTGAGAGCAATGGGATTCGAAAATTCTAAGAGCCAAGAGATAGCACTTCATCACCAAAATCAAAGTAAGAGAGGTTACCATATTAAGTTGCAGAGCCAAAGCAGTGACCAGGTTTTAGTGTTGCTTGGTTGATAATGGAATCCCCAGAACTGAAATCTATGGGCAGACCATTAAAGTCTTACTTGAGGGGTGCCTGGGTGGCTCAGTCAGTTAAGTGACCAACTCTTGATTTTGGCTCAGGTCCTAATTTCATGTTCATGAGTTTGAGCCCCGTGACAGTCTCTGTAGTGACAGCATGGAGCCTGCTTGGGATTCTTTCTCCTTTCTCTGCCCTTCTTCTTCCCTCTCCCTCTTTCTCTCTCTCAAAAATAAATAAATAAACATTAAAAAAGTAAACTCCATTAAAAAAATAAAGTCTTGAGGTACCTGGGTGGCTCGTTGGTTAAGCATCTGACTTTGGCTCAGGTCATGGTCTCCTGGTCTGTGGGTTCAAGCCCTGCATCAGGCTCTGTGCTGATAGCTCAGGGCCTGGAAGCCTGTTTCAGATTCTGTGTCTTGCTCTCTCTCTCTGCCCCTCCCCACTCACTTTCTGTCTCTCTCTCAAAAATGAATAAACATTAAAAAATTATTTAAACAAATAAAATAAAGTCTTAGTTGATTTGTGTTAGCAAGAATCTCTCTCTGACTTGAATCACAACAAAAGGCAGTACCAATCTATCAATCAATTCTCAACTTTGAGCCAATTCACAGACACAGAACCTCTTAAATGAAGAGGAGGGTGATACCTCTTAAGGAATAATGCTTCCATACTGCCAACATTTATACATCTTTCTCCTACCCTTCCTCAAAAAAACCTGTGGCTTAACTATTTATCAGAATGATAACACACTGGGGAAGGGAAACTAATCTCACATTTTAGGAATAACTGACATTGATTATAAACTGACTTTAAATCCCAGAGGTCCAGAATACCACTTTAGTCTACTAATCAGAAAAGGGGCTTGTGAAGGTAGGAAGATTAATGGAATTTTATTGAGTTGTCAGTCACAGTGCACCTGATGAGTCACCAGTCACACTCTATTTATTTTCCATATTTCAATATACACAATTAATGTAGATTAATTATACGTCTGGTAGAATATCCACATTGGTTCCCTGACCTATAGGATGTAGACTATTATTATAGAAAAAGTCAAAGGTAAAATACTGTAATTAACTGCTTCTCTCCATCAAAATAGTAAACTAAAAGTAATACCACATTCCTAGACAGATTGTAGAGATTAGTAATGCCATCAAGGATTGAAAGATGCTGGGGTGCTGATTCCTTCCACAGCCCTATTCAATTTGCTTTGCAAAAGACTATTTGATCTTAGAGAATGACAGCAGATCATTAGAAACTTAATCATGTGATGATTTTAATTATATATGTAAATTCATTGTTGGAGCAAATCAACACATTCCCTGCTAAATGGTAGGCATCAAATGATGTGATGAATGCTTTTTCTTTTTCTTTTTTTGAGATATAATTCACATGCTATAAAGTCCATCCTTTATTTATTTTAAGTTCCCAAATTGGACTTTATATATATTATTTATTTTAATTTAATTTTTAGTTAACATACAGTGCAATATTGGTTTTAGAATGCTTTTTCTTTATGCTTGTTGGTATAGACTATCGAAGAGTCTACTTTCAGCTGGCAAGGCCAGCAATAGATCTTCACCATTCCACCCAGGATTGGCTTTCTAGCACTATGCCATAATCTAGACCCTAGTGTCTTCAATTGCCTTTCCTTTCTACAGTACATCATGCAAATCTGTTATATTATTACATGGAGCAGACAGTAGGCAGCAATGAGTGGCAGTTGTTTCTGACCTCAAATGAGGCAGCTCTTTTAGTTTCTGACAGTAGGGTTAAATATGTTTCCACCTTACAAAGAATTAGTAGCTTCAACCCTTTGGGCCAAGTTAGAACTTTCCTTATATAGAAAAATAAAGATTTCAACAGTCTTTCCCCCAGAGTAGTTGAGATATAAGTACTGTGTTTATTACATAGTAATTGCTATGTAATTGAGCAGATATAAATACAGTGTTTATTACATAGTAATTGCTAAGTAAATGTTAATTATATTAGATAATGACATAAAAGATGTTCACAATATGTTAAATGAAAAAGTAGTACAAAACATGATGAAAATAAATAAAAAGCCCAGAGCAAGAAAACTTTCTGCAGCAAGTCAAGAGAGCGATGGAAGCTGTCATGAGACTGGTGGATCTAGTACTTGAAGTGTCTATGGCAGAGAAGAATGTTGTTAAGGAGCCTTAGGTCGATCTCAGTATGCAAATCCTTAGCAGGTACTCAGTGAAATCATTTACTTCCCTAGAACTTATACCAGAGGTCTGGATGTGGACACGTCCTTCTAACTTTTTTTCAACTCTTTATTGAAATACAGCTTTTATAAAGAAAACTACATATAAGTAAGTCAACATGTACACAAATTATAGGTGTTCAGTTTTATCAAATATTAAATACTGGTTCAAGAAAAAAACACATCACTAGCACCCCAAAGCTCCTATTGGGGTCCTTCCTATATCTATTCCAGAACTGTAACGATTATCATTATTTCAATACTGTACCATATTTTAGTTTATACAAATAGAACTATGCATTGTGCACTCTTTTGTGGCTGGCTTCTTTTGTTCAAAATTATTTCTTGAGACTCATCCACATTGTTGCATGTAGCCATGGTTCATTCGTTCTCACTGCCATTTAATATTCCATTGCATGAATTTTTGACCAATTCTTAAACCAATCTGCTGTTTGACAGACTGGTGCCTGAGACTGGTTTAAATGCAAAGAGCTCAGACTGTAATGACTCACTTTACTGGGGGAGATATGAAGAAATGTGGGAAAAGGAGATAGTATTAAAAATCTACCCTGGATCATCCTGACACAAAACCACAATGAATTTTCACTGACAAGAGGAAGGAATCTTTTCAACAGAGATTTCCACTGTCTACTGAATACAGACCATTTGATACGCCAGACTGAAAATGAATTTCTGTTCAAACTGGTCAAATTTATAATTCTCTGGCTGTTCCTATTGGCCCTCACAAAGCATCTGAGATACCAAGGTTTACTAGTAGGAATTCAAACAAGGAATCACTGGATCCAGAGAGTGATTTGTAAAGAAAATGGAGACCAAGACTGTGGACCCCAACATCTAGAATAGGGAGAGCTGACAAGCCATTCTTACAAATGGAGACATATCACCTATTGCTTTATGCAATACATTTCCATATCTTTCAACCAAAGAAATTTTTCATCCTTCCACTTTGTCTCTTAAGATATTTACATCTGTCATTTCACTTTCTGGTAATAAAGACTATGCAGCTCTCTAAGCCTTAGTTTCCTCACCTTTAAAATGAATATAAGGGGTGCCTGGGTGGCTCAGTCGGTTAAGCATCCGACTTCAGCTCAGGTCATGATCTCGCGGTCTGTGAGTTCAAGCCCCGCATTGGGCTCGGTGCTGACAGCTCAGAGCCTGGAGCCTGTTTCAGATTCTGTGTCTCCCTCTCTCTCTGACCCTCCCCTGTTCATGCTCTCTCTCTGTCTCAAAAATAAATAAATGTTAAAAAAAAATTTAAAATGAATATAATATTATTTGCAAAATACTGTTAAGAGGATTAAGTAAGTCAACATGTACACAATGACTTATCACTATCCATTAAAGAAAAGCCATTTGGTTTTTTTGTTTATTTTTTAAATTTTTTAATGTTTATTCTTATTTATTCTTAGAGAGTGAGCAAGCACACAGAGGGAAAGATAGAGAGAGGGAGGGAGAGAATCCCAAGCAGGCCCCATGCCACCAGCGCAGTGCCTGATGCATGGCTTAAACTCACGAACCGCAAGATCATGACCTGAGCCGAAAACAAGAGTCCAATGCTCAGCTGACTGAACCACCCAGGAAGCCCAAGAAAAGCCATTTGAATCATTAACACCTGCTCCAGCAGTCACTGTCTATTTAATATGCAAATATTAAGTTGAAAAATATCAATAAGATCATAAGCTACTGATGTTCTACTGGATGATTAATTTGTGAACAGCCTTAAGCATTGATAGTCCTGTATCTGACAGGATCTAGGAAAGATGTTGACATGTCATCTCAACCATTGTCTGTGTCTTAAAGAACCTGCCCAGAGCTCCTCTCACTGAGAGTTATGGAATATTTGGTCCACTGAGCAAGATCACCTCAGTCCTGGCTCCTTTATGAAATTTCAAAGCCTGAAGGCAATAAGGAAACTTGCAGGACATGTGACCCAATGTCCCCTCAAGCTAGTATGTATGGCATCCTTGACAGGGGTCTTTCACCTTCTGTTTGAGCACCATCAGTGACAGGAAGTGCTGTGCCTTACAAGGCAGACTGTTCTTCGTTGGACTGTCCATATTGTCACTTGCCTCCTTTTCACATTACATTGAAATAGTCTCCCTGTAACTTCTACCCATTGGTTCTATTTCTGCTTTCTAGGAGCTACCTGAGCAGTCTGTACTTTCTTCCACATGATAGCCCTACAGAAAGATTGCCTTTTGGAGATACATCACTTATCAAAAAGATGGCTGGCAAGTGATCTTCAATCCAGGGGAATTACAGAGTAAATTTAGTAGGATAAGTGTGTGTGTGTGTGTGTGTGTGTGTGTGTGTGTGTGTGTGTCTTTGTGCGTGTTGAGTTTTAAATGTATGTGAGGTAGGGTGTTTGCTAATAAGGTCCACCAAAAACTTTCATTTATATGCATACACCCTGATAAGGAAATAGACAAAAATTCAAATTCTTTAATATGCAGAATCTGTAATGCTTAGAAGGTCTGGATTTGGTGATAGTTTTGGAGAAATGGGGAAAGACTGTTTAAGAATATGACCTATGGAGTCAGACTGAGTGAAAACGTTTGCTTTTTTCTATCTTTAATAGCTGTGTCACCCTGAACAAATTTCTTATCTCTCTGAGCTTCAGCTTCCTTATCCATGATTTGTTTTTTGAGAGGATTAAATGAGAAAATTTTAGATTAGTTTAGCACATAGTAGCCAATCAATAAAAATAAATTATACAACGAAAGTTTTATTTTGAAATTCTAGAATGCCCATGACCTCATTTTAGCAAAATAACCTGAAATCCATTTTTCCTCCCAGTCAGTGACCTATCCAACACCACTTACATAGCAAGTGTCAGGGTAAAACCTCAAGTCTAAAGCATCTGGCTGTAACTTTTGTGCCTTTGTTACCAGGCCCAAGCTGTCTATGTGTCATAGGACTTATTACCAAGCCAGGCCACCAGCAAAAATTGAGATCCATTCTTACAAACAGCCTCCACAGGAGATAATATATATATTTCAAAGATGTTTCCTTTGATCAGAATATGTCTAGACTCCTCTTTAGAATGGACTTCAGAGCCAGTAGATTTTTTAAAATTCTCAATGGCAGCAAATTATGTCTTTTATTGCCAAAAAAATAAAATTCACCCTCATTTAGAAGTCATTCAGAGTTAAAGTCTGATGAGTAAGCTGGGTGATAAAGCTGGGAGTTAGTTTTATGCCACACACAGCAATGTGCTATTGAAGCTGAGCCCAATTTCCTTATGTGATTTGTAAGCAGGCTCCAAAGCAGTCCCCAAAGAGGAGTTTCCATAAGGTTTTGAATTTTTCTCACCAGATTAAGCCTACACCTCCAAGAAAATTCTTTCAGGAAAGATAATGTTTATTTAAAGACATACATTCCCACTTATTTTTTGAAGTATAAGTCAATCCCATTAATTCACCTAAAGACATGAATTTGGTACAAGATGTGCTAAAGACATTATGCTAAATCCTGAGGCTACAAAGACAGAGTCACTTCCAAGAAGACATTTAAAAAGCAGTCAGGGAAAAAAGAAAGAACAGCAGCATCACGAAGGTTGGTTTAGGATTGTTTTATGCATAAGGTATTATGAGAACATCAAGGAAGGAGTTTAGTTAGATTCAGGGACCAATCTTGTAGCCTTGTTGGAGATGGTGATAATTTATTGACTCTGAATGGAGCTCCAGGAGTTAGCCAGGCAGACAGTCAAGAGAAAGGAATTCTTGACAAATGGGATAGAATGAACAGAAGTCCATGAAACAGAATGGAGCATTCAAGTAACTACAACATTATAGATATGGCTCAAGTGGGGAGCATAACAGGGTTGTGTTGCAAAACAGATTTACAGAACCAGGCAGGAGCATTGGCACAAAAGGTTGTATTTGAAATATTAAGTTTAGCTTTAACCTTGGAAAAGTAGGTTGGAGTAAAAAAGCTCAGTTTTACAGATTAAAAAAATTACCCTGGCAGCAGCATGGAGGGACTGCAGTGAGACAAAACCAGTAAAGCTGTGGCTAAAATTCAGTCAAGAAGTCATTAAGATCTGGATGGATGTGGTGATAATGAGGATGATGAGGGGGTATGGAGTTTACATAGGACTATGAAAGGATCAAATAATAAGACTTGGTAACCAATGGAAAGTGGCAAGTAAAAGAAAGGATTTTTTAAAAATTTTATTAACAGTGTCACTCACACAGGGCCCCTTCATTTCTGCAAAGGCTTAACATTATCAGAGAAGATATCTAGGCACTAATGTCTGAAACAGTCTCTCTCTCTCTCTCTCTCTCTCTCACACACACACACACACACACACACACACACACACACACACACACCCTCTGCATAATGAATACATTTCATTATTTTTAGTCAATCGCAGGGCCATCACATAGAACGCAAGTGATGCATGAGGCCAGAAATAATTTTAGACCTCTATGTTTGGCATTTATTTAAGGTTATTATCAAGAGATAATAGACCCTGTGCTCCTTATAATAGAGCTGTAGTTTTTTTTTTTTTTTTTAGAAATTAAAGTAGCAAGTAGTGAAATGCCTCATGCATGGCAATGATATTTAGCTTCTTCTTTTAGTTTCTTTCTAAGATACGGGGTCCAAGGTGATTTTAAAAAGAGTCCTTGGAGACTGCTGTGAGTTTTCCATTGATTTCTTATGCACAGAGGCTTCAGGTGTGCTCTAAATGGTGCCTATTGTTAACCAGTTTTAAGGGGGAAAGCATTTACTGGAAAAAAAAACTGAGATGAATTTCAGACTAAGAAAAACAGCAACCACCAAAGACCTATGTTTTGCCACTTTTTCAACAATCCTATGAGGACAGATGTAGACAAAAGCCCCTCTTTTTAACAGTCTTTCTGGAATTCTCAAGCTTCTCCTTCAAATCTCAGTGGGGAAAAAAATACATTATCCCCTTTCCCATGAAAGATTATTCATAAAAAGAAGAGCCCAAAGACGTTAGGGCAGTGATCTGGGAGCACATTTGGTTAGGGCAGGAGGTAACATCACTAGGGCAACTAAGTCGAGAAGGACCAAAACAGAAGAGTCACCTCTCTTTTAAACTCAATATTTGACCTCACAGAAGGGCCCTGTGACTAAGAACTCAGAGAGAGAGAACCAACACAAGCAGCTCATCTCTCTAAACAAGTCAAATTTAGCTATCCCTGCCATGGCGGTGAGTCCTGTCTTAACTCTAGCCCACTACAGTACAAGATGGGCAGGTCTCAGTGTCACAAAATCAGTACAAATAATATGCTGAAGGAACAAGGATGATACATCAGCCCAGGCTTCCCAGATGAGATGGCATTTGCATAGGAACTTGAAGAATGTACATGAATTTCACAGCAGAGATAGTGCTGTGTTCCCTTCAAGTGGACATTGCAGTGAGGGGTGTAAATGGCACGTGCTTCTACCTTCAAGGAAGGTGTCATTCTCTGTCTTCAGTAACCAAGTGGCCTCCTCTTGTGTCATAACTGAGTGGGTGGCACCACAACCTCCCTAAAATGTCTGTCCATCTGCTAAAAGGACGTCACTGAATCTAGAGAATAAATGGACATGCCAGTCTAAGATCTGCCAGAGAATAAGATTGTTGAAGGGCATGAGAGGGGAGAAGTATTTTGGGAACCCAGAGAACTTATATTTAGAGCAGACATGGATTGAGAAATGCATGTGCCAAGTGCTAAACTATAACACTCTAGGTCAAATCTCAGCACTTCTTAATCCATTCATTAGCCCCTCTGTTTCTTCTTTTCCTCACTTCTCACTGCAACATCAAGGTACCAACATTTTGTCTACAACTTAACAGGCTTCAGTCTCCCCTGAAAATCACAGAAGGGTAAAACTGGAGAATAATTTGGATACAGAATGAACAGTCCATTCAGCCCATAAGGAAATTACAAAGAAAAAAAAGCCAGGTTTATCTTGGGACAGAAATACTTCCTTTTTTTTTTTTCTTCGTGGGCCCTCCAGAAATCCTAAAACAAAAGTCACATCCTGGAATGTGGGATGTAAGGGTTTTATTACATGAAATCTTTTGAGGGACACAAATCATCCAAATCCACATGATTTGGATAAAGAATGGAGAAGGCTTGTGTGTGTGATGGCTATACTAAGACTTTCACAGTGTGGGAGTGTGGGTGTCAGTTCTCACAGTGTGGAAGTGTGGGTGTCAGTTCCTCTGCAAGGCAGGTCAGGGTTCAGGTTGTTGGACTCAGGCCCTCTAAGCAGGACCACACTGTGGCTGCCCAGCAGGCTCCCAAGTCTGTTGGGTGATGTGAGTCCACTGCATGACTCTGTCCTGACTCTTCAAAACCACAAGACAAATATGGCACATGTTTCTGGAACATTAACTTAACTTGAATATCTACAGGAAAAATAATCTAAATAATCTTTATTAAAATTGTAACTAATATTTATTAAGTACTTAGTAACTGCTTAGCACTATCTGAAGTGCTCTATATAAATTAACTAACGTATTTTTTCACCTCAACAAGATTTAAACAGCTGTAATCTTTGTCTTAAAAGTGAGAGAACCAAAGGCAAAGTACAGAGAAGCTGAGTAATTGGCCCAAGGCTGTAAGGTATTAAGTGGTGGAATCGAATTTTGGGCTCAGTCTCCTGACACAGATATGTTGTAGTTTACAATGCAAAATTAAAAACTAAATAAAATTTAAAAATTAATAAATAAAATTATGTATGCAACTTCAAGGAAATGCAAACTTCTTAAGCGTGTCTTTTAAATTGAGGTCCTTACTCTTCTTTGCTTAAGGATATTTTTATAAAAACTTTAAAACGTATCAGTTTATGTTTGCCGAGTCACATGCTCAACACATTGATGAGTTTGAGAGAAATGTTAGAATCCCTGTCCCCAAAGGCTTGAGGAAGAAAATACACATACAGGCAAATGGCACACATGTGATTTTAAGACAGTTAACTTCATGTCTTGATAATATTTGCACAAAGACAGAGGTTGTGTAGCCTCCATAGTCAGGGAAGGTTTCCATGAGCATTTAGAGTTAAAGTAAATGCTTGAGGAAATTTAGATTTATGTGGACAGTTGGGGGCAGGTGGGGAAGCCCAAGGGAGGGTCAAGCTTAAACACAGGGATAGAAGTAGGATGGGGATTCAGCCTGGAAACAAGTGAGGGCAGGAGGGAGGTCATGACAGGCAGAGAGGATTCATGCTATTCAGTTAGAGAAAAATGTTGTTAGACAAAGTGAAAGCCCTGATAGAGATTTGTAAATGTCATCTAGTTCCTCCCATCACTTACTGAATTTACCGAATGGTTTCTATCTTCAGGCACTGACAGTTCAGGCTAAACTTGATCCAAAAAGAATGGGAAAATATGTATGGTTATAGCCAGAAGGTGATAGTGATCTTAAAGAAGTTTGAATAAAATGGGAGTGGAGAATGAGGGAGATGAGAACTTGTCAATAGGTTGTTTTGGAATAATCATATTGAGAGATAATGAGAGCCTGAACTAGTAAGAAAGAAATGGTTGCAAACAGGGAAGGCACATTTGAGAGATGTCATGAAGAAAAAAAAATCAATATGTATTACTAATAGACTGAACTGAGGGACAAATTGGCAATGTAATAGAACAGTCTGGAAATCAGGAAAATGGTGGTATCCATGGCTACAACGGGTAGGCCTGAAAGAAGCGCTGAGCTATAAGGAGTGTTCTGGTGTTTTCCAGTCAATTTTAGCTATAACTGAACAGAATATCTAGATAAAGCTGTCCTGTAGGAAAGTGACGATTTTAAAGCAGCCCTTCAATGAGCTAGTATATTTAGAAACTTTGATCATCTCATCAACAACAATAAGAAAAAAAGAAACTCTAAAAGTTGATGAGGACTTGCAGTTAAAGACAGCAAGTTCATCACACAAATTTAATTTGGCCACAGCCAAATAAAATAAAATAAAATAAAAAACCAGTAAAGATAGAAAACCATGTAAAGCAGTTGTAAAGGGACATAAACAAAATAGCAAAAAGATCAGCAGTGGAGACAAGAAAAATGAAATTTTGAAGGCTGGGAAGCAGTGAGTGTTAACTACCTTTGCTTGGCTGAAGAATATTAAATCTAATTTCAATTCCTAATCTGGGGAAAGCTAAGAAACATATTCATTCATACTGCAAAATCCCCAAGGTTTCTAGAAGTGGAAGAACCAGGTATCCAGGAAATGTGTATTGGAAAATGTGTATGTTTGTATTGGAAGGTGGGGATATATGGTTAAAAACAGCATGACTCATAGAAAGTCTTTTGAAGAAGCAGTTAGATTCCCAGATCCTCCTATCCCATGCAACTTCTTCCCTACTGAAGAAGCCCAATGTTTTTTGCCTTTCTGTGTTTTTTTTTTCCTGGAGAGAATAAAATGGAATGTCTCTGGACTGAAGGATACTGGGCACCAAGGAGAACCAAGATAATGAATGCACTGTAAACAGGCAGACTGATGAAACTCAATATCTCAAACTCAATGTTTAGACAAAAATTCTGAGGGAAAGTAATATCCAACTAAAATTCAAAACTAAACTCTCAGTTAAGTTGGAGGGTAGGGAAAGATGTTTTTATTAATGAATATATATGTCTAAAATATCTAACCTCCCTTATATTCTTTATCAAGAAGCTTCTGAAGAATGTATTCAACTGAAACGAGGGAAAGATCCCACATGATTTGAAGTGAAAGGAGTCTTCAAGATGCAGCTACAGGGAGATTCCCACAATGAAGTTGGGCAACATATTAGAAATCAACAAATCCAGACTGAACAGGTCAGAAAATTCTGGGAGTTCTTCAAGAAGATAGAACTGACAATGCCTAATTTGATTAGAAAGACTAGAGGGAATTTACACAACTGAGCAAGAGTATAGGAAACTTAAGAGATAAATACATAGGAAATTTAACAAACAAAAAAGCCTTTCCATAAATAAGAAATACTGATTCTATAATACATAGTCCAGCTATGAATATTATTGACATAATAGCAGTAATGTAAAACAGTATTTGATCTTATTTTAATTTAACCATATAAGGAAGATAAAAGGATAAGAAATGGATATACTTTACAGGATGTTGAGAATGAAAGGTATCTAAATCCTCATCTTCTATAATTGGAAGTCAATACATAATTACAAAAACTGAAGAAAAGCAAGAAATTCTAATTTAGGAATTCTATTCAGGAAGCTGGAGTAATTACCAAATAATTATCTAAAAGAGCTGAATACGAATATCCATGGTATAGTAGGCAGAATAATGTCCCTACCCTGAAAGATATCTGAGCCCTAATTCCAGTATCTATGAATGTTACTTTATATGGCAAAGGGACTTTGAGGATATGATGTTTGAGGACCTTGAAACGGGGAAGATCATCAGGGTGGGCCCAATATAATCACAAATCCTTAAAAGTGGAAGAGAAAGGCAGATGGGGTGAGAGAAACAGCCGAGTAGGAATGACCTGAAGTCCTGCTGCTGGTTCTAGATGGAGAGGGTTATGAGCAGGGACCAAGGATCCAGGGAACTAGGGGCTGCCAACCGGAAACCATCATACAACTGCAGGGAATTGAAATCTGCTGATAAAGGAGTCAACAAGGAACCATTCTCCCCTAGAGCCTCCAGAAAGGATCGCAACCATAATGACATTTTCTTTTTATCCCAGGGAAATTGACGTCAGACTTCTGACCTCCAGAACTAACAAAATAATAACCTTGTATTGTTTTAAGCCACTAGGTTTATGGTAATCTGTTATGATGATAGAAAACTCATATGCATGAGAAGTGGGAATTATTGGCAATGAAGCAGGTAAACTTCATAGGACACTCTGAAGAAATACTTGGCTCTTTAAATCCTATTCATGAGTAACTTTAATAAAAATTGAAAAAATATTACAAAGTAATATAAGATATTAGGACCTATTAAACCTACGACTACCAGAAATTTGTAACTCAAATTTATAAAATTTAGGATGAATTGCAAAAGAAATGACAAGTGTGAAAGGAAGTCTAGGATTATACTATTGAAAATATATATAAATGGGTAGAAATTACACTAAGTTTTAATTACAGATTTGTATTTCAATTTTGTTAAAATTGTGGTATTTATATTTATTTTACATATTATGTTTTATTAGTATATATGTTATTTTAAGTATGTCTAGCTATTTTTATTATTTTTTTAATGTTTATTCATTTTTGAGAGTGAGAGAGACAGAATGTGAGTGGGGGAGGGGCAGAGAGAGAGGGAGACACAGAATCCGAAGCAGGCTCCAGGCTCTGAGCTGTCAGCACAAAGCCTGATGCAGGGCTCAAACCCATGAACTGTGAGATCATAACCGGAGCCAAAGTCAAACACTTAACTGACTGAGCCACCCAGGCACCCCATGTCTAGCTCTTTTTTAAAAAGTTTTGTGGGAAGCCCTGTTCCTAGGAAATGATATTCAAGGAAGATGTATGTACGAGGAACCAAAGATCCTGAGTTCTGGCTTTCCAATGGCATCCATTGTTTTTCTGACTTTTGGTGATCTATCCACTACCTTGAGATGAACTATTTCACTTTCTAAAAAAAATAAATATTAACAACAATAAAAGATAAAGGAAAGTGAAATGAGTGAAAAAGGAGAAAAACATAAAGAGGGATGAGAGAAAGACTTAAAAGAAAACCCTGGAAGACCCCTGTGTTTTGGAGCCAGAGTGTATAAGAATGAGCCAGAAAAATCAACAGAAGAGCATCAGTTGGAGTAAGAGGTTGGCATAGTGGATTCAACACAGATGAAGGTGAGCCTGTGAAGATTCATTTACTCGGAAAACCTTTAGTAGGTTGGCCATGAGCTAAGCACTTTGGTAGGCACTGAAGATGCAGAGGAAATAAAGAGTTGTCAAAACAAACATGAAAGGAAAAGGGGAAGAGAAGAAACATCTGAGAATAAAATTTCATTTGTACCACTCACAAACATGAAGCATAGCCAATTAATGACATCAGAAAAAATATTACTACCTTCCTTGGTCTGGTACCTGGGAAGAAAGAGGTTGTCAGGAACAATGAATGCTTCAGTCCAACTGTTCATGCAACTGTGTGCTCAGCAGGTGTGTCTAGAGACAGACTCCATGGACAGATTACTCAGGAGTATCAGAAACTGGGAGGTGGAAGCCATAAAGGAATGGCTCAGCATATTCCCCTGGCCAGAAAAGAAGCTAAGGATCAACACAGAAGCTCAGAGCTCTTCTGCCCCTACCAGAAGGTTTTTGTTTTGTTTTGTTTTTGTTTTAAAGTTTGTTTGTTTGTTTTGACAGAGAGAGACAGAGAGATTGAGTGAGCAAGGGAGGGGCACATAGAGAGGGAGAGAGAGAATCCCAAGCAGGCTCCATGCTGTCAGCACAGAGCCTGATATGGGTCTCCATCTCCCCAACTGTTCAAGAGCTGGGAGCTTAACCCACTGAGCCACCCATTCACCCCCCTACTGGAAGGTTTTAACTTCTACAGAGTTGGTGCCACAACATAGAACAGTCACCTACAAAAATGAGGGCACATTGCCTAGAGATCATTGAAGGGCACAGAGTGAAACGTGGTCTGATGAAGTATACATGGCTTTGAAGAATTTGCTTTGCAATTTGAATCAAATATTTTCATGTTTTTTATAGGGTTTTTTTGTAATATTTCACATAAAGGCAGATTAGTAGTGAAAGGCACATGTTTCTCTTGCTTCTTTTATGTTGTCTTATAAATGCTGGGTCTTCAGAAGTTGTATTATTTTTGTCTCTGCTATGGAGGCCTGCTGTTTCCTTAATTGATGTGGTAGCATTTGACTGGCTTTATTCCCATCGTCACATAATCATTATTTTCCATATCTCAGTTGTTGCTCCATTTCATTAACTTTTTCAGAAAATTGCTCCCTATTTATCTATTTATAGGTTTTGAATGCGTGTAGTCTTTGTCCAAAACCAGTATGATTTCCTTTATCTTCTTGCTTTTGATCTTTAATTTTTCTTTGTTCAGAATCAATCATTTTTCCCCTCGATACTTCCTTTGATATTCCCTTTTTCTAGCTGCTGCCACAGTAATTGGAATTTTCTTGAATTTGTACTTTATTTAAAACCTTTCAGTTATGGGTGGTCAATTTGGAGGACAACGGTAGCTCCTAATGGTGCATGTCAGGCTCTTGGTCCTCCAGGCTCATATTTAGCCTCATCCTTTACCAAGGCTCTTTGAGCTCCTTCTTTCCACCAAGTAGGTTTTTCTCCCCCCACCCCAACTTTTTTTTTCTTTTGGAATTTTTCTGCTTTTGTTTTTCTATCATTTCCTTTTAACCACAGAATCACCATAATTTATAATCCTGGTCTTCTCACTATATGTCAACTTACTTATTTTGACTCATTTTTCAGTTTTATATTAACTACTAGTACCATCATTTACCTATGGATCTAAACTGTTTAGGTTTTCTATTTATTTTCTATTAACTAGTATGTAAAAATGGCTTTTTATTAGCTCCATGCACTCATTGGTTTGATGTAATCTTTATTGTGTAAGATCATTAAATCCATTTTAGCTGATTGATTCTTTGGGCATGTCTTATCCTCAGACTTAAGCCATGAGGAAACTGCAGTAGAGTTCAATATTTATCTGTAGGATGAGTGAATGAATGAATGGAAACCATGTGTACAGGCTCACGGGAGCAGGTGCCAAATATCTCACTATCTCATTCTGTGTTGCTTTCTGTGATGTACATTTAGATCCAGTCAAGCAAGGTAAGGCTGTGAATCTCTGGTTTCTCTGATTTCAAGATTTCACTAACTGTTTATGAAACGTTTTATCTAGTTAACTCAGCTGCTTGCTATTAAGATGTGTTATCTTCTTGGCTCAGAAATAAAAGTCCCAGGGTAAAGAAATAAAGAGGCCTGGTGTTCCTTGTTACTGAAGCCCTGCTTGACTGTCCCTGGCTTCAGCTTCCTGGGGCTAAATTATCTATAACAGATCTTGTTCCATCATTGTAAAATGTAAATCCTAAAGAATGAGGATGTGCTTCCTGGGTCCAGTAAGGCTGTGGTTCTGGGGGATGGTAAATGGAATAAACAAGTAAAGCATTCTCTCACTCTCTTTACCACGAAAGATAATTTTCCCCAAGCCTCTAAGGGTTCCAATGTTGTTTAATAGTATCTCCTGCACTCAGGTTAGCAGCAAACTGGTTCCTCTATTTGAAATCATGGACTGCTGCTGGCGCTACACTAGCCAGTGGCTTACAATCTTTTCCTACTGGAAGCAATGTAGACACTCAGTTCTAGGTTCTGCGTTATCTGTGTTTGGTTCTCACTACCACATGTACCGTAACAAGCACCCTCTCTCAGTTTGCTGTAATTGATATTCCTAGTGTTTTCCTTTGAGTTAATGAAAACTACACCAATCCTCCTAAATTCTTCTACTCCTCTGTCCCTGTCAATTATTCTATCACTGCCACACAACAGCAAGCCCACAATGCAGTAGTTCCCTCGTACAGAGATACTGCCATGATGGCCTGCCACCTTCAAGTAGGATGCAATGGTGTCCAGAGCAAGGCCGTTAGCTCCCGTTTTTCCCAGAGCCAGTCCACACTTCTGTCTCCATATTTGTGTGGCATTCCGGTTGCAGCAGGTGCTGGACACCACTGTTCCAACCCACCCTGGGTACCACCACCACCAAGAATTCTGCCGCGTGCACTGAAGCCCTCTGTGTGCCCAAACCAGACTTTGTCTTCTGAAACTCTCACTGTATTCCAACTCACTTTGTATCCCATGCTGAGGCAGAAAAAGGGCCTCCATTCCCTTTGAGATTATGCTTTGCTACACGGGAATCAGAATGGGGCTTCCTCACCAGAGTCTCACGGAGAATTTAGTGGAACTATTTTCCTTTGTTTCATTTTTTTTATTCCTTGTTTGTGTTCTAACTTCTATTTTTCAGGGTTCTACTAAATAATTCTGAGGTTCAGAGGTTAAGGAACAGGTGGAAGCCAAGAGCTGGATAAGTTACACACTCACAATTGCCCCTCCCCCTTCAACTTTAATCAGTGTCCTTACAACACCCTAGTGTGTACATTCTCTTCCCCTAAATTGTGTTCTCTTACCAGAGAACTCCTGGGTGATTTGTATACCTAGACCTCTTTGGCCCTGCCTCATAGGCTTGCCAGTGTTTGAATCCTAGAGTGAACATTGAGTAAGTTCACTAAGAGACTTTTCTCTCCTCTGTTTTATTGGTATGAAGGGACATTAGCACTTCTAATCCTTTCCATCTTTATTTCCCATAATTCCTTTTATTTACACACAGCTCTGCAGGTTATAGGCATTTTCACACCTATCACTTCATTAGTGTTATTATAACCCTGCGAGGTATACAGCACAAGTGTTACTATAACTGTGTTAATCATGAACCAACTGAGACCACGAAGTTGCCCCTTGCCCAAGGCCACATGATGAATGAGTTGCACAATCTGAGCTGAGCTCATCTCTCTGTTAGTTCTCATGACTTCACTACATAACACCCATCCTTAAAAGCCCTGGGTTATGGTTAGTGATAAAGTTTGGCTAAGAATACTGTATTTTTTATTTTTTTTTTATTTAAAAAATTTTTTTTTAATGTTTTATTTATTTTTGAGACAGAGAGAGACAGAGCATGAACAGGGGAGGGGCAGAGAGAGAGGGAGACACAGAATCAGAAGCAGGCTCCAGGCTCTGAGCCATCAGCCCAGAGCCCGACGCGGGGCTCGAACTCACGGACCGCGAGATCGTGACCTGAGCCGAAGTGGGACGCTTAACCAACTGAGCCACCCAGGTGCCCCTATTTTTTAATTAAATTTTTAACATTTATTCATTTTTGAGAGAGACAGAGCATGAGTGGGGGAGGGGCAGAGAGAGTGGGAAACACAGAATCCGAAGCAGGCTCCAGGCTCTGAGTTGTCTGCACAGAGCCCGATGCAGGGCTCACACTCATGGACTGCGAGATCATGACCTGGGCTAAAGTCGGATGCTCAAATGACTGAGCCACCCAGGTGCCCCCGAAATACTCTATTTTTTAATCATACATATAATTCCCCAAGGAGTTTGAAATGTTAGCAAAGTCTGGAAAATACAAAACTTATTTGTAAACTAAGTTGAAGTTTGGGAAGAGAGTGACTTCC
The DNA here is from genome assembly GCF_024362965.1 of Panthera pardus. Classification (NCBI taxonomy): domain Eukaryota; kingdom Metazoa; phylum Chordata; class Mammalia; order Carnivora; family Felidae; genus Panthera; species Panthera pardus. The sequence goes on from NW_026526832.1 coordinate 24,263,102, forward strand.
TAAATAGAGTTCTCTCATAGCTAATAAACACGGTATGACTGAATTAACATGGGGGGGAGTGGGTAATAAATTGATTAGTTTAATTCTTGTATAGAGTTTTATCTAGAAGGATGGACCTACTTGCCACGTATAAAGGAAACGCTTTAATTCTGTTCACAAGTGGACTCAAGCTGCCTCTTTGCCAGGCCCTGTGCTAGGGTACAAGGAGGGATTGCCAGAATGATTCCAAACTGGACCTTAATATCAAAGAGTTCATGGTCTTCTGGGAAAGATCAACCTCAGACATAAGTAACTGAGAGACAGGCTTAATGTAATAAGAAATAAAAAGCCATGGTAATCCAGGAAAGTAAGAAATATGAGCAACAAAAACATACTTTAATATATAAATAGCTTTCTTTTGATGAGGCATAGGAAAAAGGATTAAATCCAGTTTATAAATCAAATGTGGAAGAGATATAAAATAACCCCAAATGCCCCAACCAGACATATGGGTTTCCATTGTCAGTAGAGTTGGTGACTTGTTCCTACTAGGTCCTACCAGAGTTCAGAAGAGATTACATTGTATTGTTCTCAGTCAGGGGCAGAATTTAGGATCTTTGGTACTAACCTCTGAAAATCAGGCCATTTGGCTGTGTGGGTGATCTGACTCTGCCCAGTCCCTTTTGTCACAATTGATGCTTTCCAGTTTCATTAGGGACATTACATTTCCATGGGATTATTCCTATTTCCACAAGGTGCACACAACTTGCTAATGAGGATCTCAAAAAAGAAAGCTGTGTGCATCTGTACAAATTGAGATCACACCTTCATTCTTGGACTATAGTTGTAATTACATTAAAGACACATTACAAGTCTGTCGCCTCTCATTTCATTTATTGTGTGTGTGAGCTGTGTTGCATCACTTTATCTCCTATTAAATTGCTAGCATTTCCTTTGGACTCTGATACACCTTCTCTAGTACAAAACAGCAGCACACCCAACAGTTGCAGTTAGGAAGTGAAGGGGAAAGCCATGTCCACACAAGCAAGTTTGCATATGGTCTAATAAGCACAAATATACTTTTCCCAATTCCAAAATATGAATTATGAGCATTATGCCTTGGGCTTGTCTTCAATCTTTTTTTAAAGAGACAGAGACTGGTTGGTTTATACCCACTCATATTCACTCTTCTCTGAAGGAGCCAGGCACACCTTCTCCACCACTTCACATGCAGAGTGACAAGGGTGACCATGAGCTCTCAGAGCTTCAGGGGTACCTGCATTGTGGTCAAACAAAGACTATATGGAACCACTCTCTGCAAGATTATTTGAAGCTTTTTTCTGGGACTAGAACTCATGATATTTTCATTTCTATTTGTTTTTAAATACTGAACATTTTCTTTTTTTCTAAACATTACTCCACTCTTCACATTTATCATTATAATGCCTGAGTAGATAAGGCTAATCTTACTGCCCTCACTTTACAGAAGAGAAATAAAGATCCAGACATGTTTTAAAAGTGGGGAGAGGGGCCATATAATACAACTGCTTACTGCTGGAACTACAGTCCAGGTTGCTCAATGGTAGGTCTGGGCTCTCTCCTCTAGTTTTATAAGGACTGGGGACACTGACCACATACCAGGCATTGTGCTAGGTGATGAGAATACCCAGGTAGTGAGACATGAGCTCTGCTCTTGAGACTTCAGTCTGTAAATGGCATTGCCCTTTATATGCCAGGAAAAGCACTGACCTGAGAATTGGGAGTCACAGTTTTACTCTGGATTTTGCCCCTGACAACCATGATCAGCGTGAGCAAGTACTTTAATATCTCTGAGCAATAATAGCCTAGGCTCTGCCTATCCCTTGGTAATTGTGAGATTCAAAGGAGAAAACTCAGAGAATGGAGTTTGGAAAGGAGAAATCATTCTAAAAGTATATATCTATAGTGACAGTAGGGATATTTAGAGCTGTCTGAAATACAAATGTGGGTGGAACACAAAATATATAGGCTTAGAAAGGACTCCACTAATACATACAACTTGAAAGGTGAATTAGTCTATCACAGATGGTGGATCCTAAAACCTTTGTGTGAGCTGATGCCTGGGATCAACAGGGAACAAAACAGTTCATCATCCAAATGCAGACAGGCATACACTGGAAATGCCCTGGGTAAACTGGGAATGGACTCATACTATCAGTAAGGTTCTAGATTTATCAGATTCAGGCCAGGAAATCAGTTCTGTCAGGTTACTCTGATGATCAAATTCCTTTCTGCCTAAGACACTGCCTCTGTCACATCTTCCATGGACCATCTCCACCCCTCTCTGATAACCTCTGTCCCCTCTCCCTTCCTGCATGAGGAATTCAGAAAGACTCGGATCATCCTTAAGGTCTGTGTGTCAATCCTCTTGGTGAAGAATAATCATGGGGGTTTGGCAAATGCTGAACTGCTGGGCACCACTCTATCTTCCTGCATGATTGTATTAATTCCTTTAAAATAATTGTATTTGGGGTGGCTGGTTGCCTGAATTGGTAGAATATACAACTCTTGATCTCAGAGCAGTGAGTTTGAGGCCCACACTGGGGGTAGAATTTACTTAAAAAAGTAAAACAGCGGTGCCTGGGTAGCTCAGCTGGTTAAGCATCTGACTTTTGTTTGTGTTTCAGGCCTTGATGTCACAGTCGTGAGTTCAAGCCCTACATTAGGCTCTGATGCGCTAGGCACAAAGCCTACTTAAAAATAAATAAATAATAAATAAATAAAATCATTGTGTTTTATGGTTTAAATCTTAAGTTCTGCATTTCAAAATGCTTTATAAAGGGCTAGTTTTTGAGCTTTATTCACAGTTGGCTGGCAAAACTGTGATTTCTGCTTTCTGCACAACCATACCGTTTTTCTGAGCCACACTGTACCATCCGCAGTACCAAGTACCAAGTTACCAGTCTGTCTGCCACACTAATCCCTAAGCTCACGAGCAATAGGCTCTATCAAATTCACTGTAGTATTATTTAGGCCTGCATGTGAGAGACCAACAAGAAGCCTTAATGGAATAAAAAAATATAAAACATTAAATTTGAGTCCTCTGCTTGGCTCTTAAGACTATCATAAGTTGTCATTGGTTAGTTCTGGAAAACAGAATCTCAAATATTTAAAGTAATTGATTTTTTCCCTGTGTAAACAACTTCAGAGATAAGCTAAGGGTTAGCATATTATCCTTACATTTCCCTTCGCATACACTGGGGAGAGAAGGGAGGGATGTTTGGGAAGATGCAGTTATAATCTTTCCTGGCAGAAATACCTAATTACACTCAGGTCTTGAATCTCCAAGTTAGCATATTTTGCCCATTCATTGCTCAATAAATATTAATTGGTGGAGATGGGTTATAATTTAGCATGTGTATAATATATAATTTACCTGTAACCTATAATTATCTTAAATGTTCAAATAAGGGAATTGATTGGACTGAAAAGAAAATAACTTATTTAAGTTTAAAAATGTTGTTATGATCTAACTCTTAATAAAATCACCCACCTTCAGACATCATTTCACTTATATAGGCAAACTGCCATTTGCCACGTTCTCTCTCAAGGAAGACAAGATTGCAGTAGATACTGAGCTCAGCTTTGTGTATGCTCTGGAGTTCTCTGGTGTATTAGAAATATTCTGTACTATTTGTCCAGCTCAAAATGGCCACTTTCCATGAGAACTGCATCCTCCACACACAGGAACAAGTCCCTATTAGTACATATTTGTTAATCCATAAATGGCTGGACCAGGGGCAGAGCCTTTTTTATTTGAAAAATTATTATTACTGTTTACCAATGGGAAGATGTACTTTATTTACACCAGCTGCCAAAGGAGCAAGGTGAATATACAGAGTTAGCTGGCTATTTAGAGAAGATTCTTAAGCCAAATCCATCAAATGATCATTCCTAGGAATATGGAATTGGGATTCAATTCAGCCAGCATGGTTGGAATTGAGAGCATATAACAGGGAGATTTTTGGGCATCCACCTTCTGCCCAGTATATGTGGAGAGAAACAGAACAGTCTCAGAAAGAAGAAAAATGGACAAGAGAAGCAGAAAGGTAGAGACAAAGAACAGAGGAGTCCCTACTAAATGGTTTTCTAAAGGCTTTCTATCCCCTCTTTCCATGCCCTTGAAGGGCCCTGCTGCTCTGTGTCCAAGATACACCAGCAACCTGACAATAAATCTATCTTCATCCTAACCACTTACTTTTTTTTTTCTTAAATTAGTTCTAACTGGTTTCTGTTACTTGAAATCAGAAGAATCCCTTCCTAGACCTTTAAGAATACTTAGCTTATTCACCTAAGAGGTAGTAATTCCTCTTCCCCTCACCATGTTTTCCCCACTAAGACACTGCAGTCTTTGCCCACTGTCTACCCCCTAAATTCTATTTTCTGATGAATAAGAATAAAACATTTGTCTAACTTTGTTAATCTCCATTGGTAGTAATGAGAAGTAAGCATGGTCTTTACCTCAGAGACCAGCACTGTTCTAGCCAAGAAAGCAGGAGCAACTGAGTAGCAGCTGCCTCAAGACACCAGCACTGACTCAGTGGTTGGAAGAGAGCAATCAAGGGGCAGAGAGAATGGTCCTGCTCTGGCTTACTCACACACGGACCTGCCCAGATATCTGTGTACACATGAGCACATATATACACGTGTGAACACAATGGCAAAGAGAGGAAGTTCAGAGTACAAACTCATGCTCTCTGTGACATCCTCATTCTCTACATCCTCAGAGCCTCTTACAATCCACTGGAAACATTCGACCAACCAGACCTCCCATGGAGCTTGTAATCAGAATTACCATTCAGATCCATCTTTCAGGGCTCCTTGCTTTGCAGTTCTATTATTGTTTCATAAAACTTTAAAACTTTCCACCCTTCCTTCATTGTAGTCAACTTTAAATAAATTCAGAGTGTCACTTGTTAAAATAAATGACATTTAAACAACCTCAGCATGGTAACTCATTCCTCATTATCATAGAGAGCTCTTCTGAAAGGTCTATAGTACATTACCTCTACGAAATGGATTTTACCTTCAATATTAACCTCATTGCTCAGAGAGGACAGGTGCTAAGCACTCTGGTGAGAGGTGGCATAGAAATGCATAGGTAGATTGATAGAACTGAGCAAGTGGTGATGAACTAAAACAAAAGAAGGGAAAAGGTTTAGGTTAAATATTAGGTAGCAAAGTTGAGCTGCAAGAGAGCTGTGATGATTGAGCGAGTTGCTACAGAAGACTGAAGAACATTTTTTATTATTTTAGCTACTCAAAGCTCACTATGTCTGTGCTGGTAAAAGAAGCCACCTGTGGGGTGTGGCTGATAACTACAGTGCACCTCAGACAAGCTGTTAGTCCAGTGGGAATTTCACAATTTGGGAAACTGAGGCCCAAAGCAAACAGTGCCCTACTTCTGGATACAGAGGAGTAAGTAATGTAACTCAGCTGGTCGGCAACCATGCAGCTCTACGAAATTCTCATAGTTCTTTTGCTTGTCCATTCTTTGCCTCCCCAGCCTTCTCGCTTTTTTTCTCCCTCCTTAGAGTGTGGAACCAACTGATCTGACAGCCAGTACTCTGTCTGTCAAGGTATTTCTGTACCTGCATATTTCCAGCATTATAAGCATCCAATAAAAAAAAAAAAGTTACTTTGTTCTTAATAACCTAAGGAACTGAGAGGCCCTCTACTCTCTCAGAAGGCTCCAATGTCATGGGCCAGGAGTGAGGTTATGGCCACCACACAAGCACATCCATTCCCAAAATAGGCTGATGATCACCTCTGAATTGGTAGTCTCACAAGCATGGCTGCTTCCCTACCTACAACCTCTCTTTGAATCCAAGATGTTAGCTGTGATTTTGTGACTTATACAGACTATGTATAGACTATATATATATAGACTTATATAGACTATATACATATACATATACATACACACATACATATATACATATACACAAACACATATACATATATATAAACATACATACATATGTATGTATACATATATATACATATACACATACATATACACATATACATGTATACACACGTATACATACATATACACATATACCTGTATACATACACATACATATACATGTGTATACATATGTATATGTATGTATACATGTATGTGTATATGTGTGTGTATACATATGTGTGTATATGTGTATATATGTATGTGTATATTTATATATATATATATAGTCTATATAAGTCTATATATATAGTCTATACAAGTCTCTATATATAGTCTATACATAGTCTGTATAAGTCACAAAATCATATATGTATACATGTATGTATATATATGTATATATGTAGGTATATATGTATATGTATATATGTATGTGTATATGTATTTATATGTATATATGTATGTGTATATGTGTGTGTGTATGTGTGTATATACATATACATATATATATATATATATAGTGTCTTGGTCCCTGTTTTTAGTACAGAGCTCCTAAATCCTTTGGAATTTCCTGATAGCCATGGTGCCTTTTTTTTATGTTAATGAGGTGACTTGATGCATCTAATGATGAAGGCTGATTGTCAAGAGGAACCAAGCAGGTGATTAGAGCCTTGGAACTTTTGGTCCCACCCCCAACCTCCGTGTAGGAGAGAGGGCCTAGAGGTTGAACCAATTGCCAATAGCCTGTGATTTAATCAGTAATGCCTATGTAATGAAGCCTCCGTGAAAAAGGATGGGGTTTGGAGAGCTTCTGAGTTGGTGAACACAAGGAGAGAGGGCATGGAAGCTCTGTGCTTCCATGGTGAACACAAGGAGAGAGGGCATAGTGCTCCATACCTTGCCCTATGCTTCTCTTCCACCTGGCTGGTCCTAAATTATAAAATTCATCATTTTATAGTAAACCAACAATCTAGTAGGTAAAATGTTTCTGAGTTCTGTGAACCACTCTAGCAAATTAATATAACTAAAGGATGAGGTTGTGGGAATCTCTGATTTATAGACAGTTGGCCACAAGTACAGGCAGCAACCTGGACACATGCAACAGATTTTGGAAGTCTGAGGAAGGTGTCTTTGGAACCTCTAAGCTATAGCCAGTTTGTCAGAAGCACAGGTGACAACCTGGGCTTGTGACTAGTGTCTGAAATGGAAGGAATGGGTGGGGGGAGTCTTGTAGGACTGAAATTTTAACCTGTGGAATCTGATGCTACTTCTGAGTAGATAGTGTCAGAACTGAGTTGAAGTATAGGACACCCACCTTGTGTTGACAGCATTGCTTATTTGTATGGGGACCCTTGCCCCCCAAAAGTGGAATTGGCTGATGAGAATCCCTTTATTAGCCTACAAGAATACCATGAGGAGTACAGTCTCTTGTACTCTGATCAGATCCTTTGAGCTTGATGAATCTGCTTGATAAATTTTCACTGTGCCTGTGCTATGTGCCCAGTTCTGAACATTGGCTGGTTAAGACAGAAGAATGAAAAGGAACTTAGCCTTTGATTTATCTACAGCCTAGTAGTAGTAGATGGGGAAGGAGGCAAGTTTTACATGCATGAGGCAAAGTAAGATGACATGTCTATGGGCTTTTAATTTACTGCAAAAATGAAATAAAGAAGTCAATGTGGACTTGGGTCTGAAGGCAGCAAGAAAAAGCACTGGATATATGAATAGGTTTTACTTTCATAACCTAAAAAAAAGTGTATAATTTCAAAGAAAAGGACACAGAGATGAAGGTCCAGGGATGGGAATTATGACCTCAGCCCATAATTTACCATGTGACTTAGGAATCGCTCTCCCTCTCTAGATTTCCTCACCTGCTCAGTGATGACACCTGGGTCTTTTATGGCTGAGGAAACACTACTGTGTCTCTGTAGCTCCTCCCTTGTGGTGTCATATGAACAACAAATTCTCTGAACGTTGCCATCTTCTTCCTCAAAACTTCCCTGGGGCCACAGTGACTGGTAAGTCTTACACATTTTCTCACAGACTAAAAACATTTCCATGAGGTCCAAAAACAGTCCAAAGTTTATCTTTGAACTCATACCAGTAAGTGTTTAAAGTAACTATTTACTGGCAATAATGGAAATATTTGAGGTACTCTTACAAAGTTCTAGTTGTGAAATATCAATAAAATAATTGCCTAATTCCAAATCGTGTACTGTTCTAATTAATTCTGCATGAGACATTTTTCCAGCTTCAAAGATTGCTTTACTTGTATTGCATAACAAAATAATGGTATAATTAGGAATAAATTTGTCATTTTTATAAGTAATTCCTTTTTATTATGTGTTTGGAAGCAAAGCACAAGCATGATTAAAGCCCCCTTTAAAAGGTTTTATTAATTATTATGATTATTATGGATAATAAGCATCCACAAGCTGCAGAATGTATCCCAGGCAAGATGCACAAAGCCACAAAACATGGCAGGAGCAGGGATGGATGCCAGATTCAGGCTTCCTTATTCTATGTGGTTCAAGCCTCATCATCTATCTTGTCCCTTGTGTGAGGCAAGAGTTTCACTTTTTGTCTCCTTCTATGTCTACTAAGGCCCCCTCCCCACTGGACAATCCAGTAAGTAGGCCCCTTTGTCTCCAATACTCTCTTGCCTTTACTTACCTCCTCTCCAACACTCCCAGTCTTGTAAAAGTGTAATCAGTCCTCAAAAGTCAGCTCTAAGAGTCTTTTGCCAGGGAGCCCCCTCTGGCCTGCCACTCTGGGCCCCCCTCCTGAGTTATTGCTCCTTTCCTATACATTGGGCACTTAGGCTAGGATAGTATCTTATTTTTGCTTTTTTTTTTATGTCCCCAACACAGAGCAAGTTGTAGGAGGCATTCAAGAACATTTAGCAAATAGATGGGTCAATTAATGACAGAACAAATGAATAATAAAACCCATCTTCCCATTAATATATATTGCCTAAAACCCATGGACTGGACTCTATTAATGAACACAGGTGTGCCAGGAATCTGGTATCCATCCAGCTTTCATAATAAGTAACTGGGGTAGCTGCTACCTAGAATTCTCTCTCTACAATGTGTGAACTATCCTGTTTTTGAGAATCCATACTTTAACTTAAAATATGCCTTACCAGCATTCTCTCTTCAAATGACTTAATGTGAAGCCACAGATTCACAGATAATCATAGCTGCAGGGGCTCTAAAGCACCATTTTCTTTAAGTTTCTAGTTTTACATATGAGAAGAATAAAGACTAAGATAAGGGCAGAACCCACTCAACATCACACCAAGTTAGGGGATATGAGACCCAGGGTTCCTGACTTCTAGACAGAAGCTCTTTACCGTGAACTGCCAGGTCATCTCCTTCTTCAAAAGAGAGCAGAAGCCACTGTACCCACAACTCCCTGGGGGATGAGGAAGGAAGCACATCTCTATAGCTGCTTCCTTTTCTGGGCTATTCCATGTGTTCACAAACATTTCACAGGTGTTACCTGGTTCATAAGACTATCAGGGTCATCAGTCCACTTAATTTATCAAGGCCACTCCTCTGTCTTCTTCTTTTCCTTCCCATGGCCCTCACCCTCATTCCAACCTTCAGTGAAGCCAAAGCCATATGTCTTAGTTTAGGTTTACAGCCTTGTTTTCTAAACGTGCTCTGACGTCCTTTAATCCAGTCCTTGTTTCAATAAGTGTCTGTCCAGGCGAACACAGATAAGTATGAACAGAGAAGGAAGTAGAGAAAGCACTTTTGTTGGGTTGGTCAGATGGGACAGGCCAGTCATAGGTCATTGACCAAAACACAAGATAGGAATACAGTGGTCCTGGATCTGAGTAAACATTCAAAGAGCATATTTAAAATACTAGTTGAGCAGCACCTCATGCAGGAAGAGACAGTAGCAGAGATAGCTGTGGAGGGAGAAACTAATGCTGGCCTCCATTAAAATTATGTAGTACCGGACTACATTTCTTGTTCTTGTCTGCTGCCACCTTCAAGGTTTCCACATGCACATGGTCATGTCTTGTGAGTGTTTAGCTAGAAGCACCCTGAACATCTCAACCCAATGAGGTGAAAAGGGAAAAGAACAGGAAGTTTGAGGAAGGGACCAGAGTCAGGTACTGTTCTGAGAACATTTATAGGGGCTCAGAGGGTCTCTGCATTTAGCAGATGAGGGATAGCTTTCCTTAATAGAACTTATGCTTATTTTCATTCTTTCGTTAACCTTCTCCTGAGGAACTATATACCACTAAAAAGAAAATCACAAACTCTCATTTCACATTTGCCAAACCAAATGTGAGGCACTATTTTACACAGTAGAGTAAACAGCACCCTCTGGAGGAATGACTGGTAGGTTGGGGGAATGCATATCCCAATTGCCTTCTTGGAATTCAGAGCCATCATTTCCAATTCCCAAACCTAACTCAAATCTCATCACTCTCTGCACCTTGCCTGGTTTCTCTATGGCCTATCTTAACTATCCCCTCTGAACACTTATAATACATATTACATGAATCTGTTTAGTAATTCACAGTCTTCTGTGTTTATTCTTTTGACCCACATCCAGAATGTGAGCTCCTCAAGGGGTAGTGCAGCTTCCATTTTCCTCATGTCCAAGGAGACGGAAACTATGCATGCACGCATTCATTCATTTATTTCTCAAGCATTTCTTGAGCACCCACTCTATGCTAGGACTTAATCTAGGCACTAGACTTACAGAGATGAATAAAGTATGGTCCCTGACTTTGAGAGCTCTCAGTCCAGTCAGAGAATCAGCCATGTGGGCATGTAATGATCATACAGTGCAGTAAATGTGCTATAAAAGTACAAGCAAAGTGAGCTCTATGAAAGCACGGAAGAAAGAAGGGCAGATTCAGAAGGAATGGCAGTAGACTTGTGTGCCAAAGCTGCTCAATAAATATTTGTTGATTAATTAGGGGAGGAGTGTACTTCTTTAGGGATTACAGGGACAAAATGTCCTCATTAGCTGATGATGAAAGGAATGTTTTTTCTTATAGTCAGAAAGCTCATGGGAGCTGGCAAGTGATAATCTGTGTATTAATGATAACAAAAGGAAGAAACACTGGCAGAAGCAAAAAGCTCTCAGGCATGTTGAGCATCAGATAAGCCCATTACATTTCTGGATGTGCAGTGCCCTGTCCTGTCCACGGGAGACCTCCTGTCTGTCTTTCCTCCACTTCCAGGGAGATTCTCACACCCAGAGAGAGCCAGATTCCAAAAGTCCACCCCTAGGAACTTCTTCAGGCAGCTGACAGGCAGACAGATGTGCAGGTCTTTCTTCAAGACCCTGGCCTGGCAAGGGGTGGGAGCCTCTCTGTGTGGCCTGGGCTTTGCCTGCACAGCTTATTTATTCTGCAGCATATGCTGGCTCAGCACATTAAGGCAGCTCCAATTTTCCATGTTCGTTTTAGTCGTCCCTTAACTCTCGTAAGTTGCCTTTTGCAGTGATCTTGCCCTTATGGTTTACAAGGGAAGCAGCTGTGATTTTTCATCCTTTGAACTCTTGAGCCAAATGGCGTAACACCACCCCTCTAGTTACCCTCTCCCCTGGATCAGATGACCAACAACGCAGTGGTCAGTAATAAGCATCTTCTGCGAAGCTGGTAATGTGCTTAGTCTTACACCCCGCTCCACACCATCATGGTGCTTCTATGTCCTCAATGTGTCCATAAATCACTGTCAAGGTGTAAGGAAGCACTGACTGGAGAAAGTGAAAACTGTGTTGCTCAGGTGGGAGGAGAGATCTAATCATACATGTTATGCAAGGAATGCTCACACTCCCTTTCAGGTAATTTCTATCACTTTCAGTGGGTTTCTGTTCTTGATCAACTTCACAGTTTTTATGACTAAACCTCTTTTTCTGTGTTGACAATTGTAATCCAGACCTTGCAGTTATCCACATTAAACTGTAAAAGACAGTAGTAGGCCTTATTGATCAATCGGAAGATGTGCACTTTTAATTCTATTTATGCTAAAAGAGCAGCAATGATAAAAGAAGTTTTTACATTAAAACTCACGGTATTAAAACAATTAATTTCCATATAGATCAATGGTCTATCTCTGTAGTAAGAAAATTTTTTAAATCAATATTTAAAGATAAAAATGAGGTCAATATAGTGTCAGTAATCCTTCAATCTTTGGGAGTTCAAGGTTCAAAAGCAACGTATCCAGTAGTGCAAATTTCATTCTTGGTTTGCTCACTGGAACTCTTTAGAAGATTTCATTGTAATATTTCATTTGTCCTTCTAAAGTTTGTCCTTTGGAGGTCTAAATACCACATGAAAATATGTCTCTTAGGACTGAAGCTCATCTCTAGAATCCCACCTGGTGGGGGGGGAACCCAAAAAGAGGGAAATAAACTCAAAGAACTTAGAATATCATGAAATGGCAAGGTTGAAGCAGATAAAGACTGAAATACAGAGTTTTGATTTCATCTGTGGTCTCTGTTGGGTTTGACATTTATTCTGGAAGAGAAATTTTGGTCATTACCTAAGACAATGAGCTTAAGAGGAAAGCAAAGTGCAGACTGGAATACTGTAAACATCGGGAAAAACAAGCTTTACTGAAAAAGAGAAATAAAAACGCGAATTAAGAGAGCAATTCACAAAGGATCATCTCAGCCCCATAAAATGAAGACTTGTTAGCCTCTCTGATTTTGTGCCTGGTCTTCTAGGTATGGTCCAGGCTAATAGGCATCTTGAGAGCTGGTAGCTGGTGCTGCTGTGAGTGGCTCTGAGGCACAGTCACACTTCATCAGTCATGGAGCTGGCCCTGACACCCTTGAGGAGAAGCAAATGGAACAACCTCCAAATGTGTTTGGCCAAGAATAACAATTGCAGAAGAGTTTGACATGAAGAGGAGAGGTGATGTGCTTTGTATTTAGCAAATGGCTAAGACTTTAGAACTCATGGGATGCCTGGGTGGCTCAGTCGGTTAAGTGTCTGACTTCAGCTCAAGTCATGATCTCACGGTTTGTGGATTTGAGCCCCGTGTCGGGCTCTGTGTTGACAGCTCGGAGACTGGAGCCTGCTTTGGATTCTGTGTCTCCCTCTCTCTCTGCCCCTCCCAGCTTATGCACTGTCTCTCTGTCTCTCAAAAATAAACATTAAAAAAAAAAAACTCAAAAAAAAAAAAAAAGTTAGTTCCACACTGCCTTACTGCCTTGGAAAGAGCATTTAGGATACATATGTATATTGTGGATCTGGATGAAGGAAAAAAAATGCCAAAAGCTTGGTTTCAAATGGCCGCACTGGGTGGGGATCATTAGAACAATGACAGAAAGCTTGTATTTAACCACCCCCCAACAGTGCCCAAAGCCAGCACTGTTTGAAATGTGTTTCTCCTACTTTACACCTGATTACCTCTGTGCTTGTGAGTTTTCCATAGTCAGAATGGAGCAGAAGGTCACAAGATTCAGAAATGCAGATCAAATCTGTGATGTCACAAAATGTCACAACTCTGCTGTATCCAGGCTGGACCCTGGCATATGTTCTACTGTTCAAGAAGTAAAGATAAAGCAATTGCTATTTTCCCAAATGCTGGAATGGACACTGGGGGGAAAATTAAATGTGGGGAAAAGATTTTCTTCATCTGAAAAGTTCTTTAGTGTGTAACTAGCTTTTCCTTGACTCTGTTAGACCAATGCATATGACTTCACATCATGGTAGCTGCCCACATGTCAAAAGACTAAAGTTAATTAGGTTCAGAAATGCCTGGGGCCCTGGGTGGCTCAGTTGGTTAAGCATCAGATTCTTGATCTCTGAGCCATGATCTCACAGTTTGTGTGTTCGAGCCCCGTGTCAGGCTCTGTGCTGACAGCTCGGAGGCTGGAGCCTGCTTCAGATTCTGTGTCTCCCTTGCTCTCTGCCCCTCTCCCACTCCCACTCTGTCTCTCTTTCTCTCTCTCTCAAAAATAAACATTAAAAAGGCTTTAAATTAAAAAAAAACAAACACAAAGAAATGCCAGAGCTGAGCTCAGCGAGCTCGACATTAAAAAACAAGGGCGGGGCGGGGGGGGGGTAGGTGTCCAGGGGCACCTGGGTGGCTCAGTTAAGTGTCTGATTCTTGATTTCAGCTCAGGTCATGATCTCATGATTGTGAGACTGAGCCCCCCATGTCAGGCTCTGTGCTGGGTGTGGAGACTGCTTAAGATTCTCTCTCTCCCTCTCCTTCTGCCTCTCTTCCACTTGTACATACACACACTCTATCTCTCTTTTTTTCTCAAAAAACAAAGGGGGTCCAGATGAAAAATTTAGGGCAGCAGGTATGCAGGTGTCTAGGAATGCCAATCTCCCCGGATTATTATCACTAAATAGAGTAGTGGTTCTCAACTGGGGTGATAACGCCACCCCCAGGTAATGTTTGGAGACATGTTTTGCTGTTACAATTGAGGGATTACGGTTGATACCAAGTTGGGAGAGGACAGGGACATTGTTCAACATCTCACAAGGCACAAGACAGTCCCCTGCCGCCAAGAATTATCCAACCCAAATATCACTAGTGTCACAGTTGAGAAATCCTGCTCTAGAATCACTAGAGTATTGCAGAGCTAAGAAGATTTTCTAGCTTTTCTTGGGACACATGACATCGCACTTCACATGATCTAACTAAGGTTTCTATACTCTTCTCAGTTCTCGCCCTCAAGACACTGTTCCTTATTACATCCTGTAACATATGCTTACACTACATATTCATTCCATGCATGTTCCATTTCCCATAATATTCTCAATGGGGCAGAAGGGCCTGTTATACGGAAGAACAGAAGTCAGGGCCTGCCTTTAAAATATTAAAGTTGCTGCTTTGAACTTGGCACATAATTCAGCATTGGCCCTTCTCTCTGAAGCCTTCAGATAATTTATGAACAGATTCTGTTAGTAATACCCTCTCTGGCCTCCTTCTGATTAGTTCAGATGTCTTATCCTTAGGATTAAGTGTGCTTCATCCATGAGGTACTTTCTGTCAACTTGGCACAAATCATTAGTCCTTTATGTTCTAAGAAGTTCCATGTCATAGCCTGCCTTTGTGACCTATTTCACATCCTATCTCCTCAGGGAAGCCTTCCCTACCTGCTCTAGTTCACATTTTTCTCCTTTTTCTGAGCAACAGAGAACTGAGTGTGGCATGCCCTCACAGCCCTACCTTTTATTGAGTGGTTATTGATTACATAAATCTTATCTCAGCAATGCATGGGCGTTAAGGGCACTAGGAGAATAAAAAGAAAAAGGCATTGTCCTGTATTATTATTATTATTATTAATTATTAATTATTATTATTAAATAGCTTTAGTGCTTATCACAGCCAGGAACTATACTGAGCATTTTAGATGTACCACCTCAACCTTAGAAGAACCATATCATTCCCATTTTTCATATAGGTAAGCTGAGCTCAGAGAATTTAAATAACTTGCTCACATCTCTGTGAATCTAATAACCTATGCTCCTAACTAGTCCATTGCACAGCCTCCCTCAAGGTGTTCACAATCTAATGGAGGGACAAGTATATTCACTCAGAGGGGTAAAGCCTCCACACGCCAAGTCAAACTAATGAGCTTGTTGGTGACTAAGCATCAACAGGCTCCAGGCAGACATCCCACTGATGACTTTAATGCACCTTTTCTGAAACCAGCCTTGAGGACTCTGCAAACACGTGGTTCAGTGCTATATAGTCTTATGAATAATAATGAAATCCAATCAGGAACAGAGGCCTTAGATTTTAATTGAGCTATCCTTTAAAGGACTGCTTTTCTCAGTGTCAAGGTCATGTTCTCCTAGCTAAAGCAGTTATTTTATGTGTGTAGCAGAGATAATAGGCACTGGAGACACATTGAGGACATGTGGCATACGGCATGAAAGAAAGGAGGAAATATACGAAAAGCAATCATTGAAGTATACACTATAGACCTTCCCATTGATAATTGGTTTAAATTATTAAAGCACATAAGAGGTTATTAACTAGAGAGAGTATAAATTACTTTTTTTTTTTGCTGAGCATGACTTTTCAAAGTCTCCCAAACTTCCACTTAAAAAAAAAAAAAAAGCTTTAAATTTAAAGTCATTAGAAAAAATATCTTTTAAAAATTATCTCCAGAGTGGATGGATGAAGGGAGAGCAGATGCTTCATGAATTTGAGATCGTGTTACCTGCCATGAGAATATAAAATGTGAAGTGATATTTAAACAATGGTAACATTGCTCAGGAGGTAGCTGACATTGGGTAGGTCCAAAGAGTCATGGTTGCAGACCCCTGGGATTGAAAGCATCCCTGAGGGGCTGGGTCAGGTAGCTGAATAGATACTCTCAGAACTTCAGGGAACAAGTTCTTGGAGCACAGCTAAGTCAGGAGGGAAGGACACCTCTGCAGTGGATACCCTGAGTAGGGACCTGAGACCTGATCTTGTCACCTCCACCAACATGTGAGAGCAGTAGACAGGAAGAGTTGAGACCAGGAGATTTTATGAAGAGGCTCAGCCAGAGAAAAATGAGTGACATACATCTTCCTTCTCACACTTGAGATGCTGATATATGCCCCTGCTCTCCAAGCCCTTCCGGACTTTTCTGCAAATAGGTCTGATGAGCCTGTTCTTATCTAATGCTGCTCCAATCTTCTGGGGCTCTGAATTAGCATTTTTAGGATGTACTGTTCTGGCAAGAGACCCTATATCTAGTAAGGCCAATTATCTCCTTGGATTCTTAGTTCTATCTTTATTCATTAACTCCCATTTCCTCTCTCAGAAATGAGCTCATTTGGGCTGCTCGCCTTTTCTTTGAATGACTTTTCCTCCTTGTGGCCTAAATCCCAGATCCTTTTGCTCAAACTGCCTCTAAGCCTCCTACTCTGCCCTCTTGTTTTCTCACCTCCATTTTGTGTTCATCAGTGGTGCCTTCACTGAAAGAATGAAAATGAGGAGCAAAAATGCTCTCCCATTATCCAGCCCAGGCCACACTCTGCTTTGGCCTGTCAGGATGACAGATATATGATGATTACAGAGCCATATTTTTTAAAGATGGTCATAATGTATCATTACATGAGGTATGATGATATGAAACAACATGCTCCCCGCCTCTGTCTCTCTGTCTCTCTCTCTCTCTCTCTCTCACACACACACACACACACACACACACACTGTGGTGAACACCTCCCATCAACCTTCCCCAAAACTTCTTTTCTTTTTTTTAAAGTTTTTTAAACATTTATTTATTATTGAGAGACAGAGAGACACAGAGCATGAGCAGGGGAGGGGTAGACAGAATCTGGAGCAGGCTCCAGGCTCTGAGCTGTCAGCACAGAGCCCAATGCGGGGCTTGAACTCACAAACTGTGAGATCATGATCTGAGCTGAAGTCGGTCGCCCAACCAACTGAGCCACCCAGGTGCCGCTAAACGTCTTTTCTTTTTTGAAACTATTCCTCTTCCCAGTCCAACCATATTCTTATAGATGCCAATTCCCTTGTTCAGGATCAGACTCTATCCAACATGATCAATGAGAACTTTCCTCAGA
The DNA here is from genome assembly GCF_024362965.1 of Panthera pardus. Taxonomy (NCBI): domain Eukaryota; kingdom Metazoa; phylum Chordata; class Mammalia; order Carnivora; family Felidae; genus Panthera; species Panthera pardus. The sequence goes on from NW_026526832.1 coordinate 24,280,552, forward strand.
ATAAGGATTCTTTTCAAACTAGAAATAGGTAAGTCTTTTCTACTCCAGGGTCAGAATTTCCTCCATCTGCAAGAAGCTGTATTAGAGAAAGACATAATGATGCTAGAAGCTCCAGAAATGGGACATTGAGTTATGGGGACAAAGAGCAAAAGTGTGAGTGGAATTTAAGACCTGGGTTCCAATTACTCTCCTGGCTTTCCTAAATTGGAATATTAGCCTCTTCTTGACTATGTGACCTTACCAGACATCCTTCCAGTAAATTCACTGCTTATTCAAAGCTCACTTTAGTCCCCTTACTGTTGTTTGTACCCAAAGGGCTCCTGAATAACACAGAAATACATTCTTAAATTATATACTCCAATATATTAACTCTATTTATCTCTAAGTTTTTTTTTCTGCATTTTCCACTGAATTATAATGCACTTAAAACTTTCACATGGTATTTAGTCATAATGATATTGTCAGATGATCTACCTGATTAAGAGAGAAGCACTTGTCCAAAGAATAATAAACATAATTGTGGAGGAAGTCATCTATATATGAATGATGCCCACAATTGGATCAGGATCATATGTTTGTCCTTCAAATATTTACTGAGTGTCCAGCACTATCAGAAACTGGAGGTACAGAGTAAGAAAATCTTGACACTGACTATGTTGTGTATGAGCTGGTGGGAAATATGAATACATCAGTAATCATGCAAATACATGCAAAATTTCAATTATAATGAGTGCTATGAAGAGAGCAGAGTGGACGTAAAAAGATATGACCAAATTTTAAAAAAATCAAAAACACTTCCTGGTGAAAAATGACACTTTGGCTGAGACCTGAGTGATAAGCAGGAATGAAATGAGGAAGAGAGAAAAAGAAGGGAGACTGCATATCAAAGGTTCTGTCCAGGACAAAGTATGGGATATCCCAGAAACTGAAGGAAAGCCCCTAAAGTGGAAGGAGCAAGGGAACCACAGTAAGAGAGGAGACTGGAGAAGAGGGTTGTGACCAGATTATGAGATGCCTTGAGGTTCAAAGGAAGATGTTTTGTCTTTTTTCTCCCAACACAGAAAAGCTATAGAGTCTACATGGATGTACTGTCTGTGTGTATGTGTGTTTGGGATGTGAGTGATGAAGCATGATCAGAATTGAATTTTAAGTTTATTTATTTATTCTGTGAGAAAGAGAAAGAGAGAGAGAGAGAGAGAGAGAGAGAGAGAGAGAGAGAGAACACATGGAGGAGGAACAGAGAGAGATGGAGGGAGAGAACCAAGCAGGCTCCACGCTGTCAGTGTGGAGCCCTATGTGGGGCTTGATCTCATGAACCATGAGCATGACCTGAGTTGAAATCAAATGTCAGACACCCAACCAACTGAGCCATCAAGGCACCCTAGAACTGAATTTTGGGACATAATCCTGACCATGGTGTGTGTGTGGGGGGTGGGGGGCAGATTTGAGAAGATCCAAAGAGGACACATGTAAATTAATTACAAATGTCTCCAGAATAGGCATGAGCCAAGTGGAGGGGGGCGGGGAGAGGATGATAGTAGCTTATCCTAGGTTGGTGCTGATGGATACAGAAGAAAGTCTGAGAGGTATTTAGGTGTATAGCCAAAGATCTGTTTTTAGGAAATTTAATTTCTGTCAGAGGCAGGAATTCTTTTGTCACAGGCAAAGAACTTAAATATATAAAAATGAGACATGGGCAAATATAATTGAGCTAAATTTTGTTGAGCCACATTTCTATTAGAAGTAATTAGAGCAAGTTTAACAGCAGAGGTAGGACCCAAGCTATGTACTAAAGAATAGGTGAGGTTCTATGAAAAAGAAAATTTCTATGGAATTTAACAGGAGATAGGAAGTACCCTCAAACTAAGTAATTTAAGGAGGGTTTAAGTAAGGGGGTATTTATAAAGATATAGGCATTGGGTATGGAGATTATAAGGAATGGTGAAGTACCACAGATCTAGTAACCATCCTTAGGATTGATGGAATGAAGTGAGGAAGTGGCCCCTGGGTTCAGAAAGAGAGTGCTGTGTAGACAAAAGTGATGAGAGCGAGCTGATGGAGGCATTTCAACAAAAGATAAAGATTCTGTGATGACCTTGCAGGGTGAGGAAGAGCCAGGAAATGCCACTTCTTCCCTTGCTCTTCCTTCTTCCTCCAGATCTCTGACCTATGCTCCTACTTGGTTCAGCTCAGTCAAAGTCAGAAGGAATGAGGGCTGTTTGGTAAAGTGCATACATGTCAGGATCCCAGGGCACAAAGCAAGTCAAAGAAGGATGGAGAGTCTATCGACAGAGAAAAACAAAAGAAGATCCAGCTTATAGATGCTCAAAGTCCATAAAATAAATCTAATAAATAGGTATTTACTAAATAGTCACTGTGTTCAGGGAATGGCACTGGGAATCTAAGTGAATACTGAAGGAGGTACCAGCCTGTTTGGGAACTATAGGACCTCAGAGTCAAAAAGGGAAGAAGGGAGAGACTATATGGGTATTAGAAACACTGAATAAAAATAGAACTGATAAGTCACAGGGCAAGAGAACAACACAGGGTGTCACTTGGTAGTATGTGAGCAATTACTAGGGATGTATACAGTTAAAATGCACTGGTGGCCATCAGAGGTGAGGAACTTGATAGCCTAAAATGACCATGCAACACTTCTTAATAGAAGGGCAATGATTAGAGCCTTGCTGGGTAAAAATATGCTGACAGATAAAAAGCAAAGGAACAGACACAATATTGTAGGCTAGGAAATGAGTGACTGCAAAATGGCGAACAGAAGAAAAGCAAGTTATGTTTGAGAAATTCGACTATTTAGTTATTACAAAGACTATATAAACAAGCAGAGATCAATTGTGCTGGAAATGTTATTTTATTCATTGATTTGTTTTTCAAACTGAACATCTAGTGTGTGTTAGGCATTGCTCTTAATGCTGGGGATGTAGCAGTGAATATGGTAAGACAAAAACTCTGCAATTGTAGAGATTATATTCCAGTGAGGCAAACAGAATATAAATAAATATACACATTAGGTAAAGATCAGACAGATTTAAGTCTTATGGAGAGAACTAACTATGGCATGTACTAGAGACTGACTAAATGGTAACTATATAGGTTTTCAATGAAAAGTTCAGCGAGTTCTTTGAGCTTAAGTAAGACCTAAATAACGATATTATTCTTGTTCTACATCATGATCAAGTAGAAGAGCATTTCAGGCAGAGAGAGAAATGGTACCTAAGGCCTAAGGCAGGTACTTGAATAATGTTTTATAGGAAATAAATGGCTGGGGTGGCTAAAGCACTGTAATGAAGGTTTATACCAGCTGGCTTGTATAGGCTAGTGAGAGACAACTGTCACACTTTCAGGAAATTTTTAAGCCAGCTGACATCATTCTGGTAGCTTGTAACTGGCCATGGTGGGAGAATTTACAAAAGGGAAATTGGAAAACCCTGTAAACCAAGTTTCCCTCCAGTTCCTAGCCTCCTCCTCCTACCCCCAACCTTCCCATTTAGAGAGCCTGTTCTTAAACATTTACCAGCATGCCATAGGGTGGATATGAGAGGAAACTAGAGAAGTAACCAGGGACCTAACAATGAAGGCTTTAGAAGGCAGGGTAAAGGAGTTTTTTATTTTATTTTAGGAGTGATGAGAAGCCATTAGAGGGTCTTAAGTAGGACAAGGACGTGATCTGATTTGCATTTGCAAAAAACAGTTCAGGCTATGTTGCAGAAAACTGAAAGTAGGTAAAAGGAGGTAATAAGAAAATCAGTTGAGCAACTATTGTATGTCTGGATGAGAAGCAACAGTGGCTTTGATTGGGATGTAGTAATGAAAATGAAGAAAAATAAAAAATTTGAGACCTGATATAGAGGTAGTAGAGTCTATAGTTCTTATTCATGGATTTGATGTAGGAACTTAGGGAATGAGAGGAACCAAGGGATAATTGGTATATGAGAAACTAGGTATATGACAGTGCCATAAACTGAAAGGTAGAGAATTTATGTCAGAGTAGTGGTGGAGTGGGAAATTAAGAAAATTATACTGACTATGTTAAGTTTGATATATGCATATGGCATCCATCTGGAAATGTCAAATAGAGGTAGGATATTCGTACTTGGATTGTTGGGAAGAGGTAAAAACCAGAGATAAAGTTTGAGAGTTGCTCATGTACAGGTAGTATTTAAAACAAGAGTATGGGTTAGATCACCCAGGGAGAGTGCAAGAGAGAAAATGGGAGGTAAAAAACAGAGGTACAGCAGAAGGGGAGGAGACAGCAAACATCAGCTTGGAGGAAAACCAAGAGAGTCTGGTGCCATGATGCCAAGAGAAAATAACTCCAAGAAATTAGAGCCCATTTTGTTGAATGCTGCTGGAGATCAAGTAAGGTAAGAAGAGAAGTCACTTGGACTAGGGCAATAGGATAACTCATGCTCCTTTCAGTAGCAGTGTTAATGAAGGAGTGAAGACTATATGAAGCCTTTTTGGAATAAATTCAGGAAAGGATGTTTAGTAAAGAAGCAGAAAGGGCTATAAAGGGCAGGAGGGAATGACAATAGCTGGAGAAAGATATGAGGGCAAAAGCAGTGTTCGTGGGTCACATGGGTGGCTCAGACAGTTGAACATCCAACATTGGCTCAGGTCATGATCTCATGGTTCATGAGTTCGAGCCCCACATGGGGGGCTCTCCCTCTCTCTCCCTGTCCCTCCCTGCGCATGCTTGCTCGCTCTCTCACTCAGTCTCTCTCTCTCTCAAGATAAATAAATACATTTTTTAAAAACAGCTCTTTGCTAATGTTACTTTTTAGGTAGGAATGATCAGTATGTGTTTATATACTAATGAACTGATCTTATAGAAAGGGAAACTTCAGTGAATAGGGAAAGGGGAGAAATACCGGAGCAAAGTCCTTGAAAAGGCAAGAAAGAAGGAGGTCTAGAGCACAAGAGGAGGGGTTTCAATTCCACAAATATTTATTAAATGCTCCCTATGTGCTATGTTTCTTTGCACGAATTTCTGATATCACATCTGGAATATTTTCCTGCATTATTTGTCCTATTAGATTCAAGCTGCTTAATGACTAAGACTCTATTTTGTTCTTTTTTCAAATCCCAAGTCCCAGCCCAATTTCAGGTAAACAGTAAGACTTAATAAATATTTGTTGAATATGTGTTGAATGAGGCTAAAATGCTTTAACCTAAACTATCACTTTAGCAGCCATGTGAACACTTGATTAAATCATAGGTAGTACTGCAAAGACAGATATAATTAGGAAAAAATAGACAAATTATAGATTTTTTTACTTTAAATTTGACTTGGAGTGACAAAGAAAAAGGTTGGGGCCAGATGGATATGGGAGTTGGGGAAGAGATAGGTCCCTCTGTAAGTCACCAATCAAGAGAAAGAGAGCTCTTTTACATAGGATCAAGTTTAATTCTTGATAAAATAAATGTGTAGTTGTTCCTATATACATATAGTGTATAATGTCAACTTTATAGTAGGCTGTCTTACTGTGCCTTCTCCATAATCTTAATCTCCTGGACCTCCCTGAAAGCACATTTCACTTCTACCATTACACGTGCCCCTGACGCCAGTGAGGCCAAGGTTGATCTTTTTCCTCCAAATCCCAGCCTCACCCCACCACCAGTATATCATATTCTGTCCTACATCATATACTGTTTTCTCTGTTTATTATCCAAATTCTCTTCATCTGTCAATATCCAATTTAAGGCTCACCAAGTCTAAGAATGGTTCTCCAAAGAAAATAAATCAATTTACTTTAATTCTATAGTATTTAGGGAATCAATTTATTTAGCAATTGTCAAATAACACCTGATTAATTTAATTTTGCACAGACATGCTTGTGTGCAAGCGAGTGAGCAAGCAAGCAAGAGAGAGAGAATTCTGTCTGTGAGAATGTGACCTGACAGCAGATGAAAGGTGTCCATCAGACAAAAATTTCACTATAGCATCTCTTCTGCTCTTCCACCCTCAGCAGCCCAGAGAGCAAGGTCAAGGTCTGAATGTCTTGAGAAACTCAGCTCTAAGTGCGGATGGAACATTTTTAATTGTCTGTACCACATAAGTGAAACATCAACCACATCCCCCTGGTAGTAGGTTATTGACTTTGTTCTTTTTCTTCAAAAATATATAAAAGGTATACACTTCCAGTTATAAAATAAATAAGTCATGGGGATGTAATGTACAGCATGGTGACTGTAGTTAATAATACTGTATTGTATATCTGAAAGTTGCTAAGAGAGTAAATGTTAAAAGTTTTTAATCACAATGTGTGTGTATGTATGTGTGTGTGTGTGTGTGTATATATATATATATATATATATATATATATATATATATATACACATTTTCTACTTTTGAAACCAGTGTAATCACGACATCACATCTAGAAAATGAACCAAGGCCACCTGAGAGGAGGAGGCAGACCACTGAGGCTAAGTGGAGAGCTCACAGAACAGCTTCAGAAGACCTGGAACATGTTTAAATCTCTGTAATACCTGTGTGATCTTGGGAGAGTCACCTCCCTTCTCCAGGCCTTGGGCTTCTAAAATGAAAGATTTTGAATAAATGATCCCTAAGGTCCCTCCAGCTCTGTCAGCCCACAGCTCTAGGGTTGGGAATGAGATCTGAGTTTTACTGCCACCCTTTGATCAGCACTGTAGACCATACTCTTCCCTGACACGCTCTGCTTCCTGGAACATAACTGAAATAATGTGGGTGTTCTATCTCTTTGATTCCCCAAACATGAGCTGGAGTCATCACCTCTTCTCATTTAACCTTTCAACAAATAGCTCTGTTTGTTTCAGCCGGGGGCAGTATAAATAATTACAATATAATGTCTTAATATAAAGAGGGACAGATAATATTCAAGCAAATAAATTAGAAAATATCCATGTGCCCATATGGCACCCAGAAATTATTCTCTCATTAGCTACTGGCTTTCAGTTAGTAAAAATGGAAATCAATTTACCAAACCCCACAGCCATGCTAGAAGCGGGACTGCCCTGATATCCCCTTCAGTGTTGTCTCTCTTGTTGGGGTTGGTGCTGGCTAGCAGCAAGTAGCACCCCCAAATCCCACACAGCAATGGGCTTTGCTGTTAACCAGGGCAGATGGCCTCTGGCAATCCTCCCCAGTGCCTGCTTCGACAGCAGAATTGCCTGCCTCTTCCTATTTGTCTCTTTGCTTCTAGTGGCCTAATGCGGGTATTTGTTTTACTAACGGGTTTGTTTCACTCACTTGGTATTAGACTTAGGGATCAGACATGAAATAATTATTCAGCCTACAGCATCTTTTTTCTGGTGCTACCATTTCTAAGCAAGCAGCTAGTTCCTGCAGGGATCTGTGTTACAGGAGAAAAAGCACTCACAGCCTGACTGGAGTTCTGTATAGATGGAGGGAGGCCTAGTAAACCCTTTATCTGCTATTACCTCAAAAAAAGGAGATTCTCCAGCTTTTCTCTGAATTATGGAATTCCAGGAATCAAGCACATGGCTCTGCCATTAATATCTGTGAAATTCAATTCATATCTTGCACCTCTGTGGTGGTGACCTTCACCTGTGCCCACAAACTCCACAGACTCTGTCTTAATCATGTCTATGTATTGAATAAGTCAGGACCTGTACTTCAAGAAGGCCCAGTCCACTGCATTTGGAGGACTTCAATGTCAGGGTCATATGTATAATTTTGGGCCCCTATTCTCTAATTGCTGCTTATAAGAATTGATCAGAAGTATGAGCACTCAAAATTCTTCTACACAGAATTCATTTCATTCTGTTCTGTTGTTACTGTTGCTGTTGAGAATGCCATGTGTTCCACCTATTTCTGACGTTTGTGTGTGCTTGCCAACCTCAGGTCTCAGGATTGTGCTTTAGCTCATCCAATCCAAATGACTCACACCGAGTATTTAGCAGCTGAAGATGTGGGATAACCACAGATAAGTACTTTCAATCATTCCTCAAATATTTAATGAGCAATCATGTGCTGAGTTCTGTGGATAAATGGTATTTGCCTTTCTAGATATCATAGTCCAGCAAGAAAGACAGAAAATTGAATAGACACAATTACTGTAAAACACACCAGGTACTACAAAAGGCACAGCACAGAGTGAACTGAAATCATATGGCAAATCACTCATTCTGAGGAAGTCGGCCTCAGGAAGACTTTCTGCGACACATTCCAAGCCATGCTTTATCCTCCTGTTGATGTCTTCTTTTTAATGTTTCTATTAAGTCAATGCCATCTTTGAATATAATGATGTATTTATCCACCTACACACACACACTATGAGGTCATCCCTGTTCAACGGACTTAGCTGGTAAATGAAGCAAAAGACAAAATCCCTACTCCTAAAGAACTTATAGTCTAGGTATGACACCATCATACAAAAAACACAAACATGGTATCAAGTCTAGGTAAACAGAGTCAAAAGAGTAGAATGCATTCTAAAAACTACTTTATCTATAACTATACACAAGTCAGGGAAGACTTCATTGAGAAGGGCCAGTAAATCCAATCTATCAACAACATCATTAAGTATTTCCTGCGCGCCTTCCATGTTTCAGGCTTCGCGGATGTAAAGGACAAGACATGTAAAGGACAAGACAAAGCCCCAAAGAGACACAGAGAGAGACATAACTGTTTATAATGCAGCCCTCTTAGTCAGATTTGCCAGATTCAAATCTTTGCTCTTCTCCTTACTATCAATATGACTTTGGGCAAGTTTCTCATCTGTAAAATGGGAATAATTAATACTATTTACCTCATAAAGTTATTTTTTTATTTAAATGAGACAATATGATTAAAACTCTTACTATAGTTATTGACTTATATTGAATATCAATAAATGATATTACTTTTGTAGTAAAATGAAGCACATAGTCTAATGGAGGTCCTCTCATCATCTTCTTCCAGGGAAGGATAACCATAGTCACCTGCAAAATAATGAAATCTAACAGAACAAATAAATTCTTCTAGCCAGTGGCTATTGTTACTAAGATACATTGAGCCTTATAACTGAACCCTATAGTGACTGAGGAAGTAAATGTATCTGAGAAATACATTTACTTGACTTAAAAGGTTAATTCTCTCTCCTATGTCAACATACAGAACACAGCATGAATTGAGGCTGCCTTGATCCCAAAGACACAGAAATAAGGAAGGTAGATAGTGTGTTTATGACCTAGCCATCTGCCCTAATGCTTTTAGTCATTCTGACTCTTGTCCAAGGCTGAGGCCTCTACTCCTTACTCCTACAAATGGCATCATTTTCTACTGCTTCGTTGACACTCAGTAATTAAGGGGTTCCTACGATTTTCATCAATTTTTTGCCATAAAGTATTTCCTAGGTCTCTGGAAGCTTTGCACAGTAGTAAAGTCCCTCTTGCAAACCATTTTGCATTCTCTTAATATTAGGGGACAGAGGCATTAGTTCTTTCTGAATATCTCCAAACAGGGTTACAGACAAAATATAAAGATGGCAGAATTCACCTTGGCAAGCTTCTTAAACTCAGGGATTCATGAACAGGTAGACTCAACTTAACATTATGGAACAAAGATAGGCAGGCAGAGACCCTGAAGCAGAGGCCAGATCAAAACTAATGAGGTGGAGAAAGTGGTGAGCAGCTCTAGAGGTCAAAGCAGGAGCAGGACATGTATGGGGTCTATCTTTAGTCCCGACTGAATTAGGTGGGGAGGTGGAACAAAGTCCTTCGAGGAATGTATCCATGAGGATATTTCCTGAAGGAAACTCCTTGGAAACCAACAGCTGAAAAGTTTACTTTCTGTGAGAAATGTAAATTAGAGTTACATTTCTATTTCCAGCAATAAATGAAAATGAGATACACTTGATGGACTCAAACAGGTAAAGTCTGTCCACAAATTGACTCTGGGGCTTGCTGGAAAATCAATACCCATAAGATCTGTTTCATTAGAGGGCAAGACAAGGAGGATCACTTTCCACATCAGTGCCAAGACATGATCTGCAGGGGCTTCACTTTCAGTGGATTAGTTGCAGCCATCTGTAGAAGGACAACTTAAGCAAGGAGGCTGCTGTCTCTAGGGTTGAGGACCATCTATGCCCATATCAAGAAGCCCATGAAACTCCCAAACCAGAGTAAACTCTCCAATTGTCCAGGCTCACACTCTATCTTTGTGTTCTCTCACAATACAGATAAGGAAAAGGCAAGTCACACCACAAGTAGCTGCACTTTTTAAATGTTTGTTTATTTATTTTCAGAATGTGTGTGTGCAAGTGGGGGAGGGACAGAGAAGGGGAGAGAGAGAATTCTAAGCAGGACCCACTTTGTCAGAGCAGAGCCCAGCATGGGGCTAGATCTCATGAACCCTGATATCATAACCCAAGCCAAAATCAAAAGTCAGACACTTAACTGACTGAGCCATCCAGGTGCTCCACGACTAGCTGCATTTTGATGTTCTAAAGAGAAAAAGAAAATGCTACCCCTCGTGCAGGCAGAAGCGGACATAGGGACAGTATGGTTCAGTTAAGAACAAAGGGTTTAGTTTAGCATTTACTACCTATGTGACCTCAAGAGGTTATTTAATCTCAGTTTTACCTAAAAAAATGGAGGTAATGATAGTAGCAATTCCACAGGGTTATTATGGAGAATAAATATAGATATATGAAAAGCGCTCAGAATAATACCTGACACATTAAAAAAAAAGGTTACCATTATTATGAAGAATTGCTCTTTTTTTTCCTAATTTGGGCCTTTGAGAATGACAGCTATGTCCTCCTATGCAGGCCTTTAGATAATATCCTCACCATGACTTCCTTATAGAAGTAAAAAAAAAAAAAAAAAAAAAAAAATCTTTGTAGGAAGCACCTACTTTTCCAATGTTGTCCTGCTTATTCCAGGGCCCTGAATCCATTACACAGGAATATTCATGGAAAACAAGGAGATGATTGCAAATTGTCAACAATTCTGTGCCCAGGACCTGATCTGTGTGCAACCTATCCTGGGATCCACCAAGAGGGAAGGATATGTTCCTCCTAGCAAAGGTACCAGTTTGCTTAGGAAAAACGTCCTATCCTCAGAAAACAACTGGCAAATTCCCTGAGGCCCTGCTTGGTAGACTCTCTCTCTTAGGAGTGTACAGAAACAAGAGCACAGGGTTTCTGACCAGAGATAAAGATTTCTGTCCCAGACATGGAGAAAAGCTGAAGCCACTCAGATCTCTGGTCTGTGATAGGGAACCTATGTCTTCCAAGTGAGCTCAGGAATCACCAGCACCTTCCATTGCTATGCAGAGATCCACTGCTTCCTTCTGTTGCATCTGCCTCCTTAGCCAGAACCTTGCTTTGAATGATGGTTCAAATATCTTCAATCCAGTTAATTCAGATAGCTGAAGGGGACAGTGGCACTAGGTCACCTTTAAATCCAAAGGTGTTATTTTTCTGAACTTATTTTTCAGGTAGCAGAAGTCAGGAGACTAGAGACAGGCATGGCTTCCTCTACCACTAATTTATGTGACTTTTGGCACATTTTTTAAAAATTCTGGGATGAAGGAGTCATCTCTTAAGAGTAAGATAAAGACAAATAATGCAGGTTCCTCCCAGCTTCATGGCTCTCTAATCAAGTGAGGCGGTAATGACTTCCATGAAAACAGAAAGCAAGGAGACATCTAGTAGAGATTCTGCAGTTTCCAAAAGTAAGTCTAAGACAGTTCACTGTCAGAGGTCACTGACTGACAAGTTAACTCTATGACAAATCTGTGATATTTAACAACTGAAGACAATTCCTGGTAACAAACAAACAAACAAACAATAAAATTGTCATATAATTGTCACCCCTTCCCCTCCAAACAAGAAAAAAGGAGACTAGCAATATACCCATATATTTTAAAATTATCCACTTTTGTTACGAGAACTGTATCAAAATTATTTTTCCAATGGCCTCTGTCATGAAATAATAACTCAATTATGAAAAAAACCTTAAGAAAGATTGCATGACAAGCTGAGCATTGGAAATATGAACTTCTGAAATACTTAACTTTATGGCTATTTCTCAAACTTCACTCATGAAGAAGTCTTTCCAACCCTCCTTAGAAATGATCACATATCTGGGGCTTCCTGCATCAGCTATCATGACTGGAGGATTGTAATGGTACATTTCCTAAAATTTTCCATCTCCAGACAAGTGCTTAACTCAAACACAATATCAAACTTCAAACAGGGTAACACAAAGCAGTCCCAGCTTTATTAGCACAGTACATTTGACTTTGCACTACCAAGTTCTGCAGAGTCTTCAAATGGAAACTTTCAAGTGCATCCAAGGAGGAATCATATATCACCATTCACTTTCTCGAATCATTTGTCAGTGGGTTTTGTACATTATCATCAACTCTATACCATGTATTACTTTAAAATAGGTCATTTGAATCTTTACAGTTATGTATCATCTGCACCTAAACTTAGATGTAGACAATGGAGAGCTGCATGATTGTGTGACAATGGGTGATTATGAAACAGGCTCATATTTTAAATTTTATTCTTTGTTCTCAACACTTTATTGGGAAAAGAGGAAATCTTAGTTCTCAACAAGGAATATATAGTTGCTGAATGATGGATGGAATGCTGCCATCTCTTGGTAATCTAGCACACAGGGAAATCGTTTCCAGAGAAGCGATTTTGCATTTTTATTGGCTGAAGGCAATGCAGTTAAGAAGTATAATTCTACTCTTCTGGTGTCAGAACAATCTATAATTGCTGTTATTATTTTTAGCATTTAATGCTTACAGTGCATATTGAAGCTATTCCCTGACAATAATACCATATTAAAAAGAATCCATCACATGGTTTGAATGTCTTTCTTTCATGAAGGAAGGTCTAAATTAGGTTGCCCTAGCATTTCCTCTCACAAATCTGCTTTTGGATCTGTGATGATTACCCGCTTAGTAAAGTTCACAAGCTATGCATGGCCCCTTTGAGTTCTTGGCATCACCCAAATGTTCTCTCTTCCAAATACATACAGATATACAAGACAATGGCTGGCCCCTCAGACTGGCTTTTGGTAAAATAAAAAAGCCAGGATTCAGAAATCCGTAGCTCTGACACATACTGGTCCTACAACTTTAGCCAAGCAAGTCACATCTCCTTAGTATTCTCTTTTGCAAAGGGAAGACAAGCAATCTCTATTCTTCCTACCTCACCATGTTACTAGAAGGATCAAATAGAATTGCAGATGTGAAAATGTTCTGCAAGGAGCAAAGCACTGTACTGAGGTCAAGGATGATAGGAGAAGGAATGGCATTGTTCTTGTTCTTCAGAGATTAATAAATCTAAATAACTTGTATTCGGCTTTGTTCACAGTTGATTACTATTTTTCTCAGAGTTGAACATCTGACGATACCAATAAGACAATATCAACAAGCTGGTAGGTTTACAAGAGGTGGCGTTACCATTTATAAACTGTCAAGTCATTCAAATTTGTCAAAGCATCATATAAACTCATGGCCCTACAGTACAATTTTGGCCGCCCAAACACATAGCATATTCAAGATAGCCTGGAAGGTTGGAGGAAACATCCTGCCTTATTGTCATTATATGTATAATATACCTTCCATAACAGTGATCACTTTATTAGAGCTACTTTCTGTATTATACTATCTTATTCCACAGACTAGTTCCTCCTTGGTTACTAATATGTGCCTCAGCAGAGCTTAACACTATACCTTTGGTGGTATTTGTTTCATAAATATTTTATTGTTATGTTGAAACTAATTATTATTAACTATTCTCCATATTTTGGATGCTGAACAGTGAAGAGGAGTGAGTTAAATTCTAAGTTCAATCTGAATATTAGGGGGGAAAAGTACCCATCTTGGGAAAAAGTAGAATTTTTAGAACAGAAAATAAACTGAGACTGTCACAAACCAGTGTCTTGTCTGTATTTTTCCAAAGTCTGAAAATATTTTGATGGGAAATAGAAAAGGCATGTTTATTTGGGAGTAGTAGGTGATTTGGGGGGACAGGAAAGCTTCATTATGCATGCTTCATTATGAGGCAATACAATGGAAAGCTACTGCTAGCACAGACATTGGGATCCTGAATTGTACCAGAAAGAGTATACTTCTCATAATAACACATTTAATAGGCTCACTCTAAGCTGCATATTTATACATCTGGCATATTATATTAAGTTGTGAACTATTCATTTAGAGGATCATGGCAAACATTAAGTAGAATGGCAACTAACATAAAAAAGATTCTGGGGAAAAATGACAAGTATGAACAAAGAAAGATACAAAAGAGAAAACATATTTTCAAGAGATATGTCAACTTTATTCAGATATTAGAAAACTTTCCTGTAAAAAATGTTGAGAGTTGATACATAAGTCCAGAAAGTAAGAAGTAATGTCACTGGAAAGAAAAGACAAGGAAGTATCTTCTCAATCTACAATAAAATAAAATAAAACAACAGCAACCAAAACTTTCTAATGGGGTTCTCAGATGTCCAAGGCAGAGATGAGCTTCTTGCCCCAGATGTATTTTAGGACAGGACAGAGGAGGCTGGGGACCACCAGCAAGATATAAATAGAGGATTCCTTAATGGAGCAAAGGTCCTCCCTAAGTGAAATAATAAGCTCTCACATTGTAAAATAAATACGCACTATGAATATAGTATTTTCCAATGATATATTTATGAATATGGAAGATGTGTTATTAAACACATGGCTTGAAAAAGAAACAGGAAAGCAGAATCCTCAGCAGTGAAAAAATAAAGCAAATTTGCAAATTTTGACAGAATCCCTAGATATGACTCTAGCTTGCTGCTGCAGGGTCAGCATTTATGTACTAGCTCTATGGTATAACATTTAACTAGGTGCCATCTGTAATCTATAGGTAGGGAGGTCGCCTTACATATAATCACTAAATGCAGTCCTTCATCAAGGTGAGTTTGTCTTATATTTAGATAAAATGATTATAAGTGTTTGCTTTTGAGATTGTAACATCCTCTGTACCAGCTCTCCTGCCTAGTACATAATTAACCTGTCAACCCACCCTGCAGTAATAAGTGTGATAGACAGGAAATATATTAGGAAGGAACTTTCGTGTGATGTGCTTTCAAGCCCTCCTTTATCCTTCAACTATCTTTCCTTTTAATTAGCACTTGGGTAACAGCATACCATAATGAATTACCATATTACTGTTATCAATAAAAATTATTTTGGGTCTAAAGTAGTCATTAAGATGAAATGTGTAAGACCTGTTCTGGATAGTTTGTAGGGAGATAGCAGTTGGAAATCAAATCTCTATTTTCTTTATTAATTTTAAAAGATTCACATAATGTTCAGATTTGTAAATGCATATTTACTAAACATAAAGATGTACGTGTATGGGAGATAAAGAAAAGAGAATAAATGCATGCATTTGGGGAAAATACAGCACTGACATATTAAAGAAGACATTTTTGTGAAAGACGGCATTTGAGCAAACACATTTATCTCTGCTACCTCTCTAGAAACTCAACTAAAACAACAGTAAGAGGACTATTTGCACCCCAAATACAAAAGGGCTGGCAGAAAGGATGATAATAACCAAATGCTGCAAGCAACAAAGCAGAAGAATGAGTGAATCAAATTTATCAGATGTGAGCATATTGAACACTGAATTGGTAGTAGAGAAAACAGAGGAGTAACTCCATTTATCTCCCACAAAAAGTCTTCTGTAGGCGGAAGAATTGCCAATACCAGCTATCTAGAGAAGGGATGAAGAAGAAAAAGATTAGGTAAAAGATTTTTATAAAGCCAGATCAGAGATTCCCTTCTCCTCTTAGATCAGCTGGGCAACTTTCCTCCCATACCCTGCTAGCAGATGGAGGTGGAGGCGTTATCCCTGGAGACAGTAAAAGACCAGACAAAGTTGAGAGGAATGATAGGATATGCTACTCTTCTCCCACAGGCTCTAAGACTGTCGGCAGCTAGAATTATACAATCCAGGCAGAAAATTTTGCAGTCCAGGAGAAAAAACTTCAAGCTCCAATGAAAAGCCTTATCAGTTCCACCTATGATAAAAACCTATCAACATGCACACCTGAATAGCATCTTATCAGATTTTTGTGTCATTCTCTTAAAAGAACATGCAGTTAAAAAAAATAATAAAATCCAAGGAAAATATGAAAAAGACAAAGAACAAAACAAACAGTAAAAATATATTGGGAAACAAACAAAAAACCATCTGAGAGCAAAAATTAAAAACAACAACACTATTTTCATTTTATCCTTAGTGAAATATAAGAAGATAATGCATCCCCAAATAGTAACAGACTGTCACACAGAGAATGGCTGAAAACGAATGCAAGAAGGCAAAACTTAAAAGCTGAATAAATGGACTGATTGAACCTTTCAGCTATGAACAGTTGTAGGTGTCTTCCAGAAAGTAGATGGGAAGATGGGGACCAGAGAATAGAAATGAAGATAAAAACAAAAAATTAAGATTGCTATTAGGTTAAGATTACTATAAGAGATTTCATATATAAATAGAGAATGAAATAATTCAAAAGGAGCCTCCTAGATATGATTTTCTGAATTCTCAGAATGAACAGGATCATCAAATTCCATGAAAAATGAGTAAAATATACTATAAGGCACAACTTAATGAAATTTTAGAACACCAGAATAAAAAAGAAAAATCTGAAAATTGAAGAGATAAAAGAAAAAAATAGCAGGCTACTTCAAAGAATGGAGAATAAGAAAAGCTTCACAATTCTCAAAAGTAGCACTTGAATTTGTAAGATAAAGGAACAAAGCCTTTAAAACTTTGAAGAAAAATTATTTCCAACTTTGAATTCTTTACTCAGCTAAACTCTCACTTAAACACGAGTATAAATAAAAGCATTCTGAGACATGTAATGTCACAGATTTGCCTTCCATATACCCTTTCTCAGGAAAAGTGCTAGGGAAGGTGTTACACCAAAATAAGTAAACCAGGAAATGAAAAGACATGGGATGTAGGAATCAAGGCAGATAAAGGAAATCCCCAATCTGATAGTGGGAAGAGATGTGGTAATAAAAGTTGTATAGCAGTACTAGAGTCAAATGTGTTCCGAATGAATGAAGCAGTTACAAATATATATATATATATATATATATATATATATATATATATATATATATATATATACACACACACACATATATATACATATATATGTGTCTATATATATATATATATATACACACACACACACACACATATATATATTTCAAGAAGATGAAACATGATCACTATGTTTGTGTTTTAACACAGAAGAGATTTATTCATCATAGGTAAAAGTTTAAGGATGAATTAGTGGTAAAACCACAGAATATTAAACAGAAAAAAAAAATAAGACTATTCTTAATCCCTGAGAAACCATATGAGTTTTTTAAGAAAGAAAAAGTAGTCATGATACAGTACATGGCTTAATTGTGAATAATACTGACACGGTCATAATTTGGATATAACCAAAATCAAGTCATAATTATAGGGGCAGGATGGGGGGTAGGAAGTGAACACGTGGAAGATGAGCAGCAAACAAACAAAACAAACACGCACCCTAGCACTTTCTCTTCCACAGTGGGAAGTCAACAGATAATGTTTTAAATGGTAAAATCAAGGAGTATCAATATCAGTGTGGTGTTAACATGAAGGTAGGTACCAAAGGAAAGCAAAAATATTTGAAAGATGCCATTTTCGGAGCAGTAATTGAATGGGAGTGAGAAGACTATCATATCTTCATAATCCATCTTGTAGAATGTGTGTCTTTACGCGCTATATGGGAAATAATAAAAAAAAAAAAAGTATTGTATGCCTACAAAGTTCAGACTCATAACTGCACATTCTCTTTTGACAAGCCTGAAGCTAGCCTCAGGGACGGAAGGACCTTGTTAGAAGATACCAGTGAAGGTAACATCTTCATGGAGCTATTTTGGGGACACAAAGCCGCCAAGGGAGACCAAAAGTAGACAGAGGAAACAGCAGAATTAAGAAGGAAGGCTTAAATCCCACTCCTCATTTTGCAGAATGAGAAATGTTCTCATTTATTACTCCCCATGAGATAAGGGTATGGAAACACTTTATGCTTTTTTCCATGACCTCTGATGAAATGAGGAGAAGGCACCACTTCTGGGGATATTTCCTCTTTCTGCATGGATTGCCCTCAGGACAGGGGTGTCCTCTGCATGTCCACGGGTATGCATTCCAGGCAGTGTCTACCCCTGACACTGTAGAGGGAGACCTACAGTTTCAGGAATATGTTAAGTTCCAGAGAGAAGACATATCATATAGGGTGATTATTGAATAACTATAAATTCTCCAATTCACCTTTATCAGTAATAAAACTAGCAAGTTAACTTCAAGTGTATGATTCCTATATCTTATATCTCAAATTACTTCGAACTCAGGAGAAAAATAAAGAGGCTGATTTCTTGTTTGTTTGTGTGTTTAAAGTTAATTTATTTTGAGAGAGAGTAACTGAGAGAGAATGGGGGAGGGGCAGAGATAGAGGGAGACAGACAGTATCCCAAGCAGGCTCCATGCTGTCAGCACAGAGCTCGAAGCAGGGCTTGACACTGGGCTCAATGCAGGGCTTGAACCCATGAATCATAAGATCATGACCAGAGATGAAACCAAGAGTAGGATGCTTAACCAACTAAGCTACCCAGGAGCCCCTAAAGAGGCTATTTTTACTGAATACCCACTTAATACCCAGCAGACAATATTGCCTTCAGGCACACTGAATATTCTTTGCCAAGTGATAATGCTGGTCATGATGAGTATAGCAGATGCTGCCATGTGCTCCTGTCAGAAGTGAAGAACTTAGTTCTTAGCTACAGGGAGTGTTGCTTCTAAACAGCCTTCGTCAAGAATTGCCTCCTCCCAAAAGAGAGCTGCCTTACTCAAAGATACATACCCTTGCAACACAAACTATATCCCCTGACTGGTTAATTCAGGGGTAACCAGCCATTTAACCAAACTCTGGAAAACTCTAAAGGACCATCTTAGTATCAGAGCTCTCTATGAGGTCAGCAGAAATTTGGATTGAAATATATCACAGCATAACTTCTCCCTCTGACAAAGCCTGCTTCCTTCCCCATGCTGCCCAATTCTGCTTCCTTTAAAAGATGATTGCAACAGCATTCATAATAAGTTTCCTGAAAACTTCTTTCCCTTTCAGAATTGGATCCCAAAGAAATTCAACTTTCAAGAGTGAGTAATATGTTATTGGATAGCTAAATCCTCCTAGGCCATTGAGGATTATAACAGTTAACACTGTTTACTATGCATTAGTTATTCTGTTAGGCATTTTACATGTATCAACCGTTTTTATGTGTGCATGTGATAACAATACAATAAATAGGTATTATGATCATATCCAGGCTGAGGACAGTGCATTTTTGAGAGGTTAAGTAACTCACAAATACCTGATCTGATATATTAATCAAGTTATCCTGTCTACAACTATCCTCTTACCCTCCTCACTAGAACTCTCTCTTAAAGCAAATGCCAATTTCTAAATATCTGGCCCTTTAAGACTGTGAGAAGTTTGCCAAAGAGGAGCTCTCCTCAGCTAAATTTTCTCTGCCCTGTACATCTTGCCTTAGCAAGTACACAGTTTGGACCTTAGAATCACAGTCCCAAGTCCATCACTGTCTTCTTTACATAAACTAAGGAACATTAATTTTTTGAGATTGTGTTTCCTCCATTAGCCTGGGATAGCTGGGTTGTTCTGTGAATTAATTAGAGGAGAATGTGACAAAACAGAAGTGGGGGGAAAATATTTCCTCTCTTTTAATTTCTATAGTTCCTTTTTTCTCATTTGAATTATGTATGGTGCTGTTCTTTGAAACTAGGTCTTTCTGAAAGATTCTAGGCTTTTAATCCCCACTCACGTTCCTAGTAAGTTCTCCATGGTACTAGATGCAGTCCTGCCCAAAGAAAATCATGCATAGACCATTAGAACTAAAAGCAAATTTAGAGATGATCAGTTTTGATGTCCAAAGTGATTTTGGCCTTTCAGTGACTCAAGAGATACAGACTATCTCAGATGTTTGATATGGAGAAATTTAACTTTTATAGATTTGTTTAGCTTAGCATAACTCAGGGTTTGGGTGGAGTGGATGTAGGATGTCCTATCTGCATTCATAGATGATACTCGAAACCACTCAGTACTCTACAACTCAGTTATACCAATGATCATTTTAAAACACAGTACAGCATTTTGACACAAATCCAAGACTTTCATCTACATCTAACCCTCCCTCCCTAACAGACAACTTAAGTGTACTTGGTCTCTGCCTTTTTTTTCCTATTTCCAAAACTTTTCCTATTTCTAAATATATACAGTTGGGCAAACAGGTTCCTGGATGGGATGTGTATGACAAGTTAGGAGACTCATTAGCTGGCTGGATAAGTCTTACCTATATTTTGAGTCTGTCAATGTGTAAAACACCACTATTCTACATAAATATAATGTGAGCCACATGTGTAATTTTAGATTTTCTAGTAGCCACATTAAAATGTAAAAAAAAAAAGGTTAAAAATTAATAATTTCACAGCCCTAGATATCCAAAATACTATCATTTCAACATGCAACCTATATAAAAATTAGCAATATATGTGTTATATGATTTTTTTCATACTAAATCTTTGAAATCTGGTAAGTAATTTACACTTGGACTAGCCACATGTCAACTACTAAATGGCACATACAGCTAGTGGCTACTCCACTGGAAAGTACAGGTATAGAGTCAAGACTAAGACCATGACTTGAGCCTTTTCTTTATAGAAATCTGCCATTTACATGAGGATTGCAACTTGTGCTGAACACACAATAATGAAAAATTTCCAGCAACTACACTAGTCCTGACCTCTCAGTCTCACTATTCACGTTAAAGTTCATCTTTGTCCCAACCCAACCTTGATTTTCCAACCTTATCAAATTTCACTAACCCACTCCTACAAACTGCATCCTAAAATAACCTAATTCAAGAGGGAGAAATTATACACACTCTCCAAAGAGAAAATAATAAATCAGTCAACAATATAGCAGAGTGAAGCACACAGAACAGGGCTACACATGCCACTTCAGTCTTGGCTTTACTTTTTTAGAAGTTATCTGTCAGAAGTTGCCTGAATCGTGTTTACTACCTTAGAATAGCAATTCAAGTGGTGCTTCCTTCCTTAGAACCTGCTGTGATTACTTACTCTCCTATACCACTTCTCAAATGACTGTCAAAACCTAAAAGGAGAACTCAGATGGCCTCCAGGCTTTAGAATTTCAGACAGGGAGAACAGTGAAAGCACCTCTCTTCAATCATTATTCTGTTTGCAGAAAATGAACAAAACTCATGAGTAAACAAAAGTTTCTAGGCTCCTTCTCTTCAGACTTCATGATAGCAACAGTTTCATGTGTGTGCATGTGCACCTGAATATGTTTATCTGAATGCATGTTTGCATTTTATGATATAACCTTCTCCGTGGAGCTCAGAGATGAGCTGAATTTATACATCTTGTATGCATATCATTGGAATTTCAGAATTAGTACCTTTTTTCTGCTAGGTCAAATACAGAAATGTAGATATATAGAGTGATGGCTCATTGTTCAAGTATTAGAAAGTTATCTATTTTATATATCAGGCTTGTCCATATAATTAAGTTTACTTTGGCTTGTTCTGTTTCATGGTACTATACCACGTGAAGTAAAGACTACACAAACCTTGGGAAGCACCCCCATTTCACACATAAGGAAACTGAGGCTAGAGAGGTGAAACAAATTTGGGCTTGGAACTGTTATTTATGTGCTGTGTTACCACAGATTTTGGCCATTATACTGCATTGTCCACATACTAAAACCCTCACTGTTCCATTATTTCTAATGATCTCTCCTAAGAAGCTTAACGTTACTAGCCATACTAAGAGTCCTCTGTTCTGAAGGTGGTGTCATATCTCACCAGAAGGCAAAAGGACACAGGATTTGTGAAAGTTCTTTTGCTTCTTAGAAATTTGTTTAACTAATTTCAACTGCTTTGTGTGGATGAGGTGACTGGAAACATGACCTATGGACAAGTGAGGCATTTCTTTATGACTTATTCACAGTAAGGAATGGGACCAAAGCTCAGAACAGTAATTCTTGAGTCAGAGGTTAATCACCTTTCTTGTGATGTGAGTTAACTGAAGGCAAATAAGTAGCTCAGTTCAAATAATTTAACAAATATTTCTGGGATTACATTATCCTCAAGACATTATGTAAATATCTATCACCATGCATACATATACGATTGTGTATTCCTTTGAATATGTATCTATCCCTTTGAATACAAAGATGACACAAACATTCTACCATGGCATTTTGAGTCTGCCAATCATTCATATTCTTACCACATGCCCCTTATAACCGATAGTACAGCTTTGGGCCAGTGTTGAGGGCTATAGCTCATAATAGCTATGGAAAATTAGATGCTGTATCCAAGGAAAACAAACTGAACTTGTTACATAAACAAAATTGTGATTTTTGACTTTATTTCTACCACATATTCAGTATATATTGTCATAAATAATCAGATATCACGAAAATGAAAGTAGAAAACTGTTCTTTGGATTTAAAAGTATGTATACATTTCATCAATCAAAAAGTATTGATTAAGCTCTTACCTTATACAAGGCCTTATAAAAGGACTAGTGTTGTGAGGAATTTGGAATATGATCTTCATATGTAATAAGGAGTTAAGAATAGAAAGAACTAAAACTAGGAAAATGAAAATTGAGATCTTTATTTCAAGTTTTCTGCAATACCCATGAGAGGATCAATCTCAGCCCTTATGAACAGGATCATCTTGCCCTTGATGCTAGAGGCACTACCCAGAGCCTTGGCATGGAAGCAAAGCTCAAGGAGAGCCACAGCCCTGACAGTCCCCCAACCATAAACTCCCAGGTGTGAGGGACAGGATACCTCGGCCTTGTCTGTAAATGGATCCCACACAGTTTGTATTTATACACAAGGATCACTGACCTTTCACTGTCTTTAAAATTTTCCATGGAATATGTTAGGAGTTAAAATAAAATCCCATACCCACCCACCCCAAAATCCTACACACCAAGAATTAAACCCTGATGAGTGATTTGCGGATAAAGTACTTTCATTTCTAAAGTTCAGCCCAGGCATATTCCTTCCTGTGTGGTGTAGATTAAGAAAGTCATAATTTACCTCAGTTTAGTTAATTTTTTTGCCTCTAATCACACACGCACACACAAAAATGTGGTCTATTTACCTTTACTTTGAATCTTGCCTGGTCCTATGATTCCCTTTAACCAATAAGAAATAGCAGAAGTGCCACTGTAAATTTCTCAGGCCAGGCCCTAAAGCTATCTTCAACTCCTACTTTCCCTTAGAATTCTACTGAGATCCATCATCATTCTGTGTGGAGCTTAATCCAAGTAGAGAGGCCACAAGAAGGAGGATCAAGGAGGAGAATCAAGGAGCTCTGGGTGACAGCCCAGCTGAGCTCTACCTGACCGATCTGGACATTACAGTCTCACTGTACCTTCAAAAGAAGCCCCAACCAAAACCACATACAGTAGAAGAACTGCTTAGCTGATACCAGTCAGACACAGAATTGTGAGAGATTACAAATGATCACTATTTGGAGCCATTAAGTTTGGGAAGTGGTTTATGTCTCAATGAATCACCAAAGCAATCCCCATCTCTACTAAGCTTTTAGCCTCAGTTGGGACCTGTACTAGACTCAGTATTTTGGAAATACATTCCCAAGGGTCTGACACATATTAAAGGCTGTATAAATATTAGCTGACTGTGTGTGTATATAATCCACTTCTGTTACACCACAAGAAAGTTGCTTTAGAAAAGTAACTAGTAACCTCATGTCCTTAGTGTTTTTAGATCACTCAGGGATATCATAATTCTTTCCTGGTGACCACAAAAACAACTTAGAAGAACTGTAGAAAGGCAACATTGCTGCATACATTTTTATATGTTCCTGCTATTTACATCTCTCACCTGTGTCCCATCAGCTCTCTCTAGGCTCCACATCAATATATGCAACTGAGTTTCCTGTGGGGTTCCCATTTTCAAGAGTAGGATAGAATGTTTACTTTCCTGAAACTAGGTTGTCTCAATGACCTAAACTCCAGAATTCAAATAGGAAAGACTCTGATAAGGAGGCTGAATTGTCAAAGGACTGTAGAGAACATTTCAGAGGCTTGTTAAATGCATAGATCATTCCAACGATAATCACAGATTAGGACCTTTCATTCATGCAATTTTTTTTCTTTTCTATTTCAATAGGTTTCAGGTCTTTTCTATACATGTTAAAAGCACAAGCATCTTCCTTTATGTTTTACTACACAAGAAATACTGAAGACCCTAAGTAGGGGGTCTTTTAATGAACTGTTTAAACAATATAGCTCACAATTGGACAGTTTCTTACAATTTTGACAGTACTTTTTAAACACTGTCTCCTTTGTTTCCGTCTCTTTATGAATAAAATGCTTGCTCTGGGTCATTTAGGGTTTGCCTTCTAAGGAGGGTAATTGTGAAAGGGCTATTGATCTAGCAGATGTTCGCCGGCTTCTCTCAGATGTTTCTCTAGTCCATTGTCTGCTCTCAGGCATTTGTAAAGGCAGGAAATATACAGATGTATTTTATTCTGGGACTTGTAGTAGCTAATCACTTTTCCAACAATCATTTTGAAAAAGCAATGGCATCATTGATGCTTTACAATTATGTAAATCCATGAAGGAGGAAATACTGCCATCCTTTCCTCTTCTGTGAAAGCAGAAGGGGTTGGAATATATTTGGGTGTCAAGTGGGCCCAGGTGAGCTACCTGATTAACAACTCCATAGTCTCTTATTCCATTTGTGATACTGGAAGTGAAGACTCCACCTTTGATGCCTCTTCCATGTTCGAGAAATACTGCCATCATTATGGAATTAAATCACTTGGTAACCAGGTACCGCAGCTAACTGTATAATGTGACTTTACTCACTCCCTGCCCCCAACATCACTCCCCTATGAGTGCTTCCATGGAGAATTTCTGGCCATTTATACATTTTTTAACATAAACTACCACTTTCCATCCCCATCCTGAAGAGGGTGATTATGGTGATTAGAACCAGAGAAGAAATGAAAAAATAAATCACAGAGCAAAGCCCTGGAGAGAGACCTCATCACATCATAGGGTATTTACTCTGAGACAGACCCCAACTTTGTACCCCAGCTCTGACACTTGGTACAGTTTAAACCATCAAATGTCTCAATTTCTGCATTTTTAAATTGGAATAGTAATGGTATTTAATGTATGAAGTTGTTATGAGATAGCAAGTGCAATGTGCTTAGTATGTAAGTATTCAACAAATTGTTATTATCCACCATACATTCCACAAGTACTGCTTCAGCAACTGGCATGTGCCAGCTCTGTGCCAGGAGGTGATAAGGAGGTTAGGACACAGTTTGGCCATGCAGGGGCATAGAGTCTATTTAGGGAAGTATGACACACATACTAGAAACATTAAGTAGCACAAAAAGTAAATAAGAACACAAGGGAAATATACAATGAGTGGCAATGCATGTGGTCAGAGAAGACTTCTTGGAGGTGTCAGACTTTGAAGAAAGGGCAGATTTTTATTAAGTGGTAGAGGAAAGAGAAAAGAAATTCATGAAAACAGAGTTGTGTGAGCAGGGACCTAGATGAAAGATCACCCTTTGAATAAAGATCTAGATGTGTTCAACATGTTTGGGAGAAACTGCACTTTCCAGCCTCTTATATTCTACCCACCTATAAAATAAATCTCTTGTGCTTCAACTGATCATTGTACTCTCTTTCAACCTCAATACCAAAATGGGTGTAAGTAAACCCAAGTGGCCAATGACACAAAGAAATCCATACTTTAAAAGTAATGGGATGCAAAAGAATAGCCTAGGAAAGCATATAATGAGGAAGTCACAGGCAAATAGGGAGCTGCATACCAGAGGAGGTAATGACCTGGGTGTCACCATTTCTGCCATCAGATGAATGAGAAGAATTCTCTTGTGGACAGCATGAACGAACATGAGATCTGTACATACTTACACTGGTGTTTGGCCCCTGGTCTTGTTAATTCCTGATTTCTTCACTGACCCTAATACTTGGTGACTGCTTTTACACTGAATTCTGGGTGGGAGAAATTAGCATATAATTAACAATTAAATGATATCACAAGTTTAGCAAATATGATACTAAAAAAAAAAAAAGGTTGATATATTTGAAATAAGTTCATTGTATTCAAAAGCCAAGCTAGTTTGGGAACAGAATGAGTGTTATCTTTCTATTCCAAGGAGATTCCAATGGCCAACAGTCTTAATGCCTTAGATGGATACGCGCCGACTTCACCTAAAGCACAACAAAGATTTAGCAACCAAAACCAAGGCAGTCTTAGCCGAAGCATTAAGCACATGATGTAATAATAAAAAATAAAATGTTTTAAGGCTAGGGAGAAAAGAACCCTTTTGATGATGGAAGAATCAATTTAAATTTATTTTTTAAGTCATTTTGGCTGGATGGTGTTTATCCAGAGACTGTGGATGAAAGCAGATTGGGTGTTGAGGGAAAGCAAGGGTTCTTTGCAGCCAAAAGACTCAAGACACATTTTCCTCAATACTGTTTTGGACTTTATTCCCCCCACAAGCTTTCAAATTTCAATCACTGCCCCACTGAGTCTGGGGAGAAATTGATAAAGAAAATAATATAGCAGACAATCACAAGTGAATTGAATTTGAGCACAATTGAGATGAACTGCAGTGTTTAAAAATAGAATCATTTCAGAAATGGGCTTAAGGGAGAGAGAGCATTTTTCTCTTATGTGTTGCTTAAATGTTGAAGACCAGAAAAAAAGGAAGGAATTAGAAGGGTAGGCGGATGGGAGGAGGAAGGTTGTACACTGACTTGGCTAAATGTTTATTTAATTCCTCTCAGCTTTTTCATTTTCTGGACACTTCTTCAAACTACCTGAACAGCATTAGAAAGGGAAATTGTTAAAATAAAATGATGTTGCCTATAATCACAAGTGAATTGAATTTTTCCACACGGGCTGTGGTGCGTAAAAGCCTTTTCTTTTTAAGATATATATATGTCTGTATAAAATCACTGAAGTTTTGAAGAGAGAGAAACAGAATCACAAACTCATAGACTTTTAGAAGTGAAAGGGACCTGAGAAATTATCTTGCCCAGGTCCCAAATTGGGCTGTACCCTCAGGATCCTTGGAAGAACTTAAACAATATTATTTCCTGAAGCTACTCAAGATATATTGAACCAGACTCTCTGAAGCTGAGGCTCCACAATGGATAGTTTAAAATCTCTCAAACAAAACAAAACAAAACAAACAAACAAAAAAACCTTAAAAAGTCAGACTGATATCTAGAAACTACTGACTCAGTACATCTCTCATGATTTACAGGAGAGGAATCTAAATGTCAGAACATTTATATGGGTATTACGTGACAAAGCAAAGAACTGAACCCAGAATTCCTGAATACAGATTCATTGTACCTTTCACTACTCCAAAAAGAGAGGAATGAAAGAATATAAACAATTCTTAAATAATCAGGATTAAAGGAAATCTCCTCAGGAAAGTGTGGGTGTCCCAAGCTCATTGGATTCCCAGATCACAGATTGACAGGAGAAAGTAAAACGTGCTTGGCCCTTTTCAAGACTAAAAGGTGGGAAATCAGCCCTGTTTTAGTTAGAATTTATAATCGTGTCTCTGGATCTGGTCTTTTGGAGTGTACACTCACTGGACAATAACCATTTCTTTAATTAGTGGACAATATAATTAATAGGCTACAGTCCTAAAATAACCTCAAGCCAGATAATGTGAACATACAGGTACAAGGTCTTACCCACAAGGCTTATTTATGCTAGGCTTACGTCAGGAAAAAGCTAATGCTTTAAAATATCTTAAGAACAGATCAAATCAACATTTACTGTAAGCAGCTTTCCAATTTAGGAAGCTGCTCATGCCAGTAACAGATTCTCAGAATTTGGAGTGACCTTAAAATTCACTTAGCTCACCTTTTCACCAACATGGGAATCTAGTCCACAATGCCCATGCCAGGTGGTAGGTTGGACTCTGCTAGGACATGTTCAGTGATGTGGAATTTGCTCTTTTTTTAAGGTAACCTGGTGTCTCATCTTTTAACGCTAGGGAAAAAGTTTACCTATTAATACATTTTTCTTTTTCTCTGATTTCCAAATGTTTATGCTCCTCCTGGAGGGCTTTGTTTGTTCGTTTAACAAATATATTTCTTGTGTTAAATAGCAGGTCCTAAAATAGTTGCAGAAAGCTATCAAGTGACCCCCTTCTATGTTCCTCCTCAAACAGAAGCACTTCTGATGACTTCTGTTGTATCCTATAGTGTGTTAACCTGCGGCTTATTTTACTAGTATATTATTTATCTTATCCCAGTTGAATATATGGTAACTCTCTCATCCACTAAACTGTGATCTCCTTGAGAATGGACATCATGATGTATTTATTCATCCCTGTATCCCTGTTCTCAAATATAATGTGTCACACAGACCATGTACTTAAATGTTTTTCTTAACTGAATCACACCTTATCCTACTCTCAAGCTACCTCTTCTGTGGGATAAATACCCAAAACTTCTTGAAACTCAAGGCTTCTTAAGATAAGTACTATTTTGTTCAGCATCATACCGTAATACTTAACACAGGATACTCAATTAATACTGCTGAATTAATTTGGCAATGTGTTCCAGGGCCCTCATAAATCTTAGTAATGTCTTCTTCTGAACACAATGCATTTTAAAGGTTCTTTTTAAAACTCAATACCACCCCAAATGGGGTCTTTGATGGACAGTGGGATTACTGCTTCCCTTAAGCTAGACATTATTTAGTTCAGATTTACATTTGATTTTTCAAATAGCCATCTTATGCCTTTGGTTCAGATTGACCTTAAAGTTATTGAAATCTTAAATTCCTTTCTCATGAATATTAGCATTTATATTTTGCAATATTGAACAATATTTACTCATTTTACCTAAAATCTAAAGTATGTTTTAAGAGTGGTTAACTACTCAGGTTCAAGTCCTGGCTCTGCCACTTTCTAGCTATGTGATCTTGGGCAAGTTACATCACTGTTCAGGACCTCACAGTTTCCTTATTTGTTAATTGGGCATAATTATAGTACCTACCCCATGGCTTTTCTTTATTTGCAAAATATATAAGGACTTTTGAAAAGAATATATAAAAAATTCTTATAACTCAATAATAAAAATCCACCCAATAAAATGAGCAAAATATTTTTATAGACTATTGATAGTGGACACCATGAACTCGGTAAAAGGAATTCATATAAATAAACCTTTACAATATTGTGGTGACATGTGGTGGGAGGGGAAGCGTGTTATAGTCCTATTAGGTCTCAGTCTTTTACTGAGGCTATGCCTCTGGACTGTGAGCTTTGGGAGTGTTTCTCAGATCTTTTTCACCCTCCCTTAGGTGGAACAGGATGGCTAGAGTGGGATGGAGTTGGCTACTGCCTTCCCCCAAATCAATTAGGTTCTGATAAAACCCTAGTAGTTTAGGCCCTGGTTAAATAGTTTCTCTGGAGGGCTGATCTTGTTAAGAAGAGAATGCTCTGTTGTATTTCAAAACGAGGAATTACAGTTCCAGTTTCCATATCCTAGTACTAGTTCCCGTAGATGTTTCAACTCATGGCCTTCTTTCTGCTCTAAGTTGTGATTCTTTGTATTTGCCTGCCAGTGTCTCCAATTTGGGGGATAGCAGCTTGCCCTAAGACCTCATTTCTCTTAGGTATCTAGAAAGAGTTGTTGAATTTTCAGTTTGTTCTGCTTCTTACTTGTTATTAGGATGAAATGGTGACTTTCAAGTTTCTTACATGCTGGGCAGGAAATTAGAAGTTTCTTCATAGCTTTATTGGTACATAGTACATAGTGGTTTTTTTGAGATAATGCATGTACAACACTTTCTTCTGTGTCTAGCAAATAGATGTTAAATAAATGTTTATGATTTTATATGTTTGGGCCTATTATTCTAGTTTAGAAAGATTATTGAACCTTTTCTGCCAAACAGCTTATTAAATTGACCCTCCTAACTTTGGGCCAAATGAAAATGTAATTAGTCTGCCTCCAGTGTTTTCAGACATGGCATTGATTGATAAGACATAGAGTTAGGAGCTCTGATCTAAATTTTCCTAGACATAGTGATTCACACTTTTTTTATACATTTGCTTAATCACTTATACAAATGAATCTACAACATAAACCATAAAACTTAATTTTCTACTTCCCCACAAATTTAATATCAGTGCATCAACTAATGTTCTGGGATGATGTTGTGAGAGACACCATCTTGTTCTGCCACCAGACATATAACATATATTTTGTGTTGATACAGTAAGCCAAAAGTAGCTATCTTACAATCAGTAGAGGGAATACTTATGTATTCAGCTCAAAGGAGCCATCTGTCCAGTGTGGCTATGGGGCTACACCAAAGCAGGGCTCTGGGAAGGACACTGCACACCCTAGTAAGCTTCACATTTCAGGAACAGACTTATATGCTAGAAGTAGAACCATCATTTTTCACCCTAATTCCATAATGTCTAGTGTCAGTCTCTAAATAATTTGAGCCTGTGTCTGGATTCTCTTAAGAATACTGTGAACACCATGAGGGCAAGCACTGGCTACCCAACCAATACCACTCTGACTCAGCCTTCTACAATAGAAGAAAGCTGTGATAAGAGACTATCTCCAGGGTCTTGTGAGATGGAAGCAGAAATTGCCCGTTGGGACTACTGATGTCTCTTTTAGGTCCACTGACCCAGAATGTGAGTGAAAAACCAAAAAGATAGAATCTTTGCACCTTCCACTAAGTGAAAATCTGATATATTGTTTAATGGTCACATTCTAATGCTTCCTTCCAGATGACACATTACTAGGAACACAACACAATGAATACACACACACACAAAACAACCACACATACCCTTGTAAGTTATTACTGGTATTCTCAGCTGAAAACAAACAACAAAACTGCTTATGGCTTGTAGACCCTCTCCTAGAATTCTCTTTTCAAAACCTTCCACATTCTAAGTCTCCTGCCCCCATCTCTCCTAATAGACATTCTGGGAAAGAACTTAGAAAATATGTACTGAATATTTATGTTGTACTTAGTTATGCATAAAGCTCTTCAGCAGATTTAGAAAATTAAAAAAAAATGACTAACCCCTGCCTTCAAAGAGCTCACTGCCATCAGGAGGGAAAGGGCCCCACCTCAAGGAGGGGTTCATCATTATACACGGCATCCAAGAACTAAGGGTTGGATTGTGTATGAGAGACCATAAGTACCCAGGAATTCTGAAGAGAAACAGCACAATGAACAAGGAAAGACTGAAAAAACTTCACAGAACGGGTGGCCCTGCAACTTGCTGCAAAAAGACAAATAGAATTATATGTAGGCAAAGTGCTGTTTCCATTTTTTTTCAAACATTAAACAGCACTGCAGCCCACATACATCCTGTTGCTTCTATATTCAGAAAAAAAATTAATTCAAAGCCAAAAGTTAATCATGGGCCCCAGGCCTATGCCTAAAGAGAGCTGCCTCCTATTTCCCTGGGGTCTCTCAGGGTGAGTAGCCTGGCAGGGGTTATCAGGGAAACAGAATGAATACTAATTAATTTTGTGTGCCATTTTTTAAATAAAAAGATTATTCCTACATTGCAAGCAAGTTTCTACATACCAAGAAAGCGTTTTTGGATACCAAATTAATTTTTTAACTTATGTTGAAGTTTAATTATGATTTTGAAATCCATTTACACCACACAGACACATGCACAAAAATTAGAATTATTGAAGCAAAGAGACAAAGTATTCCTCATATGATGAAGCCTGAGATCCCTGGCCATGGAAGAAAACAAAAGAAAAAGAAAAAAAACAAAGAAAAAGAAATGAAAAAGAGAAGAAAGCAAAGAAGGGTTTAGATACTTAATGGAACTCGTTGGCATTAAACACTTAATGAATTTCCTAGGAACATGCTTAGGGGCTAGATCTCACAAACTATAAGATCATGGCCTGAGCCCAAATCAAGAGTCGGATTCTTAACCAACTGAGCTACCCAGATGACACTCAGATGCTATTCTCATTTAGTTGGTCTAGGATGGGAACTTAGCATCTGTATATTTAAGTTTCTTCAGGGAATTCCAGTCTACAGCCATGTCTAGTGCATTAGACTTGAGGTCTCTTAAGAGTTCAAAGTGGGGAGAAGGGGCCACTTCTGGCGGAGCAGAATGGTGGAGCAGCATGGAAACTGAGAAGCTTCTCCCATCCCTGAAATGCAGCTAGATTGGCACCAAACCATTTGGCACACCTAGGAAATTGATCTGAGGATTAACACATCAATCTGCATAACTTGAGTCACAGAACTTGGCAGGTACATGATGCAGAGAGATGAAATGGGGGAGAGAGAAGGCATGGAGGGTAGGAAGCTGTTTCTGCAGAGAGAGAACAGAGAAAGAGGGGGGAGAGTGGGGCACAGAGGGAGAGTATAGGAAAAGGATTCCCACTGAAATTAGCTGGAGAGAAAGAGAAAGAGTGGAAATACCCACCAGGGAAAAACAAGAAATCTGCTCCCCAAAACCACTGAGGGGGAGAAAAGAGAGGGTTTCAATAGCATTAGGTTTCTATGAACAGGAGAGCACAGAGTTGAAAATTCCAGAGCTCAATACCTGGCTGTGTTCTAGTGGGGAGGAAGAGCGAATCCCCAGGAGCAGGTGGCAAGGTCCAAGGGGTCAGTGGGCCACATGGGGAAAAGGGGTTCCCCTGCTTGGAGGGAATTTGGTACAGGCCATATAGCCTCTCACAGGCAAAGGTCCTAGGGGACCCTGGAGAGCAGCCACATTTGCTAATACTGGAACAAAGACACAAGAGTTCGGCGAAACCTGGTGTCCGCTGCGTGTTGAGATTTACTGTAATCTCTGAACTTCTGCCACTGCATGATCACACAAAGCTCTCTGGGGCAAGCCAGCACCTGGCCATTGCTGAGT
The DNA here is from genome assembly GCF_024362965.1 of Panthera pardus. Classification (NCBI taxonomy): domain Eukaryota; kingdom Metazoa; phylum Chordata; class Mammalia; order Carnivora; family Felidae; genus Panthera; species Panthera pardus. The sequence goes on from NW_026526832.1 coordinate 24,313,643, forward strand.
GAGACTCTCCCCCAGAGGGTTGAAGCAGGTCCAAGCTGCAGGGTTGTCAGAAGTGAGGGGTTTGGAAACACAGTCCCATCTGAGATAAAATTTGGAAAGGAGGTGCTGCCTGGCAAGCTGACAGCATGGACACAGACAGTGTAGAAGCAGGGAATGGACAGAAGCCTGAGACAAAGGAGGGGTGTTTGATTATGGGTTGGTGAGAACAGAGTTCCTGTGCCAGAGATTAGGAAGCTGGGTGATGCCATTTTCACCTCTCCAGTGCGTGTGCATACATGCACACAAGGGTAACATTTATCCACTCTAGAAAGCTAAGCAGTGGCACCTAGTGGAGAATGGAGCTGTTATGCCAAGCCGCATCCCACTGCGCCCTACAAACATGCCCTAGAGAACGATCACAAGTCTTTCCACCTGTTTAGTGTATGGACTATAAAGTGCTTCATAGTTTGAGTTCTATGGGAAACTGAATGTAAATTCATTAGGATTTCATTCTGTTTGCTGGTCCATCTATTTGGTTTTGTTTGTTTGTTCTTGTTTTTGTTTTTTGTTTTTGTTTAAATTGTTTTTTTTCCTCCTTTTTTTGATACAGAAGGAGAAAAATTTGTTTTTATTTTCCTTTTTTGAAAAATTCTTTTTACTAATTTATTTTTTTGTAATTTGTTATTCTATTTCACTTTCTTCATTTAATTTTACTCTATTTTATTGTATACACTTTTTAATTTTTAAACTTTTTTCTTTTTTTCTTTTCTTTCCTTTTTTCTCTATTCTATCAAGACTTCTTTCAACAACAAGACAAAACCACACCTAGGATCTAGCTTCCTTTACTTGACTTTTGTGTTGTTTTTAACTTTTTGATTTTAATTTTTTTATTTTATTTCATTAATTCTTTTTCTCCCTCCAAAATGACAAAATGAAGGAATTACCCCCACTCCTCACCCCCACACAAAGAAAAGGAAGAAATTACAGCCAGAGGCTTAATAAACACAGATATAAACAAGATGTCTGACAAAAATTTAGAATAACAATAATAAGAATACTAGCTGGGGTTGAAAAAAACATAGAATCTCTTTCTGCCAAGATAAAAGAAGTAAAATCCATTCAGGATGAAATTAAAAATGTTATAACCTAGATGCAATCTTGAATGGATGCCACAGAGGCACAGATGGATGAAGCAGAGCAGCAAATCCACAGTATAAAAGACTAAATTATGGAGAATAATGAAGCAGAAAAAAACAGGGAAACTAAGGAAAAAGTGCATGATACAAGATTTAGAGAACTCAGTGACTAATTAAAAAGGAAAAACATCTGAATCATAGGAGTCCCAGAAGATGAAGAGAGAGAAAAAGAGGTAGGTTTATGTGAGCAAAATATAGTGGAAACTTTCTTAATGTGGGGAAAGACACAGATAACAAAATCCACAAAACAAAGAGAACTCCCATTAGATTCAACAAAAATCAACCATCACCAAGGCATATCATAGTCAAATTCACAAAATACACAGACAAAAAAATTATGAAAGCAGCAAGGGGAAAAAAACTCCTTAACCTGTAAGGGAAGACAGATCAGTTTTGCAGCAGACCTATCCACAGAAACTTGACAGGCCAGAAAGGAGTGGCAGGTTATACGTGACATGCTGAATCGGAAAAACATGCAGCCAAGAATTCTTTATCCAGAAAGGCTATCATTCAAAATAGAAGGAGAGATAAAGAGTTTCCCAGACAAATAAAAACTAAAAGAGTTTATGACCATTAAAACAGTCCCGCAAGAAATTTTAAGGGGGACTCTCTAAGAGGAGAAAAGCTGAAACAAAACAAAAAAGACCAAAAGCACAAAGACTATAAAGGACCAGAGAACACCACCAGAAACCCCAAATCTACAGGCAATACAATGGCAATAAATTCATATCTTTCAGTACTCACTCTAAATGTCAATGGACTAAAAACTCCAATCAAAAAAAACATAGTATATCAAAATGGATAAGGAAACAAGATCCATCTATATGCTTTTAAGAGACCCATTTTAGATCTAAAGCCACCTTCAGATTGAAAGTAAGGGGATGGAGAACCATCTATCATGCTAACGGTCAACAAAAGAAAGCTGGAATTACCATACTTATAAGAGAAAAACAAGTTTTTAAAATAAAGACTGTAACAAGAGATGAAGAAGGACATATCATAATTAAGGGGTCCATATACCAAGAAGATCTACCAATTGTAAACATATATGCCCCCAATGTGAAAGAAGCCAAATATATAAATCAATTAATCACAAACATAAGGAAACTCACTGATCATAATAGTAGGGGACTTCAACACCCCACATACAACAATGGACAGACCATCTAAGAGAAAATCAACAAGGAAACAATGGTTGTGATTGATACACTGGACTGGATGGACTTAACAGATATATTCAAAAGATTCCATCCTAAAGCAGCAGAATACAATTTCTTGAGCACAAATGGAACATTATCCAGAATAGACCACATACTGGAACACAAATCAGCTCTCAACAAGTACAAAAAGATTGAGATCATACTGTGCATATATTCAGATCACAATGCTATGAAACTCAAAATCAACCACAAGAAAAAATTTGGAAAGACCACGAGTACTTGGTGATTAAAGAACATCCTACTAAAGAATGAAATGAATGGGTTAACCAAGAAATTAAAGAGGAAATTAAAAAGTACATGGAAGCCAATGTATCACAGTAACATGATAACACGACAGCCCAAAACCTCTGGGATACAGCAAAGGCGGTCATAAGAAGGAAGTATATAGCAATCCAGGCCTTCCTAAAGAAGGAAGAAAGGTCTGATACACAACCTAACCTTATACCTTAAAGAGCTAGAAAAAATAACAGCAAATAAAGCCTAAAACTAGCAGAAGAAGGAAATAATAAAGATCAGAGCAGAAATCAATGATATCAAAATAAGAAAAATTTAAAAAAAGAACAAACCAATGAAACCAGGAGCTGGTTCTCCAAAAGAATTAAAAAATTGATAAAACCCTAGCCATTTTCTCAAAAGGAAAAAGGAAAGGACCTACATAAATAAAATCAAGAATGAAAGAGGAGAGACCACAACCAACATTGAAGAAATACAAACAATAAGAGAATATTATGAGCAATTATATGCCAATAAATTGGGCAATCTGAAAAAAATGAACAAATTCTTAGAAACATAAACTACCAAAACTGCAACAGGAAGACATAGAAAATTGGAACAGACCAATAATCAGTAAAGAAATAGAATTAGTAGTCAAAAATCTCCCCAAAAAATAAGAGTCCAGGGCTGGATAGCTTTCCTGGGGAATTCTACCAAACATTTAAAGAAGAGTTAACACCTATTATTTTAAAGCTGTTCCAAAAAATAGAAACCAAAGGAAAATTTCCAAACTCATTCTATGAGGCCAACATTACCTTGATTCCAAAATCAAAGCCCCCACTAAAAAGGAGAATTATAGACCAATTTACCTCATGAACATGGATGCAAAAATTCTCGAAAAGATACTAGTCAACTGGATCCAACAATACATTAAAAGAATTACTCACCACGATCAAGTGGGATTTATACCTGGGATGCAGGGCTGGTTCAATATCTGCAAATCAATCATTGTGATACATCACATTAATAAAAGGAATAAGAACCACATGATCCTCTCAATACATGTAGAGAAAGCATTTGACAAAATATAGCATCCTTTTTGATAAAAATCCTCAAGAAAGTAGGGATAGAGGGATTATACCTCATGATCATAACAGCTGTATATGAAAGATACAGCTATGTATCTTGTACATTACAGCTATGTAATATGTAATATTATCCTCAATGGGGAAAAACTGAGAGTTTTCCCCTAAGGTCAGGAATATGACAAGTATGTCCACTCTCACCACTGTTATTCAATATAGTGATGGAAGTCCTAGCCTCAGCATTGGACGATGCAAAGAAACAAAAGGCATCCAAATCTGCAAGGAGGAAGTCACACTTTCACTTACAGATAACATGACACTTTATGTGGAAAACCCAAAAAAATTCAACCAAAACTGCTAGAACTGATCCATGAATTCAGCAAAGTTGCAGGATATAAAATCAATGCACAGAAATCAGCTGCATTTCTATACACCAATAATGAAGCAGTAGAAAAAGAAATCAAGGAATTGATCCCATTTATAATTGCACCAAGAATACCTAGGAATAAACCTAACCAAAGTGGTGAAAAATCTTTACACTTAAAACTATAGAAAGCTTATGAAAGAAACTGAAGACGACACAAAAAATGGAAAAATATTCCATACTCGCGTATTGGAAGAACAAATATTGTTAAAATGCCTTTAATACCCCAATCAATCAACATATTCAATGTAATCCCTATCAAAATAACACCAGCATTCTTCACAGAGATAGAACTAACAACCCTAAAATTTATATGGAACCAGAAAAGACCCCAAATAGCCAAAGCAATCTTGAAAAAGAAAACCAAAGTTGGAGGCACCACAATTTTGGACTTCAAGATGTATTACAAAACTGTAATCATCAAGACAGTATTGTTCTGGCACAAAAACAGACACAGAGATCAATGGAACAGAGTAGAGAACCAAGAAATGGACCCACAAACATATGGCAGGAAAGCAGGAAAGACAAAGCAGGAAAGAATATCTAATGGAAAAAAGACCATCTCTTCAGCAAACGGTGTTGGAAAAACTGGGCAGCGATATGCAGAAGAATGAACTTGGACCACTTTCTTACATCATATACAAAAATAAACTCAAAATGGATGAAAGACCTAAACATAAGACAGGAATCCATCAAAATCCTAGAGGAAAAAGCAGGCAACAACCTCCTTGACCTTGGCCACAGCAGCTTCTTACTTGACATGTCTATGGAGGCAAGAGAGACAAAAGCAAAAATAAAGTATTAGGACCTCATCAAGATACAAAGATTCTGCACAGTGAAGGAAACAATCAGCAAAACTAAAAGGTAACCAACAGAATGGGAGAAGATATTTATAAATGACATATCAGATAAAGGGCTAGTATCCAAAATCTATAAAGAACTTATCAAACTCAACAACTAAAAAAACAAATAATCCATGAATAGACACTTTTCCAAAGAAGACATCCAGATGGGCAACAGACACATGAAAAGATGCTCAACATCACTCATCATCAGAGAAATACAAATCAGAACCACAATGAGATACCACCTCACACCTATCAGAATGGCTAAGATTCACAACTCAGGCAGATGCAACAGATGTTGGCAAGGTTGCGGAGCAAGAACACTTTTGCACTGCTGGTGGGAATGCACTGCTGGTGCAGCACTCTGGAAAACAGTGTGGAGGTTCCTCAAAAAATTAAAACTAGAACTACCTTACGACCCAGCAATTACACTACTAGGTGTTTATCCAAAGGACACGGGTGTACTGTTCTGAAGGAACACATGCACCCCAATGTTTATGGCAGCTCTATTGACAATAGCTAAAGTATGGAAAGAGCCTAAATGTCTACTGACTGATAAATGGATAAAGAGGTGAGATATATATATAGATTATATTATAGATTATATTATAGATTATATTAATTAAATAGAAATAATTACATATTTATAATATATAATTATAAATAATTACATATTAATATATTAATTATATATATAATGGAATATTAGTGATCAAAAAGAATGAAATATTGCCACTTGCAACAATGTGGATTGGACTGGAGGGTATTATGCTAAGCGAAATTAGTCAGAGAAAGACAAGTATCATATGACTTCACTCAAATGTGGAATTTAAGATACAAAACAGATGAACAGAAGGTAAGGGAAGTAAAAATAATATAAAAGCAGTGAGGGGAACGAAACAGAAAAGACTCTTAAATACAGAGAACAAACTGAGGGTGGCTAGAAGGGTTTTGAGGAGGGGGATGGGCTAAATAGGCAAGGGACATTAAGGAGGACACTTGCTGGGATGAGCACTGGGTGTTATAAGTAGAGGATGAATCACTGGATTCTACTCCTGAAATCATCATTGCACTATATGCTAACTAACTTGGGTGTAAATTTAAATAATTAATTATTTACTTAATTAATAAAAGAAATATGCTAAAACAACTTCTATATATTTATCAGATAAAAATGGTCTTAATGCAAAAAAAAAATGTTCTTAATGCAAAGAATTAACTAACATTGTGGCTGTGACTATGACCAGAAAAAAGCCAGGAGGTATGAGCTGGAATAAGAATATTCAGTAATTATTCAATCAACAAACATTTGTCAAAAGCTCGCCATATACCATGTACCATGATGAAAGTTAAGCTTTCCTACAGGTAAGATACTGAAGGCAAGGCAGAAACGTGTTAGAAACAAGTGTGGATTATGACAGTTCTGTGTTCAGGCATCAGTCCTAAGCAAAGAAGCTCTTGATGAAAGAAGCTGAGTCAGAAACCACAGAAATTGTTAAAATATCTACATGATGAACAATCTTAACTTACCTCAATGACCAAAGGGGAAGGAAAGAAAATTATTGTGACTTCAAACCATTGCTTCACTGAATTATTTTAATACTTCTAAATTAGAGCATTTCTATTTCCCTTATTAGGTATGCTACATGGTGATCATAATTTTTCTCATCCTTCTGTGATCCTTTAATGTTTTCTACCAAGAAATACTTGGTTCATTTAACAAATAGGTGAACAGATTAAATACACACACATACAAATATATGCATACTTGTGTATGTAGGTGTATGTATGTATGTGTTTTATGTGTATGTGTATTTATATATTTGTGCATATATATTTGTGTGGTGTATTATACATACATATAATGGGTTAACAAATATCTTGGTTTGTTTTTACATGCAGTAGTACAGGGTCACAGAAGTTGTGAGTAGATAAAAACCAGACTTAAAAATTATTAAAAAATAAAATTAACTTTTTTTCAGTTATAATTACAATTACATACATATGTAAAATTATTGTATATTAGATTATTATCTATGATTATTTATATCTTGGGAAATAAAAGATATATCTGATAGTCATTTTCCTTTGAATACTGTCATGAAGAGAAAAGCAATTCCAGCAAAGCTAAGGAGGGTCAGATGACTTCACAGGGCAATTCTATCAGACATATAAAGAAGAGTTAATACCTATTCTTCTCAAACTGTTCCAAAAAATAGAAATGGAAGGAAAACTTCCAAACTCATTCTATGAGGCCAGCATTACCTTGATTCCAAAACCTGACAAACATCCCGTTAAAAAGGAGAATTATAGGACAATATCCCTGATGAACATGGATGTAAAAGTTCCCAACAAGATACTAGCAAAGAGAATCCAAAAGTGCATTAAAAGAATCATTCACCGCAATAAGGTAGGATTTATTCCTTGTCTGCAAAGATGGTTCAATATTTGCAAAGTCAGTGTTCTACCCATTAATAAAAGAAAGATAAGAACCATATGATCCTCTCAATAGATGCAGGGAAAAAAAATTTGACAAAGAACAGCATTCATTCTTCTTATTAAAAAAATATTTTTTTTTATTTTTGAGAAAGAGAGAGAGAGAGAGAGAGAGAGAGAGAAAACACAGTGGGGGAAGGGCAGAGAGAGAGGAAGAGAGAGAATCCTAGGCAGGTTACATGCTCAGAGCAGAGCCCAATGTAGGGCTTGATCCCATGACTGCAAGATCACGACCTGAGCCAATATCAAGAGTTGAACACTCAACTGACTGAGTCACCCAAGTGCCACTACAACATTCATTCTTAATAAAAAACCCTCAACAAATTAGGGATGGGGGAACATACCTCAACATCTTAAAGGTCATATAGGAAAGATCCACAGCTAATATCACCCTCAATGGGAAAAAAACTGGGAGCTTTTCCTCTATGGTCAGGAACAAAACAAGGATGTCTACTCTCACCATTGTTATTTAACATCGTACTGGAAGTCCTAGCCTCAACAATCAGATAACAAAAAAATAAAATACATCCAAATAGGCAATGAAGAAGTCAAACTTTCACTATTCATAGATGACATGGTACTCTATATAGAAATCCCAAAAGACCCCACAAAAAAATTTGCTAGAATTGATACACAGATTCATTAAAGCTGCAGGGTATAAAATCAACATACAGAAATCTGTTGCATTTCTATACACCAATAATGAAACAGCAGAAAGAAAAATCAAGGAATCGATCTGATTTCCAATTGCACCTAGAAATAAACCTAGACAAAGAGGTAAATAATCTGTACTTGAAAATTATAGAATATGTATGAAAGAAATTGAAGAGGGGTTCCTAGGTGGCCCAGTTGTTAAGTGTCTGAATTCACTCAGGTAATGATCAAACGGTTCATGACCCATTTGAGTCCCACACTGGGGGAGCTTGAGCCCTGCTTTGGGTGAACTCTGCTTCCCTCTCTCTTTCTCTCTCTGCCCCTCACTCACTTTTGCCCTCTCTATCGAAAGAAAGAAAGAAAGAAAGAAAGAAAGAAAGAAAGAAAGAAAGAAAGAGAAAAGGAAAGGGAGAAAGAGAGGAAGGAAAGGAAGGACGGGAGGAAGGGAGAAAGGAAGGAAGAAAGGAAGGAAGGAAGGGAGGGAGGGAGGGAGGGAGGGAGGGAGAAAGAGAAATTGAAAACAACACAAAGAAATGGGAAAACATTCCATGCTCATGGACTGGAAGAACAAATATTGTTATAATGTCTGTAGTACCCAACGCAATCTACACATTTAATGCAATCCCTATCAAAATACCACCAGCATTTTTCACAGAGCTAGAACAAACAATCCTAAAATTTGTATGGAATAACAAAAGTCTCGGAATAGCTAAAGCAATCTTGAAAAAGAAAACCAAAGTTGGAGGCATCACAATTCCAGGCTACAAACTATATTAGAAAGCTATAGTCATAAAGACAGTATAGTCCTGTCACAAAAACAGACACAGAGATCATGGAACAGAATAGAGAACCCAAAAAATGAACCCACAACTATATGGTCAACTCATCTTCAATAAAGCAGGAAAGAATATCTAATGGAAAAAAAGACCATCTCTTCAACAAATGGTTTTGGGAGAACTGGAGGGCAACATGCTAAAGAATGAAACTGCACCACTTTCTTACACTATACACAAAAATAAATTCAAAATGGATGAAATACCTAAATGTGAAGCAGAAACCATCAAAATCCTAGAGGAGAACACAGGCAACAATCTCTTTGACCTTGGCCAGAGCAACTTCTTACTAAATATTTCTCAGGAGGCAAGAAAAACAAAAGCAAAAATGAACTATTGGGACTTCATGAAGATAAAAAGGCTCTGCACAGCGAAGGAAGCAATAAAATTAAAAGGCAACCTATGGAACGGTAGGAGATTTTTGCAAATGACATATCTGATGAAGGGTTAGTATCTAAAATCTATAAAGAACCTATCAAACTCAATACCCAAAAAAACAAACAATCCAGTTAAGAAATGGGCTGAATACACGAATAGACATTTTTCCAAATAAGACATACAGATGGCTAACAGACATATGAAAAGATGCTCAGTATCACTCATCATGAGTGAAATACAAGTCAAAACCATGATAAGATACCACCTCCTATCTATCAGAATAGCTAAAATTAACAACACAGGAAACCAAAGATGTTGGTGAGGATGTGGAGAAATGGGAATCCCCTTGTGCTGTTGGTGGGAATGCAAACTGGTGCAACCACTCTGGAAAATAGTATGGAGGTTCCTCAAAAAATGAAAAATAGAACTACGCTATGACCCAGCAATTGCACCACTAGGTATTTATCTAAATGATACAAAAATACTGATTTGAAAGGGCACATACACCCTGATGTTTATAGCAGCATTATCAACAATAGCTAAATTATGAGAAAAGTCCAAAGTTATATTGACTGATGAATGGATAAACAAGAAGTGGTATGTATACACACACACACACACACACACACACACACACACACACACACACACACACACACTGGACTATTAGCCAAAAAAGAATGAAATCTTGCCATTTGCCACAATGTTGGTGGAGCTAGATTGTATTATGCTAAGTGAAATAAGTCAGTCAGAGAAAGACAAACACCATATGATTTCACTCATATGTGGAATTTTAAGAAACAAAACAGATCAGCATAGGGGAAGGAAGGGGGGAAAAAGATGAAAGCAAACCATAAGAGGCATTTTTTAAATTTTTAAAAAACATTTATTTTTGAGAGAGAGAGAGAAACAGAGTGCAAGAGGGGGAGGGGCAGAGATAGAGGAGACACAGAATATGAAGCAGGCTTCAGGCTTTGAGCTGTCAGTACAGAGCCCAATGTAGGTCTTGAACTCATGAACCGCGAGATCATGAAGTGAGCTGAAGTCAGAGGCTTAACCTACTGAGCCACCAGGTGCCCTAGGAGACTCTTAATTACAGAGAAGAAACTAAGGGTTGCTAGAGAGGAGATGGCCAGGGGATTGGCTTAATGGGTATTAAGCAGGGCATTTGCTATGATGAGCACTGGGTGTTGTATGTAAGTGATGAATCACTAAATTCTCCTCCTGAAACCATTATTACACTATATGTTAACTAACTAGAATTTAAATAATAACTTGAAAAAGAAAAAAACCAAAAGCTAAGGAGAGCAAAACCAAGGGATAAAGCTCCATGAGAAATGTACTCCTGAGCCAGGGGGATGTGGAGGAAGGCAGGGAGCTGGGACAGCTGGGGCAAGGTAACAAGCACAGGGGATAAAATCCAAATGACAAGGTCTGCTTATTATGGCTCAGGTCCTTCTGGGCTCAGCCAAGAAAAATGCAGAGAAGGTGATGAGCTCACCTCTAGGGAAGTGAGTCTGGATCTCAGCAATTCCACAGCACAGAACCCAAGTGATGGTCTGGGTGCTCACATCCCACGCATGACATCTGGAGCCAATGACCATGTCAGTGCCAATCCTTCTCAGCTGCCTCAAGATGAAGGCTATGTCCCCATTGCCTGTCTGGCATTGTGGTACAAATGGGAACTGTCCACAAGCTCTGCTTGAGGACCCAGGAGAAACAGGCTCCAGACCTCCTGCATTAGGGAAAACTTTGTGCATGGTTCAGTCTTCCATTCTGCCCAAGGCGATAGAGGTCCAGCATTGCAACCACACTAGCCTCTTTCTTCTTGAACAAGTACAAAGAAAATCAAAAACAACGAAATTAAATTCTGTTGGTTTCCTTCAGAATGGCACATAAATAGCAATCGTTGATGAAAAAAGCTAAGAAATCTAATCCCATTATCTAATTCTCTATTTGGAGACAATAATTTTCTTTCTCCTTACATTGTTTGGATAACAATTACTCTAATGTAATATTACTTCCACACCTCCAAAACAAGTGAAAAGTAAAAGAGAGAAGACAAAATCAAGATGCATAAATTGTGGAGAAATTCTGAAATGAAAAAGTTGTTGGAAAAAGATGTTGGACAGTAAATTCATAAGCTCTGAGTGGGCATGAGCATCCCTGAGGAGGACTTTCTGGCTTATATCTTCTTTTTTTTTTTAAAGTTTCCACATTGCACTGGATACTGCGTGGACAACTATGCCTGTGTAAGAGCCCCTTCTCCCTGTTTAAGAGGAAAGCAAGGATTATTTTTGTTTTGATAGATTCATGACAACCTTGAATTTCATAAGACAATGCCACAAAAATCAAATGTATAATCAAAGGGAATTACATTTGGACTCTGATCCAATGAAGAGAAAGATAATAAAGGCAGAGACCCTTTCCTTTGACCCATTTACATCACTAGATACACTAAGATGGAAGGATATTGTGTGGTACTGAATGGGGTGATGTACAGTAGTATAGTGTGGAGTAGAGTGAATCTGGTAAAATCTTTATGAGATGATATCCACATCATCCCAAAATGCACATCATTAAAATATGCACTATTTATAAACATGCATCTTTTGACTCCTTAACGAACACATTCACCTTTTATTAATGTACACAATTATTGCCCACATCATTCAAGCAGCCTTAAGTGTAAACTAAAACCAATAGGTTCACATAGCTTCCTTTCCAAAATTTGTGCTTTAGCTGTGGTGAAAAAAACAAAAACAAAAACAAAACAACAAAAAACAGTCAATGGAGTGAGGTTCTCTTTCTTAAAGTTAATAGCATAGGAAGAAAGGAACATTTAGCAAAACAGTATAAACGCAGAAACCCAGAGTGTATCAAATTTGCTTCCTTGATAAGGGGCTGTAGATATCTGTAGACCATCCCTGCCATCTTAACTGCACATCAAGGTAATGGCATTATACTGATTTAGAAATAGCAATAGTGATTAATCAGCAGGGTTTCTATTATATTATTACAACATATTCTTGCCATCTGAATAAGCTGAAACAATAGAATTTGGCACAAAGCCAAGAAAAATTTCAACAGAAAACCTACACACCCATTAATTTTTTATTAATTTTTGTCTAGGGTACTGCTGCCATTTATAGGCTTCATCTGTGTGGTCAGGAGATGAGAAAAGACACTGTGACCTACTACACCATACCTTGTCATTTCACCTGAAACAGGAGTGAGATGCTTCCTCTTTGTCTACCCAACTTGGCTGGTTCTGTCTTTGCTAGGTCAAATCCCCAAACACACTGCTGCATGTAACTCTGAAATCATTCATGGCTTGGACAGCAGAATAGGGCTTATTTCTTCTTTATGAACATGATTATATTCCTGTTTTATTATTATTACTAACACTCAGTAATAGTAATAATATGGATATATTTAAAACTTTAATTACAGATATTAAAAAAGGGATGAGAGATATGAGCAGTTCATCTATGAATGGCTGAGAAAAGAAAGGTATGGAAGACCTCTGGGCCAATCGTACTTGGGGGACTCAGAAAAGGAGCTGAATTTGTTAAGAGTTTTAGACCCAGCTTGAGTATAACTCAGTTTGAGTCAACAAGGTGAGGTAGCTGCTAAAGAAACTTCTTTAGACCAATTAACAGAGGTACAATGTCAGATCCATGAGGGCAGTAGGCCAGCCCTCTCCTATATCAGAGTAATGTACCCAATTCTGGACAGGATAGAAAAAAATGACAGCCTATTTTGAGGTGCTGGATTAATATAGTTAAAGGTCTAGAAAGGTATGTTCCAAGGCACAAATGAAAGCAGAGAGGACATTTAGCTGAGGGAAGATTTAGAGTTAATGGAAATTGTATAAATAGTTGAAAGGTATCTGGTGGAGGAGAGAATAAGCACATTGTATGGCTTCCAGAGGCCAAAGTCCAGCTGGTAGACATTCTAAGAAGTTCTTTACTCCATAAAAAGGGGTCATTTTGACCATCTGAGAAGGTTGTCAACTCCCTATCACAGCAGAGCTTGAGTAGAGACTGAACATCCACTTAGGGAGGCTATAGTGTCAGATGGAATGAACTTAAAGGTGCTTCCAATGCAGCAATTACTCTCATGCAATTCCCCCAGTTCTCCATTTCTCACTGAAGGTCACCAGAAAGGGCAGGTCTTCTTGTGTAACTTTCATCCCTACTTCATTTTCTTTTCATTTTCCAAAACTGCTGCTCTCATCACAGGGTGCAATAGCACACCATCTTCTCATGCTTTCTTGTTCCCTTGAGGAATGTGTTCCAGTTTGGGTAATTACATTCTGCCAGCCTAAATTATCCTTGCAGTTTACATTGAGTAAGGCATTTTTCTTTAATATCTATCCTAAATTGTTGCATAGTGTTTCTGTGTACCAGTAAATATTACATACATGCCAAGGTAATAGTCAGAACCTTGGAAACAGCCCACCCTATTTATAGGAGAACAAGGAAGGATTAAAACTAATTAAAATTTACCTCGATTATTCATACTCCTTCTGTATGTTTGGGCCTCTATGCTAGCGGTTAAGGGAAATTGGCTTCATGTAACCTGCACTTATTTTCTTGGGTTTTGTGAATTTTTTCAGCTCCCACACCTATCCAATTCCCACTTCACCCATCAGGCACCCCAAAATGGGTTTGTGAGTGGCAGAAAAGTTATTGCTGAGTAATATAAAGTGGGGGGTGAAGAGGTTGAGGTTTCAGCCTGAACCCCTTAATCATGGAGGTAATTTTTGAATACAATTCTGCAAATTCTATCATGGTCATGGCCACTCCAGTCAGAGGCTATATCCTTCGTGTGTGTGTGTGTGTGTGTGTGTGTGTATAATATATTATATATTTTCTTTTGCTTGTCTGCCTCCTTATTAAGAGTATTTATTCTAGTTACTTTCATTGCTGACCTTGGGAGTTGGTTTATTGCAAATATTATTTCTGTTGTTTGCCTGCTCTCACTCTCCTTCTCATACACACATACTCTCTTTCTGGTCTCTGACCTCATTCCTTAATGATCCCAGTATCTCAAGATAGCATTTTTTCCATCAGGACATCATTTTTTCCATCTATGTTCTACATTAGGCAAGAGGCACATGCCGGCATGCAGCAGCTTGTTTGGAGAATGTGAGCATCAGTGAAGAGTCTGCATATGCTGGTACTACAGTGTGTAATAGCTTATCAACTATTGGCTCTGAAGGTCAGAAACCAGGGGTGGGTCTGCTCTCCTCATCTCTCCAGGGTTCACACAAAGTCTAAAATGAATGGGTATCCAGGAAATGCTGTTTGAACTAATATGAACTGAATGGAGGAAGTGAATTGTATGCGTGAAACTCTAAACTTTGATACCCCAAAGGCCTCTTGGACATCTGCCCATGGTTCAGAAGCCCTTTCTCTGATTTCCAGGCTCACCTTCCTTGTCTGTTAAGTCAGACCTTAATTTCTCTATTTCTGCCTTTTCCAAAGCAGAGATGCCTTTTTGTAAACATTACCCACAAGGAAGTATTCTTCATCCTTTTAAGACTTGGTTCCTTTCCTTTGCCATTTCTTTCTGGGTCAAGATGTTCACTTAATTATTCACATATTTATCCTTCATTTGGCAAATCCTTATGGAAAAACACAAACTAGAATGGTGTGATTTCAAGAGACAGAGATAAGGTCTGTGTTCATGAAACATATAGAGAAGAAGTATTAAATATTTATACAAAGAATTCTTTCATTTTTATTCTAAGGAAGAAAAGCTCAGAATGAGAAAGGAGTATAACAGAGAAAACAAAATTCCAAAGTCCTTCCATGAGGCCAAAAGGTGGCTGTGAGGCAATCTTTGATGTTCAAAAGGGAACTGTTATATCAAATCCTCCTGTACTTGAGAGTGTTCTCAGTCCCTGGGCTGGAGCAGGTGGACAGAGGAGTCACTCACTAGGAATTAGGAGACCTCAGTTCTTGCTTAGACCCTGCCACAGACTCCATGTGCTCTGGGGAGAGCCCCTTCCTTTCTGGGCCTCTGATTCTCTGAAAGCAAGGCAGGCAGATGGCATAAGACTCACTGTGGTCCTTCAGGCTCTGACATGTTTTGTTTCTCAGGGCAGATGCCTTAACTTAGAGCGAACAGCAGGTAGGTATGACTGGGCTGCTATTTAGACCTAAAGTTGCTAATTAGGCATGAACACTACATACATTTTACTTCATCTGAACTTTAGATAATTTTTGCTTTACAGTTTACCCTTTCCTCTGTACAATTTCCCTATCTATTCTAAACTGATTCACAAATGGTTGCAAGAATTTGGGGGCTTACGTTGGCTGTTTTGCAATTCAGACAAGTGATTAGAATATTCCCAGCACATACACTTAATCAAAACAAGCCCAATTAAGCTCACTACTCCAGATTCCACCTCATTAGCTTTCTGTTCCTAAAATATAACAGATGTCATTGCTGCAGGCCCGGAGGTACAGACACATTTTTCAGCTAAGCACTTACAATGCAACCTAAGTTAGAGGAAGATTTAATTATTACTTTCATTGTCATAGGTTCCTGTGGAAGCTCATTTTTCACTTAATAGCAATCTCTTTCTACCTAGTTGCCCACTGCCACCAAAATAATGCGCCTTTCTCTTCCAATAGTGAGTTCATAAAAAGTCTCATTCCTATCCTCTTCTTTTTTGTTTTTTTGGCCTGGTAAATTGATTTTGGTTGTTCCCGGATTTATCTGACCGTGCACTTTTTATTTAGTGAATGTAAGGAGGAAGACATGGCTCACAGTGACTCCCTCACCCCTCTTAGTAACACCCAGGCTTGCTTATTGGCTACTCAGACACCTGTACTCAGAGAAGGGCCCACATCTCTATGTATTGCCGATGCACTTTGGACAATATTGTATTATAGCCCTTAGTCATTTGCTCCTTCTCAAGGATGTCAAACATGTCCAATCCTGAACCCAACCTATTTAAATCTCTTCATAGTCCCAGCTCAAAGCAGACCCTGGCACAAAGTGGGTACTTGTTTTTAAAAATGAATGGAAAATTTAAAAATGAAATGGATCCAGTTCAGTGCTGGGCAACAGAAGAAACAAAAATGTTTTATGTGAAAGAGAGAGCTGGTAACCGACTCTTGTAAGTGGAGTAATTAGTGATTATTTGTCCAACAAGCAGGTAGCTGTAAATCTGTCTTATACATTATTCACGGGTTTAATCCATTTTTCTAATCAATGTCAGCATTAGTTCACTAGGCCTTTTTTTTTTAATTACATATGTTCTGAATTATTGTGGAGATGATATAGTTTGAGATTCTAATATTCAAGGAAGGAATAAGCACTCTGGCATATTGTATATACTAGCAGACTCCTGTGCCTTCCCTCATAGGCCACAGGAAGAAGTATGTCAGATGGAACCTCCTATTCAAGGTAAATTAGGCACCTTACATGTTTCAGGATGGGTTTATTCGTGGGTTATGTCTCTTTTGCCTCCTCCCCTCATTTTTTATTTCTAAATATGTACTTATTTTCTAAAAATAAAATTGATGTTTATTTTTGAGAGAGAGAGAGAGAGAGAGAGAGAGACAGACAGGGAGGTACAGAGACACAGCATGAGTAGGGGAGTGGCAGAGAATGAGGGAGACAGAATCTGAAGCAGGCTCCAGGCTCTGAGCTGTCAGCACAGAGCCTGATGCAGGGATCTAACCCACGAGCTACAAAATCATGACCTGAGGCAAAGTCGGATACTCAACAAACTGAGCCACCCAGATACCCCTAAATAAGTACTCATTTTCTTAAAAAAAGATTATAAGCAGTTATTTTTCCTGGAAATATTAAATAATGAGACTCCAAAATAGCCACCCCACCATAGATGTATCTCTTATTTAGATTTGCAGGTGATTCTGGGCTTAGAATTCATAATCTACTAAAGGGTTAAGTAAGATACACACCATACATACACACATACAGTGAGATTATAAAAATATGATTTGTAGTTTTTAAAACTGACAAAAACTTGTATATCCAACTGAGTGCCTTTCTCTTTACTGAAGTCTCCTTGGTGAGTGGAAAATAATTGCAAGAATGCTAACATTGCTGAAAACTTTCCAAGGCCTCTTTTAGGAAATTTCAAGACAGCCATGTATTAGTCAGCTCAGGCTGCCAAAACATAATGCCACAGACTGGGTGGCTTCAAGACTAAAAATGTATTTGTCATGGTTCTGGAGGCTAGGAAGTCCAATATCAAGGTGCCAACCTCTTCAGTTCCTTATAAGGGCTTGCCTCCTGCCATCTTCCAACTATGCTACCACGTGGCCTCTTTGTGCATGTGTGTGTGGAGAGAGAGACAGAGAGAGAGAGAGAGAGAGGGAGAGAGAGACAGAGAGAGAGAGAGAGAGAGAGAGAGAGAAGGAGAGAAAGTGAGAGCACATGTGCCAGTGAGCTCTCTAGCATCTTCTTATAAGGGCACTAATCCCATTGGACCAAGGCCTCACCCTTATGATGTCACTTAATAACCTCCAAGAAGTCATTATCTCAAAATACTATCATATTCAGGTGTTAAGATGCCAATTCAGGAAACTGGTGGGGAGACAAAAATATTCAGTCCATAACAAGCCAGTTTAAGAAAAATAACAAAATTTCAAGTGGATTGCCTTTGAAATCAGAGACTTGGTGTTTCAGAAGGAAAAAGCATCACTTGTTTTTTTGTTTGTTTTCCCTTTTTTTTTTTTTTTTTTTTGAGTCACCCTTACTCATCTGCCTCATTTATTTGACTTGGCTTCAAATAATCTTTGGCAGTCTCAAATATTAAAGTTCACTATCAGGGCGCCTGGGTGGCTCAGTCGGTTGAGCGTCCAACTTCGGCTCAGGTCACGATCTCCCAGGCCGTGAGTTCGGACCCGGAGTCGGAACCTGACAGCTCAGAGCCTGGAGCCTGCTTCGGATTTTGTGTCTCCCTCTCTCTCTGCCCCTCCCCTGCTCATGCTCTGCCTCTCTGTCTCAAAAATAAATAAAAACATTTTTAAAAATTTTTTAAGAAAATAAATAAAGTTCACTATCAATATGTAAAAACATTGTTACTATAAAAGAATGTACTATAGAGTCTGGAGACAATTTTCAAGGAGGAATTTGATATTTATGTAGAATTATTATAGCATTATTGGAATTAGTGCACAGGCACCTAGGATGATTCTGATATAGGGGTAAGCATTGAATCAGATTAAGAATGTGGGTTATGTTTATCTAGGCAACTAATGGCCTGTGTATCTAGTAACACCTTCTAGTCATTACATATCTACAACACACCTGCAATTAAATAGCATCATGTCATATAAAAGGCAGCAGAGCATACTGAAGTTAAATACTGATGCTTTTATTTTTGGACTCCTTGAAAGTAGGACAATATTTGTCTTGTTTATAACTTTATCTCTAGGGCCTAGAATAATGCTGAGCAAAAGCAGGCACTTAATAAATGCTTACTGAATTGAACTGGTAGGTTATTCTCTAAAAAGCCAACTAAGTGGGTTCTGTTAAACCTGAAACCTTTTTAATATAAAGCAAGGATTGGCAAACAGTATCCCTGGAGTCAAATCTGGCCTGCCATCCGCTTTTGTATGGACTGTAAGTTGAGAATGATTTTTACATTTTTAAAAGTGGGATGGTGGGGGGAAGGAATCAGAAGAATAAAAGTTTGTGCCACTTGAA
Organism: Panthera pardus; assembly: GCF_024362965.1. NCBI lineage: Eukaryota > Metazoa > Chordata > Mammalia > Carnivora > Felidae > Panthera > Panthera pardus. The sequence continues at coordinate 24,332,665 of NW_026526832.1, forward strand.
AATTATGTAAAATTCAAATGTTAATGTGCACTATTAGACCATAGCATAAATATGGTGATTTTTATTAACAAATCTAAGACTTAGTAGGAAGAAATTTTATCCAAAAGGATTATTGCAAGGGGTACACAGAGAGAGAGATTGCTGTAATAGGAAGAAGGAGACCATAGCAATAGAAAGAAAGCTGTGACTATTAGATCACCCAGCATCTCAAGGGTAGGCACAAAGGAATTTTCTTTTGCAAAAAGAAATAAGACTAGAAAGAACCAAGTGTAGAAGTAAGTTTAAAAGTTAAAATTTGGTGCGATGAATAGTAGATGGAATGTCAGAATGTTTTATGCTGAGGCCAGCCTATTTTCTTTTTCTTTTTTTAAAATAATTTCTTAAATGTTTATTTATTTTTGAGATAGAGAGAGAGAAAGAGAGAGTGAGAAAGAGAGCGAGCAGGGGAGGAGCAAAGAGAGAGGGAGACTCAGAATCTGAAGCAGGCTCCAGGCTCCGAGCAGCCAGCACAGAGCCAGACTCAGGGCTAGAACTAATGAACTCTGAGATCATGGCCTAAGCCGAAGTGGTACACTTAACCACCTGAGTAACCCAGGCATCCCTAGGCCAGCCTACTTTCTGGGAGCACCCCTTAAAGAGCAGCTGTATGCTGGCTGAGGGTAGGTCAAAGTTCAGAGGCCGGGGGAAGGTGAGACTGTTAACCAATGTTTGGTTTTAAAAGTATTTTGTTCCCACTCATCAATGGAAACAAAAGAATTTAGGTAATTATTTCTGAAACAAACAAACAAAAAATGGGAATCTGGAGAGTTTGTGCCTGGCCTTGGCATGGGTAAACAAAGGAGGCATCCAGGAGTCTTATCTAAGTTATATGGGTAAAGGTGATTCTTTGCAGTAAACTGTTTTCTAGAAGACAACAGGGTAGGGGGATTTCTTAATCTCTCTGTTGTCCAGGACCACAAGGCTCAGGTGAAATTTACCATGTCAGTAGCCACACCCGTCTATTTATATATTGTTGGTAGTTGCTTCTAGGCTATGAAGCAGAGTTGAGTAGTTATATAGAGACTGGATAGTTCACAAAGCTCAAGCAGTTACTATCTGCCCTGTTACAGAACAAGTTTGCTGACTCCTTATATTAAGGAATTCGGGTGGGGAGAGTTTGATTGAATTAATGAAAATTCTGAATAATGTAATGAACTAAAAGAAATGTACCTTAAAAAAAGAGAGAAGTGGGGCTCCTGGGTGGCTCATTCGGTTAAGCGTCCAACTTCGGCTCAGGTCATGATCTCACGGTTTGTGAGTTCAAGTCCCGCATCGGGCTCTGTGCTAACAACTCAGAGCCTGGAGCCTGCTTTAGACTCTGTGTCTCCTCTCTCTCTCTCTCTCTCTCTCTCTGCCCTCCCATGCTCATGCTCTGTCTCTCTCTGTCCCAAAAATAAATAAACATTTAAAAAATTTTTGAAGAGAAAAGAAATGTAGCTTATTAAACTCTTATTCAACCTCCCTGAATTCAGTGAAGTCTCCAGAAAGACATTATCTTCTGATTCCTATCATAGGCTGTGTTGAGTGCCTCCTCCATGTGCCTGGACACCCTCCTATGACTCCCTCCTAGTACTCACTCAACTCAATTGTAAACATTTGTCTCTTCCCCACCTAATTCCTTGAGGAAAGAATAAGACTTTGCCCTCTTCTTTCAAATACTAACACCTAGAAGAGAACCTGAAATTCTGAAGAATGAAGAAAATAACACACACAAATTTTAATGTTCAAAGCCATCGCTAAAAAACATAAAGGCATATCTTGGAGATACTACAGTTCAGTTCCAGACCACCACAATAAAGTGGACATCGCAATAAAGTCAAATGAACTTTTTGGTTTCCCAGAGCATATAAAAGTTATGTTTACGCTACACTGTAGTTTTTTAAGTGTTCAATCGCATTACATCTTTAAAAAAATGCACACGCTTTAATTTAAAATATCTTACTACTGCCAAATTATAACTCATTTTGAGCTTTTTGATCTGAGCTTTTTTTCCAGTTGAAGATTTTGCCTCTAGGTTGATGGCTTCTGACTTATCTACGTGGTGGTGGCTGGAGGTTGGAGTGGCTGTGGCAATTTCTTAAAACAAGACAATGAAGTCTACCTCACTGATTGACTTCCTTTCACAAACGATTTCTCTGCACCATGCATCACTGTTTGATAGAATTTTACCCACAGTAGAAGTTCTTGAAATTTGGGGTCAGTCTTTTCAAACCCTGATGATGCTTTATCAACTAAGTTTATGTAGTATTCTAAATCCTTTGTTGTCATTTCAACAATCTTCACAGCATCTTCATCAGGAGTAGGCTCTATCTCCAGAAACCATGTTCTTTGCTCATCCAGAAGAAGCAACTCCTCATCCTGAGATTGCAGCATTCCGGTCACATCTTCAGGCTCCATTTCTCATTCTAGTTCTCTTGCTATTTCCACAACATCTGCAGGTACTTCCTCCACTGCAATCTTGAACCCCTCAAAGTCCTCTATGAGAAGGCTGGAAACAACTTCTTCCAAACTCCTGTTAATGTTGATACTTTCACCTCTTTCCAAGAATCATAAATGTACTTAATGGCATCTAGAATGGTGAATCGTTTCCAGAAGGTTTTCAACTTACTTTGCCAAGATCTATCAGAAGAATCACTATCCACAGCAGCTATAGCCTTACAAAAAATGCATTTGTTAAATAATAAGACTTTAAAGTCAAAATTACTCCTTAGTCCATGGGCTACAGAATGGATGTTGTATTAGTGGACACGAAAACAACATTAATCTTGTTGTACATCTCTGCCAGAACTCTTGGGTGACCAGCCGCATTGTCAATTAGCATTGTCAATATTTTGAAAGGCATCTTTTTTTTCGGGGCAGTAGGTCCCAACAGTGGGCTTAAAATATCCAGTAAACCATGTTGAAAAACAGATGTGCTGTCATCCAGGCTTTGTTGTTCCATTTATACAGCACAGAGTAGATTTAGCATAATTCTTAAGGACCCTAGGATTTTAGGAATGGTATATGAGCACTGGCTTCACCTTCAAGTCACCAGCTGTATTAGCCCCTAACATGAGAGTCAGCCTGTTCTTTGAAGCTTTGAAGCCAGACATTGAGGCATTGACTTCTCCTCTCTAGCTATGAAAGTCCTAGATGGCATCTTCTTCCAATAGAAGGCTGTTACACCTCCTTCAGTGTTACACCTCCACTGAAAATCTATGGTTTAGTGTAGCCACCTTCCTGAATTATCTCAGATAGATCTTCTGGATAATTTGCTGCAGCTTCTATATCAGCACTTGCTGCTTCACCTTGAGCTTGTATGTTGAGCTTGTATGTTACAGAGACAGCTTTTTCTCCTTACAGCTCATGAACCAACCTGTGCTAGCTTCACATTTCTTCTGCAGTATCCTCACCTCTCAGCCTTCATAGGAGTGAAGAGAGTTAAGACCTTGCTCTGGATTAGGCTCTGGCTTACAGGAATGTTGTAGCTGGTTTGATCTTCTATCCAGACCACAAAAACTTTCTCCATATCAGCAATAAGGCTGTTTTACTTTCTTATCACTATGTGTTCACTGGAGTAGAACTTTTAATTTCCTTCAAGAACTTTTCCTTTGCATTCACAACTTAGCTAACTGTTTGGTACAAGAGGCCTGGCTTTTGGCCTATCTCATTTTTCGACATGCCTTTCTCACCAAGCTTAATCACTTTTAGCTTTTGATTTAAAGTGAGAACTATGTCACTCTTCCTTCACTTGAACACTGAGAGGCCATTGTAAGATTAATAAGTGGCCTAGTCTCAATATTATTGTGTCTCAGGGAATAGGGAGTCCAAGGAGAGGGGAAAAAATGGGGGAACAACCATTCTGTGGAGAAGTCAGAACACACACAACATTCATCGATTAAGTTTGTCTTCTATGTGCAGGGTTCATGGTGTGAAAAACCATCCCAATAGTAAAATCAAAGACCACTTATCACAGATATAACAAATATATAACAAATATAATAATAATGAAAACTTTGAAATATTTCGAGAATTACCAAAATGTGCCCCAGACACAAAAAGAGCAAATGCTGTTGGAAAAGTGTCTCCAATTGACTTGCCGGAGGCAGGGTTGCCACAAACCTTCAAATGGTAAAAAAAAAAAAAAAAAAAAAAAAAAAAAAGACAGCATCTACGAAGCATAATAAACCAAAGTGCAATGCAGTGAGGTGTGCCTGTATTGCCAAAGACAAGTCTGGCTCCAGGGAGAAGGTAAGAACAATCTCTAATCACACTGAGCATATGCAAATAGCTACTGTTAGAGTGCAGAGAAACACTTTGTTCTCTTTAGTAGGTTAAATATGCCTCTCCACAAATGTGTTAACATCCTTCCTTTGCTCAGCAAATCCTCTTTTCATGAGCTGTTCAAAGGTAAACTTTGGATTATCATAACCTCCATATCTGCATGCTTATGTTAAGCTCATCTCTCCCATATTAAAAAGAAATTACTCTTCAACCCCCACATTCACCACAAATATCAACTAACTTTTCTCACCCCTTTCGTAAACATCTGTAACAAGTTGTCTACATTCTCTCTCTGAAAATGTACTTCAACCATTAATAACCCTCCTGGTATCAGTTCTCCTTTGGGGACTCTTTCTTTGCCAACTCTTAAGTGTTACCGTTTCTCTGAACGTCCAGTTAGGTTCTCTCACTGGTAATGCAGTCTTCTTGAACAAGCTCACTCAGTTTCATGGCTGAAAGGATGATCTCAAGGCTTATCACATACAAAGCAGTATTTCCAGCTCTTAACACCATCTGTAAGTTCCAGGACTATACTTGCACACTATCTGCTAGACACCTTTACTTGAATAGCCCACAGACACTTAAGATTTAAAACCTCTAAGAGAGAACTAAAGACCTTTCCTCCAGCCCCTAAGTTCCTCATCTTGGGTTTCTGCTCTCAGAGAATACCACCATTATCCACCATGGACTCCACATTATCCAGAATATCTTTATGGAGTTAGTCACTGATGCCTGCTGATTTTACTTCCTAAATAGTTCTCAAATGTCTTCACATCTCACAATTCCATCTGCCTCTATTGTGCTTCCCACAACAATATTTTAACTGGTTTTATCCCTGCAACAACCTCATAACAGGTTTCCCAGTCCTCATTTTTATCATCACAGAAAGTTCTTCATTCTAAAATGCAAATTAGACCAAGACACATACATGCTTAGAAATACCTCAGGGTAAGTCCAAACTCTTTAATGTAACTTAAAAGAACCTTTGTGATCTGGGAACCACCCCCCCCCCCACCATGCTCACACACAGTCGCTTCCAGCCACACAGAAGAATGTATCACTGTCTCTAGGCTCCAAACCTTTTCACAGGAAGTTTTATCTTTACAGAATACCCCTTCTCCACACAAACACTGGTTCTGTTCCCAGTCAATTTCTATTCATCATTGATATTGAAGCTTAGATACCCTTTTTCTAAGAAGTTTCTGCATTACCCCTTCCTCACCACCATCAGGTCTGTTAGGGGGCCCATCCTGTCTCTCCCTTAGGACCCTATACTTCTCCTCTCACAGTCCATATCACATTGTGTTTTAATTGCCTACGTTCTCATTTAAATCTCACATAATTGGCAAGGTATGTGAAGTCAGAACACATGTTTAGGTTGGCCTGTCATGTATCCCCAAAACCTATTTCACCACCTGGCACATGGCTGGCATTCAATAAATGAATGTAAAAAAATGTAAGAATAAAATATTTTCTGTACTTCAAAGAAAAATGGTGAAAGAAATCCCTTCTTTTGTCCCTTTCAAAATAATTAGCACAGATTATTAAATAAACAGATCAGTTTACTGGCCCAAACCTGTAGTAATAACTTAAAAAAACCCCTATAATGCCTATAGGATTACAGAAAATTTTACCTAAAAAATTACTATTGTGTTGTTATTATCATTATTTTTGTTGTTGTCTAGATTAGTCCTGTGGTTTAAAAATCTATTTGTTTGGTTAAATTTGATAATTGAGAATAAGGTCTTCAATTGATCAGAACTTTTACTTTGAGGGATTATACAAGATGTCCATAAACACTAGTCAATGTGTAAGTATGCTTCAAAACCATGGCCCTCTCTGAATTTTTGTTCCATCAAGGAAATTGCCTTCCTTTCCCTGTACCCCTCCACTATCTGATTTTTGAAGCCCACCTTGAAATGTATTAACCTTGCTCTGCTACCCCCACTCAGAGCTTACATGCATACAGTATGTATTTCATCAAACCCCAGAAAATTTCTAGAAAACTGAGATGGGGCTTTCAAAAGATACAAAGTGTTGTAGGTTTGGCATCACCCACACCATCCATTTCAGTTGATTTGCTATTAGCATCTGTGATGAGGCTTGGAGGTGGCTGCCAAACCTTGAATATCACTGAGATGAAATTTAGCTGGTGGGGCTGAAGCCAGGCTTATTACCGTTCAGATTATGGAGCTTCATGATTGTCCTCTCTTGTTAGCATGCCTCCACTTGAGCACAAAAAGCATAGATTGCTTTGCAAAATCTATCTTAATTAATCATAAATAGTGCCTGATGGGAAGATTGCTGCTTTCATCTTAGTTAAATAAAACACAATCACCAAATCCTTTTCTTGCTCCAGGTTTTCACAGTATTGTGCAGGTTGCCTCCTTACATATTTGAGATGCTGGGAGGTCTGATCGCATGAGTGTGTTGCTAAGAGCCTCATTAGGTGGTGCTATCAAAAGCTGTTCCCAGCCCCTTCTCCATCAGCAGAGCCAAGTCCCAATGAGTTAAATGGGGACGCTGGAATGGCAAAACAATTCCACTCCTTCCCAGCAGCTAATTAAGAAGGAGGGTAAAGCATTGTGCTAAAGACTTCAGTGGGTTTGCCTTGCAGCTCTTCAAGGGTGACCTTGCAGCAAATGGTGAAAGTACAGAAGAGAGTCACTGTTGCGTGGTAAATGATCATCAGGAAAGTTCAAATGCTACCAAATGGGTTGCTAAGTATGCTAGAATAAGCTTGCTTTGTTCTCTGCCCCTTTGAACTCACAAAATTTCCTTTCTGTACAAAATAGAAAGCAAATAATGAAGAACTTCACACTCTACTTAAATGGACAATATATAATCAGCCTCTTGCACCAGTAATACAAATGCTATGTATTAGGGTTTAAATACAGCAGTTTACTGTGAGGCACCCATGTAATATAATGGGCCTATGTATCTGTATAATGAGTATTGTAATTGCCCTTCTCTCATGCCAGTCTCTATTTATAGAGCTTTAAAAAAAAAGCTAAAAATTCAATTTCCCACCTTCTCTTGCAGCTTCAGGTAAGTCCCTGTGATGTAGTTCTGACCAATGAAATATAAGGAGAAATCTCCTGACACCATCCCTTCTCCCATCTTCCTTCTGCCTGGAATGAGGAAATGTACCAGTACTTGGAGACAGGAAAACAAAAGTCACATGCCTAGGATGGCAAAGTGGAAGACAGAAGAAACTGATTTCTTAATGCCATCTGGATGGGCCTTTCAAGTCCTGGATCACCTGTGCCCAGATCTCATGGTGTAGAACAGAAACTCCTATGTGTGTAAGTTACTATTAGGCAGGTCACGTGTTCTAGGTAGCAGACTCCAGTCCCCTCAGATGGAGAACACAAGTGACTTATGATAACCTCCTGCCTTTTTTCTAAGAATGTCATTTCTCTCTTATTCCATGGGTCTAGACTGTGTATCTGAGCATTGATATAAGAGTGCCACATGAGGAGAGAATCAGGCCCAATTCATTGCTTCTTCTGAAAAAATGCTACAGGTTCTTAACATGCAGGAATTAATGTCCTGAAAACCTTATCCAATGCTCAAATTCACAAATACCACATGTATTACCCAGAATCCAGTCAGGAAAACAAAATCCAAATTGTGTATTTCAACAGAGGATATTTAATATCAGGGATTTAATCTGGAGAGAGGAGCAGCATCACTGAGGTAAACCAGAGACAACAACAGGGAGCAGTTACTACTCCTAAAGCTGGAGGGACACAAGAGAGGACGCAGTTGTAAACAACGCAAGAGCTCTGGGAAGGAGCCTGAAAGAGATCCTGGTCAAATTTTGAAAAAGACACCCCTCTTGGAAAGTAAGCATATCTAAGATGTCACAGGGGCCTGGTGAAGTTCACACACAGACCTCTGAGGAGGTAGATTTGCCAGGCTGTTCTGATACCTCCAAAGGGATGTGATACCTCTAGGCTTGTTCCAGGAGTGCTGAAAGATGCTGCACCAGGTCCTGGGGCTGGGGGCTGGGGTAAACCACACCACCTGCTGAGCTGCTGCTGTCAGGTGATGCTGACAGGGCCCTGAGCACATGGGAAAAAGGAACTGCCTTCCCCCTCATTCCCCTTTCCACTCCCCTTCTCCTGCCTCCTCCTGGCCAAAACTAAGGGGAAGCCAGCTAGAAAGACTCTGGGAAACGTAGTTCACAATGTTCTAGCCCCAGCACTGCATCCCAGAACAGACTGGAACAGGGAAGACTGGGAACTATGACACTTTAGGCAAATAAATTATCACAGCAAGAAATGCAGTAGGGTGCCTGAAACATTGAAGAGATGCCATAGTAGCAGTATTAACACAGAACTAAAGTTATTTCTGAAAGTATTGTGCAATTCTTCCATAAAAACAAAATTCTACTTTTCTGGTTAAAAATCACCAATAGTTTTAAAATATATATAAATGTTATTTTCTCTTTATTTTATTAATACATAGTCATTGTAGGAAGATTAGAAAACAATTTAAAAAATTATAAAATAAAAGGTACCTTTAATTTTAAATTTATATTTCTGACATAAATATTGCCAGAAGTCAAGGTTCACATCTTTAATAAACAAAGATAACATTTTCTACAACTTACCAAGCACCCTTTTAAATGTTTTGTATGTAGGGGAACCTGGGTAGCTCAGTTGGTTAAGCATCAGACTCTTGATTTTGGCTCAGGTCACAATCTCATGGTTCTTACTGACAGAGAGGAGCCCGCTTGGGATTCTGTCTCTCCCTGTCTCTCTGCTCCTCCCCCACTCTCTCTCTCAAATAATCATGTTTTTAAAAACACTATACATGTAGTATACCTTTTAATACTCAAACAACCATTTGGGTTAGATATGAATATTACCATGCATATTTTTCAGGTGTGGAAACTGAAGCCCAGAGAGGTTAAGGGACCTCCCAACGTCATACAGCTAGTAAGCAGTGGAGCTGGACATCAAATCCAGGCAATCTAGCTTCAGAAACCGCTTGCTTGGCCACAGCCCTATATTAGCATCTTCAGTGATCTAAATTCCTCTTTTGTCACCATATGTAGTATTTGATAAGGATATTTTTACTTAATATAAAAGGTATGTATGTAATCATCATTATTTCCTTAGGCTTAAGTCCTAGACATGTAATTATAAAGTCACAGAACTATTTATTTTGCATTTTGGGGAAATGTCTCATTATTCTTGAAAGTTATAGTTAGTTAAAATATCATGAGTATGTTGTGAGAGAATCTGCTTCTGGGAGCCTCACCCAAACAGTAGTTTAGCTCTTTTTCTCACTAGTAGTTTGTTCTCTTCTATTGGTATGTCCATTTTTGTTTCTCTTCCTGCTGTTTTGTCTCCTTCTGGAATTTCCATAATACGTTTTTTAGATATCCTAAATTTGTCCTCATAAATCTCATATATTCTTTTTTTTTAATTTTTTAAATGTTTCTTCATTTACTTAGAGAGAGAGAGAGAGAGAGAGCAGGGGAGGGGCAGAGAGAGAGCATAGAGAAGATCCCAAGCAGGCTCCAGCACTGTCAGCACAGAGCCAGATGCAGGGCAGGCTCCAGCACTGTCAGCACAGAGCCAGATGCAGGGCCCAATCCCACAAACTGTGAGATCATGACCTGAGCCGAAATCAAGAGTTGGACTCTTAACTGACTGAGCCACCCAGGCACCCCAGAATCTCATCTTTTCTTTTATTATTCTTCTCCCTTTCCTGTAACTCCTAGGCAACTGTCTCAAGTTCATCTTCTAATTCATTGGTTTGGTTTTCTATGAAATGGATGCTGCCATTCACAGGTTATTTCACAGTTTTAAATATCCACATTTTTAATATCCAGTTAATCATTTCTACGTTCAGATTGTTTCATGATTACAAATGTCTTAATATCATAGGCACAGAAACATTTCAAATCAGGTTGAGACTATAAATTAGTATATTCTAAGGAATTCTTCCTGTTTCTTATAGAAATTATTTACAAGGATACATGTTCTCCTACTTCCTTACTATGCAACTATAAAATTACATTACAATATTATATTACATATGTCTGGTCATTTTCTATCTACTTCTTCCTACTGGCTGACACATATGTGTTCAGTTATGATGGTCTGTTTAAAATCATGGTACCTCCATTCAAGTATTTCCAGTGCAAATGAAAATAAAGAATTTTAAATTTAGTACAGATTTCCTTTGCCCTATTATAATCCTGTAGCCTTTAGAAATAGGCAGGCCCCTTTAACCATGAGCCATCAGCTACTTTGCTAAAGAACCAAGAATTGTCTTTTGCACTGTGTATACATACATATATACAGTGGTCTCTGCCCCTGGTTCCTAACACATAGTTCCTAAAACCTTTGTAAACAGAGGTGCTAGGAGTATCTTTTGTTCTAACATTTAGTCTTTGACCTTAGTTCCTGACCCAGAGCTCCCAAATCCCTTGGAATTTCTGTGATGATGGCAGTGCCTTTTGTTCTAATGAAGTTAACTCTTGGTGGGCTCCTAGATGGAGAATGCTCACCAGAAAGACAAAGCCATAAGTAGAAGCTTAGAATTAACAGCCTCACATCCCACTCTCCAGAGAGGGAAAAGGGGCTGACAACAGAGTTGATAATTGATCATGCCTATGTGATAAAGCCTCCATAAAAATCCCAATAATAGGGTGTTCTGGGAGCTTCTAGGATGGTGATCACATGTACATGCCAGAAGTGTTGCACACCCCAATGCCATAGTGACCAAAGCTCCTATTCTTGAGACTGTTCCAGACCTCAACCTATGTATCTCTTCACCTGCTGTTTATGTGTACCCTTTATCTTATCTTTTATTATATAATAAACTGGTAAACATGTTTCCCTGAGTTCTGCAAGCTGTTCTAGCAAATAATCAAATCCAAGGGGGAAGTCACAGAAACTTCTAATTTATACCTAAGGGGCTAAAAGTTGTGAGTAACCTGAGGACCTACTACATGTGATTGACATCTGACATGGGAAGCAGTCTCATGGAATTGAGTTCTTAACCTGTAGGGTCTGTGTTAACTCTGTGTTAACTCTGAAATTGAACTGAATTATAGGACACCCAGCTGGTGTCACAAAGAATTGTTTGGTATAGGAAAAAACTCACACATCTGGTGTCAGAAATGTGTGTGTGGTAGTAGTGTGAGAGTAAGAGAAACACATGAGAAATGAATTTTTCCTTCACGACACAGAAGGTATGGTGGCTTAACGTCAACAGAGATAGAGTGCCCTTCTACCTAAAGGATAAACCTTGAGCTAGCACCAAAATTGATCCCCAATGTCTGATGTTCTTCCAAAGGGTAAGGGGAGCATTTCTCTTTCTTGTCCCATAACCCCCCCCCCCCAATCTCTTACCTCACTGCTCTAGGCTAAGAGTTGCTAGTAGAGTTCCTTCAGGAGCCTCTGCCATTTCACTACCCAAAAAGACTTTTTCTTGTCATTAAATGAACTGCCAGCCAGCCAGTCCTTCCTCAAACTGACTTTATCTTATACTACATTTCATGAAACTTCTGACTTCCAGGTAGCACTCATGCTGGTTTCTTGGCGTGATACAAACATTGTCCCCTTATTTCAATGTGCTTTTTTTTTCCATTCCAAAATGTGGAACCAAGTGTAGTTTAAATGCATATGAAAAAATTTCCACATTTACCAGAACCAAACTATCAGTTGCCATGACCTCTTCAATACATTTTTATTCTCCGAACCAGAAGTTCATTTACATTTCCACCAATAGTTTCAATTATTCTTTCAGAGTTAACATTGATATGGGGATTTACATTTACATTTCCTAGCAAAAACTGTATGCTTCAGAAAGATTACAGTACTACAGATCACACCATTTGCCAACAGAAGCTGTAAAAACTGAATGCACGATGTATTTCTAAGCATATTCTAACTGATGGTGGCTCAGCTACCACCTGTGAATTTAAAAGTTTTCTCAAGGAGAATAAATACTTTGATAATTTAGAGAAGGAAATACCCATGAATATCTTAGGATCACATTTGCGGATAGACTACCTGTAGATCCAGTGCTGCATGCGGTTTTGCAAGGCCCTGTGTGTAGCCTTGAAGCGAAGGGAAAAAGAACAAAACTCCCATCCTAAAGCATGCTGATGTCTCAGATTAAAAGCAGTGCAACATCCGTAAGTGGAACTTCTATGTCAGTAAGTAATAGAGAACACTGTTTTCAAAACACCAAGGAAGTTTTAAGTCATTGTGACTCCTTATCAACTACTTAGTGGAGTTTCCATCTATCTTTGCTGTTCTTGGACATTATTGCTCAGTTTAATAAACACGCACAACAGGTCCCCACTGGTAGTTTTCTAAGACAAGTTTGCTCATCTAAAGGTGGAATTATCAATGTGACCTAACATTTTCTAATCAGATTCTATATGTCCCCCCTTGTCACTAAAGAGTGACTTTATTAGTAATTACTAATAGCTGCAACAAATCAGTATGTAATTATTTAGGAAGTATAATAAAACAAATTCCCTGAAATGAAGGTAATGGAAAGGGGAAGAATCTTTTTTCTTCCATGTTTGTTTGTTTGTTTGTTTTTGACAGAGGGCACATGAGCAGGGGAGGGGCAAAAGAAAGGGAATCAGAATCCCAAGCAGGTACCACACGGAGCCTGATCTCACGAACCCTGAGATCATGACCTGAGCCGAAATCAAGAGTCAGATGCTTAATCGACTGAGCCACCCAGGCACCCTGGAAAGAGGAAGAATCTTTGAAAATTTAGGTTAAGGAGTCATCATGATGACACCCAGCAAGTTAAATAAAAGAATCAACTCTTATTTCACAAGCTAGCCCACCTTCTCAACAAACAGAAGATATATTTGTCACTAGAACTGTAAAAAAATATATATCATCATAATAAGTTTAATAACTATTGGAAATATGCCCAATTCTAAACATGCAAAAGATGGAGAAGAACTGTGATGATGAATAAGAACATAAAGAAGGAGGACAAAGTGCAGCAAACAAAACCTCAATTCGAAAAGTCACCTCATGCTGTCAATATTAAAAATAGGCCCATCAAGGAATCTTGATGTGCAAACAGCTCTTCATCAAACCTGCCAAGTTAAATAAGAGCCAAAGTGATGGTCAGATGATGGGTACAAATCCATCTCCATCACCCATCTGGATGTCTATGAAGAGTGACTTGAAAGAAAATCCAATGCACATATGCCAATAAAAGATCACTAAGTAACCGGGTATAGGCATCAAGAATCATCAAGGCTGATACAAATTCAAATGCATTCTCAACTTGAAGACCAGACAGGAGGTATTCTTTTTCCCACTCTTCAGTTTGGATCTTAGCACAAATTTTACATTCCCCTGAAGGCAGTGATCCAAGCAGTTGCATTGCCACTTTTATTAGATATACCCCATTCTCTAAATGGATTTGGATCTAAATATGTCCTCAGGTACCTAAAGCTAACAACATTCAAGTGGTGGGAGACAAGAGAGGCCGGGATAAGAAAGGGGCAAGGCAGGGTGACTATGTTACAATCAGGAACTAAAGTTATATAAACTTGGGGTGTAAACTCTATCCACTTGTCTTACACCACAGAAATCCACCCAATATTCTGCCATTTGGAAAGTGTATCATATACTGAGTTGATTAAAATGTACTTTGAATTTAGTATGGATCATGACATTTCAAGTTAGAATCACGTGGGTCAACTCCTTGCAAAGTAATTGGTTGGTTGGCTGGGTTAACATAGAAGAATCCAGGATATGAAAGCACACTAAACCTGTATTCTAAATCAAGTTGTTACTTTGATGGTTTCCTGTCTCACGTTCAGGTCCTTTATCCATTTTGAACTTTGGATCTAAATGCGACATTTCAATCAGTCAGCAATTATTACACATTTGCCCAAGAATATGTGTTCAAAGATATATAAGGAAAATATTGGGGAGATCACAATCTAATTGATAAAATGTTTATAGTCATTTTCTACAAAAACAACAAAAACAGACCATTTTAATTTAGTTCCTAACTATGTGGTAGTTAGGAACAATCTTTAAGAGTTTAGGGAAGGTGACCGCACTGTGGGCTAGAACAATCCCAGAAAACTGAACTGAGGTGGTAAGACTTGATTGAAGCCTTGATCAACAGGATTTGATTAAGTAGAAAGGGGAGAATATTTTAGGCAAGAAAACAACAGAAGCAAAAGCAAGGAGAGAGGAATAGAGTGAGGAATATTTTTCTTTTAACTACAGTGAATAAGCCCGTCCTTGCCTCTTGACTTGTCTGTATTGTTTTAACAACTATCTCTGAACTAGCTGAATGATGAATGGCCCTAGGAAAAAAGGTGGAGCATATGAATGAGTGGTAGTGGATAAAAAGAAAGAAAATCATCAGGGGTAGAAAGTATAAAAGGAAAATTAAATTGCTGGGACTACATAATGAATTTAAATTTTCAGTCATAAACTGATATATGCAAAAATGTAACTTATTTTTCTATAGTCAAAGATAATTTCTATCATTAAGTTCCCATTTCTGCTCAGTAGCAGAAAACTGATTATCAAGTTGCTTTCAGGTAAATTTCTTCCCATTCAGGCACTTCTCAGTCAATTCAGGTTTATAATGCAGCCGTATTCAGATTTTTAAAATCACTCTCAGATTTTATTCTCTCTCCCTTTTCCCCATGTTGATTCAAATCTCTGGGAAACTTCACCCACCATTACAAAAGCAATAATGAAAAGAAAAAGAGAAGCCCCATTCCATAGTCTCTTTATGGTTACATCTTATTAAAAAGAAAACCAGGGGCCCACAATGGTGTCACTTGCCCCCAAGCCAGTAAACTAACAGTACCTAATCTAACTGGAGTTTCAACATCCCAGAAATGTAACTTTTAACCAGTCAACATAGGACTTTCTGGACCAGCATTAGGGAATTTCCTGAAAGACCCATTCCATTCCCCTCAGGAGGACAACCTTGCCAAAGACAAAGGGTTCTTTGCTGATTATTTCCTTTTTGCTGCTCCAATTCCTGAGTGGATTAGTAAAGCCAATTAGATCTTTAATATTTACTGTATTGAATTTTTGTTACTTAACAGTCCTAAGCTACCTTTCTGTGAGATGTACCTTGTCTTATGTGGTCATCAGACACACCCTCTTCATGCTGACACCCATTGAGATGATCAGTCATCTGGTCAAGGATTTGGGTTGGAGGTCTCTGTTCCTATTACTTTACCCAGGTGTCCGAAGTTCTGCCTTAGCCTTCCGTTTCTAAGTCCAGTACTGCTATGTGGGAGGTCTTCCTTGTTCACATACCCAGGGTTTCCATGATCTTTCAGTCCTCCCTAGCTCTTCTACACCTTTCCCATGGGCACTGGGAAGGTTAACCCATTTTGCTAGCCCATCCTGAGGCCTTAGAAGGCTGAGCTGCCAGCAAACACTCACTTCGCCCCTAAAAACCATTGGGCATCTCTTCTCCAGATTTTTTGCACCATTATATTCAAGAAATATACCACCTGTCTATCACCAGAACTCTAAGAGGGACAGGCAAAACTCTGCTCCACACTGCTGCTGCTCATATTTGTTCTCTCCATCTTCATGCCCAGTATCCCCAAGGGATGGTAGAGACAGTGTCACACACCCAGTAAATGCCTTCTCACCTTCTATACCTCTTTCCCTGATTGGAAGATTTTTAATTAACTTTATTCTGGGAGCTGGGTAGAAGAAAATTGGACCTACATATCTATTCTTGTTTTTAATTTTTGCTGCTTTGTACCTGGGAGTACTTCATGAAGTTAAACACAAAGAACATGGCATTTATTATTCTTCCTCTCAATTGTTCAAAATTGTAAGGGTTATCAGCTATTAAACTGGGAGGCTGAGGAAGGGTATAACATACACAAAAATTACAATTTACCAATCTACCACATCTTGTTGACTTTTAATGTCAACAAGTAAGAGGATAAACTGAAATGTAATGGTGACTTAAGACTTGAGCAAGCCTAGAGTATGATTTCTATTTCTCTAGGGCAGGAATTCCATTAATTAACTTATTCATTCACCCATTCATTTATTCATTTAATAATATTTACTGAACACCTATCAGTGGCAATGTTTTTGGATATACCAGCAGGCAAGTTTCCTGCTCTTGTTGAATAAACATTGTAATGGGGAAGATACACAATAGACAAATAAACAGATAATTCTTAACAGTTATAAGAATCACGAGGAATTAGGATATTGGGATAAAATCTCTGGAGATGGATCTTTCAGATCAGTGGTGAAAGTGATAAGAATGCTGTTTGTTTTTGTTTATTTGTTTGTTTAATCTTAATAGTTTTTAATCAAGTCTGGACTTCCCAAACCAATAGGGTCTGAGAAGGCTATCTGTTCACTACTTTACTGAGCTGGTGATACAACTACAGAGAATGGGCTCCACAGACCTCCCTCACTCCTTCTGAAATGGAGCTCTAAAATGCTTGAAAACAAGGAGTGCTCCAGACTCCTGTGGTTATGCTGCCTTTGTGAGAGTTTAATTGCTTTTAAATGCATATGAATGTCAGTTTGAACCAGGCTAAATATGTCTTCCCGGAGACAGAGCATTTGGTCTTTCTTTCAAGTTCTTTTGTTTGCTTGAATCAGCTTTGTAGTTTAACAGATGTTTTCAGAGGAAATGGAGACATAAGCTTTTATAATGCTGAAAATTAAATGAGAAACAATACTCTTCTCATCACCCTCCCCCAAAACATGCAACCCTGCAACACTGGCAGCCCACCTTACACTGCAGAAAATCTTCACTTTTAGAGGATACACCTTGCTAAAATGAAAGACATTTGTTGTGTATACCTGGAGTTCATTATATATTGTTTATTCTTTGGGGAGATACATAACTGAACATGTAAGTGATTATCCCTTTAGCCTTGGGGAAGGATAGTGTTTCCAAGATTCATAAAATTTCCTCCCTTTAATTAAAAATAAAGTAAAATTACCATAAGAATATAAATGCCTAGATCTTCTGGGCCAAGCCTACCTCTCCAACCTTCTGCTCTACCCCACATGCAAATTCTTTGTCCAAATTCAACACTCTCCACCCACCGCCACACACACTCCTCTCCCCATGTTTCTGCCACCTTTAGTTTATGAAGCTGTTCCCTTACTGGGTTGCTTTCCTCTTACCCAGATCCAACAATTAGCTTTACTTGTGCCCTTGCTTCTACAACACTATTGTAAGGTCCTTACTGGAAGGTAACAGAATACAAAGAGCATCCGCTTTGGAATCAAACAAACCTATGCTAATTCTAACTCTATAAATTTTACATATGTGATCTTGGACCAATCAGTTAACCCATCCCAACATTAGGTCTCTATTCTGTAAAATTTCCTTCTGTGTCTCCAAAACTAACTTTCATTTTTCAGACAGATCGCCTATCTTCTGTGTGAGATAGGTGCAGTAGCTCTAGAGTCCATACTCATCACCTCAAATCTGTCAGAAAGGAGAGAATGACCCGCCAAACAATAAAAATTCAGAGTGACTTATCAGGCTAGGTCACATCTCCAGCTGGACAGATCACATAGGCCAGGGGAACACTATACATTGATTGTGTTACTTCACAAGTTCTATAATTAGATTTGAGAGTTCTGTGGATTCTACCAGAGCACTTGTATTGAACACAGAGGAAAGGGTGGTCCGTAGGACAGTCTTCCAAAACAACTGGAAAGAACAATTAGTACATGATGAAATCAGTTTGGTGAGTTGCAACCAAATACTTTTTTGTTTGTTTGTTTTGTTTTTAGTTTTTTAGTAGAGGGAATAGAAGGGGACAGTATGGAAGGAAAAAAATGTGAACAAAAGAGACAAGAAGAAAAATATCAGAGGGTAAAACAGGTAATAAAATTTTTTATTTTATAAAAAACTTTATTCACTATTAAACACTGTTTACTAGGTTGCGGTATTAAATACATTGTTTTGGTAGGTGATATTAAAAATTTTTGAAAACCAGTGTCCTGGTGGAAAATTAAAATATGATTATCAAAGGAGATATGGATACTAAGCAAGCAAAAACCTATGAAAATCCACCACATCAGGAAAGATTACATAGTGGGTGCTCAACTGATGTTTATGGAATATATTTTAGAACTTATATTTTGATTGATATGCTTCTTGTCATTGAACAGCATTTAATCACATCCTCTAGAAGGAGACAGTTTACACTTCGTGGGTTCGAATTTCTGAAGCAATTATCAAGATAACTTGAGTTAAGTGTTTAAACAGTTAAGGTTCCTGAGTGCCCTGAGCTGAGGCTAGCATAATGATGTTTTCCAAAACTGGTTGACTCTGGCAAATGCAGAGACAGGTAGGAATGGGCAGCTTGAAACAAGCACAGTTTGTCTTTGACACTATCTCTCTCCCCAGATTATCCATTCTCCTTTCTCTAGTAATCCACTGTCCCCATTAACTGAAGCCAGGCACTAACCTCCAGTTGCATGCATTATCCATTTTCATAATAGGTCTATAGAATAAAAACTGATTCAAAGCAGGAGAATTTACTCTGTTGAAAGGGACAAGAAAGAGGAGAGGAGAGGAGAGGAGAGGAGAGGAGAGGAGAGGAGAGGAGAGGAGAGGAGAGGAGAGGAGAGGAGAGGAGAGGAGAGGAGAGGGAAGGAGGAAGTTAGTTGGAAAGAAAGAATATTTTATAAGTTTGTCCCCATCATATATAACTAGACTAAGAAAATGAACTTTGGAGGAAATTAATTTGGCATTAAGGACACAGCTGGAATGTTTACATTGCATAAAGACCCAGACACACAACAGAGAAGAAAAGTTATAAAAGACAACATTGGCCACAACAGCCTTGTAAAATGTGGTAACAATATATCCATAGAGAAAAATAAACCTAATGGCAACATAACTTTTAATTGTAGAATCACTAGTAAGTATCTGGTATCTGGTGTGTGTGTGTGTGTGTGTGTGTGTGTGTGTGTGTGTGTGTGTGTGTGTCTGTGTGTGTGTGTGTCTGTGTGTGAGAGAGAGAGAGAGACAGAGACAGAGAGACAGAGAGAGACAGAGAGAGACAGAGAGGGGGAGGAGGGAGGGAGGGAAATGGGACAATAACAAGCACATGCATCTTAAATATATTATAGAAAATGAATAGCATCATATAACTCTTTTATAAGAGATCACTCTTTGACTTGCCCCTCCTCTCAGCAGAGAGTACAGTGACTGGAATACTGATGTAATGAATAAGTTTGTGGAAAAATTGAGGCAAAATTTCAACCCACCCCCTTCTTTAATCATCTTCATCTAGGTAGTAATCCCTTGTGTTCATACAGCACTCAATGGATTTTATTTCATTTGATCATGTAAAATCATAGGAAGTATGAACTGGAAGGGATCCTGAAAAACACCCTGTCAAATCCATGTGTTTTCTAAATAAGAAAACCAAGGCCCTGAGTTGTTAAGCAGCTTGGTCAATACCAAAACAATTAATGTTAGAGCCAGAACCAGAATTAGGGGTGATACAATGGCTAACATGTGTCCATTTCTCCTTTTCTGTTGAAAAAGGCAATGCAGGTGGCCACATTCGTGGAATGATTTCATTTCTTCAGGGAAGACACTATAACATGATTTGAGACTGGTCTAGTGGGCAGCTGTGGTCAGGAAGTAGCAGCAGCAGCAACAACAAAAAGGAACAAAAGGGCAACAAACCAATTACTAAGAAGGCAATTTTGAACAAGTGTTTTGATCAATGTATTGAATCTCAGGACAACTGTTCAGACAATTATGAGTATAGCTTTTATTAGGGCTGAAACGCCTATCAGTGATTCAGGAGACTGTCCTCCACTAAAGGAAAAAAAGAACCTGGTGACTTACCAAGCCACCAGAATGACTTTCTTTACCTCTTAAATGGATTGAGTTTTGAGGATCCATAAATAAAACGATAATCCTCAAAAGCACTAAATGCTAAAACAAAGCCATGAAAATTGCACTCTTTATTCAATTTAGAGAAAATTGCACCCATATAATGTGTTTACCTTTCATTGTGAAATACATACCAGAAAGTTAGGCTTGTCTGATTTGTAATTTCAAGATTTATGATCTTAAAATTCTCAGTGCCTAGTCTGACATCCTAAATACTGCATATGCAGGAGCCAGTAAAGATACAAACTTCAAGTTATAAGAAAAATAAGTCCTGAGGATATAATGTATAGCACAGTGACTATAGTTAATACTGTGTTGTATATTTGAAAGGCACTAGAAGAGTGTATCTTCAAAGCTCTCATTCCAAGAAAAAATAAATTTGTAACTGTGTGGTGATAGATGTTAACTAAACTTACTGTGGTTATCGTTTCACAGTATATACATATATTAAGCCATTATGTTGTACACCTAAACCTAACACTATGTTAGATGTCAATTAAATCTCAATAAAAACAAATAGAGACGTAACTCGGCATCACTGAAACTGGTCCCTGCCCTTCAAGGGAGATGAGAGATATTCACGAGGTAGAAAGTAAGAGAAACAAACATATAATACCAAATATGTACCAAGAAAATCTCTACAGATTTTGTAAAAGTGATGAAGATGGAAAAGACTAACTAGAAAGCTTAATATATAACAGCCAGATTAATTTGTTAAGAAACACTCATTGTTCTTTGGAAAAGGAAGCAGGCATCAAAAATTTAAAGAATTGTCACTGAGAATATTCTTTTTCTTCCAATTTTTTTCTTCTTTTCAAGTTGGAAACCCAATAGTATTAAATATTTAGTGATGACATTTCTTCTAGACATTCAAGAGAGCAGATTTCATGAACACAATGAAAAAGAATAATTCTTAGAAATATAAATAGATGGTCATTTTTTGTCTCCATTGGTGGTGTTGAAATTATTCAGGACACAATAACTTTTTTGCTGAATGTCTGTATTCATATCTGGGAAGTCTTTCAAACACTAAAAGCACATCTAAACTCTCTCACAGAGAAGCCTGATAAACTTCCTCTGAAAAACCCAGTCATCATTATCCTGTCTTCTTGCTTTAGTGAGACCCTAAGAAAAGGACCACAGAAGTCACAAAGATATGATCCTTTTTCATTGGGTGTTTCTGCTTTGAAAACTTCAGTTATAACCCCCAAACCAGAGAGATATTTGGTTCTATTTTTCTTTGAGGAACACAGTAAAACATATTCCAGTAGCCCTATTAGAAATTATGTGCTTTTTTTCAAAAGTTTATTTATTTATTTTGAGAGGGGGAGGCACAGAGAGAGAGAGAGAGAGGGAGAGAGAGAATCGCAAGCAGGCTTGGCACCATCGGCATGAAGCCCGGTATGGGACTCGAACTCACAAACCATGAGATCTTGACATGAGCCGAAACAAGAGTCATATGCTTAACCCTATAAATTATGTGCTTTTTGCCCCCTGAATCTGCTGCTGTTTAAACTAACAGGACATGCATGGATTCTCCACAGGTATCCATTCATCCTTGAAAGTTCACTAAGTTTCCACTATGTGGCAACTCCTGTCTAGACCTTTTGTGGGTAACATAAATATAAGGCATGATCTTGGCCCTCTGTTGCTTAAGAGTGTAGCTCAAAATGTCCAAGGTAAGTATACCACTGATATGAAATAGTTCACCATTCTAGAATATACTGGGCACTACAAGCAGTTAATGTTACATACATTCAAAACAAGGAGACCCAGACCCAAAAAAGAGGTGGTTGGTGGTAAGGAGAGATTTGAGTTGTTCCTTTAGAGTTAGAAATACTATCTCTCTCCTCTGGACTCATTATGGGACTTACCAAATGTACCTGCTTATATTCCACACACATAGATCATGTCTACCTTCCCTTAACACAGATGCATATATACCCCCAGGATTATATTGAAGCTTTATATTAAATAGCATTTATATGAAGTGTGTGTGAATATGGGAGTGTGTGTGTGTGTATAAATGCTAAGTCAAATATATTATAAAAAAACCCTGAATTTCTGCTGTGTTTCACTTATATTTCAGCCTTATCAATCTCTGAATATTTGGGAAACTCAACTCAAATAGACTAGGTAATTTTCAAATACTAAGCTCTAAACACATATTTTCCTCTACAGTAAATAATTATTACTGAACTCCTACTTATGTGAGACACAACAATATAAAACACTTCCTCTTCCTCAAAGAGAAAACAGGTAACTTCACTGTGATGTGCTATGATAGAAGTATGAAGGCAGTGTTAGGAGAGTCCAGAGGAAAGTCACTATGTTCCATGTAGTGAGAGGAATAAGGTCGGATGGATATGACAGTAGGAAGGACAAACAGATGAATGAATGAATGACACATAAATGAAAAGATAGAACAAACTTTGAAGGGAAAGGATAAATCTTAAGGGGAAAATAATACGAGAACAGCTACTACAGAGACAAATTTACCCAGATGAGAAATCTTAGGTAGAGGATCTTTGGGGAAAAAACACAGACAACTTGACTGAGTCAAGTTGTGTAGGGTTCTGGCTCTCTGATTAGACTTTCTGAAATACTGCTGATCCCTCCTTCTTATATTTGAACTGTATAGCCACTGCAATTTCAGGACTGGGGAACCTGGAACTGACCAAGCTTGATTCTGTAAAGGACAAGTCCTTAATCTACGGGGTTTAGAACAATGGCTGAGTGTGGAGAAAAATGTATGTCGGTCCTCAATCACAGAAATATCATCAGCATATGACTGCACACAAATAAATGCATGCAGGTGGGTACCTCTCTTCCCCCAACACACATGGACTAGTCTGTCCTCAGGCAGCTATGAACTGAGGGATCATACTTCAGAGCAGAGGATACTAATGCCAGAAGATATAGAGAATTTAGCCTCTTTCCTAACATTTTATGTGAGGCTGAGAGTGTGGAGATTTCGGATCTGTGTTGCAGCCATCAGGGACATTCAAGTAGACTCTAAATCCCATCTAGCTAGGATGACATTATAATGAATTAGACCTCCAGGAATAAAGCAGATGACAACTTTCCATGGAAACTACAATGCAGTTGATTGATCAGCATTCCACAGTGGCCAGAGCAGAGTATTTGGAGCTTGACTACCAACATTAGATCCTCATTAGGTCTCTTATCAGCTATGATTTAGGGGCATGTTGCCTAACCAATCGGAGCTAGTTTTTGCTCATCTGATAAAAGGCATCAACTGCCTCTTAAATGATGAATTCAAAATATCTCACAAGCCCTCATCTAGTTGTTTTCTTTCCCTTCCCCCTCTCTTAAATCACCCTGGCTTTGTTGCCTAGTTTTCTTCCATGCTATTGGTTTCCTCTCACATACTCCCTTTTCTCTGCCCATTTTTTCCATGTTAGTATAATCTGGGGCTGTAACCTTCCTATTAATTCAGTCTCCCTGGAGCATCTCATTGTCTTTGATGACTTTAGTACTACTTACGAGGAATGTTTCCTACACCTCTATCTCCAAGCTTAGCCTCTGTTAACTTCAGAAGCATATATCTAACTGCCTACAGAACATCTCAGCATAACAGAACAGAGTCTACACTTAGTCCCACTCTTCTTCCAGGTAGCAATGGAGCAGGTAAGCAGTTGGGAGGAAAAGCCAGCTGAATGGTTTCAGGTTCACATGTAATATATGGTAAGTAGAGTGGACTTAAAGGCAGAAGGAATCATGAAACTGAAAAGATCTTGGGTAAGGAAACAAGAAAGTATGAACATCAATGAGGATGATAATTGCAATGTATGGAAGTACTTCAAATACTATCAAATTCATAAAAATGAATCATGATATTTATTTTTAAAAACTCCCTGGTCATCTTTGTAAGATGCTCAGGAATCTAATGACCACTGGTAAATAAAGGGAAGGAGTCAGGTAGTTCATTTGCCTTTCCCAAAAGGAATATACCGCAAGGTAAACAAGTAGTTAATGAAGGAAATTCTCTCCCTCTCTAGGAAATATTCTAGATATTGAATAAAGAAAGAATGAAAGAATTAGAATCTTTCCATATGACATATAACATACCATAACAAAACTATGGACTAAGATGTTGATTATCAATGGCTTCTAACATCTCTAAAAAGCCAAACAAGAAGATATTATGAGTCCCTAATGAAAACAAACAATTCTACCTCTGAGGTTACCTCTGAAGTGTTCTTGCTTGAATATCAGAATCTGAATGTGATCAACTCCCTAAGTCTAACTTCAACTTACAGCAAATGAAAATAACAGAAAATGCAATCAACAATACCATGGTATACGTTCCAAGAAAAAATAATCTGGTTTCTTCAACAAGTAGAAAGGGTTGATAAGATATGGAGACAAAACTCAAAACATATCTAAGGGATATATCAACTAAAGTCAATGTATGCTCCTTATTTGGAATCTGATTATATAAACTAAAGACGATAGACATGTGAGAAAATTTTAACGTCTACTGACCAGAAAGTTAATAGTAAAAAATTATTTATTATTCTTATTTATTTTAATAATTATTATTTATATGCATCATAATGGTATTGAAGTTTTTAAAATGTATGACTTTTAGACAGTCATACTGAAATATTTATAAGTGAAATGACATAACAGATTTGTTTCAAAAAAAACAGGGATGAGGGGAAATGAGTGAGGTATAGATTAATGGTTAATTGTTAGAGCTATCAATGGGTAAAATTGCATTAAACTATTCTGTCTCTTGTATGTTTGCTATTTTCCATAACAAAATTATACACACACACACACACACACACACACACACACACACACCACACACCTAGGACAGTTTGATTAACAAAGATTCTGATGCAGCCAGGGTATTGTTATAAAATCAGGGGAGGAATCTGTTTTAGAGTTTAAGCATTCTTGACATCAAATGGCTGGCTGCAGGTAAGTTGACACCATAGGTACAGAGTATAATATGGATTTCGTGGTGCATGGTGGATGATTAAGAAGAAGGAGAGATATTGCCAAGGAGTAACTGAGAGGTCTCTCAGCCTCTCAAGTCAATCACACTTTAATAAACATTCTGGTAGCACAATAATCACCTCAGGCACCCATTAAAAGTACAAATTCTACAATCCAATCAAGATCCAATGAGGAAGGATCTGGGAAGTTATAGGTTTAACTAGCTCTCCACATGCTCATCACCACAATTTAGGAATCAAAGTGGTTAATTTCAAGGTGCAATATATTATTCAATTGGGAATAACTTGTAAGCAATTGGAAATTGGAGGGAGTTGGATTAGAATTATATAAACAAAAGGTAATACAGGTTTGGGACTCATTTTCATAGACTTTCAAAAATAATTTATTAGAGGCACTTCTCCAAAGGAGGGACAATGACATAACCTCCATTAGCAAAAAGGCACTACTGGCCATTTGGGGTGCCAGTCACTCACCGTTTTTGCCCCCCATATCACAACTGATTAAGAACTGCACACACCGACAAATGGGGCTGAATCAGAAATTGTTGTGATGGTAATGAATGGAGGAAGGCAATTTGGACCCGATGAAAAAGGGGGGTTCCTAGTTTTTCCCTAATGGGCTTGAAGCTAATGCACCCCACATAAAGCATACCTGATATACCTTCTCATCTGTGCCTTTAAGAGGTCGCCTGGCCTAATTGTTTTACTGCCGAGAAAGTAGGGATTAAAGCACTGGCCCTTCTAAATCAGCAAGGAGACAGGCAACTAGAGAGAAACAGAAATTGGAGCCTGTCTCTTATCTTTCTGGCATCATGAGTCTATCTGATGATAGAATGGCCCAGTGGATATCAGGTTCTCCTATAAGAAAGAATGAACAAGCAATAGCAAGGGACCAGAAATGTGCCTTCCAACAAATCCCTTCACCCATAGGCCAAGGCAGGATTTAAAGATTAGCATTATTTGCTACAGGCACTATTTGCAAAAGCCTCTCTATACTTCATTGATGTTTATTCAAAATTTCCATAATATGATGTAGCAAGCTCTTCGCATAATGGAGAACAGAAATGAGTTTTTCAGGCTTATTTTGGTTACTTCCTAAGACTGAACAAAACGAAAGGTGGTAATTTCACTGAAAAAGGTCATTAATTAAAAGTTTGCTTTTCCATTTCTTGTTGAGATAATATATGTCATGTGCTCAAAAGATGGCCTAGCACACAGTAAGTCCCTGATAAATGTTGCTTTCATTGTTGTCATTGTTAAATAAAACTTGTTAAGGGATATAGCAATTGTGACAGAGAGTCTTAGGGAACGAGTTTATTTAACGATACCTAACAATTTTATTATTTACTATAGTTTTTAAATGTTGATTGAATCTTCCCAGTTGAATCCTGAAAAATTAAAAATATAGGTATGGGTCCTACATGCTTCTCAGCATACTTCAGTTTACTACGAATCAGCAGAACATGCCAGGGTTTGGAATTTATATTTGTCACTTTAAATCTGAGCTCCCTCATTTATAACTGTGTTGCCTTAAGCTGGTTACTTGACCTTTCTGAGATTCAGGTTCTTCATCTGTAAAATAGGTATATAACAGTTCACTTGGCTATCAGAGAGAGATGATAATAGCACAACCTTCAGAGGGTTACTCAAAGAATAAATGGGATCACATTAATAAAGTGTTTCTTTTAAAATACAATGCTCAAGGGGCGCCTGGGTGGCTCAGTCGGTTGAGCGGCTGACTTTGGCTCAGGTCATGATCTCACGGTCCGCGAGTTCGAGCCCCGCATCAGGCTCTATGCTAACAGCTCAGAGCCTGGAGCCTGTTTCAGATTCTGTGTCTCCTTCTCTCCGACCCTCCCCTGTTCATGCTCTGTCTCTCTCTGTCTCAAAAATAAACGCTAAAAAAAATTAAAAAAAAATACAATGTTCAAAGAGTGTTTTTAGCATTTTATTATTTTTTTAAAATTTATTTAATTAATTTATTTAAATTCAAGTTAGTTAACACACAGCGTATGTTAACTTTATTGGTTTCAGGAGCAGAACCCAGTGACTCATCACTTACATGGAACACCCAGTGCTCAAGCCAACAAGTGCCCTCCTTAATACCCATCACCCATTTAGGCCATCCCCCCACCCACATCCCCTCCAGCAACCCTCAGTTTGTTCTCTGTATTTAAGAGTTTTTCATGGTTGGCCTCCCTCTCTATTTTTATATTTTTGCTCCTTCCCTTCCCTTAGGTTCATCTGTTTTGTCTATTAAATTCCACATGAGTGAAATCATGTATTTACCTTTCTCAGACTGACTTATTTTGCTTAGCATAATACACTCTAGCTACATCCACGTTGTTGCAAATGGCAAGATTTCATTCCTTTTGATTGTTGAATAATATTCCATTGTAAATATATACCCCATCTTCTTTATCCATTCATCAGTTGATGGACATTTGGGCTAATAATATGGCTATTGTTGACAGTTCTGCTATAAACACTGGGATGCATAGTGCTCTTTAATATGCTGCCTTCTATTTTAACTTTTAAAAAAATCCCATGACTAAAATAAAACAGATTATTTTTATTTATATTTTGCAACTATGGAGACCAATATTCAGTGAGTCACTTACTGTATTAGTTTCCTATTGTTTAATGATATTTCCACAGACTTAAAAAAAACTCACATTTGTTTTCTTGAAGTTTTTGTGGGTCATATGTCTGGAGAAGAGTTTGTGTTCTTTACTTGGGGTGTCACATGGTTGCAAGAAAGATGTCATCCAGGGTTAAAGTCTCATCTGAGGCTCGACTGAGGCAGAACCCACTTTTTAAGTTCATTTAGGTATTAGAAGAATTCAGTTCCTTATGGTATTTGTACTGAGGGGTTCAGTTTACTACCGGCTATTGGTTGGAGGCCTCTCTCAGCTCCTAGATGCCACCCATAGTCCTTGCCATGTGGAATTCCCCACTACGGCCACTTACTTCCTCAAGGTCAACAAGGGAGTTAGAGATACCCTAAGAAGGCAAGAACTACAATGCTGCATGATATAATGATGTACTCTCATACATCTCATCACCCTGCCAAATATTGATTAAAAGCAAGTCACAGATCTCCCTATACTCTAGAGAAAGAAACCACGCAAGGGTGTAAACATCCAGAGGTAGGGAATATAGGACCAATTTAAGAGTCTGTCTGCCCCTCTTACCCATAGGCATATTTCTAGGAACAGAACCAAAATTATAACCCAGTATTTCTAGTTAATATTTTATGCTCTTTTCATTTTGGCAATTTTCAGGAAATATTTAATGAGCATCTACTATGTACAAGGCCTTAATCAAGGTAAATAAAGTAAATAATTCAATAATTATGACATGAAAAATTATCCTTCAATAACAGGGAATACAGGAGGTACCAAAATAATTATTCCACAATGATAAGAATGTTATGAAAAGAGGGAAAATGAGTTATGACTGACATGCCAAGAAAGTCAAAAAGAAAAATACTGGGTTCAAAGAAATAGAGTAGGTCTGAGAAAACCTATACTTTCCAATAAAAAAGTAAAAAGTTTCAATTTTGTTTTATAATATAGCAATGCATATTAATTTTTTTGCTTTTTAATATTTGTTTTTAAAGAAAAGTAATAAGTCCAATGTGAGGCTTTGATTATTCTGAAAATAATGTTGCTGAAAATATATTGGAAGCAAGTGAGTTAACATTGTCACAATTGTCATTTCCTGTTCAAAGACATTTTCTAAATATGAAAATAGAATTTGGTAAATGTTGGTTGTCTTAGTACTCTGTGATGTGCACCATAAAAAACCTGATGATAAACACTGACAATGATACAATAGTTATTTCCCCCTTACATGTTTAACAGCAACATCATCTTAAGCTGTTATAATGTTAAGCCTTATCGGTGGAGGTATAGAATTGAAAGGCTTTAAGCTGGGGAAAGAAAAACGATTTAAGGGTTTGGATGAATTGC
The DNA here is from genome assembly GCF_024362965.1 of Panthera pardus. NCBI lineage: Eukaryota > Metazoa > Chordata > Mammalia > Carnivora > Felidae > Panthera > Panthera pardus. Next base: position 24,361,841 of record NW_026526832.1, read on the forward strand.
ACAGGCCCGTAAAATGGTATTAAAGCAGTTCTGAAAGATTTGAAGAGTATACAATACCCTGCAAATGTGTTACGTTTTGGTATCATTAACGAATGACTGGACACCACAGAAGAGGGAAATGTGAGATGGAATATCAGAATCGCACAAGACACTTAGTCTTAAGAGGCATCTGAACCATGATGGTTGACAACTAAGCCGTTGCTCCTTATCACACAAATATTGATCACTATAAGAAAGCTTGCTCTCAAAGCAGAACTCCCAGAGCCAGGAACTGATAGAGAAACTCAGAGAAAACATTTTGTTTTTATGTATTGGATCAAGTCAAGAAAGCTGTGGCCATGCATAACAGTGACCATGTTGGAAATCAGACAGAAAGACTTAGGAAAGCTAGTTCTTCAGGAAGAAAGTAAGGTAAATATTCAAGAAAATGAATTAACCAATACTATTTTAACTTCTATGTCTAATGCCTACGTGTGGCCACTTGCCAGCCTAGGGTCCCCACCTACTGTGCTATTTCATCCAAATAGAAGGAAAGATCTCAGCCAAAGATAAAGATTAGTTTGTTTATTTTTAACTCTTTTCTTTCCACACCTACTGAGGATGACAATGCTGCAAATGGGCACAAGAGACAATGGCTGTGTTTTCTTTATGATCTTGTACTGCTGCCTGTTCTAAGTACTTTCCATGTCTTATTTAACTTCACAAGAACCCTGTGAATCTATTTTCAGATGAAGAAACCGAGATCTAGAGAGGTTAAACAAATTCTTCAAGCTCACAAAGCAAGTAAAGATGGAGTCAGAATTGAAACCCAGCCACTAAGCCCCAAAACACAGTCTTCTTTACCACACTCTAAGGACAGCTGTCGATGATGCCACCAAAAATCCCTTACATGTCAGCAGCTGGAGAACAATGGGCCACACACTCAGGTTCCCAATAAATAAGAGGCCAGAATTATTTTTAAGCAATTGAATATCAGGTTCAGAGACTCCAAATACAATCTATTAAAATATTCGAGCCACAGTTTATAGAGACTACAGCTGTCTGTGTTAATTCTATGTATAAGCCTCTACACTTCTGTTCTTGGCCGATTGTCAGAGCTGGATGCCCAGGTACCAATAAGATGCAGAAGGTTGAAACAGGATGCTATGACTCATCTTTGCTGACTTTTGAGGTATTTCAGTTAAGAGCAGTGATATATTCTCATATAAATGCAGGGAGTTGATATTACTTTTATTTTTACAATGCCATAAAAGGAGAGCCAACCAACATGCTATGTACTAGAGAAGGATTATCAAGTGCTGATTAGCCCCAAAATTAATGGAAACAGGTGCCTAACAACATAGGCCCTCCCAAGATAACTTCTTATGTTCTGATCTTTTCCCTCTTAATATAGACTTACATAGTAATTAACTATTCTAGAGCTCATTTCCCATAGATTTCAATTCAATACCTAGAGCTAATATGACACTTTAATTAACTAAGATGTTAATGAGCATAAAGCACCTAAAATGTGCTTCTTTGTGTACACATCTAGAAGAGTGATGTCTGCCTTTAGTACCAGATTCTCAGTCTGGGATGGCTAGATCACATGGAGGGAAATCAAAACTAGGCTAGATATAGGTCAAAGCAGGTCTGTATACATCAACATAGTTGCAAGCAGATAAGGCTGCAGTCAAGGTAAGAGAATACATAGAAAGTTACTGAGATGAAGATGATACTAGTTGGAAGAGACAACAGGTGCTGAGAGTACTATAGTTCAGAAAAACAAAACAAATATCAGGGTAAAGCAATGCTATAGACCAACACTTACCAAAATTTAGTATGCACAAGAATCACCAGGATATTTTGTTAAGATGCAGATTTTTGTTCAGTAGGCTTGGGAGTGGGGCCTGGGATTCTGTATTTCTAATAACTTTCCAAGGATACCTAGTCTATAGATTATGTGTTGAGTAGCAAAGCTGCAGAAAAAGCAGAAAGACAGGCCTTTTGTGGAACTGCGTAGGAGAAAATGGAAAGCAAGCCAATACTCTAGCAGTAACTAGAAGGACAAAGGCTCAGTCAGCTCTTGAAGGAAGCATAACCATAGGGCTTTATCCTCAAAGCCAAAGCATGTATTCAACTGGTTGCATTCATCGAATCACTGGTTATTAAGTAGCTTTTATGCTCAGACCTAGTTCTTGTGCAGTAGAGAGTCAGTCCTCTGCCCTCTACACATAGAAGGTATTGTAGAGAATGGAAGCAGCTCCAGAGTTACATGATGTGTGCTCAAGTGGTGTTTCTATTACCTACTTGCCATTTTGCCTTGGTCAAGTTTTATGTTCTATGAATCATCCTTTCCTTTGTTGTAAATCTGGGAGAACAATGTCCCTTCTGCTATATTAATCAAGGAAGGCTGATTACTTTAAGAAACAACTCCCAAAATTTAATGGCTTAACATAATAAAACTTTATTTATTTGTTTAACAGTTCAATAATGGTGTTTTGCAGGTGGCCTTCCACACTGTAATTTAGAAGTTCAGGATCCTTCCATCTTGTGGCTCTATTTTTCCTCATATGCTCAGAGCTCTCCCATTTCAGCCAGTAGAGAAGGAAAGCATATGGGCAAGCATGCAGGAGGATTTCGATTAGCTTGGTTGAGAACTGGCACATATCGATTTATATGTGTTCTATTGACTAGAACTTAGTTACTTGGGCCCACTTCACTTCTAGAGAGGCTGAAAAATGTAGTTTATCCTCATGGTCAAGACAAAGAGGAGGTAATTTTGGTGCACATATATCTTATGCTTTCTCAACCAGAGCATTAAGTCTTAATTTCCTATAATACCCACAACATGTAATAAACTAACTTCTCTCCTATTCACATAGAACAGAGACTTCTATGTACTCTACATGGAAAAATTTAGAAAATCATCACTTAAATATCCTTTAGTGCTTGGTCAATCTTTGCTATACCTATATACTACTGAAGGTAGCTAGAATATCAAATGAGCAGACACATGTAAATACTCTTAAGCTACATAGGACTACATGAATGAAAGGTGCTCCAGAAGAGAAAAATGAATGAATCAGGCTAGGCTGAGGGAAGTAGAAGCAGTAGCTGTAGGAGAGGTACTAGGAACTGTGCAAGGTGGTTTCCTTTTCCTGCATTTCTTTTGCAATATTTTCAATTTCCTCGTCTATCTGATCACCTCTTAGTCTTTATAGAAGTCTCCCCCTGAATCACTTTCTCCAAAAGCTTTATTAAACCCTTCCCTCAAGCTCAGTGTGTCACTAATTTCTCTACAGACCCCAAGCAACATAATGCATTCCTCAGTTGGCATATTGCACGTGTGTGTGTGTGTGCATGTATGTATATGTGTGTGTGTATATATGTACAAATATATACATATTTATTGTATATGGGTGTATGTGTATATATATTTGCCTCCCACTAAGAACAGAAATCATTTTGTACTCCTCCCTCTTTGCTTGGCACATGGTATTAGACATTTAATTCACATGTTCTGAAAAAGCTTTAGTTTTCTTTTCTTTTCTTTTCTAAAATCAGAGTCCTGTTGTCTGTTTAGATTAATTGGAGGTTCCATAAACATGTTTAGATCCTCTGAGGTTCCAAGGCAGGGTCCCCAGGAGCTATCTCATATTTTTCATCCTGATACAGTTTATTTATTGATATCATCCTTAAACTGAACTAGCAGAAAAAATAATCCGTGGGACTTTGGTCCCTATGGCTGGTAAGCATAGTAACAATGACTTCAGAAACTGGGGTAAGCTGATGCAAATAATCCCTGGGAGCTAAAAGGTTTGTCTCAATGCACCCCAAATTATACTCCATAAATATAAATCTACTTGTAGCACTAAATTTGGGTACATGATGACTTGGATATGATTAAGGAGTACATTCTTCCATCACTCCTTGTCTGAGGAAACAATTTTGTTTCCCAGAATGGTTTGGAGCTATAGTTTGTCTCTCTAGAAGAGCTCTGTTGAAAAGATAAAGATAGAAGACTGCTTTCTCTATCACTCACTGCTGAGTAAAAGGGATGAGAAATCTGTCTTGCAAACCACCTTTCTCAATTTAGTTGCACCAGAGAATAAAATAAATGTGTATTTTATCTACTTAATCTCATGAATTCTATGCAAGCCTAGCCCAGTGGCTGACTATGACAAGCCATCAGAAATTTTTTCTTAATTTTATATTTCCCCATTTCGCAACTGCTTGATAAATGATTATATCTGACAGCTTTTAATCCATGTAAGAGTGATCACTGGCGATGAGGGCTTTAGAAGAATTGTATGTATGTTGTCCTTCTCCTTGTGCATCCTGTTACCTGCTTTTTAATCAAGAGATGTGCCACACACTGACAGAGTCTTTCATTACATGCTCTATTCAGGGATTCAGTATTTTTTACAGCTAGTACATGATAAACAGTAAAGATGCACCCCCTATTACAAAAACAGATTTATTAATAAATAGCTGACACTTTGTACTTTTGCAGAATACCAAAGCAATTAGTGACAACAGTAGAATGATTTTCAATACCTACAGAGCAAAATATCATATTGATTTAAGCTCAAAGCTTTCTCTAAATAACAACCAAGGAATTGCCTACTGTATTTGGTCAATCCTTTTAAATAACAGGTGGTAAAAAAGAAAATACATCAGTAAAACTGCTATGAATGCCCTTCCCCTTGGTTAAATTGGATATTTTAGCCAATTTGCCAACAAAGAGCAACTGGCGGAACCAATGGCATCAGGACTTATTTAGGCTTCTTTTTTTTTTTGTCTTATGTTTGCTTTTATCAATCAATCAATCAGTCTCAATTTCATGTAAAATTGAGATATTTATTGAATTTGAAAGCAAAGGATTCACTGTGGGAGAAAATGTAACATTTAGATCATGAAATCATAAAATCACAAAGTCATAGGACTCTGAACCAGAAGAAATGCAAAGAAATGGACTAGTCTAGCTTCTTCCCTGGGGAAATATGATGTTATTCTTACTCCCAACCTCTCCTAACTCACATAATTACAGATGACACACTGAAGGCAGTAGAGAAAATCTTATCACCCAGCAGATAAGAATTTGGATGGATCCAGAATTCTGCACTCCCTGTTCTCGGTGCCATTCATTCATTCATTCCCTACTAAGTTCTGAGCACTGGGAGGCAGCAGAGAATAAACACAGACAGCATTCCTTCCTTCCGGGACCTTTCATTATACTCAAAAGAGACAGACCATAAATAAGTAAGTAAAAAATGGTATTTTGGGAAGTGAAAACTCCTATAGAGAAAAGCAGGGTAGGTAGAATAGGGTATACAGAGTGTGAGAAAATGCACTGCTCTTTTTTAACATGATGGTTGAGGAAAACCTCATTGATAAAATGGTTAATAAGTAGTGACTTGAAGGAAGGAAGGAAGGAAGGAAGGAAGGAAGGAAGGAAGGAAGGAAGGAAAAGAAGAAAGGAGTCACATGGCTTTGTAGAGCCAGGGCAATCTGGATAGTGACCCCAAAGTGGAAGCACACTTAGTACACTTACATGTGTGCCTAGTGTATGCTTATTTTTCTTCAGATTTATTTTCATCACATTCTACCCTTTTTCATCTTCATTGGAACTGTCTTTTCTTTTTCCGTTGGAGACTAAGATAGCTCAACTAATCGTCACCTGCTTCCGCCATGGCTCCCAAATCTTGGAGCTGTGCCATTTTCAAGTCACAGCCACTGCTTCTATTCCAGCCTCTCAGCATGACTGTCAATCTCCCCCTCTCCTATGCCTGGTTCATCTCAGGACACATAGTGCCTCAGCTCAGAGGAGTCATATACATTCTCTCTTGTCACATTCAACACCTGAGGCTTATTTGACCCAATTTTTTCTCATGAATTTTAGTTCCACCTTATGCTGAATAATCCTTTGAGAGAACAATGATGTGAAAGGGCTATAGAGGTACAGGTTACAAAGCTGTCTTGCATCTTAAATAGAATCACTAATAAAATATGCCTCTTTGTCAATTACTGGATACACACTCTATGCTAGTCCTCATGCTAAATGAGGAGATGCTGAGATGCTCCTGTCTTCAGAAATGCTTGCAAGAGACAGTTCTTTGCCAGAGGCAATCAGCATTTGTCTGAGAGCAGCACTGTGGGAGCTGCCCACCACATAGCTCTAACCCAGTCCTCTCAATATGTGAGGATTTTGGAGGAGAAGGCTTGTCTTGGGTATGCATGTGTGTGTTTCAATGTGGCCAGCACTGTTCTAGGTGCCATATGGCAGGGAAAAAAAGTAAAATACATGATTTCCCCTAAGAAGTTGGCTGCTTAGTTGATATGACAAGATATTTATCTGGAAAGTTATATGGTGATGCACCATGAGAACCAGAGTTTAAGACCACGATAGGAATATTATAAAACAAAAATGACTGACTGGTCCTCCAGCCATTTCCCAACATTATACTCATCTACTCTAAGCTAAATTGATAAATGCAAAGGAATCAGCAACATTATTGTTAAGACGGATTCAAATACCCTATTGGTGATTTTATTTTTTGTTACAAAGAGCAAAAATAAATTTTCTATGAATTCTGTTTTTGTAAGTATCAAAATGTATCCCTCTTTATAAATTCAAAACTCTACTTATAAGCACTTAGGTATGGGAATCCATTAGCCAATTTTTATTTCTACTAATAATCTTAGTAGTTCACCTATATTTGTGTCTTTTCTTTTTTAATCCCACATGCCCACTATTTGGTAAAAGTTGTGGCAATGTCTACTATAACTCTTTGTGCTATTTTTTAAATCTTTCTCAAAATATCTTGCTTCTGACCAGATTTCCTAAGATTCTCACTCTTTTATACTACTCATATATAAGGGACATGGTCACTGTCTACTGTATTTCTGTTTTCTTTCCTTTCTCTCCTCTGCTCCCTCTTAAAAAAAAATTAAAGTTTATTTTTGAGAGAGAGACAGAGAGCAAGGGGGGAGGGGCAGTGAGAGAGAGACACAGAATCTGAAGCATTCTCCAGGCTCTGAACTTTCAGCACAGAGCCTGATGCGGGACTCGAATCCACAGATCAGGAGATCATGACCTGAGCCAAAGTTGGACGCTTAATCGACTGAGCCACCCAGACGCCCCTCCTCTGCTCACTCTTATTAGTATTCCTTACATGTAAACTGCTCTACCAAACTTTAGTCCTGTTAAGCTGGAAGTAAATATGTAGAATAAAATATTCAGATATTAACTCTACTGGCTGAAAATCTCTAATGAAAAAAAGAATATCTGTGCCAAAGCAGAAATATTAAAGTTAGAAATGGAGGGCAGTTCTGCCTATATGGTAAGCCCAATTTTGCTCAAAAAGATAGGATGTGAATAGGTAGAGTTTTCAGAAGTCATCATTTATTTGCAGGCTAAGTTTCAAATGTATTATTTATTCATCCTCATGTGAAATTATTCTCTCTGACATGATTTTGAACATCCTCAGTAATATTAAGTCTGAATTCTTATCTGCTGAAACCCCAGGATCCTGTGTGCAAAACCATTATCAGCTTGTCCCCAGAGCAGCAGATATGATATAGGATCCTAAGGGGAGCAGATCTGTCTCATGACCATCCCATTCAAATCCCAGTGATTGGCCCAGGATGACCAGATCTTGGAAAAGATGACGACAAGTTTCCTTCACAATGTAGAAAAACTCCGATTCCCCTTGCCCATGATGCTACATTAACAGACACTGCAGCTCAAGGAGCCAATATGAGCTCTGGACTCCACTTACAGAAAACGATAATCCATTTAATGTTTTAGTACCTGAAAATCACCCAGTGTTAATGAAATGGTTAAGCTAGCACCTTTTTATTTTAACTTTTATGTGCTTTTCTAAAAAATCAGCTTTCCCTTACGGGATACATTTCAAAGTTTTAGCAAAGCCCAGCTTAAGCTGCAAGTTCATATTCTGGCCCTAGGACCATGTTCTTGCATTCTCCATGAGTGGGGGTGAGGCCTGTTTACCTGTTGTAAGACATACTATCTCTGTTACGAGTACTACATGTCACAAAGAGTACGTTTTCTCAGCTCCTAAGTGGCAGCCCAGGACCCGTGACTGTTAAGGGATGTAGGACAGCTACTAATCCTGCAGGCCATTTATTCTGCAAGGGCACTGTCTGCCCTCTCTACTTTTCACAGTTTTGTCTCTTACCAAACGTTAACCTTGTGGGCAGATGGTTAGCCAAATGGTGAATTTTGAGGATGCAAAGGAGGAAGTAGGGGTGCAGGTATGTTCTTCACCTGTCTATAAATATCTCCTATTAATCAGGTGAACAAATACTGGTTGAGTATGTACTCTTTTCCATACACTGTGCTAAGCTTCATAGGTATCTTCGAAAGCTTACAATCTGTTAAAGAAAGTTGCATGTAAACATAAACTCAGCCACAACTACAGTTTTTTCAGGCATTTCACCTAGGTTCAAGACCTCAGTCTGCATCCACTTCATCATAGTCACTATTTCCCTTTTACCTCCTCTCATATCTCCTGAATTGTGGTGATCCAAATGTGATAGAATATGCCTACAGATGGATAAGTGTAACACAAAATTTGTTTATTTAGATTGCATTATTCATGCAAGAAGCGTGTATTAAGGACCTAGACAGCTTTGAGGAAAATAAAAAAGCAGCTCTGGTACTGATGCTTAACTCCAAGTGTTAATCTGGTGGTGGGGTTGAAAGAGATATGCATGAAATGTGGGGCAAATATTGCAGCCCAGTGTAATAAAGATGAGTCTCACAGGAGGCCGGATAAGACAGAGCAAGTGGATGCTTAACAGGCAGATGAGGCTGCACGGCAGGTTTGGAAACTGAAATGTTCCTTGAAGAAATTTTCAGAGCAGAAGACAGGCTGCAAACTTCATCAGGCCATAGTATATTGGTATTAATTATTGTTGTTTAATGAGATATACATTAAACATAGCCCCCATAATTTCTCATATCTGCCTCAAAATATGTTGTGTACAACATGATATAAATATCCAGGATATTTAAGATGACAATTTTTATCTTCTAAGTTATAGCCCTTTCTCTCAGCATTTTTCAAGATGTTATAGTTGGGCTAACAGGTGAGACCACTAGGCATACTTGATTGGGGCACATTTTGGGATCTCTAAGGAAGTAACTTCTGTGAATTTAACAAGTATTAGTTTAGAATCTATGCTTTATCCAAGGCTATGGTAGGCGCTCTTAGACCTACGAGAGAGGAACACACAAACCTAATACAATTAGAGCACCAAACGAGGGTCTTTGAGGTTGAGTTCAGCCCTGGCTCTTCAGTTACTAGTGCTATCAATTGGAACTGATCATTTAAACCCTGTCAGGTTCAGTCTTCTCATCTATAAAAGAGGGACTGTTATATTTACCTCACCTTCATGATAAGGTTACTAAAAACATAACATATATCACAGGTTTTATAATTATAGAAGTGTCTTATAAATATAGAAGGTTTTATAATTATTGAATTGTTCTAAAAAAATACTTCAGATTTCAAAACCTACTCCCAAAAAAAAAAAAAAAAAAAAAACACAAAAACCTACTCCCATGACAGTTAAAAAAACTATCATTATGGATGAACTCTTCAGTTGGAATACATACACACATATTGTGTATATATGCACATATACACAGTATACATATATATAATAAACATATATAAATATACATGTATTATATTCAGTTTTATATATATTTATATACATATTCACACTTCTTTGTCTCTGTCTCTCTATCAGTCTCTGTCTCTCACTCTCTCTCTGGGTATGTATATATGAATGAATGAAAGGACTGAGAATCAATTCTAAGTTTAAGTTAATCAATATGCCCAGTCAATGACAGTTCATGGAATTGCTAACAGATCTGAAAATATAAGAATGAAATGTGTGAGGAGAACGATACCCAGAATTATTGTGGCAGATACAAATCCATCTGGACCTTAAAGAAAGTGAAGGGAAACGGCTTGTCCTCTAAGCTGGGAATGCAACCTACTTGAACTTTGAGTCACTGAACTATTGTTATGTGTTCCTTACATAGCCTCCCAAAGCCTTTGAAAAGATCTATTTTCAACCTCCCTTTGGATAGAGAAATCAGCAGCCATACAGGAGGCATCTGTTATATGTGTTCAAGATGGCTATATTCTTAGATAAACAGGGGGAAAGAAGGCTTACTACAGAGTCATTTTATAAGGGCAGAGTCACCTCAGTTACAGACTTAAGATTTAACTATCCGAGGTGAATTCATTATAACTCTATTCATTTAGAAACAAAATGTCACTTCTCATGACCCAATAAATGAAGTGTAATTACTTAAAGTACATAAATGATGGAACGGAAAATTTTCTCCTCCTGCTTGTGTTCATGCCAAGAAGCAATTTCACATATCTAAATAACTGATAACTGTGAAGAAACACCTTTAAGACAGACGAAACACTTTGGACAGAAAGTCAACATTAAAGATCATGTTAAAAAAATCAGTCTTCTGAGAGATCTTGGGCTTTCTGACAATGGCTAAAATCCTGAAATGAGCCACCTTGTCAATTAGTATAAGCATCCTCTTCAGTAAACAGATCTGTCTCTTTGTACTGCTTCATTGTGTGGAGAAAAATGTTCCTCAAAGTGAGTTGTTAGTTTAGAGTTTGTTTAGAGTTTAGAGTTGTTAGAGTTTCACTATCCTTTGGGAAATATTTAACACACCTTGAAATTCATTTAAAGAGACAAAAACCTGGGGGATGTGACTGAAATGTGTAGCATGGTTTGTTGCCTTCTAAACCAAGAGATGTGACCCTTTTAAACTTTATCAATGACTTCCTACAATGCTTCCTTTTAGGGATTTCAATCCTCGGTTGTGCAAAGATTATAAACAATCCTGTGTTGTTTCTAATGAAAATATTCATAAAATTCTTCATATGATGTTAAACATAAGTCAAGTATACAATTCTGTATTTATCCAGGAACCACCAAGTTTGTCCTTCATCTCTTTCAGTTTTGGACTATTGAATGCTCAATTTTTAAGTATTACTAGAAAAATAAATATTCTGTCAAGCACTTCTCCCACAGAAAATCTTCCTAAATGACTTCTTATTCCTAAAATGATGCCGATTTCTTCCCTAAAACTGTATGTACCACTCAATGATATATAATTAGAAATTATGAAGCCAATTTTCCAAAGGTGTTTCTTCATTTGCATCAGCAAAAAAAAGAGTACTTATAATTGTCCATGCAAATCAAGGACTTTTCATATGCAAATGATTATATGTGGATGTAATTAGGCTGCTCCAATACATGGAATGAGGTTTTAATCTGTTATACAAATAAGTGTGTAAATATGTGTTTGTATTTTTAGTCCACTAGAAAAAAAAAATAGTGTCCATATGTGTTCCTATTGATAGGAACAGAAGTGAAAGAACAAGCAAGGGTCATCTATTATATTACAGATAATGTTATTTTTACCAGCAACACTCCATAAACAGAACTTCTTCTCTCTTCTCACCTCCATGCCCCATAGCAGAATCTTGACCGTTGAGCCAGACTTCATCTTCTATTATGAAATTCACTCTGTGCTGCCTACTTACCCTCACTTTACATTTTAGTTACTACTGAGTTTACCCATCCTCAAGCCTTCCAGACATGCATGAACTCCATTATCACTTGAGTTGGTTTCCCAGTAGGTGTTTCTATGCAACTGATGCTGGGGAGAGGGTGTCACTTGCTCTAACAGAAGTTCAGTTATGGCCAAACTGGAATACATCAATGTTTGCCTAAAGTTGCCTCATCTGCCATATACTCTCTAAGAAATCACAGCGACCCCAGAGGGAATATTTTTAAAATGGATAATCTTTTGTTCTAAAAATATAAACCATTCAGCCAATACAAAACTAAATTCTTATGTGTACCACAATAAACTAACAACTCACTTTGAGGAGCATTTTTCTCCACACAATGAAGCAGTACAAAGAGACAGATCTGTTTACTGAAGAGGATGCTCATACTAATTGACAAGGTGGCTCATTTCAGTTTGACCCAGAGAGAATATTCACTGGACGGGTAAATTATGCACTGTTGTCAAACCAGGGACGTTTCTCCTACCTTCCCTCATTCCCCCAGTGGACAGTGAAAACAAATGACTGGAATAGATGTGCTTCATTTGACTATAGATCATATCTTACTTTATACAAAATCTGAAAAGGAGAAAGATTTACAAGAAACAGCTAGTGATCCTCTTACTGGAAAACTTGGTGATATAAGCTGTGACAATATTTTCAATCTGAAAGTGTAGCTCACAGTCTGAATAATTATATTTATCTTGGTTTCAGGGGCAAGAAGAAGCTGGGATGATGTGACCTAGATGAAAGATATTAAAATTACTAGAACATTTAAATAGTTTAATGGGGACAGAAAGAGAGAACATTGAAACAGCAGACATCATTAGAGCAAGCCACAGCATAAGAAGAGAAAAGTAGCTAATTTTATTAGTTGCTAAGAGTTGCTAAGAACACTAACTTGTCCATCAGTTACATAAGAGAATCTGGGGTTTTCCAGAACTATTTGGAAGAAGTTAAAGGAAGGACTGGTAAATGTACAATTGTTTGTGTAATTGTTGCTGAAATGCTATTCTTACCTCCCTACTATGGAGGTAAGAATAGCTCCCACATACCTGGAGTATGTGAATTACAATGATAACAATACTGACAATTTCTACTGAATCAGTACAATTAAACCTTCTAAAGTACTTTCATGGATAAAGCAACAATATCAATGCTGCTGAAATCTAAAATGGTCATTGAACATTCAGACCTGGTCCTACTTCAATCAAATTTAACCATGGGCAAAGGGACAAAGAGTTGTAATTGGTTATTGCTGGATTTCATGAAACTCAGTAAATGCAAAAGTTCATAAAAATATTGGGGGGAAAATTTAAAAATATTACTGGTCTCAAAACTTTCATTGTTTCCTATTATCTCTGTGACAACAGCATCAGTCTATTATCTCATAAATCTGGTCTGGAAGTTACAGAGCCCTGTGTCGATGGTAAGAAGATGGTTGGAATAAAATAAAAATTAGATGGTAAATGAAATGCATGTATTTGTCCTTTCAGAGGGGCATACTGGATAAACACAAACACAATGTTAAATCAGATATCATTCTGCTTAGAAATGTGTATTCTTCGTCACAGTGAGGATCATTTGTATTATGATATCTTGCAAGTGATACAGACAAAATAGGAGGATTCTGGTTTCCGGATAAGGTGATATGCTTGCTCTCCCTGTGTATAGGGAAAACCATCAGCTCCACTTTACTAATTTAAGATGGGGAAATAATATAATTGTGAAAATACAGAGTGAAGACTAATCCCCAGTGTGTAACTACAGAATCCTCCCCTCTTTGTAAAGACAGCTCTGGAGATATAATTTATTATCCATCCTTGTCATTTGAGTAGATGCATTCAGATAATTTCCCAAGATTATTCTTAATGGAACCATATGAGTATCAGTCAAAAATATCACAAAATCCAATGTTAATCCCTTGTCTGATACAAGTTAAAAGAGAGTTTGATCTTGCATGCTGCCAGCCAGCTCCCAGCCTTGCATTGTGCTCTCCCTCTGATTTCCATCATAGACAATTTTATCTCTCAGAAGAGCCTGAAGTATAATCACATTGTAATACAACAGGGGTTGTGTGTACTTGTAAGCAAATACTTCTCTTTGGGAAAAAAATCTCTCTTGCTCTTATACCCTACTGGGACTGGCAGGCCCACCAGCTCCTGCCATTCAACACAAATACATTTTAGCATCAACCAGTTAATAGATACTGACACATAAAGTGCTTTGCCTTGATGGATCTGTATTTATATCTAGCTTGTTTCAAGTTCAATTTTCAAGGGAGCCTTATCTTGGGTGCTATCAAATATGCTACTTACCCTGCCATTTCCACCTGACAGCACCTGATGGTACAGATCTCATTTCACTGAAACCCACAGCTGCCTTTCCCACTTGCATATGCCTTCTGGGCTATCATATGATTATGTCTATACTCACACTGTTTCCTGTTCCCCCTCCCTCATTTCCCTGGCCAACCTTATCTTCAATGCTTATCTCAAAAGTCACCTCCTCTACCAAGTCAGACTCTTGTCATTGCAGACTCACTGTGCAATTGACCACATCGTTTCTCAGAGCACTGCCTTGAACACATTTCTAAAAGAACACCTGTGACACATTTTTTGCCTTTATTTATGACCTTACCTCTCTCCAGTTAGGATTTAAGATTTTTGAAGATGTGAACTAGGTTGCATCCATGTTTTTTTCCTAGCATAAAGCACTAAGACTGTACATAAGTGTTCAACAAGCATCTTCATGGAACCTTTGCAGAAATAAGATATTTTTACTTATATCAGAATTTAGTTGAAAATAATAATAATAATAAAACTCCTAAACTATAATCTGTTCACATTAACAACAATTCTTCTGTATCTTTCCTATCTGCATTTTTGGTACTGTCTCCATTTTCATATTTGTTTTCAAGGTTTTTCAAAATACTTAATTGGTTCCAAATAACACAGTCAACTCAGCAGGGCAATATGGTAAACTTCGAAACCATAATACAAGTTCTAGTAACAAGGATTATTATAAAAGTCACTCACAACTTATCAAAAAAGTACAATCATCAGTCCTTGTCAGTCCACCAAGTGTCCAAGCATTATTGTGAACCAAGTATAAATGGGCATTTCCCTTCCTCTTCCTTTTGTGCATTGTTAGCAAACAACTGAGAGCCCACTCTGTGTCATACACAAGTTAGGCAGCAGAGATTCAAAATAACTAGTAATGGAGAGTCCCTGTCCTAAAGAAGCTTATTTTCTAGAAAATGAGTATTTTGTCACAAAACTTATTATGATATGTGTGATAAGAACAGTCCCTCATCTAAAGGAGCCCATTGTCTAGAAAACAAGGGTTTGGTTTTTTTTTTACCTATTATGATACATAAGATAAGAGTTGTGATGGAGATAAACACAGAAACCAAAGGGCAAGGAACAAGGGGATCTCAGGGGCCTTCCATTTATAATCCTCTACAGAGTTCCTAGAATGATCTCTGTGTGAACAACAACTATTTCCTCTGGCTCCTACATCTACTTTTTGATTGACACCAAAAGACCTCTTATATTCACTAAAATCCGAATGGACCCATCCAAATGATAAAATAAATAAGAATCCTCTATTCCACTGGGTATCAATGCATTTCCTCCACCTTTGTTAACTCTATAAAGTTTCTCAGCCCATGTTATTTCAGTTTATCTAGATACTATTATATTTTTTGCATTGGTTCACATTGGATTGTTCAGGAATCCAGATACCCTTACTTCATTTAATTTCACTGTCAGACTAGATTGCTCATGGAGGAATTCAGCTAAATGTTTGATAATCAGCTACAATATAAATGACTATCTGCCCAGTATCTGTTTTAGGAAGTCTAGCAATAGGAACACTGTCAGTATACCAGTAGCATCCAAAGTTATAAAGCTGAGTACTATCTCAAACAACTTGGTGGTGAGTCTTAGAGGCACGCTCTACCATTTGATCATGCAGAGATAGGACAAACATGGAAGGAGCTTACCAAGTGCACTTATCCTAGGGAAAAAGATAAATGTACCAGCCATTAGAAATGTGCAGATGAGTGCATAGATGCATACGTGTGTCTGTCTGCCTGTGTGGATGGGTTTTAAGTACAGAAGTACAGGAGGAAACATTTGGAGTCTAATACCAGAGATTTGAAGAATTTGGAAAGAAAGTAGAATCATGCCATATGGTAGTATAAATGAATCACTGACAATGCTTGGATTTTATGTTCTCTCTAAAGCTGGAAATATGTAAGGATAACTATGGTTAAATGGCCATGCAGACAATTTTAATGACAGCTTCTGAAACTGGGAACTGAGCTTCTATTCCATGCCTTCTTAAAAACCTTAAACATTTTGTTTTGGAAGAAAATTCTATAAAAGTTAAACTGGCTATATTGGTATGCTAAACCCAATAATTTTATCTACTTGACTTTTAATGAGACTAATTACTTATTTCAATATTCTTTCTTGGGCAGGGACATAACTTAAGCACATTAAAATAGTCTGGCTGTGGGGTACCTGGGTGGCTGATTGGTCAAGTGAAGACTCTGACTCTGGCTCAGGTCATGATCTCATGGTTCAGGGTTTCGAGTCCTGCATCAGGCTCTGTACTGACAGTGTGGAGCCTGCTTGGGATTCTCTCTCTCTCCCTCTCTCTGCCCCTCCCCTATTCTTGTGCTCATTCTCTCTCTCTCTCTCTGTCAAAAATTTAAAAAATAAACTTAAAAAAATAAATTTCATTAAAAACAATAAAAGAAAAGAAAAGAATAAAATAAAATAAGTCTGGCTGGGTTGGAATTCCTGGCATGACATAAAGAATATGGGTATTCCATAAATATTTCAAATTAGTAATCATTCTCCAAACAATAATTAGAGCTGGGAGCTGAAGTCAAAATGGATATGCTATTTTTTTTTGACAGACATTACTCAGATGGTGCCATAGGCTGCTCCTGACTCTGTTCCCCATTGCAAGAACAACTAACAACCAGTAAGAATAAGACTCCACTGACAGAATCCTGGAACACAAGGGTAAGGCTGAAGCACTGTTCTGCACTAATGACACCAAGACAGTCTGCATTAGAAGGGTAAGAGGAGCAGCTACACATTGACCACACAGTTTCTTCCCCATCCTGCAATTCCTTCAGTGGGAAAAGAGAACCCAGGGGATAATATCCCCACAGAGAACTGTGTGTTGCTTTGTGGGAGCCCCTACTTTGATCTTGCACCACAAGGATTGCAGGGAAATCTGTGAGGGTCAACCCCTGGGAATTTAACTGTGACACAGGAGTGGGGAGGGGCTAGCAACAACCAACACAGGGATCTGGGCAGACTGAGTTTATACCTGAAGTGCTCAAGTAGTAATTCCAACCAACCAGTGGTTTTGCTCATCAGCAGAACAAAGTTGGGGGAGACCCAACATCATTAGTCATTAGGGACATGCAAATTAAAACAATACAATATCACCTTACATCTATTAGAATGGCCATCATCAAAAAGACAAGAGATAACAAATGCTGGTGTGGATGTGGAGAAAAGGAAACCCTTGTGCACCACTGGTGGGACTGTAAATTGGTTAGCCCCTATGTAAGACAGAATGGCAGATAATCAAAAAATTAAAAATAGAACTACCATATGATCTAGAAATTCCACTTCTGGGAATATATCCAAAGGACACGAAAACATTCACCTTGAAAAGGCAACTGCATTCCTACATTAATAGTGGCATTATTTACAATAGCAAAGACATGGAAACAACCTAAATGTCCATCAATGTATGAATGGATAGAGAAGTGGTGTGTGTGTGCATACATATATAATACACACACAAGACACATAAAGCAGGAAGACAAATACTATATGACTCTAAATGGAATCTAAAACAAAAACAAGAATAAAACAAACAAAAAACATAAAATCATAGAAAAAGAGATCAGAATTGTGGTTACCTGAAGCAGAAGGTAGGGGCAGGGGGAATTGGAAGAAAGTGGCCAAAAGGAATAAACTTACAGTTATAGGAAAGCTATTAATAGAGTAAATTCTAAGAGTTCTCATCACAAGATTTATCCAGTTTTCTTTTTATTGCATTTTTATGATAAGATAGATGTTAACTGATCCTACTGTGGTAATCATTTCACAATATATGTAAATAAAACTATCATGCTCTATACCTTAAACTTACACAGTGATGTATGTTAATTATTTCTCAATAAAACTGGAAAAAAATGAAAATATTGCCTAATCATTAACCACAATTCCCTTACTTTGGATAACAGCTTGGTCTGTCTTAGCAACGTGAGGTCTATAGATGTGTATAGAAACGGCCAGAAATTGGCATGTATATACAACATGTTCCTCTTTATCTCTAGGGACCATAAGTCTTATTAGTTAATCATTCTGAGTTGAAGACCAATTATCTCCAGATTATGTCTCTTGTACATTCTTATAAAAAACACAGCAAAGCCATCAACTTACATTTGGGGTTCCCTGAACTGCATGAGATAACACTTCTTTTCTTATTCCTTTAGTTAATTTATTAATTCAACAAAATTTAAGAATCTACTCTGATCCGGGAACTGTGTTAGGCACTAAGAAAACAAAAATATATATAAGTTAACATGACAGAGTAAGGAGATCAACAAGTCTCTCCCTAGTAACCAAATATGAAGCTACATAAAAGTCAAACCAACTTTAGCACTCTGGAAACTGATAAAAGCATAGAAAAGAATAGAAATAATTATTTGGGACAATTATTAAATTACAAATAGGAACAATAAGAATCTGTGATGTTCTTGCCCAGAACTGCTCCTGGTTCCCCACTGTGACAGTTCAACCAGGGTGGAGCAGGCTGTGAAACCAGCAGTCTCTATGCCACTGCAAGGGGTGAAGGGGATCCCGTGATTTGAAGTGTGATTCACAAATTAGCTGGTGGTGTTAGCAGGGATTTCTAAAATATTAGGTAGCCATATGAGGCTTGATAATTTCTCCACATATCCTGGAAAGACCCAAGGCTTTGTACATATGCAGCATAGTGTAGAGTGGGTAGAAACCAGTGACATGTCCCTAGCTGATGGAACCTAAGTACATACCCAGAGGATATATTAAAGGAACTATCAGAAAATTAAAGCAGGAGACAGTTGAATTCATCTACACTATGAATATAGTCCCCCTGCCCACACACATACAGATCCAAAAGCAAAATATGGAAGACTTAAGGTTTAGGGTTTCTTGAAATCTGTCTCTGAAGACACAGATCAAAATTTAAGAATTTGAGCTTAAAACTAGAACAGAAAAAATAAAACTGATCAGAGACTTTAATGGCTACACATTGTAGGGGAGAGAAATCTTACAAATTTAGTCCAGGAAAGTTATGTTTATCAACATATAAGCAAACAAAAACAACAACAATCCTATTTTGTTGGGCCATTGGGAGCTTTTTCATATTGGCTCCTTTTAATATGTTCCAACTTTTTGGGCTTTTTTAAAAGAACACTTTCTTACTTTCTGGCTCACCTTATATTTTCCACTCTGGCCCAAGAATTAGCCAAATATTTATTATCCAGATATGATATTTAGAAACCAACATCTAGGAGCAAGGTGTGCTCCTTGAAACTGGGTGTCACTTCTAGGCCCAGGAAAGTTTGGAAATGTGTGTATGTATATAAACTCAATTATACACACATTATCTATACTTATTTATATCTATCCATCCTGATAGATATATTAAAACATACATAGGCTCATAATCATATTTCCAATTCCAATTCAGTATCATAGGGTTCACTCTAGTCTTCTTTGTTTATTTGTAATTGCTTTCACCTGCATTGAGAAACTAAGCTTCAACTATTTACTAACACATAAAGTAGTTTTATAATTGCTAAACCCAAACCCTTGTGAAAAATAAATTTACCAGCTGAGCACAGTATTTGTGTAAAGTACTTTAGTTTTAACAATATGCAGTTAAAACACTGTTTTCCAAAGTTACTTAGGTCAGGACCTTTTGTCCTTACCCACTTCAATGTGGTTATGTCACATATTCATAACAGGTTAATTTGTCACTATATGCATTCTATCTGAGTTCCCCAGCTGGAGAGGTGAACCAGGTGTCCCTAGATGTTATATTCAGCCAACAAAGATTTTTAAGAAACTATGATAAATTTATTCAAATAACAACAGGAAATCATGTTTAAAGAACTAAAGGAAAGTATACCAACAAGTCAACAGATAGAGGATCTCAACAACAACAAATATAGGAATAAAAACTGAAAATTCTGAAAATGAATAAATCCATATTTGAAATTTAAAATTCACTAGAGGAGTTTAACACTATATTTGATATGGTATAAGAAAGAATCAGTGAGTCTGAATACAGATCAATAGAAATTATCCACCTAAAGAATAGAGTGAAAAAAGAAAAACAGAATCTCAGAGACCTATGGAACAATAAAAACCTAAGAACAGATATGTAATGGGAGTTACAGAAAGAGCACAGAGAAAGATGGGGTTAAAAAATTGATACAAATGTGGCAAAAATATCCTCAATTTGATGAAAATCAGTAGTCTACAAATCTGAGAGGCTCAATAAAACTCAAACAGAAAGTCATATCTAGACATGCCATGGTCAATTTACCGAAAGAAAAAGAGAAATCTTGAAAGCCGTAGGAGAAAAACAGCTAATCACATACAAAGGAATAATGAAAGGATAAACAGCTGACTTCTAAAATAATGGAGTCCAGAAGACATTGAAATTGTGAAAAAAAAAATATCAAGCAAACATTATATATACAGCAAAATTAACTTTCAAATATGAAACTGAAGCAAAGGATGTTCACAGATATATAAAGACTAAGAAAATACATTCTTAGCAGACGTAAATTATCCCCAATACAAAAGGAAATCTTTCAAGCTGAAAGGAAGTGATACCAGAGGGTAACATATCCAAAAGAAAAAATGAAGAACACTGGAAATGGGAAATGCTTTGGTAAAATAAAAAAGACTATAAGTATGTATTTTATCCTTTTTTTTTTTCAAATTATAAATTGAATAAAGCAAAAATAAAACATTTGTTTTGTGCTTGTAATACACAGATATGGATAACAATATTAGCATAAAGGAGAGATGAAAGGAGATATATTGGACCAATGATTCTATATTTTACTGCAATTAAGTTAGTACGGTTTTGAAGTAAACTGGAATATGTTAAGATACATATTGTCATTATGAGAGCAACTGCTAAGAAAATAACTAAAAATATATACATTTCAAAAAGATCAACGTGGAAATTAAAATGGCACTTGTAAGATATTGACTTAAAAAAGACAGTAAAGGGGCGCCTGGGTGGCTCAGTCGGTTAAGCGGCCGACTTCGGCTCAGGTCATGATCTCGTGGTCTGTGAGTTCGAGCCCCGCGTCGGGCTCTGTGCTGACAGCTCAGAGTCTGGAGCCTGTTTCAGATTCTGTGTCTCCCTCTCTCTGACCCTCCCCCGTTCATGCTCTGTCTCTCTCTGTCTCAAAAATAAATAAACGTTAAAAAAAAAAAATTAAAAAAAAAAAAAAAAGACAGTAAAGGCTGAAAAGGGGAACAAAAAAAGGACAAATGATAAATATCAAAATGGTAGAGGCATCAAGTTATATTACAAAGCTATAATAATCGAAAGAGTATGGTTCCAGCATGAAAACAGACACAGAGATCAATGTAACACAATAGAAAACACAGAAGTAAACACAAAAGTATATGGTCAATTAATCTTTGACAAAGGAGGAAAGAACATACAACGGGAAAAGGACAGTCTCTTTAATTAATAGTGTTGGGAAAACTGGATAGCTACATGCAAAAGAATGAAACTGGATCACATTCTTACATCATACACACAAATAAACTCAAAATGGATTAAAGACCCAAGTGGGAGGCCTGAAACCATAAAAATCCTAGAGGCCATAGCAACATTTTTCTAGATATGTTTCCTGAGGCAAGGGAAATAAAAGCAAAAATAAGCAATTGGGATTACATCAAAATAAAAAGCTTCTGCAGAGGAAAGGAAACAATCAACACAACTAAAAGGCAGTATACTGAGTGGGAGAGGATATTTCCAAATGGCATACCCAATAAAGGGTTAGTATCCAAAATATATAAAGAACTGATATAACTCAATACCCAAAAAAAAACAGGTAATCCAATTTAAAAATGGGCAGGAGAGAGAGAAATCAAGAAACACTCTTAATTATAGAGAAAAAACTTATGGTTACCAGAAGGCCAGGGGTGGGGTATGGTACAGTGGGGTGGGATAGGGAGAGCTAGGTTAAGTAGGTGATGGGGGTTAAAGAGTACACTTGTCATAATGAACACCAGTGATTTACAGAATTACTGAATCACTATATTGTACACCTGAAACTAATATAAAAGTGTATATTAACTAGAATTAAAATTAAAAATAAAAAATGGTAGAGGTAAAATCAAACATATCAATAATTACATTAAATGTAAATAAATACACAACCCTACCCAAATGGCATAGATTATCAGATTGTGTAAAAAAGCAAGCCCTACTAAATGCTGTTTACAAAAAATATGTAGTAGATTCAAAAACATACATTGAAAATAAAATTTATAACATGCAAACAAATAAACAAAAACATGCAAACAGTGACCATAAGAGAACTGAGTGGCTATGTTCATATCACACAAAATCAATTTTGTGACAGGAAATATTACTATAGACAAAGATAGACATTTCATAACAATAAAAACATCATCAGGGAAATGTAAAAATTATAAACACATATACACCTAACAATAGAGCTCCCAAATATAGAACATAAAAAGTTGGTAGAATTGAAAGAATAATTAGACAACTTAATAATAATAAAGATTTCAATGACCTATTTTTAAAAATTGATAGAAAAAGTAGCAAGAAATCACCAATGACATGAAGACTGGATTAACACTATCAAATAAATTTTTTTAAAGAATATCAATAGAACACTTCAACCAAAGTCTGCAGAATATACACTCTTTTCATACACACATGAAACAATCTCCAAGATAGACAACTTGCTTAGCCATAAAACAATTCTCAAAAGTTTAAAAGGTTGAAAGTATGTAAAGCATAATCTCTGACCATTTGAAATTAAATTGGAAATCCACAAAAGAAACAAATCTGAGACAATCCTAATACATAGGCATTAAACAATATGTTAACCCATGGTTCAAAGGGGAGATCATAAAATAGTTTAGGGGCGCGCCTGGGTGGCTCAGTCGCTTGAGTGTCTGACTTTTGATTTTGGTTTAGGTCATGATCTCAGGGTTCCTAAGTTAGAGCCAGATGTCAGGCTCTGCACTGACAGTGTGGAGCCTCTTGAGATTCTTCCTTCCTTTCTCTCTCTTTCTCTCTCTTTCCCTCTGTGCCACTCCCTGACTCGCTCGCTCTCTCTCTCTCTCTCTCTCTCTCTCTCTCAAAGTAAATAAACTTAAAAAATAGTTGGAATCACTGAAACTATGAAAAACACATCATATCAAATTTTCTGGGATGCAGCTAACATCTTAGAGTGTGAACTTCAAATGCCTATATTAGGGGGAAAAAAGTCTGAAATCAATCACGTAAGCTTCCACCTTAGCAAGTTATAAAAAAAGCAAACCAAACTCAAAGCAAGAAGAAGAAAATAATAAATATTAGAGTAAATAAATGAAATAAAAAACCAGAAATGCAACAGAGAAAATCAACAAAACCAAAAGATAATTCTTACAAAATAAATAAATAAAATTGATAATCCTTAGCTAAACTACGAAAATGAGAGTAACCAATTACCAAAGTCAGTAATGAAAAGGAAATATCAGTGTTTTCCCTATGAAAATTAAGAGATTTAAAAGAAAACATTAGATTAAATAAATACCAACAAATTAGACAAGTCAGAGTATAAGCACAAATTCCTAGAAAGACATTATCAAAATTCACTCAGAAAAGAAGGAATAGAATCTGAATAGACCTATAATGTGTAAGGAAATTGAATTAGTTAATTAAAAATATTCTCTCAGAGAGAATGTTAGGCACGAGTGGTTTCACTGATGAATTACACCAAACATTTAAAAAGAAATAATATCATTCTTTTCACAAGCTCTTTCAGAAAATATAATAAAAGAGAATACTTTTCAAGTTCTTATATAAGACTAATATTACCATGACTACAAAAACTTACAAAGACATCAAGAAAATAATACTATAGACCAAATAACCAAAGTGAATAGAGATGCATAAATTTTTAACAAAACGTTAGCACATTGAATTCAGCAACATATAGTGATTATACATCATGACCAAGTGGGATTTATACCAGGAATGCAGAGTTGGCTAAATATCTGAAAATTAATTACTGTAATATACCATATTAAAGAAAAGAAAGAACAAAATCCGCATGTCAACCCAATAGATGCAAAGAGCTTATGGAAGAAATTCAACACCATTCATAACAAAATTTCACTACAAACTAGGAATAGGTAGAGTATTCCATAACAAAAATACAAAAAAAAAAAAAGTATGTCTAACATCAAACTTAATGGTGAAAGACTGAATGCTTTCCCCCAAAGATGTGGAAAAGGGCAGATACACTCTTTCTGTTGTCTCCCTTTGTATTTAACCTTGCACTGGCAACTTTAGCCAATACATTAAGGCAAGAAAATGAAGGACAAAATGAAAGAGGAAGAAGAGGAAGAGACTGGAGTGGGGTCAGAAATTAATGGAATTGAAAGCTGAAGAAATAAAACTGACTTCATTTGCCAATGACATAATCCTTACACGTAAGGAATCCTACGAAATGCCCTTCTCCCTCACTCAAAATTTACTAGACTGTATAAGTGAATTTAACAAGATCATAAAAATATAAAATTAATATCTAAAATCAACTGAAGTCTCTATACTAGCAGTGAGCAATCAGAAAATAAAGTCAAGAAAACAATTCTACTCAGAATAGCATCCAAAAGAATAAAACACATTGGAATAAATTTAATACAAGATGCATAAGATCTGTACACTGAAACCATAAAACATTGCTGTAACAAAATATAAATAAATGAGGACACACACTGTGTTCGTGGCTTGAAATATATTTCCCCAAACTGATGCAGTTTTTCCCCAAAGTGAGCTGCAGACTTAATGAAATCCTTGTTAAAATTCCTGCAAGATTTTTTTTTGTAGAAAATAGCAAGCTAAATTTAAAATGCAAAGACCTAGAATAGCCAAAACAATTTTGCAAAAGAAAACAACTTTATAGGGCTTAAAGTACCAGATTTCAAAATTTACTATAAAGCAACAGTGAAGAAGACAATTGGTCTTGGCATAAGGATAAACAAAGAGATCAATGCAACTGAATTGAGTCCAGAAATAAATCCTTATGTTTACGGTCATTTTTTTTCTTGACAAAGTCACTTCAATTATATTTTAAACAAATGGTAATGGTATAATTAGATATCCATGTGCAAAAGGAATAATTTAGATTCTACCAAAAATTCACTCAGTATCAATCACTGACCTAAATGTAAGAGCTAAAACTTATATTAAAATTCTTCAAAGAGAACATAAGAGTAAAGTTTTAAGACTTTAGTTTAGGCAAAGAGTTATTAGATACAAAATCAACTGTAAAATATAAATTATAAAATATATTATACTTCATTAAAATGAAAAATATTTGCCACTTCAAAAGACACCATTAAAAAAAAAATGAAAAGTCCAGGGATTTAGGAGGACACCTGTGATGAGCACTGGGTATTATATGTAAGTGATGAATCACGGTGATATGTAAGTGATGAATCCAATATTTCCCTCTATGTTAACTAATGAGAAGTTAAATAAAAATTGAAAAAAGAAAATCAAAAGACAAGGCATAGACTGGGAGAAAATATTTGGGAAATATATCTGATAAAAGTACTTCTAGTCATTATATATTATATAATATACTGTATAACATATAATTTAAAACACAATATAATAGAATAACATGGTATAATATAATACTATATAACAACTCAAAAATAAGAAAAGTTACCTAAAATGGACAACAAGAATATACGCAAAGGGCTAATAAGCACATGAAAAGCTGTTACATGTTATTAGTCATTAAGAAATGATATTAGGAGAATCTGGGTGGCTCAGTCAGTTGAACACCTGACTTCTGCTCAGGTCATGATCCCATAGTTTGTGGGTTCAAGCCCCACATCCAGCTCTGTGTTGACAGCTCAGAGCCTAGAGCTGCTTCAGATTCTGTGTCTCCCTCTCTCTCTGCCCTCCCTCACTTTCACTCTTTCTCTCTCAAAAATAAATACACATTAAAAATGTTTAAAAAGAAAAGAAATGATATTAAATCTATATTGTAATACTATTACATACTTATAAGAATGCTTATAATAAAAAAACTGGACGATGCTAAGTTTTGGAAAAGAAACTGGAACCCTTACACACTTTTGGTAGAATGTAAAATGGGATAGCCAATTTGGAAAATAGTTTGGCAATTTCCTAAAGTGAAACATAAACTTACTCTATAACCCAGCAATCCCGCTCTTAGTAATCTACCACATAGAAATGAAAACATGCTCACATGATTTATACACAAATGTTCATAGAAGCAATTTTTAAAATGGCCCCAAATTAAATGATCCAAATATCCACCAAATGATAAATAGATAATATAATAAAGTGTGGAATATATCCATACAATACACAATTCAATAATATGAAGGAATGAAATACTGATACATGCTACAACATGTATGAATCTTAAAAACATTATACTAAGTGAAAGAAGCCAGACAAAGGCTGCATATTGTAGGATTTCATTTGTATAAAATTTCTTTAAAAGGTAACTTTATAAAGAAAACGAAAGCTCCAAACATCACAATTCCAGATTTCAAATTATATTACAAAGCTGTAGTAATCAAAACAGTATGGTTCTGGCATAAACATTGATCAACAGAACAGAAAACCCAGAAATGAACGCACAATTATATGGTTAATTAATCTTTGACAAAACAGTAAAGAATATGCAATAGGAAAGACAGTCTCCTCAACAAATAGTGTTGGGAAAACTGGATGGCTACATTCAAAAGAATTAACTTGGACCACTTTCTTACACCACGCACAAAAAATAAATTCAAAATGGATTAAAGACCCAAATGTGAGACCTGAAACCATAAAATCCTAGAAGAGAACACAAGCAGTAACATCTTTCACATCAACCACAGCAACTTCTTTCTAGATATGTGTCCTCAGGCAAGGGAAACAAAAGCAAAAATAAACTGTTGGGACTACATTAAAATTAAAAAGCTCCTGCACAGCGAATGAAACAATCAACAGAAATAAAAGGCAGCCCATGGAATGGGAGACGATATTTGCAAATGACTTTTCTGATAAAGGGTTAGTTTCCTAAATACATAAAGAACTTATAAAAGTCAACAATCAAAAAATAAATAATACAATTACAACTGGACAGAAGACATGTAGAGACATTTTTCCCAAAGAAGATATACATCCAGATGGCCAACAGACACATGAAAAGATGGTCAACATCACTCATCAACAGGGAAATGCAAATCAAAACCACAATGAGATATAAAACCTCACCTGTCAGAATGGCTAAAATCAACAAGACAAGAAACAACAGATGTTTGTGAGGATACGGAGAAAAGGGAGCCCTCTTGCACTGTTGGTGGGAATGCAAACTGGTACAGTCACTCTGGAAAATAGTTGGGGTTTCCTCAAAAAGTTAAAAATAGAACTTCCATAGAATCCAGAAATCTTACTACTGGGTATTTATCCAAAGAATACAAAAATACTAATTTTTGATACAAAGGGATACATGCATCCCAAAGTTTATCATTATCTACAATAGCCAAAGTATGAAAACAAGCCAAGTGTCCATAGGTTTATGAAAGGATAAAGAATAGGTGCTATGTATATAAAATGGAATATTAATCAGCTGAAAAAAAAAAAGAATGAAAGCTTGTCATTTGCAATGATATGGATTGAGCTACAGAGTATTAACCTAAGTGAAATAAGTCAGAGAAAGACAAACACCATATGATTTCATTCAGATGTGGTATTTAAAAGATAAAACAATGACCAAAGGTAAAAAAAAAGAGAGAGAGACAGAGACAGAGAGAGACAGAGAGAGAGACAGAGAGAGAGAAAGAGAGAGACAGAGACAGAGAGAGACAGAAAGAAGCAAACCAGGATACAGACTCTTATCCACAGAGAGCAAACTGATGGTTAGCAGAAGGGAGGCAGGTGAAGGATGGGTGAAATAGGTGATGGGGATTAAGAAGTGCACTTGTGATGAGCACAGGGTGATGTCTGGAAGGATTGTACACTTGAAGCTAATATTACACTGTATGTTAAACATTTATAACATGTATAACATGTATATATGAAGCCATGCAAATAAGAATTTTGTCGATGACCCAAAATACTTAAATGGCATGTTATTTCTTTCTGAAAGAATGTTGAGTAACAGAAGGTAGCTACATTTGGAAGTAGATTTACCTCAGCATCAACATTGAGAACGTAACTGAATGGCAAGAACTGCAGGCTTTCTAAACATTTCCATGTGACACAGTTCAGCCTCCTTTAAGAGTCCTGCTCTGCCAAGTACTACTTATGGACTTTGGGCGAAATACTTGACACCTCTGAGTACCAATCCTCCTCTCAGTAAAATGGGGATGCAATATGACAACATATGTAAACTGTACAGTAGGAACTTAGGAAATGTTTCATCTAAACTATATTTTTTAAGATAAATGGGAAGTGGAGGAGGGACACGCTTGTGATTTTAATAATTGTGGGTTCTTTAGGGAACTGCAGCTGAATTCTGGCTTCATTGCAGGGACTTGGAAAAAGTAACAGATGTTCTTTGAATAGAAACCTGCTGAGATAAGCCATCCAGTGTCCAACCAGGTAAATGAAATGAGACATGATTGACATTATTTCTTACTGTGGAGTTTCACTGTTTCTTTCCAAAATGGAGCTTTGTTTCTGAAAAGAAGCACAACAGAATGTCAAGAAGCTGTTCCTCTTGAAGCCACAAAGCTGTCTTGGCTTCCTAGAAGTTCCTGAAAGCTAGAGCTCCCAGGTTGGGAATCAGAACAATAGGTAAGAACCACAGTAGGCATAGGAGAAGCAAAAGATCCTAGGAAGGGGAGAGAGAGAAATGCATGGCAATACAGTCCAGGCAGTGTAAAATCCTGAGAAGACATTGGAGTTTGATCAAATCCAACTGAACAAACACGTTTTGATGCTTAAGTTGTATCTAAAACTACTCCAAGGATCTAAATGTAGAGAGCCAAAAATAAAACCTGACCCCAGCCTGTAAGAAACTCACAAATATGTAGATGAAACATGTTAAATAAGTATACATGTGAGAAATGCAATAATGGGAAGGGAGGAATAATCACTTCTGCTTAGGCCCCTAATTTTCACAAATTCCAGCAACAGAAAGGGACTTTTTTTGCATCAAGTTAAAGTCTCAAAACCGTGCAATATGACAAAATCTGAAAGTTGATTTAGCAATGCAGTTTCCAGGACAATTTTCCTTTTGTGCTATTAGTCAAGATTTTGGGGCTAAAAGTGCTAGAAATACAAAACCAAATTAGTTTCAACAAAATAGAAAAGCTTTAAGAAAAGTGGGGATGATACTGGGCCTTAGAGATGACCAGATGACTTTGTGGTATTAAATCCATCCAGGATTTCTCTCTAACTCCCCTTCTTTTCTCTTCTCCCTGTGTGTCAGTTTCTCTCTCCCCTAAGGGTTTGTCTCACCAACTGAAACCATGCCTACACATACCTCCAAAGTTTACATGTTTCAAATTCTTCGAAGAGACGAAGTCTGACACTTGTACTCTCTAAATTGATTTACAAATCTAGAGAAGCATGATTACAATGTGGGTGGGTTCTCCCGCTCCGTGGTGAAAGTGTGACGTCATTAAAAATGTAGTCTTCACACGAAAAAGATATGATTGGTCTGAAAGAAGAGAATTTCTTTCAAGTAATATGGTACATTTCCCAGAAGAGGGGTCAAGCATAAAAACTATAAAAAGTAACACTTTCCCACCACATTGTTTTGTTTTAAATTCTGACCTATCCTTTTCACGTTTTTTGAACCTGCTCTTAACCCATCCTCCATTCAACCCTATTCCAAGTCTCTTCTGTCCCTTCACCCACACCACATGAACTTGTTTTAAAATTCAGCTTGTGGACAGATAGCAACATGCCTTGTAGATTCTGTGCACCTTCGGGAGTATTTAAAAAGAAAGAGATCACAAGGAGCTAAACTGCCCCTGGAGAGGGAGGTCAAAGAGCCAGGACTAGAGGGGCTAGTCAAACATGGAGAAAACAGGGTACGATGCCACATTCAGTAATTAGACAGTCATTTTAAGGGATCTAAACTCTCTTGCCAGATATTTTAAGTAGTTAACTTTTTTTTTTTTTTTTTTTTTTTTTTTTAGCAAATACAAGGTCTGAGTGCTTCTGATAAAACATTTCATGTAATCATTTTCCCCTTTTACACATATGGCACATAAGCCACAAATAAAGAATAGCAGTAATTGTCTATCTTCCCAATGAAATATGAAGAAAAAGCATATTTCTGCAATCCCAATGTGCTGTTTATCT
Organism: Panthera pardus; assembly: GCF_024362965.1. Lineage (NCBI taxonomy): Eukaryota > Metazoa > Chordata > Mammalia > Carnivora > Felidae > Panthera > Panthera pardus. The sequence continues at coordinate 24,392,119 of NW_026526832.1, forward strand.
ATAGTATGACAAGTGCATGTGGATGCATGTGTGTTGAGGAGGGGCAATAGTCAATGTCAATCAACTGTTTATATAAACACAGATTAGAGGCAGACCTTCCATACATTTAGACTCTCCCCTGGCTTGCTGCTCTTAGAAGCAGGCACGCTCATGTTGCATTACCATTTTGACTAAAGGAACAGAGTCAATAACATCACTTTTTCTCATCCCAGGAAAGAAATTTATTCTGAATCCAATCATCAATGTATGTAATCGGTCTGTTTAAAACATTTTGGGTTCTCGCAGAACTAGCTATCCCTAGGGACACAATTGAAAAAGCCTGAGTTTGGGCTGACTTGTTAATCCTACTACATCCCCACTAAAGTGTTAGAAGGTCAGCGAGGATTCAACATGTGCTCTGCTATTAACAAGATTATGGCAAGGGATTCATTTGAGAAGTTAGAGTCTGCACTCTGAGACCTCTAGTATCTGCATTCATTTGCATATAATTGTTTATCCATTACTTTCCCATACCATACGGCTACCCTATTTTTCTATAATTTCTGGAGGTTAATGGCTTTTTTTCCCCCTCTAAATTCAAAGTCAACACAAACTGCCACTAAAGTCAAGAAAATGTGCTTTTCGGAGTGCTGTAACAACAGCTGGCAGTCTGTACATTGTGAAAAATGTATTTGATCAAGAACTTTTGCTAGCAGCATGCCAATGGATCCACACTGATGTCCTTGAGAAATAAAGGAATTAATCCTCATCTTCCATTTAGGGATAGAAAACGGACTGAGACATCTTGCATCATACAAATCTCTGACTTAGCCTTCACTCAGCCTTTTGTCCAAGTAAATATAATTACTGAGCAAAAGAGAGGAACAAAAGAGCAGATTTTGATTCTCTCCCTGAATGGCCAGAATAATCAGCAGGCAGCTGGAGATGACTGGGTTTCAATCGTAGCTATCGTGTTCGTGAATCCTCTGAGTAGGCACTAGCGTTAGGAAGATCTGGGCTGTGGGGCAAGAATGAATGGGATGGCTAGGCAAACCCACCCAACACTGGACATGTGCTTCTGGCACAAAAATAGATACTTCTTTCCCCTGCTTTCAACTATCATTTATGTGTTTTCTGCTTTTTAAATTTCTCCAGAGAAACAATGTTTCTAAAAATGTTTCAACTGAGCACCTCAAGGCTGGATAAAACAGGTATGTTTTAAAGTTTATTTTTAGGAACACCTGGGTGGCTCAGTGGATTAAATTGTCTGACTTCCGCTCAGGTCGTGATCTCACAATCCATGGGTTCAAGCTCCACATTGGGCTCTGTGCTGACAACTCAGAGCCTGGAGCCTTTTTCAGATTCTGTGTCTCCTTCTCTCTGCCCCTCCCCTGCTCATGCTCTGTCTCTCTGTCTCTCAAAAATAAATAAACATTATGGGGTGCCTGGGTGGCTCAGTCCGTTGGGCGTCCGACTTCAGCTCAGGTCATGATCTCACTGATCCTGAGTTTGAGCCCCGCGTTGGGCTCTGTGCTGACAGCTCAGAACCTGGAGCCTGCTTCGGATTCTGTGTCTTCCTCTCTCTCTGCCCCTCCTCTGCTCACACCCTGTCTCTCTCAAAAATAAATATTTAAAATTTTTTTAAACAAATAAGTATTAAAATGTTTTAAAAATAAAAAAATAAAATTTATTTTTAAAACATAGCTAAGGCATAGGTAAAGAAGGGCAAAACTTACATGCCAGAAATGTTAAAAACCATTGGTGAGGTAGCACTGCAGTCAGAGAGAATGGGGGCACCTCTAATATGTAGAGGTATAAATTCAGCTTTAAAAAAATAATTTTGTGATTAAAATACACATAACACATAAAAATTTTTAAGTGAACAATTCAGTGGCATTAATTACATTTGCACCGTTGTGTAACTATAATCACGATTTCCAAATCCTTCCACCCCCACAAACAGAAACTCTGTTTCTGTTTCCCCATTTCTCCCTCCTCCAGTTTCTGGTAACCTACAGTCTGTTTTCTGTTTCTATGAATTTGCCTATTGTAGATACTTCATGTGCCAGGAATTGATAGGGAAAAATCTACTATAAAATGGCTGACAGGACTGATAGGGAAATTCAAGTCCCCAACCAAACACTCCCCTTCTGGATTCTTCTTCCTGCCCTGCTTACCGTGCATGCCAAATTACTACTAATGCAGAACGCAGAAGTAACAGACTATAAATTGCTCCCTCTGATTACGCTGGGGACTCAGACCTCTGGACAGTGATCTCCTCTGAGCCCACGGGTGTAAAATAAACCTCCTGCCTTCCAAGATCTCCGAGTGCCACTTGGTTGTTCCGCTGTGTGATCCAGATCACACAACATCTGTCCTTTTGTGACTGACTTATTGTATTTAACATATTGTTTTCAAGGTTCATCCATGTTGCAGAACTTCGTTTCTTTTTTAAGGTAAAATAATATTCCATTGCATACATGCACCATAGTTTATCTATTCATGTATTGATGAACACTTAGGTTGTTTCCATCTTTTGGCTATGGTGAATAATGCACTCCAATGAACACTGGCGTACAAATATCTCTTGAAGTCTCTTTGATTTTTTTATATATATACATTATATATATGTGTGTGTGTGTGTGTGTGTGTGTGTGTGTGTGTGTGTGTGTGTGTATTCTACTCTAGATGCAAAGTTGTAATGGGCCACATTGAATCAAGAGAAAGTGGACATCGCTTGGAACCCCAGTATCTGTACGAAGCTTAGATCAGGGAGTCCCTAATAAACCTGACACTACCAAAGGCAATACCTTCAGTAAGTGAAACAGGAACCAAAAAAAATTCTTCCCATACAAGGTTTGCTGTATAGATCTTGGCTGTGAATGAGTGGAACAGAGAGAAAAAGAAAAACGTCAGAGAATCCCTAAACCAGAGTCCTGAATCCCATGGATTTGTAGTTCTAATTCATGATACCTATGCGGCCAGGAAAACTTGAAGCCAAATAAAGTCTTGGCTTGCTTGGGCATCTAAGCAACGAGTGAAAACAAAACACCAACCTTCTTTGCTAAACATACATTTTCAAGAAACATGACCTAACAATAAGGAACCATGAAACAAGTGTTGAAACAATTCACGTACTAATAAAGTCAGCAGAAAAATAGAAGCAAGGGAGAAAATCAACCCTGATGGCTGAACATGCTAGAATCATCAGGTATTTTCCAGGTCACATGGAAAAAAGAATTCAAGAAATTATCCAAAAAGCAAGCAGAGAAAACTGAAGAAAAGACATAAAATTGAGGTGATGCTGCAGAGGACACAGAGTAACAAGGCCTAATACATCAAGGCAGAGAATCAGGAAAGAACGCTTAAAAAAAAAAGTGAGTAGACCATCTTTAGAGATACAGTAGCTGAAAATTTTCTGGAGTAAATTAAAGGCAACAATCCTTACATTCTAGATGATCAACAAATCCCAAATGGAATAAAGAACAAGAAATCAATCTCAAATTGAATAAGACAAAAGCTTGATGAAGCTGTGAAACCTCTAAATGGACAAAGCATACAAATGAAAAATAAATAGTTTACTTTTAGGGGTGCCTGGGTGGCTCAGTCGGTTGAGCATCCGACTTCGGCTCAGGTCATGATCTCATGGTTCATGAGTTCAAGCCCCATGTCAGGCTCTGTGCTAACAGCTCAGAGCCTAGAGCCTGCTTAAGATTCTGGGTCTCCCTCTCTCTCTGCCCCTCCCCTGCTCACGCTCTCTCTCTAAAAAAAAAAAACTAAGTAAAAACATTGAAAAAAGAAAAAAAATACATATATAAAACCTCTGGGCGCCTGGGTGGCTCAGTTGGTTGAGTGTCTAACTTTGGCTCAGGTCCTGATCTCACAGTTCATGGGTTCGAGCCCCACGTCGGGCTCTGTGCTGACAGCTCAGAGCCTGGAGCCTGCTTCTGATTGTGTCCCCCTCTGTCTCCACCCCACCCCTGTTTGTGCTCTGTTTCTCTCTTTCAAAAATGAATAAACATAAAAAAAATAGTTTACTTTTAGAGAAAAGACAAGCAGACTGACATCCAACTTTTTTGTTTTTGTTTTCTGTTCTTTCATGTGAGTATAGTTGATACAGAATGTTACATTATTTTCAGGTGTACAACGTAGTCATTCCAAAAGTTTATACATTATGCTATTACCCTCTATGTCACCATACGCTGCTATAATATCATTGATTATATTCTTTGTGCTCGTGCCTTTTATGAGTCATTCATTCCCTAATTGGAAGCCTGTATCTCTCACTTCCCTTCACCAAACTTTTAAAGAGCAAAAATTGGAAGCCAGAGTTGCTGTAAGAAAATAACCTTTGATCCAGACTTATATAACCACAAATACTATCTAAAAAAAAAAAAAAACAGTAAAATAAAGATGCTTTTCAGACAAATAAAAACTGAGAGAGGTCACTAACAACAGACCTTCACTAATAGAACACGTAAAGAAGAAAACAATGGGAGAAACATGATCCCAGAAGAAAAATTTTAGATGCAAGAATAAATTGTGAACAATGAATATCATGTGTTATAAATATATCTAAATGATTATTTTCTTTAGAAAACAATAACAATGACTTCTAAAATGGGTGTAGAAAAATCAAGATAGAACTAAAGTCTTAATATTGTATGTAAAATGGGTATGGATGAAAGTTTACACAAATTTAAGTACCCTGTTCCCTTTGGAAAGAAGAGATTAAAATTAGATTTGTTAAATCAAAAAGTGTGTGATAGCAGGGCACCTGGGAGGCTCAGACGGTTGAGCATCCAACTTCAGGTCATGATCTCACAGTTTCTAAGTTTGAGGCCTGAATTAGACTCAATGCTGTCAGCACAGAGCCTGCTTTGGATCCTCTGCCCCAGCCCCCTCAAAAATAAATAAACATTAAAAAAAAATGCATGATAACATTTCTAGGGTGATTGTGGTAGGCAGGCCTTCCAAATACATCCATGTCCTAATCCCAGGAACCTGTAAAGATGTTACATGTTAAAGGGGAACTGAGGTAGCAGATGGAATTAAAGTTACTAATGAGCAGATCTTAATTTATCCTGGATTATCCAGATGGGTATCACATATCCAATGTAATCACAAGCATCCTTACAGGTGGGCAAGATAGACAGAAGAGTTGGTGTCTGAGTGATGCAATGTGGCAAAGACTCCACCAGCCATAGCTGTCTTTAAATATGGAAGTGGGCTATGGCCCAAGGAAGCTAGAAAAGGCAAGAAAATAGATTCTCCCTTGCTGTCTACAAGAGTGAACAGAGCCATACCGATACACTGATTTTAGTCCAGTAAGACTCATTTCAACCTTCTGACCTCCAGAAATATAAGATAATAAATTTGTTTTAGGCTACTAAATCTATGGTAATTTGTTATAGCAGCAATAGGAAACAAATACAGAGACAACCTGAAAAATGAAAAGAGGCAATCAATCCTAAATTTGTGAAATTTAGAAAAACTATACAATCTATAAAATACATAATATAAAGAAAAAAGCATACAATACACAATATACACTACAATATATACCCTACAAAATAACAGGAATAAGAATAAAATCAGAAGGAAAATAAGCAAGCGGGGCACCTGGGTGGCTCAGTCCTTTGGGTGTCCGACTGCAGCTCAGGTCATGATCTCATAGCCAGTGAGTTCGAGCCCTGCATTGGGCCTGTGCTGACATCTCGGAGCCTGGAGCCTGCTTCGGATTCTGTGTCTCCCTCTCTCTCTGCCCCTCCCCTGCTTGTTCTGTGTCTCTCTCTCTCTTTCTCTCTCAAAAATAATAACCATTAAAAACAAATTTAAAAAGGGAAAATAAATCTAAAGAAGCTATGAAGAGAGAGACAGAGAAGAGAAACAGCAAAAGCAGGACAGAGACCTCAAAATAAGTTGGTAGATATAAATCCATATATATGAAATCCATACTTAATGTTTATGTAAGAGACAAAATTCTTCAAACTGGACTTGACAAAATCCAACTACATATTGTTTTCATGAAACACACAGATATTAGATTTATTGTGGTGGTTGTTATGTAATGTATATAGATATCAAATCACTATGTTGTAAATGGTGACAAAATTAGTATAGCATTGCAGGTCAGTTATTCTTCAAATAAAAAAAAAAACTAAAGTTCTTTGGATATACAAAATTGACAAACATTTGTCAAAAGTGCTCATGAAACAAAAGAAGACAAATAATTAACATTAGATTATAAATTTCAGATGCCAACATGATATACTTTAACAGGTGATAGTCTATAACAAAATCTGTGTGCCACAGAAATTGAAAAATTAGGTCAAATGGAGGCATTCTAAGGAAAGTATAGGCTACAAAATCTTACCTAAGAAGAAAATTTAGGTCTGAATGTTTCCTTAAACATGAAGAAAATTCAATCAAGTAAATAAAAATTTTCCCACAAAATAAAAGCATCAGACCTTCATAGGTTTAGAGACAAGTTCTCATCAAGTTTCAAAGAACAGATTAGAGTAAGAAAGATACTTATGTGTTTCCACACATTTTCAAAGAACACAAAAATACTACTTCCACGCTCATTTTGAGGGTAGGAAAACCTTGACATCAAATCAGACAAAATAAGAAGGAAAATCTATAAGCCAATCTTGTTTATGTAATTAGATGCAAATTCCTAAATATATATCAAATTCAGCAATGGATTAAAATCAAATATAATACATGATGACAAATTTGAGGGCCTCGAGAAATATAATTTTTAAAAATTATTAATGTAATTACCACACCATCCCATTAAAGAAGAAAATTCATATACAATCATCTCAGCTGCAGAAATTATATTCAGAAATATTTAACACACAGTCCTTATAAGAAAAGAACTTTTAGGGAACTATGAATAAAAGAAAACTTCCCTATCCTGACTATCTCTGACACTTTTAAATAGACATAATTTTTAACAGGGAAATACTGAAGCATCCCTTTTAAAAAGGAGGAGAAAAAACAAAAATACCCACTACTGTCCTTTTCAACAGGCAACTCTTTCAACTTTGGTTTCAGCAAGACAAAAAGAAACTGAAGAACGAAAGAAAAAAAATATTATTGCAGATCATATGGCTGTCTACATAGAAAACCACAAAGAATCTACAGGCAAACTATTAGCACAAATAAGAAAGAACATTAATTAATTATGTTTCTGGACACAAGATAAATATACAAACATCAGCACGTTTTTACATGCCAGCAACAGAAAAATGCAAATTTTACAAAGATCTCCTTTTAAAATAGCAACAAAAATAAAAGGTACATAGGAATAAATTCAACAAAAAATTATGAATCCTTTAGGAAAAAGTGTATGAAACAATTTTTAAAAACATAAAAGACGTAAATGAAGATAAATGACATATTCATGAATAGGAAGACTAAATAGTGCAAAGATTCTGCCCAAATTGATCTATAGCTTCCTTGTAATTCTACTCAAATTCTCAACAAAGACCCCAGAAATAAAATTCACACACCTGTCAAACGAGAATATATGAAAGAGCTGGAATTGGTATTCAACTGGAATAGCATGGATTTTTCAATTAATTTTTTTAGGAAAATTGTATTTCCGTATATAAAAAAAAAGTGAATCCCTATTTTTTATCATACCTTGATAAATTAAAACCTTAAAATATGAAACTTTAAATTATTCAGAAGTACTGAGAATATGTTTATGACTTCAGAGTGGTGAGAAATTTTCAAACAAAACAGAAATTCTTAGCCCTAAAGCAAAACATAGATCAAAGATATTTTTGATTACAATAAAATTGGTAATCGGGAGAATGGGAATTATATCCGTGCAAGGTGAAATTTCACATCTTCCTCAGTGCTTTGCAGATTCAACCCAATCCACCTATGCCTTCTCACTGGTGCCTTCTAGCTATGGCTGGCCTCATGTTTGGGAGGTGTGGCCAAAGGGGGGGGTTTCTCAGTGTTACTGTTAAATGCCAGACTGTATTCTAAAGTAGTTTATCAGTTGCCCTCATATCAGTTCACATGCATGAGCATTCATCACTCAGATCCTCACCAATGCTTGGTATTTTTGGTGATTATTTGATACTCACCAGCATCAGCCCTAATGAAAGACATGAAGGGAGTCAAACCTGTCTACCACTCCCACTTTTCCCTGAATACCATCCTCATACTCCTCTCCAGACCAATACATCTCCTTTCAGGTAATCAGTGTGCATATACCTTTTTGTCTTATGTCTTAAAAAACTTACTACCAGGAATGAGTATGTTTTCAGACTTTTGTATCACAGGGTAATTGTGAGCCTGTCTATGGTACTCTCTGCTTGGATACAGAAAGACAATGAAGCTGACATTAAACCTGTTTCAAAAATAACTAGCCCATAGAAGAGAAAAAGGTACTCTTCCAATTCTGTGCTTAGAGCACAAGTTACTATTCTGAATCCAGACACAAAGCATGGGGGAGGCTGAAGAGGCTTTTTACTTACTTCAGCAATCAGCATTTAGTTGAATCCCCTGATTCAACTCTCATCTTACAATCCAGTTTTATACACCACAGAGTAAAAAAAAAATTCTCCTAACTGTCAGCAACAAGTCAACTTCAGTACGAGTTTTGGGTGTCTCTGTGAGTAATTTATTTTTGTTGGTGCCTTCCTATGTATTTTAGCGCACACATGAGAGAGAAGGTCTATATCAGGAGCTATGGCCATACTCTGCACACTTACTCCTGAAAGGAAACTGTCAACTCAGAGAGATGAGTCTTGGGCCATACAGATAAATCCTCATCCTAAAACCAGTCTTTGAGAAGAGCAAAGCTTCAGGGTCACCTGCCAGTCTCTCCCTTCTTATTGCTCTTGGTAACCATATGACATTAGTTATGTGGCCTTGTCAGAAGGCCACAGATCCCCCTGATTCGTGGTCTTCACACTCTAAAGAACTTAAAATGTTTGGCAGACCTTGATAAACAGGGCACCCAGATCTGTTTTTCTCAGCAGATGAATACCAAAACCCTTGTCAAGGTGACAGAGCTATTAAGTGTCTATTCACACAGCAATCAGAAATTGGAGCATCAATCAGTAATCATAAAGTCAGGGGCATTTTCTCACAAAGTCAGGAATTCAGAGGGCTTTCATAAGCTAATCAGCAGGCATCAAATAGACAATCAATCTAATTAGCTGCTCACATTCGGATGGCAATCAAAGCAGCACAGTGCGCTTCATTAGTAATGATATTGAAGATGGTGATCTGTGCAGTATTCAGCTAGCAAATGAATATCCTTTTTTTGCAAATAGGTAGGGAGGATGTAGCTGTACTGTGTGCACCATATGCCAATTCGAGGATGCAGGCCCAGGAACCCAACTGATGACTACTTTTTGCTTTCCTGTTGGTCTAAGACTAAGGGAGCAGGGTAGGGTCATTTACTCTTAAGTCTGACAATAGCACATCGGTAAACTGGACCCACCTTAGAGGAACACCTTACCGATGTTTACTGGACATCGGTAAGTGGTAACAGGACGCACCTTAGAGGAAAAGTGCAGTAGAGCAATGTGAAGGGGAAGACAATAATTGTGAAAGAAAAAAAAAATTTACTTTTCTTTATGAAAACACCATTATTTAGGGGCACCTGGGTGACTCAGGCAGTTAAATGTCCAACTCTTGATTTCGGGTCAGGTCATGATCTCACTGTAGTGAGATCGAGCCCTTCTGTGTCAGGCTCCATGCTGGGTATGGAGCCTGCCTGGGATTCTCTCTCTCTCTCTCTCTCTCTCTCTCTCTCTCTCTGCCTCTCTCCTGCTCACACATGTGCACATTCTCTGTCTCTCAAAATAAATAAACATTTTTTTTCTTTTTTAATTTTTTTTTTAACGTTTATTTATTTTTGAGACAGAGAGAGACAGAGCATGAACAAGGGAGAGGCAGAGAGAGAGGGAGACACAGAATCTGAAACAGGCTCCAGGCTCTGAGCTGTCAGCACAGAGCCCAACGCGGGGGTCGAACTCACGGACCGTGAGATCATGACCTGAGCCGAAGTCGGACGCCTAACCGACCAAGCCACCCAGGCGCCCCTAAACATTTTTAAAAAATAAAAGAAAATACCATTGTTTAGTCCTAAATTCAATCCCTCTTTACCTTCAAAATCCACAACTTTTCTACTAGGAATAACTTCCTTGGATAAAATGGGCACTGAAGCACTCCATGGTAGGTTTCTTAAGAATCATCTTTCTCTGGGCTCCTGGGTGGCTCAGTCAGTTGAGTGCCCAGCTCTTGATTATGGCTCAGATCCTGATTCCAGAGGTGTGGGACTGAGCCTTGCGTCAGGCTCTGCACTGAGCATGGAGCCTGATGAGGGAGCATAAGGCAAGCTGACAGGCCACCAACACCTCCCCCACAACCAGGTGGGATAAGTGTGATATTCCTCACTGCCCTCTCCTGGCTTCCCAAGAACAAAGGAAAGGGAGTAAACAAATGGTTAACTGATGGAGATCATAGTCCTATAGGACCTGAGTCTCCTCCCCTTCATAGTGGTGTGGGAAACAAAGGCAGAAGGAAATGGCAGATAGAACTAAATTTCCTTATAACCTGCAGCCCATGGACAAATACTTGAGGCGGGAAGTATAAAATGTTTCTCCAGGAACTCCCTGCTGTCTTAATGCTAATATTTTGCTAGAGGGAAAAAGAACCTTAGCTTGACAATAGCTAAGCCTCCACTATCCTTCAAGTCCTCTTTAGCATATGAAAATCTCATTGGAAACTTCCCCTGGACTTTATCTCACCCCCACCCCCAAAGTATAAAACCAGTCTCTCTTCATGGCCCCAGAGCAGCTCTTCCTGCCCAGGGGTCCTGTCCCCTTGCTTCAATAAAATCACCTTTTTGCACCAGAGATGTCCTCAAGAATTCTTTCTTGGCCATTGGCTCCGGACCCCACGAACCCCACTGTCACCCCAGAAAACCTCATCAGAGCCTACTTAAAATGAAAATATTCTCTCTCCTTCCCTCTGCTGTTTTCCCCTGCACTCTCCCTCTGTCTCTCTAAAAAAATCATCTTTTTTCAAGGTAACAGCACTTCTCTCCCTGCAAGCACTAGCTAGAAAGCTATGGGCTTCATCGGTGGTTGAAGGCCCTCTGAGATAGACTGAGCCCTTCATAATCCAGAATGACAATTGTGTATCAAATTCTGCCAGGCATTTTGAAGGTAATTAAGGGGACAAACATGATCCCTGTTCTCCAGGAGCTCATCTATTTTTTTTTTTTTAAGTTTATGTATTTTGAGAGAGAGAAGAGCATGAGCAGGGAAGGGGCAGAGAGAGACAGAGAGAGAAAATCTCAAGCAGGCTCCATACTGTCAGCATGGAGAGCAACACAGGGCTTGAACTCACAAACCATGAAATCATGACCTGAGCCTAAATCAAGAGTCAGATGCTTAACTGACTGAGCCACCCAGTTGCCCCTCCAGGAGATCATCTTATCTTTGGGTAACACTAATGAAAAAATAGCAAATGTTTAAAAATTGTGTGTTAGGGGCTATGTTACAAATCTTCCTATTTTAGGATTTGAGAATTCAACAGCAGGAAGAACACTGATATTCTGAATATCGGTAAAGCCTTTTGGAAGGGCGCCTAGGTGGCTCAGTCCATTGAGTGTCCAACTATTGGTTTCTGTTCAGGTCATGATCTCAGGGTTCATGAGTTTGGGCTCTGTGCTGATGGTGTGGCACCTGCTTGGGATTCTCTCCCTCTCTGCCCCTCCCCCCTCTCATTTTCATTTTCTCTCTCTTCTTCTCTGTCTCAAAATAAATAAATAAACTTCAAAAAAAAGAAAGAAAAGAAAAGAAAAAAGCCTTCTGGAAAAAGCTAGAAGCCAGGAGCTGGTTGCTTTCAAAGTAGTATATCTCTAAATCACCAGAGTTTCAAGAGAATTGATAGTCATTTTTACTGAAGGGTAGAATATACCTGACAAAGCTTGTACAAAATCATCACATAATGGGGGTGCTCAGTCAGTTAAGCAACTGACTTCGGCTCAGGTCATGATTTCACCATTCCATAGTTCCAGCCCTGCATCAGGCCTGTGCTGACAGCTCAGAACCTGGAGCCTGCTTCGGATTCTGTGTCTTCCTCTCTCTCTGTACCTCCCCAACACGCACTCTGTCTGTCTCTCTCTCAAAAATAAATAAGCATTAAAAAAAATTTTTTTAATCACATAATGGAGCTAAAGGGAAAAAATAAACTCCACATATTTTGCTCAGTTTAGCACATTTCTAAGAGCCAAATTTCACTCTCTTTAATTCTCCTTGGTCAATGCATGTTTGTGAGTGAAAAATAATAAAAATATTCAAATACCATGTTATAACACATGCCCAACTGGCCCCTAAAGTTCCTTACAGGGAAAGTGTCCTGTCCCACATGCCTTGGGGCAACTACATCAGAGCTGGGAGAGGAGATGAGGTGTCTGACTAAACATCCGTGTACCTTAAGTCTCTATTCCATAGTCATCTTCTCTAAAAAGTCCCCTGATCCTGTTCCTCCTCTGCTGGTGTTCTATCTACTTCTAGCCTTGACCATTCTTCTAACTCCACCTGGACCTACAACACTTTATTACACACATTTATTTACAGTTTTGTAACCCTCTGTTAGATTGAAAACCCCTTACAGCAAATAACATTTCTGATTCAACTTTGTAACCCCACCCACTGATTTGCATCTGATGATTAAATTAATGATATTTTTCCAGTTAGTTTTGGTTTCTGTGAAAAAGTTGAGTTCTATGGAAGGGAAGTGCTTTAGACACTGAGGAAGCCATTATAGGAATTTATTAAAAACACTTAGTGCCCAAAAGGCTATGTGTGAGATATAAACCCACACGTCTCTGTCTCCAAGGAGTCCGTGTGCCTATGTATGACAGATCACTCATAGATTCACTCTGCAGGAAGTTTAATATGAGGGCTGGAGAGAACAAGCATTCAAAGAATGAAAAATCTGGTTTATGATCAAAAAAAAAAATCCTAAGAGATGTTCAAGGGGCTTGTTATATAGAAAGAAAAGTTTAAAAGGCAGAGAAATAAATGAGGACAGGGTATCTTAAGGGAGAGAGCAGAAGCAGGCATTCCTTTATACAAAGAACACCAGAGTCTAAAAAATGTATAGTAATTCCACTGAAGGTATTTAAGCTTCCACGTTCCAAGAGAAACTTTTTGGATGAAAAGTGTCATAAATGAACTAGGAAATAAAACCCCCATGAGTAAAGTAATCTGCAAGTGTCATTTGTTTTCTTCCTTTTTGATGTATCAGCACACAGAGCACTTGATTACATAGAGCCTGAGCTCCGCTGCACCTGACAATGGCATTGAGCAGGAGTCTAGAGCCTGGTGACCATAGGCACAGCAGCTGCAAACCCCAGCAAGTACCCCCCACTGAAGGAGGTGCTGGAGGGTCTGCGCCTGGTTTGGGTTTGGATGCTGAAAGACTTGTCCTTACAATATGTCCTGAGATGAGTGACAGTTCACTGCTGTTATGTGCAGAAAAACCTGGCTGGATGCTCTGCAGAGAGAGACATGTTGATGAGCAGTCGCCTGGCAGATACTGAAGTGTTATTGCAAGAGGCCTTCTGTCTGGGGTGTGTATGAGTTTGCTAGGACTCCATGACAAAATATCACAGACTGGATGGCTTAAACAACAGAAATTTGCTTTCTCACAATTCTAGAGGCTAGAAATCCAAGATCAAGGTGTTGAAAGGGTTGGCTTCTATTGAGGCCTGTCTTCTTGGCTTGCAGATGGTCACATTCTCTGTGTCCTCACATGGCCTTTCCTTTGTGTGTGTGCATTCTTGGTATCTCTGTGCCCTAATCTCCTCTTATAAAGACACTAGTCCTATTAGACTAAGTCCCACACTAAAGACCCCATTTTAACTTAATTACTTCTTCAAAGACCTTATCTTCAAATACAGTCACATCCTAAGGTACTGGGGATTAAGAATTCAACCTAAGAATTGGGGGTAGGGAACAATTAAGTCTATAACAGGGGGGAGTAGCTGCCCCCAATCTCCACCTGCAAAATTCACTCAGAAAGCACTCTCTCTATTCTTCTCAGATACATTCTTTCACTGGTGCAGTTAAAAAATAAAAAATAAAAACCCTGTTTAGAGTTTGAGAGACTGTATTATAGCCAGGTAGAATTCTAAGCACTCAATATGGGTTACTGATTTCATCGTCAGAGTAATTTTATGAATTGATCTTCTTTATTTTGGGATTCCAAAATATATATCTTTCAATGTTTCCCACTACAGCTGTTTCAGGTATAATTTTTAAAAAATGCCTACAGTTAGAGCATATAATTTGAGAAGTTTTGATGTATGTACACACCTATGAACTCATCAGCCAGTGAAAAGTTTTTTCCTGCCCCTCTGTAATCCTTGCCTCCTATTCCTTTCCATAATCCATTCACCTCATCTCCAGGCAACCATGGTTCTGCTCTCAGTCACTACAGAGAGCATACATGAATGGAATTTACAATATGCATGCTTTGCTGTCTGACTTCTTTCCCTTGACATAATTACTTCTAGGGTCATCCATATTATTGGGCATGTCAACAGTATATAACTTTTATTGCTAAGTGGTATTATAGCCAATACCACTATCTCCCCACTAGAACACAATGGATTGGCAACACTCTCTTCTTGATCTTGAGAAACATACTTTATCTTGTTTGGGATCCATTCTATGCTATCTTCAACTTTTTATCTCACTGTCTCCTAGAAATTCTAAAGACTTACTCCTATCTCCAATAACACCACAAATTAAAAAAAAATAGATCTACTCCTATGAGTTCATATAGTAACCAAGAATCAAGAGAGCCTACATTTTTACTTAGAAAGTGTGTTTGTACTTTTCAAATATCATGTATGAACTATGGAGCCAAATGACTTGGTGGAAAAGTTTTTTATATTTATACATTCAATTAATGTAAAATACTCTTCCTCTCCCCCAACTCTGTTTAAAATCATTGTACTTTTCTCCTTCTATCTGTGGTGTAATTTAACCTCTCACTTTAATATAAAGCATAATTCAGTTGAGAGGTGTGTTTATATCACACAAAACACAATAAAGCATGATGAAGTATTTCTTAAATCATTTGTAAATGAATGGCTGCAATATTCCCAGGGTGCTCTCTGCTCTCCCAACAGAATAAAAGCAACTGTGGCTATTTATTAATACATGGATCCCAAATGTCCTCTTGAGACATTTAAAAGGTGGATGAGATGAACACAACATAACGAAAAATCACAGAGAAAGATACTGAAGGGAAGATGTATGCTGAGCCCGGGAGAGAATTTTCAGGTGGACAACAACAGATAACAGCTATTACCTAGGTAAGAGCAAGATAAAGTGGGAAAAAATAATCCAGGAACCTCACAGAGTGTCAATGCCAAGGCCAAAGTTAGAGCCAAGAATAATACCCAGGTCTCCTGACCCCAAAGTCGGTGTTACAGTGGAGGGTGAGAGCTTGAGAAAAGAAAAGCTGGGCATCTGCTCTTTTGGTTCAGCTACAATTACGAGACAGTTAGCTCCTTGTCCTTCATTATCAGGAATTACTCTTCTGCCATATTAGCTCTCTCAGTACTTTAAGTATTATATTTTTTTCCTTAGAAGCTATTTTCACTTTAAATCAAAATACATTTTTTCCATTATTTCGTTTTTAATGCAAGGTTACTCATTTTTCTAATGATAGTAAAATATCATTTCAACACATCCATATAAATAGTTCTTTAAAAATCACCTAATGTGGGGTGCCTGGGTGGCTCAGTCGGTTGAGCGTCCGGCTTCAGCTCAGGTCATCATCTTGCAGTCTGTGAGTTCGAGCCCCGCGTCGGGTTCTGTGCTGACAGCTCAAAGCCTGGAGCCTGCTTCGGATTCTGTGTCCCCCTCTCTCTCTGCCCCTCCCCCACTCATGCTCTGTCTCTCTCTGTCTCAGAAATAAACATTTAAAAAAATCACCTAATGTAACTCCACCTATCAACTACATAAACACCCCTTTCACCTCATTAGAAAACTAAGGGTAAAGATAATTTATGGCACAGAAAAAAGTATTTGACAAAATTCAGCTTTCATTTATAATAAAAATAAAGTCTCTTAGCAAGCTGAGAAAGAAACATAAAAATGATTAAAAATAAAGTATATAGGGGCGCCTGAGTGGCTCAGTTGAGCATCCAATTCTTGATTTCAGCTCAGGTCATGATCCCAGGGTCATGGGATCAAGCCCTGTGTCAGGCTCTGTGCTGAGCATAGAACCTGCTTGAGACTTTCCCTCTCTCTCTCTCTCTCTCTCTCTCTCTCTCTCTCTCTCCCCCCCCCGCCCTTCCCCCACTCACACACGCATTCTCTCTCTTAAATAAATAAAGTACATACATTAAAATCTTGTAGCAAAATTGGAAACAAAACAAGGCTTTACTCTCTTCCACATTCTATTCCACATTTTACTAGATGTTCTGACTGGCGCAAGAAGGCAAGAGACAAATGTAAGACAGAAGGATAAAAAAGGAAGAAACAAATCCATCGTAATTCACAGATGATTTAATTTTATTAAAATTGCTAAGTGAGCTTAGCAAGATTTCTATACCCAAAAATCATTTCTAGTTCAACCATAATTAAAAGTAATAAAAATATTATATATAATATCACTATAAATATGAAATATCAAGTAATTATATGACCAATGTACAAGATTTCTACAAATCAAATGATAAAACTTTACTGATATGCATTACAGGAAAGCTAAATATATGGGCTGGGAGAGTCCATATTTAAAGTTGTCAGTTCTTTCCAAATAAACCTTTAGACTCGAAGTACTATCATTCAAACTCCAACAAGTCTGCACAAATGTGTAAATTGACAAAGTAAGTGGTACAACCTCTATGAAAATGCACAAAAAGTAGCCAAGATTCACTCAAAGAACAACAAAGTGGGAAGATTAGCTTTCCATATATCCTATTGTATCATAAAGCTTTGATAATGAGAAAAGGGAAATAGACGAATGGCAGAGAATAGAGAGCCTAGAAAGAGATCTATCCATGCATGCATACTTGGTTTCTACAGGCTTGGAACTGCAGAGCTGTGGGACAGAAGCAGATTTTTAAATAAATGTTTCTGGGATAATTGGATAAGCCATAAGGAAAATGAAATAAAACTAGAGCTTGAAATGTAAAAGGAAAACAATAAAACTTTCTGAACAGAAAAGAATTATCTTCACGAATTTAGATATAAGGTGATTTCTTTAAAAAAATGTGATAACTATAAATATTGATAAATATTAAATATATTAAAATTATTCCTTAAAAGATACCATAAAAAGAGAGAAAAAATGAACCAGGGAATATATTTGTCACACACATAAACAAAGGACTTTTTTCAAAATACTGATTTCTTATAAATTAGTAAGGAAAAGAGACAAGAAAGATAGGCAAGAGTTGTGAAAAGATACTTTATTAAAGAGGAAAGCTAAGTGGCCAATAAGAATATGAAAATTTGTTTAACCTTATTAAGTCATTAAAAAATATAAAATGTAATACCACTTTATATATATTGGATCAGCTAAAATGCAAGTTGCTGATAATACCAAGTGTTGGTGACGATGTGGAGCAAATGGAATTCACACATAATGAATTTTAAACAATTTGGAAAACCATTGGAGAGTATCTCCTAAGGCTAAACCAATGACTCCCCTGTGATCCTGTAATTCTATTCCTGAGTATATAGCCAACAAAGTTATGGACAAATGTTTATCAAAAAAGCATGAACAACAATCATGGCAGTATTATTTGTAAGAGCCAAAAAACAGAGGAATTAATACACATAAATCATAATGTCTTCATTAAAAGGAACACAAAATAGCAATGAAAATGAAAGAACCACAGCTGCACATAGCCAGCATGGGTAAATCTCATAAATATAAAGCTGAATGAGGAATAAAGATACAAAAGAATATACATGGTATGACTACATTTATATAAAACTTAAAAACAGACTATATTGTTTAGTGATGCAAGGTTTTATGATAAAGAAAAGGTCATTCTTAACCAAAATAGGTAGGGGATGAGGAAATAGGATTACAAAGGGGCATGGTGCTTCAGGGGATAGTATTATTCTATTTCTAGATCCAGGTAGTGATTACAAGAGAGTATACCCTATGATTTGTATGTTTGTATGTTATAAAACATTTTTACAAGTTTAAAAAATCATATTTAACCCTCACCAACAATCACTTTTTTTTTTTTTTTTTTTTTTTTTTTTGGGACAGAGAGAGACAGAGCATGAATGGGGGAGGGGCAGAGAGAGAGGGAGACACAGAATCGGAAGCAGGCTCCAGGCTCTGAGCCATCAGCCCAGAGCCCGACGCGGGGCTCGAACTCACGGACCGCGAGATCGTGACCTGGCTGAAGTCGGACGCTTAACCGACTGCGCCACCCAGGCGCCCCAACAATCACTTTTGACCCTGTGTACTGAGTTTAAGAATGACACAACTTGTTCTGGGCTACCTACTTTGAAAGATCTGAATCATCTACTATTGTGAATGATGTGCCTTGCAACTCCTATTGGTATATTTATTTCTGTGAGTTCTTGGGTGAAACTGCTAATTAAGCTTCATGTTTCATTTATTCATGTAATTAAATCTCACCCAATGGGATACAAGCTTTTATTCATACTACATGGAGCATAGTGATTCTTTCTATCTGCATTCTTTGGTGGTTTATTTTTATATTTTAGTTCAAGAAATAATATCTTTCTCACTCTTTTGATTTGTTCCAATTGTTTTTGACTTCTTCCTCAGAAGTAATGATCATGTTTATCTTAAATCTGGATCATTCATTTATTTTCCATCTTCTCTCATATTGTCATTTATTCATAAATTTCAATCCAATCTAAGAGGATTTCCCAAATGTATAGTCCACATTATTATATCTATTTCATCTATTTCCATATTATCAGGTTTTTCTTTCACTGCCTCTGTGTGAATTTTGTTTCTGTCATTATCCTTTGAATATTCTCATAATTATTTCTTGATCTCTCACTTTTTTTTTAAATCAAATTTCTTGTCATTTGCTGTCCATATGTTACCTCTTTTTTCGTCTTCAAATACAAGAGCAAGAATGCCAGGTTTTGATTCATTTGATTTAAACACTTTGAACAATTTTCCTTCTGTTTCCTCTAATAAACAATATTTAAAAATAAACCCTTAATCTTTAGAAGAATCTTTCCTTCCTGGGCTATACAATACATTGTATGTTGGTTTTTTTCTGTGTCTTCAGCCTTGGTCAGAAACTATCTTCCTAGATTTAAGATGTACTAAATTAAAAATCACTATAAGTGAATTTCCACTTGCTACTGAATTGCTGAATGTCCAACTGGATGGCAACACTATGGTATATATTACACTATATATTGATTCAATACATAGCAAAATGAGGGGCACCTGTGTGGCTTAGTTGGTTAAGCGTCCAACTTTCACTCGCGTCATGATCTCATGGCTCATGAGTTCAAGCCCTGGGTCAGTCTCTGTGCTGACATTTCAGAGCCTCAAGCCTGCTTCAAATTCTGTCTCCCTCTCTTTCTGCCCCTCCCCAACTTGTACTTGCTCTCTTTCTCTCTCAAATATAAATTAACATTAAAAAAATAGCAAACTGAAATCCCCAAATGCACTGCTACCAATGTTTCTCCTAAGAGACAATGTTTCTCCTAAGAGAAACCACTAAGCACCACATTAGTGGTGCTTTTTTATAGGTTCATTACTCCCAAAATTCAGCATGCCACCATGAGCTCTTCCCCTTTCCATATACTTCATGCAGTTGTATTTTGATGACTTCACTCTTTTACTAGATGGTGAGAGAGAACCAATATAGGTGTGAGTTGGAGATAGAGTTGGGAAATGGGAGAAAAATGGGAAATGAAACAATAGCTTTCTAGTTATCTTGGAAAAAAAAGCTGTCATGCAGTGGAAAGAAAGATTATTGGTTAGTAGAGATGTGTTTCTAATCAGAACAAAGAATGCATGAAGGAGGGAAGGATTTTCCAACTATATTGGAGTGGGCAGATTTCTCATGAGCTTAGAAAATGGACCATCAATTGTACTTTTCAATCTAGTTCAATCAACCTAAGAGTAGAAATTCCTCCTAGATTTGGCAATAGATTTACTGTCATTCTTAATTTATCATGTTGTGAGTTACTTTAGCAGTAATTCAGATAAAAACAAGAAGTCTCCTGCCTTAAATATTGTTTCTTAATAACATTTTCACTTTTTAAAATGTCAATTGACCTTATATGGTATGATGTTCTATGATGTGGACTCAAGCCAACAAAGAAAGAATTCTGCTTATATAAACACTAAAACGCTGGTTTAATTACATATATTTTATATTATAACTTATATTTGAGTTCAAAATAAAGAATGGTAAATTCTTATGTATCACAAAAAAAGAAGAA
Source organism: Panthera pardus (assembly GCF_024362965.1). Classification (NCBI taxonomy): domain Eukaryota; kingdom Metazoa; phylum Chordata; class Mammalia; order Carnivora; family Felidae; genus Panthera; species Panthera pardus. The sequence goes on from NW_026526832.1 coordinate 24,412,578, forward strand.
ACATAAAAATGGTAAACTAAGAAGCCAAAATTACAGTGGCCTGTAAATATCGTACAGTAGATTGGACTGTCGGATGTAGGATCTAAAGAGCTGGGATATGTGGATATGTGATATTTCACACATGTGGAGCAGGATGCTGGAACTGAGAAACCTCAGTGATAGTGAGAATAGGAGGATACTGACTAGCCTAGACACCAAAAAAAGAAAATGTGTCTCAGGAGCAGCACACAGGAATATAAAGTGTGGGAAAGAAAGATACAAACCAAAAAAACAAATTTTTTTTTTACAAGGTCTGTTACCAAAAGGTTAAATTTTTAGGTAACATATGTTAAGTTGTGAAGCCTAAATTTTCTCTACCAATATGAAATTTATGATCTCCAGAGTGATTAAGGAATAAAAAAAATGGTTCTAGACATATAAAGCCCCCAGACTACCTGGAAAAAAAATTAAACCGAAATAAACATAAAATCATAGAAACATGTCCATAAAAAAGGCTTATGGGAGCACATATCCTGGGAATAAAACAATGCTTATAAACATAAGTTTATAATTAAATAAACAAACACAAGAGGAAATGATCCTCCAGAAGGAGAATCTTGAATATCCTTTGAATAATCCCAAAGAACCTGAGACAGTAGAAAATTTAAGGTTCATAAAAAGTATATTTAAAGTGAGTACAGAGACAAAAGAAAAACTATAAGGGAAAGCTATATTTTATAAGAGATTATGGAAAAGAAGCAACTCTGAAAGTAAAATTTGAATGTTATGTCTAAGAATTACACACATAAACACAATTTTTTTCAGAGAAATTAAAGATTCAGTGGATAAGCAGAGCTGAAGACTGAATTGGGGAACTGGAAATTCTTCATACTAATTAAAATATGGGAAACATGAAATAAAGTTTAAGAACTATGGGTGACAGGGCCACTTGAGTGGCTCAGTTGGTTAAGCATCTAACTCCTGATTTTTGACTCAGGTCATGATCTCATGGTTGTGAGATCAAGCCCCAGATTGGCTCTGAACTGGGTGTCGAGCCTACTTAAGATTCTCTCTCTCTCTCTCTCTCTCTCTCTCTCTCTCTGACCCCTGCTCCTCCCCAACTTGTGCTTTCTCTCTCTCAAAAAAAAAAAAAAAAAAAAAGAAGAAGAACTATGGATGACAGAAGGAGACATCCAATCTATGCTTAATGAATTTTCTACTAGGTTAGAGAGAATGTTGAAAAATCAATATTAAAAATAATGATATCTTAGGATTTCTAGAACTAATGAAAGGTATGAATCCTCCATACCTTAATGCAGTCAGCATACTTTTAAAAAATGCACAGCTACACACATTGCCACTAAATTGCAAAACCCCAAAGACAAGCAGACAATCTTAAAGAACAACCAGAGAAAAGGCAGAATATTTACAAGAATTAACAATTACACCTATCATTAGCAAAAATATAGATAAAAAGAAAATAAATTCATATTGTAAAAATACTAGGGAAGTAATTTTTTTAGAAATTTTATTTCCAGATTATCATTCAGGAGAGAACAGAGACATTTTCAGGCAGACTTTATAATTCATAGAACCTCAATGAAAGAAACAATAAAGGATGTAATTCAGTAAGAATTAAACTGAATCCAGAAGGAAGAGTTTGGTATATATCCCTCCATATTTTCTTTCTCATTTACATACTAACAAATTAATCAATGTGGTACTAAAATTAAATAATATATTCATAGTACTTTGCTCATAATAAGCATTCAAATGTGAGCTATTAGGAGCAGTATTTTAAAAATTGTGAATTTTAACATTCAATTGTTGGGGATATAAAAATATAGGGGATTTTTGCGTAATGTTGGCCACATTGTTTAACCTTACTACTTCTGAAAATTTATCTGCAGTTTCTCATAAACTGTTCTGAGCTATAAAATGGTATGACTTGAAAATTAAGAGGATCGGGGCGCCTGGGTGGCTCAGTCGGTTAAGCGTCCAACTTCAGCTCAGGTCACGATCTCGCGGTCCGGGAGTTCGAGCCCCGCGTCGGGCTCTGGGCTGATGGCTCAGAGCCTGGAGCCTGCTTCCGGTTCTGTGTCTCCCTCTCTCTCTGCCCCTCCCCCGTTCATGCTCTGTCTCTGTCTCAAAAACAAATAAAACCTTAAAAAAAATTTTTTTTTTTAATTAAAAAAAAAAGAAAATTAAGAGGATATGGTTACAAGAGATGGATTTGTCTAGGATGATTTCAACATTTCTGGACTGATTCAATAAATAGCAACTACACAAAAGGTGGAAATGAGAGGCTAATTCTGAAAGGAGTTGACATCATAGGACATTTTTCAAAGTATCTTCATTGTGCTTTAGTTTCCTCATCTGAAATAGGAATATAATAATGATATCTAGCACATGAATTTGTAACCCTTTCCTAGAAGAGGTCCATCTCCTTCTTTATAGCCTTTTCATCATCATCAGAATGCCAAAGATTTAAATTTATTAAGCATCAGATGGTACCAAGTACAGCACCACCTCTTTATCATACACAGCATCTGAGGAGAGTCATCAAAAGAACTCTGTATTCAAGTGTCAACTGTAGGGCCATAATTTGAGTTTGGATATAACTATAGCAATTCTTTGCAATTAGATTACATCTTTCCTCATTTGTCACTATGTTCCTCTGCAGGATGTGCATGTGAATGCAATTAGCAAGCAACCCTTAGCCCAATATCATAAATAGCAAAGCAAAATGTCTCCAGTGTTACACATTAGGATGGATCCCAGTATTCAATATCATTCCTAGAAGACTAAGATTTCACCCTATACCTGTTCTGGCAGGAGGCTTTCACTTCATACATGCAGCCTCTAAATGTCCCCAGGGAATGACACAGTGGCAAGTATAGCTGAATTCCATTATTCATGAATATTCAACCTATTTCTTTTTCTTCTGGATTACTTTTTCAACTTGTAGGAAGGGAGGCTGGGAGCTGGGATCAAAAGATCCAAAAATGTCCTAGGTTTTTTCATGAATAGAGATCCATGGATCTATTCCATGGAATAGGATTCCATGGGAAACCTGAGTGTCTCAGTCGGTTAAGTGGCTGACTTCAGCTTAGGTCATGATCTCATGGTTTGTGGGTTCGAGCCCCACATCAAGTTCTGTGATGACAGCTCAGAGCCTGAGGCCTGCTTCGAATTTTGTGTCTCCCTCTCTCTCTGCCCCTCTCCCACTCTCTCTGTCTCTGTCTCTCTCTCTCAAAAATAAACATTAAAAATATTTTTGTTTAAGGATTCCTAACATCACTTAAGCCCTCCTCCCCTATACCATCCACTATGGCCCAGGCCCTGCATTTCTTCAGGTGAGATCCTTAGGCCTAAAAATGGTGATCCCCATTGGCTTCCACTCACACCACTGGCTGCCTCCATGCCAGGGACTTTTCAGAAAACTTTTTACTCTTAGGCCAGCTCTGAGCCTCTATTCTCCAGACAATTGGAACCCATATTGAATATATTTTTCCTGTTTCCTATAAAATGAACACTCCAGCACCATAACAGATCTCTGTTCCATTTTCTATTTTGCAACAAGAGGTTGTGGGAGATTTCTGATTTGGGGCTTTCTTTTTTCATGTTTTTAACTATGGCATCTGAGAAGAGGCTTCAAAGAGACGACTCTTGAAGAAAGCAGGTGATATAGCTGGAATTCTTCACCTTTTTATGCTAAAGATCGTTCCAAATTGTCAACAAGGTACATATCTCCCAGAGGGAGCTATCAGCCAATGGGAGAGGAATCAACCAACTAACACTTGTGGTTCAGAGGAGAGCAACTTCTATCATAAAGGTGTTGCCTTCTGGTGCCTTCCAATCCTCTTGCCAGGATTCTTAGGCATATCTTTAGCCACTCTCTTCCATTATCTGAAAATTCTACAGATGTTGTAGCCAGCAACCCACAGTTAATAATTACACTGTCTATAGATATCTGTGATCCTTTCCAGATATGAAATCTTATTTCCTTAATTCCATCCCAGGTAAGGTGTCGTCTCAAGTTCCCTTTCTCTGTGTTGCCAAGTTGGTAATAGTAACACTTCCCATTTATTTAATGATTTGCTTCTCTGGAAATCCCTTTTACTTCTATTTCTTAATTCTCCAAACAAGCTTGTAGAACAAGTTGCACTCTGTAAAGAAGAGGAAACTGAAACACATACAGTTTGATGGCCCATCCAAAGGTCCTCATCAAATTGAACAGTATGAACACTAGACACAATAACCCTCTTTTGATTATTCAATGGTATTTCACATTGCCTCGGTGTCTACTGATTGCTATGGCTGACAGACCCTGGATCCTGGATGAGTGATAAGGATCAAAAGCAAATTACTGAGAGCCATGTATCTAACCCTGACTAAACCCAGCAAAGCAGATGCTGATTTTCTAGAGACAGAGTATCACTAAGAAAACAAAATTCACATTTGCAGCCACCAGAGAATCATATATAACCACAGACAATATAATTGTTCATTGTAGGGTATCAGCTACAGAGGCTGTAGGATTTTCAGATAATGAAAAACAGTGATAAAAGATGTCCAAAAATGTTTCAAGTTGATCTTGAAAGATAGGAAACATGTGGAAAGTCAGAGGTGATAGGAGGGCAAGGGGACAGCAAAATGTGCAAAAGAAAGTCATCTTGTGACTACAGACTGGTCTGTGCTGCTACTTCTCCCAGAATTCTATCCTCAGGGCCTCCTGTGGGGCTGAAAGAAAGAGCATGACTTGTCCACCATCCTCAAGGCGGGAGCTCCCACTATCAGGCAGTTCACCTGCTGTGTGTTGTTCTGCCAGGTACACTAGAGCCTAAGGAGGTCATGAGGGCTCTAGGAGTCATACCATGAAGACACCTGGCCACAGGGGACTGCTTGCCTGTGTTCTGCCCAGAACAGCTGATAGTTTAAAGGGCTTCTTAGCTCCTTCAAATATGTAGCATAAACACTCCATATAAATGAGTTTGCAGGGGAAAATAATCCTTTCATCTTACATCTTTGTGGGTCTCAAAAATCAATCTAAGCATTGTTATCTCTTTTCAAGGATGTCTCTACACAGACGTTTTGGAAAGGGAATTTTTGGAGGCAAGGATACCTCAGTAGTCCTTAAACAGCATGCTTAAGTCTTTCTTGTTCTAGACAGTGTTGAATGGCTCAGATGGCTATGGCAGAAAAAGAAATCTGAACAGTTGCATAGATGGAAATTGCCCACAGGACTGGCCATATCTCAGAAGTTTTCTCCATCTCCTTTGGAGGGTTATTATGCCCAAACTCCTCTCTGCCATCTAGCGGTCATTCCTTCTCTTGCCTGCTTTTCTTGCTCTTTCTCTTTTTCTTAGCCCTTGGCTGACCCTTCATGGGCCACCAGCCTGGACAAAGAAACACATATGTTCCCCTATAGGCCCTTTAGCTAAAAATCCTAGACTAATGAAGACTGACATCTTTCCAGACCCTATTTTGACACTGCACATTGCTTTGAAACTTCTCGACATCCTAAATTATCTGTTAAACTATAGGTTTTATAAGGCACCTTGAATAGTGGCACTTTGCAGGCACTGCCATGAAAATTAATTGTTTGATTTATCATTAAAAGGGATGCCTCTGAAAAAAAAATCATTCTCATCATCCCTATTCTCCAGAGTAGCTTATTATCTGTAGGCTGAGCATTTGCTTTAGAACCAGTGCTCACGCTGGAGTGAGCCTCTCCTTCCTCTAGCAAAGTGCTCATGTGAATGTTGTTTAGCACAGCAGCTAATGTACATTCTTGGCCCAATAAGTATTTTACTTCCAAACACAGTCCTAGTTCCCTATAAGAAGCCTGAACTGGATTTAGATGGGAATTTTTCTTCTAGACACTGTTTTCTCTCATTATTATTGACAGCAAGATGCACTATGAATTGAGGGGCTAAATGACATCCAAATTTTTTATAGCAACCAATTTCTGGGATTCTTTTGGAATTTATTGTTTTATTTTGTACCTCTTAACTACTCTAAGAAATCAGTCTCCTTCTGAGAGAAGCTCTAAAAACCAGGATACAATTGGGTTGAAGAAGTAGAAGGCAAGTTTCCAGGGAGGGATAGGGAATGGTGTGACAAAGCAGGTTTAGGAGCTCTGAGGGACAGAGGAAACATCGCCAAGGGTCACCAAGTGAGGAAGAAGACTGGGAGCAACCAAGACCAAGTACTAACCTCAAAACGTTGCCCTGGGGGTGCCTGGGTGGTTCAGTTGGTTAATTGTCCGACTCTTTGTTTTGGCTCAGGTCATGATCTCATGGTTCATGGTTTTGAGTGCTGTCTGGGGCTCTGTACCAACAGTGCAGAGCCTCCTTGGGATATTCTCTCTCTCTCTCTCTCTCTCTCTCTCTCTCTCTCTCTCTCTCTCTCTGTCTCTCTGCATCCTCCCCCACTAATGCTGCCTCTGTCTCTCTCAAAATAAGTAAATAAATAAATAAATAATAATAATAAAGAATACTCTGCCCTGGGCTAGTTGTGACAACTAAGCCTTCAATTAGTACCTTAAAATTTTCTTATCAGCCCACCTTCTTAAGAAGATACAGTTCTCAGGCTTATCTTTGGCATTCAGAAATGGTGCTGCTTCTAGAACACACATTCTGGTTTAACAGCTACTCTGTGTCACCTTGGACAAAACTCAACCTTCTTCTTAACTAAGTGTTTCATTGGGGTGCCTGGGTGGCTTAGTCAGTTGAGTGTCCAACTTCAGCTCAGGTAATGATCTTGTGGTTCAGGAGTTCGAGCCCCACATAGGGCTCTGTGCTGGACCAGCCCGGAGCGTGCTTTGGGTTCTGTGTCTCCCTCCCTCTCTGCCCCTCACCCACTCATGCTCTCTCTGTCTCTCTCTCAAAAATAAACATTTAAAAAAATAAGTGTTTCATTAAGTGTTTCTGGAAGATCACCTGCATAAGATCTTTGCTAAAATGCAGATTCCTGGGCTGTCACAGACCTACTGAATCAAAATCTTCAAAGGCAGTGCTTCAAAGGGAGTCTGCATTTCTTTTACAAAACCCCCCAGGTAATTCTTAAAAACAGTGAAAATTGGCAAATTGGCAAACTGCTTGGCTAACTTCTAAAAACACTGCCACGTGTAGCATCTAAATGATCTCAAAGCATCATTTCAGCTGAGACACCAGAGGAAGCGCTCTTGCCAATTTTACTAAAAGCCTGTCTTCCTACGTAAACTTTGTCAGAACAACCATGAAATGACACGTGACAAACAAAAGTGCCATTAGGCCCCATTTAGTAACAGCAGAGTTACTGGTTAGTTTTATGTTGGTTTTTTTTTTTCCAAGCCATTGGGTATGAATTACATTTTCTTATGTGTCAGCATTTTTCTAATACAAGTTTCCACTAGTAATCTGTTTTGCTGTGAATACTGGGTAAACTTCATGCCTGGCAGCTAAAATTTTTGGATGCAACAACTCATTTACAAAATTCTCATATATTCATCAAGGAATGAAAGCATGATTTTGCAGAATTGAATTTTAGGGCTCTTATGCAACTGAAGATTATATGGACCAATTTCCTCATTTTGAATTAGAAGCATTAACATGACTTTTCTCTTCCAATCCCCATCTCAGTCCCCAGCTCATCATAGCTTGCCTAATTCCAAACTTCCTTCAGCTCAAATGCTACATTCTTAGCCTTGCCAGATCTGTTCTTTACCTCTTCTGTGCTATGTCAGCACAGAATGTAGATATTAGTAACAGATATATCTCCTTAACAAATCCTTGAAAACAGCAATTGCATCTTGTTAATCCTTGTAATTTATAGACAGCGTGCGGTACTCAGTAAGTGTCTGATAAATTTTATTTGGGACAAACTTGGTATGGGGCATGATGGGAGGTAGTAGAGGAATTAACAAGGTCATTACTATTATTTTTTTAAATTTAATTCAAATTTTATTGATTTATTTTTTATTTGAGAGAGAGAGAGAGAGAGAGACAGTGCAAGCAGGGGAGAGGAGCAGAGGAAGAGAGTGAGAATCTGAAGCGGGGCTCTAGGCTCAGTTCAGAGCTCAACATGGGGCTCAATCCCAAGACTCCAGGATCATGACCTGAGCAGAAATCAAGAGTCAGAGGCTCGACATACTGAACCATCCAGGCTCCCCAGTCATTGCTATTAATTGCAGACATTTATTTAGTTCTGGCTATGCATGGGTTCGAAGTGTTTCATGTGCATTACTGCACTTAATTCTTGCAACAAACCATAAAATCATACATTATTGTTTTCCCATTTTAGAGCTGAAAAAACTAAGGCATTGGCATTGACAGATCAAATAACTTGCCCTCAATTATATGACTAGAAAGAGAGCTATGATTTGAACAGTAAAGTCTGAATCCAGAGATTCTTCCCTTACTACCACTACACTGGTACATGACAGTCTTCTTTCCATAGCCATGCCTTTCCCACTGTGCATATCCCATTATGGTCAGAGATGGGAAACTGGGGATCACAAAAGCTCAATGCACAAGGAAACACACTATTACAGGTTAGAGTGGCTGAATTTCACAACATAGCCATAGAATTGTGGGATGTCAAGAGCAAACAAAACCAGAATGAGTATACTTTAATATCTTTATAGATTTCTTATGATATGAGCCTATGAGGCTGGAGATACAGGAACTCAGCCCATCAGTAGTTAGCTTAGAGTTAAAGGTACAAAAGTATACCATTTGGTACACCAAAATTTTTGTACCACTCCGGCAACTGATTTGGAAGGAAAAGGCTATGAGAGATCCATAAGGAAATGCCAAAGTCTTTCTTGGAATAAAACAAACTAACAAATGTATATGGAGAGGATAGGAAACCAATGCAAAAGGTAGGCATGTGTTCACCTTCTACATAAACTATTACAGTTCCATGATTTAATCCCAGAACTCTGTTAACTAAGGGTCTCAGTTGTATTTACTTGGTTTTCAGCTACCAGTACCCCCTGTGGCTTTTTTGATACCTCCATCTGAGTTGTTACCCAGTGTTATTTCTTCTTCCCCTCCAATCTATTAAATCCATCTCACTGTGAAGTACGTGGTGGGTAGTAAATTAATACAACTACTCTGAAATCTAGCTTACCAAATTTCTCTGTGACCCCATATGATGCTAACTCACACTTACATCTACCCACCAGCTTCCAACTGCACTCTCACCAGAGAGACACGGTCACTCCAGCACAACTCAACCAACCTAGCACATTAAACTCCACCACTGCTCCTGTCTAGTCCTTACCGCAACAATTTTGTAATTTCTCACACCCTACAGGCACCTTCATTTACATTTTTCCTTTTTCATATTCATTCCTTATTGGAAAACATTGCAATTTGGTGATTTTGAAGACATTATGAGACACTCTCTGTATTTCTATCTCTCCCACTTACTGTGAGCTCCTAGAAATCAGTAGCAACTTTTTTTTAACTGCTATTCCCCACAGAGTGCCTAACATAGTATCTTGCTTAAAGAACTTGTTTAATAACTATATGCTAATTTAACTGAACAAAAACACAGAATAAAGCAGATCCTTGACTTGAAGTCTCAGTGTTTACTTCTAGCACTGGCACCACCTCTAGTAGGTTTTTCTTTTTCTTTTTTTTAAGTTTTTTTTTTTTGTTATAGAATCCAAAAAAGCCCAGGATCCTTCATTACTCCTAGCGCCCATACTTTTTGCAATGTGTTATAATGTGATGTTGTAGCTCGTTTCATCAAGAAGTGGAGTTTATTTCCCCTCCACCTGATTCTAAGCTGTGTGACTTGCTTTGGCCAACAGAATTCAGTGGAAATGACAGTGTGCCAGTTCTGAACTCGCCCTCCCAAGGCCCTGCATGCTCTGCTTGCTCTTTTGCAACCCTGGAACCACCATGAAGACAAGCCTGGCTGAGGCTGCTGGAAGACTGGAGACAGTTGTCCTAGTCATCCTGCTGCCCCAGCCAACAGCCAATCAACCCCACAAGCATCACTGCTTGGCTGACCTACAGCTGACTGCAGGTACAGAAGAGGGCCAAGATGAAACCAAAACTGCCCAACTGAATGCAGCCTAAATTATAAACTAAATAAATGGTTACTGTTTAAAGACACTAAGTTTTGGGGTGATTTGTTACACATTAGTTACAAGTTCTAAGTGTTGACATCTAGTGATTTTAATCCTCATTTGCAGTAAACAGGAACCTACAGCTGAGGTCCCAGAATCCCTAACTGCAGATTGGACCCTACCCTGGCTCTTCATCTGCCCTCTGGTATTGGGATGTCAGGCAGATTACCAATGCTCCTCACTGCTTTGGCTTCTGCTGTTGCTCTCCAGGTTTGCTCAAACTTGAGAGTTTTAATCTCATGTTAATAAATATGTGGCTGTTCAGGCAATTTGTTTGCGTATAATTATGCCAGTCTCCTAGGAAATTACTGCCACCTAAGTTATTACAGATTCACCTTGGAGACACTGCATCTGGCTGGTTCTTGTTCAGTCAAGTGCTCCCTTGCCAGAGACCAATACATAATGCTCTAAAGCTCTCTCTGCTTAAATTCTTCTTCCTTCTTGGCATGATTCTTGCTAGAAACACCCTACATAAAACACAGCTCTGGAGAATCAAAGGAGCTTATATGTCCAGAGGCACATTGCAGCAAGGAGGTAAGAGGTTCTTAAACTTAAAAAGACAACACGAGCTTGAATTCCAGTTTTTATTTTTCTTTTCTTCTTATTGTCTTGAGAAAATGAGGCTGTTTGTGCTTCTATGGAATGGCCTGCCTCACAGAACTGACAGAATGGCAATGTCCAGGAACTAGACATCTTTGAACTCCAGGGATTTTGTGGAAATTCCTTCATTGCAAAGTCTATTTCTATTGGGTTCTTTGAAGAATAGTGATCTGCAGTTATAATAAAGTGGATAACTTACCAAAAAAAGACCTTTGTGCCTCCAAGCAGTGGCACACCAAGGCCAGAGTATTGGGAGATGTCCACCCCAGTACAAGTAATAAAAGGGAATATTGTCTGTAGAGAATTTAAAAACAACAAAATGGCAAAAATCCAGGGTGCTTTTTATTATTACCATTAGCCAGCACTTCTAAACAATACCAGTGATAAGACACTGCTCCTTGCAGACGTCCCATCAAAACTGACCTTTGTGTACTTGCCTCATGCGTGCTCTTCTCTCCAAAGGAGCCCTGTAAGGAAGCCACAGACCTATCCCAATGATTCTGGCAAAGCTTAGACCATTTCAAGGACTTTCCTACAGGAGCTGTCTTCAGTTGCTCCTTTCAATTAACAGTCACAATAGTGATAAATAGGTATTATTACAGATTGGCAACAACTGAAAGCCAGACTGTTCTTTGCTATCCCAGCATATAGCCAACAGGGATTATGAGGTCCTTGGCCCTCTTAGGCATGGAAGACCAAGGATGGGGAACACAGCTACCTCAAGCCCCATGTTCTAAATCAAGAACTACACGTGTGAAGATATAAGGAATCTCACAGACAGATGGAACATACAAAAAAAAGGAATTAAATAAGCAGACTAGAAATGAAAATAAAATACTAGAAAGTAAGAATCCATTTGATGATATTAACAGTAGATACAATATAAAAGAACCAAAGAATTGTAAATTGAAGCATATAAGTAATCTAAACTGAAATACAAAAAATAGTAGTGGAAAAAATTGCATCAGAGATAATGTAAGACAATATTAAATAGCTTAACATATATGTAATGAAGTCCTGGAAGAAAAAAGAGCAAAGGTCAATAGAAATATCTGAAGAGCTACTGGTTGAGAACTTTTAAAAATTGGTGAATGATTTCAATCCACAGAGTAAAGAAGCTCACTGAAATTTAAACAGGATAAATTAAAGGAAAACCAGAACAATGCATACCATACTGTTAAAAACTAAAGCTAAGGGAAAGTTATTAAAAGTAGCCAGAGGAACAGACTATTTATAAGGAAAAAGTGATATTAAAAAAATAAAAACAAAAAAAACAAAAAAGCTAGCTTGTCACCAAAAACAATGAAGGCCAGAGGTCAAAGAAACAACATCTGGAAGAGGTTGAAAGAAAAAATTCTGTCAACTTAGAATTTTATCATAAAAAAATGAAGGCAAAATAATGACATTCTTGACATAAAAAAAAAGTCAACACAGTTCAATTTCAAAAGATCTTCACTGCAAGAACTACTAGGAGAATTTCTTCAGGATGAAGGGAAATATAATGGATGGAAATTCAGATGAGCAAAAGCCATGGTAAACTTGAATAATATTAATATCAGATAACAGTATTTTATCAATGTTAATTTTTTTCAGTTTGGTATTGTACTGTGGTTATAGAAGAGCTTTACATTTGCATAATTGCAGTGCATTCTTCTATTTTTTTCACAATTTTTTTAAAGTTTGATAACATTAAACAACTTAATGTTAAAAAAATATTAAAAGAAGGAACAAAGTTGGAGGATTTATAGCACCTGATTTCAAAGCTTACTATAAAGCTACAGTAATCAAGAAAGTCTGGTATTGATGTCTACGGATAGATCATATCTGTAAGTTATACTTAATCAACAAAGCAAAATGGAGAGTCCAGAAAGAGGCCCCACAAATATGTTGATTTATGACCAAAGTACTGAAACAATAGGGAAGATTCTTTAATAAATAGTACCAAACAACCAGACATCTATATGAAAAAAAGAAATTAACCATAACCTTTACTTCCATCAATCATAAAAGTGCATTTGAAATGGATCATGAGCCTACTTTTAAAAGCGAAATCTATGAAACTTTTAGAAGGAAAAAGAATAACTTTGCAACCTCAGTGTAGGGAAAATTTATTAGGATACTAAAAGCATGAACTTTAAAATAAAGCAATTGATAAATCAGACTTTACCAAAATAAAAACTGGTGTCTTTTGGAAGACACAGGTAAGAAAATAAAAAAGCAAGCCCCAGACTAGGGGAAATATTATATATGGAAAGTATTATATGTATATGGTAAATAATTTATATCCAAAATATATAAAGCACTCCCACAAACCAGCAATAAAAAAATTAAACAATGCAATAAAAAACTGGGCAAAACACTTGAACAGACATTTTATAAATAAAAGATGGACAAATGGCCAATGAACACATGAAAGCTATTCAATGTGATTAGTCATCAGGAAAATGCAAATTTAAAAATTAAGATCTTACTACCACTAGAATGGCTAAAAAACAAGATGGAGAATACCATATGAGGCAGATTCAGAGTAATTGGAGCTCTCATACTGGTGGGAACATAAAATCATTCAACACCTTTGAAGAAGTGTTTAGTAGTTGATAAAAAAGTTCAGCATACATGTACCCTATGACCCAGCAATTATAAATCCAAGTTTGCACCCAGGAGAAATGAAAATACATAACCACAAAAGACTTGTAACAGCTTGATTTATAATGGGGGAGAAAAAAAAACCTAGAAACAGGTCAAAGCTTCCTCAACAAGAGCATTAATGCATCAGTGCTGGCATATTCATACAAAGGAATGCTACTCAGCAATAGAAAAGAACTAACTACTAATACATCAATATGGATGAATTTCAAAAACATGTTAAGAGGAAGAAGTCAAGCTCAAAAGGTACATGTTATATGTAGATAAAGTCAAAGAACAGGCAATACTAAAATGATGGAAATCAGGAAACTGGGATACTCTGGCTTGGAATGGAACACAAGAAAGCTTTCCAAGATGAGGAAAATATTCCAGACTTCTGGGGGAGTAGTGGTTACATGGGCTCATGTGAATGTCAAAATTCGACAAACTGATCAATTTATTCAGATCAATGTATTTTATTGTATGCAAATCATACTTCCAAAAACTAAAGAGAGAGGGGAGGAAGATGATGGAGGAGGGAAGGAGAGCTGCAGAGAGGTAAGGAGAGACAGAGGGAGGCCTGGAGGGAGGGAGGCATGTCCAGAAGGGCAGTGAAGACAGATAACATACTAATATCTGAACCAAAATGTACCAAATTAATCAAAACAGACATTTAAAAATTCATGGTAGCAGTACCAGACCTTTCAAAACACAAACATTGTTATACATATTTCAAATTACTTTAGTATTACATTTCCAAGAAACTAATAATCCAATTGTAAAATCTGCCCTCTTCAATGTGGATAGAGTAGAATCCATAGAAACTTAATTTTGTTTTAATGCTGAGGTCTTAAAAATCAGATTGTTGCATGAATTTCATGCCAAAATGAGTGATTATTTCAAGGTTTGATATTGTACACAGCAGGCCCTGCGCCCTCTCTCTCATATATCCAGTAGATAACAGAGCTTCTTTCTATACCCCAGAAGGATGTAGTAAGTTTCCTCAAGAACATGAATTTAAAAGTCCTATTAAGAAGCTTCTGGAAACATCCTAGTCCAAAAATTAAAATTTCAGCCTCAGCAGGCTCTTTTCTCTCATCCTTTCTCCTCAAAAAAAAAGAAAAGAAAAGAAAAGAAAAGAAAAGAAAAGAAAAGAAAGAAAAGAAAAGAAAGAAAGAAAAGACCTATGCTCTTAGAGAGGGCCCATACTTGAAAGTAAATATCAGGTTTGTGAATCGGTGAATTGGTTTAATTATTTGGAGGTCATATACCCAGGCTTCATCATTCATCCTTTAGCAGATGATACAGGGAAGTTAGGGGAAGATTGACTTGAAGAGAGCAGGTTGACTGGTATATGAAACAATGTTAAGATGTTGTTCTTTATTCTAAAAACAGAAGTGCCACCTATTTCTCCAAGCTGGTTTTTCTTTTTTTCAATTTAAATTTTCCAAAGATGACTATGATTAGTTTCTGATAATCAGATCTGGAGACTCAACAACTTCTGTTATTTTTTTCTAAATGTCTTTATTCCTTCTCTCAATCTCTTAGGAAGATGGAACAGGAAACTTTTTTTTTCCATAATGTGGTAAGGTTCAAGTGAATGTGACATTGCATTGACTTATTTGTTTTTGGTCTTTTTGGAGAGACAATGTCAATTAACACTCCTTTCTCTCCTCACTTGTTCCACGGGTAACAGTTAAATTCCAGGGGATTTTTTCAATGTCCAGAAATCATTAGGGAAAAGAAGTGTCATCTGAGACTATCCCAGGAGCTCAAGAGGTACCCTATAAGATATAACTTATTTCACCTGTCTTTGGCTATAGATATGTCTGGTTCTCAGAAACTGGCATGCCACCAAACACGTTTTCTGAGCCAGCCCTCTTCTGCCTGTGCACTCACTGTCCACACTACCAATCTTTGGCTGTATCCCTCAGCAGTTGCCAAACCCTTTTGAACCATCAGATATCCTCCTGAGTTAATTTCTGCTCCTGCTCAGGGGTGAATAAAACTGGTTTGGCTGTGGGTTCTTTTTTTCCTTTTTCCTTTTTCTTTAGGGGAGAAGAAGGGTCTTCTTACCTGTGTAAGCCCTCTGCCTTCATGATGGGTAGATAAAGTGAGGTAGCATATAAATAGGAAAGAGATTTTGTTGGGCTCCCAAAGATATACAGCCACTATGACTATAGGATTTATCAAAATGAAGTTTGTTGACTGAAATTACAAATGCCAAATGTGTGATCTTTAATATATTATTTATTCATGCAATGCATGTTTATTGGATGTACACTATGTGCCAGGTAACATTCTAGAAGCTGGGGCCACATAGGACAGTAATAAGACAGACATAATCTCACTCTTCTTGGGATTCAAGTAGAAGGTAAGCCAAAGAATGGATGAGTAATTACAGGTTTAGCATCAATTTGGGGAAAGAACCAGGGGTGCCACAAGAGCACATGACATGGCCCTAACTCTTGAGGGAAAACTCTCTACTCCTTTTCATTAACTAATTACTAAATATTTTTACACTCCATATGATGTGCCCAGAATTGCACTAGACATTGGGATTCTTATATTTGAAACTCAGAAGTCCTACCTTTCAACAAAGAAACGATGATCCTAATTACAATGTAAATGTCAATAAGACTTTAATTCATAAATTTGCTAATGGTTATCCCTGCTGTTCAAAAACAAATATAAATATGATTTTCTCTCTGCTCAATTGCCCTCTGTTCCACCTTTCCACTGAGATTTCTCAGCAGCATCTACTTGTGACACTCAATAAAGAAGAGTTGACAGCAGTGAGAAGTTGGACTAATCTTCTAATCTTGTCTTAGCCAGGCACAGTAGCCTTCGTGGTTCAGACTCAACCAGTGCCCAGACAAGAGTAAGCAGCAGATCAAAATGCAGCAGTCCCAAAGGTAAAGCAACCACCACTGTGCCCCCTCCTTCCTGCTCTCTGAGATGGTAGTCTGCTTCCTCAGCACAGACTCAAGGTTATTTTCCCATAGTAAGACCAAGACAACTCCTTTTGGTGCTTGCACTATTCACAGCTACTGCTAACATCCCGTGGCGTCTGCTCCAGAGGTCAGGCTGCGACTTTTGATTCACACCATTTGATTAAAAAAAATCAGAGATGTGTTGCCCTTGGAAATAGGCTGCAGTAAAAATAGATCAAAATACCCAGTGTCTCCAGGAAAGCTCAGGTTATTGTCTCTTTATCCAATTTTTTTAAATTTGTAAAGGCAGGAAGAGCTCTAGGTCTCAGAAGAAATTGTACAGCTAAGAGTAGATTTAATAATATAAACTTTTCTCCTGCACAATAAGAGTGACTCACAAAAATCTGAACTCACAAAGCATTTAGGGTTGTGACATTCTGGGGAAAAGCAAGAAGTTGGAACTCATATTTATCTTTCCATAATTAGAATTTGCTCTAGCTGTCACAAAGAACATTGCAGTGCTCTGAGACACCAACAGCATTCAAATTTGGAGTAATGATGAAAATGAAGGCAGATTCCACTTTCAAGCAGATCAGTTTGGAGAAATATCCCAAAAGAAGGCATGTCATTCAGAGTGTTGTTTAAACTCAATGGTTTCTCTGGAGTTACCTCCACCTCCCAGGCATACCCATCTACTTGAAAGAGACGCCGGCTGCACATTAAATATCTCCAAAGACCTTTTTGGAAAGAGAGATTAATGTGAGTGGTCATTAAAAGCTGTGTCAGGGCCTCATAAACACAGGCACCATGCAGAGTTTACAGAGCAATCCATCAATCAGCAACAATCCTTGAGGACCTGTTCCAAAGGCAGTGGGAGCCACAGAAGGTCCTTGACCAGATGACTGGCATATGGAAAAGGCTCTCTGTCTTATGGAGATGGTGGGTTGGCAGTAAGGGCAGCTGGAGGGGAAAGCCAATTAGAAGACAGTGCAATGGGTAAGAGCCATCTGAGAGCCTAACCTAGGCGGTGGACAGGGGATGTGGAAATTTGAATATGAGAAGCTTTGGAAGTGTTAAGTGTCAGGCCTGAACAGGCATAGGTAGGTCTGGAATCCAGATAACTGTGTCCTGGAAATGAGAGAGGCAGTGTAAGCATCAGACAGGAAAGGTCAGAATCTAGAAGAGACTTAGAGGGATGACGATGTAGAGGTTTAGGTAATACCAGAGCAATCTGAAAAGCAATTGCTCTTTAGTCTTTGAGAACAAATTACAGCTTAGTGGCACAGAGACCACACTGTGACTGCCCCCCACTCTCTCATTCCATACCTCCCCTCATTGAATTGTTCTCCCCTTAGTAACCACAGCTTCTGTAAGCCTTATTCTAATTTTTGGCTACAGGCTCCTGCATTGAATCTAAGTCAGGGCAGAGGAAGTCTGCTGTGCACAGAGCCATCCCTATCTACATCTCCCAGGCACTCCCAAGGGAAGAAAAGCACAAAATGTTTTGGAAACATAAACATGTTAAAGGAAAAGTCGTCTATCAGGCCACAAGAAGTACTGCAGCCCCATAAAGGCACAATTAGCAGCTGCAGAGATTACTGACCCAGCAGTGTAATGCAAAGAAAAAGGAACATGTAAAGAAAGTAAATCCGGGAAGCAGAGGAAACTTTACCCTTTCATAGTAAAGTTCTTTTCCTATAGAGTTGGGGAGAGCAGATCAAAAAGATACTTCAGTTAATTTTGAGTTGATGCTTGTTGGTTGGCAAGCTCCCTGGGAGCTCCCCAAGGGAATTCTGAAACCAGCCCCCAGATGCAAAGGGCAGAGAGAGAACAAAGAAAGAGGCAGGCCACTCCAGACTGGTAGGTGGCAGGGAACTTACATATATAGCTTGTCTTGGGCAGCCACAAAATGACTATTGTCACATCCACCCACCACATCTTAAAAGTTTATACTCTATAATGGCCTTAACAGGGTTTCGTCACGTATATCACTAGAATGTTCTCAACACCACATCACTGTATCAAGATTATGTCCTCAAAGTAGTATCTGGGAGAGGGGAAGGCAAGCAGAACACATATTTCAAGGACAGGGGCAGGCTAAGGAGCCTCTCAACTGCCCAGGGTCATGGGTCAACTGGTGGTCATGTCTTCTTGATGATTTCCCCTAACACTAGGATCCATTTTATCCTCTGCAATGTGTAACATTATCTTTCAATTATGCTGATTTTGTCTGTGGTCAAGTCATTGCTTTTGTTTAATGTAACACATGGTTACTGAATGTCTGTGTTATATAGTACTCTGCTAGATGCTAAATGGGGTCAGGTGAGGGCAGAAAGTGGATAAAGAAAAGTGGGAGGATGGTATATGGGAGGAGCCACAGTGCTAGAGAGGGAAGCTTCGTTCAAGGTTCTAGACTGAGTCCTTGATGTCAGGTTTTGATAAAGTCATTTTTTTTATTTTTTTATTTTTATTTATTACTTTTTTTTAGAGAGAGAGAGAATTGGGAGAGACAGAGAGAGAGAATCTTAAGCAGGCTCCATGCTGAGTGTGGAGCCCAATGCAGGGCTCGATCGCATGACCCTGAGATCATGACCCTGAGCTGACATCAAGAGTCAAAAGCTTAACTCATTGAGCCACCCAGGCACCCCTGAAGAAGTCAGTTCTTAAAATCCATCACAGCAGTGAAGTGGATGACAGAGAAACAAGCAATGGTTAGAGGGCAGAAGAACAAGCTAGATGGAAAAGTTCCACTGGAAAAAAAATGCAGAATCAAATAGATGGTCAAGTTCTGAAAATCCTCAGAGATCAATGAAAGTGCTCTCAGATCATTCAGTGCAGATCACAAGCAACAAAACACTTTTATTGTGGAAAGGGGAATAGACTGAGTTGGACAATAACCTCAGCTTCTCCCATCAGCTCACATATGACCTCAGCAAAGCTTCCTGGGCCTCAGTCTTCCCAAATGTCCAAGAAGAAAGGTAAGCTCCATACTTCCTGCCATGCTAGTATAGCCCTGGCCATTTATTACTGTTTTGCAATGCAACAGGGCTCTGCTCTTCCTGATAACATTCTTACTGACACTCATTCTCTAGTCCCCAAGGACACTTTTCATTTCATCTTTCCCATAAAGCTTTTTTTTTTTTGCTCTAATAAGTGAAAATATCATATGAGTCCCCATCTACTCCAAGTGTTACCTGAGCTCACTCATAA
Organism: Panthera pardus; assembly: GCF_024362965.1. Lineage (NCBI taxonomy): Eukaryota > Metazoa > Chordata > Mammalia > Carnivora > Felidae > Panthera > Panthera pardus. Next base: position 24,432,051 of record NW_026526832.1, read on the forward strand.
GCAAAATCATAAATTAAATCCACCCTACAACTCCCCTCCATTGTCCTTCAAAAAAAGAATCATTCCTATCTAGAGTAAATATACATCCATAGCTTCACAATGCAGACTTCCTTGGCTGTCTGTGGGGAAAGAGGAAGCAGAAGAAACAAGGCAAGGGCTCCTTAGATGGAAACCAGAGTGTGTTAAATCAGATATGACCTACCTTTGCAATATGTCATTTCTGAATTTGTTTGCACATATTAGGAGAGAGATTTTCCCGATGTTATTTCACCATGAGCATGATCACAAAAACCTGAGAAATGAAACAAACATTCAAAGGGCTCTCTGATTCTCTAAAACCTATTTGGGAGGGCTCAATCTTTTCTCTGGGCTATCCTGTATATACTTCTACTATTAACCTTATCAGGCTAATGCAGTTACCTTTCTGTGCAAATATTTCAAGGACAGAGACCACATCTAAATCACCTCTGTATTGTCAATGCCTAGCATAGTATATGGCACTGGGTAGGTGCCCAATAACTACTTGTGTAGGCACCCAATGAAAATGCAAATGAATAAACATGGCAAGCAGGTAATGTCCTAGTTTAATAGGTCACTGATGGCTATTTACAGATTCAAAGACATGTGCTATTGGATCGCTCTCTGCCAAAGAACTCATCTGTGTACTTCACAATTATTCCTAAATAGTGTATGTGTAATAATAAGAGCCATGATTTGAGCTTCTCAGCCTGCCAGATTGTGGGCTGTTAGCTCATTTAATTCACACAACAACCCTGCAGACACTATCATTATCTTCATTTCATAGAGGAGATAACAGACACTAGGGGGACAAATATAACTTGCTCAAGGTTATTTCATGAGCCAGATTCTGAAAATCCAGAGCTATCTAATTCCAAATCTTGTGCTCTAAACCACAATGATACATGCCTCTCCAGAGGCAGCTTAACACACTAGGTCAGTGTCTGAGAATATGTTACCTCACAGAGGGTTTTATGTTGATGAATCAGGATAGCTGGTCAAAAGGTCACCAACCCAGCATATGATCCAAAGTCTCTCACTGACTTGCTAGGTGACCAGGATAAAATGCTTACTTTTTGGATTTTAGGCTCCCTATTTATTTGCAAATAATGGGTATTAAACTCTGAAATCTCTTTCTAGAATATATTATGACTCTAACAGGCCACATGTTTGAACACAATTTTCCCCTCTATCAGATTTTCTCATAGGCTGCATCTCCTGTCACCATTCCTTGCAAATGCAGACATACTTTTCAGTTTCAAAAAAGAAGACAACAGTAAAAACTTTGGGCTAAGTGGAGTATGAAAATGAACAGGAAAGGATTGTTAACTGAGTTTGACGTTGGAGGTGACATTGTTAATTTCTACCACCTCTTCTGTCTTTATGAAATGTACAGAATGACAGAGTATCTGTCAAGGAGTGGCAGAATTCCCTGTCTTATCACAGATCTGTGCAAATTTAAAAGCTATGCAGAAGGTCAGTGAAAAAGAGGAAAAAAGAAGGGTAATGTATGCCAAGTAATAATTGGAGCCAAAAAAGAAAGTTTAGTGGGTTTCTATGATGCAAAAGGAAGGAATCAGAAATATGAAATAAATATTCATTTAAAAAACAAGATGTAACCTCCCCCTTAGGTTTACTAGAATTTCAAAATAATAGTAAATAAGCTAATAGCACTGAAATTTACTTATGCAATTCTGGCTACTACAATCAATATTTTCCTATGTGCAAAGTACTGTGCTGGGCAATGCTAGGAGAAATGTAAGGAAAATATCAGCTACAACACGTCCTCTGGGAGCTCACCATCTCATGGCACAATAAGATCAAAACATGAAATAAACAACAACAAAACCTCATTAAATATATGATGCAATATTCTTAGACCCAGCACTGGACCAGACAAAAAGTAAATATTCAAATAAGAATTGAATGGAATTGAAGTGAAATGGACATCTGTGTAGTAACAATTCCCAGTGGTGAAGATCAGAGATGAGCTGGTCTAGACAGGTTGCACAAAGAAGATGAAGTCACCTTGGGCTTTCAAGGATGGGCAAGATTACAGATCAGTTAATCTTTAACATATTTAGATAAATATCTCCTATAATGTATGACATCTTTAAAACCATGGCCAATAAAACTTAGAAATTTTTACTTCTCAATATCCAAATTGTATCTAACGAGACAGTTCAAATGCAAAATACTATGAGCATGACTGGTCTATGAAAGCTAGGTAGTAAGAAGCAGAGACAGATCTCCAAATCACTTTTGGTTAGAAAGATTCTTTGTGGATGCTCAATAATTTAGTTGCTCTTGAAGGAGTGAATGATTCCTTTAAAAATACAGTACTTCAGATAGTTACATACCAGCTAATAGACAAGAGTGGAGCCAGTGTAACTCCTTGGGTTGGGCCCTCCTACCTGTTCCCTTCCATGGGCCCCAGACCTAAGGGCAGCATAAACCCAGTCGGAACTGCATATACAATGGTGACTCCCAACACAGAGTCCCTTCTAAGAACTATACAGATCAACCCTTCAATGGCAAGTCTGATTTTTCATAATTTTCAGCTAGGAGAAATCATTAAGCCCCTTAAATTAACTGGGAAGAGGGCTTCAAATTATTCCCTTTATTCTATCTGCTTCAGTTACTGTATTTCTGAAAGGGGAATAACAGAGCTGTTGGAGGGAACAATTATTAAAAGCGATTATGAAGAACTTTGCAATATAAAGTGCTTGTTAAAATTGAGAAGTACTCAATGTACCCTTCCCAATTCCCCCCAGACTACGAAAACCCCATTTGTAGAAATATCATAAGCTTGCCTAGACAGCAAGTATTTTGAAGCTTATACTTCACCATTTAAATCTGTCATCTTGCAAAGTAGCTCATTATTTTAGAAATATGAGCATTTTAAAGATGCTCCCGCAGTTCTCAATCATAAGTTTTCACTGCTTTTATTCAAAATAAGCCATCTTGAAATTAGTTCCCAAATCCATATCTTTGCACATAGGTCTTAAATAGCAGGTATGTGTGTGTACATGTGTGTATATTTTAAATGTGATGTTTAGGTGATATCTCTTTTAATTATCCCTGTTAAAATGGTCTTTCTCCTTTAGAATTCCCATTCGGTTGAACAATAAGTGGGAGAATTCATTTTCTCCTGTACACCTCATTGAAATGAGCTTTAGTGAGAAGTTAACTTGGCTAATTTGTTTGCTTTGCATAATTATTATAATCACCCTCTAAGTACTACCAGTGAGTAAGCACTAATATCCTAAAAGAACATCACAGGCACTTTTTACAAATCCTTCCTTTTAGTCCAGGAATGTATTTGTGCTTCCTCCCCTATTACAGAGAGACAAAGGGATTGAGAGAAAGTGAAGTGAGTTCCAACCCCAAGTGTAACTAAAGTCAGACTTCCCTGTGAGACAGTAGCAGCAAGTAGAAGGGTAGAGATGGCAACACAGAAGACACAGACTAAATACACAGAGGAGGCAGCACGAATAATGCATGAGCATTAGGGTTCTGGAATCAGACTGCCTGAGTGGCACCAAGACTTACTGCATAGACTTGGGAACAATACTTAATTTCCCTGGTCCTCAGTTTCCTCATCTGTAATGGAGGCGATATTAGTTCATACTTCAAATTTATGTTGTTAGAATCAAATGTGATAATAGGTATTGAGTACTTACAAGAGTGCTTGACTTATAAGAAGTGCTCCAGAATGGTTAGCAAGTATGGATAGCATATATTTGGAGGGACTCCCAGGAGTGTGACAGAGGTCTGACATGAGGAAGAGGGTCTCTCTCCCTCCATGACCTCTTCTTAGGAGGGAACTACAGGAAGAGCATCAAGCCACACCCACCCACCTGTGCCAAATTCTTTTCCCACCTCTGCCCTCACAGAAGGTGATAGGAGATGGAGAAGGATTACTTGGGAGTCAGAGAACTTGGCTTTCATTTCTAGCTCTGCTACACAGACCATGCTCTTGTGATGTTCCAAACACCATACTTGTTGCCTTATACTGAGAGACTTAATTCCATAAATGTAAAAAGGAGAAACTAGTAACTCTTACCACAGGTATGTCGTAGGAATCAATGGTGAGAATGCATGTGAAAGCATTTTGCACATTGAGGAAAAAGCAGCAGCTAAAGATCGGATGGTATTAATTCTAAATACATCTGGCTGTGCCTATTTTACCACATAGTCTATCTAGTTTCAGGTAATCCACATCTGCATTTGACAATCAAGTCAAAGTTTTTATGGCCAATACTCCTAAGAGTATTTACTATAAGCTATTTCCTCCAAGGGCAGAGTGTGACACTGGGTGCATGGAACCTTGCTTCCAAAGCCCTGCCTGCTGCTTTCCCTCCAGAGGTCTGACATGAGGAAGAGAGACATCAAGAGAACCTGTCCTTGCTTGTACTAGCTAGATGAAAGCTGTCAGAATAACTCTCAAACTACTGTGTGTATGTAGGGGGAGGCGGTGAACATGTAATTAAAAAAGGGCAAAGGTGTGGGAATTTCAGAATATTCATTCATTGTGGTGCGCTTGTTTGCCATTCACTGATATCCTTATTCACTGTCCTCTCTGGAATGGCTGTGCCAGGCTCTCCCAGAGATGTGTGTTCCAATATTATGGATAAGAAAAGGCTAATCCACCATTTTATCCAACCAATATTTACGTATAACATGCGTTTGATGTACAATGTGCTATGCAAAGATATGAGGGATATACCTGTGAGCAAAACCAAAACATTCCTTGCCTTTTATTCACTTATTCATTTACCAAAGATGTCTTGACTATCAGCTATATGCTGGATAGTGTTCTAGGAACTAGAGCAATAATAGTGAAGAGACACAGTCCCTGATACCATGCTTCTTAGAGATTGCATTTCAGTGGGAGAAAGTGATTGTAATTGAGTGTTTCATTACTACTATAGTACGTGCGATGAAAAAACAGCACAGAGCACCACGAGAGCATTTTACAGGGAACCTGACCTGGACTGAAAAATTAGGGAAAGTGGCTTGAAGATGAAATTTGGTCTAATGTCCAAAGGCTGAGTAGGGGATAGTTGAGCAAAGATGGGTAGAGGAGGAAAACTCCAGGAAACTAAAAATATGTGTAAAGTTCCTGAGGCAAGAAGGTCATGGAGCTTCAGAGAAACAAAAGAAAGCCAGTGTGGCTGGAGTGTGGAGAATGAATTGTGGAATGACAACATTTGAGGCTAATGAGGAGCTTAATCACTCGGACTACATAAGGCACATTAGAGATTTTGAAATGTATGCCACAGGAGTGGGAAATATCTAGGGGTTTTATAAGGAAACTTACATAATAAAATCTGTGTTTTAAAACACAAATATCTATATACTATGGGAAATTGATTGGTAGGAGCCATACTGGATTCAGGATAATTATTTTTTTTTAGTTTACTTATTTATTTTTTTTGGGGGGGGGTGGTGTGGAAGAGAGAGAGAATCCCAAGCAGGCTCCACGCTCAGTGTGGAGTACGACACAGGGCTTGAAATCATGAACCATGAGATCATGACCTGAGCCAAAATCAATAGTCAGATACTCAACCAACTGAGCCACCCAGGCACCCCTGGATGTGGGAGAAGTATTACAACACACCCAGCCAGAGACATTGTTGGATAAGACTTAACAGTGGCTGTGAATATGGGGGCAAAGGGAGAAGTGAGGACATTTGAGAGATGTTTAAACGCTAGAATTTTTCTGAGTTATTTTATGAATGATTGTCACTAAAAATACAATGATGTCAAGGATGAAACACACCTGGTTTGCACACTTGGGTGCACAGTGATATACTATTCACTGAAATTAAAAAAAAAAAACTGTGAAGGAGATCCAGCAATCAGAAATGATGAGTTTACTACCTTTTGCAGAATTTTAGGTATTTGTGGACTTTCTCTAGAAGAACATCCAACAGGTGGGCTAGACCTCAGAGGTGGAGACAAAGTAGCAGATGAATATTTAGGGGTATTATCAGTTGAATTATGTCCCCCACAAAAGATATGTTGAAGTCCTGACCCTCAGTCAGGGGATTCTCTCTCTCTCTCTCGCTCACTCGAAAAGTGACCATATTTGTAAACAGACTCATGGCAGATATAGTTGTTGAGATTATGGTGAAGTAGGGTGGCCTTCTAGTCCAAAATATGTGACTATGTCCTAATAAGAGGGACGAGAGTGACACAGACACAATAAGGGAGGGCATCTGAGATTAAAATACAGCAGCTACAAGCCAAATAATGCCTGAGTCCTCCAAGGCTGAAAGAGGAAAACAATGTCCTCTGCTACAGGCTAGAAGAGACAGTATAACATGAGAGACATCTTAATTTAAGACTTTTAGTCTCTAGAACTGTGAGAGAATACATTCCTATAGTTTTAAGCCACCTTCTTTGTGGCACTTTATGACAGCAGCCCTAAGAAACTAAGACAAGGAGCCTTTGGCAACTGATGGCCACTGAAGCCAAAGTTGTGGCAAGATCACCCACAAAAGCAACATGGAGTAGAGAGTGAGGGTCCTTGCTCAGGATACCACTTCAGGTAGAAGACAGTGAGATGACCAAGGGGACAGAGAAGAAGACACAGGCTCCCAAAAGATGTCTGTGGTGTTTGGCATATGAAGTGATAGAGAGTTAAACTTAAGAGGTTCAGCCAACTGGTCCCAAACCTCTGAACACCATAGTCAACAGGCAGATGAGGATGAAAAGCCAAGCCCATCTACCCACAAACCTGCTGGGGTCTACTTCCTGAACCTTAATTCACAGAGGACAAGTCTTCTTACTTTTGACCTTAAAAAGATCTTGCTTTTAGCATAAAATTAAAATACAGAGTGTATATGTCAAACTTTTAATATCCAAAGTTAATTTAAGGATTAAAATTCTCACCTCATTAGTTACACAAAAATATGATTTTTTTTCAGTCATAATATTGAGACTTTCAGCAGGTAAGCAGAGGTTATCAACCCTGTCTCAAAGTAGAGTTGCCTACAATGTTTCTTTAAAATATAAATTCCTGAAGCCTAATTCCAGATGAATTTTGATTCATTTGGTGTCAAGTAGGACCCAGGTATCAGTATTCTTAAAGACTCCCAAGAGGACTGTCCTTGTAGCTAAGGCTGAGATCCAATGGAGAAGAACCAGGGGCCCTCCTCTGTTCTATATCAATAAGTCATTGCTCTTTTTTTTTAAGTTTTTATTTATTATATTCTTGAGAGAGAGAGGAACAGCAAGTGAGCAAGCAGGGGAGGGGCAGAGAGAAAGGGAGAGAGAGAGAGAATCCCAAGCAGGCTCTGCACCATCAGCTCAGAGCCAGATTCAGGGCTTGAACTCATGAACCATGAGATTCGAGCATGACTCGAGCTGATGAAATTAAGAGTCGGATGCTTGACCGACTAAGCCACCCAGGCACCCCAGTGAGTTATCACTCTTATCTGTCCACTAACAATGTTTACAGATTCCCCTTTTTCTTATAGTAAAACTGAGCTGTATGCATACATGCCTGCACATTTATATGTCTGTTTAGGTGGTTATAACTACAGTATAGGTATATACTGTACAGGTTCACTGATTTCTTGATTCATTCAATGAACATTGATTGAGCATCTGTAAAGTTCCCAGTATTAGGAAAAGTGTTACAAATAAGACTTAGGCCCTCATCCCATAAAACTGAGGCTGGGGTAGAAATGGAATGAGAAGCAATGATTTTTAATACTTAATAATATTAGCATGAGACTAATTCTGACAGGGTAGAAACTATATCTGAAAGCCAATCAGCAGCATGTTGTGGGCAGTATGTTGTGTAGGGTCCCAGAGGGGGCTGCGTTGCCTCTCTTGCCCTTCTCTTGATAGCTCCCCTCCAGCAAAACCATTTCCACCCAGCACATGTTGCCGCACATGTTGGCAATGCAGAACACATAATTAAACAAAGTCTTCAACCCTAAGCACTGCTACTTCCAGGTGAGGGGCTGCAGCAAACCCTCACCCCTCTGAACCTCCTTGTATAAGTGGAATGACAGTGTCAATGGGAAAAGTTAACTGAGTTAGTACCTATTCTTTGGGTTATGATAATTATTATTTCAAACTAAACTAAAACTCATAAAGATACTACCTATATCTATACTCTTTTGTATATCCATAAAACACAGTAGTAAACTCGATTGGAGTTTAATAAATGTTTGTTGATGTCTTAACATGTTCATAAAATCTGTAACAAGTTATTGGAAAGTTCATTAGTTTATTGAACAAATGATATTATGTGCTTACCACATATAAATCCTTGTGAGGAAGGGATCTCAGGGAAAGACTGAGAGAGAACCCCCAATCTTTGGCCCCTTCAGAGAAATCTTCCTTTATCATTAAGTAAGAGGTAGTGGTTATATTTTGTTTGAAAAATGCTGTTCTTAAGACACAAACTGGGGGATGATGGCATCTGGATTACCTAACTATTGCAACTGTTTTATGTAGCTTTGGGTCATGCCACAATCCCATGGTGCTTAGCTCCCAGCTCTTGGGAGTCACCTGGGGTATCTCAACTTAGCCCTATGTTTAATGGGCTGCCATGAAGTCCTGAATACTGTTTAACCATGATATCCCCCCTAGACAACTTCCCTTGGATGCACTGACTTGCTGCAGGTCCCTTACCCTGGAATGGTAAGTACCCTTCCCTTACTTCTTGCATGTAAGAGGGCTGTTGCATTGAGCTCTGGCAGCTAGTAACCATAAGGTGAAGGTACTGAGAGGCCAGCACCCCCACAGTAGGGTTGTGGAGAATGGACCCAGGAAAGAGGAGAGAAGAGACAGGTGTCTTATTTGTCCAGTGACCACACTGCTCACTCCTGTACAATCCAGATGATGGAGGGGCTGCAAAAGGGTCTACTTTGATCCTTCTCCATGATGAATTTCACTGTCTCCATATGGTTTGTTTTTCCCTGGAGGTCCATGATTAAATTTAAACTCCCTACTCATCTCTCCTCAGTGCCTACTCCCAGGAGCTGGGAAGAAGATCACTTTAGTATGCTTTTTTTTTTCTCTTTTAGTTTTAATTTGTTCTTAAGAATCATGCAGGACATACTGGCATTGATGAGATTTTCTCCCAGAGCTACTATTGATCAGCTTATTTGGCACAAAATGTGGGCATTATTAAAAGGGCTACATGAGAAATAATTGCATCCAGGGGGGATTTCATGTACTTTCAATTTACCCATGACCTGATACAAAAATTGGCCTATTTTATCATTATAATAACCAAGAAGCTTGGCTTCTTAACTGAAACTGTATTTTAAATCTGGGCATATGGTTATATATTTTTAAAAGTTTTACTCTCAAAACTTGAAAAAAGTCTCAGGATATGCTTTAGAAAAAGTATGTAACCCTTGAAATTATTCATGGGAGCAACCCATTGTTGCTGTGATGCTGGCAGGGAGGATGGTGGTAATGTATAAGAAAGGCTATTCTTGGCAGAAACTCCATGATGGATCCCCTTCCATTATCAGCATAATGCCCAAGCTTGGGCCCTAAAATGTTTTAATTCCTAGCCATGGAATAAAAAGTGCTGCATTAGCTTTTACTCTTATGTGTTATTGCATTTGCTGCCATCTGGACTGCTGAAGTCAGAGCAAGAACACTATGAAATGGAGGGCAGATTTGACCCAAAGACGATAGTCATGAGCCATTTAAAATATGGTGAACATATCACTTTAAAATGGCTATTTCTGTGAAAACCCACTGGCCTCTAGATAAAGAGACTTCAAATTTAGTACCAAATCTTACTCATAGCCTGGGGTAAGACATTAACAGTAGAAATAGACACTTCAGACAATGAATATGTATCTAAAATTAAAAGCTAGTTATATGCTTAATGGAAACCCTAAAAGTCATCATTAATGTCAGAGAGAGTATCAGAATGTCCACTATTTCCACACTTAGCTTTAAACAAAGGCATGCCAATGCAATTAGGAGAAAGAAAAAGCAGCAATAAAGGTGTATGATTGAAATCAAGAAATGTTTCCACTATCTTGTGGATGACAAATGGTTGTTATTTTACAAAACTCAAGACAGCCTTTATAAAACTTATTAAAATTTTAACAAATTTATATAATCAATATTAAAATTAAGTTTTCTTATATATAAACTATAACTGTGAAAAGATATAATGGAAGAAAAGATTCAATTCATAATTCCACCCCCCAAAATAAAATAGATTAAAATTAACTTGAGAAATGCATAGTATCAAAATGAAGTAAAATATGAAACTACCAAGAAACATGAACTAAGCTTTCATTCCATGCCATATTCTAACACAAGAAAACTTAATATTAAAAAATATACACAAATTTCCCCCAAAACTAATATACAACTTTCACATGGACAATATTAAAATACTGAGTTTTTTTTAGTATCATGGCAAATGATGCTAAAGATTTTCAGAAAGAATGAATATAAAATATTATCCCAGAAAATTCTGAGAAGTATAATCATGAAAGGACTCAAGTACAATCACATATTAAACAATATTATGAAGTTGTCATGATTAATACAGTTTGGCACTGTTTTCCAGATTGGAGTTAATACATGAAAAATTACATTAGGGCACCTGGCTAATGCTTTGGGGAAAAAAAAAAGCTTTTAGTGCCTATATAATTCTTTATATCAATCAATAAATAATAGAAGAAAGTCCTAGAAGAAAGTGTGTGTGTGTATGTATGTGTGTGTGTATGTGTGTATATATATATATATATATATATGTGTGTGTGTGTGTATAAATTATTATAACCCAGAGTCATAAAAATATTTCTAAGCAGAATAATAACACTTAGAAGCCATGAGAGAAAATATTGATAAATATTAGTACATAAAAATATATAACTTCTCTATGGCCAAAAAAAAAAAACCTGGATCAAAAAATGAACTGAACAAATTCATGTATACCACAAGAAAGAGAAATTCTTTAACCTATAAAGAGTTTCATAACAATTGATGAAAAAAGTAAGTAAAAGAAAAATAAATGGGCAAGGTATATACATATTCATAGAAAGAGAAAGAAAAATGGCCAAAACGACATGGAACAATATATTCACATCTACTCACAATTAAAGCAATGCATATCAAAACAAGATACCATTTTCAGGATACAAAATCAGTATACAGAAACTTGGTACATTTCTATGAACCAATAATGAAGTAGCAGAAATTTTTTTAAATCCCATTTACAATTGGACCAAAAATAATAAGATATTTAGAAATAAACTTAACCAATGAGTTGAAAAACCTGTACTCTGAAAACTTAAAACACTGATGAAAGAAACTAAAGATGACGCAAAGAAATGGAAAGATATTCCATGCTCATGGATTTGGAGAACAAATATTGTTAAAATGTCCATACTACCCAAAGTAATCTACAGATTTAATGCATTCCTTATCAAAATACCAACAGCATTTTTCACAGAATTAGAACAAACAATCCTAAAATTTGTATGGAATAATAAAAGATCTTGAATAGTCAGAAATCTTGAACAAAAGAACAGAATCGGAGGTATCATAATCCCAGATTTCAAGATATACTACAAATCTGTAATAATCCAAACAGTATGGTAATGTCACAAAAAAAGACACATAGAACAATGGAACAGAATAGAGAGCCCATAAAAAAACCCACAATTATATGGTAAACTAGTCTTCAACAAAGCAGGAGAGATTATCCAATGGGAAAAAGGATGTCTCTTCAACAAATGGTCTTGGGAAAACTGGACAGCTACATGCAAAAGAATGAAACTGAAATACTTTTCTACACCACACAAAAATATGCTCAAATGCATTAAAGTCCTAAATTTGAAACCTAAAACCATAAAAATCCTAGAAGAGAGCATAGGCAGTAATTTCTCTGACATTTGCTGTAACATTTTTCTACATAGGTCTACTAAAGCAAGGGAAACAAAAGCAAAAACAAAGTGCTGACAACATAAAAATTATACCAACATAAAAAGCTTCTGCACAGATAAAAACAATCAACAAAACTAAAAGACAACCTACTGAATGGGAGAAGATACAGTAAAACATTGGACTGCGAGTAACTTGTGAGTATTCTGCAAGATAAGAAAACATTTCTAATAAATTTTAACTAATTTTAAGTAATAAATGAGCAATACTTGTAATACGAGTAGTACGTGAACTAAACATCACATGATCACAACTGATTCAATGGTTCTTCTCTCTCTCTCTCTCTCTCTCTCTCTCTCTCACTCACTCACTGCGGGATTGTGGGGGATCATCTCCCATGCTCAGATGCTCAGTCTCAGGCTGTGGTGTTTGTCAGAAATCAGTGATTTTTCAGAACATTGGAAGGTATCCACAACTGGCACTAGTGATTTTTTGTCATTTCAAAGCACTTATGGACAGTCCTTTGCTTTTCCATAAAAGAATAAGCTTAGGAATGCTTTGCTTCATTCTAATATGGCTGCCTGCAGATACAGACCCTTTCCTCTGCTGCCTCTGTGCCAGTCACATTAAATACAGTATATGACAAGAGTTTATTAATACTGTACTATAATGAATGTAGTGTGAACGTATACAATGGCTGCCCATGCAGAAAAAGGTTGAAAGAAAGGCAGCAAGAAGATGACTATAGTGGGAGTTAAGAAGGAAATCATCAAGAAGTATGAACGAGGTATGCGAGTGGCCAAAATTGCAAGATTTTTTAAGAAGGCTACGTTGACCATCGCGCAGTATTAAAGACGAAAGAAGAAATAAGGGGTCTAGATGAAGTAAAAGGAGTCAAATGAGATTATGGAGATGTATAAAATGTGGGAAACAGTGCAAAATTCTGTAGAAAAGCACCACCCAAATAATACTGTAGCAGTGCAAGCGATGAATCTGTTTAATGACAATGCAATGTCACATTTCCATGAAAGCCTCAAAAAAAGCCAAAAGCAAGTGTCATTGGATAGGTTCCTTGTTAAAATTGCACAAAAAGAAGATTCCATTGAGACAATAGATAGCAGTGATTCCATTAGTGATAGTGAAAGTAATCCTACACAATAATCATCCTCTCTCTTGTCTCCCTCACACCAGACACTAAGGTTCTCAAAGGTAAGTGCAGGTTAATTTGTTTATTTTTCTTTATATTTTGCATTTTCTTTACTATTTTGTATTATATGATAGTATTGTAATCATTCTTATATGAATATTTTGGGGTTGTGGAACGAATCATCTGAGTTTCCATTATTTCTTATGGGGAAATTTGCTTTGATATACGAGTGCTATGGCTTACAAGCATGTTCCTGGAACAAACTATGCTCGCAAACCAAGGTTTTACTGAATTTGCAAATTATATATCTGATAAAGGGTTAGTAGCCAAAATATATAAAGAACTTCTACAATTCAACACCATGAACAGACATTTCTCCAAAGATGTACAGATGGCCAACAGACACATGAAAAGATGCTCAACATCACTCATCATAAGGGAAATTACAAATCAAAACTACAATGAGATATCACCTCACACCTGTCAGAATGGCTAAAATCAAAAACACAACAAACAAGTGTTGGTGAGGATGTGAAGAAAAAAGAACCTTGGTTTACACTGATGGAAATGCAAACTGGTACAGCCACTGTGGAAAACAGTATGGAGATTCCTCAAATAAGTAAAAGTAGAATTACCATGTGACCCAGTAATTCCACTACTGGGTATTTGGTGAAAGAATATGAAAACACTAATTTGAAAACAAATATGCAGTCCTATGTTTACTGCAGCATTATTTACAATAGCCAAATTATGGAAGCAACGTAAGTGTCCATTGATAGATGAAGAAGTGACATACACATACAATGGAATATTACTTGGTCATAAAAAAGTATGAAATCTTGCCATTTGCACAACATGGATGGATCTAGAGGGCATAATGCTAAGTGAAATAAGTCAGAGGAAGACAAATACCATATGATTTCACACATGTGTGCAATTTAAGAAACAAAACAAATGTACAAAGAAAAACAGAAACAAACCAAAAATGAGACTCCTAACTATAAAGAACGAACTGGTGGTAACCAGAGGGGACATGGGTGGGTGATGGGTGAAATAGGTAAAGGGGATTAATAGTACTCTTACCATGAGGAGTACTGAGTAATGTATATAATTGTTGAGTCACTATGTTTTACACCTGAAACTAATATAACACTGTATATTAACTCTACTGGATTTAATGTACATGTAAAATAAAGGCACATAGAATAAAATTAAAATCCCCTTACCATCCTCTTACAACTTAGAGAGGGCTCCTCTGAAAAAGTTAGAGCATATCTTCCTCTAATTCGCTAAGTATACATATCTCTATTATTTGTAAGACCACATCATACTTGCTATTTTTATAATGTTTTACATTGATTTATCATAAATATATATATATATATTTATATACATGACAATCTAAATATTCTGAAGTTAGGAAATTCTATAAGGTTACATCTGTATTTGGAATCTGTTCTATGATGTTTAACTGAAACACAACATTCTTTCACAATTTTAAGACCCGGATCTTTTCCTTGGCATTGTCCTCAATCATATTTTCATTTATTGTTTCTGTTCCTGTTCATACTCTCTGGAATCCCTGTTATATGTAAATTTAAGCCTATTCATTTTCATCTGTGTCTTTTTCTTCTGATTTCCTGGAGAATTTCTCACATTTGCTCTTCTAACTCACCAGTTTGATTTGATACAGTATCCAATTTGCTATTCAGTGGTCCCACTGGTGTTTTTAATTTGACAAGTCTGATTCTCATTTCCATCCAATCCTCCATGGTCTTCATGACTTTTTCCCTCAATGTCATCATGTTTGCAGTGAACTCTGGTCTTGTTGAGAATACACATTTTCCATTTCTTGTAGTAACATATTTCACTTGGAGGCTATTGCTCTGGTTTTTAGGGGTAGCCTGTTTTTTCATTTTGTTTTGTTTCTAAACTTGTAGTATTTGTTGATAGGCCTTGCTTCCCTCCCCACACCCCATTTTCTCTTTTCCATAAAGAGTGAATTTAGTGCTTCAATTACCAGTTTTTAGCCAAATAGGAAGTGGGTTGGTGCCTGTCAGAATGTGCGTCAATGCTCTAGAAAAATTAAGAAAGAAGATCACATATAAAATAAATTATAATCTTCCAGTGCAGCTCAAGCAGCCTCAACACAGTGGTGACACAGCTGGGCCTGAAGGAGCTCTGACTCCCCGTGAAGTATATCTCCACATGGTGGAAGGCTGTCCAGGAGGCACAGACCTGGCACTTCTAGCCCTCTGCAGGGTTTAGACAATAATAGTAGAGACAAAACCTAGAGCCATCCCATTGCCATTGGTGGCAAATACACTGAAAGTTACAAGGTGTGGGAGGCAGTTGTACTGTCTTGCCTTATAGCTCTTTCCCATCTAAGATAAAGTATGAGGTTCTTCCAGCCTGCATCTCATCTACTTCCTTCCATGATGCTTCTGTGCTCAGGGAGGAGCCACATGCTCAACCTTTAGTGTTCTTTAGTATGATGCCATGTTTATATTCACAAACATTCCTTAAATTCCTGCCATGTCATTGACACCTTTTCCTTGATTCTCATGCTAGTACAAGGCATTTCATAATTTGTATATATTCTATTCGTTATTTGAATATGGGAGGGGGAGATATGTCATCATGTCTTGAACGTGAATGACTCCTCTCCATTAACTCTCAATTTTCTCTTCTCTTACATTTCATTGCCATCAGAAATAGAATAGTTATAATTATCTTCATTCCCTCCCTCTGCCCTTCACTTATTGGCATCACTTGAAAAATCTCTTGTCTTGGTGGAAGAATTGTCATTTCTTTTCTCCACCTTCATTGAAAACACCCTGGGGATTTTCCTCAAATAATTGATTAAACTGTATTTAAAATAAAATGTTACCCATTTGATTTATTTCTCACTATGTTTTATACATCTAAACTTCCTCTTAGTTTGAATTTATATTTATTATTTTAGTATCTTTTAGTAATTGCATCCACATCTGATGAGATGTGGAAGAAGCTCATATTTATTAGATTGTAAATTATTATTCATGTGAAATTTGATTAGCAAAATGCACCAGAGTGTTGTTATGGATTAATAAGGGGGAAAATGTATGGCATTACCCAAGACAAATGACTTAAAATTTTAGTCACAAAAGTAATGGAAATAAATGGCTTGATTTTCATATATGTTAAATTGCAAAAAGAATTACTGCTAACATCTCTGTACTGTAGTAACCTGGCTCCTGAGAATACTTGAATGGTACTTTGGTATTTTTTCCCCAGAATATACAATTTATAGCTGACTAAACCACCTGTACCATTTTTCCATTAGCTACATTGAATGCATATTTATTTAAAAAAATATATGTGTGTGTGTGTATATGGCTATGAATGCAAATATATACATAAGAGAATATAAAAATAATATTTCTAAGTATGATTTAATATGATCTGGGCTTGATGAGTTGGAAATGGGGTTAGGGATATTGCTATAAGTTCAGCAGGGCAGTAACCGAGTTATAAGATAATTATTCCTCTTCAATGGCTCTCACCATGACAACTCGGTTCTGAAATTCAACTATTATTCAGCTCAAATTATTGTCAAAGTTTAAAGCCTGAATTTTATTGACCTCCTTCTGATGTCTATGACATCTAATCATCTGGGTATATGAAACCAGATTGTTAACAGCAAGAGCAGCTCAAAAGATTCTTTGCTGCACACACCTGGACAGTTCCTTTGTTAAGTCCAAATGATGATTCAGTCTCTGGGCTTTGTTATACATGCACCACCTTGGGGCAAAAATTGAACATGGCATTCCCATATTCCTTACTATCATGCTGCAAATCTTTCACAGCCCAAACATCACAGTTTGTTTTATAGTCAAATAGTTATCTTGTAAGATAAACTGCTAATCCATGCTCAACTTTTACAAAAAAAAAAAAATTAGGAAAGAAAGAAAGAAAGAAAGAAAGAAAGAAAGAAAGAAAGAAAGAAAGAAAAAGAAAAGAGTAAGATCAAGAAATATATAGGAGCCATTAGATTTTAGTGCCAATAACTCTGACAAATTACCCCCACCTCCACCCCAGCTTAAAACTATGTGGGCAAGCATCCTATCCACTTAACATATTGTCTGATTTTTGTCCCATCTCTAGAATTAAAATAAAAGTGTTGTTTTCCATGTCAGATATTGTTCCTCAACCCCCAAATGTGGTCACTAGCAGTTAAACAGTAAATTAGTTTTCTAGTGCTGTTATAACATACCACCAATGAGGTAGCTTAAAGAACAGAAATTTATTTTTTCACACTTCTGGAGGCTCAAAGTTCAAGTTCAAGGTGTTAGCAGGTTTGGTTTCTTCTAAGGCCTCTCTCTTTGGCTTGCAGACAATTTGCTTCTCACTTGTCCTCCCATGGTTGAGTCAGTGTATTGGCTGTGTCCTAATCTCCTCTTCATATAAGGACACCAGTCATATTGGACTAGAGCATATCCATATGGGATCCTTTTACTTTAATTACCTCTTTAAAGGCCCTACTTCTAAATACAGTCATATTCTGAAATATTGATGGTTAGGACTTGAACATATAAATTGGGGGGAGGGGTTACAATTTTTAAGTCCAGTAAAGGAAACAAAAATAGCTTTAAGGCGTTTGTGTTGTATTTACTATCACAAATGAATACTGTTGGTTATACAAAAATACATAGACTGCATCTCTAATAAATGGACAGAGTCATTGGTGGAACCATACATGTGCATGTGCATTAGAAAGATTAATAATTAGCGAGTATCCCAATGAGTGGTGAGAGCTATGGAGTTACTCAACTTCTCCCAGAGAAAGATAACACCCTGTCTCTGCCTACAGCAAGCTACCTATCTAGAAAGGGGAAACAGATCCATAGACTATAACTAAGCCTGACAATTACTCTCAATATTTGATACTGTGGAAACTCAAAGTAAGGAACTATTTCTTCTGAGCTGTTGTTGAAAGGAGAGATTAGAAGAGTTTTGCTGGAGAGGTGATGGGGTGAGTGGCCATTAGCCAAGAGAAAGTCAAATTGATCTAGAATGAGGCATGTTCAGCATATGATCATGAGTAGAGCTGCTAATGTTTAGGTTATTGGGAATATAGGTCTAGAGATCAGAAGAGTAGTGCCCAGCATAAAAAAGTTGGTCATGGACTCACAAACTAGGATATGGGTGAAGAGGAAGCTATGGGCAAGAATGAAGGGAATGTAAAAAAGAGTAGCACTGAGGACTGACTTTTGGGAAACATTCATATGCACGAGTCAAGCAGAGGTAGAGAATCCAGTGGAAGGGACTCATCAAAGGGATACACAAGAGGTAGTCATGCAGAGCACAGCAGATGTAAAAGGAAGCCAAAGGCAAGGGAAGCAATCACTTGAGAAGTAGGTGAATTATAAACCATAAGCAACTGAAGTTGTTAGGTGTCCAATGCTTCAGAAAGATCAAACGGGGTCCCCACCAAGGAGAGCCATCAGCTTTAGCAACTAGGAGGTTACAGGTGATCACATAGGCTTGGTTTTAAAGGAATAATCAGGATAGAAGCTAGACTGGAGAGAATTAAGAAGCAAATGGTCCCCAGAGACATGAAGATTAGTAGGGCCAACCCTTGTAAATTAGCAGCACTGAAAGGAAAAGCATAAATGCCCAGCAGGAGGTGGAGGGCAGCAAAGCCAGGAGAGAGAGATAAGGAGTTAGATTTGGTGATCTCCAACAGAGCTGGAGAAACTCTGTGCAAGAAACTGTAAATATGTCCCCTCTGCCAGTCCTCTCAACAACCTGGTACCTAATTTGAGCACGAGGAAACCAAAGCTCAGAGTGTCTGAGTTTGAATAATTCGTAAATGGACCGATTGAGACTCAATTTTAAGCTACAGTTGCCAGCATTTTATGTCTCTTTGTCTCTATTAGCGGAATCTCAAGTACTGGGGAGAAAAGGATAATTAAAATATGGGGTATCAGAATCCTCTGAGACACTTAGTATATCACCTTACAGAATGCCTATGAGAGGAGCTAAGGAGCAGGGAATGCCCAGACAGGTAGAAGGAATTGCTCTATCAAGTTTAGTGTGTGAATCTGTGAGTGTTAAAGTCTCCAGGAATTTGAGGTTACAACCACCTAAGTGATACGATGTGTGGTGGCCAGGACAGGCCATCATCAGTGTTGGAGACTCTGGACTCCTGGTGTGACATGTTAGGTGTCCTGATGCTACACATCCTTCTGGGTGATTCCCAGATGGTGGTTCAGGGGCTGGTGGAGCAGGACCACATTCTCTCTCTACTCCATTCACTACATCCATCATCCAGAGGGACAGTATGGAGCAAGTTTAAGGGACTGGACTCTCAACCAGATTCCCTGGGTTTGAGTCTCAGTTCTGCCACTTACCAAATGTGTGACCTGTACCATTGGGCAAGCAATTTAACCTCTCTATTTTTCCCTATTTAATGGGGGTAGTTGTATGAAACAGAGTTGTTATGATAATTAGGTCTCCTTAATGTTTGTAAAGGGCCAGTGCATTTGTTAAATAAATGTCTGGGACTGATAATGGTCCAACCAACTTCTGTACTTATGACTTGGCAGAATATAAGGAATAAAAATACACATTTTAACCATTTCCAAATATGTGATATACATTTTTAACCATTTGCAAATATGTTTTCATACATTTCCCATTAAATTTCTACAGAATTTTGTTATCCTCATTTTTAGATGAAGAAAGTGAGGCCAAAATCGTCAGAAGACATGCCAGAAACAAGCCAAGCAAGTCTTTGAGGGAGCTGGGCTGAGGCCTCCTGACTCTTCTTCCAGAGTTTGTCAGCTCAGATGGACAGCTTCAAAATCTCTCTGCTGCTTCCTGCTGAGCTGGTGGTGTCTACTAACCTACTGGATGGCAGGTCCTCAAAGTATAAATGCTTTGAAGTAGTGTGGTGGGCAGAATAATGACCCCCAAACAGGTCTATATATATCATAATCTCCAGAACCTGTGAATACGTTGGATATGTTACCTTACATGGCAAAAGGACTTTGCAGATGTGAGTAATTTAGGATTTTGGGATGGGGAGCATTCTGACACTAACACCAACTGACAAGGGGTGGGCTGCAATTCAATTCTGGCACTAACCACCCAGAGTTAGTACAGACGCCACAAGTTAAAGAGCACAGTAGGCAACAAGACTGCCCTCACTTCAGACCAACTGGCTACAAATCCAGGGAATTCTCGTGACTCCCCCAGGTTCAATAATCTGCTAGAATGACTTACAGAACTCAGGAAAGCACTCTCCTTCATTCTAGTTTTATTATTAAACCCATTGTGGATTTCTGCCCTCCATAAAGTCAAAATAATAAATTTGTGTTCCTTAAGTATCTAAGTTTGTGGTAAGTTGTTAGAGCTGCAAAAGGACAGAATAATACAATATTCATGATGCAATGGTTAGGAGCACAGGCACTGGAGCCAGACCGTATAGGCTTGGATTCTGATTGTCCCACTTGCCAACTGTGTGGCCTTGGCCAAGTTACCTATTCTTTCCTCTCTTCAGTATCTTTATCATGTTGCATAGAGCTGTTGTGAGGGCTTACTTTTTACACATAAAATGCTTAGAACAATAACTAAAACTTAGTAGATCTTCAGTATTATTTGATGTATAATGCTTAAAGTATATGAAACTACTCAAGCAAAAAACCCTAAAAAGATTTTCTAACTCTCTTTGGGAATTCTGATCCTACCAACATCCTCCCTGCATTTTTGCAGCCTGAAGTCCCCTTCTGCTGGAATCTTGACTCATCATCATTGTTAATATCAATCATTGAAACTTTTTTTCCCTCTCCTTCTTTCTCTCTTCCTTTCTCTGTCTGAAAAAGAGCCAGGCAAATCACAGAGTATGCCAAACCTCTGCCCTTGGACCCTGATATCCCTGGCTTCCCTTCTCAGAGGTGACCCGCACATGTGCTCCCCTGTTGCTGCAATTCATTCTCCTCTGCACTAATCTAGGCTATGATGCCCTGGTGATGGCTGAGGCAGCTCTGTGCCCTGGCCCCCAGCACCATCCTCCAAGGGCACTGAGCCTTTGAATAGCTATCAGCATGGCAGTACATCCAGCAGTTGCACTCTGTTGCTTTCAGCCACCCCTGGGTGTTGCACACCCACTGCAGTAGAGAGGTCCTCTTCTGGGCACTTCAGTTGAAATTGAGCTTCAGGAAGCAATAGAATTTGGGAGAAAAAGGTGACTTAAAGTTCCCCTTGGCCCACCATCTCATTTTACAGGTAAAGAGAATATAAATTCCAGAGAACAACAGACTTAATCTTAAGTCACCAAAATTGTTTTTTGGTCTGAGTCAAATATAGGCACTGGTTTAATCCACATTTTATCATATGCCCCAGGTTTGAGCTTTGCAAGAAAGTATCACTAAACTTCCTGAAAGCCTGTCCTAAGAATAATCTTTACAGTTCGGTTCCGAGACTTTTGGTCTGTGGAAGCAGCAGGGCAGGGACTGATTCTCGACAGTTAACCTAATATCTCATTCTGGTCCCCAGGCCACAAATGATTCAGAGCGATGGGCAGCCAACACAATCAAGGGCCAGAGTTGGGACCATAGTAAAGCAAGGTATAGGACATCTGGATGTAGAGTTTAAGTAGTAAAGAGAAAGAGTTCTAACTATGCATATAAAAAATAAATGAATAAAAATTTTGGTTCCTAAATTTGATTTTGAGTATAGGATTCATTTGAGAACCAGCTGCTGCATTAGTGGTTGGTATGGCTTAGCAACAGGTAATGATGAGGCAGCACGTGGTTCTCTGCCTTCTGCCCTAGGAAGAAGCAAAGCTATCTCTCTCTTCAGACACCTAATAGGTAAGTGTAAGTTCACAAGGAGCGATCTGCTGAGACTATAGATAAGATAACAAGTCACTAGGGTACCTCTGCCAGTCACATTGTTGAGAAAACTGAGGCACAGAGACATCTGCTGTATTGCACCTTTCCTTATGAAGTGTCACTGGCCTCCTACTAATTGGAGGATAGAGTCAAAGGAGCTTGTTAAGGCTACAAGCCCTATAAGCTACAAGCTATAGCCTTCTCAATTGGTTTTTCCATTTTATCATCCAGCATTTCCTCTGTAAGCATTCCCCTCAGCCACCCTAATGAATGACCATTCCTGAAACTCATCAGAACTTCCAACTTCCTGAGGCATCCCCCATACTGACACAGCACCCCAGAATGTCCTCCAAAAACCATATTCTCCTTTTCCTCGTCCCACATCATACAGACCAACTCATCCTTCATGAGCCAGCTCAGATGTCACCTCCCCTAAGCCTTTCCTGACCTTTGAGGCAGTTCCCTCTACCATGACTCCCCAGTTTTCTGTTCATTACTGCTGATCACTTATCTCACGGCACTGGAGTAATGTTACATGACTTTTTGAGTTCCCAAAGAACAGGGAATACACTTTTTTAAAAATGTTTATTTATGAAAGAGAGACATAGAGAGAGTCAGCTGGGGAGGGGCAGAGAGAGAGAGGGAGACCCAGAATCCAAAGCAGTCTCCTGGCTCTGAGCTGTCAGCACAGAGCCTGACATGGGGCTTGAACTCACAAACCGAGAGATCATGACCTAAGCTGAAGTCGGATGCTCAACCTACTGAGCCACCCAGGCGCCCCCAGGGAATACACTTTCTTTTCTCCTTTGTAACCCCAGCTCCCAGCATGGGGTAACTTCCTGATCTATGTTTACTGAATGGATAAATGTGCTACAGAAACTAACGTTTATTGACTTCCAACCACGGTGACACACTGTGCTAAGTGTTGCACCCACATTCTCTCTATCACTGCATGGACACTATATCTGGGTCATTCTGCAAGCACAAGGCCAGGCCTGACCCACAAAAGCCTTGCTCCATTTCTGTCATTACTTTCCCAGGAGCACTAAAGAGTAAGGGTAAGGAAGACGGTGCAACACCACTGCCCAATTCTGAAAACTCACAACATGTCCCCAAGGATCCAAGTGCACATAGTAGATTGTTGTGACCTCCTCCAGATCCCTTATTTCCCTGAGGTGAGTCTTTATCTGCCAAAATGAATCCTTCCATTACCAGAGCAAACTAGCCATGCTCCCATCTCTTCCTGCCCTCCCCAGGGACCCTGGGTTGTGATCTGACTACAGCCTGACTCCTGGCTTGTGGGCTCTTGCCCCAGGCTTCATCTATGACATTTCTCCTCCAATTGCCTGCTCATCCTGTTCTCCTTAAGGCTCTGCATTTGTTTCTTTTCAGTTTTTGTCCTGCTTCCCTCACCTACTCAGAAGTCAAAAGTTCATGATTTTATTCATTGTAAGAATAAATAACCCAAACTGAGGCACACTTAAACATTCATCCATCACCTGAAAGACATTTCTAGAACATGTTTCCATATTTCTGAAGGCTGAAGTAAAAGTGAAGCCTAGCCAGGGGCTAGAGTGAGGTAGAAAAGTTCTCATCTTACCTAACTAATGAGTCCAGGTACCCGATGGCCTTGCCAGTTACAGTGTACTTTTATGCACATTTGAGAAACTCAAAGGGCCTCCAAATTGCTGCTCTGAAATCTCCCTCATCATTTTAAGTAGGAGATTAAGAGATTTAATGTTGTTAAAACACTTTAATGGAAGGAATCTTGAATGACATTATTTAAATCAGCAGAAAACTGCCTTGCTTTCCATTTCCACCAGCCACCAGCTTGAGACAGGCAGCCAAGGACCCCTCAGAATTGACTGACAACTGTGGCTGTATCTAAGGACAGCCAGGCACCGCAGGCAGATAGTCAGGGTGCCCAACCTCATTGATTTTTATAACAGGTCACTCCTATCCAAACTCACTGTTTCTTCCTCTTATGAACATATAGGCCCAAGGGAAAGGGAGGTCTGCATCATGTTTCAATGAGCACCACCTGAATCCATATAAGCATATGATTCTATCTAAAACTCAATAATTCACTGAACTGGCATCCTTTTAGCATCTCTGCAGTCAATGCCTCTCAAAGAACAGCATTACAATTGAACTAGAAAATTAGAGCTTTTAGCTGGACTCCCTGGAGGTGCATATGTAAAACAGAATAATAAATGATTGTCATTTCAGTTCAGAACATAGAATTAATCACGGCAAAAGAGAGAGTCTGGAGCCCTTTGAGAAGGGCCACGTGGGTCACTGGTCACCATCACTT
The DNA here is from genome assembly GCF_024362965.1 of Panthera pardus. NCBI lineage: Eukaryota > Metazoa > Chordata > Mammalia > Carnivora > Felidae > Panthera > Panthera pardus. The sequence goes on from NW_026526832.1 coordinate 24,456,298, forward strand.
GCCAGCAATGAGGTCAGCAAGGAAAGAGCCCATTTTCTTTGTTACCTGGCTATCTGTGTGAAGTATCTATAGTTGCATATAAACTTTAGAGAACCCACCAACAGGAAAATTATTTTCCAGTGTATTTTTTTTTTCTGCTGAAAAATTCAAAAGCCCAGCCTCAGGCAGTAGAAACACAATCAGGCTATGAACATGATGAACATACTTGTCTCTCCAGCAGGGAAGGTGGCAAGAAAGACATCCCAGGGCCCTTGGGGAGCAGGCATGATGAGCGAGGCGGAGGCTGTGAGAGCTTCTAGAAGTCTCTCTTTGACCAGATCAATTAGCTCACTGAAAGAGCATTAGTCCAGACTCTTTTAGACAGAAAAAACCTAACAGCCACTGGCAATGGTAATGGTGATACATTTTGAGAGCTAGTTGGTGTATGTATCTATGGGCATGTCAGCTTAAGTGTTAGGAGCTTCTGGTGCAAAAGCAGTTAGAGCTATGCAACACTAAGTGTTGTCCCAGGTGTCTGCATCAGCTACAAGAAATGCAGAATCTCAGGTTCCAACTTAGACCTACTATATAAGAACCCATCACCGGGCAATTTTTGTACACAGTGAATTATGGTTTAGCACTGGTTTACAGTACTGTTTCCTGGTCTTTGAGAGACATTTTAGATCTGTGATGGTATTTGCCTAGATGAGTCCTTATCAATGCAAAAGAGAGATGTGTTTTTGCCCAATTAATGGTTATGTACTGTAGAGACAGATCTCTGATCTCCTGAGCTTTCTGTTTGGCAAAATCTATATAAACACAGGTAAGTGTCATTGGAAGGAGGTGACCCCTACTCCCTTAGTGCATCAAGAATAGCTGCCTAGAAAAGGGACTTGACTTGTAACTGAGTATAAAAGAGGCCAGTCTGGGAGCCTCTATAGAGGGACAATCTTTAAAAAAAATTTTTTTTAACGTTTATTTATTTTTGAGACAGAGAGAGACAGAGCATGAACGGGGGAGGGTCAGAGAGAGGGAGACACAGAATCTGAAACAGGCTCCAGGCTCTGAGCTGTCAGCACAGAGCCCAACGTGGGGCTCGAACTCACGGACCGCGAGATCATGACCTGAGCCGAAGTCGGACGCCCAACCGACTGAGCCACCCAGGTGCCCCTAGAGGGACAATCTTAGACGCAGACGTCTGAAGCATCATTTGGGAAGTGGCTATGTCTGCAGGAAGGACCTGTGGTAGGTGGTAAGTAGAAAGAAAGTTCCTCCAGGGGAACACTGGTCACCAGAGGAGGTACCTATTTCTAACTGGACCTCCATATTTCCCCTGCTCTCAGATGCTTGTTCTGTCCCCATCCCTAGCCCTACCCGCAGACCCTATCCCTCCATGCCCCTCTCCCCCTAGACCCAGGCCTTCTCGCAGACCAAAGCTACCTTATCTTCTCTACTGATCTATCTACTGCCCCATCCAGTCTATAAAGCCTCCTCCATCTCTTAAAGTCACCACAGCCTCTGCTACTCTTCTCCTACCCTGAAGGATAGCCAATCCCAAATCAGGAAGAAGTAATGGGGAAGGTCTGCTTAAAACCCAGAAACACCTCCCAGATGCCTTCCAAATCCTCTCCCTCCCCCACCACACTGCCACCTTTCTCAGCTTGTAAGTGCTACTGAAGTTGAATTGAAGGCCATGCAAAGAAGGTGAAGGAGCTAGAGTTGGCTCTGTGTGCCCAGACTTCAAGGGAAAAGGGGCCCTGAGAAGAGAATAGTGCACTCTGCTCAGTGAGCAGACTTTCTCTGGGATCCACCCACAAAGGAAAGTGCCTTCTAGACCAGATCAGCTATTCATAACATTATATTCTCAGGATTAGCAGGCAAGAAACGTTTGAGGGTTACTGTTATAGACTTGTGTATAACCAAATGTGCTTATAATCTTCTAAAGTTTTGAGGCTTTGGACAGTACTTGGGGTCAGATAGACTGGGATTTGAGTCCCATCTTCACTGTCTATGAGCTTTGTGACCTCGGGTAAAGTACTGAACCTCACTTTGTCCTTAATTTCTCTTCTTCAAAATGGAGAATAATAGTGATCTCATAAGGTTACTCAGATGCACAAAATCATATTATATATTCGGTGGTATATCAGAAGGTCAGTAAATTTTATTCAACTTATTATATCAAAAGGATAATGTCTCCAAACATATTTTCTGTACAATGCAATTAGTTCCTAACCTTGCTTTTTAATATGTTTTTTAAATATCTAAAGGCTAAAATTTGAACTTGACACTTTATTGGTTGAATTGTAGGAATAAGGGTTGACAATGACTTTAGACTTTGGAAACAGACCAATTAAGAGAATTTTTACCAATATAAATATTGATAAAAATAGGGGCATCGGAAGAATCAAAGAATCAAAGTTGAGGAGGTAGAGAAGATGGGAACAGAAATTTTTGTGATACTGTGTTTGTAAAATGCCTCTAGCACAATAAGAACCAAAGGAAATCCAATATTAACATCATGAAACAGCAATGGCATCATTAATCTCTCTCTCTTTGCATTTCTATTACCAAAGCTAAGCATTCCACTCACAGGTAATAACACACTATTTACTGATTTTAACTCCTTGGTGCTAAGTGTAATTCCTGGGTAATGCAAACATAATTTTTTTGAAATGCAAACATATGTTCATTTGCCAGTAATCCTGAATTCATTAAAAAAGAATTTGCCTGTTTATATCAGCACCTTTAGGAATCAAACCCTACTTTTAACACTTAGATAAGTCATCTCCCAGCTGTACCATTTATCAATATTTTGACTTCATAGTCAATACATAGGCTAAAATATTTACAATCAAATGTATGTCCTGAAATAAATGATTAACTGTCAGATATAAAAATGAAGCATTGTACATGTACATTCACAAAATGAATAAAATGTAACAGCTGAAAAGTGTATTGTGAAAAGTATATATATCTTGAAAGCAATCCAAAGTTCAAGCATCATTCTTTACTGAGTTCAGTTCAATATCAAGAAATGTCACAACAAGAGAGTCTAATTTTGGAAAGTTTTCACCTGAGGGGAAAAGGGGTTGTTCTGAAAAGAAGCTTGGGTGCATTTTCCACTATAGTGTTCACTACTGCCAACATGACAGCAACATGTTGGAATTTAAGAAGAGGAATAACACAGAAAGAAAACATGAGAACAGATGCATCTAAGGGTTTCTTCAAACCAACACAACGTCACCAGCAGCTATTTTCTCTCAGGACACAAGGAGACAGACATGCTCTCAACCTACATACTGAAAGAGAAGCACTAATGACAGAGCTGGTTTCCTTAAACTCCTGTATTCACACCTGCCTATCTCAAGGGGCTGAATGGCTCCTGTGGGAGGGATCCCTTCTCTAATTAAGAGCCCTGTGCTTTATGCATGAAAATCAACATCTTCCAAAAGGGCTCTGAACTAGACTGTGTGATGCCTCTAGCTGGAATACACACTAGTGGATGGGAAGAAAGATATTGAAGAGTACCTCTGGGAGATTTGGAGCTACCCATTTTGAATATGCCAACCACAGATATTCATTGAACACCTAGTCTCTAAAATGAGGCTCTGAGTTGTAGGGAGCAAAGAACAGAGAGCACCCATTGTCCACAGGGAATATGCAAACTAGTAGCTGATGGATTCTTTCTCTTTCAAATTGCATAATCAAAGAGAATTTCTAGGTATTTTGCCAAGTGGGCTGAGTAAGTGTATCTTACTCTCAGCACAACAGATCATTTCAGTAGTCACCTCTGCAAGAAAAGCAATGCTAATAGTCACCATTTATTAAGTTTCAGCCATATTAGTTCCTGAAAGAGAGTATCATTATACCATGTAAATTCTGGTACCTCTTCAGAGTTGGTTAAATTTCAGTCAAGATGAGTAGGAAAACCTCAGATAAGCTCCTTATTTCTACCAAGGACAAGGCAAAAGGTCCAGACTGGCTTTTCAGAAGCTTCAGCCAGCCCTGAGCAAAGCAGGGACCATGTCATCAGAGGCTCTCCAACAACGAGGCTTGGACATTCACACTGAGCTCTTTGTCCCATGGTTAATCTGAAGATTCCTGACCATTCCAAGAGTCCCATGTGATGTTATTCTAAAAATCATGTACTATTGTTGAACCAGGAACACTTTCAAAGATTATTTGTGGCAGGCATTCTTCCAGGAGTAAAGAATAGCTATTGATAAAGACTCTGCTTTTACTCAGCACTCCACTGCCTCATTTTCAAGTCTGAAGGATGGGCTCTCTTTGGGTAATAAGCACTACTTTTTCTCTATTTGCATCAGATAGGTCACCAACGGGACACTGTGCTAGGTACTAGAAGGAGACTCCTAATGCTCACTCACTGAAATGCTGTATCTCGGGGGCTGGTTGTGCTGCTCTGCCTTGGAGCCAATGACCCCTTCCTCCAGGTCTCAGTCTCAACCTGTCCTAATCTACCACCGTGATGCATTTGACCCACAAGCCTAGGGAATCAAGTTTTGCCTCTGCACTGAACTGCTCTAACATAATCTCTGGTAGTATTTAGATCTGTAATACATTCAGGATGTCACATTTTAGACGATTTAGAAGGATCTATGTTTTCTTTTTAAGTTTCAAAGGGACTTTGAAAAGCAACTGGTTCAATTTCTCACTTTACTAGGAGGAAACTGAGACCTAGAGACCAGCGGTGACATACCGTGGTTGTCAGATCACTGGAAACTGTGAGTCCTAGTCCAGGGCCCTGTCCACTATTCAGAGACTAATAAGCCAAATGATTCCTCAAGATCTGGTACAAACAATAATATGAACAGGGCATCATGAGGAAAAGAATAGTTAGAAGTCACTCTGTTTCTAACATGAGGGCTTTAATTTGAAAATGAGCAACTGCTCACTACTGTCTCTATAGAGTATTAGCCTCTCCTTCTCTCCTACTTTCCAAATGTCATGTCACTCCTTGGCGGACTCTTCCCTAAAACCCTAGGTGCAAGGAGAATCTGTGCAATGTGGCTCACAGCTTCCTCTGGAAGAAAGAGGTGGTGATGTTGAGTTGACAACAGATGACCTCGCGCTGATGGATTCCCTGGTGTTAACAGCTATGATGGGGCAGGAAGGCCATGACTATGTAAGTAAAGCGGACTGTTGAGCGGTCAATTAACCAGAGAAGGGACTGATCAAATGAGTCTTTTACAAATCATTTTTCTCTCCCTCTCTCTCTCTCTTTTTCCAAAAAAAAAAAAAGTAATTTTCCAAATTACCTGTAGTATTACCTCCCTCACAGTAGATATCACATTAAAGGGGGAAAAAGGTGCCATTTAGGAATTTAGAAGCCACAGTGGGTGCTGACAATCATCCTCTGACAAGGAAAAAGAGCTGGGATGGGAGGATGGGAGAGTGATGGGAGGGAACACACTTGAAGATCTGAGAGACTGCCACCTTTGCTAAGTGAGGGCAAACCAGGAAGAGGGGCTTTAGACTTAGATACAGACTGATCTCAAACTTACCCAGAATGAATAATACCTTCTAATCAGAGATGTGATATGTTGTGCATTAGTCCTCATAAAAGGCAAAGCAAAATCAATTGGCATATTATTTATCTTACAAATTATCCAGATTATAGGTTTTATGAGTCTATTATAATAATTCATTCAATCTATATTTATTGAGCACCTACTATATTCCAAGGCCTGTACTAGAAGTAGAAAATGCATAGATGAGGGGCGCCTGGGTGGCGCAGTCGGTTAAGCGTCCGACTTCAGCCAGGTCACGATCTCGCGGTCCGTGAGTTCGAGCCCCGCGTCAGGCTCTGGGCTGATGGCTCAGAGCCTGGAGCCTGTTTCCGATTCTGTGTCTCCCTCTCTCTCTGCCCCTCCCCCGTTCATGCTCTGTCTCTCTCTGTCCCAAAAATAAAAAACGTTGAAAAAAAAAATAAAAAAAAAAGAAAATGCATAGATGAATGACACAGAATCCATGCCTTCAAGAATCTAGTAACAGCGTGGAGACAAACTTAACAAACAAGCCACTGCTATAAAATATATTAAGGGCTAGGACAGAGGAACAAAGGACAATGGGGAATAGGAAGGAGGAAGTGTCTTGCTCCCTCTGAGAGGAGGAAATGTCTGAACTGAGTTTTGTAAGATGGACAGGCATTCAATAGGCAGAAGAGTGTGTGCGGTGTATAAGAGGGCATGGAACAGTGAGTACAGGAGCAGACAGACATCACCTAAGAGTTAAAATTTATGACAACTTGACAATGCTATGGTGCCCAGGTTTTGGTTAAACACTAGTCTAGCTGTAGCTGTGAAGGTAGTTTGCAGATGTGGTTAGCATCACAATCTGCTGACTTTACATAAAGGAGAATACCCCTGATACTGTGGGCCTCATCGAATTGGTTGAAGGCCTTAAGAGCAAAATCTGAGGTTTCATAGAGAAGAAATTCAACCTCAAGATCAGAATATAGAATTCCTGCCTGGAACTCCAGCCCACCAGCCTGCCTATAGATTTCAGACTTGCTAGCCCCCTAATATCATGAGCTAATTCCGCAAAATGAATCTATGATCATATATCCTACTGGTTCTATTTCCTTGGAAAACCCTAATGGATACACACCAGGTACATGATGTGCCTGGGAAAGAAAAGTAAAAAAGATACTGTTACAAATGAACAGAGAGAGGTGGAAGATGGAGCCATAGGGGAGAGGTTAGCACCATTATGAAGAACTTCAACCATCATGCTCAGTAATAAAGTAAGTGACCACAGAAGGTTTTAAGGCAAGGACTGGCCAAGCCTATTACAAAAATTCCTTGGGACTCTCCAAATAGAGGAATGGCCTCATAGACACTGTGTCTTTGTTAGTCTGGGCCCTAGGATTTGGTCTATCTAATTCCTTTTTGTCTATTCACTAGGTCTCTGTAACTTCTTTGCCTTGTTTTTACGGTGTGTGGTAGGTGAGGTATATAAGCAAGCCAGGTGGTGCTGGTCACCAGAATTTCAGGTCAGCCACCCCTATCAGTGGCCTCAGTGAAGCCCGTGAACACAGATACTTTGCCTGTTGCCTGCTTCCCTAGGCCCATCAGTATTGTAATTGTCACCATCCTGAGTGACACCCTTGGAAATTCATCACCATGTCACATTTGGCAGCTGAATCAACGGGCGCCTTTTATTTATTTATGAACTGAGCACTGGGGAGCAGTGAAGCTCTGTCTCCAGATCTATAGGGCTGCTGATTTTGAGAGAACAGCATATTTATTCAAAACCACCCTCAGCTGTGTGAGACCTTTACACATTTGTAAGTAAATAGAGCGGGATTATTCATGCTTCCTGTGCAGGTCCCCATTCATTGCCTTCCCTAAAGGCTGTAGGCAGCCCAGCAAGTGAGAAGGCTCCAGCCAGTCAGAAGGGCAGCATTCATCACCTGGTGATTTGTTCACTGCCATTCACCTAAAGGACTCCTGGACGCATTGTAGAAGAATCACTAATCCACCAGAAAAAACGTGGCTACCTTCCCACTCATCCTCTGAAGACAACCCCAAGCAGGTAGCACCAGGGAATGAGGCAGGGAGGGAATTTAATACTCACCCCAGAGAACAGCATCACAACAGGCCACACGGGCTTGACATCATACCGTCAGCCCAGCATGTGCAGTGCTGTGTGCTCCTAACCCAGAGAATACACAAAATCCAAGTGCTTCTCCTTGATTCCCAAAAGCTTAAGTTTTCCCAAAGCCTTTCTTCACTCTGAGGTTCTTCAGAGGTGAGGACAAGTGAATTGGATTTAGGTGCATGAAATACTAAGAAAACAGCTTAAAATCAGATTCTAATGTCAGGAAATATTCAAAATGCTTTTGGCCTGTGTTTTCCTCCACTAAATCTCCCAAAAGAAGGCTTTTATAGTTCTCTTCAGGATTAGGTAATCTAGCACGATTCCAAACCATTTTTCAGACATGTCTGAGACACAAGGAATGACTAAAATGGGGTATTTGAAGAAGCTGGCCTGACTAATGAAGAAGGGGGGAAAGGTCACAGGGTGAAAGAGGTGTTCCCCAAAGATTCAGATGCCTTATGTTTTTACCAATGGACACTCAGCAACTCAAATCACTAGGAACAGAGTTGGTCTAAAGCACAGTGGGCTTCATACTGGACAAATTTCTGCAGAGATCTAGTCTGTGGTAAATATTTGAAAATGTGCTCTCATCAAGCAAACAGTCTAACCCTGACTCACATGCTTTGATGAAGGACGTGGTGGAGGCAGCATGCTTGGAACCCCTGTAGGACTCTGAGCACCCTGTAAAGCAGCAGTCAGACCCCATCTGTTCATCTCAGGGAGAAGAGAAACGTGGGGTGGCACGGAGATCTGTGAACTCTGCTTCTTGCTCTTCAAAGCCCAAGATTTATAACCAGTGCTTCAGTCCAAGACTTGCTTGTGGGAGAATTGTTGGCTGTGTTGTTTTAATGACCTTCTGCATACTGTTTGTTAGCGTAAACTAAAAAGCAGCGCATGAGTGATACTGGGTGATGGTTTTGACAAGCATTACGCTGGCTCTTGGTACCCTGTCTTGAAGACGTCATCCTCCCCTCTGGTCTGACCTTCACTGCTCCACTATTGATCTTTCCCCAGACACAGCTCCTGCTTTGACCACAAGCCCAGAGAATACAAAAGCATAATTGATACAGACACTCCCTTTGCCTGGAAAGAAGAGGGACCTCTGTCCTTCCTCAGTCACTTGCCCCTCCACTCAATAAGCTATTTCTATGGCACTTATTTTTAAGTGGCCGTGGTCAGAGGTTGTCAAATGAATCTAAGTGTACCGATGCCATAATCTGCATATTCACAAAACCTTTTAAAGACCATGCAAAAATCTGCCAAAGTACAAGATGTTTTGAAAATGGATCACTAATAATGCAAATGTTAAGGCACTTTTTGTAAGCATAATTAAGTGAAGGACCCGCTACAAGATGCATGTGAGACATGGACATTTAAGATTTCACTTTTTTTTTTTTTACTGTAACAGAAAGAAACTTAAATTATTATTATATATTTCCACATTGTGACATTCTCAGAGAAGAGTTAATTGGTCACACTGGGAGCAGCTGTGTCCCAGACTACAAGGAGAGAGGCCCAAAAATGGTTGTATCTGGCTAAGAAACACAGGCTCTGGCTGGCACGGCAATTGGGTCTTACCAAGTAATCATTGCTACTGCTACAAGTTGCTTGGGGAGGATGGCTAAAATACAAGCAACAGAGAGAACTTAGGGGCAATTTTATGAAATTTGTGCTAAGCATCTGCAGAGTGGTCTACATAAGGAGGATACAGAGATGAATTATGCAGCACCGTACCCTTGAGGAATTCCCCATCTACAAAGAAAGGCAAACGCTGTGTGAACAATTGTACAGAGATAGAAAAGTACGACAGCAGTGCCTGGACAGAACTTAAAACGGGGTGGTAGACAAGAAATATGGAAAGAGAGTTTGAAGACAGAGGACACTGGCATGAGTTGATGAATTAGACTTTAGTTTCTCCAAAGCAGGGAATAATTGTTCTGGCAGCACCTGCAAAAGTTTGATATAAGGAATGGGCATTTCACAGAGTCAGGATTGGTAAGTTATGGTTAATACAGTAGACCAGGAAAACATGGTGAGCAGTGCAAGAAGCATGAGAAAGGAAAAAAAAAAACCAAACATGGGTTCCAGAATCTTTAAGAGGAAAGGTAGTTCATAAGAACTTGATGAGTGACTGTAGGTCAACTGTAAAGGAAAATTTGACACCCGGTATGTTTTCAGCCGGGGGGGGGGGGGGGGGGCAGTGACAAGGGCTACTGGGGGGGGGGGGGCGGTAGAAAGAGAGAGAAGAGCAGACCCAATAAACATGGTGCTACCTCACATAAAAGTGACTTAGGATCATCAAGAAGAGGTATCCAGCAGTCAATTAGGTCAAGGGAACAAAAATCAGGAAGACAGTCTATTTTGAAGATCAGGATTTTGGAGCTCTCAACCTACAGGCATTGTCTGAAACTGAAAAATCAAGCAACACTAAGTACACAGCTTTGTTTAACAGCAAAAACTAGGACAGTAGCTCCAGGGGCTCTTCCCTTTCCCTTTATTGTGAAGACTAAAAGAACATCACCTCCCTGGGGTCAGCAACACAATATTCCCCCCAAAGATATCCAAGTCCTAATCCCCAGGATTAGGTTATAAAGCAAAGGGGAATTAAGGTTGTTAATCCACTGACCTTAAAACAAAGATTATCTTGGATTATTTGGGTGAGTCCAACATAATCACAGGGGTCCTTATAAGTAAAAGAGGGAGACAGAAGAGAAAATCAGAACTGGAGAGAAAGCAGTGTAAGAACTCAGCCCAATCATGACAGCCTTAAAACTGAAGGATGACTCCTCATCTTGATGGCTTTGAAAATGAAGGAATGGCTCAAGAGCCAAGAAATGCAAGAGGCCTCTAGAAGCTGGAAAGGGCAAGAAAAAGAATTAGCCCTTAGAGCCTCCAGAACAAATTCAGCCCTACGAACATCTTGACTGTATCGCATTTAGGACTGCTGACATCCAGAACTATAACTCTTTTTCTCTCACCCTCTCTTCCTAGGCCTTACCTCCTTTCCACATCTCTTTCTTTCTCCACCTTCAGTGGTCCCCTCTCCCTGGCCAAGTCTCAGGAAGTAGCTGCCAAGACACCACCATCTGGGGACTCATCATAGACAGTAGACCTCTGCCTAGCAGGAACTCTCTTGGGAGCCAGCAATTAAAGGCAATCCTGCAGAAAGAATGTACAGCCTGGACATGTACCCACCCAGACTACTGTCAGGATTAATACCTGTGAAAGAGTGAAGACAGCATATTGACTAGAAGGTTGAGATGAGTCACACAGGCCTCAGACAATCCCCTTGCAAGATCAGGAGCTGGATGCCCCTGCAGGGTTGTCCCAAATGGGGACAAAGTGCCAGACATTCTAAATTCCGTATCAACCATCCACTGGAAGTGGGCTACTCCCTGAAAAGGGGACGAGGTGAGGAAGCTCTCTTCAGCTAAAATTAATGGTGGAATTGGGTGAATTGCATCTGTGAGCTGTCAGCCATCAACATTCCAATGGCTGAAAAACTGAGGGCTTCAGCTCTGCAAGTGGGTACGTGGAGGCTGCAATAAGTAGCCAACATTCCCCCTAACATCATGGCTGCTTTCATTCCCCTCCTTCTCACCTCCACCTCCAAGACCCAACCCAGACGCTACCACCCCACTCTACCCCTTCCTGAGCCACAGGGCTCTCTCCCATCCTATAGACCACCAATAGACACTGTACTTGCCTCACTTGGAATTTTATGTGACTTGCTGCTTCTGCATTTTCTGCCCAGAATCCCTTCCCCAACTGTACCAGCTCAGAATGCCCTAAAGGATTTCCTTTGCTTTTGCAACCCTGACATCTTCTGATCTTTATCTGCTCAGCCTGGTCCCTGTCAGCACGTGCACGCGCGCACACACACACACAGACACACACAGACACACACACACACACACACACACACACACACACACACACACAAAGCAGTACATTGGTCAGACCACACAGGATAAGGAAAGCCACACCAATATAGGGTTTGCTTGTTTATTTTTTTGTTTTTTGTTTTTTAGATGTTTGATTGATGCATAGGGAAGAAAAATGGTGATGGGTCTAATCCCTAAACTAAGGAAATGAGCTGGGGTCAGAGGTACACAGATTTCTGGGATAAGTGATAAAATTCTCCTGCTTCCAACACCCAGACTCTAGAAAAGCTGCTGTTGCCTCTGACCTAGCACAGAAATCTCCAGCTGGTTTTGCTGCAGAATGATCGCAGTACTGCTAGATGAGCAGCAAACTCTAAAATTCATCCAGCACCAGAGAGCAGTTATGATATGGGACTCCTGAGTTTGCCCCTTTTCACTTCCCAGCCATGGTCCTTGCAGCTAAATTTCCTCTCAATTATATGTGACATAAACTTTCAGGGTCTTGTTTCCCTGTTTAATAGTCAGACAAATAATGGTCTTAATTGCTTGTGAAAGACATATAAGATTTTAGAAGGAAAAGCTGATGAAATAGGAAAAGACTAAAGCTGCTTTGGCTTGCACTATCCAAATAAAGAGCCCCAGTGGCTTATAGCAGGTGACCTCTGATTTTTGCTTTATCTTTCTTACCTTTTCATTTCGTTGGTTATAGCCACAGGGGTGACGGAGCAGAGAATACCACTTAGTGAGCTGTTATTGGTCTGAAACTGTCTTATTGCTTTGTGGAAAGAAATTGCAGGAAGCATTTTTAGATATTGATATCTGTTTGTCAGAGAAAGTATAGTCATTCTTAGAGGGTTTCGACAGGTCAATTTTTGTAGAGAGAATCAACCACCTAGAATCTGCACTTTCTTATTTTCAAACATCGGCTTCACCTAGGGTTCACAAAATGGTACCTGGGATCTTTGACCATCTTCTCCCCCCACTCAACACTGCTTCAAATTTGGGGAAAATAGTCCCATTCAATTTTGATATGTGTAATCACTCATCCTCCAATTTATTTCATTTGTAAATGGGAACTTAGCTGATTTTATTATTCTGCATTATTAAGCATCATCTGTTTCCAGATGGTCTGCAGAGCAAGTCTGAGCTGAGAGTGTGTGTCATTGGGCCTTTGCTAATCTATCACTGGGGGCACATGTTCTGCAGGCTTCACTTTCAATAACTGGTCTGTGTTTTTCCAAATGGATTTACATTTTTATGTTCGACTGATGACTTCTCTAGAGACACATAACATGAACGTCTGGCTCACTATTATTACATGTACAAGTCATAAAGCTATGTAATAAGACTCATAAAAACATGCAAATAGTACTTTTCCAGGGAGGAAAGAAACACGATCACCCTTAAAATCAGAAGCTTTGCAAAGCTGATTGCTCCGCTGGGAAATGACAGGAAGGAAAAGGAAACTTCCTCTGGGATGTCCATTCATAGATAGATAGAAAGATAGACAGGACAGATAGACAGACAGACAGACATAGATAACAGACAGGGCAGAATTTTGTGTGGCTGGGAAGCCAGCTCTAGGGATTAGTAGAAGCCAGGTCCTGCACTGTTCTTTCCCGAGCTAAAATATACTCTCCCTGCTCCCCACCATAAACTCCTATGGGAGCCCCATCATTTATACTCTCCACCCTTGGGAACTCAATCTTGAAACCTACCTCCCCATTTAAAATTCTTTCTTTCACTCAGTGGCCCTCCTCCCGAGCCCTATCACTCATCACTCTTGGTTTCATGTTCAGTCTGTACTTTTTCTTCTCTAGGGGACTCATGAATTTATCTCCTCAAAAACATTTCAAGCTCTTCAAGAACATATACTTCTTCCTCATTCACTCCCTCCTCCAACATGCCCTGCACACTCCGGAGTTCATCCAATAGTTGTCACAATCAGTAGACACTAAATAAAAGCTGCACACTTTAGGTATTCAAAGCATGTTCACAAAAGGGTTCTCTGAATCTCTTCAAACTTACCTTCAATCCATTCTCCATACTGCAGACACAGTGGATTTTTTAATGCAAAACTGACCACATCACCTACCAGCTTAACAACCCACCTGATGAGCCATCCTAAGTCCTGCCAAGTCTAGCTACTGCCCTCTTCCACAGCTCACCTTATTCCTGCCTCAGCTCTCCTCGCTCCAAACACACAAACACAGCTGCTTTCTCTTCCTCACATGCCGGGATTTCCCCTGCTTCAGATATCTTAGTCAGGTTGTTTCTTCTGTGTAAAGTGCTATACCCCCTTCTTTGAATAGTTAACATCTACAAAGTGATTTATTCATCATTCAATTCTCAATTATTAAGTATTTCTTCTCCCTGGAAGTCTTCCCTGATCCTCTAAATTCACATGGCACCTGATACTTCTCCTCTGTAGTATTTTCCACAGTTATAATTAATGTATGTAATTACTGAACTAATTTCTATTGACCTCTCGAAACTGCTTCATAGTGACAGGGACTTTACCTCACTTACCACTGCAGCCTAGAGCATGGCACAGATTCTGGAATACAATAAGCACTCTATAAACAGTCTTTAATAAGCAAGTAAATAAACACAATATGTGATACAGTTTAATTTGCCCCTCTATCCCTGGTCTTTTTTTTTGACCCAGGCATCTTGAGTCTTTGGTAAAATATTGGTCACAGGTACCTCAAAATACTTATACCACCAAGCCACACAATTGTCCCATGGATGTCCAGATGACTCTTATTACCTAATCTTTAATAACTTCCCTTAGCCACATAATTGAGCAGCAACAACAAAGCTCAAAGACGCTAAGAGAGAGAGGCAGTGCATGGGAGTGAAACACAACACTACTGTGAGATCTGTCTTTCTTGAAATGTCCTCTCCCACTGGCTTCCATGCTTCCATATTCTCTAGACTCCCTTCCTCCCTCTGACCTCTCCCTCTTGGCTTCCTTCACAGGGTTATTGACCTGAGTCTGTCCTATAAATGCTAGTGATCTGTTCATGGACCTATTTTTGGAAGTTTCTCTTCTCACTCCGAGTTTTAGACTTGTATGTACAGCTACCTCCTGTACATTGGCTCCCCCACAGACACTTCATTTCATGTAAAAATTAACTTTTCCTTTTCACTCTCCACTTCCAAACAAAACAAAATAGAGGAAAAACCCTCCTCTTCTCCCTGGGTTCCCCATCTCAGGGAATGACACCACTTTGGGTTCTTTTTATTCAAGCCATTGAACTCTGAGTAACCCTTAACCGTGTCTCAATCCCTACAATTAATCAATCACCAAGTCCTACTGCTATCACTTTTTAAATGTCTCCCAAATCTGCCTACTCCCTGCCATCGCCACGGCCACTATGCAGTTCAGCGTCATCATCTTTCTCCCAAACAACCATAACAGCTTTCTATCTAGTCACCCTGCCCCCTTGTACTTGCTTTGACAACAAGCCAATTTCCACATATTGCACCCAGAGTGATATTTCTAGAATAAAAATCTGACCATGCCATTTCCCTGCCCAACGCATCACTGATTCTCCACTGCTCTCCGTATTATACCCAATAGCGCAACATTGCATTCTCTTGCCACTTCTTCCCATCAGCCTCTGTGGTCCAGCCATCTTGAACCACTTGCTTCCTCAACATGATTTCTGTCATCTTTGGGTTTCATGTGCTCCTCCCTCTGCCTGTCCATTCCTAGTTGATCTTCAAGTGTTAACATAAATATTAACTTTTCTGTAAAGTTTTCCTGATTCTGCCTGGATTAGGGTAGTTACTCCTCTTCTGCATAGAGGAGGAATAGCAACTCATAGCAACCAGCCACCTGCATTACCTCAATACTTAATCTGGGGTTCTCACCTCTTTAATCTCTGCCTGTGATCTTCAGCTCTCATACCCTCCCCTCTTTGCTACTAATTATTAACGGCTCACATTGGTTTGGGTTTACACCAAAGATATGACCCCTTTGATCAAAAATCTTCAACCTCCTTGCTCATTACTGCCCAGTGAAATAGTTGCTTAAAGAATGGGATATAACTATAAAAGCTACATATAATTAGGAAAAACAAAGCTTCAGAATCCATTGTTTGAAATATCTTTTTTCCTTGATACATCACTGATTGTGTGTATCTTCTGAAATAAGAAATTTCTGGATGAAAGATGAACAGACACACTAAGGCATTTCTTACAAGGTCAACCATGTGGATGGGGTAAGGAGCTAAGGACTGAACACCTGCAGTGTAGCACAAGAGCACTGGGCTGGCAGTTAGACAGCTCTTCCCTGTAGGACCTTCACAAGCCTCCTAGCCTTTCTGCAACTTGTTTTCCTTTCCTGAAAGTCTGGGATAGTCATACTTACCTTGCGAGGTTGACATGAAAGATGAAGGAAATAATATTTTTAAAATCACACATCTCATAACAGATGCTCATAAATATCAGTTTTATTATTTATTTCATAAAACAAGACTCCTTTCCTTAGTGAACTCAGCAGTTGGCAGGAGAGATAAGGACATACATACATAATAAACCAAAAGGTCATGTGGGATGGGATCAGAGCCTCCAGGAAAGAGAAATGGGTACTTTCACAGAGTGGGCTGCCCTGAGACTAGGAAATAGTATGCACTGGGAGCCTGTCACCTCCCAGATTCTCCTTTATTCCTATCCATCCCAGGCTCAATTCCTAGCCCTCAGCTGATGAGCTGCTATCTGCTGGAGTCTCTGACTTGTTAGGCCTGAAGTACAATATACTGCACGTAAAACCAATGGAAGTCTTTCTACTGTCTCAAGTTTTATTATATTAGTGACTCTCCCTCTGTAATATAATTTTATCTATAGCAATAAGGCCAAACTAAGATGTCAAATCATTAAATATAATTCAGTCCCCTGACTCTTCAGGTGATTTCTTTTGAAAGTTTATTTCCTCAGGAATCTATTTTTCTTCTACTCCCTTTCCCAATCCCCCATCCCCTCAGCTGTCCTTCCATGCCAGATACATGGCCTTCAGTAGGATGGGGAGCACCCTCTGCACTCTAGACATGTGCCTCATCTTCCATACAAGTTGGGCAGTAGGCAGAAGAACAAGCTTATCCAAAAGCCCTAGTGCCACTCCAGCTGGACCAGCACCTGCAGGCCCTTGACTTCTCTGATCCTCTAAACTGAAATGTACTCCCCACATGGCATATGTCCCCCTTCCCTAGGCTTCCCCCACCGAACTCCACACTCCAACTCCATTTATTGGATTTCTATTCATCTTTTAAGACAGAACTTGTCACCTCTTCTGAACTGTCTCAGATACCTTCTGAGAAATGTTGTTCACTTTGGCCACTCTTTACCAGCCTATAGGTACAAACTAGTGATATTTGCGGTAATGTCTCATATTTTGTTTCCTCACCATATGCATGATGTAGACACTCAGCCCCTGCCAAGAAGTCTCACCAAGACTTTCTGGCTGTTGCCTATGCAATGTCTCACAGTGCCTCATATATGTTCTTGGATAAGTCTGCTTCCAGCGGGAACCCAATCTCAGGGTCTATTCTGGCAGTGTTTTCCACTAAGCTCCACTGCTTTTCCCATGAAAACTGGCCTTCCTAGAGCCATCTCATTCTTCTGTGGACCTCACAGCCTCCTGCTCTGGAGACACTGTGCTCTCCATCACAACTTGTTTATTTCCCCCACACCCCCATCTACCGCCATTGATGCATTTGAGCAATATTCCCAAAGTATTCTCCCAGGATCAGAGCTCTGCAGAATACCACATGTGTTCCATAGATTTTTTTGTTTTTTAATGCTGGATTCCAAGATTAAAGAAGTCAAGGGATTCTAAGCTATTGTTTCTCAGAGTGTGGTCCTTAGACCAGCAGTATCAGCATTGCTTGGTATCTTCTGAAAAATGAAGAAACTTGGCCCTACCCTAGACCAGAATTTTAACAAAACCCCCAGATGAATCATACACACAGTAAAGTCTGGAAAGCACTGGTTTAAATTAAACAAAATTAAGCATGTTTCTTTATGTAAATTCCTCAGAGCCCTTAATGTGCTAATATGCATTATAAATTCCAAAAAAATATTCAAGGCTAGTGTCTTGCAATATACATTTTGAGAAATCTTGTATTATTATTTCACCATGCCCAACAGTACTGTGGTCAGGGACTGCTTTGCAGACATGAGCTTCTCTTTGACTTTGTTGGTTACTAACATTTTGTTAGTGGTGTGCTGATAAATGTTTAATAACCAGTTCTCTGGGGAACAAAATGGCCCTGATTTGCCTGCCAATTTTCATGGTGTAAATATTCCCATCATGGCCAATTTCAAGTTACCACAGTGATGTCACTGGAAAAAGATGAATACAGTTAATTCTCATAAACCATTACGAACGGGCATGAGAACTCCACTGGTCAGGGGAGCACTCCAGCTGTGCTGCCTGCACCCCAATTGTTCACATGTGTTTAAGTGCAACATCCAGTCCAGTTGTACTTTCCTCCTCCACTCACCCATTAGTGACAGATACCAGACTGTACTTAGAATTATCTTTCTTTCCATGACTAAGGTTTTCTTAGGGAGACCAACCCCATCATGCCCTTTCTTCATCGTCCTTCTCAGAATTAGTTCTTTGATGAGGGTCCTTATTTTTCCAATTTTGTAGCACCTCTTCCTCTTTTCTGTAATACCAACTCAACCAACTTGCCAGATGTGGTCTGAAAGTTTGCCTCAGGCTGAGAAACACACACACAGAGCTGGTGCTCCCCCAGTACCTTGTCGGGGCTTCCATGAAGCACACATCTGGCATCTTGTTTTATAACTGGTTGTACTTCCCTTTCCCTGCTACACCATGAGTTCCTTCAGGACAGAGACCTTGTATGGACCTGTTTTATAACTTTGGTGCCCATAACCTAGCCCATGGCAGATGCTTGAGGAGTGTGAATAAATATAATACTGTATGTGGTGGTACAACCTGTATTCTCACCTTCTCTACTCCTAAATATCACTCCCTGCCCAGTGTTTTGTCCCTAGACCACCACAACTAAAGACCACCACACCTCCATTTTCTTTAGTTCCTTACTCCTGGCAACTTGAAGTGTGGCTCAAGACTTTTTTTCCAGCAGCCTATATTGGAGTCAAGTGTGGCCACAGGACAAACATGGTAAAAACAGGAAAGTTCATTTCCCTTTTTGTCCCAACCAGTTTAGAAATGACTTCCAATTCTGGCCTGTTCAGTTCCAGTTCCTTCTTTTCTGAAATATTTAGCCTTTATCTTTCTGTGGACTTTTTAAGTTGTCTTAACTGCAAAGTTTGCCTATTAAAATATTACAGGACAGAGAACCAAGCAGATAGAGGACATTTAAATAGGGAAAAATTTTGAAGAAAGGGACTGGGATAGTTAGTATGATGCAAATGATCTGAAGGGTTCCTTAAGCTCCATATAGCCCAACTGTCCCAGGGATCTGCAATCAACCATGGTGTCTGGGGAATGCTGGTCTGGCTAGGAGAGCCATACAAAAAGCCAGTAGTGCTTTTCTGTAGTGGATGCACCAGATCTTAGCAGCTGCCTTAACACAAAGCCTCTTGAGTTGCCTTCTGCATTTCTAGGAGAGCTCAGACTTTAGATGGAACACTCAACTGGGCCTAAATTTCTCTGCTGATAATAATCTGCATATCAAGAACTGCTACAGAGCCAGAAAGTGATTATATGGGAAGGGGTTGGGGAGCCCTGGCCATAATACTGTGCGATTACAAATGAAAGGAGATGGGACACCTGGGTGGCTCAGTCAGTTAAGCATCTGCCTCTTGATTTGGGCTCAGGTCATGATCTCACAGTTCATGGGATCAAGTCCCAACTCAGGCTCCATGCTGATAATGTAGGGCCTGGTTGGGATACTCTCTCCCTTCCTCTCTGCCCCTCCCCTGCTCACTCTCCCTCAAAATATATAAAATAAACATTTAAAAAAATTAAAGGGGACGGTTTATCCTGTGGGCTTTATCTTCTATTCTCTGAGCAATACCTTCTCAACTTTTGGGGCCATAAAGAGTCTACTCCTAACTCCTATTAGAGCTGTTATTCAACATTTATTTGCTGAGCATTTACTATGGGTCAGACCCTTTGAACTACACTGAGGTAAGTAAGAGTCATTCTCATCCCATACGGAGTAGAGTGGGACACAGAATGGCCAGGTTCACCTAAGTAAGTGACAAGGTGGGAATAAAAATACAGACTTCTAGATTCCCAGCCCAGGGTTCTTCTCTTTCTTTACAGATTGCTCTTAGGAGCTACCCCCTGCATAACTAGTAATGCTTCTCAGTTTGAATCTCTGCATGTGTCAATCTATGTCATTTTAGGTTTTCCATAGGCTGTCTCATATCCTAAATAGTAGCGAATCGATTTACTAAAGATATTTCCTGCTTCCAACCTTTTGATGAAACTGAAAGTAAAATCACACTACCATCTTTTTCACAAGAGAAGAAATTTTCATTCATTTATTCATTCAACAAATACATTTTAAGTATCAATCATGTGTCCAATACCATCCTAGGTACTTGGAAAGTGGAGGTGGGGAAGAAGATTGAATCTCTGACTTTTGGTGTATATAATATAGCAGGTTAGATAGAAAAAAATAATAAACATAATTTAAAAGTAGGTTGTTTGTAATATTCAAAGAGGTAACCACTATGGTTTTATTTTTGTTACTTGTCCCATTCCACCTTATTATCAGTTTGCTTTCTTTTTTTTAAATTTTTTTTAACATTTATTTATTATTTGAGAGAGAGAGAGAGAGAGACAGAATGTGAGTGGGGGAGGGGCAGAGAGAGAGGGAGACAAAGACTCCAAAACAGGCTCCAAGCTCTGAGCTGTCAGCACAGAGCCCAAAGCAGGGCTCAAACTCTTAAACCATGAGATCATGACCTGAGCTGAAATTAGTCCCTTAACTGACTGAGCCACCCAGGTGCCCCTAGGCAATTTGCTTTCAAAGAAACCTTTGCAAAATGCAAATCTCACAATGCTACTCCTCTGATTAAAAAACTCTAATTGTTCCCACGATCTTCAAAATAAAGCCTATGGTTCTGACCTCTGCTTAGCTCTCCAGCTGGGTTTTTTTTACAGATGCCTTTGCCACCTAGCTTCCGAGGTATACCATGCCCATGGACACATTATGCTGCTTAATGTGTTTCTAAGGATCTGAAAGAAGAATCTGTCACTCATTCCTCTGGGTCTGCATTATATTCTGTCCCTCATAAATCCTTTATAAAACTTGAAAATCTATACCACCCTGACTCAACTCCCACTTCCCTGTTACTCCCTAAAAGGCATGGATTATGTTTTATCTTTCTATACCTAGGATCTATACATAAAACATGTCTAATACATATGTGTTGATTGGGAAAACTAACAAATGTGTATGGTGCCTAATTGGCCAGTCTCACAATGTGGAAGATCTTCAATTTCTGGCCAATGAGGACCAGTAGACATCTCATTTCATAGGCTCTGTATATTAGTTAGGTCAAGGATGGTTTAAATGTGGCCTGTAGGCCAAATCTGACCTAACAACTGTTTTTGTAAATTGAGTTTTATTGGAACACAAACACGTGTATTCACATTAGTATCTATGGCAGCTTTCACCCTAAACAGCAGAGTGGAATAATTACAACAGAGACCACATGGCTTCTGGTATTTTACTTTTATATAATTATTTTTATTTACATATTTTTTTAAATATTTATTTTTTACTATTTTACATTTTTATTATGTACTATTTTACATTTTTACTTTTACTATTTACATAAATATTTACCTTCTGACTCCATATATAAAGTTTGCTGACCTCTAATACAGGCCATGCCAGACAGAGTTGGTTTGATCAAACTTCTAAAATATCTAAAATTAGTAAACTACTCCTTGGTTAGTTCAGAAATAGGTGTGGACCAGGCCTGTAGTCATTGGTTGTTGGGCAAATGAATCACAGACCAAAGGAGATTCACCAAAAGACACAGTGCTTCATGCAGCTCTTTTCTAAGGAAGATACTTTTTCCTTTCTGACAGGATTTATATGATTTTGTTCAACATTAGAGCTTGATGCCTTAAATGAATGATTCTTTAAAGAGACTGTACCAATGGCATATAAAAATATCATGGGCAGGCTTCAGTGCATTCAACCTGTACTTATTGAGCACCCACTACACAATAATCATGATGTATTATGAGGATAATACTTCTTGTACTAAGCTCAATATTTTAAAAAGTACTCCTGAACATTAGGTGAGCTTGGAAGTAGACTCTGAGATGGAGGTTTGCATCTAGGAAGTATATTAGATAATGCCTTTAGGACCGAAATCTATGGGGGATGGAAAGGGAGCAGATTTGGGGAATGGGAGAAATGAGCTGCAATACGTAACTGTAATGTAACAGGGAAACTGGAAGGTTACATGTTAGGAGGCTAGTCGTTATGCCTGTGCAGTGACTAGTCCTTGGAGGCATACTGCCTATGAGAAGGGGCCTCTCTGCAGTGAAGGGAAGTTCCAGGAAAGGACTGACAACTGAGGCCTAGGAGCTATGTAAAATAAGTCCTGAGAGGATCATGTAATCAGTGTGATCCTGTGTCACCAACATTCCACTGTTGTGCCTCACAGATTCCCTTTGTATAAATTCTGAGATTAGCTCTCAGATCCTTGGGGGTCTGTTTTTCTTGGTGCAAGGTTGTAAAATGAATGATAGTGGGGTTCTCACGTTCAGGCCATCATGTCTTTCTTAGGCCATGGCTGCTATATTTGTCCACTTACAAATAAAGTTAGGCAAAGGGGTGCCAAAAGAGGTCCAAGTGCAAAATATATTTTTCCCTGTATGCATTAGGTATTACCAGCCCCACTTCTTCCTGATTCATCAAGCTCAAATGTCCCTGACATAATGTTAATTCCTCTCCTTGCCTGCTGGTCCCCTGGCACAAGAAGCACAAAATACCCAGAGAGCAGCTGAAGCTCAATGTTCAAGGGAACTCTTGTTAAGATCCCTGGTGCAAGCTTGGGTCCTTAGGGAATCAGGACCTCTAAACCTCTAAACTTTCCTAAAGTTGTACAAAAAGAAAACACCAATTCCCTCAAATGGTTTTTTTGACACTAATGGGCCAATCCTTCTTTTACCTCTTGGTTCTCAGACCTATGTATTCTACCAGTGGGGACATGGCAATCATTGGCCACTATGGTCTTATCTCATTACCACAGTTTCACCCATTTTCTTTCTTTTTTAAAAAAAAAAATGTTTAAAAGTGCTTTTATTTATTTTTGAGAGGGAGAGAGAGAGAGAGAGAAGGGGAGGGGCAGAGAAAGAGAGAGACACAGAATCCAAAGCAGACATCCAAAGCTGACAGAATCCACGCTGTCAGCACAGAGCCTGACATGGTTCTAGAACTCACAAACCTTGAGATCATGAGATCACTCTGAGCCAAAGTCCGTCGCTTAACCAACAGAGCCACCTAGGTGCCCCTCACCCATTTTCTTTCTAAGCAGTAACATCCACACCCTGGCCTCTATTGTTTGGGGATCTTACCATCCCATTGCTATTAGTGAACATAATATCTAAATTCTCTGTCAGTCACAGTCTTTAGAGAGAGCAATCATGGAGTTCTGGTACCCTTCTTTCTAGTACATCTCTTATTGCTTTGAGACATGGAGCATCCTCTGGGTCCTCCCACTAAATATAACCAGCTGGTGAGTTTTCTACCCTTACATGGTACATCACACTCTAGCATGCTCATTTTTCTGAGACTTTTGATCCACCATATGCCATAGAACTTCTGGCATTTTTACCTTGCTTGATTCACATCATCACTTTCTCCAAGCTTCTAAGATCTAACCTAACAGCATGTTAACACGATCCCCGGGGGGGGGGGGGGGGGGCGGCTTGCCAGGTTGTGAAATCTTGAAGATTTAACACAGAAGAGTGCCTCTACATTGGTAAGTCCTCCCTTGTTCCACTTTGTGTTCCATCCCCCTGGATTCAGCTCCTTCAGAATCTACTCCCATATGTATGTTACTCTCCTATGGGTGCTTATTCCTCCCATATTTGGTTACAATTTCTGTAGTCTCCTACATTTTCTCAGCCAGTTTACCCAAATTTTGAATGAAAATATCATATGAAGTCTGCCTTTGAGGAAGGGAGTAGTAATCTTGGGAGAGGAGGCTCTTTTCATCCAAGGGCAATTACCTAGAGAGAGCTAACAGCTAGACACTATCAACCAGCAGAACTCCCAACATTTGGAGGAATTCGTTCTTCAGTAGCGAAGGGGCTGGTTCTGAGTGCACAATCCAATGTCCACTACGAGTGATTTTCCAACACCCTCCTCTATACCAAATGAAAGTAAGACCTGTCTCCTAGGAAGTTAGTTCCTGGCATCACCAAATCTAAAAGGTATAAAACTTCCTTATGGGAAAATTTTGCAATCAGACCATTTCAAGAGTAAGAGACTTTAGGCTCCATTCCATTCATAATAAGGAAACTCAAACCTGGATGTCAGATGACTTACCCAAAGCTCCCCCAAAGTGAGATGACATTTTGGACTGATCCCAATCCCTTCTAACAGCCAGCTAACTTTCAGTTTGCCTTTCTGTATCTTCCATACAATCTCAGAGGTGATATATAAATCTTGAAATAAAGATTCCTGGGCTCCCAAACCTCCATACAGTAAACTTCTTACACCAGGAATGGGGAGGGATTAAGTCACTCATCAACATGCAATTTACCAATGGACCAAGTACTGCAGACTAGTCTGACAGCTCAACCAGGTGTGTCAATGCCAGCCGCTGGTATGCAGGGTGCCAGCAAACTGCCCTGCAGGGGAAGTCCTCCAGTAAAAGCAGGAAGGAACTAGGAAGTAACCCTAGCCAATCTCATTTGACAGGGACAAAGGACTTGTCCCAAATCACACTGTGAATTGTGATAGAACTGAGGACAAAATAAGAGCTAGAAAATGTAAAGTCCTTTCCTCCAGGAGTTAATCATGAATGCTGGAGGGGGCACATCTAGCTTCTGTAAAGGGAGATAGTAGGAACCAAAGACACCCTAAAGCACACCTGCAGATAGAACTCAATGCTGTTTCCCACCAGCTAAAAGCCGCTCAGCAGGACAGACTAATAGTTGCTGGTGGTATCCTACCAGATGGAGGATGAAAGAGGAGACTAGATTAAGTTCAGTGATTCCCACTGACCCTATCCCAAGGGGTGTGTGTGCGTGTGCGTGTGCGTGTGTGTGATTACCAGAAGCCCAGACCTGCCTCTTTTCCCTAAGGCATTAGGTCTCATGTTCTCACATATAAGCCAGCCTAAATCAACCACCCACAGCAAAGTCCAGACTTTTTTACTTCATTCCCCAAGAATAGAAGGCTACCTTTAGGGTGACCCCAGGTTCATAGTCAGGTCTTGATTAATATACTTTAGGGAGGGACAGAAGTATGACATGCTTATAGGAAATCTCTGCATACAAATAAAGCTTTAAGTCCCCAGGATGGGGTAAGATTTAAAACCAAGATCTTGATGAGAAACTTTGAGGAAAAGACCTAGAGCTTGGGTGGGTCAAGGTTGCTGGCTTCAGTTTTCTGAAGAGGAGCCATGGTGACCTGTATATGTCTCCAAAGA
Organism: Panthera pardus; assembly: GCF_024362965.1. NCBI lineage: Eukaryota > Metazoa > Chordata > Mammalia > Carnivora > Felidae > Panthera > Panthera pardus. The sequence continues at coordinate 24,481,416 of NW_026526832.1, forward strand.
ACAGGAGTTAGAGTGGGGCAGCTCCCAGCAATTCCTAACCTGTGGCATCCTAATATCCCAAGCTATTTAGCATTGCTGAATGGCACAGTCTGTCCTTGGAAGTAAGTAGTGAGTTTCTGAACCCTTCAAGTGTTCAGAACCATGTGTCAGTAACACTGCCGGTGGGGTTTCTAAATTGGGAGGAAGTCTTGAAGACGTAGATGCTAAGGTACTCCCCAACAAGAGATTCCTCCACACTGTCTGCCCTGGTGGAGAAGCAGAGGGCAGAGATGTGGCCCTTATAAATAATGCAAACTTACTTGGACTTCAGCTATTATAAACATAATGTTCTCTATCTTGACCTGTGACTGGCATCTACCTGGGCAGCACTGAGCTGACACTCAATCTTCTGGGCCCCTGCTAACAAAGGCCCAGAATTATGGCTCTATCCCAATCACAACATCTATACCAGTCCTCCCCCAGTCAGGAAGACTGCTGACTATCAATTTCCCTACATATAACCCTAAAAGTGACCCCCAAGTGACCAACATTTTCTGTGATTTTAATGTATTCATTTACAGCAATTTAAATGACCACTGTGTTCTCTCCTCTCTCTCTCTCTCTCTCTCTCTCTCACACACATACTGTGACATGAGCAAATAAAACAGAGAATTCAGAGATCATATTTCAAAAAAATAGTATGTCCTGGCTTCTGCTGATAGTAGTCATTTTAAGCACTAGATACATATGAAGAGGAAGAACCAAGTAATCATCTGGGGATATTCCAGAGTCTAATAATGCCCCTGTTAGACACTCTCAGAGGGGAGAGCTGATTCAACCAGGAACCCAAACCACTCTAACTCCCACTTCTCACTTGCAGGGGAACTACTTAAAAAAACAAAAACCAAAAAATTAGCCAGTCATTCCTAAACATGAAAGCAATTCAAACAAAAACCTCATTCATTAAGTGCTGAAAGATAGGTTCCTGGCAGTGTGAAAATTGGGTTTACAAGGAAGGGATAAAGAAAAGACCAGAGTTTGGAAGATAACAAAATCCCAGGTGTTTACCGAGGTCTCTCTCCCATATCCAGTGCCTTGGTTTTGAGAAATGAGCTAAGCCACTCCATGGAGCTGCTGCCTCAGCATCCATTTTGTGTGGCCAAGTGGCCTGCGGGGACCTTACACGGACACTAGCCCTTCACGCAAGCACATGCCCTGTGCTGCAGAGTCATAACAAATGTAAATTCATAATGGGACTTCCCCAATAGCCCCGTGAGCAACAGTCCCCCTGCCTGTCTGTTTATCGTATGGGCGCCCTAACTAGAAATCCCGTGGGGCTTACCAGTAACACATACTTTTTGGTTTAAATTGACCAATCCAGCCCTAGCCTGGGAACCTCAAAGCGCTCCACCCACAGACTATAATAAAGGCATGAGCCCAGGCCCTCCCAATCTCTCTCTCTCTCTCTCTCTCTCTCTCTCTCTCTCTCTGTGTCTCTCTCTCTCTCTCTGCACTCTTCCTTGACCTCCTTATGTGGCCCCTCGAGGCCTGCCAGTTTCTTTTTTATAGCACCTGCGAGTAATCAACTTCTCTATTTCAATTTCTCTTGTGGTCCATCGTTGAACTGAGGGTCACCATCCAGCACCCTGTGCTCCACTCGACAAATGTTAATTTAACACACTCATAACCCTCACGAAAGGAGCTGAAAGTGAATGCAGTTGGGACCCAGAGTCACCTGCAGCTCAGTGTTCCCAGGCCCAGAAGATAAGAAGCATCTGCCGCAGGCAGCCTGGCACCCAGTCTGGCAGTTTTATAGAATTATGGCTACTTCTCTAGAGTCATAAAACACTGTGAAGGACTCTAAGAAGCTCAGGGCAATTCTCTCATTTGACAAATAAGGAAACTGCTTAGAGTTGTATGACATCCTGCCAACATTCCTAAGGGAGTAATTGGCAGAACACGACTGGATCCCATTTTTTCTGACCCCAAGGTCAGTCATTTAATCCATCACAGCACACCATCTCTCTCGGTGTCACTTTGGGGAGAGCTGCCGATTTAGACAGCATTCTACAGTAAAGCCAGAATTAAATGTATCTATCACCATCATGCCTCCCCTTCTACGACCCTCTCCCATGTACAGAACCAGCAGGACTAGCTCTGCCTTCCAGCTGCTTCCACGCTCCCTGAAGTTCCTCAGAGGCTGGCTCCTCCATGGAAGACTTGCTTCCCCTCCCTCCAGTTTTCAGGAACACATATTTCTTGAAGGGAATTGACCTAGGCCAGGTGGCTCTAGTAATTCTCATTTAGATGGGTGCTTTTCTGAGCTTAAGCTTCCCCAGAACTTGTTAACACAAATGCATCTCTGTGGGTAAAATGTAGAGCAATTTTTGAGCAAGGCACTTTCCCTTGGCCCTCGCCAATTCCACACTATTCCCAAATCATAGTGCTCCAGGGTGTGACCCTTCTAAATTCCTTTCTGCAGTACAAAGCATCTCTGAGGACACAAGTGCCACCAAACAGGAAACCTGACTGAAAGGGGCCTTTTGAAGCCCACTTCTGCCACCACCAGCATTGCCCGGGTGCAGCCAGGAGCCAAGGAAAAGGAGTAATCAACCCAACCTCCCAGGAGGCGACTGCACAGCAGTCCTGTCTAGAAAAGAAAAAATGTCATTACTGCCCACAGGAGAGTGTAATGACCCAAATTATGGCCTGTCAGATGAGGCAGTGCCTGCCCCAGGGAGGCCACTACAGCAAGCACGGCTCACAGAGCAGGTAGGAAAGAGAAATGTGTTCCTGAGAAGCCTCAGGGAGTGAGGACTTTGGCTTCAGACTCCAGCTTTCACACTCCAAGCCTATGCGAAGCTTCCTGGGAGATGGCATCAGGGCATCCTGGGCTGGGTGAAGGGAGGAGGTGGAAGGGTCCCATACCAAGTTACTCTTTAAACAAGGCCGTGATATCAGTAACCATCGTTTTCATCGGAAGTCTTAAAGACTCTTTCTACAGACTGTAATTTTGGAGAATTTTTATGGAGGATGGAATGGTATAAATAAAATCCCTGCTAAAATGGTAAGGAGTAGAGGTCATAGAAATCACACTCACACTAGGGACAGTGTCATCTCCGGGCAGCCTTGGGTAAGGTGTTTTCCTCCCTCAGCCTCATTTTCCTCACAAGAGGACTTCATATAATGGCTGAGGATTGGGCATTCATTCGTCCAAAAAGTATTTTTTGAGCATCTATTCCATGTTGGAATACCCTCTAACAAGCAACTGTTAGTAATAGCTGTAGCAGTAATAGTAGTTATTATTGCAGTTGTAGAAACTATAGAAGAGTAGTAGGAATAAGCATTGAATAAGTACCAGACACAGGTGCATAAATTTTGCATTATGAACTCCTTTCAGACTCCTAACAACCCTATGAGGGAGGTCCTAATGGTACCTTGTTTTTCATACTTGAGTCAATTCACAAGGTAAGTAACTTAATCAACAGCCATAACCACACCTTCAAATAACTTACATCTTATGGAGATAAAAGCTGATAAGGAGATCATTGTACAATTACAATGGCATATACCAGATTAAAATTTAGGAAGAAAGCTGGAAAGAGACCTTAAAGTGGTCATAGATAGCACTGACGCTAGGGCTGAGAGACGAAAAAGCACATGGGGTGTCTGGGTGGCTCAGTCGGTTAAGTGTCCAACTCCTGATTTTGGCTCAGACCATGATGTCACAGTGCATGATACAGAGCCCTGCCTCGGACTCTGTGCTGACAGCACGGAGCCTGCTTGGGAATTCTTTCTTTCTCCCTGTCTCTCTCTATCCCTCACCTGCCCACATGTGCTTTCTCTCTCTGTCTCTCAGTAAACAAACAAACAAACAAATAAATAAAACAAACAAACAAACAAACATTTTCAAAAAAGAAAGAAAAAGCACCAACTCTGAGAGAAGCATGGAATGAGGTAAGGAAACAGCTCACACACTGTCGAGTGCATGTTAGTTGTTTAGTAATGCTTGTGTCACCTCCCTTATCGATCTCTGTGATAGAAACTTGACAGGAATATCCACAAAAATGTTTATAATCATGGTGAAGATAACCATATGCCTAAGACTGAAGAAGAAAGTGATGAAAATCAGAGTAGATTTGACCTTTGAGCCCGAGAGCCTACCTGAATATATAAAACCAAAGGTTATTGCAGTCCCAGGAAAACTAAGGAATATCCTATTACTCACCCAAAGAGAAGGACCCCACAAAAAGTTTGGCCTGGCATTGTGACAGGAGATCATGTCGATGGACTTGGCTAATGACAAGGAATTTAAGAAATTTGCTCTACAAAGACTTAGAGATCTTAACTCTATAACAATTGGGATGGATGGATGAGTGGGTGGGTGGATGGGAGAATGGATGGCCCATCCGACATTTCTAAGTGACTTATTCCAATCATCACCTTCCTATTAAGGAACAACCAATTTGTCTTGACAGTAGCTAGGCTTAGAGTTTAATAAATACCTTTTCTAGCACTCAGACAAGGGACCTATTAGGCTAGTAATGGAAGCTACCCTTTCAAACCAGCTATTTGTGGCAAAATGACTGTTCAATATATTTTGAAGCTCCTTGATAACCCATCTAGTGCATCTTCCATATTCTGTGGAGGCCCCAGGAAATACTTCAGGAGATGAGGGGAAAACTAAGATGGGGTTACAAGTTACCAGAAGAGCGGATCCACTTTTATGTGTTTTATATGCTGAGGTTGTATCTAAAAATTTTTTTGAAGTAACCTATTTATTGCTAAGTCATGGATCCAATGTAAGTTAATATAAAGAGTCTCCCCTTTAAGGTACATCTGTGGAAAGTGGGTGACAATAAACCTATAATTAAAAGAACATTAAAAAGCTTGGTTATTTTAAGGATTCCACAATAAATTTATAAGAAATATCAAAAGCAGATGATGTTTTTGGTAATTAAATAAAAAGTTTCAGAATATTTTAAAAACAAGCCAGTATTTTTATAGATTTCTCCTACAATCTTGTTTACACGTTGAAATCACTTCAAATTCTATGAAAAAATTTCTTTTCTTTTTATCAAATAAAGAGGTTTATGAATGAGAGACCTAAGAGTTTTAGAGAAGAGAAATAGGGCTTTTCTATTTGATGTACGGGCTGGTAAGTGGGACAGGGCATGGGCTGAATTAATAGAGGTATATATTGCAAGTTAAAGGAGGTACATTTTAGGTACATTTTAGGTACATTTTAAGAAGAATATTAGTAACCTAGAACGCTCCCCCAAAATAATCAAAATATTAAAGAATTTTAAAACTGTGACATATAAGAAAATGTTGATAGACCTAGAAATTTAAGGATTATAAAAGAAGAATTAAAGAGAAATGTGATGATTATCTTGATGTATTCAAACCTGTTCTTTGCCTGAAGTGAGGAGACCAAGGAATAATGAGAGAAGGAATAAAACCTCAGATCCAAAAGACTTTGCCAGTAAGGGAATTGTGTGTTTCCTTTGGTAAAAGGGTCTGGGAAAAAGACAACAAAGAAAACCTTAGGCATGATGCAGGAAATCATGGCAATGGGTAAGAGGTTGACTACCAAGTGGACCCCAACATGCCAGTGTAAATTCACTGCTGGCCTTTCTCATAAAAACCATTCAGAGTTTGTTTTAAACATAAGGAATCCAAATGGAGCCAAGCAATGTGGGCTTCATGCTGAAGGGAGGGTACATAACCTGACTTGGAATATCAGAGACCGAGTGGAGAGAGGAGATACTGGCACAAGGGAAGGTGATAGAGGGTGGATGTGGAGGCAGCCCGATGTCGCAGTCCAAGTGGGGCAAGACCGATACCTCCGCAGGGAAAACAGTAGCCATGGCAGCCCAGTTAGGGTGTCAGAGCCTGTGCAGGGTGAAGAGCTGTGCAGACGGCAGTAACAACAGCCTGGAACCTGGTGTTAGAGCCCAGAAAGGGTGAGGAAAACATCTGTGCATCCTGGAAAAAGGTATCAGAGCCTGGTTGGCTGAGGCATGTGTTCCACAAGAACAGAGGGGCAGTGGCAGCAGCTTAGCCTGGAATGGAGGACCACAGTGAGAAGCGTCCTTGCAGGGGCATGCCTATGGAGGCAGTGTGGTGGGAGGTAGTAAAGACCACCAGGGCGGGGGGGGGGGGGGGGGGGGAGGGGGGCGGGAGGGCTACTGCACCGGGGGCAGGGCATGGAACTATGGGACTATGGTGCAGGGACAGGACACTTGCTGCATACTGGGGGAATTCTTCAAATAAGTAAGTATATAAAGGATCACGGGAGGGACAGGCTTCTCACACCTGGGGAATGAAATTACAAATGAGAAAAGGAAAAAGAATAACTATAATTAACCCAGATTTTACCAGATATGTTAACTAACTAGAATTTAAATAAAACTTGAAAAAAATAAATGAAGGGCTCTTTATACGAAAAAAAGGAAAATAAATTTAAACAAATAAAATAATAACTAGCCCAGAAGTGTCCAATTCTAATTGGAGTTTGAGGTATGAATTTGTGGTTTTCAACATATATGTATATTGGATCATACAGAGAAATTGGTACAGACGTGTGTATATACATGCATACATTCCCCAGCTCTGCCCACTGAGAACTGGCAGCAGTGACGCTCAATAACGAAGAATGCACCTAGCACTGAGATCCTGGTATCTAAACATCTTGTGCCACTAAAAGAAACCAGAACCCCTTGGAGAAATAGCTGAAGCTAGGGCTGGATCAGGGAAAGTACAAGATGAGACTGGGTACTCTTTTTGTGCCAGAAAATAAGGAGCCCAATGAATAATGAGAACACATAAGACAGACACAGGAGCCAGCTCAAAGGAGCCCTTTCCACCTAAACCTAGGACAATTTAAGTATCAAAACAAATAAAGTAGCAGATTATAACCCAATAAATAAAAGAGAAATTCATGAGTCAATCCTGTTCTAGATAAATAAATGGAGAGAAGAGAAAGGTTTTCATTACAATACAATGCCAATGGAGAAAATATAGAAAGAATGATGCTGTTTGAAAATCACCATACAGAAACCATCATAGCATTAATGAATTCAGCCAAGAAACACCAATGGGCACTAAAACTAGTACATGAGAGTGTGATGAGTCATGTGCTAGCTTAAGAATACCTCTCCTCAAAATACTTACTGGTTATAAAGGAAAGAAGAGTAAGTTTATAGTGGAAAAGCCTGGCAGCCATCACCTTAGTCAATAATCACGGCTAAGATCACCAACAGCAGGACAAATGGAAATTGTATAACACCTGGCGAAATGTAGTGAGAAGTATAGCATTGCTTAAGTGACATTTCTGCAGTAATAATAATAATAATAATAATAATAATAATAATAATGATACATAACCTAAAGTTAATCATGGAGAAATTTCAGAGAAATCCACACTGAGGGACAGTCTACAAAATAACTGGTCTGTGATCTACAAAAGTGTCAAGGTCATGAAAGTTAAGGGAAGTCTGAAGAGCTGCTTCAGATTAAAGGAAACTAAAATAGACGAGACAATTAAATTTAATTTATTATCCTGGATTGAATGCTTTTCCTCTAAATGACATTACAGCAAGAATTGGAAAAAGCTCAAATGGTGTCAGATGATTAGATATTAGTAATAAATAAGTCTTAACTTCCTTATGTTAATGGTTGCATTGTTGTTATAGAAAAAAAAATGTCTTCAACTGTAGGAGACATAGACTAAAGTTTTCTGGGAGTGACAGGGCTGTATATGAGCAATTTATTCTCAAATAATCCAGTGTATATACCAAGGGAGGAGTGCTTTTTAATATTTTTGAAACTAGTTTGTAAACTTGAAATTGCATCAAAATTTAAAAATGGAAATTCCTGGGCCTCATTATATACCTACTGAAGAATGTGAATTTATGGCAGTAAGGTACAGGGAAATACATGCTAAAAGCTATCCGTATTATTCATTGCCAGGTTTGGAAACCACTGGACTAGATCAGTGCTTTTTAAACTTTAGCGTGCAAACAAGTCACTCAGGGACCTTGCTGAAATTCAGATTCTGATTCAGTAGTTCCGGAATGGGGTCTGAGATCCTGCATTTCTAAAATTCTCTCGGGTGATGCCAATGCACTAGACCACAACTGAACTTTGAGTACAGAACTAGATGATCTTTGAGAGCATACCGCCCCTGCAAAATCTATGAGACCAGGATTCTTCTTCCAGCCTTCGAGGAACTTGTGTGGCAAAAGAATGAATAAATCTGAATGTATCTACATGAACTACCTGTCAAACTGGCAATGGACTTCGTATTTGTGGATAATGTTGCTTGATCTAACAAAAGAAAAATCTTGCCCCCAGAGAACATTCTTTCAGGCTCCAGGCATGTAACAATAAGAAGCTTTTACTTTTTTTTTTTTTTTTGCCAACAAGATCAAAATCTAGGCAATGATATATGTCATCAGAAGTCTAGAGACTCAAAGAAAAAATATGGAAACTTATTTGGATAATATCCCACTACCTTTTATTTCAACAGTTGCTTGTAGCTGAAGAAAAAAAAATGTTTTTAATTTTATTTTCTTCAAAGCACAGAGGGGGAAAAGACCTAGAAGTCCATGCCAAAGGTGACTGCCATGTTACTTGGTGAGCATTCGGTTCCCCTTTTCATCTATATCAAATCCCAACAAACTGATTTGTTTACCACCTTTGTATAGAATAGTCACTATTGAGTGCCAGCATGCGCCTCACAATGAATGAAGCGCATTGACCGGGTTTAATCTTTTTTTATATTTTTTCATTGGCAAAAAATGGGCAATTTCTGTCATGACTTTCCTGTATATTATACTAGGTTCACAATTTTATGCTTTTTCCACATGTGGATGTGTCCGCAAAACAATTACAATATATAGTAATGTTTATGTGTATTTTAAAGATTCACGTAAATGCTAACATCATGTACCTATCTTTTTGCAACTTGCTTTTTGCAACTTGCTATTTTCACTCATTTTAAGGTGTTTAGATCTTTAAAGATAGCCAGGCAGATAGACAGATGGAAGTATTCCATTCTATAAACATTATACCTGTGATCTATGGACCATTAATTTGCATCGAGTTTTTCACTATGCAAGCAATGCTATAATGAGCATCTTTACACATGCTTCCTACTTGCTTCACATGTGAAGAGCTTCCCCAGTTATGTAACTAGAAGCCAAATTGTTGGGTCAGAGGATATATGCATTGGCAAATGTGCTAGATAACATCAAATGTTCTTCCAAAGCAATTTAGCCAATTTACACTCCCCCTAGCAGTCTAAAGGAGTCCTCACATCCCCGCATACATGCTAACACTTCAGATTCTCACCTCTTATTTAAAGGTTTGGCTGATCTATTGGTTGTAAAATGGTACTTTAAATAAATGGTATTTTAAATTATATTTACCTGATTATCAGCAAGAATGTCTATCTTTCCCTAGTTGGGTTTCTTCTCTTATGCACTACCCATTTTTATCCTTTGCCTACATTTATTAGGTTGTCTTTTATTTCATGACTTGTAGAAGTTTAAAAATACATTCTAGAATGTCAGTTACATGTGTTGCAAATATCTTCTCCTGGTCTGTTATTTCACATGCAGAAGTTATAAATTTTGAGTATTTCCCTTTGTATCTTGAACATGTGGGGTTTTGCTTAAGAAATATTTTTCTTCCCTCAAAGTCATAGAAATGTTCGCAAATATTTCTTCTAAGAGTTTTAAACTCATCTTTTATCCTTTTAGTCTTTAATCTACCTGAGATTTATTTTGTTTATAAGAGATAGACATGTAGTTTATTTTTATTTTCATGTGGAAAGCCAACTGTTCCAACCCCAAATCATTTTCCTTCCCCATCAACTTGTAAGGGCTCCTTTGTTATTTACCAAATTCCCATAGAAGCTTCAGTCTGTTTCTGGTCTTTCCATCCTGTTCCACTCATCTATTTCCTTTCCTCTGTGCTGATGCTGCACTATTTTAACTACTACAGCTTTCTAAAATATTTACTAGTGCAAGGCCCATCAATAAGTTCTTTTACCAGTCTAGTCAGAGATGATTTTTTTAATTTTTTAAACTTCCTTTGTGACTTATGCATAGTTAATTTTCATGAAGGTTCTATATGCCTTGAAAAAAGTACATATTCTCTAGGTCTATCTATAACATCAAACTTGGTATTCATATTATTATAATATTCTAAATCTGTTCTAAATTTTTTATTTTTTTATGATTGAAAGCTATGTTGATAAATACATATAACTGTTGTCCATTTATTTCTCTGAGATATTCCCTTTTCGTTACGAAATGTTCTTATCCTTATTGTGCTTTTCATCTTAAATTCTTTTTTTGTAAAACTTTTTTTTTTTTACTTTTTAAGTATTTTGTTCTTTTTCTGTGTAATCAAGTTTTTTTATCCCACTTTTTAAATCTATTGGCTTTGAAGTTATTCACTGCTCTTCCCTCGGAGTTTACCCTTGTATTTTAGCACACACATTTAGTTTACAGAAGTTTAAATTTCCAAGGTATTTATATCAACATTGTTTTTGAAAACTCATTACAATATCATTCCATATCATTACTTTTTATAGTTACCATGTATAACATTATCAATGTGTAACCAACTGAATGTATGTCTCAGTACTCCTCTCTCCCCATCTGCCTCTCAATCTCCCTACTGCCTCACCCTAGAATGGATGCATTCTGCTGTATTCCGGCTTCCAGTGGCAAGTTCTCAAGTTAAGGACACAAGACCACAAGTGTCTCACTTTCTTCCCCACTATAACAACAGATATGAAGCAGGAAATCCAGATAAAAGCATCTACTTGGAATGTCTGGCCACCCTATGGTATAGACTAGAAGGGAAATACTAGAAGGTACAATTTATAGCTGTCTATCTATTCCATATTTAAATTAAGACCTATGGGTAATAAAGTTGACATGTTAGTCTCCATTTCTCTGATTTTTTCAGCTATTTTCTTAATTGGTTCTAAACTGAGACAAAGAAAAAAATAGATAATAAAATTGTAAGCCTGGCCTCTGAACCTGCATGTTGCACAAAGAAATACAGATAGCAAAGTTTTGTCAGTTCACTATCTCCATGACACAAGCCACATTTCCTAACCAGGGTGTTGAAATTGAAACTATGCCCTAGAGGGTTAATGAGATTGAAACTATCAGGAAATTTAAAGCTTGTTTTTCAGAGACTTCTTTCTCCCTGATCAGCTATTGTTTATTTTCAGACCCCACTAAAAAATTCACTAGCTGTCTCTGCAGAAGCCTGGATGCAAGGTCAATTGATATGGCTCCAGTCTATGAACAAACAAGGCCCTACATTCCTTAGCCCCATACAGATTATATGGGATCTCAGATGATGCCCAGGGCCCCTTCTCCTTGTTCTAAGATAACTTCCTTCTGACATTATGTCTCCACCCCAAAGTAAACACGGGACAAAGTATATTTGCTTAATGCATATGCTTCATCTTTCCTCAAGAGCAGTCATAAGGTTACTCACCCCCCTTTTCATCAATATGCATGTAATTTCAATTCCTTTGATTATAAAAAACCTTGCTCTTTTCACCTTTGGGAAGGCAGATTTGAGGCTTGCCCTCTCTTTTCCTCATTTGGCTGCCTCTTGAATAAACCCTTTCCTTGCTGCATGCTCGATATCTCAGTGATTATCTTTGCTGCACATCAGGCAGACAGACTAGGGTTTGGTTACAGATCTCTAAGATGCTCTTTGGGTGATACTGAAACCAAAAAGGGAAATTAAAGGGAACAGAACACCAGTTTGCATTCCCACCAACAGTCCAGGAGGGTTCCCTTTCTCTACATCCTCCTACAATTCAGCAATTATACTACAAGAGTATTTACCCAAAGAATACAAAAATACTGATTCAAAGGAGCACATGCACCTATGTTTACAGCAGCATTATCAACAATAGCCAAATTATGGGAAGAGCCCAAGAGTCCATCAACTGATTAATGGATAAAGAAGATATGGTATATATACAATGGAATATTACTCAGCCATCAAGAAAAGTGAAATTTTGCCATTTGCAACGACATGGATAGAGCTAGAGAATATGATGCCAGGCAAAATAAGTAAGTCAGAGAAAGACAAATACCATATAGTTTCACTCATATGTGGAATTCAAGAAAAAAAAATGATCATAGGAGAGAAAGAGAGAGAGAAACCAAGAAACAGATCCTTTTAAAAAATTTTTTATGTTTATTTATTTTTGGTAGAGACAGAGTGTGAGTGGGGGAGGGCAGAGAGAGAGAGAGGGAGACACAGAATCCAAAGTCGGCTCCAGGTTCTAAGCTCTCTACACAGAGCCTGACATGGGGCTTGAACTCATGAACCATGAGATCATGACCTGAACCGAACTCAGACACATAACCAACTGAGTCACCCAGGTGCTCCCCGCCATCAAAGAAGAAACAGATTCTTAACTACAGACAACAAACTGATGGTTATCAGAGGAGAGGTAGGCATGGGGATGGGTTAAATAGGTGATGGGGATTAAGGAGTGCACTTGTAGTGAGCATTGGGTAATGTATGGAAGTGATGGATTGTACATCTAAAACTAGTATATACATATACTATGATCGTGTTAACTGGAATTTAAATAAAAACTCAAAAAAATAATGGAAAAAATAAATAAAAGGAACAGAACAGAGACAAAGACGACATCAAAAGAAAGGTTCACTTTGCCTCTGGTATTGGATCATTAATGTTGAAAAATCCAGCTCTAGAGGAGTCCAAGGTCCTTAACTAAGTAATTGTTTGATTGCCTAGTTCAAGTCAAGTTTTTTGTTCTTGTTGTTTTGTGGCTGGGGAGGATGGCCAATGGTTTCTTCCTGAAGATGCCCCCAGTTCCCTAGGAGAGCTTCCTTTGGAAAGCTCTCAATAGCTCTTGCCTCATTGACTGAAGTGGAAAACACACTTGGAGCATTGGTCCCACATCAGGGATGTTCCAGGACCTCTACAGGGCTGTCTTTAATGCTATGGTATTTCGAGCCAAAACAGTGGAAGGCAAGGCAAGATGACCCACCATTCTCGTGTCAAGACCTTGCCAACCAGCTTCCTTCTCACCTCCAGACAGCTTGACTTCAGCCTCATCTCTGCAGCAACTCCTCATAATTTCCCACTCACTGCACAGGTGTTGAAGCAGGATGTAGTGTGGACAAGCTCCACAAAGAGCTAATATTTGAGAAAGGCATGGAATAGCAAGGAAACTGGTCAGGTACGGTAAGACCAAAAGGCACAAAGAATGTTCAGTGGCCACTGGGTAGGCATTCTTGTCCTGGGCAGGTATTTTGAATAAGGAAGAACTGGATGATTGTTTTGACCATATATTTCTGTGTGTTCAGAATAGCACATTATTATTTATTATATTACAAATAGTCAAATTACATAATCATCCTATATCCTGCCACTCTGTTGTTTAAGTTTGAACAAATTGTGTCCACTACAGAAAGTCTTACATAAGGACAAAGTTTTCAAGGAATGTATTCAAATATTTCTAAAATGCAGAAAGTACCTGAATCATTTCTTTCTCTAGTTGTGTAGGTTCATTCTTAGCTAATATTTATAAAGAACTTACACATGATACATGTTTTAGAATTCACAGTAGCGAGAGAACAGGTTTGTATTTAACTAGCTCATTGTGAACAGTCCTGTTCACCCTCGTTAATGTGCTACAGCATTTTAAGTAAAATGGCGCTGCAGAGAAGGCAGGGTGGGCTTTTCCCATGTTTGCCAAAGGGAGCCCCAGCCTACACCAGAGGAGTTCTGGGCATGGATGGAACACTGAAAAAAAGCCATGTGTGAGACAAGCCAATGTTAAGTGAAATGGCTGTGTGGAGAGTCCCATCAGCTCCTCTGCAAATGGACAAGTCATAAACCTGCCTAATGACTTGGAAACTTAAAATTGCCCCTTTCATTTTAAAGAATTTTTAATGTTGTCCTCTCCAATGGGCACCATTAACAAAGAAACCCTCCATTCCTCCACATGGTTTCTCTGGTAGGCAAGTGTGTTTTCAGTAAGACCAGAGGGGAAAAGAACTCTCAGTGGGGGAAAGATCTGTGTGGAGAGAGGAACACTTGCTAATTTCTCCAACCCACCCAACCCATTGAGGCGAGGAGACTGCAGGGTGTGCAAACCACAGAGAAAGTAGAATTTATCTCAGCTGTGATTGCATCTTCCAACCATTTTAATCTCTTTCTTTTGACACTGTATAATAATACTTTCTTCAAGGAACGTTCTTTAATCTTATAATTTGAAAACAAATTCTATTTCAGCTGTCCTTACAGTAGGCGACCTTTAATGGCTTTGCTATAGGTAAAACTCTGTCATTATGTTCTGCCTCCCTGCTCAGCTTTCTGGATATCAAATTGCTCAGATGCTGCAGTTTTTGTCAGTGATAATATTGCCCTTTCAAAATTTCTCTGTAAGCAGCCTGAAAGGATTCATTCGGAGCAGTGGTTTCATTAATTTATTTAAATGCATTTCTCAAACAAAGTAGGTTAGTTGTTTCGAAATGTCAGGGTCCAGGAGCAGATATGAAAATAATCTGCAAAATACAATTGTCCAGGTTTTCCAAGGGAAGGAAAGAAAGCAGGCACTTATGAAGGAAGCCAACTGATGACTGGCTGTGTGCCTTTCCCAAAGGCCCCAGCAGTCCTCCTCAACATCAGCAGCATTCACTCTAGGCTCTGTGTGGGGATCATGCTTACAAAGTGGTTTTTGTTGTAGATGACAGTCAGCACTAATCTTTCAAATATGACTTGCTCCTCCCTTAAGAGAGTTGTTTGAAGGCAGATAGTTTTAGCTTACTTAGCAAAGTGTCTGAGCTCCTTAGATGGGAACCAGGATGGAATGACTCCCATGCGCTTGACTGGGTAAACTGGGGCCTAGGAAGCATCAGGTTAGAGCGAACAGACAGCTCTGGACCAGGCAGGAGAAATGAAAAAAACATGTGTTGGAAATCTGCATGAAATGTGAACAAGCAGTTTGGAAATACTAGCTGGTATATGTCATTTAAGGAAGAATAAAACATCTTCAAACAAAGCTCTTATCACTCTGGATTTTAAATCACCCAGATGTTTTAGCTTTTTTTTTTTTTCAATCCTGGCTAAAAAAGCGATGACTCCCCATTGTTTACTGAATAATATCTAATCTTCTAAGCATGACACTCAAGACCCTCTGCAAGCTGGCATCAGTTTGTCTTTGAAATTGTAATTCCTTACCATTGCACACCCACTCCACACACATATACACCCTTCATATACTCCAGTGAAACTAGACACACCTCCGTTTACTAAACATACCAGGCATTTTACCCACCTTTATCCTCCACTGACAGCTTCAGACCCCTTCTCCTCTCAGGCATCCTGTCAGCCTCTTTGATTCTTCAAAGCCCAGCACAAATGCCTGAAAACTCACCCCATGCTGCAAGGAAGATCTCAGCCTTCTAGATTTTCATGACAGTCTGTAACTCTTTTAAGACTCCCAGTACAATGGACTGACTCTATAGTGTTCTCCATCCACACTGCACATGCCTTCCAGAGGATGAACCCCCAGAAGACAAGACCAGCCGTCCTGCCTCCACTCCAGTGGTTCTCAACCCTGCTGCACACCTCAGTCACCTGGGGAGCTATGTAGAAACACCATCTCTGGGTCTGTACCCCAGACACTTTTGGGGTCTGGGCACAGTATTTTTTTAACCCTCTTAAACATTTCTAGGGTACAGTTCAGTAGTTTTAAGTATATTTATATTGTTGTATAACCAATATCCAGAACATTCTTGTAAAACTTGAACTCTATATCCGTTAAATAACAACCCCCCAAACCCCCCTACTCCCTGGATGTGAGGTGACAGCTCATTGTTTGACTTGCATTTCTCTAATTTCTCTAATGAGTGATACTGGGCATCTTTTCATATGCTTGGTCACCATCTGTGTATCTTTGTAGAAATGTCTATTCAAGTCCTTTGCCCATATTTTAATAAGGATACTTTTATTGCTGTTAAGTTGTATGATTTCTTTATACATTTTGCATATTAGCCCCCCAACCAATGTGCAACTTGTAAATGTTTTCTCTCATTCTGTAGTCTGCCTTTTCACTATATTGGTTGTTCCCTTTGATGCACAGAAGTTTTTAAGTTTGAAATAGCTCCATTTATCTTATCTCACTTTTGTTGAATATACTTCTGGTGTCACATCCAAGAAATTGTTTTGAAACACAATGTCACGAAGCTTTCCCTCAGTTTTCTTTTAGGAGTAAAGTTTGAAGTCTTGTGTGTAAGTCTTTTTACCATTTTTAGTTAAATTTTTATATACGGTATAAGATAAGGGTCCAACTTCATACTTTGGCATGTGGATCTCCAGTTTTGCCAACATCATTTGTTGAAGAGACTGTTCTTTTCTCATTGAGTGCGCTTGGCATCCTTGTTAAACATCACTTCACCAAACACACCAGGGTTTATTTCTGGGCCCTCTATTCTATTACACTGGTGTATGTGTCTATCTTTATACCAGTATCACACTGTTTTAATTACCACAACTTTGTAATGTATTTTTGAAATCAGGGAGTATGAAACCTCCAACTTTGTTTTTCTTTTTCAAGATTCGTTTGGCTATTCTGGGTCCCTTGAAATTCCATAAGAATTTCATTAAAAATTTCTCTATTAATGCAAAAATGTCATAGGGGTTTTGATGAAGATTGCATTGAATCTGTAAATTGCTTTGAGTTCCATTCTCTCTCAAAGTCATCTACAGATTCTATTTTATTAGAAGCTCCTCAGGAGTTTTCAATGCTTAATCATGGCTGAGAAACACCACCTGCCCTCTACAGTGGTTAACACAAAGCCTTGCAAATAGTCATTTAATGAGAATTTGCTTTAACTTATTAACCAGTTATTCAGCATGTATTTTGTAACCATGTTGTTCTCTAGAACAATGTGACAGTAAATCTGATTTAAAAGGGGAAAAAAGAGCCTAGAAATAGGATCAAAATCAAAAGCAGCCAGACAGTAAAACAGTGAACCATGAAAGCAAATCACATCTGTAACTATGCCTCCTTCCCAGAAAAACACCCCTCACTCAGAGGAAAAAGCATGTGCCGCTGGTGAGATGAGGAAAACTGAGAAAAGGAGAAGTTATGAGCAAGCAACGTGAGAAAAGAACCCACGTTTAGAGACACAGTCAGCTTATTCTCAACTCCCCAGGGACTTCTCCACACCAGTGGAAGGGTCTTGTCCTTAGGAATTCAAATAAAATTGGTTTGATATGACAGACTTATATATTGCAAAATGATGACCACCACAGAATTAGGTAACTCCTCCATCATGTCACATAATTACCATTTCTTTTTTATGGTGAAAACATTTAAGATCTATTCTCTTAGCAACTTTCAAGAGTATGATACAGAATTATTAACTATAAGCACCATGTTGTATATTAGACCCCCAGAAATTATTCATCCTATAACTGGAGGCTTGTACCCCCCTCACCAGCATTTCCCCAGTCCCCACCACCACTACCCCCAGCTCCTGGTAACCACCATTCTACTCTGTGTTTCTATAAGAAACAGAGCTTTTTAGATATCACATGTGGAGTCATATAGTATTTGTACTTTTCTGTCTGGCTTATCTCACTTAACATAAAGTTCTCAAAGTCTATTCATTTTGTCATAGATGGCAGCCTTTCTTTCTCATGGCTGAATAATATCCCTGTTCTTCACATTTTGAAGGCCCATTATTCTTCCCAATATCCTCATGGGTGGAATTTTCCCGAATATTTCTAGTCTCCTAATTCATCAGAAGAAATACGCAGCTATACACAGTTCTTTTTTAAAAACAGGTTGTTCTCACTCTCCTGTCCTTTTTCTCTATTAAAAAAAAAAACTTCCCTTTTTCCTTGGTTCTCCATGCTTTCCTGGAGCTTGCAGTGATGGGCACACTGTCTGTAGGTCACCTTCTTTCAGAGACTAGCAAAAGGCAGGGAAGGGGCTGGGGGACAGAGTGTTGCCTATAACTTCACAGAGGAAGAACAATGTTTGCAAATACAACAACTATTAAAAGCACACAAATCTCTTATAATTATGAAACATTTTACACTTTAAAAATAGTATATTCCTCACTAAATTGAAAGGATACAAGCACCCCTATGTTTATTGTAGCATTATCTACAATAGTCAAATTATGGAAGTAACCCAAGTGTCCGTTCATAGATGAATGGATAAAGAAGATGTGGTTTATATAAACAATGGAGTATTACTCAGCAATCAAAAAAATTAAATCTTGCCACTTGCAACTACATGGATGGAGCTAAAGAATATAATGCTAAGTGAAATACGTTAGAAAAAGATAAATACCTATAATTTCACTCATATGCAGAATTTAAGAAACAAAACTAATGAACATAGCTTAAAAAAAGGGAAACAAACCAGAGACTCATAACTATAGAGAACAAGCAGATGGTTACCAGAGGGGATGTAAGGGGCAGGTGGGTGAAATAGGTACAGGGGATTAAGAGAACACTTATCTGGATGTGTACTAATATATGAAACTGATAATCACTCTATTGTATACCTGAAACAAATATAACACTGTATGTTAACTACACTGGAATTTTTTTAAAGCTGGAAAAAATTGTACGTTTTTTATCAGCAAAAAAATAAAAATACTACTAATGCATTCAAATATCCTGCCTTTCTGCCTGTGATAACAGAGTCCTGGAGGTTCTGAGAAAGTCCACTGGAGAACACAGCTCTATTCAGACCACCTTGACTGAGGGAAGCTCACAGTTCACAGTTGTAAATGGATGAGTCTTCCAGGCAGGACCAGAACAATGACACTCAGCAATTTGGTTGTTTTAAAAGATATCCTCTTAAAAAATGATAGGCTCTCTTTCAGATGGAGTATTAAACCTTGGCTCAAAGGTAAGGAAGAGACAAAAAATTGTCCTTCCCTGAAAGTGCCCCAAAGGGGTCTTCAGCCATCAGTTTTCCTCCTAAAGAAGAGAGAACTAGTATTAGGGAAAATTCAGGAAGCTAAAGGAGATAATGTTCCCTGAGTAGGAGGTGACCAGTCACCTCATGGTCCCGGAGACTCCACTTCTAATTTTGGAATGACAGCCCTGACATGTTCTGAGTGGGGTTGTTCCAGCCCTAGTGTCCAACACCAGGGAGGAAGCAGGAGGGAGTATATGTGAAAAAGTGTGGTATAAGGTTCTATGGAAGGAGAGTGGGAAGAGGAGGGGAAATGGAGAGAGGCAAAGAAGAGTGAAAAGGGAAAGAAAAGAAGAAAGAGGCCGTGAAGAAAGAAGAGACACATCACTGTAGACACTGCCTCAGGTACTTCCCAAGCTGATTTTTGCAGGGTATAAGACTGCTATACGATTGGAGAATTCCACAGTAAGCATGGATGGAAAGTAGGAATGTTGACCACATATTTCTTCTTTCTTAAAATATTGATAATTTGCACAACTTTTACTCCAGGCTAAATAATCAAAATTGATTAACTCCTGAAAAATTCCTCCATATTTTCACTCAATTTGGGCAGATCTGTCCCTTACCTACCTACCCATAAGTCCATCCTTCCAAATGCACCTCAGATTATGTTATCCTTGTTATATCCTTTACTAACCAACCAGAATTTAGTAGTGATACTGCTCTCTTCCTTACCTGAATTTCTAAAGTAGCTATAAACTGTAAAATTCACTTTATAATCAATGATGTACTACACAAGACATCTATGTCATTGTTCTTGCAAAGTGTCATCAGAGGATGAACATATGTCCAGGTTTAGCCCAATGGTACTGGTTTAAGCAGGTTATACCAGATTAACAATTAATAACCACCACCACGCACTGTTTCCCAGTTTACTCTCACAAGTATCCCATGTTGGGAAGATAAATAACATGGCTAGCATGTTGAAATGTTAAATCCTGTGGCATTCCAGAATCCCTAATGAGAATCTAAATGCTCCTCAGGGAGCTCTGTCATTGTCCACACCAGCCGGGCTCTTTACACAAAGTGCTCAACAATATTTTTGTTGTGAGCATGAACCACCCTTTTCATTTTAAAAGATGAAAAATGAACAAGCCCTACAAACTTGTGAATATGTGGAATGTAAGGAGAGAAGTTTTAATTAAGCTTACGTTCTCATTGTTTTCATTGTGCAAGACCTAAAATGTATCACATTCCAAAACTGAAGATGAGCGTTATTCTCAGATTTGCATCAGATTTTTAAAAATCACAGTGAGGCAGAAAATACCATTTCAAACTCAGAGATGTTGGTCTGCCCCTCCTGATGCCCAAAGACTGCTTGCCCTCTAGCAAGCTCAGTCTGCCTAGGTCTGCAGGTCACCTTGGGCTACTCTGAAATGTATTTATTCAATTTCATTCTTACAGGAATATAAATGGTTCTGTCAAATAAAGCAAAATTTCAATGATAAACATTCTGAAAACAACAGTCTAGAAAAGAAAATCTCTTCCTTCTTATTGAAATATTATATTCTCCAGGTGACACTGAACATCATCTCTTTCTTCATCCCTCTTCACTTCCCTCTAATGGGAAAGCAGGGAGATGATTATATTATCTTCCACCTGTTCATCTACCCATTGATCAATATTTATTAGTGTGCATCACGTACAAAGTTTTGGGACCTGGCCAGATGATAGAATGACAAATGAAATGAACACAGTCTCTGCCCTCAAGCAGCTTATGGTCTGACATGCAAAAGAGGCATCAAATGTTTATGAAATAATTATGTAATTAATGTCTGCTGTTAAGTACAAAATTTATCTCAACAAGATCTTGAGAGAAAATCTTAATCCATTCTAGAAAATCAACACAGACCTTCCTAACAATACACAATTAGACCAAAATCCAAATGATAAACAGGACTTCGGTAAGCAAAGAACAGGAAGAATGTTGCAGAGACGGCAACTCTCCCATAAGCCTTCAGATGGGAGTGAATGTTGTAGCTCCAAGAAGTGAAAAGTGCACCCGCATTCCTGAGCAAGGTGGGTGAGGCAGCAGAGAAGGGGAAGGCTCCCCTAGTCTTGTCCCATGGCTCCAGGGTTTGGTCTTTTACTCTTCCCCTTGATCAGTCATCCCACATCAGTTATGAAGGCCAACAACAAGCAGGGAGCTGAGTGAACATCAAAGTCACTACCAGTTCTAAGGGACTTCCAGTCTGGCTAATATCATTTTTGGAGGAAAAGGATAAGAATTATGCTTGGAAGAACTCTGAGCCTTGACCATTACATTACATGAAAAGCCAGACATACCATCATCATGTCTAAACCAGTTTCTCCATTTCTAAGCACTCCTCATTTCTCCCAGTCCTAGGTTGTGCTTCAAGAACAATCAATAAATAAGCTATCGATTTTCCTAAACACCAGCCTAGATGTGGTTGTTGCTATGCAAAATGTTACATAAATAAAGAGGAAATCAGCAGTCTTTGTCCTTAAACTTGAAATAGGCAAAGGAAATTTTGGGAATAGAGTTCCTGTGTGGTAGAAAGAATATGGACTTTATACCAGAGAGGCTCAGGTTGAAATGTTGACTCTGTCACTTACAAATCCTGTGATTCTTACACAATTGTGTTAACCACTCTGAGCCTCAATATATTAATTTGAAAAGTGAAGATAATATCCATCTGCTCTCTGTAATTGCTGTGAAGGCTGAATGAGGTAGTATTTTCAGATACGCTGTGTGTGTACTTATGTGTGTGTGTGCACACACGTGTATATGAGCAGGTGAATGGAGGGGTGGTCTAAGTGAGAAGGAGCAAAAAGATAAACAGAAGTTGTCCCCTACTCTTAAATTTATGGACTGAGAGAAATATAGACACATAAACAAACACTGTAATCACAACATGAAATGGAAATTTAATAATCTATAAAGAGAAATATGTGTCTGAACTAAAGGAGAGGCAGAGGTGATGCGGAAAAGGGACAGAGTTAAGAGATATCTTAGATAAATTTAAATTACATAGATTTGAAAGTGTGATATAAAGATATTTATGTAAAATTCTGTTTTATACAATTTGGAATAATGCGAATTCCCCGAATATAAAATGCATTAACACATGGTTCAAAACTATCAGGCCAAATATATTGAAGCCTTATTTACACTCTAACTACAGGGCTGTGACACTTTAAGCTGGTCAACAGAAACACCTGCCTTCTATGGGTTTTTCTACAACTTGTCAGCTATACGTGGTCTTCAGGAACTACATCCTTCCCAATAACTGCAAGCTGCCTTGAATTTGGGATGGGGCAGGGGAAATTAATCAGACTTAATAAATGAATAAGGGGCAAATAAATGATATAAGAGAGAAGAAAATATAACAGTTGACTTTTCGTTTACCAGCTTATGTGATTTGGTACCTAACAAAGCCATTTAATAATATTACTTTACCTGCTTCAGAAAGAAGTGAGTTCCCTATTGAGAAGTGTGTAAGGGTATGTTGGACAATTTTATGCCAGAAATATTAATAATTAGATTCATGTGTCTTGTTGGGTATTGGATGAGAAGAACACTAAGGTTCCCTCCAATCAAGAGACTTGAAGATGTGGGGCACCTGGGTGGCTCAATCAGTTAAGTGTCTGACTGACTTCGGCTTAGGTCATGATCTCACTGAGTTTGTGAGTTCAAGCCCCACGTCAGGCTCTGTGCTAACAGCTCAGAGCCTGGAGCCTCCTTCAGATTCTGTGTCTCCTCCTCTCTCTGCCCGTCCCATGCTCATGCTCTGTCTCTCTCTGTCTCTCAATAATAAATAAACGTTAAAAAAAAAAAAGAGACTTGAAGATGAAGGTCTTCCCCACACTTCTGTTCAACTCCCATAATTCTCAGTACGAACACCTTTTCTTTTGAATTGACTACGCCAACTCTATTTTATTATTTTTAAAAAATAAATGTTTATTCATTTTTAAGAGAGAGAGAGAGACAGAGGGAGGGGCAGAGAGATTAGTATATAGAAGTTCCGAAGCAGGCTCCGTGCTGACAGCAGAGAGCCCAATGTGGGGACTGAAATCACGAACCATGAGATCATGACCTGAGGTGAAGTTGGATGCTCGACTGAGTCACCCAGGTGCCACTGTTTAGCTTTTTAATAGGTTCCAGTGTTGTCTCCTCTTTGGGTCATGATCTAGAGTTGGTGGTGATAGTTGTGTAGTAAGTGGCAGCAGTGGCAATAACAATAATATCTGCATTGTGCTTAATATGTGCCAAACACTATTCTAAATGCTTTTCATATAGAAACCCACCCATTCCCCTCATAGAGCTTTGAGGCACAAAACAGTGTTGTCCTCATCTTACAGATGAAGAAATTGAGAAACATAAAGTATAACTAACTTGCTCAGGGTCACACAACATACTCAAGATTTAAACCCAAAAAGTCTGTCTCTGCAATCCATGCTCTTATTTACCATGCTATCCTGCCTCTCCAACAAAATGATAGTTCACAGCCTTCTAGCTCTGCAGATACAGCATATGATAGGCGTAGAGATTCTTTGAGCCACTGGAACCTGGCAAATCTTTTTCCAGGATCATCTTCCTGGTACTAAGTGACCTTGGAAGTATTGAACTAGCTCCAGCAGAAATTGGTAGGGGCAGGTTAATTCAGAGGGGCTCTGGTCTTCTCAGTCTTTCCTTTTTTCCCCCTGATCTGTTAGTTTCCTAGTGTTCAGTGTTAAAAACTGTCAATATCTGCAGCCACAATGCCACTCCAACTTCTCTCTTAGCTTTAAGACCATATTGGTTTGACTACCTCAGGACTAAGAACATGTTATCTACCTTTGGTTCTTTATTTGAGAGGAAAATAACTCAAAGAACAATATGAAACAGATAGTCATTTTAAAACTCATGTATACACTCTGCTGTGAGTATAATGAAGATGACCAACCATTTAGAAAGGCCAGGTGGGTGTAATGTCAGCTACGTGTAAGAGCTGCAACATCTGTTAGACATGTGTGCTGCGTACCCTCCTTGATGTAACATTTGTAGAAAGTATTACTTAGAATTTGGGGGGTTGCAAGTGACAAAAACCCAACTCTCAATACCTTCAGTAAAAGTAGAGATTAATTATTCAAATATTGCTGGATCATCTCAAGGAACTCAGGACTAGGAATCTGGCTGGATCTCAGAAATAAATGGAACAAGGTATTGCTCAGGATTCATTCTCTAGCTCATATTCCCACTCCTCCCTGCACATCCACTACATATCTCTTTCTTTCTTTTGTTCTTTCTTTTCTTTCTCTTTCCTTTTCCTTCTCTAGACCAAATTCTTCTGCTTTTCAGGTTAACATAGAAGGAAGCAAGGCTACTTTAATATCCCCTGAGTTATCAAGCCTGTTGCTATAGAACAGAGAAATAAGCATACTCAACTCTCTGGGTCCCAAGTACAATCCCTGGGCTGTGGCTAAGGAACAGAATCACTGTACTGGCAGAGTAAGTCTTACAGCCACACTAAGGATGAGCAGGGGAAAGACAATTATTAGAAGAGGGGGAACTGAAGAGACAGCCTCAAGGGAATCTTTTATAAGAAGCCGCCAGGCCAAGTAATGTAGCTGGCAGATGTCCTCCATGAGATAAAGTGTGCTAAGGGACTCTGTCTCATGTAGTGTAGAAGCCATAGGAATCATGCCTTGATAAACATGCACAGCATGTATACAGTTGGTGTTCTATAACAATTAACAATAGTTAATGCTTATGACATTTAATATCTTCCATGAGCATTTAGGAGTCACAAAATCTCTATAAGGTAGTAATGTAGTTATCTCTATTTTAGAAATAAAAAAGCTCAGTTTTGGAGAAAAGAAGAGACCTGCTCAAGTTTATACAGCTAGTAAACTACAGTTTCAGAACTTGAATGTGGTTCTTAGACCCAGTGCTCTAGCCACTAAGATACTTTCTCTTTAATTCAGAAAATATGTAATATGCACCAAGCCCAATGCCAAGTGGAAAAATTCCAAATACACATTCCAGGCAATTAAAAGAAAAAATATAAAATAGAACCACCATTCTTACAGATGCAATATTTCAGCTTTGATTTCCCTCACCCATCCAAAATGAAGAGCTAACACTGCTCACCTTATTAGCCTCAAATGACTCCAGATGGCATTCCAGAACACATGCACCACTATTCAGCAGCCTTAAGAAGAATCCAATACCATGAATATTTTTCACATTGACTTTCCAGGGAGGTCTTCCAAGTCCCTAAAGATCCAACAGATAATTCTATGGCACAGACTGCTACTTACAGACAAAGGTCAAATAGCTGCATAGTCCCTATGTCATGCCATCCATGGCACAAGAAGCATCTGTTGGATTTGGAATTCTAAGCATACTGCATGACTGAACTCAGGTTTTGTTGCTATTACTATGTTATAGGTGACACAGATGAACAGGACTGAATAGTTGGAATAGTTCATTTGGCCTATCAAACTCCAGAATCACAGGTACCTACCTCTCAGTTTAATAATCATACAAGAGATTTCAGAAAATCCAGTGCTGAAAGATTTCAGAGGAAAGGCCTATGCCTGCCTGCCTGACTCCTTGTATCACAGAGCACTGTCCTCTCTCCTACAATGATGGTTATCAGACTACCCTCAAGCTTCCTGTTTTTGTGACTGTTTCCCCACTAGACTCTGTCTTCTTCACCACAGTATTTCCAGAATGTAGCATAGTGTCAGGCACATAATAACTCAGGAGGTGATCTACATGAGAATGGGAAGACAAGGAGGGAGGCAGTGGGGGAGGGAGAGGAGGAGGAAACAGGAAGGAAGGAAGGAAGGAAGGAAGGAAGGAAGGAAGGAAGGAAAAGAGGGAAGGGAGAGAAGAAAAGGGGAAGGAGGGAGGAAAGGAAGTAGGAAAGGAAGGGAGGGAGGAGAGAGGAGGAAGGAACGTAGAGGGAGGCTTGGGGGATGAAGAGAGTCTATGCGTCCTAACATCAAGGCAAGTTTTTGAGCAAGTCATATACAAACCTAGATGAATATCTATTAATACCTGGAGATCATTCGTTCTGACAAGGAGAAGATGGCCACCCTGAGTGGCCACTGGACTCCATCTATAATCCCTGGGCAGAGAAGAGCAAAGCCTAAAGTTAACCAAGGCTGAGTGCCTGTTACCCTCTATGAGAGGAATAACCTCAATCAACACTGTGTATATGAAAATGGCTAACTGAAGAGAATAGACATTTATTTCTCATTCTGAACCTGGCAAGGAGATTCTCCTAGGTATGCCAATTAAATTTCCATTTCTCATGTACCTTCAACTACTGTCTTAAGAAGAACCTGAGCCTACAAAGTAGGCACTCTGACCCTCACCAAGGAAATAGTGTTAATTGTTTGTCTTCGGGCTGTGGGGCTTCAGCGGTGTAAATTGAAAAAGTAAACCCAATTTGAGAGATATGCAAATGACAAACTGAAAGAAGAATATTTAGCGTTGTAACACACACACACACACACACACACACACACACACACACACACACACACACAACTCTCCTCCTCATTATCAAGGCTGTTTTTTTCCATAACCAGAAGGAAAAATGAATTGTTGGAAGCTCCTCAAAATGTGCAGCTGAGAGTACCTTCATATTAATGAGGAAAATGATGCTGATTAATGGGTAGCCCAAAAGCCCAAAAGCCCAAAAGCAGGAAGCTTCCCGCCCCTCTGTAATCCTCCTGGCCTGGGAAAAGGTAGTCTACTGAGGTCTCCAGGCAGAGCAAGAGCACAGTCCCCTTGGTCTGCTGCTGGCTAGAATACATGTGATCTGATCATGCTTCTTTCAATTACACTAACAAACATGTCTAGTCCTGAACAAACTGGCCCTTGGGAATTAGACTGATTACAGAAATCCACAACCTTTCGAGCCTCCCTAACCTTAATTGATCAGGACTCCTCTATTGTAGCGCACAGCTAGTCCGGAAAAAAAGATTTTCTGAAGGTTTAGTTAAATGACAATATTGATTTTTACTCTTAATATTTTCTTAAATTCATCACATTTCCTACATTTGCTTGGTACATTACATGTTCCCACGGCTCTATGACCAGCATTGTGTGATAAGTTCTTTAACACAATCTAGCAAAGGATTATGACCCCCATTTTACGTAACAGAGTCCAAGTCACAGGGAAGTGGAAATACCCCTAACTAAGGAGTGAGAGGTGAAGTCTTTGGCTCCTGGACTGGCAGTGCATCTTCTTAATAATGGCTCTGAACAAGACCTTCTATCTGAATTTACTACCTTCTGGGTCACATAAGCCACGAGCCACCCAGGAATGAGAAGGTCACTTTCTTTCCTAACGAATCACAAAGAAAATAGCCTCCTCTACCTGGTATGTAGTCTGCACACTGGCTGGTCTTTATTCTTCTCTGAACAAAGGAAGGCCCTTCTGTGAATAAGCAGAGGCCAGATTCCATATGCTACCCAGATCTGGGCACTGCCACCTGTACTCAAAGATTTATGTCCTCTGTAGCTCATGAGACATGCAATGGAGGAGTGTCCTAGACAAGCAAAGAAAGCCTTGGTGGCATGTGGAATCATGCTCTGGTCAAGAGCCCAGGCTTGAGAAGAACAGATATAATGAGGTCTGAAGCTCATACAATTCTGAGAGTCTGCTTTTGAAGATAATGCAGTTACAAAAACAAAAGTTTCATATGAAAGCAAACATTTATAAAGACAAAATATATCACAATACACACATCATAAAAATCTGAAAAATACCATACAATCAAAATCAAGAAAAATAGCATCATTATTTGTATCAATTAAGTGCCTGTCATTCTTCTTTGGTACCTTTCCCTACATTTTGGGTTGTATATGCCAACAATTTTATGGAAGTTTTCAAGGTAGGGAAGAGAATGATCCTTCTCTTTTCCTCTGCAGGGTCTCACCCAGGGTCTCCAGTGAGCATGTGCAGTGTGAGATCCAGGGCTGTGAGCAGCAAGGCTGACTCACAAGGTAGCACAGCCTCTGGCCTTGTGTCCTCCCATCAACACCAGGCAGGTCATCTCGGCAGGTGGCAGGAGAATCCTAGAAGCCACTCCTGCAACAGGACAGCGAACTACAACTTACCTCTGCAAAGAAGTGGCTGCCAGATATAAAACCCTAACTAACTGTAACCTCAAGGCAATTTCTCCTTAGCTGGATCCAAAAACTGTCTACAGCTACTCCACCAGCAACAGAACAATAGATATGTTTAGAGAAGTAAGGGAGAAAGAACGGTCTTAACGGATCATGGTTAAAGTATCTTAAATTTGCAAATTAAAAAAAAAAAAAAGAACATTTGAACATATTGCCAAGACCCCTCCTACATTTTGAAAGGGCCTGTGCAAGTCTAAATGTAAGCCTAAATGTAAGCCTGACTATCTTCATAACGTCACCTCTGTGCCTGTCCTCAATCTCCCTGCTCTAGCAGGAGTGGGGAACCAGGAGGAAGCCCAGAGGTATCTTCATCTCTAACATACCAGGGGTTACAATTCTCTAAAGCACCTGGACTCTAATCACAGATAAGGCAAAAACTCTGCCTCAAGCATGGTTTGGAATGAACAGAACTTCATTATAGTAGATTTTCATCCATACAGCACCTACTAAATCCTACACTACTTTCCCAGGACCAAGTAGATTCACTCATACCTCTTAACAACCGTACTTTTTCATGGAAGGAAAAAACCTACAAGTGCACGTCCATCATCTAAACTATTTAGCCCCAAACTTGAATCTTTATTTGGTACCCAATGATCTGGGTACCTAAATAATAGAATTGCAGGGGCATGGAACTCAGTCCTAACATCAGTCCCCAGGCTCTGCATAACATGTAACATGGAGCCCCTGTATGAACAAACATGTGAATGCGTTATACAACATTGGAGCATTCTATTCAACCAAAGTGGAATCATCCCTTCAGGCAAGCAGAAGCACCCTAGGGTTCTCAACCCTCCCCACAGTCATCACTATGAATTTCATTAAAGGCAGAGTATTTAAATAACTGGACATCTATTGATATGCTTCTCTTTTATTTCTGTATTTAGTTAAGTCAGTGGTTCTCACCAGGTACACAAGGAATACCACATAGGACGTACATTTAAAACCTTGTATATTTACGGGGCACCTGGGTGGCTCAGTCGGTTAAGCGGCCGACTTCACCTCAAGTCATGATATCGAGCTCCATGAGTTCAAGCCCCGCGTCGGGCTCTGTGCTGACAGCTCAGAGCCTGGAGCCTGTTTCAGATTCTGTGTCTCCCTCTTTCTGACCCTCCCCCGTTCATGCTCTGTCTCTCTCTGTCTCAAAAATAAATAAATGTTAAAAAAAAATTTTAAAACCTTGTATATTTTACTTATGAATAGTATAAAAGATTTTCATGTGTAGTTTTAACTATTTGTGATTTTCCCCTTACTCGTTGATATTTGAACCTAACCCACATAGATGTCATGAGACATTTTAATGAGTTTTTGTTCATTAAATCGGGAAAGTAAATAATTTTCGTTTTTAATGGATACTTATATGATAGACACTTTGGTGCTCTAACCTGGGAGTGGGGAGAAGCAGAACAGAAACAGTAGTGTGCAGCATCCTGATAAACTTCTCTAGACACAAAAGGAAATTGCATCTCTAATCTCCAAATCTGATTAAATATGAAAGAGAGAGGGGGTGGTGAGAAAGCTTCACAAAATCTTGGGTAACTCTTGAAAGCTTCTGAGCTCCACATCACAGAGCTTTTAATTTGTATTCCATATTTCTCTTATAAATATGAACCTGTATATTACTCAAAGTGATTACATTTGGTAATAAACACTAAAAGACTTGAGCTTTTATTTTTTAATATGTTATTCAGATGGGAATGAAAATCATAAATTTCAAGCTTGCAAACAGCAGCGAGGAAGGATGCAGCAGGGACCCTAGAAATCAATGTTTATCCAGCTGTCTGGTCAAATCCCATGAAGGCAACTCCAAGAGACCATTTGCTGCTTCCAATCACTCGTTCCTAACAGGTTCTAAACTCAGGTTTCCTTTCATTTTCATTCTGAATTCTTTTACTCAGGGGTTATTCACATGTGTTTTTAAATTCTCATCTGAAATTGTTCTACTTATCTTTGATAATTGGTTTCCAACTTGATTTCATTTATTCATTCCATCAACAAATATTTATTAAGCACCTACTATGTATCATAAATATTCTAGGCATTGGACAGACAGCTGTGGGCAAAAATCTCCATAACATCCTATTATAGTCAATCCTATGAAATTGATACTTTTATACGCCAAAATGGTCAAGTATAAACAATCTCATGTGGTTTAGCCCATGTTGGGGAGACAGAAAATAAGCATAGTTGGTAAGAACTTTGGTAGGATGTTAGAATCTCTTCTGAGGTTAGAGCCCTTGACAGTGCCCTCTTATTACACTCATCATTTTGGATGGACTCTTAACTTTACCTCCTGTCCCAGCCTTGAAAAATAAAGCTCCAGATACCCAGGAATCAGCAAAAAGCCCCAGGAAAAAAGCTACATTCAGTGATTTCCCCACCCTCTAGCTTCTGCTTTTACTGAGTTTTTAATAGGAGGTTTGACAAAAGACTGGTTCATTTAATAACATCTGAAATAAACTAAGTCATTGGTGAGTATTTGGGAACATTTTCATTATCTTATTACCTTCAGAATAATCACTACTGATAAGCTGGAATTTGTTCAATTCTGATGCTTATGGATTTTAGTGTGGCGTTCCTCCTAACAGAATTGTGAAATAAAGTTCTCCTGAGATTTTAGGTGCTTCTATGACCTATTGGTGTACAAACCCCTGTGAACCTTCTGAGACTTATAAACATCCTTATACTGCCTAGGGGAAACTGTGTCTGGTACCAAGAGGCATCCTGATAAAGGAGGAGAATATGGCTTCACAGAATCAAATGATACTTAGAGCCCAATGCAGACTGAAACAGTGGGAAAAAGCCTTAAAGCTGGAGACAAATACCTCTTCCACTTATCAGAGTGTTAGCTTTGATACAGTATTATCTACCCGAGCCTCAGTTTACCATGAAAAACTAGGCTCTACCCCATAGCCTGTTGAGTGAAAGAACATAAAAGTGTAAATAGAAAATATAAGTTCTTTGTAAACTCTATAAGGAAGGACAATTTTCAAAATGAGGAAACAAAATTAAAACAAAAACAAAAACCTGGTTTAGCCCAGGAATTAAAGGCAAAGTCCCCAGATGGCTAGACAGAGGATTTTTAGGCAGGTGGGGAAGGGAAGATCAGTGCACTTCAGCACAAATTCACTAAAAACAGCAAAGAACCTGTATCGATACACTGTCGGTGTTTGAGGGTTTACAATGCACTATGACAAAGCGAGAACACACCAAATGGAACGAGCACTGGTTTGCTAACAGAACAGGTATAGTTCACATCCTGGCACCACCACCTCCGAACAGTATGAGCCTGGGAAATGCAAAGGACTTGTCAGAACCTTTGTTCCTCATCAGATGATAAAAGTGCATATGGATTAAACACATTCAAATTCATAAAGTGCCTGCATATATAAGGAGCTGTATAGCAATAAACTCCTTACTTCATTGCATACATTATCACAGGTAGTCCTCATGTCAACCTTGTAAGGTAGATTTTTGTCTTTCTCATCTTAAAGATGAAGAAACCGACCTGTTTAAGAAAGCATATAGACATAAGTAGAAAAACTTTGACACAAACCCAGCTCATTTCCAATACAGACTCAGGCATTTCCACTATACTACTGTTGCCTCCGCTGTAACAGATCAAGGTGAGTAGGTGTGAGTAGGGGTGAGTAGGGGTGAGTAGGGGTGAGTAGGGGTGAGTAGGGGTGAGTAGGGGTGGGTAGGAGCGAGTAGGGGTGAGTAGGGGTGATGGAAGAGAATTTTAAATAGAGTAACCAGCTGTCACCATCCTGGAGCAATTATAAACACATAGGCTGCCCAGAAGTGCTATCCTGACATTTAGATGATTGAGCCCCTGGCCCCAGAGATACAAACTACTGACCTGTCTTACCTGGGGATTTATTTGTTGTTATCTGGCACACATGTTTCTTACCAACATAGTTTGGGTTATTGCTATATTCAATTCACCAGGCTCAAACACTGTGCTATCATCAATACACTGACCAGCATGATCTGTCTGAGAAGCAGATGATGACATATAGCTGGACAGCTGAGTGAGGTAGCATCATGAAGGTATACTGCTGACCCCAGTAGATGAAAGCCAAACGATTTCGAATAATTTAGTAGCAAGTATAGAGAAAAGGGCATTTTCTTGATCGATAGCTATATACCAGGGGCCAAGGAATGGGCTGATTTGCTCTAGGAATGAAACCACATCTGGAATAGCAGCTGCAATTAGAGTCTCTACCTGAGTTTATGATGATCCACTGTCATTCTCCAAGATGCATCTGTCTTCTTCACAAGAAACAAACTGAATGAAGATCTGGGAGGAAGCACAACACTGCCATCTTTCAGGTCCTTGGTGATGGCACTAACCTCTGAAATCTCTCCAGAGACACATTATGTTCTAAATCAACAAGTAATACACAGTATTGTTTGTCCCTTAGCCAGAGCTTACAAGTCCTAAAAACGAGGGTTTTGAAAATGAGAGTGACTCCTTTCATTGATACTCCTAGTGATCCACAACAGAATGTTTTGCTTTATTCCCACTTTGGCCTTTTTTGGTCTACAATACCTACCTCCCAAGGAAGGATGCTTCCATGAGGGGACACAACAATGCTTCACTAAAACTGGTAGTTGAGACAGCCACCAACAACTTTGAGCTCCTCCTGGCAGTAATTCAACAGGTGAAGAAGGCAGTTAATGTACTAACTAGGATATTGATGCCTCCAAGAAGATCCAGAGTTGCTACTGCATATTGAAGTGAGGAAGAGTTCACCTTTGATTTACAAGAGTTCCCGGGGCATCTCTTAGTACTCAAGGTCCTTCCATTAAAGTTAATGGAAAATTTCAATAACTCAATACAGGCAGTAATATTAATACCCCAGAACCTTCAGGAATGAAGGTTTGGGTCACCCCACCTGACAAGGAATCAAAACCAGAAGTACTTTGTTGAGATAAGGAAGTACAAGTACAGAATGTGTAATAGAAAAAGGTAGTTAAAAATATTTACCAGCTATAACCACATGGCCAGTTGCAGAAACAAGGACTATAATGATTTTAGTACTTCTTCATTATTTTAATATGAATATGTTTCAGTACATATTAACCAATTTTTTTTCTTGTTTCTCCCATTCCCCTATTATCTAATGTAAGATACGGTAATGGTAGTTAAGTTTATCTCAGTACCTAAATTACAGGATATCAGACGAAGAATGTGATTCAGCAAGAACAGGATTACACATCGCTCAAAGACGAACAAAAAGAATTTGTACTCACTTTTGGAGAGAGGATGTGTTTTCAGTTGTATAAGGGATAGTTGCATTACATTAGGCTGAAACATGGACTTCCGATTGTATCCATTTGGAAAAAAAGTTCAGTTAAAAGATGTATACACTGATGATCCACAGGGAGGGTGTGTCAGTTTAGCTAAGCTGAAACTACGTTTCCCAGAATCCCTTTTCCGGCACAGCTTCAGGGTAGTAGGGGCTAAAGGAGACATCTGCACAAGATTTGGAAGGCAGCATAAAGCAGTAGACAGAAGTTCAGCGCTAGCAACCCTAGCGGCTCCTGCGCAGCACTGCTAACCTGTTGGCTCAACAGGCTGCCATGAGGCAATGGCCAGACTCCCAGGAACTTGAGGCCCCACTATGTCTCCCCCTGCAGTTTCTGATTCTTGAGCCAAGTGTGTGTTTATTTCTGTGAGGAAGGTGCCAGCTTCTCCTGCAGGTCACCTGCATGATCAAAGATGGAGTACTACAGGTAATGAGAGACGCCCATTCTGTGTTCCAGCCCATTCTGTGGGCTCCAGAACATCCTCATGGGTTCTCATTTGCCCTTGCTCTCCTCTATTTCACACCCAAAGTTTCTTCCCAACTGACTATCCTGCTGCTTCAGGCCCTAGAAATATACACAGAAGCAACAGCCTTTCATACTGTTTATCCTACAAATGCACAGCTCAAATCCCTATAAAAAATCCTTTTTTATATAATTATATATAGAAACCACTCCTAGTGTGTCTGCCTCTCTGATTCGCCCTAAGCGAACAGTACACAGATGGAAATGGCAGAGCTAGAACTCCCACCTAGCTCATTTCTAATCCTGATTCAGGGTACTTTCCACTAAACAACTGCCTCCACCATAATAACTCAAGGCCATGTAGCTGGAGGGTGTTGATGGTTTAAGGCAGTATGTTGGCCATCACACTGCCTCTTGGAGAAATGGAGACATATAGGCTGCATGAAAAACTTAGAGATATCAAGATGACTAAATGCCTGATGCAAAGGTGAGATTAATGAACTGAAGTCAGCATGCAGAAGAGGTCCCTGGGAGCAAGTCCCCTCCCAGGGGCTAACTTCAACTTTGGCCCATTCAGCACTTTTAGCTAAAAATTGCTTAATAAAGACAGAAGGTGTGTTGATCAAATTTTCAGATGACACAAGGCTGGGCCAGCTAGCAAATATGCTGAGTGACAGAATCAAGAATCCAACAGATTTGACAGGATGAATAATGAGTCACAGCTAACAAGATGGAATCTAAGAGGATGTATATCAAGTTCTACTTTCCACAGAGCTGCCCTGGATGGAGTAGATACTAGTGCCAGGCTATCACTTGAGCTCAGTGTGGGAAGAAACACACGATGCTGATGAGAGAGAGGTCTGCTTCAGGGGAATGCTCCTGAGTTCAAAAATTATCTTCAGAGATTTAGAGGCTTGGCTTAATAGAAGCCTTTGTGAAAAAGACACTGAGCTCAATACCAATCACCACCGTGATTAGGTTAGAGGATTCATCAGGTACACAGGCTTCATTACTCCAAGTATGATGTTCCAATACAGGTTGAAGATAGTTTTACAACTTTGACCTGCTCAAAACCACACAGCTGAGGCTTGGGATACAACCCTGCAGGACACACCTTAGTTACAAACCAGAATTTGACTAATAAAGATATAAATAAAAGTCATATGAAGAACATGTTAAGAAGAGTGATCGTGAGACTTGGTTCAAATAATTTGAGAAATTTCATCTAGGGGAAAAATAGAATGTTATTGGTACTGCTAGAGAAAAGATGGATTGAAACTATACAAAGGAATACTATAATCACTATAAACAATAAGCACATAATATAATGGTTAAGTAGGGCTCTGGAGCCAAACTACTGAGATTATGGCTCATAATACACTCCCTAGCCATTTGACTTGAGCAAATTACTCAATTTTCTTGGCTTCAGCTTTCTCATTTATAAAGTGGGAAAGACCAGGATATCCCCCTCATACCTTTGTTATAGGGATTAAGCAAAAGCAAATATACCTACCTCACCCGGAAGTTGTGGATATTAAATGGTGCAACATACTTATAAAGCATCTAGAAGAGTCACATGGTCAGAGGTCAATAAATTTTTGCTAGTATTTATTATTATAAAGAAGTGCATTTGATGTTTAGAGCTGTCCCCAAACAGAATGCCCTGTAATGAGAGGAAGCATCATCCTGTGCCTGAATGTGTTTAAACTAAGACAGGCTTCCCATTGATCAGGGATATCTTAGAGTGGTATTCCCGTACATGTGAATCCCCTTGGTATCTTATTAAACAGTGAGTTCTGATTCAGCAGGTCTGTAGTGGGGGCCTGAGTGTCTGCATTTCTAAAAAGTTCCCAGTAGTTGCTGGCACTGCTGGTGTAGTTACCCCATTCTGAGTAGCAAGACTGAAGATCTCTTCCACTCAGTGGGAAGGAAAAATGCTTTCCATTCTAAAACACTCTTGTTTTGTGATGTTTTTCATTCATGTTTTCTCATCAATCTGAGAATGATAACTATATTGAAGCTACATTATAACTGAGTAATCTAGAACAAACAACCTAACTGCACACCTTGTTTGATATAATCTGCAAAGCACTTTTTAAGAAATGAGTGCTTTTTACATCAAAATACAAAGTCCTCAGATGGAAGCTGATCTACTTCAGCAGAGGGTTTCATTTCCTAATTGGCTAAACATCTGTTCCAGTTCTGAGCACAGATTTATCTTTATCAAATACTGATTGGTCTTTGGCTCCTGCCAGCTGCTTTGTCCTGGTGTGATGGGGAACAAAGTAGGGCAGCTGTGTGATGTCAGGAAGCCTCAGGAGGAAGGCAAAGAAGGGCAAGAGAAGCAGGAAAAAAAGAGACTCACAAGCTATTGGCAGGAAAAAAGCAATAGCAAACTCTACTGGATTCAAGGCTTGAAAGAACCAGATCTGGTGCTAGGAGGACCCTTAGAGATCACCTGACCCATTCTTTTCAGTTTTCATATAGTGGAACAAAGTTCCTATGAAAGGCTCCAACTTTCTAAAAGTAACACATGGAATGAACATGAGAAATGGAAACCAGGCCATGCAGTTCCTAGACCGTGCTCATCCCACTGGCCCAGCTTGCCTCCTATCTCCTCCTGGGACTCCTACCTACCACAGCGATGCTGCTTGGTCTACCCATGATTTCTTTTCATGTTTCAGTTGTCCTCTAGAGTAAGGAAGATTGAGAAAGATTCTGAGGATACAAGTTAGAGAGCACATAGTTGTTTTTTATTCAAGTTAGTTTCTTTTTTTTTTTTTTAATTTTTTTTTTCAACGTTTTTTATTTTTATTTTTGGGACAGAGAGAGACAGAGCATGAACGGGGGAGGGGCAGAGAGAGAGGGAGACACAGAATCCGAAACAGGCTCCAGGCTCCGAGCCATCAGCCCAGAGCCTGACGCGGGGCTCGAACTCACAGACCGCGAGATCGTGACCTGGCTGAAGTCGGACGCTTAACCGACTGCGCCACCCAGGCGCCCCTATTCAAGTTAGTTTCTTAAGATGAAACTGCTCCAAAAGATTTGAAAAGTATTTTCCTATCATTCACATTGTTCTCTGCAGCAAGTATAACACAGAAACTCATGACCTTGACATGTTTTCAATAGCCAAGAGGCCAGAGTCAAGCAATGGTTCCCAATATTTGCCCCACTGAAGATCTCTTGGTTCTCTTCAGTCTCCTTTTTCAGTCATGAACTTCCCTCATTGCAATAAGGGTAGAATTAAAAGGAGACATACTAGCTTTCCTTTCTGTGAAGATCAGGTTAGAAAAACTCAGAAGCTTTGGCCAGGGAAGGAGGGAAACCAAAAAGCCACATGGGATTACTTCAAACCCAGAAACCCTCATTTCAAACCCAGAAACCCTCATTTCTCCCAACTCTTATATCTTTATACCAGTTGAGAGCTCAGACATTCTTGGCAGAGAACTAAAAGTCATTAATTCATACTAACATGAAATAACTAGCATCAGCACTTCTCCTGAGAGGCTAGGTTCTTGAGGGCTCTCCTACCTGGGGGAGGTTGTCTGGTTTGGTTTTCTACAATTCTCTGGTCACCTGTAAGTGGAGTTTTTCCACTCTTGACCTCCAACATCCTGTGCAGCTGTTTAGGATAAAGTGTTATCTCTGTATATGACCTAATCACCCCCTACAACTTGGCTCCATTTCTCTCTTTTTTAAAAAAATTTTTAAACATTTATTTTTGAGAGACAGAGATAGAGTGTGAGCAGAGGAGAAGAAGAGAGAGAGGGAGACACAGAATCCAAAGCAGGCTCCAGACTCTGAGCTGTCAGCACAGAGCCTGATGCGGGGATCCAACTCACCAACCCTGAGATCATGACCTGAGCTGAAGTCAGACACTTAACCAACTGAGCCACCCAGGCGCCCCTCCATTTCTCTCTTTATAAATTTGCTGAAAATGAAAATAACAGATTAACCTTAACCACCCATCACTTAAACAAGAGAAGATACATTATTTATTGCCATAAGTACATTTTAGCAACAGAAATATACACATCAGCAAAAGCAGAGCCCCAACTACTGTCCTTGAGAGATTTCCTGGATCGTGCATGCACTTATTTGTCACTGCTACACAGCATTGATGATCCAACCTCTAGCATTCAGCCAAAATCAGGAATTCAGGAGCTGCAACTCAATGGTGAGGTGACATATGGTTCTCTGTATTTAGTTGTTTGGGTAATTTTTCACTGTGTCTATAAAAATAAAAGGCTGTCATTCATTTATAAACCTATCCAAATATAGATACATAAATAGGCAGCAAAAACTACAGGTAACAGGAACAGTCTGAGCAGGCTATTGGCATCTTCAAAGTGATTATTACCTAGGATTTGAGAATTAAAAACGGTCTTGGGGGAGCTACACATTACTTTACTTTTATTTTTGCTGAGATGTCTCCCCAACATTACTTTAGGTTACAAATCAGCTCCATGTTTACATCAATGCATAGGAGTAGTAGAGTAAACATTTGATCCTACAAGTGTGTAGCAGCAAATGTGTTAAGCATTTGAAACAGATTGTGTTGGCTACACAAACACAACCTAGCAAGTCCTGCTGCCAACTTGTAGTCCTGTGTTTTTCAGCCCACTTTGGACCTCAGTGTCCACAACAGTGGGAAGTAACACGGTCAGTGTCAGAACAAGTTCCCACAGAGAAGAGAGGTTCACATGGTTGAGTTAAAGAACTAAAGTTTTCCTCAGTATTCAGGCATTCCCTTATGGGTATTTTTCATGGAAGCCTTGGTATCTTTCTTCTTCTTTTGGACAGGCCAAGTCTTAAAGAGTGACAGCAGGAAAGAAGACTGTATAGAATGATCTATGTGAAATGGCCACTATCGGTTTGCTTGTAGCTCTAAAGTTAGAACTAAGAGCCCTCTTATCCATATTTGCATGCAATTTTCTGAGTTTGCTTTAATGGATATGACATTTCATTAATTCTGATTGTGTACTCAAGCCAAATCACATGCAGTTTAGTTCCATTTACTGACAAAAAATAGAAGCTGAAAAATTCTAAGTCAGAGTAATAACTGAAGGTATGTAATTACTCATTACCCAATCAGCTACCAGGTTCAAGGGGCAAGAATGGTTTGGAGATAAACTGCAACTTTTGTGAGTGAATCTGACAGGCTGGGTTAGTAGGTGTGTTTCTTTTGATTAATGACACAAGGAAGAAAGGTTTAGGAAAGGTGTTTCCACTGATTCTGCTACTTCTAGGCTGACCCTTAAAATGTTTCTACTAGTTACCAAGGAAAACATAAATTATAGTGAGCAAAATGTGAATTTTATAAAAACATATAAAAATGTTACATCTTTAAGTTCTCTGCTGTAATTTAAAACAAACTAAAAATACTAAATCCTAGGATATGCCAAAATGGGTCATTTGGCTACATATCTCAACTTTTTCAGAAAATTCACTTATTTAAATATAGAAAAAAATACAATTAGAACTATTCATCATGGTTAATTAACATAAGAGTTTGCATACAACATAATTACTGCATGGGTTTTGAAATCCTTCAATATTTTTCCAACAGATCAGATTTTTGGGTAGAGAGCATACATTTGCCTGGTTATTCATGAAATAGGCCCAAGAGAACTCTTTCCAGGTTCCTGACCTCCATGAGCTTCCTACTTAGAAGGTCATAGAAAGATAACCACACACACACACACACACACACACACACACACACACACACACCATAATCTCACAGTGTCCAGTGAATTGACATAGTAGGGGGACAGTGCTGAGAAAGAAAGAAATCTTTTGATCTTTAAATTGTTTGGGGGGAGTTCACAAAGGGGTAAGGCCTACATGGGGCCTAAGGATGAGCTGAGATGGGTTCCAGAGGGAGAGGAGTTTGAATAGTATGGTGATAGAAATGATCATGATTTGGGGAGAAGAATTATATAGTAAGGTGACAGCAAGAAAATTCTTATTCATAAATATAGATGGGTCCCATGGGGGGTGGTAGATGGAGAGATATTCTGATATGAAAACCATTAGTTTAATGTAGAGCCATCAGATTGTTTACTCCAGGTACTGATACACTAGAAGTTTTTTGTTTGTTTGTTTTTGTTTTTCTGAAACAGTGGCCCAAGCACTCTCCATTAAGAATTGAAGGAAGAATACATTCATAAAGACTTGTTATGTGTTTGTGATAGCTAGGAGATGATGAAAGCCTGAACTGGAGTGGTGGCAAAGGCAAAAGAGAAATGGAAGCAAGAAACAATAAAAAAGAGACTCATCAGGATTTAGGGACTGGATATGTATTTGAGGTGATGGCTCTGAGTTGTTCATCCTGACCAGGAAGTCAGGAAAAAGAACAAGGTTTAAGGTAAGATAACAGATTCTTGGCAGGGAGATATGCTATAGAGAATGGAAAGTATGTGGTGTATACACAAACAAAAATCTGAAGCAGGAAGCTGTGGATGTAGGTTTGAAGCAGAAGTGAGCATCCAGGTCTAGGTCTGGGGTGTAGACAATGATGAGCTAGGCAAGGTTAAAGTTAAGTCTAGCACCAGGTATGCCTCCCCCAGTGCTGATGCTGAAGTAGGTCCTACATATATTCTGAATGGCAGGAGTTCATTCCCCAATCCTCCCTTACTATGTAACCCTTGTCCTGGCCAAACACAGGACGGGCAACCAGGAAGGATGCCAGTATCCATCTGTTAATTGAAGATGAGAAGAGCTATGTGTGGAGGGAAAGTGTTTCAGCCTGTTCAGGCAGATATAGCAAAAACATCATCAACTGGTTGGCTTATAAACAACAAATATTTATTTCTCACAAATTCTGCAGGCTATAAAATCCAAGATCATGGTGTCAGTGTACTCTGGGTCTGGCAAGGGCCCATTTCCTCATTGATGGCCATCTTTGTAATATCGCATGGCAGAAGGGAGGAAGGAGCTCTCTGGGACCTCTTTTATAACAGCACTAATCCACTACTTCCCAAGGGCCCCACCTCTTAATATCACCTTGTGGGGGTATATTTCAACATATGAATTCAGGGGGACACAAACATCCAGTCTATGTTAGAAAGAGTCCTGTTAATATTCTGTTGTGGAAGCCCAGCAGCTGGCCTGCTGGGGCAGAAGCTGGTTTAGGAGTAACTACAGTAGATTGTGTTGAATGTAATCATGAAATTTGAGAGTCAGAGCACATTCGATGGTAGTTTTTAAACTTTGTGTGGATTTTTTTTAATGAAAACTTAAATGAAATGTAAACAGCTAAGCTGTTCCCATTGGAGATTGAGAGTAGGGTTTACAGGAGTCCAGGAGACACATTCAAAAAGTTTGTTCTAGGCCAGCTGACTTGTTTTATACATTTGGGTACTAAAGCCAAGATTAGGGAGCTCAGAAAACATAGCTAAGCTGGGACTGTGACATAGGGCTACAGGAGCCCAGACCAGGAACTGTTATGCTGCTCTAGAGAAAGAGGGAGGGGGCCCAATTCTACTCTGTATTACATCATCCATTAGTGAAAGTTTCCTTATAAAATCAGTAAAAGCACATTGAATATCTTTACCCAGTATCCACTTCCTCCCACCAACACACACACACACACACACACACACACACACACACACACACACACACACAAAGGGGTTCATCCTCAGTGATTCAGGAAGGAGAAGCTGGGAGGAGGGAGCATTAAGTAAGGGCAGGGGCTCTGCAAGTTCAAGTCCACCTCCAGTGCTAGATCAAGTGAAGCCAACATCTGCAGAATCCCCAGGCTGCCCTAGGTGGAGGCCATGCCTCCTTTTGTTCCCTTAACTCCAGCAGGTAGTTCTTAGCATTCAGCCTCCAAATAGCCTTTATACATATAAGAGAATATCTCTCCATCCAGAATCCCTATTCCAAATCTCATCACCACAAAGTATTCTGCAGAGCTAATGTTACCCAGTTCTGGCTTCAGGGAGA
The DNA here is from genome assembly GCF_024362965.1 of Panthera pardus. Classification (NCBI taxonomy): domain Eukaryota; kingdom Metazoa; phylum Chordata; class Mammalia; order Carnivora; family Felidae; genus Panthera; species Panthera pardus. Next base: position 24,523,310 of record NW_026526832.1, read on the forward strand.
GGTTGCCTGGGGCCTTCTCCCACTTTGAGAAGATAGCAAGAGTCTAATTTGCTGTGAACTGTCATGAGCAATAAAATGTTCATTAACTTTAATTGTAAACACTTTAAGTCCCAATCATTGTAATGAAATGATAAATTCAAAAATCAAGACTTAAGTACCCTTTAAAATTTTCATATCTTCTATATTCACCTGGTGTCTTAAACCAGACAGAGTCAAATTAAACAGTACACTGCCTGAATCCCCTCCCCGCTTCCATCTGACAAAACCTTACCCATTTTTCAAGGCCCAGCTCAGCTCCTCTTTCCTCCTCAACTGCAAGGAATCTGCCCACTTCTGGCACCCAAAGCACTTTTGTAGTATTCCTGATAATGGCACTTGTTTTGATGATATGTTTTATTCGTTCCAAGTACACTGAGGTACTTGCCAATCAGTATCACATCTTGAGCATCCCTATCATTTCAGCCCCAGAAATAGTGTTTCCTGCCCAGGAATTCTCCAAGATAATTGTAGGTGGATTGAATCAGTGGTGTAAATCTTTTTGAAAAGCCAGTGAAAATTCATTATGAGAGCCTCAAAGATGCTTTAATTTGCTTAGCCTATATCTTCATCTGGATTATACATCACATTGACAATTCTAATATTACATACATCGTTTTGCTATGCAATATCATACCTAACACTAATTATCTATATTTTTGCTAGCTGTGATACTTACATGCTGTAGTGGAATACCTGGGTTAAGATACCCAATTTTATACTTGAACTTAAAGTCACCTAGTGCTTCATATAGTAGGCTTCAGAAAAAAGTCATGATCTATATCATTGAGAAAAGAATTGACTTGAGACAAGCATTTAAAATCCATGTTTCTAAGGTAAAAGTATGCATTCAAGTTATCAGAAAAGAGATTCATTTAATTTTTTGTCTTAAAATGTCTTTTTATGCAAAACACAAAAACTGAGACATAACATACATTTGTACATGAAGATAAAAAATAACAGAAAGTTTACAAAACCTTGGTCACTGCCATTACCATTCAGTGGCTCTGGGACTGAGTGGGTGGCATTCTGAAAGCTACCTCAGGGTAGGCCCCAGGTCCCATAGGAAGGCAGCTGGCCAGCCTTTTGACAAGTCCCCTCAGTCCATATGCCCACCCCTGAGCCTTTGGAGGACAGGGTGCAGGTTTTACCTGTGGACTCCCAGGTGCCCATCACACCTCAGAAATGCCCAGGTGACACACCTGAGGAATCCCCAGGACCAGTGAAAGGTGGCCTATACTCTCTTTGTGATATGGGGGAACCCTGGAGGATTAGTCTGTAACCTTGAGAAAAAGTGGCTTATCAGTCTAGCTTAAAGGATGCAGTTCTGGACTGATTTTTTCTGCCCTCCCTAAGAGTCATACAAATGAAATATTGCTGATGATAGAGGGAAGAATAGGGTGAAAAGAAATTCATTTTAATCCCTTTTGGTGGGCTAAGTGGAAATGGGCCCAAGAGCTGGGGACTTAGCCTCTCAGCCAAATTAAAATGCACAAGTCATGTAATTTTTGTTTCATTCTTACTGTGGTTAGAATAGTAATTAAAAACTGTCTGTCCATAGGTTGTAATGTCTTCATTTGTAAAAATGATGACTCTTGATTTTTTCTGCCCTGAAACTACTACGATTAATTATCTACAATGATTAGACTGAATGATCCCTAACAAACCTTCTTGCCTTTTTGCTGGTGTAACTAGTCCTATAAAAGTAGAGTTGTTGTGCCTTCCAGGGAAGATGGCAGAGTAGGAGGATCCTGGGCTCACCTTTTCCCATGGATGCAATAGACAACACCTATGTCAGGGTAAATAACCTGGAAAACAACAGGAAGACTGGCAGAACAGACTCTCTGCAGCCAAATGTAGAAAAGAGGCCACATCAAAGAAGATAGGAAGGGTACAGACTGGGTCAGGAGCCAAAATGACCCTTGGAACTGTCCCCAGGAGGGAGGGACACTGAGAGCATGGAGAAGGGAGAAGACCAGACCCCACAGCAGGCATTCCAAGCATGGGGGGCCTGCACTGGGAAGATGAATCCCTATAACATTTGACTTTGAAAACCAGAGGGGCTTAACTACTCAATTTCTTACAATCAGTAGTATTTAACACCTGGAACTTTATAAATCATGGATATAGCTCTGGGAGAGGCAGAGGACAACAGGAAAATGAGTCATCCCCACCCTTAAAGACATAACACAACAGAACAAATAGTCCTGCCAAGACACAGCTTAGAAGCAGCAGTTTGAAAAATGCCTAGGATATTCAGGAGAGATATTTGTTTCCTAATCTCAAAGCATATGCTGAAGGGGCAGGGGTCTTTAAAAGGTTTCTTTAAGAATAAAAGAGCTGGGGGCGCCTGGGTGGCTCAGTCAGTTAAGCGGCCGACTTCGGCTCAGGTCATGATCTCACACTCCGTGAGTTCGAGCCCCGCGTCGGGCTCTGTGCTTACAGCTCAGAGCCTGGAGCCTATTTTCGGATTCTGTGTCTCCCTCTCTTTGACCCTCCCCCATTCATGCTCTGTCTCTCTCTGTCTCAAAAATAAATAAACGTTGAAAAAAAAATTAAAAAAAAAAAGAATAAAAGAGCTGGTGGGTGCCATTTCCCTCCTCCACTATCCAGTCTGATACACTGACACCTGCAAGAACTAGCACAGCTGCAGAGAGCAAGTACAGGTCCCCTCCCACAGCAGACCTGGAGCACATATCTGGAGAACACTAAGTGCTCTGCCCATGTGTCCTCCCTCTCCTACCAGGCCTCAAGAAATCCAACTAAAGTAGCACCACAAGCATGGCAGTGTGTAAGCAGCCCCAACACAAGTAAGTGCCATTCCAAAATGACTCATGCCCCAATACTGGAAGATAACTACACATACCAACTCCTCTGTGACCCCAACACATCTAATCTGACTGCAGGACATGCCCACCAAGAAAAATTTCTCAGGGGACAACACAGGGACAGTCCCATGCAGTTCAGTGCAGTGCAACTCTGGCAAATGCTTGCTCTGATCCAACTCACGACCAAAGTATCCACACTGGTGCAATAAAAGCATGGGGAACAAACCCTGCCCATAACAAGTAAAAGAGCCATTGCAGATGCCTGGAGTAAAGGCAAAGGTGGCTCAGCACAACAGCAGGGTACATTCAACACACATAGGGGCTGCACCTGAAGCGCCAGGTTCAAATGAACGGGGGACATTGCACTGTAGGGCACTAAAGACCTCTTCCTCATAAGGCCGCTACCTTTAAGAGCAGGAGACATAGCTGAGTCAGATCCTAACATATAAAAACAGACAAAGAGTTAGACGAAATGAAGAGACAGTGGAATATGCCCAAAATAAAAGAACAGGGCAGCATCACAACAGCAGAGCTAAACAAAATGGAGGTAAGTAATATGCATGATAGAAAATTGAAAGTAATTGTCATAAAGATACTCACTGGATTCAAGAATGGAGTTAAGGACCTCAGTGAGACCTTTAAAAAAAGAGACAGAAACATAAAAAAGAACCAATCAGAGATGAAGAACTCAATAACTAAAATTAAAATATACTAGAAGGAATAAATACTAGACCAAAGGAAGCAGAAAAATGGATAAGCAACCTAGAGGACAAAGCAATAAAAAGCAATCGAGTGAAAAGGAGAGAGAAAAAAATAATACAATCAAAAGAGACTTAGAGAACTCAGCTACACCATCAAGTGTAATAATATTTGCATTATAGGGATTCCCAAAGAAGAAGAGGAAATAAAAGGTCCAGAAATTTTATTTAAAGAAATAATAGCTGAAAACTTCCTAACTATGGGAAAGGAAAGAGAAACCTGATCCAGGAGGCACAGAGATACCCAGCAAAATCATCCCAAGGAAGTCTACACTAAGACACATAGTAATTAAGTGGCAAAAAAGTAATGATAAAGAGAGAATTTTAAAAACAAAACAGTTAAATACTAGGGAAACCTCTTAAGGCTATCATTGGATTTTGCAGCAGGAACTTTGCAGGCCAGAAAGGAGTGACATGATATACTCAAAGTGCTGAAAGGAGAAAAACAAACAAACAAAAAAAAAAACTGCAACCAAGAGTGCTCTACCCAGCAAAGCTATCATTCAAAATAGAAGGAGAGATAAAAAGTTTCCCAAACAAAAGTTAAAGAAATTCATCACCACTAAACTAGCCCTAAAGAAATTAATTGTGACTTTTTGAGTGGAAAGAAAAGACCCTAAGAAAAGTAGGAAACACAAAAGCAGTAAAACTAAGTGTGTGTGTGTGTGTGTGTGTGTGTGTGTGTGTGTGTATAAATCAGTCAAAGGATCCACAAAATAAAAGGATATAAAGGATGATACCATGTACCTCAAACATGTTGGAGGAGAGGAATAAAAATATAGTGCTTTTAGAATGGATTCAAACTTAAGCCACCATCAATTTAACATATACTACTATATGCAAAAGATGTTATATACAATTAGTATGATAACCATAAATCAAAAACCAGTATTAGATATGCAAAATAATAAAGAGCAAGGAATCCAAATCTATCACTAAAAAAAAAAGCCAGCAAACCATGAGGGAAGAGAGTAAGAGAAGGAACAGAGAAGAACTACAAAAACAACCACAAATCAAATAACAAAATGGCAATAAGTGCATACCTATCAATAATTACTTTGAGTATAAATGGACTAACCACCCCTATCAAAAGATATAAGGTGATGGAATGGATAAGAAAGCAAGACCCATCTATATACTGCATATGAGACTCACTTCAGACCTAAATACACATTCAGATTGAAAGTGAAGTTGTGGAAAAGCATTTATCATGCAAATCGAGGTGAAAAGAAAGCCATGGTAGCAATGCTTATATTGGACAGAACAGACTTTAAACAAAAGACTGGAACAAGAGACAAAGAAGAACAGTACATGATCATAAAGGGAACTAGCCAACAAGAAGATATAACAATTGTAAATATGTATGCACCCTACATGCATGCAGGTAATAACATAAAGAAAATAATCGATAGCAATACAATAATAGTAGAGGACTTTAACATCTCATTTACATTAATGGACAGATCATCTACACAGAAAATTAACAAGGAAATAATGGCTTTTAATCACACAATGAACCAGATGGAAATAACAAATATATTTAGAATATTCCAACCTACAAGAGCAGAACATACATTCTTTTCAGATACACATAGAACTTTCTCCAGAACAGATCATATGTTAGATCACAAAACAAGTCTCAAAAAATTAGAAAAGGCTGAAGTCATACAATGCCATCTTTTCCAACCACAACACTATGAAACTAGAGAAATCAAGAAAAAATCTGGAAAGAGCATAAATACATGGAAGTTAAATAACATGATACTAAACAATGAATGAGTCAACCAAGAAATGTAGAGGAAATGAAAGAATACACGGAGACAAATGAAAATGAAAATAAAAATATTTAGGATGGAGCAAAAGCTGTTCTAAGAGGGAAGTTTAAAGCATTACAGGCCTACATCAAATGAAAAAAAAATCTCAAATAAACAACCAAACCTTACACCTAACAGAACTATGAAAAGAACAAATAAAACTCAAAACCAGTAGATGGAGAGAAATAAAGATTAGAGCAGAAATAATAATAAAATGTAAAAAAAAAAGATATAACATATCCATGGAACCAGAAGGTGGTTCTTTAAAAAGGTCAACAAAAGTGATACTAATTAGCTAGTATCTAGCTAATTAATTTAATTAGCTAGAGTAATTAAAAGAGAGAGAGAGAGATCAAACAAAATCTTAAATGAAAAAGGGGAAATAGCAAGAAACATCACAGAAATACAAAGGATTGTAAAAGAATATTATGGAAAAATTTATACCAAAATAGTGGACAACCTAGAAGAAATGGATAAATTCCAAGAAACAAATAACCTTTCAAAACTGAATCAGAAAGAAATAGAAAATGTTAACTGATCAATTATCAGGAATGAAACTGAATCAGTAATCAAAAACCTCCCCACAAACCAAAATCTAGTACCAGATGGCTTCACAGGTGAATTCTACCAAATAGTTAAAAAAGAGTTGATACCTATTCATTTCAAACTATTCAAAAAATTAGAAGAGGAAGGAAAGCTTCCAAATCCATTCTATGAGGCCAACATTACCCTGATACCAAAACCAGATAGAGACACCACAAAAAGAAAGAGAAACGCAGGCCAATATCTCTGATGAATATAGATGCAAATATCCTCAATAAAATATTAGCAAACTGCATCCAACAATACATTTAAAAAATCTTTCACCACAATCAAGTGGGATTAATTCCTGGGATGCAAGGGTGATTCAATATTCTCAAATCAATCAAGATGATACATGACAAGAGAAAGGATAAAAAGCATTTGACAGAGTACAACATCCACTCATGACAAAACTCTCAACAAAGTAGGTTTAGACCTACTACATCGTAGTAGCTCAACGTAACAAAAGCTCAACGTACCTCAACATAACAAAAGCCTTACATGAAAAACTCACAGCTAACATCATACTCAATGGGGGAACAACTGGGATCCTTTCTCCTAAAGTCAGGAACAAGACAAGGATGTCTGCTATCACCACCTTTATTCAACACAGTACTGGAAGTCCTAGCCACAGCAATCAGACTATACGAATAAATAAAAGTAAAACAAATTCATAAGGAAGAAGTTAAACTTTCACTGCCTGCAGATAACATTATACTTTACACAGGAACCCTGAAGACTCCACCAAAAAACTACTGGAACCAATACATGATTTCAATAATGCCACAGGATACAAAATCAATACATAGAAATTTGTTGCATTTCTATATACTAATAATGAGGAAGAAGAAAGAGAAACTAAGAAAACAACCCCATTTACAACTTCACCAAAAATAATAAAATACCTAGGAATAAACTTAACCAAAGAGGTAAAAGACCTGTACTCTGAAAATTTTAAATATTGATGAAAATATTCAAAAGATACAAATAAATGAAAGGAATTCCATGCTCATGGATTGAGAGAACAAATATTGTTAAAATGTCCATACTACCTTGGGGCCTGGGTGGCTCAGTCTGTTAAGTGTCCCACTTTGGCTGAGATCATGATCTCATGGTTCATGAGTTCAAGTCCCTCATCGGGCTCTGTGTTGACAGCCTGCTTCAAATTCTGTGTCTCCCTCTCTCTCCGCCCCTCCCCCCACTTGTGCTCTGTCTCTCAAAATAAACTGTCCATACTGTCCAAAGCAATCTACAAATTTAATGCAATCTCTATCAAAATACCAACAGCATTTTTCACAGAACTAGAACAAACAATCTTAAAATTTGTTTGGAACCGCAAAAGACCCCAAATACTCAAAGGAATCTTGAAAAAGAAGAACTAAACTGGAGGTATTAATTACAATCCCACATTTCAAGATATATTACAAAGCTGTAGTAATCCAAATTGTATGGTACCGGCACAAAAAGAGACACATATATCCATGGAACAGAATACAGAGTGCAGAAATAAACCCACGATGATATGGTCAATTAATCTTTGACAAAGGAGGAAAGACTATGCAGTGGGAAAAAGACAGTCAATTTAATAAATGGTGTTGGGAAAACTGGAAAGCTACATGCAAAAGAATGAAACTGGGCCATTTTCTTATAGCATACACAAAAAAATAAACTCAAAATTAAAGGATTAAAGACCTAAATGTGACACCTGAAGGGAGCACAGCCCATAAATTCTATAATATTGGCCAGAGCAACATTTTTCTAGATATGTCTCCTCAGTCAAGGGAAATACAAACAAAAAATAAACTATAAGGACTACATCAAAATGAAAACCGTGTGCACACATGAGGAAACAATCAACAAATCTTAAAGACAACCTAGTAAATGGGAGAAAATATTTGCAAATGACATATCCAATATAGGATTAGTATCCAAAACAAAAACTTCTACAACATGACAAAACCCCCAAATAATCCAATTAAAAATGGGGAGAAGACATAATCAGACATTTCTCCAAAGGTGGCCAAAAGACACATGAAAGTTCAACATCACTTATCATCAGGGAAATGCAATTCAAAACTATAACGAGATATCACCTCACACCAGTGAGAAGGACTAAAATCAAAAACACAAGAAACCAACCAGCATTGGTGAGGATGTGAAGGAAAAAGAACACTTGTGCACTGTTCTGGGAATGCAAACAGGTGCAGCCACTGTGAAAACCAGTACAGAGGTTCCTCAAAATATTAAAAAATAGAATTATCATATGATCCTGCAATTCCACTAATGGGTATTTACCCAAAGAATATGAAAACACTAATTTAAAAAGATATATACACCCCAGTATTTATTGCAGCATTATTTATAATAGCCAAATTATGGAAGCAACCCAAGTGTCCATAGATAGATGAATAGATACTTAAGCAGTAGTATATACAAAAATGATGGAATATTAACTGATCCATAAAAAGGAATAAAATCTTGCCATTTACAACAACATGAATGGGTCTAAAGGGTAAAATGCTAAGTGAAATAAGTCACTCAGAAAAAGACACTCTATGATTTCACTCATATGTGCAATTTAAGAAACAACACAAATGATGGGGCACCTGGCTGGCTCAGTTGGTTGGACACCCAACTTCAGCTTGGGTCATGATCTCATAGTCTGTGAGTTCGAGCCCCACATCAGGCTCTGTGCTGACAGCTCAGAACCTGGAGCCTGCTTCAGATTCTGTGTCTCCCTCTCTCTATGTCCCTCCCCTGCTCATGCTCTGTTTCTGTCTCAAAAATAAGTAAAAACATTTTTAAAAATTTAAAAAAAAGAAAAAGAAACAACACAAATGAATAAAGAAAAAAAGAGACAAAAAAAACAGCTCTTCACTATAGAGAACTGGTGGTTACCAGAGGGGAGATGGATGGACGATAGGTGAAGGGGATTAAAAGTATACTCATTGTGATGGGCACCGTAATGTATGTAATTGTTGAATTACTATATTGTACACCTGAAACTAATATAACACTGTATGTGAACTGCACTGGAATTAAAAAGAAGATTATGGCTGTTGCATGTTATCAGAATGATAATTATGCTGCTTAAGATAAAGGTGTTATGGTTTTGTGATGTGTTGACATGAGCAGGTGAAACTACATTTCCCAGAATCTTTAGGAGATTCTCAAAAGAAGGGCAGTACTTTTATATATTCATATACTTTTCATATACTTTTTACTGTATGATGATTCACCTCTCATGTGAAGCAGCATCAGGAACAGATACGTGTGTTTAGGTCCGCGACAAGGATTCTAACCTCTGCAGGATACCCTCGTCACAAAAGTCAGAGACAACAAAAACAGACCAAGGTTTCAGGTCATCCTAGTGAGAATCTAGGTTATGTTTGTAGGGTTTAAGCTTGTGTCTATGGGATTCCAGCCTCTTTGAGATCCTCCCTTCCTGACTGCCTGCCCTGTGGACTTAAGATCTAGCATCAGATATGGAGACTGGCTTACAAACCCCTGTAATAAATCCAAAGATCAATGATAAGTAGATGACAGATAACTAGATCAATCAATCTACTTCTGGTTCTATTGATCTTGTTGTTGAACCTTGGCTGACACAGAAGCCTTCTTCAAAATCTCATGCTCATGATGACCACATGGAACTATAAATGGGTAAACATGGTGCTGTTCTCTTTTGACACAACATTCAAATGAGAATATGCTATCAGAGAGAAAAAAAAAAAAACTCGAAATTATACCTCCCTGGTTGACACTGAATTTCTACTTTCCTGATGAACTGAAGTCAGGATTCAAGCCCCGGTTCTGCAATTGTGTTAATCTGTGTAACTTTTGAATCCAAGCCACTTAATTTCTTTTTCTTTATTTTTTACATAGTTTTTTTTAAATTTTTTTTTAATTTACATCCAACTTAGTTAGCATATAGTGCAACAATGATTTCAGGAGTAGATTCCTTAGTGCCCCTTACCCATTTAGCCCATCCCCCCTCCTACACCCCCTCCAGTAACCCTCTGTTTGTTCTCCATATTTATGAGTCTCTTCTGTTTTGTCCCCCTCCCTGTTTTTATATTATTTTTGTTTCCCTTCCCTTATGTTCATCTGTTTTGTCTCTTAAAGTCCGCATATGAATGAAGTCATACGACTTTTGTCTTTCTCTGACTAATTTCACCTAGCATAATACCCTAAGTTCCATCCACGTAGCTGCAAATGGCAAGATTTCATTCTTTCTGATTGCCGAGGAATACTCCACTGTGTGTGTGTGTATATATATATATATATATATACACACATATATGTGTATATATATATATAAACTATATATATACGTATATATATAAACTATATATATATACGTATATATATAAACTATATATATATATATGTGTGTATATATGTATTATATATATATATATATATATATATTATATATATACACACACACACCACATCTTCTTTATCCATTCATCCATCGATGGACATTTGGGCTCTTTCCATACTTTGGCTATTATAGATAGTGCTGCTATAAACATGGGGGTGCATGTGTCCCTTCAAAACAGCACACCTGTATCCCTTGGATACATACCTAGTAGTGCAATTGCTGGGTCGTAGGGTAGTTCTATTTTTAGTTTTTTAAGAAACATCCATATTGTTTTCCAGAGGGCCTGCACCAGCTTGCATTCCCACCAACAATGCAAAATAGATCTTCTTTCTCCACATCCCCGCCAAAATCTGTTGTTTCCTGAGTTGTTAATGTTAGCCATTCTGACAGGTGTGAGGTGGTATCTCTTTGTGGTTTTGATTTATATTTCCCTGATGATGAGTGATGTTGAACATTTTTTTCATGTGTCGGCTGGCCATCTGGATGTCTTCTTTGGAGAAGTGTCTATTCATGTCTTTTTCCCATTTCTTCACTGGATTATTTGTTTTTTGCATGTTGAGTTTGATCAGTTCTTTATAGATTTTGGATACTAACCCTTTATCTGATATGTCATTTGCAAATATCTTCTCCCATTCTGTCGGTTGCCTTTTAGTTTTGCTGATTGTTTCCTTCGCTGTGCAGCTATTTATTTTAATGAGGTGCCAGTAGTTCATTTTTGCTTTTGTTTCCCTTGCCTCTGAAGATGTGTTAAGTAAGAAGTTGCTGCCGCCAAGATCAAAGAGGTTTTTGCCTGCTTTCTCCTCGAGGATTTTGATGGCTTCCTGTCTTACATTGAGGTCTTTAATCCATTTTGAGTTTATTTTTGTGTATGGTGTAAGAAAGTGGTCCAGGTTCATTTTTCTGCATGTTGCTGTCCAGTTTTCCCAGCCCCACTTGCTGAAGAGACTGTCTTTATTCCATTGGATATTCTTTCCTGCTTTGTCAAAGCTTAGTTGGCCATACATTTCTGGATCCATTTCTGGGTTCTCTATTCTGTTCCATTGATTTGAGTGTCTGTTCTTGTGCCAGTACCATACTGTCTTGATGATTACAGCTTTGTAGTATAGCTTGAAGTCTGGAATTATGATGCCTCCGGCTTTGGTTTTCTTTTTTAAGATTGCTTTGGATATTCTTGGTCTTTTCTGTTTCCATACAGATTTTAGGATTATTTGTTCTAGCTCTGGGAATAATGCTGGTGTTATTCTGATAGAGATTACATTGAATATGTAGATTGTTTTGGGTAGTATTGACATTTTAACAATATTTGTTCTTCCTATCCAGGAGCATGGAACCCTTTTCCATTTTTTTGTGTCTTCTTCAATTTCTTTCATAAGCTTTCTATAGTTTTCAGTGTATAGATTTTTCACCTCTTTGGTTAGATTTATTCCTAGGTATTTTATGGTTTTTGGTGCAACTGTAAATGGGATCGATTCTTTGATTTCTCTTTGTTGCTTCATTGTTGGTGTATAGGAATGCAACAGATTTCTGTGCACTGATTTTATATCCTGCAACTTTGCTGAATTCATGAATCAATTCTAGCAGTTTTTTGGTGGAATCTTTAGGGTTTTCCATATAGAGTATCATGTCATCTGTGAAGAGTGAAAGTTTGACCTCCTCCTGGCTGATTTGGATGCCTTTTATTTCTTTGTGTTGTCTGATTGCAGAGGCTAAGACTTCCAATACTATGTTGAATAACAGTGAAAGCCACTTAACTTCTAATGCTCAGTTTTCTCATCAGTAAAGTGGAGGTAATAGTCTTCTGCCTTAGAGAGCAAATAAGAAGATTAGTCCCACAATATATATAAAGTTCCAAGTGCACTGCCAAGGATAGAAGGAGTTTTTTGACCATCCTTTCCCATCTTTCAAGTCTTATCTATTGTTTTATTCACTGCCTAAAGCCATCTCTGACAAACACAGCTTCCGTCGGTCTCCCTTCTCTTTTCCTTTTATTCCACTACACTACGAATATTAACATCTTCATGTTGTATATGCTATCCTATAAGCCAGATTTTATGCTTTCATCTCAGGAAGTGTTATGCCTCCATATTAATAAAAAAATAATTGCATTTGCTTAGCACTTCACCTCTCATCATACACTAAGACATACGTTTACTCATTGGATCCCGACAGTGAGTACCATTAACACTCATGGGTACATTAAAATGGCCACAGTCTGCAATCAAGCTGTACTTTCAAAAGCATTAATTTTATTCCACTGCAGGAGCAATGTGAATGGCCATGAACAAGGTAAAGCTACTAACAGATGGACTGATTATTAAGTAATAAATACAGGTGATACAGTCAATACCTAACTTGATGCACAGAAAATAGCATTCATCCAGATTTGGGAAGGAAACAAATAATAAAAGGGTGTGTTAAAGAACACGTAGTGGAAGGATATTGCTGAATTGCCATGTGACCTGTACCTGCTATAGGAAAAATTCTGGAGAGCTGTAGAGTGGAGTGTTGTCTTCTAATTCCTATATAATCAATATAGAGTCCACCTGCTACACCAGTATCTGTTATCAACTACTGAAACCAGCATAGACTTTTTTAATTTACATTTTAGTAAGTTAGCATACAGTGCAATATTGGTTTCAGGAGAATAATTCATCACAAGTGCCCTCCTTAGTACCCATCATTCATCAAGCCCATCTCCCACCCACCTCCCTCTGTCAACCCAAAGTTTGTTTTCTATCCTTCAGAGTCTCTTGTGGTTTGTTTCCTTCTCTTCTCTCCTCCCACCCATATGTTTATCTGTTTTGTTTCTTAAATTCCACATGAATGACATCATATAGTATTTGTCTTTCTCTGATTATTTTGCTTAGCAGAATACATTCTAGCTCTGTCCACATCAATGCAAATGGCAATATTTCATTCTTTTTGATGGTTGAGTAATATTCCATTTTATGTATGTATGTGTACATATCTTCTTTATCCATGTATCCATTGAAGAACATTTGGGATCTCTCCATAGTTTGGCTATTGTTGACAGTGTTGCTATAAATATTGGGGTGCATGTACCTCTTTGAATCTGTATTTTTGTATCCTTTAAGTAAACACCTAATAGTACAATTGCTAGATCACAGGGTAGTTCTATTTTTAGTTTCTTGAGTAATCTCCATACTATTCTCCATTTGCATTCCCACCAACAATTCAAGAGGAAACCCTTTTCTTGCATCCTCATCAATACCTGTTGTTTCTTGTGCTGTTAATTTTAGCCATTCTGACAGGTGTGAGGTGGTATCTCATCATGGTTTTGATTTGTATTTCCCTGATGGTGAGAGATATTGAACATCTTTCTGTGTGTATGTTAGCCATATGAATGTCTTCTTTGGAAAAGTGTTCATTCATGTCTTCTGTCCATTTCTTAACTGAGTTATTTGTTTTTTGGTGCTGAGTTTGATAAGTTCTATGGATTTTAGATACTAATACTTTATCTGATATGTCCTTTGCAAATATCTTCTCCCATTCTGTAGGCTTTCAGTTTTGCTGATTGTTTCCTTCTCTGTGCAAAAGCTTTTTATCATATGAAGTCCCAATAGTTCGTGTTTGTTTTTGTTCCCTTGTCTTCAGTGATGTGTCTGGTAAGAAGTTGCTCCAACAGAGGTCAAAGAGGCTTCTGCCTATGTTGTCCTGTAGGATTTTGATGGTTTCCTGTCTCAAATTTAGGCCTTACACCCATTTTGAATTTACTTTTCTGTATAGTATAAGAAAGTGGTCCATATTCATTCTTCTGCATGTCACTGTCCAGTTTTCCCAACACCATTTGTTGAAGAAAGTGTTTTTTCCCACTGGATATTCTTTCCTGCTTTGTCAAAGATGAGTTGACCGTAGAGTTGTGGGTCCATTTCTGGGTCTTCTATTCTTTTCCATTGATCAAGTGTGTATTTTTGTGCCACTATCATACTGTCTTGATGACCACCCCTTTGTAATACAGCTTGAAATCTGGAAATATGATGCCTCCAGTTCTGTTTTTCTTTTTCAAGATTGTTTTGGCTATTCAGGATCCTTTGTAGTTCCACACAAATTTTAGAATTTATTCTGTGAAAAATTATGGTAGTATTTTGATAGGGATGACATCAAATGTGTATGTTGTTTTGGAAGTATAGACATTTTAACAATGTTTGTTCTTCCAATCCATAAGCATGGAATGCTTTTCCATTTGTTTGTGTCCTCTTCAATTTCTTTCATAAGTGTTCTATGGTTTTCATATAGTATAGATACTTTACCTCTTCAGTTAGATTTATTCCTAGTTATCTTATTGGTTTTGGTGCAACTGCAAATGGAGAATAGACTTTCAAATAAAAACAATTTGCCATTCCAAGGCAGAGATGCCACCTTTTTGGGGGGAATAGGCTCCTTTAAAGTGCCCAAAATGTAAAGACTTCCTCTGAGTTTTAATATTCACTGTTGTATGCATCCTATTTAAACAAATCCTATGAATTACACAGTTCTTTTAAAATCATCTGTATTTTAGTAATCAGAAACTTATCAACATTCATTTTAAAAATCATATAAGTGGATGTGCAAGAGAAATTTTTTTTCTATCTATGGAAAATACCAGAAGGGTATATGGATTTACAGACTCCTTGCTAAAGTTTCCATGTCTTTCTGGGGTCCTCAGCACCCTCACTGGAAACCAGTGCTCCAAGGAAAATTACCCTGACCTGAGGTGACTAAAAGGGAATGACTGGAAATACATTTTTTAAGCCACTTAGAACTGTTCACATCAAAGGCCACTGAAAATGGATTAACCCTGGGTTTGAAAGAATTGTCAGGGATCAAGAATTGGTTTTAAGACTGAAACACTGAACGGGGATAGATAGGGAATTCTTTCTGCATGTAGGTGTAAAGTGTAACATAACAGAGATCTGTACTAAATGCAAATTTTATTTAACATGCTATGAATGTCAATGAAAGGAGAAATTTAGTGAGATCCTCATGTTTCAATTGACTAAACATCTTTTGGTGTTAAAACTAAATTGATAAACATATTCGGAGCTTTCAGGAGCAGACAGAATGTGGACAGCTAAATTCAGTGTGAAAAGTATTATGTAACACAATTGGAGAAATTATTGAAATTTGCTTTAAAGAGTGGTGACTCTTAGGCATCAAATACTTCTCATAACAAGAGCCGGAGAGTTTCTGCAGAGCATTTCCTAAAATCCATTAGCCTTATAGAGAGTTCTAGCAAAAATGGTTGATTAAAGGTTGGGCACTGTCATAAATAAGGGGCTGGAGTCCAAACAGAAAATAGACACCTGCCCAATCTAAAATCTCTGAGGCACTCACACCTAGATGCTGTTAATGTTTGCTGTCACTACATTCACAAACTAAAAATTCTAAAACTAGAGCAGATCAGAGAAAGGATCCTAAAAGTTTCAGTTAGGCAGAAAAATTCATATATGCTAGCCCTTTCCCTTACTGGTGTAATATATTCCCAAGGCTTCACTATCATAATTGGTATTAATACATGTGTAATGAAGATCCAACCAAGGATGCATTTATCAAATGGTGCCTAAATCCCCTGAAAAAATGATTTGCATTTGGGCATTCCTATTTAACATAAGGATTGGTTTTTATCCCTTGAAGAAGATTAGACTTTCCACTAAACCTGAAATACAGAAGGTGGGTCTCAATTCTCTTTCAGAAAAAAAATCTGCATTGGGAAGATTATTTATAATTCCCCTGAGTCTTAACTTTCTCTTTGACAAACACCCTTAATTAAGCCTTTGTTTCCATGGGAAGTACATTGTGCCTCATAGCAGACAGAGAACAAGACCAATTCAGATATAGGAAACAATGCATATTCAAATTCCCATTGAATATAATCAAGAGAGCTTGTTTCACATTTCATAGTAATGATTCCAAACCAACTATAAGATATCTGGAGTATCTTCTTAAACCTACTCAAGACATGTGTGGTTTTGGGAGAGCTCATTAGATTACCCAACTTGACCTCTCAACTTTCTCAGTGAGTACTCAATCATAACTCAATATTAGTTCTTTTTAATGGTTGCTATTCTCTGGCCCCAGATACTGAGAATGTGATACTGTATGTTAGTGGCAAGTCTAGCTATTCAAATCTCACACTATGGCAAAAAAAAAAAATATATATATATATATATATATATACACACACACACACACACACATATGTATATATATGTGTGTATATATATTATATACATAATATATACATATGTATGTATATATATTATATAGATAACATATATATAATATAATATATATAACATATACATATATATAATATATGTTATATATATATATAAGTTAACTGACAAAGAAGTTGGAAGCTGATGTAATTCAGCCCCAGTCTGTATATTCAAAACTATGGGGGAGATTAGAAAGTTTAGAGGAAAGGGGGGTGAAGGGAGGTAACACAAGACAATTACACATAAACTTCATATCCTTATGCCTGTGAACACAAGGGTTGTCTAACTATAATGTTCTCTTCACAGATTACTGAAAGTCCCCAGAGCTATCTGGAATCTAAAAGTCTTCTCATCTAGTTCTCTAAGTATGTTCACCAGCATCAACTATTAGTCACTCAAATGCAAAGTTCAGGGCCAGATGCCACCAGGTGAAGGACATGCTATCTAAGCTATATTCAGAGGAGTCACTATATGGCTACCACCCAGAGCTCAGAGAGGCATAGTGGTAGAAGTTCAAGAGGAGCTGCAAACAACTTGCTGAGTGTTTCTGAGACCTGTGTTTTATTTTGGACAGAGCTTTCAGGAGAAAATAAAGGGTGGGTAACATATTCAACAAGCACACTTGCCCATCAAGTGATTTCAGGATAATGAAATCTTGAAGGGAAAAAGAAGCCAATGAAGTATGGCCAGAAATAGCGGAGGATGGGAAAGGGGTGTAGGTTTCTTTGTTTTGCCTTGGTAGTGGTAAAAAGAAGTAGCAGTGTGTATTATTGAGGCTCTCAGCCTGTAAAAGATGATACACTCGAATTGAGTAATTAAAGGAGCAATTACTAAAGGAACCACGTGCAAGAGTTCTAGCAGAGTATAGGGAAAACACACAGAATGGTGCTGGGACTAGTACACTGGGGCTAATGAGAATGAGTCTTCCCTTCCCTAGCCCTGAAGCAGCAAGAGAAAGGAACAGGCTCCATCACCTGGAGAAAGAGGCTATATGCAGAGAACTGTCAGACAGGAGCTGTGACCTTTCCTCTCAAGGTCAACCAAATCCAAGATGACCCTATTAGGCACACACTTTCCTTCCTCCTGCTGAGCTCCTTCCGAGGTCCCCATCTTGGGCTGAACCCAGCCCAAAGCCAAAGAGTATGGGAGCCAGTGAAGGGAGTTCACAAAAGCCAGCCTCTAGGAGCACAGAGAAAGAGCAAAGAGGGTAGGGAATGTGTTTAACTGGAGAGTTAAATGGAAGATATTCAACCTGGTAATTAGGGAAGGACCATTTCTAAAATTCCTCAGATAATAATAATCATGATATGGTTATGATGACAACTGAGATTTATGCTAAAGCACTGTGCACGTATTAACTTATTTACTCAAATCTTTTTTTTTTTTTTCTCAGCTGGCTGAGTTGCCACCTTCTCCCTAGCTAATTCCTTCCCTAAAGTAGCTCAGAACTCTCGATGCATGGAACCATATATTTGTCAGTCAGAGGAACCACAGCTACAAATCAGAAGTGTGCATCACCCAGTCAGGAATGCTTGCAGGAAATTAGTCCACAACAACCATTGTCCAAACCATCAGATCTAATGCAGAGAGACAGCTCTGTAAGGGAGGAGTGCTTTCAAACCTCCAAACATCTGCTGCTACTACAGAGAATGTATTTGCCCACTTAAGCATAAAAAAGCTATTTTAGACCAGTCCCTTTTTCTCATTACTTTAAACAGTATATTCTAAGCCACAAAGCTCCAGAGAGCAGTGACATGTTGGCTAGCCATGTTGTATGATCTTAGCTTCCGTGTAGGACACAACAGTAGTGAGCAGACACCAAGTGCACTGCACTGTTGGAAAGTTAATACCAGGGCTGGATTGTACATCCCTAGGAATGCAATCCTTATGGTTTATAGTGAGGGCTGGAATAAAGTCCTTGCTCCCTTCATATCCATGTACAGTACCTAAAATACATCAAGGAAATCAAGAATTACAACTGATGCTGACCTCCAGAGCATGATTAGAGACTCTTCCAGGCAAAGCAGCAGATTCCACTTCTTATGCAATCTCAAAAGGAAGATCTTGAAGTGATTTCACTAAGATTATGCAGGAAGTCAAGGAAATGTACCACATAAACTCAAGATTGCCTTTTTATGTTTTTACTTCATGAATACATTTTGATCCCTTGCAAGGGGCCAGGAATGGCACCTGTTATGACTAGAGGTATGGATTATCCATTTTATCCACAGCACAATCTGTGAAAAAACAACTCTGAGAGATGTAATTTACATTTCTTCTGAAAAATTCTGGGCCATATTTGTGCCTATGTTCACAATTTTAATGGCCTGCATACTTACTGAATTACAGAATATAATAAATTTCTTTTAAATGAGAAAGATCATAATTGTTCTCAAAACAAAATATTCAGTTCTGAAATTAGACTTGCTTGACAATTTAGATGGATTTTTTCATGGCTTTCTACTTTCAGTTTCTATGAAAAACTTTCTAACTCAATCTCCAGAGATTCCAAACTTTCACCATATTGCCCCCAAAATTATTAACGTTTTAATCTTGCTTTAATTAACTCTTGCTCCAATGGGATAAAACTGACAGGATCTGAGTTTGCAAACCAGAAGCTGAAAATCTGGCATACTTGATTAGCAGCTCAAAACAACTATGGAGAGCAAGGCAAACCTCCAGCAAATGCAACCACAGTAGAAGGAGATGTATGAAAACTGTCAGTTCTCCTGCCACCATCTCCCTGCTAACTTCTCCAAGCCTTGTCCTCCACCATTACATAATTGAGGGAAGCCATGCCCCCAAAATCTGAAATCAGATTTTCACCTGACAGGAAGGCCATCAGGATGTTATCTATCACAGAAAATGAAGACGCTAACACTGTTCTTCAAAAAATGTAAAGTATTAAATGAATTGACACTCCACCATCTGTTTAGCTTCCAGGACACCAAATACTCTTATCTCCTACTTCAATGAATTTACCCTGTTAGCCTACTTTGCTAGTTTCTCCATTTTCCCTGGAGTCATAAGTTCTTAATGCCTACGTGCCCTAGGGTTCATTCCTTTGTCCCTTCATTTTCTCTCTATATATAATCACTCCCTTGGTGATCTCATTAGTCTGTGGCTTCAAATAGATTCCTAATATCGATGACTCCCAAATTTGTATCTTGAGCCTAAACAGCTCTCTTGATCTTCAGACTCCTATATTAAACCATCTACTCAATAACTATACTTAGATATCTAATAGACATCTCAGCATCTCACATGTCAGGAACTGAACATTGACCTCCCTTTCCCCCATCTTGCTCCAACTGTGATCTTCTCCATTTCAGTTGACCCTTATAGTTTTCCAGGTCTAAAAACACTGGAGTCATTGTGACTTCACTTTTTCTCAATTTAAATTGTACATGCAGCGTTGGCTGCAAAATATATCTAGAATCTGACCATTTCTTAATAAACTCACTGCTACCAACTCATCCAAGCCATCATCATCTCTTGCCTGGGTTTTCACACTCACCTCCCAACTGGTTTCTCTCCTTCCTACCTTGATCCTCTGTTCTCTATTCTTCAAAAAGCAACCAAAGTGATTCTTTTTTTTGTTTTGTTTTGAGTATAGATTATACACAATGTTACATTGGTTACAGGTGTATAGCAGTTATTGACAAGCTTTACATTATTCTATATTCACCACAAGTGTAGCTACTACCATCTATCACCATACATCAATTACAATATCACTAACTATATACATTATGCTGTGCTTTTTGTTCCTGTAACTTATTCATTCCATAACTGGAATCCTTTATTTCTCACTGCTTTTCATCCATTTTTGCCATTCCCTACCCCCTGCCCTCTGGCAACCATCAGTTTGTTCTCTGTATTTACACATCTGATTCTGCTATTTATTCATCTGTTTTCTTTTAGATTACATATATGAGGGAATTTATATGCTGTTTGTCTTTCTCACACTAACTTCTTTCACTTAGCATAAAACCCTGTAGGTCCATCCACACTGTCTCAAATGACATGATCTCATCCTTCGCTGTGGCTGTGTGATGTTGCATTGCATATATATACCACATCTTCCTTACCCATTAGTCTATCAATGGACATTTAGATGCTTCCATATCTTGTCTATTTTAAATAATGCTGCAATAAATATAGATATGCATATATCTTTTCAAATTCATGTTTTCATTTTCTTTGGGTAAATATATAGTAGTGGATTACTGGATCATACAGTATTTCTATTTTTAATTTTTTGAGCAATCTCCATACTGTTTTCCACAGTGGCTGTAACAACACTTTTCTAGATATGTCTCCTAAGGTAAGGGAGGCAGAAGCAAAAGTCAACTATTGGGAATACATCAAAATAAAAAGCTTTCACACAGCAAAGGAAATTATCAATAAAACAAAACAGAAACTTAATGAATCGGAGAAGATATTTGCAAATGATACAACTGATAAGAGATTAATATCCAAAATACATAAAAAACTTATACAACTCAAACAATATGATTAAAAAATGGGCAGAGGACCTGATAGACATTTTACCAAAGAAGGCATAGAGATGGACAATAGACACATGAAAAGATGCTCAACATCACTAATCATCAGGGAAATGCAAATCAAAACTACCATGAACTATCACCTTATAACTGTCAGAATGGCTAAAATCAAAAAGACAAGAAATAACAAGTGTTGACAAGAATGTGGAGAAAAAGGAATCCTCCTACACTGTTGATAGAAATGTGAATTGGTACAACCAAGGTGATTCTTTTGAAAGGTAACATGGATCATGTCATTCCTCTGCTTAAAATCTCTTAATGGATTCCCATTTTACTCTTTGACTAAACCTTAGTTTCCAAAGCTTAATTCACTTTGGCCCCTCATTCACCACCTCTTTGACCTTTTTCTCTCTGCTGTATCCCTCACTTACTCCATTCCAGACACACTCCTATTAGTTGTTTCCTCTACCTGGAATACTTCCTCCACAGTTAGCTGCCTATGTTGCTCCTTGCTCCTTAATTTTCTGAGACAGCTGTCAATGTGGCTTCTTAAATTTTTTTTCAATTTTTTTCTTCAAATTCCACTTCTTTACTGAAGTCTGTTTAACTTAAAATCACATGTCTCTGATCTCCCTTAGAGATCAGAAATAAAACAAGGACGTCCAATCTAACCACTTTTATTCAAAACTTCACTGGATACTCTAGCCAGGTAAACAAGGCAAGAAAAAAAAATAAAAGGCATTTATATTGAAAAATAAAAAGTAAAATTATCTCTATTTGCAGGTGACACAATCTTCTACCTAAGTGTCAGTCAATAAATGAATGGATAAGAAGATGTGGGGTGTATATGTGTACACACACACACACACACACACACACACAATGGAATATTACTCAACCATAAAAAAGGATGAGATCCTGCCATTTGTGACAACATGGATGGACCTAGAGGGTTTTATGCTAAGTGAAATAAATCATATAGAGAAATACAAATATATGATTTCACTTATATGTGGATATGTGGAAACTAAAAATGAAATGAACAAATAAAAAAAACAGACTCATAAATACAGAGAACTGATAGTTGTCAGAGTGGAGGTGGTTGGAGAGGGGAGATGAGTAAAATATGTGAAAGAGTTTAAGAGTTGCAAACTTCTATTTATAAAATAAGTAAGATGAAAAGTACAGCATAAGGAATATAGTTGATAATACTCTAATGACATTGCATGGTGACAGATGGTAATTATACTTATTATGGTGAACATCGAATGAATAATGCATAGAATTGTTGAATCACTATGTTGTATACATGAAACTAATATAACATTGTATGTCAGCTATATTTCAATAATAAAAATTGTAAGGAAAAAAAAGAAAATCCTAAACAACCCACAAAAGATCTTCTTGGGCTACAAAAGATTAATTTTATTTCTAAACATTAACAATGAGTGATCCAGAACTGAAATTAAGAAAACAATTTCAATTATGGTAGAACAAACAAGAATAAAATATTTAGCACTAAATTTAAATTTAAAAGAAATATAAGAAAAGATGTCATTGTGAAAAATTAAAGGAGACCGAAATGGAAAAATATCCTATGTTCATGGAACCGAAGACAGTATTGTTAAGTATGGCAATAATCCCCAAATTGATGTAGAGATTCAATTCAATCCCTATCAAAATCCAAGCTGTCTTTCTTGCAGAAATTAGCAATCTGATCCTAAAATTCATATAGATATGCAAGGAACCCAGAATAGCCAAAATAATCTAGGAAAAAAGAACACTTCCCAATTTTAAAATTTATTACAAAGCTATTGTAATCAAAACAGTGTACTACTGGCACAGGGACAGACATAGATCAATGGAACAGAACTGAAAGTCTAGAAATAAACCCACATACCTACTGTCAACAGATTTCCAATAGGAATCCCAAGACAAATAAATGGTGAAGGAAAAACAAATGTGCTGGGACAACAGGATACCCACATGTACAAAAATTAACTCAAAATTAATCAAAGACCTAAATATAGAGCTAAAACTATGAAATATAAAAGTCTTTAAAGAAAACATAAAAGTGTAAATCTTCATGATCTTGGATTAGACGATAATTTCTTAGATATAATACCAAAAGCACAAGAAACAAAAGAAAAAAATATTTTAAAAACTGGACTTAAAATTAAAAAGTTTGTGTTTCAAGGGCGTCTGGATGGCTCAGTTGGTTAAGCGTCCGACTTCAGCTCAGGTCATGATCTCACAGTCCATGAGTTTGAGCCCTGTGTCGGGCTCTATGCTAACAGCTCAGAGCCTGGAGCCTGCTTCGGATTCTGTGTCTCCCTCTCTCTCTGCCCCTCCCCTGCTCATGCTCTATGTCTCAAAAATAAATAAAAACATTTTTTAAAAAAGTTTGTGCTTCAAAAGACACTATCATGAAAGTGAAAATACACTCTGCAGAATGGGAGAAAATATTTGCAAGACATATTATACCTGATAAGAGTCTAGTATCTAAAATATATAAGGAACTCTTACAACTCAACAGTAAAAATAAACACAGTAAAAAGAAAAACAACCACTTATTTTTTTAATGGGCAAAGGGTTTGAAAAGGCCTTTCTCCAAAGAAATACTAATGGCTGATAAGCACATGAAAAAATGTTCACCATTACTAGTCCTTAGGGAAACGCAAATCACAACCACAATAAGATACTACTAGGATGGCTACAATAAAAAAAATAATAATAAATAACAAGTGTTGTTGAGAATGTGAAGAAACTGGAACCCTTGTGCTTTGCTGCTGGGAATAGAAGATTGTGCAGTTACTTTATAAAACAGTCCAACAGTTCCATAAAAAAAGTTAAACTCAGAGTTGCCATTTGACCCAGCAATTCCACTACTAGGTATATGCCCAAGAAAACTGAAAATATATGGTCATATATGCACATCAACACATTAGACTACTATACAGCCATAAAAAGCTTGAAAGAAATCTTGATGAATCTTTAAAGCATTGTAAGAAGTCATATACGATACGCAACACACTGTATGATTCCATTAATATGAAATGTCCAGAATAGGCAAATCCATAGAAATACAGAATGTATATTAGTGATTTCAAGGAGCTGGAAGAAAGGGGAGTATGGGTAGTAACTGCTCATACGTGCAAGGATTTGGGGAGGGGGGATGATGAAAATGTTCTGGAATTAGATAGATAGTAGTGATTAATATACTATAAAAGGGTACATTTTATGGCATATGAATATCTTGATTAAAATTACATGATAAAAATATAAAACATATCAGTAAAAAAAATTGCATCCCTTACCTTAGTAAACCTATTTCCTTAACCTGCTTACGTTTTTTTATTTTCTATATCATTTATCACCTTCTAACATATTACACAAGCTACTTATTAACTAAACTAAAAGCGGTGCTTCTCTCCACTGCAGATACTAGAAAATAAGCTGTATACAGGGATTTATGAGTGAGTAGGCTGAAGTTTCTTAAGGCCTTAAAAAAAAAAAAAACTTGGGTTTACTCAACAGAGAAATACAATGATCATGTCCTTTCACAAATACAAGCTAGAAAGACCTTAACTACAGAAATATGTTAGTTGGGCTCCTACAGAGTTCTTCATGCTTTTTATTTGTCCTTTTATTAGGGGAGAGTTCTGAGAAATCCAGGGTACACTGTCCACTTCCCCTTTGCTATACAAGGCTCAATAACTAAGCTAATATTTAATCTGCTCTTTGGTCTGCCATATGCTAATTGCTAAGGATGCAGAGATGACTTCCAAACCAGAATTCCAGTGGTCATTCTGACTTAAAGCACCAGACAAGACTGTTTTCTCAGCTTTAAAGGTCCTCTTCATCTCCCTATCTTATCCATTCTTCCATGCCTAGGCCCATTGCTATCTTTTCCAATAAGTCTTCCCAGCTATGCAAGTCCACAGTGACCTCACTCTTCTCTGAAGACCAGGTGATGCTAATGTGATTTCCAGAACCTGCCATCACTGTGTGTGTATGCACACACACATGCCCATGATCTTCCATTATTTAATGAGCGCGCCCCCACCAGCAGTGAGCTGGCATGCAGTAGGTCCCTAACTGAAATGGATGGGTGAAAAAGTAGTTGAAGATGGTGATTTGTAAGTTTTCTGTTCAGACAATGTTGGAAATCAGTCTTTTGACAGCAAAAGAAAAAATAAAAAAAGAAAGAGAAGAATCTCCATGGTCTGCATAAAAGTGTGACTATTACAGGTGGCCCAATTCCCAGTTACTTTGTTCCTGACACCAGAGACCTGTTTTTCAATCAAAATCACAGCAGCTGTGAAGCTGTAAGGCTGGGCTGGCGCCTGGGTCAGAGGTTCCCCATTAGTGCTGGCAGATTTTTCATAATCAAGACACTTCTGAAATGTTGAACCCTACTCAGTGCCAAAGGTTAACGATTCAGTGTGCAGAGACTGAAGCGCAAAGCAGGGCAGCAGACAGCTCAGAGAGAGATGCCACCAGTGGACCTGCTCTGGATGCTTTCGTTACATTCTTGAATCTATTGGACGTTTGCCTTCTTGCTGAGAAGCCATTCAGCAGAGAACATTCATTAAGCAGACTGCATTAATCCTGTTTTTCTAACCCTGGTTCATGTTTACGCATTTGACAGCCAACATTTTTGAGCAGTCCTTCTATCCGCCATTGAGTCTAGTTAATGCACAAGCAAAGAGAACTGGAAAGTGAAAGGGTCACCTGCTGAGTTCAGTGTAGACAGGCAATCTGGATAATTTTGCATAACAATTACAACTTGCTTTCAGTTGCAAAACATTAGTAGTATGTGAGAGACTTCTTCATTCCACTTCATTCCCACTAGTGGGCTGTTTCAGATCATGAATACAGAGCAAAATAAACTAAAATTTCTTTTTTATGAAAATATAACATTCCTTAAGAAAAGTGATAACCTGTGGGGTCAGAGATGGAGATAATGATTTTAAACAACCAACCTATCTGTAATTTGTTAGACTTCCACATCTTTTTCTTTCCATTCAATGAACATTACTGAGGACTTTTATAGGTCCACTCCCTAGCTCCTCTTGGATATCTTGTCTCAAACTCAACATATTCCAAAGAGGACTGGCCAATCTCCTCCTTCCTCCACCCCATATAATTCTTGGCCTTCTATGCTTTCTTGTCAGTATTTCTGTATTTTAGCTTAAAAGCTCCTGTTTCCTTCATCCATCATACCAGCTCAGCCTTTTAAGTCTAATAAAAGTCTGATAGCTTTTCCTATAATGTATCAGTCAGGGTTCTCCAGGGGAACAGAACCAACAGAATATGTGTTTGTATATGTGTTGGGCAGGGGTAGATTATAAGAAATTGGCTTATGCAATCATGGAGGCTGACAAGTCCAAAAATCTGCACAGGTGACATCCCGGTTTGAGTCCAAAGGCTAGAAGTGGCTGTAGAACCAGAAAGAGCCAATGTCCTAGTTTCAAGGCAGGAGAACTATCTCTTACCAGGGAGGCTCAGCTTTTTTCTGTTTGGGCCTTCACTCTACTGAGTTAAATGTTAACATCATATAAAAACACCCTCACAGACCCATACAGAATAATGTTAGACGAGATATTGGGGGCACTCCATGGCCCAATCAAGTTGACACATAAAATGAACCATCACAGCATGTCTCTAAGCACTGATCTTTCCATCCCATCTTCCTGGGTGACCTCAGAATTTCTCCTACACTATTGTAAGAGCTCCTGGCTACTCTCCCTGTCTCCAGTCTTTCTCCCTTTCTACTCCACAGAACACTTCCAGACTATACCCAGTCAATCCATTAAACGAACCTTTGCATGATCCCACTGCCCAACAGGTAAATCACACTCACCACACACTCCTATCTCTACCTTGCCTTTGCTCCAGCTTCTTATCCTTGGAGCCCTCCCTGATTCCTGTCTACACTGTGTCTTTCTCCTTCTCTAAAATTTTAGGGATTCTTGAAACTGTGCTGAAAGCCAAGCCAGGACTTCTCTGAATTCCAGCCTGACCAACCTGTGCATTTGGCTTTCTAAGATAAAAGCAATCAATGCGTACTCAGTTTATGCATTTCCACAGATAGAGTATATTTTCCCCATTTGTAGCATGTATATATTTCTCTGTATATAGCCATACACATATAGGGAAATAAAGAGACAGTGTGGAAACAAACAGAGACCACCCAAATGAGAATGAGCAAAGACTTCCCAGCTTGCTGGAGCAAGAAAGTCAATTCACTTCACTTGAATTTTGCAGAAACTCAGAGGCAGGCAGGGGATGTAACAACAGTCAGCTTGGGTGTGCCCTTTTGGAGGTTGTTGGCACAGAGTAAGTTGGAGACAGGCTAACTAAAAGCAAAGCATCCTATGTGATTGGTTAGGAAAGCATAGCTGACTTTCTCTGGTTGGTTCTAAGTTGAATGCAGAGGCAAAAATTAGGGTAGTGTTAACTATTTTGAGTTAATTCCTACAGAGACTGTGGTTTGTCTTCCTGGGCTGGTTGCTGCTGTGGGTCAGAGTTCTATTTTTTTTTTTTTTTAATTTTTTTTTTCAACGTTTTTTATTTATTTTTGGGATAGAGAGAGACAGACAGAGCATGAACGGGGGAGGGGCAGAGAGAGGGAGACACAGAATCGGAAACAGGCTCCAGGCTCTGAGCCATCAGCCCAGAGCCCGACGCGGGGCTCGAACTCACGGACCGCGAGATCGTGACCTGGCTGAAGTCGGACGCTTAACCGACTGCGCCACCCAGGCGCCCCCAGAGTTCTATTTTTTATGTATGGTCTGGACACTGTGCATTTGTAAAATCAGTCTGTGAAGATGGAGACAGAGAGACAGAGAAATTCTGATGAGATCGAGATGGTATCAGGTCAAGACCTAAAATCACCCAATCCTGTCCTAGACCACTACAATATAAAAGGTCTCCAAGGGAAACAAAAACATTCAGAGAACAAAGTACAGCAAGATGTTTGTAGCTGATGTTTTGTCTCAGGCCCCGATCCATGACTCTGATAAGCTAGAGGAGGATTGCTTCTTCTTACTATGCTGAGGCAGCCTTAATTGTAGGCCCAAGTCCTCACCCTCTCTGTTTCCCCTAAACTCAAACTGGGATCTTGCCTCTTACTGCTGTACTACAAGAAGAAGGGTCCAACACCCTCCTCCAGCAGCACCAGAGGAAAGGACTAGAAGAGGAGGAGATATTTGCACCAAGGACTGTAGCTCCTGCACCTCCCTGCTGGCCACTTTCTCAACTCTCCTCACTTCTAAGAAGAGAGAAAAGTCAGCCAAAAATGAAAAGTGTTATTATACTTCTGGCAGGACAAAAGCAACAGAAGAGTCACTCCCATACTGAACATAACCTTAAAATTATAAAAAGTTATTCTACCTGCTAATATATCACTCAATAAAAAATGCCCAGATTTGACTATTGTACTAATCATTCTGTTAGAGGGTATGGGGGTGGAAACTTCTCCCCAGAAGCCAATACACAAACTACTTTAGTGGTCTTTTTTGTCCTTTATTAACAGTACTTGCTCCATGTCATTTTTCTTCAAAAAGATAGTTTGTTAAGATTTTACAGAACTACAGTATAAAGCTAAGCCAAAATTTAGTTAAGCAATCCCCTATTATGGGTATTTACGTTGCTTTGAATTTTCACCATAAAAACAATGCTTTGCTGAACATCTTCATACAATAATCATTATACAAATCTCTGATTATGTCCTAAAGAAAAAAAAATCCTAGAAGTGGAATTACTTATTGAAAGGTTCTGGACATTTTAAGGATGCTTATTCTTCAGACTCTTAATGCATGTTTCCAAAATGCCCTGGAAAAATGATTATACCAATTCACAACCTCAGCAGTAGAGAAGGGAGTCCAATTTACCACAACTTCATAATTTTTCTCTTTGCAAAGTAAACAAATAAAAATATATTGTTTTTTATTTTCTGTTAGATTGTTGGTAAATTTGAATATTTTCACATTCTTAATAGTCATTTATATTTCTTTTTATTAATGGCTCATAGACCTTACATATTTTTTACTGAGGAACTCATATTTTTTATTTATAACAGGACATTTAATTGAAATGGAATTAATTTTATATTATATGAGGAAGAAATTTAACATTAGTATTTTCCCAAAGAGTAATCAATCGTTCTAATTGTTGAGTAATTAATTTTCCCCCAGGACCTGAAATATTATCAATATCATATCATGAATTTATATTCTAGGAATGTTTTACATTTTTTTTAAATTTGTTCTTCTACTCAACAATGCCTCTTTTTTTCCATGAAATAAGGATCTCTGGACTTTCCAATTTTGTACATTTTTGTGCACAGTAAGATATGTGTGTCTTTTTTTGCAATTTTTATTGAATAATCTTCCTTACTCATTCTGCTAAGGAGACTTTAAAATAATCTATCTATTCTTTCAAATAAACAAATACTGTAACTTTTTTGGAATTATACTAAAACTACAAATTAGGGGCACCTGGGTAGCTCAGTCGGTTGGGTGTCTGACTTTGGCTCAGGTCATGGTCTCCTGGTTTGTGAGTTCAAGCCCCACGTCGGGCTCTGTGCTGACAGCTCAGAGCGTGGAGCCTGCTTCCGATTCTGTGTCTCCACCTCTCTCTGCCCCTCCCATACTCATGCTCTGTCTCTCAATAATAAATAAACATTTAAGAAAATAAAGATAAATAAAAATAAAAATAAAACCACAAATTAATTTGCAGAAAACTGACATCATTATACTTCAGTCTTTTCCTATGGATATAAGGTGACTCCATTTATACAAGATATCTTTTATGTTGCTTATTCATGTTTTGTGGTTTTCTTATAGATCTTCTGATTTCCTAAAATTTCTTTTGATTGCCAATGTGAACAGCATCACCTTCTATTATTTTTCCTAACTGGTAATGTTAAAAGTATGGAAAAGGTAGTGCTTTTTTCAATTTTTTCTTGTGTCTTAACAACTGGCTAGTATTAGTTATATATGTTTTATTAGGCAAAGATTATCTCATCATAAAATGTAATATTGCTAATCTGTGTCACTAGGTCTGCCTTTTGTCTAGCCTTATTTCATTACCTTTTGTCTAGCCTTATTTCATTACTTAAAACTTAACAGAACAAAATTTTAATAATATAGAACATGCTGTCATGTTCCTTTTTTAAAGTAAATTCATCTATGTTTGATCCTTGGGTACGCTAGTAAAGATCTGTTTGCTTTATGTTCGCAGAATAGTCTATTGTTCCATATTTGGCTCATTTGTTCAAGAATCTCAGGACTGGAAATCTGCATCATCAATAAGCAAAAGGAATAAATTATTTGTCCACATAGATGCTGTGGGAATTTTCCTTTTGCATTTAAGCTCACTGTTTTACTAACATACATAGCCTCTAGTTCAGTGGTTCTTAATTTCTGGCAGTACATTGGATTCATCAGAGAGCTTTTAAAGTTGCTGATCCCTGGGACCTCTGCCTGACCAATTAAATGAAAATCTCCAGGAAGAGAGGTTCAGACATCAGGTTTTTTTTTAAAGCTCTCCAGGTGATTCTAATATGTAAGCTAGGGTTACAATCCACTGACATTCATTTTCAGACTTAAGTGGGCATAAAAGACAGCCAGGGAACTTGCTAAAAATGCAGATTCCCAAGAACCAACACCCTCCCCTTCCCAGAGATTCTGATTTGGCATGTCTTGGGTGAGGGTCTATTATCTGTATTTTTAACAAGTACAGTACTTCAAGAAACAGTTTATATTATTACCTTTCTAGGGTAGATACTGGACTGAAAAATGCTTTGATTCTACCTCTCACCAAAAGGAAAATGTATTCCTGAAATAGTGGATTACAACCCTTGTTACATATTACTCACCTATAGAACCTGGAAAAAAAATTCTGCCTCCTGAGCCCCCACTTCCATTTTCATTTAACATCAAAAACTCCAGTTCCCGAAGTTCCACTCTTTGATAAAACCCCCTCCCCTAACTTTAAGCCCCTCCTTTGGTCTGATCCAAGGGCTAAACCATATAATAAAATTGGGGTTTGTATGCTCTCAGCAAATGGAAAAAGAGGCACTAATCAGAGGAAATAAACCATTCTTAGTCCTTGAGAAAGTAGTTTTGCTATGAGTTTTCCAGCACAATCTTCCTCATCATGTGTCTCTCCTAACCTTACTTCCAGGTTAAAGATATATCATCTGACCTTCCAATAATAAAATCACCAGCTCCACTTGATTCAGATATATACCTTCCCATAATTAATGCAAATCCATCTCCAATGCCATCATAGGACTTTTAGGCTTTTTTCACTATCTCCTTAGAAGGCATGGATATTTTAGCAGGGTGCCCATGGCCAATCACTAATTTTTGCCCAACACCATCTTAAGAAGAAATTACAACCCATGTTTGTGACAAACATTTATTGAGGGCTACTCTGTGTCAGATACTGTGTTGTTTCATCATGAGTTATTTCTCACCAACAAGTTCTGCATTTTTCCTGATAGGTAATTAGAAAGCCAGGACTCAGGCCAAGGTCTTTGTATTCCAGTACCACTGTCACATCCTCTATATCTTAGGGCACAGTATACAAATAGGCCAGGGTCCCTAATCCTGTGGTTCAACTGCACATGGAAAATCTTACCTGCCTGCTGCGCTAAATGGAGCGAGGAGGAAACCTATCTGAGCAATTCAGACAAAGTGGAATTTGTTTTGCTGCAAATGATTCAAATCATTAAATTCAACAAATACCCATTAAGCCTCTATTATGTGTAAGGCTCCACAACCCTTTGCAACTGCCAACTATAAATTAGATTTGGTTTATGTGAAATCCTCCCCTCTTATTGCTAGGCTGTAATGCCCTATTTTCATTTTTTCTCCACTTATTCAATCTTTTTAAAAAGAGATATACATTTCTAACCTGTGTCAGGATCAGACATCTCTGATGAACCAACTGCTATTTCAGGAAGAAAGGATAAAGGCAGTGTGCTGATTTCATGAAGCAGCTGAAAGTTCCACAGTGATGATTCTTCATTGCCTCCTTCATTCCTTTCTAAACTTCCTGAAGCTTGCTGGGTCTGGTCCCTCCAAGTCCTTTGCTACCCGGGAATGCTGATTTCTCATTAGCCTGCAGTAGTGGTAGCCATAGCACCATCTGTTCAACCTCAGTGCTCTCCATTTCCACTTGGAGTTAAAACTTCACACATTCAGAGAAGGGCCTATGAAGTCAGCATGAGGTCTCCTGGGTCACGGTATTCTTCCTAGCAGACCAAGCCACAAAAGCAGCTTCATGAGAAGTGCCCTACTACTGGTGCTGGTCAGCACTTTCCTCCCAGTGTGGTAATAAGATTAGGATTTAATCAGATCTGATCCAAATTCCTCTTTTGATCTCCCCTTTGAATATGCTCCATTGGGACCTTGGTTTTGCCACTTCACATGCAGAAGACAATAGGAGCATAAGACAGACCCATATCTAAATCTCCTCTGAACTTGGGAAATCAAAACTGCAGCAAATGCTTCCCAACCCTCAGGAGCCTGAGGCATCAGTGAAGCCTCAAGGAAAGATTTTTTATTCTGTGTCCTCTCACATGCCCTGCAGAGGCTGTAAATAATGAGAGCTTGCACCTTGGCCATCTCCCATATCCCTGAGATCAAGGAGCCAGACCCAGAGAAGGTTCCAAGGGCAGTGTATTGGCACCTGGATCTCAACTCACTTGATCCAGGCATCAGGAGCCTCAGACATGAAATTTCACTCAGAGAAGTCAATTGTCAGGGAAGAAAATAGAAACCTTTGACTCTATTCATTTATTTATTCCATGGCTACTTCTTGAATGACTCCCCTCTGCCCTGCCCTATGGTAAGACAGACTGCCTTCCTAAAGACATACAGAAAGATCAAGGTACCAACCAAGCCCATCAAAAGCTTCCCATCACAGTGAATAATAACTGAAAACAACCTCATCTATGTCAGGAGGCATATGAATTGAACCTAAAACTGGGATTTAAGGAATTTGACGCAAATAGGATCTCAGTAAGCTGGCAGATCAGAAACAATCTCCCTAGTGAAAAGAGTTTGATCTGGTAGAGAAGGATGGATGAGAGAGCTGAAAGCATAGAAAAGAGAGCCTTTGAAAGGTTAATTTGTCCAGAAACATAGCGCCCAGGTTGAACCATCTGCTACAAACATCTAAACAGTCTGGTTTTAATTCA
This sequence comes from Panthera pardus, assembly GCF_024362965.1. Lineage (NCBI taxonomy): Eukaryota > Metazoa > Chordata > Mammalia > Carnivora > Felidae > Panthera > Panthera pardus. The sequence goes on from NW_026526832.1 coordinate 24,556,658, forward strand.
TTTAATTTCTTGATTTCACATGAAGAGTCAGGAAAGTAAACAACTTCAAACTACAGAATAAGTGAATAAATAACCTTTAGATTTAAAATGATCACAGCAGCCAACTTTAACTTTAAAAGCATTTACCAAACCTAGTAAACATGAATATCAGGTTTATCGAAACAACGGAATATTATTTGGCCATAAAAAAGAAGTGAAGTACTGATATACGCTATAACACAGATGAATCTCAAAAGCATTATGCTAGGTGAAAGAAGTTAGTCACAAAAGACAACATATTGTATAATTTGAAGTATACAGAATAAGCAAATCCATAGAGGCAGACAATAAATTAGTGGTTGACAGAAGTGGGGAGGGTGAGAAAAAAATGGGGAGTGACTGCTAATAGGTATGTTCTTTCTTTTGAAGAGAGGTGAGAAAAGTGTTCTAAAGTTAGATATCGGTGATGCACAACTACGTGAATATACTAAAAATCATTGAAATGTGCACTTTAAGTCAGAAAATTGTTTGATATGCAAATTATATCTCAAAGCTGTTAACAACAAAACACCTACAGGACAGGGATAAATGAAGTGACTTATAAAATCACTGTGGAGGATAAAGGTCAAAATATTGATTAACTCTAGGCTTCAAATTACGTATGTGTGTTAAAATTTCTATAATAATCACTACAAGAAGAGAAATAGAGTGTAGAATTGTTAAAAAAAATAAGAAAATACAAAATTACAAGTAAAAAGGGAGAAAAAATATAGAACTCAAAAAAAAGAAAAATAAGATGCTATAATTACAAAATACAAAATATATTGTACCTATATGCATACATAGAAATATATTATGGAGTGTATATCAGTAATTATGATAAATATTGATGCATGAACTGTAATAGTCAAAAGATAAAGACTGAAGATGATAAAAATAAATCCAGGCCTATGTTGTTTATGAGACACATCTAAGACATAGGATACAAAAAGAATGAGAGGAAAAAATTGACTCCTTGGGAAAACCATAACTAGAGAAAGAAAAAATAGGGTCATTACATAATGCTAAAAGGTTCAATTTATCAGAAAGTTGTGATCATTCTTAATGTGCATGTAGATAACAACATATCCTGAAAATACTTAAAGCAAAAAATTTTACAGCTATAGAGAAAAAGAGACAAACCACCATGTTAATGGAAGATTTTTTTTATAATGTAGCTATCTTGGTAACTGTTAGCCCTAGCAGAAGAAAAACTATTAAGAACACAGATTAAAATAATACCATTAACTGTATAATCTAATTGGCATTTATAGAACATTCCACCCAACAATTAGAGACAAGAAAGACTTTTCAACCAACATTAACAATATGTTGGGTCATAAAGTAAGTCTTAACAAATTTTAAAGGATTTGGCATCACACTAAAGTCTTTGAGCACAAAACAATTAGGGAAGAAATAGTAGCTAAAAGATAACAAGGAAAAACTTCACATGCTTGGAAATTTACAAACATACTCCTAAATCACTCATACATCAAAGAAATCACATTATAAGTTAGAAAATATCTACAGCTAAACAATGATGCTATGTAACAATTTCGTGTATAGTGAAATGCAATTAACAGAGTACTGATAGTAAAAGGTATAACCTCAAATGATTATATTAGAAAAAGAAAAAAGGCCGAAAATTATTGAGCTAAGCATCTGTTTTAGAAAGTTAAAGAAAGAGAGAACAGCAAATTAAACCCAAAGAAAGTAGAAGGGGGAAATGATAAGGGAAGAAGTTAATAAAATATAAAACCAACATACAATAGGATAAAAAAAAATCCAAAAGTTGGTTCTTTGCAAAGAGTAATAAAATTAACAAACCTCTAGCAAGATTTATCAAGATAAAAGGTAGAGAACATATGAATAAACAATATTAGGAAAGAAAAGGGGGAATTAATTACAGATGCTATAAACATTAATAAGATAAGAGATTATGAAGAGCTGTGTGCTAATGAATAGGAAATCTTAGATGAAAATTAACTTGAACTCACCAAAATTAGCAAACATTAAAGTGAACAAAAGACAGCATCCCCAGCAGAGAACTATGTGAGAGAAGAGCTGAAGGTTGAAATGGCAATGGCTTTGTGGGGTACACTCACTGATGGGTTCCACAAACACTTACTGAAAAGCAGTCTGTGTTGCACTTTAACCTGGCTACAGTGAGGAAGACCAACTATTGGGAATGATTACTACTGAAGAATATAGGGAATATTACCCCTAAAGAGTTTCCAGCATAGTGGGAGGTTTAAGGCATGTGCATAATTGTGTAATGTAAGGAAATTAAAGTTCTCTGGTGGTTCACTGAAGAAACCCGTGAAGATGGGGCTTAGTTTTGTGTTGAAATGCATCAGGATGAGGCTGAAGAACTGGAGAAGAAGGTTGGAGGACACTGCATGTGAAACCAAAGAACGTGGACTTTAATCTAGACTTAATCTGGGCCAGCAAAAAACACTGAAGTTTTTGAACAGACGGAAATTATTACCAGGGTTTAAGATTTATGAAGCTAATAAATATAGATATACAAGTATGATGAATGGAGTTTCGGGATGTTGAAAGATGATACATGCCAGCAATACTGGAGGATATGGCAGTAGTCAAGATAAGCTATGATACAGTCTTAAATTACGGGGTAGGGGCAGACACAGAGAGCAAGAATATTATAGAGAAGTATCAATAGACTTATTAGATATTAAATGCTCAAGGTAGAGGAAAGACATCAGGATACCCCAGAATATTTAGCTTGAACAAATAGGAATTAACAACTTTTCATTCAGTAATTTCTTTGTTTTGAAGAAATAGTTGTGAATTAATAAAATCCCTAATGAATTCTAATTTTTTAATTAGGGAGCATGTGACCTATGGGAGAACACAAAGGTTTGTTCAGATGCAAAGACATGGCAAAATGTCAACTGGATCTTGACAAAGAAATCTGCCAAAGGGCTGCCAAGCAACCAAAAATCAGTATGAAGGGTAGACTCAAGTTCAAAAATATGTGAGAATGAGTATGACTCTTCAATGTCCCCTTTTGATTCTCACCAGTCTACAGCACAGAATTTAGGAACCACCGAGTCAGCGATGCAGAACTAGGCAGCCACTGCCTTCAATGCTGTTTTAAGGCTGGAAATGTTGGGTGTGGAAGAGCTTCAGCAAGCAAGGATTACCATATAAAGAACTTTGCGCTATGTATTCACTGCCTCATTGGGCTTATTCCAGATGTCAGTGAAGCAGATCCTGCTATGGACTATAGCAGCAGAGCAAAAAGAAATGGCCTGATCAGAAAGTCAACCCAGGAAGAAGTTTTGAGGGTGTGAGTTCAGCCTTCATGTTTTTCAGATTTGGAAACTGAGATCTCAAAAGGGAACCTCTCACCCAAAGCCTGTAGTTTTAGAGACATGACTGATAAACAGGCCATCCCTACAAGGTGGGCTCTCTCTCTACATCACATGCTGCCTCCAGTGACATAAAGATTCTTCTTGGAGCTTCATGAAAGTATATGGAACCTGGAAGACAGTGCCCTGTGATGTAACCTTTTTTAACTAGGCTGGGGATGGTGCTGATACCTTTCCTTGAATCCCAGGGTGGACTTCATTTTTACAGTTATGAGGATCAGAGTCATGAGCTCTACCTTGTGACAGAATGGCCTAGTCAGCACAGCAGTATATCCTTTAAGTGAAAAGCAAGGCAAGAGTTACTAAAAGGCCCTCAAGGTTCCCAGAGAAACCATCAATACCCACCTTCTGTGATATGCAAATGAATCTCAGTGGAGTAACCCACTGCAAACTGCAAGAACTTTATGGACAGGTACTGTGTCTCTACCTGCCTGATACAGGCATTGCAGATAAGTTTACCATCATAAGGTAAAATTGCACCTATGTTTTGTAACTATTTTGAATGGAAAACTTTCCATAATGCATGACACTTACTCCCATCTCTAAAATAATCCAACCTTTCTTTAATGATTTATGTTCACCAAGTTGTACTTTATACAATTATGTATATTAATATATTTTTAAATATGATCTTGATACAGGAGGAAGACGAAAAGGTTTCAAACTGTTTATGCAATAAATAGCCCCAAACTGCTGCTCTGTTTGGGTTTTTATGTTTGATGGTTCTTGTCTCTCTTGTGCAAACTGGCTTTAGTTGTCACTTCTTGGTGCTCTTTTCTTTCTTCACCCAGGCATCCCAGGCACCCCAATCCCAGAGACTGAAGGAACACCTCATTTTCATTTTATAAGAGGTAGTAAAGTTGTCCAAAAGATACAATGGACAATTTGTATGGGTCAGAGTAGGGTTACTCCCAACACAGGGAGCTGTGCCTCTGGACCAGAGCGGCCCTGCCCTACAGCAGGAGGCCAACCACACACAGTGGTGAAGTTGAACTTAGCTCAGTAGAGAGATGATCTTCCCTTGAAGAACACAAACCATGTTTTTTTTGGTTTGTTTGTATGTTTGTTTTTTTGGGGTTTTGATGTTGTTGTGTTTTGTCTTGTTTCTTCAAGTTACTAGACTGAATTGTTTCCTCACACTTTAGAGACTTGGATCAGACAAACTTTTTTTTTCCCAGTGCAGCCAATATTCTCCTTTTAGATACTGTCACATTAGCACTGCTATCCTGTGGCTTGAAACTATTGCTATAGATCAATATTCTAGATACCTTGATCAAACCAAACACAATTTTTAAAAACAAGCAGGAAGCTACCTGTAGCCTAATTAGGAAAGACCTAAGATTAGCTTCATTGCTCCTACACAGAAAAAATAAAAAATACACAATAAGTGAAACATACTTTCCTGTAGGTATTTATTAAGTTCCTACTATGCACCAGCTGCAGCACTATCTACAAAGATGGCACCATTCAAGAGGGCCTGAAATGACATCTCAGAGTTAGTCAGGAGTGTTGTGCTTCCAGGTGCCATAGGCTGAAGGAACTGGATGTAATTTTTAAAAATCCGTTTGGCATGAATTATACCAACTCTTCTTCCTTTCCTGTTCCACATTCCAGTGGCACAAGGAAGGGAATTCTCCCCCTTGAGGTTAAAGAAGTAACTTAGCAGTGGGCTACGAAGAGACCACTGTGGAAAATGCAGGAGGAATAGACAATGGAGCAAGCATCCAGCAGCCACAGGGACCCAGGGCAGTATGCAAATACTTAGAGGCAGGCATTTGAAAATATGGGAGGCTTGTGCCTGAGGAGCTCAGAGACAGGCAGCAAGAAGATAAACTATCCTTTTGTTTAGTTTGAATCACTTTATAGAGAATTAGCTGCTGTGATTTATTCTCCAATTTGATCACATTCACCTTTGCATTGCAGAAAGCAGGGTAAGGAAAATGTATGGTATGTAACTCACTCTTTAGAAGCAATAAGCTCCCTATAGGCAGGGACAATGTCATACTCATTCCTATATCCTCTAAACATTTAGCATGGGGTCTGCTTTACAACAAGTAGGTGTTTTCTGGGTTTTTTCCCAATTATATTTATATGCATATATATAAACAGTATTTCAAAATATGTACACTTTATAATATTCAGAGCACTTTCCTACCCATTAGCTCACATTTGACTCTTTTTTTTAAATGTTTATTTATTGATTGAGGGAGAGAGAAAGAAAGAGAGAGCAGGGGAGTGACAAGAGAGGCGGAGACAGAGGATCTGAAGCAGGCTCTCAGCTCTGAGCTAACAGCAGAGTCTGATGTGGGGCTCAAACTCACGAGCCATGAGATCATGACCTGAGCCAAAGTCGGACGCCTACCAACTGAGCCACCCAGGTGCCCCACCCAGCTCATTTGACTCTCACAACATTACCAAGATAACTGGTTTTGTGAAGCAGCTGGACTTGTCAGCATGCCAGCCAAATGGAACTTTATTCTCACTACTGTCCCTTTAACCCTAACCTGAAAAATCAATCATCTCTGTCATTGCATAAAATCTGAGAGTTTCTGTAGCTTTACTGATCACTTCCAAATTTTTAAAGCCACAATCCAGTCCAATATTAAACTTTCAAATCCTTAGTGAATGTCAAGTTTCTCCCGTCCCCAAGCTCGGGTCTGTTACCAGGCCAAAAAACCTACATCAGGGAGCTGGAGGAGCATGGACAATTCGGATTTGGCTTTGCATCACCTCCCCTGCAACCAAATGACCATTCCCAGACTTATTAGAGTGAGGAAAAGGCTAGAGGGAAGTGATAAGAAGGACCACAAAAGGTATCTCTTGCCAGGCAAAGGTGCAGTCTGGTGTTAGTATCCCTGGGTATGGCAGATGTCCAAATGTTGACTTGATACTTGCTCACTCAAGTGCTTTTGCTGATGTCTAGAGGTTCCCCTCCCTTGCATGCTCTGAATGCAGTTCCCTGGTGCCATCCCGAGCTAGTCTCCTCATGATCTTCTACAGCTCCTATAGCTAATAGTGCACTCGGGCTTTTTCTGCAGAGCTCATCTCACATTCCAGCAAGATGCCCTCATGACCAGGGTTCTTTGGCAAAATGACTCATGGGCTCCTCTGTCCCACAGGAAACAAGCCCCATTGTCCCTCTGTGGTGGAATGGCAGCTTGCTCCACAGTGGCCCTGTCTCTGCTCTGACACCACAGGGACTCTAGCCAGCCTCTCTCTCAGGCTTTCTCAGGGTTAGTCATATTCCAGCACTCTTCTCTCCCAAAGTTCAGAAGACACAGAGAAACCTTTCTGGATCACTCTCTGAAGCCCTACCCAATTGACTGACAGGAAGAGAAGGGAGGGGAGAAGGACATGGACAGCACACTAATTCTTTCTCCAAAGAAGTCTTCACTCCCCATTCCCTCCTAATTCTTTCCTGCACTTCCCATTATGTAAACTTGAGGAAGGTGACAGCCAAGAGGTACCAGCTCATCTTGGAGTCACTCAGCATGGTCTCTCTCCTCTCTTTTTGGTTGGAGAACACAATACCAAAATCCAGTAAACAGGAAAGTTCCTATTTATTAACCTCTTTCAAAAGGCGAGCCTTCAAAGATGAACAGAGTAGATGTTAATTTTCTTCCATTTAACAGAGGAGGGAACTAGGTCCCTACTTTAGGTCACATGGCCACTAGAAAGACTCAAACTGAAGCTGGTCTCAAGCACCACATTCCTTCTATAGCTTTGTGTTCTCTCAGCCTCCTAGCCTCATAATGTGACCCCTGCTCATCCTAACCCAGTAAAGCACAAACCAGGAGACCTTACATAGGGATGCCATACCGATCCCTGAAACCAGGCTCAGCTGAAAGTTCATAAGGAAATGCTTTATAGGCTGAGTCTCCTGCTACTAGCAAACTACCACTATTAGTACTAAATAGTAATAATAATTAAAAAAAAAAGCTACACAGCACTTCCTAAACATTAGTCTAAGCATTTAACATACACTAACTATATATATTAATGCATACAATCCATGAAACTACCCCATGAGGTAGACACTAGTGTTATCTCCCATTTTACAGATAAATAAGTAGAGACACTGGGAGGTTAAATACATTTTCCAAGGTTATTCTGGCCACAATTTCTGATGCAGCTTTCATTAAGAATCATTTAGGGAACTTGCTAAAACACAAACTCCCAAGTTCTTTCATTTAGTTACTGACTATATATCTGGCTTGGAATCTGGAATCTGCATTTTAGTACACTCCTTAGGTGATTCAGATCAAGGTCTATATGCAGAAAGCCTGGGCATCATTTCTCAGGGGCTAAACTTGGAATTGTGAAATTATGGTAACTAGCCCAAGGGCAGAGCCCTCTAGGGTAAAGACAGTCAGTATGAAAGAGCAGCTGGAAACTTCTTCAATTTGCTCCCTTCCTCTACTATCAAAGTAGTACTGTTTGTTGAATAAGTGAAATGTTTGTTGAATAAATGAACCTGCTCCCAGGATCCTGAAGACTGAGAAAAGAAGTTTACTTTTAATATAGTTCAAAAACACATAATCTAAAAAAATAGCTCACACTATTGAACAACTTTAGCAAATCTTCTGTACTACCTGTCAAGGTCATAGTTTTGATCTCACCTTCAATTATTGATAGACAGCCTGATAATTTTAGAAGAGAGAAACAGACTTTTTTCAAGCTTTGGAAAAGGAAAGTGCTTTTAATAAGAGATTCCATCATGATTACATTGCTCTTATCAAAAAATCCCTTGAAAGCTGAATTCCAGAAGGCAACTATTAAAAATGCCATTGAAAAACTTGAAATTATCTCTTTACACTGCTTAGAACAGACCCAGGAGGGATTATACATTTGATGCAGAACAAGAACTAAAGATTGTTCTTATGGCCAGACTAAAGTTTTTGAACTACCTTTGCCCCCACAACTAAACCTCTTTTCAAGTTTAACCAGAAAATGCTCAACCAAGCAGATAAGAAGGCAGGAGCCAGTTTTGATTAAGGTAGTCAATGTACCATTAATGACACTACCAGTCAAGATTTCCAATAAGAGTCAGTCAAATCCTATTACAGAAGTAAAGAAGGCTCAAGCCCAGGAGGAGGATCACTTCAATGGGAAGAGGTTGGACAAAGAATAAGGAAGAAATATAACAAAGCGAGAGACCACAGACACTGGACATGCAGTTAACTCCTTTAATGAAGTTCTGGTCATGAAACTCATAAGATTCTGGAAGGCCTAAGTTCAGGGCCAGTACTCCAATGCAGGGCTCAAGAGTTTGAGCAGCAGAATCCAAGTGGCCTAATCCACAATTACTTACTCACCACATGGGGACCAAAGATACCAACAGACCTCAACAGGTCAATAAGATTCAACTGTTGTTCAGCTCTGTCCATATCACCCTCAAACATGGCCCAAAATATCACGTAATTTTGAACTAATTGTTTCTTAAACTTCTTTGGCTCACTCTACAATGTTTTAAGGAACTCTTCCAAGCATAAGACCAATTGTGTACATAATGGAAAGTAAAGGCCTATGCTCATCCATCTTTCCACCTTCTGCCTATCCCTTAACTGACTGTTGGATTTCACATGCCTTTGCCAGTACTTTTGACTACATGATGGGTGAACGTATTTCTAGGCTTTCAAACTGACCTTGGAGAAGTTACTGTCTCACTGGTACACACAACAGACATGACAGAACAAGTGAAAGCTAAGCAAAGAAATGACCTTGTTGCTTTCTCTTATCTACTTGGTCTGCCACTCAACCACTGAAACAGAGAAAAGGGGCCCCAACAGGAGCCATTAATCACAAGAGTCATGCCGGTTCTACCTGGTACCTTGGAACTCGTAGATGATCAAAAATTGATGAATGATTTAATACCTTTATCAAGCATTGAGATTAAGCTACAAATCAGGAATTATTACAGTCTCTGGTTTCCCACTATTATATACAGAAACTTTTATTTTAATATTTTGTTCAGAAGAATGACTTAAGCTAAATATAGATTTTTTTAAGGATTAATGACCTGAATATTTTATACTGTCCTGTCAGAAAAAAAAAATGTGCCTTTGGAGCACTAAAAGGAGTCAGTTCTGGACTTTTCTCCCTATTGGATCAACAGCTCAGTGAAAGAAAACTATATAAATATATACACAGTAATATTTTCTTCCTACTGAAATATATATTTATCATATATGTATTCATCAGCTTTCATACCTGCTGTCAGACGTGGAAAATTAGCTTTTGCATTTACTAACTCCTCCGTGGGAAAGAGTTCCCTCATGAGTTTAACAAAAGGGAGCTTTATTGTTTATAAGATTGAAAAATAAAGGTTGCCATGGCTTTAAGATCTGGTGATTGGTAATTAGTTTTTATAAATGACCATGAATCACTTTTGGCTGGCCAGGCTTTGTTTGGAATATGAGATGGCTGTTGCGTCTTACAAGTAAGGAATTATTAATCTACCCTCCCTGGAGGGTTTCAATTTCACCCATACAAACAGCTGTATATCTACCAAGTGTATGTTCGGTGTGCCTATCTATGAAATTTAAAATTATATGCTTTGTGTAAAACAGAATATATAATAGACTCTGAAATTGAATAAAACTTATTGGACTCATTTTTTATCCTTTGTGACATTTTTCTCATAAGAAGAGTTCAGACAAAAGGCACTGCCACCAAGGAGCCAGGAATGCAAAGTCCTGTCCAATTTAAATAATCACTCCTTTCTGTCATGTTTTACAAAGAGATGTATTCAAACATGCTCTTTGAGCATTTCTATATTCTGGTCTTAGTTTTTACAAATAGGAGCAGGCAAAGATCCTCCCCTACCCCATTTGTATGTTTTTGTTACTTGAAAAAATATAATCTTGGCAATTGTCTCATTATAAAAATGAGAGAGCTTTCTCCTATGATAAATAGGACAGAGGCCTGGTGCTTGAGACTGTAATTTAGTTCAGAACTTCACATTCTTCATCTTCTCAACAAATAAGGTAAGTAAAATCCAAGATAATAAGGAGCTTATGGAAAAATCTGATCATATCACTTGCCTTTTAAAACCCTTTGTTGATTACCCACATCCATATGGCCCAGACTCCCTAGCTTGGCTTACAAAGCCATTCCATGATTTACATACATCTTGATGGTTTCTCCAATTTCATCTCCCAACTTGTCTTTGCCAACTCCTTCTCCTGTTCTCCACCCGTCTGAACCCCTTTCAATTCTGGGAATGCAGCAATCTCCTCCCCACCTCATTAGACTCATGTTATTGGGTCTAACACTACATAAACACATGAAGAGTGATCCTGGCCGAAGTCCGGCGGGTGAGAAGGACACACCAACACAAATTATATGTTATCTACTCCAAGTAAAAGCCTCCCAGGATAAAAAAAAAAGGGGGGGGGGGCAATGTCATCATATTGCCATTAAATGGCCACTTGACATTTTCAAGGAATGGAACTCATTTGCATACTCAGTATTGGTCTCTATTGCTGGCAGGCTGGAGAGTTGGTAGTGACTATAGATAAATCAATCTTGGCAAGTCAGAACTCATGCTGTTAAACTCATGTGTAGCCTCCATCTATGCCACATTGGCTGCTCTGTTCATGTGTCCATCATGCCAATATTGAGGTGGCTGATGACAGAGGTTGGCTGACATCAACTGGCTGAGTAATTCTGTCCAATTGATGTTGAGTGTCTCTTCTTTGGTGGATGTTCTCTGGTGGGCATTAATGTATACTATAAAAATGTTCACATAGCATGACCATGAATATTTCCCCATCCAAATGTCATTAACCCAGACTTCTTTGTTCCTGATCTTTCAGTCTATTTCCATTTGCCACTACCCATGAGTCCATGCATACTAAGCCTTGGGGTCATTTCTCTTTTCAACAAAATGGATGGCCAATTCCATTATCCAAAACTCTTACAATTAGAAGATTTTTCCCCTCACTATTGTCTTTCAAGGCTACCCTGAGGCTATAGTGTAGTTGCTGTCCATTTCTGACTAGTACTCACATAATGGGTTACTCCATTTGCACACTAACCTAAGTCTCTTTGTTCCTTCCTCAACTGCTTCTATGCCATCCTCATATAGCCACAGGCATGAGCTGAGAAAGGGTAATTAATGCAACAGTGGTTGTCATGTGGGTATAGGCAACCTGTTCAAGTGCTAGTTTGTGTCCCTGGTTCTGCTCATGTTCAGCCAAGGATGCACCACTTCCATTTGCAATGGAGTGCGGGCCAACCCAACCTTTGACTTGTGGGTCTGACAGAACTCTGCTGATAATAGTTCCAGCTGCATGGTCACTTCATATCCCATTTTCAGGCATTCTGTTTCTACTAGGGCCCAGTAGCAAACCAGGTGCTATTGTTTTAAATCATATAAATCTCCACTGCAGATAGTATGCCCTTCCTCCACAATCCTGAAGGCCTGTGTTGTGATTTTCCCATTCGAATTTGTCAAAAACCTCACATGGAATCTTTTCCCAACAATACATCCAACACCATGGGGCCTAGTGGATCATCTGACCCATTGGCAGGGTTGCAGAACCTTTTGCTGGTCCTGGCCCTCTCAAGACTGGTAGACTTTGAATTACCTGGTATATGGGCCAGAGAAATATCTGCATGTGAAGGATATACTGTCAAAAAAAACTGAAAAGTCCCACCAGGCACTATTGTGCTTCCTTCTTCAAGTTTAGGATATAATAATTTATCTTTTCCTTTTTGACGGATGTCATGCCAGGCATCTGAGCCCTGGGTTTCTAAAATTTTTATGAATATGGAAGACCCCTAAATATTAGCAGAGTGTCTTTCCCACTTCCTGGAACATGCATGTTCCAGTGTATTAGGTAACTCTTCCTTATCCAGTCCAATCAACCTAATATCATTGATATAATGGATGAATGTGATGTTCTGCAAGATGTCCAGAGGTCTCCGTCTGTGCTGTCCATTATGCAGCCAATAGCCAAATGTAGCAATTGACCAAGTGAAATGTGGTTTTGTGCAACTGAGAAACTAAATTTTTCATTTGAATGAATTTAAATTTAAATATTGAAGCAGTGTAAAATACTTTACTAGTTAAACATAACTTCATTGTTTTGGTAGGATTACATATCATGCTAAGGATCACATGGAGTAATATATTGTAAAATTCTCTTTAGGGACATGTATCATTTCACAGAAACCCATCAGTGATTGAGTATATATCAGCAAATTAAGTACAAATGAATTTTTCCAGATATCAGTATAGTATGTTTATTTGAATATTCTCTGTAATACACACACATTATGATACCTATACAAAATGTTATTAGTAACTAAAGTATTTATTAGTATTTTGTAATATAATTAAACTATTTTTCTTCAAGAAATAAATATGGATAAATTTTTAAAATCAAAATGAAGGCATATTACTACTGATGGAGATTGAGTAAAAATGTAAAGCCAGTACTCCAACTGGAAAGGTAAAGAAAAAAGGTGACTAGAAACAAGTGTATCACAAGTTTCATAATGAATGGCAACTGCAATTTGCTACGGCAAAAAACAAAAACAAAAACAAAGTTTGCTGTGTAAACAAATAAAAAAATTAAGATAATAAGCAACTGAGGCATTATCAGCCAAAATATAGTGAATTTGATAAGAAGATTCCTCTCAAGAGTGAAAAAAGAATAAGTAAAATTAGTTACCTGAAATCACAATTAAATATCCAACTAAAATTTTTTTAAGAGTGGGGTGCCTGGGTGGCTCAGTTAGTTGAGTGTCTGACTCTTCATTTTGGCTCAGGACATGATCTCACAGTCATAGGATCAAGCCCTGCATTGGGCTCTGCACTGACAGTGCAGAACCTGCTTGGGATTCTTTCTCTCTCTCTCTTCCTTTCCCCCACTCATGCACATGCATGCTCTCCTCCCTCCCAAAATAAATAAATGTTTTTAAAAAATTTTTAAGAGTCTCAACAGGATGTGGGCTTGAAATGTTGACCAGCTATAAAATGTCTCAGATTCTTACACAAAATAGAAAATCTATAAACAAATTTATAAACAAAATTTACAAACAAATATCAATTTGCAAACTAAAATATCAGACTCATGGAATAGATATTTTTAAATGCTTTACATTCTCAAAGAAAATTTTTATCTATATATGAAAACGTAGTTTCTATAACTATAGATAGTGCTTCAACTATGTTCAGTCAAAATTGAATTCTTGGTATTTTAAAACAAGACATTGATATTTCCCTTGTTGATTTATTCCACTACAACATATTAGAAATGTTTGTGTTTAGTTTTCTGAAGCAAACTCTAGGAAAAGCACCAAAGACACAGTTGTTAAAACCATGGAGTATATATGCACAAAAATCATCACCAGTTTACCAAACTTTTGAACAAATAGAAGACAATGAATTTAATAACATTATTCTCATTGATTAAATCATGGAGGAGCTGTAAGATTTCCAGAAATATAAACTGCAACTGCAATCAACTAAAAATTCCTTGAAACAAAAGGAATATTTGCTGACATTCAATAATCAAAGGCAAAATACCCAGAAGTACCCTTTACATTTTCTCACTGATACCATCCTGCATATGAATAAATTAACTTTGAAGCTCTTGAGTAAAGAAGAATTTATTTGTGACCTGGCTTTACTTGTTTGCAAATTCATGCTGGACTTGAATTTTTTGTACCAATAATAATGATTAATACATTATTAATAATTTAATAAACTGATAATTACATTTTCCCAACATGAATAGTGAGATTTTAATTGTAATTGACAGTGTAAATTAACAGAGGAAAAAAACTATAAGAAAAATTTGAAGAACACTTTTGTTACTAATAAACTTAGAGCTACTTTTCAATTTACATACTACCTTCTGAATTCAATTTTAGTAATACTGAGTTAAAAAAGAGTTAATAAACTTACTTAATTTTAACAGCTGTAGTTTTAAAACTGATACATATTTCCTTCAAAATCAAGTAAAATCTTTAAAAAAGATATACCAGTTTTGTCAATGTAGATGCAATTATTAAAAGAAAAGTATACTTTCGGGTAGTTTGATTCAGTTACTGGTCAAATTTTAAGTCTGGCTGGAACAATTTGGGCATGTAATCTACTTTTTCAACTGTAAATTTTATGAAAGCAAGTACAACCTGTAAAAATTTGACATCTGATTTGAGATATGCTATAAATATAAAATACATCAGAAATATAGAAGACTGTACAAAAAACTCACTAATAATTTTAAATTGATTATGTGTTAAAATGATAATACTTGGGAAATATTAGGTTAAATAAAATATATTATTAAGTTAATTTACCTGTTTCCTTTTACTTTTTTAATGTGGTTAATAGAAAATTTGAATTATATATGTGGCTCACATTTTATTTATATTGCACAGCGCTGATCTAGAGCTCTTTAGCCTACACACTGTGATAAAGAGCAAGAAAGTTAGCACAGCCCTGGAGCAAAATTATAAATGCATGCAGTTATCCGTTCCATATGATGCAAAAGTGAGCTGTTTCTGAACCTTCTTTGTGACAGTGATAGAAAAGAGCCAGTCACCAAATCAATGGCTGCATAGCTTGTACCTGAGGCTATATTAATTTTCTCTAGCAAAGATAACACATCTGGCAAGGCAGCTGTGATTAGAGCTACTACTTTGCTGAATTTGCAGTAATCTACCATCATTCTCCATGTTCCATCCAGTTTTTGCAAGGACTAGATTCATGAATTAAAGGGAAATATGATGGGGACCACCATCTGCATCCTTCAGATACTTTAAGTATGACACTAATCTCAACCATCCCTCTAGGATACACTATTAGTTTTGACTGTAGGGTTGGAGAGGGGTGAAGGGCCGTTTGAAGATTTTCTCTCTGGTAGCTTTGACCCCCACAGACTAATGACCCAATATGGTGGGTTCACCAACTGCCAAGTATGTCAAACTCAATTAACACATTTGTGGCGGGGAAATGCCCACCAGATTTTGTGCAGGACACCATATGCCACCACTCTACAGGAAGACCATGTGATTTGGGTCTCTGCTTATCACTATCAGCTCAAATCCTATTATGCCCAATAGTCCTTGGAATCCCTTAGCATTACCATTTCTCCAGAGCATAGTTACCCATGTAAATGACCTTAGCTCTGTCCAGAGGACTGGAAAACTCTTACTGTGCATGTGTGTCGTAGTGTGACATGATCCTTCTTTCTTCCTAGGGGCTTAGCCACTTCTTCAGGAAGTATCTTTGGTTCTATGTGGACCTTAATATCGGACCTGCCATTGTTGAGCATTAAACAGTCTTTAAAGTTCAGCCACTATCACTATTAAGTCCTTACACAGTTCTTGGTTTTGAAATGAGAACTTCTTTGTATGCAACTAAAAATGCCCTTTGGCTTTCTATTGCCTTTACTCACCTTCAGCTGTTCATTATCTCTCTGTAAATCATCAGTGGTATTTAGCAATAGCCATCCAACCTGACCACCCTTTATAGAGACTACTGACTTATTTCATACATTGATTTCAAAAGCCTGTTAAATACAGCATTCTAATACATTCCTTTCTACCAGTTCACTATCTCATGTCACCACTAGTGAAAGTTTTAATAAGCACAATGCTACCTTTGGCCAAGGGCTGTCTGTGCAGCAGTGACTGTGTTTTTAGTGAATCCCAGTGTTCAGTGATCAAAAACGTTATCTATTACCTGTTCTCCTGGACTATTCCCAGTACCAACTTTCCCAGGTTGGGTCCTTTCCAAGCAGATGCCAAGATAGATAGATGGAGTTTTGGGTGGAAATTGATATTTCCTAGAGAAGGAGGAATTGGAGCTGGGCCTTAGAATGTAGGATTGAGATAGAACAGAGGGATAGGGAAAATATTCCATGTGTCTTTTTAATAGAGTAGGGACAAAATAAATCACTATTTCAAGAAGACTGGCTTTCGAGAAGACTAGATTTGAGGGCAAGATATAAGGGACATGGAGATTCCATGGCAATGGAATCAAAAGAAAAAGAGTGAAAAGCGTACATACAAAGAAAGAATTAGTGGTGCCCTAGTATGGGAATGGTGTCCCTGAAAGAGAGTAAGAAGTTGAGAAGAAAGATAATCAATTGAGATTAACTCAAAATGAGTTTGCTGAGATGACAATAATTGTACATTCCAGTAAAGGTGTTCTATTTGTATGCCTCTACCAGTAAAAGTCTGGAATCTATGAAAAGAAAGGAAAGGGTTATATAGATTTGAGATAAACAGTAAAAGCCTGAAGTACAAACTTTTGAAAGAATTCACAAGCTCAAGAGTTGAGATTTGAAGAACACCCAGTTAGGGACAAGAAGAGGAAAACAAGGAGCCATGGGTGAGGGAAGAGGAAAACCTAAGCAGTGCTGGGAGAGAAGAATGGGAGAAGAATTTTATACAGACAACTCATCAGTGAGGCAAACCTACCACAACTCCCATAAGCCAATTTGCACAAGTACTACACTGATAATTCATTTTTCCAAATTAAGTTTTTAATGTTTTTTATTCATTATTTATGATAAATGTTGTTGTCAGATCTTTGATTCTGTCTTCCCTCAAGATTAGAGCTTATTCCTTTCAATACACATAAGGAGAAAATGTCTTTGCTGAGGAAGTCTTTGAAAAAAAAGATTTGGAGATAAAATCTTTGTGGGGTGAGTTTTACTGGCTACTGCTACATTCTATGTAGATATGTCATCATTAAACACCAATTTTAAGGGTCGCTAAGCCAACAGCTTGTGCTCAGGACACAGAATTCCAGAGATACCCTATGGGTTTGCATCCTTAAGCTGTGTTCAGAAATAAGGCCACCTGGCAGCACCACAAAACTATGGCCCCAGTTTTAAATACACGAAGTCCACTTAGGGGAACTTGTAGCTTCTTATTTTCACATTAAATAAAAGTATGCACAGCTAATCCTCTCTAAAAGCTTGAGCAACATTCTCCCTCCAGCAGTTCTGGAAAACTTACAGCCATCAAAATTCACATGCCTCCCATCCAGGTTAACTTTAGTTATCCAGTTTGCAGCTCCTCCTTTACTTCTGAAATCTGTTTTCTGAGCCCCAATCCAGATCTGCATAGCTTGGGTATTTTCAATATAGCTCCTTTAACCTTCTTGTCTTAACCAAAATGTGGCTTTCTCCTAAAGAATTACTTCTATTTCCCTCACTGTTTGAGACAAATCATTCTTGCACATTATCTGCTAGCTACTCTGGATTTCTGGATTATTACACCACTGTTTTCTTAAAAAGCCCTCTGCTCCTTCTACACTGGTGTCACTGTGTTTGTGGACCACTGTCTGTCTCTCATCATTATTTATGCACTACCATATCATTTCTTAGTCAATAAAGACTGTAGCCACTGGCCCAAGTTCTCCTCTTCACTTAGCCAAAGTGGATGGCCATCCAACAAGGTATTCACTCAATCCATGGACTCCTCATCTAGCACCTTATCCTCCCTTTCTTTTCCTCATCTCCACATGATGGGCAGCTTTTTATTGACAAGAACCACTAAACTTCTGAAATTAAAAATAAATTAGCCATCAACTTCTGAGCACCATACTCTCTTACAATGATTCTTCCCACCTTCTACAGCAAATCTTCTAAGCTATGAAGCTTTTAAGTCCTTTGACAAGTACCTCTTGAGCTCTACAGGCTCATATCTATTAAGTTAAAATCCCATAGTCTTCACTTAATCCCTTTCTTAAAAATGCCAACTCTCTTGTCAGTAAGTATCCTGGTTTGGGCTACCATCACCTCTTTTCCAGACTACTGAAACAGCTAACATGTTGATTTCCTGGCTCAACCAAAGAGTCTCCAATTAACTTTCCAGAGTGATCTTTCTTAACTATCACCCGATCATATCACTTCCCTGCTTTTAATACTGTAGAGGTTCCCCAATCCTGAGATTGCTTACAAGGACCTACTTGTTCTAGCCATTGCTTTCATCTCAAAGGTCATCTCCAACTCCCTTTCACTAATTTCTGTTCCCATTCTACTGCCATATTCAACTACTTTCAGTCCTGGGAATGTATCTCCTCCCCTCTCTCCTCCTTTTCCCTCCCTTCCCTTCAGCATTGCTTCTTTTCCCTCTCCTCCCCTCCTCTAACTCATCTCTTTCTATAGAATGATCCCTCTTCCTGGAATAGTTTCTTCCCTCCTGGATTCCCACAGTTCTTCATATTTACCTCTCAGATATCAACCCCTCCAGAAAGCCTTTCCTGGCCCCTAATTCCGATAACTAATCCTTCTCCTTCACAAAATGTACTTCAGCATTATAAAAAAAGGTCTTGTTATCTGATTCAGAATTGCTACATTCCTTAGCATTGCTATCTCGACATGTTCACCCAATACTTCCTTTGTTCTTATCATCTTCCCACTTCATTCTTGACATGGGCATGCAGACTCCTCACAGGTCGGAGCAAACCACCTCTCTCACACCATCCTCCATCTCTCTTATGAACTACATTGTTCTCATTTTCACATAACTCCTTCTCTCCAGCCACAATGTACTCCTGGACATTCCTCAGTGCACCAAACTCTTTGATTCCTTCATGTGTGCAAGTTTTTGTTTTCGTTTTGTTTTTGCTTTCTGCTTAAAAAATACTGTCCCATCCTCTCTGTCTGGAGACTTCCAACTAAACTTTGAAGATTTAGCTCAGATGTCAGCTCTTACAAGAGCCAGTTCTCTCCTCTGTGCTCCCCTGACATTCTGCCTAAAACTCTTTCAGCACACAGGGCACTGTAATTCCAGGTTCATAGGGGTGTGTCTCACTGAGGCAAGGACCTTTAAAGAAAGCAATTATTTATTAAAATTTGCCTCTCTTAGGCCTTGTCCACAGAGAAAAAGAGGAAGAGTTTTAATAATCATTAGACAAGTGTGGTATGGTTCAAATTTTTTCCCCTCAAGACCCACAATTTTCATTATTTCCCTAAATTCAGCTATGTTTTTCAAACAATCACTATTATTAAGGAATTGCTCATTAAAATGTATGTGTTGTATATTTTGCTTCAAACTAGCATAAACTGTATTGTTTATGTTTTCATGAGGCCATAAGAATTTGCTAAAGGCAAAGTTGGTTGTTTTGACCATACATTTCCATATTTCACAGGAAGATGATGATACAAGTTCATTCAGGAATAAACCACAAGTCTAAGTAAGAATTTATTGGAACAAAATTCTTGTTTTTTATGCTTATATCTTCTCATCCTACCAAATCTATCATCTGAATGAAAAGTGTGAAAATGAAAAAGAAACAGCAAAAAATATTTGACTTTTATTCTAAAATTTGATTAATGACTACCTTTCTTGGATATGGTGTTATTTCATTAAAATATTAATGGCTTTGGAGTGGACTGAGCCTCAAAACAACACATTTCTGAGTTGTATTTGTTTTTTGTCTTGCTTTAATTTGAAGTAAAATTAGCTTCCTATGATCACATCTCATAGGGGATAATAGCCAAATATATATTTTCAGTGGATATAACTTGACCCCTGACTTATACTGAGTCTACAAAATGTTGGGAAAGGAAGGAAAATGGGATGAGCGCCATTGGGGAATTCTGCTTTACTTTTGCTGTAAATGATAAGAAAGTCAAAAGCAATAATATATTTTTAATCAGTAAGTTTTGTTGAGTGCTTACTAAATATCCAGAAATGTATATAAGCTTTAGGCATATAGCAATAAAGAATGGAGATACCATCACTGCCCTTACAGAGCTCTCAGTCTAGTAGGGGTGAAGATAATTAAACAAGCTACAATACAGTATGATAAATGCTATTACAAAGGAAGTATGATGTCATAGTAGTATGTGTCATAGGGTGAAATATAGTAAGGTGTCAGAAAACTGAATATTCCCTGGTTCTCAAACCAATATATGCCAATATGTATGTTAAATTTACTTTTAGGAATGAAAGAAAAGAATTAGGTTTTCAGACCCACAGTATGTGCTCAAAAATATTTATTAGATAAACAAGTGAATATATGCAATGACTTGCCCCAGGATACAGCACGTCAGTCACTGTCAAGCTCATGGGGAAGGCTGGAACCTCCAAGTCACCACTTTAGGGTAAAAGAACTCACAAAGAACAGCTACAGATGAAAAGTCATTACCCCTTTCTTTACCTTTTCCTGGAAAGTGGAGACTACAGAGCTGATCCCTCAGAGTCTCCTACAGTTCTACAACTCAATGGGAAACTTCCAGCTGCACTGGCAAATAGATTATCCCGAACAACTCATATGTGTCTTCTGATATTTTATTGAATTTCCACTTACATTTGATTTCCCCAAAACAAAGATGCCCCAGAATCCTAAAAAGGATCCCTTTCTGTGCAAATATATGAAAATCCTCTCAGTGGTTTGGTATTTTTTAGAAACTCCAAATAATCCAGGCTCTCGGTATAAAGCTGTTTTATAATAGATTTAATATTTGTAGTTTCTAGACTTCACTTGGCAAAAAGATCTATGTCTTTGCCAAACCATTTAGCAAATGTTCACAGCACGTCAATCTGTCGTGGGTTATGTTTAATAAGGCATGTGCATCCACAGCTACCCCCACCAGGCTGACTGGAGCTTGTCACCTGCTGGGTGGCTGCCATCACTCTTTTCCAATGAGGGAGAATTGAGATAAGGAAGTACTCTGTACCAGCAGTGAGATTCTGCTTCTTTTGGGGCATTCCAAAGCTGATTCCCTGAGGCTTTGATCTTGGATGTAGGGCAACTGAGAAAAGTTGAATGCAGTAGAAAAATGGACCACATCCCAAATGTTATCAAAGCTTCTCCTTCTTCTCAAGTCCAGAGAAAATTTAAGAGCCAAGAGCTCAGAGATGTTCAAGAGATCATTTGATTCAGCCTAGACAAATAAAACTTTATTTCAGCTTTATAGATGAAGAGGTACAGGTAAAGAGAGGGCAGTATCACTGAGAGCTAGACAGCAAATCAACAAAATGTTTCAGTCTAAAAACCAACTTCCTTCACCAAAACTCTCAAACTTTTACAACTAAATATTGTTATATCTTTTCTATTTCCCAAGGGAAAGAGATATAACTCTTAGTAGCTAACCACAAGAATGAAATTTCTTTGAACTCTTATGTCACAATTTAAATTTTTTGGTGAATTTTGTATTCTATTCAAATAAAGCATCTGTTTGGATTAACATAAAATAATTTTCCCCAAAACTACTAGACAAAATTACTGTTTGAAGAAGATGCTATATTTGTCCTGTATCTTTGCCTATCTCCAGAGCAATGGACACCCAAGGACAAGCAACATACCCTGTTTTATGAAAATACAATTGCTGTGTTTCTGGCTTCCTTTACTCCATCCTTGAAGAGGCTTATCATACAAATGCCATTTGTCACCTAATCCATCTAGATTTGTCTCCTGAGATGCATTCATAGTGGAAGAAGACAAAAAAAGAACCACTCCGTTCACACAGTTCCTGCATTTTAAGTTCAATCCTCCAACCTGCAAAGTTATTCCCCAGGCCTAGGCCATAACACCTCTGGCTTGGCAGATGAGAATGATGAAAAGAAGAGTCATGATTCCCTGAAGAGTCTATTCAAATAAATTGGCTCCTCGCCTTCCAAATTTGTATATAAGAAGCACAGTAGCATGGAAGGCTGATAGTAACTCTATGGGTTAGTCAGGAATACAGAGTTGCTATTAGAGATCCTGCTCCATTTGCCAACTCTGAGCCTCTTTTTATGGGAAAAGCAATATTCAATAGTAGGAATTAAATTACTTCTTCTAATATCAATTTATCTGTCTCTTCTAATGTATTTTAATAGAAATTATACCTAGGCATTTTGAAGAAGAATTACTTACATGTAAATATTGGACAAAATAATATACCCTGATAAGTTAAGCCATGAATGCCATGTGCATATCTTATATTTAGCTCCAAGAGTTGTTACTCTAGTTTTTGAATGTTGTGGTAATATACAGACATCACATACACACCCTTATAAAATCAGGTTGGTCCTTCCTCTGCTGGAGTATTCCGGAACATGGCACCTGGGGTAATTATTTACATATGTCAACTTAACTCCAGATATTTGGTTAAAGATTATTTATAGGTGTGGAGCTAGATCTGGAGCTATCCAGAAATGACTTGTAGCCACTGACTACATCACTGTCATTTTCCCAGTTGCAGTCATACATTAAATGTCTTTTCTCCCTCATTTTGAAATGTTTCCTTTAAAATGGCAGCATTTACTTGGTCTGTGCTGCTTTTTATGACTGTTGAGTAACTGAGTTTTATGGTATGTCTATTACTAATATACTTGGATCCCACAGAGGAATTTATGTATGTTTCTTAGGTTTAATAAAATATTATGCATATGCTTTTTTATGTTTTTGGCAAGATTTCCATCACATTGGCTTGGTGCAGTTTATGCATTTTTTATTTTCTGTTTTAATATAGGCTGTACTCCTTGGGATTTCTATTAGTAATGCTGGAAGACTTGGAGAAGGCTTTTAGAAGTAAAAGTTGTTATTTAAATCCTTTCACAATGCATAATGAAATGCATGGCAGTGAAGGATGATACAGTACATTTAATAGATGAAGCCAATTACAGTGGCAACTTAAGGAAAAGACTTGGCATTCTAACCCTGGCTTAGAAGGGGCCTTAGAAGGTCAGCTAGTTACCCATCCCTCCACATTTATATTGATGCCCAGGAGGCCACATGATATAATAAAGAAGGCAATGACTATGGGGCTATCTCTTGAAGGGACCTATTCCAATATAAATATAAGGATGTCCCCAATTAACTTGGGGAGGAAGCAAAGCTCTTAAAGAGGCAGCAAAGCTCCCACAGATTACAAAGGGGCCACCAATGTCCCCAAACATACCCTATGAGCAGCAACTCCTTGACTGCTGAGGGGGAGGGCTTTATCTCGGCTCCCTACTAATAGTCTGCCTTCTTCTTACCCCGTCCAGGATATCTTTCGGCTGTCATAAATCCATTGTACACACCTACTTGTGCTATGGCTACCTACACAACCCTAATGCAGCAGGTTAGGCCCATGTTCTCAAATACCACCTTTTTCTTCCCTTTTGCTTTCTATGTCAAAGACCCATGGGCAAAATATCAGTTGATAAAAAATGCCTCACCCTCTAATCCAGGTAGTCTGTAACTATGAAAACCTCTGTGGTTCTGCTCAGAAATCTCCCTTGAATACCAAGCCTTGAGCCCATGCCAGATTTCACGGTCAGGTAGTAAGTACCTACTACACTAGAGCTTGTGCTATATGCCAGGGATGTGCAGGTAATAAGAGTTAGGAAATTAGACACAAGCAAATCCTTTCAGTGCAGTGTCATAGATGCTAGCAAGCATATGGTGCTAAAAGCTTAAATCAGGATCACTAATTCAGCCTGGAGTTCAGAAATGAATTTCTAGAGAGCATAAAACCTGAACTGAATCTTGAAGGAAGTTGGTAATATTAATTAGACAAGTGGAAGACTTCCATAACTCTCTCACATACTACCATCTCCAATTTCCAATTTGCTTTTCCAAAGATAGCCCAGTGATTAAAAAAACCCAGGTCCCATAGGCCCATGGCACAGTGGCCTAGCTCCTAGAGTCCTCAGTGGTCAGAACCACTCCAGGACACAATCTAGGGAATCACCTGCGCAATGAAGCTTGCACTATATCCTCCTCCCCTGCTCTCCAGCCACACGTTCACAGTGCTTAGCCTCCAGCATCTCATAAGGGCACTGTGTTCCTCTATGATACAAGTGATAAAACTTAAAAATGGCTTCTCCTTTTGTGTGGGAGTCAGAGATATTGAGCAAACATCTAGCCACCTCAGAGGAATTTCTCGAAAGACAAAATAAATGATGCTCATGTGCCCTGATTGAAGGGGGAGATCTTTTCCCATCTTTAGTGAATGGTTACTGCATCCAATTTAGATTTTCAATCCCACAGCCTACCCTGCGTGGGAAGACAGACAAAGAGCCTCAATTTCTAGGTTTATAAATGTCGAAAATGGGATATTCTCACTAAAATTGTGGTGCACATTTATGTGTTCATTAAATGTGATTGTTGCAATAATGATATACACCTAAAACTCCTTTAACCATATATGAGAAAACTTAAGCTCCAGCAAAACCCCATAGTACAGCATTAAGACCCAGGATTTTTTTTTCTTTTTAGCAAACCAATTACAGCGCTGGAATGGGTGAAACACCTCAAGGAATAGTCTGTAAGATCATATAGCAATTGGGCCAATTTATAGTAGGTAACTGAAAAATGCTCGAAATTGTCATTTCTCCTGGTTAAGGCTGAATAGGAAAGAATGTGATTAATAAATAGCTTAAGCAGCAAACAGAAGGTACTTACAATGCACGAATGCTCTGGGGAGATGAGGTATTGAGAAAATCATTACAATGAAGTACAGGCAGGCATTAAGCTTAAAGAGGCTGAAACAACTTTTCAAAACATCACATTAAGGGAATATCTGGGTTGGAATTGCTTATTAAGATTTTCTTTAAATGGCTGTTCCATTATAAGGTCAAACTGTAGGTATGTTAAGGTGAACTGAGATTGAGGAGAATATTTTAGAGTGTAGGAAAATCCAGGGTCCCAGAGCCAGGACCAAATCTTTGAGCTCTCCTGATAGCTCCTGTCTAGAAGACAGCTCTGGCAATCCTCTCAGTATCCTGCCAACATACTCCCTACTCCGCAATTCCACAACACAGGAGGTAGAGTAGCCATCATCTGAGCAATGTTGGACAGAGTCATAATGCCCCACTCTCCATCCTAGACAGAATCTCAGGCCCCCAAAGGCCTTTTACACACAGTTTTCAGGAAATTCCCCCAAGTGTTATATAGGTGTCATTCTTCAAACAGGAGAGTAAAAGTTTTGAAAGGGAGAGATCACTAGCATTTAGAAACTAGGCTCTTCTAGTGACTTTGGCTAAGTTGTGAAGTGGACAGGTTTATCTTGTATTCCTTTCAGTCACTCTCTCCACCTCTGTTTCTCCCTCAAACAATCTCTGTAGGGAAACCAGTTGATTTTTAATTACCTGA
Organism: Panthera pardus; assembly: GCF_024362965.1. NCBI lineage: Eukaryota > Metazoa > Chordata > Mammalia > Carnivora > Felidae > Panthera > Panthera pardus. The sequence goes on from NW_026526832.1 coordinate 24,582,116, forward strand.
CATCCTTTTCCTCTTTTCTGGAAGCAACACTCCTCTTCCTTTGGAGGACTGCCTCTCCTCTACTCCAGACAACTCTGACAGGGCTCCCAACAAAAATGTTTCCCACCCTCCATCTCCCCATTTAGAGAAAAGTCATACCACACAGGTGTCATCCAATGTGATAACCCCATCCCTTGGGTCACAGTGATTGGCTCGGGGAGAATGTCATAATCCAAGTCATACCCATCAGAAGCTTTCCTTCATGTTCTGTATTTGGATGCCTCTTATAAGATGAGTTACAAAGCTAGGATGAAGACAACTTGCAGCTGACAAGTCCTGTTCTCCCCCATGGCTACATTGCAGAATCCTGGCTGCAGTGGAAGAGAGAGTCCTGAATGCTAAGTTCTCTTCTCTGTCTTCTTTGCCCCTGTTCCTATCCTGTGCCTCTTTCTCTCAGAGATTTGCCCTCAGATCTCTGTCAGATCATCTTCATCAACTTCATCCAATTACGTATAAGACTCCTAATTGCCCTAACTAGACTTACCTGTTGGCCCACAGTAAAAATAAAGTACCAGCAAAGGAAGGTGGAAATGGCAGGAAGATTAGAAACCATGTAGTTTGGGAAATAATCACAGAAATAGAGGATGCTCGCCCTCAAGAAAAGAAGACCCTGAAGGTGGTTGGGAAGATGGTGGAGTACGAGCACCCTAAGCTCTCCTCATCCCATGCATACAACCAGGTATCACTCACTCAAAGACTAGCAGAACAAACTCCACAACTAAAGGTAGAGGCCACATCTAAGAGGGTAAGAAGGGAAGACATGAGGTGGGAAATGAAATGGATGATGGCTGGGGTTGGGCAGTGGGTACAGAAAATGAAGAGACACAGATTATCACACCAGGGAGTCTGCATGGGCAAGATGGATCCTCTCATTACAGTTGGCAAGAGGGGCCAAATTTTGTGAATTCTTAGAACCAAAGGGACTTAAAGACTGAAATTTTAACATCAGCAGGTTAGGTTCTGGGAGAGTCTACAGGGTAATAAAGTCTCCATCCCTAAAGATGGAGAAACAGCATGACAAACAGCCCTGGAGATACAGTGGACAAACAGCAATTGGAAGAATTCCTGGGCCATACGGGAGGGAAAATAGTTTATTCATTTCTGAACATGGGCTGGAGGGGCAGGGATTACTGAGGGACTCCTCCAGGAACCAAGGAGCTGGCAGGTGCTACCTCCCTCTTCTGCACCCCAGCATAACACACACCCACCTCGAGAAGCAGCACACTGACACTCACTACCTAACTTGCTTACACCAAACCCTGCCTCCTTTAGCCTGGCCTGCCTCAGTCCCTGCACTGCTAGTCCCCTCCCCCAGGAGACCAAGTACAAACCTTGCCAACAATGTGACCCAGGCATTTTGCAAGGCTTGTCCCCTGGTACCACTAATGGCAGTGGGCCTTGTGGGAGCACAAGGTACACTTTTAAAAAAAAAAAATTTAACATTTTTATTTATGTTTGAGAGACAGAGCACAAGTGGGGGAGGGACAGAGAGAGAGAGAGGGAGACACAGAATTGGAAGTAGGCTCCAGGCTCTGAGCTGTCAGCACAGAGCCCGATGTGGGGCTCGAACCCACAAACTGTGAAATCATGACCTGAGCTGAAGTCAGACGCTCAACCGACTGAGCCACCCAGGCGCCCCAATACACCTTTTTAAAATTGCTCAGCCCACCCACTTTGTGAGCTTTGTGGATCTGCTCCAGTTGGCCCACTCCTGCCTCGTGGCCTGTCTCATTTTGCAAACAAACTTGGGGGAATCTTGTTAAAACCGCACACCCTACCACTGCCAGAGACCAAAAAAGAGAGCCTCCACAGACAACTGGGCAGAAGGAAAAAGTGGCCATAACATAACAGCAGGGCACACACAACACACAGAGGAGACACTCCCTGAAGTGCCAGATTCCAGCGAATAGGGGACACTGTACTGCAGGGCACTATGGACCTTTTCATCACAAGGCCATTATCTTCAAGAGCAGGAGATATAGCTGACTTTCCCAACAGAAAGAAATAAACACATAAAGTTAGACAAAATGAAAAAGCAAAGGAATATGTTCCAAATGAAAGAACAGGACAAAACCACAACAAGAGACCTAAATGAAGTGGATATAAGTAATATGTCTAATAGAGAATTTAAAGTAATAATCATAAAGACATGCATTGGACTTGAGAAAAGAGAGAAGGAAGACACTTAACAGAGAGATATAAAAGAACCAATCAGAGATTTAAAAACACAACAACAACAAATGAAATTAAAAATACATTATATGTGGGTGGGGCACCTGGGTGGTCAATCTGTTGATAATCTCACTCTTGATTTCAGCTTAGGTCATGATCTCATGGTCATGAGATCGAGCCCCACGTCAAGCATGCCTAAGCCTGCTTAAGATTCACTCCCTCTCCCTCCCCCACTTGCCTGCATACACTCTCTCTTTCTCTCAAAAATATACTAGATGGACTAAATAGCAGGCTAGAGGAAGCAGCAGTGTGAATTGGTGATCTGGAAGACAGTAATGACAAGTAATGAAGCTGGGCAGGTGAGAGGAAAAAAAACTGCAAAATGAGAAAAGACTTAGAGGACACAACAACTCGGTCAAGCATAATAACATTTACATTTTAGGTATGCTGGGGAAGATAGAAAAGGGGGAAGAAAATTTATTTGAAGAAACAGTAGCCAAAACCCTTCTAAATCTGAGGAAGGAAACAGATATCCAGATCTGGGAGGCACAAAGAACCCCCCAATGAAATCAACCAAAGGAGGTCCATACCAAGACGCACAGTAATTAAAATAACAAAAAGTAGTGCTAAAGGGAGAACTTTAAAAGCAGCAAAAAAAGGGAGTTACATACAAGCAAGAACTCATAAGGCTATCAGTGGATTTTGCAGCAGAAACTTTGCAAGACAGAAGGGAGTGGCATGACATATTCAAAGTGCTGAAAGGAAAAAAAATCTGCAGCCAAGAATATTCTATCCAGCAAGGCTATCATTCAAAATAGGAGAGATCAAGTTTCTTAGACAAACAAAAGCTGAAGGAGTTCATGACCACTAAACCAGCCCTAAAAGAAATGTTAAAAGAGACTCTTTGAGTGAAAAGGAAAGAGCATAAGAAAGAGTAAGGAAAGTAGGAAAAACAAAGCAGTAAAATAAGCATATCTATAAAAACAGGTCAAGGGATGCCCAAAATGAAAAGATATAAAGGATGATACCATAAACCTAAAACATGGAGTGGGGAGAGTAGTGAAGAATGGGTTCAAACTTAAGTGGCCATCAACTTAATATATACTGTTATATTCATAAGATGTTATACAGAAATGTAATGGTAACCACAAATCAAAAAACAGTCATAAATATGCAAAAAAAAATAATGAAAGGAATCCAAGTATGTCACTAAAGAAAGGCAGAAAACCATGAAACACAGCAAAAGAAAGGATCATAGAAGATCTACAAAAACAACTACAAAACAAGTAGAAAATGCAATAAGTAACTATTAATAATTACTTTGAATGTAAATGGATTAAATACTCCAATCAAAAGATATAGGGTGATGGAATGGATAAAAAAAAAAGAAAGACCCCTCTATTTGCTGCCTACAGGTGACTCTTTTCAGACCTAAAGACACATGCAGATTGAAAGTGATGGGATGGAGAAACATTTATCATGCAAATGGATATCAAACAAAAGCTAGGGTAGCAATACTTATACCAGACAAAATAAAATTTTAAAACAAAGACTGTAGGGACAGAAGAGTTAAGGTGGCAGAGTAGTAGGAGGATCCTATGCTTGTCTCACCCCTCAATCACAGCTAGGTAAATATCAAATCATTGTGGACACCCAGGAACTCGATTTGAAGACTGAGAGAACAATGCACAATTAGAGGGAGAAAGGAAGGCACATTACTAAAGGTAGGAGTAGCAGAGATGTAATCTTGGGGAGAAAATAACTGCTGGTGCTGCCGAGGGGAGGGAGCACTGATCAAGGAGAAAGGAGAAAAAGAGAGAAAGCACAAGCGAGGGCATAGGGCTCTGCACAAGAAAAACACTTCCCCAAAACCACTGATGGGGAAAATGAGAGGGGCTGATAATCGCAAGCTTTTAAAAGCAACAGAGTTCAAAATATGAAGTTTTATAAGTCTGTGTCATCACAAGGGTGGAGCCTAACAGGTGTAGAGGTGCTCCTGTGTAGAAGGGCAGAGGTCTGGAAGCTGACAGTGTGGTTTGAGGATCCCTTATGTCTCACTGGGAGAGACAGTTCCCCTTTTTTGGAGTGCATTTAGGAGAGGTATCAATTCCTCCACAGGGACAAAAGAGCCTGTGGGTACCTTTGGGCTTCCCTGATCACTAGCATAGGAGCAGAGGCAGCTGCCAAGGGCAGCTGAACTGGACACCAGCTTTTTGCTGTGCTTTACTCCAAGCCCCTGTGTATTCATGGGACTTCCCTCTGGGACAAACCAGCACCAGCCAGAGTTACAGCAAGACCCCCTCCCCCACCTCAGAAAATCAGCACAGTGCCATGTCACAAAGGGTCTCTAAAATTTGGAGTTTTCTGAACCCCAGCTGGTACGCCTAATATAAAACACAGGAGCACTGCACCACTGGGTGGACAGATGGCTCAGACACACACAGGGTGAAGTCAGGGATCAAAGGGAATCTTGGGACAAATGAAAGAAGATTCTTCACTCTTCAATGAAAGTTTCCTAAACAGTGGCAGCAGAAACTCCTCTCTCCAGGGATGAGAGAGCTGGCTGATTCCATTTTTACCCCCACCCATCAGCATTCAGTAAGCAGCACAGTGTCCACAATGGTGGCTTCAGCCACTTACACCAATTCCTGCTCTCCTGCACTCTGCAGCTGTGTTTTTACTATGGCAAGTGTGCCTGACAGTCAGAGCAGCTGTAGTCCCCCCTCCAGGAAGACCAGCACAAACTCCCTGCATCTACCAATTCTACTGACCATAGAGTACTACAAAGCTTCAGTTCTAGAGGAAGAAAGACATAGCCTTTGTTAATGAGCAGACCAAACACCCCTAAAGTTTGCCACACAATGGACAAGATCCAAACACTCCTTACTGCAGGCAAGGAGAAACTCTGCAGAAGACTGACTGGAGGGAAAGAGCAGTCGAAACACAATAGCACAGTCCACACAGCATACACCAGAAATACTTGATTCTGAAGAATCAAGGGCTGGACAGTATATGATCTCTTTTTTTAAATTTTTAATGTTTTTTTTATTTTTGAGAGAGGCAGAGACAGAGTGTGAGTGAGGGAGGGGCAGAGACAGAGGGAGACACAGAATCTGAAGCAGGCTCCAGGCTCTGAGCTGTGAGCACAGAGCCTGATGTGGGGCTTGAACTCACACACTGTGAGATCATGACCTCAGCCAAAGTCAGATGCTTAACTGACTGCGCCACCCAGGCGCCCCAGTATATGATCTCTTCTTAATATAGCCGTTATGCTCAGGAATAAGAAACATAATGGGTTTACTAACACACAGAAGACAGAGACCTAAATAAAATCACAAAATGGAAGAATTCATCCCAAAAGAAAGAAAAAGAAGAGGTCACAGCCAGGGATCTAATCAAAACAGATAGAAGTAATATGCTTGAACCAGAATATTTAACAAACAATCATAAGGATACTAGCTGGGCTGGAGACAAGCATAGAATACACCAGAGAGTAACTTACCATATAAATAAAAGACCTAAAAATTATATCAGGCTGCAATAAACATGCTATAACTGAAATGCAAAATCCACTGATAATAATGACCACAAGGATGGAAAAAGCAGAAGAATGAATAAGTGATACAGAAGATACATTGTTGTAAAATAATGAAGCTGAAAAGAGGCGGCAAAGAAAAATACTGGATCATGAATGCAGAATTAGGGAATTCAGTAACTTGATAAAGAGTAATAACATCATATCACACATGTCCTGGAACAAGAAGAGAGGGAAAAAGAGGCAGAAGGTTTACCTGAGCAAATTATAGCTGAAAAGTTCCCTTATCTGGGGAAGAAAACAGACATCCAAATCTAGGAGGCACAGAGAACTCCCATCAAAATCAACAAAATCAGGCCAACAACAAGACACAGCATAGTGAAATTACAAAATACAGAGATAAGGAAAGAATCCTGAAAACAGTGAAGGAAAAGAAATCCCTAACCTACAAAGTAAGGTAGATAAGATTAGGAACAGATCTCTCCACAGAAACATGGCAGGCCAGAAGGGAGTGGCATGATATATTCAACATGCTGAATGAGAAAAATATGCAGTCAAGAATACTTTATCCACCAAGGCTGTCATTCAGAAGAGAAGGAGAAATAAAGTTTCCCAGACAAACAAAAACTAAAGGCATTCATGACCACTAAACCAGACCTGAAAGAAATATTAAAGGGAACTCTTTGAGTGGGAAAGAAAAACCAAAAGTGACAAAGACTAGAAAGGAACAAAGAAAATCTCCAGAAACACTGACATTACAGGTAATACAATGGAACTAAATTCATATCTATCAATAATCACTCTGAATGTAAATGGACTAAGTGCTCCAATAAAAAGATATAGGGTATCAGAATGAATATTAAAAAAAAAACCTCATCCAGATTGAAAGTGAGAGGATGGAGAACCATCTATCACACTAATGGAAAAGAAAGCCAAAATGCCTAATTTTTTTATCACACAAACTAGATTTTAAACCAAAGACTGTATGTAACAAGAGATGAAACAGGGCACTATATCATAATAAAGGGGTCTATCCATCAAGAAGATCTAAAAATTGTAAATATATATGTCAACTTAGGAGCACCCAAATATATAAATCAAGTAATAACATAAGGAAACTTATTGATAATGATACAGTAAGAGTTGTAGACTTTAACATCCCATTTACAACAATAGACAAATGATCTAAGCAGAAAACCAACAAGGAGACAATAGCTTTAAATGACACACTGAACTAGATGGACTTAACAAATATACTGAGAGCATTTCATCCTTAAGCAGCAGAATACACATTCTTTTTGAGTGGGCATGGGACATTCCCCACAATAGATCACATGCTGAGTCACAAATAAGACCTTGACCAGTACAAAAAGGTCGAAACCATACAATGCAAATTGTCAGACCACAATACTATGAAACTAGGAGTCAATCACAAGAAAACATTTGGAAAGACCACAAACACATGGAGGTTTAAGAACAGTACTAAAGAATGAATGTGCTAACCAGGAAATTAGATAAAAAATTAAAAAATACATGGAAGCAAATGAAAATGAAAACACGAAACCTTTGGGATGCAATAAAGCATCATAAGAGGGAAGCATATAACAATTCAGGCCTACTCAAGAATCAAGAAAAGACTCAAATACACAACCTAACCTTACACCTAAAGGAGCTAGAAAAGAAACATCAAATAAAGTATAAAGCAGCAGAAAAAGGAAAACAATAAAGATTATAGCAGAAATAAATGATATAGAAACAAACAAAAACAAACAAAACAGTACAACAGATTGATGAAACTAGGAGGTTGTTGTTTAAAAGAATTAATAAAATTGATAAACCCCTAGCCAGATTTATCAAAAAGAGAAAGTAATAAATAATCACAAATGAGAGAAAAGAGATTACAATCAACACCACAGAAATACAAACAACCATGAGAATATTAAGAAAAATTATATGCCAAAAAAATGGACAATCTGGAGGAAATAGATAAATTCTTAGAAACATATAAACTACCAAAACTGAAACGGGATGAAATAGAAAACTTGAACAGACCCATAACCAGCAAAGAAATTGAATCAGTAATCAAAAATCTCCCAATAAACAAAAGTCTGGGCCAGATGGCTTCCCAGGGGAATTCTACCAAACATTTAAAGAGTCAATTCTTAATTCTTCTCAAACTGTTCCAAAAATATGGAAATGGAAGGAAAACTTCCAAACTCATTCTACAAGGCCAGCATTACCTTTATTTCAAAACCAGATAAAGATACCACTAAAAAATAGAGTTATAGGCTAATATTCCTGATGAACATGGATGCACAAATTCTGAACAAGTTACTAGCAAATCAAATCCAACGGTATATTAAAATAAGTATTCACCATGATCAAGTTTGACTTATTCCTGGGCTTCAAGAGTGGGTTAATATTCCAAATCAATTAGTGATACACCACATTAATAAAGGAAAGGATAAGAACCATATGACCTTCTCAGTAAATGCAGAAAAAGCATTTGACAAAATGTAGATTCCATTTTTGATAAAAACCCTCAGCAAATTAGGGTAGAGGGAAAATATCTCAACATCACGAAGGTCATATATGAAAGAGCCACAGCTAATATCATCCTCAATGGGAAAAAACTGAGATCTTTTCTTCTGTGGTCCAGAACAAGTCAGGGATGTCCATGCCCACCATTGTTATTTACATGGTACTAGAAGTCTTAGCCTCAGCAATTAGACAACAGAAGAAATAAAAGACATCAAAATCAGCAAAAAAGAAGTCAAACTTAAACTATTCACAGATGACATGATGCTCTATGCACAAAACCCAAAGACTCCACCAAAAAATTGCTAAAATTGATGCACAAATTCAGTAAAGTTTCAGGATATGAAATCAATGTACAGAAATCTGATGTATTTCTATATACCAATAATGAAGCAGCAGAATGAAAATTCAAGAAATCTATCCCATTTCAAGTTGCACCAAAACCCATAAGATATTTATGAATAAATTCAACCACAGAGGTAAAAGCTCTGTACTCTGAAAACTATTGAACACTCATTAAATAAACTGAAGAAGACACAAAAAATGGAAAAATATTTTATGCTTATGGATTGGAAGAACAAATATTGTTAAAATATCTATACTATCCAAAGCAATCCATACATTTAATGCAGTCCTTATCAAAATGCCATCAGCATTTTTCACAGAGCTAGAACAAACAATCCTAAAATGTGTATGGAAAGACAAAAGACCCCGGCTAGTCAAAGAAATCTTGAAGAAACAAAAGTAAAGCTGGAGGCATCAGAATTCCAGACTTCAAGCTATATTACAAAGGTGTAGTCATCAAAACAGTATGGTACTAGCACAAAAACAGACACTTAGATCAATGAAACAGAACAGAAAATCCAAAAATGGACTCACAACTATATGGTCAACTAATTTTTGACCAAGCAGTAAAGAATATCCAATGGAAAAAAAGATCATCTCTTCAACAAATGATATTGGGAAAACTGGACAGCAACATCCAGAAGAATGAAACTGGACCACTTTCTTATACCATACACACAAAAGGACTCAAAATGGATGAAAGACCTGAATGTGAGACAGGAAACTATCAAAATCTAGAGGAGAACACAGGTAGAGAGGTAGAGAATTCATTGACCTCAGCCATAACAACTTCTTACTAGACACATCTCCAGAGGCAAGGGGAAAAAAATCAAAAATGAACTTTTGGGACTTTATCAAGATAAAAAGCTTCTACAAAGAGAAAGGAAACAATCAACAAAACTAAAAGGCAACCTATTAAATGGTAGGACATACTTGTAAATGACATATCAGATAAAGGGTTAGTATCCAAAATATATTGGAAAAGAAAAACAATACAACTCAACACCCAAAAAAAACAATTAATCCAATCTAAAAATGGGTAGAGGAGGGGTGCCTGGGTGGCTCAGTCAGCTAAGCATCCAACTTTGGCTCAAGTCATGATCTCATGGTTTGTGAGTTCGAGCCCCATGTCAGGCTCTGTGCTAAAAGCTTTGAGCCTGGAGCCTGCTTCAGATTCTGTGACTCCCTCTCTCTTTACCCCTCCCCACCTGTGATTTGTCTCTCTCTCTCTCTCAAAAATTGAATAAGCATTAATTTTTTTCAAAAAATAAATAAAAATGGGCAGAAGACACAACCAGACATTTCTCTAAAGAAGACATACAGTTGTCCAACAGACACATGAAAAGATGGTCAACTATAACTTATCAGGAAAATGCAAATCAAAACCACAATGAGTTATTACCTCACGCCTGTCAGAATGGCTAAAATTAACAACACAAGAAACAACAGGTATTGGCAAGGATGTGGAGAAAGGGGAATAGTTTTGCACTGTTTATGGACATGGAAACTATTGCAGCCACTCTAGAAAACAGTGTGGATGTTCCTCAAAAAGTTAAAAATAGAACTACCCTATGACCCAGCAACTGCAGTACTAGGTATTTACCCAAAGGATTCAAAAATACTGATTCAAAGGGACACATGCACCCAGATGTTTTAAAGCAGCATTATCAACATGAGCCAAATTACAGAAAAAGCCCAAATGTCCATCAACTGATGAATGGATAAAGAAGAGGTGATATATATATATATATATATATATATATATATATATATATATACACACACACACACACACACACATATATATATACATATACATACACACACACACACACACACACACACACACACACACACAATGGAATATTATTCAGCCATCAAAAAGAATGAAATCTTGCCATTTGCAATGATGTGGATGGAGCTAGCGTGTATAGTGTGTATTACACTAAGTGAAACAAGTCAGTCAGAAAGACAAATGCCAAATGATTTCACTCATGTTGAATTTAAGAAACAAAGCAGATGATCATAGGAGAAGGGGGTGGGGAAAGAGAGCGAGACAAACCATAAAAGACTCTTAAATATAGAGAACAAACTGAGTGTTGTTGGAAGGGAGATGGGCAGGGGATGGACTATATGGATGATGAGTATTAAAGAGGGTACTTATTGTGATGAGCACTGGGTGTTATATGTAAGTCATGCGTCACTAAATTCTATACCTGAAACCAATATTACGCTATATATTAACTATTATTTTAAAAAAACTTGTACCAAAAATAAATAAATAAAATAAAACAAAGACTGTAACAAGAGACAAAGAAGAACACTATGCAATAATAAAAGGAACAATCCAACAAGAAGATGTAATAATTGTAAATATTTATGCTTTCAACATGAGAGTACACAAATACATAAAAGAGTTAATAACAAAAATAGAGGAACTAATGGATATTAATAATAGTAGAGGATTTTAAAACCCTGCTTGCATCAATGGACAGATCATGCAACAAGAAAGTCAACAAGGAAACAGTGGTTTTGAATGATACACTGGACCAGATGGATTTAACAAATATATTCAGAACATTCTGTCCCCAAATAGCAGCACACACATTTTTCAAGTGCACATGGAACATACTCCAGAATAGATCACATATTAGGCCACACAAGCCTCATCAAATTCAAAAATAACAAAGTCTTGGGGCACCTGGGTGGCTCAACTGGCTAAGCGTCCAACTTTGGCTCAGGTCATGGTCTCTCAGTTCATGAGTTTGAGCCCCACATCAGGCTCTGTACTGACAGCTCAGAGCCTAGAGCCTGGTTCAGATTCTGTGTTTTCCTCTCTTTCTACCCCTCCCCTGCTCACACTCTGTCTCAAAAATAAACTTAAAAAAATTTAAATAATAAAATAATACCACATCTTTTCTGACCACAATGCTATGAAATGAGAAATCAACCACAAGAAAAAAAACTAGAAAGAGCACAAATACATGGGGGTTAAATAGCATGCTACTAAACAATAAATAAGTCAACCACAAAACCAAAAAAGAAATAAATTACATGGAGAAAAAATGAAAATGAAAACACAATGCTCCAAAGCCTTGTGGGTGCTGCAAAAGTGGTCCTAAGAGGGAAATTTAGAGCAACAGAGTCTTACCTCAAGAAGCAAGAATAAATCTCAAATAAACAACCTACTTTTATACATAAAGGAGCTAGAAAAAGAAGAACAAACAAAACCCCAAACAAGCAGAAAAAAGGAAATAAAGACTACAGCAGAAATAAATTATATAGAAAGTAAGAAACAATAGAACAAATCAATGAAACCATGAAGCAGTTCTTCGAAAAGATCAACAAAATTGATAGTCCTCTAGCCAGACTCATCAAAATAAGAAAAAGATCTCAAATAAACAAAACCAGAAATAAAAGAGGAGAAATAACAACTGATACCAAAGAAATAAAAACAACTGTAAAACAATATAACTAAAACTTATATGCCAGGGTGCCTGGGTGGCTCAGTCAGTTAAGTATCCACCTCTTGATTTTGGCTCAGGTCATAGGTCATGGGTCATGATCTGATGGTCATGAGATCAAGCTCTGCATTGGGTTCTGTGCTGGGCAGAAGCCTGCTTGAGATTCCCTTTCTCTCTCCCCCTATTCCCCTCCCCACCTCCCCTGCTTGTGCTCACCCTCCCTCTCTCTTAAAAAAAAAATATATATATATATGTATATATGTGTGTGTGTGTGTGTGTGTGTGTGTGTGTGTGTATACACATACACACATGTCAACTGGACAACCTAAGAGAAATGGATAAATTCCTAAAAACATATAACTTCCCAAAACTTAAACAGAAAAAACAAAATAGAAAATTTGAACAGACTGATTACTAGCAATGAAATTGAATCAGTAATTTAAAAACTTCCAAAACAAAACAACTCCAGGACTGGATGGTTTCAAACGGTCTACCAAACATGTAAAGAAGAGTTAATACCTATTCTTCTTAAACTATTCCAAAAAATAGAAGAGGAAGGAAAACTTCCAAATTCATTCCATGAGACTGACATTTCCCTGATACCAAAAGCAGATAAAGACACTACAAAAAAGGGAACTATAGGCCAATACCTCCGATGAACATAGATGCAAAAATCTGCAACAAAATACTAGCAAACTGAATCCAACAATACATTTAAAAAAATCATTCACCATGACCAAGTGGGATTTATTTCTGAGATGCAACAGTGGTTCAGTATTTGCAAATCAATCAGCGCAATACAGCATATCAATAAGACAAAGGATAAAACCATATGGTCATTTCAACAGATGCAGAAAAAACACTTGACAAAGTACAACATTCATTCATGATAAAAACTCTCAACAAGTAGATTTAGCAAGAACATATCTCAACATAATAAAGGCCTTATATGAAAAACCTACAGCTAACATCATACTCAATGGAGAAAAACTGAAAGCTTTTCTTCTAAGGTCAGGAACAAGACAAGGATGTCCACTGTCACCATTTTTATTCCAATAAAATAGGGGAAGTCCTAGCCACAGCAATCAGACAACAAAAGTATTAAACAGCATCCAAAATTGTAAGACAGAAATAAAATTTCCACTGTTTGCAGATGACATGACACTAGATGTAGAAAATCCAAAAGACTCCAACAAAAAATCTACTAGAACTGATACCTGAATTAGGTAAACTTGCAAGATACAAAATCAATGTACAGAAATCCATTGCATTTCTATACACCAACAATGAAGCAACAGAAAGAGAAATTAAGCAAACAATCCTAATTATAGTTATACCAAAACTAATAAAATACCTATGAATAAACTTAAAAGAGATGAAAGACCTGTATTCTGAAAACTATAAAACACCAAAATAAAATTGAAGATGATGAAATAAATGGACAGACATGCTCATGGAATGGAAGAACAAATATTGTTAAAAAATTTGTCTATACTACCCAAAGCAATCTACAAATTTAATGCAATCCCTATCAAAATATAAACAGCATTTTCCCTAGAACTAGAACAATTCTAAAATTTGTATGGAATCATAAAGGACCCTGAATAGCCAAAGCAATCTTGAAAAAGAAAAACAAAAGTGAAAGTATCACAATTCCAAACTTTAAGTTATATTACAAAGCTGTAGTAACCAAAACAGTATGGTATTGGCATAAAAATAGACATAAAGATCAATTGAAAAAAACAGCCCAGAAATAAACCCATTATTACATGGCCAATTAATCAACAAATGAAACAAGAATATATAATGGGAAAAGACAGTCTCTTCAACAAATGGTGGTGGGAAAACTGGAAACTCACATGTAAAAGAATCAAATGGGACCAACTGCTTACACCACACATAGAAATGACCACAAAATGGATTAAAAATCTAAATGTGAGACCTGAAACCATAAAATTCCTAGAAGAGAGAACAGGACATAATTTCTCTGATATTGGCCAGAGTAACATCCTTCTAGATATGTCTTCTGAGACAAGAGAAACAAAAGCAAAATTAAACTACTGGGACTATATCAAAATAAAATGCTTCTGTACAGATGAGGAAACATCAACAAATCTAAAAGACAACCTAGTGAATGGGAGAAAATATTTGCAAATGACATATCCAACATAGTATTATTATCCAAAATATATAAAGAACTTCTACAGCTCAACAGCAAAAACAAAAACAAATAATCCAATTAAAAATGGCAGAAGACATGATCAGACATTTCCTGAAAGAATACATACAGATGGCCAACAGACACATGAAAAGATGCTCAACATCACTCATCATCATCAGAACACAAAAACTAAAGTGAGATATCACCTTATAGCTGTCAATATGGCTAAAATCTAAAACTCAAGAAACAACAAGTGTAGGTGAGAATGTGGAGAAAAAGGAACCCTTGTGCATTGTTAGTGGGAATGCAAACTGGTGCAGCCACTATGGGAAACAGTATGGAGGTTCCTCAAAAAAAGAAATATTGTATGATCCGGTAATTCCACTGCTGGGTATTTACCCGAAGAATACAAAAACACTAATTTGAAGGCATATATGCACCCCTATGTTTATTGCAACATTAATATATAGGGGCACCTGGTGGTTCAGTTGATTGAGCATCCAACTCTTGATATTGGCTCAGGTCATGATATTGCAGTTTCTGAGATCAAATCCCACCTTAGGCTCCGAGCTAAGCATGGAGCCTTCTTAGGATTCTCCCTGTTTCTCTGTCCCTCCCCAACTTGCTCACGCATATGTGCATGTGCACTCGCTCTCTCTCTCTCTCAAAATAAATAAACTTAAAAAAATAATTGGTATATATACACATACAATAAAATATTAGTCAGCCATAATAAAGAATGAAATCTTGCCATTTGCAACAACATGGATGGATCTAGAGAGTATAATGATAAGTGAAATAAGACAGAGAAAGACAAATACCATCTGATTTTACTCATATGTAGAATTTTAAAAACAAAACAAAGGAAATAGACAAATAAAAAAACAGAACAGACTCAAATATAAAATACAAATTGGTGGTTACCAAGTGGATGGGAGGAGGGGGATGTGTGAAATAGGTGAAGGCAATTAGGAAGGGCGCTTGCCATGATGAGCACTGAGTGATATATTATCGAACTGTTAGATCACTCTATTGTGTACTTGAAACTAATATAGCATTGTATGTTAACTACACTGGAGTTTTTTTAAAAAGAAGATTCTAAAAGACATGAAAGTTGACAATTGAGTATCTTCAGTTGGCATGTTCTAGTAGATTTAGAAAACAGAATAAAATCCAGTGTATCAAAAGTACACAGATATATTTTTTAACAATATAAGCAGAGGCAGATTATCCTAATGTAGAAAGTTTTCCATGAAAGATAACAAGTTCCCTGTTGATAGACATATTCAACCATACACTGGATGTTAGCAAAGATATTTCTGGAGGGTTTTTTACATCAGCTGAGAAGAATAAATCACTGGTCATAGATTCTCAAATCTCAGGAAGAATCAAAGTAATGCTCTAAACATAGCGCTACATGGTAAACAAATTTTTACAAATGTCGCCACCTGTCCTGTGAAAGCAGAGAACAATGGGTATCCATTCCTCACAAGGATCATACTAGACTAAATGCTAGCAACTTTATGGTAGCTCTCTATGTGCTCTAAGTGTAGCTGGAGACGTCCGACATGGTGGGTAAGCAGCTCAGGGAAAAGTAGAGAGACAACGCACCAATAGATCAGCCCCTGAAAGTCACCCTCAATCAGAGCCATGAAAGGACTTATGAACAAATAACCAAGGCAACAAGCAACATGGTAAGATATTACAGACCATAAAGGGCTGCTGACTCCTGATATTGCTGCTCTACTTATTACTGATTCTTGAAATTCTACTTTTGAGGTTTACTTTTTTTGAGGTTCACTTTTTATCAAAGTTTTGATTGCTGTTGAAAGAGAAACAATGAGAGAAACAGAAACACAGACAGATATTCTAGAATGGAATCACAAATACCTCAGTAGAAATGGAGAATTATAGAGCATAAAGAGATTGTGGCAGAGCCAGAGCAGTATCTCTTCCTCTCCATCCCTCTATTCTATCTCAAGATTCATTATCTCTTAACAATCTTTCTGTATCAGATTCCTAAACTAGTCAGACTTGGGCTTTCAAATATACCTTGCACACTGAAGCCAGAGTGAAGGATCTTCCAAAAATGAGGATCTGGCCATAATGTCCACCACCACTTAAAATTCTCCAGTGTCTCTTCCTTGACTTCAGAACGAAGTCTATGATCTTTAGCACCACACCTAGCAAATCCTCAATAATTTAGCCATACCTCTACCCTCAATTCCAGCCACTCCTGCCTCATACTGATTTCCACAGAATTTTCCATCATTTTTTGTTATTTCTCATCTCCTTGTCTTGGTTTAAGTTTTTGCTTCTACCTAAAACATATTTCTAATATTGCTTGTATGAATAACTCTTACATACTCTTCAAGGATCACATCAGAGAACAAAATTTTAGAGTCTTTCTGGACTCTCTTCTTCCCCTATCCTTCAGCCAAAAGCCAGGTGGCATCACCAAGGGAACAAGGTGGCATGAATCCAGGAGGATGAAATAATGGTAGGAAATTATATTGACAATTATTAAGTGCTTCTTATGCAATGGACACATGTCGGCCCTCTGTATTCAGATCATATGGCTATAATCTGAGCCAGCTGGTACTAGCCATGGCCCTCTCAGGATCCATGTCCAAACTGGAAGGCCACTTGAAATGTATTATTTTAGGAATATCCTATGATATTCCCGAAGCTATCTTGTTCTCCAGGGTGCTCAACTTTTGCACAAAACAAAGAGCCATCTTAGACTTTCTGTCACCACATGCTGACTGGCTGCAGCCAAGGGAGCAGGCTGCTCCGAGAACTGAGGCCAGAGCACAAATCACACATGAGCTCTCGCAGAACTACATCCCACCCTGATGCAGCATAAACTAATGGGTTATAAAAGTCAGGAAGTCAAAAAATAAATAAATAAAAGTATTTCTTCATTCATGCCATAAGAGTTATTGAGCATCCATTTTGTGCTTAGAACTAAGGGGCCGAGGCTGGACTAGGAAGCCATGCAAGCTTACTGTATCCAACACTGCCCCAGCACCTTACGAGTCAACAGCAGTAATAAAGGTGATGCTGCATTTGTGGTTTTCACTTGAATCCACAAGGCTAGGGATCAGTGAGACCCATAACACTTGATAAGAATAAGCCTTCATCCTGGACCAGGTCTCTTCCTGGGTTTCAAGAGTGCTGGCTTCACCTGTAAAGGAGAATGATTAAGGAGGGGCCCACTACTGGCTAGGCAGATTGACTCCTCCAGAGTTACCAGAAAAGAAAAACCAGGATTTGGTGAGAGATGCTGGGGCCATGGGAGCATAAAATAGGAAAGGAAAAAAGAGCAGGATTACTATAGTGAAATCTGAAGATTAATTATTTTGTTTCACAGAAAAAAAAAATAGAAAGCTGCATCAATACCAGATTTTTGAAAACCAGAATCCATTGCATGCCTCCCACAGATGCTGATGTCAACTCAAGTATTGAATGTGGATTGATTATTGAGGCATTTTTATTATGTATTAACTGTATACATTTTAAGGCAAGCTGTCTTTAAAATTCAGTAAATGTAATGTTTAAAAATGAAAGACCTTTCATAAAATGAACTCAGGTTAAACCAGGTTCTTAGAGTCATTACAATCACTGTCATAAGGATGAATTAAGAAGGTTGTCCTGGTCTCCAATTTAATAACACTTTTGACTGCCTCGTAAATTGTGTGATATATAGTAATTTGGCATCCAGTATTTGATTGGCTTGCTCTTCCAACCCTTCCTCATAAATTAATGTCACTATGAACACAGACAAGTTCTTTCCTACATTCCCTGAGTCCTTTTTCAATAGCTATTAACCCTTACCTGCCACCAAGACGGTATTAATTTGATTAAAAAAGAAGAAGAACCATGCCAATAAAAGACTCAAGACTACCTCTAATAATCCATGTAACTACTTGTAAATATTTAACATTGGGAAATACCGGTTTTCTTCTCAAATAAAAAAAAAAGGACAAGTTTTCAGCATCCCTTCCATGCACTAGACTCCATGGACGTTCACGATCGTATGGAGCCCCAAATACCATGCAAGAGAGAGTTCCATGAATATCCAGGCTCTGATGAATATGTTCTAATCATATAGCAAGGGAGACAGGCCATTAAGCATCCTGTTGTTGTGATGGGAGGACTACAGAGAGTTACAGAGGACAATGAAAAGCAACCAAATCCAATCTTTGTGAGGGTCAGTGAGAGCTTCGCAAAAGTTGTATCTAAACTGAGATACGGCAGAGGAGCAACCAGGCAGAAATGTATGCAACGAGGATGGGGCAGGATCAGACTACCTTAAAGAAAACAATGTGCGGGAATGAGCACTGCTTACCTGAAGAACCAAATGGAGTTTAAAAAAACCAAAACATAAAGGGCAAGAGGGAGGTATTGTGACAGACATGGCTACAGAGGTATAAAAGAGTCGCCTGAAGAGATGGCACGTAAACCATTTGTTTAGATTTTATCCTAGGGGCAATTTCTGAGCAGGAGAGTTTCCTCAGCAGGAGAATGACATGTCAGATTTGCAGTTTTGAAGGCTACCACTGACTCTAGTAGTGAGGACCAGAGCGAATGAGGCAAACAAACCTGCAAGTCTGGAGGTCCCTCAGAAGGCAGGCTGCTACAGAAATCTGGGTGGCAATGATGGCCACCTGGACTTGGGTAGTTACAGTAGAAATAAAGTATTAGATTTGAGAATATTTAGGCAACAAATGCAAGGATTAAATGATCATTTGGACATAACGGCTGACGGAGAAAAAGAAATCAGTGACGATACCCATCTTTCTGGTTGGAGCAAATGGTACAGGAGAGCCGTTCAATGAGATGAGAAGCATGGGGGGTAGTGCATAAACTGTGAGGGAGCTAGGATTCAGTTCTGGCTGTACTGAGGTTGAGACACCTGCAGAATTCCCAGGGGGAGATATTTAGTAGGCAGCAGGGTATATGAATCTCAAGTGCAAGAATGGTGTGGGCTTCTGGAACAACTTGTTTTTCAGAAGTATACAGTCTTCAGGTGATAGGTGCACTAAGACAATGTGCAATCAGGGCCTAAAGAATAGAAATAGAACCATCATGTCAAAGACCGGGAGGATTCACATTCGGTTGTGGTAATCAGGAATGGTTTCACAGAGGTGATTATTTAAGACCTTTACAGATGGGTAGGATTTTAGTTGGTTGTTAGAGAAAAAGTGGCCGGTCTGAAGCTGCGGTTGCCGGGTCAAAAGCAGAGAGAAAAACTGATGACACTACCTGTAATTATGAATATTTACATTTGGCTAAGGTTTAAAGTCTGTTTAGGGATGAACTGTAGCTGGAAAGAGAAACTGATTGAAAGGCAAGGAAGACTAAACTTTATTCTATGCATGATATGGATTCCTTCAGAGGTGTCTGAACTAGGGAGTGACAGTCTTTGTGAATTTCGCAGACCACACCTCATCTTGCTGAGCCTTTATGAAGAAAGCAGGATTTGTGAGACACCAGCACAAGAAAGCAAGGGTTTGAACTCAGACAGCTCTAGGTTACAATCCTAGCTCTGGTACTCAGAGGCTATGTGATCTTGTGGAGTTAGCTCCTGATTCCTTGGGTATAAAGTGGGTAGCATGACACCCACTTTTCATGGTTGCTGTGAACTTTAAGGATCACAGACTGAAGGTACCTGGTGCACAGGAGACAATTACCATACAAAGAACCACTGGGGCAGTGATGGCTAGGACAGGTGTAGCTCCATCTACCACTGCCCCCTTGGCCAGGCCAGCCCTCAGAAGCAGGATATGACAGTAACAGCAACCATTTCAGCTGAGGAAGAGCCTTCCCACCTGGAAAGGAGTCACATTTCTCCCGGCCTCCCCCCACCCCTTACCCCCCCACCCCCCGCCAAAAAAAAAAAAACCACACACAACATGACTATTTCCTGCCAGACAGGAAAGAAGTCTCAGAACTAAGAGGGAGAGCTTCAATTGTTCAGGAGTTCACTGCTATGTGTTTCCACATTTTATATTGCTATAAAACAATAGCAATGGCCCACAAACTGTGCCTGGGGCTCCACCAACTAACTTCCAAAGTGACAGCTTCTTCAGTAACCTCCATCTGAATCTAGGGACAGGGCTCAAAAGTGGGCATTTAAATAAGAGACCTGAACACCTCCTCCCAGATACATGATGTCATAAATTTTAACATGGAAGAACCAGGCAGCAACCATTTCCCACGCATGAGATTCTGTCTACCCTCCCCACAAGGGGTTAATGAATCAAGATTTATCAAGTACATCCATGATAAAGAAGGTCTGGCACAATAGGGAGGGATTTGTGCATGGCATTTTATTTATTAGAGGTCAATGACAGACTATAGTTCTTGAGATCTTCAGAAAGAAGGTTTCTACTCACACTTTGGCCTACCTATGAGGACTGTACATAGTAGAATAGGATATTCCAACAAGAAGAGCTGTATCTTTGGAATAGACAGGGGAAGGAGAAAGCAGCCACAAGCATTTCACACTAACTGCCAGGGTTAATGCAAAGGGTCTGAGAGGTTATTCTACTTGTAAGCTAACAAGTTAACTTGTCACAATCTCATGGATACATTCTTGAGTCAGAGACAAAAAAAAAAAACTGTTATAAGAAAAGTAGTAGCCAGAGGGTCAGCAAGATCACTGAGCCCCAATTCCCCCAGATGGATGCATAGGAAGCAGTGTGCATTGTAAGAGAGGGATACTGAGCCTGTGGAACCCACTGCTTTATAGGAATATGTAAGAGAACCTGCTGTCTTGGAGGAGATACTACTTCATCCCTCAAGGTTACTTATTACAAACAAACCTTGAAAAATAGCCCAGATGAAGAGTGGTCAGGGCCTTGCAATCTTGGCATACCTGGCAAGATATATAGAAGTAAAAGAGACCTATAAAAGAGTGTCTTCCCACACTAAGCCCTATCACACTGGGGCTGGCCTCTAGCTGTGTAACTCAGCATCCCAATGCATTCTCTCTCTGAAACACAGGTCTTGTTGTGAAGTCTAAGGGACCTCTTAATGCTCACTGGGATGGTGACCTTCTAAAGATACCTTTATTTAATCAGTCTCCTCAATGACTCCTTAGCAACCATGACAACTAAGGATCAAGCCTACACACACACAAAGTAGGGAAGAGGGAGAAAAAGAGAGAGAAATGATTTAACTCCTTTTCAAAGCTGTCCCTGGCTTTATAATACTGAAATCAGAATATTCCAGCCCTGGGGAAGAAACTTCTTTTAATTCTTGAGGAGTTCACAATCTGCCACATAAATCAGAGTAATACGGTAAGCTGTGATAAGCACAGCGACACATGTGGAGTTCGATTAAGTCTTTTGTTCTCCCTGGGGAAAGGAAGAAAAGCTTCTTTACATGATATAGAAATATCAAATTATCTGCTATTTTTTAATATTGCACATCTTAGAGTCATATCTGGGGTTGTTTTGTGAAAAGTGAACTGATGAATAATTTAGAATGGTATCTTAGCACCTCTCCCTGCATATAAAAAAAAATGTAATCTGACTTAATTGTATGTTGCCATGATAACATTAAGAAAGTCCCCAAGGGGTAACTGGGACATGCCCAGCTTAATGAAAAGTCAAAGGACATTACTTGAATTTATATGAACTCCGTTTTCATGCTTGCACTGCATGTTCTTCGGGATGTGGTGCTGGCCTCCCTCTCCTGAGAATGTGGAGTGCACAGCAGTGTCTGTGGTGGCTTGCCTTTGCTTAAAGAGCTAATTAACTGCTTATCATGATTTTCTCATTTGGAAATCAAGAGGCTTATGGAAATCTTTTGGAACCACAAGTTGGAACTCACGCAACTTCATTACTCATTGAAGTTGGAACTCCTTTGATTGTGACAGTTTTTGTGTTGTTTTTTTTCCCCCCCTAGTGCATCCATAACACTGAAAGCCATCCCAGGCATCGAAACTATGTGCCTATATAACAACAAAGTTAGTGCCTGCAGGGGAAACATGCGGTAGCAGAATTACCAAGGCAAAATATGTCTGTATTTATATGAAGACAAACTACACTCAGAGCTGGCCAAAGAAGAGAAGGACTCACTTACCGCCTCTATGGCAGAGAATCGGACGCCAGAAAATTGATGAGCCATCAACCTAGACAAGAACTGGGAACTGGGAAGGGTCAGAGGGTTCACATCATCAGGGTTTAACAAATGAAGACAAGACTGAGAATGAGCATCCAGAATAACAAGAAAAAGCAAGGTGATCAGAGAGAACTCAAGCAATGAAAAAATCCATGGCCATGGACACCTCTGGGTCCACACACAGCTCTAAAAGTCACCACTGAATTTGTGTGGCTTCTATTTCCTGGCCTTCCAGGAGTGATATCCTTTGTTATCCTTTCTTCCTTCCTCAGAGGCTGACCTAGTGCTTTGCAGAACTGTTGGCATTTACTAAATGAACATTAAACTTAAGGCCTATTCAATCTGGCTTTGATGCCCCACCTCACTCTCCCCTCCCATCCCCAAACATACATATTCACATTCTAGTCTTACCTCCAGGATTCTACCCATAGCTCTTTTCTCACTTGTTTCCCTCCTCTTCTAATCCCTCCCCTTTCTCCGCTGTTTCCTCATCTCTGTCCATTGAGATGTATCTCTTCTTCAAGGCACAGCTCAAATGCCAGCTGCTCTCTATGAAGCACTGCTCAGTCTTTGACTGACATTTCCTTCATCAGAATTCCTTATTACTGCAGTACTTGGATGGCTCAGTTGGATAAGTGTTCAACTCTTGATGTTGGCTCATGTATGATCTCACGGTTTGTGGGATCAAGCCCCATATTGGGCTCCATGCTGGGTGTGTTGCCTGCTTAATACTCTCTCTCTTCCTCTCTCTGCCCCTCCCCTGCTCATGCTCATTTGTTCGCTCTCCCTCAAAAAAAGTAATTCCTTATTCCTTCATCTGTGTTCTCCTGAGTTTTGTATAATACTTATTATGCTTTCCACTTTATTCATAGGTGTGTGTACATTAACCTCTAGCTCACTAGGTTAAATTATTTCTTGAGTTCAGTATCCATGTCTTTTTCTTTCTGTATATACATGGCTGAGCACAGTATTTTAAATTTAGCACATGCTTCATAAGTGTAGGCTAAATATTAAGCTAAAGTTAAGTGAACAATGACCATCTTGGAATGGGGGGAGGATCTGTCTGAACTTCCCAGAAGGCTATGGTATTCTTATACCACAGGAAAAGTCATGCTTTACAGAACTGGGAGTTCACTAGGGTTCCTAAATGAGCTGAGGATACCTCTGTAGTAGGCCACTGCCCTGTTGGCCACATTGTGAAGAATGTGTTACATACAATACAGAGGGAAGGAATTATATATAAACTATGAGAAATTCAGGTACCAGGCTCCACAGGAACAAGGCTGCAGACTCAAGGCCAGCTCTGTCACTGGCCACAGCTGGGACTTCACAGTGGGCATATAGCAGTCCATTACAGTGATATGCAGTGACACATCTGGTCCAAAGTAAATGCTCTTTCTGCTTCTTATATGTCACAATGTTTATTTCACTTGAACTGCCTCTTTGTGAGTTGGGGGCACTTAAATCTCTCAAGGTGGCAGTCACAGTAAATCTCAGCTTAGAGTTTCCACAAGTGACAGAGGTATCTTAGATTGGACAGATTAAAAGACAAAACATTCTGACAGGTGGGATAATGCCACCCAATTGCTCAAAAGAACCATAGCTCCTCCAAATCCAGGCTTTCTTTGAGATGTGGGTCGCTTAGTCTAGTCCATGTATCTTCATTAGTCAGCTTCGTAAGAATGGTACTATTAAAGGAAGAAGATGGCATGGCAGACTCAGAGGAGGATAGGGCACACAGCAGTCTTGGATATTGATTTGGGAATTTTTGACATGAATGGTGATGGCAATGCAAGGCCTCAGGTAAATATAAAGTGGGTTCAATTTTATTTGAAGAGTAGAGCTATTGACAAGCCAAATAAGACAGAGGAAAGTTCAGTTGGGTATGGAAGTAGGGAAGAAGGAAAGGTATATAGACTGGCTGGAAGATCCTAACTCAGGTTCAAGGTTTTAGGTTTGTTTAGTGATAGTGAAGATCTGGGTATCATGGTGACTATGGGTAGATTTTAGGAACTGGGGACAAAAGAAATAGTTCCCACACTGTAATAGTTGTTGAACTATCATCCAGTTGTTGAAACCAAAGAAAAGATAAAGAGCAAAGGTGAAAAAATTGATTCAGGTAACTGAAAATTGAAGAAAGTGGAAATCCACTTTGGATGCAGTAGAGGATGGAGGTATGGTTTTGGAAATAACAGGGTAAACAGAAGACATGAATTAGGAATAGAGGAAAGAGTAAGAAACTATTGGTCTGTTAGGAACACTGTCACCCTGTTGAATTACAAATATCCTTGAGAAAAGGTCAACTTTTAAATGATGTATGTCATTTGCCTCTATAAGGAAGAATTTCCTATTGATTTTCGATCACAAGATTGGGTAGAAAATTGATAAATAGGGGCCAGAAGTGGACTCTGAAGTCTGAGGTGGCAAGGGAGAGCTGGAATGAGGAGGTAGACTAGAGAGAGACTGAGTCCACATCTTTGACCACAGGATGTCAGGAAGGGAGGCAGGACTGAGCAGACAGGATATATTTGAAGGTCATGACCCTGGATGGAACAGACAGAGGAATAGGCATCTTCCTTGGGTTTCTATGCATTCTGGAACACAGAGATATGGAGAAGTGGTTCTCTGAGCCCAGCATGTGACATTAGCAGCCAACTGCTATGTACAGATGTCCCATGACAAAGTCAGAGCCTGAAGCAAAAGGCGCAGCATGAAAACCTAAGATGATTCATTTTGCTGTTGGCATTGCACCAGCATTAGGACATAACCAGCAGCCAGGAACCACAGCTGTATCCTGACAAGCGACAGAGCGCCTCTTCATTACTGTGTTATTGGTCCCAAGGAAAGGTCCAGAATGGTGGTCTACCCCTTGGGCACCACTGTCCTTCCAATAACTGAGCAGCATTTGAATCATGACAAATCTTTTGAGCAGTGTGTGGCCCCCTTAGGGACAGTCCATCTTCCTCAGACAACTCCAGTTAGCAGGAAGCCTCATAGCCCACTATCTGCTGTTGCCACCCACCTTCAGGCAGTTTTATAGGCTACCCAATCCCAAACAAGGGCAAACTCTAATTTGGAGCTGCATTATGATTTGTGGTATACTGTGTCTCTGAGAGCTAATGCTTCTCAGTACCTCCCCATCTAAGACATTGACTTCTGACTTGTTTGTCTCAAATACTAGTGAGCTTCTTCCCAAATGTGACCCTTTGGAACAAGTGACTGGTCTGAGACAATATAACTCTCCACCCAACTCTTCTGGTTTCATCTGTGGAGCCAGCACCAGAAAGAACCAGGGAGAAAAATTATCCTGTGGAAACTTCAAGTTGAGAACCTAGGTTTTTTATCTGCCTTCAGTGTTCAGTTAAAGCCTTTGTTCCTTCTTTGATCCATTTCTACTCAACTCAGCTAATTTGGCAGAGTAACTTCTTTGAGGCTTTAAAAGCAAAATGGTCAACAAGCCTACACATTAGGAGACATTCTCAACTGTGCCTTCATTGATTCAAAGATGTTTGGCAGGACATTTTTGACAAATCCATTTGCATTTTCTACTATTACACCAGAATTTTATCTCTGCTTCTGAACCTTCTTTCCTATTAATATTGGTCCCATTAGTGAGTCACAACCCACAATGTGCCTCTTCTAGATAAGAGGGGCAAAGAGGAGAGTGTAGGAAATTGAAATCTAGAAAGGATTTGAATTCAGGGCAAGATCTAATTTCTCCTTAAGGCCTCGCTGTTTTCAAAAAAGACCCCTTTTTAGTAACATAAGACACTAAAGAATCGGGTGCTTTCAGATAGGCAAATGGTCATCTTGTGGGTTCCTAAAAAATGGATACCCCTTTCTGGTGGCAGGTACAAAGGCTTCATTTCTACCCAGCACCCAAAACTGGACATGAATGCAAATACTGAGTCTTGAAGACAGCAAAGCTGAATGATCTGAGTGACAATAATAATAATGATAAAATCCAATATTATTACTATGAGCTTTACTTATATGATCCTCATACAACAGTTCTACAAATAGATGTTATAATTTACCTCGTTTTCCAGATAAGGAAATAGGCTCAAGGGGATTAAGTAGTTTTTGCACAGCAGCATAGTGGCTCATTCTGTGTTGGAACCCATAGCTCCAATGTCCAGAGCCAGACCTCCCTCCTGCAATACTAACCTCTTATTTCGTGTCCTGTCCCAGGACCAACAATCAAATCCTCCAGCCAAACATCATCCAGCAACAGTGCAGCCTCTCAGCAGACCAGTACAGGCTGCTCTTTGGAAGAGCAGAGTATTTTTTATCTCAAGTGTGTATGACCATTCACAGGTTTTTGTGTTTGAAAAATTCTAACATCACTAGTCCAACTGCAAACTCAACCTGTGTTCTAAGTAAGAGCCGGAACGGGGTCTCTTACCCAGGAAATGTTTATCATGGAATAAAAATAAATAAATAAATAAATAAACAAACAAACAAACAAACTCCTTGTTTCAGTTACTTTTAGAGTATCTCTGAACCCAGGAGCAACCACATGACCTCTTAGAAAAATGTCAGTCATCTGTCTTAAAGTTGGAGCTCAGTTGGAGGTTTATATGGAATGTAGTGAAATGTAGGTGAAAGGGCACCTGCTTTACAGTGAAACAGACCCACATATGAATCGTGGCTCCCTCACTGAGGACTTGTATGGAGTTATGCATATCATTTAAATTTCCTTGCACCTCAGTTTCCTTATCTGAAAAATTATGATAATACTCCCCTTTCAGAGTAAACCTGAGGATTAGTAAAATAACATGTATTATAATATTAAGCATATATAAGACCTCAACAAATACTAATATTCATTTCTGTTCTCTTTCCAAAGTAAATTTAAAGAAAAAGATTATTACTTTTTTTTAATAAATCAATATAACACTTGTAATATTAAAGTTCACAGGGCACCTGGGTGGCTCAGTTGGTTAAGCGTCTGACTCTTGGTTACAGCTCAGGTCATGATCTCACAATTTCCTGAGTTTGAGCCCTGGGTCAAGGCAGCATGGAGCCTGCTTGGGATTCTCTCTCTCTCCCTCTCTCTGCCCCTCCCCCACTCACACTGTCTGTCAAAATAAATAAAGTTCACTTCAAATAACTTGTATTTGTTTCAATCTACTATGGTGAAACAAAATGATGTTCCATTAAAGCTTTTAAATGGGGTGTGTTTTTACAATATTTTGTCAGATGTCATTCAAATATGGTAGGGGCTGCTACATGAAGCTGTCCCCTACTGGGCCTTCAAGGAGAATGACAGCCGTAAAGACATGATCCTAAATTTTCCCTTTTCTACCCTACACCTGGTTCTAGATCAGCGTCAGGGTAGTGAAATTTAGAGAATCATAATCAATTATTTGCAATGGAATGAAATGGAATGGAATGAAAAATATCAGTTTATCCAACATAGTGGGATAAAATACTGTTTTGTGGGATGTTTGTTTCATTATTATCTATATGTATAGATTTTTATATATTTGTGTCCTAGTTGGCATTCCAATGCCAATAATCAAACTGTGGGTCCCAATCAAACAAGCTTGAATACCACTACTTTGGATGGTACTCTAGAGGCCCCAGGAGTCAAGTCTTTCCCAATAACTGGAAGGTTGCAGAGGCCTAAGGACAACCTGAATGGGGCCTCCTAGTAGCACTTTGTGTACGTAACCTTATTTGGGGCACAAGAATCAGATTAAGCTTGTTATCTAACATGTCATGATG
The DNA here is from genome assembly GCF_024362965.1 of Panthera pardus. Classification (NCBI taxonomy): domain Eukaryota; kingdom Metazoa; phylum Chordata; class Mammalia; order Carnivora; family Felidae; genus Panthera; species Panthera pardus. The sequence continues at coordinate 24,610,233 of NW_026526832.1, forward strand.
TCAGATTTAACTTTAACCACACAGCTGGCCCACCCAGAGACACATATCTACAGTTAAAGAATGGATAAATGAAGCTGTCAGAGTGTAGATGATATAATTCTGTTTGCAAACAGCTGCAGTGTAGGCACAGACTGGGTCACCTGTTCAAGCACTTGTGCTCATTCTATTTTGGGACCCTCTTGATGAACTCAACCAAATAGATGTCCCTCCATACAGGGCTGGGGATGACAGGAGATAAGAAAAAGGTTGCCTTTTTAAAGTAAATACTGATTTATTTGGTCTCTCAGGATATTTTGCTTCACTTAACCAAATAGTGGCCTTCTATTTTTCTTTTACTTCCTGTTCTTGTGCCGTCGCAGGAAATGGGTTGAAGCTGCATTTTACTCTCAGACACTCATTTATGTCAAATTTTCTTTTAACAGTTCTTATTTCCTTTCAGGTCCTGTTTGTCATCTTCTATGACTTCTCACTTCAGAAATCTAGTGCTAAACCATGATATATGTGATTTACCTTTAAATTCAGGTTCAGAAATAACACATATATGCATATGTTTCCCCCCAAGGGGTGTATTTATTTCCTGACATCAGATTAACTTGATTCTCTTTGGTTACAGTCGTAAGAAGAAAATTTCTAAGAGAGGCACAATCGGATCAGATAATGTGTTAATATAATCAGGGCTTCTAAGAAAAAGCAGTTTTGACAGATTAGAAATTGTATCTTTGTGTGGATACTGCCCAAGTTGTCAAGCCCTCCTCCCACAGTGACAGCAGGCTCCCTCAAACTTCAGGGATTCCCTGTCTTCTCATCACATTATGGAAAGCCAGCCTGGAGCTATATTTGGACCTCTCTGTCAGAGAAGACTAACAAACAGGAAGCAAAGCTCCCTACTTTAAGTTTCCAGCAGCTGTTGCCGATGCTTCTAGGTGTCCCACAGAGGTTCCATCTTATAGAGATAGAACCTGAGGTGCAATAAAAATAGATAACTTCACCTACCCTTCTGAGGAAGGGGTCTCTGTGCTCCATCATATGAAATCTGGCAATGTCTCTGGGCGCCAACTTTTTCTCAACTTAGAAAACCCACCGACAACTAACAAATTCTTTACATTAGCCCTGAAATGAAAAATGACTAGTGAACAAATCTATCAGAGCAGAGACAGAGCCCAGCTCATGGCTGCGGAAGATGTGGGAAGGCAGATACATTTAGCCTTTCCCTCTCTGTGTAGCCATTAGGGACCCTTGCAAGAAACTAGCCACCAGCCCAGGGAGAAAGGGCAGAACAGTGCTGAGTGAACAAAGCAGATATTTAGTGCCTATAGATAATATCCAACTCCTGCATCAGCAGAGAGCTTGGCCAGTGAGGGCATCTCCTAGGAAACCATCAGATAACACTGGGGGAGACAGGCTTTAACATAAAAAGAGCTGCAGGGGAAACAAGGCACGTTAGCTAGAAATGAGCCACGTTTCATAACACGGCAGTCATTTCTTGTACAACAAATAGGCCTGTACTGCTCACGTGGGTGCATTTGTGCACAGAGCAGGGAATCCTATGCTCCTGACACTCTGGAGGTCACCATGTCGTCTACCAGGTGGGGTGGGAGAGGCAGAGCCTGGCCTGTTAAAGAGCAAACAGCCACCTTCCCAGCCAGCGCTGGGCACCAGGGAAGAGCAGTGGTCATGCAGGCTACAGAGAATGCTAGGATGCTAGGATGGAGGGCGGCCAGGTTCCTGACCTGCATGTCAGCATATGTAGTTGATGGGAATGCAGCTGCGAAGAGAACCTGAGAACCCTCAAATATTTATCTTTCACCACGTGCTAGGACCTCATCTTTCCCCTCCCTCTCCTCCTTCAAACACACACACACACACACACACACACACACACTCCTTTCAGAGGCCTGCTCTACCTTTTCCCTTTTTAAAACTACTTCCAGGATTCATTGAGGGGTTAGCTTAAAAAAAAAAAAGATCCTTTCAGGACAAGCCCTTCCTTCACTCATCTGACTATGTGCTCACAAAGACAGAAGCCAGCTGAGCGTCTCCTGTCCAGCGCCAAGCCCCACCGCAGCGCCAAGCAGAACCAGACACGCACCTGGAAATGCTGGTCCTCTCGCTGATGACTGTTCAAACTCTTGGCTGCCAAGCAATGGGTGGTAATAGTGCAGTGATAAAGATACTTAAGAATAAACTCAATCTTGTCATTCAGCCATTAAAACAAAAAGGAGAATTGTAAAATTCAGAGGATGTGTTCATGCTACAGTTGTTCCTTGCTGAATGCGGCATCCTGTCTGGCTAAGGACACATCTCCATCTCAATGCTTCTCTTGCCCAAAAGTTTCCCTTTGAGATGTCAGGATATATACCAAAGTTATTTCACGTAGGCATGTCTGACTACTGAAGACATTAAGCTTTGATAGCCCCAACCAGCCACACATGTGCTTTGATTCAGAGTTTCAGCTCTGATCTGATGAGGAAATCTTCCTGAAACTCATCTGAGCCCCCTTCAAGACACCCATGGTCTGCTAAGGTAAGCAACAGTGTAAACAAAATCACCAGAGAATTAAAAGGACAAATCGCTCTCATGTCCATCAAAGAGAAAAGTAAGAAATGGGACTTTTTTTGAAGGAAGAGGTCAGAGCTCTGGACTAACGTTCTGGTGGGAGAGGTTTCAACGCAATCACATTCATTTATTATAGGAGTGCGAAGAGCATGGGTTGATGATCTGACAGATTTAATAGAATTCTAGACTATTCACCTAAAATCTGCAAGGTGAGCCACAGCTTTAATCCATAATCCAAAAAGGAAATTATCCTGAAGCCTATCCCACCCACCTATTGTGAGATTAAATGAGGTAAGCAGTGAAATGTGCAAATTCCAGTCCTGGCTCATAGTAAGTGCTGAGTAAGTTCCCCCTGCACTGCCTTGCCTTCTTTCTACTGGTCAGAAATGCCACTGGTCCCATTTTGGTTACAGCCACTACAACCACTTCAACAGGCTGGTTAGCGCTGCACGACAAGAGGGCTCCATCTCAGCCTCCTCACAAATGCAAACTGACATTAGTAATGCCCCGTGCTACTAATAGTGAAAATGCACACGTTACATTTTTACAAACTCTTTAAAAGACTCGCCTCTCTCTCTCTCAGTCCCTACCAGCCACTCAGCCATGAAGCCCCTGCCCTTGTTCCCTCTTCTCTTTCTCACTGCCCCCCGCTTGTCCACTGTCGCTTTCATTCTGCTTCCACCTTCAGCCCTCACCCTGCACACGCTGACCTCCCTTTCCTCTCCTCCTGCTAAATTTAGAGGCCAAGCTGTCTCCCTGGTGTGAGAGGTTGGAGGGACCGTGGCAGCAGGCTACAGAGCTGGTCTGGAGTTGGCTGTCGGCAGCAAGGGAAGGACAAATGTCAGGGAGACAGACTCCCGGCTGCCCTCCCCCAGCCCCAGCACTCACTCCTCTGCAGCCTCTCTTGACAGGCAGGGTAAAAGGAGGAGGGCACAGAGGGCCTTTGAAGTCTGGCTGCCTGTCACTGAGCTCAAAGAGACCAAGGCTTGTCAGAGCACAAGTCACTGGGGCTCTGTCCCTTTCCCAATTAATTCAGTTGGCTCAGGGAGGAAAGGGAGTGTGCTATGCCCAGAACTGGGCAGAAAGCACAGCTTACCGGTTCAATGCTGCAGCATCTAAAATATTTTCTAACTGCCAGATTCCAGCCATGGCAGGAGAACTTGGTTCAGTTCCTTTTCAGAAGAACTTTATTCAGGAGAAGGGAACCCAAAGATTCTTTCTCCTGGTCCCACTTGTGGCCCCACGCACTGCCCAATGTCAAGAATTCTGTTGCCAAGACTTCTTTTCTTTATTTAGGCTTTACTTCTTCTAATCCCCAAAGTCTATCTGAATACCAACATCAGTCATTTTTAAGAATCGATGAATCTCTGGCCTTTTCTGAGAACATGTTTAGAAAATGAAAAGCACAAATCCTCTGAAAGTGGATGTCAGGAGCATTGAGGGAGCTGCCAGAGAGACAGGACCCCAAAGGCAAATGCTCTTAACTCACCATTTAGACCATGCCTCACCTTGTATCACTGTTTGGATTCTGAAGTTTTCATTGAACTAATGTTTATCGAGTCCCTGCTGTGAGCCAAGACTTGCACAGCTACATTCACACACGTTCTCTAAGGAGAAGCCAGCCAGGGCAGACCACGTGCTCTTACTGCCCAGGCTTGGCTCTTTCCAGGCTCCTCTCTAAGGACACATGGAGGGCAGAGAACAGAAGGGATCAGAAATAATCTCATCCACAGCCCTGGAATGGCATCAGGCCAGCACCCAAAAATGGAGTTGAGAGGCTAGAAAAGAGGTTGTATGGGGATAAAACCACCATTTACTTCAGACATTTCAAAGAGTAAGATTGAAATGATTTGTTAAGGTCAAGCATCACTGGGGGAAACACACTGTTCCTTTTCAGAAAGGCGGTTCTTGGTTTAGGGCAACAGTGAGCTGGGAGCATTGATGGCACTGGATTAGAACTCAACAGTGCATGTTGGTGGGAATGCAAATTGGTGCAGCCGCTCTGGAAAGCAGTGTGGAGGTTCCTCAGAAAATTAAAAATAGACCTACCCTATGACCCAGCAATAGCACTGTTAGGAATTTATCCAAGGGATACAGGAGTACTGATGCATAGGGGCACTTTACCCCAATGTTTATAGCAGCACTCTCAACAATAGCCAAATTATGGAAAGAGCCTAAATGTCCATCAACTGATGAATGGATAAAGAAATTGTGGTTTATATACACAATGGAATACTACGTGGCAATGAGAAAGAATGAAATATGGCCTTTTGTAGCAATGTGGATGGAACTGGAGAGTGTGATGCTAAGTGAAATAAGCCATACAGAGAAAGACAGATACCATATGGTTTCACTCTTATGTGGATCCTGAGAAACTTAACAGAAACCCATGGGGGAGGGGAAGGAAAAAAAAAAAAAAGAGGTTAGAGTGGGAGAGAGCCAAAGCATAAGAGACTGTTAAAAACTGAGAACAAACTGAGGATTGATGGGGGCTGGGAGGGAGGGGAAGGTGGGTGATGGGTATTGAGGAGGGCACCTTTTGGGATGAGCACTGGGTGTTGTATGGAAACCATTTTGACAATAAATTTCATATATTAAAAAAAAATTAAAAATAAAAAAAAATAAATTAAAAAAAAAAAAAAAAAGAACTCAACAGTGCAGAGTTCTGGTGCCAGCCCTGTCTCCTATCAGCTGGATGGTTCTGAATAAGTCACTTGACCTCTCTGAGCCTTAGTTTCTAGATTTGTATAAATCGGTTGCCAACAGTCATCTGGCCCACCTCACAGGGGTGGTATGAGAAACATGGTGGCTATTGAATGGGCAAGTGCTTTATAACTTGCAATGTGACAGTTACCAATCATGCAGTCGGTATCAACATATAATAATGGAAGGTGGCACAGAAGGATGTGGGGGGAGAAGTGAGCCCCTAAATCATAGAAAGAGAGAGTGAAGATGACGAGCCAAGTCTGGCTTCGATGGCTGTAGCGTGACTCTTCACATTTCATGGGAAATGCCTGGATGTGAGGCCCACTGACCACATGCCTGCCACACTCTCTACATCATTTTGTTCCAATTAAACCTGGAAGTCATCAGTCACGCTGGGGCGGGGACAGTGTGTTCAGTGGGCTGCATCTCGCTCTTATGAAAAAATGCAAGAGATACAGGAGAGTGGAAACATTGCAACAGACAGGTGTTCTAACATCATGTTTAACATTAGGTCACAATACTACATTTCAACATTCTATGACCCCAACTCGGAGCCTCCTTTCTCATTCAATGGTCGCGTTCCATTAATATGAGCTTAGATGAACTAAGGCTGTTGTTGATATAAGAAAATCAAACACAGAGACGTAAAATGTTAAGTGTTTGCTGTGGGGCATTGTGGGTCTTGCCCCAGATCCTGATTTCCTGATCACTCCAGAACTGATGCCCTACCCAATAATACTGATTGTGTACATAGCTGAAATGATTCAGCTTATCAGTGAGTCTATGTGCCCAGGGACTAAGAAACTGAAGAACTGAAGGATACTCCATAGGTAAAATGAACTGTGCACTCAGCTTATGTCACTTTTATAAACTGTAAGCAGTTTCAAAAGCCCAGTAATTCTCCTCAGCCAACAAATGTACTGCAGGCCGAGGACCACACACACACACACACACACACACACACAGAAGAAGGTCTCTAACTGCCATGGAAACTCAATCACCTGTGCCTGCCCTGGCCAGAGGTATCACTTGGTACCACACCCCTGAATCACAAGCCTCACCTGTGAGGTGAAGTAGTGAATGAATAACTCTGCCAATTCACCTGACAGTGTGGCCTCATTACTTGCTCTTCCCACAGCATATTTTACTTACACCCCAGTGTTATTCATTTTTGAAAGCCACAATGAAGCAGCAGCTTTTGTGAGGGAGAAACCTTCATTAGTTCAACAAATGGATATTGACCACCTGGTATGTTTCAGGAGCTGTGGGGCAGGCCCCAGGTTGAAGGGAAAGGTGTATAAAACCTCCTGGTGTGTTAACCCACAGACACATACATATAATGCAGTAACTAGGTCTGACACCAGAAGAAAAAAGAGAGAAAGGAGTGTCTTAACATGACCCTTGGCAGAGGACACTGCAAATACTGATTGTCAGGCCAGCTCTTCTGGCCTGGAGCTGTCACTCTCTCACGGGCTGGGTTCGTGCAGGAGGCAATTCTCTTTTCCCAAGGAAGTGGCTGTTAGGACCACAGGGAATGGCACCCACCATGACTTGTAGAAGCACAATCTGACTTTATGTCCTCATGTAGAGCAATGGAAATGAATATTTAAAGGTATGGGGTCATAAAACTGTGGGATATGAGAAAACATCAGCCTTTGAGGCCTGACTGCTACATACTGCTTCATAATATACACATGTTTATAGTTCCCCAGCTGCTTTTGGCTCATTCACAGAAATGCCACACCCGAAAACTGGCATCATGCCCTTCATCCTAGAAGTTTAAAAGTCACAGAGAGCCATGCTTCTGACTGTAGAGCCCAGTCAAGCAAAGGCCACAGAGAAGACCCTGCTCATCCCACTGGTGTCCATTGTTTCACACATACAAACGTCAGGAAGGTGAGACAGGACAGGCAGGAAGCAGACGTTGGGGCAACACAAAGGACTAGTCAAGGGGAAACTGAATTTTATGATTTATTGTCCTGTTTAAATTATTCTCTCATTATAGTAGTTAAGAAAATATTTTTAAATTAACTATAGGTACACAAACTGTAGCTCAGTGTTTTCTTCTAAATTTTAGGTTAAAATAATAATCTTCTAACTACATTGTAATGCACACCATACAGACCCATACAGGCTTACACATAGATACAGGCACAAACAGGCACACACACATACACATTTCTTCCAGAAACACTGGCACAAGCCACATTTATTTTCAGAGATATGTTAACATAACACTTTGGTTTCATCCTAACTTCCCTTATGCTATCTGGATCATTACAACCCTGATGTTTCAATAGGATAAAGCACTGAGAGTGAAAAGCCTCATTTCCTGCAGGATTCCCACAGCCATGGTTTTATCAGGATGCCCACTCTTCCAGCAGCAGTGGCCACAGGATTCCCTCTGGGCACAGACCCCCAGGGAGCTGAGTCAGAAGGACACCATCAGAGTCTGAAGTTGAACCAAACTGACCAAAGAATGAGAGGCACAGGCTGACGCTGAGGACTTAATTTCCAAAAAAAACAATATTCCCCTCTTCTGAGAAATCTGGCTGGGAACACAGCTCTTGGAGTAGGAAGCCCATTCTCTTGAGTGGTGCTACAGCCCTTCAGGAACAGAGCATGATGAGAGAGAAAGCATGGTTCCTATTTGTCTCCAGGTAAGGGAATCAAAGAGGCCCAAAGGCAGGGATAAGGGGATACAGAGAGTATTCTGGGCTACATGTTTCTGACCATCCCTCCAAAACCCATATGTTGTAGCCCTGATCCCCAATGTGATCATATTTCAAAATGGGGCCTTTGGAAGGTAATTAGGTCATGAGGGTGGAGACCACATGATGGGATCAGTGCCTTTATAAAAGGAGACACGAGACTGAACACTATCTCTTTCCACCATGTAAGAACATTACAAGAAGACAGCAGTCTGCAAACCACAAAGAGGACTCTCAACAGGAACTGAACTGGTGGTCACCCTAATTTTGGATCCCCAGCCTCTAGAACTGTGAGAAATAAATGTCTGTTGTTTAAGCCATGCAGTCTGTGGTATTTTGGCTGGGATGCCTAAGACAGAGAGGAAAGGCCAAGGCTGCCAGCCCAACAGTCCTTCTCAAGGAACCATAAACACCAGTGGCTGCAAATTTCAAGCTGTCTCTCTGGTGGAGAGACAGAAAATCCCTCGGAAGTGAGCTCTGTGCACTTTGTTTAATTCAGCCAATGTAGGCTGGGACCTGCTGGGTGCTCAGACCCATGCTCTGCTCTCTGGAAACAGCTTCTGAATTCCAGAAGCCTGTAGTCCAGTGGGCCAGACACCTTGACTACAAGATTAAAGAAGAACATGAAGAGAAGCGTCCAAGTTCTCAAAAGCAGAAACTTGAGACTGTCTCCACAATGCCACCTCTAGCCCAACATGCATGTTGCTCTTAACTCTGCAGAGTTCTCAGAGTAAAATTATTTCCACCTAATAAGAGTCAGTACAATTTCCCCCTGCCCCTGAATGCTCTGTCCCTTCTCAGCAGGATACCACAGCCCACAGCTGCCTCTGGGGACCAGAATACAAGACTAGAGCGGCGCTGTTGCGAGTTCTGGGCAGATCCAGCTTTCCCCTCAGGAGTTGTAAATTTCCTAAATCAAGTAAGACTCTAATAGTAGCCGTAGTGGTGGTGGTGGTGGTGGTGGTGGTGGTAATAATAATAATAACAACAACAACAACAACAACAAGCAATGACGGCAGCACTAGCCAGGGAAAGATTTCTGAGAGACACTGGGTCTTTTTCTCTTCTGTATCCTTGACAGAGCCTGAACCCAAAATAGTTTTCAACTAAATGCATAAAGTGTGGGCTTCTGGGTGGCTCAGTCAGTTAAGCGTCTGACTTCAGCTGTGCTGACAGCTCAGAGCCTGGATCCTGCTTTGGATTCTGTGTCTCCCTCTCTCTCTGCCCCTCTCTGCATTTGCATTCTCAATGCAATATCAATGTTCATAGATAAACATTAAAAAAATAAACGGATAAAGTGCTACATGAAGAAAAACATAGTTAAATGTAAACATTCCTAATTTTCCTATCTTTCATGGTCGCCAATACGTTTTCTATCTAAATAAATATTAATAATTCAATTTCTCCTCTGCACTTGCAAAAAGACCATGTCTCTTAGCAGGCCTCCTTAGTGCTGGCTCTGAACCCCGCAAAAGATGCGTGGCTAGGACCCTGCAGGATCTGCTCCTCACTGCTAGTTCTAGACCAATCTGCTGAGCTCCTTCCTGCTAACCTCGGGTCTTTGAGTTCCCTCCCCTCCTGCTTTGTTTCTTCCCACATGGGGGCACCCTCTTTGCTGTCATTCCCCATACCAAGGTCAACACTCAGCTAAAGAATTTCAGAACTTCAGTGCTGAGTGAGGATAAGCCAAGGGAATACAGTGCTAAAAAGGAAAGCCTCAAAGTTGAGTATCAGAACCCACAGCTTCTAGTGCATCAACAAAGCAATTCCTGCATGGAGGTCAGATCTCACTTTAGACAACACAGACCCTCACACACGTCACACATATATGCTCACACACTCCCCCATGAAGCTGCGGACACTTCCAGATGGCGGTTTACTGGACCCTTCTCCTTGCTCCCCAAATCGGGAGTCCTCTGTCCTGTTTTGCACAACTCCACCAGCCCAAACGAAACAGACCATTTCAGAATAACAATGCCAGAGTTCCTACCCAGAACACAGCAAGGGCATAGCCCCTACGCTGTCAGAGAGAGCAGTTTTAGGTCCTCTTTGGCCACCTCTTCTTCCCATGTGAGGCTCTGGCCTTGCTTTTGCATAAGCAAAGAGCACATTAAAAATTTCTCAGGCCATAGAACACTGCTCCTTTCAAAGACACATTCTGTGGCCACTCCTAGATTACAGAATAGCTGTATTTTTTAGCTGGGTAATTGTCTGGGATCTGTCACATGTGGAGAGAGAAAGAAATCTTCAAGGACCTCCAGCACAGGTGGCCGGGACATACCCCACCAAGCCCTGCAGGGCTCTGGCCTCAGCGAGTGCTCTTTGCCACCCATTACCCTGTAATGTCCCTTGTCTTTTCTCTGCCCTGCTCAGTGGAGAGGACCAAGGAGGAGGCCTGTCAGAGCAGACAGGGCTAGGCAGCAGGAAGGCAGCAGCAAATTCTCTCCACCACTGACATCTTAATAATCACCAAGTTTTCAAAGAAACTTCCAACCACAGGGAAACTTCCAGACAAAATTGACTTCCAGTGAAATGCATTTACCTCTTAGCTCTTCTCCACATGTACTTTATGACAGTGTTGAGAGTCTCCTGCCTTGGGTTGAAATCTTGTCAGCTTGTAGGAGCAAAGCAAGATGGAGGTGAGTTAGTTTTTCCTTGAGAAAGAAAAATGTCAGTCAGGCTCTGAGGCAATGCCTCAGAACCTACTAAGGATGTGCAGGGCCCCCAGCCTGCACCCGTGCTGCCCACAGTGGCCCCACTGACTTCTTGGAATGGCCAAGGCACGGGCCTCACTGTGACCAGCGAGGTCACAGACTACATATGGGAAAGTGAGCAGGTGAATGGCTGCCCTGGCCTGTGACCTAGGCCCACCCTACTCTGTGGCCCCTACGGGGTTAGGACTATTCTCTACAGGGGCCCCCCATCTGCTCCCCTTTTTAGGAAAATTTCTAAAGTCATTTACGCCTTTGCATCGTCTCCCCAGAGGACCCACTTTCTCAGCCTGAGCTCTCACTGGCAGACTCACGAAGATGGGAGATGGACCTGAGGAGGAGAGCCACTCTTCGCCTCCTCTGAGCCTCTTCTTCACCGCAGCCTCCTCCTCACCGCAGATGTCCTGATTCCACTGCCACACCAATTCCTGACTGTTTTCAAAGCTCTGCCCATACATTCCTTGCCCAGAAAATCATCCTTGACTCTTCCAGTCAACAAAAACTTCTCCCTTCCCTAAACTGAATCCTGTCACTCCGATCCAGCCTCACGGATTCCAGGTCTGGGAAGGCCTCTGGCTTCGCCTTACAGCATAATGGAGCCTAGGGCTACCCATGCACACAAGGCAGGGAGCGTAATCTAGACCCACAAAGTACAGAAAGAGAGAGGGATGTCATCCCTTTGTCTTAGAAAGACCTCCCCATAGGGAAAAAAACTTTCCCCAGCAGAGCCAAAAAACCCAAAGCCTTGTTCAACACTGCCGATAGAAGCTGGTGGCCTGTCAGTGCTAGTTATGACAACCCCACTTCCTGACCTGCTCTTGTTCTTAAAGTTCACAGTTTTTCTGGCAGCCACAGGGGACAGGACCATGGTATTTGTCAAGAAAATTACATCTGTACCAAGAGGCTGAAGGAAGGCCAAGCAAAATGTGCCACCATATGGTGCTAAAGGCTCCAGAATGGTAACTGTCAACAACTTCTTCTCCTCCCACCAATGAAGTGGCCCTGTCACAGGCACTCAGAGGAGGGCCAGGAGGTCACTGCGGGGCAGGTGGGAGTACAGGGGCTGGGGAGGTAGAGATTTTAATTGGGCCCTGGCCTTTAGGAGCAAAGTAAAATAGGGTGTCACACAAGAAAAAGCACTGGTCCTGGGAATCAAGAAACCTGGGTTCTAGTCACAACTTGGATACAACACACCACAGGGCCTCTAGCAAGTCTAACAGCCCAGAGCCTGTTTTCTCATTTTTATTGTTAAATGAGTTAACAATGGGGACACTCATGAGTTTTGACGTATTATAAGACAAGAGAACAATGCCTAGACCTGGGGATTGGGTGCCACCGTGGATCTGGAGACCATGAGCCAGACCCAGGAAGCATCACAGAGGAAGAAAGGTCAGTAATAACCTCACCTTGGAGGTGAGAGAAGTGGGGGATCAGGAAGGACAATTGCAAAGGTGGAGCAGAGGAAGTTGTCTTCTGTATTCATTATATGTGGCTGGATCTGCGGAGACTCACTCAGGCTGGAAATAGAGACTTGGGGTTCTCTGCATGAAAATGATAATTCCATCTTGGTAAAGAGAGCAGTAACTGGGGTGAGGAGGGTGAAAAGAGTATTTATGTCACAGAAAACGACACACTAACTGGGACTTGTTTTCCAAGAGCTAGTTGTTGAACATTTACCACTGCCCCAGAGCATCTAATTTTAACAGAAGAGATAAAGGCCAGTAAAAGAAAACAAAAAACAGCTTCAAAGATGTAAGAATAGAACGAGGAGGGAACAGTGCCCTGAATCCAAGCCAGGAGAAATGGTCCAGAGGAAGGGGAATGAAGGGTTGCTGTAGGAGTGAGCCGGTCCAGCTGAGCCACCTGCAATCTGGCTAGTGTGTTCTGTGACCAGCCACACGCTGCTGAGACAGCTAGCTGGCCCCGTGCTGGCGAGGGAGATGCCCTTGGTGTGGGCCTCTATGCCTGCACCACCTCGCAAGGCACCACCCATGGCCCTGGCCTCATCATGCTAGTGACAGTGCATACTTATTCCTGGCACTTTCTCTAAACCCTTGGCTCTTTAGGAAAATGAAGGCATAATAAGAAAGCTATTTTCACAACATCTGAATCCTCCTCTGCCAACATTTAGCCATCGATGATAGAAAAACTTCATCTTTCCTGGAGTGCGGATATGAGAGCAATATGAAAGAATTAATAGATTCAGTTGATTAGCCAGATTGCACTCAGACCCCATCTCATGTACCCACCATTCAAGACTCATGGTCTTCTGATTCTGGGAGCCTTCTAGGTTGTTCCCAGACTGCAGGGCTCATTCCCTGCAGAACACTGGCAGGCAGTAGTTACATTATGTATCTGCTCAGCACTCAGGCAAGAAACCATTATGTTCACGGATCATTATTGACATCCTGACATTTGTCACCTCCTTTCATAGCAGTTAAATCTTGCTTTATCTGTAAATGTCACCATGTCATTTATTCATGAAAGGGGTCACATTCCTGAAATAGCATGCTTCAGTTTAAAGGGGAGCTTGGCTTTATTTGCAGTGGGTAATCCTCAAACAAACTTAACTGCTGATAAATGCTTTTTTATTGGAGTTTCTTGGCCTTAAATGACATCCTCAAATGTAGAATGCAGTTCTGTATTTGTGAAAATAAAATCTGAATGTTGAACAAGCCAGAAGTGGGTTGAGATTAGAACAAATGAATGTTTTCTGTTGCTACCATATGTAGGAAAGTGGATGTAAACAGATTTGAATTTGTTGAGAGTGAGGCATGATTTTAATAAGATTGTTATGCTTCTAGAAACATGCCTGTGGCCTTTTTTAATCATTTATGCCATAGAAATGTCAATGAGATTAGGGGCTTTTTAGCCTTCCTGGGGTGATCCCGAGTTTGGGACATTAGAGGGGACCACTGAGCAAACATATACTTATTCCTCCCACCCTCAAATTCCAAGAACACTGGTCAGGGAGGTGATTAGCTCATCCTTGGAGCTTATGTTTTTATGAAGCAATGTTTCTTTCCTTTATAAGGCTTACTCCAAGTTCACTTTAAAGTGGGGTGACTATATAATTTATCATCCAAACCCAGACACTTTTCAAGGGGGAAAGGAGACACTAAAAATAATTAACAGGTATTAATTGATCTACAACAACCATGACCCTAGAAAAAAAAAGGGCATATGGCCACCCGGATGGTAGAACTCTATCAACTGACTCATTGAAGAGGTTTATATCCCCCAGCTGCTAATTAACTATTACCCAGGAAAGGTTTCTCTGTGTGGGGGGAGGCCAGGGTAGAAGGGTCCTGCTGCTATCTGTCTTTAATTCATTTTTCTAATCCAGTGGTTCTAAAAGTACAGCCCAGGAATGGAAATTTCCTGAATAGGCTGCAAAAAAATGCAGGTGCCTGGTCCCTACTTCAGATCTACTAAATCTGAACTTCCAAGGATGTGGCTCATGCATCTACATTTTAAGACCTCTTTCCCAAAGTGTAACACACACTGAAATTTGAGAGCCAATTACTCTGATCAAATCTTTTGTTCTCTCTAGGTGCCTCTGTGTTCTGGTCACAATGTGGTAATAGGAAGTAGGTGGGTATATTCTGGTTTTTGTTGTTTTGGGGTTTTTTTTTGGATTTGTGGTTTGTTTTCTTGCCTAGAAAAGTAACTTGCAGATAGGGTGTAAGCTGAAAATAGATTCTCCATTGTGCACAAATATGGAGGCCATGACACTTCATGGGTAATTCCATTAAACATCAATCTAATCCCCTGCTCACTGTCCTGTGTACAACCGTTTCACACCCACCAAGTGCAGGCTACATGCACGAATATGCTCTCAAAGAAGTTGGAAGATAAGAAAATGGCTAAATGACATTGAGGTCATCGAAAAAGGTGATTGAACGCAATTAAAACTGCTCACTGATAGAAAAGAAAAGGGCCAGGGAGGAAGATTTCCCCAGTCACTAATGAGATCCTTTTGGAGTGTGATATATACTATAGCAACAAGTATCACAGACCACAGCCGAATTGGAGTCCCTGTTTGTAAGCCCAGGCCAGGGTCATGGAGATATAGCTATCACTGCCTTAGATAATGTCCTCATTAGTTCACCATTGTTATCACTGCTGTGGCAACAGTAGAATGCCTTCATCCTGTTGATGGGCCCTGAGAGGGACCAGGAGGGTGGTGGCCAGCAAATTGAGGCAGCAGGGAAGGCAGATAATAAGAGCACTCTGTTTTGTGTGGTACTTCTGCATGCATTTTGCATTAGTGCCTCCCTCAATTCAGTCATTGGGTGGGGCTAAGCCCAAAACCCATCCATGACCCATTCATAGTCCCAGGGTCTGCCTCTACCTCTGTTTCCCCTCTGCCTCCGGAAAGAGCACCGGGCACCAGGCTCTACATAGAACACCTGTTGGGCAACAACTCCTGGAGTTGGACCCTCACAAAACTGAGATCTTCCCACTACCCCTAGGCATATGAGTTGGCCATCACACTGGGTTCCAGCCTAGGCTAGTAGTCACTGTTGACCAATGGTGGGAGTCCAAGGAAGCAACTGTCATAAACCCAGGAGATGTTAATTAAATGCCTACTTTGAGTCCATCTTAAAAAAAAATGGTGAAATCTTGGGGCACCTGGGTGGCTCAGTCAGTTAAGCATCCAACTTCAGCTCAGGTCATTATCTTGCAGTTTGTAAGTTTGAGCCCCTTGTCAGGCTCTGTGCTGACAGCTCGGAGCCTGGAGCCTGCTTTAGATTCTGTGTCTCCTCTCTGCCCCTCCACTGCTCGCACTCTGTCTCCCTCTCTCTCTCTCAAAAATGAATAAACGTTAAAAAAAATTTTTTTAAATGGTGAAATATCAGGACCTCTCCATTTGTCTTTCTGCACCTCATCAACTGAGGTCTCTTGTCTGACCTTCAAATAGCTCTGACCCATTCTCATTTAACTGGACAAATTCACCCTCAGATTCTTCCCATCCACCCAGATTGACGTTTCACTGAGTCTTATGGAGAGAAAGTTCAAGTTAAAGTTTCACACCAGTTTCAAAGAATAGGCCAGATCCTCCCAAGAACCCAGAAATATCATGAGTTTCCACCAACCCACCTACTCTCAGCAGCCTTAAGAGCCCCCCACCCTGACAGGGTACTGACAGGGAGGGGGCACACAGTTCCTAATCTAGTGGAGGTTCCAGTTGCTGAGAAGACAGAATAGATGCTGTAGGGTCAAGAGGAGAGTGAATCTACACCAGTCAGACCATGTGAAGCCAGTCCTTCTCTGTGCCAGGCCTTGTAACAGCTACATAATTTCCTTAGACCAATGTCCTTACCTTCCTGAGCCTCAGGTTCCTAATAAATGAAGAGAATATTAATCTATCAAATTCACTGTAATATCGAGTTAGAGGATGTCAAGCCCTTCACATGGGGTCTCGTACACAGTAGGGATACATGTTAACAGCCTTCCTTCTTATATAAAAGTTAAATGTAAACGTGGTCATCTGCTCCCAGATAGGAGTAGGATTTTACTAAATGCAAACTGGCTCACCCCCTTACTTCTGTGCATGTGAGAGAGTAGATTAACCTCCAAATGCCTCAGGTTCCTCATCTGTGAACAGTAATTGCTGTCCCTCTAGCAACTCAGCTCCAGTTATCACCGAAAGAAAAGCACAAGGCACGTTTTAGAATGTCTGGGAGCTGGCTAGGAGACAGTTTCCAGAGAGGTGTGGGGTGGGGTTCTATTATGACCACTGGGATTGAAAAGACAGCTCTATTTTCTACTCTGTCTTTCTGTTAAATTGAACTTCAGCCCTGGAAATTAATATCCCCACTGCATTTTAGTGAGGTGGCTCTATTTTTATAAGCGCCTCAGAATCAAGCCCTAATCTGTTATGCTGTGACCTTTCGCTGGGCTCTGCATCAGGGAATCATAATTCAGGGCCAGCTCCAGCTTTGGAAACCTCCATAGACCTTTTATGACATGAGTACTATTGAATATTCTATAAAATCTCCTTGGAAAACTGGCCCACATTTCTTCATAATCTCCCCAGACTGTTTCTGAAGTCTCTCTATAGATTTTTTACTCTAAAAATCCATAGTGTTTCTTAATAAGGATCTGGCCCTCTCATAAGGGATTGTGAAGAGGATAAGGCTAGATTGGGTCCCCAGGGGAGGATGAGGTGGGGCAACAGAAGCCATTTTGTTACTGTTAAGCCCCTGGATGAGGATTCTGAGCTTAGGAGGCTGTCAGCAGGATGCAATCATTTCCAGTAGATGGAGATGAAGGAAGGAATTTAGAGGCTGAGCCATACTACACCCTTGCTCTATTTGACTGCAAGTTTTCCCAACCTTGAGAAGGAGACGTCAGTGTTTAAGACCAAAGGTTGCAGGCCTTCTCGGATAACCCAAAATGTCTCTTTCACTCTCTTAGCCAGACTCCACCTCTGCCAAGCTGTCCCCTCACTTCTGCACTTGTATCAAGTACATCATCATGGAGCATGGGAAGTGGCTTTCCAATCATCCTCTATGGGCTAGACAACACAATCTGGAAGTTCAACTGGGTCAACTCTTTCTGTAACCTTGACCAAAGAGAATCAGAAATGGAGGGAAACTGGACATACACATACAGTCTTTTGTCCTCAATTTTAACTGCTTCAAAATGTGTTGTTCTGTTTTTTTTTTTTTTTTCCTGGCAAACCTTCCCAAGAAGCCCAGTATGACAAGTGACCATTCCTGCTAAGGATATAATGTGTCCTCATAATGCTTCTCATAAAGCTGTCTCCAGCTGGCACAGGAACACAGCACTGCACTGCTTCACATCTTTCCTTGCCTCACTTCCTCTTTTCTGCCTTCACTCTCATTACCTTGGCCTTATACTTCACAAAAGTGTTAAAGTGTTAATACTTTAATCCTTGCCACAGGCACGTCTTTCACAAGGGCCTGGCTAAAGCACACGCGGCTTTGCCAAACACGAAGGTTGGGTAAATTGTGATAGGCCTCATCAAAGCCCAAATGTGAGACTTGGGGACAAAACTTCTATGTAACTTGTCTCTCTGCCATAGTACCCCATCTTTGCTTAGCATAGGGCTTGGCACATAGTAAGTATTCCATAAGGAGGTAAAATATATTGCACTGAATTGAGGATATTAGAACCAGAAATAAACCAAATAAACCCCAAAATGCTTTCTACTTAGAATTATGAGCCTCTGAGCTTCTGCCAACACTGCCTTTCCAAATGACTGCTCTCTAGGAAGCCCTGGAAAGGGTCAAGTATCATATACTTACCTGTACTAGTCAGGGTTGCCCAGAGAAACAGAACCAATGGTGTGTATGGAGATGGAGAGAGAGAGAGAGAGACCAAATGAATGATTATGAGGAATTGTCTCATATGATTGTGGAAGCTGATAATCCCACAGTCTGCTGTCTGCAAGCTGAAGACCCAGGAAAGCTGGTGGGTTTAAGTCAGTCTGGGTCTGAAGGCCTGAGAACCAGGGAAGCTAATGGTATGAATCCAAGCTGGAGGGATGAATCCTCCCTTCCTCTGCTTCTGTTTCATATAGACCCTCCGTAGACTGGATGATGACTATCCACACTGTGAGGGACAATCTACCTCACATGTCCACAAACTGAAATGTTAATCTCAGCCAAAAACACCCTCACAGACATATCCAGAGATAATATTCAATGTGGGCATTCTTGTTGCCCAGTCAAGTTGACACATAAAATTTACCATTACATCATCTTCCAAACTTTTACAATTTTCAAGACTCTTACACAGACTGTAGTTTATCTGATGCTTGTAGCAGATCTCTGAAGCAAAGTATAAAGCATTTCCATTTAATGGACATCTAACCCATAGGGACACCGATGATTGCAAACGCAACATGATTTGCCCAAGTTCATACCAAGTTGAGGCCCCTTACTGTGGCACCATCATAGCTAAAACAAGAAGGGTCCCAGGCAGCCTTTCAATGTTGCATGTTCTTAAAACCAATCATACAGCATAGAGAAACCACCCATTACCAAATGGCATATGCACCCCGTTACCAAAGAGATGAAAGATGCTGAGCCAGATAGAAAAAATAAAGCAAAATTACTTTTTTAAAAGAAATCTGAGAGTCCAAATATAATTGTGGGAATTATGAGCATTTTAAGGGATGAATATATTTAAGAGAAATATTATGATGAGATCATCCTCTCCCCCAAAGTTTTAACCACCAGACAAAGAAAAAGAAAAAGAAAAAGAAACATGAAGAAGTCCTCTGGTTAATGCCATGCTACCCAGGGCCAACAATCCTTTCCCTATCTAGCATTTCCCTGAAGCCAGGAGCAGTATTTGGCACTGGAGGCAATTACTTGCCAAATGACAAGTCCTCAAGTATCATCTCACCTCCTGAATTTGGAAATGCCTCCAAAAGCCAAGGACTGGGTTAGGGAAGGTTCCAGATTCTCCTCTTACTGGGAAGAATAGAGGGAAGAGGGACCTGGACCTATCAGAGGCTCTCCTTACCTTAGAAATACTCAGAAGGTGCATACTTACTTTTTTTTTTTTTTTATGTTTATCAGAAATCTCAGTCTGGCTCATTTGTGTGACTGGTTCCAACTTCAGCACAAGCTCTTCTCCTTAATCCTCCTTCTTCAAAATCCTGTGCTCCTCCATGACCTCCATGAGTCTGGGGGCTCAGTCTTGCACTGCCTGCCTGAGTATGTCTGGCGTTGAGCCCTTGGCCAAGTTTTCTGTCAGATCAGGATCTCCATTATGGGCCCCTTCAAAACCACAACCCAGGAGATCCTGAATGCCCTTGTTCTTTCCTGAAGGACCTTTCACAGACACAGTGGTTTGAAAAAAAAAAAAGTGAAACACAGGAAGGCAGAAGCAGCACAAGAAAGGGCAGATGAAATATCTGTGACTTTTACTAACAAACACATGTTGCACCCACTAAGCAATAGACATGTTTATATGCATTGTTTTTTGCTGACCCAGTGTGATTCTAAAAACTGCAATCCCCTTGGAACATATACAGAAACCCAGAGACAACAGAAAAGCTTCTGGATCTAAAAACAGCCATCAAAAAGCCAATGGACCCCCTGGATTCTAATGACATTCTTGTTATTTATTCCCTGTAGACTAAAAATTATTATTAAACATAAAGATACCTTGGGCAGTTTCCCTAGTCCTGGGGTTAAAGAGGGCAATAATGAGGGATATCACTAAAAGGAACAGCATTAGAAGTGAGACCCAGTGGGGACAATTTAGGAGAGAAGCAGACTGGTACAGTTTCATGCCAGAAGGTGTCACTATATTACAGCCCTAGGAGAAAATGGATACTCCTAAAGACCAAGAGAATTTAGACCTAAGGAGGGACCAAACCAGACAGAAAAACTGAGGCTCAGGGATGATAGAAAACTAGGAATAGAGCCAAAATGTTACAAAGCCCACCATGTCAACTTCTTTTCCAATGAGCCAGCCAAGCTGAAATGGTATCCCAAATGCTGTTTTAAAAGGGCAGGGGACAATCTATCTCTTCCAAGGAGTTCCAGAAAGTATGTGTGTGTAATGGAGGAGACTTCTGTGATCTGGGGAACAATTTTATAAGGCAGCTTCCTCCCCAAGAGCACAGGGTAAGCAGAGGTCATGGCACCTGTTGAGAGAGGGGGCAGAAATCCAGCTGTGTAGAAGGCAGGCAGCAGCCCCAGCACTGTGAGCTAATGCAGCCAGCAGCAGATCTATCTGCCTAAGATCTGGCCTCCCATCTCTGGAGACCTGAAGAACTAAAAATCTCATATGGCCAGAGGCAGGGAAATCACCCAGCAAGCTATGGGCAAGCTACCGGATTTGGGCAGCTTCTCTGCTGAATTTTAATGAAGTAATTAAGAGCTAGATAATAGAGATGGGGCTCTGCAGAGCAACACTCAGGAACCTAACCTCTTTGATATGTTCCTGCATCAGGAAGCAACTCTATCACTAGATAGCTTCATTAATATTCCAGCCAGCTCTCAGGCTCTTAAAGTGATCTATGCCAAAGTTTGTTAGTCTTTCAAATTACCTGCTGAGGTTCTGTTTTTTTTTTTTTTTTTAAAGGATGAATGAACGCATTCTAGGGAAAGACAATGTTACAGGGGAGCAGCAGATCCTTTGGGCCAGCTCATATTTCATTTTCAAAAACTGGACTGGGTTATAAAGAAGAAACAATTATGGAACCACTCTATGCAGGTTGATCAGGCGATATGGCAACCCAGAAGAACAGGAAACCTGTCTTTACCTAGGATCCCTCTCTTTAAGAGTTGGCCACTTGAGGGATACCTTGACTACTGCACCAATGCAGCTGTTAAATCCTTGGCCCATAAAAAAGATAAAGAAGCCTACTACTTAGGCTCCATATAGCCCAGAAAGCTTTTTTCAGAGAAACCTAACCTATTTACTCAGAGGTACACCTTTATCACCTAGGGTCAGGGAACAGAGAAGAGCTGGCTCTCCTGCTACTCACCTGGTATGTTCTCCCCTCTCCCCATTGCCTTTCTGTTCCTTAAGGCCCAGGTGAAACTTCATCTCCTTTAGGGTACCTTCCTGTATAATCCTGGAAGCTTAGAACTGGACCTCAGAATTCAATTTACCTCTATCCTCTCTCCTCCCTCTCTTGTAACACCTCTTTAAAGAGGATTCAGCTGCTATTTGAATGCTTCCAAGGACAAGGAGCTTAACAATTTCACAAGTTCAGTGTCAGGCATTTCTTACTATAAAAATACACTTCTACTAAGAATTCTGTTTCCTGACTACTTCCACAAATTACAATAGTTGCCGGGTGTGGCTATAAAAGGGTAGCAAGAGGGAGGCTTATGGTTACTACACTGGTAACCAGTCTCCAATCTATACCTAGATTGTGGTGGTGATTACATGAAGCTGTGTATGAACCCACACACATGCACACACATGCACACACATGCGGGTGCATGTAAAACTGGTGAAATCCATAACAGCTCTGTAGATTGTACCAAGATGAATTTCCTGGTACTGATACTGCACCATAGTTCTGCAAGGTGACAACTTTGGGGGAGGTTATGTGAAGAGTATACAAACCTCCCTATACATTTATCTTTCCAACCTCCTACATACCTATGGTTATTTCAAAATAAGTAAAAAAAAAAAAAAATAGCTGGTATCTCTTGAAAGATCACTGTCTGCCATGTACTGTTTAAATACTTTTTTAAATTAAAACTTAGGTATTCATTTTAGTTATCAACTCAAATCTGACAAACACCACAGAAGATAGGAGGTAATGCTGGGATTAGAAGCCAGGCTGTCTGGTAGCAGAGTATTCCTGCTTGACCACAGCTTTGCCCCCGACACTACATCTGGCAGGAGGAAGGTGAAGTAAACTGCATCAGCCTTAATACATGGTATTAATCTCTAGAATCACTCTGTTAACAACTAATATTTATACGAATTCTGTCCCTCAGAGGACTTTGAATACCATATCTAATTGATCCTCACAACAACCATGTGAGACAAGCTTTTACTTCCTACAATTCCCGGATGAGAACACCGAGCTCCCAGCCCTCAGACCCCAAATCTTAGGCTCCTACCACCTTACATTTCCACTATTCTGCTGCTTTCCTATACAGTCACAAAGTAACACAGTTGTTTTTAAATGCCAATCCTCCATTAATTCCAGTCAGCCTTTACCTGGAAACAATGACCTAAAAGTCCAATCTCTCCAAGAGTGGCAGAAAGCAGTCTCCAGGGTCCCACCCCCTGGAGAAATCCCAGGGCATCTTCTTACCTTCCAACAGCAGGTGTCAGCACAACCAGCTACTTTAAAAAAGGTATATGCCCTGAGCTTCCCTCACCCAATAATTTAAAATAGAACAAGCTTGTATAATACATTGTCCACACCTGTTTCATGCCAAACACAGAGGAAAAGGAACACAGAAACAGATGATCAGGTCTCATCCTAATATAGGAGGATTTAGGGAACCTATAGAGTGAGATTGCAGTGGAAGGGTGAGCAGTACACATAACTTTCCTCTCAAAAAGAGTGACAGACTAACACAATTTTTGATATTCTATCATTGGTGATTCATTTATTTGCCTAGAGAAGTCTTTTGTAATTCCTATAATTCCCTTTAGAAATACAAATATCTCAGAGAAAAATTATTTCTCATCTCATAGATGTCTCTATGGCATCAGGTTAGTGGGGATCAGCTGACAGCCAGCCCTTGCTGGAATGAAACATCATCATGGTGTCTGATGTTTTTGGAGGGCAGGGGAGAATGAGAAGACAACACAGAAAAAGGAGGGAGAAGGATATTTGACTACATAATTAAGAGTTGTTTCTAAAAGGGAAAATGCTGTAGACTGCATGTTTGTGTCCCCCAGAATGCAAATGTTAAACTCTAATCTCCAATGTGATAGTATCTGCAGGTGGGGTCCTTGGGAGATAATTAGGTCATAAGGCTGGAACCCTCAAGATGAGATTAATACCCTTAGAAGAAACAAGAGAGAGCCTCCTTCCCCTCTCCTGTTCTTAGCCACAAGAGGACACCAAGAAGACAGCCAGATGCAAACCAAGAAGACAGCTCTCATCAGTACCTGACCATGCTGACACGCTTATATAAGACTTTCCAGCCTCCAGAACTGTAAGAAATAAATCCCTATTGTTTAAACTACCATCTTTATGATATTCTGGTATAACAGCTGAGACAGAAAATGATACATTTCTAATCATTTCTCCAACAACCCTCAGAGAACAAAAGTTATCAACACTGTTCAAAGGCTCGGGGCATTTCTAAAATTTCTCTTGGAGTTGGCCTTACCCTGGGTTGGTTAGGTCTGTTCTTTTCATGTTCTCTTCTCTGATTTGCATCTTGGGTACTCTCACAGAAGCTTTCAGAAATAAACTCTCCCTAGCCTATGTTTCAAATCATTCTTGTGAGATATAACACATCTTTATCAACTTTCAACTCTGAGCAGGGCACTAGTCTGGGTATTGGGAGCAGAAAGGGGACAAACCATACCCAACCTGTGCTCTCTACAGTCTCTTCCAGGATAAAAGATAATTGAACATTCTAGTTCAGAAACATCTGAGTCCCTCTACAAGGGGCTTATATCACCCAGTCTGTAGCCATAAGATTCTCCTGCTTGTCCTTTCCTTACTATGCACGTGTCAGTGCATTAGTCAGCTTTTACTTCAAAACAATGCTGCATAACAAACGATACCCAAATCTCACTGGCTTATAATAATAAACATTCATTTTTCTCCCTTATGTCAGTACGCTAGGATTCAGCTCATCCCAAACAGGCTCCACTAGGCTTGGACCTGGACTATGCATAGAGTTGTTTCATCTGTCTCATTATTCTCTGTTGGCCAGGAGCTATCCAGAGCATGTTATTACATGGCAGGTGGCATAAATACAAGAGGTCAAGCTGAATAACCAAAGCACATTCAAAGCCTCTGGTCACATCATAAATACTAATATCTCATTGACTAATCCATGCTCTACAACAATGGGCATATGCTCCTGCTCTAATGAGAGGTACGCCAAAGTCACATGACAATGCTCATGAAGGTATCCTATTATAGAGGGGAAAAGAGCTAAGATCAATAATCCACCTACAGTCAGTAATAACTAATTTACTATATGAGACAACTTCCCAAAACCTCAGATGACCCTCACAGAGTAGGGCCTCTGAGGCCTAAAACATGAGACAGAATCAATTGACCAATCAGTTACACTTCCTTTCCATTGTGACTTAGCACAACAATGGCCCATTGTAACCAGAAAGCAGCTGTAGACACAAAGGGAAACATCCTTCATTGTGCCTCTCTGGCTTTGTTCCAGGCCCCAATAGAATACAAACCAGAATCCCAGGCAGCCTTGGTGCTGGACTAAGGCTAATCATCCGTGTAATAAGTCTGCAATCAGAGAGAGTAGAGTAATAGGGTCAAATATCAAGGGGTCAGATCTCCCTATCCACCCCTGCCACTATCCTTAGAGGCTGCAGTGTCCTGGCCCTCAGAAGCAGCTGTGGTCACCCAGTCTTCATGATCAAAAACTTACATTAGTAACTGCTATTTTCAGAGGGGCTTACTATGTTCCAGACACGATATAAAATATTCTGTTTTGATATATTCGTTTGAAGACCCTATAAGATTAGATTGATCACCCCACTTTACAAATTAGGTAAGATAATGTTCTCGAGGCTGCATATCACAAGGCCTGACAGGTGGCAGAAGTATAAAGATGAATGAGACAGAGGTAGTAAGGCTGGATTCCAGCTCTTATGTTAAACAACATCCAGGTGGTTAACTCTAATTCTAGGGTCTCACTTCAACCATTTTTAAGTTACCACCATGAAAAGTTACCACTGTAAGAAGGCTGCACTGAAAATTAGGGAAGAGCTTTGTATAGAACTGAGCTTTCAGTGTCCCTGGAAAAACAGACACAGGAGTCTTACTTATCTCACCTTATCTCTGATGGCTTAACTTCAAAACAGCATCTCTGAGCTACACAGAATCTGAATGGCAAGAAGTCAAGAGAAAGAAGGCTGGACAAGAAGGGGAAGATTCTCCCTTAGATCAGACTGTGGGCTCCCTTATCCTTAGTTCTTCAGTATGACTCCCTCAGATCACTTCCCAGCAGACTATTTTATGGGAGGCTAGGAGGAAGAGGGCTACTGATCAGTAACAGTGCCACTGGCCCACAAGACTAATGAAATGGGAGTTGCCTCGGTTATACTCCCCTCAAGAGAAAAATATACTGCCACTTTCCTCAGTTACAGCACAGCTTCCTGGCCAGATTGCCCCTGCCCCTCAGAGCTTGGGGAGTGAGCCATGAAAACAGGGGCTTAGAAGACGGTGGGGTTTTGGGGCACCTGGGTGGCTCAGTCAGTTAAGCATCCGACTTCGGCTCAGGTCATGATCTCACAGTTAGTGGGTTTGGGCCCCACATCAGGCTCTGTGCTGACAGCTCAGAGCCTAGAGCCTGTTTTGGATTCTGTGTCCCCTTCTCTCTCTGCCTCTTCCCTGCTCACACTATGTCTCTGTCTCAAAAAAATGAAAACATTAAAAGAAATTATAGGGGGTGCGTGGGTGGCTCAGTCGGTTAAGTGTCCGACTTCGGCTCAGGTCATGATCTCGTGGTTCGTGAGTTTGAGCCGCACATCGGGCTCTGTGCTGACAGCTCAGAGCCTGGAGTCTGCTTCGGATTCTGTGTCTCCCTCTCTCTGCCCCTCCCCTTCTCATGCTCTGCCTCACTCTGTCTCAAAAATAAATAAAACATAAAAAAAATTATATATATATATAAAAAGAAGACGGTGGGATATAAATGGCCAGGCCAAAGAGCCCTGACCCTCTCTGGGGGCCTCCCTTCAAATTCTGTTGGATTACTCACAAAGAAGCCCCATACCTATCATATTTAGAATCCCCATATTCCTCTAATAGATAACCTCCAAGCGTAATGTGAGCAAAAAACACTGTCCTGAGGCCACTCTCTCTGCTCTCTGATTTTAATCCCACTAACACCACATTTTTAGCCAATGTTGGAGAACGGGGCTGGTTGTTGATGGAAAGTGAGATGAAATGCCTTCCTGAGAAGGACCCATGACCTCTTCAGTAGGCAAGGAGGACAAAAAGGTGAGCCAGATCCCAGAATAGGTTAAGGCTATCTCTCAAGGATGATTCCCTCTTTCAGGCTCATTCCATATCCTGTGTGCCATCTAGTAGGACAGACACATGTGACAGGAAGGAAGGGAACCATGATGGGCCCTACATGAGGGGGGTCTCCTTGGAAAGGGCTGCAATCACAGCATCCCAGCACTCATGTAATTGAGGAAGATATTTAGGGCAAGCTAAGCTCCCATCTAACTCCTCCTTTCGTGTATTTTCTGAGATGAAGTATGACTGAGGCCAGAGAGAGCCCCAGAAGATTCCTTATTCACATCATCATAATAGGCTATTCAAAAAACAAAATAAAACAAAGGAGACAAACTCGACCCAAACTTTCTGGAACAATGAGTATTTCTTCCTGTTGGTATTCTGATGATTCTTCTTAGTAAGTTCGAAAAGGAAGGCATTTTGTTGGTCTTTTCCATGTCTTCGGCTCCTTCAGCTCCAAGAAGCCTTGACTAGTAAAGTGCCTCTGCCCGGGGCTCACACACCTCCCATGCTCTCCACAACACAGCTCATATCACACCATATTGTTATTGCCCCTTGCTTTCTCTCCCTCCAAGAAAACACTTTCAGTTTTGCACATTTTGGCATGTGGAAAGTTCATCAGGTTTTTGAATAACAAATAGAGTTTAATTTTCTCTGATCCTCCTATGTGTCTCTCTGCCTACCCCACTACATGACTCTGAGAGTTCCTCTGCTTTGAGTTTTAAGACTCAGAAGACACTCAGCCTGGTGTTAGGCTCAGGTTTAGTTCTCTCAGGTAGACAGTCAACAACTCAAATACAGGGGCCATACTGGACACTGTACAAGTCTCTGTACCCCAAACAGTAGCATCTCCAACAGAGCAGGACTCAAAGACTGTGCTCAGTCAGTGTTGTCTCAGTAATGCGCAGCTGGTGGTGGCATCATGCTTTGGTGTACATCAGCTCTCCAGCTTACCTGAGAATACCAAGCACCAAGATCAGGACCACAAACACTATCTCCTGTTCGGTCTCTTTCTCTGAATTAGAGCAACCCAAGATTCCTACAAATGTTCCAATCCTATCTTTCTCATCTCTTTAGAGATGGCCCCAAGGGAAGCCCTAAGTGTTCTCCATGTAGGCAGGGCAGGGAGGAGGAATGATGACTCTTCATGGCAGTCAATCCTTGCTCTGTGCTTCCCAGAAGCTGCAGTGTCTGGGAAACCAATGAGCTCAGCATGGACAATGAGACACAGCTCCTCTTACTCCATCCCATCCCTATCTTCCAGATCACAAAGTACCTCACGCCTTGAGCCGTTGAGCCAATTACCATGGAAAGCATAGAGGCCTACAGGAAACTGGAGGGAAAGAGGTGAAAAAGAAGCTCCTCACCACATTATCTAACATCGTAAGGATCCTAATGCCAGAAACCCAGAAACATACAGACCCTTGCACACACAAGGTTTCCTCTTGTTAGAATCAGTCCATTAATAGGTGTTCTCTTCCAACTAAATGAAGCAGATGAAGCCATTTGAGCCATGGTCTCAACCTTCACAAAGTGCCCTATGTGGATGTAGAGTCAAGACTCACCCAGAAGTAAGGACATCATAGTGTGGATGAATAGACTGTATGGGTAGCACAGACCTTCAGAGCAGCACAAATCCACATGAAGGAGAGAGATCACCTGCAAGCGTAAGCTCCTAATGGTGACAAAGCCTGAGCTGGCTCCCAAATAAGAGACACATCAATGTAAGTAGAGAGAAGGCTGTTAAGATATGCAAACTGTAAGTTTTCAGCAATGGCAGAATGGGCCATTCAACGCCATTGTATGAAATGATGCTGTCTTCTTAGGCTTGATATTAGTTTAAAATAAAATAAAACCATTTCCTGCTTGATTACAGTTAGAATCAGAGGATTTTCAGTCTGACCCTCAGTAGTGTTTAAAATAGTGGAAAAGAGCAGATAAGGCATTGAATAAAATAAATGCTTCTGATCTCAATCCAGTTACTGCTGAATGCAGCAGTGGATGGAAAGGTAGGTCGCCTCTGGCATTCTCAGCCATAAGAAATTTAACGATGGATGAAAATGGATAAAATCAAGATGCCCTGATAGAATGGGGAGGCTTCAATATCTCAGAAAATTAGGATCCTTGTAACCAATTTTATGATAGCTGGATTATAGCTAAATAGGATTTTAAGTCTATTGTAAATGAAAGGAAATCTAATTTAACTGGGCCACATCATTTTTACTGAAATGTGATAAATGCTAATTTCTTTGCCGGGCACCAGTGACTTGGCTTGTGAGAGCTGTCTGTGAGGTACTCAAGTCTGACCAATCTCAAATTGGCCTTTTCCAGTCCTAAGGCTAAGCCTGGAATCCACATGTTCAGGATGGGGTGGGCAATTAAGGGAAGCAATCAAAGTTTTACCTGCTTTGCTCCAGGCCCTTATCACTATGTGCCCAAGGTCATTTGGCCACTTTTTAGAACCACCTCTCTTTACCAACTTTAGCCTGACCAGAGCTGCAAAACAGTATCCCAAGTACCTGATTTTAACCACTCTCCATCTTTTATTATTATTATTATTCCTGTCTGTAAAATATAAAGTAAATAATTAAATAAAATATCCAAAGGCAATGTTGTCATATACACAAAAGCCAAGAGATAGAAAAAGACAGGCCAACATGGCAGACAGTAAGCAATGAGTACAGTTGGTGTACAAAATATCAGATGGAAAGCAATGACATATGTTTGTATTATTGAAATGTCCTTGAGAATTCCAATTCTGGAGTCATTCTTTCCTTTAATACTCAAATAAAATCATCAGAGTTCACATTTCATTTCCCTACCATACCACTTCTTTGGGAATGTAACCACGTGGTTACTCCTAGTCCCCAACTGCAAACCATTACTGACACAGAATGTAGTACTTAACCAACTTTCTGAACACCTGAGGATGTCATAAGGAATTACAATACCGAAAAATAAAACTTAAGCATTCCTAAAATCTACTAGCTGTAACCCATTCCAACCTTTACTGACTCTTTCCCTCCTCAGCCCTAACCCTCTTGCTTGGGTCTGCCCTTGCTCATACCAGAGCTCCTTCTACTGCCTTGTCTTTGCCTGTTTCCTGGACCCCCAACCCTGTCCCCAAAACCATCTAATAAAGATACTCATGTTTATAACTATAATATTTACTGAGCACTTCCATATAACACCTTTTTAGGCACTTTATCTACATTAACTCATTTAATCATCTAAATATCCTTCAGATATGGGTAACATTATATTCATATTTTATAGATGGGGAAGCTAAAGCACAAATATTTTAAGTAAATTATGCAAGATTTAGAGAACTGGTACATGGTGCAGGCTACAACTCAGATGCAGGAGTCAGACTCCAGAAATGATGGTTTGAACTACTCTCTTATACTGCATATCCAAAGAACAATCTCTGCACCCAAGGAACACTGCTTCATTTGATACGTAAGACAGTTTAGTGCACTGTGATGATTAACTTAATGTATCAACTTAGCCTAGCTTACAGTACTCAGTTATTTGATCAAACACCAGTCTAGATGTTTCTGTAAAGGTACTTTTTAGATGTAGACTTTAAAAAATCAGTAAGCCAGTGAACAAATAAAAAGTAAATAAATGAGTAAATTATCAGATGACCTCCATAATGCGGTTGGGCCTCATCTGAAGAGCAAAAGCTTTAAGAGCAAAGACTAAGATTCCTCAAAGTGGAAGGAATTCTCTTCAAGAATGCAATACAGACTGCATTGTATACTTGAAATTCATTGGGAAAGTAGATCTTAAGCATTTCATAACAGGGGGAAAGAAAAGCAACCATTGAGGTGAAAGATAATCCTTTCACAATGTATACATATATCAAACCATCACAACCTATATTCTAAATATACACAATTTGTTGGGGTACCTGGTGGTTCAGTCAGTTAAATGTCCAACTCTTGGTTTTGGTTCAGGTCATGATCTCATGGTTTGTGGGATTGAGCCCCATGCCAGGCTCTGTGCTAACAGCATGGAGCCTGCTTTGGATTCTCTCTCTTCTCTCTCTGCCTCCCCGCCCCCCACTCTCTCTCTCTCTCAAAATAAATATACATTAAAAATGTTTTAATTAAAAAATAGAAAATAATTATATACAATTTGTAAGTTTTACTTCCCTAAAGCTGGAAAAAATTAAATATCAATGCTAAACATGGGTAGAGAATATTTTAAAAAAATAAATAAAAGAATGCAACATAGAACACTGCCTGAGTTTCCAGCCTGCTACTCTGTGGAACTTGGTCTCAAGACTTGCAACATCAACTCTTACTTGAATTTCTATCCCTTCAGCCTGCTCTACAAATTTGAGACTTGCCAGCCACTAAAATCAAATGAGCCAATTCCTAGAAGGGTGAGAGTAGATCTACAGCAACTAAGTAGACTTAAGTCTTCCAATTGTCTAAAATCTTGCTTATGTGGGATGCTAATCCAAGCATAATTTTCATGTTTGATTATCCTGAAAGAAACCCTTCCCAGACAGAAAAGAGGCAAGAAAAAAAGGTGTTGGGGGAAGGGATACAGGAGTACAAAGGCAAGGGAATTAAAAGCAAAAATGAATTACTGGGACCTTATGAAGATAAAAAGCTTCTGCACAGCAAAGGAAACAACCAACAAAACTAAAAGGCAACCAACGGAATGGGAAAAGATATTTGCAAATGACATATTGGACAAAGGGCTAGTATCCAAAATCTATAAAGAGCTCACCAAACTCCACACCCGAAAAACAAATAATCCAGTGAAGAAATGGGCAGAAAACATGAATAGACACTTCTCTAAAGAAGACATCCGGATGGCCAACAGGCACATGAAAAGATGCTCAATGTCGCTCCTTATCAGGGAAATACAAATCAAAACCACACTCAGATATCACCTCACGCCAGTCAGAGTGGCCAAAATGAACAAATCAGGAGACTATAGATGCTGGAGAGGATGTGGAGAAACGGAACCCTCTTGCACTGTTGGTGGGAATGCAAATTGGTGCAGCCGCTCTGGAAAGCAGTGTGGAGGTTCCTCAGAAAATTAAAAATAGACCTACCCTATGACCCAGCAATAGCACTGCTAGGAATTTACCCAAGGGATACAGGAGTACTGATGCATAGGGGCACTTGTACCCCAATGTTTATAGCAGCACTCTCAACAATAGCCAAATTATGGAAAGAGCCTAAATGTCCATCAGCTGATGAATGGATAAAGAAATTGTGGTTTATATACACAATGGAGTACTACGTGGCAATGAGAAAGAACGAAATATGGCCCTTTGTAGCAACGTGGATGGAACTGGAGAGTGTGATGCTAAGTGAAATAAGCCATACAGAGAAAGACAGATACCATATGTTTTCACTCTTATGTGGATCCTGAGAAACTTAACAGAAACCCATGGGGGAGGGGAAGGAAAAAAAAAAAAAAAAAAGAGGTTAGAGTGGGAGAGAGCCAAAGCATAAGAGACTGTTAAAAACTGAGAACAAACTGAGGGTTGATGGGGGGTGGGAGGGAGGGGAGGGTGGGTGATGGGTATTGAGGAGGGCACCTTTTGGGATGAGCACTGGGTGTTGTATGGAAACCATTTTGACAATAAATTTCATATATTGAAAAAAAAATTTTTTTAAAATAAAAGCACTTTTAACACAAAACAAAAAGAAAAAAAAAGGTGTTGGGGGAAACAAAACCCCATCCTTCCATATTCTTCCCCAGCGAAACTTCCATCAAGTGTAAGATTATCCATACTGTGTGCAGAGAGTCCAGGACAATGCTCTGATCCACAAATGAGGCCACCTCTCCCACATCCAGAGGTGTTTTCCTAAGGCAATTCCAGCTCACACAGGGCCCAATGTAAAAAACCTGTTCCTTGCTTCTCTATTTCGGACACAGCTATGATCTGAATGTTTATGTCCCTCCAGGATTCATATACCAAAACCCTAACTAACAAAGATAATGGTATTAGCAAGTGAGACCTTTGGCAGGTGATTAGGTCACAAGAGTGGAGCTCTCATAAATGGGATTAGTGCACCACCTCTAAGATCCCACAAAGCTCCCTCTTCCCTTTCTGCCATGTGAGGATATAATACGAGGTCTGCAACCCAAAAAAGAGCTCTCACCAGACCGTACCAGTGCCCTATTATAAGATTTCTAGCCTCCAGAACAATGAGAAACAAATTTCTGTTGTTTATAAACTACCTAGTCTGTGTTATTTTGTCATAGCACCCCAAAGGCAGGCACTAAAATCTCCTTGTGCTTGGTGCGCTTACCACATCCTGCTCAATACAATTAGTTACATCACTCAGCTTAACATCTGAGGCATGGAAATTAACATTTTCTGAGTGGAGTCCAGTGGCCTTCTTATGAAAGGAGTTATGGATGTGCCACTCACATATTTGGAAAAGACTATGTCTCCACTCCTGGATTTTTATTAGTACCTCACCTTTCCCTGGGTCACTCTCCCAATTCCTACTCTCAACCATCAAGGACAAAGACACACACCCCTCCCCACCCTCATAATATACTTCTACTCACTCATTCAGCTACACCCCCCAGCCTCTGTGTTGAACCTCAAAGACCCAAACAAGCTCCTTCCTTCCTGAAGACTTTTGCAGTCACTTGTTCCCTCCACCCAGAATTCCCTGTTCTCCAACTGCTTCATGTCCCACTTCTTCCTCTGTTAAAATTTCTGCCCAGCTGTCACTTTCTCAAATAGGCTTTCCCCATACCTTATCTCCCCTATCTGCCCCCATTTCCTTATCTTGCCTTTGTTTTGTTTATCACACTTTGACTAGGGAAAGCTGAAATCTAATGTGTGTATGTATATAAATATACATGTGTATTTGTATACATGTATGTTAATTGTCCATAAAACCCCACTACAATGAAAGCTTCCTGAGACCAACATCACACTGTCTCTTTTGCTTACTCCTGTTTCCTCAAAATCTAGAGAAGTGCTTGGCATATGTAGGATATTCAGCTAAATAAATGAAAGAATAAACTTTTATATGATTCAATGAAAGGATTCAGTTCAGCTTTTTCTACCTCCAAATAAGAGCTAGCATTCCTATTATTTGCTATAAAATAACCCATCACTCACTTATTGGTTTGTGGTGCTGACTTTATCATAAGCCAAGTTCTCATATTTAAGGTACTAGATTTTGAAAAAGCAGGTTGAAATTATCACCAGAAATATAAATAATATGAATAAAAAAATAAAATCATGTACCTTAAGAATTATATGGGACTTTCTGGTGCATGAATTTTTTAAAGCTCCCTATGTGATTCTGATGTGTTCTCTCACCTCTGCCCCACACAAAAAACTATTGCTCTAGCTATTAAGCACCTCATGTGGGCTCAGCCTGGAAGATAAAGAAATGGTGTAAGGCATAAACTTTGCCCTTGAATCACTTACTGTCTCAGTGGGGAGACAAACATGAACTGAAAACCATCAGAATATTAAGTACTAAATTTTCTGGGAAATTATACACATGGAAGAACATTAAGATAAACGCTGTTGGAGACAATGAGAAACAAAAAATAACTTGGTCATGTGTAAAGGATTCATTGTGACTATTAGAACTGATTTTATAAAGGACAATAAATAAAATGGAATTCTGCCCTGTTCTTTTGGGAAGAAAGTTTAAGCTGGCAATTCCTCCACTTACCATCCAGTTTGTTTTCCAGTTAAGTATCTGCAAGTGAAAAATGAACTATCTTGATAAAATAAGCAAAATTTGTAAAAAGAGCTTCCAATTATAGTCATGTACTTTAAATGGCAATGACACAACTGTCTGAATTGAAGTGCATGTAGATCTGTTACTTAATCCATCCCATATGTGTATGCACATGTATGTATGTGCACATGCCTATATATTTATCGTTTTAAAATATATTCATAATAGAGTATCAGACTGCCCACTCTTCATGCTGGCCATGGGAACTCTGTCTCCGAAAGAAGCTCTGAGTAGTCTAATGGTTCTTTTCCAGATGCTGTAGATCATTCTATTTTAAAAACATGCAGCATTTCTGGCAGTAGAGACTTTCAAAACACTTGGCACTATATTTGTGCACAACGCACCCCCTCGGCAAATATATCAGATCCTTGAATTTGTGTGTGTGTATATATATTACCTACTTTAAGCCCATACTGGACGAAGGCAGGGACAAATGTATATTAATTTCTAGCATCTCCTAAGTAGTTCTCAGTATGTGGGCTCCCGAGCAGCAGCAGCAGTGTCACCTGAGGACCTGTTAAAATTGCCAGATCTCAAACTCCACCTCAGAAATACTAAATTAGAGAAGCTGTGAAGGGAGAGGATCCTAGGTTCACCTTGTCTCACAAAAACATTGAGATAACACCCACATCTGTGCAAATAACCAAGAAAATGACAGGTAGACTGGTAGAATATACTCTCCACACCTAAAATGTAAAGAGGTCACATCAAAGAGGGTAGGAAGTGCAGAGACTGGATGGGGAGCCAAAGTGACCCATAGGACTGTCCCCAAGATGGAGGGATGCTGTAGGCATCAAGAGGGAAGAGAAGCAAAGCAAACCCCATACCTGGCACCCTAGGCACATGGGACCCTCACTGGGAACATGAATCCTCATAACACTTGGCTTTGAAAAACAAAGGGGCTTAACTTCTCAAGTTCTTACCATCAGTGGTATTTATACATGGAAATTTAAATATCATCAACCACAGTTCTGGGAGAGGCAGAAGGCAACAGGAAATGGAGTCAGCGTAACAAACAGCCCTGCTCATATATACCATGGAAGCACTAGCTTGAAAAACTTCTAGGGTATACAAGAGGGAGATGTGTTTAATAATCTCAGAGCCTATGCTGAAGGGGCAAAGATCTTTGGATGACTATTCCAAGAATAAAAGAGCTGGTGGATGCCATTTCCCACCCCACCCTCCCCCTGTCCAGCCTAGATACACTGATACCTACAAGAACCAGTGCAGCTGCCAACAATGGCTACAGGTCCCTTTCCACAGCGGACCTGCTCATACCTTGCAAACACAGATGCCCTGACCTCACATCCTCCTGTAAACCCACCCCTCCTGTCTGGACTCAACAAAATCCGTACCATGAGCATGGCAGTGTGCAAGTAGCCCCAATGCAAGTCAGCACCACTCCAGAGTTACTCCTGCCCCAGGGAGAGAGGAAGATAACCACACCTACCAGTTCCACTTCAACACCAGCAGTGAGCTGTGGGCAGACATCTGATCTTACTATGGCCCTTCCCACCAACAAAAACTTCTCAGGAGACAACACAGGGAGAGGGCCCTGCAGTTCCATGTGGTGCAGCTTTGGCAAATGTCAGGTCTAACGCAACCCAAGACCAAGGCAGCCCCAGACTGGCTCAGTAAAAACACAGGGACCAAACCCTGCCCATAACAGGCAAAAGAGCCATTGTAGATGACTGAACGTAAGGCAAAGGTGGCTCAGCACAACAGTAGGGCACATGCAACACATATAAGAGACACACCTGAAGGGCCAAGTTCTGGTGAACAGGGGACGGTGTACACAGAGCACTAAAGACTCTTCTTCATAAGGTCATTACCTTCAAGAGCAGGAGATGTAGCTGACTTTCCTAACACATAAAAACAGTCACAGAGAGGGTTACCTGGGTGGCACAGTTGGTTGAACATCTGACTTCATCTCAGGTCAAGATCTCATGGTTCACGGGGCGCCTGGGTGGCTCAGTCAGTTGAGCAGCCGACTTCGGCTCAGGTCATGATCTCGCGGTCTGTGAGTTCGAGCCCCGTGTCGGGCTCTGTGCTGACAGCTCAGAGCCTGGAGCCTGTTTCGGATTCTGTGTCTCC
Organism: Panthera pardus; assembly: GCF_024362965.1. Taxonomy (NCBI): domain Eukaryota; kingdom Metazoa; phylum Chordata; class Mammalia; order Carnivora; family Felidae; genus Panthera; species Panthera pardus. The sequence goes on from NW_026526832.1 coordinate 24,646,408, forward strand.
CTCTCTCTAACCCTCCCCCATTCATGCTCTGTCTCTCTCTGTCTCAAAAATAAATAAACATTAAAAAAAAAAATTAAAAAAAAAAAAAAAGATCTCATGGTTCACAAGTCTGAGCCCCACCTTGGGCTCTGAACTGACATCTCAGAGCCTAGAGACTGCTTCAAATTCTGATCTCCCTCTCTCTCTGCTGTCCCCCACTCATGCTCGTGCTCTCTCTCTCAAAAATAAATAAATATTTTTAAAAAAGACACAGAGAATTAGACAAAATGAAAAGACAGAGGAATAAGTCCCAAATGAAAAACCAGGACAAAATTATAAGAATAAACAAAATGGAAGTAAACAATATGCCTGGTAGAGAATTAAAAGTAATGGTAATAGGGGCGCCTGGGTGGCTTGGTCAGTTAAGCGTCTGACTTCAGCTCAGGTCATGATCTCATGGTCCGTGAGTTTGAGCCCCGCGTCGGGCTCTGTGCTGACAGCTCAGAGCCTGGAGCCTGTTTCAGATTCTGTGTCTCCCTCTCTCTCTGCCCCTCCCCTGTTCATACTCTGTCTCTCTCTGTCTCAAAAATAAATAAACGTTAAAAAAAATTTTTAAAAAAAGTAATAGTAATAAAGATACTCAGTGGATTCAAGAAAAGAGTTGAAGACTTCAGTGAGACCCTCGACAAAGAGACAGAAAACATAAAAAAGAAGCAATCACTGATGAAGAACTCAATAACCAAAATTAAAAATACACTAGAGGGAATACATAGTAGACTAGAGGAAGCAGAGAAACCAGATGACCAACCTGTAGGACAGACTAATGGAAAGAAATCAAGATGAACAGAAGAGAGAAAAAAATGATATAAAATTGGAATAGACTCAGCAACACCATCAAGTGTACTAACATTTCACTTTACAGGGATCACAGAGAAGAGGCAGAAAAGGAGCCAGAAATTTGAAGAAATAATAGCTAAAAACTTTCTGAATCCAGCTGAGGAAAGAAAAACCCAGATCTAAGAGGCACAGAGATTCCCCCAACAAAATCAACCCAAGGAGGTCTACACCAAGACACATAGTAATTAAAATGGCAAAAAGTAGTGATAAAGAGAGAACTTTAAAACCAGCAAGAGAAAAGTTACATACAAGGGAAACTCCATAAGGCTATTGGCTCATTTTTCAGCAGAAACTTTGCAGGCAAGAAGGGAGTGGCATGATATATTCAAAGTGCTGAGAAGAAAAAACCTGCAACCAAGAGTATTCTTTCTATCCAGCAAGGCTATCATTCAGAATAGAAGGAGAGATAAAGAGTTTCCCAGACAAAAGTTAAAGCAATTCATCACTACTAAACCAGCCCTACAAGAAATGTTAAAGGGGACTCTGCGTGGAAAGGAAATACGAGTAAGAAAAGTAGGAAGCAGAAAAGCAATAAAATTAAGTGTAACTACAAAAATCAGTCAAAGGATCCACAAAATAAAGGGATGCAAATTATGACACCATATACCTAAAATATGGGGTGGGGGGAATGAGAAGTAAAAATCTAGTGCTTTTAGAATGGGTTAAAACTTAAGCAACTGCCAACCTAATATATACTACTATAAGCAGATGTTACATATGAACTTAATGGTAACCACAAATCAAAAACTGGTAAAGGATGTGCAAAAACTAAAGACAAAGTAATCTAAGTAAATCCCTAAACAAAGTCAGCAAACCATGAGAGAAGAGAGCAGGGGAAGAAAAGAACAAAGAAGAACTGCAAAACAACCATAAAACAAGTAATAAAAATGGCAATAACTACATATCAATAATTACTTTTAATGTAAATGGACTAAACACTAATCAAAAGACAAAGGGTAACAGAATGGATAAAAAAGCAAGACTCATCTATATACTGCCTACAAGTGCCTACAAGTGCCTATATGCTTTAGGTCTTTTCACACCTAAAGACACCTACAGATTGAAAGTGAAGGGATGAATGGATAAAGATGTGTTAAATATACATAATGGATTATAACTCAGCCATAAAAATAAAATCTTGCCATTTGCAGTGTTATGGATGGAGCTAGAGAGTATTATGTTAAGCAAAATAAGTCTGTCAGAGAAAGATAAATACCATGATTTCACTCATGTAGAATTTAAAAAACAAAACAACTGAACATGGTGGGGTGGGAAGAAGGGCAAACCAACAAACAGATTCCTAACTATAAAGAACAAATTGATGGTTACTGAACGGGTGGGAGGGGAAGTTAAATAAGTGATGAGTATTAAGGAGGACACTTGTGATGAGCACCGGGTGTTGTATGTAAGTGATAATTTCTAAATTCTACACCTGAAACTAATATTGCACTGTGTGTTAACTAGATGGAATATAAATAAAACCTTTGGAGGGAAAAAGAGAAAGTGAAGCGATGGAAAAGCATTTATCATGCAAATAGAAATTAAAAGAAGGCCAGGGTAGCAATACTTTTATCAGACAAAATAGATGCTAAAACAAAGACTGTAACAAGAGACAAAGAAGGACACCACATAATCATAAAGATAACAATCCAACAAGAAGATATAACAATTGTTAATATTTATGCAACCAGCAGAGGAGTACCCAAGTACATAAAGTAGCTAATAATAAACATAAAGGAAATAATCAATAGTGATACAATAATAGTAAGGAACTTTAATACCCCACTTACATCAATGGAGAGATCATCCAAACAGAAAATCAATAAGGAAACAATGGCTTTGAATGACACATTGGACCAGAAGATCTAACAGATATATTCAAAACATTCAATGACAAAATAGCAGAATACCCATTCTTTTCAAAGGTACATGAAACATGCTCCAGAATAGATCACATGTTAGGCCACAAAAAGTGTCTCCACTAATTAAAAAAAGACTAAAGTTATACCATGCATCTTTTCCAACCACACTGCTATGAAACTAGAAATCAACCACAAGAAATAATCTGGAAAGAGCACAAATACATGGGGGTTAAATAAGATGCTACTAAACAATGAATGGGTCAGCCAAGAAATCAAAAAGGAAATCAAAAAGTACATGGAAACAAACGAAAATAACACAATGGTCCAAAATCCTTATGATGTAGCAAAAGTTGTTCTAAGAGGGAAGTTTATAGCCATATAGGCCTCACTCATGAATCAAGAAAAATTTCTAACAACCTACCCTTACGCCTAAAGGAGCTAGAAAAAGACAAAACTTAAAACCAGTAAAAGGAGGGAAATAATAAAGATTAGAGCAGAAATAAAATAGAAACTAAGAAAACAACAAATCAATGAAACCAGGAGCTGGTTCTTTGAAAAGATCAACAAAACTGATAAATCTTTAGCCAGATTTGTGGGGAAAAGGAGGGGAGGGGAGACTCAAATAAAGAAAATCAGAAATGAAATAGGAGAAGTAAAAACTAACACTAGATAAATACAAAGAATTATATAAGAATATTATGAAAAATTATATGTCAGTACATCGGAAAACACAGAAGAAATGGATACATTCCTAGAAACATAACCTCCCAAAACTGAATCAGGATAGAAATAGAAAATGTGAACAGAACAATTACCAGTAATCAAATTTATTTAGTAATAAAAATCTCCCAATAAATAAAAGTCCAGGACCAGAAGGCTTCATAGGGGGATTTCTACTAAACATTTAAAGAAGAGTTGATATCTATTTTTCTCAAACTATTGCAAAAAATAGAAGAGGAAGAAAAGCTTCCAAATTTATTCTATGAAGCCAGGATTACCCTGATACTGAAACCAGATAAAGACACTACAAAAAAAGAGAACTACAGGACAGTATCTCTGATGAACATACATGCAAAAATCTTCAACAAAATATTAGCAAATTGAACCCAACAATATATTCGAAGAATCATTCACCATGATCAAGTGGGATCTATTCCTGGGATGCAAGGGTGGTTCAATATTCACAAATCGATCAATGTGATGTATCACATTGACAAGAAAAATAATAAAAACCATATGATCATTTCAATAGATGAAAGATAAAGTACAACATTCATTCATGATAAAAACCCTCAACAAAATAGGTTTGAAGGAAACATACCTCAGTGTAATAAAAGCCATATATGAAAAACCCACAGCTAATATCATAGTAAATGGTGAAAAACACAGCATTTCCCCTAAGATCAGGAACAAGAACAAGGATGTCCATTATCACCACTTTTATTCAACACAGTACTGGAAGTCCAGCCACAGCAATCATACAGAAATTAATTAATTAATTAATGGCATTCAAATTGATAGGAAGCAGTAAAACTCGCTATTTTCAGGTGACAGGATATGATACGTAAAAAACCTAGAGACTCCACCAAAATACTATCAGGATTGGTAAATGAATTCAGTAAGGTCACAGGATACAAAACCAATATACATAAATCTATTGCTTTCTATACACTAATAATGAAGTAGCAGAAAACGAAATTAAGAAAACAATCTCATTTACAATTGCACCAAGAACAATAAAATACCTAGGAATAAACTTAACTAAGGAGGTGAGAGACCTTACTTTGAGAATTATGGAACATTGATGAAAGAAATTAAAGAAATGAAAGGTAATTCATACTCATAGTTTGGGAGAACAAATAGTGCTAAAATGTCTATGCTACCCAAAGCAATATACACATTTAATGCAATCTCTATCAAAATACCAACAGCATTTTTCATAGAACTAAAACAAACAATCCTAAAGTTTGTATGGAACCATAAAAGACTCTGAATAGCCAAAGAAATCTTGAAAAAGAAAAACAAAACTGAAGACATCAAATCCTACATTTCAAGATATACTACAAAGCTGCAGTAATAAAAAACAGCATGAACTGGCACAAAAATAGATACATAGATCAATGGAACAGAATAGAGAACCCAGAAAGAAACCCATGATGATATGATCAATTAATCTTTGACAAAGGAAGAATATGCAATGGGTCTCTTCAACAAATGGTGCTGGTAAAACCAGACAGCTACATACAGAAGAATGAAACTGGACCACTTTCTTACAACAATATACAAAAATAAACTCAAAATGGATTAAGGACCTAAATGTGAAACCTAAAACCATAAAAATCCCAAAAGAGACCACAGTAATTTCTCTGACATCAGCTGTAGCAACATTTTTCTAGATGTGTTTCTTGAGGCAAAAGAAAGAAAAGCAAAAAATAAACTATTGAGACAACATCAAAATAAAAATCTTTTACACAGATAGGGAAACAATCACCAAATCTAAAAGACAACCTAGCAAATGGGAGAAAATATTTGGAAATGACATCCTGATAAAGGGTTAGCACCCAAAATGTATAAAGAACATGTATAACTCAACACATAAAAAACCAAATAGTTCAATTAAAAAATGGGCAGAAGACATGAATAGATATTTCTCCAAAGAAGACATACAGGTGGCCAACAGACATGTGATAAGATGCTCAACATCACTCACCATCAGGGAAATGCAGATGAAAACCACAATAAGATATCACTTCACACCTGTCAGAATGGCTAACATTAAAAATTCGGGAAATAACATCGGAAAGGATGTGGAGAAAAAGGAACCTTCGTACACTGTTGGTGGGAATACACAACTGACGCAGCCACTGTGGCAAACGGTGTGGTGGTTCCTCAAAAAATTAAAAATGGAATTACGATATTATCCAGTAACTCCACTACTGGGTATTTACCCAAAGAATATTCCAACACTAATTCAAAAAGATATACACACCCTTACGTTTATTGGAGCATTATTTTAAAAAGCCAAATTATGAGTTCAGCCAGTGTCCATTGAGAGATGGATGGATAAACAAGTAGTGTGTGTGTGTGTGTGTGTACAGTAGTATGTACTAGTATATATATAGTGTATGTGTGTGTATATATATATATAGTATAAATATATAAAATGGAATGTTACTCAGCCATAAAAAAGAATAGAATCTTGCCATATGCAACATAATGAATGGGTCTAAAGCGTATAATGCTAAGTGAAATAAATTGGTCAAAGAAAGACAAATACCATATGATTTCACTGATACGCAATTTAAGGAACAAAACAAATGAACACAGAAAAAAGAGATAAACACCAACTCTTAACTATAGAAAACAAATTGGTGGTTACGAGAGGAGAGGTGGGTGAGGTAATGGCTGAAATAGGTGAAGGGGATTAAGAGTACACTTATTGTGATTATCCCTGAGTAATTAGAGACTTGTTGAATCACTATATTGCACACCTTAAACTAACAGAACACTGCATGTTAATATACTGGAATTAAAATTTTTTAAAAAAGAAATACTGAATTAGAAACTCTGGGAACAGGGGTCACAAATCCTTATTTTAATAAGTTTTCCATTGATTCTGATGTATGCTAGAGTATGAGAACCACTGTCTTAACAGATGATAAACTTCCAGTGCTCCTGGAATCATGAGCTATGCCCTGAAAATGAGAGTGGGTAGGGCTTAAAATGTGGATTGTCCTCGGATTAGAAGATCTGAGCATCTTAACACTTCGAAATTTTTTTTAACTTATCATGTGACTTCTAATGATTATATTGCAAACAACTCCCTAGATATCCATCAAGCTATGTTGAAATGTCAAATTTTAACTTAAGCCATTAGTGTGAATTGGGTTGATTTTCATTGACAACACCTTAGACAACACTTCTGGAACTGTAGCAAGGTACCCAAACTTTCCATGGTTAATATTTGGAAAAACTGACAATCTATATCAGCAGTTTTGAATCTTATCAGACCTAACAGCCCTTTTACTATCCTGAGATGAAATTCAAAGACAATATACCCTTCCTGTGCACAATTTTAAAATAATAAAACATTTTATCAGTAATATAAAATAAAAAAAAAATGAAGTAATTTATCATAAAATAACCTGTATTTCAATGAGTGAATTCTTGGGCATGCCTACCAAAGAACACATAAAATGAGATGGTTGCCCCATGAATGAAACCTCTACAAATACAAATCTATACAAATGTATTATATTGGTGATCCAGCCAATGATGGGATTTTTCCAAAATAGTGAACGAAAACTTGGCAAAATTCTAAACCCCAAAAATATACTATTATCTCTTAATTTACATAGTGGTTGCATTCCTGGAAAATTCAGTGTATATTAAACTAGTACAAATATAAATTTTGTGTTTATATATAGAATATAGTTTGCTTCTTGGCTCAAATAATTATGAAAATGTTTTTAACCTGAGTATTTGGTGGGTCATTCAAAAATTATGTAAGACATGGGATCATTCGTTACGCAGGAGAGTACCACATATTGCGGTATATCCAGCATACCTAGTTCATGTCCAGTAAATGTCAGTGATCCCCCCAATAATTATAACCAAAAGTGCCCTCCATACATTTCCAAAACACCCCTAAGGAGGCTGTAATGCAACCACGGATCTAAACAAAAATCTGAATATTCATTTGTCGCTTACTCAACAAATTGCATAGTTAATAGGTTTCCAGCATGGTGATTGCTAAGGGATAGGACCACAGATCTTACATCCTATTAGGGGATGTGGAACATATACAATCATCAAGAGGACATGAGACAGTACATAATTTATTCTATACATAAAAGAGGTATTAAAAGCCACAGAAGCTCATAGAATGAGCACATCACTACTGTGGTTAATCAATTAAGACATCATGGAAAATACACTTGGAACACTGAAGAATGGACAGGATGTAAACAAACTGAAGCATCAAAGGGTATTCTAGAAAGAAGTCATGGTTTGAGAAAAAATACTTTATGCATGTGTGGCAAGATTCAATCAGAATCTCAAACTTCTCAGACAATGATCCTGTTGTTTCTGATTTCCTGTTGAAGATCCTTGGAAGTCCTATGACCTTCTCTTTTTTTGATACTATTGACAAAGAGGCATTATAAACCTATCTTTCAGATCCCAGTGATGTATACTTCTCAGATTCTGTTTATCCCCCTTCATGTTCCTCTGTTCCAAAAAAGGCCTTATGAAACAATCATATATTTTTGGGTACCTTCAAGTACCCCAAGGATGCAAACCTTGCATCCTAGAAGCCACCTGACCCTTACAAAAAGGGTCACATTTCACATTTCACATTTTCCTTATCATTCCTATTCATTCAAATCTTATACATTCCCTACCCGTTCCTTTGAGCATCCTATGTCTCTACAATGGTACAAAACTCTCCTTTCTCTGAGCCTTCACAGTCCCCTGCTTGCTCTTCACATTCTGTACAGCACACTGGGTTAGCTGTGTGAATGGCTTAACCCCCCATTTCCATAGGACATAGGGAGAGCTCCAAAAGAATAGAGCCCATGTATAATCATGTCTCTCTGGGTTGACACATTTATACTCTCACCTATATGAGTTCCAACAAATAATGCCAGGCCTCTATCATAGACCACAGCAAACTAGCATTAAAGGCTCTGCTTATCACAGGAAGCCAGGTGAACTTTATGTAATCCAATAAAGGAAGGAGGTAAGAGAGTTCCTGAGTCCAGAGGAATTACAGTAACTGCTGATGGTAGCACTGGTTCAAGAACCAAATCTCTGTAAACTCTACCCAGGCATGAAGCTAATCCATCCTTTAGGAAACTTATGTTTAGACATATGACTGTCCACTTTCCTTTAGGCCAAAAGAACTAGCCTGCCACTATCCAGTGTTGTTAAGGCAACTTTTCATTTTTTAAAGAATGGAGAGTCAAAGAATGAGGTGATACCAGAAGTGGGGATTTAAGGGCTGATCTGAACACACAGATCTAATAGAACCACTAGGCAATCAGTGCATTCTAGTCCATTCTGTGAAAGAAGAATATACTTCTGGGCAGGATGACCAAAGATATGCAGTGGGCTGAACTCAGAAGCCAATGTTATAAATCTCTTTATTATGAATTTTTAGGATGCCCTCAAATACATTTCTTAAGGACATATAGGTGCTATTGTTGGTGAATTGACCAGACTCCTCCAGCCAAAAGCTCTTCTTACTATATTAAATTGACCATGTTATAAGATGTCAAGAACCATTGGCTTATCCTAGTCATCTTTCTGAATCTCAGTTTCTGTCCCTACAGAAATGTTTATGAAAATGATTGATGAGAACTGACAAAGCTAATTTCTCAGTGCAACAAAAATCTGGGACTAAACATCCTACAAATCCTCCCAGAAAATGTACACAGAGAGAGCTGTGACCTTAAAATAATTTTTATGGTTTATTTTTATGGTTTTATTATTTAATATTTGAAAATACCTCTTTTTATAAAAGCAATGCATGTTCTTTAATAAATCTGAAAGATACTGACATATATAAAGAAAATATAAATCCTCTGAAATCCTGTATCTCACAGATAATTATCATTAACATTTTATGCTACTTCAATGTATTACTATTGTATACATAAATTTTTGAGTTCCTATATACACTTTAAAATCGAGTCATTCTCTACATAATGTAAAACTGATTTTTCAATTAAACATTATATTGTGGGCACGTTTCCTTGTAGTTATTTTGGACAGCTTCACAGAATTTCATTGTATGGATATAACACAATTTATTTAACCAAACCCTATGGGTCAATGTTTAGGTGATTTTTTCACCTTTAGTTACTATAAGAATTACTACAAATCAAAGATTTTTGCATAAAAATCTCTGCACACTTGTGTAATTTCTTGAGGATTCATTTCTAGACACAGAAACAGAATTGCTAATGAATAGTTATGCACATTTTAAATTTACACATTGCCAAACTGCACTCCAAAAAAATGTACAATTTTTATTTTCATAACATGAGTCAAGATGCCCATTTGCTTATACTCTTACCAATAGTGGATATTATCAAGACTTTAAGTCTTTATGAATACAGTAAGTGAAAAGCTGTATCTAATTGTTATTTTAAATTACATATTTGATTATGGGCTTTTTCTTTCATTTGTTTATTGACTTTTCATACTTTACTAAATTACCTTTATGTGTATTTTTCCCACTTTTTCCCAGGTTGTTCATCTTTTTTTCTATTGCTATGTAAAAATTCCTTACACATTGAAAATGTTATCTTGTATTCCATACTAACTATATATTGTTCCCATCTGAGTTCTACATATAGTAGCTACACAATAAATTTTGTTAACTCAAATAACAGATGTTACAGTTTGTCAAACAGAAATTCTAGACTTTATGAAGTCATATTTGTATTCTTTCTTTTCCTTTATAGTTTCTGGCCATGGTGCCAATCTTTCCACTGAATGACTAGAAGAAAATTTTCTTCTAATAATACATTAGATTTTTTTTAAAAAATCATTTTATCGTTGATCCATCTGGGTTTCTTAATGGGTAAAATGTAAGATAGAGATACAACTTAAATTTATTGCTAATTCAATGCATATTTTCCAAAATCATTGCTTGAATAATCAAGATTTTTCTCACTCATTAGAAGTGCTGACTCCATCATATATAAAACACTAACATAAACTTAGGAATTTTCTCTTTATCTACCTATTCCTTTGCCAGTGCATTAACACCATTACATGTACATCACAGCTTACTCTGATATCTAGAAGAGAATATCCCCCCAGTGTTGTCCCCCAAATTTCCTGGCCATCATTAATCATTTTTTCTTCCAGATGAAAGCAAAAATCAATCTGTCAATATTTTTTAAGCTTGCAATTTATATTGAATCAGCATTAAATTTATAGACTATTTTGGTAAGAACTGACATCTGTAGTCATCTACTGTAGAGAACACATAAATACAAAATCAACTCCTGCATTACTTTGCATGTCTCAATGTATACTTGATTTTAAGCTAATTACAATAAAATCTAATTATTACTATTAAATTATTATACTCATTTGGCACCAAAGATTGAACATTAATTTTAAAACAAATTAATTCTTCACTGAAATTTGTTTCATGTTATTGGATGACAGTTTGTTAAAACATGACACCTGGTTGAAGACAGGTCTCCTATTAATTAAAATATTTGTTACCCCCATAATGGATAGAATCCCATCCCACTAGAATGCGGTCATGATGGGATCTACACCTTCGGATACAGACTATCATAATATCAGTGATGACAGTTAAGATTATAGAGTTCTTGCAGATTTACAGAAGGCAAAAATTAGAGTAAGATCTGGTTAGCTTATTCAGTTTTTCTAGAAGAATGAGGTTTATGGTAAATTTTGCCAGTATCTAAAGAAAAAAATGTTGGGAGTTTTGGCAGTCTCTAATGTCCAAAGTTAGACCCACCCTGCAGTCCTTTTATTCCCCCTCTGAATAATAAGCATTTGCTCTTGAAGAGCAAACTGGGAGAAAGTCTCTGAAATACAAATTGAAAGCAGATGATTTCTACTCCAGAAAAATCTACCACATAAAAACGTGTTCCCCATGTAGTTAAAAATCCTGCTGGAAAGACAAATCTAGGGTACTAGAGTTGAGAGGCTTGTGACATCCTTAAAATTCTCCTGAAGTATCCATTAATCTCCCCATTACCTAAGCTTTTTTTTTTTTTTAGTTTTTTAATGTTTTTTATTTATTTTTGAGAAACAGAGAGCATGAGCAGGGGAGGGGCAGAAAGAGGCAGACACAGAATCCAAAGCAGGCTCCAGGCTCCGAGCTGTCAGCACAGAGCCCAACGTGGGGCTCAAACCTACAAACTGTGAGGTCATGACCTGAGCCAAACTCAGACGCTCAACCAACTGAGCCACCCAGGCACCCCTAAGTTTTTATCTGCAAAATATATGACAAAGCACATGATCAAGTGAAAAGTTTCATGGCACAGCTTTCAAGCTCTACACAGCTTTCAGAAGAGACAAGTAGGGACACAGATTTGCAAACTTCTAGTAGCGAAAATAAGACAAATATGGGAGCAGTGGCTTCTGGTTGGGGTAACGGATGATAAAAACAAATATACAGGGTGATGTCAAATCACAGATGGACTTGAATCACTATCCAAAAAAATGCAGAAATAGTCTCTCAAGCAAAGAAGTGACAGGACTCCATAGAGAGTTCCCTGACATGACAGAAGAGGCAAATGGAATTAAAATATAAATGTTAGGAAACACTATATAATATAGATTCATTTAATTCAATCATTCATTCATTTATTTAATAAATATTTATTGCAAGACAATATATTCAGCAATGGCCAGTCTCTGCGCAGAATATTCATGTGGTAGGAAGAGAATCAGGGCAACAGACAGTATACAGGCAAACATAAAGTATTATGTTAAGTGCTATGAAAAACAAGCAGGATAAACAGAGAATGGTAAGAAGGTGCTATTTTAGGCAAGGTGGCCATGGATGGTTTGTCAAATAAGATGGCATTTGAACAAATCTTATGAAATGAGGAAGTGAGCCACACAAATATCCAGAGGTAAAAGTAACAGTAAAAGAAAAAGCCCCAAGACAGGAGCATACACAGCATCTGGCATGGCTACTGGCAGTATGAAGTGAATAGAACGGTAGGAAATGAGGCTAGGGAAGGAAGTGCCATGGGCCAGTGTATACACATCTGTATAAGTCTTGGTAAGGGTTTGAATTTGTTCTAAACATGATGAGAATACCTGCAAAGGCTCTGATCAAGAGAATAACATGATTTGAATATGCTTCCTAAAAAACTACTCTGGCTGCTGTAGGGAGAATAAGAAAGAGGAAGCAAGAGTGAAAGAAGAGAGGCCAGTTAGAAGTCCAGCCAAGGGAGAAAAAACTAGCTTAGTGGAAGTGAAAAGAAGTGGGATTTGCATCTTTGTTCATTGCTAGAGAGTATGTTTCCAAGACTTGGTCTGAGCAACTGGATAAATGGCAAAATCTTTCACGCCATCCCCCCTCTATGGCTCTTCAAATCCTCTAATCTGACACTGTCTTCCACTCATTCTTAACTCTCTTTCACCAAACCCTCTGGAACTCATGGTCCATCATCAACAAAATCCCTGATATCCTCAACCCTTTCAGTGACTGTTCCCTATGTCTTGGTTTTTTTGTTGGTTGGTAGGACTGACATGCAAAAAGCTATACATATTTAATGTTTACAACTTCATGAGTTTGCCTATATAGGTCATGGTAATGGTTTCACAGGTACCTTCAAATCCTATACGTTCTTGCTCTATTTTACCCCAGAAAGGCATGCTATTCCCCCCCAGTCCACTCACATGATAGCTGTTTACTTTCCCACACCCACCCTTCACACTTCTGAGCCTGGAAGTAATAGATATCCTTCAGGCTCCTCATTGCCACTCCCACTAATTCAAAAAATGAGAAATTCAGAAACTGTGCCACAAGAGGACCCCAGAAAACCTACTTATTGCTTGTAAAATTCTTGTTGAGGATGGGTATCATCTCTACATCTAGGATGATAAGTTTGAAATTGATTCAAAGATCTTAGGAACACAACACCTGGCCTGAGTTTCCACTTTCTCTTGTGAACAGTAATTCATGCACCAGTACAGCTCTCAGAGTATACACTGCATCCCTAAAGACACAGGGATATAGACTAGAAAGCATAGTCATTCACCCAAGGGGAATGGCTGGCAGAGAAGATATAGATGGTGAGATCCTAATCATGAGATTTGTCTCAGTAGAATTTCTTGGTTGTGGCAGATCAGTTCTGCATGTGTATGTAGGTACAGGCTTTTTTGCAGATCTACACATAAGCAAGGGGTATTTCTCCAAAGGAATAAATCCCTTGGGACCTTTTCACTATGCCACACAGTCAAGAAAATTCTACACTGGGAAAGCAAGGATGTAGAAGATTCTCCTCACACATGGCTTGCCCTCCAGAGAGCTTTGTGGGATATACAGGGTCTGGTCCTATCAGTCCTGGGCATGGCATAAGCTGAAGCTTCTCACCATATTCTCAGCTACTTGCTCTCTTAAATACCTCCTATCACTGATAATACACTTCATGTACTTGATTAATTAAAGGACAGTCCATGCCTTTGAAATATTCTTACAGTAACCTTGACTTAGCCCCGTCACAGCATTCAATTCATGCTGTTTATGTGACTGTCTCACTAAACCATGAATTCTTTGAGGATGTCTGTGTGCTAAGCACCAGGGTCTCTCCCAGAGGTTGTACTGATGCATAAAAAGAAGGCATGATTAGTTGTATGAAAATGCTCAGTAAACGGCACACTGTCAGCAAGCTGCATATTCCCAGTCATTCCAGCCACAGCTTCCTACACTGAGGAGCTGCCATTTCTGGGTTGTTTCCATGATGTGTTCTTAATTTTTCCCTTTATAAAAGATTATCATTCTCTTTCTCTCAGAATTATGCCACGCTTAATAGTAAGTCAATGGAAAAATTCTCTGAAATGTGAATGACTAAAATAATGATGTTTTTCACCCTTCTGTATCAGTTAGGGATCTGAAGTCTGAAATCTGTAGGATTGGCCAGGTAGAAATTCAGACAGAATTTCTACATTCCAAATCTTTTTTCCTTTTTTTTTTTTTAAGTTTTTATTTCAACTCGAGTTAGTTAACATAGAGTATAATATTAGTTTCAGGTGTATAATAATTTAGTCTTGAGGCAGAATTTCTTCAAGAAATTTTAGTTTTTGCTTTTAAGGCATTCAACTAATTGAATAAGTCCCACCCACATTGTTGCGGGCAATTTCCTTTACTTAAAGTTGACAGACTAGAGGTTAGTTACATCTGCAAAATACCTGAAGAGCAATATCTAAGTGAATGTCACACCAAACAACTTGGTACCACAGCCCAGCCCAGCTAACATAAATTTAACCATCAAAACCTTCATTCTGGATATGGCACACAAGTTTCACTCTCTTACTATAATCAAATAGAAAACTAGACAAAATGTATAAAATTTTTGGTTTCAGATTTTAGGTCAGAGCACAAGTTGACAAGCTGATTCTTAAATTTACATCAAAATACAAAGGACCTAGACTTACCCAAAACAATTTTTAGAAAGAACAAAGCTGGGGGCGCCTGGATGGCTCAGTCGGTTAAGCATCCGACTTGAGCTCAGGTCACGATCTCACGGTCCGTGAGTTCAAGCCCCACGTCGGGCTCTGGGCTGATGGCTCAGAGCCTGGAGCCTGCTTCCGATTCTGTGTCTCCCTCTCTCTCTGCCCCTCCCCCGTTCATGCTCTGTCTCTCTCTGTCTCAAAAATAAAATAAACGTTAAAAAAAATTAAAAAAAAAAAGAAAGAACAAAGCTGGAAGGCTGTACTACCTTTTATCAAGACTCGCCATAAATTTATAAGAATCAAGAGAATGTGGTAGTGACATAAGGATCTACAGGATAGCACATATATGCTCATTTGATTTTTGCCAAAGGTGCCAAGGTAATTCAATCTGAAAAGAGAATCTTTTCAATCATGCTGGAAAAACTGCATATTCATTTGGAACAAATATGAATCTTGTTTCTCACCTCACTGCATACACAACAAACTTGAAATGGATTACAGACCTAAATGTAAAGACTAATACTTTAAAATTAATAAAATAGAGAAGAAAAAACAGTCAAAGTATTGGGGTAAGCAATTATTTCTTAGATACAGTATGACTCTGTATGACACTACAATGGTGGATACATGTCATTATACATTTACTGAAACCCATAGAATATACAACACCACAAGTGAACTCTAATGTAAACCACGGATTTTTAAGATTATTATGTGTCCATATAGTTTCATCAATTATAACAAATGTATTACCCTGGTGGGGTATGTTAATAATGGGGAAATCTACACATGTATATACATGTATGGGGCACATAGGAACTCTATGTACTTTCCTCTCAATTTTGCTATGAACTTTAAACTGCTCTAAGAAATAAAGTATATTAAAAAAAAAAAAGATTCCCTAGATAGCATGCCAAAGCTCACAAAAGAAAAAATGATACATTGGATTTCATCGACTGTTTAGTATCTGTTCTTTGAAAGACATCATCAAAAAATGGCAAATTATTGCAATAAATGATATACAGAAAATAGTTTTAAAGACCCTACAATTCAGGAAGAAGACGACAACCCAAAGTTTAAAAATGGGAAAACAGTAGAAGAGACCCTTAACAAAACAAGATATATAAACAGTGAATAATCACATGAAGACTTTCAACATTACTAGTAGTAAGAAAAATACAAACTAAAACCATAGTTAGATACTACTACACACTCACTAGAACGGTAAAAATTAAAAGATAAAACAAATGTTAGCGAGGATGTAGAGCCACTAAAACTCTAATGTATTGCTACTAGGAATTTAAATACTAAAGCCATCTTGCAAAACCGTTTGGCAGCTTCTTAAAAAGTGAAATAACATCTACCCTAGGACTCAGAAATTTCACTCCAAGTATTTACTCAAGAGAAATGAAAATAAGTGTCCACATAAAGAATTGTACAAGAATGTTCTTAGTAACTTATAATAGTCAAAAATTACAAATAATCCAAATGTCCATCAATAAGAGAATGAGTAAACTGTGGTATATTTATGCCATGCATTACTTCTCAATAATTAAATGAAAAATTCCATTGTTATCTGCAGCAACATGGATGAATCTCAGAGACTTTATAATAACCAAAATAACTAGACTCAAATAAGTACACATTTAATTATTTCCTTTACATGAAGATTAAGAGAGATGGACTACTCTATGGTGAGGGATACCAGAACACTTTCCCACCCTTTCTGTGAGAAAAAATTGTTCAGAAAAAGGCATGAGGAAACTTTGAAATGAAGGTAATATCCTAATTAATGTGTGTGTTATAGGCATGTATACATTTGTCAGAACTCAACAAACTGCACCCTTACGACTGGCATATTTTATGGCACATAAATCATTCCTAAATAAAAAGACAAATACACAGCTTTATAATTAAAACATGTAATCTTTACGTGTGTGTGAATACATATGTGGATTCTGTTTTCTATTCTATAAATGTGGGTATTTGTCCATTTGCATTTATAATTTATAAATTAAAATTTATAATTTTGTTATAACAAAAAAGTGCAAGATTTTATTTCTAAAATAACCTACAAATAATAGCAATAAAGTATTTTATATAACTTGACAAGCTAATATTAAAATTTATATTGAGGAACAAAAGGCCAAAAATTGTCATGACAATTATGAAGAAAAAACCAAATAGGGAAATAAGTTCTGACAGATGTGAATACTGACTCTAAATCTATATCAAATAAGACAATGTGATAGTGGCATAGAAATAAGCAAACAAAGCTAAGAAAAATTTAAGGAACTTAGACTCACAAGTATATGGAAATATATATAGGACAGAGGTAACATTAAAATCTACAGATAGATGCCAATAAATTGTATTGGAAACATTGTTCATATAGTAAAACAAAATTAGAGCACCATTTGACTATATATATTTTTATATATTGTTATACAATATATATTATCATATATGCATATACACGGTGAAGGATAAGACTGATACATCTGATTATATCAGATATTTTTTACTGTTTAACAAACTACCCCAAAAATTAATGGTTTATTATGCTCACAAAAACACATAATTTATGCAGAGATCAGTGGGGATGGCTTTTCCCTTTACGTCTGGTGTCCCATGACTATGGATAAAAGACCCATTTTCAATTTTGTTGTGTCTGTGGTGAGAACACAATCGACCCTCTTAGCAAATTTCAAGATTATATCCAGTGTTATTAACTATAGTCACCATGCTGCCATGCTATATATTAGATCTCCAGACCTTAATTCTGCAAAATTCTGCAAAACTAAAATTCTATACCCTTTGATCGATATCTCCCATTTCCCTATGCCCCAACTCATGGAAATCACCATTCTACTAGATTCCACATATAAGTGAGATCATGCAGTACTTCTCTTCCTGTGTCTGGCTTATTTCGTTTAACACAATGTTTCTAGGTCCACCCATGTTGTCACAAATAGCAGGATTTCCTTAAGACTGACTAATATTCCAGTGTGTATGTATGCATGTGAGCGTATATATATTCCATCATGTGTATATTACATATACATCATATATATCACCTTTTCTTTATCCATTCATCCACTGATGGGCACTTAGGTTTTTGCCATAACTTGACTATTGTGAATAACGCCACAATGAACATGGGAATTCAGACATCTCTTTGACAGTGCTAGATAAATTAATTACTTCAAACAATCAATACTTCAAACATCACATTGTATAACTCAAATATACCTAACTTTTTACTGTCAATTATGCTTCAGTAAGGCTGCAGGAAACATAAAGGACCCACTTTCAAGATGGCTTACTCACATGACTGGCAAGTTGGTGTTAGCTGTCGATTGGAGCTCAACCAGGGCTGTGGACCAGGGGCCTAGGTTCTTCACCTTTGTGAGCCTCTCTAAAGCCTGCTTGTACTTCTTCACAGAATGATGGCTGGATTCCAAGAGAAAGCATCCCAAGATAACCTGACGGAAATGAATGACATTTTTTAAATGTTTACTTATTTTTGAGAGAGAGAGAGAGCACGTGTGAGAGCACACAAGTGGGGGAGGGGCAGAGAGAGGGAGACAGAGAATCTGAAGCAGGTTCGGTGCTGTCAGTGCAGAGCCCAGTGCTGAACTCACCAACCATGAAATCATGACCTGAGCCAAAGTCGGATACTTAACCAACTGAGCCACCCAGGCATCCAGAAACGAATGACATTTTTTGAGACTTGGTTTTCAAAGTCATATAACATCACCTTTGCCAAACCTTACATCAAGGCAGTCACAAAGTCCCTCCCAATTTTAAATACAAGTGACATTGATTCCATCCCTTAACTAAGGGAATAGCAAAGTTCTAGAAGAGCATGTTAGACAAGACACACAATGTGGCTATATCTTTGGAAAATACAAGTGTTGAATCACTGTATTGCACATCTGAAACTAACAATACACTGTATATTAACTTGAATTTAAATAAACTTAAAAAATAAAAAACTTCACAGAATTAAAAGAAGCTACAGATTAGGTGAAAATTTCAACACATGCTACTGTAAAGTATTTACCTACAACACATAAAGAGCCCATATAAATATTAAAATTCAAAAACAACCAAATAGAAAAAATAGTAAAGGATACAAATAGACTTCCTTCAGAACAGGAAGCCCAAACATCAATAAAAATATGAAAATGTGTTCAACCTCAGTAACAGTAATGTGGGAAATATAAAAATGAGAAACTATTTCAAAAACATCAGATTGGCAAAACTTCTAAAGTGAGCCATGATAAGTGTTGTCAATGAAGTGAAGCAATTAGAAATCTCATTAGTATTGGTCAGAGTTTCAGCGACTAACTACTTTGAGTGCCAGGCAACATCTGGTGAAACTGATGACGTAGATGACCTATGATGCAATTTCCACTTCTAGGTTCCTCTACTAGAGAAATACTCACCTACATTCACTGGGAGACAAGTTTACAGAAGAATGTTTATTGTAATATTGTTTGTAGAGTGGTGAAAAATTAAAAATAATGCAAATTCACATTAGTAAAACAATGATAATATAAATTGTGGTGTATTATACAATGGAGTAATACAGCAGTTAAAATACATAAACTAGCTCTACGAAATATCAAAGTACATGTAAAAACATAGCAGCAAAAGCAAGTTGTAGATTGGTGTGTCAATATAATGTCACTTGTATAAAGTTCTATAACATTAAAAACAATCCTATATATTTTTATGTATATATACTTATGTTGAAAACTGAAACCACAGATGGTCATATTAAACACAAAATTCAGAACAGTAATTACTATCAGAAAAGGGGAAAAAGAAAAATGGGATTAGTTTGTGGCACCAATAGCCTTCAACTTCATGCACAATGTTTTATTTAAAATCAGAAGATGGCAATTTTTAATACTGGCTAATGTGTGTTTATAATTAGCTTTATATGTTTAAAATATATTGTAATAAAGTCCTGTGTTTGTATACCAGAGTTAGATAGAATGAACCTTATAGCTAATATGATTTAACAATTCTTTTCTACATGGGCCAAAACTCGTTTTGCAATTGCAGAAACTTGCATCCTGAAAGAAAACTAGACTTCCTCATAGCTACAGAGTGGATTATTAATACAAATGGAATAAGGACAGTCTCCTGATTCCTAGGTAAGCCCTCTTCTTCTACACCGTACTCTTCAGAAGGATTTTAAAGTGTGATATTGGGTGCATCTGCCTGACCCAGACAGGAGCGACACTGTGACAATCCGCAGAGAGTATGGAAGAGGCCAACTAGATGAACATTCATACTTGGACAGGAGGGTAGATTACAAATGTATGTATAACATTGCCTGAGACCCCACCATTAAAGAATCACTCTTTTGATTTCAGCATTGCCTTCTACAGTGAATTCTATTAGAAGAGGAAAGTATCTACAGGAGATTTGAAACTTTCAATGCTCAGAGTGAGTTGAGAATGGTCCAGAATTGGTGACTTGTAGAAGAAAAGGGATGCAGGGTGTGGAACTCTTGTATAAACATCTGACAGTGTGCTAGAGCCAGATGTTTATTTTCTCTAAGCTTAAACCATTTAGGTACCTCCCTCAAAGCCCAGAGAAAATGGCCAGCCACCCTACAATCCAGGAGACTGATCAGAATATGGACAGTAACCAGCTTACATTTCCACACAAATATTTAGAATTTTCAAGTCTTTTAAATAATTTAAGTAGCCTAATAATCATTAATTTTAATGTATTCTCCACAAATGCTTCCATGAAATGTGATTCTGTTTTCTTCTTTTTTAACTTAATGAAGCTTTTAGTCTTATTGTGAGCATCATTTATGATGGAAGATAGCCTCCTCTAGTAGGAAAAAATCTCTCTCAAAATATTAGAAGATAAAGGCATACAAACTGTTCAGATCACCCTCTGTTTTCCACCCTGGCTGGGATCCTGTCTTTCTGAAAGGCAGTACCAACTCTTACAAACATCTACTATATAATGGTCACATATTTCACAAACACGCTGCTTAACAAAACAGGAGGGTAGGAGATTTTGGCTGCAGTCCCCACTCTGACATAAATCACTAAGTGGCCTCAGAGAAGTCATGGTAGCCTCCCTAAGCCCTTCTCTTTGTCTATCAGATAGGCATCACAGTCCTGACATGTCTACACAGGGCTTTCAAAGTTTACATAAGGACAGAAAAGGGTTTTGAAATATTATTGTCTCTGATTGCAAGTATCTGGGAGATAGCAAAGGCTCTACATTAGTGTATATACATTTCACATGCAACCAGGTCAGTCAAAAAGGAAGATGAGAAAAAAGAGGGGGAGACAGAGAAATTGGAACCTGAAGGCTATTGGGATCTTTCCTCTGTGGCCAAGATACCTTCTGCAACTGTAATTTTTCCTATTTTATTCTCCACTCTTCAGCTCCCTCTACCCCTTTTACATCTGGCTCAAGACAGAGTACCATTGCTTTACAGGCAAAGACTTCTACTGTAAGTGGCCCAATTCTCCCTGCCCCCTTTGTGTATTTCTCATACTGTCTCATTCTCCCAAAAGCTCAAGGATTAAACCGTTGCACTGAACCACATTCTCTTCGCTCGCATTGTACATCACTAACCCAAGGGGAGATTCTTCACATTTAGGTGGAAACTGAACTCAAATACACTTCTTTTATTTTGAAAGCATTAAGAGAATGCTGCAGCAGTTTCATAACTACTCCCCAATCCAGTTATGTTTGAAACTGGATTATACTTTCCTGAATTTTCTTAATTTGTATTTAATATTGATACACTGTACCTTATTCCTATGCCTGCAAAAAACCTGAGACAGATAAAGAAAAACTGAGGCACCATTCATGAGGCTTCTCTGTGGGGACAAAGAACATCATTAACCTTTGCACTACATTCTCTCACTCTCCATAAACAGATCTTCACCTTACTTGTACATGGACAGTGGCTCTAATCTCCTGCCTGCCCCCCCTCCCAAGCAGCAGTGTGCATTTTTCTACATGAAAAGGTGATTTGAATTTCTGGTCAGATTCTCATGAATACTCTGCAAACTCTTCCTATGGCATTTGACCCTTATATTGAGAAGTCATGCCCTGGGCATATTTTAATCAGTTAAGGTAAATTGACAGATAATCTGATGCTTTACTTCTTGCTAAATTTATAACATCGTTTCTTTGAAATCAGTCTCTTCAGTTTAAAAAAGTCACTGTTCTTGATCTTTTGAATTCTCTTTAATACAAAATGCACACTTATCTGCAAGAAATTTCAAGATTGATGTATGGCAAAGATGAGACAGATGCTGCACTTTGTATGACATAATAATTATTTTTATCACACCACCTATATTTCACTAAGGGAATATAAGAAGCAGGAGACAATTACTACTAAACAAAGAGCTTTTCTTGTTTTCTACATGACTGAATCTTCTGGGCTTTCCATTACAGCTTCCAAATAGAAGTAAATGTCTATATGCCTGATTTTACAAGGTATTAGATTCAGGGCTGTCAAAAGGAGCCTCAACCCATGTTTGTTGACCATACACAATGTGCCAGTCACTGTGCTCAGCGGTGGTAAGGTGGTGAAAATGGTAGTTCCTGGGCTCAAGCATCTCTAATCTGGTGGGGGAATACAGTCACATAAACAACTACAATTCTATATAATAAATGCTATTAAAAAGGAAAGCAGGACGCAAATAAGGGACCCTAACTCAGACCGATCACAAGGTCAAAAAACATTAGTAGCTCTTTTGGAGGAACAGGGAAGAGATAAAGGTAACAGAATGAGACAGGAAGCTTTATAGGTTATATGAGTAAGTTAGACTTTGCCTTGAAAGCAATGCAAAGTTACTGCAGAATTTTAAAGCAGATAATGGTCCAAATTTTTTGAAGGATGTTCTTTTTTTTAATGTTTTTTGTTTTATTTTTGAGACAGAAAGAAAGCGAGGGAGGGGAAGAGAGAGAGGGGACACAGAATCCGAAGCAAGCTCCAGGCTCTGGGCTGTCAGCACAGAGCCCAATGTGGGTCTCGAACTCACAAACTGTGAGATAATGACCTGAGCCGAAGTCGTAGACACTTAACTGACAAAGCCACCCAGGTCCCCTGAAGGATGTTCTATCTGTAGTATGGGGATGGAATGAAATAAGGAGTCCAAAGACAGAAAAAAGTCAAGAGATAGTGGCAGCCCTCCCTGGGGATTGACAGTAGAGAAAGACATAAAGGAATTGATTTTGAAAAATATTTACAAGTCAAATAAATAAGATGTGGTGTTTTGCTGGATGTAGGAAGGGAGGGAGGGAGAATTTGAAGTGACACAATCATAGAAGTAGGGAAGGATAGGTTTTGAAATGCCTATGCGATATCCTCATGAAGATCCTTAATAAGTCATCAGAGCTGAAGCCCTGGAGAGGCTTTTGAATCTTGTCACTTATAGGTGGTAACTGAAATGAATGATATTGCCACTGGAGAGTGCAGGAGTATGTAGACTGAGAGAACAAGACCTTGAGAAGCATTCACTCTGAGGGGATCCAGTAAGGAAAAGGTACCTGCCAATAAAACTAAAAGGCACTGGCTAGAAGAATAAGAGGAAATAAGGGGCATGTAGTGAAGACGGGCCCCTAAGAACCTCTCACCCATAGCAATATAAAACATATTCAAAAATGAATAAATATAGCCACTCAGATATGAATGGATAGACAGTTGGGTAGCTGAAAAGAAACCTAAGAAGATCCCTGCCAGTGGTTGTGCACCATAGGTAACTGAATTTCAGAAAAGCACAATTCCCAAATATCAAAATTAATTCACTTATAATTCATAAATATTCCTGTATGCCTAATGATTCGCCCATCAGTTCTGTAAAAAAGGGAGATACACTTGGGACCAGAGAGATCTGAGTTAAAATCCTATGCCTATCAGGACAAGGGATGTGATCTTGGGAGATTCAAGTGAACTCAGACTTTCTTCATCTGCAAAATGAAAATAATACCTCCACCTCACAGGATAATTCCAAGGATTACAGATATAAAGAGCTTAGCACTGTGTTTAGTACATAGTAATGCTTATTAGCAAATGCCTGTTGAATCTGAATGAATTATTGTATTGGAATGCCTACCCTCTAAGGTCTTACAATTCTTAGACAAGAAAGGTCACTAACCTACCTAATTGCAGACTTCGCTTCTCTCCAATCTGATCTCTGATTACAGTGATCATCTACCAAAAAAAAAAAAAAAAAAAAAAAGGACTGGAGGCTAAGAATAAGGAAACAAGTCCTTCTAAAATACATTAATACATTCCAGTATTAGATCATCATCTGTTGTGGTTCTAAGTATACAAGCCCAAAGGCAATTGATAGTGAAGCTCACTATGTGAAGAGCCTGCTGCCAGACTCCAGAGAGGGGAGAAAGTCAACAACAAAAAAAAAAAGATAAAAATCTGACAGCACTAGGAACTTTGTGTCTGGTCGGAAAGACAGTGATAACTACCTAGAAAAGTGCCTTCACATCATCATGTCATATGCAAATTAGTAAAAATAGAGTAGTCGAGTTTCTTGGAAAGGAAGCACAGAAGAATGTGAACATTTATTGAATGCCATTTCACTTATTCCCTTCTCTGCAGACTCTTTAGAATCAGGTAGCCCAGAGTTCCAATCTAAGTTTGGCCACTCTCCATGGTCTCGGGCATATTACTTACTATTTCTAAGCTTTGTTTTCCTCAACTATAAAATGAAGGTAAAACTACATTACATAGCTTACATATAATACCACCTACTAAATTCTAAGCATAACACTTAGACATATTATGTACTCCAATTATTTGTCAGTAGTTCATTAACAGAAATAATAGCAGTTGTATGGATACAGCAGTTGTGCCTTTTTGATCGGATTCATCTTGCCCTCAACCCCCGTCCATGTTCTCCATCTCCTACGGCACTCCTCACAGCAAAACCCACATGGCTCCTACCAGGCCAACTGGCTGTGTCCTACACTAGAGGCAGAGACCTTTTCTTCTCTGAAAGAGAATCGTCAAAGTCCAATGCTACTAGAAGTAGCACCAGCACAGCAGACAACCTCAATTCTGTTACCTGGGAATCCAGTACCTTATACACGTCACTAAACTGTGAGTTTGTTGCCACATGTACACAGAAGGAACAACACACTTGTGGTGAAAGAATGTTTTGATGATTACATGACAGTATTTATGTAAAGGTGGCTTGAAAATTGCAAAGTATTATACAAATGAGGAAATCGTTATTAGTATTACCCAGGTGCAGATTGGTTGCTCTTTTTAGTTTTTATCCACTATCTCTATTGGAAAACCCAACAAATCACACCAATACTTAAAGCACAAAAGATGTCTTCTTTGAGCACTTAGTACAGACAAGGGTTACCAAATTTTCCTATGTATCACTTACAGTTTAAAGTGCTTTTTACCTTTTGTTTTACCTTGTTTTTTAACTTTTTATTTTGAAATGACGGAAACACAAGAAGTTGCAAAAATCATACAGAGAGGAGGTCCCCCTACCAACCACCCAGCTCCCCATAGGGCTAACATCTTATATAACTACAGTACATTATTAAAACCAGGAAATGGAGATTAAAGTTTAAAAAAAGATTATAAAACAAGAAGAAGAAAACATCTTAGATTGGATAAAATCAAAATCCTGGAAATCATGAAAGAAAAAAATCAAGAAATTTAACTATACATATTTTTAAATTCAACTTGGAAAAAATAAAATAGGACAAATATCAAACTGAAACATATACAATGAAGTCTAATTTCTATAAAATACAAAAGAAGATTTCCTCCAAAGTCTACTTATAAAATAACCAAACCTCCAACAGAAAAATGGGCAAGTGGGACTTGTGCAAGGTGGCAGCATTGGAAGATCTTAAATTCACCTCCTCCCACAGATGCACCAAATCTACAGTTACATATGAATCATTTTCCCCGAGGAAGATCTGAAAACTACATGAACTGCTTCTCTACCACAAAGGATAAAAATATCACATTGACATGCACAAGAGTGGCAGAGATACAGTCTCAGCAAAAACCTCACACCCAGAAGTGTGACCTACAGTAGGAAAGGATCTCACCAGTGCCACATTCCCTTGGAGGAGCAAAGGGTTGGTTCCTCACATAAGGGATCTACATTAGAGATACAAGCCTCCAAAATAGTCTGATTTTTAGAAAACCAAAAGGGCTTATGTACAAGAAACCCAAAGTGCCACATGAAACTAAGATTCCCCTTTTATAAGGCTTAACTATGGTTTTGTTCACCCTAAGACCCAGCAAAAAAACAAAACAAAACAACAACAAAAAAAAAACATAGCAATTTGAAAAGTTCCTAGGCTATACATGGAGATTCATTTGCTAATATAAAAGCATCTGCTGGAGGGAAAGGGGCAGGTGAACCTCTCCCCAGAGACAGAGGCAATGGCAGATGCCATTTTTCCACTCCCCACCTATCCTGCTAGCACAGGTAGGCATGTTCAGATGCAGCACCCTCCTGTCACCTTATTAAGACAGCTAAGGCCAAGCAGAGGCCCAACTATCCCACTGCCTTTCTGAAGCAGGCAAACATGCCCCACCCCCTACTTTCACCAGCTGCCTAGCTACAACCAGCAGGCATAATACACATAGAAGACACCTCTTGATTGCCTGGCTCTGGTGGCCATGGGGGGTGAAGTTCCTGAACTCCATGTGAATGTAACAACCAATGACAGTTCTTGGCAGGCCACTATCCCAGGGTACTGTGAACACAGCATACTGAAACACAAATCCAGTCTTTCTATGAAAGATAATTATTTACTTAACCTAAAGCTTTAGCCTGAGGGACGGGCTCAGGTTTGTCCCACATCTAAAGGCTAAAGGAGGTACTCCTAGGAAACATAAGCAGAGACACCATCCTTGCATACCCCCTTGGCCTCACCACAGTTTGATTACATCTCCCAAAAAGGAGCTCATATACTTATCTGCAGCCCCAATTTTTGCATCTATCGCCCAGCGGATACCTCCAAATCTCCTGGTCTGGAAACCAACAGAGATTATTATTGCACAGAACTGTATACATTTTCATACTCTTAAAGCTGCTACTTGGAGGACTGGCTTCCAATCAGCCTGAAACTAAGTACCAAATGAAATCCCTCCCCTTGGATCACTGACAGGTCTTGGCACACCCTCAACAACAGGGACATATTAAAAATAAATCAGTCAATTTAGATAATCACAAAAGTTAAAGAGACATCCAAAAGCTAGGGCAAACTTGAGTAAGAAAAGTCATCACCTACACAAGGCCACTCCACTCCTTCAAGACTATGAGAGATAATATACAGAAATAAACACACAGAGTCAAGTACAATGAGAGACAGAGAAATACATTCTAAATTAACAAAACAAAACCTCAGAAAAAGACCTTAGTTGTTCTAAGTAATCTAGCTGATAAAGAATTCCAAGTAGTGGTCACAGAGATGCTCACTGAACTCAGAAGAATAGATGAACACAATGAGAATTTCCATAATGGGATAGAAAATATAAGAAAAGTACCAAAGAGAAGACACAGAGCTAGCATAGTAACTGAGCTGAAAAAATATATTTAAGGTGTTCAACAATAGATTGGATGAAGCAGAAGAACAGATGAGTGAATTGTAAGACAAAGCAATGGAACTCACCCAGATAGAGCAGCAAAAAGAAAAAAAAATTAAGATGAGCACTGAGAAATGTATAGAACTGTTGAATCATTATATTATACACTTGATACTAATATAACATGGTATGTTAATTATACTTAAAAATATTTAATTTTTAAAAAATGATAACTTAAGAGACCTTTGGGACAACATTAAGTGGAATGACATTCACATTATAGAGATTCCAGAAGGAGAAGAGAGATAGAAAGGGGCGGTTTTAAAGAAAACTTTAAAAAAATAATGACTGAAAAATTCCTATTAGGGAAGGAAACTGATATTCAGGTCCAGGAATCCCAAAGAGTTCCAAAGAAGATGAACCTAAATAAATCCACATTATAATTCAAATGTCAAAAATTAAAGAGAGAAACTTAAAGGCAGCAGAGAAAACCAAATTTTGCATACAAAGGAAACCCCAATAAGGCTATCAGCAAATTTCTCAGCAGAAACTGCAGGTCAGAAGGGAGTGGCATGACATATTCAAAGTGCTGTAAAGGATAAAACTACCAACCAAGAGTACTCTACCAAACAAAATTTTCATTCAGAACTGAAAGAGGAATAAAGCGTTTTCCAAACAAAAGCTAAAAGAGTTCATCACTAATAAACTCGACTTACAAGAAATATTAAAAGGACTTCTTTAAGCTGAAAAAAAAATGGCACTAATTAATAAGAAAACAGAGAAAAGTAAAAATCGCACTGGAAAAGTATATAGTAAAGGTAGTAGATTACAAAGGTTAAAAGACAAAAGTAGTAAATTTAACTAAAATTATAAAACCTTGTTAAGGAATCCAAAAATAAAAAGATGTAAAATGTGACATCAGGGGTGCCTGGGTGGCTCAGTCAGTTAAGCGTCCAACTTCGGCTCAGGTCATGATCTCACAGTTCATGAGTTCGAGCCCCGCATCGGGCTCTGTGCTGACAGCTCAGAGCCTGGAACCTGTTTCAGATTCTGTGTGTGTCTCTCTCTCTCTCTGACCCTCCCCCATTCATGCTCTGTCTCTCTCTGTCTCAAAAGTAAAAAAAAAAAAAAAAAAAAATTAAAAAAAAGTGACATCAAAAACATAAGACATGGGGGCCGCTGGGTGGCTCAGTCAGTTAAGCATCCAACTCTTGGTTTCAGCTCAGGTCACAGTCTCATGGTACATGAGTTCTAGCCCCACGTTGGACTCTACACTGACATCACAGAACCTGCTTGGGATTACCTCCCTCTCTCTCTCTGCCCCTTCCCCATTCTCTTTCTCTCTCTCTCTTCCTCTCCCTCTCTCAAAATAAATAAATAAATAAATAAATAAATAAATAAATAAATGCTAAAAAAAAAAAAAAGACAAGACATAGAGGAATATAAAAATGTAGTTTTGGAATCTGCTGAAATTTAAATTGCTATCTCCTTAACATAGACTGTTAAATACACAGGATGATAATATGTGAACCTTATGGTAACCATAAAGCAAAAACTTACAGTAAATACACAAAAGCAAATAAAGAATTCTAAATATAACACTAAAAGTCATTAAACCACAAGGTAGGAAAGAAAAAGGAAGGATCAAAAAAGGAACTACAAAACAACCAGTAAACAATTAACACAATGGCAATAAGCACATCCTATCAATGATTACTTTAAATGTAATAGGGTTAAATTCTTCAATCAAAACACACAGACTGGTTGAATGGACCAAAAAAAAAAAAAAGACATATCTATATACTGCCTACAAAAGATTCACTTCAGAAGTAAGAACACATATAGAGTGAAAGTGAAAGAATGGAAAAAGATATTCCCTGCAAGTGGAAACAAAAAGGAAACCGATGTGCCTACTCACATCAGACAAAACAGACTTTAAATGAAGACTATAATAAAAGACAAAGAAGGAAGTATGTAATAAAGGGGTCATTCCACCAAGAAGATAAAACATTTATAAGTCTACATGTACCCAACATAGGAGGGCTAAAATATATAAAGCAAAAAATATTAAAAACCTGAAAGGAGTTGACAGCAATACAATAGTAGTAGGGGGCTTTAACACCCCATTTATATCAATGGATAGACTACAAAAACATAAAATCAATTAAAAATTTCAGCTTTACATCCATTTTGAATTTATTTTTGTGTATGGCACTGGGTGAGCACTGGGTGTTTTATGTAAGTGATGAATCACTAAATTCTACTCCTGAAACTGATAGTATTCTATATATTAACCAACTAGAATTTAAACAAAAATTTGAAACAAACAAGACCAGACGGACAAATTAGACCAGATGGACTTAATAGATATATACAGAACATTCCAACCAAAGTCAGAAAAACACATTCTTCTCAAGTGTTCACAAAACACTTTCCAGGCCAGATCACAAGTTAAGCTGCAAAAGAAGTCTCAATAAATTCAACAATACTGAAATCTTAATCATCCCTTCAAACCACACTGCTATAAAACTAGAAACCAATTACAAGCAGAAAACTAGAAAAACTACAAATAGGAAATTAAACAGTATGTTACTGAACAAGTACTGGATCATATAATAAATCAAAGAAAAAATAAAATATCTAGAGACAAATGAAAACAGAAATATGACATACTAAAATATAAGAGATGCAGCAAAAGTGACTCTAAGATAGAAGGTTCATAGACATACAGGCCTGCTTCAAGAAACAAAAGAAATCCCAAACAATTTAATTTTACACCTAGAGGAACTAGAAAAAATTGAAAACTCAGTAAAAGGAAGGGAATAATAAAAATCAGAGCAAAAATAAACGACATAGAAACTAAAAAGACAATAGAACAGAGCAACGGAACTAAAAACTGGTTCTTTGAAAATATAAACAAATTGATATTTAACCTAAACTCACCAAGAAAAACAGGGAGGGCTAAAATAGAAAGATAAGAAATGAAAGAAGAAATGTTACAATAAGTACTACAGAATACAGAGAACTGTAAGATACTACCATGAACAATTACACACCAACAAATTGTACAACCTAGAAGTGTATAAGAACTTACATTCTTCTAAGACTTATTCATGAAAAAAAACAAAATCTGAATGGACAGATTACTAGTAAAGAGACTGAATCAGTAATCAAAAATCTCCCAACAAATCTCCAGGACGAGATGGCTTTACTGATGAATTCTACCAAACAATCAAACATTTAATACTTATCCTTCTCAAACTCTTTAAAAAAACTAAAGAGGAGACAATGCTTCCAAATTCATTTTATAAGGCCAGCAATACCCTGATACCAAAACCAGACAAGCACACCACAAAAATAAAAGAAAATTACAGGCCAATATTTTTTATGAACACAGATGCGAAAATCCTTAAGAAAATCTTATCAAACTGAATTCATTAATACATTGAAAGGGTCATACACCATGATCAAGTGGGATTTATTCCAGGGATGCAAGACTGCAAATCAATCAATATGATAGAACACATTGATGAAATAAAAGATAAAATTGTGGTCATGTCAATAGATGCAAAAAAGGCATTTGAAAAAAATTCAACATCCATTTATGATAAAAATTCTCAACAAAGTAGGTAAAAAAGGAATGAATATACCTCAACATAATAAAGGCAATACATGACAAACTCACAGATAATATCATACTCGTTAGTGAAAAGCTACAAGCTTTTCCTCTAAGATCAGGAACAAAACAAGGATGCCCACTTTCACTACATATATTCAACATAGTGCTGTAAGTCCTAGCCAAAGCAATTAGGCATAAAAAAAGAAATCATAAAAATTAAAAAGGAAAAGGTGAAACTCATTATTTACAGACAACATGATACTGTAGATAGAGAACCCTAAAGACTCCATCAAAAAACTGTTAATGGGGCACCTGGGTGTCTCAGTCGGTTAAGCGTCCGACTTCAGCTCAGGTCATGATCTCATGGTTTGTGAGTTTGAGCCCCGCGTCAGGCTCTGTGCGACAGCTCAGAGCCTGGAGCCTGCTTCTGATTCTGTCTCCCTCTCTCTCTGCCCCTCCCCCACTCATGCTGTGTCTCTGTCTCAGAAATAAACATAAAAAAACTTTTGGGGGGCGCCTGGGTGGCTCAGTCGGTTAAGCGTCCGACTTCGGCTCGGGTCATGATCTCACGGTTCGTGGGTTCAAGCCCCGCATCGGGCTCTGTGCTGACAGCTCAGAGCCTGGAGCCTGTTTCAGATTCTGTGTCTCCCTCTCTCTCTGCCCCTCCCCCACTCGCACTCTGTCTCTGTCTCAAAAATAAACAAACATTAAAAAAATGTAAATATATAAATGTAAATAAATAAATGTAAAAAAACTTAAATGAATTCAATAAAGGTACAATATGCAAAATTAATACACAAAAATTAGTTGCATTTCTATACACTAGAAACAGACTATCAAAGAGAAATCAATAAAACAATTCCATTCTAATTGCATCAAAGAGAATAAATTACGTGGGAATAAATTTAACCAAGGATGTGGAAGACCTTTACACTAAAAACTGTAAGACACTGATGAAAGAAAATAAAGATGAAACAAACAGATGGATATTCTGAGCTTATGGAAGAATATTATTAAAATGTCCATATTGCCCAAAGCAATCTACAGACTAAATGCAATCTCTAACAAAATCCCAATGATCTTCTTCACAGAACTAAAACAAAATATCCTAAAATTTGTTTGAAACCAAAAGACCCAAAATAGCCAAAACAATCTTCAGACAGAAAAAAGCCAGAGGTATCATGCTCCCTGATTTCAAACTATACTATGAAGCTATAGTAATTAAAACAGTTTGGTACTGTCATAAAAAAGACACACAGATCAATGGAACAGAACAGAAAGCCTGGAAATAAACCCCTGAATTTATGGCCAAATAGTTTATGACAAAGGAGACAAGAATATACAATGGGGAATGGACAATTTATTAAACAAATGGTGTCAGGAAAATTTGACAGCCACATGCTCAAAATGAAACTGGCCTGCTACCTTACACCAACACAAAAAATAATTCAAAACTAACCAATTAAGGACATGAGCATAAGACCTGAAACCAAACTCTCCTAAAAGAAAGTATAGATAGTAAGCTCCATGACATTGGTCTTAGTGATGCTTTTTTTTGGGTTAGATTGCAAAGGTAAGAGAAATGAAAGCAAAAATAAACAAATGCATGACATCAAACTAAAATGCTTGTGAACACTTAAGGAAAACCATCTACACAATGAAAAGACATCTACTGAATGGGAGAAAATACTTGCAAATCACATATCTGATAAGAGGTTAACATCCAAAATATACAAAGAACTCATACAACTCAATAACAACAAAACTAATTTAAAAATTGGCAGAAGATCTGAATAGACATTTTTTTTTTACGAGAAGACATACAGATGGCCAACAGGTACATGAAAAGGTGTTCAACTCTAATCAGCATGGAGATGCAAATCAAAACCACAATGAGATATCACCTTATATATGTCAGAATGCCTATTACCAAAAAGATAAGAAATAACGAGTGTTGGTGAGGATGTAGAGATAAGGGAACTCTTGTGCTCTGTGGGTAGGAATGAAAACTGGTGCAGCCACTATGGAAAAGAGTATGGAGATTCCTTAAAAAATTAAAAATAGAACTACCATATGATCTAGCAATTCCATTACTGGATATTTATCCAAATAAAAGGAAAACACTAATTCAAAAACATGCACCCCTGTGTTCACTGAAGTATTATTTACAATAACCTAGAAACAACCTAAGTGTCCATTGATGGATAAATGAATAAATAAGATGTGGGGTATGTGTATACATACAATAAAAAGAATCAACTCTTGCCATCTGCAACAACATGGATAGACCTTGAAGGTATTACATTAAGTGAAGTTAAGTCAGACAGAGAAAGACAAATACTGCCTGATTTACATAGTGAATCTAAAAAACAAAAACAAAATGCAGACTTATAGATATACAGAAAATAGATTGGCAGCTGTCAGGGGAGGCTTGGGGTCTGGAGTGAAATGAGTGAAGGGGATCAAGAAGTACAAGATTCCCATTATAAAACAAATAAGTCATGGGGATAAAATATACATCATGGGGAATACAGTCAGTAACACTGTATTAACCTTGTATGGTGACAGATGGTAACTAGACTTTATTGTGGTGATCATTTCACAATGTATACAAGTGTCAAATCACTATGTTGTACACCTGAAACTAATATGACGTTGCATGTCAATTGTAGCTCAAAAAAGAAGAAGAAAATGGGTAAGTGTATAAAATACTTTATAGAAAAAAATCAGAAATCAACACTTAAAAAAGACACTTAACGGAAGTTATAATTAAATAAATTATAATTAAAATAAGAAATTTTTTAATAAATTATTTTGACAAAGATCAAAACTTGATAGGAAATGAGTTTTGCAAGTTCAAGGGGAAAAGATACTCTCACACCCTGGTAGCAGGAAAGAAAATTTGTTCAGCCTCTTTGGAGGGCAACTTGGCAACACATATTCTAATGTAAAAATCCCATACTCTTTGATGCAGCATTTCTGCATGATTTTTGGGTTACTGGTGGATATGTACTAAGGTATGTGGTATTCATTGCAGCATTAGTATAAAAACTTATAATGAGTAGACTCATAAATTATGGTTACATCCATAGAAAATAATGCTGTAGAACTATTAAAAATGACAATATTTCATTCTTTTTTATAGCTGAGTATTATTCCGTTGTACATATACACCACATCTTCTTTATCCTGGATTCATATGAATATAAAAGTGATTCCAAAAATACAGTGTTCCGTGCTTGAAGTTCAGAAAGTGTATGGTATGTCCAGTGTGAGCTTCTTTTAAAAGTAATTCATATGGGGTGCGTGGGTGGTTCCATCAGCTGAGCATCCGACCCTTGATTTCAGTTCAAGTCATGATCTTACAGTTCGTAGGTTCAAGCCCCACATTGGGCTCTGTACTGACAGTGTAGAGTCTGTTCAGGATTTTTGCTCTCCATCTCTCTCCACCCCTCCCCTCCTCTCTCTCAAAATAGATAAACATTTCAAGTTTAAAAAAAAAAAAACACAATAATTCACTTATAGTACATCTGTAAATAAAATAGTTCTGTAAGATATACAAAGAACAGGGGTGCCTGGGTGGCTCAGTCGGTTAAGCGTCCGACTTCGGCTCAGGTCATGATCTCGCGGTCCGTGGGTTCGAGGCCCACGTCAGGCTCTGTGCTGACAGCTCAGAGCCTGGAGCCTGTTTCAGATTGTGTCTCCCTCTTTCTCTGACCCTCCCCTGTTCATGCTGTCTCAAAAATAAATGTTAAAAAAAAATTTTTTTTAAAGATATACAAAGAACAGTGGTGATACTTATAACTTGAAAAACCAATTTTTTAAAACAGATTGTTTCACAGGTATGTCCAAAAGTTGGCCCTCAAATTCTACATTCAAGATTTCCATATTTCCCAGAAAAATTGATATTTAATATATACATATGTACATGCATACATAAATGGCACTTAAGCAACTGGAACCATCTCCCCAGCCTTCTTTCCAAAATATGAGGGGGGAAAGTGCTAATTTTTTTCATTAGTAACAATTAGTAATAATTTACATCTATATAGCAATTTACCATTTATATAACACTCTAGTACTTTAAAATTAATTTTCACAACATGCTACAAAATGAGCATTTTGATCTGCATTTCCATATTGATAAACCAAGATTCAGAAAGTTTAAGTAACTTGTTCAGACATATGCAGCAGTAAATGGTGTACTTGAGCATGAACAAGATAGGTCTTAACTTCAAATTCCATGCTCTTTCTTTGACACTTTCATTGTATATCTTCCTGTTCCACTTTAATTTTTTACTATTGTACCTATTAATTTTTCAATTTTGAAAAATACACTAGTAAAATTAAGCAGTTTTTAAAAGTAAGTAGGTAGTAAGAACAGAAGAAATCATTCTATGTAGGCATCAGAAAATGCTAGCTCTAGGAAAACATCTCTTAATTAAGAATGAGTGGACAAAATATAACCACACAAAGTACACAGAAAAATGTTGTAACTTAAAAGAAGAATGCTGTAATATTCAAGAAGCAAGGAAATGGTATATTTTGTAAAAGAGTTACTGGAGGGAAAAAGTAAATGAGTAAGTATAAGGAAGCCACAGAGATCTAAGAAGAGTGATGGTCCCAGATCACATGATCTCAGTAGATGGGCAGCAGCCTGAGATGGTTGCCAAGGTTTGACTGCATGATGTGCCATTTCAAGCCACGCAGAAATCAGCCATGATGGATTCTCGATTGCCTGGGACAGTGCTCAGGAGCCTCATAGATACCATGGGGAGATGGGGCTAAGATCTAACATTCTACAGGTTTCTCATTTGGGTGGTGTGAACATCTTCAAAAAGTACTACTCTACAACATCCCTAATAAGTCAGGAATGTCTCTAAGTTCTCTGGGTCCTACCAACTTTGTGGAGTTTGCTAATTCAACAAAAACATTTCATAACTAACAAATGAGAATATTTTCCCATGTGCTTTCCCCTTGTAGTTATTAAATTATAAAGCTGGTAGAGATAGAAAAAAACTTTATATGGGAATGCAAGCTGGTGCAGCCACTCTGGAAAACAGTATGGAGGTTCCTCAAAAAACTAAAAATACAACCCAGCAACTGCACTAGGTATTTATCCAAGGGATACAGGCATGCTGTTTTGAAGGGACACATGCACCCCCATGTTTATAGCAGCACTATCTACAATAGCCAAAGTATGAAAAGAGCCCAAATGTCCATTTATGGATGAATGGATAAAGAAGATATGGTGTGTGTGTTGTGTGTGTGTGTGTGTGTGTGTGTGTATATACGCATATGCAATGGAGTATTACTCAGCAATCAAAAAGAATGAAATCTTGCCATTTGCAACTACATGGATGAAACTGGAGGGTATTATGCTAAGCAAAATTATAGAAAGACAAAAATCCTATGACTTCACTCATATGAAGACTTTAAGAGACAAAACAGATGAACATAAGGGAAGGGAAACAAAAATAATATAAAAACAGGGAGGGAGACAAAACAGAAGAGACTCATAAATATGGAGAACAAACTGAGGGTTGCTGGAGGGGGTGTAGGAGGGGGGATGGGCTAAATGGGTAAGGGGCACTAAGGAATCTACTCCTGAGATCATTGTTGCACTATATGCTAACTAATTTGGATGTAAATTTAAAAAAATAAAAAAATAAATGATATTTCATCAACTTAAAAAAAAGAAAAAACTTTAAAATTATGATTTTTTTTTTAATATTTGGGATGCTTAGAGGGGTTTCCTCCCCCAAATCATTATGGAAGCTACACCATTGTTTCTCATGTGAATGTGTTAGTTTTTTTCACTATAGAGCAAGTAATTTTTTTAATATAATTTATTGCCAAGTTGGCTAACATACAGTGTACATAGTGTGCTCTTGGTTTTGGGGGTAGATTCCCACGATTTATTGCTTACATACAACACCCAGTGCTCATCCCAATAAGTGCCCACCTCAATGCTCATCACCCATTTTCCCTGTCCTCTGCTCCCCCATCAATCCTCAGTTTGTTCTCTGTATTTAAGAGTCTCTTATGGTTTGCCTCCCTCCCTCTCTGTTTGTAACTATTTTTCACCTTCCCTTCCCCCATGGTCTTCTGTTAAGTTTCTCAAGTTCCACATATGAGTGAAAACATATTATATATTTACTTATTTCACTTAGCATAATACTCTCCAGTCGATTCCACATTGCTGCAAATGGGAGGATTTCATTCTTTCTCATGGCCAAGTAGTATTCCATTGTGTATATAAACCACATCTTTATCCATTCATCCATTGTTAGACATTTAGGCTCTTTCCAAAATTTGGCTATTGTTGAAAGTGCTGCTATAAACATCGG
Source organism: Panthera pardus (assembly GCF_024362965.1). NCBI lineage: Eukaryota > Metazoa > Chordata > Mammalia > Carnivora > Felidae > Panthera > Panthera pardus. Next base: position 24,683,887 of record NW_026526832.1, read on the forward strand.
GGTACATGTACCCCTATGAATCAGCACTCCTGTATCCTTTGGATAAATTCCTAGTAGTGCTATTGCTGGGTTATGGGGTAGTTCTATTTTTAATTTTTTGAGGAACCTCCACAGTGTTTTCCAGAGTGGCTGCACCAGTTTCCATTACCACCAACAGTGCAAGAGGGTTCCCATTTCTCCACATCCTCACCAGCATCTGTTGTTTCCTGACTTGTTAATTTTATCCACTCTGACTGGTGTGAGGTGATATCCCAGTGTGGTTTTGATTTGTATTTCCCTGATGATGAGTGATGTGGAGCATCTTTTGTCTACTGGCCAACCAGATGTCTTCTTTGGAAAAGTGTCTATTCATGTCTTCACTGGATTATTTGTTTTTTGGGTTTTGAGTTTGATAACTTCTTTATAGATTTTGGATACTAACCCTTTATCTGATATGTCATTTGCAAATATCTTTTCCCATTCCATCAGTTGCCTTTTAGTTTTGTTGATTGTTTCCTTTGCAGTGCAAAAGCCATTTATCTTGATGATAGTTCATTTTTGCTTTTAATTCCCTTGCCATTGGTTATGTGACTAGCAATAAATTTCTGAAGCTGAGGTCAAAGAAGTTGTTGCCTGTTTTCTCCTCTAGGGTTTTGATGGCTTCCTGTCTCACATTTAGTTCTTTCATCCGTTTTGTGTATGGTATAAGAAAGTGGTCTAGTTTCATTCTTCTGCATGTTGCTGTCCAGTTCTCCCAGCACCATTTGCTAAAAAGATTATCTTTTTTCCATTGGATACTCTTTTATGCTTTGTCAAAGATTGGTTGTCCATACATTTGTGGGTCTAATTCTGGGTTCTCTATTCCATTGGTCTATGTGTCTGTTTTTGTACCAATACCATACTGATGATTACAGCTTTGTAGTAGAGGCTAAAGTCTGGGATTGTGATGCCTCCTGCTTTGGTTTTCTTTTTCAACTTTACTTTGGCTATTCGGGGTCTTTTGTGGATCCATATACATTTTAGGATTGTTTGTTCTAGCTCTGAGAAGAATGCCAGTGCAATTTTTATTGGGATTGCATTGCATGTGTAGATTTATTTGGGTAGTATTGATATTTTAACAATATTTGTTCTTGCAATCCATGAGCATGGAATGTTTTTCCATTTCCTTGTCTTCTTCAATTTATTTCATCAGCCTTATATAGTTTTTAGCATACACGTATTTTATATCTTTTGTTGGGTTTATTCCTAGGTATTTTATGGTTCTTGGAGCAACTGTAAATGGGATCAATTTCTTGATTTCTCTTTCTGTTGCTTCATTATTGGTGTATAGAAATGCAACCAATTTCTGTACATTAATTTTGTATTCTGTGACTTTGCTGAAGTAGTGTATCAGTTCTAGCAGCTTTTTGGTGGAGTCTTTTGGGTTTTCCATGTAGAGTTACCATGTCATACGTGAAAAGTGAAAGTTTGACTTCTTTACCAACTTGGATGCCTTTTATTTCATTTTGTTGTCTGATTGCTGAGGATAGGAGGCTAACATAACACCACTATGTTAAACAACAGTGGTGAGAGTGGACATCCCTGTCGTGTTCCTGATCTCAGGAGGAAAGCTCTCAGTTTTTCCCCATTGAAGATGATATTAGCTATGGGCTTTTCATTTTTTTATTCTTTTAGTTAACACAAAATAGAAGCCAACATCAGTCTTGTTTCAATTGTCATAGAGATAATTTAAATATATATATTTATGACCTGCTCAATTTCATTCACATATCTTGTTTCATCTAAAGTCATCAAAGTGATTACCTTTTAAAATTAGCAATTTTTAATGTATGTATAGAAAAAATATTTCCTGCTTTTAGGCTGATTCATTCTAAATTAAGAAGTATGAAATCACCTTTATTTTCCTTTCTATAAATAAATCCCCTAAAAATGTGAAGACTATTAGACATATGTTCTAATTTTCTTTTCCCGCCTAATCTGCAATTTCTTAGACCAATCTCTTTAAGCTGTTTAGCCTTCTTCTTTTAACCAATACTACAGAGCAAACCATGTAAAAAGCAATTGAGAATTAACTTGAGATTATCAGGCTAATTCAGCTATCACAGTGTGCAATGCTTTGTGAGAAGAATATCACTGCTGGAGAATAAATGTGAGCACATTTTCTAAGATTTCATCAGGTATCTACATCTAAATTCATGGGCCAGGTTTTTGTTTGGTGTTTGCCTGAGCTTCTTAAGGCTTTTGTCCCATTGAGGAGCAATCCTGTCTAATTACTATACAAGATTTGTCCAACACCTAAGAATACATAGTTTCCTTCTTTATTAGCTTCTCCCAGCAAAACAGAACCATGACACAGAATCTGAACTCAACCCAATTAGGAAACTTTTAAGTTGGAATAAAAGGAAGAAGCTCCATGCATACCTTACAAAACCTGCATTCCAGAAATAGATCTGAAACACCCAGGTGGGCCAGAGCCAGCAAGTTCACTTTCCTGTTACCAAGTCATCACTAATAGGAGAAAGGATGCCTCTGCAAATACCTAGGATATTTCCTTAACTGCCAAGAAAAAAATCACAGTTCCCTCAAGGAAGCCAACCCTTCCAATCTCAGAGGTTTAATGGGTACTCCTAATCTTCTCCCTGGCACAACACGTATAAGGAAGCAAGTCAGCAACTCACTAACCTAGTTCTATTTAATGAACTATTGGTCTTTGTGTTTCCTCTTTAGTACTCTTACATTCTACTTTCAATACAGAAGCCACAGTAAACCTTTAAAAATATGTTAGATCATATCTGTCTTCTCTCAAAGCCCTGTCTTGGCTTCCCATTTCATGCCAAGCAACAATGGCTTATAAGGCCTTTATGATCTGCCCACCCCCCATGATCTCTGACATCTCCTCCTCTCCCCTCACCAACTGCTCCAAGAACACTGGCCTCCTTGCTGTTCTTCAAATAGAAGAGGCCACTTAGAAGCCCATTCAAAGCTTTTATACTTGCTGATCCCTCTATATGGAAGACTGTTCTTCCTCTAGACACTCATGGCTAACTTATAGACATCTTTCAGGTGTTTTGCTCAAATATGACCTTCTCAATGAGTGCCCCCCCACACACACACACACAATCCCCCTTCCTGCCTTATTTCTCCTCAGATCATTTATTATCTTCCAACATAGTAAACATTTTTATTGTCTACCTTCCATTATTATAATATAAGCTCAATTACAACAGATTTTTGTCTGTCTATATACTTTTATATCTTCATTCTCTAACTCATAATAGTACTCGTAAATGTTCATTAAAAGAACACTCAAAAAAATTAGTGTGCGCAATAGTCTTAACACTGTGTAGACTATGTGATTTTAGCACCAAAACAACCACTGACAGTCTTTGTACCAGTGACAGAATTTAAGATTAGGGGCCTCCTCTGAAAATCAAGATTCTTTATCTGTAACTTCACAAGAATTCAAATCACTATTTTTTTTTATTCATTCTACTTGCATACCCGACACCCTAGGCTGCAGCCACTATCAATTAGTTTTTGTGGTTGCATTTTGTTGTTTTTCTTAAAAAAAAAAAAAAAAAGACTATTTGACACTGATTATTCTATTCTATACTTTGAATTCAGATTAGCTCCACCGTCCTCCATTAATTCCTAAACACAAATTGCCAAACCTGGATCCACTGACTTTCCAAGTGTTAAAAAAAAGATGCAGCCATTAGACCTAAAAATAAAATCAAGCCCATTTCTCATTCTGCTACTATTTGAGAAAACCTTGAGTTCCCTAATTTAAGACACATTTAACAACAAAACAAGTTGTTCTTAATTTCCATACTATGTTTGTTGAAAGCTATCGGTTAGACATTTTGTTTCCTAGTTTCTCCTTTGAATTTATTCATTATTAAAACAAGTAGAAATTTTTAAAAATCGATCATAATGTAAGGGTGCCTCATCTTCCCCTCAAAATCTCTGCAACAAAGACAATACTAATTTCTTCCACTCCCTCCCTATAAAGTATTGTTTTCTTGAGAAAAATCCCATCTTAGACGTAACAGAAAGCAATCCTGAGATACACTGTAGTTCAATCCCTAACAATCATATAAGTACACACTAAGTACATATGCTACTGTTTATTTACAATGATTATAATTGTATGATATGTTAGGGCATTTAACAGAAGGAAATCTGAGCTTTCAGAGAGATGAAGCTGCTCATGGTTGTGTAACTACCAGGATCCAATTCTATACCTGCAGACATGGCAATGTTCTTCCCACTTCACTGTGCCGCTTCCACACGAGTGCCAAGTCCACTCCTGACATAACCTCCTTAACTGAAACTTATGGCCTCATAATCCCTCATGTTATTAAGAAATGAATCATTTGTACTTGAAAACATTTACCAACCCTTAGTGAACACATTACATAACACTCTTCACATTTAATTATTTACTAAGCAGCTAAATTACTATTTTAATCCAATGTAAAAACAAGTCTGAAGTTGTTAGTCTAAATGAGAAATCACTATATCCATGTTAGTGACTCCCACTCCTCAAAAATTAATACTCCATTCATATCGTAGTTTATAGCATGGTGTTTACCAGAACTCAGTTTAAATTTATCATATAACCTGGAAGGCATAGATACTTATGGAATTTAAATCAGGCCTTTTACAACAGAAAAGTAAACCACATTTTACAATATTAGAATTCAATGAGCAGCAAACCTACTCCAACTCTTTCTACTGTAGCCTTCTAAATTTACCTCCACACGAGATAAATCATTAAGATTCAAAAGTAGTCAGATAGTCCTAAATTTAAATGAAACAACATTAGAGCCCAGGAAAAATTATAAAGATTTACTTCTAAGTTAACACCAAAAAGTTACATCAGATAGCAGCACTTTCAATCATTTTTCATTTACTTGTCAAAATGCACCAAAAAAAAGAAAATCTCAGAATGAGAAAGGAAGTTGCAAGAGCACTGGAAGTTGGTAATGTTGGTAAATAATCTTTCAGGTAAAAAAAAAAAAAAAAAAAAAAAAGTATTTAATTCCAGGAAATATAGGTGGGATCCTAAGTCAAATCTAAAGGGCCAAACTAATGGTAGATTTCACCGAAGCCATTTCTTATATCAACTTCAATGTTGGGGGGAAGAGGATGAGAGAGAATGGGAACAGGAAAAAAAATATGTGAAGGATAGAAAATTTCCAAATAAAGAAAACTATAAACGTACAGATCCAATAATTCCAACTAACTCCAAGCACAAAAGAAAAATGAAGAAAACTACACCACAGCACATTATAAAATTGACCTATATTAGTGATACAAAGGAAGTCTTAAATACAGCCAAGGATGTGAGGAGAAAATACATTAAGTAGAGAGGAACAAATATCATCATGATAGCAATATCTCATCAGAAACACTACAAATGAGAAAACACTGTCACATGTTTAAGTGCTGAAAGAAAAAAAAAACTGTCAACCTAGTTTTCTATATCCAGTAAAGGTATCTTTCAAATAGGAAAGTAAAATGAAGAATTTTTCAGTCATTAAAAAAGCTGAAAGAATTCATCACCAACAGACCCACACTACCAAAAATGTTAAAGAAAGTAGGCAAAAGAAGGCATTTTCTTCAAGCAGAAGAAAAATGATAACAGATGAAATATGGGTTTATACAAAGCCATGAAGAACACTGGAAATGGTAATTACATGGACAAATATACAAGATTTCTTTCTTATGATTTATATCTCCTTAAAATGTGATTAAACAAAACTAATAATGCAATGTGGAGTTTATAAAATATGTATAAGTAAAATGTATGAAAATAATATGTTAAGGAAATTGAAGTATCCAACTTGAAAATCCTTATGCTATATATCTGAGGTGGTGTAATATCACTTGAAAGTAAACTGATATGTTTAAAGATGTAACTATAGACCATAAAGAAACCACTAAATTATCAAAACTAAGAGTTATACCTAATAAGCCAACAAAGGAGATAAAATGGATCAATCCAAAAAGAAGGCAGAAAGAAAGAAAAAACAGAACAAAGAATAGATGGGACATGTAGAAAACAAGTAACAAGATGACAACCCTATTAAATGTAAAGGGTCTGATGATCCCAGTTAAAAATCAAAGGTGTCAGATTAAAAAGAAAAACACAAAAGTAATCCCCAACTACATGCTGCCTGTAACAATGTATGTTAAATATAAATACAATATTAACCTAAATGAATGTTTATGTTTTCTTACCCCAGAAACTATGACATATGTATATTCCCATCAGGATAACTACATGATTACAATGTTGTACACAAAGCATGTACAAATGGTTCCTGAAGACTTTTTTCAGCAAATGAAAGGCATGTAACAAGCAATAAGTGATGTTCTATTACATTTGAAAAATCTTGAGGATAAAGGTGTATATTCAATGATTCACATATTACTTGTTTTTCATGTATGACATGGAAAAGAATGTGTTAATAATCATCAGGAGGGACATTAAAAAAAAACTTAGAATGATATGGGTGTTCAACTCCTACAGTTTAACCAGGTCTTTCCCAGTTTTATTCTCAGATACTGAAAACACCACAGTCCTGGGGAAATGGGGTAGTTGGCCACCAAGACACTTTATTGATTAGAGTTGTGACAAAGATAGTTTTAACTAAGGGCCAATTGAAAAGTCATTTATCATTCTGACTTTAATGTCAGGTCTAAAATCAGAATATATTTGTGTGACTTGACATAGCACATTATTATAGACTAAGTGTAGGGTCTACACCTAAGCTCCAACATAAGAAGTTGATGCTATACGGTCTCAGCCAAATATCTCAGAATTTCAAATTCTCTACGTGCAATGCCAAATAAGTGACTCTTGCTGGTTTTGTTAAAAAAAAAAAAAAAAAACTTTACAATAAGCTTAATTTTCCTTGATAATTTTTTAATCTAAAATATAAAAACTGGAAACTGATTAATTGCAATATTAGGCTATAAATAAGTATTCATTGGAGTCGTTTCTGAGATCTCTTGGCACTATTTAAAGGAAAGTTATCTACTCTAAAAGGTTAATCAACTCAAACTCAACAAAAGGTCTGACTTTAATTGAAAGTCCAAATGTCAAAATCTGAGACAAGCTTTAAATAGAGCAAAACAATTTTAACATGTGTGATGCTAAAAATTCTCTTGATTAAATTTCCATCCCTCAAATCCTTACCAGGATGACAGTACATATTTTGGGAGAATGACAGAAGACACTTGCTAAAATGACAGTACACATTTTGATAATTTCAAAAATGCACATGAGAGATACTGGTGTACACTTTTATTATCTTGTAATGTCTTTGTCTGGCTTTAGTATCAGGGTAATGGGGGCCCCTGAAAAACTAGTTAGGGAGTGTTTTCATTGTCTTCCATTTTCTGTGGAGGAATTTATGTAGAATTGATTTTGTTTTCAGCTTTAGTGTTTTGAAGAATCCACCGGTGAAACTAAGTGTAGAATTTTCAATATTACAATGTTTTTAACTATGAATTCATTTTCTTTAATGAGTAACTACTTAGGTTATCTATTTCTTCTTAAAAGCACTTCTGTAGTTTGTGTCTTTGAAGAAATCTGTCAATTTCATCAATATTGTCAAATTTATAGGCATGAAACTGTTGATAATATTCCCTTGTCTTTTCAATATTTGAAAGACCTATACTGGTGTTCCTCTTTAATCCTTTTCTGCCTTTTCTTAATCACTCTTTTTTTTTATTGGTCTTTCTAAAGACCAGCTTTAATTTTTATTGATTTTCTCTATTGTTTCTCTGATTCCAACTTATTTCTGATCTTACATTACTTTCTTCTATCTGCTTTGGGTTTTATTTTCTCATTTTTTCTAGGAGTAGGTCTTTTTTTTTTATGTTTTTATTTTTTTATTTTTGAGACAGAGAGAGGCAAAGCATGAGCAGGGGAGGGGCAGAGAGTGAGGTAGACACAGAATCCGAAGTAGGCTCCAGGCTCTGCACTGTCAGCACAGAGCCCGACGCGGGGCTCGAACCCACGGACTGTGAGATCATGACCTGAGCCGAAGCCGGATGCCCAACCGACTGAGCCACCCAGGCGCCCCTAGGAGTAGATCTTAAATCACTGATTTGAGACCTTTCCCCTTCTCTAATATAAATATTTAATGCTAAAGATTTCCCTCTGAAAACTGCTTCAGTTGCAACCTAAGCATTTTGATACACTGTACTTTTGTTTTCACTTAAGTGAAAATATTTTTAAATATTCCATGTAATTTTTAATTATAGTTTGTATTGTTGATTTTTATTTTGAAGATTTTCCAGGTGTCTATTATTCATTACTAGTTTAGTTTCATTGTAGTCAAAGAACAAATTTAGTATGATTTTAATTCTTATAAATACTAAGTTTGTCCTATGGACCAGAATAGAATCTGTCTTGGTAAATATCCTATGTGCACTCCAGAAGAACATGTACTCTGCTCTTACTGCATGAATTACTCTATGCATATCATCTAGGTCAAAGCGGTTGATTGTATTCTCAACTCTTCTATATCCTTACTAATACTGGAATACTGAAATATCCTATTATAATTATTGGATTTATTTCTCCTTTCTAGTTTTGTTGGGTTTTTTCCTTCATTTATTATGAAGCTCTCTAAGAACATAAACATTGAGGATTGTAAGCAAAAAATTAATAACATTTCGAAGACCTGAACAACATGGTTCACCAACTTGTCTTAGTTGACATTTATAAAATGAAGCTGCCCACTATTTGCACTTCTCATCAAAAAAATAAGTATAAGGAGACATATACAAAAATATTCATTGCATCACTGATTATAATAGGAAAAATAAGAACTAATTTTCCCAGAAGTAGAGAAACCAGATACACAAACTAATTTACTCATATGAGATAACTGTTTCTTGTCCGGAGGAGATAAATATTATAGTTGGAACTATGCTAATGGCAAAGGCGTAAGAGATTGTGGTTTTTACATAGTGGGGATATAGGCTATTTTTGTATAACTGAGTGTTGGACATGATGATAGGTAGAAGTAGGATAAATATTGCAGTGAGTATAAATGAGGTAAATAAGTTTATTACTTTTATTTGGAGTTGCACCAATTTTTTGGTTCCACACTATAAAGTAGCTGAAATGAATAAATCATATCTTCATGTATTGGTCAAATCTGAGAAACAAAATGTTGAATGTATGAAGAAAGTTGCAAAAGGATACATACATTATGATGAAGTTCAGCTTCACAAAGTCTATCAAATGAATTGTTTCTTAACAAAAAGGAAGCACACAATATAATCATGCATACCAAAAATATATTTGATAAAATTCAAAGGGCTCTTTTAATAAAATTACTATGTAAAAGAGGAATGTAAAATAGTTAATACAATGTGAAAAATATGTATTTCAAACCCTAGAGCAGCCAACTAAAAAAAAGCAAACAGAGATATATAACTAATTAAACATAGATAATAGTGGAAGTAAGTTGTATTCATAGTGAATACTGAATTAATCCAAGAGAAGATAGAAGGGGAAAAAGTAACAAAGAAGAAATAAGTGAAAAGTTAGTAAAATGGTAGCTTTTAAATCCTGCCATATAAAAAAATACATTATGTATAAATGGTTTAAAAACCAATTAAAAGACATAGATTGAAGGACTGAAGGAAAATTATTAAGATCAAACTATATTTTGTCCACCAGAAATTAACTTTAACTATAAAAACAGAATTTACAAGTAAAAGGACAGTACAAGATATTCCAGGAAATGCTAATCAAAAGAAATGAATCACTTTTAGAAGACAAATTAGACCTTCTATAAATGAACACTAACAGGTGTAAAAGAGATATTACATTATGCTAATAAGGATAATTCATCAAGAGGATATAACAATCTTTAATGTGTACGTACCAAAGAACAGACCTTCAAAAAAATTATAAACAGAAAAAAGCATAAAGCAAAAAAAGAATAGAAAAATTCACAACTACAGTTGGAAACTTCAACAGTTCTAATATGAATAAAGATAGGAAATAAAACATCAGTTAAGGATACAGGATACCTAACCTAGTTGATATTTATAACATATTCTACCCAACAACAACAGAATACATAGTCTCTTTAAGCACACATGGAACATTGACCAAGATAAAACATATTCTAGCCAATACATTTTTTAAAATTTAAATCATCAAAGTGGGTTTTCTGGTCACAAAAAATGAAGCTATAAATCCACAATAGTAAGATATCTGGAAAAAATCCAAATACGTGGAAATTAAAAATATATTTCCACATAACCAGGGGCCAAATAGGAAATCACAAGAAAATATGATTCAGAAAATATGCTGAATTAGGGGCACCTGGGTGGCTCAGTCAGTTGAACATCCATTCAGTTCAGGTCATGATCTCATGGTTCATGAGTTTGAGCCCCATGTCTGGCTCTGTGCTGAAAAAAAAATTTTTTTAATATTTTTTAACGTTTATTTTTGAGAGAGACAGAGCGTGAGCAGGGGAGGGGCAGAGAGAGAGGGAGACACAGAATCCAAAGCAGGCTCCAGGCTCCGAGCTGTCAGCACACAGCCAGAGTTGTGACTTGAACTCAGCCAACTGTGAGATCATGACCTGAGTTGAAGTCAGATGCTTAACCAACTGAACGACCCAGGCGCTCCTAAAAAAATTTTTAATGAAAATATGAATTAAATGAAATAAAAACACAATGGAACAGAATGTGTGGGGCATAGACAAAGCAGGGCTTAGAAGATAATACATAGCTCATATAAAAAAAGAAGAAGTTTCAAATCAATTACCCGAATATTTACACTAAAAACTAGAAAAATAAAAAAGCAGAAGAAAATAAGAAATCAATAAATTTGAAAAACAGACAACAATGGAGAAAATCCAAGAAACTGAGAGCCAATTGTTTGAAAAGATCAATAAAGTTGAAAATCACCCAAATAAAAACAAATACAAATTATCAATATTGGGAAATTATAGCTGCATTCATCAAAATGAATGAACTTCTGTAATATATTATCCAATGAAAAAAGTCATTTATATAAAAACTGAAAAATGAAAATTTAAATTGCATAAATTTGAGTCAGATACAAATGTAGACAAGCATTGGAATATTAATGACGAAAATCAGAAATATAGTTACATTAACAGGAAGAGAATGATGTATTAGGATGGGGCTTTGTTTCTCAAGGCAGGAGGTTTTTTTCTTTATTGTTATTAGTGAAAACAAAAAAACTACCAACCTGTTTTCTAAATATTTAAACAATAAATCTGATTTTTAAAGTCATGAAATTCCTTAATAAGAACTAGCAACATTCAAACTGTCAAAATACATTCATAATTAAGCAAAGACTAAGAGAACTTTTTTTTTCCTTCTCCAGACATAAGCTTCTGCTACAAATAGTCTGACAAAACAGCCCAGACCTTACAAGATGCTTCCTTTTCTTACAGAGAGAGATACTACATAGTAACAATACACCACTGAAATAAACCATAAATATTGAAACCTCTAAGCTGGATGAGAGATTCAGTGCTGGCAATATTCTTTACTTAGAATCTCTTCTTAAAGGGGTATATTTTTATTTTCCCCCAACTCAACCTACCCACTCAATAAGAAAAACAGGGAGATCAAATGTTTGAATGATAAAGACTGAACTTTAAGTTTTATATTAGCCATAAAACTATAAATCAAAAAAGAAACATTCAAATGTTCAGTATGGCTTGCTTTTTATAAGTATTTGTTTTTCAAAAGAATCTGAGATGTAAGCTCAGCATGTTCATTTCCCCACAACTACGAAAATGTATCCTAGTAAAGAGGCTGATCCTAAGCTTGACAAAAAAAATTCTAGGTAAATTTTTTTATCAAAAGACACTTTTTCAGCAAAGAATACAAAGAGAAGTTTATGCAGAACTGCCCTTAATCTTCTGAGAAGTGACATCAGCAACTAGAAAAAAGTCGAAGCAAAGAGCAAAACTGGTAAGATATGAAAACTTTTGTGAACAAACGTTCTGGTATTTGAAGGAATAAACATGACAGTATGAAAAGAGTAAATGTAATTTAAATCAATGCCAATTTAATGGGGCCATTTTTTCTCTGAAAGTGTATTGGTTATCCCAAGAAAGATGTAAGCAATGACATGTGCTAACAATCCAATAGTGTGGTCTATGTGAAACACTCCATGACATGATAGCATCTATGTGTGAATAGGGACATGAACAAGTAATAATATCATCGGACAGAGGATTCCTCTAGCCATGTTGCTACTACTTCTATTTCATCAAGGGTATGAAATCTTTCAAATCACAAACATAGACACTATAGCAGCCAAAAGGATAATCCAACATTTTGGCTACGATGGGCAGTTTAAAGAGTAGTTTCCTGAACAATGCATGTCTGGGGGGATTTTATGGGCAGGGAAGAAACCGAAGGGAGTTTACCAATGATTCATGTATACATCAACTGAGAACCTCTACCAGAATACCTCTAATTATGTTAATAATCTTCATTACCACATTTAATTTCGTAGGCCACAGTCCCATAAAATTCAAGTCCATTTACTTAATACAAAGTTTAGAAATGTCTTGAGCAATGAAGCCAGTAGGCTTCACTTCATTTACAACTTGTATTTTCAAATAACTTATGTTAAGGAAAATATCTGCAGAACTTGTGCCCTGTAGTTTCCTTTCAGCAGTCTCATGATCATTTATGAAAATAATCTCCAACCTTCATCATGAGATGGAGGAAAACCCTAATGGGCTGTGCCTGGCCAGGATGGGAAGATGACCAGCAGGACAGAGGGGGACACTGATATTTCGCATTGGTGTGCCTCTGGCCAAAGTCCAGAAGGAAAAGAGACACATGCTGCAGCAATCACTAGTGTTGACACAGGCATGAAACATCATTTATAAGAAACAAGCTCAAAAACGAATCATGCAAAAAGTCCCTCAAAGACTACCTAAACATCAGGCAAAGGAATAACTGAAACTAAGAGTAAAATAAAGACTTTTATGATTTCACTATAGAGCAATCAACTATTTTCTTACTAATTTCAAGACTACATGTTCTTTCTTGGTGAAAACATAAATCCATACGGCATAGTGGGTTTGATGAATTACCAGAACCAAGATCTAATCCCATACATGAAGTTATAAACATAATTTTAAAAGGGAACAACACTAATTTAGCCATTTATTTTTGTCATTTGTCATCTTAACTGGCTGCTTTTTCTCACCATGACAACATCAGGACTTTGACAAACTGGACTGATAATATCTTGAGCTCTCATCTATTATTTGGTGTGGGAGCATTGTTTTAAAAGAATATAGGCTATCTTAAAATAAGGCATACTTAAAATAAGTAAGCTCACTTATAACCTAGCAAAAGTGCTGTGGCCCAGCAGTTTACCGAAGCACCTGAACATAACTAAGAGTCTCCACCAATAAGGCAAAATTCCAAATATGGATGAAGTTACCAGAAAATTATCAGAAAAGCTGTTTTTCTTTTACTGCACATTTAGTTGACTAATCAGCTCTGTATCTCCATATGAAACCAGAGGATTTATAATAAAAAAGCTGGTAACACTTTTAAACCCTTGATGAAGAATATCTAGCTTTACCCCACACACAACCAAAAATACTCAAGAAATAGGACTATTTAAATTGTGGCCCCTGCATAGCTCCATCTTCCTCAGCAATGTCCTGCTCCAAAGATGAAGACTGCATTTCCCTGATTGATTATAAAGATTCCATAACCGTATGATTCCCCCAGTACAGTCTACAAATTAATCACTGTGTAAACAGCTAGACCTCTTCCCTTCCCTATGAAGAGGCAGGCATACAGAGGGCAGTTTTTCATGTATCTTTATAGCTGCCAAATCTTAAGACATGGGTGTAACGGTATTTCCACTGCACTCTGAAAGCTAATTTTAGGTGTGTATATGTGTGCAATTATTTCTCATCACGCATAGACACAAAAATGGAAAAACTAAACTCAATCTACTATATGGGGGGGGGGACTGCTCTGCAGATCCATGGCACAAATTTCTACAGGTTTCTGGGCACACATGGTGCACAGCTATTGACTAAATCTGGCCCTTGGGGCCCAAGATGAAAGAAAACACAATTAGAGATGAAATAAGCAGGTGTTTTCCTTTGTTTGTTTGCTTTTGTTATTTGAGTGGGAAGAGCAAGGTAACTTCCTATAAGGCAAAGTACACAGAAGAATTTCAAACTCTCCATCTAATTGCTTTGTCTCTTAATGACAAAGTGACTTTCTGGAAATAAATTCACCTCCAAGCCCATGGAGTACAAGGATTAAAAAAACAATGTCTTTGTTGGTCTGAGCTAAAATTAAAATACATTTGTGACACTAAATCCTACTCTGTCCTATTCCTTAAATATTAAGGGGGCATCAATGCAGAACTTACTCTAGCCCACCTTTTATTACAGATAACTAATTTTCTCGTCTCCCCAATCAGAAACAAACATCTTGAGGTCAGGAATGATATTCATTTGCGTCCCAAACACAGATCTTGCATAAATATTTATGGAATGATTTGCATCCAGCAGACACACCAAAATATCTGCAGAATGAATCAATTCAGAGTCCCGGAGGAAAATGATATGGGGACAAGATCTTTTATAGAGTCAGGATATTTGAGACAAGTGTAGTGTATTTACACAAGTAACAAATCTCGCTGGCTAGTAGTAATTTAGGAAAGGAAACAAGGTGGACATTTAAAATAAAATCCTCATGTTTCCAAACTAGAAAGGTAACACGAGGATTTTTTTTATCTTCCTCCAAATTATCCCAAATATATTGCTGTTATAGTATATAGTTTTGAAAACCCTGGGGGTCCTAATAAACACATAAAATAAAGTTGTACTATGTGTTTTTGTGTCTGTGTGTATATCATCTATATGTACAGTGGGCTGATAGCTTAAAGGCTGTCAGTGTGATGCTGAGAAAGTTTTAGGCAGAAAATGTGAAAAAAAAAATAATCCTATGCCTGAGTTCTTAGGAGGCAGCCAGTGATTGAGCACATGCAAATATAGGCATAAAAATATTTTAAATAAATTTTCTCTCCTACATATACAAAATGTATATGTATATATACATACATATATTTGTGTGTGTAAAGAGCATTGAAATGGTCATTAGAAAAACAATTAGACATCTTTACTTTTTTATTTTTTTATGTCTATTTTTGAGAGAGAGAGAGAGAGAGCATGAACGGGGGAGGGACAGAGAGAGAGAGAGGGAGGGAGGCACAGAATCCAAAGCAGGCTCCAGGCTCTGAGCTGTCAGAACAAAGACAGATGCGGGGCTTGAACTCGTTTATGAGATTATAACCTGAGCCGGAAGTCTGACGCTTAACGGACTGAGCCACCCGGGCACCCCTCCCTTACTCTTTATTTTTAATAATGACATAAAACCCTCAACATACCATTGCCCCTGCAATATTTTTAGTATTTAGGGCCTCTATAGTCTTGTAGCTAGAGACAGACCCTCTTTAACCAGCAAGGTAGTAGTCCAAGGAGGAGAGTCCCAAGGAAAAATAATTTTAGGGACAAAATTAGGAACAATCTAATTCCTACCATACCTCCATACCCAAGATTCTTCTTTCAAGTTTTTTTTAAGTT
Organism: Panthera pardus; assembly: GCF_024362965.1. Classification (NCBI taxonomy): domain Eukaryota; kingdom Metazoa; phylum Chordata; class Mammalia; order Carnivora; family Felidae; genus Panthera; species Panthera pardus. The sequence continues at coordinate 24,699,525 of NW_026526832.1, forward strand.
TATTTTTTTAGTATTTTTTGAGAGCATGCACATTCACAAGCAAGTAGGGGAAGGGCAGAGACAGAGAGAGGGAGACAGAGGATCTGAAGCAGGCTCCTCACTGACAGCAGAGAGTCTGTCTGAAGGGGGGGGGGGGGGCTGGAACTCACAAACCATGAGATCTTGAGCTGAAGTTGGATGCTTAATCGACTGAGGCACCCTTAAGTTTGAGAGAGAGACAGAGCCCGTGAGCACTGGAAGGGTACAGAGAGAGCAAGAGAGAATCCCAAGCAGGCTCCACACTGTCAGCACAGAGCCTGATTCAGGGATCCATCTCATGGGCCATGAAATCATGACCTGAGCCCAAATCAAGGGTCAGACACTTAATTGACTAAGCCACCCAGGTGCCCCTCAAGTTTTAAGTTCTGGAATTTGTTTTACTAAAAATGGAGTCACTGCCTTTAAAAAGCCCTATTAGGTAAAAATCATGAAAAACATTTGGGTATTTATACACACACACACACACACACACCTTGCATGCGCATACATATATATATATGTATGTGTGTGTGTGTGTATATATATACTGTTTATTTTTGAGAGAGCACGAGCAGGGGAGGGGCAAAGAGAGAGGGGGACAGAGGACCCAAAACAGGCTCTGCACTGACAGCAGCGAGCCCTACGTGGGGCTCGAACTCACAAACTGTGAGATCATGGCCTGAGCCAAAGTCGGATGCTCAACCAACTGAGCCACCCAGGTTCCCTGGGTTTTATATTTTTTAAGAGAAGTTTGTACAGTATTTCCCCAAGTTAGGAAAAATTATGAAATATTTCTATACGACAATAGACCTTTAGATCTCCATAGAAAAAATTATACTTTTATAAGCCCTGCTTTAACATAGGTTTAAAGATTTTTGTGTTGGGGCGCCTGGGTGGCTCAGTCGGTTAAGCATCCGACTTCGGCTCAGGTCATGATCTCGCGGTCCGTGAGTTCGAGCCCCGCGTCGGGCTCTGTGCTGACAGCTCAGAGCCTGGAGCCTGTTTCAGATTCTGTGACTCCCTCTCTCTGACCCTTCCCCGTTCATGCTCTGTCTCCCTCTGTCTCAAAAATAAATAAACGTTAAAAAAAAAAAAAAGATTTTTGTGAATTTATGAACACAAATATTCTAAGTCCACAAAATAAAAATTTCACACATTTAAAGTTTATCTAAAATTTATTTTTAAAAAATACCCATTTCTCCCCATGTCTCTCAAGTTGACTGCTATTCTACACCTCTGATCCTAAAATTTCCTGACACATCATCTTCTGAATTACAAAGCTCAAAATTAAAGAACACCTAACATTTGTATTACCAGCACCTTAACTTCAGAGTGTGACTGTCAATAGTCTTATATTTTCTGAGTACAGAAAAATTATTCTTAGTCACTCAGTCTACCAGAAAGTGACCAGAATTCATCTAAGACACGACGCACTTATATCTAACCCTAGAGAGCATCTCACTTCTAGAGTAAGGGAAGGAAAAGGCAGCCACGGTTATCTTAGAAAAGTTAGTTTACTAGTTTTCAAATTAAAAGATGACTGCCATAAAGTCTTATCTTGGTGTAAATTTCAGAATTATTTAATTAAGTAGCTTCAATAGATTGGTGGCTTAGGTAAACTAAGTGGAATCAGATCTCCCTGTTGTTGTGCTGCATCTGTGGTATCCTTCCCCATCGGGTAATTGGAGGTTTGCTATTAAAGGTGCAAAGCTCTTGATCCAACTCAGAATGCTAACTACAGCCACTGTGTCCTGAAGACAATTTTGGAAACACCCAAGGCAGAAAGCAGCAGCCTATGATGTTCATGCATCAGGTGCTGACATCACTGAGACGTGGGACATTGTTCTGATTTACTTCAACAAATCTTCGGAGTTTTAAGTGATTTCAAGAGACTTTAATCTCTTGCTATAATTAGTGCTTTCCACAGACTTGGCATATTATCTAACCATTATATCTCCAGCCTTAACAAATCTCACTGCCCTTTTACTTATTTGATAAAGGGCCTCCTTGTTTCCAGAGTTGGTGATTTCCACCCCTAATGTATATGCTGGTAACATTAAAAAACATATAAAATCCCCACTTTAAGCTTAAAATATGCAGAAGTTCTTTGTTCTCAGAATTCTGCACTCTCAGCAGTTCTCGAATCTTCTCAATATTAAGGGAACAGTACACAAGTAAGGAAAGTCAAAAGTTATTTCTATTTTATATTCTCGTTTTCACACTAGCTAAAAACACCACAGTTTCTGGAGAAATTATCCATATCCATATGAGATCTGGAAGACATTTTCAAGTTGGTTTCTATCTTCTGATGGCTACTGTCTTTTCCCAAAACAATTTCTTAGAAGACTAATGGATTTAAATGCTGAATACAAGAGAACAAAAGATACATATCCAACCAGCTGCCTAAACCTTTTAGTTTTCACAGCTGCCATCAGAGAAAGAAGGGAAAATATGTAGACATAATGTATAAATAACATAATTGACTAAATTTTGTTAGCAGTAATAAAGGTCTAAAAAGGGATACGGTTACACTATTTCCTAGGATATATCTAGACTTATCAGTAGATTGCTATAAACACATATAAACAGGTCAGCACTGAATTCCATATATATTTTTTTTATTTATGTTATATATATATGTTATATATATTTTATTTATATATATATATATATATATATATATATATATATATATATAAACACATACACACATACATACAGTATTTTACTCCATGCCTTTATTCATGCTGTTGTTTTTACTTTGAATGCTCTTTCTTTTTAACTCTGAAAATTCTACTAAGTCCCTAAGGTCATTTCAAATGCCACTCATCAGTGAGACCATATCCCCAAATACCAAGGCCAAATAAATTATTTCCTCATCAATGTTCCAAAAGCATTTGATACATTTCATTACAATTTATAATTAAATCTGCCACTTACACATCCCCCCACCACTGTCACCAGGGTCATAAAATATAGCATTACATAAAGCAGATACTCATTTATAGCAAACTCAATTCTCAATAAGCCTGTAAGATCTCCTACACAGGAACAACCAGCGGTCAAATGGAGGAGCAAAATTCAATACGCCTTTTTAACAGAGAATTACACAGCCATTAAAAATATGCTTACCAAAATTTGGTATATAATGATATAACGTTAGGTGAAAATAAGAACACTAAATAGCACAGAATTTTGATTTCAGTTTATGTATAAAGTATATATTTTGAATTTAAAAAAAATAAAAGAAAATACACCAAAGTATTAACCATTAAGATCACAAAATGATCAAATATATTTAACTCCTCTCTGAAAATGAAATGACTAAATGCAAAAAGACCATGCCCCCGCTTCATTCTTGAAGTAGGAGGGGAATACATCCACACGCCAGAAATTTCTGTAAAACATCCTGTAAGATAGACCAGAATGAGAAAAAGGCAAATTCTAAATTATGATATATGAAGTAAATTCCTAACTTGGAGGTAAATAGATAGCACTGCTACCCCGAGCAGAATCTCCACTATCCATTCTAAATCCTGGGGTGGCAGCGACTGCAGGGGAGAGTGGACTATGAAGTAGTGAGTAGGGAGCAAATCCTGCCAGCAGCTCCAAAGGCAGGCACCTATTCCCACAGATAGAAGGGTGGTCCTTGACACTCACACCCAGCCTACCCTTAGAAGAGTCAAGACTAAGGCAAGAGAAGCTTCCAGGGCACAAAATTTAAGGAAACACCCATTCTCAGGGTCTGCCCACCAGGCTGCTCGCTTGCCTCACACTGGTCTCTAAGTGTCTAACCAGTTGGGCCACATTAAAAAATAAAACACTGAAAAGATGCCCATCAGCATAATGGGTGAGATTACTGCCAAGAGGCTACTGCCTACTCTTTTTCTCTACACCTTTAAAAGTCGTTAGATCTCTACTAGATAAAATTTAAATAATTCTACTCTTTCTCACAGAAATTACTTAACTTCCAACATTGAACAAATATACACTTCTCCCACTCCAAACACAACCATCAATAACAGAATGAACAACAGTAACTTAAAAAAAAAAAAAAGAGGCAGCCATATGAGAGAATTTTGTAATGTAAAAGAAAATGACCAATCTAAAGGAATTTAAACAAATCCATTTTTATGAAGATTTAGAGCAAAAATCATATTATTAAATCTTAATTCAGTATTCTCAGGCAAATTTTCAAACACTGCATCTATAAAAAATAGAGACAGATGTTAAAACACACTATAAATTTACAAAAAGTATGAATACTAGCACCAGAATAAACAAATATGGATTAAAAATCCCAGAAATAACCCTAAGTATATCAAGCAATAATTGGTTTTACACGGACATTAAAAATTTCCGTATACCAACTTTAAAATCTCACTTTAAACAAAGTTCAAAGGTAATCAAATGTAAACAAAGCTAAAGGGGAAGAAACTAGAAAAATAAATTTTTAATATGATAAAGTAAATATTCTTGCAACATAAAGAGTTCCTAGGGACATCTGGGTGGCTCAGTTGGTTAAGCATTCAGTTCAGGTCATGATTTCATGGTGAGAGCAAGCCCCGCACTGGGCTCTGCACTGACAACATGGAGCCTGCTTGGTATTCTCTCTGCCCCTCCCCTGCTCATGCTCACTCTCTCCCAAAATGAATAAACTTTAAAACAAATTGTTTAAAAAGCTCCTAAAAAACAGAAGGCAAACATTCCAACAGAAAAAATATAGAATTCAACTCAACAAATATATATTAAGCCCACTGTATTCACTTGCTGGGGCTGCCATAATAAAGTACAGCACACGAGGTGCATAAACAACAGAAATTTATTTTCTCACAATTCTGGAGGCTAGATGTTCAAAACCAAGGTTTTGGCAGCACTGATTTCTTCTGAGGCCTCTCTAATTGACTTGTTGATGGCTGTCTTCTCCCAATTTCTTCACATAGACTTCCCTCTGTTTATGTCTGTGTCCAAATTTCCTCTTCTAAGGACACTAGATTAGAGCCCACCCTAATGACCTTGTTTTAACTTAATTACTAAAGAACCTCTCTCCAAATACAGTCCCATTCTGATGTACTCAGAACTTCAGCACAGGAACAGGGGGAGGAAGAAGTGGGGAGAAGGCGGAGGGAAGACAGCCTGTAAGAAGTATCTACTATTTGCCATGCAACTTTCTAGGTACATCAATGTACAAAACAGACCACAATCCTTGCCCTATGGAGCTGACTTCTACAGAGATGTCCATGAGAGATGGACAATAAGCAGTAAACGTAATGAGTTATATATTAGAAGGTGATAAGCACTATGGAAAAAAACTAAAAGCAGTTTATAGAGGATCAAGGGTGCAAGGCGAGGTGTTGCAATTTTAAAACAGGATAGTTAAGGTAGGACTCATTGAGTAGGTAACATTTTAACAAAAATAGGCAAAAGAAATGAATGGTAAATCAGACATACTTAGAAATTTTAATTTCTCAATAAACATAGGAAAAATGTTCAACTGCAATAAAGCATCATTTATCATTTAGTGAAGTCAGACAAAAACATGTTAAAAATAAACCAAAAATTGGCCATGGTGTGGGATAAAAGGTTAACAGGAATATAAATGGGTATAATCAAAAAAGAGTAAAAAAATTAAAAGAAGAAAAAATATAAAAAAGTTCCCTACATTATATCATAACCAAAGGTGAATTTCAGACAGATCAAAGATCTAAATATTAAGGCAAAAATAAAAATATAAAGTGTGTAAATTATTATAGAAGGAAACATTAATAAACACCTACATCAATTAATGATAAAGACTTTTTAAATAAAACTGAAAAAGCACAAATCGTACTACTGAGAAACGATGAAGAATTAGACCCTCTTCAACAAAGAACACCATCGACAGTATTAACTGACTGGGAGAAGAGAATTTTAACACTGAAAACCAATAATGGATTAATATCTAGAATATTTGGGAAATAGTTATACACCAAGATCAGGAAGGGAATAAAAAAAGGAAAACTTATAGATGGCCAAAGAATAACAATTATATGAAAAGCCAGAAAGGCTAACAAATGAAGATATGCTTAAACTCTCTAGTTACCAGAGAAATGCAAATTCTAATAATGAGCTACCAATCTATACAATTAAATTTACAAAAAATTCAAAGGAGGCAAACACCAAGCGTTTGGTTGACAACACTATTCAAAGGACAGACCTCATGTACTGCTGGTAGTCATTACCCCAAAACAATCTAGCAGTATCTATTTATGCTACAACCCAACAATTGTTGATTGATCTGATGATGCATCACAGATAAATCCTTGTTCCCAGAGTTCCATGAAGAAAGAAATACATGGTCATTCCCTGCGGTGCACTTTAGACAGAGAAATGAAGGTGAGTATCCACTAGCAGGAGAATGGAGTAACATGCAGATGTGTAAAAAAATATATTACCCAATAGTAAAAACTAGATGTTCTTCAATTAACTATGACGTATTATATGACACACACAGCAGCATGGATTGGTCCCAAAGGTACTGTCATGAGTGAAAAAAGAATCTAAAGTACAGTATTATTTTTGTACTATGTTTGAAATATGTAATGTTTGTAATGTGTTTAAAAACACACACACCCAAAATGTCACTAGAAATATACAAAAATACATGCATTTGAGGACATATGTCAAACATATTAGGATGTGTACCTATCAGGAGAAAGGAATGGAAGTAGCAATAAAAAAAAAAATCAAGGGGGGAAAAAAAGCATGAAATCAAAGAGAAAGGCAAGGATCAATGAAATAAGTTATGAGTTGAGAAATAATATAAACTCTATTATTTTTGCCCAATGGCCACAAAAGAGGGAAAATGAAAACTATTCCCATACAAATTTCTGAAATTAATCTTAAGTTTCAAATTTTTGGAAAGATGAATAAAATTTTAAATTAAACCTGGAAGCATAACTAGGTGAAAATAAGCATAAAAATCTTCCATAAAACGTGAGTTAAGATTTATACTGACAGTCATTAAAACAAAAAAGAAAACACACAAGTCTATAATACTTAACAGAAGATAGTATGGTTGCAGAAACAGGGGAAAAAATTCAGAAGTGGACCAAAGACTGTTAAATTTCAAGGTGTGGAAGAGTAATCTTCCTTGTGTCAAAAACTGAACAGTTTACCTATTCTCTCGGAGCCATACTCCTCCACTGCATCCACTGACTTGGAGAAACAGCCATGATACAGATGAGTTCCAGATCAATTTAAATGAATAGTTTGATTTATATTTATAACCATTTCAATAATGAAGAAGGAACCCCAGATTTCATCCAAACCCAGTGATTTTTAAGTGGTTGTCGTTAAAACAGTTCCATTTGGCCGGTTTGAATATTTATGCCTTTACAATTCCAGACAGCCTAAAGAAAGAGTGGCAGCCAGAAGCTGAGACTATCCGTTTTGGCTACTGAATACTTGATACTTGTCCAGTATGGAACCCTCCAGACTTCTTCCACCCCACTTCCCAGTACTCTAGGCATCCTTTATTTACAGGTGGTTTGCAGCTAATTATATTGGTAGAGCTCCCACTACCCTGAAAAACAAAACAAAACAAAACCCCTGCTGCTCTCAACTGGTTACATTAAATGAAGTTGAAGTGTCAGAAAATTCTTGGTATGATATACAGGAAAGAATCCAAAAACTTGGGAAAATAGTAATGCCAGAGTTCATTCATTATGAATGATCTACTCACCCACGCTCCTACATCCCCCAAGAGAATCCAGAAGATACTCAGTTGAGGAATTTAGAAATATATCGGTTGAGGAAAATACCAGTATCATTGAAAAGAGTCAGTATCTGTTCTCTGTTGAGCAAGGCTGCTGGTGATAATGCCCACAAGTAACACAGGTGCTATGATGTCAACAGGAATGATGAGATCTCAGGATGGTGTAAGGGTAGGAGCTTCATTTAACCACTCCAAGGAAAGAGAACATTGTTATTGTTACAGTGGCAGTCAGAAGTTTGAGTAGTAGTGACCTCTGGTATCAGATAATTAATGAGAGGACTAAGATGAATGAGTAGACTGCTAAGATTATACATGATTTATAGAACTCAAAAACCTGAGTCTGGTGAGCATAACCGACATGAGCCACCAAAATAGAGCAATAGCCCTCCATAAAATACTTCTGAGTTACTCCACACACCCCAAGCCACTTAAATGAAGGGGTTACTACATTCCATACATTTCCCCAAGGGAACAGGAGGCACTAGGCATAGGGATATACCTAGATCTTCAGAGGACTGTTGCATGGTAGCTTTGAGTTAATGTTAAACCCTATGAATTCAGAAAGCCACTGTGGTCAACTAATCAAAGATAAATCAAAGTCAGACATAAGCCAGTCTTACAGATAGATCAGTGTAACAATGGATTCATCCTATGATCATTTCCCCAGGTCCTTAATATAGACAGTTGAAACAGATATACTAGGAAATAGAAGAATCCTTACACTAGCTCTCTTATGAAGTAAAAAACTCTTTTATAGCGGGAAGGACAAAGTGGACACCTCGAGTACCATCTACCTAAGTAGTACATTTATAGAAACACCAGATAGCTCTGGAGAATTAGAAAGATTAGCACCACCACCAAATTCTTCAAAGTAGCTCAAGTAAGGATTTCTAACACATCCCTACTTACCCCCCACAACAGGCCTTAAAGAAGGAAAGTTTAATCAAGTGATTTTTCCAATTGAAGTTGCTGGTCCAGTTGTGGCCATTAAAGTAGTCAACCCAACTCCTATCACCTGGCATGCAGCTACTTTTCTGGCAAATTCTTTTTCTACCATCCAACAGACACAGTAGTCAAGGCAGCTTGTGCTCACTTAACAGTGACAGCAGCAACTTTCACGGTTTTGTTTCAGGGCAGGCCAACTCTCAGGTTCTGCAAAACAAAGTAATCTATAGGAACCTTGATTTTTCCCAGCTCCACAGAGTAAGGCTTTAGTGTATACTAACACACTGATGGATTCTAGAAAGCAGGAAGCATCAGATGAAATATTCATCTTGATAAGATACATGTGGCAAAGAACCTGAGAAAAATTCCATGAAAATATAGAGGTCTGAAACATCAGTGACAATTGTGGACTCCAGTGATCTGAGGCAGGTCAGGCTACTCCCTAACAAAGCAAAAGGCAAATATCCATACATTTCGTCTCCACTTCCAAAAAGCAAGTATACTGACTGCTTGGAGGGTTTCTTTGGATTCCAGAGGCAACAGGCATGGTACACTGCATTGCCACCTCCCTCTTAACCCACCCCTATGGCTAAGTTCCCAGCGACCAGCTGACTGAGGAAGATCAGATTGCTGCAGCATTATTACTCAAGTAGCCTTGCAGAGAACAATGGAGATGTAAAACGTTGTGAAGAATTTAAGATGTCCACATGCCTGATCAAAATCTTTGAAATAAGATATTTGAGGATTAGAAATGGAAAGTGTAGGAAAAGGCACATCAACAGAAGGAGCATATAGTATTTTTGACCAATCAGAAAAGGACAGTAAGAGAAAACTTACTCTGCAGAAAACTTCAGATTTTGGGTTTACATGAGTGGCAGTGGCAGGAGTGGCCATTTATCACTGATTATAAGGTTCTGTTCCTGATGCAAAACTAGCATCAGTAGGAAACAACGTTCAACAACTTAATCTAGGGTTACATGGAAACAAGGGCAACAGTGGACATTTTCTCATTGGGCAAATCAGGCAATATGATTTTGGATAACTACTAGATATGTAATACCCTTTTTAATTTATGCTTTTTAATTCAGCCAGTGTGTCTGTGACTTTCAAATAAGAACACTATGATTCAGTTAGCATCCTAAAAGGACACAAATGATTTCAAGGTCTTTGAGGAGACTTTTTAAAAAGGTTTTTCTAAAGGGTTAAGGAAATCAAAAGAGAATGGTGCAGTATCCTGGGACTAGCAACAAAAAGTGTGAAGGAACAAGGACACAGAGTGGATATTGAATCCTAGAGAGAGTAGCTGTATGACAGGACAATTCAGGACAGTTGAAGCTGTGGCCTTCAGTAGAGGGACACACCCAACTTACAGCAAGATAGCAGTGAGGGAAGACAGTAAATAAACACAGGAATCTTGCTGTCTTACCACCTTCTAATCTCCTGCCAGTGCATCCCATTGGTCAAACCTAACCGAATGCCAGAGGGCAAAACAGCCTATTGGTGCAGTCTATGAAGGTCATCCTTTGGAAAATAGAGCAGGTTGGAGAATAGTGGAGAATAAATTTGGAGGGAAAAAGTGAAAATATCTAGCACACTCTAACAGATCCTCTTATTAGTCATTCAGTTCATTTTCAGGTTTATATGGCAAAAGGTATTAGGGTTAAGATACCAAAATTTACAGCATTTTTTCATAATACTACAAAGATACAACACTGCCTAGGTAAGAGAAAGAAAATGGTCTTGAAGAGTAAGCAAGAGTATTTAGGGCTGAAGAGTACTTTGTGTGGTACTCTTTCACTCTTTCTCTAAGGAATGTCCTCCCAGTTAACAGTCCCTACATCTTCATAGTTTTGTGTGCAAAAATACAAGAATTTCAAAATCAAATTAGTTTTCTAAAGTCTGTAGGTTCTCCAGCCAAAGAAACAAACTTGATTTTTTTTATGTTTATTTATTTTTGAGAGACAGAAAGACAGAGACATAGTCTCTGGGCAGAGAGAGAGGGAGACACAAAATCTGAAGCAGGCTCCAGGGCTCTGAGTTGTCAGCACAGAAACCTACGTAGGGCTGGAACCCATGAGCGGCGAGATCATGACCTGAGACAAAAGTCAGATGCTTAACTGACTGAGCCACCCAGGTGCCCCGAAGAAAAAATAAACTTTAAACCATCTTTGTTTCTTCTTTACCTCTCACATCCAATCCATCAGCAAGACTTGGTGGCTCAACCTCCAAAATATATTCTACATATACTGTTTTCTAGTATTAAGCCTCATTACAGTAAACTATCATCACTGCTCAAATAATCTTTCAAATGAGAAAAAAGGTTAAAACAATCTTCCAGCTATTCTATGAACTATTACTCTGTTGGATTTTCCTAATAACAATCACCATTATCCAAAATCATACTGTTCATTGTTTACTTATTGTCTTCTTCTTCATAAGGTGATAAGCTCCATAAGTGCTAAAAGTTGGCCACTTTATATTCTCCAGAACCTCGGATACTGCTGGACGAACAGTAGGCACTTAATAAATTTTTGATAAATGAATAAATGAATCTTAAAGCACTCTTCAATATTGAGTTTACCAAGAAAGTCACCCTATACTTTAATTAATATGTATACTGTTGTTCTGTGTGTGTTTGTGTAGGTATTTTGGAGGAGACCATGCATTCTTTGTTTTCAGGAATCCTATGAGGTTATGAATGGACTTCACTGACGTCTAAGTTGCATGTAACTTTCAAAAGAGAAATACATTTTATTAACTATTATCCATAGTAGGATATAAAAGTGACCAATTATTTACATTTTAAGAGGTTAAAATGATAATATCCTCTTTGGTTTGTCATCATGTCCAACAGGCTATATTAGTTTTGAGCATTAAAAAGCAGGAATTAAAAACAATCAAATTAGTTATCTAAAGTCTTTTGTATGCCATGGCAGGAAAGAAATGATTCTACATGTTTCTACAGAAACAACACAGAGTCAATGACAAATTCACTAGTTTACTAATTGTCCTTACATTGGTGAAGATCCTGAGAAATAAGACACAATTCCATGCTTCCGGTAACTCAAAAATCTATGTAAGATCTAAATCAATAAAGTTAAGTACAAGGCAAGTGATAATATAACAGCACAAACAAAAACATGGGAGCACCAAAGAGGGCACTGTGTCACCTTTGTTAAGGCAGGCTTTAAAAGCTAAACTTGAGTTGAGCCAGGGTCAGGTTATAAAGGACTCCACCATGCTGAAGAGTTGGGATTTTAGCTCGCACTGAATGCAGTCTTTGACAGACATGGGCAGGTCACCTTTGTTTTAGGCACATTAGATTGACAAGATTATAAAAGGCTAATGGGACACAAGAGAAAACAAAAATCAGTTACGAGGTGATTTCTTTCACTCCCTGCAAAGGGCAAACTAGAGCAGAGTTCATCAACCTCTGTGAGGTGACTGTGAAACACAAAGCAAAACTTTCCTCTAAAGTTCAGGTCAAATAGCACATAGGCCATGAAATGTTTTTCTTCTCCTAGCATTACCATAAAAAGGCTTCAAGTTTTTGGGGGCACCTGCGTGGCTCAGTTGGTTAAACATCCAACTTTGGCTCAGGTAATGATCTCAAGGTTCATGAGTTTAAGCCTCACGTTGGATTCTCTGCTGTCAGCGCAGAGCCCACTTGGTATCTCCTCCCTCTCTCTCTCTCTCTCTCTCTATCTCTCTCTCTCTCACTCTCAAAAATAAACATTTAAAAAAAGACTACATTTTTTGGAGTGTTTTTGGGGGGCACTTCCAGAAGCCAGCTAAATGAAATCCAGTGAGAAAACCAGAAAAATTATTTTAAATTTCCCTTCTGGGGTATTTCTTCTTTCAGGTATGAGGAAACCACGTTTGCTAAGAATTACCAGGAAAACCTTTTCATTGCTCTACGTATTTCAAATGTGTCATGTGTACTTTCCAAATTAAATGGCACTACATAAAAATGGTATGAAAAATTCAAAAAAAAAAAAAGAAAGAAAGAAAGAAAGAAAGAAAGAAAGAAAGAAAGAAAGAAAGAAAGAAAGAAAAAGTGACAGAACCATCCGACTCCTCCACTCCTTTAGGAAAGAACAAACAATCCAACCTGCCCAGTTAGACAACTCCTCAAAACATCTTGCTGCTCACAAATTTCTGGAAGCCTCCTCCATTTGTGACTTTCATAGCCTCTCCACAATTCTGTACCAGGAAAACACACTTTAGTTATACTGACTTTATCATGAGTTACTTTCCCTTTTAAACTTTTCCCTGACTGGCCATTTTTCCCAGTAATATTAATCCCTTGACTCCTGAAGTTTTATCACTTGGCATTACTCACACATTTTGACTTTCTTCAAGAGCCTGTTCTTCCAACCTGACCACAGAACTAGCCAAGTACCCTGATCTTTGTATGGATCTTGAATGAGATTTAAATGAATCATAATCTAGGATTCCTTTTTCACTACAACTTGCTAGCCACACCAAACCTTCCTGAATACTGGGAAGAATATATCTAAAGAATAAAAATCATCAGAAACATACAAGAGAGAAGGAAAAAAATTAAAGCATTTGGTTTAAGCGATTTTTATTTTTATGATTGTTTTTGGATAGTCAGCTCATCATAAAAAGTTAGTACTGGGTCTCCACCTGGTGGCCAAAATTTCTATTTTTAAATTCTAAAGGACCTCATTATTTTTTGGTCTATCTTCTTGACAGTGAATTACAGAAGATAAAAGACACGATTAATTATCCTAAAAAGAATGGACAAACTCATGTAATTAATAATTCAGAAGATTATAAATTTGATAATATACAATTTAAAGGTATACTTATAAAATAAAGCCCAACAACTCAAGAATTGAGCCAAATCTCATGCAAGAAAAACAAAAACATAAGTATGTTCTGAATTGAGCACAGAATTGAGAAATTCTGTCACAGAAATTGCACTTATTATTCAGCAAATATTTATGGGGCACATATGTCGACAATTCCCCCCAAGTATAGGGACTATAGTGAAGATTAGCAAATTTCTTCCCTTCAAAGAGCTTATGTTCTACTGTGGAGAGAGAAACATTAACACATATACACCATAAGATCAGTCTGCCATCAATGTTATGACATAAAATAGAGTAAGACGATAGGGAGTTATGGAAGGGAGGATATGTTCTTTTATAGAGAAAGGTCAGGATTGGCTTCTATCAGGCAATATTGGAATAAGGGACTTGAATGAAATGAAAACTGTATACATTCCTAAGGAAAAGTATTTTAGGCCAAGGAATAGTATGCACAAAGGGTCTATGGTAGAAACATGCTTCAAGATCATTAAGTGAACAGCGTGGCCGGAGAACAGTGAGTGATGAGAAAGGCTGAAGAAGGAAAGATAGGAGAGACAGCAATTCACCAGATCTTGCACAGTCTTAGAGGCCACTCAAAGACTTTGAATTTTATTCCAAATTCGGAAGAAAGCCACTGGAGATTTTGGACCTAATCATATTGGGTTTTAATAGGCTCACTCCACCAGCTTTGTAAGACAGACTGGGTATACAGGGGAGAGGGAAAAAGAGGCAACAGGGAGACCAGTTACAAGTCTGCTGCAATAGTCCCAGTCAGACATGCAGCAGCTCTGGCTCTGGCGGTAGCAGTGCACAGAGTACAAGAGGGATGCGTTTCAGAGGCAGAACAACAGGGAGGTTTGTGAAGGAGGAGAAGAAGAGCAATCAAGGATAACATCAAAGTTTTTTTCTCATGACAAGTAGGTGAGCAGATGTCAATTACTAAGGTGAAGAACACTGGGGAACATCAGCTTTGGGAAGAAAAATAAGAATTTTAGGCATGCTAAGTGTGAATTGACTATTAGGCATCCAGTTTAAAATTTCAAATATGTGGTAGGATATATGGGTCTACAATGCAAGGGAAATACAAAAATGGAGATACAAACCCCAAGCAAGTGTTTTTTAACTTGTGTTGTTAATCAACGGGAAACCACGAATGGCTCACTCACTATAATCTACCAGAATGAGTTGAACACATGTCAAATTGATGGCAGAATAATTCAGGACATGTGGGTAAATTTTACTATTGATTAGTTTCAAAGCACCTCATACGTGTTGACCATTATATAATGTCAGGCAATATAATGTGGAAAGAAAAGTTTCAGTCACTACACAGAAGCTTTCAGTTCCGGTAAGCTGACAAGATAAATAAAAATTAAAAAAAAAAAAAAAAAAAAAAAAACATGAAACAAGCAATAAGAATGAGCAAGATAGCAGGGAAAGAAAATCCACGACGATAAGCATGAATCACATGAAGTGACAAAGGCCAGAAGGACAATGGTAGTTACATGACCAGAAGGCTAATTAGAAAACAAAACTTGTCACTTTTTTAAAAAGCTAATTACATCTAAGAATTCCATTTCACATTTAGGAAAAGTATTTCAAATAGTAAGTCACATGAACATCCCAATTCTGTAATACAGTCAAGTAAAAACATCCCAGATAAGTGAATTTTTAAGTCATATGAGATTCATATTTCTGGACTTGACTACATTTGTTGTTCTGGCTAGCTGCTTTCATACTCATAATGTAAACTTTTATGTATAGATAATATTACCAGTAAATTCATGATAAAAAGGTTATACTCTAAACACTGAAAATCTCAGCACACTGTGCGGATTTCTCCTTTGGAGATAAAGTAGATCAAGTTTTCTGACAAAGAATGACCAACATTGTGGCTAATAAAATTCCTGCTGCATGGTATACATTTAAGTCAACACATATTTTTGCTCGAAATATTTGTTGAATGTTCACTATACACTGAGCCCTATATTAAGTATTAAAATTTGAGGTGACACTTTTCAAGTATTAGAGATTGATATGATAGTCTCTATCCTTAATAAACATAATTAGGTATACTAATAAATTATATTGCATTCTTAGCACTATCTAGAGTGGGGTAGGGTAGGACCTCAATTAATAAATGTTTGCTGAATGAACAGTTAATTGAGTCTCTTTCTTTGGTTTAGGGTGATATTCAGAATGTAAAAGAGGAGCCATTTTTATAATCAGGTAGATAATATCCAGCATGGAATTAGGGAACCTTCCCATAATGAGTTTAGTCTGGAGAACAAAGATATAGCAAGCAGATGGTCCTTTTTTTTTTCCTTGCATTTCTGATCCAAGCAGTCCAGAGATATTTACAGGAAAGCTTACTGGTGCAAAGTCTCCAAATAAAACTTTTCTTGTTTCTTCTGTGCCCGCCCCAAAGGTGCAACTTAGTTCAGATTCCCAACAAAAATCTCTTAAGTGGGATATAATGAACAAATTGCAAACATTTTTGATGACTTTGAGCGATCCCTGAAAATATCCATCACTACACTCTATAAAAAAGAGGAAACCCAGAGCACATTTATAGTAAGCAAAAATCAGGAGGTCAACAACAGGAGCTACCACAGATACAGAGAAAAGGAACCCTTCTTCATTTTGAGAGTGTAAACTGATGCAACCATTGGGAAAGCAATCTGATAATGTTTTCTGAAACTAAGTATGCCCACACTCCTACAACCCCATTCATGGTCAAATACACTATAGAATGTTAACTTTAAGTTAGGACTAAAATAGAACTGTATGATGAAAATCCCAAAGCATAAACAGAAAGTAAAATACATGTTACATAAAATGAATCCTTTTTGTACTATGTAGTTCACTACCAAGCAGAAGATATTTACAGTGTCCCAAAATGACAAAGAAGTAATATCCATGCCTGCACTAATCCAGTACAGGAGCCACTATTTGCATGTGGCTATTTAAATTTAAACTAATTAAAATTTAAAAGTCAACTCCACAATCCAGTAGTTACTATGGCTCAATAGTTTACATATAGCTAGTGATCCTTGTAGTGGAAATACCAGAATAACATTTCCAACATCACAGAAAGTTCTATTGGATATTTCTGATCCAGAGTATACAAGAAACTCCTGCAAATCAGTAGGGGGTAGGGGGAAGCCCAACAGTAAACTAGGAAAAGGACATGTAGGTTAACAAGAATTTTTTTTAATGCTCAAAAGTAGTAATAACACAACTAAAACCTAAAATACTGTATCATTATTATACCATTAATACTAAAAAAAATCAAAGTTGGGCAATGTCAAGTATTGATGAGAATGTGAAGGTACAGGAACAATCATGTAGAAGCGTACACTAGGGAAGCCATTCTGGAAAGCAATCTAACACTTCTCAAATATATGTATTCCTTCTCAGAAATCCTATTCATGACATATATTAAAAATTATCACCAAGATCCATCACTGGAACATGTAGGATTCATTAAAGAACTGTGGAAAAGGAAGAGAAAAAAGGACATATGAGGGAAGGGAGGCAGAGGGATAGAGATAGAGTCAGGAAGAGAGATGGATACAGGTATCCATCATCCAAAATGATGACATTTGTCATCAGTGACAAAACTGAATGGCTTGGTTTTAACATCTGACGAAAGAATTGATGATCAAAAGTCACTGCTAGAAACTATCCAGAACACACAAAGAAGTTAAAACCATAGACGGTGGTTTTTAAAAGAAAACGGGTCTAGAATGAGAATATCTAATTTGTATCTAAATGAATTTCCTAAAGGAAGAGAGAATGGAGAAGAAATACTGGAAGAGAATATGGTGAGAATTTTTCAGACTTACAAATGACACCAATTTACAGATTCAAGAACACCAATGAATCTAGAAAATAACTGCAATGCAAATTAAGAAGTATTAGTATCCAAGGGTCACTGGGGTGGCTCAGTCAGTTAAGCATCTGACTCTTGATTCTGGCTCAGGTCTTGATCACACAGGTTCATGAGATTGAGCCCCGCACTGGCCTGCACACTGACAGTAAGGAACCTTCCTGGGATTCTCTCTCTCTCCCTCTCTTTCTCTGCCCCTCCTCCCCTCACACTCTCTCAAAATAAATGAGTAAGCTTTAAAAAAAAATGTATTAGTATCTAAAATCAATACAAAAAAGACAACAACCCAACTAGAAGGTGGGGGGCAGTGGGGGGAATAAAGGAACAGGGATTTTATTAAGGCAGTAGCATAAATAGGCAATAAGCCAAAGGTGTAACTAATTTATTATCTAAGAAATGCCCACTAAAACAACAGTGGGAACACAGCCATGGTGAGAAGATGGAGAGTTGGGCCTTTGTGGCCACCGTATCAGAAGAACTGGGGTGGTGAACATGACCTGCTGGTCAAGTGATTGGTTACTTAAAATGGGACCGAACAATTAAGTAAATATACTGAGAATTAGTGGAGGCCGGTATCTCATTACAATTATGAAAAAGGGGAAGGTATAATTAGAGTTCAGTAAATACTTGTGACTTTCAATATTTAGAGAAGATATATGTAGAAGTGGATATGAATGTATATGTAGACATATACATGTTAATACAAATATAACTACCAACTGAAAGGGGTAGAAACAAGACCGACAGTATAAATCAACACACAAAAGTCCAGATCTCAGTTTATAATTATTATTCACTAAAAGATAGCAGGACTCCTTGAAATGGCTGATTCTAAGGTTAAGGTACTCTATGGTAAGGAAGGGTTCAAAGTATTATGGGTACATATTAAAATAGAGCAATCAGTTCAAAGGAGTTCACACTGGCCATTCCTGTGACAATTTAGGGATCAAAATGCATAATGATAGTAATGAATTATAACTTTTAAAATAAAATAGAAATCCATGAGTCATTACTGATATGAGTACAGGAATAAGTTAATAATAAATCTGTGTATCTAGAAGGAATGATGGAATTAGAAAATCATTTGGCAACCATTATAGTCATATTTGATTAAACAAGAATTAAGGATTACAAAACTAGTAGGTGAATGATGAATAAGAGGCTATTTATACAACCTTATAAAATAATTACAACTACTCATTAATCAAACATAAAAATTACAGATAAATCTGGGAGACACTACCCTAGGAAAATGATATTAGGAAAATGATATAAGTTGACATCATCAGTAAGGGGACAAACTAATATTGTGTGCTTCCTCACAGAAGTACAGAAGAACAGAGCATCATTCCTATGGAATTCATGCCATGCCAAAATGCATACCAGAAATCTAATCACAAGAAAACATCAAACCCAAATTCAGAGTCATTCTACAAAAAACTGGCCTGTGTTCTTCAAAACTCTCAAAGTCATGAATGTCAAGAAAATTGAGAAAGTGCTCCAGAATGAAGAAGACTAAGAAACATGACTACCAAGGGTGACATATGACTTAGATTTAATCCAAGATCAAAAAGAGAGCAATTATAAAGAACACCATTAGAATAATTGGCAAATTGTGAATGTAGGTCCATGGATTGGATTGTAGGGATTACATGTCCATTTCCTGATTTTATGCAGTGTCCTTGTTTACAGGAAATATACACTGAAGCATTAAAATTAACCATTTGAGAATAGGTTGCATATCTAAGTATATTTATATACATCCATATGCTATATACATACACACAAATCCATATATGTATGTACACATATACATACATACATGTACAAACTCAGAAATATAGGGCAAGTATGGTAAATTGAGAAATCTGGGTGAAGATTTAAAAGGAAAAATTTGTAGAAGTATTTAATTTTAAAATTTCAAAATAAATTATGAAATTCATTTTACATCCAAATTAGTAAACATTAAATACCTATCAATATTAAGTGTTGGTGAGCATATTAAGAAATACCAATTTTCATAAACTGCTAGTATAATTTTAAAAATCTGTAAAATATCTGGCAGTAACTAATAAAATTGAACATTGCCACACAGTATGGCTTGGCAGCTACAGTCCTAGGAATAAACTCTAAGACACTCTTGCATATGTGCAGAGACCTATACAAAAATATCTTATGGCATCATTTGTAGAACACCAAAACTAGAAAAAAAAAACAATGTCCAAACAGAAAAATTGTGGTATATCCATATAGTAGGGTATCATACAGCAATTAGAATGAATGAGCTCTTCGGCAAATGGTGCTGGGAGAACTGGACAGCAACATGCAGAAGAATGAAACTGGACCACTTTCTTACAACATAAACAAAAATGAACTCAAAATGGATGAAAGACCTAAATGTGAGACAGGAAAGTATCAAAACCCTAGAGGAGAAAACAGGCAACAACCTCTTTGACCTCAGCCACAGCAACTTCTTACTCAACCTGTCTCCAAAGGCAAGGGAAGTAAAGGCAAAAATGAACTACTGGGACCCCTCAAGATAAAGAGCTTCTGAACAGCAAAGGAAACAATCAACAAAATTAACAGGCGACTGACGGAATGAGGAAAGATATTTGAAAATAACATATTAAAGAGTTAGTATCCAAAATCTATAAAGAACTTACTAAACTCAACATCCAAAAACAAATAATCCAGTGAAGAAATGGACAAAAGACATGAATAGACACTTTTCCAAAGAAGACATCCAGATGGCTAACAGACACATGAAAAGATGCTCAACACCACTCATCAGGGAAATACAAATTAAAACCACAATGAGATACCACCTCACACCTGTCAGAATGGCTAAAATTAACAACTCAGGAAACAACAGATGTTGGCGAAGATGTGGAGAAAGAGGATCTCTTTTGCACTGCTGGTGGGAATGCAAACTGGTGTAGCCACTCTAGAAAACAGTATGGAGGTTCCTCAAAAAATTAAAAATAGAACTACCCTACAACTCAGCAATTGCACGACTAAGTATTCATCCAAGGGATACAGGTGTGCTATTTCGAAGGGGCACATGCACCCCTATGTTTCTAGCAGCACTATCGACAACAGCCAAAGTATAGAAAGAGTCCAAATGTCCATCGATGAATGAATGGATAAAGAAGATGTGGCATACATGTATGTGTGTGTGTGTGTGTGTATACAAGCATATATGTGTGTGTGTGTATATATGTATGTGTGTATATATGTATACACACACATATACGTACAATGGAGTATTAGCAATCAAGAATGAAATCTTGCCATTTTCAACTATATGGATGGAACTAGAGGGTATTATGCTAGGCGAAATTAGAAAAAATAAGTATCATATGACTTCACTCATGAGGAGTTTAAGATACAAAACAGATGAACATAAGGGAACAGAAGCAAAAATAATATAAAAACAAGGAGGGGGACAAAACACAAGAGACTCTTAAATACAGAAAACAAACTGAGGGTTGCTGAAGAGGTTGTGCATGGGGGGATGGGCTATGAGTAAGGGGAATTAGGGAGGACACTTGTTGGAAAGAGCACTGGGTGTTATACATAGGAGATGAATCACTGGAATCTACTCCTGAAATCATTATTGCACTATATGCTAACTAACTTGGTTGTAAATAAATAACTTTTAAAGATAAATAAATAAACAAGTGCTTAAGAACAAAACAATGGGATTATGTCAAAGGAATACAAGAGGCAAGTGAAAGAGGGTTCAACAGCCAAAGCCGGAACAATTAGAATAAAGTACACAGCACTGGAATATAACCTAAAGTATGAAGTAAATATCCATGAGCCCACACTTATAAAAAGGAATGATGAAATATTTAAATGGGGGAGAAAAGACAAATATCTTCTACAGAAAAAAACCTTAAAAATTATAACACTTAATATATGAATACACCTAGAAATGTCTATTTAAAGATGTACAAGATTCTTTTGAAAATTATAAAATATT
The DNA here is from genome assembly GCF_024362965.1 of Panthera pardus. Lineage (NCBI taxonomy): Eukaryota > Metazoa > Chordata > Mammalia > Carnivora > Felidae > Panthera > Panthera pardus. Next base: position 24,720,959 of record NW_026526832.1, read on the forward strand.
TTTAGAAGATTTTAAAGAAGCTAAGTTTAAGAACATACCATATTCACAGACTTGAAAATTCAATATTATGAAGCTGTAATTCTTCTCTAAATGATCTAGAGATTGAATGAAATTTCAATAAAAATCACAACAGTGTACTTTTATAGAAAATTAAAAAGCTAGGGGCGTCTGGGTGGCTCAGTTGGGTGAGCATCCCACTTTGGCTTGGGTCATGATCTCCAGGTTCCTGGGTATGGGCCCCACATGGGGTTTTGTGCTGACAGCTCAGAGCCTGGAGCCTGCTTCAGGTTCTGTGTCTCCCTCTCTGCCCTACACCTGTTCATGCTCTGTCTCTGCCTCTCAAAAATGAATAAACGTTAAAAAAAATTTTATTTTAAAAAAGAAAAGATTAAAAAGCTATCATTAAAATGTTTATGGAAATGCAAAAGCCAACAAGGGCTAAGGCAATCTTTAAAAAGCTAGTGAATACAGGCAGCTTTCAAGATTTAGTGTAAGGTTACAGTAATTAAATACAGTAGGGTCCTTAACTTTATGGTATTGTCAATGAAAGAAACACAAAGTCCAGAAACACATCCAGGATAGTAAACACTTGATTTATGTTCAAGATTTATCAGTTCAACAGAGCATGTACAGCCTTTTTCAATAAATGCTATGAAGTCAAATGAATTTCTATATGTAAAAAGTGAATATTGACCACTTTCCCATAACTAACATCAAAAATTTTAAGTGAATTGTAAATTGAACTCAATAAAATTCTTCTAGGAAACTGTTTCATTAATTTAGGGTATTTTAAGATTTCTTCAACAGGACACAAAAAGCACTAAATATAAAGGAAAATAAATGTAGAATTAAGAGCTTGCAATAATCATAAAATATGTACACCCATAAGAAGTTAAAAAAGAAAAGGATGACCAAAAGTGGAAGACAAAGGGCATGATTCAAAATATATAAAGAATTCCTATAAATCAATAAGAAAATGTCTGCCTAATAAGAAAGTGGCCCAGAAAGAACAATGAACAATTCTTAATTTAGTGACCACTGGGCATATGAAAAGTTGTTCTACTTTATCAGAAATGGAAACCAAAACTACAGTCAGATACCTGTAACCACCCATAAAGACAATGCTAAGTGTTGGTGAAGATGTGAAATGGAATTCTTACTCACTAGTAGAAGAATAAACTGGTACAATGACTTTGGAAAACTTCTGAGACAATAATTACTGACCTACTGAAGCTAGAAATCTACATGTTCTATGAGCCATCAGTTTCTCTCTGAAATATATATCCAACTGAAATATATGCACAAAAGCATCAAGAGTAATGTTCAAGAATGTTCATAGCCATATTCCATGTAGCCATTCACCGAAAAAGAAATCCAAATATCCATCAACATTGGAATAATTACATATTCATACAATGGAATACCACACAGCAAGAACTGCTGCACACCACAATGTAGATAACACTCACCAATGAAATTTTAAGAAGACATTGAATATGAAAAATACACATTGTATTAATTTATATTAAGGTCAATGAGCAAAAAAACTGAACTGTAATGTTTAGGGATCCAGTTTAGGAGGCAAAAATAGGAACAAAATCAGGAAGGCAATGATCACAGATATCATGACAAGGATATCGAGGATAATGCAGTTTTAATAATTACAAAGAGACAAGAGGGGCACCTGAGTAACTTGTCTAAGCATCTGACTCCTGGTTTGGGCTCAGGTCATGATGTCCTAGTTTGTGGGATCTAGTCCCGCTTTGGGCTCTGCAATGACAGCACAGAGCCTGCTTGAGACTGTCTCTCTGTCCAGCTCTCTCTGCCCCTCCCCCACAAGAGCCAACACATGCATGTGTGCTCTCTCTCAAAATAAACTTTAAAAAAAAAAATACAAATTATTCTCAGTGACTGGCTGGTGATTACACGGGTCTGTTTACTTTGGGATAATCCTTTAATACTGTACTTTGCTGTGTATATGTTATCTTTCAATTTTGAAAAGTTTAATAACTCCAGATGGATTAAGATTTAAACTTAAAACTCAGACAATAAAAACTTTGCAAAGTGAAAAAAAGGCAGGGAAGGAACTTGGAATATACAATCCATGTGTGAGAGAGACTTTAATTACATGCCTAGGAAATTCAGTGCCTAAAACAGATACACCTGTTTAATTGTATGAAGTGTTAAAACTTTGTTGGCTTGTGTACAAAATATTTGTAAACCGAGGTGATAAACAAGGGGTTAACATCTTACAATATACAAAGTGCAAGCATTAAAGTCAGAAAACTCAGAAAAATTCAGGATCAACACACATGTAAAGTTGTTCAAATTCTCTAGTAATCAGGAAATTAAATAATCATTTGACCTTCTTATACAGGCAGAAATGTTTAAAATGCTATAAAATGTATTAATGGTAATGTAGGGAAAAAGGTATTCTCATACACAGTTTTTAAAAGCAATATAGTAACATCTATTCAAACACGTATTCGATTAAAAATGTTATTTCACCCAGCAATCTCACTACTAAAAAGCTATCTCAGAGAAACAAAGTTACCCCTATATAATGATACACATCCACAGATATGTATCACAGTCATGTTCAAGGTGGCAAAAAAATGTCTATCAAAAGAGAAGTTGCTGAAAACAAAATTAAAATACATCTGTACTTTTTAAAATCACGCACACATTTAACAGAACTGCATTACTTCTTAGGTTTTTGATGTGCTAAGAAAAGTAACATGCAGAAAATTACGCGTGATCTTTTTTCTAAAACATAACAAAAGCACATACATTGTGTTTGTTTACATAATTATATTCATTCATTCACTGAATTATATGCACATGAAGAAAACCTAGACTTATGACCTACCTTAGGGCAGGAGTCAGAAATTCTATGGATGGAAAAATAAGGGGAACCCAAGCAAATGAAAATAAAGTGCAGGAAAAAAAAAACATACCTAAGAATGAATAACATGGTCATATTTATTCATTTATATTAAATTTATATATATATATATATATATATACATATATATGTGAGGCTTCTGTAGAATACAATGTTTCTTCAAAAAAATCTATCGTCTGTTTAGGCAGCTGAAATATATTTTTCCTTTAAAAGAAAAGTCTTAAGTATTGAGAAAATAATCCTAAAAGAGGAGTAGAAATAAAGCTAAAAGGAATTTAAACCACAGAAATGAATGCCACTAGATGGCAGTAAAACCCTCAAATTATAGAAACATTTTTATCTGCTAGAAAAACTTGCTTTTATCTTCATCTCATAAAAGTGTTCAAGTTATGTATATATAGATCACGAATAAAGTCCCCTAAAATATAGACTTTAACCCTTATTAATAAAAGAGGTTAACATTAATATATAATTACCTATATCCTAGGTCATCTATAAGTCATTTTCATTTTTTAAAACTCATGAATAATGCCCTCTAAAAAGTTGACAAAATATTTAATATGTATTCATCTCAAATCTATGTGTAAAATATTGAGGCAAACTGAAGGAATCATATTTATTGAGTTTTAAATCAAGTAGAACACAATGCAAACTAAATGGAACGTTTACAAATAAACTAGTACAGTGGCACATCTACTCTCTGGAATTCAGATAGCCAAAGGACTTAGCATCCCAAAACCAAATAAATGAATAAGCAAGCCATTAGGCAATAAAATGTGTCAGACTTTTTCACTGAAATTCACTTTACTCATTACCAGGCCTCTTTACTCTTACTATACACCAAGAACGCTGATGATTCTTTATAACATGGTTTATAAGTTATCCAGTTGTTCCAGTTACTACCTCGAGGCTTAGTGTATAAAACACAACTATTCTATTAAGTTTATGGGTCCTGAAGCTTAGGAATTTGGATATGAACATGATGAAGCTGGCTTGTCTCTGTACAATACCCATGGCTTCAGCAAGGAAAACTCAAATGGCTGGGCTCTGGAACTGTTGACAGGAGCCCCTACACATTGCCTCCCCACATGGCTTGGGTTTCCTCACAACCTGGATGTGGTATTTGGATTTCTTGCATGATGGTCCAAGACACCAGGTACAAGTGTTCCAGAAAATAAGGTGAAATCTACGTTACCGTTTGTGAACTACCTTTTTAAGATCACACAGCATCACTTCTACTCTATGCTTTGGTCACAGCACTCATAAGCCTGCACAGATCCAAGGGAAGGATAATTATATTCCCCTTCTTGATGGGAACAGCTAAGTCAAAGTAGATGAAAGCTTAGAAAATATTACCGAGACAACCTTTGGATAATAAAGTGTGACGCAGTTTGCCCTCTGGCCCCAGTTCATATCATTCCCATATGTAGAATATACTACACCCTCCCCCAAGACCTCCAAAGTCTCAATCCATTATGGCATCAGAACAGTCTCAGACCTCATCATCTAAATCAGGTCCAAGTGTAGATTAGGCTCCCAGAAGTAGTTCCCCAAGGACAATCCTCTTGATCTGAAGACCTATGAAACAAAGTGGCATGTTAGCCCACACACATCCAACATACCACTGTGGGGCAAGCATAGAACAACTTCTATAGCACACTCATTCAAAACTAAGAATCAGAACACATGCAGTAATTGCTTGGAAATCTCTTGAATTTCCAAATTGCTTGGAAACTAAATCCTCAGTTCATTAGATAGATTTTCATGTTTTCCATACTATGGCAGTAGCAATTTTGCTAGATTTTCTTTAATATATATAACAAAGATTTCCAGTCTCCTTTCCTCCAGCTTTCAACATTTTCCTCAACTTCCTTAAAGCCCTCACAGACAGCCTCCTTGAGGACCTTCAGGTTTCCTTCCAGTTTCTGCCCACTCTTCAGTCCAAAAGTTATAGCAACATCTCATATCTGGTACCAAAGTCTATTCCATTTATTATTTATTTCCATGTAACAACTTATTCTGAAACCCAGTGATAAAAATAATAATATTATGTCACAGATCCTATGAGGCAGAAATTTGGAGAAAACATCGAAAAGTTGGCTTATCTGTGTTCCACAATGTCTGGGCCTTATCTAGGGAGACTCAAATGGTCCTACACTGGAACTATCAAAAAAAAAAAAAAAAAAAAAAAGGATCTAAACATAACCTGTTCATGTAGCTTCAGTTCCCTCAAAGCATGGCGGCCTCAAGGTAATTGGATTACTTACATGGCAATGCAGCATTAAGCGTAACTATTCTAGTAAACAAGTCAGAGGTACATAGCCTAATAGGACCCAACTTCACAAATCAAGCACCATCACTTCTCCATACTCTTTAAAGAGTATGGAGACAGGAGATAGTGTTGTGGCCAAATTCAGAAACTAAAATCCTCTCTGTCAGTTTATCTAGAAATGAGTGATGAAAACAAAGTACTACAGGCAATACGCACAATGACAGGAGGGAACACGAATGCTTGTAACACATGTGTTTTTTCTGTCTCTCAAAATCCTATTAAAATAACATGGAAAAAAAAACATGGGAAAAAAAGCCACTTTGGGCTCCTCATGCACTGAACAAAGAAGAAGAGTTGTATATATTGACTGAGGCGCCTGATCCAGCTTCTACTAGAGAACTAGGGCAGAAATTAAACAAGAGATGAGAAGACTATGCCCAGAATCCAAATGATTGCCTGTATTACCTCCAAGTGCTTCCTTATTGAATGGTAGAAGTTTAGTGACAAACTAGGGAAGTCTTGTCTTGGCTGCAAAAGTAACTGCCCTATGATAAACAACTGGACACAAAACCTAGAGAACATATAAAACTGTTTGCAGGCGTTGCACAGCACCCATGGAAGGGCTACAATCCTTGAGAAAGGTAACATGCGTGATTCGTCCAAAATTATTTGAACCATGGGCAGGAAGTGAGGTCAAGCATGGAGCAGTTTTACTGAATTAAGGATGCAGAAATCAAAGGTCAAGGCTATTTATAGCAACTGGGATTTGTGTGCCACAGTTAGAGCCACAGAGGATGAAACCCAGAAGCTTGCATGGTAATTCTCCAGGTCCTCAGCGAACTCCTAGTCCACAAAGCTACAGGGCAAGACTCCATAGTTAGTGTAGCTATGTTAAGAGGTTGAAAGCTGAGAAGAGATTCTGGAGGCAACAGAGTGCTTGGGAGATTTCGCAGTTTGGGCCAAGCCAGAATAGAAGCACCCTGGAAAAACAACCCAGGCATTCAGCGGAGACCCCAGAAAAGTTATGCCATAGAAGATACAAAAAGCATGAAAACAAAATTAAATAGATGTGCCCTTAAACTAGATCTTGATAAAATCCAAGTGATCCATTAGCAATTTAACCACCTACCAGAACAAAAATTTTAAATCTTAAGAGGATAACATAATCCAAAACTACAATATACATACACAGTGTCTTCCATGTAATTAAAAAACAGGGGAAAAAAGAGGAAAAAGCGACATATAACCAAGAGAAATTATTAAAGTAGACATTAGTGATAAAAACTCTCAAACTTGGACTAGAAAATATCTTCCTCAACCTGATTAAAGGTTAAAACACCTATCACAAATATCATAATAGTGTAAGACAGAAGGCCTTTCTCCTAACATGGATGAGACATGGATGCCTGCTTTCACCACTTTTCAACGTTATACTGGAGTACTCTCTGCCAAGAAAAAAAAAGGGGGAAAGGATCCAAATGGAAAGGGAAAACTTAAATTTTACTTGCATCCAACATTCTATATGCAGAAAATCCAAAGAACTATACTCATACACATATAAATTAGAATAAACAAGTACAGAAAGGTTACAGAATACAAGGTCAAAATCCAAATCAATTGTATTCCAGTAAACAATGAACAATTAGAGAATTAAATCAACAATATATTTCATGCAACAAAGGAAGAAAATATCTAGAAATAAAGAGTAAGAGTTTCAAGACTTGTGCACTAAAACTTACAAACATTGTAGATGGAAATTAAAGATAAACACACAGATATTCCCTGTTCATGGATTGGAAGATTCAATATTGTTAAGATAGCAAGTCTCCCCTAAAGAATCTATAGATTGAATCAACTGCTGTAAAATCTAGCTTTTTTGTATTTTTTAGAAATAAAAAATGATCCTTACATTCATGTGGAAATGTAATAGACCCAAAACAGCCAAAGCAATATGGAAAAAAAGAGAGAGAGAGAGAGAACTTACCCTTTGATTTCAAAAATATTCCAAAGCTAGAGTAATCACAACAGTGAAGTACAGGCAAGAGACTAGTCCCATAGATCAACGGAAGAGAATTAAGAGTCCATAAATAAATCATTTTGGGTCAAGTGATTTTGCCAAAGGTTCCACAACAACTCAGTGAACACAGAATAGCCTTTTAAAATAAATGGTGATGCCAAGAAGCATAAAATACCTAGGGATAAATCTAAACAAAGATGTAAAAGATCTGTATGCTGAAAACTATAGAAAGCTTATGAAGGAAATTGAAGAAGATATAAAGAAATGGAAAGACAGTCCGTGCTCATGGATTGGAAGAATAAATATTGTCAAAATGTCAATACTACCCAAAGCTATCTACACATTCAATGCAATCCCTATCAAAATTGTACCAGCATTCTTCTCGAAGCTAGAACAAGCAATCCTAAAATTCATATGGAACCACAAAAGGCCCTGAATAGCCAACGTAATTTTGAAGAAGACCAAAGCAGGAGGCATCACAATCCCAGGCTTTAGTCTCTACTACAAAGCTGTAATCATCAAGACAGCATGGTATTGGCACAAAAACAGACACACAGACCAATGGAATAGAATAGAAACCCCAGAACTAGACCCACAAATGTATGGCCAACTGATCTTTGACAAAGCAGGAAAGAACATCCAATGGAAAAAAGACAGTCTCTTTAACAAATGGTGCTGGGAGAACTGGACAGCAACATGCAGAAGATTGAAACTGGACCACTTTCTCACACCATTCACAAAAATAAACTTAAAATGGATAAAGGACCTGAATGTGAGACAGGAAACCATCAAAACCCTAGAGGAGAAAGCAGGAAAAGACCTTGCTGACCTCAGCCGTAGCAATTTCTTACGTGACACATCCCCAAAGGCAAGGGAATTAAAAGCAAAAATGAACTACTGGGACCTTATGAAGATAAAAAGCTTCTGCACAGCAAAGGAAACAACCAACAAAACTAAAAGGCAATCAACGGAATGGGAAAAGATATTTGCAAATGACATATCGGACAAAGGGCTAGTATCCAAAATCTATAAAGAGCTCACCAAACTCCACACCCGAAAAACAAATAACCCAGTGAAGAAATGGGCAGAAAACATGAATAGACACTTCTCTAAAGAAGACATCCGGATGGCCAACAGGCACATGAAAAGATGCTCAACGTCACTCCTCATCAGGGAAATACAAATCAAAACCACACTCAGATATCACCTCACGCCAGTCAGAATGGCCAAAATGAACAAATCAAGAGACTACAGATGCTGGAGAGGATGCAGAGAAATGGGAACCCTCTTGCACTGTTGGTGGGAATGCAAATTGGTGCAGCCACTCTGAAAAACAGTGTGGAGGTTCCTCAGAAAATTAAAAATAGACCTACCCTACGACCCAGCAATAGCACTACTAGGAATTTACCCAAGGGATACAGGAGTACTGATGCATAGGGGCACTTGTACCCCAATGTTTATAGCAGCACTCTCAACAATAGCCAAATTATGGAAAGAGCCTAAATGTCCATCAACTGATGAATGGATAAAGAAATTGTGGTTTATATACACAATGGAGTACTACGTGGCAATGAGAAAGAATGAAATATGGTCCTTTGTAGCAATGTGGATGGAACTGAAGAGTGTGATGCTAAGTGAAATAAGCCATACAGAGAAAGACAGATACCGTATGTTTTCACTCTTATGTGGATCCTGAGAAACTTAACAGAAACCCATGGGGGAAGGCAAGGAAAAAAAAAAAGAGGTTAGAGTAATAGAGAGCCAAAGCATAAGAGACTCTTAAAAACTGAGAACAAACGGAGGGTTGATGGGGGGTGGGAGGGACGGGAGGGTGGGTGATGGGTATTGAGGAGGGCACCTTTTGGGATGAGCATTGGGTGTTGTATGGAAACCAATTTGACAATAAATTTCATATATTGAAAAAATAAATAAAAATAAAATAAATGGTGATGTAAAAATTGGAAATCCACCTGCAAAAAAATAAAGTTATATCCCACCTCATACCACATACAAAAATTAACTCAAAATAGATCAGAGACCTAAATATAAGTTAAGATTTTAAAACTCTTAGGAGAAACTTTTATAAATATTCACCATCTTGGATTAGATAATGACTTCCTATGTATGACACCAAAAGCAAATGCAAAAGCAACAAAAATATGGATACACACTGGACTCCATCAAAATTAAATAATTTGTGATTCAAAAGGAGATCAAAGTGAGAAGACAACCCAAAGTGGGGGAAAATATTTGTAAACCATATACAGGATAAGGGACCTGTATCCAGAAACAAACTCTTACTACTCAACAATAAAGAGACAAAAAAAATATTAATGGTAACAATTTTTGAAAACTTTTATTTAAGGAAGATATACAAATGGCTAAGAAGCACATGGAAAGATACTCAATATCATTAGTGAAATGCAAACTAAAACCAAAAGATACATTTTCACATCCACTAGGATGGCAAGAATGAAAATGACAGATGAAGAACCAAGAGATGGTTCTTTGAAAATATAAGCAAAATTGATAAATCTTTAGCCAGACTCATCAAGAAAAAAGAGAACTCAAATGAAATGATAAATGGAGAAATAACAAACTACACCACATAAATAAAAGGTAAGACTATTATGCCAACAAATTGGACAACCTAGAAGAAATGGATAGATTTCTAGAACCATAACCTTCCAAAATTGAATCAGGAAGCAACAGTAAATTTGAACAGACCAGTTACTAGCAATGAAATAGAATCAGTAGTCAAAAAATCTCCCAACAAACAAAATCCAGGACCAGACAGCTTCACAGGTGAATTCTACTAAACATTTACATGATTTAAAGGATTTAAATTTGAAGAAGAATCAATACCCATTCCTCTCAAATATTCCAAAAAACAGAAGAGGAAGAAAGCTTTTAAATTCATTCTAGCAGGGCAACATTACCCTGATACCAAACCAAACACTACAAAAAAAGAAAACTACAGGTCAATATCTGTGATAAACATAAAAAATTCCTCAACAAAATATTAGCAAACCAAATATAATACATTAAACAAAATCATTCACATCAAGTGCAATTTATTCCAGATATGCAAAGGTAGCTCAATATTCATAAATATATTCAAAATGATATACCACATTAAGAAGAGAAAATATCTCAACAGATTCAGAAAAAACATTTGATAAAGTACAACATCCATTCATGATAAAAAATGTTCAACAAAGTCGATGTAGAATGAACACACCTCAACGTAATAAAGGCCATATATGAAACATGCACAGCTAACATCATACTCAATGGTGAAAACTGGGACCCTTTCCTCTAAGATCATGAACAAGACAAGGATGGTCACTCTCACCATTTTTATTTGACATAGAAGTCTGTGCACAGCATTTAGACAAGAAAAAGCATCCAAATTGGTAACGAAGAAGTAAAACTTTACTATTTGCAGATTATATTAAAATGTGTATAAGAAACCGCTAAAGACTCCAGAAAAAAAAAAAAAAAAAAAAAACTACTAGAACTGTTAAATGAATTCAGTAAAGTCACAGGATACAAAATATATAGAAATCTACTTAATTACTATACACTAATAATGAAATAGCACAGGGAAATTAAGAAAACAATCCCACTTACAATTGTACCAAAAATAATACCTAGGAACAAAACTTAACCAAGGAGGTGAAAGACCTATATTCCAAAAACTATAAAATGTTGATGGAAGAAATTGAAGACACAAATAAATGGAAAGATGTTCCATGCTCATGGACTAGAAGAGCCAACATGGTTAAAATGTTCATACTACCTAAAGCAGTCTATGGATTTACTGCAATCCCTATCAAGATAATCAACATTTTTTACATAACTAGAATAAATAATCCTAAAATTTGTATGGAACCACAAAAGACCCCAAAGAGCCAAAGCAGTCTTCAGAAAGAACAAAGCTGGAGTATTATAATCCTAGATTTCAATGTATGCTACAAAGCTATAGTAATTAAAACAGTATGGTATTGGCACAAAAACAGACACACAGATCAATGAAACAGAATAGAGGGCCCAGAAACAAACCCACACTTATATGTTCAATGAATCTACAATGCAGAAGGCAAGAATATATAATGGGGAAAAGATAGTCTCTTCAACAAACGGTGCTGGGAAAACTGGAGAGCTACATGAAAAATAATAAAACTGGGTCATTTTCTTACACCATACAGAAAAATAAACTCAAAATGGATTAAGGACCCAAATGTGAAACTTTGAAACCATAAAACCCCTTGAAGAAAACATAGGCAGTAATTTCTTTGATATCAGCCATAGAAATATTTTTCTAGATAGGTCACCTTGGGCAAGGGCAACAAAAGCAAAATTAAACTACTAGGACTACCCCAAAATAAAAAGCTTTTGCACAGCAAAGGAAACCATCACAAAGCAGACCACCGCCTATTTACTGAATGGGAGAAAATATTTATAAATGACATATCTGATAGGGGCTAATATCCAAAATATATAAAGGACTTCTATAACTCAACACCAAAAAACAAACAATCAAATTACAAATGAGTGGAGGACTTGAATAGAATTTTTCTAAAGACAACATACAGATGGCCAACACACGAAAAGATGATCAACATCACTAATCAGCTGGGAAAAGCAAATTAAAATCACAATGAGATATTACCTCACATCTGGCAGCCAACATCAAAAACAGAATAAATAACAAGTGTAAACAAGGACGTGGAGAAAAAGGAACCCTCATGCACTGTTGAAGGGTATGTAAATTGGTTCCACTACTAGGGAAAATAGTATGTAGGTTTCTTACATTAAAAACAGAATTACCATATGATCCAATAATTTCAGTACCAGGTATTTACCCAAAGAAAATAAAAACGCTAATTTGAAAAAGATACATGCACTCCTATGTTTATTTCAGCATGATTTATAATAGCCAAGAAATGGAAGCAACCCAAGAGTCCATCCATAGATGAATGGATGAAGAAAATCTGGTACATGTATTTGCAATGGAATATCAGTCACTCAAGAAAAAAAAAAGGCAAGGCAGCAATCTTCCCAGGTACACAAATGGACCTAGAGGCTATAATGCTAAGTGAAATAGGTCAGAGATTAAGCCAAAATGAATTAAAAAAAAAAAAAAAAAGACCTTAAGTGGAGAGAAACAGTGGTTGCCAGTGGGGGGTGGGTGGATTTTAAAGAAAGACACAACATATTGACAAGGATATAAGGATACAGAGAATCAGCAAAACCTCCATATAGTCAACAGGAATATAAAAATGGTACACTCACTTTGAAAAACAGTTTGGATTTTTTAAACATTAAACATGACTTTACCAAAAGACCCAGTAATTCCACTCTTAGGTATATATCCAAGAGAAATGAACACATTCACATAAAGGTTTGTACATATATATTTTTAGCAGCATTAATCCTAACAGTCAAAACTTAGAAATATGTATATTTATTCAATGAAATACTATTAAGCAATAAGAAAGGATGAACTACTGATACACACTATGATATGGATGTAGCTCAAAAACATTTTACTCAGTGAAAGAAGCCAAACACAAGAGACCAAATATCACGATTCCATTTATATAAAAAGTCCAGAAAAGAGAAGTGTTAAGGACAGAAATTAACGTTTGCCTGAAACAGGGAGTCGGGGTAGAAAAGGATATGGGAATTAACAGTAAATGTATGTAGGAATATTGAATAAGATGTTATAAAAGTTTTTAATGGGGATAGTTGCACAACTTGTGACAAATACCAAACACTGAATTGTACATCTGAAAAGAGCTTATCAAAAAAAGAAAGAAAAGAGCTTATCATAGGATATGAAAATATGCCTAAAGTTAAAGATATTCAGAGGAAAACAAAAGCTGAGAAAATCAGTTATTGGATCCAAATTAATATAAATAAAGGGGCATTAAAAAATAACCTAAAAAATGGACACACTTCAAAATATATGGGCTGCACCTGACGAACACTTAAAAAGTTGTTTCTGGGGGTGCCTGGGTGGCCCAATTAGTTAAGTGTCCGATGCTTGGTTCTGCCTCAGGCCTGCATCAGGCTCTGTGTTAACAGTACAGAGCCTGCTTGGGATTCTCTCTCTCCCTCTATCTCCACCCCTTCCCCACTCTTCCTCCTCTCTCTCACTCTCTCTCTCTCAACATATAAACTTTAAAGCAGTTTCTGGCATTAAGCACTTCTATTACAAAAGACAAAGATCTAAAATAATAGCTATTTCAAGAAGCTAGAAAAAGCAAATCAAACACAGTAAAAGTCAAAGCAGAAATGAAACAGAAAATGGAAGAACCATGGGGAAAAAATGAAATTTCTTTCAAAGGAGAAATATAATCCTACATAAAAATTTTCAGATGATAGAGGAGACCTTTCCCAACTCATTCTGTTCCCGATACCAAATCCAGAGAAGACATAACAAAGTGGGGAAAAAAGAACCATAGACCAATATTCCTTATAAACAAAACTCCTTTAATAACACTAGCACCAAATCTAGCAAGACATTAAAAAGATTGCATAACATGCCTACATGAGACATCACAAAAATGCAAGGGTGTTTTAACATTCAAAAATCATATTTCGGTCTTCCCAGGAAGGTTTCCTATGACCAGCTGACAGAGGATATTTTAACAATCAAGTATGATCCATAAATTGGTCAACACAGTATGCCATTGCAAGCCAGCATGCACTACTGCCTGACTACATGCCCATTCAGGGACATCCCTGAAGGAACAATGCTAAGAAACAACTTTCCCTTTGGGCACACCCTACATCCTTTCTGAATGGAAATGGAAGAAACCTAAGGTAACCACATATAGACTGCCACACAGTGGTAACTGGTTAAGTTGGTTGGCTGGGGCTCAGAAGGTACAAGTATGGAAGACAAAGATAAGGAAACCTGCAGAAGAGGCATTTGGATGAGCCAGTGGTAATGACCATGTGAATCTTGGCATATCAATCTTGGTGATTCATCTCAATGCTTATCATAGGCATCCTCCACAGGAGTAACACTCAACCAGATGAAGAGAATTACCCATCCAGAGGGTTTCATCCTACCTCTATTCTCTACCTCTAGTGTACAATGACCCAACAATTCCAGCAATGAAACCCAGACACATCCAACAGAAATGCACATACGTGTTCATGAAATGACACGCAGTTATTTCCCTTATTATTTGCAATAGTTGAAAACTAAAAAAATTGTCAAGAGTAGAATGAATAAATTTATACCCTACAATACAAATTATTTATTCAGAAATGGAAACGAGGGGCGCCTGGGTGGCTCAGTCGGTTAAGCGGCCGACTTCAGCTCAGGTCACGATCTCGCGGTCCGTGAGTTCAAGCCCCGCGTCAGGCTCTGTGCTGACAGCTCGGAGCCTGGAGCCTGTTTCAGATTCTTTGTCTCCCTCTCTCTGACCCTCCCCCGTTCATGCTCTGTCTCTCTCTGTCTCAAAAATAAATAAACATTGAAAAAAACAATTCTTTAAAAAAAGAAATGAAAACAAATGGGGCGCCTGTGTGGCTCAATTGGTTAAGTGTCTGACTCAGTTTCAGCTCAGATCATGATCTCATGGTTCATAAGTTCAAGCCCACATAGGGCTCTGTACTGACAGCACAGAGCCTGATTGGGATTCTCTCTCTCCACCCCTCCCCTTTTTGCTTGTGTTATAAATACATAAATACATAATTTTAAATTAAAATAAATGAACCATAACTACACACACACACACAAAAAGGATAAATCTCGTACTTAAAAATTGTGCAAAAAGAAACAAAAACATACTACTGGAGTGCCTGGGTGGCTCAGTTAAGTGTCTAACTCTTGGTTTTGGCTCAGGTAAAAACTTAAAAAAAAAAGCATACTATCAGTTCCATATATAACCATTAAAAGAAAAAAGCGTTATTTCTTGGTTGTTGGCAAAATTAGGTGGTAAAACTACTTTAAAGACACAAAAAGAAAGGAACATAGTGCCACAAAAGTCAGGGTAGTAGTTCCTTTGGAGAGAAGGGCATAAATACTTGAGAGGACAGGAAAAGAGCTTCTGGAGTCCTGGTAATGATCCATTTTTGCACAGTGTAGCAGTTACACAGGTGTTTTATCAGAAAGCCTGTAGCTATATATCTTGGTTTTGTACACTTTTAGGTCTACACTTAAAAATAACAAGGTTTAGGGGTGCCTAAGGTGGCTCAGTCAGTTAAGCATCCAACTTGGGCTCGGGTCATGATTTCACGGTTTGTTAGTTTGAGCCCGGTGTCAGGCTCTGAGCTGTCAGCACAGAGGCTCAAAGCCTGGAGCCTGCTTCAGATTCTGTGCCTCACTCTCTCTCTGCCCTCTCCCGCTCATACTATGTCTAACATAAACATTAAAAACATTTTTTAAGAAAATAACAAGGTTTAGGGGTGCCTAGGTGGCTCAGTCAGTTAGGTGTCCAACTTTGGCTCAGGTCATGATCTTACAGTCCATGAATTCAAGCCCCATATCCGGTTCTACGCTGACAGCTCAGAGCCTGGTGCCTGCTTCAGATTCTGTCTCCCTCTTTCTCTACCACTCCCCCACTTGCACTCTGTCTCCTGCTCTCTCTCAAAACTAAACATTAAAAAAACTTTTTTTTAAATAACAAAGGTTTAAAAATGCTAATAGCTAGTAATAGCTATTATCATGACCAATAGCTAATAATGACATGCATAGAATGATCTAGACTAAGGATGCCATTCTCCCCACCCTAGCGATCTCCTTTTTCATTTATTTTTTGGTTCTTGAGGTTTGAGATTTTATTCCCTTTAATTTTGAAATCCCTAAACTAGATATCAGAATTTCATTACATTTCTCTGTTCTTCTCTAAACAGTCTCAAGGAATAGCTTATTGAATTCATAAGCTATACATAAGCTTCATAATGTAATTTTTAAGAAGCTTTACTGAAATATTCAGGGGTCATAAAATTCACCTTGTTCAAGTGTACAGATCAATAAGTTTTAGTATATTCAAAGAATTGTGTAACCACTGTCACCATTTAACTTCTGAACATTTTCAGAGCCCCAAAGAGAAACTCCACACTCATGAGTAGTCACTTTCTATATTCCCAACTCCCCTCAGGCCTTGGCGATCAAAACAAAATAGGGTGATTGTACTGAGTCAGTTGTGCGTGGCTGTACCATGTGGCCTCTAATTTCCTTCCTTGTAGGTCTAAGTTCCCTAGCATATCTTTGAAGAATCAGGCTCACAGGTCATTTTTTAAAATTGTTTTAGTGTATATTTATTTCTGAGAGAGAGCACAAGCAAAGGAGGAGCAGAGAGAGGAGGAGACACAGAATCTGAAGCAGGTTCCAGGCTCTGAGCTGTCAGCACAGAGCCTGACGTGGGGCTCAAACCCAGGAACTGTGAGATCATGACCAGAGCTGAAGTTGGATGCTTAACCTACTGAGCCACCCAAGCGCCCCATCACAGGTCATATTTTTAAAGTCTTTTTCCAACTGGTCCCCCAATCCCAGGAAGTAAAGTGCACGGTCTTCTGTGGTCCTAAAGCACCTTATTATATACCTTTATTACATACCATGTACCATTCTTTGTTATAATTATTAATGTGCTTCCACCACTATAATGTAAGTATCTTAAAAACCAGAATTTGACTCATTTTTGTATCTCCTATATCTAACACAGTTTGATGAATGAGTGTACCATATAGAAGACTGTAACAAGATTATAAAAGATAAGGTTTTAGTACTAAGGAGAAGATTTTCAGAGATTATCAATATGTTCAAGGACACAGAGACAAATGTATTATGAAATAGCATTATAACATTAGTCAATAACTGATCACTTTGTGATTAATGAAAAATTATGAGAAAACTAAGAAAATACATTAAAACCATTACATAGAGTTCACACTAAGATGTTAATGCATCATCAAAGGAGAACTTCTGTAAGAATCTTAAATACTCTTAGTATGGCTATCATGATATAACCTAAGAAAAATTCTAGAAGTCAAATGTAGAAAATAAATATAATGCGGGAGACTCTTAAAAAGTTGAGAAATATATCCAAATTATAGGCCAAATAAAAAGATTTATAATTTTTAAAACTCCAGCATTCCTTCAAAAGTGAAAAAAAATGAAAAATTAAAAACTGTTTTGAGAATTAGAAATACCTTTAAAGAGAAAAAAAATTGTGCCGAGTGTCTGAGTAAGGACTAATTTTGGTTAAAGGAAATGTTAAAGTGAATTCAATTTTTCATCACTATATGCACAAGGTATGATTCTGTTAATGCTATATTGCCCTTTTAAAACATACTCATTGAGATTTTAGCAAACTATATTTATAATGTTTTACTGTGAAAAAGTAACTCAAAATACTCAATATACAAAACTAATTTCCCTTGAGTGTACACATCTAGAACAAAAGAAGTTTTTAAGCAATAGCAGAGTTAAATACACATATAAAAGTCAGAAAAAGTTATAGGGGTGTCCGGGTGGCTCAGCTGTTAAGTGTCCAACTCTTGATTTCAGCTTAGGTCATGATGTCACATAAAGAGTTCGAGCTCCAAACCGGGCTTCGCACTGACAGCATGGAACCTGCTTGAGATTCTCTCTGTCCCCCCACCTCTTCCTGCCCCTCCGCCACGCTCAAAAGAAATAAACTTAAAAAAAATAAAAGGGGGCATCCGGGTGGCTCAGCAGGTTGAGCGTCCCACTTCAGCTCAGGTCACAATCTCGTGGTCTGTGAGTTTGAGCCCCACATCAGGCTCTGTGCTGACAGCTTGGAGCCTGGAGGCGCTTCAGATTCTTTGTCTCCGTCTCTCTCTGCCCCTTCCCCACTCATGCTCTCTCTCACTCTCAAAAATGAATAAATGTTTGAAAAAAAATTGAATACACACACACATTTGAATAATGCATACGTGAACATTTTTTAAAAACCAAATCAATTATCATTTCTAAAGAATACTTTTTCTATTCTTATAAAATTTTACATGAGTTCAAAAAATAACATTTTTTAATTTATAGGAGTAAAGCAAAATTACAAATGAATTTAGGGGTGCAGTCAGTTAAACATCTGACTGGATCTCAGCTCAGGTCATGATCTCATGGTTCATGGAATCGAGCCCCACACAGGGCTCTATGCTGATATCATGGAGCCTGCTTGGGATCCTCTCTTTCCCTCTTTCTCTATCCCTTCCCTGCTTGAGCATGCACAAGTGCTCTCTCTCAAAATAAACTTAAAAAAATTATCAAGTATGTTTCTGAGAAAAATTTTTAAAAAATAAATTTAAAAAGTAAAGCTTAGCAATCCTCAACTTTGAAATATTTTAATCTAAAAATGTAAATGTGCTACTACTTCCCAAATTTTGAATCAATAGTCTATTGCCAACATTCATAAAATAACAGCTTCTACTAACTTAAATTCATACAAGTGTTTTAGAGTAGGAAAAAGCATTATTTTAATATTGACTTATCTGTAAAATCTAATAAAACTTAATCCTAAGAAAATATAAATTTTAAGATGAATACACTATTTGTTTTTGCTTGAAAGTACTCTGAATAACTATATTACTATACATCCTCCATGTTGTAATTTTACAGTATAACAAACTAGCTAATGTAGAACAAAAATAATAATGTAGCTCCATAAAAAAGAGGAAAATCGTTTTAAATTAAGCTCTTTTTATCTTAAAAGGAAACAATTTTAATCCTTTCTTCAGTTACTTTCTAGATTGGGCTTCTGTCTAATAAAAAATCAGTTAGGAATTAACTGAAACGTAGTCTTGTAAAAACATTTTCTACAGTATTTAATAACATAAATGTTATAAATAAATTTGTGAAGTTTGTCTATTTCTAAACATAAAATACTGTACCTCAAGACACATAAATGAAATTAACAGAACTCTGAAAAACTGAAGAGGTATGAGGCCCTTCATGATAAAACTGGTACCAAAAAACACCCATTAATACTACTTTATCTTACTTTATTCATTTCTTTTGTTTACTTATCCAAATCATTAACTTTGCCATGTTTTATGGTAACAAAACAACAAAAGCAACCCAGTATTAAATAGTCACAGAAGTTGTATAAAGTGAATTCATTTTCTAATAGAAGTACTTTTCCAAATTGCACAAAATAATCTGTGAGATCTGGTGAGGTTTGGAGGAAAATGACACAAAAGTATTCAAAGAAATTCGATTACAAAGAGTAAATATTAAATTCTCTGCTCTAAAATAATCACAAGCCACAGATTAATTTGGAGCGTAAAAATATGAAGCCTCCCTGCACTGAATAAACTTTCAAGATACCCAACTTAAACTCCTATATATTCATAAACAACAGCATTTCTGGAAATTACTTCCTAACCTCAAAAAAATGACAGTATTAATACATTCAATATACATGTACAATGATAAACTTGATTCTCCATACCTAGCTTAGGAAATTTCTAAATTTCCCCAAATATTCTCTAAATCACCAAATCTCTAGTTCTTCAAAACTATTTGGTGGACACTGACTCAAGTACATTTGCATGATTTTATGGTTCTATCCTGGCATCAAAACAATACTCTAAATTTGCTCAATAAATGTTTACTTGAAAAATAAATTCTAATTCACAGTTAAATACACTGACAAAATATCTACCCCCCCAACCAAACAGCAGTGTTCTTGAATGGCACAAATATCTACAACTAATGAACAACCAAAAGTGTAAAACCAAATTTAAAAAAAGGTATGACTGCAGAATAAAATGAAAGAAAATTCCCACTGTATGATCTAAAGAAAGGGAAGAACAGGATTAACTCTGACTTCTCTTCCATATCCTATTAATAAGTGCCAGTCCTAAAAGCACCCATATTTTCCTGGGAATGCAGTCCTATAGCCTTAACTCTCTATGTATTTTCCATGATTTCAATGATGTCCCTACAAAGCAGCAACTGAAACAAAGGTTTCAGTCAGGAAAGACACTTGAAAAATACAGATAATGGTAAAATATTATCTAATGACTGTGGAAACACAAGCAAAGAATGGTTTGTCAAATGTTTAAAATACTTTAGGAGTGAACCACATTTCCTAAGCAATCTTCTACAAACAAATCATCACAATTCCTGGTCACATAGAATTTCTGTAGCATTCTAATCATTGTCTCCTAGGGAAATAATTTGAACAATCTAGATGCCTTGAAGATACCTTTAATATTAGAAACTGTCATATGCTTACCACTTTTATTATATATTTGGAGCATCTAGAACAAAATAGTAATTATTCGGTATCCTATGTATTATTTGTTGCCAAACTGATACATAGAGGATCTGAGCTTTCATCTCCCTTCACTGAAACACAAGCAAAAACAGTAATAATTAATATGCTGTAATATAATTTTCCAACCATTATGGGTCTAATTCATAGTCAAGATTTTATTTTGAAAATACCTTCTATGAACAGAATTTTAGTTAATTTCTAAAAGTCACAATTGAAAAAGGTAAAGGAGGAGTGAAGTATGGCATAATCAGATTACACACATACTATAATATATACATATAATTGTACATAACAACTGAAAATATCTTTTCTTAAACAATCACTAATATATACCCATTTTGGAAAAAATACATATAGCCTGTTCTAATCTTTATTTAGAACTATAATTATCTCAATCATAAATCCTATCTTCCAAATAGAAATTTAACTGTTAATCTAACCATTGTACTATAAATATAGATATATAGATATAGATATATAGATACACACACTGCCCTACATATTTCAGTTTCTTGCAGAGCAACATCAGAAATTTTTCAAATTGCAATTTCACAAAAGATTTACAAAACAAATACATTAGAGCTTTATTGGGATGGCTGATATTTCTAAAATTTCTGAGCACTTACTCTGTACCAGATACTAGTGAAAAGGTTTTACACATTTTAACTTATTCAGTCCTCACAAGAAGCCAAATGCATAGTTATTATTTCCATATTCCAGATGAAAAAACAGAGGCACGGCCATGTTAAAAAGCTTACCTACAGTTTCACAGTTAAGAAGGGATGAAGCAGGAATTCAAACTCAAGGAGCAAGGGGCCTCACTGGCCTTACTTTTAAATACCATGCTACATCCGATGCAAGTGATTCATAAGTGTGTATCACCTACAAGTCTCGTATTTTCAAACTTCAGTCTAACATTTTACATGCCTGTCAGCCATTCCCCTTGGATGTCTAGGTGTATTATTTCAAATGTAAAATGTCAGACAAAATTCTCCTCTAAAGTTGGTTGCCATTCCAAATTTCTTTCAAAAATGTCCTCCAGTTAAATAAGGAAGCATAGGAAGGTAGCACAAATCAACATAACCCACTACTTCATTACCAAAGAGTGACTAGATACTTCTGTGCTTTTTGAAGGGTTGTTACATTCTTTAGTTCCCATAATTATCTATTCAAGGACTTCCAGGAAAAACAAACAAGCAACAACACAAACCTGCAAAAACATCCTGGGAAAAGACTAGTAACTTTTAAGAAAACAATCTGCAAACAAAAACAACTAGTTTGAAGATTTTAATACTGATATGTTACAGTAGGGTGAAACTAGGGGAAAGTTAAGCCAATTTTCTAAACATAAGAGGCAGAAACTTCTATAATTAAAACAATACCTGGGCAAGGCAAAATAAATGTATTATACTTTGAGGTCATTTCTAACATCGTGGCATTTTTACTATATTTACTTCAAATTAAGTTTAGCACAGAACTGCTGTAATTCACTATGTATAGTCTGGCCTCCAAATACAGGAGGAATAGATTTTAAGACTTTTCACAAAATCCAGAATTGTTTTCTCTCACAAAATAATTCAGAAAGTTATCCACAATCGTCTCTAAAACAGTGGTTCTCAACCTTCTCTGTACATTACAATCACCTAGGGGGCTTTAAAATCCTCATGGAGGCGGTAGCCTGACCAATTAAAACAATCTCAAAGTGAGACCCAGGCATCAGAATTTTTTAAAGCTTTCTCAATGTCAGTGCAAAGAATAAATTCAACAGCATGGCCATTAGAGCCACTTTTCCAGTTTCCTTAATAGGCAACAATTTCAAATATTGATAACTTCAACCAAGAACTAAAACCATTTTGCCTTAGATTCAAAGCACGTGCAGGCAATAGTAACAAACAGCAGTGGCTACTACACTACCACTGTTGGACGAGTAATCGGGGCTTAGGAATTTGGACAGTACACAAGGCAATGAAACCACTTGATGTTTTCTTATTTTTTTGTTTTACATGGATCATGGCAAGTGTATTAGAAAATTCTTAGTCCATGAAACCATGGTTCTTGTATTTGTCTCACTCAAATTTATGATTTTTCCCTAGTGAAGATTTTTTAATTTAATGTTTGGTTCTTTGTTTTCATAATAGCTACTTTTACTTAATTCACTTACTGGTTCACTCTGTACTAGGAATGCAGGAGGTAGGATAGAGATAGGGACCAAGAGTGGGTTCTTAAGGAAAAACAAAGACGGTGGAAATGAACACATGTAAAGTAACAACAGAAGGTATAGAAGTGCCAAAGTGTATGGGCTGATGGTCAAAAGCTTATAGAAAACTCTTCCTCAAATATCTAACTCCTTTCCAAAAGGCAGTATCAGTAATTAATAAAAGACTTTGGATGTGGAAACATCAGAGTTGCTAGTAAACAAGGAACTGACATTTTTCTCTTTAGAGCCATTGGCAATTTACTTAATTTCCCTGAGCATCATTCATAAAATAATGACAATAATTTGGGGGAGGGGTGCTTCTTCCCATTCCTGGGGTTTCCTTCCATGTACAAGTATTCACGGGTGAGGTATTCTCCTAACCTAATACTCTGGTTTGTTCACTCCCTTACTTACACTTGGAGTAGGGCCATGCAGGGCATACCCTTGTCCAAAGGTATAGGTCAGTTCAGTCTCTTCCTCCTCCCCTCCCTTTCTTTTTTTGGAGATACACGCCTCAACCTGTAAGTTTTACATGGGTAGACCCCCAATATGGAGAAATTCGCCTCTGTGGGTAAGTCTAAATTGTTGACTCGGTGTTGGTAAACCCCTTTCCCATTGATACAAACCCACGTCCATCAATACTGGTTTGGGGTGGGATTTTTTAACATTTTATTTTTTGAAGAGACAGAGGCAGAGCACGAGCAGAGGAGAGGCAGAGAGAGAGGGAGACACAGAATCCAAAGCAGGCTCCAGGCTCTAAGCTGTCAGCACAGAGCCTAATGTGAGGCTCAAACCCACGAATCGCGAGATCACCACCTGAAGCTTCCGACCAAAGTCGGAAGCTGAACTGACTGAGCCACCCAGGTGCCCATTGGCTGTTTTGTTTTGTTTTTAATGTGATATTTTGCTCATCAATGGTTTCTCTCCTTGTCCATCTCTAAAATGGTTTAGAATTCAGGCAAAGAAATGGGTACTAGTTATTGGACTCCATTTAAACCTTAATATCCACCTACTTCATAGAATTTGGTAAACTTTAAAAGACATAATACATCAAAAAATCTTAGCACAGTACCTAGAACATAGTAAGCACTCTACCATAACTGCTAATAACAAAATACTCAAAAATAAGAGGACCAATTTTAAAGCCTTTATCAATTAACTATAAAACACCTCAATATGAATTCAAATGAAATACTCCTTCTAAAATACATCAATAAAAACAAGATCCCTCCCCTCACTGAAAGAATGTAACCGGCTATAATACTAGAGATAATATGGAATAATAGATTTATAGTCAGAACAAACATTCATTAAAAGCAGGGAACATTTATAGCCTACGAAATCCTCAGTAACTAACCCATACAGAAAATATAATGTGCATAAGCAAAATCAGATAACATAAAATATTAAAATTTATTATAGAATCAGTTTGACATCTAAAAAATTTAACAGGAAATATGTTCAAGTCAGTTTATACTATAAATTTAACTTTATTAGCAATATGCTAAAAGTACACTCAAAAAATCTAAATAAAGATATATTTCATCTGATAAACACATAACAGAAAACTGGTTCTCCAAAATGAGCCCAGGAGCTCACTAATAGCAAGATTTATTAACTAGAGATCTATGGGCCTTTAGTTTTGTGAAACCCTTTAAACTATCTATAAAATGTCATGTATGTGTACATGCACATATGGTTAAAAATTCTCTCCACTTTCATTACATTCTCAAAGGTTACCATTCAAAACAGGAAGATATCCTCAAGTATCATTTTATAATTAAGTAATCACTCCAAGTTTATCCATTTATTGATTGTCTAGTGAGCTTCTTGCACTATGATTTTTTTCAATTTGGATAATCTTAGCATATAATAAACTTTCAAGGAATCAAAAACAATATACAAAAAAAGCTGTTTTTTTTAAATAGGTACCTACCTTTTAAGTGTTCCTCAGATATAATTTTTTCATTAACACGCAGTGCTTTTATCCTTGTTCTCAAATCCATTGTGTTATTTTCTTGTATTTCTTCAGTTGGTAGTTTTTCAAAAATGTTTTCAATGAAATTAGTGTTATTCTTCAAATCATTCAGTAGTTCCCAAAATGAAGCTGCTATACGTGTATCAAATGTGATGGTACTTCGGGGATTATGTTTTCCAATGTCAGCCTTCTTCAGAGTTAAATTTCTAGAATATAATCGCTTACTGATACTGCTTTTCCTTAAGTTCTTATAGACCTCTTTCTTTACGGTTTTCTCTTTTAGTTTTTGTTTCTCAGTGCATATACAGCTGGTATTTTCTCTTTTGTAACAATTTTGATCTAACAATGGGAAAACAGGCTTACTCTGTAATTGATACTGGATTTCAGTAGATCCAGTAGTACTAACTCCATCATTAAGATGATCTGAATCTTTAGAATATACTGCAAGACCAGATACAACCAACATATCTGCCAAACTGTTTTTCTCATGAATGATATCTACTTCCAGTTTTGTTTCAAAATTATACCTCCTCAACTGAAAAACTAAGCCTGGTTTACTTAGCTGATCTTGAAAAAAGCTTTTGGCTTCTTCACTCCAATGCTTCCCCTTAGCAGGTAAGATACCACCTAAGACACAAGGATAACTTAACCTTGGTAAATTCAGAAGTTCCACAGGAACAACTTTGAGATTTTTTGTATCTGAATAAGGTATGTAAACAGAAAATCCATAGTCGATCAACACAAGTAGTAAAGACCGATTAGAGACTTCAGAAATTTCTACTCGATTCCACTGATCTTCCAGTTCATATTTGAACAAACAACTAGCACCAGGAAATATGCACTCTTGAGGCACTGTTTGTAAGTTTTCTGGTAGATCAGAAAGCAACACAAAGAGAGATTTCATTGTGTCAAAGAAATCTTCTAACTGAACACAGAAATCTGATGGATCAGAAATAGCAGTGGCAATACCAGAATACTGCTTTCCATTTTGGAGTTGGGCCCAAGTATATGATCTTATTGTACATGACACAGGAGACTTAGATTCCATATTAAAAATCGTTTCTGAAGATCTAAGTTTGTTTTCAACACGAACTGTATTTAAATTTAAATATTCCAAAAGTAACAGGCCATCTACCAAAATGTCTACTTCCCACACAGAGTCTAAATATTTGAGGAAAAGAATATTTATTTCCAGATGAGCAAATAAACACACAATAGACTCAAATGACCGGTTTCTAAAATTTTCAAACCAAATCCATTTACAAGCCACAGCTTGTCTTGGAATATTTCTTATTTCATTACTAAGCACCTTGGTATTACCTAATGGTACTATTTCATACCTACCACGATCTACTAAAAAAACAAGCACTTTATCATCAACACACTTCTTTTCTACTTTTGATCGATACCATTTCAAGGTTTTTTTAGATTTTGCCAAGCACTCTAAGCCTTTTTTAATAGTTTCCATTGATAAAGGTTTTTTTACTACTTTAGCGATTAATACTGTTAAATCTGATAAGATTTTTTTATTTTTTGATAACTTCACATAAAATGTCCCACTTTTTGAGACATAAAATATTTCAGCCTTTTCCAGTTGGCCAGGTTTTAACTCTTCAAAAGGAATATTACCCAGCTGTTGGTAGGGTGGTTGAAGGATCATAGAACCTTCATATTCATTTGATCTTCCTTTCTTAATTTCATTATCCTCACCAGAACTCGCTTTTTGAGAGACAACCGCTGGCATCTGCAATCCTGTTTGCTGAAGTTTTGAACATGCTGTCCATTTCAGTAGTTCATTAATAACAGATGTTCCATCACAAATGATATTTACTTCCCATTTCTGCTCATGCTTTTTCAAAAATTCACATGCAACTGTTTTGTTACTTACTCGTGATGCAAAATAATCCACAGTTTTACTGTCCCATATTTCATCAGGCTCATTCCACCTGACTCCACTAAGAAAAGAATGGATTCCTAGCTGAGGAATTGTTAAGAATTCCCTCTGAAATTCATAAATTTTTGATGTGCTTATTATCGCAGTGTTACCATAGTCAATAAATTCCACTTCAAAAGAATTTCCTGGCAAATTTTTCTTAATGACTGCTCTGTAAATGGCATGGTCACCAGAGTATTCGGCAACTACAAGGTCTCCCACCACAGGCTTAACTGATTTTCTCTCTTTCACTATCTTTGTTCTTCTTTCATTTAGAGCATCTGCAAGTCTGATGATTACATTTTCATTATCAACAAGCTGAATATGGAAACTTGCTGGATTACTGACACTAGAAACATATCCTTTAACTTTGGCATTCAAGCAAATTTTGGGTTGAGGAAGATCTTTGATCTGTGGTCTAGTAAGATTATACGGGTTTTGAAAGTCTGCTTGATTTAATTCTTGGATAAAAGATGGTGATACAACCCTTACTGATTTCTGGCCCACATCATTTTCATCAAGAGTATGTGCAGATCCAGGGACAATTTTTACACCTTTATTTTTGAATCCATCACTCAAAGACTTCACTTTGTTTTTTGACACAGGTTCAATTTTAAAACAGGCCGATGGTTTCAAAAGCTTGGCATATGTACTTCTGGGATTCATTAACTGATCTGTTTTGCTTTCAGAATATGTTACTACATGAGTTTTATTTATATTATTGGGATAGCGGTTTTCTGTTTTGCCTTTCAAAGAAATAGTAAGTCTCTTATTCTCACTTATTTTATGACCCTTTTCCACACAGGGTGCTTGATCACAATGTTTTTTTCCATAAGCATGAAGCAACATTTTAATTTTCTGATTTATATGTTGATATCCATCATATAATTCTACACCAAGCTGGCCATCTGACTCCCTGGACAATATTATTGCCCTTAATCGTTTTCCCAAAAAATTATCTTTAAACCAGCTATTGATTTCTGCTGGAAAATCTACATCTCTAAGATCTGACAAAAAACACTTAATAGCTTGCATAGGTGTAAACAGCAACTCTGGAAACTGATCTGAAATAGCCTTCAATGTACTTTCTTCTACTAATTGCTTATTTCCAAAGTCCACAAAATAGACCAGAAAGTCAGTTAATGAATCTGTTGGCATTGTTAAAGCTCGATAAAAGAGACCATCCTCTACATACTTAGATATGCACAGTCTCATTTTACTAGGATCATATTTTGGACAATTTTTGAGATTACCAATCTCTGTGATTTTTGTTTCTATCATCTCCAGGTCTTTATTATTTCTACTAAGTTGGCAATAAAACCTTCTGGGACTATATATGTGAGATATGTATATTTCTTCCTCACTTCCAATTTTTATGTTAAAGGAAGAGTAACAGTAACTGTAAAGACTAACTGAAGATGGGAATGGCTTTGATAATGTAGTATACTGTGCAGAGCCATGATTCATAAGAAATTCTTTTGCACTAGTAAGTGGAGATTGCAAATCCACTAAGTTACATAAAGAGTTTTGATGTGTAAGAACTAAGGCATAAATGGTGCAAGTCAATCCTTTAGATGAAGAAATAAAATTCCCAAAGTCTCTGCATGCTTCTCTTGTCCAACTGAATGATTTACAACTAATGGGTTCAACTAAATGATTAAGACTACATCTGAAGGCTTGGCCTTCTAACATAAGAAAATGTGGGTTAATAGCACAAAGATCTTTAATTAAAACTCTTTCCTGGTAACCATAATCAACAAATACGATGTCAAATTCTTTTTGTGATACTCGAGTCAAAACAGCAGCTCTATACCACTTCCCATCTTTGGAATACTTAGCAACACAAGCAATCTGCCCAATCTGATAAGGATCTGAATGAATGCTATAGTAATTCTGAATTTGTTCCATTAGTAATTTTAGGTCTTCTAACTTACATTGAAGCTGGCATGAGAAGTCACCTGGGCCACAATAAGAAGAACACTTAACTTCAAGGACTGTTCCTGGTTTAAACATATATTCTTTATAAGGTCGTGGTGACTCAGTCCCCACAGACAAGGTGAAAGGACTTTTTAAGTCTGAGAAATTAACAGCTGGTGTTTTTACCAAAGACAAGCTACTTTCTTTTAGCTTATTTGAATGGTAAAGTTTAGGTCCTTCAAGAAAGGCAGATAGGACTTTAATATTAACTTTGTTTTTAAATTTTAAATTTAACACTGAATATTCATTTGCAGATTTGGGATAACACTCTGGTTCTACTTCCCAATATTCTGCATATCCAGCTTGTAACATAAGAGGGACAACATCAATATTTTCTGAGGCTTCAATACTCTGAATATTTACAATGTATTTGTCATCTTTTTTTGCTAGAACCTGCAGCAAAATTTCTTTGTTCAAGACAATTTTTTTAAAATAGTCAATTGCTGCCTTCACCCATAAATCTTCAATAGGAAATATATGTGCAAGTGAACAGCACATGGCTAAGGCAGGCAACTCACAAAACTCTGGAAGCAAAACTTTTACATCAAAAAATGGTATGGAATCAGTATTTCCATAATCTAAAAAATAAACATTAATCTTACAGCCATTAATTTCAGTGATGACAGCTCTGTAAAAATGTCTATCCTTGCTGTATCTAGCACAACAAAATAATCCAGGTTCTGGATTTCTTAGAATCAGTTCACTATTTTCACACAAATCATAAAATTTGTTTATATTTTTCATTATATCTTGAAGTTCATTCTGATGTTCATTAGTACGTACCCAGAAATTTGATGGGTTTAATACATATACTACAAAAGCTATATAGGCAGCCTCTATCTCCATCTCTACAGTTTTAATAGGAAAACCTACTTTCAAAGAGTTTTTATTTAGATAGTCTATTGACAATTCAGTATTTCCAACAAAACGCTCAACTGCAAAGCCATTTACATCAGCAGCACTACTCTCTTTAAACATACTAGAGATTTTTGATTCAGACACTGGACAGATTACTTGTGTGCCTACAGTCTTCAGCAGACACTTAGAATTAATTGTAGACTCCTGAGTTTGTAGTGTTACATAAAACAAATGTTCATCTTTATTGAACCAATCGATGTGTGCATATACTGTTTGTCCTAACAAGGCTTGTTTAAATACACTCAATTGAGATTTTCTGGCATCTCTATCTGGACTGTTTAAATATGTCAGAGAACATGGAAATGAAAATAATGGTACTAAAATAAAATCCTGTTTAAGTTTCTTTACATGGATCGAAGGTATAGCCTCAGTACTGCCATAATCCACGAACCAAATTTTCACCTGATTATTGGGCAAGAGCTGCTGAAGAATTCCTCTATACCACTGTCCATTTCTTCTTTTGGCAACACAAAGTAGTCCAAAGTTATCACATGTGGGACTACTTACTTGACTGATAGCATCATAATGCAAAGTCATACACGCTGTTAAATTTTCTAACTCTGGAATCCATTTAATTAGTTGACAATAAAATTTACTTGGGCTCAATGCAGAGGATACCTTTATACTTTCAATACTGCCTACTGACAAAGATGGCTGCAAATTATCCAGAACATGTTGAACATCAACTGGAGTATCATTCTTACTTAACAATTCAGGTCTTCTATGTTGTAGTAAATCGGGCATTTCTTGTGGGAATTCTTTTAACATTTCCACAATAAGACGAAATGAATCCCCATCAATAAGTCTGCCTAATTGTAACTCAAGAACCTGGGATATAATTTTTGGTACTTCTAGAAGAGTCCTTTGAAGAGGCAACACAGCTTGTACACAACCTTTCACTTGTAGTCCAACTAATGACTTAAAATAATTCAAAGCTTTAAGAGGCCATCTTTCCCCATTTGGTAGTATGTTGGCAAAAATACCAAATATTACCCGTGGTGGTAGCTCAAATAAGTTGCCACAGGCTGAAGCAACCTGTGTACTATCAACTCTTAGTTCTTCTCCGTGATCTATGAGGAGCACTGTATAGAGTTCGTTTTTCTTTTCCATGACTCTTCCTCTCTGCCATTCTCCAGATACTCTTTCTTCCACCAAACAAAATTCATCAATGTCCACATTAGCTTTTACTTTTGGAATATGCTGAATTTCCCTCTGTAATATGTGGTAGTCAAACTCACATTCAGTATTATTTCTGCCTTGAAATTTCACTAGAATGTCCTTAGGAAAACATTCTATATGTGATATTGTCAGATCCATGTCTAAAAACATTGGTAACAGAGATGTGGAATCCATTTTCTAAAAAGCAAATAATAAGTACTAATTAGCTTCTGCACAGGCAACTGTCACAACTAAATGAAATTTGCCACATAGAGACCTGAAACTAGCCTTATATAAATTTGGTATGTAGACATAAACCTTAAAATCATTATATGCCTGTATTTATCAAATTGAACATGTTGGTTAAAAAAAAAATTTCATTAGACAAGATGGAGACAAAACATAACTTCACTGCCTTCTGCTTTTAAAAAAGTCTACTGAAATAACTGAGAACATGAAAAAATAGGAAATATGTGTATATATATAATATATTATAAATATATTTATTTTCATATATTTTATATGTAATATGTAATATATATTATATAGCATACTATATATGCTATGTATATGTTATATATTTTATATATATATTATATATACATATTATACATATATATACACACATACATACAATCACTGGAAAAGACAGGAGTGCAATGTTTATTTTCTAGAAACTTAAGTTTCTACTAGATATTGGACAGATGTGGTGTAATAGAAGGAAGCCAAATAAAGTCCTCCTTCTACTCCTGTGAGAAAACTACCTTCCCTCATGCAGACTTCTTCTAACAACACAGAACTCAAAGGGGTGAATGCCACCAGCAAGGGCAGATGGTGAACCCACAGGACACATGATGTTTGCACTCCGCATTCTATCAATTAGTAACATTTGGACCCTATCAGCATCATTATACAACTCCTGGATACTTCTTTGATGGAGGGCAATAGGCTAAGTCCTAGACACCATTAAGGAAAGCCAGGCCTATTAAGACCCTAAGGCAGGTTAAGTAAATCCAGACCTTTTCCCTGGTATGGCTGGCCACAAAAAGTGTGGAAGGAAAAGAAATCTTTAGCCCAGAGGTAAAGCTGTAACTATGGCTCCAGCTAATTTTCTCTAGATTGTTACAATTCTAAAAATAGTAAAACAAATATTCAAGGATAAAATATTCCCCAAATTCAGGCAAGAACCAACACTTATTGTGATAGGTCACAGCTCAGTTCAACTTCTACTTGACTTGGAGTTAACACTTCACAACTATCAATCTCTTTCCATGATGAGAAAAACACTGGACCTAACAAAAAAGAGAGAAAACCACTTAAAAGAAACCAAGGAAATGCTCCCCTAAGGAATAAATATGCTGAAGGAAACAGAAAAAAATTGCTTTTCAAAAGTCTGATTTGTTTTCAAAAGGCCAAAAGAGAGCACTACACTTATAGGACTAAGTAATCATTAAGATGCAACAACTGAGATTACAAAGAAATACATGTAAGAAATTTAAGACTGCAATGGGGAAAGTGAACACACAATAAAGATAAATGGACTAGAATTTTGAGAGAAAGCCCAAAACTCAGAGGAAAAAGGTAAAAACATGAAAGAGAAACATATAGGACAAAAAAATAAAAATCTTATCCAAGTATAAATACGATCTCAAAGATAAACAGAAGCCCTTTCTAACCTTTAAAACCCAAGTCCAAAAATTGAAACAGGCCACTGCAAGGCTAGAGAAAGAGTTAAGATTTAGGAACATCTGGGTACAACTATGGTTTTTATTTCCTCCTAGATAATTAATTTGGAGGTAATCATCACGGTCTGATCTATAAATTATAGCCTATGCTTATTTGATCCTGGAGTGTCTAGGAATAAAAGAATCAATGGGCAATACACTAAAGACTTTCATTAGAATAAACCAATAACAAGAATAAACTTTGTCTTCAGGACAAGAAAGGCCTTAAACCACCTTAAACCTTTAAAGTCACAGGCCTTTACCCAATTCCCAGACTTAAGTCAATTTATAGGCTTATTATTCCTTACATAAAGGGAAGACCAAGTACTCAAGAAAGGATCCTGTGCTAGAACACAAGAACATTCTTCCTGGCATGCACCCAAAGGGTGATGTGACCACTCACCTGAGAACATTGGAAAAGGAAAAAAATACTTGTCTTTCAGGAAACATACCACTCTTCAGGTATAAGAAGCAGATTTGCCAGGATGCCTTCATTAAATGAAGGCGTATATACAGTATAAGCCAAAGAAAGCCCAAACACACAAAGAAGTTGAATAGAATAAACTACCAGAAGCCTAACTAACCCTCCCTCAAACAATACAAATGGCCTCATGTGGAGTTTCACAGCAGAAGGGAGGAGATAAAAAAAAACAAAATCCGAGCCTGGTTTGCATATGCTCTCACCCAATGCCAGGAACATCTAGAAACAGATTGCTGAAGCACTTGGGGAGGCCTTGTCTGAGAAACAAATAGTCACAGTTGACAGAACTAACAGTACATCTACTTTGCCTGAAGAAATTGCTGGCCATAAGAATCTATGCTAATTCTGCAGGAGAAGACAGGATTTATTACAAAGAAATCTCAAGAGGAGAAAGGTGTTTGGGCCCCAAAGAACTGACACGTAAATTCATAGGTCCTGTGTGATGATTACCAAAGTGCACTACTTTGGGAAAGATTCTTGATCACGTAGACAGAATAACCTGTTCTGGGGGTGTCAGTCTCTTTCACCTGCCTCTTCAATACTTGCTCAACAGGATTATGAAGAAAGTTTCCAATGCCACGGATAAAGCTCCTACCCTTGTGTTTCTGAAGGTCAAACTGTAACAATTCAGAGAAAATTACATGATTGGTTTTAAACAATGGTTCTATACAATGGACCTTTAAAGACCTAATTTAAATTAAGTTCTACATCCAACAATCTTTACTCAATATTCTATTCTTTAGACAATTACCATATTCATGGAAAGTACTTTTGCGTATTCAAGATTAAGACATCAGGAAAGGAGTTTTATGAGATTCAATTGTGTGAGATTTGGGGAACTGTTTCTTAGAATCATACCAAATCTTTAAAGTGAGAGGGTTGAATTAGGACTTTCAAACTTTTTTTTTTTGGCAGCAACAGCAGCAAAAATCCTTCTTAACCTAATATAAGATGCAGGAATAGAAAACATAAAACTTCTATAAACTGGATTCATAAGTGGTTTTCTAATAATTTCATAAATTGATACAATTATAAAACCAACAAATGATAACATTATCACTTGCCTTATAAGGCTATACATACATATAAAATAATTTGCCTTATTATCGTGTTTGATAGCACTGTATTGAGAAAATCAAGCTCAGACATATGTAATAGTTCCACAACATATGATCAGATACAGACAGGCTCAGATAAAGAAATCTACACCTTAAATAATCAAATTTATCTGATGATGCTAATTAGTGCTTATATCTGCTTTTAAATTTATCGTATTTTAATGTTTTCTTTTTTAAAAAGGCTATTTTTAAAAACTAAATTCAAAAGTTCAAACTTCTGAATTAAATTTAAAAATTCACAGCATCACCATTCCCGTAGGGTTTGTGGAAAATACTATCTATAAACACTAAGAAAATAGATATGGAAAGCACTTTCCACACTAGAATTCCCCAATTCTATAGAATAGATCTTACAGATGTCACTCTGACCATTTTGGCAACTGTCTTCTAGGAGTTCACATCCAGAAAGTCTAGACCAGTGGAACCTGATAGAAATATAGTTGATCCATATATGTAACTTTAAATTTTTAAGCTTTAAATCTTCTAAAAGAAATGTAAATGTCTTTCTTTGTATTAATAGCTCCTTATTGTAACACTTTAATATTTTTAGAGGTTTTCAGTACATTAGTTTAACCGAGATTGCCACTTTTCATTTCAAAACAGTGAAGACAACCTGGGTGCCTAGGTGGCTCAATCAGTTGAGCATCTGACTTCAGCTCAGGCCATGATCTCACAGTCTGGGTTCGAGCCCCATGTTGGGCTCTGTGCTCACAACTTAGAGCCTGGACCCTGTTTTGGATTCTGTCTCCCTCTCTCTCTGCCCGTCTTCAGGGTGCACGCGTGCTCTCTAAGTAAACTTAAAAAAAAAAAAAAAAAAAACAACAGTGAAGATAAAAGGGATTCAGGAGCTTGAATTTAGGTTTTGATTCAGTCCAGTCCTCTACATACACAACTCCCACTGTTTCACACTGCTCTTTCAACTAAATCACATAATTATGTATAAGAACTAAAAGTGAAAGACACAAATCCAAAACATACAAATAAAAATAGGTAAAGCACCCTTGTGATAGAATCAGCTTACTAATTGTCCCTTTTTCAAAATTTAAGATCATTCTGATAAAACTCTGACTAGTACCCTGGCAAAGTTACCGTGTTGCAAAAGACTGGTTCAGATTAAGCATCTGTGCCCTGGTTCTCCTCCTCTCTTTTCAGATTGATTTCTAGATTCAGGTCTTTTAGGACACAGATGCAGTGGAAATAAAACAGTATTTTTTTAATCTGCATATTTCAAACTCAGAGTTTCCATTTAACATTCTTTATTGAATTAGTCCTCAACCATGGCCCTTTTTTGTCCTACAGTAAATAAACATTTGGCAACGTCTAGAGATAGATTTGCTTGTCATAACTGGGCAGGGATGAGGGCAGGGGTAGCTACTGGCATGCAGCACATGTAAACCAGGTGCTAGGCATTATCACAGAATGCACAGAAGAGCCCCCCACAAAAAAGAACTCAGTTCCAGCCCAAAATGTCAATAGTGGGAAGGCTATGAAACATGGCTTTACTAAAAGCAAAACTACCAGACAGATAAAAGAATTTTTTAAACTACCTAACAGAATTAAGAGGAAATAGAAATTTTGTTTTGCTAAAGAAGGCTTTCAAGAGACAAAACCTAGTTAAACATGTATAAAATCACTGGCAAAAAAAAATGAAGCTTGAACAAAAGTAAAATCAATATAATCTACCACATGTAAGATTTGCTCAGGCCAACTATCTTCAATCATCCTAGATTCCACTTTTTTGCATCCTACACACAACCCACCAGGAAATCCTACTGGATTTATGTCCAAAGCACATTTAAAATATTATACACACACACTTTCTTCCATCTCTGCAGATACAGCCTAGATTCCTAACTTGTCTTCTGCTTCTATCCTTAACCCTACCCCTCCATGATGATTCTCAGTATTGTAACCAGAATGACCTTTTTAAATCACTTAATCCTCACATCAACCTTGTGAGGTAAAGTGACATTTTTTTCTCTTTATTTTTGTTTTGAGAGAAAGGAACACATGAGAGAGCAGGGAAGAGGGGCAGAGGGAAAGAAAGACAGACAATCTTAACCAGGCTACATGCTCAGCGCAGAGCCTGGATGAAGACCTGAGCCGAAATCAAGAGTCAGACATTCAGCTGACTGAGCCACCCAGGTGCCCCTTCCTTTTTAATTTAAATTCTGGTTAGTTAATATACACTGCAATATTGGTTTCAGGAGAATTTAGTGATTCATCACGTACATACAATACCCAGTGCTCATCACAAGTGCGCTCCTTTGTACCTGTTACCCATCTAGCCCATTTCGCACCCCACTCCCTCCATCAACTCATAGTTTGTTCTCTATCGTTAAAAGTCTCTTGTGGTTTGCTTCCATCTCTTCTCTCCCCCCCATATGTTCATCTGTTTTGTTTCTTAAATTCTACATGAGTGGGATCATAGGACCTGTCTAAAATATAGGATGCCGCATGCACTACTATGTTCAAAAACTTCAGTAGCTATTTTCAAAGTGAAAACTAAAGCCATCAGAATGGCTTAGAAGTCCTACAACATGTAACCACTACCACCAGGACTCCCCTTCTCCCTCCACACACGTTCTTCTGTTACCTTATTCCTACTACACTCATTACACCTGTTACAGTGCCTTTCCATTTCTTGAACTTCCCGAGTCTGGGTTTTGGGTTTATTGCTCTCAGAGATCAGCGTGCTTCCTAACGGCCTTCAAGTTTTTGTCAGAGGTTTCCTTTTAGGTGAAGCATTCCCTGGCCACTCCATTTAAACTATAGCTTTCCCCTAATTTAGAAGTTTCTAGACTCCTCCCTAACCTCTCTTTCTCAAACACCAAAAACAGTTCTATTAAACCAATGGTTTTCAAATATTTGGTCTCAGAACGCTTATATTCCTAAAAATGAGGACCTTCTTACGGACTGAGTTTTTGTGCCCCCCCCCCCCCCAGTTATATTGAAACTCTATCTCCCAATGTGATGGTATCAGAACATGGGGCCTTTGGGAGATAATCAGGATTAGAGGGCATGAGTATGGAGCCTTTGGGAATGTGATTAATGCCTCTATAAGAGTCCTAAGAGAACTTCTCTCTGCCATATGAGATCACAAGAACATGGGCATCTGAGATCTGTTAAGTCAGGAAGTGCTCACCAGATCTGCTAACACCTTGATCTTGGACTTCCCAGCATGCAGGACCGTGAGAAAGAAGTTTCTGGTGTTTACTAGGTCATCCAGCATAAGGTGTTTTGTTAGAGCTGCCCAAGACAAGACAGACCCCAAAGAGTGTTTATGTAGCTTCTGACAATGTTTACCATATTAAGAAAACATTTTTAACAGGAACCCATGGGGGAGGGGAAGGAAAAAAAAAAGAGGTTAGAGTGGAAGAAAGCCAAAGCAGAAGAGTCTCTTAAAAACTGAGAACTGAGGGCTGATGGGGGGTGGGAGGGAGGGGAGAGTGGGTGATGGGCATTGAGGAGGGCACCTTTTGGGATGAGCACTGGGTGTCGTATAGAAACCAATTTGACAATAAATTTCATATATTTTAAAAAAAAGAAAACATTTTGAATTTATTCATTTCAAAGCATAATAAACCCATTAAATATTAATGTTTTCATGAAGGATATTTTTCAAAACCAAAAAATATAGTGAGAAGAGGGTCATGCCTTTACAGTTTTTGCAAGTCCTGATGTCGGTATAACAGAAAAATAGCTGGATTCTCACAGCTGTTTCTATAATGTGTGTAGCAATAGGCTGCTTTGGGTAAAGTATGTGAATAAAATCTGGCCACACACAGATGCCTAATTAGAGAAGTGAGTAGTATTTTAATAGCTTTTTCACATAGCCGAAGAGACTCTTCTTTGATAGTCACAAAAACTCAATGAGGGGTGACTTCTTAGACATTACTTACAGTATGGAAATACAATACAGAAAACCATGTAAGTGAGCTTTTTGTAATTTTACTTTAAAATCCTTTAATCTCAGGGGCGCCTGGGTGGCTCAGTCGGTTAAGCGTCTGACTTCAGCTCAGGTCACAATCTCATGGTCCGTGAGTTCGAGCCCCGCGTCGGGCTCTGGGCTGATGGCTCAGAGCCTGGAGCCTGCTTCCAATTCTGTGTCTCCCTCTCTCTCTGCCCCTTCCCCATTCATGCTCTGTCTCTGTCTCAAAAATAAACGTTAAAAAAATTTTTTTTTAAATCCTTTAATCTCGAACTTTGAATGGAACTTTAAAACACGAATGATTTTAAAGGTACTACATTGATTTGTTTGAAAATACTGGTTCAGAATTATGCAGAACTTCTGCATACTGACATACCGCAATTACCCAACATTTCAAAAATCAAATATCACAACCAACCACATCAGAAAACCGATATTGGGAAGCTCTAAAGGTTGCAGTGACAGGCACAAGTTTTCCAAGTTTATAATTTTGGCTTTAAAGCATGAATTTTATCATCAATAAATATTGTCCATTTTCCTTAACATATCAAGCTTGTTTCACTCACTTTTGCAGAAAGGTCTATAAAATACTCAAATCTGAATAACCACAGTTTGTCTCTTATCAAAGTGGAACCATACAATGGTTGTAGGACACACAATGGAAAACGATCACCAATGAAAGGGGACAAAGTATTGATACATACAACATAGACGAATCTCAAAATAATTATTCTGAGTGAAAGAAATCGGAGAAAGAGAATGTATACTGTATTCCATTTATATGCAATTCTAGAAAATACCAACTATAGTGACAGAAAGCAGATCAGTGCGCCTAAGGGCAGGGACCAGAAGAAACTGTGGGGGATAACGGAAAGGTTTATCATCCTGATTACAGTGGTTTCATGAGTACCTGTTTCAAATATCATCAAATTGGATACGTCATGTGTGGTTTGTACCACAATTATACTTCGGTAAAGCTATAAAACACACACACCA
Organism: Panthera pardus; assembly: GCF_024362965.1. Lineage (NCBI taxonomy): Eukaryota > Metazoa > Chordata > Mammalia > Carnivora > Felidae > Panthera > Panthera pardus. Next base: position 24,759,832 of record NW_026526832.1, read on the forward strand.
CACAACCTAAATGTATATTAATGGTGGAATAATTATAGAACACCTCTTATCCTTTCAATTATTATTTCAAAAATAAATCTACCTCCATTGGCTCTGGTGAATAGGTCTTAGGAATCCTGTAAAGTTGGGGGGCGGGGAGGAGGGTCAGAGTAACATGTAGAGAATACTAACACGATATCCTACAGGGGTACATGAATACGTGCTTGCAGGTGCCCAAAAGGCATGAAGGGTAAACGAGGAGAGTGGCATGGAAGAACAGAAGGGGGGTTAATTTTACCTTCTACTTAGCTGACACGCTGCAAAGGGTCTGCATTGGTTTTTCAAAATTCCAAAAGTTATTTCTGAATGTGTATTAACGTATTACAATTACGTGACTCAGTAAAAATAAGCTTCTTCAAGAGAGCACTTCCATGCTCTTGGCGTCTTTCCGGCTCCACAAGTAAAAACCCCCGGCCATAGTCTCAGCCATTATGGAAACGACCCTGAGAGACACCCTCCCTGAAAACGGCATTTTGTCACGGCAAGCTGAACAGCTGACGCCATTAGAGGACAGGGAGGGCAGGGGGGACTGGAGGATCCCCCACAGGAGGCAGGGGGCCACTGCTCACTCCTCTGGGACCAAAGCGCCGACAGTTCAAAGGAAAAAGGTGAGGTGGGTGTCAGCAGGCTAACAATAAAAATGCAGACTTACAAAGAAGCGCCAGCCAGGCCGTTCCTCCCACGGCTCTTAGAAGAGCGCCAGAGCCCAAGATGGCAGCAAGCTTGACGCCTGGCGTCCCCCTCCCCGCCCCCGCCTTATAGGTTTCAGGGCGCATGTGCGGAGCGTGGAGGCTACCAGGAGAGGAGGGGTGGGAGACTCACAGGTGGGTACAATTCCTCCTGCCCCAGGGCAAAGCAGAGACTGCTGCGTCGGGCCCAGGAAGGGCAGTGCCCAATCTGAGCTACAAGCTCCACGTGGACGCCAGCTTTATTTATGTAGGATAGGCTAAAAGCCTCCATGACAGCCTCGTAGGGGGTCTCAGAGCCAGACTAAGGTGGTGTAAAGAATGTAAATTTGTCATGAGAGTGTGGGACATTGGGGTATGATCACCCCACTTCTCTAGTTGTGTAAGGACTGCGGAGTACATGGGCAGACCTACCCTATGGCTGCCCAAGACAGACACTCAGGAGCCCCTAATGAATTTACAGATTAGTGAAAGTAATGGCCATTTATTGAGCACCTATTAATCACTTACTTAGGTATATTATTGCATTTAATTATGTATCTCTGTTTTGGAGAAACGTGAATTGGATCTCTGATTAACTAGATAGTAGTATTCTATGGTGTTAATTTCCTGATCTCAATGAATGTATAGGGGTGATGCAAGGAAACATCCTTGCTGGTAATAAATAAATGCTAAAGTATTGGGGGTGATTGGGTTATGATGTCAGCAATATACTTTCAGATTATTGGGTGGGGAGCATGTTCTTTCTATTCTTCTTGTATCTTTTCTGCAAATTTGAAATTATTTCAAAAGAAAAAGAAAAATCTAATTTAAAAAATTATACTTAACTTCATAAAATGAGCTATGCAACTGTCACTATTTTTCTGTATTCTGTACCACTTTATATTACACAATAATTAACAGTTCCTTGAAAGAATAGGAACTCAGCTGTAAAACCATTTAGGTATGGGTATTTGGGGGAAGACAAAATCTTGAGTTCCGTATAAATTCTTTTCTGCAGGTTTAGTCAAGTTTTCTATTCCTTGCATGAATTTTGTCATTTTATTTTTCTATCAATTTTTCCATTTCCCCTAGATTTTCTAATTTATTAACATAGTCTTTGAATTTTTTTAATGTTTATTTATTTTTGAGAGAGAGACAGAGAGACAAAGTGAGAGTGGGGGAGGTGCAGAGAGAGAGGGAGACCCGAATTCCGAAGCAGGCTCCAGGCTCAGAGCTGTCAGCACAGAGCCCCTTGAGGGGGCTGGAACCCACGGACTGTGAGATCATAACCTGAGCTGAAGTCAGACACTCAACCGACTGAGCCACCCAGGCACCCCTAACATATAGTCTTAATAGTACAACCACATTATTTTAAAATCTGTGTCTGTCATTTCTCCAAAGAAGACATACAGACGGCCAACAGCATATGAAAAGATGCTCATCATCATTTGTATCAAGGGAAATGCAGCTCAAAAGTACAATGAGCTATCACCTCACACCTGTCAAAATGGCTAAAATCAACAACACAAGAAACAAGAAGTAAGTGTTGGTGGGGATGTGGGGAAAGAGGAACCCTCATGCACTGTTGGTGGGAATGAAAACTGGTGTAGCCCCTGTGGAAGACAGCATGGATGTTCCTCAAAAAAATAAAAATAGAAATATTATATGATCCAGTAATTCCACTACTGGGTATTTACCCAAAGAATACAAAAACCCCAATTCGAAGGGATTACATGGACCCTTATGTGTTCCAGTTAGTTAACATACAGTGCGATGAGCACCTTGTGATATATGGAATTGTTGAGTCACTATATTACACACCTGAAACTATCATAACACTGCATGTTAACTAACTAGAATCAAAATAAAAGCTTTAAAAAAGAGAAAAAATAATATAAAATCTGTGTCTGTGACCATTTCCTCTTTTATTCTGTATCTATTTATATCTTCTCACTTTTTTTCTTGACAGATCTTGTTAATCTTTCTTGGATTTTCTTGTTCTAATTATTCTCTAGTTCATATTTCTTTTCTATATCATATTCTTTCCCTTTTAAAAATTTCTTTGAGTTTGTTCTATTAATTATTTTAGCTTCTTGTGTTGAATGTTTAGTGGCTTTATTTTAACCTCTCATTTCCTAAAAAATGTACTTAAGCTATAGAATTTTCCTGTAACAGCTGTTTTAGTTATATCCCTTAAGTTTTTATGGTAATAATATATGGTAATGATAAAATATGATAATTTCATTATTCTGTTTAAAATTTTTCTAATTCCTATTGAGACTTATTTTGTAGTCTATGGGGCAAAGATACTTTTTTTTAAATTTCTAGATAACATGAGGTATATTGTTATCTTTTTTATATAAATTTATAACTTGTATTAATTGCATAGTGGTCGAGACTATGGTCTATATAATACTGATTACTTAAAATTTCTTGGTACTTGTTTTATGGCCTAGTGTCTGGTCATTTTAAAACATATATCCATTATGGGGCGCCTGGGTGGCTCAGTTGGTTAAGCGTCTGACTGCATCTCACGTCGAAGTCTCGGGGTCTGCGAGTTCGAGCCCCACGTCAGGCTCCGTGCCCATTGATCAGAGCCTGTTTCGGATTCCATGCCTGCCGCTCTGACTCTCTCCCATCCGTTGTCTGTGCCAAAAAAGTAAATAAAGGTTAAAAAAAAATTTTTTTAAACATATATCCATTAGAATAGTTGTTAATTTTGCCCAAATATAAGGTACAGAAAGTGATTTTTTTTGTCAGCTTCTTGTAAATCTGCCAATATTTTCTTATTATATTTTGAATATATTTTATAAAGTACATAAACGTGTAAAATTTCTTTCTGAGGAATCTACCATTTTATCAATTTTAATATACTTCTTCAAGTCCAGAAAGTTTTTCCTTAAAGTTCATTTTGCATGGTATTGATTTAGTCATGCCAGCTTTCATTTAGTTGTTATTGCTTTGGTTCGTTTATTGTTTTCTCTCCTTTTTCCTATTAATCTTCTGTGTCTTATGTTTTAAGTGTCTCTTGTAAATAACATGTAGCCCAATGTTTACTCGTTTTCTGTTTGTTCAATGTTTATTCAGACTTAGAAGCTTCTTTTTACCTTTGGTCTATTGACATTGATTGTGATTTCTAATATTATGTGATTCATTCCTACCATTTTAAGTGTTAAGGTTTTTATACTTTTTCTAGGTTTCTCCATTAATGTTTTCTTTGAGATTGGTTGAAAAAAAAATTAACTTATCCTTCTCTACCCCACCCACACCCACACCTGCCATTTTCTTCTCTACAACTTGGGCAGTTATTCACTCTGGTACTATCTGTTAGTGTTTGCCCTACATTTTGTAACATTTATTTAATGGAATGAATTCTGAAATGAGCCAATTCCTTCATCCTCCTCTTAAATGATACAAAGACCTGGGGGCATTTTAACTTCAATTATCACCCCTCCCTTTCTAACTTATATGATTTTTCCTGAGATCTGCTGGGAGGAATTTCTGTGAACATCTGACAGACTATCTACCCCCTGTACTTAAATTACTCCTACTCATCCTTCATTTCTCAGCTCAAAGGCCACTTCCTCTCAGACTTCCCTGGAGTCTGGGTCAGTAGTCATCAAACTGGATTACTCTGTATTTAGAAATACCCAAAGACTTCCCAAGGGGCACTGTCATAATAGTTTTAGAGGATTCAATTTCTGGATCGTCACCTTTTATATATAGTCTTCCCTAGTATTTATCTGCCTGAGAAACAAGCTACCCACAAGCCTGAATCAGTTAGTTCCTAGATCTCTATTTAAAAAAAGGTATGTCTCTATTACCTCTATTTACCATAGTGTTTGGTTTGGCCCTTGAGTATAAATTCCTCTCAAGGGCACCTGGGTGGCTCGGCTTAAGTGTCTGACTTTGGCTCAGGTCATGATCCCACACTTTGTGGGTTCTGGCCCTACATCAGGCTCCATGCTAACAGTGTGGAGCCTGCTTGGGATTCTCTCTCTCTCTCTCTCTCTCTCTCTCTCACTCTCTCTCTCTCTGCCTCTCCCCCGCCCTACAACTCATGCTTTCTCTCTCTCTCTCAAATATAAATAAACTTTAAAAAAATAAATTCCTCTCAAACACCAGTCAGTAGTTCAAAATATTAGCATCAGTGAAACTTCCATGTTTGTCTTTCCCTGTGTTATTCATATTTTTCTGAAAGGCGAAGCATTAGAAATGGAGTGTTTTGGTGCATGTTAGGTTGTTAATAAGCAAATATAATATGGAGTAAAACAAGAGTAGAGTTGCCAGATTTAGGAATTAAAAATACAGAAACCTAGTTACATTTGAATTTCAAATAGCAAAATTTTTTTAATATGCAGATTACCCAGATATACTAAAACACTGAAAAATTATTAGTCTCTGAAATTCAAATTTAACTGCACATCCTGTATTTTATCCAACAACTGTAGCTAGTATTAAGAACAACTCTCATTTTTTAGTTCATCTCTTTGACATTTTTAAATAATACAATGTTCCCAAGAGAGAGTTCTATTAGAGCAAAACCAACCCAAAAATGTAGGTAAGAAGTTTTAAAGCAGAGGCACTTTATTTCAACCAGACTACAAACTCGTGGCAAGGGTCTTTTCCTTATTTAGCAATCTGTCTTACAATTAGAATTACAAAGTAAGATGGTTATCATAGTGATGCTTACTAATATGTTGATTTGAAATGAAAAATAAAGTCAGACTTGTTCTGGTGGAAAAGAAGGCAGATTTGGCTAAATGATTTGAAAATGAGAACTCACTTTGGCAACTAGGTTACATGTGGGAACTTTTCAGATATTGAATTCACCAAATCTTCAACTCCAGGGTTTTATAGAAACTAACACATTATAAAAATAAATGTTATCAAAGATTTCATGGCTACCTGTGTCTTCATGTTAAAAATTCATTGGGGCGCCTGGGTGGCTCAGTCGGTTAAGCATCCGACTTCAGCTCAGGTCACGATCTCACAGTTCCTGAGTTCGAGCCCCGCGTCGGGCTCTGGGCTGATGGCTCAGAGCCTGGAGCCTGCTTCCGATTCTGTGTCTCCCTCTCTCTCTGCCCCTCCCCCGTTCATGCTCTGTCTCTCTCTGTCCCAAAAATAAATAAACGTTAAAAAAAAATTTTTTTTTTTTTTTTTAAATTCATTGATTTGGGGGTGTCTAGGTGGCTCCGTCCAACTTCAGCTCAGCTTATGATTTTGCGGTCCGGGAGTTCAAGCCCCGAGTCAGGCTCTGTGCTAACAGGTCAGATTCCATGTCTCCCTCCCTCTCTTCCCCTCCCCTGGTCATGTGCGCTCTCTCTCTCTCTCTCTCTCTCTCCCCCCTCTCTCCTCTCTCCTCTCTCTCTTTCTCTCTCTCTCTCTCTCTCTCTCTCTCTCAAAGATAAATAAACATTAAACAAATTTTTTTAAGTTCATTGATCTGTACAATTAAGATGAATGCACTTTATATATGTTATATAAAAATGAAATGAAAATTAAATGAAAAAAGAAGAAAAAGGCTTTGGAAAGCAATGTTAACATTAACAATGTATTTTCTAAATATGTTTGCTAAATGGGGTGCCTGGGTGGCTCAGACAGGTGTGTCTGGCTTTTGGTTTAGGCTCAGGTCATGATCTCAATGGTTCATGAGTTCGAGCCCCACATCGGGCTCTGCACTGTCAGCTTCTTTCTCCTCCTCTCTCCCCGCTTCTCTCTCAAAGAGAGAGTCTCTCAAAATAAATAAACTTTTTAAAATGTTTTAAATAAAATAAAATAAAAAATAAAAATTTAAAAATATAAAAAATAAATATATCTGCTAAGTCACATTTAAATGAAAGAATAGCACATATAATTTGGTAATTTATGATAAGGCCTTTTTGTTAAACTTCCCAGAAATTCAGAAAGTAGATAATTCTGAGAAGGCTAGGTAGGAAATCTTTTTTCAAGTCAAGCAGTCTCTAATTTTAGCACTAAAAATAAAAAGAAGGACAAGGAGGAAGAGGAGGGGAAGGAGACTGAAGAATCTAGTCAGCCCCTCAATCAATCGTTATAGATATGAGAGCATTAAGAATATAAGAGCAATAAAGTTTAAATACCACTAACACCCAAGTTATATTTTGTTGTAGCAACATGGACTTTTTCCTTTGCTTATCATAATATATGAATATATATTCATTTGTGTGACTATTTGATGTCTGTTTATCCTACAACATCAAGTCTCATAGGAGACATACTGAGCAAATTGCTTTTCCTTAGTGAATCTTTTTTTTAGGTTTATTTATTTTGAGAGAGAGGGTACATGCATGTGCTCAGACACCAGTGAGCAGGGGAGGGGCAGAGAGAGAGGGAGAGAGAATTCCAAGCAGGGCTCAGGGCTCAAACTCACAAACCATGAGATCATGGTCTAAACCGAAATCAAGACTCAGACTAAGGAACTGAGCCACCCAGGCACCCCTTCCTCAGTGAATCTTAAGGGAAAGATTAAATGGGCAAATGCATTACTGTACAGGTGGTATTTGAATTCCCCAGGCGTGGATGTGATTACCCAGAATGTGTGTGCAGAGCAGAGGATGGAACTCTGGAAAACAGAAGTAGGTTAGCAACTCCTTTTAGGGCCACACCTGTGTCATCTGCATTTTCAGCTCTTCCTTTTCCTTTCCTCCTTCATCCCTAATAGGGAGCATAGTGTCTTGCATACAGGAACAATACAAAAGTAAAAATGACCCTGTTTGCTAAACCAATCTAAGATCCAGAGTAGACAACTACCATTAAGAGCATTCTTTTAGTGAAACAATTACCTTAGAAGACTGTGGCACTGGGCAAATTTCTCAATCCCTTTGATCTTTATTGTCTTCACCATCCTATAGGAGAAATGGATGTTAAATGCATAAAATATAGGGGCGCCTGGGTGGCTCAGATGGTTGAGCGTCTGACTTAGACTCAAGTCATGATCTCTCGGTCTGTGAGTTTGAGCCCCGCGTTGCGCTCTGTGCTGACAGCTCAGAGCCTGAAGCCTGTTTCAGACTCTGTGTCTCCCTCTCTCTCTGCCCCTCCCCTGCTCATGCTCTGTCTCTCTCTCTGTCAAAAATAAATAAAACATAAAAAAAAAATTTAATGCATAAAATATAGTAGCTCCCTCCTCCCCTTTAAGGAAGCTGCACAAAATGCCCCCTGAGAACTTGCAATTTATTTTTTTTAATGTTTTGTTTATGTTTGAAAGAGAGAGTACAAGCAGGGAGGAGCAGAGAGTGGGAGACATAGGATCCAAAACCAGCTCCACACTGACAGCAGTGAGCTTTTGTGGGGCTCCAGCTCACGAACCACAAGATCCTGACCTGAGCTGAAGTTGGATGCTCAACCAACTGAGCCACCCAGGCACCCAAGCAACTAGCCATTTAAACACTAATTTTCTTTTTCCATCATTCTTTTTAGCAAAGCATCTCTGAGTGCCTCCTGCGCATCAGACCACATGCTATATCATGTGGGTAAGAATTTTCTCCTCTGGTTTCCATATCCTCCAATATCCTAAAGTCAGGTCCATTTTTTTTCTATGTGTCTATTACCCACTTTCTATTACTTTAGCCCTAGATTAATTAACAATGATGAGTTGTTCAGATAGTTCAGTTTGACTGGGTTTTTTGCCTTGTCCAGGTCTTTCAGGTGCCACCAGGAGGCAGCACGAACATAGTGAAGATCTCCCATCTATATTCTGCCACTTCTTAAAGGAAGATGTCTTTTCTATTTAATATACAATTAAACCTGACCTTTTTATTTTTCAAATAATACCCAATGTTAATGAGGACATGGGGGGAGGAGACACTGCTAAGTACTTTCAATGGAAGTGATCTTTGGGACGATTTGAAAACTCCATAGTTAAAGTCTTAAAATTGTTAATATCCTTTGCTCTAGCATTCTCCTTTCCCACAACCACTCTCCCACCCCCTGTCATTTCATTTAAGGAGATTATTGTGGCTGGGAACAATTTTAGCTACCGGGACATTCAGGACAGCATTGCTTAAAATCACATAAACTAGAAACCATGTAAAGGTCTATCAATAAGGGATTCTGATTATATCATGGATTACTATATGGCTGTTAAAAATGATATCGTTGAAATGTTTTCCAAATAAGTGGTATATATATCGCAAGATGTGGTACATGGGACAATGTCAATGGTGTGTGGACTCTTTCCATTTCGCTGTATCTGCTCCCATTTCCCAGAACCATCCTGGTTCATCATGGCCTCCTCCTAAACAGCTAGAAGGCTAAGAATTCCCACACCAACCCACACTCTTCTTTTCTCCATCATCCTTAGGAGCTCTCTGTCCTGTTCCTGTTCCAAAGCCCAGGTTTCATCCTGCCATCATGGCTCCAGCATCATTTCCTTCCTGCCCAGCCCTTCCTCAGTCTAGCTGCCAGCTCTACCCTCATTGCCTTCAAGTTCCTTTTCACAATATTTCCTGAAGCCTCCACTCTGCCCCTTCTTCTAAGCTCCAGGAGGTGGCAGTGAAGTAAGCCTCAAAGGATACGGAGGAGTTGGCCTAGCAGAGAGAGAGGACATGGAGGTATGTCTGAATAATAGAGACCAGGGCAAAAAAGAGAAACATAGCAGGAAATGCACAGAGAACTAAAATCAGGTCAGTGGCACACAAGAGTAAATTGAGAAGCTTGTTCAGAGATACAGCCTATGGGTAGCAGGGACTTGATTACGAAGGACAGAGCATGATGTTCTATAGAGTTTAAATTTCACCCTGGAACTAAGTTTAAGAACTGATGAAGTCAAATCACAAAGTTTTGTAGAAAATGGATTTGTAGGGAGAGAGGTTGTTGAACTAACAGATATGAGACATAAGGGCTTGAGCTAGACTAGAGCAGAGGTAGGAAATAGAGAGGGGTCAGATTCAACATTATGTAGAACATCAAACTGACAGGACCTTGTGACTATGGACTATAGACCCACTGTAGGTTAGGTAAGGACCAGAATCACATCTGTCTCACAGCTGGTGAGACAGCTTGTACCTAATACAGTGTATTGCACACAGGTACTCAATGCATATTTCTTAATGAAGGAGTAATGTTTTAATGAACACTTAATCAAGTGAGCTAAGTTGGCATTACTGTGTATGTAGCAAACTCATTTTTAAAACACCATCAATTTTAAGACATACCAGTGATTTCCTAACCTTTTGGAAGGCAAGTAAGTATCAGAAGAGTTAAAATGCAAAAAGAGTGCAGATCTTACCACTAAGTGGGAGAATTTTTTCCCTTCCCCTTAAATATTGGTTGGCCTTGTGATTTGATCCATGTTAGCCAACAGAATTCCTGATACCAGAAGGATTAAATGAGAAGAAAAGAATCTCTGCTAATTCAATAATTAGCATAAATTTAAATAATCACTGATGACACATCTGTGAAATAATATGTAATTGAGGATTCCTCAAAATAAAAGTAGAATACTATTTAAACAAATTTAATGATTATGTAGAATTAACACTGTTGACAATGTCAACATGATTTGAAAGAAAAGATTTAGCATAGCTAAATATGAAGTTAAAATCAATTAAAAGAATTATCTTATTTGGTATAATGAGACTATAAAATTGATTAGTTTCGGACAAAGTAAGCATATATAAGTACAAATAGGTTTATTGACTGATTTAGAATGTAAAGTTACAGACCATAGCTATAGGCAATATAAAAGAATAATATAAAATAAAATCCAGCTATATGAGACTTATAAAATACATACAAAAGGAGCACCATATGCACAGATTGAAATTGAAGAGATAAAAAATATATACCTTGTGAATCACGGGGCCAGCCCTGATTCAAGGGGAAGGAAAATAAACTCTTCCACTTGATGGCTAGATCTTCACAGTCATTTTGCAAAGTGTGTGGTATGGGAACGCATAAAGACAAGAAAGGGTTTTTGTAATTAATCTATCACACCATGAAAATTCTAGTTGAAATAAGTAGGTAAATAGGAAGAAAAAAAAACAGGAAAATAGGGAGAAAAAAAAAAACATATGGAACATAAGAAGCAAATAGCAGATGGTTAGATATAAACCTAGCCATATCAATAAACACATTGAGTATAAATGGTCTAAACATTCCAATTAAATGCACAGGTTGTAAGATTGGATAAAAAAACAAGAATTGATTATATGTTGTCTAAGAGAAACCCACGTTAAATATAAAAACACAGGTTAAAAGTGAAGTGGAAAATATATACTATGCTTAACAATCTAAAGAAAACTAAAGTGGAATAGGAATATGAGAGGAATCAGATTTCAGAACAAAGACCGTTACTAAGGATAAAGAGGGTAACTGCGTAATGATATAAGGGTCAATTAGGTAAGAGGACATAATATTCTTTAATGTGTATGCAAATAACAACAGTGTTTCAAAATACCTGAAGCAAAAACTGTGAGAAATGAAAGGACAAATGGACAAATTCACAATTTTAGTTGGAGACTTTAACGTTAATAGACAAAGTAAAAAGAAAATCAGTGAAGGTGTGGAATACCTGACCATTATCATCAATCAACTTGACCTATTTGCCATTTAATAAAAATTCCACCTAGCAACAGCAGAATGCAGTATCTTTTCAAGTGCACACAAAAGTTACCAAGATAAGCCATATTCTAGAACACAAAACAAGTCTCTACAAATTTAAAAGGATAAATCATAAAAAGTATGTGTTATGACCGCAGTAGAATTAAATTAGAAATCAACAAACAGATATTTGGAAAATCTCTAAGTATTTGGAAATTAAACACATACTTCCAAATAATAGTTAAGAAGAAACTATGGGGGAAATTAGAAAATACATTGAACTAAATGAAAATTATGAAGCAGCATATATCATATAATATATATGATATATAGCATATAATATATGTGATATAATATAGCATATTATATATATGATACATAGCATATTATATATAGCATATTATATAGCATGTATAGCATATAATATATATGATAATAGCATATAATATATCAAAATTTATGAATCAAAGCTACAGCAGTGCTTTGAAGGAAATTTATATCATTAAATGGTTTCAATTTAATATTATAAACTTTTACTTTAAGATAATAAAAAAGTGAATTAAATGAATTAAATTCATAGGTATTAGGAAGGAAATAGTAAACATCAGAGCAGAAATCAATAAAACAGAAAATAAATAACAAAGAATAAGCAGTGAAACTAAAACCTGGTTCATTGAAAAGACCAATAAAACTGACAAAACTCCCACAAGTCTGACTCTTGATCAGTCAGACTGATCAAGTATATAAGAAAGAAGATACAAATAAGAAAGGATAGATGTGACAACACTACAAATACTACATATTTTAAAATAAAAGAATACTAGGAACAATTTGTGCCATTTATATGAAATTGACAAATTCCTTGAAAGACAAACTACCAAAGATCACTCAAGAGAAACTGATAGCATGACTAGCCCTAGGCCATGTAAATAAATTGCATTTGTAGATTAAAACTTCCCCCAAAAGAAAATTCTAGATCCATAAGTTTCCCATGGTGGATGATACCAAACATTTTAGTAAGAAATAATATCAATCTTGGGGCACCTGCGTGGCTCAGCTGGTTAAGCCTCAGACATTGTCTTAGGTCATGATCTCCTGGTTTGTGAGTTTTCTGCTATCAGCAGCAAGCCTCCTTTGGACAGGGGTGCCCTCGTCTCTCTGCCTCTCCCCTGCCCATGCTCACTGTCTCTCTCAAAAATGAATAACCATTTAAAAAAAAATACCAATCTTACGTAAAATCTTCCCCCAAATAGAAGAGAATATGCTTAACAACTTATTTTATGAGGTAAGCATTATCTTAATACCAAAATGAGATAAAGCCATTAGAAAACAACTACAAATCCAAATCCTTCACAAACATGAATGCAAAAATCCCTAACAAAATATTAGCATATCAAGTCCAGAAATATATAAAGGGAAACTGCCATATGGGATTTATCTTGGGAATGCAAAGTTGGTTTTAAAAGTTAAAAATCTATTGAGGCACCTAGGTGGCTGAGTCAGTTGATTGTCTGGCTCTTGATTGCTGCTCAAGACACAATCTTATGGTTGGTGAGATCGAGCCCCACATTGGGCTCTCTGCTGACAGCCCTGGAGGCTGCTTGAGATTCTCTATCTCCCTCTCTCTCTGCCCCTCCACCGCTCATGCACATACATGCTCTATCTCTCTCTCTCAAAATAAATAAATAAACATTAAAAATAAGTAAATATCAATGTATTTCACCAAATCAATAAATTAAGGTAGAAAAACCATATAATCATTTTAATAAAGGCAGAAAATCCATTGACAAAATTCACCTCCCATTCATGATGAAAACTCCAAATCAGGAATAGAGTGGAACTTCCTCAATTTGATAAAAAGCATCTGCAGCTAATATCATACTTGATGATAAAAGACTGAATATGTTCTTCATAAGGTCAGAAAAAAAGGCATAAACATTCATGCTTCCCATTTTTATTCATGATCTTACTGCAGGTTCTACCCAGCTTAATAGAGCAAGAAAAAGAAATAAGTGCATCCATATATGGAAAAAAAGAAGTAAAGCTGTCTATGGAATCCACAAATGAACCATTAGAATTTAAAAAATCAAGTTTGGTGCTTCCACAGCAGGAGCCATTAAGGACTAGCAACCATGGCTCTGCACTATCCTATGGCCCTGGGCCTTACCAAGGGCCACAAGGTGACCAAGAACGTGAGCAAGCCGAGGCATAGCCACCACCACCAGAGCCTTACCAAGCACTCCAAGTTCCAGCAGCACAGGATCTTAGAGGTGTGCAGCAAGCCCATATGAGCAGCCATAGAGCCATGGAGCCATGGCCATGGAGCCATGGCGATCCATGAATCAGCTCAAGGTCTCCAAGGACAGGCTCTCTCTCAAGTTCATCAAGAAAAGGGTGGGGACACACATCCCTGCCAAGAGCAAGAGAGATTCACTGTGCAAAGTCCTGGTAGCCATGCAGAAAGTTGCAGCTAAGAAGGACTGAACCCCTCCCATCTGTATGTAATAAAGACTTTTTGGAAAAAAAAAAGAACAATCAAGTTTGGCAAATATCAGAATACAAAGTCAATATAAAAAATAAATTCTGTGTATTAGCACTGAACAATTAGAAGTTGAAATTTTAAATATTTATAGTAGCATCAATAATATGAAATACTTAGAGATAAGTTTAACAAAATATGTGTAATACCTGTATACTAGAAATTATAAAACTGTTTCTGAAAGAAATTAAAGACCTAAATAAATGATGAGGGGCACCTGGGTGGCTCAGTTGGTTAAGGGTCTGACTCTTGGTTTTGGCTCAGGTCATGATCTCATGGTTCATGAGATCAAGGCCCGCTGTGCTCTGCGCTGACAGTGTGCTCTGTGCTGAGAGCAATCAAAAAGAATGAAATCTTGCCATTTGCAACAACATGGATGAAACTAGAGTGTATTATACTAAGCAAAATAAGTCAAGTAGCATATGATTTCACTCATGTGGAATTTAAGAAACACAACAGATGAACATAGGGAAAGGGAGCAATAAGAGACTCTTAAACACAGAGAACAAACTGAGGGTTGCTGGAGGGGAGGTTGGGGGGGATGGGCTAAACAGGTGATGAGCATTAAGGAGGACACTTGTTGGGATGAGCACTGGGTAATCTACGTAAGTGATGAATCACTGCGTTCTACTCCTGAAACCAAGACTAAACTGTATGTTAACTAACTTGAATTGAAATGAATTAATTAAAAAAAAAAAAAGAGGGTCACTTTTGACAATGGAATACTATTTAGCACTAAAAACGAACTACTGGTAACATGTAATAACATGGGTCATCTTAACTGAAAGCATCATCCTAACTGAAAGCAGACAAGCACAAAATATTATATATTGTTTATATTTACATGAAATTTTAGAAGAAGTAGAGCTGTAATAACAGAAAGCAGATGAGTAATTGACAGGGCTTATGGGTAGGAGGGAAGGAATTGACTGCAAAATGTCATGAGAATACTTTTGGGGGTGATAGAAGTGTTCTTGATCATGTTTGTGGTTACACCACTGCATGTGTTTGTCAAAATTCATTGAACTATACATTTGAAACCAGTGAATCTTACTGTATGTGAATTGTACTTCAAAAAAACTGACAAAAAAATAAAGATGGAACCTTTTAAGACATTCAAAACTAATAAAGAACCAGAAGTAATGAAATAGAAAAAATAGATTGCTACAAATAAATAAATAAATACCTAAACTAATAATGCGGACAGACCTCTTGCAGGACTGATCTAGAAAAGAAAACCCATATAAAGAATATTCCAGGGAAAAGAGACCTATAGGTGGAATGGATTGGTTCCTGTCCAGCAGTGAAAAGGAATGAACTGAAGCTACATATACCTAAATATGTTGAAAAATATAACTTTGAATCAAAATAAGTTGCCAAAGGCTATGTACGATATTGTACACTTACATAAACACTAAACAAAGAACAGTATATATTGTTTATTCATGCCTACATATATAGAAAACTTTCCATTTTTCAGCTAAAAATTTTATTTTAAATTCTCATTTAATACATGAGAATTAGAATGCTAATTGATCAGCTTCAAGTTATTGGTCTCCTTGGGCAGGAAGAAAGCCTGAGGGAATGGGGGGGGGGTGCAAGGGGAGACTTTAACTATATCTTTAATGTTTTATTTCATTTATGTCCCAGAGAAAATGACAGAGACGGAACTGAAGGCAAAAAAAAAAAAAAAATGTTGTGATCTTTTAGGCATTATAGGGAGTATCTATAGTTATCTGTTATATTATTTTTGGTACTTTTGATGTTTGAAATGTTTTATAATTTCATATTATTTTGACATTGAATAAAGCCAGCACTACAAAGTGTCCAATATGGTAATCATATTCCTGAAATTATCTCACAATTGACACAGATTTCAGATTTACAGACAAGAGTCAATACATATTAGTTCTCTCAGAAACTTCATCAGAAGTATTAACAAACTGAGGATCAGTTCATTAGTTTCTTTTTTTTTTTTTTCATTTCAGAGAAAGAGAGAGAGAGAGAGAGATTGAGAGAGCGTGAGCAGGGGACAGGAACAGAGGGAGAGAGATAATCCCAAGCAGGCTCCACACTAGGCGTGGAGCCTGACATAGGGCTCCATCTGAGAACACAGGGATCATGACCTGGGTTGAAACCAAGAGTTGGACCCTTAACCGACTGAGCCACCCAGCACCCAGGTCAGTAGTTTCTTAATTACACTTCTTTACTGATTCCTTGGAGGATGCCAGTCAACCCTAGTGATCCACCAGATCCTGGCAGAATGTTATTAAATATCTGCTGCTGCGTGATTAAATTATCACTGAGGGTGAGTGAGCGCCCTATGATACTGGCCTTGCAAGTGAGGTCAGAGATATGTCTGTGCTTAGAAAGGAGGATTCAGTGTGATAAAAATCCAACCCATAATTAATTGTACCGTGTCCTTCCTTAACACTGATCACTTGGAATCATCATCACCTGTCTGTATGTTTGGCTCACAGTAGGGACACAATAAATAATTGTTGGCTGACTTATTAGCCTCCAGGAAATGAAACTCAATACACAGACGGATTGTGCCTACTTATCCCTAGCTCCTAATATGGTGGACCCAGCATGAGGTAGGAATCCACAAACATATCGAATAAGTGAAGGGAAAGCTAAAGGTGCTGCTACTTCCATGAAAACTCCCCAGCTCTCTCCAGCCAGAAGGATCTCTTCCTCTCAAACTTGTATCCTCTTACAATATTTAACATCTATTCTTACAGATACTTGTGCTGATGTTTCATTTTCATTGCTACCTTTTAGGTTTAAGAGCAAGGACTGTTCCCTTTTTGTAATTTATTACAGAATGATGGAAAATAGAAAAAAAAAAGTCTTACAACTAAAATTAATTTATTTTTATACTTTTCTAAGTTCAGCAGAATTATATTGACCTTAAAGTATACCACTTCAAACTGTTTAAAATGAAGCCCCACTTCCATGTATTTAGTCAGTTGGTAGCAAAGCAATGGGCCATGACACATTGCACTGGACCGCCTACACGGCCAGTGTGCGTGTTTGCTCAGCTATTTTCCATTAAACACCAGTGAACAAAGACAGCTGCCAAACATTTTCTAGGTCATTTGTTCTGTTTGTAAACAGAAAGTGTACAATAATTAACAAGATGTAATCATTTGCAACCTGGATTTACACAGAATGAAGGAATTTTTTTAAAGAAGGGAAATTAATGCAAGTCTTAAGTGCTTAATGACCCCATTAATTGAGAGATAGGTAATTGAAGAAATTAAACAGAAGAGGTAATGGCCTTGGAGCCATTAATCTATTCTGGGAGTATTGCTAATGTTTACCAGGTGATTTTCATCTGAACTAAGAGCTGAGAGCCAGTTTACTTTCACGCAATGGTTCTTGGATCTGGCCAATCAGAAGAATCGCTTGGAAAGCTTTGAACAACACAGATCCCTGGATTCTCTTCATACATCCTTAATCAGAATCTTAGGGGTACAGCTCATGCACATGGATTTCTTAAAAGTTATACAGGTAATTCTTTTGATTACTTTTATAAAAGGGCTAGCCAAGTTTGAATGTACAGTGCAGAATAGGGTTTCTCAACCTAGACACTACTGATATTTGTGGAAGGTTAATTGTTGTGGATGCTGCCCTTAGCATTATAGGATACTTAGCATTATCCCTGGCCTCTACTCAGTAGATACCAGTCACACCCTCCCTTCCATAAGTTGTAAAATAACCATGTGTCTCCAGAAATTGCCATATTTCTCTGGGGGCTGAAATCACCATCCATTTAAGAACCACTGCTTTAGAATAGCCCTGTCTAATAGAACTTTCTACAATGAGAGAACCATCCAAGATGGTAGCCACAAGCCACATGTGGTTATTGAGCACTTGAAATGTGGCTGGTACAACTAAGGACCTGAATTTTAAGTGTTATTTTATTTTAACTAATATAATTATAAAAGCCACATATAACCACATTGGACAGCACAACTTTACAAGATTCAGATCTACTCTGGGCAGTGAAATCTATATACAATGTCACCCTAAGTGCTTCTGAAACATACCATGTAGAAATAATTTACAAGAATAGAAAAATCTACTTACCTTCCTGTCTGAACCAGAATAACTCTTGGGATTTTATGACTAATGGAAAGTTTACTTGCAGCTTTGCTTTCTAAGTATTGTCTATGTAATATTTTCTGTTACTACCTTTCATATATGTATTATGAGACTTAAAGCAGTCTGGTGAGATAGCCCCCTTCAGTCCCAAACTTGATCTCCTTTTATTATCAGTCCTTAACATTTTCTTAGGAAAAATTCCCATTGCTGTCTGGTGTTCTCAGTTCTTAGCAGGTTAAACATAGAGTTACCATATGACCCAGCAATTCCACTCCTAGATGTATACCCAAAAGAGATGAAGACGTGTATGTCCATGCAAGCACTTGAACATGAGTGTTATAGCTGCTTTGTTTTTTTTTCCAGTTTTATTGAGATATAACTGACATACAGAACTGTATAAGTTTAAGGTATAGAGTACAATGATTTGACTTACATATGTGGTTAAATGGTTACCATTATAAGCTTAGTTAACATTCATTGTCTCATATAATCACAAAAAAAAAGAACATGAGAAAGAAAAAAGTGTTTTCCTTGTGATGGGAACTCAGCATTTATTCTCTTAACCACTTCCATATATACTATACATTAGTGTTAATGATAGTCATCATGTTGTACATTACATCCCTAGTACTTACTTATCTTATAACTGGAAGTTTGTACCTTTTGACCTTCTTTCGATCCCCCTTCCACCTCTGGTAACCAACAAATCTTTCCTTTTCCTATGAGTTTGTTTTTTGCTTTTTCAGATTCCACGTGTATCTGAGATCATACAGTATTTATTTTTCTCTGTCTGACTTATTTTACTTAGCATAATGTCCTTGGTTCATCCCAGTTGTTGCAAATGACAGGATTTCCTTTTTTATGGCTGAATAAGATTACATTGTAGATTTACCACATCTTCATTACCCATTCATCTGTCCATGAGCAGTCAGATTGTTTTCATGTATTGGCTTTTGTAAACAACACTGCCTAGCTGCATTATTCATAATGGCCAAAAAGTGGAAACAATCCAAATGTCTAACAAACGATGAATGAATAAACAAATGTATATGCATCAATGGAATATTATCTGGCAATAACAAGGAATGAAGCCCTGATATATTCTACAACAGGATGAACCTTAAAAACATTATGCTAAATTAAATAAGCCAGTCACAGAAGACCACATACTATATGATTCCACTTATATGAAATGTCTGTAACAGACGAATCTATAGATACAGAAAGTAGTTTAGCAGTTATCTAGGGCTGGCGTGAAATGAGGACATTGGTTGGTTATAGCTAATGATTATGGGGTTTCTTTTTGGTGTGACGAAAATTTTTTAAAATTAGATTGTGGTGATGACTATACAATTCTGTGATTATACTAAATCTATTGAATTATACACTTTAATTGGGTGAATTGCATGGTATGGGAATTGTATTTCAACAATGTTGTTAAAACCTCTGTTGGTGTAATTCACTCCATAAGCAGATCTAACAAGAAAATCTGCACCATCATATCAATCAGTACATGATATTTATTATCAAACTGGAAGTGGCTTTAGATGTTATTATCTTATTCCAAAATAGTCTCTACACTGGTTACCAGCACTCTCATTTCCAAGGTAATTGAAGTGACCCTGCATTGCATCCAAACACGGGCTGGAAAACTTTAAGCATGGCCCTTACTCAATAACAAATCATTCCACACCCTGAGACCCACTGTAGGACAGTGAATGCATTCAGAAGATACACTACAAAATCCTAGCCAGCCACTAACCAAAAGGGCCCATCCTTGTAATTCCTGAGTTCCTCTCTAGTCCGTAGGAATAATGGACTCATGGACATTGCCAATGAGAAAAGACAAATGAATAAGAGGTTTTCAAAACTAACTTTGTCGTTAAGTCAGGCTGGTCAGACCCTGTCCAGGATGTAAAACGCTAAGTCATGGATGTTAAATAGCTCTGTCAGGCAATTAGAAGAGAACATTCACTTTTAGGGCCTTGAGTTTTCCCGGAAGCCCCAGATAGAGCCCGTTCTCTGATTTTTCAGCTCACCTGACTCAGCTAACTTTACAGGAAATGAAAATGTGCCTAGGTTTTTCGTTATTAGGTGAGACTTGGTACTGAAAATAACTGTCAGTCTTCTTTAGCTTAAGCATGGACTATTCAGGAGGCCTCCTGGAAGAATGCAGAAGATGGGAAAAGGAAAACAGCAAATAGCAAGTGGGGTAAAATTTTTCATGATGTAAAACCAAAAAAAATCTATCTAAGGCAATTTTGCTTTACTCTTCCAGAAAAAATAATGTCAAATGAAGTTAAACAGTTTGTCTAAGTGGTTAGATAGAGATCTGTGAAGAATTATGTACAGAGAAGTAGGGGCTCAGACTGCAAGGCAGGAAAGGACAGACTTTTTAAAGAAAAATTTGTGTAGGGAGGAATATTAATTCAGTAACTCATTCAGTAGACAAGGCAGAAGACCTTAGGTTACAAAGCAGTGACACATTTCTGACCTTTCTTCCATTCACTGAGGATGGAGATGAATAAATACATAGAGCATTTATGGGAAGAGCTAAGTCCTTTGGAATGGTTCTGGGAAGAGTCTGAGTTATTTGGAGGACAAGTGTCACCTTCAAGACAAGATGCATTAACTGTACTCCGAACTTCTTATAACTAGATATAGTGGCAACCTTCCCTGGTCCTCATTGTCTGGCTGGATAAGTGTTGTCCCTCTTCTGTGTTCTGACAGTGCCCTGGATATACCCTTAGTATACCACTTAAATTATTTAAGATGGGTATTTTTTATCTCCTTTTATTACTAGACAGTGAACTTCACAGGAACCAAGACATTGTTGGCATTTGTGTGGTTTTCAGTTTTCAAGAGTGTCTTAACAGTTTCGAAGGTGGATATACTTCCCCATCTCTGGTAGACAGTGTTTCATTTTCAGGTATTCCATAGGCCAGTTGGCTCCTTCCCAGATTAGGTAATTCCAAGATTACCATACCTGGACTCTGCCGCCAGACCTTGTGCTAAATCAGACTGTAATGTAATACTGAGTTCTACTAGCATTGGGTCTGGGCTCCAAAATGGATGCCTTATACAAAAATGTGCACTAGAGTGGGTTTAGTGTCATTACACTGGCTTCAAGTCACATGTTTTTCAGATAACATTGTCACATGGATTGGAGATACTTGAACTACACTTCCCCAGTCTGGCACCCAGGTGAGCTTTGTGTGTTATACCAGCCATCTGTATGTGAGATACCAAAGAAGTAAATTGCTCAGTGACAACCATAGGCCCTGAAAGAATTTAAGCACCTTCCCTGTTGCCTATCTTCATGGGAGGGGATGTGGTGGGGGCAGGGTAATAATAGCCATCAACGAGTCTCATTTATATCTCAAATCATATACCCACATCCCAGATACCGAATCAGAAATTCTATTATGTTCTTTGCATGTTCCAGGTCGTTAAACTTAATCCCAGATCTTGTCCTTCTTCTTTTTTTTTTTTTTTTTAAATCTCTGTGAGTAGAACTTTTTAATTGAAACATTACAATGGATTGTCTGGATAAGAAGTGTGTTTTCAACAAATCTTTGCATTATCATCTTTCCACTTATACCACTTAAGTAAAAGTTATAACAGACACAGTTTCTTTTTTCTGGACTGGGTATGTCAGTGCAGACACTATGTCAGCCTGAAAAAAAAAAGAGACAGAGAGAGATAAATAAAGTCTATGGGTGTCCCCACACGGCGCCAGCTTGTTTGAGCCAGTCATTATCTCCAGAGTTATAAGAAGACCTTTTGGAACTCCCCCAGCCTCTGCTGCTAAGGCTCCTGGGATTAGAGACCAGAAGACAGAAATGCTCTGTTCTTTATTTCAGGAAGCACACATAGATGGACTTTGGAGTAAAGAAATAGTATTTGTTGAAACCTTTGCTCAGAGTTATAAATCTCTGTGCCGCGTGGCAGGGATGTCTCTGACTCTGGAACAAAGAACAAAGAGCATTTTAGTGAGTCACACTGAGGAAAATACCCAAGAAGCAGAAACCACAAGGGAGTTCATAACACACACGCCCCCTCCCCTCCTGAAGGACCACCTGCTTTCCCTTTAACTCAAGTAGAGATTTCTTGGCACATTCCAGCTCCAAATCCCAGGTTTTGAAACAATAAAGCTAGTATCAGAATCATCCCCCAGGCTCTACAGATCCATGTTAAATGATGACGAATTTAGGCCTTTCATACAGCCATAAAACCTCAATGTAGCCAACAACCTGGAAGTCATAGTGTTTCACTTCATCATCGAAGTGATGGAATGACTAAGATCCAATGTCACAAAACCCCTCAGAGGTCCCATAACCCCCACTACACCTGGAAAGATTCTTTAAAACATGGATCTGATTCATAAATACAATAAATTTTCATTGTATAAATTTTTTTTAAGTTTTTATTTAAATTCCCGTTAGTTAACATACAGTATAATATTAGTTTCAGGTGTACAATATAGGGAAAAAGAAAAATATTTTCATAATCCACCACAATACATTTTGCTCACCATGCTCTGTTGTGATTAAAGAAAAATGAACATGCTAAATCTTACAGAATAAAAAAGAAAATTGTGGATTTCTACTTTTGATGTTTAAATCCTGAATTCTGCAACTTATTACATAAAACATCAAAGCATACTTGGACAGGGACCTTGTTCGAGATAGGGTTACATCACAATAGGTGTGAAAAATTGTGAAATCGAGCCAGCTTCAGGGGAGTGTGCACAGCATGACATTCTCTATAAAGATCCTGGCAGTGCCGAGAGAACCCTGTATTCATAACTGGCCAAATCCTGCTATCCTTACTTGCAGGGCACAGCCCATAATCGGTAGAGAGATTCCAGAGGTGTGTGATATTACCCCTGAGTTCTTATCACAGACACTGAAATTCAAGCAATTAAATTAGAGAGAAAGCAATCTAGAGTGGGTGAAAACAGAGTGATTGAGGTTCATGGATTTGTGTTGATCTTGCACTGATCAGGGATCCCTACAGAAGCTGCCAACTGCTCTCAGAGGTAAAGAGGCAGATCAAGGAGGTTGTTTCCTAACATTATGTGAAGTTATCTGGGCCTTGAAGGTGACAAGGAGGATAAGCTAAGTACTAAGCCAGGTTCTGTTGGCCTTAATTGCGTGCGTTTATTGAGATTATATTTGGTCTCAAGTGTTCTTAAATTGTTCTGTAAACTCTGCAGACCCTATGGGGCATCTGAAGGCACAGCTACTCAGAAGGAATGTCTCCCTACATCTGGGATTGATGGGTACACACCCTTGCCTTTTTCTTGTTGCTTTCCATTGCATTCTTCAATTTCCAACTCTGAAATGTAAAAGAAAAATAATTGACACCTCTCCTTTTTCATCTTTTCATCTTTCTGCTTTTTCATCTGCACAGTAACAGAGTTGGTTGCATGGGGTCATCACCAGCAACTCTCACCTGCTCTGGATTCTCTGCTCCGTGGTTCTAAAGACTAAATGTCCTGCATCAGGCAAGGAGCAGTGTAATTACTACTCCATGTCAACAGTGCTGGCCCGTTGGAAAAGCTAGGCTATTTACTGTCTTAAACCAGCTACCTTGTCTCTTCTTTATCCTACAACACTGACAAGCCATAAACCCACTGAAACTGTCCCCTTTAATCTCAGGGCAAAAATTTCATCTTCTTCAAATCTCCCTGGGGAGCAGAGTGAAACCAAACCAACACTGGTGTAGAAAGTTAACTGCCCCAGTAGTAGCTCAAGACTCCAGGTGAGTCAGGTCATATCAGACTTCTCCCCAGAGGACTGAATGAATGAAGGTTCTGAAATGGAATTGAGTGAGGGAGCCTGCATTCTCCAGAGAGCAAGGATGAAGGGGTCAAGAAAACAAAGATCTATCCCCAAACACCAAAGAACACCACTCCTGAGTAGTACAAATGCATTCGGTAGAATCTTTGCTGTAGAATCAGAGAATTCACTCAAAGAAACTATGTGAAGACAGCCAGTTTATCCCCCTGCTTTCAAATAATTAACAAGGATTCACTGAATCACTTCCTGCACCCTCAGGCACATACTGGGATGGAATCCAATGCGCATAGCATTTTTCAGGACTTTAATTATCTCAAAGTATCTTTTGGTAATCTTTTTCAAAGTCTCACCAACATAAGCCACCCAGTTAATATCTAACCTAAATCCTTTCTGCCGCTTATTTAAGCCATTTATTTTCTTTAATACCTTAGGACATATGGGAGAATAGTAGGTATCCTTTTTGGGAATATTTTCTCAATGTGTGAGTTTTCCTTTTGCTTTGATTTCAGTGAACAGAGTATTGTCTGTTTAATTCTCCAAATAATAAAAAGAATCAGGAATAGAAAGTTCATATTTTTTACTTTTCCACATATTAGTTTTGTGACCTTGGGTGATCTTGAAACACCTCCAAACATCAATTTCTATATAATTATATAGAAATTATATATATTTATATAATTATATATGACTTATATATAATTATATAGATATAATACTTACACCAAAGATTATTATAAAGGTTCAAAGGCTCATATATGCAAAAACAAATTGTGAAGTACAATAAAGATTCCAGATAGAGTAATTGTCATTCACCTGTCATGAGGATTAAATCAGAATAATGGTAAAATAATGTTGGGAGGATGTAGAGATATCAGAAAGAAGCCTGTGTTTTGCTGGTAAGGATGTAAAATGGTGCCACATCGTGGAAAATAGCATAGAGCCTCCTCAAAAAAATTAAACACAGAATTACCATATGATTGAACACTTCTGCTACTGGTCATATACCCCCAAAGAACTGAGTGCAAGGGTTCAACGGACACTTACTTGCACACAAACATTTATAGCAGTGTTATTCCCCATCGTCAAAAGTGGGAAAAAAACCCAAATGTCCACCATGGATGAATGGACAAGCAAATTACAGTGTATACACATAATGGAATATTATTTACCCTTAAAAAGGAAGTCCTGGCACATGCTACAACATGGGTGAACCCCAAAGACATTATGCAAAGTGAAAGAAGGCAGACACAAAAGGACAAAGATCGCATGACTGGCGCCACTTGCATATGTGTAGTCAAACTAATGGAAACCGAAAGTAGAATGCTGACTGCAGGGATGGGGGAGGGGGATCCTGGGGAGTTGTCGTTTAAAGCGTACAGAGTTTCATTCTGGGATAACGAACAAGTTCTTGGGATGGATGGTGGTGATTAGTTGCGTAGTAGTGTAAATGTACTTAATGCCACTGAACCGTATACTGAAAAATGGTTAAAAGGTTAAGTTTTACGGTATGTATATTTTAGCATAATGAAAAAAAAGAAGATAATGGTCACTACATGGTCCCCACTTGGCAGAGGATATGGGGGATACTATTTTGTTGGAGAGACTGGACAATGCATAACACAATCCAGTCCAATGGGCAGCACTGTGTAATGGTGTAATGGGAGGCTGCTCTGAGAGGTGGAAGGAGACACTAGTGAGCATGTGGGATCAGAAGGGCCAGAGAATGCTGGCTTCATCATGGAGGTACCGACATAGTCTGGGCATAGGTTTTTGAATGGCCACAATCAAAGCCTTAATTATTTTCAGGCCTAGGATGCATTTTCCCAGCAACTACCTCTCCTATCTCTCCCTCAGAAAGCACCCATTATCCTCCTGTTCCTACATGAACTCCAGGAACCCGTGTGATATTGTGTAGTGCCTTCATGCCAAGAGACTGCCCAGAGAGTTAGAGACAGGCAATCTTCAACACCCATTTGAAACCAGGGGCTGGGAGAGTTATGACATAGAGAAAATCAAAAGGCTAGGTATTGATTGACAAATTATCTGGGGTTAACTAAGATAAGCAGCAGTAAACCATTAATGTCTGCATTCTCCTCTCTGTGGTTCTAAAGAGTGAATGTCCTTCATCAGGCAGAGCTAGTGTGAGCACTACTCCAGGTCAACAGTGCTGGGCTATCTACTGTCTTAAAAGAACTACAGACATACTACCTTGGTGCTATAAGTACAAACTTTTTGGCGTACCAAAAAAGATGAAGCTCTGGTTTGGTAATGACAGGAAAAGTTTATGGTGCTGGATTTTATAGAGAGTGGTCACATCAGGCTGAGTGTTATAATGCGAAGCGTGTGGACTTCAGTGACAGACATAAGTTCAAATCCCAATTCTGTCACGTTTTACCATGTGAACCTCAAAATTATTTCACACTCTTAGCTTCTCATATAGCATAACAATACCTAAATCCTGGGTTTGTGATAAGATTGTGACAGTTTATATAATTTCCCTTAAACTTAAAGGGCAGTTTGGGGCGCCTGGGTGGCTCAGTCGGTTAAGCGGCCGACTTCGGCTCAGGTCGTGATCTCACGGTCCGTGAGTTCAAGCCCCGCATGGGGCTCTGTGCTGACAGCTCAGAGCCTGGAGCCTGTTTCAGATTCTGTGTCTCCCTCTCTCTGACCCTCCCCAGTTCATGCTCTGTCTCTCCCTGTCTCAAAAATAAATAAACGTAAAAAAAAAAAAAAAAAAAAAAAAAAACAACTTAAAGGGCAGTTTAATAATGAGAATATTAGCAAAAAAAAAAAAAGTTTTTAGAGAAGCTAGCTGTGATTGCTTCTAGATTATAATAAAAATAGCTAATGTACATAGAACTAACATCATCCCCAGGACTATTCTAAGAACTTTAAATTTTGAACTCTTAACCCTTGGGAAAATCCTATGAGGCAGAGACCCTGGTTATCCCCACTTTACATCTGAGGAAACGGAAGCACAGAGAGAATAAGAAAGTCGCCAAATGTCACAGAGCTGATAAATGTTAGCACTGGAGTCCATATTCTAAAGTGCAGTAATATAGACCAAAGATGATACTTGATAGTTCCCTAAGGAACAAATTCACTATGCATAAAAAGATGTTACTTTGATTTTAATAAGGAGGTGATCAGAGGGGACAGAAGAAAATGCATCTTTAAATCCCCATAGCAAATCATGTAAAGGTTACTTTATGGTCATACTAAGTTTCCATCCAGCAACTTATTCTAAAGATAAACATAATAAAGAAACCTAAATCACCATGTCATATTAATAAGATACTTAATTTTCACCTATAGGCATTAAAATATTTAAGGACAGAAATATACAATTTTCATAGCTTAAGGCTTTCATATTTTTTATTATTTTAGAATTCAAAAGTTTTAATACAGCTATTGTTCAATATGTACATTTTTCCAATTAATACTGAAAAAGAAATAGATTACCTATAAAGAGACTTGCATGGGTAAAACCCTACCTCAAAAATACCAAACATATTATAGAGGAATGTGGGATTGCTTTGCCTCCTCATTCATTACCCTGATATAAGTTACAAAAAGTAAAGTATGGCCCAGAACACTCCAAAATCCTGCTGGTCAGTGACTGGCATAAGGCACACAATTTCAGTGTTTATTACAGAAATCATTTAATGGAGAACTTTAAGAATTAACACACCAGTTAGCAAATAATAAAAGAATATTATGAATCAGTACTCATGGAATATAGGAAACTTCTTACCCCTGAATACCTTTCTAATTAAACAAACAAAAAATTAACAGCACTCAAGATATTAGAAAAAGAAAACAAAATAAAACCAAGTAGAAGGAAGGAATTCATAAAAATAAAAGCAAATATAAATAAATTAGAAAATGGTGACATTGTTAAATCAAAACTCAACAAAATAATTATAATTTATTACACTGGGGGATTTAAGCATAATAATATTTCTATGATACTCTGAAGTAACCATCAGTTTTTTCTCTAGAGTTAAGTAGTTGTCAGATTTTTTTAAATAAAACAACAGGGGTGCCTGGGTGGCTTAGTCGGGTAGGCATACAACTTTGGCTCAGGTCATGATCTTGTGGTCCATGAGTTCGAGCCCAGCATCCGGCTCTGTGCTGACAGCCTGGAGCCTGGAGCCTGCTTCAGATTCTGTATCTCCCTCTCTCTCTACCCCTCCAATCTATCTCTCTCTCTCTCTCTCTCTCTCTCTCTCTCTCTCTCTCTCAAAAATAAATAAACCTTAAAAAAATAAAATAAAATAAGGGGCACCTGGGTGGCTCAGTCAGTTAAGCATCCAACTTCAGCTCAGGTCATGATCTCGCCATCTGTGAGTTCAAGCCCCACATCAGGCTCTGTGGTGACAGCTCGGAGCCTGGAGCCTGCTTCGGATTCTGTGTTTCCCCCTCTCTGCCCCTCCCCCACTCACAGTGTCTCTATCTCTCAAAAAAAAAAAATGAATAAATGTTAAAAAAAATAAAAATAAGAAATAAAATAAATCAGTACCCTCTACTGATTAAAACAACAGTAAGTCGGGGCGCCTGGGTGGCTCAGTCGGTTGAGCATCCGACTTCGGCTCAGGTCATGATCTCACAGTTTGTGGGTTCAAGCCCCGCATCAGGCTCTGTGCTGACTGCTTGCTCAGAGCCTGGAGCCTGCTTCAGATTCTGTCTCCTTCTCTCTCTGCCCCTCCCTCACTCACGCTTTGTCTCACTCTGTTTCTCAAAAATAAAATAAAAATGTAAAAAAAAAAAAAATTAAAAAAAAAACAAAAAAACAACAGTAAGTCAAAAATGGAAGGAAACTTCCCTAACTCAATACAGCATATCTTCCAGAAACTTAAATCCCCTGTCTTATTTGGGCAGACACCAAAGAAGCTTATTTCTCACTTCAGTATTAGTCCAAGGAGAATGTTTCTGGCCAGGAGGCAACTCTCCTCCACACGGCCTTGTCCGTATTTAAAATCCTTTCATCTTGTGACCCTATCTCCTAGAACCTCATCACCTATATATCCAGGCTTCAAAAAGGAGTACAAGTGAGAGGTTTTTATGGGCTTGGCATGAAGACTGTTCACACTGTTACTGGAGAGAACAGTAGTCACCTGGTTATGTAGAGAGGGGGGCAGGGAGATGAACTCTAGCTATGTGTCCAAGGGGAAAACCGGAAAATCATTTCAGTGGTTGGTGCTCTCTGCCACAGTCAGCTTCTCTGGCTTCATGTACCTACATTTCTTCACACTCGTCTCCTCCCCAAATTCCAGGCAGGTACTACATTCATCTCAAAGTTCAAGAACTCTGAGTGTTGCACAGTCCATCCATCAAATACCAGTTTGGTTCATTATGGTTTGATGACCTATGCACTAAAAAATGTTAACTGCCCCTGCACACCCACCCACCTAAAACAAGGTAACGGAGCAAGGAAGGAAATTAGCAATAAAAGCTTTCATCTTAGAAAAGAGGGAATGGGACACACATCAAATCTCACACGAAACACAAAATTAAAACCCTGATGAATCCATACCTAAACATGAAATATCTAATCACAAAAGATTGAACCATGAAATATTAAAAGGCACTATAATAAAAATAGGTTTCAATTATGTATTAGGAAGGCCTCCTGAGCATTACACAACATCCAGAAATCTTAGAGTAAAAAATGGACAGGTTTGTCCTCATAAAAACATAAAATTTCTGTATCTCAGAAGTGACCATAAGCAAAATTAAAAGGCATTTGTAACAAATATTTACAATATAAGTGACAATTGCTTACTGTCTCTAGTATAGATGAGAAAAAGGCAAATAACCCAAAGTAAAAGTGGAAGCTTTGCCTTCCAGATAGGAAACTAATTGCAGACAGCGATGTTCTCTCCTTCCCCAATGCTCTCTATATTTCTACTCTAAGCCTTACATTTCTTTTTTGAGTATGAGAATACATACCTTACTCTGTAAATTCAAAGAGAAATTTTTAGCTAATCAAAATTATGAAAAATTCCTGAGGGTCTAAAAATACACCAGATTAGTTTGAAGAAGATAACAGCAGCCTGGAATTTGTTCTGAAGCTTTTTGGAAAGTATGCCACAGAAGATAGGGGCATCACCAAGCCTATCTCATGCCTCCAGGTGGTGGAAGCCAGGCTCCGAGAGGAGGCATTCAATGCAAATGACAGGGAAAGGAGTTGGGTACCCACACTGGTTGTGCCTGGTACAGCCTGCTGTCCTCCTCCGCATCCATTCAGGCCTATTCTTGGGCAGGGGCCATGCTCAAGGAGAGTAGAGCCTGAAAATGCCCAGATGGAATGACTAAGCCCAGAATATTGGCTTCTAAGATATCCTACCCAGCACACACGCAGCCTTTCTCCTATTCTCACAGAAAACATTATGGAGCACAAACCTCAGTAGCTACCCCAATACCTCCCTGATGGCTGGCCATGGGACTAGAAGTATAAAGACTCCAACAGGGTATCCAAACCACAAAGATGAGCCCATAGCCAAAATCACCAACATCTGACATGAAGCCACCATGAAAAATAGATAACAAGCCAACAGAAGAATTACGATCATGAAAAATTAATAGAGTGATAAGAAGAAGTGACAATCAGGAACAGTCTGGTGTAAAACAAACCAAACATAAACCTTAGAAATAAAAAAAATGTAATTACTGAAATAAAAAATTCAGTAGATAGGATTAGAAGACTGGACCCAGCTGAGAAGGAAATGAGATATCTGGAATGAAGCACAAGGTGAAGAAAAGTTGAAAACTTGAAGATATATGGAGGAAAGTTCTGTATGTCATAGCATCTATCTAATAGAGAATAATGAGGATAAAAGAGAGATAAAATCTAAAAAAAATAATGGAATTTCTTCTTACAGTTGAAGAAGCATAAATCTTCAGATTGAAATGGTCCTTCAAATATAGAGCAGGATTAAAATAAACGCACACACACACAAAAGCCAATTACAAAGGTAGTGACAATTCAGAATATTAGCCAACATTCTAAGCTATGAGGATAGCTACGAGGGTGAAGAGAAGTTGCCGAAGCTTCCAGAGAGGGTGATAAAGCGACTATTCACAGTCATTCTCATCAGATTTGACATTAGGTGTTTCATCAACAGTATTGGATGAAGAAAAGACATTCGATAATATCTTCACTGAAAGAAAAGAAGTTCAAATCTAAATTTCTATATTCATACATAATATTAATCAAATGTGAGAACAATATAAGATTTTTTTCAAATACCCAGGAAGTCAGAGTTTTAATAACTCAATAGATCCTGTCTGAAAGCTAAGAGAACTATTAGAGACTCTACAGGAAAATGAATCCAAGATTTAACAACGAGCTGTAGTAGTTGCAGGAAAATAATACAACTACTTTTTCTATGAGACATAATTATAAATTTTTTTTAATTTTTTAATTAATTTATTTGCCGGGGGAAGGTCAGAGAGAGAGAAGGAGAGAGAATCCCAAGCAGGCTCCATGTTCAGCGTGGATCCCAACATAGGGCTCAATCCCACGACCCTGTGATTATGACCTAAGCCGAAATCAAGAGTCGGATGGATGCTTAACTGGCTGAGCGACCCAGGTTCCCCTAAAATTATTTTTTAAAAACAAAATTCTGGTGTCAAAATTCAGATTATGTCAACATGGGATATAGAAGATGGAGGCAGGGATGCTAATGAAGAATTCAGGAAAATAAAAGTATCAGAAGATTTGTCAAAAGTTATTAGTAGGTATGGGAATGCAAGCTGGTGCAGCCACTCTGGAAAACATTATGGAGGTTCCTTAGAAAACTAAAAATAGAACTATCCTACAACCCAGCAATTGTCCTACTAGGCATTTATCCAGGGATACAGGTGTGCTGTTTCGAAGGAACACATGCACCCCCATGTTTACGGCAGCACTATCTACAATAGCCAAAGTATGGAAAGAGCCCAAATGTCCATTGATGGATGAATGGACAAAGAAGATGTGGTATATATATATATATATATACGATGGAGTATTACTCGGCAACCAAAAAGAATGAAATCTTGCCATTTGCAACTACGTGGATGAAACTGGAGGGTATTATGCTAAGTGAAATTAGTCAGTCAAAGAAAAACAAAAATCATATGACTTCACTCATATGAGGACTTTAAGAGACAAACAGATGAACATAAGGGAAGGGAAACAAAAATAATATAAAAACAAGGAGGGGGACAAAACAGAAGAGACTCATAAATATGGAGAACAAACTGAGGGTTGCTAGAGGGGTTGTGGGAGGGGTGATGGGTTAAATGGGTAAGGGGCACTAAGGAATCTACTCCTGGAATCATTGTTGCACTCTATGCTAACTAATTTGGAAGTAAATTTTAAAAAATAAAAAATAAAACAAGTGAAAAGTTAAAAAAAATAATTTAAAAAAAAGTTAGTAGGTAGTGAGCAGCCTCACGCTGTTAGAAAAATATAAATTTAAACATAATGATAAAAATTTAAGTGTAACCTCTTAGAAGCATAAAAATAAAATGTGTATGGTTTTCAAACCAGTAAATGAAAAGAGGAACAAGGGAAATCCCAGCCATCCATGGAAAGGCTGAAGCGGAAATGAGAGAAAGGATGTTAAACTGCAACACAAAATGACATGGCAGGAATAAGTCTAAATACATCCAAAATAATGATACATATGAACTGGATTAGTCTGTTTTATAAAAGGTAAAATCGGCTGGATTTTATGAATCCAGCCACATGCAGCTTGCCAGGAAAAGCCAAAACTGTGATTACTCTAGGCTTGAAAACATATTCCTGGCAACCACGAACAGAAAGTTGCTAAGAGCAGCATCAGCATCACACACAACAGAATCGAAAGTCAAAAAGATTACAAGTTTAAAAGAGGATATTTCACATTTTAAATAATTCACCATGAAGATCTAATAATCATGAACTTAAATGCTCCTAACATGGTTTTGGAGTACATGAAAAATTGGTAAAATCACAAAAGGAAATTAGCAAATCCACATCTGAGAGGTCTGTTAAAGTCTCCCACTACGATGTACCGTGAGTAACAATACAGAGGACTTAAATAATATAGTTAACAAATTGATGCTAATAGATAGGCATAGAACTCATACTCAATAGAGAATACACAATTTGTTCATTTTACTCAGTTAAAATTTATAAAAATTGGTCCTATAGAAGGTCAGAAAGGAAATTACAATAATTTTTTTTAAAAAAGACATATAGAGGGGCGCCTGAGTGGCTCAGTCGGTTAAGCATCCAACTTCTGCTCAGGTCATGATCTCACAGTTCTTGAGTTCAAGCCCCACGTTGGGCTCTGTGCTGACAGCTGGAGCCTGGAACCTGCTTCAGATTCTGTGTTTTGGTCTCTCTCTCTGCCCCTCCCCTGCTCACACTCATTCCCTCTCTCTCTCAAAAATAAATAAACGTTAAAAACTTTTAAACAAAGAAGATACATAGAGATATATAGACCACTTAATTGAAAATAGTGTATTAAAACTAGAAAAAAAATTTTTTTTAAGTTTATTTTTATTTATTTTGAAAGAGATATAGAGAGCAAGCAGGAGAGGGGCAGAGAAAGAGGGAGACAGAATACCAAGCAGGCTCCATGCACTGTCAGCACAGAACCTGAAATGAGGGTCATACTCACAAGCCACGAAATCATGACCTGAGCTGAAATCAAGAGTCAGATGCTGAACTGACTGAGCCACCCAGGTGCCCTGAAACTAGAATTTTTTTTAAATTGAATCCAGGCATCTAGATATTTTAAGTCACTTCTAAATAATTCATTGCTTAAAGAAAATGTCAACGTTGAAATTTCATATAATTTAGAAATTAATGAAAATGAAAGCACCCCATATCAGAACCTATATGTTTTGTTCATGGAAAGATATATATGGCTTCCCATGCATTACACATTAATCTAAGAGGCTAGGAAATAAACAACTCAAATAAGCCCATAGAAAGTATAAAGAAGAAATAAAAATAATAAAGGCAGAAACAGGTAAAATAGCAAACAACTCCATTTCCTCTGCCTCCTACCTCATTTCTTCCCTTTCCTATAGCAAAACTCTTCAAAATAATCATCTCTTATGGTCTCCAGATGTTCGCCTCCATTTTTGTAAGTCCTTCCAACCAGGGTTCCATCTTCAAAACTCCACCAAAATTTATCTTAAAGCCACCACTGTACATGTCAACTTTAATTTGGCCCAAATTACTGTTGAGAGTAAAAGGGAGTTCTGTTAATTTTTATACCTGAAATAGGCATAGATTGGGGCATATGGTCACCCCACCTATCAGCAGCATTTAACTAGGATCAGTGCATGGCAGAGAGTTCATAAAAAATATTTATCAAATAGGTGGCATTTGTCAACTCCCCAAACTCCCCCTATTTTTTCTTTTTCATTGTTAATTGAATATAATAAAAACCTTTCACAAGATTAATCAAGGGAAAAAGAGAAGCCACAAAAAAAATTAGGAATGAGTTTTACATATGTAAAAGATAGAAGGAAATTACAAGAATATAACAATTTTATACTAATCCGCTGGAAAACCTAGAAGAAATGAATATATTTCCTGTAATACAAGTGATTAAATTTGACCTAAGACGGAATAGAAAATCTGAATAAATCAACTGTTTTAAAAAATATTTCCCAGCTGTGCTGTGGGAAATTAAGAAAATTACCTATATACCTACTGGGGCCAATGTAACAGGGCAGTAGGAAACCCCTTAGGGTAAAGCGGAAAAATTACATAGTAAAAAGAATATAGTTATTATAATGAAAGAAACCAGATTCAGCTTCATATTTCCTAGTTTCAAAATATATTATGAAGCTATAGTAATCAAAATAGGATAGTATTGGCATGAAAATGGGCACATAGATCAACAGAACAAAGAATCCAAAAATAAACTCCTATCTCCAGTAAGGTCATTTAATTTACAACAAAGGAGGGGCACCTGGGTGACTCAGTAGGTTAAGTGTCCAACTTCAGCTCAGGTCATGGGAAGAGATGATACTTCATCTCACAGTTTGTGAGTTCGAGCCCCGCATCGGGCTCTGTGCTGACAGCTCAGAGCCTGGAGCCTGCTTCAGATTCTGTGTCTCCCTGGCTCTCTGCCCCTCCCCCACTCATGCTCTGTCTCTCTCAGAAATAAATAAACTTTTTAAAAAATGTTAATTTACAACAAAGGAGCCAAGATATACAGTAAGGAAGGGATAGTCTCTTCAACAAATGGTAATTGAAAAAACTGGACAACCTCATGCAAAAGAATGATACTGGATCCCTATCTTGTACCATCTACAAAAACCAACTCAAAATGGATTAAGGTCTTAAATTTAAGATCTGAAACCATAAAACTCCTAGAAGAAAACATCAGTGGTAAGCTCCTTGACGTTAATCTTGGCAGCGATCTTTCGGATTTGACACCAAAAGCAAAGGTAACAAAGGCAAAAACAAGCAACTGGCACTACACCAAATGAAAAAGCTTCTGCACAGCAAAAGAAATAATCAAAAACTAAAAAGGCAGGGGCACCTGGGTGGCTCAGTCGATTAAGCGTCCGACCTCAGCTCAGGTCATGATCTCACAGTATGTGAGTTCGAGCCCTGCATTGGGCTCTGTGCTGACAGCTCAGAGCCTGGAGCCTGCTTCAGATTCTGTGTCTCCCTCTCTCTGCCCTTCCCCTGCTCACACTCTCTGCCATTCTTGCAAAAATAAATAAACATTAAAAAAAAATTTTTAAACTAAAACTAAAAAGGCAATTTGTAAATCATATATATGACAAAGTGTTAATATTCAAAATATATAAAGAAATCACACAACTCAATAGCAAAAAACAAACACTTCGATTTTAAAATAGGCAGAAATGAATATTTTTCCAAAGAAGACATACAAATGGCCAACAGATACATGAAAAGGTGCTCAACATCACTCATCATTGGGTAAATACAAATTAAAGCCACAATAAATCACCTCACACCTGTTGGAATGGCTCTCCTCAAAACGAAAAGAGCTAACAAGCATTGGCAAGGATGTGGGGAGAAGGGAAACATTTAACACCATTTGTAGGAATATAAATTGGCACAGCTACTGTGGATAACAGCATGGAGAGTCCTCAAAAAATTAAAAATAGAATTACTATATGATCCAGCAATCCTACTTCAGGGTACATATCCAAAGGAAATGAAAAAAGGAAATATAAGAGATAGGTGCATTCTCATGTTCATGGCAGCATTATTCACAATAGCAAAGATATGGAAACAACCTAAGTGTTCATCAACAGATGGATAAAGAAGATATAGGCTATATATTCAAGGGAGTATTATTCAGCCATGAGAAAGAAGGAAATTCTGCCATTTACAGCAACATGAATGGCATAATGCTAAGTGAATTAAGTTAGACACAGAAAGACAAATACCACATGGCATCACTTATATGTGGAAGCTAAAAAGAAAACCAAACTCATAGAAACATAAAGTAGAAAAGCGGTTGCCAGGAATGGGAGTGAGCAGGGGTGGGGGGAAGGAATAGGGAGAGGCTGGTAAACGGGTACAAACTTTCAGCTATAAAATGAGTAAGGATCTAATGTATAACACAGTGACTATAGTTAGTAACACTATATATTTGTTTTATGATTAAAATTTGCTAAGAGGGTAGAACTTAAGTATTCTCACCATACATACGTGTATATATATGTATATATATGTATAAAATATGTACATAACATTACAATATATATTACACATAAAAATATGTGAGGTGATGGATGTGCTAATTAACTAGATGGGAGAAATCTTTTTAAAATGTATATACATATGTCAAATCATCACAGTGTACACTTTAAATACGTTACAATTTTATGTCAATTATAACTCAATAAATCTGAAAGGGAGAGAAAGAAACTAGGTTCAAATACTAGTTCAGCCTCTTCCCAGCTGTGTAACACTGATATGTACCTATCTTAGTAAAGGCTACCCATCCAAGACGGCCTTCACCATCATGACATTATCCTACTGACTCAGGCCAATGCCACTACTTTCCATATTGAGAAAGCAATAGGGAAGAGATGATACATCCTTGTGTATTCCTTCAGTTGTATTTTTATTTGTTTTGTGTTTTGAGGCCCCTATTTTGTGGGACTCTGCTCCTAAGTTCCTCACCTAGTAAGCAGACTTCAGTCAAAATGTATGTTGTATTAGGGACATACCACTCAATCCCAAAGCAGTCTCAGCTCCCCTAATCTCATCTCTGATCCAAGACCCCCTTAGAATAATGTGGCAATTGAGACAAGACAAAACCAGAATATCCCTCCCTCCAGCTGCCTCCCTAAATGTTGCCCATGGTGCCTTCCCTTGCCAAGGCACCATTGCCTGTCTGTACAAGTACCCAGCCCCCTTCTGTTTCCTTAAGAATCCTCCTGTAGATGAGTATATGCTGATACGGAAGCATCAAAGCCAATATTTCATTGGTTGCAGAAGCTGTCACCATTCTCAACCATTAGCTCAAAAAAGGAAGCAATGATATCAAGACCTTATGGTGAGACAGACCCATCAGGAATTTCTTAAAGGGTTGGGGTTATTTATGAAGATTAGTAAGTGTATGAGGGTTGTAGTGAGAAAATAAATGGGCACAACTTCCTTGGAGCAGAGGGTGATTCGATGATATCTGTCATCACTTACCAGCTGTGTGATGCTGAGCTTTATCTTCCTTCCTGGCAAAATGGAGATACTAGTACCTACCTCCTAGTTTTGTTTCAAAGATTACATGTGACAGAGGGTCCCACACGTAGTTAGTGCTTAATAAATTTTACCTCCTATCTTAATCAGCGTGGGCTGCCAGAACACAATACCACAGACTGGGTGGCTTAAACAATAGAAATGGATTTCTCAAAGTTCTGGAGACTGGAAGTCCAAGATCAAGATGCCAAGAAGATAACTTCACTCTAAGTCTTCTCTTGGGAAGGAGAGAGGGAGGAAGATGGCGGGCAGGGGCAGTATACTGAGAGACAGAAGGGAGGAGGGAGAAATATTGAGGGAGAGATATAGAGAGAGATGAAGAAGAGAGGGAGAGGGAGAGAGTGGGAGAAAGACTTCTCTCTGGGTCTCTTCTCATA
This sequence comes from Panthera pardus, assembly GCF_024362965.1. NCBI lineage: Eukaryota > Metazoa > Chordata > Mammalia > Carnivora > Felidae > Panthera > Panthera pardus. Next base: position 24,797,670 of record NW_026526832.1, read on the forward strand.
AATGAACTAATCTCATCATGAGGACCCCACTCTCATGATCTCATCCAACCTACTTACCTCCAAAAGGCCTCACCTCTAAATATCACCCCACTGGGGGTTAGAGCTCCAACAGCTGAATTTGGAGGGGACACAAACATTTCATCCATAGCATCACCACGTACATAAGCACAGTTTTAAGGAAGGGAAAGATACTTGCTCAGACTTTGGTTTCTATTAAAACAGATGTTAAGAAATCTATTCCAGGATACCATGTTTAAGCTGGGATTTCATTTTTACATTGGAGAATATATTCTAGGGTTTTCTTTTTATGCCCTGAGGCAGGAACAGTACCATCCTACCAAGCACATAGCAGGTTTATTATCCCTCTCAGAAGGTACAGAAAGGAACTGTTTCCTCTGATACATTTCAGAGACAATAAAGAGTTCAGGAATGGGGAGTTCAGGTGATGGGGCCACAAAGCCTACTGGGCTTTGGCCACAGGATAGTTCCTGTAATGCTTAACTAAAATTTGTCTTAGCCTTTCTTGGCAAACTATACAGGAGGTGGAAACACACCAGAGATCTTTCACACACCTGCCTTTGTTCTGGTCTGAATTTAGCCACCTTAGTACTAATGAGAATTTTCCATTAAAATGACTTCCTTTAATCCCCAAATTCTAACTTTAAACCTTGCTAGTCTCAGCAGAAAAAAAAAAAAGACACCAAAGAGTACCTGCTGTGTTTCCATTAATATAAAGTCCTAAAACAGGCAAAACTAACCTTTGATGCTAGAAATCAGGATTACAGTTGCCTCAAGAAGGGCAGGAATTGAGCGGGAAAGGTCACCAGAGAACTTTCTGGTGTAATGAAAATATTCTATAGCTTGAGGGCTTATGCATTTGTAGAAATTCACCAACAGTTAAGATCTGTTCACTTCACTATAAGTAACATCTCAGTTATAAAAAGCGAATATATGAATTTAGGCTCTTTTGTATCAAGTTGAGTGTAATTATGAAAATTATGTGCATTTTTCCTTGAAAAGATCTGTCAGCAATCTAGATTCATGTCTTTATATAGTCTTCAGTAGCAAGCAGGAGTATGGATGGGATAAAAGCTACATGCTCCTCAGGAACTCTCCCTGAATTTCTGTACCCATCCGTAAAAGAGCAGTTCTCGCTAGGAAGAGAGGGACAGTGGAAATTAACACTTTTTAATGGGGTATAATCAGAGTTATCAAACTAAGTTTTTCTAGCATAGATATGGACTATCCCCCTATGTCACCCCCAAACATTCTCTTATGATGTTCCCTCACCTTAAGAACCATTCCAGAGTGTGTCACTCTTTTTAATGGGAATGTTGTATCCCCTCAGGTATGTTGGGTAAATGTGAATCTATGAGGTTGGGTCATTCAGGTATACCAACCTCTGCCTCACTTTGTTAATGACATCTACCAACTTCCCAGTTACCGCTCTTCATTAATTGACAATGACAGGACCTGGATCTTTCTCTCTACCCCAGTTACTATCATAATTCTGGGTGATATCAAGGTTCACGTAAATGAGCCATCCAGAAACACGGACTTGGACCTCCACAATTCCAGTGGCTGTCACTTCTATTATAATTGGCCAAGTCACATCTGGAATCTTACTAGCTGTACCACATCAGAAATTCTGAAGTCCATTATTCTACTATGGGTCTTAACATCTTATCTTTCTACTTACTTTCCTTGTACCTTTATTTCCACTAAACCTACTTTTTGACTGTAAGGACCTCCAGTTCTTTAACGCCACAATTTTTTCACACTCTATGGGGACCTTCTAAAGCTCCCTTGCCAACCTAGTCTGTGATAACATGACTAGTTGTCTCCATTATTCTTTACCAGCATCTTTAACACTTTTTTGTTAATATACTTTCCCTGCTACAGCAACTGTACGGTAAATCTCTAGCCCAAGATTGATGCAGCATTATTACTTCTATGTCTCTTTATATATGCACATGTCCCTTAGCAACACCTATTAACCCTTTGGTTTGCTCTTGGTCAGACTGCTCTTCAACCTCCCCAACAATTATTCCAAACTTTTGCCATTCTCCCCAAAACTCCTCCCCTCAGCAGATCACCAAGGCTCCTATGTCATGGAGAAATTGAAATCATCAAGCTTACTCTCCATCACCTTCTTGCTTTTAGTCAGCAGTTTTAATGTACATTCGAGCTCACATTCTCATTCATATCTGTACCCTTGACTCCTTTCTCAACGTCTAAGAACATAAGGTAAACCTTAAGGTATCTAAAGTCAGTGCCTACACTTAACTCACCCCCTTCTGACTCCTTTGACACTTTATCGGCCATCTTCTTTTTTTTTAAGTTTCTTTATTTATTTTGAGAGGGAGAGAGAGAGAGAGAGAGAGAGAGATATCACGCAAGTGGGAAAGGGACAGAGAAAGAGAGAGAGAGAATCCCAAACAGGCTCCATGCTCTCAGCACAGAGCCTGATGCGGGGCTCAACCCCACAACCATGAGATCATGACCTGAGCTGAAATCAAAAGTCAGATGCTTGACTGACCAAGCCACCCAGGCACCCCAGCCATTTTCTTTTTGCTCAAATATCAATCTCTTTCTTCCCACTTGTTCCTTCTCTTCAGCCTATAAACATGCTCATGTTAGTTAGGCCCATAATAAAAACGAATCATCTGGACCACATGACTTTTCTAGCTACTGTTTATCTTATCATCACCATCTTATTAAGATTGTGCTTTCTGGGGCACCTGGGTGGCTCAGTTGGTAAAGCGTCTGACTTCAGCTCAGGTCATGATCTCACAGTTTGTGAGTTTGAGCCCCACATGGGGCTCTGTGCTGACAGCTCTGAGCCTGAAGCCTGCTTCAAATTCTGTGTCTCCCTCTCTCTATGCCCTCCCCTGCTCTCTCTCTCTTTCTCTCTGTCTCTCTTAAAAAAAAATAAAATGTTAAAAAAAAAGATTGTGCTTTCTTAGTATAACAATGGTTCTAATGGGTAAATATTGTAGGTATTTTAAATCCCAATTTCACTGGACCGTAGAGAAGCTTTAACTGACCACCTTAAAATAAACACTCCAAAATCATAAGAGCTAATAAACAAGGTCATCAAGGTTGCAGGACACAAGATCAACATACAAAAATCAATTTAGAGGGGTGCCTGGGTGGCTCAATTTGTTAAGCCACCGGCTTTGGTTCATGTCTTGATCTCGCAGTTTGTGAACTCAAGTCCCACATCAGTCTGTCTGTTGTCAGCATGGAGCCCACCTCAGATCATCAGTCACCCTCTCTCTGTGCTCCTCCCCCTATTGTGCTCTCTCTCTCTCAAAAATAAACATTTAAAAAAATCAACTTAGAGATAGCACCTTATACCTGTTAGAATGGCTAAAATAAAAAAGACAAGAAATAGTAAGTGTTGGTGAGGATGTGGAAAAAAAGGAACTCTTGTGGACTGTTGGTGGGAATCTAAAGTGGTACAGCTACTGTGGAAACAGTGTGGAGGTTCCTCAAAAAAATAAAAATAAAAATAAAAATAAAAATAAAAATAAAAATAATATATGATCCAATAATTCTATTACAGAGTACTTACCCAAAGAAATGAAAACACTGATTTGAAAAGATATATGCACCCCTATTTCATTGCAGCATTATTTACAATAGCCAAGATATGGAAGCAACCTAAGTGTCCATCAACAGATAAACAGATAAAGAAGATGTGGCATACATAAACACGTATATACATACATACCCACACACATATACAATGGACTATTACACAGTCATAAAAAAAGGATGAGATCTTGCCATTTGAGACAACATAGATTGACCTAGAGGATATTATGCTAAGTGAAATAAGTCAGACAGAGAAAGACAAATACCATATTATTTCACTCATATGTAGAATCTAAAAAACAAAACAAATGAAAAAACAAACAAAAAGGCAGAATTTGACCTCTAAATACAGAGAATTGGTTGCCCAGAGGGAAAGGGGATGAGCAAAATGGGTGAAGGGGACTAGGACAGACTTACAGTTATGAAATTGATAAGTCATGGGAATAAAAGGCACAGCACAGGAGATACAGTCAATGATATTGTAATAGCATTGTATGGTGACAGATGGTAGCTACACTTGTGGTGAGCAGAGCATAATGTTTAGAGCTGTTGAATCACTATGTTATACACCTGAAATTAATATAAGGTTGTATATTAACTATACTCAAATGATTAAAATAAAAAATTAATTATTTTATTTCTATACATGAGCAATGCACAATCCAAAAATGAAATTTGGAAAACAATCCCATTTATAGTAGTATTAAAAGAATAAAATATTTAGGAATACATTTAATACAGTATAAAGTATAACATTTGTACACCTAAAATTATAAAATATCATTGAAAGATATTAAAATAAATGGAAAGACATCTGATATTTAAGAACTGGAAGACAGTACTATTAAGATAACAAAACTCCCCAATGATCTCGATTCAATGCAGTCTATTTCAAAATTCCAGCTGGATTCTTTCAGAAAATTACAAGATGACCCTAAAATCCATATGGAAATGCAATAACCAAAACAATCTTTAAAAAGAATAGTGGGTTTGGAGGATACACTTCCCAATTTCAAAACTTACTACAGTGTTACTGCAAACAATAAAGTGTCGTCCCGGAATGAGAGTAGACATAAAGATTGGGAGCAGAATTGAAAGTCCAGAAATAAAATCTCAAATGTATGGTCAAATGGTTTTTGACAAGAATGCCAAAAGATTTAATGGGGAAAGAACTGTTTCTCCAATAAATGGTGCCGGCATTTGCATATGCAAATGCAAAAAACTAATCAAGTTGGACCTTCAGGGTTCAGCCATACATGTAGATGTTGTCAGCACTCCCAATCTTTTACAAAGAAAAACAACTGAACAAACTAAAAATTAATAACTTTTTCTTGGACTCGTGAGGGAGCTGAGGTTGCATGGCAAAGAGCCACCCAGAAAACTGGACATAGAATGGAATCCAGAGAGTTACTGAGATCTGCTTACCTGGAGCACTGGAGCCATACTTTGATAGGAACACTTTCATGCTAATTTTGACAAATCACTAGAGCTGAGTGTAGGCTAGTATGAGAGAAATAGACTCTTGGAGTCAGCGCTCTTAGGGGTCTCTCTTGCTTTCATGGGCTTTACTTCTCAGACCCCACCAGGTTCTCATGGTGAAGAGCCAAGAAAGATAACCTCATAGCTCTGACAGGCAACAAAGAAATTTTCTTTTTTCTTTTCTTTTTTTTTTTTTTTTTTTTTTTTTTTTGAAATAAAGTCAGAATCTCTTCCATAACAAAGTCCTATTCTCCAGGGGAATGATTTAACCAGATTTATGCTACCTGGAAGAAGTACACTCCACTGACTCCATCCCCCTGGACCCTTCCTTTCTTACTTACAGGATGGGGGGATTCTAAGAAGCACTTATGAACGTCACATCCCAAGGACCCAGGCACACTAAAGCACTGAGATTTACCATACAATTACAGAGCGCTTCCCTTTCCCAACACCTCACCACCACAAACCACTGACTCTGTCTAAGGAAGAGGTAGGGAATCCCCGGATAACAGGGAGACAAAAACAGACACGACAGAAATTTGAAGCCTCTGACACCTATAGCTACAGCAAACATTAAGCACAGTCCAACTCATAGGAGATCTACTTGGCTTCATTTATTTTAGTCATTCGTAAATTTACTGACCCTATCAGAAACTTCTTATTGAACATGTGATTGGTTAGACAGCAAAAGATGCCTAACCTTTCCAATACTTTTCACCTTAGAGAAATAACTACATTATTGTATCACTTTAATTTCTGCCTACCTTATTGCCCCAATTTCAATTGAAGTCCTTTAAGGACAACATCTATATTTTACTTTTCTGTACCTTCTGTGGGTAGCCTAACTCAGTGCTGAGTGAGTAAATGAATGAACAAATGAATGAATGAGTCGGCTTAAGATTGTCTTTGGAGTGACATGGGAGTCCTTGGGGGAGGTACTGTAGTTCTGATTATAATTATTGTTCTGATAGAACTTTCTTGGTCCTGGACATCCTCCTCTAGGGAAGGAGTATGGTACAGTGGGGAATGGTCTAGAATCAGGAAGTCTGGTTTTAAGACTTGAATGTGCCATTAGGTAGCTATGTGGCCTTAGAGAGCTCAACTCTGGGCTTTTTTGCAGATCTGTAAAATAAACATTCCTTTCAGTTCTATCATTACAAGATTCTGGAAGCCACTAGTCATCATTAAAATGAAAAAAAATTACCAAAATAAACTCTGAATTTAGAAAATGAATATTTCTTTTCTTATATCCTCTAATATCTAGGACCTATTAAATGCCTGATTAAGTCACTGTTTTAAGTGCATCACCTGTATTAACTTATTTATTCCTAGAAATAAAACTATTTTATCCCTCTTTCACATATAAAGCACAGAAAGGTTATGTAACTTACATAGCTGGTAGCAGAATGAAATTCAGATCAGGCAGTCTGGCTCCAGTAGCTGTGCTCTTGATCCTAATGTTTCTCCCATGCCCAAGGGTAGTACCAGACTTCTCTTCTGCCCTTGGAACCACTGGCCTCTTCCATCACCATATAGTTCAATGGAAAGATTAAACTCACCTCTCGATGGAAAGTGATTATTCAGAAAGATGTTGTGAGAGAACAGAATTCCCAGGAGAGCAAAGACATATTTACTAATGCCTTCATTTGGGGAAAGGGCCTTTGTTTTATTTGATATTACCAGTCCTGGATTGGGAAATCAATGTGTGGAGAAGCTTTTGACTTGACTTTTGGACAGAATGCTGTTCTTTTCCCAAAACCATATCAAACATGAGGTTGAAAGGTGAATCCTTTCATTGCAACATCACCTATTTTGCTCCTGCTAAGAGGGTTCTGTTTGATTCAATGCTAGAGAAGACTTCCCCTCTCAGTCCTTCCACATGAACTGGATTTAAGAAGCCACCATGACACCCCTTCCTCCCATTCCTCACCTCAGCTCAGAGGTATATCAGCTATAAGAAACTTACCAAAATGGTTAAATAGCCTTTTAAAATTAGGTCAGAAAGAATAAGTAAACAGGAACTTTCCATCCAGTGAAACATGTACTTTGAATCCAACAAAGTATACAGAGTAACAGGTAAGATAAAGTTAATTCTAGAACTAACAAAGATTGTGATCAACATTCAGTGTCGCTGGGTCCTCTTCCTGTTATTCTAGCCACATATTTCCCTCTCATTTTTCTTTCCAGTTCTTATCTTCCCTTTTCTCTCAACTCCTCTCTCAACTCCTCTCTCTACCTGTCCCTTCCTTTCCAAGTACCCAGAGGACTGTCACATTTCCCCCTCCTAGGTCACTGAGGAAAACAGCCTCATACGAGCACATACAAAAAATCCTGAATATCTACATATGTGTAGCATATGCTTACACTTTGAGTTTTTTCATCCATATAGTCATTCATTGATGCATTCAACAGATGATTATTCAGTGCCTGTTCAGTCTTAACTCTTTTACCTTACCTCCTCACACACATATATATATATACCTTAGGACAGATGTTTGTGTTTCCCAAGGACATCAGATTTAGCTGGAGAGGTCCAACAGAAATTGGGGCATGTTCTCAATAGTTTACTGGTCATGGATTTAGGGTTTGGTAGAAGCCAGGTCTACAAATAACAGACTTGGAAAACCAGCTGCTTGGGAAAACTAGCAGAAATAAAGATCTTCCTGTTTGGTGCTTTTAATGCCTTTCTGGAACTTTCTTTGGGAGCTCTAGGAAAAGCTCAAATATAGGGAGGAATCAAACAGTATCCCTCTGTCAGTCCCTCTTATGTGTTCACTGAAGAAGCCCTCTAAGCTCAGGAGACTTTTCCAGAGCCACCCAATCGACCAATGGCTCATATACCGTCATAGGTATGAGATTATACATGAAGTATAATCATACCTCATAAGAGGCATGGCCTTTGACAAACCTTATTATAACCTTCTGTTTATCAGGTATTCACCAGGCACTTCCTGGGCATGCAGCCTGATGCTAGGTGTATCCCTGGTCCTTTAGGCACTTACAACTAGAAAGACACAGATATGATAATGGATGTAGCATGATAAAGTGAAAAGAGCCCAAGATTTGGAGTCTTACATCTCAACTTCACCACTTGTTAGCTGTGAAATACAGTTAAACCTACTTCAGAACTGTTATAAGTATTTGCTCTGGATTTTATGTAAACTATGTACGAATAGAAAATATTTTTATGGTTTTTAGAGAAGAATGAAAGGAGGGTAGAATTCCTTATCGGGTTTACTACAATCCCATGAGGCAAGCCAATGTTTTGCAAACAAAAAGTAGCCACCCATTGGTGGATCATGAAATCAACTCAATGGGTGGTGACCAACATTTTTTTTTTAATGAAATAGAACATAACAGAAAATATCAGAGTGCATCACATGTAGTAAGGGTAAGTTTTGTTTCAGGTAACTTTTGCTTTTATTACTTATATTTGTGAATACTTTATTGTGGTGGGAAAAGAATTTCTTAATCTGGGTCATCTTCAAAAAGTTTGAAAAATGCTGAGGAGACTACATGCCCTCTCCATGCCAATGTTCATAAAATAATTTGGATTCAGCCTTGTTAGCTCTCTAATTATTTAATAGTCGGATACCTAACTTACTCAATCTACAAATTCTTGATTTCTACGCTTGCTCAGCCCCATGGGACAGTGTCTATAGATATCTTGTGCTCAAGGATCTAACTAGAAGGAGAATGACCAGAAACACTGCAGACTATTGAGAACATTTAAATGCCACGTGGGTAATAATTCCTCTTTGGTAACAGGAGATCACAGAAGGGGAGGTGGAGCTGAGATATTAGGGGAGATTTCCAGGAGGTCCAATGAAAGCAAACCCTAGAGAAAGAGTGACATTTGGCTCACAGAAGAACAAAAGAGAAGGAACTAGGACAGGGCCTGAACAATCTGCCTGGGCCACCATGTGGAGCCATTCTCCCCTTTGTGGTCCTTGCTTGCCTGGTTGACCCCAGCTACCAGCTCACAACAAGCAGAGCCTAGATCTTCTCTTCTTTGGATCATCTTCCCTCAGTCCTGACCCTGGCCAGTCACTATGCATAGTATCTATAGGCCAGGACAGAGTAAGAAGCAGGCAGTAAAAACAATCTGTAATTGGAGACTTGCCACATTTGTGTTATTGATGTACTGTAATTGAGCCAAACTTTTGCCACTGGGGCATTCTCATCAAAACCTGATATCTGCACTGATTAGCTATCAATGACACATCCTGCTTCATGGCTCAGTGTGACTCCACTCTTAAGGACTACCAAGGCATGGGGGGGGGGGGAAGGGGGATCTCTGAGACAATACTGAAGGCTCTGGACCAGGAGTTAAAATCATGTCACAGGTCACATGTGCTTTAGAAAGTATAGCCTCAAAATATCTCTCAAAGCATGGTTTGAGTCCATAGCTTTGGGACCTCCTTCTCCATCCCCCTGTCACACAGACACACAAAGCAATCATAATCCTCTCCTCACCCTGAAAAAGACATGCTTCTAAAGCCAGAGCATTGAATAAATTTGAAGCCATTTCCTGTATTCTTTCTATAGCACAGATTCCGTGCCAAGACCATTGGTTCTGGACCTGTACCTCAGTGCACTGATTCTCTGGCTCACTCCAAAGATTTCTTGGTGACACAGGAGCAGTTAACTATACTATCTATTGAAGTACAATGATATTCTAATATTCTAACATAATGGGCAAGAGCCAAAAACAGGGTCAGCTTGACAGCAATGACCTCACTCATGACTTATCCAGTGTAGTCAGGTTGGGGTTGCTGTTGCTTGCATTTGATTGTCACCCACATCCATCACTCATTATCTTCTTGGAATCCTTCTCTCCTGAACACACAGACAAGAGGCAGTAACAGGAAAGCAGTAGACCTCTGGCAATGGCCGACATGAGAGCACTGAGTCTCTAGGAGGTTTTCTACAGGTGCTCTGGAGCTCCCTGTGAATGAGAGCACCAACTCCAACCCCCAGTAAATTATTTATTCCCAAAATACCTGAAAATCTACTCCAGGCCCGTCACTGCACTAGAAAGGTTAGAGATACAAAGAGGAATTAAGTATGAACCTTATCCTTTAGCTGGTACAGTAAGCATCTTAACTAAGGAGTTGTTAGGGTCCATGGATGGGTTTCAGGGGCTTCACTCCCTTGAAGTTTTGTGCAAAATTTGCTGGACATCTAGGTTTTTATAGTAAGAAGCTACTAGCTCTTATCAGATCAACAAAGGGCTCTGTGTGCCCCCAAGTTTATTAAATGATTAGTTTTCTCCACTGTAGTTTTTATATATTCCTATATTAAGAAGAGTATTTCCTGCAATCCTGGATAAAAAGCAGGAGGTGAGAGGTGCTTTTGAGTAACAGAAGCATGCTTCTCTCCAGTTTACTGCCCCAACATCAACTTGCTGAGTGGTCAGTTATCAGACCCTAGTGATAGGGTATCACTGCCTCCATGAAAATATGTACCCTGTGGAAGATCAATTAGAGATGCTTTGACCAAACCCAAGGGCTGACCTTCATTTTCTGAAAATATAGTGTCATATGTCACTAAGTCCTGTGACATCTGTGCAAGCATTCCAGTGTCTCTCCTACTGTGGCAGCAGGTTCAAAACAAGTAAATTGAACGTAATCAATTTGTAGTGCAATGCAGCCAATCCTACCCTTTCTGTCATCATTGTGAAGAGTACAGACTGCCCCATAGTGGAGTCTGTCACTGTGACTGCTGCTTTTGAAAATGTGGAGACAAAGGACTAGGTGGGCTATCTCATATCCAGTGGGCCACAATGTTTCTTTTTTATTAGGCTTATTGCAATTCAGAGTCCTGTTTGGCTATTTGTTATCTGATTGCATTGTGTACATACAATCTGTTTTTTAAAAATTTGAATTTAAGCAAATCTAAAACTTATTCTTTGAAAGTGTCTATTTCTTTTTGCTTTTGTTGTGGGAGAAGCATTTTTTTCTTTATTTTTTTTTCTTCATTACTGAGGGCCTGAGGGGAAAGTTTATCTGTAGGAAGCATCCTCTAAATCACTAAATAACTTTTACACAATTGTATAAGCTGAATCCATGTGTTTTAATCAGAAGATTAACTGTGGCCTAATTTCACAGGTATAGTTTTCCTGAGTTCAAAGAAGGTTAATTCCATACCTAAATTGGGATGCTTCTTTCTCTTTGTATGAAAAAAACCTAATTATTTAGAGTAGTAAGTTTCTTACAGATAATTAACACTAGCAATGTTAATTCATTCACTTTTTAAAACATTGGTGTGACAAGTGAAAAATTTAGGCTGTATAAAACATAAGTTGTCTTCTATTTATTTTTTCTAATATTCTAAATCAATAACTATCTCTGTTGTAACTGGGTCATTACCAATAGAATAATAAAGAGTAGGAAAAATTAACAGTTAACTACACTGTGTGACTTCAGTTATATAAAGTTGATTTGGAGAGTTGTGTAAGCATTGTATAAAAGGAGCTCTGGTTGGCTTCTAAAATAATAGAAAATAATATCAGACAGCTATACAACCAGTGAAAATCTAACATGATAATGTAAAATATCCATTTAGTTTATGATGCTACATTTCAATGTACATTTAGACGATAATGGGAAAGCTGATTAAGGTTGGCCCAGTGACAGTTTTCAGATAGCTGAGAAATGAGAAATATATTCTCCCCTTCGCAGCTTTATAGTTCATTGGTATGAATTAATAGGTTATTTTGCTGAAAAAGTGAGCCAGTGGTTTATGTACCAGGGTGTTTATATTTCCAATTCTAAACTACTCCTTTTTTTTCAAATCCCCAAGAATTTTACTCAAATAAAAGTTATATCACACTACTTAACCATAAAAATGAATTAAAAAGTGGATTCTGTGCTGGTGGTCAGAGTAGCACAATACTTTAAAGGGTAGAGCCAGAGGAATTTCACATAGCACTAAAGAAGAACATTCTCCAAGTTAAGTCTGGCCACACAGATGGTAGAAATTACCAAAAACCATCTACTGCACCAAGAGAATATGGATTTTTTCCCCTTCTTTATTCAGTAATTTTTTGAGAGTTGTGAATAAAGTGTGTGTGCGTGTGTGTGCCAACAGAACTTCTTAAAAGTAAGCTGCAAATAATTTTGCCATAGATATTCTCTTGATCTTTTAAAATACATGTGTACTCTCTTAAGATACCAATACCCTTTTCAAATCCAGTTGAGCATCCAGAAGCATTCCTATTAACTCTGTGCTTTAATACAAAAGATGATCTTTCTTCAATTTTTTTTTTAAGTTTATTCATTTTTGACAGAGAAAGACAGAGTGTGAGCAAGGGAGGGGCAGAGAGAGAAAGGGAGACACAGAACCTGAAGCAGGCTCCAGGCTGTGAGCTGTCAGCACAGAGCCTGACGTGGGACTCGATCCCACAAACTGCGAGATCATGACCTGAGCTGAAGTCAGACGCTTAACCGACTGAGCCACTCAGGTGCCCCCAAGAGGTGATCTTTCCATGGAACAATGGAAACTACCTTAGAGGAAAACAGTCTAATTGTCACATCTCATAGGCAAACAAAACAGAAAGGAAACAAATTGTGAATGATAGATGAGAAATATTAAGTTATGAATCTCCATCAATCAAGACATGTGATTAAATATTTGCCACCATATACAAAGATAGCTCCTTCCCACGCGAGATACAGAAGATGGAAAAGTTTTGTTCAACAAATTCATTCATCTATTCATTGAACAAACACATCATATTTGAAATATTTGCAAAACACACAAATGCCAAGGGGACTTCCCAGAGCTCATACAGTCTCCGGGAAAGTTTATTTATTTCACCTTGCAGTCTCCTTGAAGCTCAAAAGAACTTCATCATCTATAACTGGGCAGAGGGGTCCACCTCTCTGTTTACTCAATCAATAAAAACTTGTTGAATATTTGCTATGTTCCAGGTACTTTGTGCGACTCATAGGTCTACAAACTTTTCTACCATTCGTGCCTCCTTGCATCAAAAACACATATAAGATACACTGGAACATAAATGTTTCTGGGTGCTTGATTACCATAAGGTTCACTTGGAGCAACTTGTTTTTACTCCTTATCTTCCTAAATGTAAGAGTAAATTCTGAGCAAGGTTTGCACTCTCCTCCCCATCTTCTAGGCCACACCGTCACCATCTTACCCATTACCACTCTCTAAAAATTATATTTTACTTGTTTTTTAATAGGTAATACTTACTCCTGATGTAAAATACATTTAATATATATAATACTATATATTATATATATACACTATATACACATATATACACATATATGTATATATACACATATAGTATATATATATATATTATATACACATATAGTATATATACACTATATACACATATAGTATATATATATATATATATATATATATATATATATATATATATATATACTATATACACACATATACACCTAAGTATATACACTTACACAAATTTAGGTTCCCACTGGTTCAGTTTCTCTGAAGAACTCTAATAAAAAGGGCATAAGCAATACAGAGAAAGACAGATACCATATGTTTTCACTCTTATGTGGATCCTGAGAAACTTAACAGAAACCCATGGAGGAGGGGAAGGAAAAAAAAAAGAGGTTAGAGTGGGAGAGAGCCAAAGCATAAGAGACTCTTAAAAACTGAGAACAAACAGGGTTGATGGGGGGTGGGAGGGAGGAGAGGGTGGGTGATGGGTATTGAAGAGGGTATTTTTTGGAATGAGCACTGGGTGTTGTATGGAAACCAATTTGACAATAAATTTCATAAAAAGAAAAAAAAGGCATAAGCATATACAAGCATACATTTGTATGTAGCAATATTGTACATGTATACACAGTTTTACACAGAAAACATGCTATAACTATTATTTTCATCTACTTTTCACATAACGGTGTATCTCGGAGATCATTCTATATTGGTGCACATACAGAACTGCATAGTTTTCCATTATGTATTTGTTCAGTAATTTATTGAATTGGTCTCCTGTGAATGGACATTCAATATGTTTCTAAACTTTGCTATTACAAACAATGTTGTGGGAATATCTTTGTATTTCTCTCTCTGCCCCCCACCCACACACACTTGCTCTCTCTCTCTCTCTCTCTCTCAAAAATAAGCATTTAAAAAAAAAGAAGAAAGGATGTACTGACAGACCAGTGATGATAACTAATACTTACCTACGCTTTACCATGTTCCTGAGCTGGGCTGAGTACTTTCTCTGCATTAACTCATTTAATAATCACAAAGCCTTATCAGGCAGGAACATCTATTATGATTCCCTTTTTATAGGTAGGGAAAGAGAAGGAAGACACTAAATAACATGTCCCCATCACACAGCCAATGTAAGCCCAAGCTCTGGCTTTGGGAATTTATGCTCTTAACCACTCTGCTGGTCCACTTCCTAAAAAGAATAGATACATGAGCAAAGGAAGCACCAGTACCCAACTCTGAAAAAATGGTGGGTTTCTGGGGCTGCCTGCCATCAACTTGTTCTACAACAAGAGTAAGTTCCTTAGTAGACCATCCAACATGTGGAAGCTCTGCCATCCTCCTTAGTCCATAGGTTGCCTTGAACCAAGTCTGGCTAACCAGATGAATTAATCAAACATAGAAAATCTTGATAAAGGGAAGTTACAAATGCTTCAGTATATCAGCATAAGCCTATATACACTGATATCACACCTAAAGAAAACATCCAATTCTCTTAACTGGGCCCATCTGTATCTCAAAATGCCTTTTTTACTAATTGATTGATTCATTGATTGATTGATAGGAGGAAGCCTCATTCTTTCTGGTTTTTGAGTCCCAGCTTTATTTCTAGTCAGGTACTTTAACACCCCACTCTCAGCAATTCATGGAATCAATACACAAAATAAGAAAAGATATAAAAGAACTCAACAACACCATCAACCAACAGAATCTGACTGACATTTATAGAAAACTACACCCAACCCAGTAGAATATAGTCTTTTCAAGTAACCATGAAATATTTAACAATATAGACCATAGACTGGGTCATAAACAAACCCCAACATATTTAAAATAATTAAAATCACACAGTATAATTATCTGACCCTAATGGAATCAAACTATGGTTGGGTTCAATCAGACTACTCAGCCAAGCAATATAATTCTATTTTTGCCATATTTTGATATCATTTTTACCAAATATACTATTACCATACTATTTTTCATAGGCTGATTTACATCCAAAGTGTCACTTTTTAAAATCTCCTAAATAACCAAAAATATTTCTTCCAGCACTTCCTTGAAGAAGCTTGATATCTCACATAAATGATTCTTTCCTAATTTACAGTCTTTATACTTAATCTTTTCTTGCCAGAGACACCTTTATTTCTCTGTTCCCTACCCAAAGCAACCACAGTGTCAAGCATTAATCTGCCCTTCCAGATTAGACTCAGGTCACTGGCACCATTGTCTCTTGAGCTAAGTGAATTGCTGGCCTGGAGGTGGAAGGGAGTCCATAGCTCTCTGGGAGGCTGCCTTTAATCCCCCAGAGATGAGTTTACTCTGCAAGAAGAAAAATAGCTCCTAGAGAGCAAAAGTCAACAAGCTTTATCATTCTTCTTCCTGGGTTATTTTGCTATTGTTGACAGACTGTCTTAATGTCCCAGGATAGTTGTTTTCTGGATTTCTCTTACCCTTGGAATAAATGTCCCAGGATTTCATGGCTGTGTGGCCCCCGGAATGCATTAGCAATGCTGCCCACTAATATGCCCTAGGAGCATTCTCCAACAATATTCTTCCAGTGCAACAAGCACCATGGCCAAAACCCAACTCAGGAAGCACTCAGACACTGAGGAAGCCATATTTAGCTCTGTGAGGCAGATACAAAACTATTTGGACCATAGTCTACAGTAAAGTAGTCAACTAACAGGATCTTCTTGAAGCTCTTCAAAACCCTTCTCAAGAAACAAAGAAAGTATGGGTCCATATCACAGCCCACTGTAAGGAAATCATATACTTGTGTTTTTAATCCCCTATTCAGACTATTCTGGGCTCAAGCGTATCCCCCCACAGACACACTAAAATTCATATGCTGTTGTGGACTGAACAGTGTTGACCCAAAAATTCATATGTTGAAAGCTTAATCTCTAATGTAATGGTATTTGCAGAACTTCTCTCCCTCTCCTCTCCTCACCCCATCCCTACTCCCCTGCCATGTGAGGACACAGGCTTCCTACAAGCCAGGAATAGAGCTCTTACCAGAACTCAACCATGCTACCATATTGATCTCAGAATTTCAGCTTCCAAACTGTAAGGAAATAAATTTCCGTTGTTTAAGCACTCAGTATTTTGTTATGGCAGTCCAAGCAGACAAAGACATATTTTGAAGTCCCAACTTCCAGTACCTCAAAGCATGTGATTGTCCTGGAGAAAGAGCCTTTAAAGAGGAAATTAAGTGAAATGAAGTCATTAGGGTGAGCCCTAATCCAATATGAGTGGTGTCTTCATAAAAAGAGGAGATTAGGAAACAGACATAGAGGGAAGACCATGTGAGGACACAGGGAAGAGAAGACAGCCACATACAAGCCAAGGAGAAAGCCCTCAAAAGATACCAACTCTGCAAACACCCTGATCTTGGACTTCTGGTCTCCAGCATTGTGAAAAAATAAATTTCTGTGGCTTAAGCCACCCAGTCTGTGGTACTTTGTTATCGAAGCCCTATCAAAATTAATACTCAGGCTATCTGGGGAATCATTTTGGTATATTCCACATGTGCCAGCATCACAGGCCACAAAATAGCTCAAAACAATCATTCGTTCAGAGATAATGGAGTACGAAAATGGTGGATGTGATAAAGAAAATATGAAGAAGGAGGAGGAATAGAACAGACAACCTGGAGACAAAGTGGAAATGAGGGCTAAGGCTTGGTGACCAGGGCAAGGTAGTGAGAGTACTGAGAGGGACCCAAGTAAGGTGAGGGCATGTGGGAGGAGACACACATAGGAGCACCTCTTCTCCACCCATGCAAGAATGATAAGGCAGGGGAGCACTGAGATGGAAGCACAGCATCTAGCTGAGGAGAGCAATAGATGGGGGTCATCAGTGGGATGAACTCAGAAGCTGCTCTAGTCATAAAACTCCTCACCTGTCTACCTCCCTCCTTTCAGGAAGGTTCTAGCTTCTCTGAGCAGTAAGGGAGTAGTTCATCTGCCCTCTAACAAGAAGACACAGCTCTGGCATTAACGAAGTGAGAATGAAGTAATTATCTGGATAATTCAGACATCCATCACCATTTTCAACTAAAATGTTCAGGTTAAAAAAAGTGTAAGAGTCAAGAGGAATAGATTAATTTGAATTAATTGCCTCAATTTACCATTTTATATTGGACTTCTCCAAAGTAACTTATAAGGATGACCTTTAACTATGCTCATGGGTCAGCCAGTGATAGAGAATGCTATCAGCCATTCCCCTGAGGGACTCAAGTCCCAAGACCTGGTCTGGAAGGAGAGAACAGACACATTGTTTCACACTGAGTCATTCTCAGAGGATTTTCAGGGTGTGATGCAGTGTCTCATATTCTGGAGGGTGATCCAGGAGGATTAGCCATGCAAACACCATTATGTATGTACAGAACCAACATGGAAAAGAAGTAAGGTATGTGAGCCAGCTTCTCATGTATCTACTTGGGGAAAAGGCATGTAGAAGAGGGAAATTGCAATAAACAGCGTTTACATTAAAATCTCATCCAAAGAGCAGTGACCGCAGGTGTTTCCGCATGTATGTGCTTCCCCACAAGCACATTTCTTCGGAAATCTGAATGTTATCAAAAGCCTACCTTAGGAAATGCCACTCAGCCCCATCTCCAGCTCCGGCCGTGAGTGCTATGGTATTTTCATGTTGCTTCTCTGAGCATCCTCTCTGGGAGACAGCTGAGGCTCAATAACCCCTGCCTTAATTCTTGAACAAATGCCATAAAGAGTTCTGGATTTCCTAATCTTCTCACTGAGATTCAAGATGATGGCGTACAAACTACTTGGGATTGGAAGAAAACCTGAGTTCTAGTTCAGCTAGTTATCAGCCAGGTGATCCTGGAAAGTCATTTAACTCCAGGCAGCTTCAGATACCTCACCTGTGACATACAGCATAAAACGCACAGGACAATTAGAAGAGTTAAAAGAAATAATGAATACCAAAGCCCTTAACAAACCCTCAAAGCAATGTGGAATGCAGCTCTTCTTAGTAAGACACTAGCTTCCCTCCCCAGTTAGAAGGCAACTTCTGTGTGTATGACCAGAGTCACCGAGATGCAACCTTGGTTTATTTGATCCTCTTACACATTCATAATTGGCCCCTACTTGCATAATGCAGACATTAGAACCTGGTGAGCTGCATGGAATTTAGCTCTGGCTTCCTTATTTATTTGTAAGATTGGTGGTTAAAATATCTACTTTGAAGATTTTTTTCTTTTGGAAATTAAATGAGATAATTTATGAAAGTTCACTATCATAAGGATTGGTACATTTTTGGTGCTTGATAAATATTGGGGTTTAAAAAAATATTTATACTTATATAACTATCATTTTGTTTGCACTCAGGAGCAGAGAGAGGACCATTCTCCCCCCCTCAGTGTCTGGCATACTGTTATCAATGGTC
Organism: Panthera pardus; assembly: GCF_024362965.1. Taxonomy (NCBI): domain Eukaryota; kingdom Metazoa; phylum Chordata; class Mammalia; order Carnivora; family Felidae; genus Panthera; species Panthera pardus. Next base: position 24,816,390 of record NW_026526832.1, read on the forward strand.
TGTTGGTTTATTTGTTTGAATAGTCCCTCTTCTTCTTTCTTTTTTTTTAAGAAAGGGGCAGAGAACCTATAATTTGCCAGCTTTCTTTTTTTTAAATTTTTTTAATGTTTATTTTTGAGAGAGAGAGAGAGAGAGAGAGAGAGAGAGAGAGAGAGTCGGGGAGGGTCAGAGAGAGAGAGGGAGAGACAGAATCTGAAGCACACTCCAGGCTCCAAGCTGTCAGCATAGAGCCTGATGCAGGGCTCGAACTCACTAACCTTGAGACCATGACCTGAGCCGAAGTCGGATGCCCAGACAAATAAGCCACCAAGACACTCCTGAATAGTCCCCCTTCTAACTCCCTGCCCCCACTCTCAACTCCCATTCTTCTCCTTCTCACCCCCAGAGTAACCATTCTAAGGTTCATTATGTCACTTCTTTTATTTATTACTAGTTTTGTTTAGTACTAGTTTTATTTAATACTAGTTTTATTTAATACTAGTTTATTACTATGTTTCCTTGTAGAACATGTTGAACTGTTTGGTGTGCAAATAAAAACTTCATTTCACTGGATCCTTTCTGCAGAAAAAGCAAAGACAGCTATCACAGCATTGTGGCATTTGGGACTCCACAAGGAGCTTTGGATTTCAGCCTCAGAGACCAAAAACATCTTTTTTTCCTACTGAAAAGACAAGGACTCAGGGCCTATCCCCTCAGGGACTGTGGTTCTCAGTCCCAGGTGACTGGTCACTGCTTGGAAAGCACCAGGGAGGAGCAGTACTCTGATAAGGGACTGATTCTGCTCATTGAGCAATAGGACTGATGTCATCTTCCCAGGGAACAGATAATGCCCCATGAGCAGGTAGCAGGAGAGGTTAGTCAGGGCCATGTACAAGCTCACAGAACCTAGACATTTCTAAAAATAAGGCTCAAAAGGAATCTCCTACATGCAAAAAAAAACTCTAAATGGATCACAGGTATAAATAGAAAACCTAAAACTATAAACATTCTAGGAGAAAATATAAAAGTTCATTTTCTTCACCTTGTTTTAAGTAACATTTTTTAGGTATGACACCAAAAAACAAGCAACAGAAGAAAAGTAAATTTGACTTCATCAGAATTTAAAACTTCTGTACTTCAACCATCAAAAAAGTGAAAGGCACCCACAGAATGAAAGACTGTTTATAAATACTACATCTGATAAGAGACTTATATCCGGAGTATATGAAGAACTCTTGCAACTTAACAAACAAAAAGTCAAAACAACTCAATTAAAAAGTTCAAAGCCCAAAGGATTTGAACAGACATTTCTCTAAAGGACATTTCTCAAATTACCAATAAGAACATGAAAAAATGCCCAACATCATTACCCGTCATGGAAATACCAATCAAAACCACAACGAGATACTGCTTCACACCCACTAGGATGACTCTAACCAAAAAGACAGATAAAAATAAGTGTTGGCAAAGATGCAGAGAAATTGGAACCTTCAGATACTGGTGGTTGGAATGCACAATGGTGCAGTTACTTTGGAAAAGTCTGAAGTCTGGCTGTCCTTCAAGTAGAGTTAACTATATGACTCAGCAATTCTACTCTTACCTGAGGGAAATGAAAAGATATGTCATGCAAAACTAATACACAAATGTTCATAGCAGCACTATTCATAATAGCCCCTAAGTGGAAACAACACAAATGTCTGCCAATTGATGAATAGATAAATAAGCTGTGGTATATCCATCCAATGGAATATTATTTGGCAATGAAAAGGAATGAAATGTTACAATATGGATGACCCTTGGAAACCTTACGGTGGGTGAAGAGATGCCAGTCAAAAAGGACCACCCATTTTATGATTATATGTATAAAGTGTCAAGTATAAGCAAATCTAGAGACAGGGAATAGATCTGTGGCTGCCCAGGGCTGGGTAAATGCAGATTTGAGGGAGTGTTGGCAAACTGGTGTGGGATTTATTTTTGAGGTGATAAAAACATCTAAAAATGTATTGTGGTAAATGTTGTACAATTCTGTGAATATACTAAAAATGACTGAACTATCCTCCTAAAATGAGTGTGTATTTTATGATATGAATTTTGTCTTAGTAAAGCTATTAAAGAAGTCCCCTTCTAGGATAGCTCTCAGAACACTGAAGGTGATCATTATTTATTTTAAAGTAACTTTATTAAGGCTAAGTGCCCCAATTAAGAAAGAAAGAGAAAGAAGAGAAAGAAAGAAAGAAAGAAAGAAAGAAAGAAAGAAAGAAAGAAAGAAAGAAAGAAAGAAAGACAAGGAACCCCAGATACTAAATGGCACATACTTTTACCTACTTTCTGTTTTGGAGACCAAGAAACCAAAGTAGACTGAGTTTTGGGGCTGGCCTGACTCCCCCACCTCCACTCCCTGCACTAATAGAGAGGAAGGAGGTAAGGTGAAGACATCAGACAATCTGGTAATTACTTGGTTTTGACTTCGGAATTGGTATGACAGTGTCAGAGCATCATCTATCCCCAGATTGTCACTCTTCTCAGAGAGCTTTCCCTGCAATGGATGGTCTGTGACCTGGACAGGGGACATAAACACAAGAGACATGAGATAGGGCTACAGAGCATTGTTGTCCATGTACAGGACCATCCGACCATCTGTGGATAAGCAGGCTGGGAGGCTTCTCTTTTAGGACTCTTAAATTGTTTGGCAGACTAGAGCATTATCTAATCTCACAAAATTGCACTCTTCAGGCAGTCTCCTGATGAGTGCCCAGGAATTCTCAGACTGTTGGGACACCTATATTGGGAGATGAGTAGGATTCAATGACCTTAATGGCCCTTTAAGCCCCCAAATCTCTATGATTCTATATAATTAGTTACATAACAATATTTATTCTGAATACAAATCCACAAAAAAATCAATTAAGTTTTCCACTTTTAATGGGCAGTAGATTATAAGGAAACATACACTGATATCAAAGATTCATCTGTATAAAACAATCTCCAAGCAATTTTATGTAGTCAACATAGATTTAATGCAATTAGAGTAGAATGAATATTATAGTTTATAATCTTGCCCTACCTCTGCCCTTGTGTTAGAAACTACAGCCACCACCACAGGTGTCTGGGCCTCAGTTTCTCTATGTATCTAGGGTCAGTCTTTTAAAATCTTTGTGTCTAATAGTCTGTGAATCCCTGCTCCTCCACTTCCCTTTAGAGCTCTGGACAAGGAGAACTCAGCCCAATACTCACAGCCTTCTATGCAACCTAGGGTTTGAATGGCATATGTACTATATTTAATGCCAAATATATACTGTGAAGTTTGTATAGTAACCCGCAGTTAAATCAAAGATTGAATTAGCCAGAAAGCTCAGTTCCTGGCCCTCCCCCCATCTACCCCCAGCCTTCTCCATGGACTCAGCTGTTTGTCTGGGTTACCAACCCTCAGGACATCATAGTCTCAGCTTCCTGCCACTGTTCTTCCAATGGTACCACACAGTCCAATTACCAAATCCTGCCCACCATCCAAGATGCAGCTCAAGTCAGGACCTCTGAGACCCACAGACCACACACTGGGCACTTTATATACACTAGTTGTTAGCTGGGATGTTATTCATGCCTTCTCCTCATCTGTAAGCTCTCAGAGGACATACTGCTTATGACCTCCATAAACACTTGAGAATCAATGGCTCATGGTGAGGTGGCAATGGTGAGGTGCAGCTAGCCAGTGAGCCATCTGTTTACCATCAGCACTGGCCTCAGCCTTGTGAAGGCAGTACATTCCAATCCTTAGTCCTGTGAGAACATAAGGAAAACTCAAGGGAAAAAAAACAGGTCAGTAAAAAGTAATTGACAAAAGTCAGCAAGAAGCCTCTCAAAGAACAAGCTAAGGTATATCTATGGAAGCTTATCTGAGGTCAAGGTAAGCTTATCTGACCAAAGACGAAGACTAAGGTCAGACACCAGGAAGCACTCCCTGAGAACTGCCCAGTCCCTCTAGGAAGGCATGCACTCTCTTAGCTGGAAATCTGTTTGAAATGAGTGGAGCATTCTATTTCTCAGACACAAGAATGCAAGTCTTTACAGAGGTAGGTGGCCTCTCAGAAAATCCATCCTTCTCAATGATTCCGAATCCTCAGCTCCAGCCCCTAATCATGAGGTGTGAGCCCAGTGTAACTTATAAATTATTATTTTTTTAAGTTGCAGAGTCTTCACAGAATCAAATTAGTCAGAGCTGCAGTGGGCCTAAGAGGTCACCTAGTCCTGTCCACTCATCACACAGGTAAAGGACAGACAGTTTTTGAGACGGTCCCATGATCCTGCTTCACTTCTCTCATACCGATTCAAATGCACCACACATTCTGAATTAAGATATAGACACACGCAGGCAGCACCCAGGACTAAAAATGAAGTTCATGCATTATAAAAAAAATAAAAAAAAAAACAAAAAAACACCTGCCTCACAAGTACCATCTCACATTATAATCCTAGTATGTATTCCCTAACTAGCACCTGCCCAGCCTCCTATAAGGTGTTGGTGAACAGGAAAGACGAGGAATACAAAGGTGAAAACCACACACAGTTCCTGCCCTCCTAGCTTATCTCTCTGGTTGGCAAGGTAATAGGTTAACACATGAAAAATTAAAATCATATTATCGGGGAAAAATATAAGTTCAGGGCAACAGCAGAAGGTTTGTATGAAGGCTCTACATGACAGGTTGTTCGCAAAAGAAACTGAGAAGAGAGCAGGGTTAGAAGCTGTGAGGTCCAACTGGGCTGGACCCAGAGAAAGCTTCCTCCAAGTAGGTAGGGCAGCAGCCTGCCCTGGAAGGTGATTGGATGAGATGTGCATCTTCAAGGAAGTGGTAGTTCATACGCACAGAGCCTCACGGCAGGTAACACAGTGCTGACATCTGAGTTCCCTCCCTTGGGGAGAAATGCTACTCAACATTTTGACCTTATCTCTTGGATAGCAGAATAAGGGAGTGAGAAAAATTCTTTTTTTGCTTCCTAACAGGAGGTTAATCAGCCATCAGTAATGCCTTCATTTGGCTGACACTGGCCCATCCCACTACCTTCTACCTATCCCATCCACCTAAATGCAACCATGTTTTTCTTGACATTTCTCATTTGTGTGTGTGAGGTGGGGGGGGAGGGTGTGCATGGTGTGTGTGCACATATGTGTACAGACCATACTGGGCATGCATGGTTCCATCCACAACTCTTAAGGTTTACTTTCCAACTTCTGGGCATCAGTTGCAATTACAATGCAGTCAGAGGCAGAAAAGAGATAGGCTAATTAGTCATTGTCAATACTGGTCCCTACTTTCCAGATGAGTTTTTTGAACAGCATAGCTGAGAATAATTTGTATCAGATTGTATTTCCTTGTTTCGTGTCACTGAGAAGATTTATTTGGCATCATGGTCACTGTACATAAATATCCTAGAAGCGATGAGGGGTATAACTGAATGGCACAGATTCATTCATTAGTATTCGTCAAATTACGTACTGAACATCTATACCAGTATGTAAATTGCACTGAACTCAAAATATTAAGTTTCTGGGGGCTCTTTAATAACTTCCATAGTGCCCTAAACTTGGCCAGGACTTTTCTGGTCACCTGCACATAAACAGAATGCATAGTTTCACTTCTAGAGACTACAACTGGAAAATTCAACATTATCTAATTCCTTGAAATTCCACTGGTCAGGTGGCTTTCTAATGGCAACCCAGAGCTCTGTGTTTACTCAGACTGATGGTTCACCCAAAGGGACTCTGCATTCATGAGCTGATAAATCACAGCCACTGGCTGGGATTAACCAGCCACATCTTTATGACACCAGAATGTGTCTCTGCTAGAGTCACTAGTCTGCCTGCTGTAGGAAGGTCCCCATTTGCCTCAGAAAGGGCAGTGATTTCAAACACTCAGAAATGTAAGGAATCATCAAGAGACAAAGGGATGCTTGGTCACAGCTATGCATAGCCCTCCTGGAGGCCCTGTTGTGTGCTTTTCCTCAGCCCTCATTTCCTATTTTTGTTCTATTAATCCCTGATTCTGTATACATTTTAGTTAACTAGTTCAATAAGTATGCTACAAATATACTTCCACTTTAATACACACATTAATAAATAAGTCACTCTTTTTTTTTTCTTTTGGCCAGGCATCATGCTATCAGTGCAATTATTTACATAATTGTTTCACTTACTTCTCTCAAAAATTCCTAGGAGGAACGTAGATATTTTTAATCCTATTTTAGGGATGACTTAACAGAGTCACTTGCCCAAGGTTACAAACTTCACAAGAAAGCTAGGACTCAATCTCTGGACTTATTGAGTCTAATGCACTGTTTTCCTTCCTATCAGCTGACCTTTCTGGACCAGTATCTTTTCTGTTCATGACTACAGTTTATGCCATAAGACTTCCTGAATCCTAATTCCATCTGAGGTCTCTACAAAAACTAGCAGATATCCTTTGAAACTTAGAACTTGTTAAGGAGAGGGAACTGAGAAATGTTTCACCCAAAGGAAAGGAATGAAGGGTGATATCCGTGATCACAATGAATGCTGCGTTTTCAAATAGCTTTTGACAAAAGATCTGTGAGAATTTGTAACTTAAGAAAAATCTACATATGAATCCTCCTAGTATTGCTGCCAGTGTAGTCAAGTCAACGCGATGATTCAACATTTGCTTGATGATGCTTGTGCACTGGACCCTGTCAGAGGATGAAGCCCCGCCCAGGGTGACTTTCCAGAGGAAATGAGGGAAATAAAGAAGTTGACCCCCCATGTTTCCAAGTCTTGGGCTTCCTTCTTTGGAGATGATGACAGCTCAGAAGCATCTAAACACCCCACGATTTTTCTCTGCATCCAAGATACCAGATCCATTTTTGATTCCCAAATCACAAAACTGATGTGGTCTGTGGACACTGACAGTAGTACACTGACTTCATCTCTCACCTCCTTTTGGTTCTTAAGACCTAAATTTTTCACCCATCCTCTTTAAAGTGAAAACCCACTTCCAGAAATACTAACACCAGCTCCTGGTGGAAGGTCAGTCACAAAACAGTTCTGATCAAATGCTCAGAGAAATGGGGCTGGGGACGGATCCTTTCTCCAGACTTTCCACAATTCGGAGGTGCAGGCATGGCCAGCTGAGACTTTTAACCATATTAACAGAGCACAGATGCAAAGCAGCTGAACCCCTGCAGGGAGTTTAGCTGCCCAAGGAGTTCCTGGCTAAAGACAACAAAACACGAATGAGGAGAAATGTGGCCCCGAGTGCTGGGGACAACAAGGCAAACGTTGTTGTTCCGGAAGGAACCCTTCTGGAACCATCCTTCTCACCACCAGAAGATCTCAACACTTCACAAGTAGTTTGTTCCACTTGAATGTACACAAGCACCAGCTCGCCACCATGAGCGCTAGTCTGAGCAGCACATGCTCATGCATCCAGTAGTCCCCTGTCGGGCCTTGGTGCTCAGGCCCCTCACTCTCACCCCCGCCCTGCACCCCTCCCGCAGTTACACCCCACGCACTTTCACAATCCTGACAGTCTACCTGCAGTTCTCAGCAGCAGTTGCCTGTCCGTGCATCTTGTCACCCCAGGCAGACTGGAGGTGCCTCGTGGACAGGCCAGTCTCAGTCGTCGGTCCATCCCCCCACTGTGCCAGCCCATCCACCCCGCCTTAGGATGGCTTCTGGGTCAGTACAGCCAGGGGTGCTGAGTAGCCATGCGGTGCGGCATTCCCCACAGCTGGGAGAGGAAGCGCACCTTGGCCAACCTCTCCTGTGGGAAGAAGGGAAGGATGTGTGGAGAAGGCTCGGGTGTGTAGGGGCAACACGCCCTGTCCATCCACCCCCCCCCCCCCCCCCACTGGAGAGGAAACTCAGGAGCTGGTGCATGTAGGAAAAAGCCTCCTCTCCTCAATTTTCCAAGAAGATGGTGGGGGTGGGGCAGGAGAATGAGACCAGGTTCCTCAGAACACCCAGTCAGTCGCTCACCAGGCCTCCTTCCCCTCTCCCTCTGCTCGGTCTCAGTGGGCTGAATCCCAGGCAGGTGACGCACAGCCACAGTACTGATGAACATTAGGGGCACCCTGCCAGGACAAAGTCCACCAAAATGAAAAAGAAAGGAAAACGTCCCAACCAAGAGTCTGTTACGGACTGGCTCTGGAAATAGCTACAAAATCAGAGCAGGGGGCAGGGAGCAGGGGTGGGCTCTGTCCACGTGCCCGGTCATCTCCTGAAGTCCCCGCTGGGCCGGGGCAGGCCTCTCAGGCGCCAAGCACCCCTGCCCCAGGGCCCCACTCTAAGCAGGCCGGAGTAGAGGCCTGCCGTGGCCCTGGCTGGGTCTGGGCTCAGGCCCCCGGCCGGCCCCTCCTGGAGCTCAGAGGCCAGGCGAGCCCGGTGAGCAAAAGCAAACAGGCCCGGCTGCCCTTTGGACCTTTTGCAATTCGCCCAGCGCCCTCTCTCGAAGCCAGGGCGCTGCGGCCTGGGCGGGCGGCCCGGTATAAATGGGCCGCGGGCGCTGGCCGCGCATTCCTAGCTCGGGTGCGGGGCGGCTGCCTGCGGGTGCCCGTCCCTGAGGAGCCAGCCAGCCCGCCCGCCGGCCTCCCGCGAGGCGCAGCGAGGGAGCCGCCCACCCCGTCGGCATGGGCCCGCCGAGGCCCACGCTGCTGCTGCTGCTGCTGCTGGCGGCCGCCGGCGCCTGGGCGCGTGAGTGGGGCGGGCCGGCGTGCGGGCGCGCGGGGCTGCGTCCTCGGGGAGGGGGCCGGGGGCGCCGGGGACCCGGAAAAGGGCCGGCGGGGCCTCATCCTCGCGCAGCACGGTGGGGGGGCGGGGAGAGCACGGGCTGGGGAGCGGGTTCTCCAGGAGCCGCTTCTCCTCTAAAAGCTGGAAGACCGCTGCGGTGCCCCTCCCGGTGAGACGCTGGGGCCCATCATCGGAAGACGGGAGAGACCACCAATGTCTTTCTCCTTTTCTTACAGAAGACGAGGTGCTGGAAAACGTCAGCCCCGGCTGCCCAAGTAAGGCGCTTCCCCACTGGGCAGGGAAGGGCGCCCCCACTCCCCAGCCCACCCTGCTGCACGCCAGCTCACTAAAATGCTGGGATGCTGGGATGGGTGTGCACTGCTCTGAGCCCCAGGAAGCCAGTTCCTGGGGCCTCTCTCCACCTCCAAAGAAGCTCAATTCTCTTCTCCTTGCTGTTCTATTCTGTCCCAAAAGCATGGCCTAGGGCAGGGTGGGGAAGGAACTGTCACGCTGTGGGCCCGTGGACACTTTAAAGAGACATCACCATCTGTTTATCGGTGGCTAATCATTAATTCGAAACATATGAGGGTGAGGAAATGCTGACTTTAACCTTTGTGCAGAAGCCAGCCCCCCAGTCCTTCATATTTACCTGACCTCTCGGGGTCAAAGGAGCTGGCCTTGCGGTGGTACTCAGTGTTTTCCTGAGAGCGGGAGGCTGGCCTCCGATGGGGCAGCACTGCCATCTTGTGTCCATCTCGCGTCACTGCATCTGCGCTCATGCCCCAAATGTCCTTTTTCTCAAATTGTTAGGCAAATTCCTCTCCAGCACAATGGAAACCTCCAGATACTCCTCCCTGAGGTTTTCTTAAGACAGATACTCCTAAAACTTAATGAACTCTGCCTCATGGATTTGTGAGAACCAAAAAAGAGCCACAGAATTGTGGTATTTTCAAGCTGGAAAGGTATTAGAGGTATTTGCTTGTTTCTCTTGTAGACTTTCTGAGCCCCATTGTTTAACGCTCCCCTCCTTGCACCTCAGAGGATACATCCAAAATACCATCAAATGTAAACATTATCCTCAATGAAACACAGTGGGGAAGTTAAATCTGTAAAGGGAAAGTATAATGCAGTCAATTAAAAATAATTTGAGTCTAGGCGTACCTGGGTGGCTCAGTTGGTTGAGTGTATGACTCTTGATTCAGCTCAGGCCATAATCTCATGGTTCCTGAGTTCCTGCTTGGGATTCTCTCTCTCTCTCTCTGCCCCTGCCCCCCCCCCCCCCCTTCTGTCTCTCTCTCGCGCTCTCTAAATAAATAAATAAACTTGAAAATAATAATTTTAGTTTAATTACCATTTTTTATGATCTGGGCCACTGCCCCTCTCTTCCCAGAGTTGACTATCCTTGGGGGAGTTATCTGCTACGTAGTTGACCTATTTCTCCCCATTTTAGAAGGAGCAACTCGATTCAAGCACCTCCGGAAGTATGTGTACAACTATGAGGCTGAGAGTTCCAGTGGTGTTCCTGGGGCCGCTGATGCAAGAAGTACCACCAGGATCAACTGTAAGGTATGGAGGGAGAGGAGGAGCACCCGGAGGCACGGAGTCCACGGCTGAGCAAACCCAGCTTATGCTAGGACTGCTGTGACCTCAAAGTACAGGGACTGGCCCTCAGTTTGCAAGTCAGCCACTTTGCTGAGTTGTCTGCCACAGAAAATTTTGCCAACCAGATTTATTTTTCCATTCGTTTGCAAGATGCCATTGGAATAGATATCTAGAATATCAGCATTGCAGGACGGTAGATTTAACATGATGAGAGAAGCCCAGTGGGTGAGCCAAGGGAGGTGGGCATCTCAGGAAAGCATTCTGGAGTGCAGTTTTGATACTCTAAGCCAAACAGTGTCTTTGCTAAAAGGAAAAAGAAAAAAAAAAAATTAAACATGCAGTTTGTTCTTGAATAAAATTTTACCTGTGGTTCAGATGACTGTATTCATGCCCATGTTGATATGGAACGGATCTAAGGGCCACTATTGGGATTTGTGTTGGGGAAGAAAAGTCAGGCTGAGACATTGACCTCTTCTTTCTAGGGCCCCGTAGTCTGTGCTGTCGACTAAGGTAGCCATTAGTCACATGTGGCTATTTAAATTGAGTAAAACTTAAAATTCAGTTTCTTAGTCACCCTAGCCACATTTCAAGTGCCCATGGCTAGCAGCTTTTATGTCAGACAGCACAAATATAGAACATTTCCATCATTGCAGAAAATTCTTTAACAGTGCTAGATGACAACTAGGGATCTCCATACACGCCAGCTCTACGAGAAGCTCTGAAGAGGCCCTAATAGATAGATACAAACAATGGGGTCTGGGGCGGGGGGGGGGGGGGTTGGTGACATTAAGGAAACATTTGGTGTTGAAACCAATGATAGCCTGCTTCCTGCTTCCTGTTGGTCTTCCTCTTGCTCCCAGGCTTCATTCCCTCTAACCAGTCATGCCTGTTTAGAACCAATACAAAAATAAGTCCTCCTTTACATGCACAGGGGCAGACTTAAAAAACTTGGTACCTCAGAATGCAAAAAAGACCCAAAATTGGACTAAGTCTGTTGATTCATGGGGGACCCAGAAGGCATGTTAAAGACCCACGTGGCGTGGGGAGCAGGTATCACAGTCCCCAGTGGATTACCTGTAGTGTCCTGATTAAAGAGTAAGGCCTGGGCTGTGGAGGGGCTCACATTCTTGGTGGAGAGTCTTCAGGTGCTGCTATCCTCTTCCCAGGTTGAACTGGAGGTGCCCCAACTGTGTAGCTTCATCCTCAAGACGAGCCAGTGTGCGCTGAAGGAGGGGTATGGCTTCAACGCTAGGGGGAAGCCGTTGCTGCACAAGACCAGCAACTCTGAGGAGTTTGCTGCTGCCATGTCCAAGTAAGGCACGGGCTTGTGTAAACTTCTGACTCTGGGAGTCGCTGCATGTATTGTGCATATACGTGTGTGTGTTGCATGTGTGTGTGTGTCCAGTGAGGGATGAATCTATGTGTTTATAGGAGGCATGTGTGTGAGAATAAGTATTTTATGTATTCACCACGGATCAGGGAATTGCTAAGTTGTCACAAAAATCAGAAAGAGGAAGCATTATTTACCCTCCCCTAGTGAAGTTCCCCTAATTATCATTTAACTGTGTTTCTCAAATAATTTCATGCTTTAAAACTCCTTGAGACAATAAGGCTGAGATGGTTGATTTAAGTAAGCGAATTTTTGTTTAAAGAATTAAATGAGACAGGAACCTAGTGCTCTTCGTTGGGGAAGAGGGGGTCCAGCAGGATTTGTTGGTGTGGCTACTCATGGTGGTGCGGGGTCTGTTCAGCATGGAGACCAAGCCCAGCCTCTAGTCTAGAGCGTTCTGCTGGTGCACGCTGACCAGGCCATTCCTGGTGTTTACAGCTGGTGTGTCTTCTGACTGATCAATGTCTATGTGACACCAGTTGTTAAATATTTTGAACATCACCCCTGCCTCCAGTCCGAATCACAGCTGATGGTGTCCTAAGTGTGTGCAAATAAATACAAGCAGTGATAGAGGTTCGTTGATCTGGTAGCACCAGGAGCTCTCTGCCCATCTTCAATTTGTTACACATTAGACATGAAAGCCAGTCCTTCCTCTGCAGAGTAAGCCTTGAGGCTTCTGACTCCCACCAATAGTTTTTTTAAGAACTAAATGTGTATGAGGGAGAGGGATGCAGTGACAGGAGGGACTAGGAGTTACTTTTTGGTCCTTATCTCTCTCCGAACAAAAGGGACTCCTGCTCTTGATCACCACAAGGCTTTCCAAGCCCACATGGCTGTGTCTGAAACTGTCAGTGAGGATGTCGAGCTGTAGGAGATGTGCCTGGCCCCCTTCTCTTCCTGCTGACTTAACTAGAAAAGGTGCAGCCCTGAATACCCAAAAGGGAGTCCCCAGAGGGAAGTCCCTAAGATCATAGTTGACATGGGCTTCAGACACGATCTGAGACCACATACGAGTGACTACCCAACAAACATATGAGTAGAAGCTCAAATTCGCTAGTAGTCAGGAAGTGTAATTAAGGTAACAACAAGGTATTTATCACCTTATGCCCATAAGACTACAGAAATTTAAAACAGCTACAGCACTTGTTGCTGGCAGGCCTCCGAGGAAAAGTGTACATATGCATTGGTGGTAGAAATGAGAGCCGATAGTCAATAGCTATTATAATTAAAAATACTTATTGCCTTTGACACAGCAATTTCAAAACTCTGGGATTCTAGCCCGTGAAAAGAAAAGCAGTAGTATATGCATAAGGATGTTTATTTCAGTGTTGTTCGTGTGGGGGAAAAAAGATCCAGAAATAAAGTGAATGCCACTAAGTAGGAGAATGTCTGAATAAATTATATATAACCATAAAATGGGAATGCTCTATAGCTTTTTTAAAAAAAAATCTGTTAGAGCTTTACCAAACGAGTCAAAGGATTTCCATGGAGTATAATTAAGTGAGAAAAGCAAGAAAGAGAAAAATGTGGAAAACACAATGTCGTTTGTATAAAACAAGCAATGAAAAAAATCTTTATGTGCAAATGCTTCCACCCCCACACCTCTGTATGGGATTGCCTGCGTGTGGAGATAGAAATGAAATACCCAGTGGGTTTTTCCTTGAAGAGCACGTCAGCAGAGACTGATGTGGGTGGCAAACAGATACGGGATGCGTGAGTCAAGCGAAAACAGGTAAAGAAGTAAAAGAATGCCAAAAATATACACATATTTCTATACTTTTTTGAAAAATGTGTGTATATGTGTAGGTACATTTGTAAAGAAAAGATGCAAAATGAAAAAAACGGTAAGAAAAAAAAAAAAGGAGGCTGCAAAGTGATCCAGCTCACGTCCAACAGGCTCACAGTGGAGAAAAGACACTTCCGTGACCACACTCTCTCTGGAACAGGTACGAACTCAGGCTGGCCATTCCTGAAGGAAAGCAAGTTTTACTTTACCCAGAGAAGGAGGAGCCTAAACACATCCTGAACATCAAAAGGGGCATCATTTCTGCCCTCCTGGTTCCTCCAGAGACAGAAGAGGATGAGCAAGTGTTGTTTCTGGTGAGAGCTCAGAGAGTGGGTAATAGTGGCCCTTTGAACTCCTCTTCACATATTTGAGCCAGGTCCCACTGTGTATGTAGAGTGGGTTATTCATGTGGCTCCATGGCTTGCTACACAGTACCCAAGGCTCCCCCTCTCTCCTGGGCTCACTGGTGGATCCTCGTGAACAGGCTGAGCAAGTTGGCTTCATTTGAAAGCAGTATTTGAGGAGTCCTGGCCACCCTACTCTTTTGTTTGATTTTTTTCTATCCCCACCAGGTGTCACAAAGTAAAGCCTGTGTGTGTTTTCAACACAGAAAATAATTGAATCTGTTGCCAGCCTCTCTTAAGAATTTCAAGTTTCAATCTGAGAGACAATTCAATTTACTTGAGCCCCGGGAACATTTCTGAGCCCTTACTGAGTTCTAAGTTCTATGCTATACCACAATTGGAGAATACAGAGATGTATCCTGCAGAAGCCTTTCCTCAGGGAGTTCTCGTGATCTGGGGAGAAAACCAAGATACATTAAATACAAGGCAGATTGGAATACATGCCGTAAATGAGCAATAGAGAAAATGATCTGAGAGCCCAGAATAAAAAGTCAGAGTTAGCTGGGTCCTGGGAGGCCAAGCTGGAGTGCATCAGAAGCAGAACCACTCTTAACTGGCTTTCTTACTCTGCCTCTGGCCAGCCAGGCAGCAGCAATGCCCACACTCTGCCTAAGAGGAAGAAAGTCCCCTCCCTGTCCATATGGCTCCTGCCTTTTCTCCAAGGCTCCTTTCCCACCCCCTCTGAAGCACCTAAGGCTGCTTTCGCACATCCATCGGATAAACCTGTTGTCTCTTCTGCTCGCATAGGATACTGTGTATGGAAACTGTTCCAGTGACTTAACTGTTAAAACAAAGAAGGCAAATGTGGCAACAGGAATCTCCATCGAAAGAAACCTGGAGAAGTGTGATCGCTTCAAGCCCATTAGCACAGGAGTTAGCCCACTTGCTCTCATCAAAGGCATGGTAAGTTTCACACCCACATCGCTCCTTGCACTGAGCACAGTCCTCTTGGTTATTAAAATTCTGGAATGTTAGAGCAGGTACGAATCTCAGAGAAGATCCAACCCAGCCTCATCTTCATATAGATTTCAGCAGGAAACTGAGGACCAAACCAGGAAAGGACTGATAGAGGCCACATGGCCTGTTATTAATTAAGTCAAGACAAGAATCAGGTTCCTGACTCTCAGCCCAGAGCTCTGTCTTTCTTGCCGTTATTCTGTCACTGGCACCAAACCTTCTGCCATCGATGGAGAATAATGACTGTCCATCCATGAGAAGGTTCTAGGGCTTAATGTAGGGCAGCAAAGCCACTTGCCACTCTTTCCTATAAGAGAACTGGATGTCCCCCCACCTCTAGGCATCTGACCTCTGAGGAAGCCCCAAGACCTGTGTTCTGCTCTCCTCTCCCTCACTCCCATGGAGTGACATTACCAAGACCATTCTAGTGTCATTTCCTTTCATCCCATATACAACCCTGATCAATACCTGGCCCCTCTGCTTCTTGTCTAGGCCACCCCCTTAGTATTAACCTTCTCTGCTGTCACCTTAACAGGGCTCATGCAGCACCACATTACCAGAGCTTGCCCAATGCCTTGTAATATCTTGTGGGACGTGAATCACAGCTTATCTCAGTAAATTGGAAGGTCTTGAGCAATCACTGCCATGCTTGGCAATGTTCCTGGTCATTGTCCTTGGGGCCAAAAATAGGGCATCTGATGACAAGAGCCACAATCAAAAGAGGCCAAGGCACTGGCTTATCTTGAGCACCTGCTGTATGCTCAGACTTACTCTAGGCAGCACTGAGGGTCAGAGACAGTGGCAGATGAACCATGGATTTTTCCCCTCAGGGTACTTACAGTCTAATACAGGAACAAGTTTCCTACACATGCTAATAAAGGACAATAAATGGCATACTTGATAAAGCTATACACTGAACAGTACAGACAAGCAATCCTAACTCCAACCAGGAAGGAGAAAGCAACTATTCAAACAGCTCACTGGGCAGAGCTGTTGGTAGATCCACTTAGAAGAAATGGTGGGCAAGCATCAATCAGTCTAGACCCAAAGATTCGTGGAGGATGTGGAGCATGAACCTGAAAGATACAAAAGATGTAAAAGTGCAAGAGAGCCTTAAGGACAGGCTTCTAGGCAAAGAAAACTTAAGAAGCAGTAGTTTGTCGAGTGTCAATGTGCAGTGGGTGAGTATGCATACAATACCAGGTTATATACACTTTGTACAGGATGAGAGGTCCATTGGGGTGGAATAAGAAGAGTACAGCTTGACTCAGCTTGGCGTATGCCAAGTTGCTGCATCCTTTTGTCTCAATGTCAAGTACCAAGTTCCCTTCTATAACTGAGTTTATCTAGTGGTGCAGAACTCCCATCTCCCATCTTCCTCGAAGGTAAATGTCCCTTGCAGAAGAATCAGGTTCAAGCCTCAGGAACTGATCAAAATGCTTTTCCCGATCCCATTCACAGATCGGCCCCTTGTCAACTCTGATTAGTAGCAACCAGTCCTGCCAGTACACTCTGGACCCCAAGAAGAAGCATGTGTCAGAAGCCATCTGTAAGGAGCAACATGTGTTCCTGCCTTTTTCCTACAAGTAGGTTACCTTCTGCACCCTGATTCATCACTTATGGAGTCGGTGTAAGATGAGTGCGTGTCGGGTGCCCTGTTGTAGGTGAGGCTGTGCCTGGAGGAGGCTATGAGGAGCTACAGAGCACAGCCCATCCCTGTCGCCATTTTCAAGCAAACAGAAAATTCAGCAGGAAAATCTTAGGCATGCAAAATAATTTGATATCAACAAAATGTATCTGAGACCCAGACTTTAAGAGTTAGAACAGTTTTATGGAGGATTTGAGATGGGGACCAGAGACTTGGATATACCAATCCATTTTGAAACCTGATCCATCAACTTGTATTTACTGAGTACTTGCTTCATTCTTGGCATTGTGCTGAGGGTAATACACAGGAATTTCAAGGCACAAATTAGTCCCTATACTCTGGGCACTCCAGACTGGTGAGAGGTGTAAGGTACAGATGTCCTTCTGAAAGAAAGACAGCTAGCATGTCCAGGTGGAGGTAGGTGGTGTTCATTGGCGGGCGAGGGGATCAAAGAGGCTGAATTTAATGGTTTGAAAAATAGGCAGGATTTGGGTAGAAATGAGACGACGGAAACACTCAACATGAAAAGAATAGTGCGCTCTGAGGAGCTGACCATCCATGACATGATGTACTTCCTTTGTTACCAGGAATAAGTATGGGATGATGGCACAGGTTACACAGACATTGAAACTTGAAGAAACACCTAAGATCAACAGCCGCTTCTTTGATGAAGGTAAGATTTTAGGTGCACACAGTTGCCAGGGCTGGGAAGTCTGCCCAAGAAACACCATGTATCATGGCTTAGCTTCTTGCTGGGTCCTAGGAAATGTCTGCTGACTAATGAGTCCAGCGGGCTTTGGTGTTCTGGCTCTGGGCCACTCTAGTGAGCAAGCATGTTCCTTTCAGAATGTCAAGTGGTGATGGGACAAAAGAAAAGGAGAAGTGTCCCAAAGCTACCCAGATTTTCAGAAATAGGAAATTGGCCTCCTAAGTCTACCTTTGGTAGATCTGACAACTGTATACACCCAGTAATTGGGCCTGGAACCTGGATGAGGTAGGGAAGTGGGAGAGGGCGTTTGGGGTCAGGAATCCGTCTTTAGAGTAGGAAGGAACCTTAGCGATCTCTAGTCCAACTCTAGCCCTGCATTTGTCTTGTATTTAAATCTGTCTTATGCATTCCCTCATTGTTCTCAATGAGGGAATGCATAACCTATGGTAGTAGCTATGTGGACTTTCATACCCACTGTACAGAGGGGAAAATGGCACATGGAGAGGTCTGTGATGTACTCAAGGTCTCTGAATATTAGAAGTGATGCAAAATGAGCCCCCATGTCTAGTCTAAGTCAGGACTCTTTCCATGGTACCACATTTCCCTTGTTATTCCCCCACATTTCCCACATTAACACATATGCTGGCATGGGTCAGAGCAGGGTGATGGAGGAGACACAGAGGGTCATCCCCCCATAAGCTGATCCCTCTGGAAAAGATGGCAGGTGAGCACCAGTGGGTCTAGCCTCAGCCATAGCACCTCCTCTGCTTCCTTCCAGTAAAGAGGTAATCTGATATCAAATTCAGACAAGCTGGGATTCAATTACGGCTCTGCCTCTTACACTCAGAGAGGTCTTAGGCAAGGTGAGTTGCTCATCTATGGATCTTAGTTTCCTTATCTTTAAATTGACGAATAATAGCAACCCATATGGATAGTATGATGAGCAAATGCATTAAAGTAAAAGACATTGAAGTCAGATACCTAGCACAGAGACAGATACATAATAGGCATCGAGTACAGTATAGTTTTCTTTTCTTCTTTGCTGATACCTCCCTACTTTCTAGTTTCTAGTAGACCAAGAGGTGGTTGAAATGTAGATAAGCAGGAATCCCTTTGACGCTTTCCTCCTCCCAGGTACCGAGGAGGTGGGTCTGGCCTTTGAGATCACCAAATCCACATCACCCCCAAAGCAGGCCGAGGCCATTGTGAAGACTCTGCAGGAACTGCAAACATTACACGTCTCTGACCAGAATGCCCAGAGAGCTAACCTCTTCAATAAACTGGTTACTGAGCTGAGAGGCCTCAACAATGAGGCAATCACATCCCTCTTGCCAAAGCTGATCCAGGTGTCCAGGTATTTCTTTAATGGTTGCAACCATATCTTTCGTATGACCTATGGTATCTGGCTGAACTTTCAAACGTTGGCCAAGCAGAAAACCTCAGGGGCCATTAAAATATCAATTCATCTAATCAACTAGTCAATCAGTTAATGTTTGCTGGATAGAGAAATATCAGCTAACATGCTTAGAGTTCCATGGGCCACACACACACACACACACACACACACACACACACACACACACTGCATTCAAGGCAGATATGCATTTGTGTGTTAATATAGGAGGGAAATACTTCACACATTTTGATGGATATCTACTAATCTAATCCCTCATTCTATGGTGAGTACCTTGGAAAGTTTGAGAGAAAAAGACATCTGTGCCCTCTGGAAGCCTAGGCTAGTGGAGAGAGAATTCAGGCAAACAAAGTAATACCGTGATTTCTCTATACTTCAAGGCACTGGCTCTAAGTGCTGGGAACGTCAGAGGAGGGACTGAGGACCAAAATGAGGCCATGCCAGTGTCTGCCTGGCATGTTCTATGTTCTGAACGAAGGACGGGGATAACTGTCCTCTTTTGGTGATAAATCTGGGGTCCTTCTTCAGACTTTCCTCCATGGTGCTTCCCCAGGGGATAGTGCTTATAGGGAAGGCTTCCTGGTTCCTGGGATACAAGTTGGATTTCGGAAGATGGTCAGATTTGGAGAGTGAATACAGGAGATCAGGGCACTCCTGACAGAGGAGCATCATGAGCCAAGGATAATGGAGCTGCCTAAAGGTGATCTACGTAATCCTCTGCTCTTTCTTTCTCAGCCCCATCACCTTACAAGCTTTGATTCAGTGTGGACAGCCCCAGTGTTACACTCACATCCTCCAGTGGCTGAGAAGTGAGAAGGCCAACACCCTTCTGACAGATGTTGTGACCTACCTGGTGGCCCTGATGCCAGAGCCCTCGGCCGAGAGGCTGCAGGAGATCTTCAGCACAGCAAAGGAGCAGCAGAGCCGAACCACTTTATATGCTCTGGGTCACGTGGTCAACAAGTGAGTTTCACACTGGCCCTCCTCGCAGGAGTTGAGGAAGACCCTACATCTCTGTACTAAGGTCATACCCTACCCTCCACTTCCAGACTCTTACGCGTACACTGTTTTTCCACTGGCCGTTTTGAGAGTAAAGCCCCGAAATAAGAAATCTGCACACACAAGTTTGTTAAGGTAAACCTAGCTATGCTTGCTGAGTCCTAACTCTTATTCCGTAGCTATCATGAGACAAACCCTGTGGTGACCCAGGCCCTGCTGGACATTGCTGATTACCTGTTGGAACAGATTCGCGATGATTGCACTGGGAACGAAGATCACACCTACTTGATTCTGAGGGTACTTTTGGTCTTTTGTATAATATACATCATTTCAGAAGCATTTTCCTGGATACCCCCTACTTCTCATTCTGCACCCTGATTCCCCCTCATTTCTTTTCAATGCAGGTCATTGGAAATACTGGCAGAACCATGGAGACAGTATCCCCAAGACTCACGTCTTCGATCCTGAAATGTATCCAAAGTTCAGAGCCATCACTGCTGATTCAGAAGGCTGCCATCCAGGCCCTGCGGAAAATGGAACTTAAAGATGAGGTTAAGTCCACAGAGGATGTCTAAACGTAAAAAGTTTATTCAGATTAACAAGGTCTTGGAATGAGATTCTAAATCTCATCATTCAGCTTACTTTATTTTACTGCTTTCTAATTGCCAATTTCAGTAAGCCTATTGACCTGACTGTGGACAAGAGAGAAATATTGGACCATGCTGCTACTCTAGCACTCAGAATATGAGACTTTAGCTCCATGCTTCCCCCCTACCAGATCAACTGCCACTCATCTTAGGAAAACATGCCTGATTTCCCCAGTCTTCCCAAACTAGGATTGTCGACCTGGCCCTACTTTGGGTGGAAATGACTCCAGAGTTTTGGAAAATGCCTTATTTATTCACCCCACAGTCTCACTACCCCTTCCCACACTGAAATAATTTGTGTTAAAACAACTTTACTTTCACCTAGTAGCATCCCTTCATCAAGTCACAACTTGAGTATGTTAATATAGTTGAATGCAACATGCATTTGACACGAGTCTTCTGAGACCCTTCCTTGGAGCTGGTTGTTCTGAGGGATACTGGTGAGAAGATTCAGTACCAACATTTGGAAAGTTATTAGAAAGAAATTCGACTTGCACGTAATAAACTGCTAGCAGACCCCACCAGTGTTTGCCAGGCATGTTCTGTGTTCTGACCAAAGGACAGTGGTAATAGTCTCCTTTTTTGGCTACAGGTCCGGGAAGTCCTTCTTCGGGTTTTCCTCAGTGATGCCTCTCCAGGGGATAAGCGACTGGCTGCCTATCTCATGCTGATGAGGGGCCCTTCCCAGTCAGATATTAATCAGATTGTCCAGTTTCTCCCATGGGAACAGAATGAACAAGTGAAAAACTTTGTGGCTTCCCACATCACCAACATCTTAAACTCAGAAGAACTGTATATCAAAGAGTAAGTAGGAGTAATGTTCCCCCATCTGAAACAAAGTGCTAGAATTCTAAACCTCATTCCGAAAGGCCACTGCCTACCCTTATGGAGTGTTCTTTCTCCTGGGCAACATTCATGCAAAAGTGCACCAGACCTGAGCCAAGCTCTTGAGCAAATGAAACCCAAATCTTTTAGTAGCAATTGGCAATCCCTATTTCCTTGGGGTGGGACAGACAATGGATTAGTAATATGACATGTAAGCTAAAAATAACACTCCTTCTTTCCATCTAGCTTGAAAAGCTTAGTGGAAGATGCTTTGAAAGGATCTCAACTCCCAACCATCATGGACTTCACAAAATTTTCCCGGAACTACCACCTCTCCAAATCTGTTTCCCTTCCATCACTTGACCCAGTCTCAGCCAAAATTGAAGGAAATCTTATATTTGATCCAAATAATTACCTTCCTAAAGAAAGCATGCTGAAAACAACCCTCACTGTCTTTGGATTTGCTCCAGCGGACCTCTTTGAGGTATGTGTGATACTAAGAAGAGGCTTACGTCCTCTCTCCTGTTGTATACAACACCACAAATAGGAAGTTGAGGGAGCCGTGAGGCAGCCTGGGGAGGAATTATATTCAGGCAGTTCATTCATACCAACTGTTTGAGGGCTTCTTCTTTCCCACCTCCCTTGCCCCCCTGCCTTCCAGCTAGAGGTCACCTGAGGCATGACTCTGTAGTATTAACGGAAATGCAGATGTCTCAGAGAAGTCCTTAGAACCAAAATCCAAGAAAACGCATGGGCTGTGTAATCAGACTGATCTGGCTCAAACCCCAAATTCATTCTCAGTCCGAATCTTTTGTTTAATTATTTATCCTCTCTGAACTTCAGCTGCCTCTTCTGGAAAAGGGCAAATAATAAGTTCTGCCTTTCAAGATTCTAGTAAGAATTAAATACCACAACTCCTGTGGAGTGCTAAGTTCAGCTCCTACGCTGTAGTATTCATTAAATACTTGTTTAATTAAATGGACATAAAGAGAGGAATTAGAGGCTGACATACAACAAAGAAACCTGACGGCATTTTCTTGCCTGATTTTCTTTCTCAGATTGGTTTGGAAGGAAAAGGCTTTGAGCCAACATTGGAAGCTCTTTTTGGAAAGCAAGGATTTTTCCCAGACAGTGTCAACAAGGCTTTGTACTGGGTTGATGGCCAAGTTCCTGATCATGTCTCCAGGGTCTTGGTGGACCATTTTGGCTATACCAAAGATGATAAACGTGAGCAGGTATGTTTTTGTTAAGTACTCCCTCAAGGAAGGCTTTCGGTCTCAATGTGAAAACATTTTATCCAAGCCTAGAAGTCATCAAGGAACTGTCTAGCTGAAGTGACAGTTACGACTGTTATTAACCAGTCCTATGGGGATAAGGACTATGTCCTCTGTAATTATAAGCCTCCTGGATATTCAATGTGCCCAGCGGCCAGACTCACTAGAGGCACTCTCACATGATGATTAAGAGTGTAAACTCAGGGGCATGGGTTTGAATTCTCACCACACTGTCTTCAAACTGCATACCTAGAAAAGCTGTTTGATATTATGTCTGTTTCTACATCCCCAGAGTGTGCTAATAATCCATGCCTCCCAGGGTGATTTAAAAACTAAATGAAGTAAAGTATGTAAAATGCTAAGCAGAGTGCCTGACTGGTACTGATTGATCAATAAGCAGATACTATTACAATTTTTGAATTCATATTTTCATAATTAACTGCTTTTTTTGGCTCTTACTCATATCAGTGTACTAGCTAGTGGGAGCAAACCACTTTGAAGCCAGCATAAGACCCCACTTAAGGAGTAGAAAGCAGATTGAATAACCTGGAGTTTCTTATTCTTTAATTTTTTGCCTTACCCAAGGTGTGGTTCAGGCAATTGCATCACATCAGAACGTGTTAGAAATGCAGGTTCTGAGGCCCCACCAGGATCTACTGAATCTGAACCTGCATCTTAAGGACATTCCCTAGGTGACATGTATGCACATTTCAGTTTGAAAGACAGGGCAATAATTTACTCCTAGATGTTCACAGATGGCCCCACCTCCACCTTGTAATTTAACTACCTCCACCTGAGGCTGAGGCTCTTTGCTGTGTTCTGGGTCTATCAACACTCTCTTCTTTCTCAATGACTAAGCATCAATCTATAGAATTCTTCTTAACTCTAAGAAGAACTTGTCTAGGATGGTGTGTTTTTAAAGCATTTGGCCAATTTATACAGCAGCTGCATTTTCTCAAGAAACCCCTAGTATTCATCCCTTATCAGAGGAGAAAGGGGTAAGCTGGGAAGGGGTGAGGGATAGACAATCTTCTACTCCTGGTTAGTCCTATGAATCCTGACATCTTCCTATGCCTGCATTATTCAAATTAAGAACAGTGTGGAAGCAATGCTATCCGTGGTAAGACCTCAGGGTCGTTGTTGTTGTTTTTCATCTCAATTTGGAGGAGCTATCTATTTTTCAGTAAAAGGTGGGAGTCTGATTTCAGTGGCTTCTCTAGATCCCCACCTTGAATACTTGTGTTTAGCCCATCATGGCGGCAGCAGATGGGCCTCACATCAGGACTCTAAAAGTCTGACAACACTGACATCTCATTAGACATTTTGTTGTTAAAATCCCAGGACATGGTCAATGGAATTATGCTCAATATTGAGAAGCTGATCAAAGATTTGAAATCCAGAGAATTCCCAGAAGCCAGAGCCTACCTCCGCATCCTGGGAGAGGAGCTTGGCTTTGTCAGGCTTCATGACCTCCAGTTCCTGGGAAAGCTGCTGCTGAATGGTGTTCGCACTCTGCAGGGGATCCCCCAGATGGTAAGTCGGCCAGGCCCCATGATAGGGCAATGAGATTAGCCCGTGCTCTTTTTAGATCTCCCAGACTCCTTACAATCCTGTCCCACAAACCAGAGAAAGTGCTGGTATTTCCTTCAAAGAAGCAATTCAATTGCCTTGAATTTCAGAGAGGAAGATTCTTAGACTGCAAATAATTGGTAACATTTAGAAACTAGGCCATTTGTAACGTTAGGTGTTATCTTTTAGAGCATTCATTTGTTCATCTGGAAAAAAATATTAAGTGTTACCTCCCTATATCTATGTTACAGGTTCCTTTTAATATTGAAATTATAATGATGAAGGAATGTATTTGATAAACTGTAGTCCACTATCTAAATATGAGCTATAGTTTCCACTATTATTAATTTATTAATAAGGTAGAAAATATCCAAATATATTCCCTGGTATTTGATAAATAACAATGTTGGCTTTAAGAAAACAGACCACAAGTTATTTTCTAGAAATGTCATTTTAAAAAAAAACTAATACATACTATTATGTCTATCATGTCAATAGCTCATTGGTTTCAAGAAGAAATGGTTTTATCATAATATATTACACTTACATAAAACCTCATTTATGTTGAGACTCCAAATAACTGGAATTAAGCCATGCCATTCAAGGCTACTTAAAGCACATAAAGCTCTGAGGCACAGCAATATTCTCAAGGGTCTCCAAACCACTAGTTCAAAATGACATGGTATCTTTCCAGGGAAATTTCTTATATCCCAACCTGTCAAAACTGATAATCATTAATTTTATCAAATACTCAGATAATCAAAATATGCTAGTCTGTCCCTTCTGGATAACAAACAATTATTGTGTGATATGTGGGACGTCACATTTCACAAACCCCAGTTTGATGAGGCTTACTTGTAGTTACTGTACCCGGTTGGACCCACAGATTGGCGAGGCCATCAAGAAAGGTTTAAGGAGCGACTTGTTTCTTCACTACATCTTCATGGACAACGCCTTTGAACTCCCCACCGGACTTGGGTTACAATTGCAAATCTCCTCCTCTGGAGTCATCACTCCTGGAATCAGGGGTGGAATGAAGCTGGAAGTAGCCAATGTAAGATCCTGTTCATTGTTTTGATTCCTTAGATCATTCTTTTCCTCAGGGGTGGGTTTCTTGTACAATTTTAAAATGTGTGTCTAGTTGAAGATGAAGTACATCATCATTGTAATCGCATTTTTATGAACTTTAGGATTCCACTAGGAGGCACCACCTTGCTAGCTCCTGGCAGTAAGGAGACCGCTATTCTCTCAATAAATGAGGATTCCTGTCATCTTTACACCTGTTATGCTTAAAGTTAACTGGGGCACTTCCTAGTGCTGGGTATCAGTGTCTGGCTCTAGGGAACTGAGAACGTGGCTTTTCTTCCTCCAAAGAAATCACAGTAGGGGTGCCTGGATGGCTCCATTGGTTAAGCCTCTGACTCTTGATTTCAGCTCAGGTCATGATTTCACAGTTCATGGGGTCAAACCCCACATCAGGCATCGTACTGACAGAAGGGGACCTGCTTGATATTCTCTCTCTCCCTGTCTCTCTCTCTGCCCCTCTGGCATGTATGCATGGGCTCTCTAAGCAAACAATCAAACAAACATTAAAAAAAAAAAAAAAAGAAATCACAATAATGTTTCCTAAAGTGTGAGCTATCCAGAGATGTTAGCACATGGGTGGGGAAGGGCACTTGATCTGACGCCAGGGGCCTGAGGTGTTTAATGAACCTGAACAGGTCGTTTTCTGACTTAAAGATGCAGGCAGAGCTGATGGCAAAGCCCTCTGTGTCCATGGAGTTTGTGACAAATATGGGCATCATCATCCCGGACTTTTCAAGGACGGGGATCCAAATGAACACCAACTTCTTCCACGAGACAGGCCTGGGTGTGCAAGTTGCCATGAAAGCCGGGCAGCTGAAGTTCACGGTTCCGTCTCCTACGAGGCCAATCAGGCTGTTCAGTGGCAGGTAATTCTCTTTCCAGCTCTGATTAGCCAGTGTAAGAGAGAAGGTTGCGACTGGATCTGTAGGGCTTGGCTGCCCAACATAATTCAAGGCCCTGTGGCCATGGGGGTGTGGGGGGGAGAGAATGTAGTGAATTACCTACTTTTAACCTAGCCTAGACTCATTACATAATTACAGTTTCTTCAACTGTCCACATTTTACCAAACTGAGATTTAGGACTTGCTATTTAATCACTTCTTATTAGGTGATTTTTGTTATTGTTTATTTGTTTGTTTTGAGAAGAAGAAACACAAACTCTAGAAAAATCATCATTGGGAAATGAACATTTTTTCACAGGAAAAATACCAGAGGACATACTGATCTGTGGTAACTAGCTCAGCGGATAGAGCAGGAAAGTCTTAGTCTCATGACTATGGGAGGCAGCGTATTTGGAGAGCTCCATTTTCTTTTTTTTTTTTTTTTTTTAATTTTTTTAACGTTTTTATTTATTTTTGAGACAGAGAGAGACAGAGCATGAATGGGGGAGGGACAGAGAGAGAGGGAGACACAGAATCGGAAGCAGGCTCCAGGCTCTGAGCCATCAGCCCAGAGCCTGACGCGGGGCTCGAACTCACAGACTGTGAGATCGTGACCTGAGCCGAAGTCGGACACTTAACCGACTGAGCCACCCAGGCGCCCCTGGAGAGCTCCATTTTCTTTTTTTTTTTTTTTTTTTTTAAATTTTTTTTTTTTTCAACGTTTATTTATTTTTGGGACAGAGAGAGACAGAGCATGAACGGGGGAGGGACAGAGAGAGAGGGAGACACAGAATCGGAAACAGGCTCCAGGCTCTGAGCCATCAGCCCAGAGCCTGACGCGGGGCTCGAACTCACGGACCGTGAGATCGTGACCTGGCTGAAGTCGGACGCTTAACCGACTGCGCCACCCAGGCGCCCCGGGAGAGCTCCATTTTCGATGATATCCTCAAACATCGATTTGCCTTAGTTTGTATATCTTGGACACGTTGATTTGTCGATTCAAAAATAGTAAAAATGGTATTTAAGTGCCAACTCTATACGAAGCATGTTAAATGAGATACACAAGGTCCCTGACCTTCTAGCACTTAAAGTTCACAGATAGGACATGCAGGGAAGCAAACCCTAAGAACAAACGGAGGCCTGAGAGGAAGCACAGAAGGACATGAAGTTCTGTGTGAGGTAGCCTGGGCCACTCAGGGAAAGCTTTCTGAAGAAATCGACATGAAGACCATGTCAGAGATATGCAGAAAAAAGAGAAAGGAATAAGTGTTACCAGGCCAAGAGAAGAGAACAGCCCGAAGGAAAAAGAATGTGGCTCAGGAGCTGCAAGAAACTCAAAACTCAGTGTAGTGAAGTGCACAGGGGACAGGGAGGGAGGTGACAGAGGCTGGCAAGGATCAGCCTTCTCAGCCATCTGAAGGGTGCTGGACTCTTCTGAAGGCAAAGGAGTTTAAAATGGGAGCATAAATCAAGCAAGTTTGGTGTTTTAGGAGACCTCCTCTGACTCCAGAGTGGGACAGGGATGGAAAGGAAGCATGACTGGAGCCAGAGAGACTGGCTGGATTCTGTCACACCCACGTGTGGGTGAGAACAGGTCGCAGACTGCACAAGAGTGCCAGGGAGGGTGCGGAGAGGAGTGAGCCTACTCCAGAAAGTCTCAGGAGGTGGAAACAAGAGCACTTGGTGATTGACCAGATGTGGGGTTGAGGAAAAAGAAAGAGGAAAAGGCAGTGGGGGTGTCTTTCGCTGAAATAGGGAAAGCAGCTGGTTTGGAGGAAGCTGACAAATTCAGTTTGGGATATGCTGCATTTGAAGTCCTGTGAGACAACCAGTAAGAATCTCCAGTGGCAGTGGGACCAATGGGTCTGAGCTTGGTAAGCAGGCTAGAGCTACAGATACCGATTTAGCACCTGCAGATAGAGGTTGTTGAGGTCAAACAGCGATTGGTGTAGGGTAAGACGTGAGGGACTAGCACAGAAATGTGGGAAATGTTAACGTGTGAAGTGAGAGGGGAACAGCAAAGGGTGAGAAGGAGTGGCCAGAGACAGAAGCACCAAGGCCATAAAGGGTCATAGAAGCCCAGAAGTGGCCACCAGGGTGGATTGCCCCATTGGCAGCCAAAGCTGGCACTCAGGGCTCCGGCCCCCCAGAAAAGCTAGATTTTAGGGCACCCCTAAAAGGAGGACACAATACTGAGGAAAGAACATGATATGTCAAAGAAAGCATCCTTGGAGAAATCGGGACATTGTTGAACTTTGTCGCACTTCCTAACGTGTTCAAATACATACTTGAGAGAAGGGTGGCTAAAGTCTTAATCTGGCCAGAAGTGAGAAGCTCTACTAAGTACTTCTGGGAGATCAAGGAAAATAATGCCTAAAAGTGTCTATTGGAGTTGGAAGCAAGACGGTGATTGGAGATGCTGATGGAAGCAATCCCAGACGCACGGTAACAGTTCAGTGAGAAGCGTTTTGAAAGGATGGAGACCACAAAGGCAGACAGGTTTCTTGACTGGGAGGTAGACAAGAAGGGGCTAGCAGGGAAAGAAAGGGGTGTGAGTGAGTGTGTGTGCCCAGGCGTGCATTCACACAATGGGAGAGGTGACCTGGACAGGTTTCATGTGAGAAAGAAATGGAAAGAAGCCAGTATAGTAAGAGTTCCTTCTAGCCTTCTTTTCATGGGAAAAGACCTGAGTTTAGGTCCCAGTGATCATTATTTAACATCTCTGAGTCTCTGTTTCCTCTGTAAAAGAAGGCACCTCCTGATGTCTGCTGTTGTAGGGATCACAGCTAACAAAAGTAAACGACTTGTACAATGTCTGTAATGGAAAAGTCACTGTGTTTGTTAGCCTTGCTGATGTTCATACTGTTAGTTGTTTCTGTAAATCAAATAATTTGGGGTGGGTATGGACAGAGAGGAGAGAGAAAGCAGGTTAAGGGGGCAAATATTAGCACTGAGAGAATCAGTGATGTTCACTTCAACTTATGACTTGAAGGTAACTAGGGTTTGTGCTTTCTTCACCAGTAACACGTTGCATTTGGTCTCTACCACCAAAACACAAGAGGTTCCACCTCTCACTGAGAACAGGCAGTCCTGGTCGACTTGCAAGCCTCTCTTTACTGGCCTGGACTACTGCACGTCGGGCTCTTACTCCAACGCCAGTTCCCCAGAAGCCACCTCCTACTGTCTGCTGACCGGGGGCACCAGGTCAGAGATGTTTGATGTCCCACCCAGCTTCTGCTCACCTCCTACGTTGTGGCCACCTGGCAGGAAAGGGGAAACCTGCTGTGTGTTCTAAGAGGCTGTGCCACCAGCTTTAGGGGTTTGCACCACCTTTTGATTAGTTACGATAGTGGTCCTCTGTCCCAACGCACCTGAAGTGTACTTGTATTCCTACTAAACTTTGAGTGTAGGATCGAGTTTCTCCATAGGTGAGGAAGGGTGGGGCAGGAAGGTAAGCAGTCACAACCCCTAAGGAAGTCTCAGCTCAAAAATTAACAAAGTGATTCCATCACACTCCTTCAAGGGAGCTGTAGCATTGCCAGTGAGAGATATTCCTTTAAAAGCCTCTCTTTGTAGATGGTGTCCCCTTTTTCTCCCTTATGCATTAGATAATGGGATCACAGCACAGATTCCAATTTGCTCCTAATTCAATGTCCATATTATTTCCGAGCCTTGAGACACGTTAGCACAACTTTTCCTGGAGCCCACTGGTGTGTTCAAAGCCCTGGCCGTGCTTAAGGGCTCCTTGCCTTCAACTCTCAGCACTTCTACTTGTCCTCAGCTTTGCTAACACAACCAGCCAGCTCCGGCTCTGTTTGTCCAAACACCCTGGGGTCTTCCCTAACCTTGGCTTTTGGAGGGACTGAAAGGGATCAGAAGGGTCATCATTAGTTAGGGACAAGAGCCAATGTTAAAATAAGGAAAAATTTTTTTTGTTGTTGAAATAGTGGCTAAATTGTTTGGGGGTCCTTAATCTCATTGCTGAAAGCTCTAACATTATGCACCATACACACTGTGACACCTTTAGGTTTGCTCTGGAACTGAAGCCCACTGGAGAAGTAGAACAGTATTCTGCCAGCGCAACCTACGAACTGCAGAGAGAGGGTGGAATCTTGGTGGACACCCTGAAGTTTGTAACTCAGACCGAAGGCAAGTATCTAGAAAGGGCTCCCACATCTCTGCCTCAGCCTCAGGTCCAGGACTCACAAGGACAACTTATTTAATTTTAATGTAGTTAACAAATATTTACTGATGCCTGAAAAGTGTCAGGCCTGTCTACATGCTGAGGCTGGAACAATAAACAGCGGTGATAAAGTCTCTGTCCTCATGCAGTTTACGGCAAGAAGCCAAACAAGTAAATGTTCAGAATGCCATATGGGCGCTAGAGAAAAAAATAGAGCATAAAAGGGTGTAGGGAATGTCTGGGAGTGGCAGGGAGGAAGAAGGATGGGGGAAGACGGTGCCATTTGAAATGACAAGGGAAAGTAGCACTGGTGAAAGAGAATAAAAAAGAGACTTGAAGGAAGTAAGGGGATAAGCCATATGGAAAGAGTGTTACAGGCTGGGGGTTAGCCAGTGCAAAGGCCCTGAGGCAGGTTGTGGCTGCCATGTTTGAGGAAAAGGAAGGAAGCTGGTATGACTGAAGCAGAGAGATCAGGGAGGAAAATGGTAGAAGATGAGGTCACAGAGAAAGGGGGAGGTAGGGCAGGGACGGTCTTGTAGGCCATGGTAAGGACATTGGCTTTTACTCTGAGTGAAATACAAAGCCACTAGAGAGTTTGCATGAATTGATTTATGTTTATATTGAGGAAAGACTTTAGGGGGACAGGGACAGAGAAACTAGTATTTAGGTTCTGGCAATAATCCAGGCCAGAGATGTTGGATTAGAGCAGTGGCAGAGGAGATCTAAGAAGTAGTTGGATTCTGGGCATATTGTGAAGATCAGGCTTCTCAGGATTTGCTGATGTGGTATTGACTGTAAGAGAAAAAATTGAGTTGGGATGACTCTTGAGTTTTTTGGCCTAAGCAACTGAAGAATGGGGTTGCCATTTACTGAGATAGAAAAGGCTGGTGGAGGAGCAGGTCTTAGGGGATGGGGCGAACTTAAATGTTCACTTTGGAAGATTTTGTAATGTAGAAATGGTATGTCACAAAATCAAGTGAGAAAAACAAAACCCACAGGAGGGGGGTGCATGCTGAAAAACATGTCATGTAACAATGTTACAGAAATGTAAAAAGAACACACCTGGGAGTTAAAGAAAACCTAGGAATCTCATGACAAAGGAAGAAGTCTGGGAGAGGGGAAGGCAGGGCAGGGGTGGCAAGGAGCCAGGAAGACACAGGTGGAGGGTCACACAGAGATGTCATGTCTGCTGACTCAGAAGGACTCGAGCCTTTGTTGTTCTCTGACCACACCAAGTGTCTCCCATGTCAGGGCCTTTGCATTCCAGGTCCCTCCAGAACATGGCATAGCTCAGCCCTTCTCTTCATTCTGGTCTCTGCCCACATATCACCTTATTGCCACATATCACCATCTGCCATAAATAATGTGCTTCTTGACTGTCTGGACACCCCCCACCAGAATGTAAGCTCCATAAGGGCAAGGTCTCCCCAGTGCCAAGGGCAGTGCCAAGCACGTGACAGGCAATCAATAAATATTTGCATACTGAACAAATGCACGAACACCCGTAAAATCCTGAACTGTGTCCTCATTGAAGCACACTGAATGCTTAGCGTTTCTCTGCCTTTTCCTCCCCTTCCTTCCTAAACATAGCTTTGAATGCACATGTCTTGATTCTCTTGTACACCCTTTCAGGTGTGAAGCAGTCTGAGGCTACTATGATGTTCAAATATAACCGGCAGAGTATGACTTTGTCTAGTGAAATCCAAATTCCAGATTTTGATGTTGACCTTGGGACAGTCCTCAGAGTTCGTGATGAATCTGCTATGGAAAAAAAGTCTTACAAGCTCACTTTGGACATCCAGAACAAGAAAATCACTGAGGTCACTCTTACCGGCCACGTAAGGTATGAAGGCTCAGGGTGACCTGATTTGAAGTCTTGGTTCTTTCCTTTCTTCCTTTTGAGCTTTAAAACTGACCAAACCTGGGGTGTCCCCAGTCTGTGCTCCAAGGGGCAGATAGAGCCCTCAGCATTCTGACCACCCTCTGTACAATGTCCAGTTGGATCTTCCTACCATTCATTGGGCATTTACTATTCATCAGACACTGTGCTAAAGGAATTATCTCAGTTCTCATAATAAACTGCAACATAGGTCTGAGTTTCCCTGTTTAATAGATAAGAAAATGGTGCGCAGAGGAGTTAAATAATATGGCCAAAGCAACAGAGCTAGTAAATGGTACAGCAGGATTCAAACAGGTTTTGAAAATCTTGTCTTTCCCCCATACCTTCCTGGAAAGTCCTGAATTTGTGCTGAAGTTGGCCTCAGAAGTTAATGAGTTCATTTTGGGGGGCATTCACGTACCTCCTTTTTATCACCACAAATGGTTTTTCTGTTTGATCCCATGTGTCTCTTTGGCATGGGTAGTCATTGACATCAAATGATTTTTTTTCCCAATAGCTACGACAGAAGTGAAGAAGGCAAAATCAAAGGTGTTATTTCCATACCCCGTCTGCAAGCAGAAGCCAGAAGTGAAATCCTCACCCAGTGGTCTCCCACAAAACTACTCTTCCAAATGGACTCGTCTGCTACAGCTTATGGCTCAACAATTTCCAAGAAGCTGGCATGGCGTTATGGTATGTCCTTCCTCTCCCCATGGGTACTTCCAGAGAGCACCTGGACATGGGTTAGGGGCTGACCTAGTACCACTGACAACTGTTTCATACGTGCATTTTCAGATGAAGAGAAGATTGAATTTGAATGGAACACAGGCACCAATGTGGATACCAAAAAAGCAGCTTCTAACTTCCCCCTGGATCTCTCTGATTATCCTAAAAGCTTGCATATGTATGCCAATAGTCTCTTGGATCACAGAGTTCCTCAAACAGACATGACTTTCCGGCACATGGGTTCCAAATTAATAGTTGTAAGTACAAATCAGTCAGTCAATAAATACATGGTTATAAGGACTAATTACATACTCAACCCTGAGTTAGGTAAAAGAGGGTATCCAGAGATGGATAAGGTATGCTTCCTACCCCAGAGAATTCCTGAGGAGCGAAGAAACACTCACGGGTGTTTAGTTACCCAGTTACACCAGGCTGTGTGTGATAAAAACCTAATGAATAGTACTAGGCAGAAGAGTTTACTATGCGTATAATATCAAAGGAAGCTTTAGGACCCTGGCTAGGAGTTTGACTATGTTATATATTCTTTTTATAAAATACAGGAAGAGATCAATGACTAACAGCCAAAATTCACAATTTTCTGTGATTTGCTTTTCACCTTCAGTGCATCATCCTGCTTAATGATTGATGTGTCAAATATGGATTATCACCTAATGTTAATTGTACTTGGAGGCCCATCCACCCATACCCATTGCTCTAAAAACTTCTATTGTTTCATAGGCAACAAATACATGGCTTCAGAAGGCATCTGGGAGTCTTCCTTATGCCCAGAACTTGCAAGATCACCTCAGTGGCCTAAAAGAATTGTACCTCCAGAAAATGGGATTGCCAAACTTCCACATCCCAGAAAACCTCTTCTTGAAAAGGTAAAAAAAAAAAAAAAAAAAAAAAAAAAAATTTTCTTGAACCATGAAAAGTAAATGAAAGATTTCACTTAGTGTAACTTAGACTGTTTATAAATTTACATTTTTAAGGGAAATAATTTAAGCATCTTAAGGAGATTAATAACTGTAGCATAAGCACTGTGGCATTTTTGCATTATTGAACATGGGATCTGAACGTGAACACCAATCCAATCGGAAAGAACCTAAGGAAGTAACTGGGGGATTCTGGTATATTCACCCAAAGAGGTTTTATTCTCTGCAACCTGGATTTGAAAGCCATCTAATTTTCCTCCGTTGTAAGTGAACTCCCTTTGTTCCGGATCAAGATATGCTCATAATTGGTTGTAGGGATTTGAGAGTGGCTAGAGAAATTGCTGACTTCAGGATGGCTGTGGAGCTCTTGAGGGTCAGAACAGCCCTGGAGCATTGCAGGAAGGCAGTGTCCCGAGGGGATATTCACTTTCGCAATATAGCCCCATCCTTGTGGGGAAGTCAGTTCCAAACTGCTTTGTCCACTTCTCTATTTCCAAAAATACGTGGGATGCTTTGCTTTATTTCATGACAGTAAAACAAACAAACAAACAAACAAAAGAGCAGGAGCTAAAAACACTGTAGTCTTTTCTAGATTGACTATTCTCTGTATGATCTTCAAGGTTAAGAAAACAAGTGATCTGGGGGTGCCTGGGTGGCTCAGTTAGTTAAGCGTCCAACTCTTGGTTTTAGCTCAGGTCATTATCTTATGGTTCATGAGTTTGAGCCCCGTATCAGGCTCCATGCTGTCAGTGCAGAACCTGCTTGGGATTCTCTCTCTCTCCCTCTCTCTCTGGCCCTCCTGCTTGTTCTCTCTCTCTCTCTCTCTCAAAATAAATAAAAACACTTTAAAAATGAAAACAAAAGTAAGAAGTGATCTGTGTCACGTGGGCCTTTCCATAGTCTATGGCTGAGCAGCAAAATTAAATAGACCAAGTAAGTGTAAAACAGCTGAAGTCTACCAAAGTCTACTAAAGATAAGAGGAAAAATTGTCAGCTTCAGACGACCCAGGACTCTCTTCTTTCACTGCTAGTATTTCTGACCAACAGTCTTCTTTGTGCTGTACAGAAGATAGGCCCATGTGACCTTAGAAATGGACAAGGCTTATTAAGCATCCTCCCACTGAGGATTGGGGTCCCAGATAGGCAGTGCTAGTCCCTGTTGGAGTCATGCTATCAACAGTTCATTGCTTACAACATTTAAATTCTGCTCTTGTCCTTTAGGATAACTTATAATAGTCCAGGAGCAGAGTACATATGCATATGCATAATACATAGTACATGTACATATGTAGAAGCATAGTATTGAGAATATTACAAAGTGCTTTTAGGTATCTTGTGCCAGCTCTGTGAGGTCAGCAGAAAGGGTACCGTTAGCCTCATGACACAGATAACATCCCTGTGACTCAGGGAGTCAAAAACACAGATGTGTCATCACCACTCAGTGGAAGCTAAAACTGTAACCCCCTATCACTGCTTTCCACACCTGCACCTTCCACATATCCAGCTGCCTCATTTCAGTTTAGCAAATATGAAGTATCAAGCGTCACATGTGTGTAAGATACTAGACGAGGTGCAGTGAGAAGATAAAAACCAGTTAAGGTATCATCCTTCCTCCCAGAAGACACCATGTAGACACTGACAAATGAACAAATACGTACTAGCTATGTTGGCAGAATTGTGGCATGTTCTTTGAGACTGATGTAAAGGACTGACTCTTGGAAGGATTTTGAATGGATTTGAGTGTTTGATGAGCAGAGAGGTAAAAGGCACAATTCCGGGCACAGGGAGTAGCAGGAAGAAAAGTACGGTATGGGGTTGGGAATGGGGCACATGCACCATTGCTTGGAAGGTCAGATGGCAGAGAACTTTGAATTCTTGATGCCTGACTGTTGCAGACATTGTCCTTATTGTTCATTTCAGTGATGGCCGGGTCAAATACACATTGAACAAGAATAGTGTGGAAATCGAGATTCCTTTGCCTTTTGGTGGCAAATCCTCCAAAGATCTAAAGATGTTAGAGGCTATTCGGACACTAGCCATCAACTTCAAGTCGGTGGAATTCTACCTGCCATCTCAGGAATTCCAAGTCCCCACTTTTACCATTCCCAAGTCGTATCAACTGCGAGTACCTCTCTTGGGTGTTCTAGACCTCTCTACGAGTATCTACAGCAATTTGTACAACTGGTCTGCCTCGTACACTGGTGGCAACACCAGCACCAACCATTTGAGGCTTCAGACTCAGTACTACATGAAGGCTGACTCTGTGGTTGACTTGCTTTCCTACAGTGTGCAAGGTGAGCCGTGGTCGGGCTAATTCATCACAGGCTCTGGCGGGATAGCCTCCTCTGGGAAGGAAAAGACTTGGGCTTTCTTTCAGATGTTTTCCTTGCTACTTGGGAGCCTATTTATTCATTCATCTAATAGAAGTATTTATTAAGCATATAATATGTACCAAGTATCCTACTAGGGCAGTAACAGAGAAAGCAGATAGCTAACCTGGCAATGAAAATTCAACGTAGGAGGTGCCATGATAGGGTATAGTGGATAAGTATAAGGCACAGAGAAGCCCTTGATAAGGGAACCCAACAAGATCTGCGGTGGTCAGGGAAGTCTTTTGCTTTCAGATTTTATGCTTGTGTTATCAATGAAGGAGACTTGCACAACTAATCCAGATCAGTGGAAGTTTATTTATTTTGGTTGGTGGGAGTGGAGGGGGACTTTATTATTGAAAGACTCTGAACATAGAAATTGCTCTGGAAATTTTATTACTTAATGTAACTAATGTGTTTTAATTTTTATGTCAGGATCTGGAGAAACAACATATGACCACAAGAATACATTCACATTGTCATATGATGGGTCTCTACACCACAAATTTCTGGATTCAAAGATGGTATTCAGCCACACAGAAAAAATTAGAAACAATCCAGTCTCAAAAAGCTTGCTAACATTTTATGCTTCTAGTGCCTGGGGTCCTCAGATGTCTGCTTCAGTACATGTGGACTCAAAAAGGAAACATCATTTGTATGTCAAGGAAGTCAAGATTGATGGGCAGCTCAGAGTCTCTTCATTCCATGCCAAAGGCACATATGATCTATCTTATCAGAAGGATTCTACCACTGGCCAGTTAAGTGGAGAGTCCAACCTGAGGTTTAACTCCTCCTACCTCCAGGGCACCAACCAGATAACAGGAAGATATGAGGATGGAATTGTCTCCTTAACCTCCACCTCGAATCTGCAAGGTGGCATCATTAAAAATACTGCTTCCCTAAAATATGAGAACTATGAGCTAACTATGAAATCTGACACAGATGGGAAGTACGAGGACTTTGCCACTTCTAACAAAATAGATCTCACCTTCTCTGAGCAAAATGCATTGCTGCGTTCTGAGTATCAGGCTGATTACAAGTCATTGAGATTCTTCACCCTACTTTCTGGAACACTCAATTCCCATGGCCTTGAATTAAATGCTGATATTTTGGGCACTGACAAAAGTAATAGTGGTGTTCACAAAGCAACACTAAGGATTACCCGAGATGGAATGTCTACCAGTGCAACGAGTAACTTGAGGTATAGTCCACTGGTGCTGGAGAATGAGCTGAATGCGGCACTTGGCCCCTCTGGAGCATCTGTGAGACTAACAACGAATGGCCGCTTCAGGGAACACAATGCAAAATTCAGCCTAGATGGAAAAGCTGCCCTCACAGAGGTGTCCTTGGGAAGTGTTTATCAGGCCATGATTTTGGGTCTTGACAGCAAAAATATCTTTAACTTCAAAATCAGCCAAGAGGGACTTAAGCTTTCAAATGACATGATGGGCTCTTATGCTGAAATGAAGCTTGACCACACGAACAACCTGAACATCGCAGGGTTGTCACTGGACTTCTCTTCAAAACTTGACAACATTTATAGCTCTGACAAGTTTTATAAGCAAAATTTTAACTTACAGCTACAGCCCTATTCTCTTGTAACTACTTTAAACAATGACCTGAAATTCAGCGCTCTGGATCTAACCAACAGTGGGAAATTACGACTAGAGCCCCTGAAGCTGAATGTGGGTGGGAACATAAAAGGAGTCTACCAAAATAATGAAATAAAACACATCTACACCATTTCTTATGCTGACTTATCCACAAGTTATAAGACAGACACCGTAGCTAAGGTGCAGGGTACAGAGTTCAGCCATCGGCTCAACACAAACATCGCTGGGCTGGCTTCAGCCATTGACATCAGTACAAACTACAATTCTGATTCACTCCATTTCAGCAATGTTTTTCACTCTGCAATGGCGCCATTTACAATGACCATCGACGCACATACAAATGGCAATGGAAAACTAAGTTTCTGGGGAGAGCATACTGGTCAGCTGTATAGCAAATTCCTGTTGAAAGCAGAACCTCTGGCCCTTACTGTCTCTCATGATTACAAAGGATCCACAAATCACCATCTTCCATTGAAGAGCAGCATCAGTGCTTCTCTTGATCACAAAGTCAGTGCCCTGCTCACTCCGGCTGAGCAGACAGCCACCTGGAAACTCAAGACCCAGCTGAACGAAAATGAATACAGCCAGGACTTCGATGCTTACAATACAAAAGACAAAGTTGGTGTGGAGCTTAGAGGACAAGCCCTGGCTGACTTTGCCATGCTAGACTTCTCAATTCAAGTGCCGTTTTTCCTCAGTGAACCCACCAACGTAATCGATGCTTTAGGGATGAGGGATGCTATTGACCAGCCTCAGGAATTCACTGTTGTTGCTTTTGTAAAATATGATAAGAATCAAGATGTTCACACCATCAACCTCCCATTCTTTAAAATCTTGCCAGAATATTTTGAGAAGAAACGAATGGTCATTATAATGGCACTGGAAACCATACAGAGAGAATTGAAAATCATCAATATTGATCAATTTATGACGAAATACAGAGAAGCCTTGGACAAACTCCCACAGCAAGTTAATGATTATCTGAATGCATTCAATTGGGAGAGTCAAGTTGCGAGTGCCAAGGAAAAACTAAGTGCTTTCACAAAAAATTACAGAATGACAGAAAATGATCTACAAATTGCATTGAACAATACCAAAATCAACCTCAATGAAAAACTATCTCAACTACAAACATATGTGATACAATTTGATCAGTATATTAAAGATAATTATGATTTACATGATTTTAAAACAGCTATTGCTGAGATTATTGATCAAATCATTGAAAAATTAAAAACTCTTGATGAACATTACCATATCCATGAAAATTTAGTAAAAACAATCCATGATGTGTATTTGTTTATTGAAAAGATTGATTTTAACAGAATTGGAAGTAGTCCTGCATCTTGGATTCAAAATGCGGATACTAGGTATCAAATCAGAATCCAGATGCAAGAAAAATTGCAACAGCTCAAGACACAGATTCAGAATGTAGACATGCAGCACCTTGCTGAACAGTTAAAACAACAGGTTGAGGCTATGGATGTTAGAGTTCTTTTACATAAGTTGAGAACTACAATTCCATTTCCAAGAGTAAAAGAAATTATTGAGCACATCAAATACTATGTTATCCATCTCATGGAAGACTTTGTAGTAGTTGACAAAATCAATGCTTTTGGAGCCAAGGTCCATAAGTTAATTAAGATGTATAAAATAGACCAACACATGCAGGTTTTAATGGATACATCAGTACAGTTGGCCCATAAATATCAGTTGAAGGAGACTGTTGAGAAGCTAAGTAATGTCTTACAACAAGTTAACATAAAAGATCACTTTGAGAAATTGGTTAGGCTTATTGATGATGCTATCAAGCAACTTAAAGCACTGTCTTTTAAAAA
The DNA here is from genome assembly GCF_024362965.1 of Panthera pardus. Taxonomy (NCBI): domain Eukaryota; kingdom Metazoa; phylum Chordata; class Mammalia; order Carnivora; family Felidae; genus Panthera; species Panthera pardus. Next base: position 24,855,836 of record NW_026526832.1, read on the forward strand.
AATCATTGAAGAAGTAAACAGATTCCTTGACATGTTGATAAAGAAATTAAGGTCATTTGATTATCACCAGTTTGTAGATGAAACCAATAACAAAATCCACGAAGTGACTCAGAGAATCAATGGTGAAATCCAGGCCCTGGCACTTTCAGAGAAAGCTATAGCACTAACACTGTTTGTGGAGGACATCAAGGCCATGGTCTCAGTCCATCTGGAAAACACAAAGGACATCCAAATAACCTTATTCTTTGATTGGTTACAGGAGGCTTTAAGTGCAGTATTTTTAACTTCCATGAAAGCCAAATTCCAAGAGACTCTGGAAGATATACGAGACAGAGTGTATCAAATGGACATTCAGCAGGAAGTTCAGCGATATCTGTCCCTGGTTGGCCAGGTTTACAGCACACTTGTCACTTATATTTCTGATTGGTGGAGTCTCGCTGCTAAGAACCTTACTGACTTTGCAGAACAGTATTCTCTCCAAGACTGGGCTGGAAACCTGAAAGCATTGGTAGAACAAGGGTTCACTATTCCTGAAATCCAGACCATCTTTGGGACCATCCCTGCCTTTGAAGTCAGTCTCCGTGCTCTTCAGGAAGCTACATATCAGACTCCTGACATCATAGTCCCCCTGACAGATTTGAAGATTCCATCAGTTCAGATCAACTTCAAAAGTTTGAAAGATATAAAAATCCCATCCAGGTTTGCCACACCAGAGTTTACTGTCCTTAACACATTCCATGTTCCTTCTTTTACAATTGACTTGGTAGAAATAAAAGTTAAGATCATCAGAACCATTGACCAAATGCTGTCCAGTGAGCTGCAGTGGCCAGTTCCGGAAATATACCTGAGGGATCTGAAGGGGTTGGACACCATTCTTGCTGGAATCACTGTGCCAGACTTCTATTTTCCAGAAATTGCAATTCCAGAATTCATAATCCCAAATCTTGATTTAAAAAATTACCAAATTCCTGACCTTCACATACCAGAATTTCAGCTTCCCCACCTGTCACACACAGTTGAAGTCCCTTCTTTTGGTAAGCTGCATGGCATTTTGAAAATCCAATCTCCCCTTTTCGTATTAGATGCAAATGCCAACATTCAGAATGCAACTACTTCAGGGAACAAGGCGGAGATCGCAGCTTCCATCACTGCCAAAGGAGAGTCCAAATTAGAAGTTCTCAATTTTGATTTTCAAGCCAATGGACAGCTTTCAGACTCTAATATTAATCCACTGGTTATGAAGCAATCCATGAGGTTCTCCAGCAAGTACATAAAAACAGAGCATGAGAGTGAAGTGCTGTTTTTTGGAAATGCTGTTGAGGGAAAATCAAATACAGTGGCGGGTTTACACACAGAAAAAAATATGCTGGAATTTAGTAATGGTGTGCTTGTCAGGATAAACAATCAGCTTACTTTGGACAGCAACACAAAGTACTTCCACAAATTGAACATCCCCAAATTGGACTTCTCCAGCCAGGCTGAGCTGCGTAATGAAATCAAAACCCTGTTGGAAGCTGGACACGTAGCATGGACTTCTTCTGGAATAGGGTCATGGAAATGGGCCCACCAGACATTCTCAGATGAAGGAGCACATGAATCACAAGTTAGCTTTACTGTGGAAGGACCCATCACATCCTTTGGATTGTCTAATAAGATCAGTAGCAAGCATCTAAGACTAAGCCAAAACTTGGTTTATGAATCTGGCTTCCTCGACTTTTCTAAATTTGAAATCCAGTCACAGGTTGAATCCCAGTATGTGGGCCGCAGTGTTCTAGCTGCTAAAGGCACAGCATTGCTTGGAGAAAGGAAGGCAGAGATAACTGGTAACCATGACGCTCATTTAAATGGAAAAGTTATTGGAACTTTGAAAAATTCTCTTTTCTTTACAGCACAGCCATTTGAGATTACTGCATCCACAAACAATGAAGGGAATTTGAAAGTTAGTTTTCCATTAAAATTGATAGGGAAGGTAGACTTCCTGAATAATTATGCACTGTTTTTGAGTCCTAGTGCCCAGCAAGCAAGCTGGCAAGCAAGTGCCAGGTTCAATCAGTATAAGTACCATCAAAACTTCTCTGCTGGAAACAATGAGAACAGCATTGAGGCCCACGTAGGAATAAATGGAGAAGCCAATCTGGATTTTCTGAACATTCCTCTAACAATTCCTGAAATGACTCTACCTTACACAGTGCTCACAACTCCTCAGGTGAAAGATTTCTCCTTATGGGAAAAAACAGGCTTGAAGGAATTCTTGAAGACAACAAAGCAATCGTTTGATTTAAGTGTAAATGCTCAGTATAAGAAAAACAAAGACAAGCATTCCATCCCAATCCCTTTTTATGTAAAAGATTTCCAGGCAGTGAGTACCCCAAACAATATTTTAATTCCAGCCATGGGCAATATTACCTATGACTTTTCCTTTAAGTCAAGTGTCATCACACTGAATGCCAATGCTGGACTTTATAACCAGTCAGATATTGTTGCTCATTTTGTTACTTCCTCTTCTTCCGTCACTGACACACTGGAGTACAAATTAGAGGGCACCTCAAGTTTGACAAGGAAAAGAGGCTTAAAGCTAGCCACAGCTTTGTCTCTGAGTAATAAATTCATGGAAGGCAATCATGACAGTACTATTAGTCTGACCAAGAAAAGCATGGAAGCATCAGTGACAACATCTGCAAAAGTCCAAATTCCCATTTTGAAAATGAATTTCAAACAAGAACTTAATGGAAATACCAAGTCAAAGCCTACTATCTCTTCATCCATTGGGTTAACATATGATTTCAATTCTCCCAAACTTTACTCTACTGCTACTGGGGCAGTTGACCACAAGCTCATTTTAGAAAGCCTTACCTCTTACTTTTCTGTTGAGTCATCTACCAAAGGAGATATCAAGGGTTCAGTCCTTTCACGGGAATATTCAGGAACTATTGCCAGTGAGGCCAGCACTTATTTGAATTCCAAGAGTACTAGGTCTTTAGTGAAGCTGCAAGGGGCTTCCAAAGTCGATGGTATCTGGAACCTTGAAGTAAAAGAAAATTTTGCTGGAGAAGCCACTATCCGACGCATCTATGCCATCTGGGAACACAATACGAAAAACCATTTACAGCTAGAGGGCTTCTTTTTAACATCTGGAGAGCATACAAGCAAAGCCACCCTGGAACTCTCCCCATGGAAAATGTCAGCCCTTGTTCAGGTCCGTGCAAGTCAGCCCAATTCCCTCCTTGATATCAATTACCTTGGCCAGGATGTGTCCCTGAATGCTAACTCTGAGCATCAGAAGGTCAGCTGGAAAAGTGAGGTCCAGGTTCATTCTGGGTTTTTCCAGAACAATGTACACCTTTCCAATGACCAAGAAGAAGCACGCCTTGACATTGCAAGTTCCTTAAAAGTGTCTCTGTGGTTCCTCAAAGACATTGCCCTACCAGTTTATGACAAGAGCTTATGGGACCTCCTAAAGCTAGATGTAACCACCAGCATTGATAGAAAACAGTATCTTCATGCTTCGACTTCTCTCGTGTACACGAAAAACCCCAATGGCTATCATTTCTCTGTCCCTGTGCAAGAATTGGCTGATAAATTCATTGTTCCCGGACTGAAATTAAATGGCCTAAGTTCAGGTCTTGTCATACCTACATTCCAAGTCCCATTTACTGATCTTCAGGTTCCATCCTACACACTTGATTTCAGTGAAATAAAAATCTACAAGAAGCTAAGCACTTTGCCATTTGCCCTCAGTATACCAACACTACCCAAAGTGAAATTCCCCAAAGTTGATGTGTTAACAAAATATTCTGAACCAGAAGATGCCTCAGTTCCCTTTTTTGAAATAACTATACCTGCATCTCAGTTAACTGTGTCCCAATTCACCCTTCCAAAAAGTATTTCAGTTGGCAGTGCTGTTGAGTATCTAAATGAGGTGGCCAGCAAGATTGCAGACTTTGAGTTGCCAGCTATTACCATGCCTGAACAGACTATTGAGATTCCTTCCATCAAGTTCTCTGTACCTGCTGGAATTTTCATACCCTCCTTTGGAGCACTGACTGCACATTTTGGAGTGGCCTCTCCCCTGTATAATGCTACTTGGAGCACTGGTTTGAAAAACAAAGTAGAATACGTTGAAACATTCCTGAATTCCACGTGCAGTTCAACCATTCAGTTCCTGGAATATGATCTAAATGGTAAGAAAATGTCCTGACTCCTCTTCTAGATGCTATATATTTGCAATGAGAGTTGTGAATAAATAAGAACATATTGTATATGACCGGCAGCACAATTACTCTCCATAGCAAAATTTTAAAAAGAGAGAAAGATACATACCCCACACGTAAAAACCACCCTGTAGAAAACCTACTGGCATTCAAGAGGAATAGATTCAAAGAAAGTATATTTTTTTCTATGATGATTTTTTAGGACCAATAATATCTCCTTCTATTTTTTTCTTTTTTTTTTCTTTTTTTTTTTTTGTTTATTTATTTTTGAGACAGAGAGAGACAGAGCATGAACGGGGGAGGGTCAGAGAGAGGGAGACACAGAATCCGAAACAGGCTCCAGGCTCTGAGCTGTCAGCACAGAGCCCAACACGGGGCTCGAACTCACGGACCGCAAGATCATGACCTGAGCCGAAGTCGGCGGCCCACCCAGGCGCCTCTCCTTCTATTTTTTTCTTAAATGTGGGCTGCATGTTTCAAATATGGAAAGCATATAGTTAAGATAGAATTCTCCTGGCTTTTACAATGAAAATACTTATGTCCTGCGGTTACTAATCTAATGAAATATAACATCTCTCCTCTACAGTTGTGGGAACACACAAAATTGAAGATGGCGTGTTATTCTATAGGCCAAAGGGAACATTCGCACACCATGACATCAGTGTGGAATATAAAGAAGATAACAAATATCAAGGACTTTGGTATGGAACTTTTGTGGAAATCTTATGCCTTTTCAAATCATTCTGATTTTTTCCATGTCCATACCCCTTTCATGATGGCACATCTGCTTTCCTCCTTTCAGGGACTGGAAAGAAGACATTCGCCTCGACATCACCAGCCCAACATTCACTGATGTCCATCTGCACTACCAACTAAATAAGAATAGCCTCTCCTCCTCAGTGTCCTCCCCAGCCATAGGCACTGTGGCCTTGGACTTGGAAGGCAATAACAATACCTTAAAATGGAACTTGTACTACCGCCCTCAGGTGAGTCCCATCTAATGGATTACTCACCCCAAGAGTGAGTAGAGAATTTGGGCAGATCAGAAAGCCTCTCCAGGCTTTCCCAAAGTAGATGAAACCAAGCAATGAGCAGGTTCAACTTTTTCTCTGAGAAACTATTCTCCAGAATGTATTACAATGGTTTTATTGATTATAATTAGATGCACACTCAATCCTATTTCCACAATTATTTTATTAGTTTTCGGCAAATTTATAAAGATGAGGTTATGGAGCACCTGGATGGCTCTATCAGTTAAGCATCCAACTTTGGCTTAAGTCACGATCTTGTGGTTAGTGAGTTTGAGCCTCGCATCAGGCTCTGTGCTGACAGCAGGCCTGAAGCCTACTTCAGATTCTGTGTCTCCCTCTCTCTCTGCCCCTGTCCTGCTCGCATTGTGTGTGTCTCTCAAAAATAAATAAACATTAAATTAAAAAAAAAAGAAAGATGAGGTTATGTCTCATCACCTAAATCATGAGCAAAGTCTGCCATGTGCTGAATACATTTTTCAAATAGTGGTTTCCAAAGTATTTGAGGCTTCAGAATTCTTCCCCACAATAGAAGTGTTAGTTCAGATATGCCAAATTTCTCTGATATACTCTACAAGCTCTGCTGGGCCAAATCAAAGATGCTATTAGTAAAGAAGAAGCAATCAGGTTCTACTGCTAAAGTTTGTCATAAGTTTGGAGAATGAATGGCTCCTGATACTGGTATTCTAGGGCTCTGCTAGATGAGCTCTGGGATTTTTCCTTTTTTCTACTTCTCCTGTCTCTCCACTTTTTCCTCCTCTTCCCCCTTCCCCTCCTCCTCCTCCCCCTTTTCCTCCTTTTCCTCCCCTCCCTCCTCCTCCTTTTATAATCTTTGGTTCTAAGAAAGCCTTAATGTTAAGTGTTACTATGTAAATGCCATGCATAATTTTATTCTTTTTGAGGCATATGATAAAGAGGAATTAACAGCAGTGAACTTGTTTAACCATAAGACAAACACATGAACTGACATGTTAAAGATAAACCCCCTTCAGAATATGAAAGATCCTCTGATCTTTACTTTTAACTGCTAATGAAGTTTCACTATAGTATATTATGTAATCAGGATAATTGAAAACATCTTCTTATCATCCCTTTTTTTCTGGTTTTAGTCCTCTCTGGATAAAAAACTCAACATATTCAAAACTGAGTGGAGGTACCAGGAATCTGATGATAAAAGTCAGATCAAAGTCAGCTGGGAAGAAGAGGCAGTGTCTGAACTACTAAGCTCTCTCAAAGACAATGTGCCCAAGGCCACCGGGGTCCTTTATGACTATGCCAACAAGTATCACCAGGAGTACACAGGACTCAATCTGAGAGATGCTTCTTTAAAATTGAGAAGAAGTCTGCAGAACAGTGCTGAGTGGGCCTATCAAAGCACCATGAGGCAGACTGATGAGGTGGATATGGGGCTCCAGAGGGTAGCCAGGGCCACCACTAGAACCTACCAGCAGTGGAAGGAAAAGGCCCAGGATCTGTACCGTGAACTGTTGGCTCAGGAGGGCCAAGCTGATTTCCAGGGACTCCAGAATAAGGTGTTTGAGAGATTAATGGGAGTTACTCAGGAATACAAAGACATAGTCAGTCATCAGGTTGACTCATTGATTGACTTCCTAAAGTTCACCAGATTCCAGCTCCCAGGAAAAGCCGGGACATATTCTAGAGATGAACTCTTCACTATGGTCATGAGGGAAGTAGGGCAGGTGCTGTCACAGGTATATTCAAAAATCCATAGTGGGTTAGAAATACTGTTTTCCTATTTCCAAGACCTGATGGAGAAATCTGAGCTAATCAAGGATGTAGAGATTAAATTTCCTTTTAATTCAGAGAGCTATAAACTAAGAGATGTTGTCTTGGAGTTTGGGAACCTGTTGAAATCTTTATCACAAAAGATCCAGGATGCACTTAATAACCTTCAGTCTATCAAGACTACAGAGATGCTAAGTCATCTTCAGAGATATTTAGAAAGAGCTTTCCAAGAGATAGAAGAAGAAATTCAACACTTAAAGGGAAAGAAATTTACTTATCTCATTAATGATATTCAACACGTGATCAATAGAATCTTCAAAAAATATATTCCAACTGCTTTTACATTCCTGAAAATTAACTTTGACAAGTTTAATGAACTTGTCCAAAACCAACTCCAGGAAGCTTCTCAACAGTTACAACAGCTCCATCAGCTCATAAAGGATCTTCACAAAGAATACGTTGATCCAACTGTGGTCAGCTGGACATCAAGGTATTATGAACTTGAAGAAAAGATCATCAGCTTGATCAAGAACCTAGTGGATGTCCTTATGGACTTCCATTCCAAATACACTATCAGTACTGCTGGTTTGATTTCCGAACTCTCAAATCAAGTTGAGCAGTTTGTGCAGAAAGATATCCAGGAATACCTTAGCATCCTTACTGATGCAGATGGAAAAGGGAAAGAGAAGATTGCAGAGCTTTCTACCAGTGCTCAGGAAATAATTAAAAGCCAGGCCACTGCAATGAAGGAAATCATTTCTGATTACCACCAGCAGTTCAGATATAAACTACAGGATTTTTCAGACCAACTCTCTGATTACTATGAAAAATTCATTACTGAGTCCAAAAGATTGATTGACCTGTCCACTCAAACATACCACATGTTTCTGAGATATATCACTGAATTACTGAAAGAGCTACAATCGGCCACAGTCAATAACATGATCCCCTCCACAAAGGTTTCTCCAGGAGAATTTACTATCACCTTTTAATTTCTTATGCAATTCTCATTTATTCTTCCGTTCCTATTAAACTTTCATATAGTAGGGGAAAAACTCAAACTGTATGTATTAATATAACTATACAGTGAGCCAGCCTCGTGGCAAGCAGCTGACTATAAGCAGAAGCACACATGAACTGGGTCTGCACTGAAGCTGGCATCAGATCGCTAAAGGTCTCTGAACTCTGGGAAATAACATTTTTTTGCAAGTTAAAGAAAATCAGTATCTGAGTTGTTTTACTAAACTTGGGGGAGGGAAAACAAATAAATGAATTCTTTATTGTGTATCATAGCACTCAATTTGGCTCAATCATATTGAAAGATAGCAAATGTCTGGCATTTCAAAATCTGTCAAAGAATACATACTGAGTTTAGAGTAATAGAATAAAAGGGGAAGGGAGAATTTGAGGAGAGAAATATTTTGCCACCTAAAAAAATAAAAAGGTAACCAATATCAGGAATTGTATTTGCCAACTGAAAAGGAAAAACTATTTGCAAAAGCTTTCACATAATTTGATCCCAAGAAGCATCTCATTTGTCTTCATGTGCTGCACAGTCTTCTTCACCCACAGTCTGCTCTTTCCAGGCAAGGCTCTCTGCTAGGCTGAGATCAACCAACAGGCTTTTTATTTCACTTAGCCTGCCAGAAATTGAGAAAGGATGACTAGGAAGTCCTGGCCCCCAGGGCTTCATGATAATAGGGACCTCAGACGTCTCCCTGCAGCTTAGCCAGGATCCATTCAAGGCACAGAAAGTAAGTGTGGAAAAGGGGGCAGGGGGATATGTACTCCTAACATTTCTGGGATCAAGCATACATTTATGTTCTTGAATTTCCTCATTTCTCCACATTTAATATCTAACAATCCAAAGTATAATCAAAACCCAAGGATTTCTCCTGCCACATCCACTTATCTCAAGCTCTGTTTTTAAACACTGGCAACCCCCAGGCAGAGCATCCAAACTGAGATCTATTAAGGGAAAGCTACAAAGAACCTATGCAGGACAACCATCACTAATATCTTCAGGAAGGTTAGCTATACCTTTCCTTTCAACAGTGTTGAATAACAAAAGAAGGGTGTGACCTTTGGGGAGTAGGAAATTGGAGATTACTAGCCCCTCCAAATCCTATATGAGGTTTGTTTGGAAAAGATCCTTTACATCCAAAAACGCCTTCAACCTCCACCATATTTCATAAAGCTTTCACATTCCCTTCGTGAAGCTCACTGTTAAAATACACAAGCATTACCTGTAAAAGAAAAACACATTAGCGTATTTCTGTCTTAACAGGATTCTTTGGAACTGAGGAGCCAGAAAGAGTCCTAAGGAGGTAGAATATATGGTAGTGATGAATCTTGTACTCAGGGAAAGTCTGTTGGATAATCAATCAATGGATGGCATTGATTCAATGGATGTCCACCTGATGTGTGGACAGGTAGATAGATGGATGGATGGATGAATGGACAGATAGTTGAGAGGATTGATGAGTGGGTAAATTAAGGCTCAGTTCCAAATGTGATAGCAGGAGGAAAATTAGGCCCAGGTCCCAGGGCATCACATGAGTGGTCCTAGGCATAGTCCTAGGAGAGTTTCCCTGATGAGCAAAAATGTACTGAGTAGCAAGAATGTACTAAGAGTTCAAACTGAAAGGTGGTTTTGACTTATGGCTTAAATTGGAGGGGAAGAAGGAATCCAAGGTATCTGGTATTCATGTAACAATATCTGTATCTAGGGCATGAGAGAAAGAAAAAACACAAATTCAAAATGACCATGTAATCGCACAATGCGACCTATTCAGTTCCCTGACTGGTATCCCTTTATGAGGTACTCCTGGGTGGCTTAGAATATCTTCTTTATGCCATCCATAAAGGTGGAATAAGAGATACTTGGGAGGGCTTGGACTTTGCTTGGTTTCTTCTTTGGTCTTCTACTACAAATCAGGATACACCTCTGGGTTCAATTACTGGCTACATTCCTTATTTGCTTATAGCTTTGTACAACTTATTTCCCCTCTGTGAGCCTATTTTCTTAACTACAAAGTAAGGCTAGTATTTATCCTACCTGTCTTTGAAAGGCTATTCATAAAAGTCAGTTGAAATAATAGATATGAAAGAGCTTTGCAACCTTTAATGCTGTACAGATAAGAAGTGCCATGATTATTAGGTGATAATGTAAATGCGTTTATGGCAAGGAGATAGAATAGAGGGAAGGAGACCTATCCGGTTCAATAAACATTCATTAAATGCTTCTATACGCTAAGCACAAAGGATCTAGAGAGGAGATAAAGGTCATTAAGATGCAGTTCCTAGATATCTGTCCATTTGTCAATCATAGGTGGAATGTGTTCTCTCCTGATGGGTATAAACAAAGCAACTACGAGGGTCTATAATAGGAAAGAATGAGAATCAAGAAGTTTTCATGGAGAATGTTGGAATGAATCTTGAAGATACATTGACAAGTGATAAGGGAGAGAGGCTATTCTACATGAATAAAAACATGAGGAAAAAAAGAATAGGTGGGTGTGTTTGAGAGACACTGGATCATCTAGTGGCCAGAGCACAGGAAAAGTAAGGGGAGGCGGGATTGGAAAGGCAAGATTGGCAGTATTGCAGAGAGCTCAAAAGCCAGAGTTAAAGGTGGTAACTTCTTTGCTGGACAAGGGCATCCAATGAGGGTTTTGGAGCAGGAAGGGTGATAGGAGTTGTGATTTAAGAAAACTGATGGGATAATTCACGCAAGATAAATTGTAATGGGATGAACACGGATATGAAGCTGTGCCAGGGTCCAAATGAAAGATGCTGAGTGCCTTAGTTACCCAAGTCATAGTTTCTAGGAATGGTGAGAAAGGATAGAATATGAGAAGCATCATGAAGTCCTAATTGATAGAACCAAGGGGCTCATTGTTTAGAACAGAAGGGATGGGTTCAAAAGCTATAAGAAAGGGAGCTGCCTTGGCAAATCTCTGGAACCAAGAGGGTACCAAGGGGTACAGGGGACACCAGAAGAAGAAGGAAGAAGAAAGAGTAAAGCACACTTGAGAGTTGTGAGATTTTGAAACTGCATGATCTGTAGGAGCCATGGGGCATCAATAGAAACAGGAGGAATGTGTTGGGAGCAGATTATTCGTGTAAGGCATGGACTCATAGACTATCACAGCTGGAAAGCAACTGTGGTAACTTTCAAGTTGCAGTGGTGTACCTAAGCAGAAATAACTAGCAGGATATTAAGCTGCAGATGTGGGCAAGAGAGACAATATTCAAAGGAATAGCAACAAAGGAGAATTTTAACTGAATATTGTATTAATTTTATGACCTTATAGGTATCTTTAGAAACTTAACAAGAAAACAGAGAATTTGTTTTTCTCATGCAATTAATTAGGTATTATCTTGAGACTGAACCAACATATACATCTAACTTTTTTTTTTTTTTTCAGAAAGAGGATAATCTCTTTAATTACTTAAAGAAAAAAAATCCCAGGCTTGGGGTCCCCATTCCCACCCTATGTCTAGACGATAGTCCTGTCTTGAAGCTAAAGGAAGCCTGCTCCCCACCCCCTCTACCCGAGGAGGCCCCATGAGCGGGCAGTCTCTGATTCTCAATGATACATTGACTTTACTGCATTATTCAGGTGTTATTTTAATTACCAAAGGCTTTAAACTGCCTCTCTGTCTTTTTGGGAGTCTTCCCACTCCTGTAATTGGTGCTGTGGAAATTGGTGTCAATATTTACAATCTGACTCAGTAGTTTTCAAAGCTGCCATGATCCTTCTAGTTAAGAAGAAACAACAGCCAGGCAAGATGTCTCTTCAACCTGCATCTTTGACCTTGACAGAGCCTGCCTTGCAGGGAAGAAGAAACTGGGAATCCAGCAGCTGCTGCAGGATCCTCCCCCAACCTCCAGTCCCTCTGCCTGGGGGCAGCGCCCTGTCCAAGGCCTACCACCCAAGAATCCATCTTTCGTGTAAACCTCCCCAAGAAGGAGATGCAGTTCTACCCTTTAAAACCAAGAGACCAGTGGTCCTGCCAATTCTATTTTCTTTTTTTTTTTTTTTCATGAAATTATTGTCAAATTGGTTTCCATACAACACCCAGTGCTCATCCCAAAAGGTGCCCTCCTCAATACCCATCACCCACCCTCCCCTCCCTCCCACCCCCCATCAACCCTCAGTTTGTTCTCAGTTTTTAACAGTCTCTTATGCTTTGGCTCTCTCCCACTCTAACCTCTTTTTTTTTTTTTTCCTTCCCCTCCCCCATGGGTTTCTGTTACGTTTCTCAGGATCCACATAAGGGTGAAACCATATGGTATCTGTCTTTCTCTGTATGGCTTATTTCACTTAGCATCACACTCTCCAGTTCCATCCACGTTGCTACAAAAGGCCACATTTCATTCTTTCTCATTGCCATGTAGTATTCCATTGTGTATATAAACCACAATTTCTTTATCCATTCATCAGTTGATGGACATTTAGGCTCTTTCCATAATTTGGCTATTGTTGAGAGTGCTGCTATAAACATTGGGGTACAAGTGCCCCTATGCATCAGTACTCCTGTATCCCTTGGGTAAATTCCTAGCAGTGCTATTGCTGGGTCATAGGGTAGGTCTATTTTTAATTTTCTGAGGAACCTCCACACTGCTTTCCAGAGCGGCTGCACCAATTTGCATTCCCACCAACAGTGCAAGAGGGTTCCCGTTTCTCCACATCCTCTCCAGCATCTATCGTCTCCTGATTTGTTCATTTTGGCCACTCTGACTGGAGTGAGGTGATATCTGAGTGTGGTTTTGATTTGTATTTCCCTGATGAGGAGCGACGTTGAACATCTTTTCATGTGCCTGTTAGCCATCCGGATGTCTTCTTTAGAGAAGTGTCTATTCATGTTTTCTGCCCATTTCTTCACTGGGTTATTTGTTTTTCGGGTGTGGAGTTTGGTGAGCTCTTTATAGATTTTGGATACTAGCCCTTTGTCCGATATGTCATTTTGCAAATATCTTTTCCCATTCCGTTGGTTGCCTTTTAGTTTTGTTGGTTGTTTCCTTTGCTGTGCAGAAGCTTTTTATCTTCATAAGGTCCCAGTAATTCACTTTTGCTTTTAATTCCCTTGCCTTTGGGGATGTGTCGAGTAAGAGATTGCTACGGCTGAGGTCAGAGAGGTCTTTTCCTGCTTTCTCCTCTAGGGTTTTGATGGTTTCCTGTCTCACATTCAGGTCCTTTATCCATTTTGAGTTTATTTTTGTGAATGGTGTGAGAAAGTGGTCTAGTTTCAACCTTCTGCATGTTGCTGTCCAGTTCTCCCAGCACCATTTGTTAAAGAGACTGTCTTTTTTCCATTGGATGTTCTTTCCTGCTTTGTCAAAGATGAGTTGGCCATACGTTTGTGGGTCTAGTTCTGGGGTTTCTATTCTATTCCATTGGTCTATGTGTCTGTTTTTGTGCCAATACCATGCTGTCTTGATGATGACAGCTTTGTAGTAGAGGCTAAAGTCTGGGATTGTGATGCCTCCTGCTTTGGTCTTCTTCTTCAAAATTACTTTGGCTATTCGGGGCCTTTTGTGGTTCCATATGAATTTTAGGATTGCTTGTTCTAGTTTCGAGAAGAATGCTGGTGCAATTTTGATTGGGATTGCATTGAATGTATAGATAGCTTTGGGTAGTATTGACATTTTGACAATATTTATTCTTCCAATCCATGAACAGGGAATGTCTTTCCATTTCTTTAAATCTTCTTCAATTACCTTCATAAGCTTTCTATAGTTTTCAGCATACAGATCTTTTACATCTTTGGTTAGATTTACTCCTAGGTATTTTATGCTTCTTGGTGCAATTGTGAATGGGATCAGTTTCTCAATTTGTCTTTCTGTTGCTTCATTGTTAGTGTATAAGAATGCAACTGGGGGCGCCTGGGTGGCTCAGTCGGTTGGGCGGCCGACTTCAGCTCAGGTCATGATCTCGCAGTACGTGAGTTCGAGTCCCGCGTCGGGCTCTGTGCTGACAGCTCAGAGCCTGGAGCCTGTTTCAGATTCTGTGTCTCCCTCTCTCTGACCCTCCCCCATTCATGCTCTGTCTCTGTCTCAAAAATAAAATAAAAACGTTAAAAAAAATTAAAAAAAAAAAGAGTGCAACTGATTTCTGTACATTGATTTTGTATCCTGCAACTTTGCTGAATTCATGTATCAGTTCTAGCAGACTTTTGGTGGAGTCTATCAGATTTTCCATGTATAATATCATGTCATCTGCAAAAAGCGAAAGCTTGACTTCATCTTTGCCAATTTTGATGCCTTTGATTTCCTTTTGTTGTCTGATTGCTGATGCTAGAACTTCCAGCACTATGTTAAACAACAGCGGTGAGAGTGGGCATTCCTGTCGTGTTCCTGATCTCAGGGAAAAAGCTCTCAGTTTTTCCCCGTTGAGGATGATGTTAGCTGTGGGCTTTTCATAAATGGCTTTTATGATCTTTAAGTATGTTCCTTCTATCCCGACTTTCTCCAGGGTTTTTATTAAGAAAGGGTGCTGGATTTTGTCAAAGGCCTTTTCTGCATCGATTGACAGGATCATATGGTTCTTCTCTTTTTTTTTGTTAATGTGATGTATCACGTTGATTGATTTGCGAATGTTGAACCAGCCCTGAATCCCAGGAATGAATCCCACTTGATCATGGTGAATAATTCTTTTTATATGCCGTTGAATTCGATTTGCTAGTATCTTATTGAGAATTTTTGCATCCATATTCATCAGGGATATTGGTCTGTAGTTCTCTTTTTTTACTGGGTCTCTGTCTGGTTTAGGAATCAAAGTAATACTGGCTTCATAGAATGAGTCTGGAAGTTTTCCTTCCCTTTCTATTTCTTGGAATAGCTTGAGAAGGTTAGGTATTATCTCTGCTTTAAACGTCTGGTAGAACTCCCCTGGGAAGCCATCTGGTCCTGGACTCTTATTTGTTGGGAGATTTTTGATAACTGATTCAATTTCTTCGCTGGTTATGGGTCTGTTCAAGCTTTCTATTTCCTCCTGATTGAGTTTTGGAAGAGTGTGGGTGTTTAGGAATTTGTCCATTTCTTCCAGGTTGTCCAATTTGTTGGCATATAATTTTTCATAGTATTCCCTGATAATTGTTTGTATCTCTGAGGGAATGGTTGTAATAATTCCATTTTCATTCATGATTTTATCTATTTGGGTCATCTCCCTTTTCTTTTTGAGAAGCCTGGCTAGAGGTTTGTCAATTTTGTTTATTTTTTCAAAAAACCAACTCTTTGATTTGGTTTCGTTGATCTGCTCTACAGATTTTTTAGATTCTATATTGTTTATTTCTGCTCTGATCTTTATTATTTCTCTTCTTCTGCTGGGTTTAGGCTGACTTTGCTGTTCTGCTTCTATTTCCTTTAGGTGTGCTGTTAGATTTTGTATTTGGGATTTTTCTTGTTTCTTGAGATAGGCCTGGATGGCAATGTATTTTCCTCTCAGGACTGCCTTCGCTGCGTCCCAAAGTGTTTGGATTGTTGTATTTTCATTTTCGTTTATTTCCATATATTTTTTAATTTCTTCTCTAATTGCCTGGTTGACCCACTCATTCGTTAGTAGGGTGTTCTTTAACCTCCATGCTTTTGGAGGTTTTCCAGACTTTTTCCTGTGGTTGATTTCAAGCTTCATAGCATTGTGGTCTGAAAGTATGTATGGTATAATTTCAATTCTTGTATACTTATGAAGGGCTGTTTTGTGACCCAGTATGTGATCTATCTTGGAGAATGTTCCATGTGCACTCGAGAAGAAAGTATATTCTGTTGCTTTGGGATGCAGAGTTCTAAATATATCTGTCAAGTCCGTCTGATCCAATGTATCATTCAGGGCCCTTGTTTCTTTATTGACCGTGTGTCTAGATGATCTATCCATTTCTGTAAGTGGGGTGTTAAAGTCCCCTGCAATTACCACATTCTTATCAATAAGGTTGCTTATGTTTATGAGTAATTGTTTTATATATTTGGGGGCTCCGGTATTCGGCGCGTAGATATTTATAATTGTTAGCTCTTCCTGATGGATAGACCCTGTAATTATTATATAATGCCCTTCTTCATCTCTTGTTACAGCCTTTAATTTAAAGTCTAGTTTGTCTGATATAAGTATGGCTACTCCAGTTTTCTTTTGGCTTCCAGTAGCATGATAAATAATTCTCCATCCCCTCACTCTCAATCTAAAGGTGTCCTCAGATCTAAAATGAGTCTCTTGTAGACAGCAAATAGATGGGTCTTGTTTTTTTATCCATTCTGATACCCTATGTCTTTTGGTTGGCGCATTTAATCCATTTACATTCAGTGTTATTATAGAAAGATATGGGTTTAGAGTCATTGTGATGTCTGTATGTTTTATGCTTGTAGTGATGTCTCTGGTAGTTTGTCTCACAGGATCCCCCTTAGGATCTCTTGTAGGGCTGGTTTCGTGGTGACAAATTCCTTCAGTTTTTGTTGTTTGGGAAAAACTTTCTCTCTCCTTCTATTCTAAATGACAGACTTGCTGGATAAAGGATTCTCGGCTGCATATTTTTTCTGTTTAGCACACTGAAGATATCGTGCCAAGCCTTTCTGGCCTGCCAAGTTTCAAAAGAGAGATCAGTCACGAGTCTTATAGGTCTCCCTTTATATGTGAGGGCACGTTTATCCCTTGCTGCTTTCAGAATTTTCTCTTTATCCTTGTATTTTGCCAGTTTCACTATGATATGTCGTGCAGAAGAGCGATTCAAGTTATGTCTGAAGGGAGTTCTCTGTGCCTCTTGGATTTCAATGCCTTTTTCCTTCCCCAGTTCAGGGAAGTTCTCAGCTATAATTTCTTCAAGTACCCCTTCAGCCCCTTTCCCTCTCTCTTCCTCCTCTGGGATACCAATTATGCGTATATTATTTCTTTTTAGTGTATCACTTAGTTCTCTAATTTTCCCCTCATACTCCTGGATTTTTTTATCTCTCTTTCTCTCAGCTTCCTCTTTTTCCATAACTTTATCTTCTAGTTCACCTATTCTCTCCTCTGCCTCTTCAATCCGAGCCGTCGTCGTTTCCATTTTGTTTTGCATTTCGTTTAAAGCACTTTTCAGCTCCTCGTGACTGTTCCTTAGTCCCTTGATCTCTGTAGCAAGAGATTCTCTGCTGTCCTCTATACTGTTTTCAAGCCCAGCGATTAATTTTATGACTATTATTCTAAATTCACTTTCTGTTATATTATTTAAATCCTTTTTGATCAGCTCATTGGCTGTTGTTATTTCCTGGAGATTCTTCTGAGGGGAATTCTTCCGTTTGGTCATTTTGGATAGTCCCTGGAGTGGTGAGGACCTGCAGGGCACTTCCCCTGTGCTGTGGTGTATAACTGGAGTTGGTGGGCGGGGCCGCAGTCCGACCTGATGTCTGCCCCAGCCCACCGCTGAGGCCACAGGCAGACTGGTGTGTGCCTTCTCTTCCCCTCTCCTAGGGGCGGGATTCACTGTGGAGTGGCGTGGCCCGTCTGGGCTACTTGCACACTGCCAGGCTTGTGGTGCTGGGGATCTGGCGTATTAGCTGGGGTGGGTAGGTAAGGTGCACGGGGGCAGGAGGGGCAGGCTTAGCTCGCTTCTCCTTACGTGATCCACTTCAGGAGGGGCCCTGTGGCAGCGGGAGGGAGTCAGATCCGCTGCCAGAGGGTTTGGCTCCGCAGAAGCACAGAGTTGGGTGTTTGTGCCGAGCGAGCAAGTTCCCTGGCAGGAACTCGTTCCCTTTGGGATTTTGGCTGGGGGATGGGCGGGGGAGATGGCGCTGGCGAGCGCCTTTGTTCCCCGCCAAGCTGAGCTCTGCCTTCCGGGGGCTCAGCAACTCTCCCTCCCTTTGTCCTCCAGCCTTCCCGCTTTCCGAGCAGAGCTGTTAACTTATGACCTCCCAGACGCTAAGTCGCGCTTGCTGTCGGAACACAGTCCGTCCGGCCCCTCCGCTTTTGCCAGCCAGACTCAGGGGCTCCGCTTGGCCGGGGAGCCGCCCCTCCACCCCGGCTCCCTCCCGCCAGTCCGTGGAGCGCGCACCGCCTCGCCGCCCTTCCTACCCTCTTCTGTGGGCCTCTCATCTGCGCTTGGCTCCCGAGACTCCGTTCTGCTAATCCTCTGGCGGTTTTTTGGGTTATTTAGGCAGGTGTAGGTGGAATCTAAGTGATCAGCAGGACGCACGGTGAGCCCAGCGTCCTCCTACGCCGCCATCTTCCCTCCGGCCTAACTTTTTTCTTAAGAAGTAATTTAAATTTATTGTGAGAAGAAAAAAAAGAATGGAATATTTTTTATGAAATACAGTCTTTTGTCAAATTGGTTTCCATAAAACACCCAGTGCTCATCCCAACAGGTGCTCTCCTCAATGTCCATCACCCACTTTCCCCTCTGCCCCACCCCATCAACCCTCAGTTTGTTCTCAATATTTAGGAGTCTCTTATAGTTTGCCCCTCTCCCTCTCTGTAACTTTTTCCCCCATCCCCTCCCCCATGGTCTTCTGTTAAGTTTCTCAGGATCCACATACGAGTGAAAACATATGGTATCTGCCTTTCTCTGTCTGACTTATTTCACTTAGCATAATACCCTCCAGTTCCATCCACGTTACTGCCAATGGCCAGATTTCATTCTTCTCATTGCCAAGTAGTATTCCATTGTCTATAATAAACTACATCTTCTTTATCCATTCATCAGTTGGTGGGCATTTAGGCACATGAACCCCAATGTTTATAGCAACGCTTTCAACAATAGCCAAATTATGGAAGAATGAAATATTTTACTGCAATTTTTTAATTGTGGTGAAATATATGTAACATGAAAGTTGCCATTTTAACCATTTTTAAGTGTACACTCAGTAGCATTAATTACATTCACAATGTTGCACAGCTATCACTATTTCCAAAACTTTTTCATCATCCCAAATAGAAACCCTGTACTTATGGAGTAATAATCTTTGAAAAACATACTATGAAGATGCCTGGGTGGCTCAGTTGGTAAAGCATCCAACTCTTGATTTGAGCTCAGGTCATGATCTCACACTCCTCAAATTGATCCTTGGGTCAGGCTCCACACTAGGTGTGGAGTGTGCTTAAGATTTTCTCTCTCTCCCTCTGCCTCTGCCCCTCCCCCCTTAGAGCACACATGAGAGCATTCTTTCTCCTTCTCTCAAAAAACAAACAAAAATGCTATCAGATGATGTGGAAAATCCTACTATAAACATAGATATTCTTTCTGTAAAACCAACCTTTCAAACCAAAGGAGAAATGAAATAATGGAGCCCAGCCTGGGGCCCTGGAACTTTGGAAGCATGATCAAGCTGTGTGCTTTAGTTTGACTCCCAGTATCTGCTTGGAGTAGTCATGCTGTCCCCACAATATTGTAATTAATGGGTTAACTGGGAGTGGGCCCCACCAGATGCATTTAAAGCTAACTCCATTTTTTTTTTTGCTTTTCACTTGAAGGCTGGTTAGTTGAAGAGCCCAATGGCCCTTTATCAGTGAGCTGAGCAAAGCCCCCTTGACTTCTTATTCTAGGTCCCCTTCCTGGCCCTAATTGATGACTTAGTCCCCATTAAGTCAGAGAAGGGACCAAGCTGGCCCTCAAATAGAGCCTGCAATATGGGAACCAGAGTGGACAAACAGATGTTCCCTCTAAAAATGTCTAATAACCAGAGATAAACGTGCAGAAACAGACCCTGCCTCTTAGCTCATCTCTCTGTCTTGCTGTTTCACATTAAGAGGTCAGCTACAACTCCCTTCATAGCACTCCATTTGTTGGTGGGTTGGTTCGGGGGTCACCAACAAAAAAACATTCCAATTCCTCATAAAAGTTGGTAGGGTAGATACACATGTTTCTGTGAGGAGAGGGCTCTGCCCTTCTCCTCCTATACAAACTGGCTCATACCTTCTTTAGGTCTGAGCAGTGCTTCAGATCAGTGATACCAGGGACACTAACGCACTAAGATCTGACCTTTGCGTCAATTTTACACCCTCAACTAGCACCACTGAGGCCCAGTTTCAGGTGAGAGGAACAACTCAGGCCTTGGAGGTGGCCTGGTCCATGACCTGTAGATTCATGTCCTCACCCTTGTTTTTAAGCTATGGCTAGGGCTGTGGCTATGCAGCATGCACTAAGCTGCACTAAGAAGAGGTATTTAGAGTTTAGACTCTAAACTAGAGAGTAGCCTAAAGGAAGGGTAATCAGCAAACCACCCAACTTCACCAACTCCCCCTGGCTCCCCAAGTGAACTCCACTGCTTCTCTGCTTTTCCATCAAGTGGGATCCACTCAGGCTGACATGTATGTCCCTCTAGAGCAGTGGGGAGGCCAGAACAGCTCCAGGAGCCATTTATAGTGGGGCTGTGCTGGTTGGCTGGGCCCTGTGGTCATTAGAACATTTCTGGAATTACATGATGTACTAGATGATCATAGAAACAACAGCAAGAATAGGGTAAAGTGTTGCCTATAGCTCTACTCAGCTGAATCAGGGAATCCTGGGGCAGCCTGTATTTCCCTCTTTTCACACAAAGCCTAAGCACTGGAGCCAAATTCAGGCTTTACCATTCATGAGTTCTGCAACCTCAAGAAAGTTACTTGGTTTTTCTAGTTTCATCTTTAAAATGGAAGAACAGGTTGAGCTATTCAGAGCAGTAGTAGAAAGTGGTTTCCTCTCATTCAGAGGGATGTAATGGAGATTAAATGAGATAATGTATATCAAGTGCCTGGCAGAGAGTGGATAAATTAATAGTGTCCTATTGGCAGAAGTAAAAATGAATGATGTGTAGTTATAATTATACACAACTATTTAAAAGGATTTTGCAGATATAATATGGAATGAAAGGTAAGTCTCAGGAGATTAAACACAGCACAATACCCCTTTAATAAAGTTAAAATCAACTAAAACCACATAATTTGTTTTCTAGGATTATAGTTTTAAAGAAAGTGAATAATAGGGGCACCTGAGTGACTCAGTTAAGCGTTTGACTCTTGATTTCAGCTGAGCTGAATCATGATCTCACAGTTTGTGGGATCGAGCCCCGCACTTGGGCTCTGTGATGACAGCATGAAGCCTGCTTGGGATCCTCTCTCTCCCTCTCTCACTGACCCTATCCTTCTCATTCATGCACTCTCTTTCTCTCTCTCAAAATAAATAAACATTAAAAACAGAAGAAAGTGAATGATAAACTCAAATTCAGGATAGGTTATACCTGGTGGAGAGGGGCAGGGGAAAGGAAACATATATTAGAGTCCTCCAGGAAAAATGGAACCAACAGGATATGAGAAATTTACTATGGGAACATAGTAAATGGAGAACAAGCAGTCCCAGGATCTGTCATCTGCAAGCTGGAAAACCAGGGAAGCTGGTGATGGCCAAGTGTGAAGGCCTGAGGATCCTGGGACTGGATTCTCATCTCCTTGTATTGCTGTTTCTTTTATGCATACTGGGAAAATCCTTCAGGGCCCAGTAAACAATGTCTCTAAACAATGTCTCTTAGCCTTCAAAGGCTGTTCCAATCATCTCTAAAGCACACCCGGGCCATGTACTTGCATTGGTTTCTTATTTCTTGCTGCCCCATGTTGTTGCCCCAGACCAAACCCTGAAATCAACCAGACCATTTGCAATGGGCTTCCGCTAAGGCCTTGTCAGTTTTTGTTTAAGTTTTACCTTACTGGCTGGGGAGATGATGGGCCCAGCCCTTCTTGGGGGTCCACCGAGTGTGCTGAAGCAATCATTCCCTTCTATGAAGTCCTGTGAAATTACTCACTCAGCACTGGCATGCACTGTTTGTAGAGTGACTAACCATCTCGCTGAAGTGACACTGAAGGCTTTTCTGTGAGAAATAAGGGAGATGATTCATTTTCAGAAATATCAAATAAAAGCTGTTCTAATTAGCAATAGGTTTACAACCTATTGGAAATAGGTACGAACCCTCCCCATTCCCCACAATGGAGTCCCAAACCCTTAGACATTTCTCTTCCCGGTTCTTCCCCTCTCCGTTCCGAGGCTGATTTTCTTGGGCTTTGCAATGAGCATGCGCCAAAGAACAAAGGGAGGAGGGAGTGAAAGTCTCTGTGTTGCCTCAGGGAATGTACTTCTGTTCCAGTCAGACCACTTTTTTTGCCTTACATGGGCATAGGGGACCTCTGGGTAAGGCTGTAACCTCTGTAGTACTCAGCCAATGAGGAACCAGGGGCGGGACTTGCATGCTTGGAGACAGGCTGCCTGATGAAACTGCCCCAGGTGTGCCTGTCTGACACCCACTCTTGCAAGAATGTTGATTAAAGCCTCCTTTCAGTGTGTTATGAGTCTCTGGGTCCCTCCTTTGATAGGGTCGATTGGGCTTATTTCTAACATTTTCCTCTCACAAAAGCGTTTGGATGGTGGGAGGAAGGAGTTAGAATCCATGAGTCCTTCAAAGAGAGACTATCCACGTCCTCCAAGGAGGCTGAGCTGCCAGTGGCTGCTCAGGGTGGTGGTGAGGCAAAACTGCCCTGTTGTTTCCTCTACAACTGCTCCCAGCCCTGGAACTGCCCCTGTCCCCCCAAGAACTGGCCTCCTGCCTCCTGACCACCCCTCCATGTCCTGGGAAGCCCCAGTGGAAATCTAGTCTCCCAGTTCTCCATCCAGCCTGTGGGGCAGTTGGCGGTTTCTGGGGAGACCTCTACTCAGAAGTTCCTCCATGGTTGTCAGGAGGCCTGGCTCCTGCTCCATCTCTGTTGCTGACCTAACTGCCTCTGTGAACTGGAGGCACTGCCCTTAGGGTCCTCCCCATACTGACAAACTGTGGCCTGAATATGACCGCAGTGTGTCCTATTTTAAGCAAATCCTATATACACAGAATGCAAGCCTAAAACTTACTCTGCAACCAAGTGTTGGCAGCCTGGATGTGCCCAACTTACCCAGCCTTCAAGATCTTCCTCTTTGACATCTGAATAAACCAGTTGGGCCCCATTTCACATGCTTTCCTAAGGTTTCTTAACACATGGCTGTCCTGTGAGCCATGTGCTTCTGTCTAGGTCTCTCACTCTCTCTGTCCACCCCTTTAACTTTCCCCAAGTCCTCAAACCCTGTCTATCCTACCTAGCAGAGGAAGACTCTTGTCACTGTGGAAAGAGAAATAATTCAACTCTTCTGTGGTTATATCTAGGAAGGGGGTGGGGTGTCATGTTTTATAACCAACAGGCCCATTGACCTATTTTCACTTAAGAAAAAAACAAGCAGTTTTCTTACTAGGAAACATTTTTCCTTCCTTTTAGGCCAGCAGGTTCCAAGTGCATGCAGCCAGCTTTAAAATAATTTTTTTTCACTCTTCACAAATAAAACAAGGCAATGACTCATCCTACCATGTTTTTTAAAGAATCTTCTTATCAAAAACTCTGCACACAATTTTCCTGGGACAAAGTGGATTGGTAAAGGCAGGCCCCCGTGTACTTGCTTCCTCCTAAGAGGTCACGATGAGAACCCTGCTCAGGGGAAATTAGTAAAGTCTTTGGTTTTGCTGTAAGAGTTGGGTCCTGGGGATTCAAGTTCCTGGTAGAACATTCTCTGCCTATTCCTTTTCTGTGCCTAAAGGAAGAAAACAGATGGGAGATGGTAGAGGATAGAATTTGCAGGCAATTTTCTGCTGCAAAAAAAAAAAAAAGTCACCTAGGTTGTAAGCTGATTTCTGAGCCAGTTACAGCCTTGCCTCAGTTTACATACACATTTACTAGGTTAAATAAGATTTGGGTATTCACTTTGATAAATCAAAGTGTATTTGAAATTTACAATATATGAGAACCTGGTGGGTAATGCTCTTGGAAAGCAGTTTCCTCTTCTCCAGCGAACCATTGTACCTAAAATGAATCTTCGTTGCCAATTTCACGTTTTTTATGGAGTGTGCTTCACCCATAGTCATGTTGGTACCAAGCCAAGTCCTACTGAGGCTACTGGAAGCCTGTATGTGGTAAACCCACCTTGTAGCAAGAAGGATTTGGTTCTATTGTTACAGAAATACTTCCAGTCCGGGAAATAACCAATCAAGGGCAATCAAGCAAGTTGCTTGGTGTGCATACATTGAACATTTTCCTCACAGAGGCCAAGACTGACAGAGGAGCAGGAGATGCTTACTGTCACCTCATCATCACGGACACATACATGAGAGCAAGTTTTCCTTGGAGAGTCAGTCACTGATTCAGGCTCCACTCTCGCCTCCAGCGAAGGCTCCTCCTGCCCCCGTGGCTATGCATCATGCTTTGCCACCTGCCTCCGGCGGTTCTTACTCCTTGCCCTGTGACTGAAACACCCTCCCTGACCCACTGTGGAAATAGTCAAGGTTTTCTCAAGGAAGCCTTCTAAGACCAGACAGCTCTGGCTTTGATCACCTGTCTGCCCACAACGGAGGCCCACTCCACCTGACACGAGCTGGGATGCCACCACACTTCAAGCAGCCCCAGCCTGGGTCACTCTGGTCTTCAGGCCCTCTCCTCAGAGTGGGGATGAGGTTCCTCTGTCCACTTTGGGGACAGATTTTGGTTGTGCTCCCCCAAGGGAAGCCATGATGGCATTCCCCAGCCCTGGATGTGGCCATGCTTCTAGCCAGGCAGCAATTCCATTGTGGTAGAAAGGGCAAGTCACATCAAAAGGAGCCTGGACCTTGAGAATCAGGAGGACCAGGTTCTCATTCCAGCTCTGACCCAAGGCTAAGAAGTCACATAACCTCCAAGACTCCCGTTCTTCATCTTATAAAAATATCC
The DNA here is from genome assembly GCF_024362965.1 of Panthera pardus. Classification (NCBI taxonomy): domain Eukaryota; kingdom Metazoa; phylum Chordata; class Mammalia; order Carnivora; family Felidae; genus Panthera; species Panthera pardus. The sequence goes on from NW_026526832.1 coordinate 24,880,529, forward strand.
CTCTCACAGAAGCACAGGAGCATCTGGTGAGGGCTGACAGCACTGCACACGCAGGCTTGCACACTGCCTGGCACGTGACAGATGCTCAGTAAAGGTGCGTCAAATGGAAAAAGGATCCTCAGGAGTCCATACTTTCCCAGATCAGTGACCCTTCCCCTTGTGGGCTCTGACTTCAGGAACGAGCCTGGCTCACATGCTGGTCCAGCTCAGGCCAACTCCCTGCACTATCTTGATTCTTGCAGAAACTTTCTCTTGTCGGGCAGAACACACGCTTCCTGTCAGCTTTTATTTCTGTGAGGGCTTGCTGACGAGAAGGGCATTCTGTTCTTGGAATTTCTTGTTAAAATATTTCATTTAATTAAGTTTTTACAACCAGCTCTGCTTTGTGTCTGTCAGAAGGTAGGGGCCAGGGCGGCCCTCTCCTCAGCTCTCTGGGAGGCCAGGTCACAGAGACTCTGGGGAGAGCCAAGCCCAGGCCTGGGGGCTGTGTCCCTAGGTCTCCAGGCATTCCTATGCAGCTACAGGAGCTGGGATCATCAAAGGGTACATCTCCATAGCAGGCCCCACCGGAGACCTAAGTGGAAATCTCTCTCAGCCCAAGAACTGCGCTATGTCTGTACCATAAGCACAATCCAGAGAAAATATGCTATGGATAATCTTAGCCACCTCTTAGCACCCCCCAAAACTCCCGTCAAGATCCACACCTTGTCCCCTTCCTTCTCAGGACCCTCCTTGGCCCATTCTTCTGGTCTGTTGAAGCCTCTTCAGGCCCTCCTCCCTTGGGAGCCCTACCCAAGTCCCTTGGTTATAACTTATTTTCTTCTCCAGCCACACACTGCATGGAGATGGTATCTCCCAGGCCAACCTGGTGATTCACCCACCCTTGGTCCCCTACCATTGCATACGCCCGGGCCACAGTCAGAGCACCCCTCCTTCCTCCCCAGGCCCCAGCTAGGGACCTTGCTGTGGAGGCCTCAGGAGGTGAACTCAGCTGAGCATGTCCTTCCTTCTCTCCACAGAGCCCAGCTGCCACCAGACAGGAATTTGTGGTCAGGGATGTGGCAGAAGATGCTGTTCTCCTTCACTGGTGTTTTGAAAGGTTACAGACCATGTGCGCCTAACAGGCAGAACATGAGGTCACTTAGAACAGAGGGAGAGAAGGGGACCCAGGGGGGCTGGTGGGTTTGTACGGAGTATTCTCAGCAGGGATGTGGCTGCACCCAACATTCGGCATGGAGCCTTGGTAAATGTTTTTTACAAGAGACAAACCAGTGCTTCCCCATTAGTCAGTCTCCAGTATTCCACGGCAGAGCTCCCCACACCCCCTCTCCGTCCCCCTAACCACCCCCACCCCTGCCAGTGCTACTGGAAATCTACTGCTCCCAGCCCTGGTCCTAGCCTACGACCGACCCGTGACCCATGCCGTGGGGGCATGGGAGGTGGGCTGCTTCTGGGCCCTTCCCAGCCCACCACCAGGCTAAGGCTGTGCCCTGGCCTGTCACAGGGTGGCACTGGAGGCCGAGGTTCTGCCTCCATGGGCTCCTTCCCCCTAGCCGTCCGTCTCCTGACCTGGCCCATACCTGGCCTAAGGAAACCACTGTGGCCCCTCCATAATTCCAGGCTCCTTGTGGGTTGCTAAGAGCCTGGCTGCCACCTGTCAGGAATTTGCGGTCAGGGATGTGGCAGAATGCGCTCTTTTCCCACACTCATATTTTAAAAGGTTACAGACCATGTGTGCGTAACAGGCAGAACATTAGGTCACTTGTCTCACTTAGAACAATAATCCGTTTTGCTAGGGGTCAGGTTGACACAAAGAATCTGTCCAGACCAGGTCTCTGGATGGGACTTAGCCCTCCCCTCAAACTAATGAAATTTTCAACTCGTGGGTACTTGAGTTAATAAAGTGTGCCACACATCTGCTCCGGCCACTGGCAGAAGAAAGCCCTGGGGTTCAATTTTGAGATCACTGACATAATGTTTGAGTGGCCTCCCGCCGGCACCCGGTGGGACACCAAATTAAGGAAAGCCGCACAATGAATGTGTGAGAAAAAACATTAGTGTATAAACACAGAGGCCAAGGCTCCCCAAGGGGAGGGTGAGCAAGGGGAGGCCTTGGAATTACAGAGAGAGGGTCAGTGGGGGCTACCGCTGGGATTTCACGCCAATGGCCCGCAGGTAATGAGTTATTTTAAAGGAAATTGGCACCAACATGATCTTAGGTCAAAAAGATGAAAAAAAGTAAAAAGAGCAATATTTTCTATGGCTGTTGAATTAAGTGCTGAAGTATAATGTGAGCGATTCTAAACAAAATAAAAACCTGGAGGTGAGAATATAAAACAGCCCCAGGAGAGGTTACGATTCAGGCCCAGGGACCCCTGAGAATCTAGCCACTCCCGCCCCCTGTCACCACCCTGGCTGGGGCAGGACCGTCAGGTTGGATTCAGGCCTGCTCTCGGCCAGAGAGAAGGGCATCCATCGCCCACTGGGACAGGAGTGCCTCACTGGCTTTTCCAGCTGCCCACAGACAGAAAATCAAACTGAAAATCCCTTAGGATATGTGCTTCCTGATGGTGCCCCTCCCCCAGGACTCACAGACTCTGAAGAGGAAGAGGACAGAGGGCACCCCGAATTTTCTGTGGTCTTTCCTTAGGGAGAAGGGAGGGGCCTTCTTATTTTCATGGCCTAGCTCCCAGGAAATGCCATGTGCTTGCTCTGAGGTCAATGCAGGTCAGCGCTGAGACCTCCTGCTGACACTTCCCTGCATCTCCCCCATCCCACGTGGTGGGAGGGGGTGGGCGGGAAGGGGGCTGAGGGCTCCCTAAGGCCTAGGCTGCAGGTGGGGTCCTGAAGGACGATGCAGCATCACCAGGGCGGGCCAGTGTCCCTGCCTAGACACAAATCCAGAGGCTCTGCAGTCTCAGGAGAGCCTTGCCTAGGACAAGGTGAAGGCCACACTGAAGCCCTCCAGGCTTGTCTAGCCTGCTGCTCCAGGTGCTCTGCCGGGCACTAAGGTCCCAGCGGGGAGCCAGCTGGTTACTTGTCTTTAGCTTGCCTACCATGTGCTTTGGGGCCCTGTCCCATGGGGTACACAGAGAGGCCAGGGTGAACTGAGCACAGGAGATGAAGAAATAAATCTACCCTGGGGGGTGATGTTCAGCCCTCCTGACACATGAGGAAAAGGGCTCAGCAAATGTGGCCCCCAGGGCTTTGCCAACAGGACCCCCTCCCCCCCTTTCCCAGTGACATGCCACATCTTGTCTTTCCTCTTCCTCTGGGAAGTCTTCTCTGACCCCAGACCCCTAACCTGCAAGGCCCTTCCAGTCCTCTGAACCATCAGCCCTCTCCTCTCCTGGCTGTGTGGCCAGCCTGGCTTTCACACATCTGGTCCCCCCTGTAGCCTGTGACTGGGTCCCAGGTCCTTGGCAGAGGCGGGGGGTGGGGCAGCAAAACCTTGTAGATCAACTTTGGGTCAGAATTGGTCCCAACTACAAACCTTCAAGAATGCTAGGAGCCTACCCACCAAAGGAAAGCCATGGCCCCTCTCTCAGTGAGAATTTAGCAAGTGAGAGGAGAGAGGCTGGGCGAGGTACAGCCGGTCCCCATGAGGGGCCACATCATGATTAATGATGCTCCCCAGAGGCTCTCTGAGCAACTGCACATGGCCGCCGTGGAATGCAGAGCAAGTGCCTTTCCGCGCAGCCCAGCCACACCGTGGAGCTCCAGGGCTTTCCTCTCTGCTGGGAGAAATGTCCACGCTTACAATTTCCGAGCATTCAGCCCAGATCTCCCCCAGGGGAAAGAAGAAGCTTTGTCCTTCAGTCCCAGCTTCTAACAGAGGACACAGGAAAAAAAACAGACTCCAGGGTCCAGCCACCCAGATCTCATTCCAGCTCCCTCCTGAGCCAGGGATGTGGCCTTTTGAGGTCACTGTATCTCCATTCCTCATATGTAACATGGGGATGATAATAGCACCTACTTCAGAGAGTCCGTGTGAACATGATAGATATCACTGTGTGTCAGTTGCTCAGAGTAGTGTCTGACACAATGAAATGTTGTATAAGTACGTGCTATTTTTATTATCCGATTATCTGATTTCAGAAACTTGCTACTCCTTGAGAACCATCTGAACATCTCATGGGACAGCAGCCCTTACCTACCTCGTCAATCGCCAAAAGTAGCAATAAGTTTCTGTAACGTTCAGGACCCAAGATATGGGGAGGCCTGGCCTCCCCTTAGTTTTTTCCTCTGCCACTAATTTAAAGGCAGCATCTACTCAGGCCTCATAATGAGTGGAGGTTTTGCAGGTGATGGGGCCAGTGTAGCCCTGCACAAGCCAGCCAAGCCACTGCTGCATCCAGCAGGGAAGTAGCCCAGTGACACCCTCCTCCTTTGTCTCCTCTTCACAAAGTCACTAGGAGCCTGGGTTGCAGGGATGAACAATGGGAGCAGACATCCACACATTTATTTTATATAACGAAAGGTGTGTGTGGCACCACCGTCTTGCAAGGTCCAAGGGGCAGCGTCAAAGTGAAGAAGGCCTTCCCAGCTAGAGGCCCACTAGCCTGATGCCTCAGCTGGTTCCTCAGGCTGCTACCCCCAGGGTGGCCTGAGGCCAGTCACACGTACCACTTCTGCAGACCACAACACTCCCATCTGTACAATGAAATGGTTGAACCAGATGATTTCTAAAGGCCTTTGGGTTCTGACGACTACAGAGGGGTCCCTCCTGTTACCACAACCACCATCATCATCATCATCGTCAGGAATTCATCTCTAATTACTTACTTTGTGCAAAATGGTGTTAATAGTGTTAGAACAAACCCATAGTAACATATTGTGGTTTCTATGTGGACTATAGGTGGGGAAACTGAGATTCAGAAAGACTGAATAGCTTCACTTTCACAAGCTATAAACAGCAAAGTGCGCTTAAAATCCAGGTCTACATGGTCTCCCAAACCATATCTGGTGACATATACGATGTCATTTTCATAATAACAATGATGACACCAGTGGTATTAACAACTTCTATGTGCCAGGCACACTGTGTTGACGTTATCTCGTTTTGTCTTTACACCAACCTTACGTAAAGGTAGGTATGTATGGTCGTCCCAGTTTTCCAGGGGCATTAAGTAACTTGTCTAGAGCCAACAGTGTCTAACATGGAAATCTGATTCTGTCATTCCCTTTAATGTCCAGAACATATTTCCTTAATTACTCACCCAACTTTATTTTTGGTGTCAGCAGAACTGGTGTTCTTCCCATTAGCACAAAGAAAACTATACTGGTTATTAAAATATTGAAATACACCTGAACCAGTTGGTACATGGCCACTGGCCCAAGCTCCCCATTTGTTCCCCGCTCTGTCCCAGTCCTTGCAGCCCCTTCTAAAGGGATCCATGGGCCTCGCCTGAACTCTAGTCATGCTGTGTTACTGACAGTGTCCCTTCTGATTGGCCAGTGCCCACATCAGGCTGGGTGTCACCCCTTGGTGATAGTAACCTATGTACATGCACAGGCAGGTGGGCACATTTCTTACACTGACACCTGGCCCAATGCATTGTGCACAGGGGACATGGAAACTCAGAAATGCCTATGTTAAATTAATTAAACACAGAAGTCATCACATGGAGGTGGTTGTGATGATGCTTTAGCAGCTGACATATGCAAACCACAACCAGCCTGCGAATGCCTCAAGCTTAAGATATCAAAACCTAAGGACAACCAATCACAAGCAATGAGACTTTCCCAAACAAGGCAACTACTTCAGCTATAGCCAATCAAATAATTTCCTTACTTTGCTTCCAGGTCTTCTCTATAAAAGTCTCGGGACTAGTTCTGTCAGCGGCATGTTCACAAGCACTTCTGGTTTGGCACTGCCCAATTTGAATTGATTTTGCTCACATAAACCCTCAAAATGTTTAATATGCCTCAGTTTATCTTTTAACAGCAGGCCTCTGCCAGGTGTCTATGTACAGACACCAGGCACATGCACATGTACACACACAGATACACACATCTGCAGGAATGCACACACACACACACACATCTGCAGGAATGCACACATACACTTCTGCAGGAATGCACACATACACACACACATACACACACGAACAGATGCACCACCCCCATACATACCCCGGTTCATCCTTCTTGGTGCCTACCTGTAGCTACCAGAGATACCCTTTCCAGGCTTACTGCCAGCCTTTGCTTCTGGAATTCTCTTTCCTGCTCCATGTTGCCTTCTTTGAAATCCAGGGTAGTGCAACTTGATCTGTGGAGGCAGAGAGGGGCTCAGTGACAATGGTCAGATGACTGCTCTGACCCTTTGAGAAGGAGGGCCAAGAGCAAGTGTTTTTTCAGCCTGGCCTACAGCTCTTAGCACACACCAGTGCTCCGCTTGATAGACATAACCTCATCTACAAGAGAAGTAGCCTGGTCACAGGCAGGCAGGTGCTATTGCCAGCAGGCTTCAAGGTTCTGGTAAGTCTACACATTCAGCTTCTTGCCACAAAGAGAATGAGGAGGCTTTGGTTTCACTGGCTCCAGGTGAGCCCCAGCTTGGCATCGGCTTTGGTGAGGGTCCAGGGCATTCCCCACTTGGCCTGATGCTCTGCATGGGGTGCTCAGAGACACCCAGGGAGGATGGCCTTCCTGTAATAGTGATAGAAATCCCCACGAATGCATCACAGCACTTTCCTCTCAAATGAGCTCCTGTATAGGTAAGCCCACACTTCTTGACCTGAGCACAAATTGGAGGCTCCCTCAGCTCCCTGCCCCCCACTCCAGCCAGAGCCAACATGGTGCTGAGACAGGCCCAGGAGTGGAGAAGGGCTGTACTCGTTCATCCAGCAAACACTTAGTGAACACCTTCTATGTGCCAGCTGCTCTTTTAGAAGAGAACAGAACACACAAGTCTCTTGATTCTGTCTGGAGTAGCTCTGCCTACAAGGCTTTCCCCTTATTCCCAAGTAACACAGTGACATTTTGGTTATTGGCCTCTGTGACTTCTACTGGGGCTGCAAACTTCCCTTCTATTCTGCAAGGTATTTGAGTCTTAGAACCTCTCATATCCCTTCTGACTTAAATTTGTTTACCAGGATACCTTCCAGAGACATCTAATGTCTCATGGCCAGGATAACAACTGAGCCTTCAAGGAAAGGCCTGCAGTGTCTGAGCATGGTGGGCACAGCAGCAACTGTGGTCTCTGCTGGACAAAGTGCTCCCTCCCAGCACGGGTTCCAGGCTTGAGTTTCTCCAGGGAGTGTCTCACTTCAGTAAGATGCCCTGACACAAAAATCACACAACCTGAAGAACTTTATCCAAAGTTTGGCTCAGGGTCCTCTCTCATGGGGAAGTGCTCTTTTAGCGGCCCATGTGCTGTCTCTGTTTCATTCTGTATGAGTGGCCCCTGAGAACTTCAGAGGTGACCCTGATGAAGGCACAGGCCCTGACTGCCAAGACCAACAGGGCTGTTTGGGGAGCCTTCCAGGCGAATTTCTATTCTCCAGTTGTTCACTAGAGGTGCCACCCCTGGACCAAGCCACTCTCAATGGGGGCCACCCACCTGCCTGTAGCCTGAAAGAGCCCTGTGCCCTCCCTGTGTGCCACTGTCATGTCCCATGGCATCCTCACACGCAGGGCAGGAGCAGGCACAGAGTAATGGCCTCATAAACCTACTGATTGTATTTGTCTCCAGCAGAATCAGCTCAACAAAGGCAAGATCTGTCTCAGACCCTTTCCTTTCCTGAACCCTCATGTGTTCTTCCCCCCACCACCCATCACCTGTATACTTGTGCCTGCTTTCTCCAGGTGGACATCAGCTGAAGGAGTCAAGGCAGGGAGCCAGTTTTCTGGATAGCTCCTGCCTCCAGGGAGCTGGATTGAGTCATCCCCACCACTCACCTCCACTTCCCCATGCAGCTGCAAGCCACTCTGAGCAGAGAAAGCAGCATCTGCACACCGGCTGTCCCTAGCCCAAGGAGACAGATATTCTATATGCAGCCCTGAGGTCCAGGCTAAGGCCCACTGTTGGCTCCAAACCAAATTTCCAAATCGAGTTAAAGCTCAAAATGGGCCAAAAATGCTCAGCCCAAGAGAGGGATTTACAGAGCGTTGCCCAATCCATGGGTGTTAAGCTGACAGCGCCTTCCTCACTGGACGGAGGACCAGTATGGAGCAGACCCTAGAGCTACTCTCAGACCCCCAAGTCCTCTCTAGGATAGGGAGAGTCTGCCCTAGCCTCACCACCCAACTCTGCAGTTCTCAGGGGCTCTCCATGTGCTGGACCACAGTCACTGTCCCTGACAGCCAGCTGGACACGAGGGAGTCTCAAGAATGGCCAGTGGGAGAAAACTCTGCTACAAAGCCTGCTGAGCAGAATTAATTTTTTGCTCTCTCCCCCATTCCTGCACTTGGAGTAGCACAAGGAGGAGAAAACAAGCACAAAATGTTGCTTTGACTCGCCTATAATTTCCCCAATTACCTTGCATCCCTGGAAAACACACTTAGAAAAATTCAGCAGCACCCCCTTCAGTAACATTAAGAATTTGCACAACATAAAGCATTGACATGACTGCACTGAGGCCTGAACTACATACCCTGTGATCTCAATATCCAGAACAAGGTGATCATTTGGCTAGTGTTCTCTAGTGAGTGACAAGAGCCATATTGTTTCTGGTTTGTTTGGGGTTTTGTTTGTTTGTTACTTAAGTCCCCTTACCATGTTTTGTTCATGCCACACCAAGAAAAGCCCCAGATGTTCAGACCAGCTGAGAAGAACGGCATCCTGGGCCAGTGAGAACTCAGTGGTTCACAGGAAATCTGCAGAACTAAACATAAACCTGGGCTGAGGGCCCCATGCCACACAATCTGCTAAGGTGAGTAAGCATTGCTTCCTTTCTCTTCCCAAGGCTATTGGTGCTGGTTGTTACTGTGGTCTTGGCTCTCTCTCTCTCAGGTTCTTCCTGCTTCTAGCTCTTTATTCAGCTGTCTTCCAATGCCTGGGCAATAACTTTTGTGGGGATGAAAAAGCCATGGCACCATCTAATTTATCAAATGTCCAGGGGGCCTAAGAAAAATACTCATCTCCATCTGGCAGATAGAAGGGTATCAGGAAATATGGAACTGGGGTATGGGCAGGAATTTTCTTTCAGGTCATAGTTCTGCCCCCAGAATCCCATGAGATCTTAAGAAAGTCTCCTTCTCCTTCTAGTCTTCAGTGTCCTTAGTCTCTTTGGAGGGAGGCCAAAGGACAGAAAAACTCTGAGGGACCCAGAGAGCTGCCCGGTTGGAAGAAGATGCCGAGGTAAATGGAGCCCACCTATTGACTAATTGGTGAGGCTGTTGTCCTGGCTAAGGGGCGAAGCTAGAACCCTTCTCCTCAGCCCTTGGAATCACGCAAGTAGCCAGGTTCCCTAGACCCACATGGAGGTTACAGGGAAATACAAGGTAGGAGAGCCCAGGCAGGAGCCCTTTCTTCCAACTCTGGGGCTCATGGCAGACATCCTAAGTCACCGCATGTAGCAAACTGCCCAGGACAGCAAGCCAAGCTACACCTAGGCTTTTCTCTCACCCTGCAATTTGCACTCCTCCGTGAGGGAAGTTGGCTAGCACGGCCCAGCCCTGCCTACTCAGTGCAGGCTTCTACAGGACAGAGGTCCAGCCAACCAGCCCTGAGGCAGCTGGCATGTTCTATGACTTTGTCTGAGCCATCTGAAATTTTAGGGTCATAAAGACTAAATCATCATAACTCTCTGAGAGTGGGAATGGGTGATAATCTCCACATCCTGGGATTCTCACCATATTCCTTGAGTTACTAGTCACTTATTGTCACTAGTCCCTGATTATCCTATGCTGTCAATGTTTCAATGACAACCACATTGTCCTCCCTGCCTTCCTTCCACCCTGGGAAACAAGGCTGGAGATGTGTTTGAGAATCAAGCAATGGGAAATTGGGCTCCAGAGAGACAGGTGGAAGGCAAGTGGGGAGCAGAGGATTGCTCACCCACACGAGGCTAGGAAACAAACTAAGCCAACACCTTCCAAATCCTCCCTTTGGTCCCTTTGACTCAACTGAAGTCCCAACCATGAGGATTCCAGAATGTGCCTCACAGGCATCCCAAGACCCAGGTCCTTATTAAACATTACCATACTCATTTGGGCACAATCAGAAGTTTTAATCATCTTCCTTATGGGCAATATCCCCTTATGGGGATAGATCATTTCCAGATGTGATCCAACATACAAAAAAAAAAAAAAAAAAAAAAAAAAAAAAAAAAAAAAAGCACACTCATTGATTAACAAATAATTTCTAGATGGTGAATACACGTGACTAGCAATTCCCAGTTGCAAGTTCCATCAAATTTTGTTTGAGTGGTAGAGAAAGCCAGGTGTACCCCCAGAGAAGTCTATATCTTTTCAGTTGAGTCTATCTCTTTCCCAGGCTGGCTCCAGGTACATCTGTTTCTGACCAGATCAAAGAGACGCTGGAGAAAGAGCTCTGGCCTTTACCAGATCCCCTCTCCCACTTTTATTGATGACTTCCCACAGCCGCCATGTTTCAAGGCAAGGGCAAGAGTAAATGATACATGGAGGAGGAGTTCAGAGCTGCCAATCAAAAGAAAGCTGTCAGTCCATGCTGTACAACAAGCTGCCTATGTGAGCTTCAGGAAGACACTTCAACTTGTCTGTTGTGTTTATTCTTCATTCAGCTATTTGATTTACAAACATTTTTCAATCACTTATTGTCACTAGTCCCTGATTATCCTATGCTGTGTATGCCCTTGCCCACAGTAGACATTGCTAATCAATGGCTGCACACTTTCCCAAAGATCCTTCACTTGATGCACCAGGCACCCCCTAAAAATCTACTTCTGCCTCGGGTAAGGACTCAGTACAAGTCTGGTAGGACTTGGTGTCCTCAGCCGAGCTGGCAGTTCAACAAAAGAGGCATATCCAGGCACAGCTGCTCCAGAAGGCAGCCTAACAGCAAAGCCACAAGGCAGTGGGAACTTTAAGATTCCAGAAAGGGAGGAATTTGGGCTTGGTGTTGGATCCTGACGTAGGAGCTTATGAGTCCAAAGAGGGGGGTGTCCATTCTAAAAAGAAAATAAGAAAACTGAGAATTTGGAAGGATGACCCAGAGCCAGTCAAAAAGCCACTGGACTGGCTTTAGCTCTAAGCAAACTTAGCACTGGCAGCTGACTCCTGTGCACATGGGGACCCACTCTGCTGCTTTCTGTGGCCTTCCAGAGCCCCTACAGCTCCCCTAGACGCTCCACATTCCATCAGTTAATTGGTTTGTTCCTTCCATTCTGCGGCAGCAGATATCACGTGACATTTGCATTATTCTCAACCCTCTTTCAAGGGGTATCAATTCCTCCAGTGACCGTAAGTGATTCTCCGTTCCTGCATGTTTCACGGGGCCACTGGAAGGGCAGATGCGCCTATCAGAAAGGAAAATGTCTGCATCTTGGGCTGCAACCAAGCCACAACTTAATTTCCTCCTCTGGCTGCACTTCTTGAGAAGTAAATATGAAAAACGGGGCTGGGGTGACTTTGTCTCCGATAAATAAGCCACACTCTGTAGCTGGACAAATAAGGTTCTTGGCTAGAAATAAGATATTCTTTGGCTGGCATCTCCAAAACGTGACAGATTCTTCCCAGATGCTATTTAAAGCATGCTACAAGCTATCCTTGCCTCAATGCATTGCCTACGCCAGACTAAAAATCAGGTAGCGTGCAAACGTAGCACAAGCAATGCTGACACTGAAAAACCTAATGTTTTCCAAGCACATGCTAGAGAGCAATCATTGGGAGAAGCATTTTGCTGGCGTTTTCTCACTCAATGCTCACTGCAATCATCTGAAGTTGGTGTTATTATCCCCATTTTATAATAAGGAAACTGAGGCTCAATAAAGTCAAGCAAATTGCCCAGAGACATAGTTAATAATGGATGCAATAGAGGTTTGAACTCAAGCCTAACCTCAAGAGGCATGGTCTTAATTGCCAAAGGCCATGTCTATGGGCTCTCTGTCCACCCCTCTCCTGGCCACCCCATACCCAGAGGGTCCTGGCTGAAGCTTGTCACCATGACAACAAGCACTGATCTGGGCCACCATGATTCAAAGATGCTCAACAAATCAGAACTTTCTGTACTTCTCCTGGGAAGTCTGGTGGCCATTTTCCACAGGTGGAGACCTCTGGCTGACAGAGGGGCTTGAATGCCAGATCTCAGCCTCGGTAGAGTTGTCATTGCTCTGAGAGAGAGACAGGCATGTTTTTGATGAGCACAGAGCAGGCTGAGAGGAGGTATGTGGCTGGTTACTGTGTCACAGCAGGGAAGGAAATGCAGTGTGAAGGCCAAAATATAGACAATTGACAATGTGTTACTTTTACAGCCAAAAGCCAATGTTTCAGGCAAAGCAGAAATTCTATATTGAACACACCCCTCTGTCAAAGCCCAGGATGATGACTTTCAAATGCAAATATAAAATAACACACAGAAATTTGTCATGGATCTCAGTTAATGACTCTCTTTTGCCCTCCAGATATATCCATTACCACTGGCAGGCATTTCCGGCCATGATTTCTTTCCAGCTTCTACATCTCTACATTAGGCCAGTTCTTCATTTCCTGCAGAACAGTGGTCCTTATCCTATGGGCCTGGTTCTATATCATATCCTAGAGCCATAACAAGAGGTCCATGAGGCTGTTTGCACATTAATGCCTGAAGCTTTAGTATGTCTTATTTCGAATAAATGTTAACTATCTTTTTAATGCATATTGATGCTACTATCACTGAAAGACACACATTTATTTCAAAACTTTCTCAAATTTGTGGTAACTTAGTTATTAATTAACTTTTCAGTTAATTGGATTGTGAAAGTCCATCAACTATTCTGTGGGGTTTTTGAAACGTTTTGACATTAAAAGGGAATCCTTATAATCTCCCAGACACTGAAGTTCTTCTCAGATTTTCTTTTCACAAATTATTTTATGGACTTCAAAGGGCGGGAAGGAAATCCTTAAAGCTACAAAAAGCACAGAGGACACCTGTGGTTGATTGCAAGAATCAACACCATCAAAGGTGGCTTCTCCCATCAAAAGGTGGAATCTATGTCTTCACCTGATGATTGAGTTTGGCTAATAGAACTCAGAGAGCACAACATTACAGAAGGTCCAAGCCTGGGCCTCAAGAGTTTTGTACACTTCCATAGGCTCCCCTGGGACCTTGCCACTTCTGTAATATAAGAAAGTCTGGCTTTGCCTGATGGAGGATAGGAAAGCAGCTTGTAGGGCCCTGCCACCTCTGGGGACACTATATTCTTGACCTTGGCTAACAGTGACCACTGTTGTAGTCAGCTTGGGCTGCTATTACAAAATACCATATACTGGATGGATTAAACAACAAATATTTATTTCTCACAGTTCTGGAGGCTGAGAACTCCAAGACCAAGTTACTAGCAGATATGGTGTTTAGTGAAAACCTGCTTCCTGGCTCATGGGTGATGTCTTCTCATTATATCCTCACATGGCACAGAGCAGAGAGGAGGGAACCAAGCTCTGTGTCTCTTCTAACAAGGGAACTAATCCCATTCATGAGGGTTCCACCCTTGCAACCTGATCCCTTCCCAAAGCCCCACTTCCTAATACCAGCACATTGGGAGTTAAGATAACAACATACGAATTTGGGGGGAGACACAAACATTCAGTCCCTAACACCTCCTAATGAAAGAGCTGTCACAGTTGCCAAAGGAAGGGGTCTGAAATTTCAGAATGAAGTTAGGAGAGTTAACTGCACTTAATTTTTGGCATCTCCTACCTGTTTGCCACACTCAGGCTAGCCAGACAGGAGATGCTGCTTCAGCATCTGTCCTTCTTCCCCCAACTCTTGTGTATTTCACCCTGTGTTCCTCATGAACATGAGTTTATTTCATTCTCTCATTCCTCCTACTGGGATTTCCATTTTGACCCATTCTGCCTAACTAAGGTTGAGATTATACCCAACCATTTTCAGAAACAGATCTTTTTTTCAGACCTTTTTCCATAATAGTTAAAGTCCCTAATGCAATGGTGAGCAAAGTTTCCCGGGCCATCTGACCACTTCAGGAGTCTAGGGTCCCTGGAGAGCCAGTCAACAATACACTTAAATCTTCTAGTTAGGTCAGAATTAGTAATAAAGACACATGTTAAGAAGATACATGTTCCCATATTGTTATGGTCTAAATCATCTCTACAGTCACCTGTTGTAGGGGGTAAGAACCAAAAGACAGTCTTCCTAGGGAAAGGCTCATCCTCAGATTACAATGCTCAGTCTCTGGCCCAGATCTTAATCTAGGGCCTTCTCTTTTGACTATTCCAAAAGCTCCTTTTCCTCTTATGAGGTCACTGTCCATCAGTAAATACTTGAATCAAGGAACCACAAAATTTGGGAACAGGCTTCTGAGAGAGAAAATCAGAATTTAAATGAAGTTTGCTTTAGTCCAGAACCCAAGTAGCTGGGTGGGCCAGCCACCCTCTGTGGGACCACTGCCAGTCCAACCTAGTAGGGTCTGGCCTCTTGCTGATACAGAAAATGGAGGTTTTCTTTAAAAAATAAAATAAAAATTTCCCTCAGAGCAAACCTGTATACTGGTTCCAACTACCATTCTCAAGACACAGAGGCTAGGAGTGGAAAGTGACCCTTTTTGTCCATCCCACTGACTGCCCTGGTAGCAACTTCCAAAAATTTGGATTCAAAGATATTTTGGGGGTGCCAGAGTGGCTCAGTCAGTTAAGTATCCAACTTTGGCTTAGGTCATGATCTCGCGGTTGGTGAGTTTGAGCCCAGTGTCGGGCTCTATACTGACAGCTCAGAGCCTGGAGCCTGCTTTGGATTCTGTATGTGTCACTCTCTCTGCCCCTCCCCCACTTGTGTGCTCTCGCGCTCTCCCTCGCTCTCTAAAATAAGTAAATAAGAAAGAAAGAAAGAAAGAAAGAAAGAAAGAAAGAAAGAAAGAAAGAAAGAAAGAAAAGGAAAGGAAAGAAAAAAGAAATGTATTTTGGTTATTTTCACAATAATATGGGCAGCTACTCCTAGGAAGGAGTAAGAGCTTACGGCCAAAGGAAGGAGTGTCTGTGTCATAGTAATTGTCACCATGTGTGTCAATTCAGCATTATGTGGGGCCCTGGGTGTCCCCACAGCCCCCGCAGGCCAACCCTATCAGGTTCTGCTCACTGTAGCATTAGCATAAACTCTTCATCTGCCATTGCTTCCTAGGGGTGACCCCTGACTGTTCACAGGAAAGTGTCAGCTCAGACACTGCTACCACCTCTCACAGAGACCTCAAAGCTAGCTCAGGTCCAGGTTATGACAAGCAAGAGATCTTTTGAGACCAACCAACTCTGTGCACAGACCTGTCCTGGGTGCTGATAAGTAAAGAGAAGAAAAAAATCATCATCATCACTATCATCACCACCATTACCACCACCACCACTGCTGCCACCATCATCATCATCACCATCACCATCATTATCATCACCACCACCACCATCACTATCATTATCATCATCACCATCACCACCATCATCGCCATTACCACCATCACCCCACCACCACCATCATCATCACCATCATTATCATCACCACCACCACCATCACTATCATTATCATCATTACCACCATCACCCCACCACCACCATCATCATCACCATCATTATCATCACCACCACCATCACTATCATTATCATCATCACCACCACCATCACCATTACCACCATCACCCCACAACCATCATCATCACCATCACCATCATCATCACCACCACCACCACCATCACTATCATTATCATCACCACCACCATCACCACCACCACCACCATCACCACCACCACCATCACCACCATCACCACCATCACCACCACCATCATCATCACCACCACCATGACCACCATCACTATCATCACAGTCACTATCATCACCATCATCATTACCATCACCATCATCACCCCCACAAAACTTACATAGTGATCACTACATGCCAAGGAGAGTTCAGTATTAACTCATTTAAGCCATAGCAACTTTATGGGACAGGTGTTAGCAATAGCCCTCTTTCACAGGTAATGAAGTTGAGGCCTTGAGAGATTAACTGGCTCAGGGTCACCAGGTGCTAATAGTAAGGCTGTAATTCCACCCCAGGCAACCGACACCTGTGTCCGTGCTTCGCCCTTCTGGGGAATGATTTCCCATGAAAAGAAATGGACTTCCTGCCCTTGGGATGGATGGAAGGTTGAGACCAGCACACAAGGAACAAAGTGAGAGCAATACAGCAGATGGCTGAAAGAGGGATGAAGGGAGTAAGGACTGTAGCAGGCAGAAAGATAGCCTACTGCTAGAGGAAGCCTCT
This sequence comes from Panthera pardus, assembly GCF_024362965.1. Classification (NCBI taxonomy): domain Eukaryota; kingdom Metazoa; phylum Chordata; class Mammalia; order Carnivora; family Felidae; genus Panthera; species Panthera pardus. Next base: position 24,896,913 of record NW_026526832.1, read on the forward strand.
CCACCTTCCAGCCACAATATGGTAAAGCTTCTACTGGGTCAGGCACTGTGAAAGTCCTGGGGATATCATAATTTCTCTTTAAAAGTTGCCACCTGTATCACACTTTGTCCTGAGACATCACACAGGATATAATGACTGAGTTGATCCTAAGCTTGTCCTATTGAGAAGAACTAAATCATCCTCCCGGAGCACAAAGCAAGCTTGGTGCTTTTTGGAGTTTAAAACAGGGAAGGAACAAGGAGGGTGGGAAGAGGAAGGGGTTTAGGTTGGCATTCATGGGACCCCCCCACCACCACCACCTCACCAGGCTACACAGTGGACCCTTGACTAAGAACCTAGCTGACCCATCAACTTCCTATCATAACTGTCACTCCCTTGCTTGCACAAAGATATTTCCAAAGGACCCAGGCCTACACGTTCCTAAGGAAAGGTATTTCATATCCTTAAAGCCGAGCTCCATTTCTCTGGATCTCAAAACAAAGTTGAGAAGTTGGTCTTAGATTCACGAGCAGCTCTGAGAAAATAGGACTTGGGATATGAGTTGCCAAAAGAAAATCCAGACCAGGAAAAACAGTGGCAAATGGTAAGTGCCAAATAAAAGAGACTGTGAACTCTTGAAACTCTAATCAGCCCTTTGAGAGATAAGACAGTAATTAGCAAGCTAATTGGAGCTACATGTTATTTAGTGCTTAATGTTTACCAGATTCTGTATTAAAATTTACACACACAAAAAAATCATATTTAATGCACATTTAACACTCACAACCACAGCGCAAATTCACCTAACTTGAATAAAGTCTGACTTTTTGGCTCTGCTTTTAAGAGGACCATCACATTCAAAGGAACCTCTGTGGAGCCGTTAAAATGATAGAAGAACAGACTCCATCAACACTATAGTCCCTCAAGGAAATACCAAAGTGGCATTACTGTCCTAACGCACAGGGAACCTTCTTAAAGATTGTCTTTCCCCAGTTCCCTCTCTTACCATGGCTCACATGCTTGACAGATGCCCTGGAATCCTCTTTCTTCCCTCAGCCCAGAGGGAAAGAGACTCACTCCCAATTAAGTCTGCATGACTCTATCTCCTCTGCTTCTCTGCCCTGGTTCCATCTTTGTTCTTCAGCCAGCACCTGCCATTTGCAATGGAAATCCTACAAGGCTCCGTGTTTTACCCTTACCCACACCCCCAAATCTGGGTAATAAAGACCCCAAAACTATTAGGCAAGGATAGCAGACGCTTCTTAGCCAGCAAGGGGAGGGCAGGGGGAAGGTAGAGACAGAGTTTTGGTAGCGTTTTGACCATCATAAATGAATTGTGAGCCATAATTTACAGATAAGAACGAGGCTCAGAATTAAGTACTTTTTCAAAAGAAGCTAGTAAGTGGATTTGAACTCAGGTCATTTGCAAACATATAATAAAAAGCTACAAATAGCTGCCACTATCCAAATGCTATTAGTTCATGTGAAATAAATGTGCAGTTCCTACCACTCTTTCCTGGGTTGATACACAAAATATCCTTTCCCGTTTTTTAATTTTTTACCTCTGGGATATCATAGACACAGAGACCCACCTACTGCACACACAAGACCTGTGCAAACACACTCACCACGACCCACACTCACGCATGAGAAACATTCCCACGACCTCACCTACTGTGGGGGTGAAATCTCAGGCTGCCTGTATGCTGGCCATTGGTAGCCTGCTATTGGAAATGGCTCCTGAGAATCCAGCATTTCTGCATTTACCCTTCTCTGCTAATTTGCAAGGAAGCAAATTCTTTTCACCAGCGTAGAAACAGCCCTAAATATGTTTGTGCTGCAGGAAAGGAGGCAGCTGACCAACATTCAATTACTGGGGCCAGTGCACGCAGGCCAACCAGCTGGGGCACATCTTGCTACCCACTGGGAATAGAGAAGGGAGGGTGGGGGTTGCTGCCTCAGAGAAGTGGGGTTTCTAAAAATAACAAACACTGTTATATACAGTGTTCTGTTATATATGACAGAAGTATTTTGAAAAATAATGATTAATTTTTTTTTTCTCTTTTGCATTTCCTCATGCATGACATGTGCTTCAGCCAGCTAAGGTATACACTAGTTGGGTGGGGTGGACTGGGGGAGGCTGGTATGGTTATAGCAGGAACGCAGAGAGAAAGAGTTCACGCTCAGCTCATATTATTGAAATATGATTTCATAGTAAGATGATAGCCTGAAAGCTAGGCAATGGCAAGAGAGAAAAGATGTTCTAATCACTTTAGCTTCTATTCAACATATTGACAACCAGGCAGGCAGGCAGCAGTAGTTACTGAGCCCTTCTCTGTACTATTCCAGAAGATTTGTTTTGTCTTTAAGAAACTCAGGGGACAGAGGCACACCACAACCAAATGAACAGAGGTAAGATAATACTAGGTGTCGATAAGTGCTATGAACAAGATAAAATAGGGTAATGGGATGTGGGATGTGTGTGTGTCTGTGTCTGCATCTGTGTCTGTGTGTTAGAAGTGGGCAGAAGGCCTGTTTTACTTAGGGAGTTCAGAAAAGACTTGTTGTGGAGGTGACATTTAACCTGAGATTTGAGAGATGAGATAGCAATCAAGCAAAGATCTAAAGAACACTGTTCCAAGGAGAAGTAACAGCAAGTGCGAAGGTCCTGAGACAGAAACAAGTTTAGAAAATTGGAGAGAAGGACAGAAGGTCATTGCTGCTGGAGTATTATAAATGAGCAGAATGGAGAAATAGGGAAAGGAAGATGTTTGCAGAGGGTAGATTCTATAGGGCCTTGAGACTAAAGCAAATGATTTAAATTTTATTCTTATTACACTAGAGATCCATATTGTTTTAAGCATGGAAGTGACACGATCTAATTTATACTTTAAAAAGATCACTCTTGTCACTGTGTGGGGAAAATATGTCAGGTTTTCTCAGCTACTGACCTTTTGGGCCATGTGATTCTTTGTTGGGGAGGGTGGGGGGACTGTCTTGTGCACTGTAAAATATTGAGTGGCATCCCCGGCTTCTGTCCACTAGATGCTAGTGGCACCTTCATCACAGTAGTGATGACCGAAAATGATTTCCAACATTGCCAAATGTTCCTTCGGTGGGGAGGGACTGACCCCAGATGAGAACCTCTGCTCCATGGGGATGCAAGAAGTCAGAATCCCAGCTAGCTTTCTTAAGCTATACTCTACAAAATAAAGACCACTCAATTTTGTTCATTTTTGACTTTGTATTTGCGTTTTACTGAAATACATCCTCTGTGCATAAAGTGGGACCAACTTGTGACTCCATGCCTACCTTTCAATCTGGCAGTGAATCAGAAACCCAGGGGCCAGGTGCTTCCCTTGGCCCTGACCCTTGCTTTAGAACCTGAGTGAGGTTCTTTACCTCTCTGGATCTTCCTTTCTTAGGGAAATGAAGGGATTAAACCTCAAGCTGTCTAAATCGTCCAGCTCCACCCACCTGGGCTTTGAAGAATGAACAAGGTGTGAGAGCACGCTTCCCACTCACCCTCCATAACTGTACACAGTGCGGGTGAAGACAAAACCAGCCACCTACTCCCTAATCCTTCAGTCCTTAATTCTTTGACCTTCAGAAAACGTTGGGTCCACTTCTCTTCTGGCTGTCATTCCTAGCCCTGCAGAGTTGGCCTTGGGGATTAGGACTGGTAAGGAGCAGTAAACCAGGAAGCCTTAAGAACATTTCCCCTGGAGGCTGGGAAAGCACATCAGAAGGAAGGACCCTGTTTTCCTTCTTCCATTCTCTCAGCGCTGCGCTGAAGCTGAAGGGAATGACATCACAACAAAACAAAGTTGCCAAGACATACTCTACAATAATGTCCTCACATGGTTACATTTTCTGCAAATTATAGCGTTTGGAGTATAAATCAGAGTAATTGTTTAAATCAGAGTGACTGTTGAAACAGATTTCCAGTGATCAAATCAAAAACGCAATCATTCTTGTGGTTCCTCCGGTGCTTGGAGCCCCACATACTTCTGAAACTGTCGGTTGTCAGTTACACGGACTGTTTACATTAACATGCTGCCCTACAGAGAAAATATATATTTTAAGAAGAAAATGTGAATCCAGGGTTACAAGAATGTTTCTGAAACAGCTAAGTCATCTTGTTTCAAGTAAAACCAGATGTTTGCATCAAGAGAAAGCCAATCATTTCTTTTAATTATGCTCAATGGTCAGGCCACCAAGAATACCCACATGTGTACACATGAGCCGGTGGAAATCAAAGGCTTTGTGACAGAGAAAGCAATCAGCAACTCCCAGACCACCAAATGGCATCCCCAGCACCAGCTCTGGGCACTTTTTGAGTTCCGTCTCTGAGAGTCTTGAGCCAACATACCAAGTAAGGGCAGGCTTAGGGATGGATTCTCTAATCAAGGCTGAAGTTCACAGAAAATGCACCTCAACAGTTAAACCGTCCTCTTAAGTGTCCTCCCAGGACACTTCTCAATCACCAAAGACTCAGGAAAGCACATAAAGGCAGAGCCCATTCCTCCTGTCTTATCCTGAAGGAGATAGATACATTTGGGGTGATGGGGGGTTGGGGAAGGTGCCACGCCTGCTTGCCTCCACAAAGAGTGGAGGAGCCAGAGTTCACAGAAGCTTACCTGTTAGCTTGGCCTCTTCTCTGATGCACCCTGAGGTATGATGACCCTGGGGAAAGTTGTCCAAGTGTCTGGCAATGACATCCTGGACAGGTGGGCACAGGGGAAGGCTTTGTAAGCGTCAGCTTCCCCCTAAGGTCCAGGCACAATCTTAGAGAAGGTCCACTCTCCTGAGCAGACATCACTGCCTACAGGGTGTCTTTCCTGGTGGAGTCACAGAGTCTTGATCTAGGAAGATCCTTTAGTCAAAATGTCCCCCACAGCCAAGGAGAGTGGCCATGCCTTTGAGACATTCCCCAAACACAACCACAGCACCTGAGCCTTCCCCCAAGTAGATGGCAGGTCCTGAATATTTGTTCTAAAGGATACTGAAGAATCTAAGTATTGCTCCTACAGTGCTATAAAAACACTCCTTTTAAATCTGTTCCCCAAACTTCATTGCGTAGGTACCAGCCTCACAGTATCACCACATACTATTATTACTTTTCTTTAAATTAACATGCCTTTTTTTTGTTTTTACTTAAATAGCTTCTTTAGTCTTTTCCTAAAATATTCATGAAATCAAACTAAGATGTGTTAGTTGTATATCCTTTTAATATGTGTTAAAACAAATAAATTCCATTAAAATAAATGTCATTAATGGGGCACCTGGGTGGCTCAGTCGGTTGAGTGTGTCCACTTCAGCTCAGGTCCTGATCTTGCAGTCTGTGGGTTCGTGCCCCACGTTGGGCTCTGTGCTGACAGCTCAGAGTCTAGAGCCTCCTTTGGATTCTGTGTCTCCATCTCTCTCTCTCTTTCTCTCTGTCCCTCCCCCACTCATGCTCTGTCACTCTCTGTCTCTCAAAAGGGAATAAATGTTAAAAAAAATTTTTTTTTAAATGTCATTAAGTAAATTTCCACAAAATATATACCATTAAATAAATTTGTTAAAATAAATATATGCCATTAAAATAAAAACACTTATCCATGTCTTGGCTAAAATCATGTCACACGTTGCCATTGCTACTCACCCATAGCTGTGGGAAATACAGCTCTAAATTATTGTGTAGAATTCTAGTGTTTCTTCCAAACTCTGAATCAATTTCTTTTGATACAGGTATCAAGGCCATACCTGTATCCTTCCACATGATTCCATGAGCCCTGAAACCAGCTTCCAGCATGGTGTTTCCTGATTGGAGGATTAAAGCCCCTACTTCATTTGTTCCAAGAAACAACCACCATTTCCCATCAAGAGAATGAAGAAGGGACACTTCTCCATGATTCGTCATGACAGGGTGTGGACAAGAACTCAAATACACATTCTAATGTTTTCTCAAAGTCTTCACTTGTAGAAATAGGGATATTTCTATTTTTTTTTCTAAAGGGACCAGCATGGGAAATTGTAAAGGAAAGCAAATCTTCTTTATTATCTTCTTAAGCAAATATTATTATTAAACTTATTAATATTATTAAAATAATATTATTTAAAAATTATTATTAAGGATTCTGCTTTGAACTCAGCCTAGAAGTCAGAACCATGTGCATGAAGCAGGCCATTTGGTAATCACTTCTAGGCTGCGGTAGACTGGTGATGTCCTCAAAACAAAGCCATCATGGGGATTCGTGAAGTCAGAAGACAAGTGAATTGTTTAAAGATAAAACACTCCTACTTTAGACCCTCAGATCCCCATAAGATGGGGGTTTAATAACATAAATGACTGTTTTGAAAAGTGCTTTGACTCCATTTTGCCAAATGTTTATTTGGGTCTTTCCATCTTATCAGTTAAGTACCCAGACTTGGCTCCAGGCCACCTATCCTGTCCAATAATAGTGGGGTTCACACATCCTATTGCTTCGCACACCTCTGTGACGACACAGCCCAGAAGCTCCACCTGAAGTACCCCTGCTGAAATTCCACCCACCCATTCGTCCGTTCAACCTTCTAACAAACAATTGTTCAGTACCTCTTAAATGCAATGATCCAAGGTATTCGCTTTGGAGGATTTGAAGATGCATTACTCTTGCAGACAACTGACCTTTTTCAATGCAGAGACAGTGCCAGGAGCATTTAGTCTTCTTAATTTACTAGAAGTAAATCTCAGAACAATACAGCATACTGTTTAAGTAAGAAATTTCTCAGAAAATCACTTCTCTTGCAGGAGGTTGAGTCAACGACTGAAGGGAATTTAATTAGAGCTTTAAATGGAGATGCAAATAGGTTCTGATACCAGGAGAAAAGGAAGAGGTTGAGGCAAGTGGCAAGACAAATAAGTTGCATGCCATAAACCTCCAGTCTCACTCTTAGCAGCTCCAGAAAACACTGTTCAGACCCAGCAGATGCATCCAGAAGACCTGGCATATAGCAAAGTACCCTAAAGCAGGTGGACCCCATCAAAACTTTGACTATCTGGTAGGTCCCCTGGGAGGAAGCCTCAACCCTCAGTGCCACTTGCTGTTTCTGACGTTTGGTAAAGAAACTTGCAGGGAAGGAGACCAGCTGTGGGCAGCCAAGAAGAGACAACACCATCTTAGGACCCAGAGGCCTCATGGCTGCCCACCCCAGAAGCACCAACCTTCAACCTGGCCACTCCAGGCAGGGCCCTACAGCGAACTCCCGCTGCCGATGAGGCTGGTGAAGGCTGCTACCCTAATCCCATGGCCTAAAGCCTTCCATAGCCCAACTTCCCACACTTTGAAAGAGTTACTCAATATTCAAAGGTCTGTCCTGTCCACTGTCGCACGGGAATATTTCTCGAGGCAGGGGCCTTTAAGGACACCTCACAACGCACACATTGAGGTACTATATACTCCACCTGGGAGTGAAGCTCACCTTGCCCCTTCTCACAGGCAAACAGAATCTGGAGAGCCACAGGCCAATCAACAAACCAAGTTGGAAGTCAAGGGCTGCAGCAAGTTACGGATCTCACCGCCAGAGGGCAGCCCTACACAGGTGCGCAGTGTCTCTCCCCATTTGTGAGAGGAGAAAACTAAGGTTGGAGGAGGGTTTAGCAACACACACAAGAAGTACAGGATAGATCCAGGCCCAGAACCCCAGCCTCCCACCTCCCAGCCAGCACTTTCCCACTTGCCCCCCAGGTGTCAGGAAAGGGATGTTTTGGATGGTTTATGTATCTTTATTTACAGTCAATGAAGTTGGCTGGTCAGAGCTTCAGCATCTCTCCCCACTCCCCATGGGATCCCCCACAATCCCTGGGATGCCCTAACCTTTTTTTTTTTATCTTGAACCACGGGGAGAAATACATTGCACATTGCAACCCTCATTTAGTATTCTATAGATCATACACAAAACTGAAACACATTTTTTACAAAGTAATACCTATATTCCTAAGACAACTGTACTTGTCCTATGTCTTTTTTTTAATGTTTATTTATTTTTGAGAGAGACAGAGACAGAGAGAGACTTGGAACACGAGTGGGGCAGGGGCAGAGAGAGAGGGAGACACAGAATCTGAAGCACGCTCCAGGCTCTGAGCTGTCAGCACAGAGCCCGACCTGGGGCTCAAACCTGTAAACCACGAGATCATGACCTGAGCTGAAGTCAGATGCCTAACCGACTGAGCCACCCAGGCTCCTATGTCTTTTTTTTTTTTTTTTTTTTTTTAATGTTTGGCTACATTAACTTCACTGCCCACGAATTGGTTGCCAGTCCTAGTTGAAGGCTGGCCTGAAGAATGGCCCTCCAAGGAAAGTAGGACACTCAAGTCCAATGTAGTGTCATCCCTTGTATGACCTGGGTGTCACAAGAACTTAGGAGGGTTTCTCCAGTTGAAGAAGGAGAATAACAGGCAAACCTTGACCTAACATTCAGCCTCACTCCGTCCGTGGCATTCTGCCATTCATTCCCTCAGCAAACATGAAGCCACCACCAAGAATTCAGCCCAGTCCTGAGCCAGCCCTGCCAGACAGTGATTCCTACCTGCAGACATCCCTGGGGCCAGCCTTCCCCTGCAGCCTGCAGGTCCTAGAAGCCATGTAGGGTCCCCATTCAGAGGCTCTGTGTGAAAAAGAAGACAGGGATGCAGGGGAATAATCTGAGGCCAGAGGGTCAGAAGATGCTCACAGCCTAGGGGCCTCACCAGGCTAAATCTGCAGCAGGAAGTTTTTGACTGGAGGCCAGAACCTCAGGGGAGGAGCCCAGAGGCAGAGCCCCCAGGATGTTCCCTCCTGTAGCCAAAACATGCCTCCCCCAGACTCAGGCAATAGCCCCCTCCCCCTGGGGGAGGGCACAGCTAATAGATCTGCCCAGAAAGTGCTTCCTGACACTCTGCCAATTATTTCACTTGCTCAATTTCATCCCCTCACTCCCAGCATGTTATTTTATGAAGGAACTCAAAGGAGGAGACATCTATCACTGATCAACCCTCAAGTGATCTTTCAGTCCATCTTGAACCCAAAAGCGGTTCTCAAATCCAGTTCCCTGATGTCTGGGAAGATTCCTGGTGAGGTCCCACCATGGGACTAAAGCTTCCAGCGTCATCTCTGATGGGGCAAAATGCAAGACAATAAAGAAAATTCTCCAAACCCTGACTCGGACAGGGAGCCCTAGGGCCAGGGCTCTGCCCCCTGAGGATGCTGTTTCCACCCCCAGCATGGGCCAGAGTCCCTGACTTCCCGTCACCTCATGGTTCTGCAACTGTGGCCCCAAAGAGAAGAAAAATGACTCCAAAAGAGTTGAATCAGTTCATTGCAAGTGGTATTTATTGGGTGTCTATAGGGTACAAAGCAGTGAACTTAGCATTGAGGGAAGGAAGATGATGAGTTCACCCCAGTCCCTGACTTCAAGTTTTTCCAGTCTAGTTGGAGAGCTAAGCCAAGCATTGACTTGGGTAACACCCTGGCAAGGAGCCTCCTGGCCTTGCTGGTTCCCACTCTGTTCCCTCCCTGAACCCACACTTCACTCACCTACTGTAGGATTGCATGTATCCACTCACCTGGTTGCTGCTCAGATAGAGTGTCACTCCTTTGTGAGCAAGTCAGAGACAGGCTACCTGCTGGCTATCAAAATGAAGGAAAGGGCCATGAGGCAGCTTCTATGAGGTGGAAAAGGAAAGGAGTGGCTTCAGCTCTCGGGTCTCCAGAAAGGAACACAGCACTGTGGACAATTTAATTTTAGCCCACTGTCAAACTTATATAGAACCAGGAGATAATAAATCTGTGTCGTTGTGGCAATCTGTTATGGCAGCAATAGGAAGCTAATGCAGATGTTGGCCATTTCTTTTGGAGCCAGTACCCTGTTGACATCCCTCCTCTTCAGAGCAAGAGGAGAGAGACATCATTATATGGGACAAGGCAGACTTCTCTGGAAAGCCAGCTCCACAAAGAGAATTATCTAGTTTTAGTGGGGAAGGAATCAGGAGCTGGTTCTTGGAGAGACAGAGGGAGGTGTCCAAGGGAAATGTGAGCTGGCAGAGGAAACAGATCCCTAGCCCACCCACATGCAGCCCAGGAGCAGGGCACCTGCGGTTGTGTGCCCGGGGAAACGTGGACAGGGAGCACCCTAACCCTAGAGGCCCCCATACAGAGCAGGCACGCAGCTGCCAGTGGAGCCGGCAGCCTTCTAATGAACCACGTGGCCCTGGGCAAGAAGCCACCGGGGTGGCAAGTGGTCACATGTGAGGCCCCCGGTTCTCCCATGCTTCCCCTTGGTTGCAAAGCCATGAGGTTCTGATATAACACAAGTGAGGAGGAGAAGCCACGAAAAGTGACAGATACTATACATCAACTATGTCCAGGGGCCGTTTTACTAGATTTAGTTGTGCTGTCGGAAGATAGGGAATTATGACCTCTCTTGTATGCCTTCACAACCCCTGAAGCCCTGGACCAGGCAGGGCCCAGGAGTGACAGCAGGTACAGGGGTAGCACTCTCCTTTCTGCCCTCTCTCAGACCAGACTGGCACTGCTCACACCTCCCCACCCCTCTCTGCAAACAGGGCACAGGGTGGGTCATCGGTCCTTTCAAAGTCCATGACCCAAAGGCAGTTCATGAGTCCTTAGTGAGTAAGTAACGCAGAGGAGGGTGAATAACTGAGCTCTGACTCTGAGGCACATTTAACTTCAACCATCATAGTGGCAGTGCTGGCTCTGGGGTGAAAGGAGCCTCAGGGAACCAGGATGGCTCCTGTGGTCATCAGCCACCAGCCCTGGCCAGCTGCACCCAGACATCATCACACTGGTCCACGCTGCCTCTCTTGTGCCACTGCTATCACTGGGGACCCTGGCACCCAGTCCCTGCCTCCCTATGTCATGTCACAGCCACACCTTCTGAATACTGACCCCTCCTTAGGGCATTATCCTGGGGCGGGGGAGGGGGGGGACTGGGCATCCATTGCTGTTCCCAGAACCCAGAGCTTCCTCCTGCCCCATCCAGACTCCAGAAATCTCCTTCAAGACCTGGTGGGATGGATGATGGGGAGTGTCTCCTTCTTTAAGTTTCCTGCAAAATGTCTCTCCCTCCCTCTGCCTCTGTCCCCCCTCCCTCATTCTCTCTCATCTCTCATTCCTCTATCTCTTTCTGTCTCTCCCTCCCTCCTTTTCTCTCTCTCCTTAAACCCTCGAGGCTCTAGCATAATCTTGTCAATGGTTTTAGACATTTCGGAAACAAAATCCAGGAAAGAGAGTGTCTCACAGACGACTTGTGCTTTCAGACAAGCCACAAATCTCCCCTGAGGAAAGAAGCCCACAGGCTGCTAACTGCTTGAAAAGGGGATGGAAAATGGCAAAATACAGGGAGGGACAAAAACGTAATTAAAATGTTAAAAGGTTGCCCTGACACAATAAAAATAATAGCCATCTTTTTGCAGCTATTTATTTAATAACTCGTGACCCAGGGCCCACTCTGCCAGAACGGTGGGTGCTGGGGTACCGTGGTCCACACAGAGGCTGGGCCCCTGCTTTCACAGGCTTTCCTTCCGGGAAACTTCAGACCACAAACTCTTAAAGAAACAAGGAAGCATCCATGCCATGCAGAGGACAGGGCACTCAATGGCCCAGAGCTGGTGACTGCATTAGACGGTAGGGCTGGGTGGGGGCGCGGGGGGCAAGGTCAGAGGCGGCCCCTCTGATGTTTACACCTAGACCCGAATAATAGATCACACAGATAGAACAGGACTCACCTTTTATGTGCTGAGCACCTTCCGTGTGCTGTTCTATTTAATTCCCACAGCTGACCTATGGAATCTACCTTGTCTCCATTTTACAGATGAAGAAACTGAGGTTCTCAGAGATTAAGTTTCTGGTCTGAGATAACACAGCCCGCTGCAGAAAGCAAGGACCAGACAGATGTGCAGTCTATCTGGCTCTAAAGTCACATGTCCCCTACTCTGCTAGGAGAGACTAATTGCATCCCTCTTGGAATTTTCCCAAATGTTCCAGACAGAAATTTCTTTCCCACTAGGTGCTGACATTTCAATCTTTCCTCCTCGGTCCCCTGGAAAGGGCGACCTGCAAGGTGGTTTCCATGCCCACTACCGCCTCTCATGGGAGAGGACGAAGGTGTCCACCAGCCACCTGGACTGGCCTCGCTCTCGCTGCCTGCTGCCCTTCTCACCGGGGCGCTGGCCTTCTTGCCCCTTCCCCTCGGACCCGGACCGTCCCCCCCGCCCCACCCCCACCCCCTCCTGTGCAGCCCTGTCCCACAGGCCGGTAGCTGGGACAGAACTAGACCAGCGTGCTGAGAGGAGCCTCAGGTGACTGGCCAGTGGTATTGAAGCCTATTTTTATTCACAAAAAAAAATCTGTTCTGTATTTTATTCAGCTTTGGGGCAAGGAGAGGTCAACTCTCTTCACCTCTGCTGTAAGATGAGAATACGGCAGGAAATGAAATGACAGGGAAGCCAGCCCAGGAGAGGGAGAAGGGCAAATTACAGGGAAATTAAAAACCTGTGTTCAGATCAGAGTGGAGGGTGTCAAAGCTCCCCTTTCAGGGGGCCCTCCTCCCCAGGCTGCGGGCCGGCTAGATGCCTCGCTTGACAGACTCCACGTGACGGCCGCTGACTCGGATGCTGGTGGCCCAGCACAGGTGCCACCCGTCCTAGCCTCCAGAAGGAGGTCCTGGCTTCTGCCCGCTACACATTACCTGTGCCTTCCCACTCCACAGGGTCAGTGGAAGGGACTTCACCAAGGAGCAGAGCCCGACAGCCGGGTGTGCCGGTGCATGGTCTGCCTTCGTCCTCATCGTGGTTCCTGAGTGACTTCTGTGAGCAGGGAACAGGGTCCCCAGCCATCAAGTCAAACGCACGTTAGTTATTTGGAACTCAGATTAAGCAGCTCTCTGTTCCCTTGCTCGCACAGAGGCATGACTTCAGCTCTTACCTATCCTTCAAATGCCCCTCCTCCACATAGCCCTCCCTGAACTGGAGCAGAGACTACGGTTTTGGTCTCAGCATCCCAACAACTGGAACATGCCAGGCACTTTTCCTCTTGGCCTGCTGGGTGCAGAGACATAATTTTAATTGTAACCGGAAAATGATCACCGAGCACCTGTTATGTGCTGGGGAATGCTGCTGGGTCTGGGACACAGCACAAGTTTCTGCCCCCAGAGATCCAACAATATGGCAGCTGAGTAACCGTGCTCAACTCACTGTAGCAGGACGCAGGGAGGGGAGGGCAGGACTGACGTTTCCACCAGCCGTGGGAGCCCAGAAGTGAGAGGATCCGGGTCAGCTGATTGGAAAAGGAGGCATCGCAGCGAGGCCTTAAAAGGTAGGCAGAATTCTGTTCTGTTTGGTTTTGTTGGTTTATTTCGTTGCTAAAAGAAAGACAGTGGCGGAGCCCTGGAGGAGAATGGCATCCCAGGAGGAAGGGAACATAAGCAGAATCACGGGATGGAACGCATAAACCCTGGGGGCGGGGGGTTGGCGGGGGGGGGGGGGGGGGGGGGGGACAGTGGGGAGAGCTGTGAGTCAGTCTGCTCCGGCTGCCTCAACAAAATACCTCACAAGGGTGGCTGAAATGACAGAAACTTATTTTCTCACAGTTCCAGAAGCTGGAAGTCTGACACCAAGATGTCTGCAGGTTGGTTTCTCCTGTAACCTCTCTCCTTGTAGACGGCCACCTTCTTCCTGTGTCCTCACATGGTCTTCCCTCTGTGTGCACACAAGTCTGGCACCACTCTGTGTGTCCTGATCTCCTCTTCTTATAAGGACACCGGTCACCTTGGATCTAGGGGTCACCTTGGATATAGAGGTCACGGCCTCATTTTAACTTAATTACCTCTTTAAAGACATTATCCCCAAATATAGTCACATTCTAAGAGACTGGGGATAGGGACTGGGGATGTGAATTTTAGGGCAACATGATTCAGCCCCCACAGTCAGCATGCTTGAGGAAGAGTATGCATGGACAAGAGGAGCTACATGATAAGGAGACAAGGAGAACCTTAGGTTGAGGGCAGATTTCATAATCTCTTGAGCACAAGACTAATTAATTCATTTGGTTTTTATGCTAAAGGTTAGTGTTGCCAAAGCATGTCCCATACTCTGCTGTGTGCTAATAGATGTTAAGCAAACAAAAAGACACAGTCCACAGCCAAGTCTGGGAAACCAGTGCCTTCCCTGCCGGTCTTTTCAGGGCCCCTAGGTGGGCCAATGTGTGTTGTAAATCCTCAAGACAGAAGCAAGATCACAGAAGCCAATTTTAAATAACACCTCATGTGACAAATACTGTAGTGAGCACTACTGAAGGTCTTGGAGAGCCGGAAAGATTTTTGAGCAGATGAGAAATATGATCAAATCTTAAGTAGAAGGCTATTGCACTGGGGTTGAAAAATCTTGACTGTCAGAGATGGTTGAACACCAGCAAGGGGGCATAGGTAAGTTCTAGAAGGCTGGGCTTCTGTGGGTAGGGTAGGCTATGACTGAGCAGAGCTCTCTGGCATTCTAGGAAGCTGTTCTGCTGCCTCATCACCCTTTCCATTCAACAGGTATGAATTAGGCCCCTACTGTGTACAGACCCTCTGGTCTCCCAGCCTGCTGGCCCCCCAACCTAGAGAGCATAGCCCAGTGCTCACCTCCTCCCTCACTGTCTGTGTCTCTGGGCAGGTTTTCTGTCTCATGTGGATTCGGGTCCAGGGACTGACAGCACCAGCCATCTGGGACCTGATACCTTGGCCCCTCTCTCCTTCTCTTTAATCACACAAAAGACCTAGGACACGTATTAGGGTAACTAGGACAGTCCTGGTGCCTCAAGGCTGAGCTGAGGTCCCGCTGCTCTGGCCCAACAAAGCAATTACAGGGAATTCAAATACATTCCTTTTGGAACAAAGACTTCTATTTTCCGGTTCCCAGGCGGTATAGACACATTCCTGGAGGCAGTCATTCTCAAGAATTCAAGAGGTTCAGTCTCAGCTGAAGTCTCGGGCAGATTGCAAGTGCTGATTTGGGGGAACTGAGACCCAAGCATCGGGCCTGGGCAGAGGAGACTGGTTGGATGAGAGCAGTAATGAGGCCGCAGCTGGGTCTTTCTAGTCTTGCTCCTCAGGAGGAGGGTGGAGCCCTGCAGGAGAGGGCCAGGACCCAGCGGGAGGGAGTGGTGTGCAGAGCTGGAGGGGCAAGCATGGCAGGGAGCAGAGAGACCTGGGGTTCAGGGCACTTGACTGGTAGTAAAAAGCCCCCTCTGAGCTACTCCCCCAGGGCTGCTAAGAATCTAAGCGACATATTTAGATGTAGCGGTTTGTAATCGGGGACTTTTTGATGCAGCCCCTTCCATACATTAAAAGCTTTTTTTTTTCTTTTTCTGCTGTGCTTTTGTCAAGTAACATATATGATTCATACCCCTGTCTATTACCCAGCCCCCAAGCCCCACCTGGGTGCAGAGGGAGCTCTTTTACCCATATTGCTAGTAATTACAATTAAAAAAAGAAAGAAGAAAGAAAGAAAAATGAAAAGAAAGAGCTGAGTATTTCACAGGTACCTTTTATACCACTACAACATGTCCCTATGTCAAAACGGTCCCGTCAAACTGTCAGGTGTCTTTCAGGGTCGAGGGAATTCCTCTTGCCCTGCACCCCCCACCCCTCAGCACCCACGGGCTTCAGGAAACTGGCTAAGGCTCTGGGGTGAGTCTGGCCCTGAGGTGGGAGAGAGCCCTCCCCCAACCCCCCCACTGCCCTCACTGGGCTTTCTTGGTCATTCCTGGGTAGCTTCACAAACGAACAGCCTACCTCCATCCAAGTACCCTTTCCTCACCCAGCCAGCCACTGGCACCTTTGGGGATTATCCACAAAGGTTCCAACAGCAGAAATGTACACAGCTGTTTCTTCCTACTGGGACCCATCTTCCCTCCGATCCTATGGGGGAAAAAAATTAAGTACCCTGCCTACTACCAGGAGCTTTTCCTTGACACAATCAAGCCAATGGCTTTGGATGTCCCAAGTGGCACAGAAACCTGAAAAGACAGCAGTCCCTTGGGCCCACATCCCCTCCTCACAGTCTGTGACCAAACACCACTACCATGCAAATGGCAGGCGGCACAATCTGGTTCAGCTGCTACCTCAGATAATCCCACGGGACCGCCCTCCTGAAATGTGGCAAGAGCTCTGCGGGCTCCCAATCTTGACCTTTCATCTTGAATCCAGGCAGGAAGCATCCTTCCCCAGACCTTAGTTTCTTCATTTGTAAAATAAACTCTACGATTCCTTCCAGTTCCCAGAGTCTATAATCCTGTTCTCCTATGGTTGAACATATGTAATGTTTATTTTGGGGGCAAGAGGTTTTTTTTTTGTTTTTTTGTTTTTTTTGGCTTTGAAAGTGTAACTTCAGACTAATAGTCCTTTTGGATGACATCACGCTAATTCAAGGCTAAGTGAATAGTTAAAATATCGCTGTAGCATGCTTTCTATGGGGAAAAGAGAATGGGGAAAATTCCTGTCCCCCAATACATATGTTTCGAGCACAGACTTTCTTTCCCGGCTTTACTTCTGAAATGGAATTTTGCCCCTTTTTTCCTGACTAGAGGGACCGGTCAGGGGACCCCCTCCTAGGTCCGCCCAGAATGCAGACGCTTAGGGTTCTCAGCAACAGGGTCAGGAGGCAAACAGGTGGTGAAACAGGAAGTGAGTGAGTCTGGTGACAAAGAGAAGAGACCGGACTTCCAACCAGAGCCTGGTGCTTTGCCTCCAACAGTGTGCTTCCCCAGGGCTACAGCTCTTGGAGCTCTGGGGGAGCTTCGGGCAAGCTTCGCACAGCTGCTGGGGCCAAATGGGGGCAGATGGCCATTTAACCCTTTGGGCATCAGCAACACCGCCTTGCAGCTTTGAGACCTGACCCATGCCAGGGCCAGGGGGCGGGGGAGCCAAGAGGGCAAGCACAGTGGTACCAGCAAATGTGAGCTAACCTACATTCTGTTTTGGAAACCAGTTGATATGAAACAGAGTCGGATTAATGCGGTTGATCAATGTAAGGAGTTGCTACTGAGAACGTCAATATCTACCCAGACATTTCAGGGTTTAATGCCAAGAGAATGCTCTGAGAGGCAAAGAGGCAAACAGGTACTTGAGCAGACTTCAGGCTATTGAGCAGGGTAGGTGAGATTGCCCAAGACCTTAGAAGTTTCACACTTTGCCCTAATTACAGGCTGTGCAGTAAGGCTGGGGAGGCTTCGGCGGGGCGGAAAGCTCTAGTATTTCAGAGCCTCGAAGGAGGGCAGGCTTTGCTGGCATGTGGTGACTGATGACTTTTGGAGGCTCAGGAGCTATTTTCAGGCCTTTTCTGATGTGAGGCCAGGAAATCATGCTGTGCCCCCTTGCTTCTCTCTGCAACTGGCCAGGACATCCCAGGAACGGACCCCAGACTCCAATCGTGAATTGCTAGGTCACCAGAGGACACCAATTAATCAGACTATTTACAAAATCCTGTCATCACACGCCAGAGGGAGCAGGCCAGCCGATGCCAGTGACATTCTGTGGATTTCTTACAGCATGTTTTGCCCATCCTTTTCTTATTAAACATTCAAATCCTCTTTACGTCGCCTAAAACAGGACTCTGTTGTCTGCTCACCCGCTGAGTGCCAGTAATCGAAGACACATGCCTAGAGCCACACTAGACTGGATGTCCCCAGGGCCCAGCTCTACTACACTGTTCACAACACACACAGAGACACACACACCAGGCACGCATCATGGAAATGCTGCCAAGTCAGAGCCTCCCCCGAGACTCAGTCTCTCGGCCTCAGCCCCAGAGGTTTTAAGCTGTCCCTGCAGAGCTGACCCACTGTGGCTCCAGTACAAAACAGGTGTTACTACGGCAGGTACCACCCCTTTTTCTGTATGGACAAACTGAGGTTCAGATGGAAGAAGCAGCTGGCCCTAAGTCACAGAATCCTGCTTAGTAGTCAGGCAAGATTTAGGGCTAAAGCAAAGATACGTTTCTGTCCCTCCCCACAGTAAGGAAAGGCACTCTTCCTGGCCTGAGGGAGCCCCAGCAGCCCGGGCCTGGCCTTAGTCTCTACCCCAGTTAGGAGACTGACCACTGATCACCACTACCTTCCTTACACTCACCAAGTCAGTATGTGGCAAACCCATGACCTTAGCTATAAAAGCCACATCTGATGGTGTCCTTCTTGCTCAAAGGTTCAGAGCCTGGTTCTAAGTCTTAACGGTGCTGTGCAGAAGCTGGCTTGTCCTGGCTCCTTGCCAAATGTCACAAATCAGGGATTTTTCTTTTCTTTTCTTTTCTTTTTTTTCTAGAGAATGGTTTATCAGTACATCACTGCTTGCCAGACAGGATCACTCTGACTTCAATAAGATCCCAGGCCTTTGTGAGCAGAGGGGATTTATCTAAGGGTTCATGGTTGTAAAAACTGAAGCTAACTCTGGTAAGCTCGAATATGATTTTTAGGAAGGATATCCAGTAGCTTACAAAATCCATAGGAAATATGGAGAATCAGGATCAGGAAACAGGCTGGAATTCAGGGGGGCTAGGCGGAGTGTGGCAATCTGGGCCATGGGAGACTCAGCCTCATGCTGCTGGATGCTCATCACGGTCCCTGCAGCCAGTGGGCCCTGGGCCTGGACCTTTGGTGAATTCCACCTCTGCCAGAAAGAATTCTAAATAGCTTCTGCTTCTAGGCATCTTTGGCTCCAGTTCCAAATGGATGCATTTGACTGGCTGACCTTTAGTCATATATCTGTAACCCCCAGCGGTCAGGGTCTTGAAGAGAATTCTCAAACCATTTCTGCTTCCATAGCAGGAGGTGGGAGGTTCACACCTAGCAGATTTCCCAAACAGACAAAATACTAAAAATGCTTATTATAGAAACACTCTCCTCAGACCTATAGACTGATGTTGATTGGTCCAAGAATCCTCCCCTCAAATCTGCTCCCACCCTGACAAGAATGTTTCCCCTCCTCTTCCCACTTACTTGGGATTTTACAACCTAAATCTTTCTTTTAGCCAATAAAATCTTTCTCTGAAATGGAATAACCTTCCCCATTCTTCCAGGGCTCAGGTGGCATATTAGTCATCAATTTAATCTGACATTTTCCTTTTACATCCTTGATTCAGCTCAACCAAGAGAGGGGGAGCCACTCGTAATCACATAATTAATATGAGTTCAGTGTGGATACTCCAGAACAGCAGGTAACCCAAGAAATATTCCCATGTGGCTTTGGGTTATGATGTATGAACTTTTAATTATAAAGAGAATTAGAATTGCCTATGTAAATTGTGACCACACAATCACTGGAGATAGGGCTGCTATAGTGCACAAGTTCAAGAGTGTCTTTCAGCCTATAGACTATAAAATGGATGGTACCCCTTGTGCAGTGCACACCCTGTGCAACTGTATAAGGTAGCCCTGGTAGAAGCTATTCAGGGCTTTCTGGGCAAGAAGAAAAGATAGCTAGGAAGAAACAGCAACCAAAGATCACATCAAATTGATCACATCATTGGGAGAGGAGACAGTACAAGATTTAATATAAAAAATTTAAATATACACACAGCCCACAACTATAGTAAAGGATCTTCACATTCATCCAGACCCACCCTAAATTTGTATAAAAAGAATCAGAGAAGGACCAAAGGATTTCTCACTGTTAATTATACTTATGAAAAACAAAGACTGGGACCGTTTTATTATTTGAGGACGAGCTGGTGGGAAGGGGGCGGGATTGCTGGCAGGCAGGTGGGAGCACACTGAGCTGCTCATCAACCTGCCCTTCAGGCTGTGAAGTCACAAGGGGGCTGAAAGAAGACAAGCACATGGCTCACCCTGCTTCCCCAAAGGCATGTTCCTTTATAACATGTGAAAGGAACTTAGGGAGTAACAAGTACCCGATGCAGGAAGACTTTGGTCTCTAAGTGGTCCCACGTTTGCAGCCTGTTGTTGATTTTACTCAGAACTGAGGAGGCAACTCACCACTTTTCTCTTAGAGGCCGTGGTGACAGGCCGGTCTTGATTTTCTGGTCATCCCGGCAGCCCACGCATGCTCAGTAGGAGTCTGAGCTCAGCCAGGCCCAGGCTGCACAGCAGACCTCAGGGCCATGCAGCAGGGACTCAGGGTGAGGAGGCATGAGGGCCCATCAGCCTCACAGCTGAGCTCTCTAGTTTGGCTGGAACCAAGCTGGGCTTGGACCTCTGAGTCCAGAGAACAAGCCCTTGGCTTGTGGTCACCAGATCTGGGCTCCAATCCTTCTAACCACCCAGCTCACAGAGTGGCTGAGAGAGCCCCTTCCCTTTCTGGGCTCCAGAGCGAGGCTACGCGAGCTCTTCCTCCTCCCTGTCATGGCCACTGGAGTTGTCAGGCAACTCTAGAGACTGACTTCTGACCCATAACTGCACCCACTGAATGGCACCAACCCAAGTGCAAAGATACGTGGCCTTGTGTTCCCTTGTCCCTCCTTCTGCCGCTTCCCAAAGTCCCATTCCAGGAGAAAAGTGGTCAGAGTTGCCTCCTTAGTTCTGAGTAAAATCTATCCAGGCTCCTGGTAACATGCCCTACCAGGATTAAACAAAACACATGAAGGCAGGTAGGTACCTGAAGAAAACACAAAAAAAAATATTTGATAATCCAGCAGGGCAGGAAGGGCTTTTTACACATGACACAAAACCTCCATATCCACAAAATATGAGATTAATAAATTTGACTTGATTTCCATAGCAAGAGGAAAAATACCAAACAACAAACGAAAAGATCAAGGGAAACCTAGGAAAAGTATTTGGAACTCATATCATGGGTAAAAGATTAATTTACTTAATACTTACAAAGCTGGTATGGTGTTTGAGGGGGTCTAATAAAGAGCATCCTTTTTCCTTCTGAAATTCCAAACCAACTCGTAGTAGGCACAGGAGTAGGAGGATGAGGACCCAAATATCAGCTTTGTACTGACAGAGCTATTGGGGAGCACGACTTCGGTGGGCAGACCATGGGTCTCCTCATGCTGGGCCCCAGGGTGAAGATCTGCCCAGTAGATCACAGGTTCTTCTGCCATGCCTTTGTTGCTAAGCTTACCTCATGGCCAAGGGCCCCCAGGAGCACCTGTACTATGCCAGCAGGCAATCCGAAAGGGCAGTGGGTGAGAGGTAAGGAGTATCCACTTCCTCCTCCCAAACTTACTAATCAGACCATTTACACTTACCGATGTCCTTTGACTTGGAAATATAAACCCATGGAGTAGGCAAATTCCCTCCTCTCTTCCAACAAGTTCCAACATATCAGTAGAAAAAGCCATAGTAGGACAGAAAAATGGGAAGAACATGGGGGCAAGTCCCCAAGACTTGAGGGTCTGTAAACAAATCAGGCTGGAGGAGATGCTCTCTTAGATCCCTCTGGGCCCAGAAGACGAGTTAAAAATTGATCTCAAGACTTGTCTTAGTCAGCTCGAGCTGCTATAGCAAAATACCATACACCATAGACTGGGCGGCTTAAACAATGAATATTGACTTCTCATGGTTCTGGAGGCTGGAAAATTCAAGATCAAGGTGTCAGTAGGTTCAGTGCCTGGGAAGGGCCCTCTTTCTGGTTTGCAGACAGCTGCCTTCTTGCTGTGTCCTCACGTAGCCGAGAGAGGGCTCTGGTCGCTCCCTGTTCTTGTAAGGACAGGAATCCATCATGGGGGATCCACCCACATGACCTCATCTAAACTCATTAATCTACCACAGACCCCACCTTCAAATATCATCACACTGGAGATTAGGGCTTAACATATGAATTTGGGGGAGATGCAAACATTCAGCAGGGCTAATAGACAAGTAGAGCTGCTGAAAACCATCTTGAAAGAGTATACCGTGCTTATCACACACCCTCGTTACAGCACCACCACCCCCACTCCCTTCCCTTCTGTCTGACCACCTGCTTGCTAGCTAAAGGCGTGGACTGTGATTCTGGGGAACCTCAGTCTCTCTTCCAAGTCTCCATTCCCAGACCATTGCGTAGCCTGAGCCTTCACACCCATTCTTCAGGGAGAGTGAGGACTTTGAGCACAAGCCAGAGGGTAACTGGAAACCCCTTTACTCTTGTGGTTCCCAGACCCACCCCCCTGAGGACCTGCATATTCCAGCTTGTTATTGTACTCATTTGCTAAAGCCAAACAAAGAACTTGCACCTGAAAAACACTGAAACTTGTATGGTACTTGGAGTTCCAGGGTATAAAACTGGAGGTTAATCTTACACTCCCGCACAGGGGAGAGAGACGAGGAACCACAGGAGTAGCTTTCCAAAGCACACAGCTGGCCCTGGATATCTTCCCAGCTCTGCCGGAGGAGGAAGGGTGGGTTTTTCCCCAAGGGCCAAGCAGCCAATGCCTCCCCAGGCAAGGGGTCCAGCCAGAGGAATCCCATAGCCCAAGGTCCCTGGCCATCCTGAAGCCTGGCATGCAGGTCTGGTGGGAAGTTATGGCAGCCTGGGTACCTCCTACCACCAGCCCTCTTAAAGAGCATGGCTTATGGCCCTCGTGACCTTCCAAATCGCCAAAAGAGACGCCTAAGTGATCAGTGATCCAAGCATCTATTACTGCTCAACAAGCCACTCCAACCTGAGAGTGTTAAACAATAATCATTTATATTTATTATTTTCATGGTTCCAGAGCTCAGCTAGATGGCACTCCTCCAGGTCCCTTGCGTGGTTGTGGTCAGCAGAGGCTGGGGCAGGAGAAAGTCTTGAGGTTTCCGTACATCTAACAGACAAAGACACCGGTCTTCAGCTGAACATCCCCAGCATGGCCTCTCCACGTGGTCTGGCCTCCCTTACTTTAGCCTTTATTGAGGTTCTGCTCTGTGATGTGAGGTAAGGGGGGATAGGGAGGTGTGGGTCATGGTGTCTACCCTCCCTGAATTCAATCTCCCTTGGAAGATGGAGAAACAAAGTCACAAAAAACTAAAGAGCCACAGGAGGTAGCATGAGGCGGGCAGTGTGGGCAGAGGAGGAGAGGAGTTTATTTCAGCCCAGAGGAGGGGTGATCCGCCAAGACAACAGACAGTACACTAGGAGTGTGGCGTAAACTTGACACGAATGATACTGACTCCACTGCCCCTGTTCTCCCCCCTGCTGGTAGCAAGTGCGTTAATGTTGTTTGTGTTTTGTTCTTTGTTGCTGTCAAAGTGGAGTAAATACAGCAGGTCAATTAGTGTTTGGCCCCCAAACAGGATTGGAGGAAAGTGTCTAGCGTGACCTGACTCTCCCTCACCTTTGACCATTCATGGCTCTCATGGGGTGTTGAAACTGACCCACCTGAGGGTGGCAGAGAGTCCAGAGCTGGTACTTGGGATGCAGGGACCAGAGCTAGCACAGGAGGCCCTGTCTAAGGTACCCAGGAGCTGAAACAGCCCAAGAGGGATCTAAGCCAAATCCCTAGACAGTACCGACCATCACTCAGCTTGGCAAACCAAGTTCATGGGATGAGCCCAAAGCGAATGGGCTAGCCTGAGAGCGAGAGGAAGCCGAGGGTCCAAGATAGGCTGGGACTGGAATTAAACAAGGGCCCCATTATGAGCAAAGGAGCAGTGTGTGGGGTGTCTGGTTTTGACTTCACTGAACTTTAGCCCTGTGGTGTCTGGGTGAGTCAGGTGGTCTGCCGAAGAGCTGGATTTCTGCTTACCCAACAGCAATGACGGTGAGGATTCAAGGGGTGCCTACTGGGTGGCAGGCGCTCTGATAAGAAGGTGCTGTGCAGATTTCCTTTCATCCTCTTAACGGCCCTGTGAGGCATTACTTTCCCCATTTTATAGATGAGAAAACTGAGGCTCAGGGAGAGAAAAGGATCTGTTCACGATCAACAATTAACTGTGAGCCCCGGCAGTCTGACCGGACCCGGGCAGGTGCTTTCTGCAGACCCACCACGTACCCCACCATGAGCCTGGGATGGTGGTGCTTATTTCCTGCTCTTCCCAGTGAGAAAACAGAAGGTGGGGCGTGTGGCCCACCTGGCAAGTGGCAGAGCAGGGATATGAACCCCTTCTAACTCCCCAGCCTAAGCTCTCTGCACTGCCCCCAAAGGATCTGACTTGGGGTGGGGGGTGTCCTCCCCTGCAGCCCAGAACGGTCTGGAACAAAGTTAAGGAGGAAAGAACGCAAAACAGAGCTCCATCCGAGTAGCCCCAGCAGGGGGAAGAACGTGGCTCGTTAACAGAGGTGAAGGGCAGGGCAGGGACAATGCTAACCATATGCCATCTCTGGTTTTTCACTTAAAAAAAAAAAAAAGAAAATCACCATATCATTTTTTTTTAAATTACCTGTCCTGAAGAGGGAGAGGAGCAGGTACTCCAAAGAGCTACACACCTGCTTTCCTCACCGTCTGCTTCCAATCTGTTATCTGGCCTGGCACATGTCTCCTGTTCCTGGGATGTTTTAAGGGGCCTTCCTAGCTGGATCCAAAGAAAACATTCATTTTGATTACAGAAAAGAGGCGCATCTGCTAGCCTGGATTTGTGGGAGAGCCCATAATCCCTGCATTTTGCCTCCTATTAGCCCTCTTCTCCAGGAAAGAAATGTCCTGCTCTTTAAAGTCAAGGCCATAAAACTGTGACAGCTCGCTTGCAAACAGAGCTGATTCTGGAACATGAAACAACCCTTCAGATAAAATATACAACTCAGGTGTGGGAGTGAGAGGGCCGAGGTCTTAAAACCGAATCAGTTGTGAGTTACATTTCGTTTTATGGATCTATCTGGGCCGTTCCCTACTGTAGAACATCACCAGTTCCAACATTTCGGACATATTTCCCATTAGCCCTTTATTTGAAATTTTATGCGTCCCCTCATAAAAACCTTCAGTAGATTAATGTGCTTGGGATGTTTATTTATAAGTACAGCTGGTCTCCCTTCGAGTTGCTTTTATTGCTGGGTCGCCTCAGCGTGCCCTTTGTGCAGCAGCAAAATGGTGGGATGGCAACCCAGCAACCAGCATTATCTCTGAGATGAGGAGACACATGGGGGGGGTGGAGCCAGGGGGAATGGAGGGCATTGGGCAGCACTTTGAGGTTTTCCACGCAAGGAGGCCCTTGGGAGCCTCCTTCTGCCTGACTGCCATTGTCTCCGTCTGTGGTGGGAATGGGCCGCGTGGGGATGGTGGGTAGAAAGGGAACCTGCACGACTGTCCTCATCTCCCAGGGGGACCTGTCCTGAGGACCACTCCCTTCAATGTATGAGGACTGACAGACTTTGTCCAGCAAGAGCTATTCTCCTCTGAATAGATTGAGAAGAAGTGGATTGAGTACTGGCTGTGACTGCACTAATCCTGGGTGAACCATCACGACTTTGTTTTCAAGACACACGATAATCAAATGCCTCTAAAGTTTCTAAATTTGCACTATTCTTTCCTTTATCCTCCTGCTTCAATATTTTCTCACAAAAGATGGGCATTCTTTTAAGCCAGGTGTTTATCAGTTCGTGTGTGTCATTTTATTATTGAAGACCACCAGGTGGTATGTTCTTATTGTACATTTGGCTTCATAGGTCTCCAACATTATAGAAACACTCTTTAGCAATATCCTATCAAGTACTTCCCCAGCTTCTGCCATCTCTCTCTAGGACTAAAGGCAACACTGCTCTTTGATTGTTAGAACATTCTGTCTTTTATTGGCCTATCTCTGGGACCATGCAATCTATCTTCCCCTTCCCTTTGATTAGTCCCCCCCAAATCATCCTTTCCCTAGACAACATGTCCTGGTGCCCCCCATCAGGCTCTGACTCAGAATCCAAATGAGTGTTGGCAGGTTAAGTCTGTTCTACCTTCCCTGGACTGGTGGGTTGTTCTGTCAGTGAGACCACCAGACCAGACCACCTGTCACACATACCAGCCATTATGCACTTAGGTACTCTTCTCAAAGACCATCACTCAACTCATGTTTCTGGGCTTCAGAGAGAGAGGTTTTATTATTATTATTATTATTTTTTTTTAATGTTCATTTTTGAGAGAGAGACAGAGTGCAAATGGAGGAGGGGCAGAAAGAAAGGGAAGAGAGAGCTATTTTTTATCACTCAGATACCTTTTGATTACCCAGACATTACCAGAGGCAGCAGACATTGAAACCAAAGAAAGAAAAGGAAAATTTTACACCAAATGACAAGAGACTGAGATCTGTCTTGCCCTTGCTCTCAGAAATGTTTAGTGATGTCCAAAGCACAAGAAAATGCAATCCAAGCATCAAATATTAAAAAACATTTGTGTGGTCTTTGGAGAGACAAACACCTCATTCCCCAGAACCTCCTATGAGTCCCTCACCTCCTTACTCTGGAATTGGTGTTCCAAGGTTCTCTGAGTATCAAGAAACTCATGCCATCCCCTCAAATTCCAGAGACCAAAATGGGAAGCAGGGGGAAAAAGCAACTGTGGTCAAGGCCTCAGGTCATTTCAGAGAAAAGATGAACAGTTGTTGTCCTAAATAATCTCTTCAAAATACTAATTATTTCAACAAAGATGTTTCCCTAAGACTTAAAGCTTTTCATTAACCCATGACAAGATAGAAGGTCCTGGGAAGTTGGGAAGAGTAGAGACCCATCCCTTATGCACCTGGGGCCCAGGTCACACCACACTTAGGTACCCAGTGGGCAAATTCAGTGCCAAAGTCCTGATAAGGTGTTCTGATTTATACATGGCCTCACCTACCTGGTTAAGCTCCTGGGTCCGAGTCCAAACTGGCCAAACTTACAGATTACAGTTCCTTAGGATAGAGAAGATCTTTTGTAGGAAAAGTGTGGAAGCAAGGCTGGGTTATTTCCCATGCCAGCCATCACCCTGTCGGGCACTCCAGGCAAAGACCAAGGATGCTCTGGACTCTCGGAGGGTGAGGACCGTGACTTGGGATGGATGCAGAAGATTTCTGGAAGAAGCAGAGGACTGAGCAGGGAGGGAAGTTGAAGAGACAGTGCCTGAGAAACATGCCTGTGCCCTTGGAAGGGTTACAGTCTGTTTTGATCTCTCCCATGATGCACCAGGGCTCACACCTGCCACTCCCTCTACCCCAGTGCAGGACACCCCCCACAGAATTCTTGGCTCTGACCTCAGGATAAATAAATCCTGAGAGGCTCCTTCTTCCAGCTAGTATGACCCAAGAATGGAGTTCTTTTCCTTATAATAAGCAACAGAACTACAGTCCTGTCATTGGATTCCAGAAACTGCTTTGGAGCCCCGACTGAAGCAGCTTCCGCCAAAGTCAGATGGCTCACACCACACCCGGGGAAAGGGAGAGTCACACTAGGAAAGATTGCTCAGGAGACTGGCAAAGACAAAGCTTCCTTCCAGAATTGCTTCTGACAGGAGGTATAAACCTGAGCATTGGACAGGTTAGGGCTTACTGCTGCAACTGTTGATTTCATCGATAACCTGAACGTAAGGGACTTTGGCTGTTCTCTTCCACCTGGTCCTGAATTGCAGACTGACGGGCAGGGACAGACCCACACAGAGCAGCAAATTCTTCCCCTGTCACTGGACAGGGCAGAAGCCCAGTCAAATCTCGCAAATAAATGAGAGCCTGTCCCAAAGCTGGGACTCTGAGAACTAGAGATGACTTTGGGAAAAGGTCCCAATGCTCCCACTCTCTTCCAGGCCCAAAGCCTACCTCTTATCAGTCTCAAATATCTCATGCTGCTTGCTGTGTGCAAGTCCCTTCAGTGAAGGCAGAGAGAGCTAACAAAACTCTTACAGGAAGGTCTCACACGCGCATGTGTGTGCACACGCACACACACTCAGCATAATGTGTCTTTAGAGCACTGTTCCTCCTCCAACTTACTTAGAGGGAGTTAATTCACCTGCTGACTAAGGCTACTTGATGTATCTTACTTATGAGGAAACAGAGCCCACCACACTCCCACAGACACTTCCCTAGCCAATACAGAGTGTCCGTGAGAAACACCACGCGTATGTGTACAGGGATGTGCAGGCCGGTGCTGGGGGCCAAGGGCCAACATGACATCTCAAGGAAGGAGGCTCCAAACAGATGTTGGGATTACATATGTTCTGGATATTCCAGGGCTCCCACACTCTCCAGGAGGGTGTGGGCAACAGCTGGTGGCACAAGGCCTGGAGGAAGACAAGTGGGGAACATGTCTCCATGCGGTCAGGCAGGAGTGGTTGCAGCCTCTAGAAGTGGCCTGGTAATGCTTTGGGCGTTCAGAATGCTGCCCACTTGCTGTCCCTCTCCTACAGGGAGGGCGACTAGTGGCTCTGGATCCTGTGTCCCACATGGTGAGGCCTCCCGCAGCTTTATCTTCTGCGAACAGCCTTCTTCATCTCTGATTCAAACTCCACCTGCCTCAGACCCCCAGGTCTGTCCTCGTGACCGTTCTTACAGCCAGGCCACTCCTGCTCTGATTTTGTGTAGTCAATTTTTAAAAAATAGGTTGTTGCACAGTTAACAAGGCTGAAAGCGTTTTGTTTGCTTGCTTTTATCAGAAAGAAAGAAAGAAAGAAAGAAAGAAAGAAAGAAAGAAAGAAAGAAAGAAGAAAAGTAAAAAGGACCCATTGTATTATCCCTTTAACATGTGCAGGCTATAAGATTTCTTATTCCATCCCATCCGGCCAGATTTTTTTGAGATTATCTCTAAACAATATATAACAACTAATGGAATGTAGGGCAGAGTGTCAGCCTCATAGGATTGCAGGGAGAAGTACGATCACAGGTGAGAAGAGCTTTGTAAATGATCGCGCATTGGGCATGCTGAAAGTTTTACAGGATTATTCCCACCAGGCCCTGCTCTCTGCAATCTGGACCACCATGGCTTTCTTTCCTGCCATGGGGGTGTCTTGCCTGGACTCCAAATCCTGCCTACTGGAGGTTGACCAGAGAAGGTACCACCAGCTGCTGTGAGGCCTTGGGAAAGTCACTGCATCTCACTGGGGCTGATGCTTAGGGAAGGGGCTCCAGACTTGTCAAAAGACAAGATGGCTCTGAGTTTCCTTCCAGCCTTACATCCTACCAGTCCCTGGTCCTGCTTTGTGCATCGATCCCCTGGGGAGGACAGGTGATTCTGCAGGTTTTCAAGTATAGCTGACCTGACCTTTCACATGGGTGCGGCCAGATCTAAATGGGGCCTATAATGTCACACAAGTGAAAACAGTCACCTCCCTTGCAGGTTCTGGGCTGCAAAAGGTGAAGGGAACTCCGTGAATTCTCTAGTTCATATTTCACTTTGGATTAGAAGAAAAAACCGCAGAAAAATAAACCGTGTCAATCAGCCCTGCTGTGTAAACAAGTGGTTGATGATAACCCATGAGACAGTTTGCATTTCTTTATGGAGTGGCCAGCGACAAAGATCCAAAAACAAACCTTCTCTTTTACGGTTATTTGGAAAAGGAACAAGGAAACCATTTGTTTTACCTCCGGGAGCTGTTACAACTAGCCCCTCGCTCCCCAAAAAGCCTCTCAGCACAGCAAGCCTGTGGTTCTTCTACGGCCTGGAGCCAGCTCTAGAGTCCACCAATACCTGCAGGGGCTGCGGTAAGGCCCCCTGAGCCCTGGCTCCCAGAGGTTCCCGCCCTCAGAGGCAAGGCTGGGATCTCCTCCTGATGACCTTACTGGCCCACAAGGCACCTTTGTGCAAATTAGGGGAAGACAGTCCCTACCTTTCAGTTGCAACTCTGGCTTGGCAGGCAGACAGAACCTTTGCAGTTAGAAAAAGGTACCCCTCTCCCCAGCTCAATTGTCTGTCAAGGGCCAGATAAAGTTTTTAGGCTCTGCAGGCCAGAAGGTCTCTGTACAACTACTTCACTCTGCTGTTTGTCACATGAAAGCAGCCATAGATAACACATAAACAAAGGGCTGTGACTATGTTCCAAAATATTTTTATTTATAGAAACAGGCCATGGACCTGATTTGACTCATGGGCTATTGTTTGCCAACCTCTGCTCCAGACGGATGCAGTCCAGCACCAGGGCTTGAAAAACAGACACTGGCTAAAACTCATCCACTGCTCATCCTTTTGATTGGGTACCCTTGTGCACAACCTACACAGTCCTACATGGTAGCCCTGCCTCTGAATCCCCAAGATGCTGGGGACCTAAGGGGACAAACTTCTTGCACCTGGAATGGACCACCCTAGTGTCTTAGCATCCCTGAATCCCCACCAACTCTCCCCTGCTCCAACAGCCTCCAGATCACAGGGTCACACCAATCAGGATGCCAATGCTGACAGACCCAAAGCCCCTTCCTCATTCCACTGAGTGGCCCCAAGCCAGTGAACTGCACTGAACATGGCTTTTAAAACCAGACTTCTACGACTTGAAGATATAAAAACAAGGTCTGCAAAGACAGGAAATCCAGCAGAGCCAAATCACAGGGATTCTCACATGAGCAAAGCAGCCTTTCTCCTGAGACCTCTTCTTTGGCAAAACACCAGTTAACTAGTGAATAATTGGTTAAAGTGAAAGATTAAGACAGTTGGCAGAAACAAGTTATTTCTGGACATTTTCCACCTTTCCCCCCCAACCAGTCTTCCAGTTACAATTAAAATGTGGTGGTGGCTTCATGCAAACCATGGACAGTCCACAACCTGGCAATACAAGTGGACTCTGCAGAAAACCCATTTCCTATAGCACCGAAGAACAGCCACGCATCAGTTCCCAGGAACCGGTCTGACTTTAAGTGGAATATTCTGTCGTATTACTCACCTTTCATTTGACCTTCATAAATATCAAAACCTTACTACCCTGTATCCTGATATTTAGTTCTTTCCTGTCATCTAATGAAGCCACATTTGGTTAGAAGGTCACTTGTCATTTACAATACTGAGAGAGACATATTTCAGGGAAGCTCCTAATTCACAGCAAGTCATGAAATTGTGGACAAGATTACAACATGTACTGGCCTAAAGAAAAATGGAGGCCCTCGGACTTAACCAGGCCTCTCTGGGATCACACTAAAAGAATGAAAAAAAACTGAGGGAGGCTGGCATTCCTGCATGAGCTACAGAGTCTGGCTGATGTCACTCTAAATTCAATTATCTAAAAGAAAGTGTGGATTAATGTTAATATATTTTACAAGGTTCTATAATTTATCATCTTTTGTTTTTCTTTATGAATAACAGATTTTCCCTCAGTTAAAAAGCACATTGGGGGTTGGTTGGATGAAAGAGAGACCAAAAGCCATTTGATTTCTTCCCTCAGTGGACAGGAAGGCCATACAAATTCTTCTCCCCAAGATAAGCTTGGCAAAGTTTTGACAGGAAGAAGTGTGAGAAAGTGCCTGGCAGAGACACAGATTGCAGACGTGCCCACACTTCATACTGGGTGAGGGAAACCAGGTGACTGGAACATTCTAGATAGGAATGATGTTTGATGATTATTCCAAACCCTGCCCTGGCCCCAGAAGATGAGGGTACAGACCTATCTGAGAAGCAAGAGGAACTGTACAAACACCACCCAGAATTCAGCCTAGGTAGACACAAGACTGCATGCAAGGGTGAGGATGTGATGTCAAGGATATAGAGATATCCAACCACATCTTGTTTGGGGAAGGCAAAGCCCTTTCACATAGTTCACTCATGACACTGCTATATTCTACCATTATCTCAGAACTCATGTCTGGCAGGGGTCAAAGTTTACCCAAAAACCTCTGATAGCAATGCTTCCTGCCACACCATGCTCCCTCCTTGCCAACAAATACCCAAGGGATGAGATTTCACACTGGCCTCTTGCACACTCCTGAGGCTGCACCATGACGTCATTGATGCAAATCTGGTCAAAGGTAGCTGTGGAGGCCCTAGATGTAAGACTGTGAAAAAGTGCTGTCAGTTCTCTTCTCTGATGCAGATGTGACAACAGAAGAGAGGGAGCTCTGGAAGCGGAGAGGATGCTCCCATTCAGGCCAGGGAGGCATGCATGGGAAGGAGAAAGTGCTGTCGAAGGAAGGGCAGAAGGGGGACATCAGAGAGACCGAGTGCCAGACTGGTGAGCTTTTCCCACAGTGATCAGGATAGATTGTATTTTCCAAGGATGATTTTATAATAGGATCTACCACCCACATACCTTTCTGCAATGTGATCTTGGCACTCCCCCACCCCCTTGAATCTGAAAGGGCCTTGACAGCTTTGATGAATAGTATATGGTGAACATAGCACCACACCAGTTCAGCTTCCTGCCCTGGGCACACTGGCTCCTGGGATGCTAACCCTGGAAACTCAGTCACCCTGCTGTGAGAAGCCCAAACTGCTTGGTTCGAGAGGCCAAATGTAAGTGCTCCATTTGGGTGGACACCTCCACTGAACTCACAGCTGATGGCCACATCAACTTCTAGTCACAGAATCAAGCCTTGTTATATTCTAGCCCAGCTGAACCTTCTGATAATGACAGGCCCAAATACCATCTGACTGCAGGCACAGGAGAGATCCCAATGGGGAACCATCCAGCTGAGCCCGGTAAACCACAGAACTTTGAGAGATAATAACAAACTGTTGTTTAAAGCCCCTAAGTTTCAGAGTGGTTTGTTGCATATCAATAGATAACCAAAATATATGGTATGGTATGGTATCATATCATATGAACACTGACCAATCAGAATTGATGCTGACTGGCACTGGGCTGAAGCAGAGTCCTTGGAGACCTCATGCTATGTCAAATGTGTATCCTTTAATTTCTGGGAGAGAGTCCAAGGTGGCAGAAGGGCTCTCAGGGAGATTGGGACAGTAAGCATTTCAGTATTCTAACACCAGTCATGGACAAACTCATGAGCACCAGCTGGGCATCATCTCTAGCATCCATCATGCTAGAATTCATACCTAAATCCATGCTGGGCTATATCACATGTGGGAAGGCAACCTATACCCAGATCAAGACACATAAGTAGGTGCCACTCCTAGGACCCAATACTTCCACCATTTTAGAAACTTTTTTGATCCGTAATTGCACTTGGTCTTTACAATGGTCTTGAGAGGAAGATGTTACTGGCCTCCACTTGATAGATGAGGAAATATGAGGTCTAGAGAAGTTAAGTAGGTATAGAGGCAATAATGGGAAGTATACTGGTTGGGATTCTTGATTTCTAATTCTGGTTCCGACACCACCTCAGTCTGGGACCTTGAGCCAATGCTGTGAATTCTTAGAGCCTCCCCATCTCTCAAATGAGAGAAATGTAAATAACCCTAAGGACCCATCTGGCATCACCATTCTCTGACTTTGTAGCTTGCCTGGTTACCAGGAAGGGGACAGCAGATTCACGACATGGTCTCAAGACTCCTGACTCCTTTTCCAGTGCTCACATGACTGCTCCTACAGCTGCCTTCCTAAGACATCTCAGCATCATTATACAATGGGGAAGCCAAACCCTATCCCCAGCTCCTAGATAGGAGAATGTCTTCAGATCCACACCCAGATCTGTTTGTGCCTCTGGCCCTGGGCCTTCTGCCCTGATATGCAAGAACAAAATCCCCACTTTCATGCTTTGTAGGGGAGTACATATGGGGATAAGGAGAGAGGAGGATGGGGAGAGAGATGAGGTGGGGGGCTGATTCTGAATCTCAGCCAGATCTGCCCAGTCTAGCTCTGAGTAAATCCTGCAGCCACCACACAGGAAGCTGCTTATCAGGGCAGACACTGTCTCCTTCAGGGGTCCAGGGCCCCTGTCCTGACCTAGTCCTAAGGCAGCATCAGGAGGTGATGAATCTCTCTTGAGATTGTGTGGTTTCCAGGAAAGCATTCCAGAATCTGAAATGGGCTTCAAAGGAATGCATATCTGCTCACTCCCACCCTGGCTGGGAACCAGCCCAGGGCACCTTATTCTTATTAGGCTGGAGATGTCTTGGACACTAAGCTTGAAAAATGCACCAAGGATTCCGACACAGATGGGGAATGGTGCAGCTATGCAGAAAACCCCATTGTTGGCAGCCCTAGACTTTCTCTGAAAGATTTTTTTTTGGGCAGTAATTTAATTCCTCTCCATTTCACTTTTTCTAGCTTTGAAATAAAAATGGAAAAAAAAATGTTTTTGGTCTTATAACCTTCCTATACCTGTGAGGATGAGATTGAGTGGAAGCTGAAGCATCCATTACCTGATCAAATGTGCAATATAACAAATACTAGAATCAAATGTGAAGGAGAATCTCCATGAAGAGAACAAAGAAGAGCATCCAGAATAGGCCATCAGAGAAAAGGAGGGCTGAAATGAGAACTAGGTTGAAGAATCCATAAAGATCAGGCTGGAATGAGCAAATGTGATTGAATAGGTATGTGGCCCAACACCCCCTGTTCCTCCCTATCCGGAGTGCATATGTGTGGTGAGCGTGGTGAGCATGGTGAGATGGAGCAGGCATGTGGGTCATTATAGTAACTGTGAAGGGACAGGTTATTTTTTATTTATATTATTTATTTGCCCTCATCTGAACCTGGGTGTGAGGCTTCCAGTGGGTGTCCCACCCTGTGATGTTTGGCTTTTAGGTATCAACTTGACTAGATCACAGTACCAAGGTATGTAGTCAAACACCAATCTAGGTATTCCTGTGGAGGTAATTTTTAGATGACATTAACATTTAAATCATTGGACTTGGAGTAAAGCAAATTACTCTCCATAATGTGGGTGGGCCTCATTCAATCCATGGAAGGCCTTAAGAAAATTTGATGTCCCCCAAGAAAGAAGGAATTCTGCTTCCAGTCTGCCTTTGGACTCAAGATTGAAACGTCAACTCTTCCTGCATTTCCAGCCTGTTGGCCAAACCTACATATTTTGGACTTGCCAACCTGAATAATCACATGAGCCAATTCCTTAAAATAAATCTATCTCTGTACATCCAAATCTAAATCTATATCAATATAATATAATATATGTAGATATATGTCAGAGGAGAATAAAAAAGAAGTGACTGGAATGATGTCTGGTTGGTGATAAAGTAGGCTCTGAGCAGATGGTGAGATCCCTGTGGCAGACTCATTTATAAGCACTTCTGCCTCAGCATACCCAGAAAATGTGGACACTCCACCAACACCTGTTCTCTGCCCTCCTCTCCTCTCCCTCTACACATTTTGCCTGGTTGGTCTAATCTTTTATCTCTTCAACCACATCCCCTTCAGGGACAATCCCCAAGCCTCTAACACCAGCCCTGACCTTCCAGCAGAGCTCCAGAACCATGTACCCAATTGCTACTAGACAACCCATCTGGAAGTACCACTGGCACCTCCCACTTAACATGTACATCATCCATCCTGCCCAAAAACTTTATAGCTCTTCTGGTGAATGGCATTATCATCTATGCAGTTTCCCAAGTTATTACCTTAAGAGTCAAGGATGACACCTCTATCCACCCCAACTTCCACATCCAATACTCACTAAATCCTGCAGGATTCTCTCAGTGATAAAGTCACTGACCTAATTCAGTACTTGTCTCTGGCTTGAACTACTCAAATAGACTCCAGCTGATTTCACTAGTCACATCTACAGTCTATCAACAGGTTGCCCCAAGTTACCCCCCTTGGGTTTAGACTCTTTCTAAAAGCAGTATTTCCTGACTTCTCAAAGGTGATGGGAATATACTCGTGTGAACATGTCTGGCTCAAGGGTGGATACATCCAAGTAGTAAGGCATTTTGAGTTAGGCTCCTGCAGGCATCTTGGGGATACATCATTTTTACATTCTGAGGTTTGCTCAGATCCTTTGGTCAATCTTCCCACCCCAGTTTGGAGAGCCTAAGTGGCATCTTCTTTCCCTCAAACCTACCAGAGATTCCTTCTTGGCACAAGAATGAAGGCAAAGAAAGATCCTCCAGATGACCTGGGTGGGCTTCAAGGTGCATTGCAGAATAATGTGTCCTCTGGGGAACTTGGCCTGAGCTATCAGCACCTTGGAGAGCTCCAGCTCTGACCTCTGTTGGGGAGCTAACTGGACCATAGTCCTGGATTCTTCTGAGGTAGGTGGCAGGGAGAAAAAAAGTGTTGATGCTGAGCACCTCCATTAGCCAGATACCCAGTCCAATAATTTCAGGGATACCAAAAATACAAACGGCCCTGAAGTCATCCCAGAATTGGGTTTCAGGTGTTCCACAGCCTCTGCTCAGGTGGCCTACGTGAGGTTGGTGGTTATGACCTTAAATTATGGCTGAGTTAGTTTAACACTGACGACTAGTGCTCCCCAAGTTTTTGTGCCCAGACTGCACAGAATTCAGCAGCTTTTGTGATTTTGCTTCAGGTTAATTGCCAATGAAAAGACAAGCCACCTTTGAATTACCCCCATCTTTCTGGACTATTGCCATTTGTGCTTTGTGGAGACTATGCCTGCCATTCCCACTGTGGACATTCCAGCATCCTCAATCCCAGCACCACTGGATGAACTGGGAAGCAAGGACATCAGGGATGTGGAGGCCTCACCTGACCTCTGGATCTGTGTCCATTTGGGGGAGGAGGTGTTGCCTCCGATCACATGCTCAGGAAACTCTGAGGAGATTCATACACTGGGTCAGTCTCTGCCCTCCTCTTTTCTCCTACTGGACCAAAACCCTCTAAGCCTGGAAAAGAAAGGAGTGGATCTCCAAGTAAAGATAGTATACATCTGTGGAGTGACAGAAAATGTCTTCACTCCCTGGAGATAGCACAATGGTTCTTCCACTCACCTTTGCTCCCTCAGATCCAGCCCTGTCCTGCCACCACCCTCTCTCTCCAATCTGCACTCTATCTAATATTCCTGCTGAGTTTCTGAAGCTGAGCTATTGCAGCCTCCAATCTGCTCACAAAGTGTTTGATATCTCCGGTGCCCCATGCAGTTTTTGCAACAGCTCAGACATGTAAATAGGGCTTTTTTGTTATCTCTACTTACAAATGAGTAACCATGTCTCCATGGAGAGCTTAGGCGACTGGTCTAAACACACAGAGTTCCTCACTCCAGTCAGGTACTCTTTATAATTTCTTTAAAACTTCCATTAGACCAGGACCCCCACTGTGGTGCCCAGAAACACTATAGTGTGAGCTTGTAATGCTGCCAGTGGGAAAAAAATAAAAGTAAAAAACTTACTTTTTGAAGATTATATTCATCTGTCCGTGTTTGTCAAAGTCCATCTGTTATTCTCTACCTCCAGAGCACAAGCAAAAACCCAGTTCACTGGAAGCCTGTCAACAGCTTCCTCTGAGGTTTTGGAGATTTCCTGGGGACATTTCCACCCGCTCACACATAAAGGTCAACCAAGGCTCCAAGAGAAAGAGCAATTCTTTTTTAAAAAGACTCCCTGGCAAACATTTTGATCCCTGTTTATTTTGCCAGACTTGCCTTTAACTCTTCAGGTACAACCTCCTCAGAAAGAAGATTTGAATCTGACAAAGGGAGATACATTCAGCTTTACCCTTGGCTCTAAATTGCCTGAGAGACATGGCCATACAGAGATGTTCCTGATTAGTCAAGGAAATTGGTGGGTGGGTGGGGCCTCACCATCCACAGCTGTGATCAGCAGCAGCTGAAATGATGCACATTTTGGTCTCAAAAGGTTAATGTTTTCCTTTAAATTTGGTTATAGTACGTCACTCCATGTTGTATCTTTAGCCATACTGGACCAGCCAAAACTCAAGGCCCTATGGGATACCCCATATTGAAAACCAGTAAGTTCACATTCCTCTCACCCTCTTCCATTATAGTTTCCTGCACCTATAAACAAATGCAGCATCATTCAGAATTAGCAGAGATGATTTATAGGGCATGCACACCTTATTCCCTATTAAGGAAAAAAACTCTTCATTTTTGTTTGATGACTCTTAAGGCCCAATTAGAATTTTGTTTTGGATAATGGATGTGTTCTTGGAAGTGTGTGGGTAAATCACTTTCTGTACGTGTGACTCTAACCCTACCTGAAATGTGCTCTTTAAAAAAGCTCAGCTCTGAGCCTTTTAACAAAGAGAGGATCTCTGGTGCAAATAGAAGAATGAACTTTCATCTTTATTAGCTCAGGATGGTCAGACCCAGGGCTACCCTTGTCCCAAGGGGCAGGAAACAACCTCACCTCAAAATGCCCAGGACTGGGCTCTTTCTTCACCTGCTTTATCCCGGGGCAAAATAGGTCAGGTGGCCTAGTTCTTTTGTTACTTTCTCTCCTTTCTTCTCTGTGATCCTGTCCTATAATTTCAATTTCTTAGGACCCACATACCATTCCTTCTCCAAAGGAAGAGGCAATGCGGGCCACTTACCCCAACACAACAATCAGACCCTTAGCTCCCTCTTCAGAGGTATCAGGATTCCCACCCTCCATCCCAGCTAGGGAAGAAGAGGCTCTATGGCCTAGGAAGGGGTTTTGAGCCTTCTTGTATGAGCAGAAGAGGAAGACTGCCTGAGGACAGGGGACACTAAAGGAGACCATTAGCCTGTTCTCTCTGCAGGTAAGAATAACCCCAGAAAGGGCTGCCTTAAGACAAGAGGGGACAGTCTTAAAATGCTGCCTGGAATTGGGTACTGAACACCTGCCAGACAGAACCAGGGGTCAGGAGTAGGAGCTGGAAGAAAGCAATTCTATGTTGAGCATCCAACATACTCCAGAGCAAGGCTTTTTCTGGCCTTCTTCGGCAAAGAGCGGGAAATTCTGGGTCCCTGTGGGACATCTACGTCTTTGTCAAGGTTCACTGGAGAGGTGCCATCTGTGAGCTGGGAATTCATAGAGGTCATTACTGCCCCACGCGAGAGGCACAATGTGAGATCGACCCAGCCAGGAAAAGCAGGAGTTGGGAAGGAAGCTGCACAGCTCTTGATATTCAACCCGAACACTTGGAAAATGACCCATCATCTTTGCCTTAAACTTTTCCATACGCACAACATTATTAGAATTTCTCCTTAACTACACAAATCATCCTCAGGATCCGGGACAGCTGGACGAAAAAATGTTTTGCTCCCCACCCTTTCCCTTGAGTTCCTATAATGAAGGTGCTTAGTTAACACAAATTACCAGCTTTGCTTTTTACTTTTCTGACAGATGAGCAAACATAAAACCATCATCAGTATAGAGGCCTGGCTGACCAAATCCGTTTCAATTATCCATCACCACGGCAGAATTCTCTTGCTGAGATGGGAAGACACAGATGGAGATTTCCGGGTTGCACTATTAGCTCAGTAAGCAGCCTGTTTCATGCTCATCACAAGAGTATAAGAAAGCCTTAAGTATAAATCAAACTATGGAGTTGGGGTATCTTATTAGAAAGCACATAACAAGGAAAACACTGTTTTACTCAGACAAATTAGGAGAGATCAAGAATATAGTTGAAAGAGCCCTGGCATTGTAGGGGCAGGAGACCTAAGTTCTCACCCCAGCCAACCACCTATTCTCTGTATGGCCTTGACATGTCCCTGACACATTCCAAGCCTCAGTTTACTCATCTGTGTTATAAAGAGGTGGACTTAATCAGTAAGTCATATCACACGCTCTGGGCCCTAGAGACCCAAGTTACCTTATGGATTTCAGAAATATTTTATTTCAAAATTTTCTATTTTAAAAATATTTTTTTTAGGGGCACCTGGTTGGCTCAGTCAGTTGAGTCCAACTTTGGGTCAAGTCATGATCTCACGGTTCATGAGTTCGAGCCCCATGTTGGGCTCTGTGCTGACAGCTCAGAACCTGGAGCCTGCTTCAGATTCTGTGCCTCCCTCTCTCTCTGCCCCTCCCCTGCTCACACTCTGTGTGTGTGTGTCTCTCTCTCTTGAAAATAATAAACATTTAAAAAAATTTTTTAAATATTTTTTAAAGTTTGAGATTATAAAATAAATACCTTTGTCAAGTTGATTTATTATTCATTCACTTATTATAAGTGTGAAATTTTACAATAAATATATTTCTCAATGTGATTTACTTAATTTTGTTAATCAATAATAAATACCAATATATTCCTAAAATAATGCTCTGTCTGCTCAGGTAGCTTAAGGTTCCATATAAAATTTCACTTGAGAAAAATGGCTCCAGTCCTTTACAAATTTTTAAAACCACTGAACTAATTATCTCTAATTTTCCTTCCAGCAAGAGGATACTTTATTCAAATCCTTCTCTGGGGACAGGAGAATTGTATGACTTCAGGAAGTTTCTGGCTTAATCAGAACATTCATAAGAAAAACAAACAAACAAACTTGATTCCCGCATCTACAAATTTCCCTGAAGAGTTCCTGTGCTCCTTCTCCACGGTGGAGGAGTCCTGTTGAAGCAGATTTCAAGGCAACCATAGTAAGTAGTGCGAGCCCATGCTCCAGTCTGTAACTGTACAAGACACAGAGAGCACGAGAAACATGGGTTCCCCACCATGGACCTCACAGCCTGGTTGCGGAGACTTACCTGTGAATGGCTGACAATGGCATAGGCAGAACTTGGTCAGGGAGTGAGAAGAAGCCTAACCTTGTCTGACTACTCTGTTCCAAATGCTGTAGCAGGCATGACACACAAACCATTTTATTTATTCCATTTATTGCTAATGCATTGTTATTGCAATGCTTGTTCTTTCCAACAGATAAGGAAATCAAGATGGCTGGTTACCCAGGCAGTGAGTAGCAGAAGCAGGTATCAGATTGTCACCACCCTTCACCCCCAAACAGCTTCCAGTCGGTGGTGGGCAGCATCATAAGCCCTCAGTGTGGGGAGGGGAATCCATGCAGATCATGGCAGTTAGGGAAGGCTGCAAGGAAGAGCTACCATGTGAGTTGGATCTTGCAAGATGAGGGGAAATTCTCCAGGAGGCAAAGAGAGGAAAAGTTTCCCAAGTTTCTCAGGTGGCAGAGAGCATCTTGTGTAACAGGGATGAGAAGTGTGGGTGAAAACACAGGGATAAAGCAGGTAGGGTGGTGACCTAGGAGCAGAGCAGAGCTCCCCAGGGCTAGAGACTCAGCCTGGAACTCCAAGCTTCATGCCACCCTGTGCCGCCAGCTTCATCTTCCTCCACCCTGGCACAGGGACCCTAGCAGCCAGCAATTCAGGCTATCCTCTGTGTTTTTGTGTCCCCTCCTCCATCCACCTGGCAAACTCCTTTCTAGCCCACTCCTGGGAAAGTCTTTCCTATCTTTCCAGACCTTGCCAAAGACCATCTGCTAGATGCACCCATTCCTGATCCCCCTCAACCAGATGCAATGTCTCTTACTTCTGAATACCCACAGTTCTTTTATTGGTTCAAAGCTGTGCCTCAGTGGATGAACACACAGTGAATGTTTCTCGGCAAGAAACATTCTCTGGGAGAGATACTGAAATGGCGGCTGGGGTATCAGCCTCAGTAATATCTCTACATCAACTTCACATTTCAACAACCAAAAACCTCCAGCCCCTGCTCCTTGTAGCTCTAGACTCCCGAGTCCCTCCCCCCTGGAACTGTGGAGCCAGGCGTGGCCCTTGTAGCCTGCTCCAACTCTTCTGTCTGCATTTACAGGACATTTCCTGGGCCCATGACATAGAAATGGCTCTATGGCACCATGGTGGCCCCAAGCACCTAGGAGGCGCCGACAAGTGTTTGCTGAACCCGACGGAACTCTAGTCCCAGCTTTTCCCGGGATATTCCACTCCTGTGCATTATGCATCTTTTCAAGCAACTCAGGAACCTCTGACGATAACCGTATTAGTAACTTGCAGGAAACTGTCATCTTCAGATTAAACGTAACGTTAATTTTTCTCAATGTTTCTCCCAGCAAAAAAGGTTTTTATTGTCACCACTGTTTCCAGACAATTGCCCAACAGTTTCAGTCTGCCTTTCAGACCGAAGGCCCGGCTCAGACCACACAGCACAGCTGTCCTCACCTGAGCCTCTGCTCCTGTATTCCCTCAGCTCTCCGGCTCCACCACCCAGCCTCCAGGCATCTACCCTCCTGGGAAACCTGCAGACCAAAGAGCTGTTTGAGTCCTCTCCATCCTAATAAATTCCATCTTGCTGGCCAACTTCTTGCATGAGCTCTGTCCCTAAATGGGGGTCTGAGGGTAGAGTGAGTACTTTCCCTTTCTCTAAGATCCCCATGGCCTGGCAGAGAACTGGGCTCTCAGAAGTGCTCAACAGAGACTCATCCTACAAGCTCTATTTCCTGTGCAGACGTGGAGCTGGAGCCCAGACCTCTCTTGGCCTGGCCCTGAGGGAAGCATTCAGAACAACCCTCCAAAACAAAGCCTGGCCTTGGAGGCCAGCTCGGCATGCACAGAACATCAAATGGCTGGACATGAAAGGGCTGAGGAGGATGCTTGCTGGAGAGGCACTTAGCCCGGAAAACCTGAAACCATCTACTTGACTGAGGGCCGCTAACCACAGCTTCAATGAATGATTAATGATTATGGCCAGAGCTTATTGCAAACAGGCATGTGACAGCAGAGCCACTACCCACCCGCAGGACCTGCCCGTGTGATTGATGAGCCACCGAGGGGTGCAGAGGGGCTGCAGGGGGAATGGGCTGGCTCAGCCTGCAGCTGCCAGGGAGCACCCATCCTTGGGGGGAGCTGGACGGACACCAGTGTTTCTGTTCTGGGTGGCGGGCTTATCTCATGCCATACAAGCCAACCTGCACTGACCATCCACCTAGGTGATAAGGAGAGGACACAAGGGGCCTGGGCTAAACTCTGATGAGGACAGAGGTGCCAAAATGGATGATATGTGGCCCCCGGCCTTGCAGTGTCTCTATCCAGAGTTGTGCATCAAGAAATAAAACTCTAGTTCCAGAACCACGAGAAAGTGCAAGGTGCTTCAAGAGACAACTGAGGGCTCTGTGTGGACAGAGCAGGCTGTGTGACCCAAGACACCTCCTCCAGTCCTCCCACCACTGCTGCCAGCCAGAGACCACTTCCCTGAACCTGAAGTCACTTTTCAACAAGATTCGTAAATGAGAGAAGAGGTAGCTGAAGTTCCTACTCTCATGCTTTCTCTGTCCTTCACCAGAGAGGTAAGTTAGCCTTGTGTCCCCACCCTCTCTACCCCTCTCAACCTGCACCCTCTAGAATGGCCAAACCAGGGTTTCTATGTCCCCTTCCAGAGCCTCCTCAGTCAGAAGGCAGGTCCTGACTCAGACACATAGAATCGGTACAGACCCGCGGATTCCTTGAGCACAGACTGTGGGATCTGGCAAAGGCACAGATCCTGCCTTCAGGAGTTTGTAGCCTCATTAGCGAGGTGAGCTTGCCTGCGTGAAACACAGACAGAACAAAGCATAGTCCCCAAACATGCTGCCAAGAGAGAGTGAGGAAAGGGAGAGTGACGTTGAGTTGAGAGGCCATTGAGGGTGGCCAAGGAATCTGAGAAGGGCCTGTGAGACCCCCTGGGCTGCAGGCCTCTTCCCCAGCAGAGCCACTGTCCAGTCTGGACCATCTCAGTGCCCAAGCCTACCACTTCTGACCAGGGTCTCCAAAAGCACCTCTGAGCAGACCTGGGGCAGTGGCAGCAAGTAAGCTCAGCAGGGACCTGTGAGCTGGCTCTGAGATGACCCAGAGAGCCGGCTGGAAGCCCAGGACGACCCTTGTGGGGGCCTGGCCGCTCTGCAGACTCTGGCTCCGTTTCATCTTAATACACTCCTGCGTGTACCTGACATTGGATACTCGTCCTAGAGCATACAAATCTAATAAATTCTTGGCTCCTGCAAGTTTCTTTAAAAAATATAAAAGAGGATCATATATAAAGAAGTTGATTAATATACACCCTGGTAAAACAGCCTGGAACATCTGTGTATTAAGTTCATTTATTAAATTACACCAATCTGTATTTTAATGAGTGAAAGATACAGTACTTATTCTGTCATCCATCAAAATAAACTCAGGAAATACTTAACATTATAATCATTTTTCTTGTTTGAACACGAGTTATGAAATATGAATCCCGCACTAAGAATGCTGGACTTGCCATCATGATCAAATATGTTTTCACAGGTGCAGCAAATATTCAGTTTTCATTTCTCTCTCCAACTGTTGAAAATATAAACCATGCTTTCTAGTTCGTAGCTGGGTAACATTGCCTTCCCTCCACATGGCAGCCATTATTGCAGACTTACTACCCCACCGTCTTTCTTTCCCCATACTCCTCCTAAAGTTGCTTAGTAATGAAAACACAGGCTTCTGTGGGGGCCCCTCGACATAAGCTCTTTTGGCTTAGGCTGGGCACTGTGTCCCCTTTTCCTCCATCCTTGTGGCATTTATATCCTGTTGATTAGGGACTGAGTTGCAAAACCATTTG
The DNA here is from genome assembly GCF_024362965.1 of Panthera pardus. Lineage (NCBI taxonomy): Eukaryota > Metazoa > Chordata > Mammalia > Carnivora > Felidae > Panthera > Panthera pardus. The sequence continues at coordinate 24,941,008 of NW_026526832.1, forward strand.
AAGGAAACAGTACTTGTTTGAAACACAAAAGGCAGTGGGATCTTGGCTTCACTAGACCACCCCCCCAGCCATGGGGCACACATGCCCACTCCTTCCCACTCAGTGACAGTTCTATTCAGACGAGGAACAGCTTTAACATGGACTGGAGCCTCAGGAGAGAGTCCAGGCTTTATCTGCGTTCAGCTCTCCCAGAATCAGAAATCCCAGGACCCATGGAGCAAGACCATTAACAAAGCAGCCAAGGTTGCTTGAGCCAAGGAAGGTGCTGGCCAGTGGCCAGTGGGAGCTCATCGAGACCCAGGAGCCTGGAGAAAGACTCCAACTGGGTAAGCTCCTAGGTAAAACCACAAGAGGAGGCTGAGGAAGCCCAACTATAAGCTGGCCAGGCTTGTGTCTGCTTAACTCACCCAGTGGCTCCCCATTGCCAGAAGCAAGGTCCCTGCCTATCTCTTTCATTTCATTCCTGGCCACCCCCACCCCAGTCCCCCAACAAACATACAAAACAAAGATGTAATGGGGATGGAAAGACAAAAGGTCAAGGGGTGGGGGTGAGAAAGAGGGTTGTGGGACATGGGACAGGTTGAGAGTTGGACCAGTTTAAGGAAAGTCTCGTGCTGGGCTAATGGATTTTATGCTATAGACAATAAGGAGCTTTTCTTTCTTCTTTTTTTCTTTTTTCTTTTCAATTCTCACTTTAATTCTTGGCATATTAAAAAAAAAAAAAAAAAAAGCCCAAGTCCTGAGCTGTGGACATTAAAAATGTGAAACAATGAATGCAACCATTCAGAGTAGTATAACCCAAAAACAACCTCAGTAATACAAGATTTCCTTCTCATGCTTTTCAAATGTTTACATCTAAACACTCACCATTCTAAACAACTAAACTATATATAAACTTCCTTTTGTGGTGAGGAACATTTATATGTTTATCCGTTGTAAAGCTAAAAGGGCTCCCAACCAATTCTGCTCCCTGGATAACACAATGCTAATAAATAATGAGCTTTTGAAGGGATTTGAAAATTCAATAGATATGTCCAGATTTGTGTTTTAGAAATAAAGTTTACTTGGGATTTAGTGTAAAGAAGAGGTGTTTGGGAGACAGCCCTGAGCAGGCAGAGGTTAGTAGGGCACAGAGTAATAGAGGCAGGTGTGTTGAGCTGGTGTGAAGGCCACAGCAGGACACCCTCTCCCCCATGCAACCCAGGGATGGCCACAGTAGGTGTTCAGTAGAACTTCCTCAGGAATGTCACTGATTACCTGGGTTCTCAGTACACACAGGTGCAGACCCCTGCTCTTCTGTGCCCAAGGAACCCCCAGTATCCTCAGCCTCACCTTCTCTCAGGCCCTGAATCTGTTTGGCCCATGACCTGGAGACCTGCTGATTCTTGCAGGGGCTAGCCTAGGGAGGTACCAGCCTAAACCCTTCCCCCTCACCTACCCCATACTCACCACCACAAAAGCCCTGAAACCTGAAACAGCATTCTCCTGGATAAGGTTTCAAAACTCCATTGAAAGATTACAGAAAGTTACAGACAGGCAGTTCAGGGAAAGGAAACCATAACAGCTCACTCTCAGGGTGCTTTTCAGAGCAGATATGGCATGGGCACTGACCAAAAGAACAGACTGTCTGAATCACGGGGGCAGGGGCAGGGAGGTCCCCTGGGGTGCTAGACACCCCTGTGGATACTGGATTATGGGGAGATCCAGGGGGTCCCAGTGGAGGGGATGAGTTGGTTGGGCCAGGTGTTGGGGAGCATTTGGGGGTTCAAGCATTGGCTATTTTAACATCTGGTTCTAACTGGCTGAATCAGCTTTACTAATGGGCACATAAAGACATTTTCAAACTCACCAGTAATCAAGGAAATGCAAATCAAAAGAGCAATGAGATACCACTTTCTCAATTCACATTGCAGGGAGATGTATGCCCAGATTCCCATTCAAGAAAGGACTTGCTTCTTACCTTCAAGGTTCAGGTTTGGCCTCAGCAGTCATGGGCACAGTGGGAAAGAAAGGCCTGACCACTTCAGCCCAGCACATGACGCTGATGGGCAACATTCACTTCACAACTTCTTGCAGGGTCGGCCATGACTTGCCCAGGCTTCCCCAGGCCCACATCACAGCTCAGCCTCTCCCTCTACTCAATCTTCCTCCTTCCTCCTTCCCTTATAGGTGTTGATCCCTAATAAATACCTTCTTACTCACCAAACTCCATCATGGTGCCTGTTGCTGGAAAATCCAGCCTGCAAAACAAGGAAAGTCAATTCACACACTGTGCTAGTGATAGAATACGTTGACAGAGCCATCTTAAAGAGAAATCTGACAATACTTAGTGTGCATGCTCCCTCAACCTCAGCCCTCCTGTGCCTGCATGTCTACTCCAGAGAGGCTCACTGACCCATCCACATGGACAGGGGGCCAAGGGTGGCCAGTGCAAGACAGGTTAAGGGCAAGGGAGCTGTCACCAGGGAAATGGGTGTATAACTGTAGCAAACACCCAATGTTGGGATCCCATGCAACTGAATGTATTTGTATATAGCAACACGTGGAGTTCTCACACACAGCATTGGGTGAAAAACAGAAGCAGAACCTAAGACAAGGATCTGAGGTAACTAGTTTGTGTGGATGGTGATCACAGGAAGAACTCGTAGGTGACAAGGGAGGTGGGATGTGGAGAGGAAAGGGAGGGGAGGGAAGGGAAGAGTTGGTTCATGAGCAGGGCTCTTGTGTGGGCAGCTGGGCCTCCCTCCCACTGAGGATCTCAGGGGAAGAGCCTCGAGCAAGCCCAGGGTTGTAAGAAAGCTGGGTTTTATAACCTTCCTTGATTGACGACTGCTCCCAGGGGTGATGACCACCCGGCACTTGCAACCTGCCCCACTCCTACAACAGAGAAAGTTCCCCTGAAGTCCCAGGAGAATAAACACTCAGTGACAAAAGGATATGGGGGACACTAGAAGCAAATGCTCCAGGAAAAAAACTGAGATTTATAGCACAACACCTTCTGCGAAGTAAAAGCACATCATGCAGTTTAAACGGCTATCCATACGTCTAAATGAAATTGTGGAAGATGGTTTGGAAGTCCATGCATGAAATGCATGGAGTGCTGTTCTCATTACCTACTGTTCAGCCCATTGGTGAAGGAGGGATCCCCTGTACTAAATAGTATCAGTCCTGCACACACAACACCTGACACGGGACAGACAAGATGGACAGCAGTTTATTAATCATGTGTACTCACAGCCAGGGGGAAGACACTGCACACGACACAGGGCCATCCGGGGCTGCACTCGGGAGCACAGGAAACCCACAGAGGCTGTAGATAACACACATTTACTAACTGAAGGGTGGGGTGCCCGTGGTCTCCAAGGGAGAATGTGATTGGCTTGTTTGAATAATTCCACAGGCTGGCTGGGAGGTGAAACCATTAGATGGAGAACCGAATGGGGAGCAGCTGGTCCAGCTGGGAGGGGGACTAGCCAGGAGGAGAGAGTTTCCCGCTGGGTGGGGACATGTCTGATAAGAGCAAGGTGGGGGTCTGTGAGGCTCAGAGAAGTCAAGGCAGCACACAGCATTTCAGGCCTTGCAATACAAGCAGGTTCCTGCAGAGGGAGAGAATGGGACAGAGATGGAGGGAAAAAATAAAACGAAAGGACTTTATGCTAGTGTGACATGAACTGGGGGCATATGTATACTTCAATTCTGTAAACTTGAGGCCCTCAGAAATAAATAATATTATTAAAAACAACAACAAGGAGCAAGAAAGAATGGGGTTTGGACTGGGGGAAGGGATGGGCTAGGCTCTCAAATACAACAAGGCTACAGGCCAGGGGCCTGTGTTCTCAGCAGAACAGAAAATGCTATTTGTTACAAACTGTCCTGGGAATGATTGCCCACTGAGATAACAAGAATAGAGGCAAATAAAACTTCAAACGGAGTTTAATGGCTAAGCTTAGCCAGTTGGGTGGTAAGGCCGGCTGCTCTGTGTGTGAGCAGCGTGGAGTGAGTGGGCAGGTGGACTGAGGGGCTGCAACACGGCTCAAACTTGTTTTCTCTGTCACTCAGACACTTTCCCCAGGAGAAATGTTAGTGTTACCTTCTGGGGTCCACAGGGAGCACTGAGAAGACCTGGACACCTAATAAAATATAAGGAGGCAGGTTGTGATCACGAAGCTTCTAGACGCCAGGGCTTTTCAGAAACTTTGACAGGGACAGGCTGACATCAGCCACTGCAGATACCTCGGCCGGTCGGTAGCACTGACAAGGGGATAACGAAAGGAGTGTGGATCATCACAGCACCATCTGAGATCCAGCAGGAAGCCAAGTTCAGTCTGCTGCACCCACAGATCTAGAGTCCCCAGATCAGATAGAAAAACCAACTTTTCTATCAAGGGAGCCCCGCCAACAAGAAATAAGTGGTCAATCAGGCTGAAGTGAAGGATTTTCATGGAGCCCATACCCAATCATGTGGGACGGTTTCCTCCCTCTTGCTAGCTGTGAGCAATGAGACAGACTTATGGTGAAGTGATTGTTTTTTAAGGACTTTAAGATGGTTCCCAGTGACATACTACCTCCACCCACAAAACAGACTCCATTATTCATTCATTCACTTGACATGTATATATAGCATACTCATTTGCCTATCTTATAATAGGGAAATGAAACAATATCACTCATGGTTCTTAGTGTAGAAGGCGGCAGGGGGAGCAGAGAGATCATAATAAAACAATGACCACACATACATGCACACATACAGTTGTCACCAAGCCCAAAATCAGCAGAGAAATTTGATTCTGTGGGAGTCTGAAGGTGGGCCTCAGGGTCAGGAGCTCAGGGAGATGGAAGGAGAAGGAATACATTCTAGCACAGTCCCATTCTAGAATATGTAGGATCCCATAAAAGAGCTGTTCTGGATTGAGAGACACTCACATTCATATTCAGCCAGTAGGCACTCATTTATCACTGGCTCCAGATTGAGTCCATACCTGCAATGGTGATACGACTCTGTGAGCACACCAATCTTTCAGAGGATGCATAAACAGTCCTAACTCGGATGATCTGGTGCAAAGTTCAAAGTTACCCAGTGAAGTGAAGTTACCCAGTGAATCCACCCAGGGGGGATTCAACTATACCCCAGAACCCCAAGACATTTCTCCCCCTAAGAGGCCCAGCCATACAGAAACACTGAATCTTGGAAAGGGCTCCAGGATAGAAAAGAGCCAGTTATCACCCAATTTCCCTGTGCTCCATATCTGTAGCAGCTGTAGGCCTGGTTCACAGCCTCAGGGATAAACTGCTAGCCAACTGCTCTTGGGCCATGGGCCCTGAGAGTCAGGGGGTATGTGTAGCATGTCCTATCTCTTCCATTGAGGTGCCTCAGCCAAGCCACCACCACTTGAACTTCACTCTGCCCAGCCCAGCTCAAAGGGCATTATGAGGTTCCGATGAGGAAATAGGAAAACAAATTCTTTGTTAAATGCAAAGTTCACACACACCTGAATGGTTAGAAGCAGCCATACAAAGGCAGAAACCCTAAGGACACAATAGGTGGGAAAATGGCTAAGGAAACATAGGCATTCTTCTCTACCTAATGCCACCTCTACTCTGTCCCTGTTTCTATTCCAACACCCAGGCAGATGACTGCTTCTAGCCAGGAGATAGTCCTGCTCAAGGTAATATGAAATAGTACTTCCCCTCTGCTGACCTGGGGCACAGGAGAAATGGAGAGGCAGGAAGACAAGAATGGCCTCCTATGGGAGCCAAAGACTCATCTTAGTGAAGATTTCCAAATTTAATCTCTGACAAAAGGAAATGGTCAGGACTAGATGTGCACCTTGTTTGTGTAGATTGTTCCCTATCTTAATGGAGCAGAAGAGAAGCTTCAAACACTGAAGATGGAGGAGGAGAGGGGAGAGGAAGCTAAAAATACTAAAAAGCAGTCTGAATAGATGAACCTCCTGCTAACTTGTCTCCTTTTCTTTATTATGGAACAAGGTTTATCCCCTATCCAGCCTTGAGTTAGACGGTCAAAAAATAAAAATACTTGAATCTCTCAATCTTAGGAGGAGACTTAAACAAGTGGAGGTGATGGGGCGCAGAGTACATTTGTGTGGAGAAAAGACTGGCAGAGTATATGTCAAACCCTAGCAGTGTTCCATTCAGGGAGGCAAACTTTCTATATGACTGTGTGAAGCTTTCTAAAATACCTAAATTTGGCATTTTGTGGCACTTTTTCTCAGAATAACAGTAGATTCTTCACATAAATGGAAACATAAAGTGCTATTTAAGTGTGGTCAAAATTGAAAGAAATTGAAGATGATACAAACAAAGAGAAAAGATATTCCATGCTCATGGGCTGGGAGAATAAATATAATTAAAATATTTATAGTACCCAAAGCAATCTACAGATTTAATGGAATCCGTATCAAAATACAAAAAGCATTTTTCACAGGGATAGAACGATCCTAATATTTGTATGGAACCATGAAAGACCCAAAGCAATCTTGAAAAAAAGGAACAAAATTGGAAGTATCCCTTCTTAGATTTTAAGATAAACTACAAAGCTGTAGTAATCAAAACAGTATGGTACTGGCACAAAAACAGTATGGTACTGGCACATAAACAGACACATAGATCAATGGAACAGAACAGAGAGCCCCCAAAATAAACCCACAATTACATGGCCAATTAATCTTTGACTTTGGAGGCAAAATATGCAATGGGAAAAGATAGTCTCCTCAACAGATGATGTTGAGAAAACTAGAAAGTCACATGCAAAAAAACTGGACCACTCTCTTACACCATACACAAAAATAAACTCAAAATGGATTGAAGACCTAAATGTGAGACCTGAAACCATAAAAATCCTAGAAAATAACACAGGCAATAATTTCTCTGACATCAGCCATAGCAACACCTTTCTAGATATGTTTCCTGAGGCAAGGGAAACAAAAGCAAAAATAAACTATTGGGACTACACCAAAATAAAAAAAACTTCTACACAGTAAAGGAAACAATCAACAAAACTAAAAGGCAACCTATTGAATGAGAGAAGATATTTGCAAATGACATATCCAATAAGGTGTTAGTATCCAAAATATATAAGGAACTTACACAACTCAACATCCCCAAACAAATTAATTCAATTAGAAATGGGCAGAAGACATGAACAGACATTTCTCCAAAGAAGACATACAGATGACCAACAGACACATGTAAAGATGCTCAACATCGCTAATCAGGAAAATACAAATCAAAACCACAAGAAACAAAAATTGTTGGTGAGGATGTGAAGAAGGAATCCTCATGCACTATGGTTAGGAATGCAAACTGGTGCAGCCACTGTGGAAAACAGTGTGGAGCTTCCTCAAAAAATTAAAAGTAGAACTACCATATGATCCAGTAATTCCATTACTGTGTATTTACCCAAAGAATATTAAATCACTCATTTGAAAAGATATACACACCCCCATGTTTACTGCAGCATTATTTATAACAGCCAAGATATGAACACAGCCCAAGTGTCTATTGATAGATGAATGGATAAACATGATGTGGTGGGGCACCTAGGTGTCTCCGTAGGTTGAGCATCCAACTTTTTTTTAATTTATTTACAGGATTCTCTTTATTTTATTTATTTATTTGCTTTAATATAATTTATTATCAAGTTAGCTAACATACAGTGTATACGGTGTGCTCTTGGCTCCAGGAGTAGATTCCCATGATTCATCACTTACATACAACACCCAGTGCTCATCCCAACAAGTGCCCTCCTCAATGCCCATCACCCATTTTCCCCTCTCCCCTGCACCCCCTTCAACTCTCAGTTTGTTCTCTGTATTTGAGTATCTCTTATGGTTTGCCTCCCTCTCTGTTTAAAATTATTTTTTCCCCTTTCCTTCCCCCATGGTCTTCTGTTAAGTTTCTCAAATTTCACAAGAGTGGAAACATATATCTGTCTTTCTCTGACTCATTTATTTCACTTAGCATAATACCCTCCATTTCCATCACATTGTTGCAAATGGCAAGATTTCATTCTTTCTCATTGCCAAGTAGTATTCCATTGTATATACAAACCACATCTTCTTTATCCGCTCAACAGTTGATGGACATTTGGGTTCTTTCCATAATCTGGCTATTGTTGAAAGCATTGCTATAAACATTGGGGTATCTGAGCCCCTATGAACCAGCACTCCTGTATCCCTTGGGTAAATTCCTACCAGTGCTATTGCTGGGTCATAGGGTAGATCTATTTTTAATTTTTTTAAGAACCTCCACACTGTTTTCAAGAGTGGCTGCACCATTTTGTATTCCCACCAACAGTGCAAGAGGGTTCCCATTTCTCCACATCCTCTCCAGCATCTATAGTCTCCTGATTTGTTCATTTTAGCCACTCTTACCAGTGTGAGGTGGTATCTCAATGTAGTTTTGATTTGTATTTCCCTGATGATAAGTGATGTTGAGCATCTTTTCATGTGTCTGGTGGCCATCTGGACATCTTTGGAAAAGTGTCTATTCATGTCTTTTGCCCATTTCTTCACTGGATTATTTGTTTTTTGGGTGTTGAGTTTGGTAAGTTCTTTATAGATTTTGGATACTAACTCTTTATCCAATATGTCATTTGCAAATATCTTCTCCCATTCCATCAGTCACCTGTTAATTTTGTTGATTGTTTCCTTTGCTGTGCTGAGCTCTTTATCTTGAGGGGTCCCAATAGTTCATTTTTGCCTTTACTTCCCTTGCCTTTGGAGACATATTGAGTAAGAAGTTGCTGAGGTTAAGGTCAAAGAGGTTGTTGCCTGTTTTCTCCTCTAGGGTTTTGATGGTTTCCTGTCTCACATTTAGGTCTTTCATCCATTTTGAGTTCATTTTTGTATATGGTGTAAGAAAGTGGTTCAGTTTCATTCTTCTGCATGTTTCTGTCCAGTTCTCCCAGCACAATTTGCTGAAGAGACTGTCTTTTGTCCATTGGATACTCTTTCCTGCTTTGTCAAAGATTAGTTGGCCATACATTTGTGGGTCCAATTCTGGGGTCTTTATTCTATTCCATTGGTCTATGTGACTGTTTTTGTGCCAATACCATACTATCTTGATGATTACAGCTTTGTAGTAGAGGCTAAAGTCTGGGATTGTGATGCCTCTCACTTTGGTTTTCTTTTTCAACATTACTTTGGCTATTCAAGCTCTTTTGTGATTCCATACAAATTTTAGGATTGTTTGTTCTAGCTCTAGGAAGAATGCCAGTGTAATTTTGATTGGGATTGCATTGAATGTGTAGTTTGCTTTGGGTAGTATTGACATTTTAACAATATTTATTCTTCCAATCCATGAGAATAGAATGTTTTTCTATTTATTTATGTCTTCTTCAATTTCTTTCATAAGTTTTCTATAGTTTTCAGCATACAGATCTTTTACATCTTTGGTTAGGTTTATTCCTACATATTTTATGGTTCTTGGTAAATGGGATTGATTGTAAATGGGATCAATTTCTTGATTTCTCTTTCTGTTGCTTCATCATTGGTGTATAGAAATTAAACCGATTTCTGTACATTAATTTTGTATCCTGCAACTTTGCTAATTCATGTATCAGTTCTAGCAGCTTTTAGACATAGTCTTTCGGGTTTTCTATGTAGAGTATCGTGTCATCTGTGAGGAGTGAAAGTTTGACTTCTTCTTTGCCAATTTGTAGAGCATCTGACTTTTTACTTCAGGTCAGGTCATGATCCTAGAGTTGTGGGATTGAGCCCCGTGTCGGGCTCTGTACTGAGCATGGAGCCTACTTGAGATTCTCTCTTCTCTCTCTCTGTCTCTCTCTCTCTTCCTCTGCCCCTCTTCCCCACTCGAGCTTGCTCACTCTCAAGGGAATATTAGCCATAAAAAATGAAGTCTTGTCATTTGCAATAACATGAATGTATCTAGAGAGTATAATTCTAAGCAAAATAAGTTAGAGAAAGACAAATACCATATGATTTCACTCATGTGGAATTAGGAAACCAAATGAACAAAGAAAAAAAGAGACAAACCAAAAAACAGACTCTTTTTTTAAATGTTCATCTATTTTTGAGAGAGAGACAGTATAAGTGGGGGAGGGGCCGAGAGAAGGGGAGACACAGAATCTGAAGCAGGTGCCAGCCTCTGAGCTGTCAGCACAGAGCCCGATGTGGGGCTGGAACTCACAAGGTGTGAGATCATGACTTGCACTGAAGCCAGAGGCTTAACTGACTGAGCCACCCAGGTGACTCTTAAGTATACTCTTAACTATAGAGGACAGAGGGTTACCAGAGGGGAGGTGGGTGGAGGATGGGTCAACTAGGTGATGGGGATTCAAAGTACACTTAACATGATAAGCACTGAGTAATGTATAGAACTGTGGAATCACTATATTGTACACCTGAAACTAATATAACACTGTATGTTAACTATGCTGGAATTAAAATGAAAAAAACTAAAGTGTGATGAAAGCCATTTGCTTTGGTCACTACAAACAGGCATGGAGGTGTGCATGGGGTATCTCTGAGAAGACAGTAGCCATGTGCAGGAGCTGGCACTGGGCACACTCAGAAGCCTTCCGAGCCAAGCAAAAGAAATAGAAAGGCAATCAATCACCAAAGAGGCAGATAACCGGAATGAGAAGTACAAGAGGGACTCATAATGGCAGGTCCCGAATACTGAATGATATCAATTAATGTGACACTATTGTTTTAAACTAGAAAGCCCTGTTCACCTGAGAAATATTGCTGTTATCATCACTAGTGGGGATGGGGAAGGAGCCCTCTCAAGGTCCAAGCATACAAAAGGGACAGAAACTCCATCAGGTTTATAAAAGAACTGAACTGCTGCCCCAAATCAGGGAAATGGGAAATGGCAGCAACTGTCATAAATACCAAAGAGCTAGAAGAACCTTACAGATCATTCTAATCCGGTCTCCTCATTTCCCAGGGAGGAATCAGGGACTCGGAGAAGCTTGGGCAAGTGCTGTGGTCACACGGCAAGCCCTGCTAGAGCCAGGACCAGGATCTCGGTGGCACAAAGCTCACTGGCTCACACCTGTCATGGCTGGGGTGTGCCAGCCCCACCAGCCATGCAGCCCTGCTGTGCTGTAAGCACACCTCCTTCAAAAGTCAGAGAGGCGGACCTGGATCCCAGGTAGCAAAAGCCCTTCTCACCAGATTCTGAAGACAGGGCTGGACTCTCAGGAGACAGAGCAGGGACAGAACTCCTTGCTTGAGGCTCAAACATGAGCTGGCATCTTCCTCTGGCCACAGGGTGAGGGTGTGTGTGAAGACAAGTGAGTGGACACTCCCGGATGCTTTTGTCATGCTAGCATCACATTCACTAGCACCTGGGCTCGGCCATGTAGCCCCTCACCCCAACCGCCCCTAGGCAGCCCCACAGCTCTAGTGGGTTTCCTCCCCAGAACGTGGGTGTGGGAAAGAATTATGGAACCATGGGTAGAGGTGTGGGTGGAGTGAGGCAGAAAGGAAAGGTGGGGGAAAGTCTGGTTTATACAGATCCTACAGCAGGTTTGGATCCTTGCTCACCACTCAGGTGTGAAATTCACCTGTTCTTCTATGACTTCATGTTTGAATCCCACTGCACAGGGGCAGCAGAAGCTTGGTCTCAAGCTCCTATTTTCTCCAGGACTGTGTATTCCAGGAAGCTCACTGAGGGCTAGGGGATGGGGTGGAAGGTCACGTAGAGGCCATGCAGGCATCCTCCCTGCTGGTCATCAGGTTTCAGTCCACACAAGTGCTCAGCAGAACCCCTCATTCCAGGCAGAAATCCTTTAGATGTCACTATTCCATTAGCTTTCTTGTGCTGCCCATGAAGGCACAGGACTCATTTTATGCCCTGTTGGAGCAGGAGAGTCTTCCCAGATGGAATTGCCAACAGCTAGAGCACAGAACTCTCTATCAACCTTCCTTCACCCAGGAGGGCCCTTCCTAAAGAGGACAGGAGTGGTCATCTCTGCTCTTATTGAGGATGTCCATCTCATCTAATCTTCATACAGAGGCCTTGCTTCTCCCTTAACAGTATCAGCTTCTCAGGAGACCTAGGTGGCTGAGTCCGTTAAATGTCTGGCTCTTGATTTCAGCTCAGGTCATGATCTCACAGCTTGTGAGTTTGAGCCTCTCATCAGCTCTATGCTGACAGAAAGGATCCTGCTTGGAATTCTCGCTCTCTCCCTCTCTCTCTGCCCCTTTCCAACTCATGCTCTCTCTCTCTCTCTCTTTCAAAATAAATAAATAAACTTAAAAAAAAAGAGTATCAGCTTCTCGGGGTGCCCGGGTGGCTCAGTCGGTTAAGTGTCCAACTCTTGATTTCAGCTTAGATCATGACGTCAGTTCGTGTTGGGCTCTGCACTGACAGTGTGGAACGTGCTTGGGATTCTCTCTCCCTCTCTGCCCCTCCCCCACTTGCACACACTCTGTCTCTCTCTCTAAATATATAAATAAACTTAAAAAAAGAGCATCGACTTCTGGAAACATGTGAAGACAAGCCTTCCCCTTCTCTGTTTCCTGCTTTTCCCATGCCTTTCCTGAAGCACTGAGCACAGCACAGCCTAGTTGTTTAAATTGGCTGAGTGGGGAGGGAAGGGCCAAATAGATAACTACAGAGAGAAAAAAAAAAACCACATAAGTCATAATGTTGCCATGTTATACATCCCATTCATACGTATAGGATATGGATATGCAAGAAAATCCTTCATGTTTGCTGATTTTGTGCGTGGGAGTATCACCGAAGAAGCTGAAAAGAAGTGGGAGAGATCAGGCACTTGGGGTAGATGGCATTAGACGTGAAATTCCTCTATTTCTGGTCTCTCCTCAGCAGTAGCGAAGCCCCAGCGTCATCTGGAGGCTGAGGGCAGGGAAAAGCAGGCATCCACAGGAACGTGGCAGACACACCTTGCAGTGCTTCTGGCCAAAAGGGTGCCCCTCTGAGATGACAAGTTACAAAAAGATGTCCTATCCTCTGCACTGACACAGTCTAGGACCAGAGAGCAAGGCCTGGCAAACAGAGGAGGGCTGCATTCCAGCCGGACAAGCCCCGCGCCCCACCCGCGCCCCTTCCCCACCCTGGCTACACACTTGTAAGGCTCACACCAACCTCATGACTCTGAGTGGGAGCCGGCTACTTTTCATTACAAAAAAAACCATGTTGTGTTTTAGATAAGATTTCAAGGGAACCTGTTGGAGGGCATGGCTCTATACTTAATAATCATGGGTAGTTAAGAAATTCAAAATAGAAAACACCAAGGTAATCAGACATTACCTGTCTGAGTACTTGGTTTATGTTGGTCTGTTTTGTTAAAGAAGGGATCTCCACCTCTCAGGTAATGAGCCAAAGCTTGAGAACAAAACATTCAAAAAGTTCTATGCCCAAAAGCTTAGTTGCTACTATAAATGGTTTTCATGTGTTCTATATCTGCGCTCCTCAATGTCAACACCACGGGACACTCTATAGGGAACACAGAACTTTAGAAATCACCTCCCAAGGTTACCAAACGATAAACAAGAGGAGAGCAAAGACTAAAGTCGTTAAGCCAGCCTCTGCACATGCCCAATTTTCTGTTAACCCTGATCACATCTGAAGCCAAAGCTGCTTCTAATCAAAGGTGGTTGCATAGCTGTTATAATACTTTCCATATTGGACATTTTAACTAGTACGTGGTGTATCAGGAGGCCTGTGCATAAACAGACTGTCAAGTTGAGCAGATATGCTCTAAGGAAAGCCTACATAAAAAAGTTACGATAAACCTCCAAGAAACCTCCTTCCCTCACTCACAATGACCCAGTGGAACACCGCTGAGCAGGTTGCCAAGTTGACCTGATTGTAGGCTGCCGTTCATGCTATGGAAGTGAACTGTTCAACTGGGGAGCTTTCTAGTATCATCTGAACCACAGAACATGAAAAATTACTATATGACTATTCCCCCATTTTTCCAAGGATGGTATAGAACTGGTATCATTATGAATGCACACAAGAGAAATTAGTTCAGTATATACTCCTGAGGTTGCTAGACCATCAATCAATGAATGAAAATCCAGCAGTGTTACGGAGGGTGGGAGACACTGAACTGCAGAGTGTTTATGATCTGGTTGAGAAGGTTCTGGTTTTACACACATAACCAAGAAGGAAGAATGTACTCTGGCCGTGCAGAATGGGCCCAGATGGTAGGGTTACTCAGTGGGCCACCACACAGGAGGCAGCGTCTATTGTAAGGATGATGATGCTGGTGGTCAGCTCAGCTGTCATCTGGTCTCAAGTTCCTCCAGGATAGAAGACAAGAGAGAGGTGAACACTGTGCAAAATCATTTAGAAGGGACAGCAATCAAACCCTTTGAAAAGCATGACTAAGAAATTTTGGAAAATGTGAGGGTGGGTTCAATGTCAATGAAAGATTAAGATAATTTTTCACAGAAGACACAGGGCCTGCCATGCCTTTGAAGGAAAATGTAATCAGCACCCGGCTATGGATTGTTTCCATGTGTTTATTTGTCAACAGCTTAATGAAATAATGCAAACGCGGTGAGGATGTCCCAGCCCCAGATCTTCCAACTTGGGGTGCTAAGCAGCCCACCAGGCTTGAGGGAGCTGGGCTCTATTTCCTTCTCCTGCTCCAGAAAAGCCTTCAGCTCTCAGAGGCAGGTTGATACGGTTTCACTTCAGCGGGGACTTTGCCTTTTCTCCTCAACAATACTTTTCTTGTTCTGCCCCAGCACACACAGAACTTGAATGCCTTCTTCCCTTTGCTGGGGCCTCCTTCTTTTATACATAAAATGGTACAAGTTCCCTGTCATCATAGGGTTGGGGAAAAGGGCTTTTCTAAAACAACTGGTGTGATAACAATTGATAGATCTAATGTTTGCTCCATCCAGGGGTCAGCACGCTAACCCTTTGGTATCATGGAGAGGATGCTACATTGGCAATGCTGGGCTCTCAGACCCGGTAATAGGCTGATCCAGGATAAGAAAACCAACATTGGCCATACTCATCGACTAAAACCTGTAATCATTTTTAAAATGTTTTGTAGTGAATTCGTTATATTGTAAGGATGCTTTTATCTGAGACACGCTCCTTAAGTCAATCTCCTGAGGTAGTAGTGGGGGAAATAGAAAAATTATTCAGAATAATACAGAAAAAAAGCAAGCACAAGTTTGCCTGTCCAGCTCAATGTTTAGTTGTATGTAGGCCATAAATTAGAAAGAGGTTCTCACCTAGGGAAGGCCCAGTATTTTATGTCATCCTGATATTTCAGAGGGAACATTTAATGAACTAAAACATGCTCCTTCTCCAAGGCCCTGATGACACAATCCCCATGTCTTTCCTGGTTGGCATGCTTCTTGTGCTCCATTATCAACCATCTAAGGCTTTACAAACACCCAAAAATGTCTGTCCATTGCTAGGGAATGATTTCCCAATCTGCCTCTGAAAACCAGTCACTTTAAATCTTGATTCATTGATTTATTCATTCATCACTCATTCGTCTATCCAAAATTACCTGAGGACTTTCTGTATGCCCTGAACAATGGTAGGCATCAGAAATAGATGTACCGACCTCAGGGAACATACAGTCCAGTGGCTGAGGCAGAGGTTAACAGATGACTATGGCAGATGCAAAGAAATTAAATGGCAGAAGGGCATACAGAGGGGACACAGAGGAGGGGTTGTGAAGTTCACTCTGTCAGGGATAAGAAGACCTCACAGAGAGGGGAAGAGGAGCAGGAACTATCCAGAGAACCATCAGTCATTCCCAGGAGTTTTGATTTTCCTATTCCCCATTGGACCTAACCATACAACAGTTATAATTGTAAGGATTCTAAACCCTCAAAAATCCTTCCCTAAGACGCCAACAGTTATTGCCAGGCTGGCTGACTGTAGCCACGGTGCTCTGGCATTGGCAAACTGTTGCTGGCTGTTCAGTCGCAAGGCCCTGAGTCAGCCAATCCCAGAGAAGAACTCTTGTAGGCCCACCCTCGTTCTACAAAGATCTCCACTTGTGACAGGACCTATGTATTCTCAGTCATTGTATGGCTGTATTAATATCGGTTATTGTTCAATTTAGAAAAGAAACAAGTGGGGCTCTATGGGTCTTTCCTCAGCTCCTACTCCTGCCCACATTTGTCCTTTGGCCTCCTTCCCCTCCCCTCTAGGCTGTTGAAAGTCTTCACTTTAGGGGCGCCTGGGTGGCTCAGTTGGTTAAGCGTCCGACTTCAGCTCAGGTCATGATCTCGCAGTCCGTGAGTTCGAGCCCCGCATCAGGCTCTGTGCTGACCGACCGCTCAGAGCCTGGAGCCTGTTTCGGATTCTGTGTCTCCCTCTCTCTCTGACCCTCCCCCATTCATGCTCTGTCTCAAAAATAAATAAACGTTAAAAAAAAAAAAAAGAAAGTCTTCACTTTTGCTCTGCACTTCCCTGAACACAGTGATCTCCTCCTCCTGTTTTCCAGAACAGTGGATTACAAAGTAGGTAGAGAACCAAGCCTCTTACTTATAGGAATTAGGGAGAGTTTTGAGGACGGTTCAAAGATAGGAGGACAACAGATTTTCCCATATATGTAGGTCATCTGTTTTGCCTGTCGTTAGTTGGGGATTTCTTCTTTGCTTCTTAAGAACTGTAAAATTAACTTATCCATAGTCTATGCCATCAGTCACCAAAACTCCCAACTTGTCCAGTTTGAACCAGACATGCTTCACCTGCAGCTTTGGGATATGGATGCTGGAGAAGATCCTCTGAGGTAGGATTGATTGCATAGTACTCTCTTGAGCCTCTCTCAGTTGTGCTAGGCCCATTGTAGCCTTCACTGTGGGGACCTGGCTGAAGAACCAAGAGATTGTTCACAAGTGGTTTGAAGAACAGAGAGCTGCAGCTGGGTTCTCAAGGAGCTGCAGTATCCGAGGCAGAGGAACAGCGTCCTACCATGGACAGTGGTATGGCCAGAAGGTTGGAGGGAATGAAAGGGGTAAAACGCATCAGTCATGCCAAAAGGATGCACTGGTGCCACGTGTCACATGCCCCAAGGAGGCCAGATAGACAAGGCCTGAGTGGGTATCCACTGGATTCACTGATCGGGAGGCTGCTCACAGGCTCAGCAAGAGCAGTGCCATAGGCAGCAGCCAGACTACAGTGACTCAGAGTGGACAATGGTGGTGACAGTTGCACAGGGAAGTCAGCCTCCCCTGGGGCCACCATAAGGCAGCCTACGAGTGGGGCAGTGGAAACTCAAGACCACTGTGGTAAAGCTGGTGAAAGCGCTCACCTAGAGATACATGAAAAGTGCCCTATTTTTCATACCGAGTTCATCAAGTAACAAAAGGGGATGAGTCTTCTACTCGTGGTCACTTGCTCTCGTCCTGACTCCAGCTGCTAAAGTATCTTTAGGAGGACACATAGACAAGTGCTCCTCAGCCCAGAGGCCAGGATGTCAGGCCACCATAGCTGGGGAGAAGCCAACAGAATTCTGACTGGATCCCCAGGCTCGGCTTTGGGCAACCAGACACAGGCCTAAGGATGACCCCAGGTTGGCAGCACCCCCAGCAGAGCTGCTGGGACTGGAGGGACCTGCAGTCACTGGGACCCATTACTTGGGCTTCCTGTTCAATCAACCAGGACAACACACACCAGGCAGTGCCAGTGTCAGGATCCCCCCTTTGGTTTCTGCTTTTCTCTTTTATCATCCCATGGTTGTTGTGATTGCTGTTAGTACTATTACCATCATCATCATTATTGTGGTTGAATCTGACCCAATGGGATTTGGAGGCCAACATGGAACACTGATGCAGCACAAAAGCATTTTTTTTTATCTTGCCTCCCTCATATATTAAGTTTCAGTTTTATGGGATTAAAACCAGCTGAGGTCTGAGGGCCTCCTCAGGCCCACTTGACTACCTTCAGGCGTCCTGCTGTGGTTTGCCACCCACAGCGGCGAGGACCCTTCTGGGATGCAGACATCAGGGCCTTAGAGAGGCTGGCAGGCGGGTGGTCTGGAGAAGCCTCTAATTAAAGTTCTTCAGACCTGCAGCCATGGGACCCTAACCTCTGCTTCTCAGTGTCTGAACACATCTCAAATACCAGACCTTTCACAGGACTCTGAGGGACAGAAAATCCAAAAAGTCCGGGGTCTGCACTGAGGGAGGGCGTGAGGGCTAGTACTGGGCTGGAGGCTGGACCTAGCTCACAGTCACCCCAGTTCTTCAGATGGCAAGCGTCTGTGCTAGCCCAAGGGAGGAACAAAGGGAAAAGGAAGCAAGAGCCACCATCGTGGTCTGGGTACAACTGTATGAATAAACCCCTGGGAAAAGGAACATAAAACACCCCATTCTAGAGTTCTTTTTCAGGAAATTATGGCATCATCCCTGGGGCTCCCTGGCAGATCCGACGTACCTTGTGGCTGAAGCTCACAAGTAAGCATGGACACCCCTTCCCTCCCCCACTTCTCCATTTGCTCTCAGAGGCCCTGTCAAGGCTTCCTACACTGAAAGTTCCTCTTTGCAAAACAATCCCCTGTGAGAAATGTTCATTCATTCAATAAAATACATTTATTGGATTTCTCACATGCACCTGCTTAAAACACAACACCCCAAAAGAACTTCAATGCTGACTGCCCCTGGTTTTCACACTGGGAATGAGTTTCAGATCTCTATCTGATAGGTAGAAAGCCAAGGGTATGTGGTGGCAGAGTGGTAGGTGGGTAGCTCAGAACAAGATCGAGCCTTGCCTACTGCACTCAAAGACTTCCCAAATTTCTTGGGTGTAAAACTCCTCTGATGTCATAGCAAACACCAGAGCACACCTTGAGACTACTTTCAACTTGGGCTTTCTGGAGGCTGTGATAAGTGTCCCTGGAGCCAGGATTCCAATGCAGGATGTCCTGGTTCCAAAGCATTTGCTCTTCCAGCTTTACTTCGGGCTAAGTTCTCTTTTGCCTGCTCCCACAGATGTTCCTGGGACAGCATCTATCCTCTGGTTATCTTGGAAGATGTGTGTTCCCCCTGGATGTGCTTAAGAGGTGGGCTGGAACAAGGAAGACTGCAGAAATGAACATGGCAAAAATCAGTCTCTATTGGGCCACAGATAGATCCTTGCCCACTGGGCTCAGTTTTGGTTCTTCTTTCCTAGAGGGAAAATCCACACAGAATCTAGGGGCCAAAGGACACCATTGTCAGAGAAGCTGTTGGCCTTCTGGGTGCTCCAGTGGATGTTGTGGGAAGGAGAATGGATAAAGCAGAGAAAAGACCAGCCCTATGCTAGGAGAACTGCATATCACTGCGACATACCAGAAAGGAATAGAAACTGGTCTCCTACAGGAGAAACAGATTTAAGAATAAGAGTAACAGCTTTTTTATGAAAGGCATGAAGTGTCAGATCAGAAGAGAGGCACAGCAAGCTGAAAGAAAAAATACAAGGAAGATACGAAAAGTGAAGAGGAATTATATGAAGATGTTAAGAATGAAGAAATGACTAATACACAAAAGATACATTCTCAGGGAATAGCGAGCTTCTAACTTGGGTTTTCTCTAACTTCTCTGAAAGCTAAGCCTATTTTCACAGACTATGATGGAGGAGGGCCATCTAGCCTTCCTCGAGCATGTGCACTTGCAGAACATCAGTGACACTCAAAAGGGGTAAGGATGGAGTCGAGTCTAACTGGACCCCAGTATATCAGACCAGACCTTTCATCCAGTCAGCTCACAAATGTATGTGACAAATGTATGTGGATTCATGTCATATTTCTGCAACTTACAGGCTTATGGCTTAGGGCAAGTTTATTTAAGTTGTCTGGATCTTAATCTCTTTATCAGTAAAATGAATCTGTTACCTACCTCAAATAGTCATTGTGGGGTCTACATTAAATAAGATAATGTTATAAACACCTAGTAATATACCTGGCACTCACTAAGCCCTCTCTAAATGTGGTCATTCTACTTAGCCACCTGGATTTCTTGCATTTAATTACATTTCCTGGAGCAAAATATCCAAGACACCTCAAAAATTAGAGTGAACTTAAAAACCAGGCAAAGTCCAGTTAACATCTACAGATATTCAGCCATGCTTCCTTATAGTGGTTTGAGCAACCTTCAAATGGCCAGAAAATAGATCCCACTACTCCAAGCCCCCACCACTATTAAATAATGTTTAGCTTATTGTTTTAGGCTACTATCCCTTTGATATGGGACTCTGAGCTTGCAAATGGCATGCTGCAGCCAGAGTATTAACAAATCCTGGCTTATCTCGCCTGGATGTGGTGAATGGTTAGGACACACCATATCACCCTCTGTGCTCTAACATTGCTGCCATTTAAATTCTGTAGTCAGAATTGTTTCAGGAGTGTAATATGTAATATTACATTTGGTAATATTATTACATTTGGTAATATGTAATATTACAATTTGGTTGAACATGTAAAGAACTTAGACGATAAGCTCTTCATTCAACAGGCTTACAGCGATGAAGGCAGAGTGTTCCATAGCACAGACATTAGAATTAGTTTCTTACTGTTCTTTGTATTTTCTATTGAGGCAAATGGTTTTCTCAATGGAATTGCTCCTCTGAAATGGTATGGAAATCAGAAAGGAAATACATATTTTTACTTTTCATTCAATTTTTCATAACAAATATAAGTAAAATAAGATCTACATACATGTAATGTACATTGTGTATACACAAAATACTGTTATATACATAATGTGCTATAAGGATATGAAATATATGTTATATAGTATGTATCTATAAAAAATATTGTGTATACAGAAAGTATTATGAAGATCACATAGTAACTGTGGCAGAGGCAATAATGCTAACCATGCAGTTCATTTGCTCTCCTTCTAGCCTATCTGGTAAATGCACTTTGGTCATAAATGATACTTGTCACTTTCAGATCCAATTATAGAAGAGTACATGTGATTTCTCTATGCTCCTCTTTTCTTCTGCTTTGGCAAATGAGATGTGTTCCACATGGGTATAGCAACAAGACGATGGAGCATCCATCGGCTGGATGCCAGGAGCAGAGCCCCCTCTCCTACCCAATCTCTTGGCTGACTCACAATGAACAGGTAGCATGAGGGGTAAATCTTTGTTGTGTTAAGCCACTGAGATGCTGAGATTAATCCGTCATCACAATATAACCTATTCTATCCTGGCTGACATAGCAACTATTCCTCGGAATTCTCTAAATCAAACCTCAAGTAGAGCTTTGAATGCAGAGTGAAGATTAGCAGGTATTAGAAACAATGATTGCATTTTATTGTCCTTTTTCAATTTGCTGTTAAAAATCAAGTAATCACTCGATTTTATTAAAAATATTTAAGTGTTTTCCTCTTAAATCTGGATAATCTTGTTTAAAATTCCAAACTCTTTTATCTGGATGAAGTTTAAATGCTTTTAAGTCTTTAAGTTTCCTCTTATTTCTAGACTATCTTTCAAGCAAAGGGACTTTCCCTAATAACAAATAACAACATTTCCAAATCTAGTGAGGCAGAGGCCTTGGAGTTGTGTCTCACTCATACTAAAGAAGGTATTTTTATGACATTAAGATAATTGAGCTAATGCTTATAATGTAAAAAAAAAAAAAATAAAAAAAAAAAAAAATAATAATAATGAGAACAGCAGCCCTCTGCCAGCATCATGGTTTATAGAAGACAAAACGAAATGGTGAAAGAAACATTTTTCACAATTCATCCACCCTAGCTGGATCCAAGTGATACAGGAGTAAGCAAACACACTTCAGTGGTTGGGGTTCAAGACTATGAAGTGGGAATAATGTACTGCTTGCTGACTTCCTCATTTCACAGGGATTTGCTGAGGATTAAATGGTTAAAACACTTCGAAGATGACAAATGCTTAAGGGCTAGGCATTATTATTATCTGAAACTATTATTACATCAATTCCTTGTGTAATCAAGTATTATTATTGGAAGCACTGCAAGAAAAGCTAATCTTTGGAGATTTTCAGCTCTATTTGCAGAACAAAGGGGCATGGGTATCATTCATCCTAAGTACTTTAGACATGTGAATCAAGAGTATCTAGACAGTGAGTGAGTATTTCTTGTTTGCCCATATTTCAACTAATAAGAACTTTGTATTTATTGGCATGACCCAAAAAGCAATATGGTACTTTGGGGAGGAAAAAAACTCACAAGATTTAGATTCTAGAATAAGGTAAAACTAAAATGGAACCCACCCAAACATTTTCAGCTGAGATTAAAACCCCTCCTGGCTATTTGAATAAATTGCTCTTTAAGTAATTAAAACTGTAACCTATGGTCTTTAGTAAATTCTAGTAATTTCTCTGTAGTCAATTTCAAGTATTTTCTAGCTGGCTTCTTTCCAAAGAGTACACCTGTGTGTTAGTTGAACAATGTCTTACTGAAAGATGAAATTAACTAATTTTGTTTGATTTGGATCTTGGTTAAAACTCTGAAGTTAGATATTTATATGCAGAGCCACATAAAGAACACTAGCTTAAATTATTCCACCAGGGACTATAATAAGATTTCCATTTAGCTAACAGAACATTAGAATATGCTTAGCTAATGAAAACGATTTATCTCTGTTTTTCTATCAAACACAAGAGTTGGAGGAGGAGCAAAGAACTATTATTTTAAGTATAGAACTTCTAGTGTTTTAACTTTCTTCCCTTTCGTGCTACATCTTCTTCCTAAACTTATTCACTTTTGTTTCTGAACTTTGAAAAGACCTTGATCTATTTTAATTCATGAAACCCAATAAAACATTGTTTTGACTTTAAATAATGGGTCTTTAATGCCTTTGATCCCCCTTTTCCATGTAAAGTAAAAGCCTAATGATTCCTATTAAATGGAGGGAATAAAGTTTATTCCAATAACTTTTCATTTTATGAGGGTAATTTAAGTTTTCACTTTTGTGCATTAATTATATGGGATGTCATAAATGTTGGAAGATGGGAATTTGTTTATGTTTCCAGTTTTGATCTCAGTTAGTTTTTGCTTTGTATGGAATTAACACATAAGAGCACGGGTCCCACCAGCCACTCCTGTCCCACCTCAAGAGTACAGGTGTGTGCAATAAGAAGCCGGTCCCATTCACAACTGTACTACAATTCCTGAACAATCATACTTTCCATGGCCCCACAATGGCCTCCAAGAAGCCCCCATCTTGCTGTCAGAACATGCAAGCTCTCCTCACACTTGGATATGTGGGCTTTACACAGCCTTGAGGAGAAGAAATGTGGCTGATTTCCCCTGCCACCCATGCTCTCTGGGGCCCAAACATGGTCAGGATTGGGAGAAATACTTCAGTTTATGAAAGGAGACTTCTAATTGTACCTCTGTGCCTCTTATATCACCTCCCCAGTTTTTGCAAACTGCCTTGGGGAGTAATAAATAGTAATAAATGTTTGTGATTTTTTGAAAAGAATACTCAGGGGTGTCTGTGTGGCTCAGTCAGTTGAGCATCTGACTCTTGATTTTAGCTCAGGTCGTGATCCCAGGGTTGTGGGATTGAGCCCTATGTCAGGTTTCATGCTCAGTTTAAGATTCTCTCTCTTTCTGCCCCTCTCCCCAGCTTGCACTTTCTCTCTCTCTAAAATAAAATAAAATAAAATAAAATAAAATAAAATAAAATAAAATAAAATAAAAATTCAATTCTACAATTAAAACCTTAGAGAAACAAGTAAGGAGGATAAATAAAACTAAGTATAGAAATATGTATCATGTGAGAAACATTTTTCAAAAAAAAAAAAAAAAGTAGAAGAAATGTGTACTAAAACAGACTGGAATGGATGGAAGGCCCAAGTAGGCACTTAATATTTATGAGGCATGTGATCCATCTAATTTTCATGAGGCACTAAATAAGTATTCATGAGACCTTTAATTAGCCATTTGGTGGTAGTCCCATTTAACCTCCATTTGTTCTCAATGCGCCACTCAGTTTGCATGCTCGTTCTGCAACAGTAGTATCCATGGGACACTAGTGATCCACAGGACTAAAGTTCAAAAAGTAGTATTTGCGTCCTTGCAGGCCATGTGTTCTAAAACTTTAAACATATACATACAAGAAAGTCCTAATTGTATTAATATATATAAAGAGCTCTTATAACTCAATAAGAAAGTATAAACAATAAAAATTCACAAGAATTACAAACATGCAGATTCACAGCAAAAGAAATATATGTTAAAGCATATTTTAGAACTATTTAAGATCAAAGAAAGAGAGAGTCTTTCAGATGTTCTCATAGCCACCCTCTTCTAGCTTCTCCAGTGTTGGGTTAGGACCAGGGAAAGCGGGGGGGGGGGGGGGGGGGGGAAGGCCAATGGATTCTGCACCCTCTTCTCTGTGGGCTATTGGGACAGACAGCTTGATGCTGGCTCTCCAGTCAGCACAGTGTAGTTCCTTGGAAGGCTGTGTATTTTTCAACTTTTATAAGGTTCACCAAAGCAATATTTTTCTAGGCATTCCCAGAGATGGTTTATGTATGCTCCCTTATACTCTTAGATTTCATGTGGCTGCTTCTGTTCTAGTCCTTACCCTGAAAAACTGATGTCTCTGCCCCCAAGGTTTCCCTACTCTGAAGTCATGGTGTCTCCCAGCCCAAAATGAGGAGAATGAACCACTCCACATTCTGCATTACCACCACATTCTGCATTTTTCACACAAATTCAAGAGAAGTCAACAGCCACAATTCTTACAAGAAAGAATTCTGTTGTGAACCCTACTCAGGAGATTCAGTTGCAGAAGAAACTAAGGACCTCATCTAGATAGTCCCATGGTGTGATCCACAGAGAAACTCTTAGAGTATCTATCCCTCCATCCTTCCTTCATTTCTTTCATTTCTTTTTCTACCTTATCTTCAATGTATAGCCTTGCTACTTAAAGTGGGGGGGGGGGGCAGCAACATCGAATCACCTGAGAGTAGTTATGAATGCAGAACGTCAGTCCTACCCCAGAGCAACTTCGTCAGAATCCGCATTTTAACAAGATCCTCTGGCCATTCGAAGGCACATTGAAGTTGGAGAGGTACTGATTTCTAGAACAGAATTTCTGGATTCTCCTGCTCCAGTTTTTCACATCCACATTCATGCTTAGCTGGAGTGGTTCTAGAAAGAAAAGCTTTATTCTTCCTCCTTTCTCCATCAGACTCCACCTTATACAAAGCTGTCCTTGGCAACACTTTAGTCCTATACCCTTCTTTTCTGTTTTCTGTTACCCTTTCTTGTGACCTTTGGCCTTCCCTTCCTGTTGATAAATGTCCACTCAGGCTCATTGGCTCCATTTAGCTTCCTCCCAGAGAGGCTAGAAACATACTCCAAGGATCAGCTGTGGCTAGCTTGAAGGACCTCACCCTGCCTCTTCTAATGCCAGATGTAATTTAATCATTCCCAGAGTTCAGAGGTTTATGACTTGTTTCTTGTAGTTCCAAATGTGCGGTCAAGATGCCCTGGTGTTGAGTTGGCAGGACTAATGGCTTATTTAAATATTTTCCAATTCTGCTCTTTCAGACCACTGCTTCCATGTTGCTATCACTTGGAAATATGAATTTAAGGAAATCATGAGGCTCATGTCAAGTTTGTCTTTAAACTTTTATACTGATTAAGTCAATATTCCAGCAGTTTCCATGAATTAAATCTATTCTGAAAGAAAGAGTATCTGGAATTGGGACCCAAATCTTTCCATAGGTTCTTGAATGTACTTTGTGAGTGTGCTTTTGTTTCCTAGACATGGAAAGAAAATTATATTTGAAGTCCACAAAGTTAGAGGATGACTTTCTGTGTTTCTGGGGTGCTTGGAAAATCCACCTGCATCCACAGAATAAAGTGCTTTCATCTGAATGCACACACATACACACAACTGCTATACTTTATTGTCCAAACTTCTTGTCCCCATCCAAGATGGAAACATACACACACACACACACACACACACACACACACACACACACACAGGTTATCTCTAGGAAGAAAAATCAACTCTAAAACAGGTGATATTACGCATCTTATAGGCATTGGAATATTGAGGACAATTCAGCTGAAAGACATCACTTGTTAAACAACTCAAGACAGTTGATACTGTGGTTTACACAGGCAACAAAAGAAAAACATAGATAAACTGGACTCCATTAAAATTAACAACTTTTGTGCATCAAAGGACACTATCAACAGAATGAAAAGGCAACCATGGCAAGGGGGAAAAAATTCTTTGCAAATCATGTATTTGATAAGAGGTTAGTTAATATCCAGAATATAGAAGGAATACCTACAACCTATCAACAGAAAGGCAAACAGCTCGATTAAAAAGTGGGCAAAGGCTTTTAAAAGACATGTCCCCAAAGAAGATCTATAAATGGTCAATAAACACATGAAAAGATTCTGCACATCACTAGTCATTAGGGAAATACAAATCAAAATCGCAATGAGATACAACTATTAGAATGGCTGTAATTAAAATGTTTTATTCCATTGTCTATATAAACCACAATTTCTTTATCCATTCATCAGCTGATGGACATTTAGGCTCTTTCCATAATTTAGCTATTGTTGAGAGTGCTGCTATAAACATTGGGGTACAAGTGCCCCTATGCATCAGTACTCCTGTATCCCTTGGGTAAATTCCTAGCAGTGCTACTGCTGGGTCATAGGATAGGTCTATTTTTAATTTTTTGAGGAACCTCCACACTGTTTTCCAGAGCAGCTGGACCAGTTTGCATTCCCACCAACAGTGCAAGAGGGTTCCCGTTTCTCCACATCCTCTCCAGCATCTATAGTCTCCTGATTTGTTCATTTTGGCCACTCTGACTGGCATGAGGCGGTATCTGAGTGTGGTTTTGATTTGTATTTCCCTGATGAGGAGTGACGTTGAGCATCTTTTCATGTGCCTGTTGGCCATCTGAATGTCTTCTTTAGAGAAGTGTCTATTCATGTTTTCTGCCCATTTCTTCACTGGATTATTTGTTTTTCGGGTGTGGAGTTTGGTGAGCTCTTTATAGATTTTGGATACTAGCCCTTTGTCTGATATGTCATTTGCAAATATCTTTTCCCATTCCGTTGATTGCCTTTTAGTTTTGTTGATTGTTTCCTTTGCTGTGCAGAATATTATACACAATGGAATACTACGTGGCAATGAGAAAGAATGAAATATGGCCTTTTGTAGCAACATGGATGGAATTGGAGAGTGTTATGCTAAGTGAAATAAGTCATACAGAGGAGGACAGATTCCATATGTTTTCACTCCTATGTGGATCCTGAGAAACTTAACAGAAGACCATGGGGGAGGCGAAGAAAAAAAAATGGTTAGAGAGGGAGGGAGCCAAAACATAAGAGACTCCTAAAAACTGAGAACAAACTGAGGGTTTATGGGGGGTGGGAAGAGGGATGGGTGGGTGATGTGTATTGAGGGCACCTGTTGGGATGAGCACTGGGTATTGTTGTATGGAAACCAATTTGACAATAAATTTCATAATAAAAAAAATGTTTTAAATAGTAGGTACTGGTGAGGATGTGGAGAAATTGGAACACTTGTGCATTGCTGGTGGGAATGTAAAATGGTGTAGTCACTCTGGAAAAGTCTGTTGGTTCTTCCAAAACACTAAACAAAAAATCACCGTATTGGACCAGCCATTCCATTCATAGGTATACACCTGAAAACAGGGACTCAAACAGATACTTGTCTGCCAATGTTCATAGTAGTGTTATCCACAATAGCCAAAAAGTGGAAATAACCTAAGTGTCCATCAACAGGTAGACAAATAGATAAACAAGATGTAGTATATACATACAAAGGAATATTTTTCATTAATAATAATAAAAAAAGAATGAAGTTCTGATGCATACTACAATGTGGGTGAAAACTGAAGACATTATGTCAAGTGAAATTAGCCAGGTAAAAAAAAGTATTATATGATACATTTACATGAAATATCTAGAACATGTAAATTCATAGAGACATAGATAAAGTTTACTAAGAGTTGGAGGGAGGGAAGAATCAGTAATTATTGTTTAATGGGTAGGTCACTAGATTCATACAGACAAGCCATAGACTCCTCCCTCTGAAGAAAGGAATCTCAAAGAATTTGGGGCCATGTTTTAAAATCACCACACCTTCGAGGCACCTGGGTGGCTCAGTCGGTTGAGCATCGGACTTCGGCTCAGGTCACGATCTCTCGGCTCCTGAGTTTGAGACCCGTGTCGGGCTCTGTGCTGACAGCTCAGAGCCTGCAGCCTGCTTTGGATTCTGTGTCTCCCTCTCTCTCTGCCCCTAACCCACTCTCATTCTGTGTCTGTCTCTCTCAAAAAAATAAATAAACATTAAAAAACAAATTAAAATCACCACACTCTCAGGAGTGGGTTGAATTGTGTCTCCCAAAAAGAGCTGCCCAAAATCCTAAACCTTGGTACTGTGAATGTGTCCTTGTTTGGAAATAGGGTCTTTGCAGATCTAATTAAGTTAAGGGTCTTGGTATGACATTATCCTGAATTTAGGGTAGGCCCTAAATCCAATAACTGATGTCCTAATTAGAGAAAGGAGAGAGAAAGTTAAGATGCACAGCCATAGAGACATGGGAAAGAAAGCCATGTGAAGATGTAGGCAAAGACTGGAGTTATGACAAGCCAAGGAATGGCAGGACCAGCAGAGGCTGGGAGAGGCAAGGAAGGATTCTTCCCTAGAGACTTCAGATGGAACATAGCCCTGCCAACACCTTGAATTCAAACTTCTGGCCTCCAAAACTGTGATAGAATACATTCCTGCTGTTTTAGGCTGCCAAGTTTATGAAAATTTGTTATGGCAGCACTAGGAAACTAATATACTACACCTGTGAAGAAATGAAGAATGGCGTAAGCTTTTAGCTTTTACCTCTTCCAGTCAATTTGGGGATTTGGAGGGTGCTGCTGTCAGTAGAGAATCTCTCTCCTCTACTCTTCTTACAATATGGCAGGGTCTCTGATACAGCACTGTCTACCTTTGACAATCCCCGGTGGCAAATCAAGTTCAAGAGCCCTCCGGCTGTCACTCTGCTCGTGATATCCCCATTGTTCCAAATAAGAAATTGTTGATTTTGCCCCTCAGGATGGGCCATCCACTTTAGAGAACTCTGTTCTGCCAGCTTTCTCTGAGATATCCAGACACACACATCATCTCATGGTTCCTCTTGTTCAACCTCCACTGCATTTCCTCATAGTTTGTGGTTCGAGGTTATAGATGTTTCCTTTTTTGTTGAATATGGAAATATGCCTGATTTTTGTTTTCATTGCTGCTTTGATTTAATCTCCAAGATGAGAAGGTGGCACCATCTTAACTTTATTCTGCCATTTAAAAACCCACTTAAAAATCATGCCATCCCAAATTGTGATGTTCTACAGAAGAGATTAGCAAACTCTTCCTGTCAAGGACCAGACAGTAAATATTTTAGGTTTTGCGCTGCAACCACTCGAGCATGGCTGTTTTCCCATCAAACTTAGTTTATGGACAACAATGTAATATAGTAGAGGCAACGCGATGTGATTTTCGAGACTGGATAATGAAAGGCATGCAGCTTCTGTCCTGTTTTTGGAGACACAGCCACTGTGTAAACAGTCCAGCCACCCTGGAGAGTCCAGCCATGTTGGAGAGTCTTTAAATTCCTTAATGAGATACTACACACAGAGACACATGAGGGAAGCTCCTCCTCACTGCCACCAGCACCAAATATTTCTAGCCCTGTGCTCTCCATCACCACCATCACCAGCCACATGTGGCTATGGAGCACTTGACATGTGGCTGGAGCACCTGAAGAACCAAATATTAAATTTTGGTTTACTTTAACATCAGAGCTAATGTAAAATACAACATAACTAATTTTTACACTAATGGCACGTTGAAATGGTAACATTTTGGATATAGTGGGTAAAATAAAATATGTTAAAAATTAATTTTACCTATTTCTTTTTCCTTTTTTTAAAATGTGGCTACTAGAAAATTCTAAATTAATTATGGATCACATTGCATATTTTTTAAATATTTATTTATTATTTGTTTTAAAACCATTAAAACCAGTATGATTAACATGGTGTTATATTAGTTTCAGGTATACAATATTGTGATTTAAAAATTCAATAAATACATTACTCAGTGCTCATCAGGATAAGTGTACTTTTAATCCCCTTCACCTATTTCACCCAGCCCCCTTCCACCTCCCCTCTGGCAACCAGTTTGTTCTCTGAGTCTGTTTTTTTTTTTTTTGTCTCTTTTTTTTTAGTTTGTTCATTTGTTTTGTTTCTTAAATTCCACATATGAATGAAATCATATGGTGTTTGTCTTTTTCTGACTGACTTAATTCATTTAACATTATATCCTCTAGATCCATCCATGTTGTTACAAATGACTAGATTTCATTCTTTTTTGTGGCTGAATAATATTCCATTATATGTGTATACTACATCTTCTTTATTCATCTATCAAGGGACACTTGGGCTGCTTCCATATCTTGGCTATTGCAAATAATACTGCAATAAACATAGGGGTACAGATACGTTTTCAAATTAGTGTTTTCGTTTTCTTTGGGTAAATACCCAGTAATATAATTCCTTTATATTTCTATTGGAAAGAGCTTCTCAAGCACCATCTCCGGGTTCAGGAGCCCAGAGCTGGGGACCTGAGCAGATGTCGCCCACCTCACCAGGTAAGTCACATGACCTTCCACAGGCCTTCCATGCCTCTTTTCTGTCCCCAGGCATGGAACAGACCCAAAGTGCACAGTGGGTCCTGGTGGAAGTTGAAGGATACTTTGCCTGATGCTTATTGCTCCTTTAGAGCACTAAGGCATTTTAGAACGATTTTAGTTGTTTGCTTTAAATACCTGCTAGTCTCATTATTAACTGTGTGATCTTCAGCGTGTTACTATCCCTCTCTGAACACCTTATTCTTCATGTCTAAAATAAATGATTTATTGTGAATCCATTGAACCCACCCTACTAGATCTGTGAACTTCTTAAAAATGCGATGTGATCCCTACCTGGCAGACATGTCCTGAGGATCAACTGTCAGGGTGTAAGTAGCCCAACATCTAATGCTAAATAAGCAAATAAACAATATTCAGTGCCTAAAGGTTCTGAAGGAGCAGGAAGGAAAAGCCCTAGAGAAGACAGTAGTAACTGAAGAGTTAACATCTGTGTGTGTGCACGTGTTTATATGTGTGTGCACGCATGTGTGCACACATATGTATGAGTGCATGTGTATGCTACTTGAGGGGGATGGGGTGCAGGAAACCAACAATAAGCAAATAAACAAATAAATACATAACTTGAACTGGGGTCTGTACTGTGAGGAAGAATGAAGTAGGACAAGGAGTTACTGAGCACCAGGGTGGAGACGCTGGTTGGGGAAGGCTTCTTGCCACAGGGACCTCCCCTGAGGGTCAGTGCCAGCCATGTCTCCACTTTGTTACGTTCCAGGCCTGCGGGGATATAGCCTTTGGGAAGAAACCTGTCCTTTAACACTGCCTCATTTTACTTTTCCTGTATCCACCTACACTGTTTCTTTTTACTCCAAAAACTTTCGTGTAACCAGAATCACCAGAGCAGTGCAACTTTCTAAGAAAACAATTTAACTAAAGCCAGTTGGCCTAAAATCAATCCCTCTAAAGTGAATTTGCATATAGGCAACTTGCTCAGGGGTTCATGTACCAGATGCTCCTTCCACTTCCCTTTTTTAAAAAATAACTATTAGAGCATTTTCTATGAAGTCTCTTGTGAAATTTAGGTTTTTGCTAATTGCTTTCTGTTTCAGTCATTTGCTAAAGGTATTTCCTATTTTCGTGTTTCTGATAAGCATGTATGTGATTCTTCCCATATGATTCATCAAACGGATCACTTTTGCAATTTTCTACCTGGTTCCTTTATACCTGTGTGTCTCTCTGGGTTTACCTACACAAATCACCCCTCCTGTGTTTGATGCATTTAATGCAGATTACTACTGAGACCAACACAAACCATTCTGCAGAAAGCTTCCTAGTGGAAAGTTTATACTATGTGCCTCTAACTTTGTAAAGTGGAAAAGTAAGATGACAATACCCATGTGGGTGTGCCACACATGTCCACAGGAAGCCCATTTGGCAAGGGTGAGTTGCCGAAGCCCACATGTGTGGGCAGAGCCTGGGCCGCAGGTTTTCTGACTCCGAACTCAGTGCTTCAGTGAAGCATTCTACGCTGCCTCCATTAATAATTTTGCAAATGTACTGATTATGCTGCTAATTAGTTAAATAAGACACAGCTGATCTACCATTTGCTCAAACACGGTCTCATTTGAACTTCCAAAATGTCCTTTCTTGTTACCACTACCCCTTTAATGAGGAGGAAACTTGATTGAATGAATGAACAAATTAATTACAGAAAATGGAGTTTATAAACTTAGTCCAAGGATGGAAAAAAAGAAAAACTGAGGCCAGGAAATCGTTGAACAAAGTAACAAACAAACATCCTCCTTTAGAACATCTAAGCAAGTTGTTCCCAGACAGGGGAGATTTTGTACCCCCATGGGCGTCTAGAAATGTCTGGAAACAGGGGCGCCTGGGTGGCTCAGTTGGTTGAATGTCCGACTTCAGCTAGGGCATGAGCTCACAGTTCATGAGTTCGAGCCCCACATTGGGCTTGTTGCTGTCAGCCTGTCAGCACAGAGCCCACTTCAGATCCTCTGTCCTCCTCTCTCTGCCCTTCCCCTGCATGCACGCTCCCAAAAATAAATACATATTTAAAAAAAGAAATGTCTGGAAACATTTTTTACTGTCACATTGGGGAGAGGATGCTAGTGGCATCTAATAGGTAGAGACCGCAGATGCTGCGAAAACACCCTACAATGCATAGGACAGCCCCCTCCCACGAAAGTACTATCTGGCCCCAAATGCCAATAGTCGCTGAGGCTGAAAAACCTTGACTTAAGGGCTGCGTGTTCAAGGAGGTAAAAATTCGATGTATGCTGAGGACAAACTGCTCTTTAAGGAAATGGTCTTCTCTGTGTAACCTGTTTTCCCAACAGGGCCTTTACATGTTTTGCCATTTACGGCCAAGCCCCCATATCAGAAAGAAATCCATGTTCCTCTGTCCATTTTCCCAGCCTGCAGTCTTGGGTGAGGTTCTGTTTTGCTTGTCTGTTTTCTCTGGCACAGCCCCCTCTCCACCAAGTCTCTTTAAATGAGCTTAACTCTGGCTCTCAGTGGAAAGAAAGGCCATTATGGCCTCAGGCTTTGTCCCTGCTCCCAGACCTGCTGTCTGCTTGTCTGAGTGAGGCTCCCCGGTCAGCCAGAGCGGGTGGGATCTCTGGCTGAATCTATTCCCTTTCGGACAAGGCAAGCCCAGGAACCAAAGGAGGCAAGGGAGGGTTTTCTATTTCTTTCCATCTGTCCTTCCAACACCATGCTCCCCATATCTCTGGTCTTCCTCTTCTGTCTTCCCTCCCTCACTCTTACAGATGACCTGTGATATCCTTATCCCTGGTTTTCTGGGCAGCCCGCCCCATCAGTGTCTAGACCTCAGGGCTCCTTTCTTTTTTTCTTCCTTTTAAACCTCATCCTCAGATAGGGTCTCTCAGGAAAGAGTCAAGATGCTGATGAGTGATAATTAGTGTCTGACCCCTTCCAGGCAGACTAAGGACTTTGCCTTAGCTCACAGGCTAATGGTGGGCTATCAGACATTCTAACACAAAGTGCTTCCCCATCCTTCACCCTGCCAGCTTTCAGATCTCCTTTCTAGCACTAGGAGGAGAAGAAGGGATTGTTCATGCTCAGTAGAACAATGGAAAACATGCTCATAACTCCAGGTGACCCAGCCGGCTTCTAATGGTGCCTGCATGAAACACAGGGCTGTAGACCCTAAGTCTGGTCTCCTCAGTGAAGAGACACCGGCACCTGCTTGGTGGGGGTGAGGGGCAGAACCCTCACAACATATCCCATGTTCTTAAGCCAGTGTTTCTCAGACAGGAGAGTGCATCAGGAGCCCCTCTTTTGCTTCCAGCAAAAGGCAGCCATCCCAGCAACCCAGAAGGGGACTGCTGTCCTCCACTCTGGGGAAGGCATTCCTCTTTCTCCCCTTCGGTCTCTGGTGCTTGGAGCTGCATGGTTTGATGCAAGTTGGAGTCCTCACCAGCTCTCCTTGGTGAAAGCCAGGGACTTGCCCTGCGTGACTTGCGTGCCCTGCGTGACTTGCCCTCACGCAGTCAGCATCTTCCTCGGTGAGGACACTCCCCAGCAGGGAGTAAATGACTTTAAAAATCAGTGTTACTTAGCATGCAGTGCCATGTTACCAGAATATCAAAGTTTGGAAGTGATTTTCCATATAATTCAAGAGGTAAAATAAAATTGAGAAAATGTTAAATTTTTTGTTGTTGTTTTGGCCCAAATTATGCTCTACTATCTATGTGCTTCTTCAGCCTATTGAACTTTACCCTGAATTAATCATTCTGATTCCAGGTAAAGTTTTAACATTACCTACTACTGGCTCCACACCATGTTTCACACAGTAATCACGGCCAAGTTTACTTCACTTCACGCCAGCTGTGGCAAAGTAGGACAATTACCTAACGCACCCCCAACAAATGATGTGACACTTATCTTAGGGCCTGCCTTGATGTTATCACTGCCATGGTCATCTGATGTTATTACTGTCTCCATCTAAGCCTCCTTAACCCAGCTGGCCACTCCCTGCCCTTTCCTTGAAACTCCCACAGCGATGCTACCACACTCCGTCCAAAGTTTTGCTTTGCTTGTTTTGTTTTCATAGGACATGTATGTGTTTCCAATAACTTTTTAATTTTTAAATCAGTGAAGCAGCAAAGCTCCCAAAAGTGCATTGGTTTGGGGTGTTCTCCATCCACAGATTCAAGGCATAATAATTAAAGATCATGGGGATTATGACCAATGATGGATTGTCCTATTCTAAATTAGAAGTAGAACCAGACAGACTGACTGCTCCCTCTTGCACCTCACACTAAGCCCTCCCAGGATGGCTGTGACCACCATAACACAAAGCAAGGACTCTGGAAGTATAGGAGAAGCAGTGATTACTAAAATCCAAGGAGATACTGAAAAATTGGTAACCTTAAGGTTGGGTAGGATTTCAAACAGTATAGAACAGGATAAAGGGCCCCCAGGAAATGGAACAACGTCTCCAGCCTGACACCATGGTAGAGAAAGACTTGCAAAAACAAACTAGCCCATCAGTATTGTTGGAGATGGAAGCTCTGGGGTGCAGGAGGGCACCTAAGGAGAGGCTAGGTAGTTGGGTCAGAGAAGACAATGCAGAGCTCTAGATGATGAGCTGGATGTGGACTTTATTCTGTGTGGATTACAATAAGTGACAGGTTTTGGAACTTTAACTAGGACATTTGCTGCCAAGAGGAGAGGAGGGGGAGGGGAACTCTGTAGCAAAGTGAGCAGATCGAAGTCAGGTTGGATTGGTAGAGTAGGGCTGAAATGCTGGTATGAAGCCAAAGCCAAAGCCAAAGATAAGGCAATGCATATCAAAATATTTTCCCAGTGCAAGGTCT
Source organism: Panthera pardus (assembly GCF_024362965.1). Lineage (NCBI taxonomy): Eukaryota > Metazoa > Chordata > Mammalia > Carnivora > Felidae > Panthera > Panthera pardus. The sequence goes on from NW_026526832.1 coordinate 24,976,486, forward strand.
AAGGTAGTCACTCAACAAATATTTACTGAAGTTGATGGTTCCAGGATTTGGAGTGTAAGTGACTGGTGATGACATTCACTGGGATCAGGAAAAGAAAACTGGGCACTGGGAGGGAGATTGTAGGGTAAGCCATGGGCATGTTGCGTTTGAGGTGCTTAAGAAACATCCAGGTGACGATGACTAATTGGCATTGGAGATACAAATCTGGAGCTCAGGAGAGAGGTGTAGGACGGAGAGGAAATCATCAGTGTTTAGGGCATAGGTGAAATCACAAAAATAAACGATATCTTCTGATAACCGGAAACCTCATGGTTCTTCTGGGATTCTTGTGTTTGCTCCTTTAACTGACTAATTTATCATTTTCTAAGAGCCTCCATTGTACAACATATGGGAAGAAGATATGGCTCAGCCCACAACAAGCTTGACATACAGCTCATTCGTGTGCACACGTCTGCAAAGAGTTACCTGCAGTATAACCCATAAGTAGCACTGTGTTCTGGTGACACATAAAAAACAGGGAGCCTAGTTCTATCTTAGAAGTAAAGATAAAGGTGGGAAATCATGGAATTGTTCACAAAAGAAAAAACACCAAAACAGAGCCTTGAAATCTAAATGGGTCTTGGGGATTTCTTTTGTCATTGTGGTGACTGTTTTTTCCAGGCAGAAGGGGCCACCTAAGCAAAGATGATAAGACACCAGGTGGCCTGAGTTTGAACTGTTTGAAAGCTGGAGCAGTGTGCCAGAAAGATGAGTGTGACATGACTGGATCTGTGTTTTGGGAAGGCACTTCTGGTGGCAAGTGTGGATGGTGGATTAGAGCCTGCAAAGATGCCTTAACTAAGAGCTTCGTGCCAAAATGCCTTCCTTCTCATCCCTTTGTCTGCTTCCCAAAGGCCTCAGGAGGGCTGGGCTCTGAAGACCCCCATTTGTGAATGAGGTGAACCATTAGAATAGGCTTAGACCTGAACGTACACGTGAATGCCTTCGTGGCCAGCAGAATGCCAGGCAGGTACAGACACAGCACTGGGGGGAATAAAACTAAGGCTGCTCAAGAAAGTAGCTCAATGATTTGGTCCAATTTGTACTTACAAGTTGGTTTATCATAAATGAGATTTCTTCCAATCATTACTAGTTTTGCATTTGGCTTCCTAAATCCCCTCTGTTTTCTAAAGAATTGTTTTATGTGTCAACACTGGCCATGGCTCCAGCCACAATCCCAGCCCCAGCCCCAGCTACAGGGAAAATGCAAAGCTCCTAACTTTGAGGGACCCAAAGGGAGGGTGCCTAAGCTCAGTATAGATGCTCTTGCCAGGCTTTCCACTCGATAACTTGCATTTTAACAACTGTTAACACAAAACATCATGCTACAAAATTCGAGGGGATTTGCAAAGAAACTTTCTGGCCTAATATAGTCCCTAAATTGTATCTCAGAATATGGGATCAGGATTCAAGAGTTTTAACTATCCAAAACTTTTTTTTAAGTGCTGATTTAATTGCTATTATGTTTAGCTGCATTTTCACACATGTGCATTTTGCACATATGTAACCAAATGAACTGGAGGCTGAATTTCTAGAGTAATTTCTTAAGAGCCAAGAAATGAGAATGGGGGATTTTATTCCACAGTTCAAGATGCACCAGCCCTAGCATGTCTGGCAACAGAGAGAAGCACAGCCACAAAAAGGACTGTCCTGGGGCATCTGGGTGGCTCAGTTGGTTGGGCCTCTTACTTTGGCTCACCTTATGATCTCACATTCATGGGTTCAAGCTCCACATCAGGCTCTGTTCAATCAGTGCAGAGCCTGCTTTGGATTCTGTCTCCCTCTCTCTCTTTCGAAAGTAAATAAACATTAAAAAAAAAAAAAAAAAAAAAAAAAGGACTGTCCTTTGCAATGCTGGGATACCTCTACCTGTGAATTCTCTAAGCATAAAAATACATTGTTCGATCTGGGCCTTGGAAAGTAACCTCCATCCCACAGTGGATGATGGTGTTAGACCAGGTTCTGCATAAGAAAATTTTCAAACAATGATGACAGTCTAGCATGTGCCTTCTGAGTCCCATCTCTGCCTTCGTTCTCAGCATCTCCTCTCCTCTGGTCTACAACTAATGCCTTAGAGGGAGGTTTCTGAAATTTCCTACTAAGTAGCAACCCACATTGACTCTCCAGAGCACTGCCATCCATCCATCCAGTGCAGAGTGTGGAAGAGAGGTGTTTCCTCTAGGAAACCCCAGCAAAGCCTAGCAGGACTTCCACTTTCACTGCATATGGGAGTGTATGCTGAGGGTCTCCCTAGTAAGAGATCCTACTAAGAAAAACACCCTGCTAACCAGTAGAGTCAGTGTTACCATTTACTCCCTCATAGGGCTTTATTATTCCACAAAGCTTATTTTCACCTTATATCTGAATTGTAAAAAGACATTTTAACCCCAGAAAGTCTATTATAATGTTCACCAAATTTACTACATTTAAAAAATTTGGTATATAAACCTACCATTTGTAACAACAGATGAAAGTGAACTTATTTACCCCTTTCTTTCTTATGTTTTATTTTCTTCCAATGTTAGAACAAGAAAGAGCACTGGATGAAGAGGCCAGAGTTCTGTATTTCAGTCTGAACTCTGCCAATAATGCTGGAAACCTCTGAAGGTGAATCAGCCCTTCTAAGGTTCAGATTCCTGGCCTCTCAAAAGGCACAGAAACTTTCTCAGCCACATGCCCCACAAGACTGTTGTGAGCTTCAGACAGGAACGGTGTCTGTGAAAACAGTCTAAAACCCATCGTGAGCCAGAGCAAAGAAAGGGAGCCTCAGATTTTCCACAGATATTCCACATCAAACATCACGTCGTTTCAGTGTACTTAATTTCCTTTGATATTGTCCATAGCTTTGGCCTTAAATAGTTCACATTCTTAGAATTAATTTAATAATAATCTGATAGCTGCTTGTGCTTCCTGCAATATTTATAGCCAACTATGAAGACAATAACCTTCTCACCTAAGAACTAAAGACTATGATGGTTATTATTCCATATTTAAATCCACTTAAGTCGTGTAGTATCAGACCATCACTGAAACCATTTCAGATCTAAGAGATTTGCCAATGTGTCCTCATGTACTGTCTGCTCCTGTTGGATCATTCTTTGAGTCCACCAACACTGACTAAGCAAACACTCCACAGAGAGCTAGCCACAGAGACCATGCAGCTGCTGGGAACTAAGAATTGAGTGAGAAGGGGGATAATGAGGAGCATGCCTTATAGATAGTAAATTTTTGGAGCATTTTGAGAGAAATCTTTTTTTTCGCAAACCTTCTTTTCAGATTTCCATACTTTATCATTAAAAATGACAACGATTGCCAAAATGTGTCCTTGGCAGTAGAGATCATATTTGGTCTAGTAAAAATCTTAGCAGCTTTGTCTTTTAACCAACAGCTCATCTAAAACCTTTCATCAAATTCAGAATGTGAGAGAAATTACAGTGAAATCTGGAGAGCTGGAGACCAAAATCAGCTGATAGAAAATTAAGTTTTGCTGCAAGCAGCCTCCTGTGCAAAAACATCTGCTCGGAGCAATGTCTGTGGTGCTGAATGCAAAAGCACCAGGTACAAGGAGCAATGATTAAACTAGATCAAATCCAGGAGTGTGTCCTGGGACTAGAGAGAGGGGTCTTCCAAAAATCTGAGTTTTGTTTTCATCTATAATTGTGCGAAGAAATAGAAATTCCATTACGTGAAATCTGGGCACCTTTTTGGCTGCATAAGAACCATGTGTACAATTACTATAAGCTGTTATACCTAGTCAATTCTAGATCACAGGGAAAGAAGCATAGATACCTTGTAACAATAGTTAATGATCTCCTAATGAAGTAGCATTTCTGTACTTCATTGATAAGGACAATTTAAATATTTGTAACTGGGGGCGCCCGGGTGACTCAGTCAGTTAAGTGTCTGACTTACACTCAGTCATGATCTCATGGTTCGTGAGTTCAAGTCCCACGTCGGACTCTGTGCTGACAGCTCGGAGCCTGGAGTCTGCTTCAGATTCTGTATCTCCCTCTCTCTCTGTGCCTCCCCGACTCACACTCTCTGTCTCAAAAATAAATAAAAATTTTTTTAAAATTAAAAAAAATAATTATTTATAACTGATTATTTGAGTTTCATTTATCCATTAAACAAATATCTGTAATACTGAAGAGTATGCTCCTGTTTGGGTTTATATCTTGAGGAAAATTTGAATTGTCTTAATATTTGCTAACCATGTCTAGAATTCAAGCACCATATTTTCAAATTAAGCTTGCTTTTGCTTGAGATCTTTCCTTTAAAAATATATAGACTTAGCTGAATAATCTATATTTTATTGTATTTTAAGCAAATACAGAAGGAAGCTTTTAGGAAAAAGTTAGCATGCACTGTTTTCTTTTTCCCAATAGCTTTAGAGGAAAATAGTGTGATCAGTCAAAAGCAAATGACTGAAAGGATTGACAGGTTGTAATACTGTAGGTCCAGGAATTGGGGGGTAAACCACACTGTCTTCTTCAAGGACTGCAGAGAAGAGATTAGCTCCCTGTATTTCCAGCAGCATGGCAGATTCAATCCTCTGAATGAAACACCCTGGTAAACACCACTACAATTTCTGAATAAAATATTTTAAGCACTTCTTTAACTTGACAAAAGGGTCAGGAATCTTCAGAAGAAGAAAAAAAATGGGGAACAAAATGAATACCAAAGTCAGCTAACTGAAACCACATAAGCACTAGAACACATGTGTGATCTCCATTTTCACTTCAACAGAGAAAAAAAAAATCTTGCTGCAACTCAAAATCCAAAGGCAATAAAACTGGGAGAAAATATTCGCGACAGTATCACAGATAAAGGGCTCCTAACTCTAATTTTAAAGAACTTCTAAAATTTGGGAGGAAAAATGGGCAAAAACACAGACAATTCACAAAAAGAGATACAAAAGTGGCTCCAAAACATATGAAAAGGTGTTGTCCTTACTCATGATAGGAAGAATAGGCGTTAAAACCACACTGAAATGCCATTTCTTACCCAATAGATTAGCAAAATTTGAAAACGTGGCAATGTGCTCTGCTGGCAAGGCTATGGTTAGTTTATGGTTTCATACTTTGCTGGTGAAGCTTCAAAAGGGAAAGAACCCTGTGTGAAGAAGAGTTTGGCAACATGTAACAGAACCACGTATGTTCCTTCAACCCAAAAATCTCCCTAGAAATGCTAGAAATTCACCTAAAGTATCCTCTAGGATACACTCTCTAGGTTGCATGTTCCAACAAGGTGCATGTGACCCTTCGGGTCTTAGGGTAATTCTATTTTTAATTTTTTGAGGAACCTCTACAATGTTTTCCTGAGTGGCTGCACCAGTTTGTACTCCTACCAGCAGTGGAAAAGAGTTCCCTTTTCTCCACATCCTTGCCAACATCTGTTGTTGCCTGAGTTGTTAATTTTAGCCATTCTGACAGGTGTGAGGTGGAATGAATCTCTTTGTGGTTTTGATTAGTATTTCTGATGATGAGTCATGTTGAGCATCTTTTCTCATGTCTGTTAGCCATCTGGATGTCTTCTTTGGAAAAGTGTCTGTTCATGTCTTCTGCCCATTTCTTCACTGGATTATTTGTGTTTTGGGTGTTGAGTTTGGTAAGTTCTTTATACATTTTGGATACTAACCCTTTATCTAATATGCCATTTGCAAATATCTTCTTCCATTCTGATAGTTGCCTTTTAGTTTTTGTTGATTATTTCCTTAGCTGTGCAGAAGCTTTTTATCTTGGTGAGGTCCCAGTAGTTCGTTTTTGCTTTTGTTTCCCTTGTCTCCCGAGACAAGGTCAAAGAGGTTGCTGCCTATTTCCTCCTATAGGATTTTGATGATTTCCTGTCTCACATTTAAGTCTTTCATCCATTTTGAATTTATTTTTGTGTATGATGAAAGAAAGTGACCCAGTTTTATTCTTTTGCACGTTGCTGTTGCTGTCCAGTTTTCCCAGCACCATCTGCTGAAGAGACTGTCTTTTTTTCCACTGGATATTCTTTCCTGCTTTTTTGAAGATCAGTTGGCCATACATTTGTGAGTCCATTTCTGGGCTCTCTATTCTGTTCCATTGATCTATATGTCTGTTTTTATGTCAATACCATATTGTCTTGGTGCAGCTTGAAATCTGGAATTGTGATGCCTCCAGATTTGGTTTTCTTTTTCAGGATTTCTTTGGGTATTTGGGGTATATTCTGGTTCCATACAAATTTTAGAATTGTGTGGTCCAGTTCTGTGAAGAATGCTGGTGTTATTTTGATAGGGATTTCATTAAATGTGAGATTGCGTTGGGTACTACAGACATTTTAACAATATTTGTTCTTCCAATCCATAAGCATGGAATGTTTTTCCATTTCTTTGTGCCTTCTTCAATTTCTTTCATAAACTTTCTATAGTTGTCAGAACTTTTACCTCTTTGGTTAGGTTTGTTCCCAGGTACTTTGTGATTTTCGGTACAGATGTAAATGGGATCTGTTCCTTGATTTCTCTTTCTGCTGCTGCATTATTGGTGTATAGAAATACAACCAATTTCTATACACTGATTTTATACCCTGCGACTGCAAATTCATGTATCAGTTCTAACAGTTTTTTGGTGGAGTTTTTCAGTTTTTCCACATAGAGTATCATGTCATTTGCGAAGAGTAAAAGTTTGGCTTCTTCCTTGCCAATTTGTATGTCTTTTATTTCTTTTTGTTGTCTGATTGCTGAGGCCAGGACTTCCAGTACTATGTTGAACAATAGTGGTGAGAGTGGACCTCCCTGTCATGTTCCTGACCTTAGGGGGAAAGCTCTCAGTTTTTCCCCATTAAGGATAATACCTGGGTCTCTTGTATATGGCCTTTATGATGTTGAGGTGTGTTCACCCTATCCCTACTTTCTTTTTCTTTTTAAATTTATTTATTTAAATTCAGGATTTCTATGTTAACTAACATACAGTGTAGTATTGGTTTCAGGATTCATCACTCAAATATAATACCCAGTGCTCATCCCAATAAGTGCCCTCCTTAATGCCCATCACCCATTTGGCCCATCCCCCTGCCCACCTCCCCTCCAGCAACCCTCAGTTTGTTCTCTGTATTTAAGAGTCTCTTATGGTTCATCTCCCTGTTTTTAACATATCTTTCCTTCCCTTCACCTGTGTTTATCTGTTTTGTTTCTTAAATTCCGCATATGATCCCTACTTTCTTGAGGGTTTTTATCAATTAAGCATGCTGTATTTCATCAAATTCTTTTTTTGCATCTATTGAGAGGATCTTATGGTTCTTATCCTTTCTTTTATTAATGTATTGTTTCATGTTGATTTATTTGTGAATTAAGGCAAACAACAAAAACAAGAAACAAAACAATAGGGCTTCTAAGAATCTTAAGGGCCTTGTCCCATTGACTGCAGTCCCTCAGGGAGGTTAGGTAGAGGAGGGCGTATCTAGAGATTTGTGAGTGAGACTTTGGTCTAATGGAGATGCTTATAAATTGAAACAAAAGCTCACAACATTTTTAAAGGAAGCATATCAACTTAGACAAAAAAGAGTGATACTCAATGGGGTGCCTGGGTGGCTCAGTCGGTTGAGCATCCAACTTCAGCTCAGGACATGGTCTCAGGATTTGTGGTTTTGAGCCCTATACCGGGCTTGCTGCTGACAGCACAGAGCCCACTTTGGATCCTCTCTCTGTCCTTCCCCCACTTGCTCTCTCTCACCCTCTGTCTCTCAAAAAATAAATAACAATATTAAAACAAAACAAAAGGAATGATACTCAAGGAATTGTACCTGAGGGATGGTACCCCACAGAGGACCTTCACCTGCACCTGGACCTGATCTAGATGGTGAGATACTGACTTCAAGCTGATTTCTAAAGGGATGAGAATGGATGGTCTTAGGGATAAGGGATGGATGTATTTCACACATGTAAGGGGTGGCAACTCTTATGGCCAGAGGGCAGACTGGGACGGGCAGAGTCTTTTCCAAATATGGGAGCAACAATACTGTCATTCCATTTGCCCTCCTCAGAATGTGACTTTGACTCTTCTCTCATCAATAGAGAAGGTCTGTAAGAGGGTTTCCAGATGTAACAAGTGAGAAAATACAGGAAACCCAAAAAATTTTTTAGTATACGTATGACCTGAAAGTTGCATGGGACACACTTAATACTAAAAAATATTGTTATCTGAAATTCAAATATAACTAAGCATTTTTGTATTTTATCTGGCAACCCTAGAATTTCTCCCCTTAAGTCTGGGCGGGCTTGTGATTACGGCTGAGATGATGCTATGTGAGTTCCTGGGCTAGGTCATAAAAGGTGGTACAGCTGCCTGGTTCTCTCTCCTAGGTTGTTTGCTGGTTGGAACACAGTCACCATGCTGTGAGTCACTAGCCTGTGGTGCACATGGACAGGAATGGGGGTGCTGGCCAATAGCTCTGGCTAAGCTACCAGACAGCAGCTGGTACCAGCTTGCTAGCCATGTGTGAGAGTGATCTTAAAAGTGAATCTTGGGGTGCCCAGCTGGCTGGGTCAGTGGAGCGTGTGACTCTTGATTTCAGGGTTGTGAGTTCAAGCTCTGTGTGGTGTAGAGATTGCTTAAAAAAAAAAAAAATCTTTTAAAAAAAGAGTCAATCTTTATTCCAGACCATCGCTGAGCCAGCCCAGCTCTGCCACTAAGTTTTAGGGCTGTTTGTTTTTTGTTTTGTTTTGCTTTTAGGTTTCATTTATTTATTTTGAGAGAGAAATAGAGAGCATGAGTAGAGGAGGGAGGACAGAGAGAGAGGGAAAGAGAGAGAATCCCAAGTGGTTTCCGTGAGCAGTCAGTATGCAGAGCCTAATTCGGCGATCGAACTCATGAAGCCATGAAATCATGATCTGAGCCGAAATCAAGAGTCAGTTGCTTGATGGACTGAACCACCCAGGCACCCCAAGTTTTAGGGTTGTTTGTTATGTAACAATAAGGTAACTAGAAAAACAGGTCACATGTTATATCAATCAGGGTTCTCCAGAAAAATGAAACCCAACAGTGTAATTATATACACACAACATATAAAGACAGAGAGAGAGAGAGAGAGAGACAAAGAGACCAAGAAGGATTAAGAATTCAAGTAATTGGCTTAAATGATTATAGAGGCTTGGCAAGTCCTAAATTTGCAGAGTAGTCCAGAGGCTGAATACCCAAAGAAGAGTTGCAGCTGCCATCCAAAGGCAATCTTGTGGTAGAATTCTCTCTTGCTTGGAGGTAGGAGGAAGCCAGTCTTTATTCTTTAAGGCCTTCATCTGATTAGATGAGGCCCACCTACATTATGGAGGGTAACCCAAGTCTACCAATTTAAATGCTAATCTCATCCAAATAACATCTTCATAGAAATTATCCAGAATAATGTTTGACCAAATATTTTGGCACCATGGCCCAGCCAAGTTGACATATAAAATTAACCATCACACACATTAAAGGCTTGTAGCTCATGATTTGTCTAAACCAGCATTTCTCTTCTGGGCCCTAGAGAGGTCTTGACACTTTTATATATATGACTTTATAGGAAATGACAGAAGTACACGTTCTCTGCTGCCAAAATTTACCATGATTGGCATTGAAATTGCAACTCTGGGGTGTAACATTCATTAGATGACAGAACAGGTTTGAAAAAATCCTTTTAACACCATATAGAAAATGACCCACGTGGCAGGATCTTTATCAGAACCCCATAAACTGTGAGAGGAGGGCAAGTTATAGCCTTGATAAAAGGCATATGTGTTTCCAGGCTTTGACACTAATGACTGGAGTCCAGAGATGAAAATGGATGGGAGGGTTAATTAGTACTTCCACCTCCCTCAGTACTTCCACTTACCCCTGACCTGTGAGAATGGGGAGGTGAGAAACACGCAGCGCTGCTCCAGCAGTGTTTCTGCAACGTACCCAACAAGGGGTGGACATGACAAGAGCATCTCTGCCCATCTCGCAAGAGTCACATAGTGGGTGGAAGAGTGTATTGCTTCAAGGAGGCCTTTCTATTGGTCTCTTACCTCTCCACTTTCGTACCTTATTCTGGCCACATTCCTTATCTTGCTTAGCCAAATCAACTTCCCCTCTTTGACAGAAAAAAAAAAGGGTGGGGGGACTCTTTGTGCTGTACACTCGAAAATATTTAAAAGCCTAAACCCAAGGTCACGAAACTTTTGCTTTCACTCAGCACAAGACTTACGGACAAGGACACTGCCTTCCTTCAGAGGGATTGTGAATGCCCTAGAACATCAAGTAAGAGGTATTTCCACACAGTGTGATCTGGTAGAGTCCAATCAAAAGCTCTGGAAAGAGGGGCACCTGGGTGGCTCAGTCGGTTAAATGTCTGACTTCGGCTCAGGTCAAGATCTCAAGGTCCGTGAGTTTGAGCCCCATGTCGGTCTCTGTGCTGTCAGTTCAGAGCCTGGAGCCTGCATCGGATTCTGTGTCTCCCTCTCTTTGCCCCTCCCCGACTCGTGCTCTGTCTCTCTCTGTCTCTCAAAAAATGAATAAACGTTAAAAAATTTGTTTCTTAAAAGCTCTGGAAAGAAAGTCACAACTACCTATGGGGCCACTGGTAGCATGTTGACTAATGCAAGGGAAATTCTCTTTAAGAAGTTGGCTCCAAGAGCAAGTGTCATGTCTCCTCAACTCAAGGGATACTCAAAAGGAGACTAGACATCCTGTGAGTACTGACTTAACTTCTTTCTTTATGGCTCATGGATAGTGAATACCTTGGCTGTTTGCTCAACTGAACATTGAATGTTCTCCAGATGCCATCTTTCTTCTTCTCCCATGGTCCATCCCATTTTCCCCAAGCTCTTCCCTAATTAATCGTATCTTCTCCCTTTCTCTCTCAACCCTCCTAGCTTAAGAAATGTCTCCAAGTTTTCTCTTATCATATATAGGCTTCCAGTCTACAGTCCAGGTCCTAGAGGGGAATTCCTCCCCTTTTACTGAGACTTAAGAGTTTTGAAACACAAAAGCAAGGATTGCCTTCTTTCTGCTTTCTGCCGTGCTTTCCTACCCTACTGTAGGGAATGTGGAATGTCCACTTGACTAGGTGGGAGAAGGGCCAGAAGAATACCAGGAACAAAACTGGATTCATTATTATTTCAATAGCATGATACCACAGCATGCTGGTTTTGAAAGCAGGCCGTAAGTATGAGACACCAATGACTCAGTCAAGGCGAGTGGCAACTCAGCACATTCCATTAGCAGCTACAACTGGACCCAGTGTTTCTCCTTCAAAATGCTGTTTATTCATTCATTCATTCATTCATTCACCCACTCAATGATGTTAACATTTTCAAATTTATTTTGTTAGCTATTTTTTCTGAGAAAAGGGAGTGTGATGCATAAAATATCTAATAAAATAAGTAAAGAAAAATCACTTTGGAAATAAACCTAATTTTCAGAGTCAACATAGGTCAGAAATGATATTGAATGAGTGAGCATCCAAGTTCAAATTATCATGTTGAACCAAGCAAATACTTGTGAAGAACAAAGGAAAATATCAGAACTGACTGAGGAGCACCAGGCCTTTCCGTGCAGTCAGTGCTGATAGAAACAAACATCATCCATATGCAGGTAGGATTACATATGGAAAATCCACAAGACTCTGAACTGAGCACCTACTGTAGTTAAGGTATTTTCCCATCAAAGCTTTAGTTACAAGTATAGTGAGACATCAAGGGGAGATTACAGTGAAAATAAAAGCTACTTACCTTCAGGAGAAACTTCTTGATCGATGGAGTTAGAGAGTGGGAAGGACTTGTCTTTTGGAATCTCATTCACAGGAACTTGAACAAACAGATGAAGAAGTTACTAAAATTGCCATTCTCCCAACATTTACTATTTGTGCTATGGCTCATGAATGCCCTTGCAAATTAGATTTTTTTTTTTAGGGGTGCCTAGGTGGCTTAGTCAAGTTAAGCATTCAACTCTTGGTTTCAGCTCAGGTCATGATCTCATGATTCATGGATTTGAGCCCCATGTTGGTGGCAGTGCAAAGCCTGCTTGGGATTCTCTCTCTCTCTGCCCCTCCCCTGCTCATTCTCTCTGCTCCCCACCCCCACCCCCCGCCTCTGAAAATAAAATAAACTTAATTTTTTTTTTTTTTACTTTTTAAAAAACACCTGTGGCTTTCTTCTCCATAAAAATACACAAACACACAATTTTTAAAATTTATTTTCTTTCACTGAAAATTGGTTTGTTCAGTGACCTGATATTAATATTGCATAGTGGGAAGAACATTGAATTGGCTCTGTCACTAACACAGGCAAGTTCATGTAACCTCTATTGATCTCAGTTCCTCATCTGTAAAGTGAGAAGGTTGGACTAAATGACCTCCATATGCCCTTCTATTATGATGTGTCCTAACTGAAGGGAAGTTCAGTATTCCTTAATGGAGGGTCTTGCATTAGAAGCAGTACTCTTGGTGAAAGGTGTGGCTGGCCCCTTGATTCACTTTCCTCACTCTTTCCTCCTGAGTTCTCCCTTATTCTTGTGGACCCTGGATGATTCTTACAGCTACCATCATACTGACTTCAGAAGGACTCTACATGGACACAGGCCCTTGCCTTGGCACCTCTGAATACTACTTAGATAGGGAAGAAACACTTAAAGTGGAAATACACAGAAAGAGCAGCATGCATCTAGAGTGAATCAACTTACAAGCTATGGCTTACTCACTTTTACTCTGTGATGCACAACAAGGGTCCCACTCAGTCTGGGTCCCCATATGCCTTCTCACCTAAAAGTATCCTTATGGAAACGTAAACTTCTCATAGCTCAGGCTCAGAGAGGATGAGAAAGGCCCAGTTATTTATCAACTGAGTTCCCCCTTACAATTGTTCTGGTTTTATCTGAAGACTTTGCCTGGTCTCTAGATGATAGACACCAAGATGACCTTCTGGGAAGTCTCCACTCTTACCAGTACCACCAATTCAAGGATCATGGCCTGACAGAACTCAGCATGATAGTCTTGTTATATTAGAACACAACATGGGGCGACTGAGTGGCTCAGTTGGTTGGGCGTCCAACTTCAGCTCAGGTCATGATCTCATGGTTTACAGGTTCGAGCCCTGGGTAGGGCTCTGTGCTGACAGCTCAGAGCCGGGAGCCTGCTTCAGATTCTGTGTCTCCCTCTCTCTCTGCCTCTCCCCACTCGTGCTCTGCCTCTCTCTCCTTCAAAAATAAATGAACATAAAAAAAAAAAAAAGAACACAATACAGTAACCCCAGCTCTCCTCCTGTGAAATAACAGAGGAGGGGAGATATATATGATAAAAGACCAATGTTATAACTTTGCTAGTTCTCATTTTGCAGATGCATTAGTCAAGAGTTGGTGAATGTAAGAGAAAACCCAACTAAAGACTGCATTCCACAAGCATATTTCAAAAGCACGAAGTAGATAAATAAACTTTTATCTCTCAGGTAAAAGAAGTTCGGAGGTACATAGTCCAAGGCTGTTAAGACAGCCTTACAGTGCCAGTCTCAGATTTTTCCATCTTTCTGCCCCACCATCTCTAATACATAGTGTTCATTCTCATGAGAGCCTTATGGTCCAAGATAGGTGCTGGAGCTCCAGCCAATACACCCATATTGCAAGCAGTATGGAAATATAAAAGGTCAGTGCCAGATAACTGTCTGCCTTTTGAGATTTCTTAGAAGTTTCACCCACCATATATTTGTAGTTTATTGGCCAGAGATTGGTCACTTGGCCACAATACATTTGGAAACTCGGCACCTGACACCCCAAATAAAATTAGAAATCCTTTATGAGGGAAGGAGAGAAGAATAGATATTGGATTGACAGTAAATTAGCCATCTCTGCTTCAGTTGGTGTGTAACAAAGTACAGTGGGAAATCTGGAGGATGCTCCAGGCAGGTAGAAAAGGCTTCCCTGAAAAGGTTTAGCATTTGAACTAAAACAAAAGAATTAATTAGCCTCCCCAGTTGGTGAAGGCCATCTAAGACTAAACAAATAGATGTGTAAATACAAAGGGATCAAAATACAGCTTGTAGAAAAGCTCTAGATTTTTAAAACTCCTACAGCAAGGGAGAAAAGACCAGAATGGAAGATTAGAGCCAGATCATGAAGACCTTGTAAGCTGAATAGAGGACTGTGGGTTTCATCCTGTAGGTAAGAGAGAGCCAATAGGCAATTTTAAGCATGGGAGTGACATAGTCTGATTTGCACAACTGTAAGATTATTCAGCACTTACACTAGGATATGTCCATAGGTGAGTGGTACAGGGGAATTCTCTCTTATAAATGGCTCACCTCAATAGAGAGTCACTAACAGATGCGATAAGGACATCTTTGGTAATGGGGGGTGGGGGGGAGGAGGAGCAAGGCAAACAACTGGGCTAAAAACACTTTCCAAAATTTCCTTGCAAAGACAACACACACATACACACACACACACATACTGACACACTGCACACGAAACCCAGTATAAACACAGTCCAAATCTGCGAAAGTTGTCAGGGAATCTTGGGACTCAGATAAACATAAAGGAGGGAAAAAAAATAAGGGATGGATAAAAAAGTCACAGATCTAATTCTGATCTATTCTTTTGTTCTGTCATTTACAGATCAGTCTCCCCCACCACCACTTAAATTCTATCTCACTCTTAACATAATGGAGAGCCAATTTTTTAATCAAAAGCCATTTTTAGGATCAAAGAGAAACATATTTCTAGGCGGATAGTATGTTAGTTATATCTTGTAATATCATATGGTGAGGGGTATTCAACTAAAATTAGAGATGATATTTACTGAAATTCTCAAAAAATCAAATGCCTCCAAATCCAGGGGAGGCAAATTGAATCTTTTTTCTTTCAGGATATTTTTCTCAAGTACTAGCGGAAGTGCTAATGAGAGACAGGCCTCCTTGCCATCCAGTGACAAATGTAATAGGTTACATGAAACCACAGAAAATGAGTCTATTTAAAAATGTCAGATACAACACTAAAGGAAAACTCGGTCTTGTATTTTTTCCTCTTGATCATGGTCTAATAGAGACAATTCAGAAATGATTTCTTCTGAACTTGGTGATATTCATGATTGAAATAGTGTTGCTAATGATAACAATGTGTAGAATTATTACATGGAAAGTACTAATAATGCAAATCATATGGTCTGTAGATGCAGTTGCCCGCAGATTATTTTTTTCCTAGGCATATTTGATTACTCAGAGATTAGCATACTAAAACTCAGATTTGTACTAACATATTGAGAATTGGGGTTTATAAGAACAAAATTAGACATTTAAAAATCGCTTCTTAGCCTTTTAGCTAAGATCAAGTGTAAAATTAGATATTTAACCAGATTTTCTTATGCCAGCTTTGCCATGTACAATAATGACAATACAGAGAAGGAAGTATTGAACCAAAATTAATATTTTCAAGTATTTTTTTGATCTTATGTTTTTGCTTAGATCTACTACAACAGTGTTCTGTAACCCATAATATTAAAATAATTGTAAAATTATAAGTACTTGCTAAATAAAAGTACAGCTCTTAATCTGTGGTTTCAAAATAAGATGCATATTTTAGAGTCTTTAAATATTACCTGACTTCTTGACTACAGCTTCAAAAAAAATTAGAATATTTTCTTTTTCCTAGTTAGAGGAATTTTTTTAAACTATCTTCGTATATCATGCTAATAGTTACAGGAGACACTTTTATTCTGGAAGAGACAACATTTATAAAAATATGTTACTAAGATTATGGGTCATTTCCACTGGTTTTAAGGAATAATGAAGTCAGAATTTTTAAATTGCAAACAAGTAGAGCCAGTGTTTTCTTTTCTTTCTTTCTTTCTTTCTTTCTTTTTTTTTTTTTTTAATATTATTAGCTTTCTAGAACCATGTCCCAAAGGTGATGGGTATAGAGCAAGGAATTTTCTCAAAGAAAAAAAGTTGTAACAGAGGAACTTTTCTGACCCAAGACTTAGCATCAGACAAATCATGGCTATGACTACAGATGTGTCATAAAAGCAAAGACACAACTATAAATTTTTGTAATAATTTAATTAGCAAGAATTGCATCTGAAGTCCCAT
This sequence comes from Panthera pardus, assembly GCF_024362965.1. Lineage (NCBI taxonomy): Eukaryota > Metazoa > Chordata > Mammalia > Carnivora > Felidae > Panthera > Panthera pardus. The sequence continues at coordinate 24,992,573 of NW_026526832.1, forward strand.
AAAATTTACTTATACCTTATTTTTCAAAAGATGTTCCTATATTATATCTAGGTATACGTGATATATAGTATATAGTATATAAAGGTACATATGAAGGAATATAGAATATATACCTATATGCGTTTGTATATATATTCAGTACATGCTATAGCAGACGGTTTTGCTAGCTTATTCTACAATAACAAATAACTCAAAAATCTCCGCAGTTTACAACAACAAAGATTTATTTCTTGCTCCCATTACATGTCTTTAACTGATTGATTGCACCTCTATTCTGTATCTTCTTCATTCTGGGACCCTGCTCAAATGAATAGTCCCAACATGGGACATACTGATCTTGGGGTAGAGAGGAAAGACAAATGGGAGAATCCTTCAATGAACCATCTGTTAACATTTCATTGTCCAAAACAAGCCATATAGCCAAGCTTGATACCAATGGGTCACCAAAACCAAGTCTTTCGGTGGAAGGGCAGGAAATTATTGGGAATAACTTTGTTGCTTAAATGACTTCCTGAAAACCTATTTATCCAAACAATAGATCACTCAACTATCTCCTTCACAGGACAACAGATCTCTCAACTGGGCACATCTGCTTGTTTATCAAATGACTTTACTCATCAGAATCATGGGATACAAGCAAAGTAAAGCTCAGGGGAAAATTCATAGCTAAAAAAATTTATATTTACAAATAAGACTCAAGTTAAGAAAAAGAATGCCAAGGAAAGCAGAAGGGAAGAATCATAAATAACGCATATGCAATAATGAATTTAAAAGGAGAAACATATAAATCCAAGAAATGTTTTTTCCAAAAATCTTAAACCTACATTAACATAAATCTTTAGGTCATCTGATCAAGTGAGGAAATGGGCAATACCATGAAAGCACAAAAGTTGGAAATGATAAGGGAATAACCACAAATAGAGGAAACTGCAAGATTCATAAGTGAATATTTTGCTCAACTCTTAGTAAATTAACTTGAGAAACTGAATTAAAAGGGTGATTTTAGGAAAATATAAATTGCTGTTAGTTCCAATACTACTCAAATTATTCCAGAGCATAGAAAAAAAAAAAAAAAAGGAAAGAAAATGTCTAAATTCTTCTTATGAAGCTAGTGTAATCCTGGTAACAAAAACCCTAAAAGAAAGCTACATATTAATCCCACTTATGAATATCAATATAAAATCCTACATAAAATATTAACCAATAGAATATAGTAGTGTATTAACATAACATTTTATGATTGTTTATGTTTTTGAGAATACTCCCAAAATAGTGCCCTCCATTTTCATCAGGGTTCTAAAAAAAAATCTGAAGACTAGGAATAGAACATATGGAGACCAAAACATCATCTGGATTTCCAATAAAGGCTATATTAGGGTCCACAGTTGACATGTTAGTCCAAAGGGGCTGCACAGTGAACCCCAGAATTAGATTTACTCAAATAGCATTCAGTTAGGGTGGAGACTTGCTCAGGTTATATCATGGAGAAGCAAAGACCTCCTACATGCTGTGGGAAGCTAGCTCGGAGAAGAAAACAGAAATGAGCTAAGCATGCCCGGTTTATTCTTCCAAAACTTATATATCATGCAAGTCACTCCACTTTCCTGGGGCAGAGAGACGAAGGGATTGAGAGAGGCCAGGAATATTACATTCATTTAGATCCTTCACCTTGGAGAGAAACATTGGAAGTGGAGAATACATTTTAGCTTTAAAAAAAAAAAAATTCATTTGGTTTGACCATGAGTCTATGGTCTACATCCCTCAAGAAAGAGACCCATAAGGAGAGTCCTGCTCTTACCCTCAGGAGGCTATTCCACCTAGAATTGGGTAATCTGGGGCTTCGATGGACAAGATAGATTTCTCCCCCAGAAGGCTATGAACTGGCCCAGAAGAGTACATTATATAATAAATCCAAAGCCATGCTATCCTCAAGGCTGACATTTTATTCTCCATTCTTTTTTCTATCTTAATTTTTGTTCCTGCTGTGCTAAAACAGAGGTTGTGCAATCAGTTTAAATGACAATCTTAAGGTACTCCAATGGTAAAACACAAATCCTTTTGTTGTCTTAGAAGCCCCCAACTGGAACCTTGAGGATGCAGTCAGCTAAATCCATTTTAGAGAAATTCAAGAAATTGAATAAGAACTGGGTAATAAAAAGATATTACTGAGTTATTGTTAATTTTATGAGGGGTGATAACAGTGCTGCTGTTTCTGTTATTAAAAGTCCTTATGTTAGAGACTCACACTAAAATATTTAAGGTTAAAGTAGTATCATTTTAAGAATTTTCTTTTAAATGTTTCAGCAAAAAAAGCAAACAGACAAAAGACAGTCAAGTGAACATACTGTAGATGTAGTAAGTGCTAGACTGTTAGAGATGTTCAAGGTATCTCAAAATCCCAGGAGCCTAATTCTGCTGCCTAGAAAAATTAGGGCAGTGTTACTTGAGTATTGGAAAATGCATACAGACTTTTCTGGTCTATTTGGGGGTAGGGTTACCAAGGAAGGCAACTGCATTCTAAACACAGGACATGGGATATGTAAGGGCACACAGGTTTGGATGTTGAAATACACATGGAAGAGCTCAGGGCAATTCATCAGTAAAAAATGTGCACAACCCTAGTGAAAACATATAAGGTAAAAAGTGTTATTTGTTTTGATTGTGCAGTTATGACTAGAATCAACTTTTTTCCACTGGATCATGCCATTTCAGACCAGTTAATTTTGTTAAATTATCTCCTCATCTAGAATGCCATTTTCCTTTTCCTTTATGAAAATACCAGCTATCTTTCAAGACAGGACTCAAGAATTCCCTTCAGTCAAAAGCTCTCCTTACCCAACATATAGTTAACTGAATTCCTCCTCTTCTGACTTAAGGGCATGCTATTCACTGTGGCACTGGATGATGAGCTCGTCTACAGTATCAGGACAGTTTTATGTGGGATAATCTCATCTCCTGGGCTAGAAAAAGTTAACTCAAACCAAGTCTAGAACAATACTTAAGATCTTATAGGACTTATCTGTGGGGCATTTCCCCAGACACAGGGAGAGGGCCAGATGTGAGCAGTCAAAAGTTCACCCATCTACTCAACTCCCACAGATGCTCTTTGGGGTTGATATTTCAGTTTTACTAACCAGGGGCAAGAATCACCCCCAAAATGAAAATGAATGTGGTTCTATGACCTCCTTAAATGTTACAAAAATGGGTAATGCCAGAACTAAAAGCTGAGATCCTTTAGTAATATTGGAATATTAACATTTCTTTTAAAAATTTTTGTTTAACTTTGTTAATTTCAGTTAAGAATTCTAAAGAAAAGCACGAATGAAAATGGAATCTAAGAATGGATTTGAACTCTATGGTAACAATGTGACTACATTTTATTTTTTTTAGGAACTAGGCTATGAAAAGACAAGCAAGCACGACTCTTTTAAAGGTATCTAAATCCAAGAAGGCAAAGTTTAACAGAGAAACCATAATGCAGGGCAGGAGAAGAGTAGACATTTTAGTTCCTCTGTTATGTGGTACCCAGGATCACAGAGGGCGGTATCTCTGATGGATAATTTAGAGAGCTGAATTGTAGGCTTGGGTCTCATTAAAGCTATTAAATATGTTAGCTTGGTTGGTTTAGGCTGAGAATAAAATGGCTTTGCAATTTTTAAGATCACAACATAATGCATTTTTAAACTATAAATTAAAAAAAAACTAACACATATGGCTAAACCCAAAGAAAGCTCAATATTAGAGAAAAACATAAATTAGCTGAGTCAGTTGGCTTTCTCTCTGTCAAGACTAAATACTTGTCAAAAGTCACATCAAGCAGGAATATTCAGCCAACAACAGGACAAAGGTACACTGAGGGGAAATATTTGGTGGAAGAGAAGGCACAGTGTTTTGGCAATAGCTAATATTCTGAAGCTTGAAATCTACTTGTTTAATATTGTTCATTTGTTTACAAAACAGAAATGATCTAAGCCTTTATTTAGTTGGTATATTCCTTTCCTATTGCTGCTTCCACAAATTACCACAAATCTGCGGCTTAAAACAACACAAATTTACTCTCTTATACAGTTCTGGAGATCAGAACTTCAAATTCAACTTCACTGGGCTAAAATTAAGGTGGTGACAGGCTTTTTGTTCTTTTGGGAAGATGTAGGAGAGAATCCATTTCCTCGCTTTGTCCAGAAATTGGCTACCTACATTCCTTGGTTTGTGGCCCCTTCCTGCATCTTCAAGCCAGCAGCATAGCACCTCATTATCTGTTTCTTTGATAGAACTGTTGCTTCCACCATCACATTCTCCTTTCTGATTCTGCCCCCCTCCACTTTCCTCTCCTATGGCCCCTTGGTATTACATTAGGTCCACCTGGATGATCCAGGATAATCTCCCCATCTCAAGATCCTTAACACATCTTAATCACATCTGCAAAGTCCTTTTTGTCATGTAAGGTAACATATTCACAGGTTCCAGAGATTAGGACATGGACATCTTTGGAGGACCATTTTTCAGTCCACGACTATTCAACAAATGGATGATATGGAAAGACATTTTGATTTATGAAAAATTCCATTTTTATTTTCCTAGGGAATTTCCATTAAAGTCTCCACTGAAAAATAAGAAGGAATAATTTGTAAAAGTAACAATATTACTAGTCCACAAAAACTAGGTTGAACAGAGCAATTCATTTCTGAGGAATCCAATAAAATGGAAACATACTGTACTCTAAAGGAATATTCATGTGTAGCTAGTCCCAATCTCTACTTTGTCTTTAATTTATAGTGATAGCTGAACTACATCTCCCATATTTTTCTTATCCTCACTGTACCCTGCCCTGACATTAAAAGCTTCCTTATGATGTGGGTTTCATTGAGGGGAATTAATGGGTCATATTGATGGATTAAAATGAAACATTTGGAGTTGCAGTTACATTATGTATGGTGAATGACCTTGAAAGTCTTAAAAATATTATTTTAGTCTCTCTGTAATATATATATATATATATATATATATATATATATATATATACATGTGAGATGTATCAAATATCTAAATGTTGATGTTTGCCAGATTTAAAAAAAAAATCATTCTTTTTATAAGCAATGAAGGCAATGCTATCATTGAACAGTACTTTTGCAAGAATTTCCAAGTCTCACAGCTCAAGTGTGCTGGCTTTTAGGGCCATCTATCTCTTTGGGTCTCTGCATAATTAAATGCCAGCTGGCACAGGATAGCTATAATATAGGAGTTAAATATGGTTTTATGAATGGTTTAGCTATTGATTTTTAACTTACATTTAAGATAAATAAATCTCTAAGTGGATCAGTTTTCTTGATCTAAGGTGTTTGAAAAGATATTAATGTGGATCTCAGGGTACAGCAGAGCTATCCTATGGAGGCTGCATGAAGCAATTGTATGTTTCACAAGCTTTTAGAATTATCTATACTTAAAAATTTACAAAGAATAAAATTCACTATTAGAGCCAATGGAAAACCACAACTCAAAAGTCACTGATATTTATGACTAGTGGTTCTATCTCTAGAACATATATTAAGAACAAATTTTAGTTTTCTTCTACACTTAGAAAAAAAACTTTATTTTCTTCTGTGTCTTTGCTCTTTTTCTTCCTCTTGTCCCTTTTTACATAATCTTCAATCTACATATCCTAGTTCAAAGGGGGTCTAACCAAGATTTTCAACTTTATGTGCAATGGAATAATGAGGAAGAGGGGAACATATTCTACGACTAAGTGCAGGTCCTTCTGACATCCTTATAACATCCACCAGAAATATTCCTTCCTATCATAAATATCTAGGTGTTACATTTTTCTCTGTTTCAATCTCACTGCTATTGTGGGCTCTCCATCCCTTCTGCAGTGTCCCCAACTACTCTCTTACTTCCATGAAAGGGTCCTCAACAACTGTGGCAGTTTCTAGGAGTTATCTTCAAGTGTCCCCACATAGCTGATCTGGGCCATATCAGAAATGCAGCCATTTTCCTCTCTTTCTCATCAGCAACATCGCCCATGAAATGCCAAGAGGCTCTGACGCTACCTCCACTGCACTTTCTTCCTTGTAAGGGCTGCATATGGTTGACAGTCCCCTGAAATCATTTCATGTCCTTGGACACCGTGCAGACATTTCTGTGCTCAACAAGAGACATATTTCCTTGGTATCATATTTAGTCATGGTAGTTCCTGAGGGGAACTACTTTAGGATCCCAAAATCTCTCATAGATTTTGTGGGAAAATTACTTCTGTCTGCTTCCTGCTATAATCCTTCTCTCTCTAGGACTCAGACATGAATTTGAATGGATAGGACAAAAAGAAGACCATTATCTGAGACCATCATCCTGAACTCTGACTTCAAAGTTCTCTTCCCCTTCTAGAACTATATAAAGTGTTTGGCACAAAACTTGGCATGTAATAAATGTTCAATAAATATTAGATGACAAAAGTCTCTGTCTCTTCTTTTGGTCATTTACATTCCTTAGAGTTCCATAATTAGCCTATTCGACATAAGCCTCAATTTACATTTTAAAGGTTTCTTTCCATAAATGATTCCTTGCCACTCAGTCATGAAGTTAAATAATCAGAAAACCTTGCATCGCATCTTTTTGTGGACATTGCTACATCAATAAAATGTGGAGTCCATTCCTGAATGCTCTTATAAATGAGTCCCTGGATGTCTCTAGAGTAGGTCAGCCACTGGCCAATAGCCAGTGAGGAACAGTGACTGGCCAACAATCACATGACTGAGCTCAGCTGTAGATTCTCCAGCCCCAGGGGATCTTTGAGATGTCTGCGTTTCTGACCAATGAGCTTGGCTGCAACCTCATGAACAACTTTGAGCTAGATCCTCGCATCTAGGCTACTCCTAGATTCCTGAGCCTCAGGAGATAATAAATTATGTGAGATAATAAATGCCTGCTGTTTTAAGCTGCTATGTTTTGGGTAATTTGTTAAGCAATAATAGGTAACTAATGCACTCCTTACTCTTGATTCTTACCCTTTTAGCTCCCCATCATCAGACATTAATGCATTTCATTTGTTTATTGTGTTTCTGTGAGACCAAGTGTTTTCTCTTTGGATTGCCTTTGTGTCCTCAGTGCCTGGAAGAGTTTGGAATGTAATAGGTGGTCAATAAACATTGAGTAATGAGAGTCTAAAATTTTCATGTAAAAGGTTAAAATTTTTCAATTTCATATACTGTTGTTAAATCAGTGTACAATTGTCTAATTTTATAGCCATGTGTGTTTACAGTAAACACTCTTGTGGAATGTTTGCCTACTCCCTATGATCCCCTTCACTGGAGCAGAGGGCCCCTCTGTATAAGGTACAATATGACCCCTAGCCCATGTCACTGATGATTGGACGACTGCTAAAAAACAGATCCAAGCTGAGCCAATCTGAAATTCTCCCCCTGAGTATTTGGAATTAAAATCAAGAGAGTGAGAAGAAAGAGTCTCCCTGTGTGGCTGTCCCTGTGTGTCAGTCTGCACAGCCTACAATGTACTACCATAACCACACCAAAATTAACACAGAGGTGGATTTCTTTCTTCTATGTTTTCATCCCAGGATGATCAGAAGGCTTTATGCAACAGCAGCTACTCAAGGATACAGCCTGTTGGGACAGACACCATCTTGAATGTTGTCATCACTGTGCCAAAGAAAAAGCTGAAACTTTGAAGGATCTCACACAAGGAATCAACTGCTCAGCCTGGAAGTGACATAACATTTTTCCTCACAACTCATTGGACAGAACTGCTCACATCCTCTTGGTCTCTCTCCTCCTCTCACTCTCCTCCCAAGTATAAAGGAAGTGCATTCCTAGCAAATGCCTAGAAGGTAGGAAGTAGAAACTATTTGAACAGCACTAATGACTCCTCATCTAAACACAGATTGCATGAGCCATGAACAGCCATATACTTTCAGGTAGCCTAGGGATTGAAGAATGATGACAAAACAGATGTCCAGAGAGAAGTGAAGTCAGGAGAGAATTCTACCTCAGTTCCCAACTGTTTGTTTTTCTTTTTCAGGTCCTGTTTCAACTTTGTACTGAGATATGAATGCATTCTTGCCCTTAGAGTTGGAAATCAATAATTCTGTGTGGGATATGTTAACTTTGAGATGCCTATTTGGCTTTCAAGTGGAGATGTTAGGGAGGCCATCTGATCTATAAGCCTGGAACCTATGGGAGCAGTTTAGGCTGCCGATGTGACTTTGAGAATTGTCTATAAATGGTATTTAAAGCTGTGGGGGAGGAGGGAAGCATTTATATAGAGCAGCGGATGAAGGATAGTGCTCTAAGATATGAGGCAGCTAATATTAAAGGACAGTATAGAGGTTTCTCAAAAAATTAAAAATATACCTACTATATGATCCAGGAATTGCACTACTGGGTATTTACCCAAAGAATAAAAACACCAATTCAAAGGAATATATGCACCCCTATGTTTATCACTGCACTATTTACAATAGCCACATTAGGGAAGTGGCCCATATATCCATCAATGGATAAAGAAGTGGTGGCATATACATTCAATGGAATATTATTTAGCAATGAAAAAGAATGAAATCTTACCATTTGCAACGACATGGATGGATCTAGAGTACAATGCTAAGCAAATTAAACCAGAGAAAGACAAATATCGTATGATTTCACTCATATGTGGAATTTAAGAAACAAATGAACAAAGGAAAAAATAAATAAAAGAGACAATCCAAAAAACAGACTCTTAACTATGGAGAACAAACTGATGGTTACCAGAGGGGAGGTAGGTAAAATTGGTGAAGGGGATTAAGGGTACACTTACCATGACGAGCACTGAGTAATGTATGGAACTGGTGAAACACTGTATTGTACACCTGGAACTAATATAACACTGTGTGTTAACTACACTGGAATTAAATTTTTTTTAAATAAATAAAATACATACAGGGAATGAGAATGAATGTAAGAATTATCTTCCACTAGATCTTCTGGCTGATTTCTTACCATTTAGGTCAGTTCAGATACTTGCCTGGCTGCCCAACCTAATTTAGCCACTCTCTTTCACATTGTCCTTTAATTTTCTTTTGTTACTTTCTTCTTTCTTACTTTCTCAATTATCTGATGTCCTTCAAGAAAGCAAAGATCCTTCTCAGAGAAGATATTTACAAATGACATATCAGAAAAAGGGTTAATATCCAAAATCTATAAAGAACTTATCAAACTGAACACCCCCAAAAAAATAATCCAGTGAAGAAATGGGCAAAAGATATGATTATACACTTTTCCAAAGAAGACATCCAGATGACTAACAGACACATGAAAAAATGCTCAATGTCACTCATCTTCAGAGAAATACAAATCAAAACCACAATGAGATACCACCTCACACCAGTCAGAATGGCTAAAATTAACAACACGCAGCAACAGATGTTGGCGAGGATGCAGAGAAAGAGGATCTCTTTTGCATTGTTGGTGGGAATGCAAGCTGGTGCAGCCACTCTGGAAAACAATATGGAAGCTCATCAAAAAGTTAACAATAGAAGTACCCTACAACCTAGCAATTGCCCTACCTGGTATATATCCAAGGGATACAAGTGTGCTGTTTCGAAGGGGCACACGCACCCAATGTTTATAGCAGCACTATCAATAATAGCCAAAGTCCATCGACGAATGAATGGGTAAAGAAGATGTGGTGTGTGTATATATACATGTATATATGTGTGTGTGTGTATGTGTATATATATATATATATATATATATATATATATATATATATATATGATGTGTATATGTATATATATACATATATATGTATACATGGCATATACATATATATACATATATATACCATATATACACATATACCCCATATGTATATATGTATATGTGGTATATATATGTATATGTATGTATATATATGTATATGTATATGTATATGTATATATATATATACACACACCACATCTTTATCCATTCATATGTATGTATATGTATATGGACACCATATGTGTATGTGTATATATATATATATACATATATATATATATACACACACACACACACATATGGTGTGTGTATATATATATATATATATATATGCATATATATGTACATATACATACATACAATAGAGCGTTACTCAGCAATGAAAAAGAATGAAATCTTGCCATTTGCAACAACATGGATGGAACTAGAGGGTACGCTGCTAAGCAAAATAAATCAGTCAGGGAAAGACAAGTATCATATGACTTCACTCATATGAGGAATTTAAGATACAAAACAGATGGACATAAGGGGAAGGGAAGTAAAAAGAACATAAAACAGGGAGGGGGACAAAACATAAGAGACTCTTAAATACAGAGAACAAACTGAGGGTTGCTGGAGGGGTTGTGGGTGGGGGCATGGGTTAAATGGGCAAGGGGCATTAAGGAGGACACTTGTTGGGATGAGCACTGGGTGTTATACATAAGGGATGAATCACTGGAATCTACTCCTGAAAACATTATTGCACTATATGCTAACTAACTTGGAGGTAAATTAAAAACAACTAACTAAATAACTAACTAAACAAACAAACAAACAAACAACAAAAAAGAAAGCAAAGATCTTTCTCTCTTGTCCCTAGCATCTGAAACAATACCTAGCACACAGCAGGCAATATATATTATATATATATATATATTTTTTTAAAGAATAAATAAATGAATGCTGCAGTGCAAATCCATTTCACAAAAATATTTTGTGGATCATCTGTTGTAAATGCTAGAAGTGATGACAATTATACATATTCTTAGGTACAAATTACTATACATCAAGACGATTGTCTTCCCACCAAGCATTTCTCTATGACTACCATGTAATGCAGAGCCATGAAAAGAGTATGACCTGAGAAATAGCAGTAGCAGCAGCATTATCTCTGAATTTGTTTGAAATGCAAATTCTAGGCCCCACTAAAGACCTACTAAGTAAGAATCCCTGTTTCAACAAACTCTCTAGATGACTCTTATGCACACTAAATTTCATAAGCATTGATGGAGGATAAAACTAGAAAAGATTATTTGATTTCAAAATACCCAGACCTTCAAATAAATTAATACATGCATAAGAATATTAACACAGTCTTTATACAAGGACTGTATGGAGCATAATTTGCAAGGAAGTCTCTTTCTTAATTAGACCTGGAAACCAGTGTGGAAAAAGATACTCACATAAAAATTCCACAATGCAAGTTTACCTGGAATAAATGCCAAATGGATCCTATAAGCCTCACAGCACACTCCACTCCACTACTTGAGCAGAATCGTTTGAACACAGCTTTACAGAATGCTCACCATGTCTCATACCCTATTCTAGACCTAGAGAATACAAAGATAAAAGAAGGAAGGGGTACTTGTCCTCCAGGACCTCACAGTCTAATGCTGAAGACAAATAAGCAACCTAACAGAATATAAATGGTGATATAGGACTAAAAAGGAGGGACCTCACCATACCTGGGGCACCAGGGAATGCCATTCCAAAGTGAATCTTGCATATGTTGCAGTTGGGGTGGTGGTGGTGGAGGGATTAGGGAATGGAGGAAGAAGAGCATACTGGACAGAGGGAAGAGTGTGCACAGAACAAATGAAAGCTTTAATGAAGACAGCATGAGCATTCCAGAAACAGCAAGAAGACGTGGAAAACAATGAGGCTGCTTCAAGTAATCAGGTATAGAAGAGTAAGTGCTTCAACAATAGCAGAGGGAGTGGGAACTCATCCAAGCATGAGGTACCATATAGAGTTGTAGAATCCAGCTCTGCCAAGTGAGGTTGGACAAGTTAATTTTCTGTGCCTTACTTTATTGTGCAGATAAAAATGGAGATAATCATAGAGTGGCCATCAGTCTGGAAAGAGATCTTTGTTTTTAAGTGATTGAACTCTCTTGGTTAGGTTTTCTGGCATAGGCTTATTTAATGAAATCAGAGACATAAATCACTTGAGCAAAGCACCACAAATGTATTCACAAGGATTCAAAGAAAGGCTGCATTAGTTAATCATGTTCATTGAAATGCACACACTGAGTTGTGCATTAGTGATGAGAAAAAATACCTTGAACATATCATGTAATGCCATTGCAATGTAATCACTCATTTAGTTTGTGTATTTGTGTTGCCAGATTCTATGGTCACATGTTAATACTGACCTCATTGGGCTGTTGGGAGGATTAAAAATGAGTTAATTCATAAAAAAAAAAAAAAAAAAAAAAAAAAACCTCTTAGGAAGTGAGAGGCTTTTTCTAAAATCATTAACTATTGTTATTAAGGAAGTAAAACTGAAAAATGGAGAAGTAATGCATAAGAGGTACCAGTCCACTGCTAACAACCCATTGGATGGTGGTCCTATCACTGATGGATACTGATGTTGAATACAAAAGAATCAAAGCTTCTTTCCTAACTGTGGGTAAGATTACTGGTTTGCCAGCCTACTTGTCTGCTTCCCTCCCTGGCTATAAAACGACGTCACATTCACTACTGCATTTTTGGACAGATGAACACGGATCAGCTACTATGCGCTGGGTACTGAGAATGCAACAGTTCACAAGATCAGCGTAACTGTCTTCACGGAGCTTGGGTACGTTAAGTTCGAAATATCTCTGGAATCGACATTTTCCACATTTTTCTAAAGTGTGCAGTAGCAGAGGCTGGCCCTCTTAATGCTAACAAACAAGGTCCACTGAGAATCAACTTTCCTATGCATATGGGTAAGGGAAAGAAAGAGACGAAACCATTAACGGAGGAAGGGAGGACAACGCGGTAAGGGAAGAAGCAAACGAGATTGACTGCAATAAGAGGAGGATAACATTCAAATGAAAAGGAAGACAAAGGTCCAGAACAGCTACACCCTCCCGACGCTCTCGCTGAACAGGAACACACGCCACAACCCACGCTCAAGAGCCTCGCAAACCTGAGAACGTCGCGCGTCTTCAAAGGACCGCCTCTCCGCAGCCGTGCCCGGCGCCGCGCTATGACGTAAGGGTAGACGGGACTTCCGCTCCGAGTGCCGCCTAAACAGCATCGTTGCGATAGAGCCCGCTGTTTTCTAGGCTGACAGGTGAGGCATTGCCGTGGGGGGACGATTTTGCGCGAGAACCGACAGGCAAGCAGGCACAGGGGAGCCAGAGACCTTCCTCTGTGTGGTTTCTCGTAGAGCCTGTGTTGCCCTGGGCCAGACGGCCCGCAGGGCGTAAATGACTGCTGCGACCGCTCGAGGTTCGGATCCACTCTGATGCTGTCCCAGCAGTCGCTCCTATGGGCGCGGTAAGGAGCCATTTGTACTAACTGCAGCCTGCCTGCGGGACGTTTATGGCGGCCCTTTTGGGAGTAGGGGCTTGGACATTGGGCAGTTGGCCGGGAAGAAGTGACTAGCAGGGGCCAGTCTGGGCCGGAGACTCCACAAAGATCAGAGTTCTTACACCTCTAGGAAATTCTAAGAGTTCTAAGCCTCTAACTAGGCCTGGACTAGTCACTGTCTTCCCTCGAGCGTCCCACTTATCCCTCGGAGGGGTCATTAAAGGCTGTTTTGGTTTGACCTCAGTTTTCTCCGTCGGATCAGCTTCCTCCCCCCATCCTCTAACAAATTTGTTACACCAGGTACCCTTGAGTATTGACTCGTGGGCCAGTCTCTGAACTTGACACTTCCCTGCCACATGTTTGATGTTCAGTCTTAGTTGCTCAAATATTTTTCTGTGGCACCGACGTCAGAACCGAGCTCCTTCCTTTGAACTTAGAATGTAGCATGTTGGGGAAACCGTTGGGGCTTTCAGTTGCCTCAACTGCTTGCCCTGCATCATGGTATTTTAAATAAGGAGCCTGTGCCTCAATTTTTCTCATCTGTAAAATGGGATACATTGGTATCCATTGGTTAAGATTGTTTTATCAAACAAGATAATTCTTGTGGCACTTAGAACAGTGTTTTACACACAATAAACACTCCATAATCATCCACTGTTACCGAATGACACACCCATACCCACACCCACTTCACAGCTCTCTAGATGTTCTTTGCAGCAGGTATCTTGTGCTCACACTGCTTTATAATCGCTCTTCACCCTAAGGCCTTAACTGTAAATTCTTACCCTTGAGTTTTTTTATTTTTTCACACAAGGCAAGATGAGACATGTATTCTTTGATTCACAAATTCATTTCTCCTCTCACAAGTAGTAACAGAGCACCTGCTTTGTGTCTTGTATGCCAAACACTGGAAGAGTTCATAGTCTATATCTGAACCCGTAGTTCTTAGCCACTTTTGTTCCAAGAGCAAATCCCTGTGATGAAAGAGATAGACATAACAAAAAGAAACCCAGAAAACTTAGGGGAAATCTCTGAAATCTTTATTCATGAAGTTTTTTTTTTTTTTTTTTAAGCTTCTTTCTAAAATGATAAATAGGAAAGTCTCTTTTGGTTCCCCCCATCCCCCATTTTTCCACCTAAAGGTGAACGCCTGCAGGATTTTGGTATAATGTGCATCATGCCCATTCCTTCTCTGACTTTCTCCTACAATACTGTGCTATTTATTCAGATTCTATAGTACTACATAAAATTTCAGAGTGCTATGTGACTGGAAAATACTGGAATAGGAGTCAGAAGACTATAGAATTGATTTTGCCATTTAAAAGCCCCGTAACCTTGGACAAATAACATAACATCAGTTGTACGTCCTGTCGTGCAGGCATTGTTAAAGTCAGAGGACGAGAATGTACTGCACAAATGAAAAGAATTACAAAGAAGGTGGTTTTGTTGCGACTGGTGAGATTATCATCAAGTCAATATAGAAAATGATGACTTCCTCTAATATGTTATTTGGAGAAAGATGAAATGAATATAAATTTAATAGTAAGCAGACTAAAAAAGGTTCTGTTTATGCATCTATTATGTGTTGACTTGCAGCTGTATGTTTAGAAGCTTACATGTGACTGTGTGGTAAGATTCCTGGTTTTTCTCTTTAATTCCACTTATACCAATTGCAATTAAATAAATACATGTGTAGTTTCAAAAACTTTCTTATTCTGACATAAATTATATATTGACAGGAAGTTGCAAAAAAAAATGTATAAGGAGGTCCCCATGTGCCATTCAACTAATGTTCCCCAATGGTAGCATCTTGTATAACTATAGTATAATTTTTTAAACCAGAAAATTGACATTAATGTATCTACAGAATTTATTGAGGTTTCCCCCATTCCATAAGCACTCATTTGTGTGTGTATATAGCTTCAGATAACCACCATTTTCTTTATAGCCACAACCTTCTCATCCTACCTCAGTCCTTAACCCCTGGAAACCACTAGTCTGTTCTCCAACTCTTTAATTTTGTCTGTTTCAAGAATGTAGTATAAACACAACCATACAGTGTATAACTTCTTGAGATTACTTCGCATTAATTCCTTTGAGATCCATTCAAGTTGTCGAGTGTATCAATAGTTTGTTTCTTTTTATTGCTGAGTAGTATTCTATGGTATGATTTACCATAGTTTGTTTAACCATTCACTTGTTGAAAGACATATGGGTGGTATCCAGTTGTGAACTATTACAGTTACGACTAGTATGAACCTTTGTTTGAAGGTTTTGTGTGAACATGTTTTTATTTCTCTGGGATAAATGCCCAAGAATGCAATTGTGCTAGGTCACATGGTGTGTATTTAGTTAATTTGTATGATATGATTTTTCTTCTTTACCATCTTGATATGGAGGATTACATTGATTTCTTAATGTTAAATGTACCTGAAATAGATCCCACTTGATCATAGCATATAATAATTTTTATACATTGCTGGATTCTTTTTGCTAATATTTTATTAAGGTATAGATATGACAGGCATTGGTATGTAGTTTTCTTTCTTTTTTTGTGCTGTCTTTGTCTGGTTTTGTCTTTTATCAACCCACTAGTACTCTACAGTCTTTAGTGATAAACCCCTATTTCATTCCTAATATTAGTAATTTGTGTCTTCTCTCTTTTCATCTTAGTGGAGTTTTATTGATTTTATTGATCTTTTTCAAAAAACTGCTCTTTATTCCATTCATTTTTCTGTACGTTCAACTTTAAAATTTTTTTTAATGTTTACTTTTGAGAGAGAAAGAGAGAGAGTGCGCATGAGCAGTAGAGGGGTGGAGAGAGAGACACACACAGAATCTGAAGCAGGCTCCAGACTCTGAGCTGTCAGCACAGAGCCCAAATCAGGGCTCAAACTGTGAGATCGTGACCTGAGCTGAAGCCGGCCGCTTAACTGACTGAGTCACCCAGGCGCCCCTACCCTTTCCACATTTCATATGTAATTGTCCTATTTCCTCTATATACATTGAGCACCACATCAAATAATGCTATGAACTTTTGGTTCAAGCATCAAATATGATTTAAGAGCTTCATAAGGAGAAGGATAGTCCCTTATATTCGCCATTGCTTTTAATCATTCCATTGTTCGTCCTCCTCTGAAGTTAAACCTTATTCACTTACTTCTTTCTGTTTGGAGAACTTCCTAAGGATAGGTCTGTAAGGGACAAATTCCTTTAGTTTTTCTTCATTTGAGAATATCTTTATTTCCCCTTCATTCTTGAGAGGTCGTTTTTCTTGATACGGGATTTGTAGTTGATAGTCTTTTTCCTTCAGCACTTGAAAAATGTTGTGCCACATTTTCCTGGCCTCCTTGATATCTAATGAGAAATCTGACATTCTAATTACTGTTCCCTTATAGATACTATTGTCATTTCTCTGTGGCTCCTTTAAAGATTTTTTTCCCTTATTTTGGTTTTCTGAAGTTTGACTATAAGGTGCTTTGTATTTCTGTAGTTAAGAAACTCTGTCCCAGTAAATATGAAAATTTATTATGTGAAAAAGATTGTATTTTAATTCAGTGGAGGAAAAGATGTTTTCTTTATTAAATGGTATTATCTTAAAGAAAACAAAGCAGATACTTATACAGGTGGATTAACACTTTAAATGTAAAAACTAGAATAACAAAAATGAAAATAAACATCTAAGAAGCTGTATGTAAAATATAGGAATCCAGAAAAGGGCCAAGGGTCAGGAATATACAAAATTCTCTTGCAAGTCAATAATAAAAAGATAACCCATTTGGAATGTTGGCAAAGAATATGAATAGACAGTTCATAGAAAACAAAGTCCAAAAGCCCAGCAAACATGAGAAGATGTTCAAATGCACTAGCAGCCAGAGAAATGCAAACTAAAGAGTGCGATGTTTTATACCCGAAGACTTAAAAGAATTAAAAATAATGGTAACTCTTACTGATGATAGGATTATAGAGGGAAAGATACCTTCCTAGATTGCTGGATGAAATGTGATTCTTACACCCTTTTGGAAAGCCATCTGGCAATACCTATTAAAATTCAACCCAGGAATTCCACACTTGGGAATCTGGCCATTAGAAACAAAAGAACTGGTGTATATGGATATATGTAAGAACATGGGGATTTAAGAGTACTTATGGCAACATTGTCTCAAAATACTGGGAGTCAGTGGAGCGCCTGTCAGCAGGGAAATGGTCACATGAATTATAGTGTATCCATATTATAGAACCATTGAAAATAATGAATTGGAGTTACACTATTTGACTTAGCAGGATTTTTGTGTGTTATTATGAAAGTAAAATACATCGGAGTGTGTATAATATGCTCCTACTTACCAAATACTGACAATTCATATTTATCAAAATTCATATAAATGTTTATGTATATGTGTATGTGATTATAGAAAGATATGGAAGACCTTATACTGAGTTAGTAACTTGAGTTTAGGAGTAATATGCATGGACGTGAAAAGGAGAGGTAGAAATGAGGCATATAAAAGATTAAAAAGTAATTGACCATTTTTTAAAAATCCCAGTATATATTATATCTCATTTATACATTCAAATGAAATTGTGCGTGTGTATGTAAAATTTCTCAAACAAAGAACATGACCTCTGGAGTCATTCAGACATCTGGGTTCAAATTCTGACTCTACCACAGTCCAGTTTACGGGTTGTGTGACCTTATGCAAATTCCTTAGTATCTTTCAGTCAATTTTCTTCTCACATGTTTTGTTGGGGTAGAGGGAGGAAACAGTAGTACCCATCTCATAAGATTTGTTGTGAGGGTTAAGTGATGACAATATGTATAAAGTGTTTAGCACAGTGCCTGGTTTATAGAAAGTACTCTTAAAATGTGAGTTCTTACTATTGCCTCACTTCTTTTGCTCTTTGACATTTGTATGTTTTTAAAAATTCATTACCAGCTCCTAACTTTCTGGAAACATTCCCCTGTGGCTTATATGACTTTACATATCTTCTTAGTTCATGCCTGTTTCTAATTGTTCTTTTCATTTTTTAGCTGGCTTTTTTTTTTTTTTTTTTTTTTTTCTTGCTTAGGGAAATTCCCCTCCCCCAAAATTGCAGCAGGAGCTGTCAAAGAATCTTTTGAGTTAGGTGACTGGGTGAATAATGGTACTCTCTATAACAACAAAGTCAGGATCTAGGATGGGATCTGTAGAGTTTATTTTTGAAACAAGATGATTTTAATTTTTGACACTTATAAAAGTTTGGTGCATCAGTGAGGCACCCAGATGAAAATGCTCAGTAGTTAGCACTCAAAGGGATGAGGGCCTGGGGCAGAACCTTTGGGTACAGTCAATGGAGGAGGAAAAGGTTCTCAGTGACGATGGGGAGGTATCATAGAAGCCAAGACAAAGGAGCTCTTTAAGAAGGAGCTGGGCAAATCATCTCTCTACTGTGACCTTTCTGGAGCTTTAGCTCTGTGGGTCCCACTTTCTTCTGGTATTGTCGCTTATTTTCTTGCGACACTTGCTGTGTTCATAACTGAATCAGCTTCCTTTCCTCCAACTAACTTCCTTTCCCCAGTATTTCCCCTTTGTGTGGACTAGTGCTTTCATTCTCCTCATCTTTAGCGTCAGAATCTAAGTCATCTTTGCACTCACCCTTCCCTGGCTTGTCATACAGAATCAGTAAATTACTAAGACTCTAGTCTCTCATTCAACTCCTTTATTCCCAGCCTCATTTCCTGCTTAGGTTATTTTGATAGTATCCAAGCTTTAGTGTATTCTTCTGGGGTTTTTTTTTTTTTTTTCCCCGTCTTTCACAGTCTTTTTAAAAGAACTACATTAATCAAATCCTTCCCCATTTTAAAAACCATCAGACTTCCTGTGCCTTCAACACTTTCCCAAACTGTTCAGAAAAAGAGAGTGAGATGTTAAAGGGAAAAGTTAATACGATCACCATTGACAAAATTGGTCAAATCAGCTCTTAGAAGGTTGTATGTATATTCTGTCCCTCTCTTAAAGGGTCAAAAATTCTTATTAGTGTAACTTGAAAAGTTCTGCAGAACTGAAATTTATGTATCTTTGTTTAACTTATTTTGGTAGGTTGTGTTTTCCAAAGTTGGCCACAATAACTCCCATACCGCATATTCTTCTTGCAATGACTTTGACATGCTTCATTTTGAGAGAGGTTCATTTTTCCTCTCTTTGAATATGGGTAGGCTGTGGCTAACATGCCACTGATGCCATGTGACTTGTGAGGCTAGGTCTTAAAAGGTTACTGTTTTAATTTGGTCCTCTTGAGACAATTGCTGTTGAAACTCAGCCATTATGTTCTGAACAAGCCCAAAATAGTCCATGTGGAAAGACCACATAGAGTTGTCCAGTGCAGGTGTTCCTGGCCAAAACCTGACAGCAGCATCTGTCATCAGACATGTAAATGGAGATACTTCCAGATGGCATCTCCTGCCCCCAGTGTACATATCACACACCCGGCTGTTGAGTCTTCTCAGCAAAGGTCCCCAACATTATGGATTAGAGATAGGCTATTCTCCTGCTGTGCCATTTGTCAATTCCTGACCCAAAGAATCCATGAATATAGTAAAATGGTTGCTTTAAGCCACTAAATTTTGGGGTAATATGTTATGTAGCAAGAGTAACTGGAACACTCATAAAATATATGTGATCTTGTTTGTGAATAATGACAGCTTGCTTTCTTTTTATCCAATTCACATACTTTTATTTCTTTTCTGTGTCTTATTGTATTGGCTAGGACCTCAAGTACAACACAGAATAGAAGTGTTGATAGCAGATTTGTCTTGATCTCAAACTTTCGGGTCGGAGGTGGGGGTAGGGTTGGTTTTCAGCATTGCACCCTTAATAAAATGTTTGCTGTAGGTTTCTTTTATAGATACTTATATTTCATCAAGGGAGATCCCTTTTTTTCTTTTTTTTCTAAAGAGTTTTTTCATGATTCTTTATTGGATTTTATCAAGTGTATTTTCTGTATTGGTTGAGATGGTTATATGGCTTTTCTCCTTTATTCTGTTAATGCAGTAAATTGACTAAATTTTGAATGTTTAAACAGCCTCACATTTCTGATATATACACAATCTGATTGTCATGTATGGCCATGGTATGAATCACTGGATTTGGTCTGCTAATATTTTGAATAGAGTTTTTGCATCTATGTTCATGAGCGAGGTTGGCCTGTAACTTTTCTTTCTTATAATGTCAGGTATTGATACCAAGATATGCTGGGCTCATAAAATGAGTTAGGAAGTGATCTCTCTTTTTCTGTTTTCCGGGCAACTCTGTTAGATTGGTGTTATTTCTTCCCTAAGCATTGACTCTCATCTGGCCCAGGAATTATGGACTCAGTGTCTTTACTAGCTATTGGACTATTAAGAGTCTTCTAGCCTTTTTATGTTTGTCTGTATTGGAATTTGCCCATATCAAATGTATTGGCATAAAATTCTTCATGATATTCTTTATCATTTTGATGATATAACTCCATTATATTTTTAATGTCCATAGAACCTAGAGTGATAGCCTCTTTTCCCATCTTATTGGTTATTTGTGCCCTTTTTCTTTATGAGTCTTCTCAGGGGCTTATTTATTTATAACTCTTTTGAAAGGCTAACCTTTTGGCTTTGTTAATCCTCTGAAATGTAAACTTTTTTCCTATTCCATTAACTTCTATTCTTTATTATTTTCTTTTTTCTATTTTTCTTTATTTGGATTCATTTATTTTTCCTAACTCCTTAAGATAAATAGTTACATCTTTAATGTCCAGCCCTTTTTCCCTAATATTTTAGAAAGCATTTTAAGACTTTAAATTCTCCTGCAGTCATACCTTTATCTGCATCCCATACTTTGAAATTTCTTATTTTCATTATTCATTTCATTATTACTTAGTTTTCAATTACATTGTGAATTCTTCCCCTATTCATCAGTTATTTGGACATTTATTGTTTAATTTCCAAAAATTGGGGGATTTTCTTATTATTTTTGTTATTTTTATCTAATTTCCACTGTGGTTAGAGAACATACTCTATTATTTCATTTTTTTGGAAATTTATTGAGACTTGCTGTATGGTTCAGTATATGGTCAGTTTTGGTAAATGTTCATGTGCACTTGAAAAGGATGTGCATTTTGCAATTATGTGGTACAGAATTCTACACATGCTGATTGTGTTAATTATGTTAATATAAATATTATGTAATTAAGTTTTCTATATTTTTATTGGCTTTTTTCTTTGTTTATTATTTCAGATATTGAGGTATGTCAGAATCCTCTACCACGATTGTGGTCCAATCTATTTCTCCCTTTACATTTGCTAATTTTTAATTTATCTCTGGAGGCTAAAATATTATGTACATACTTATTTAGAATTGTTATGGTCTCCTGGTGGATTGACTTTTTGAAATGTTCCTGTTTATGTTTCATGTGCTTCTTACTTTAAAGTTTACTTTTTGAATCTGACTTCAGTATAACTATACCATCTCTTCTTTGATTAGTATTTCCATGGTTTATTGTTTCCATCCTTTTACTTTTATACATTATGTATCCTTATTCTTAATGTGTATTATTTATAAGTAGCACACAATTACTTGTTTTATTTTTATCCAATCTGATCATCTTTGCCTTTATCTAATTAATGTAATTGGTCTATTTACACTTAATTTATTACTGTTATATTTGGGCTTAAGTAGTTTTACTGGTTTTTTTTTTATTTGTTACACTTGGTCTGTATTACTTCTCTGCTTTCTTCTTATATTTATATTAATTATATTCTCTATTTCCTCTTTTATTACACATTCTTGAGCAGTTCTTTTATTGGTTACTGATTTTTCTAACAGATTTTTTTTTCCAGTACTGTTTTTTCTCTAGCTTTTCATATGGTTTCAACACAAGGCTTTCCTTGCTAACATGGGATTGAACTTAATTCTAATGTACGTTTTAAACTAAATTTAAAACAACCCCCAGACTCACCAGATTCATAGAGCTCTCCAGTATGTTAACGTTCATTAATAGAGTAACTAAAAACTTAACAGAACTTTAAATAAAGCTTCTGCTGCTGTTTTTGTACATATTTGTACTTCTTTTGTTGTGTTTTGAAAACAATTACAAATTTTATATCTCATCACTGGGACTTAAAAAATTCAATTTTCACTTGTTTAGTCACTAAATATTCTACAAGTAGTTTTAGTACTAGTGCCCAGAAACATCATTAATTAACTGTCAGTCAGGGCTCAGGTACATGCAAAGTATATGCTCTGCTCTGTGTAGTTGTGGGACATTAACACAGCCCTAGTGTTTTAACTCTGAAAGAAAATCATCTTACTACCTCTGTTTCAAAGTTAGTGAACTTTAATTGAAGACTATCTGGACATTGCAACACAAATTTGGTTGTGCTTGTCACAGCAAGTACCCTCCTTGATACCCATCTCTCATTTGGCCCATCCCCCACCCAGCTCCCTCCATCAACTTTCAGTTTATTCTCTATAGTTAAGAGTCTGTTTTATGATTTGCCTCTTTTTCCCCTGTCATCCGTTTCATTTTCTAAGTTTCATTTTCCACATATGAGTGAAATCATAGTATTTGTCTTTCTCTTATTTTGCTTAGCATATCCTGTAGCTCCATCCATGTCATTGGAAATGGCAAGATTTCATTCTTTTTTATGGCTAAGTAATATTCCATTATATACATATAGTACAACTTCTTTATCCATTCATCAGCTGATGGACATTTGGGCTCTTTCCATTATTTGGCTACTGTTGATAATGGAGCTATAAACATTGGGGCGGATGTGCCCCTTCAAATCAGTATTTTGTATCCTTTGGGTAAATGCCTAGTAATGCGATTGCTAGATCATAGGGTAGTTCTACTTTTAATTTTTTTTTTAATGTTTATTCATTTTTGAGAGAGAGAGACAGAGTGAGAGCAGGGGAGAGGGAAAGAGAGAGGAAGACACAGAATCCGAAGCAGGCTCCAGGCTCTGAGCTGTCAGCACAGAGCCTGCTGTGGGGCTTGAACTCACAAACCATGAGATCATGACCTAGGCCAAAGTCGGATGCTCAACCCACTGAGCCACCCAGGCACCCCTCTACTTTTAATTTTTTGAGGAACCTCCATACTGTTTCCAGAGTAGGTGTACCAGTTTGCATTCCCACCAAGATCGTAAGAGGGTTCTTCTTTCTCTGCATCCTCCCCAACATCTTTTGTTTTCTGTGTTGTTAATTTTAGCCATTTTGACAGGTGTGAGGTGATACCTTATTGTGTTTTGTTTTGTATGACACAGGTTTTTTAAAAATACTTTTATCATTTGCAGTTCTTACATGCATGAATAAAGCAGAATTCTTATTGAGTAGCCAAAATGAAATGCAAATGTTATTTGGATTTGGATGCTAAAGCTAAATGAGACTCATTTATAACTCCACTTGCAAATATTTTTGTTCATTAATGTAGCCTCACTGTCTCACCGGCTGACTTTATAATAAATAAATATTATAAATTTGAACTGTAAAATTTATACTGATCAAATGCTGCTTTTCTGTTTTATATATTGTCTAGGTTTGTGTAAGATTTAATTGGAAATTTTTTTTCTAAATAAAATTAAACCCATTAATAAAAACAGATGAACACCTATATTTAGGTAAGTAAAGCTTACCTAAGTGACACAAATTGTATTCACACTTGGTTTTTATCCGCCCTAAGTCTTGCTGGTTATCAAAGCTGATTTCATTTAAGATTGCTTATAGGCTGTGTGTGTAGGTAGGGCCATCAGCCTCTACTATTATATACTTAGAACACATTGTCCCTTCTTAATTGGACACTTGTTTGCAGACCAAATCACCTTGGATTCTTAGGTAAGGAAGAACTTGAAATTTCTTACTGTTAAGGTTTCCTTTGCTTTTCATTTATTTATTTTTTTTTTATTACTACTATTATTATTATTATTATTATTATTGGCTATGTGGGAATCAGAAACATAAGTGTGAGTAAAATTAAAAGATGCTCTGTTGGGGCGCCTGGGTGGCTCAGTCGGTTGAGCGTCCGACTTCAGCTCAGGTCATGATCTCGCGGACTGTGAGTTCAAGCCCCGTGTCGGGCTCTGTGCTGACAGCTCAGAGCCTGGAGCCTGCTTCAGATTCTGTGTCTCCCTCTCTCTCTGCCCCTCCCCTGCTCACATTCTGTCTGTCTCTCTCTCTCAAAAATAAATAAAGATTAAAAAAATTTTTTTAATAAATAAAAACATTAAAAAATTAAAAAAAAAAAAAGATGCTCTGTAATACATAGGTTTACTCCAGGTCTCTTAGTTGTATTTTATTTGAGGTATTTTAGAGGTGTAATTAATTTTTTGTTTTCCAGATTTTATAGACTGTATTTGAATTTCTTATCTATTTGAATTCTCATTAATTTTGTGGCTAATCAAACTCCCAACATGTCATTTGTTTAAAGTTAAGTATTTATGAATAGAATATAGTTAATAACTTTGGATTCTCTTCTAGTGCAAGTATGCAGTTTATCCAGTGTCTTCTCGGATGGTGCTCTAATTTAATGCAGTATAGAACAGTTAAATCTCATTGTTTCCAACATTTTATAAATGTCATAAGAGCTTTATAAATATACTCTGTTTTGTGACAGTTTCAGAGATTGGAGTACAGTGACATGTGTTAGTGAACTAAAGATCGATCCTTAAGAAAATGTGAGATGATACTTTCGTTTATTTAGTCAATTTATTTTGAGTGAAGAGGAGTCCCCACTTTTTGAGTAAGAATTTTTTTTATTTTCTAAGTCGTTTTATTTGGGAAAGTTTTAGACTTTGGGTTACACATGGAGATTGGGGTGTATGTTAATGTTTTCTTCCTTCCTGTGTCCAATCCTTACCTTAACCTAAGGTGGCTGTCAATCTGGGGAGGTTTGGGTGGTGCCGGTAGTGAGTTTGTTGACTGTTGTGCTGTGAGAGTATGGCATGACATGAATAACAAGTGCATAGATTACCAGGTGAAGTTTACCTGGTTACCTTTACCACTGTTGACTTATGTTAAAGAAAGGTGCTGTGAATTTAGAGTTTATTTGAGGTGTTCAGGGAAGACCTCAAGTAGGAGGTAGGATTTGAGCTACGTCTAAGATGGGAAAGATTTGAAGAAAAAAATCTGGATAGACAATGCAGGATGTATCAATCTAGATCCATTCAAGAGACAGAAGCCACACAGTAACTCACATGGTTAATTTAATATAAGGAATTATTAAGCTGTGGAAGAAGAGAAACTATAAAGTTACTGTATAAAGAAAACTCTAAAGATCCCCTAGGGATGAGGGAAAGTACCCAAGAAGAGACAAACTGGGAACGTGGGTTTAGATCTTATTTAAAAGGTGTGGTTGCAGCCCAGTGTGTGGTAGAGAAAGTTGGTGGTTGCCTGCGCCAAAGCTGATCCACAGTTGCCATGTCAGGACCAGTGAACCAAGACTGGTGGGAGGGTGTGCAGAGTGAACCAGGGTGCTGGTGTAGGTGTGAGGTCTGGAGCGTGTGGTGCCTGCATGGAGGGCCACAGGAGCAACTCCAAGTGAGTTGAGGCTGATAGGCAGGTACAGAGCAAGTTGGGACACTGCTTTGGGTACTGCTGGAATAGGGAGTTGAAGAAGCTTCCTTTTTTTTTAAGCAACCCAGAGCTCTATTGGGCAAGGCACTTCCAGCCTACTGTGTGTGACAGAGGTCAGGTGGCTGGCTCTTCAGTGTGCATGTGAGCTGAGGAGAGGGTGCAGGGAGCAGCCACCTGGTCTGAGGTACTATCTGGGACTCTTGCTACATTGCTGCTGCTGCCAGAATAGAGAGCTAGAGGAAGAAGAAACACTTTGCAGCCAACCAAATGCTGGACAAACTGTACTCTATAGGCACCTAGTATTAGAGTAGGGTTTTGTTTTGTTTGGTTTGGTTTTTCAATCTTGGCGCTGTTGACTTTTGGGCTAGATAATTTTTTTGTTGTGAGTGTTATCCTAGGTGTTATAGGATGTTTAGCAGGATCTCTGGCTAATCTGATCCTGATTCATACTCCTGTGAAATCTTTCACTTCACTGAAGATGTGTCTCTCTGTTTCTCCTTACTCTTGTGGTTTGTTTTAATTTTGTGTGTGTGTGATCCTATAATCCAGAATAGATGAGTGGTCATATACCTACCATATATGCTTGTGTTTATTGAAATTTGCCTTTTTTAAAAAATTCTTGAATATTGTCTTTGGCCCAAGGTTTTACATTTTAGCAACTCATTTTATTGTTTTTCTCCTCTCATTTAGAAATGGACTCCAGTATCAAGGAGGAAGTTCCTGTGCATGAGGAATTCATTTTATGTTGCGGAGTTGAAACCCAGGTTCTAAAATGTGGGCCCTGGACTAACCTCTTCAATGAGCAGAGAGCCAACAGGCCTAAGCTGCTTATTTTTATTATTACAGGTAAGTTTAAAAATCTGGATGAGGAGTCTTTATACAGATACTTCTACAACTTTTTCAGATTTTAAAGAGAATTTGATAAATATAAAAAGCTTCGTGGAAAGAAATAAAATCACTCAAACTATTAATAACAACCAGGCTTAGTACTTTAGTGGCTGGGCTTTTTGTTTTTCTTCAGTGCGTTTATATTATGTATATTATGTTGTGTATTGCATATGCATTTTATTTTTATTGTTTTTAATATGAAATTTATCAAATTGGTTTCCATACCACACCCAGTGCTCATCCCAAAAAGTGCCCTCCTCAATGCCCATCACCCACTTTCCCCTCCCTCCCACGCCACATCAACCTTCAGTTTATTCTCAGTTTTTAAGAGTAAAAAAAGAGGATCCTGGGAAGATGGCAGCGTAGGAGGACGATGGGCTCACTGCGCGTCCTGCTGATCAGTAAGATTCCACCTACACCTGCCTAAATAACCCAGAAAACCGCCAGAAGACTAGCAGAACGGAGTCTCCGGAGCCAAGCGCAGACGAGAGGCCCACGGAAGAGGGTAGGAAGGGCGGAGAGGCGGTGCGCGCTCCATGGACTGGCAGACAGAGCTGGGGCAGAGGGGCGGCCCGCCAGCCAAGCAGAGCCCCCAAGTCTGGCTGGCAAAAGCGGAGGGGCCGGACGGAGTGTGTTTCGACAGCAAGCGGGACTTTACATCTGGAAGGTTATAAGCTAACAGCTTTGCTCAGAGAACGGGAGGGCTGGAGGACAATGGGAGGGAGAGTTGTTGAGCCCCGGACGACAGAGCTCAGCTTGGTGGGGAACAAAGGCGCTCACCAGCGTCATCTCCCTCGCCCATCCCCCAGCCAAAATCCCAAAGGGAACCGGTTCCTGCCAGGGAACTTGCTTGCACCGCACAAACACCCAACGCTGTGCTTCTGTGGATCCATCCCTCCGGCGGATCTGACTCCCTCCCGGTGCCGCAGGGCCCCTCCTGAAGCAGATATCCGAAGGAAAAGCAAGCTGAGCCTGCCCCTCCCGCCCCTGTGCACCTTGCCGATCCACCCCAGCTAATACGCCAGATCCCCAACACCACAAGCCTGGCAGTGTGCAAGTAGCCCAGACGGGCCACGCGACCCCACGGTGAATCCCGCCCCTAGGAGGGGGAAAGAGAAGGCACACACCAGTCTGACTGTGGCCCCAGCGGTGGGGTGGGGGCAGACATCAAGTCTGACTGCGGCCCGCCCACCAACGCAAGTTATTCAAGACAGCACAGGGGAAGTACCCCACAGTTCTGCACCACTCCAGCGACTATCCAAAATGAAATGGAAGAATTCCCCTCAGAAAAACGTCCAGGAAATAACAACAGCTGATGAACTGATAAAAAATGATTTAAACAATATAACAGAAAGTGAATTTAGAATAATAGTCATAAAATGAATCGCTAGGCTTGAAAACAGTATAAAGGAGAGCAGAGAATCTCTTGCTACAGAGATCAAGGGATTAAGGAACAGCCAGGAGGAGCTAAAAAATGCTATCAATGAACTGCAAAATAAAATGGAAACAACTACAGCTCGGATTGAAGAGGCAGAGGAGAGAATAGGTGAACTAGAAGATAAAATTATGGACAAAGAAGAAGCTGAGAAAAAGAGATAAAAAAATCCAGGAGTATGAGGGGAAAATTAGAGAACTAAGTGATGCACTAAAGAGAAACAATATACGCATAATTGGTATTCCAGAGGAGGAAGAGAGAGGGAAAGGTGCTGAAGGGGTACTTGAAGAAATTATAGCTGAGAACTTCCCATATCTGGG
Source organism: Panthera pardus (assembly GCF_024362965.1). Classification (NCBI taxonomy): domain Eukaryota; kingdom Metazoa; phylum Chordata; class Mammalia; order Carnivora; family Felidae; genus Panthera; species Panthera pardus. The sequence continues at coordinate 25,021,112 of NW_026526832.1, forward strand.
GAAGGAAAAAGGCATTGAAATCCAAGAGGCACAGAGAACTCCCTTCAGACATAACTTGAATCGATCTTCTGCACAACATATCATAGTGAAACTGGCAAAATACAAGGATAAAGAGAAAATTCTGAAAGAAGCTAGAGATAAACGTGCTCTAACATATAAAGGGAGACCTATAAGACTCGTGACTGATCTCTCTTTTGAAACTTGGCAGGCCAGAAAGGAATGGCAGGAGATCTTCAATGTGATGAACAGAAAAAAATATGCAGCCGAGAATCCTTTATCCAGCAAGTCTGTCATTTAGAATAGAAGGAGAGATAAAGGTCTTCCCAAACAAACAAAAACTGAAGGAATTCGTCACCACTAAACCAGCCCTACAAGAGATCCTAAGGGGGATCCTGTGAGACAAAGTACCAGAGACATCGCTACAAGCATGAAACCTACGGACATCACAATGACTCTAAACCCATATCTTTCCATAATAACACTGAATATAAATGGACTAAATGTGCCAACCAAAAGACATAGGGTATCAGAATGGATAAAAAAACAAGACCCATCTATTTGCTATCTACAAGAGACTCATTTTAGACCTGAGGACACCTTCAGATTGAGAGTGAGGCGATGGAGAACTATTTATCATGCTACTGGAAGTCAAAAGAAAGCTGGAGTAGCCATACTTATATCAGACAAACTAGACTTTAAATTAAAGGCTGTAACAAGAGATGAAATAGGGCATTATATAATAATCACAGGGTCTATCCATCAGGAAGAGCTAACAATTATAAATGTCTATGCGTCGAATACTGGAGCCCCCAAATATATAAAACAATTACTCACAAACATAAGCAACCTTATTGATGAGAATGTGGTAATTGCAGGGGAGTTTAACACTCCACTTACAGAAATGGATAGATCATCTAGACACACGGTCAATAAAGAAACAAGGGCCCTGAATGATACATTGGATCAGATGGACTTGACAGATATATTTAGAACTCTGCATCCCAAAGCAACAGAATGTACTTTTTTCTCGAGTGCACATGGAACATTCTCCAAGATAGATCACATACTGGGTCACAAAACAGCCCTTCATAAGTATACAAGAATTGAAATTATACCATGCATACTTTCAGACCACAATGCTATGAAGCTTGAAATCAACCACAGGAAAAAGTCTGGAAAACCTCCAAAAGCATGGAGGTTAAAGAACACCCTACTAAAGAATGAGTGGGTCAACCAGGCAATTAGAGAAGAAATTAAAAAATATATGGAAACAAACGAAAATGAAAATACAACAATCCAAATGCTTTGGGATGCAGCGAAGGCAGTCCTGAGAGGAAAATACATTGCCATCCAGGCCTATCTCAAGAAACAAGAAAAATCCCAAATACAAAATCTAACAGCACACCTAAAGGAAATAGAAGCAGAACAGCAAAGGCAGCCTAAACCCAGCAGAAGAAGAGAAATAATAAAGATCAGAGCAGAAATAAACAAAATAGAATCTAAAAAAACTGTAGAGCAGATCAACAAAACCAAGAGTTGGTTTTTTGAAAAAATAAACAAAATTGATAAACCTCTAGCCAGGCTTCTCAAAAAGAAAAGGGAGATGACCCAAATAGATAAAATCATGAATGAAAATGGAATTATTACAACCAATCCCTCCGAGATACAAGCAATTATCAGGGAATACTATGAAAAATTATATGCCAACAAACTGGACAACCTGGAAGAAATGGACAAATTCCTACACACCCACACTCTTCCAAAACTCAATCAGGAGGAAATAGAAAGCTTGAACAGACCCATAACCAGCGAAGAAATTGAATCAGTCATCAAAAATCTCCCAACAAATAAGAGTCCAGGACCAGATGGCTTCCCAGGGGAGTTCTACCAGACGTTTAAAGCAGAGATAATACCTATCCTTCTCAAGCTATTCCAAAAAATAGAAAGGGAAGGAAAACTTCCAGACTCATTCTATGAAGCCAGTATTACTTTGATTCCTAAACCAGACAGAGACCCAGTAAAAAAAGAGAACTACAGACCAATATCCCTGATGAATATGGATGCAAAAATTCTCAATAAGATACTAGCAAATCGAATTCAACGGCATATAAAAAGAATTATTCACCACGATCAAGTGGCATTCATTCCTGGGATGCAGGGCTGGTTCAACATTCGCAAATCAATCAACGTGATACATCACATTAATAAAAGAAAAGATAAGAACCATATGATCCTGTCAATCGATGCAGAAAAGGCCTTTGACAAAATTCAGCAACCTTTCTTAATAAAAACCCTGGAGAAAGTTGGGATAGAAGGAATATACTTAAAGATCATAAAAGCCATTTATGAAAAGCCCACAGCTAACATCATCCTCGGGAAAAACAGAGCTTTTTCCCTGAGATCAGAAACACGACAGGGATGTCCACTCTCACCGCTGTTGTTTAACATAGTGTTGGAAGTTCTAGCATCAGCAATCAGACAACAAAAGGAAATCAAAGGCATCAAAATTGGCAAAGATGAAGTTAAGCTTTCACTTTTTGCAGATGACATGATATTATACATGGAAAATCCGATAGACTCCACCAGAAGTCTGCTAGAACTGATACATGAATTTAGCAAAGTTGCAGGATACAAAATCAATGTACAGAAATCAGTTGCATTCTTATACACTAATAATGAAGCAACAGAAAGACAAATAAAGAAACTGATCCCATTCATAATTGCACCAAGAAGCATAAAATACCTAGGAATAAATCTAACCAGAGATGTAAAAGATCTGTATGCTGAAAACTATAGAAAGCTTATGCAGGTAATTGAAGAAGATATAAAGAAATGGGAAAACATTCCATGCTTATGGATTGGAAGAATAAATATTGTCAAAATGTCGATACTACCCAAAGCTATCTACACATTCAATGCAATCCCAATCAAAATTGCACCAGCATTCTTCTCGAAACTAGAACAAGCAATCCTAAAATTCATATGGAACCACAAAAGGCCCCGAATAGCCAAAGTAATTTTGAAGAAGAAGACCAACGCAGGAGGCATCACAATCCCAGACTTTAGCCTCTACTACAAAGCTGTCATCATCAAGACAACATGGTATTGGCACAAAAACAGACACATAGACCAATGGAATAGAATAGAAACCCCAGAACTAGACCCACAAACGTATGGGCAACTAATCTTTGACAAAGCAGAAAAGAATATCCAATGGAAAAAAGTCTCTTGAACAAATGGTGCTGGGAGAACTGGACAGCAACATGCAGAAGATTGAAACTAGACCACTTTCTCACACCATTCACAAAAATAAACTCAAAATGGATAAAGGACCTGAATGTGAGACAGGAAACCATCAAAACCCTAGAGGAGAAAGCAGGAAAAGACCTCTCTGACCTCAGCCATAGCAATTTCTTACTTGACATATCTCCAAAGGCAAGGGAATTAAAAGCAAAAATGAACTACTGGGACCTTATGAAGATAAAAAGCTTCTGCACAGCAAAGGAAACAACTAACAAAACTAAAAGGCAACCAACAGAATGGGAAAAGATATTTGCAAATGACATATCGGACAAAGGGCTAGTATCCAAAATCTATAAAGAGCTCACCAAACTCCACACCCAAAAAACAAATAACCCAGTGAAGAAATGGGCAGAAAACATGAATAGACACTTCTCTAAAGAAGACATCCGGATGGCCAACAGGCACATGAAAAGATGCTCAACGTTGCTCCTCATCAGGGAAATACAAATCAAAACCATACTCAGATATCACCTCACGCCAGTCAGAGTGGCCAAAATGAACAAATCAGGAGACGATAGATGCTGGAGAGGATGTGGAGAAACGGGAACCCTCTTGCACTGTTGGTGGGAATGCAAATTGGTGCAGCCGCTCTGGAAAGCAGTGTGGAGGTTCCTCAGAAAATTAAAAATAGACCTACCCTATGACCCAGCAATAGCACTGCTAGGAATTTACCCAAGGGATACAGGAGTACTGATGCATAGGGGCACTTGTACCCCAATGTTTATAGCGGCACTCTCAACATAGGCAAATTATGGAAACAGCCTAAATGTCCATCAACTGATGAATGGATAAAAAAATTGTGGTTTATATACATAATGGAATACTACGTGGCAATGAGAAAGAATGAAATATGGCCCTTTGTAGCAACGTGGATGGAACTGGAGAGTGTGATGCTAAGTGAAATAAGCCATACAGAGAAAGACAGGTACCATATGGTTTCACTCTTATGTGGATCCTGAGAAACTTAACAGAAACCCATGGGGGAGGGGAAGGAAAAAAAAAAAAAAAAGAGGTTAGAGTGGAAGAGTGCCAAAGCATAAGAGACTCTTAAAAACTGAGAGCAAACTGAAGGTTGATGGGGGGTGGGAGGGAGGAAAGGGTGGGTGATGGGTATTGAGGGCACCTTTTGGGATGAGCACTGGGTATTGTATGGAAACCAATTTGACAATAAACTTCATATATTGAAAAAAAAAAAGAGAGGGAGGGAGCCAAACCCTAAAAGACTCTTACATATACATTTTAAATCATAATTGGAAGTATGCATATAGTTTTGTAATCTTTTTAAAATTTCTTAATACCTAGAATAATTAGAACTGCCAAATTTGTGACATTTTTCTAAATAATTTTTTCTGTCTCATTCCAAGATGATTGTAAGTTTACTGTGGAACGTTTATTTATTCTGAGATGTGGAAGCTGGGTCATTTGTGACTTTTGCAGAATCACTATCAATAGAATGTCCGGGGTAGTTTCTTGATCGTAGATATTCAAAGCCCTTTTAAACTTGTAAGTTAGAACATATTATGTATATATATATATATATATAGAGAGAGAGAGAGAGAGAATAGATATCTATCTATATAGAGATATATCTCTATATAGTATATAAAGATATATATATCTCTCTATATATCTTTATATCTCTATTTAGAGATATATCTCTATATCTCTATATAGATATATCTATCTGATATGTATACATATATCTATATAGAGATAGATAGACACATATCAGCCTTAAAGATTAAGATTAAGAATGAAATTGTGACTATATATCATACCGTATATAGCTAAGCCAATGAGGTATTATGATTGCATTTCTTTTCTTGTACATTTTTTTCTTGTTGTTCTCTCTGAGCTAATTATTGTCTTATTTGCTTAGTTTTCTACTTTTGAATCACTAATTTATCCTAAAATTATTCTCTAGGAAATGAGAAAAAACGTTCTTTTAATGCATTTGAGTAATCAGTCTGGTTTTGGTTTTGTTTTTCTCATTTTTGTTTTGTTTTGTTTTGTTTCTTTGGAGATATGCTTCCCAGAACTCTCAGTTCATTGGCTCCAGTCTGGACTGATTGCTCTGTAGGTCTGCTGCCCAGGCCATGCTGGGAATTCCTGTCACTTTTCTCCTGAGTTAGATTCCATTTCCTGGATCCCACATTTTCTTATTTCTTGCTTTATTGGTTAAGCACATCTCTTAGTAACTTCCTGAGAAGAGGTACATGGGAAGTAATCTTTTAAAGATCTGTCATGTCAGAAAATGTCTTAAACTTCTAGTTTGGAGATAATTTTTCCTTAGAATTTAGAGGGCATTTTAGCTGTTTTCCACAGTCCAGAGCTGCTTTTGAGAAGTCTTGATATCATTCTGATTTTTTATCTTTTGTATTTGAAGCTCACCTGCAAGGAAAAGCATTTTAGGTCTTTTCTTTGTTCTAAGATTCTGAAACTTTACCATAGAGCACCTTGTATGGATATTTTTTTCATACACTATAGGTTTTTGTGTACCCTTTTAAACCAGAGAGTCATATACTTCAATCCTAAGAGCTATGTTTTCTCTTCTTTTTTTATAGTCACCTGTTTCATGGATAAATTATCATTTTCTTTGGCTTCTTGCATTATTAGAGTTTTTTACTTTCTTCCTTTTTCTGTTTGCATTAGCATTTGTTTTTCCTCAAATATCTGGTAATCCTGACTACCCTTTCATTTTTAAGAGGAAGACACAAACAGCTATTGGAATCTTTGTGTTCAGGGATGAGGCTTGTCCTCAGGTGTGCCTAGAGTGACCAGCTATTGTAGTCTGAGAGATTTTCTAGGACACATGCCTTTCAGTACTAAAACCACAACAGTCCTATGCAGAGCAAGATGGCTGGTCACCCTAGATCCCACACTAGGGTAAGGGTAATTGGGGAGGAACCCAGCATTTCACTGGAGAATTTCCAGCTTTCAGTTATCTCTACCTATTTCTTGGGTCATTCAGTTTTCCTAGGAAGGAATCTCCCAATATCCTGTTTGAGGAGTGGAAGCCTGTTTGTGAATGTTCAGGGCTGAACAAGGGAAAGAAGGTAGGAAGTTTCAGTGTTTAGTAACAGTTAATCAAAGCTCTTCTCAGTATAGTGCTTCTGTTTTCAGTTGGCCTAAGATTCCTGACCCAAAACCTCTTCCGTTTAACCTCTTCTGGAAATAAAATTTCCAGTTTCCTTTCATGATATAACAGTCATTTTAGAAAGCAGTCTGTTGGCATCTATTGAAATTAAAAATACATATGCTTTAATAGCAGCTAGGGAGAGTTTGAAATTATAGGCATGACAAGTACTGTTTGATGGAGCAGAGATTTGAGGCCATGGTAGAGTATAGGATTGAGAAGGTAAGTAGAAATGTTGTCTTGGACTGGAGACAGGATATTCTTCAGAGGCTAGCATGAAGGAGGTGAAGTTAGTTACCAAAGTGGAGAAAGTGTGAAAGCACGTCAGAGAGAGTAATTTCCTGCCTCCTGAGCTCTGTTTTTTCTTCTAATTAAGAGTTGAGGTGATCTGTTGAGAATAAATATGGCAGAGGGTAGATAAGGGCCCTGAGGAAAGTGGTCAGCATTGAGAATAGCAGGTATACAGGATGAAAGGAATTATCAACTGAGAACAAGTAGATTTTGAGCAGCACTGTGATGGAATAGCAGGTATATTGGGAGTGAAGTCTGACCTATCAGAGGTAGAATGGTTTGAATGTTAACCATTTCTGGGTAATGAAAAAATCTAAACCAGTGGTTCTTAAAGTTGGTGTTGGGACCAGCAGTATCATCTGAGAACTCATGAGACATGCAGGTTCTCGGGCCCCACCCAGACCTTCTGAACCAGAAACTCTGGGGGTGGAACAGTCTGTGTTTTAACACGCCTTCCAGGAGATTGTGATATGCTTACCACTGATCCTAGGCTGTGGCTATCAGAATTAGTTGCTTAAGTTTCATGTGCAGGAAGTTCGTTGAATTTGATCAGGGTAATGAATTATGGGACAAAAGTGTTGGCTCAGTGAATCTACCCAGATTTTGAAATCTCCTGACATGGAATGGCACCTAAAATTGTTATTTAAGGGCCAGGGTTTTCAGGGAATGTGTGAGAGTGACTAAGAAGTTGATAGATGGAAATGGAGGAGGAGAGGTTGTTGCAATAAGGTAGATGAGTAGGTGGAGCTGACAGTTCCCTGTGCTTCCCTACTCAGAGGTGTCCGTTCACTCACTCACTTACCCTCAGAGCTGGGAAGCTTGTGTTGCAAAAGTCTTTGCTCTCCTTGAGGTGCATGAGGTGTTAGAGAAGAGTGCAGGCTCTACTGTGGACGCTTGAAAGGAAGAGTCCACCATAGGGCAGAGCCAGGTTTAAAATATGAGGAAGAGACAGATAGAGGGAGCGTTCAGTGAAGACACTGTGAAGAAAGAGAAACTTAAAACATTTGTTGCTTTGTGGTGTCATTGTTTTGTGGTGCTTTGACATTTTCAGATCATTCTTAGTTTTTCAGTGTTCTTTTATGTTTGCCCTTCTATTCTCATTGCTGCCCTTGGCCCTTTTCCTTGGAGTTCATGGGAGCTGAAGGCTGGTGCTGTTCATTAGTTTATGGAGTTCAGAATTGTATTTTATATTTGGGCTTAATCTATTTATACTGTGGGGAAAATTAGGATGACAGTATTTCAAAGATTGTTAAACCACTGAAGACATCATATTTAGTCTGTCTCTGATAGATTGATGTAACATGTCATTTTAAATCACTTTGCTTTTGCAGCTAGCAAAATTAATCACTTTTAAGTTGGTAATGATAATGAGGAGTGATTTATTAGAATCCACAGATTGAGGAACTTTTAACTTCGTCTTTTCCAGTGAAGCTTTGTTGTAGAATTTCTGTTAAGTAACAATATGCTTGGACTTTCTTTAAATAGAGAAATGACCAAAGGGAACCAATTTGAGAACTCACTGTAAAATATATTGAGTCATTATAACTCTCCAGTGGTCCTTTGGGGATAATAGAGTCATGCAGTATGTCTTAGATTTGAGTACAGTGATCAGAAATGGAGTGGACAAGGCTCCATGTGCAAGCCCAGTGTTCTTTCCATCTGACAACCTTCTGTATAGATGCTATGCCACATTAACTTTATATGTGGCAGGTTTTGTCTCCTACAAGATTAAGTGGAAGGCAAAAATCTACAATTGCAACGTTGAATAGTTTATTGGCAGTTGGGGTCTAGAGATGGTCACCACAGCCTCTGTTATATGTTACTCAAGCACTTGACTATATGTTTGATCAAGCATATGTTTATAACACATTTTGATATCCTTTGATAAAAAGTTTTACTAGCAGTTTTGTATTGAAATGTTTTCAAACATCCCTATACCTGAAAATACACGTATACATACATGTGTGAATGTGTGTATATCTGATTTTAGCTGCAGAAATAAGACCCTTTCAATTTTTTGTGGTTTCCTAACCAGGAAGTTAAATTCATGGTTCATAAAATGTTATTTAAGGGCCATGATATTTAAGCAGTGAAGTATGCAAAGACATTTAAACGGTTTGCATTACATTTTCCACTTCTATCTCACTTGTCAGTCGGATCTTCCTGATACTTACTGGCCATTGTGGACTCTTCTGTTTCTTCAGGAGCCAAGCTCTTCATTGCTTGAGGGCCTTCATACCTGTTCTTCTCCTGTTCTGGTATCTTCTTTCCTCAAATTTTTACAAGGTCGATTTCTTTTCATCTTTTGGGTCTTAGCTAAAGGTCATCTCCTTAAACATTTTTCTCAGGCCACCCTAATCTCTTCCCTTGAGGATCCTCCCACAATCATCATATAACTTCTCCCACTCTTGAATTAGCTTCTTTATTTATTTAGTTATATGTATATATTTTCCTACTGAATATGAATTATAAAAAGGCCTTTAACTGTCTTGTGCCTGACACAGTGACTTCCATGTAGAAGGTGATCAGTAAATAATTGGTAACTAAAAGAATATACAAAAGAAGCTATAGTACTGAATAGAATGAAATGAACATGAAGCAGTTGAAAGTATCATTTACTTGATGATGACAAAATAGTGAACAAGAAAGCTTCAAGGTATTTGCTTAAGATCTTATAGTCATTAAGCAAGAGAACTCAGAACCCAGAGATAGGTGGAAAAACTGGTTTTGTAGCAATTCATTAGCTAGTACTTTTCAGGTCCATATTGTAACTCATTGTGATTCGTAGTAATTATTGCATCTAACTCATGTAGGTGTTATCTTTGGATTCTCCTTAAACCAGTTTTAACGTGCTGTGCACCTTAAACTTACAGAACACGACATGTCAGGTTTATTCAATAAAAAAATAAATATATAATAACAATTATAGTAATAATAGCTACCATTTATTCAGCCCTTTCTGTGTGCCAGGTGTTGTGCAAGTAATTGCCCATTCATTATTCCTAATGATAAGGCCAGCTACTCTGTGGGGCTTTTGTAAGATTAACTAATACAAGGTATGCAGAAGATCCTAAATGGGATAGTTTATGTTGAAGAACTGAAATGATGAAGAAATCAGTGTCAGGTAGTTTATGTTCTTTTCTAAATTCAGTATTATTATTTTCTTTTGTATATTCTTCCAGTCATCAAGTACTTATTGAGCACTTATCATCTGTGTGACCTTGGGCAAGTTGTTCAACCTCTTTGTACCTCAGTTTCGTCATTCATAAAATGGAAGTAATAATAGTACTACCTCAGGTTGGGACTAAATGAGTTAATACATGTAAAGCACTCAAATGCTGCCTAGCATGTAGTAATTTCTAGCACTTTAAAATGTTGATGACTATTATTTTCTACCCATGTGAAAAAAAATGGTGAAACTTAGCTGAGAGACCTAAAACATTTAAATATGAGACATAACCCACTCCCAGAAGATTATACTCAGTAATATAAAAAACATCAAACCTTTTTAAATTAATGTATAAATGAGGTGAATTTCATCAGAATTCCAAAAATAAATTTTAAAAATTGAACCTGGTGGAAATAATTCTAAAGGTTATGACACCAGCCTAGAAAATTTAGGGGAAAAAATTAAGAGAAGGGATTTGGCCTGCCAGTTACCGAAACATTTAAAAAAAAAAAGAAAGGAAGGAAGAAAAACAATGTAGTAATCAAGGCAGTATGGTGCTGGCAGAGGAGAAAAGGAAAAAATAAATGGAATTATTTGGAATCAGAATTAGCAAGCAAATGTAAGAATTCAGGGTTGAATTCGGAAGACATTTCAAATCAATGCAGAAAGAATGGGTTATGTAATAAATGGTCTTGGGGCACTTGGCTAATCATTTGGAAAGAAGTTGGATTGCTACTTTGTACTTGATACTAAAAAATATTCCAAACTTATTAAAGATTTAAATATAAAACATGAAACAGTGCTGTCCACACCCACCTTAGATGTTATAGCCCCAGTGCTGTACACCCCTCCTCTCTTCGTCAGCCAGTCAGCTGACCAGAGAACATATTACTGCATTTAAGAAGTTTCTGTACTATTTAACAAAGATGTCACTGGCACAGTTACAAAAAGGAATTTAGAACTCAAGTCACTAGGTCTGAATGCAACAGAAGCAGACTAGCGATATGGACAAGACCATTTACCGCCATCGCTAGCCATGACACGTCTGAGTAGCTAACATTTATACAGCACTCGCATCGAGCAGTGTTTAGGTGCTTTACCTTTATTAATTCACTTAGTTCTCACATTAGGTAGTGCAGTTATTATCCTCATTTTGAAGACAAGGAAACCAAGGCTCAGAGAGGTTAAATAACTTTCCAGAGGTCACACACTTAATAAGTGCAAAGCCATGATTCCACCTCCCACAGTCTGGCTCCAGAGTCTGTGCCCTTAACCGCTTTGCTACATTCCCTGTCAAGAAAACTGAAATGATGAAGAAATCAGTGTCATTTGACAAGGGTGGCAGAGGTCATATCAGTGCAACAAAACCATGTCATCTAATTACAAAGAAGAGAAACCTAATAGCATGAAAAAATAATAAATTGTACAATAGATATTGCTGGAAATGAACTAGTGTCTGTGAAAGCATTATACAGATGGTGACTGCAAGATGAAACCCCATTTCACTGTCATTTCCCCCTAAGATATATCAGATTGACTCTTTTTTCTAAAAGGTTATTATTCATTCTGTTTCTCTATAGCAAACCCATGTCAAAAATACCTTCTGTACATACACAAGAAAAATCTATATGTTGGTGGTCTTTTTCCCAAAAGGTCAAACTATACATATGTTTACAATAGAAGTACTTGTGATAAATGACAAGGAAACACTCAGTACACTCCTCAAAGTACGCTTTGTGAATGATTCTTACACTGATTTGTTTTCATGCAGCTTGGTAACTGAGCAGAATAATATCTTGAAGGGCTTTAGAGGCAAGATTAATGACTTTAAACCAATAGGATGATAATGGGAAGCCAGTGTAAGGTGTTTAAATAGGATACAGCTATGATTTGATCTGAAGTTTGAGGGTATCTCTCTGGGTACCTGAAGAATGGATTCCCGGGGGACAAGAGTAGCCAGAACTCCCATTGGGAGACTAGTGCAGAAAACTTGATGGGAAATGATAATGCTAATGGAGAGAAGTAGACAGTGTGAGGATGTATTTTGGAAGCCAAGTTCACAAGACTTACTAGGAAATTGGCTGTGAAGAACAGAGAGAAACCGATGTTAGTACTTGAGCATTTGGTGTAGGGTTGGTGGCTCCATTTATTAAGGAATAGGGAGGAAGAATTTATCTTGAAACAGTTGGAGAACAAAGCAGGAGCAGGAATCTTCTGAGCGATCATTCCCAGACTTAAGGCAGAAAGGATATTAAAATTGAAGTGTATGTGTCAATGTTAACAGATTTGTAGAAGAAAGTGTGAGGATAAATCCATCGTTTCCACTCTGCACATCTTCTTATGTGAGCTTAGCTTTGGTTAACTAAGATCTGTGTTTCTTTTCTTAGGTAATCCAGGTTTTTGTTCCTTTTATGTACCATTTGCAAAGGCTCTGTACTCCTTAACAAACAGACGCTTTCCAATTTGGGTTATCAGTCATGCTGGACATGCTTTGGCACCCAAAGACAAGAAGATTCTTACAACTTCAGATGGTATGTCTTTATTAACATCTGCTTTCCTTTACAGTGAGTGAGTGTTCATGAATCTGGAAAGCCTGCTAAGGTTAAGAGTTACATCATTGAAAACCTCTGCTTGTGGTATTGGGCCCAGGCTCTCACATTTTGGTAATTTTAGGGTTTTTAGAGTCATTTTAATTTTTTAAGGTAATTTTCTCTAAAAATTTGAGCAGATCAAACAATGTGTGTAAAACTTGCCTTTTCTGTGTACCAGCTAGTAATCAGCTATATATTTATTGATCAAGCACTATATCTCCAGAGTTGTACCACGAGGTGGTGGGGGAAAAAAGTATTATAAGCCATGGTCCTTACTCTAAAGAGGCCCTTACTCTAACATTTAGAGAATGATTAAGTGATAAACCCTGGCCTGCTAATCATGTAGATATTGAAGAAGTGAACAAAGGAGAGAACACAGTATCGTTTTGAAAAGACTTTGTGGAATAGATGGGTTTTGACAGTTGAGTAGAATTTGGATCTAGGGGGTGAGGCGAGTGCACAGGTGTAACAGGCAGAAGAATTAGCACAGCAGGGAGAGAGATTCAGTAGGTGTGCCAGTGCTGGGCAGGGCCAGACACGGAGGAGCCTTCGACCTGGGGAGAGAGCTCTGACTCCATTGCTGGAGGCCTTCAAATGCAGGACATAAAACCATATAGCTGCAAATTACTTGCTTAAAAGCAAGTATTTTTATGCTAAAGCATAAAAATTTGGCATGTTCACTCTTCTAAAATAAAACAATGAGAGGGAAAAAAAACAACTTAACTTCTCTGTAGGCATCTCATTCAAGGGCCATTTGTCCTAAGCATGTCCCTTAGTTAATTTGAGGTGGGAGAGAGGTGGCTGTGGTGTCATTGCTGAGTTGCTCCTCGTCCTGGTGTGCCTCTCCTGTGGTTTGAGCATTTCAATGAGCATCTAATTATATGGGAAACCACATGTGGGTAGGGAGGGAGAAAAGGGCAGGTGACAAGGGAACTCTCTGTACTAATCAGTAAAAATTTTCTATAAATCTAAAACCATTCTTAAGACCTAAAAATTACTGGAATTTAAAAATAATTTAATATTTATATTGTGCTCTTTATCACTGTTTTAACTTGGTCTGCCATAACAGAAACCATAGACTAGGTAGCTTGACTAATAGGAATTTATTTTCTAGTAGTCTGGAGGCTATAAGCCCAAGATGAAGGTTACAGCATGGTTAGGTTCTGGGGAGAGCCCTCCTCCTGGCTTACAAATGGCCTCTCTCTCTTTGTGTCCTCATATGACAGGGAAGGAGACAGAACAATTTCATGTGCTCCAAGAAGCTCTCTGATGTCTCTCCTTGCAAGGCCACTAATTCCATCATTAGGGCCCCACCCTTATGACCACCTCTAATCCTAATTACCTCTCAAAGGCCCTATCTCCCAGTACCATCACATGGGGGTTATGGCTTCAATATAAGAATTTTAAGGGAGACAAACATTTAGTCCAGGACAGTCATGAGTAAGAATGTTTTATACATATATTTTTAAGCTTTATTTATTTTGAAAGAGAGAGAGAACAAATGAGAGGCTGAGAGAGAGGGGGAGAGAGAGAATCTTAAGCAGGCTCCACACTGTCAGCACAGAGCCCAACTCAGGGCTCGATCTCACAAACCTTGAGATCATGATCTGAGTGAAATCAAGAGTCAGACACTCAACCCACTGAGCTACCCAGGTGCCCCACGAATGTTACGTATTGACATTCCAAATCTGATCACAAGTATAGGTCAGTATATATATATATACCTGAATATATATTGTACCTGAATAATACTAAAACATACCAGTTACTACTTGAAATAGTTTTACTAAATATTTAATCAGGTTTTAATAGTTGCCTTTGGTCTGTCCTCAGAAGTATTTCAAAACTGGTCCTTTGAGGGTGCTAGGGTGACTCAGTCAGTTAAGCCCCCAACTCTAGATTTCAGTTCAGGTCATGGTCTCATAGTTCATAGGATTGAGCCCTGAGTCAGGCTGTATGCTAACAGTGTGGAGCCTGCTTGGATTTTCTCAATCTCTCTCTCTCTCTCTCTCTCTCTCTCTCTCTCTCTCCCTCCCTCCCTCCCTCCCTCCCTCCCCCCTCTCATAATAAATAAGTAAACATTAAAAAGGAAAAAAAAAAAGAAACTCATTCTTTGAAGCCTTGAGTAATGAGGGAAGTTTCTGTTCTAAGTAGAATTTCTTCCCACATTCATGAACATCTGCATGTGTGCTAAATTTGTAATAATTGCCTTATTTGAAGAAACGGGTGACAGCTAAGAGGTGTCTTATTTTTATCCACATCCTGTTTTTGGCTGTTAACTGGAACATATGGTCAAGACACAATGTAGTTTTTGCAGAATTTAGGAACCAGAACCACGCTCACAACTACAAGGTTGATGGCTCTTTGGTTCTGTTGTTAGTATGGAGTTTGCTTCTCTTTTCTTTTCCCTCCTGAAGCCGTAGCTCAAACTCTTTGTGTGTCACCTCACTGTGAACATCTCAGCTCCCTGGCTTTTGACCTCCCCTCTTAATTCTCACATATGGTAGTAAAGATCAGCTTCCTGAAATGTTAGTTCTGGTTCCAGAGTCCTGTGTTAACTCTAAGTTGATTTTAACATGAGATACCAGCTCCTGAGAATGGAATTTAATCTCCTTCCTCCCCGCCCCTGCACCCCACCAATTTCACTTAATTTACTCATTTTAACTTGTCTCTTTGCTAGCACTTAGGGAAAAATATGCCTGTACTTACAACAAATCTGTTGGACTTACATTGTTTATTGTTAGGTAAGTCATCAGCCAGATTTCCTATGTCCTCCTCTTTCTTTAAGATATCACATGTAAGATTACCCTCATCTCAGGGGCGCCTGGAGTAACTCAGTTGAACATCCGATTCTCGACTTTGGCTAAAGTCATGATCTCACAGTTGGTGAGATGAGGCCCCCCATCAGACTCTGTGCTGACAAGCGTGGAGCCTGCTTGGGATTCTGACACTGTCTCCCTTTCTCTTTGCCCCTCCTCTGCATGCTCTAAACAAACAAACATTAAAAAGAACCCTCATCTCCGGAAACCCTCCACTCCTCTCTGCTCAGTTTCCACTCTGTGCTCAGGCCTTTGGTAAGTCAGACTTCACTTCAATACTTTAGTAGCTCAGATTTCTTCTGCTACACTTCCACCATCTTTTTTTACTTCCCTAATTATCTTCTATGTAGAATTATAGATCTACAGATCCAGTGCAATCCTTGTATAAATTCCCACCAAAATTCCAATGGCATTTTTCACAGAAATAGAAAAAAAAATCCGGGGTGCCTTGGTGGCTCAGTCAAGTAAGTGTTCGACTTCGGCTCAGGTCATGATCTCATGGTTTGTGGGTTCAAGCCCCACATTGGGCCCTGTGCTGACAGCTCAGAGCCTGGAACCTGCTTTGGATTCTATGTCTCCCTCTCTCTCTGCCCCTCCCCCACTTGCACTCTGTTTCTGTCTCTCAAAAATGAATAAACGTTAAAAAAATTAAAAGAAAAAAGAAATTAAAAAAATCCTAAAACTCATATGGAATCATAAAAGGCACCAAATAGCCAAACAAACCTTGAGAAATAAGAACAGAGCTGAAGGCGTCATGCTTCACGATGTCAAACTATATTGCAAAGGTGGTAATCAAAACAGTGTCACACTAGCATAAAAACAAACCAGTGGAATAGAATAGAAAGCTCAGAAATGGACACACACATATAAAGTCAATTAATCTTTGACAGGGGCTCCAAGAATACACAATGAAGAAAGAGATAGCATCTTCAGTAGATGGTGTTCAGAAAACTGTATATCCAAATGCAGAAGAATAAACTGAAATACAGTTTATAAACTGAAATACTGGAAATTAATTCAGAATGGATTAAATATTCACATTAAGGCCTGACACCATAAAACTTATTCTAGAAGAAAACATAAGGAAAAATACTCCTTGACAGTGGTTTTGGTGGTGATTTTTTGAATATGACACTGGAAGTATAGGTATGAAAAGCAAAAATAAACAGTGGGACTATCTCTAAAAAGCTTCTGCACAGCAAAGGAAACAATCAACAAAATGAAAAGATAACCTGTGGAATGGGACAAAATATTTGTAAACCATCTATCTGATCCAAAATATATAAGAAACTTACATACTTTGATAGCAAAAAAATTAAAAGTCTGATTTAAGAATGAACAGATTTTTTCAATAGTCAAGAGGTGTATGAAAAGATGTTCAACCTCACTAATCATTAGGGAAGTACAAATCAGAGCCACAGTGAGACTCACTTCACATCTGTTAGGATGACTGTTATCAAAAAGATAAAAAAAAAGTAACAAGTATTGCCAAAGGTGTGGAGAAAGGGGAACCCTTCTGTACTGTTGGTACAACCATTATAGAAAATAATATGGGAATTCCTCAAAAATTGAAAATAGAACTTCCATATGATCCAACAATCCCACTTCTGGATATATATCTTTTTAAAAAATATTTGTTTACTTATTTTGAGAGAGAGAGCGTGTGTGGCAGAGGGGCAGAGAGAGAGGAAGAGAGAGAATGAGAGAATCCCAAGCAGACTCCGCGTTGTCAGAGCAGAGCCTGATATGGGCCTTGATCTCATGAGCTGTGAGATCATGATCTGAGCTGAAATCCAGAGTTGGACGCTCAACCTACTGAACCACCCAGGCGCCCCTGGATATATGTCTAAAGGAAATGAAATCAGTATCTCAGATATCTGATATGATATCCCATATTCATTGCAGCGTTATTCACAGTATATGGATAATTCCAGGATATTGAAACAACTTAGTGTCTGTTAATGGATGAATAAAGAAAATGTATATGTAGACACAATGGGATATTATCCAGCTATAAGAAAGAAGGAAATCCTACCTTTTCAACATATTGATAAACCTGGAGGATAGTATGCTAAGTGAAATAAACCAGACACAGGAAGATAAATACTGTATGATCTCAGTTATATGTGGAATTGAAAAAGTCAACCTCCCAGAACCAGAGGCTAGAATTTTAATTGCCGGATTTGAGGAATGGGGGAAATGGGAAGGCACTGGCCAAAGGGTACAAACTTTCAGTTGTAAGATGAATAAGTTCTGGGGATCTAACGTACAGCATGATGATTCTAGTTAATAATACTATATTGTATAACTGAAATTTGCTAAGAGAGTAGATCTTGGTGTTTGCACCATCACAAAAAAGAGAAGAGGTGATTATTCCCTCCATCTCGAGCCTACTGATGGCAGTGCCCTTAGTTAGGGATGCCTGCAGCACTTGCCCACACACACATCGCTGGTAGGGAGCTCCACAGACATTTCCTCCATCAGGGCACATATTTATGGCTGTGCTGGCTCTTGTGGTTCTTATTGTGATCCGCAGGATTCACTTCAGCAAGAAACCATCATACCATCAGGGAACTCTGAGGAAACAAGATTTATTACCTATAGTTCCTGGAGGGTACATGGCACGGGGAATAGATATGGGGCTCTGCCTTTATTAGGGTCTGAGGGTGGGGGGTCTACAATTTTGGAGGTTTACTCTGTAGAGCCAGAATCAGGGTTTGGGAAGGTAGAAGTGGGTTACACAACAGTCAGTTATTTAAATTACCCAAGGCTTTCTGAAAGGTACCTTTGGGGGGGGGGGGGGGGTGATATAGTTCCTTATCTGGTTGTTTTGCTAGCAGCTGTGTCATAGAGATGGCAATATGTTTATTGAAGATGGATGTCTTTTGAAGTGGATACCTCGTCAATCAAAAGCTTAATGTCAGGTACTTACACTACACTGCGTAGGTGATGGATATGTTCATTTGACTGTGGTAATCGCTTTACATTGTATACACATATCAAATCATCACGTAAAAACAATCATGTATAACCTAAATACATACAATTTTTATTTGTTAATCATATTTCAATAAAGCTGAAGAAAAACAATTATAGATAGTGGATGATGGGTACTTGGGGGTTTATTATACTATTCTCTCTACTTTTATGTATGTTTGAAAGTTTCCACTCTTGAAAAAAAACTTTAAAGAAATAAAAATAATTATAGAATCTTAGATCTAAAAGTATCTACAGCAATCCTACCATGAACCCTTATTTTTTAAGGAAAGAAAATGAGGCCCAACAAGGCTAAATCACCTGCTGGTGAGTGGCAGAATTTTGACAGAAGTGCCTTTTTCATAGTGTCTTTTTCTCTCTGTTATTGTGTGTGCTTGCGCACACTTGTGTGCATGTGTGTGTGTGTGTGTGTGTCCTTGTGTCCCTCTATGAATGCAATTCACTTGAGATTGAGAGTCTTTTACACTTTGCAAAGGACTAGGGTATACTTTGAAAAGTAAGTCGATCCTGATTACCTAGCATGAGAGATTTTCAGAGCAGTAGTAAGTGAAACTAAATACACAGATCTTGTTGCCTTGATTAAAAACATCTATTTCAACAGCCATTGTATTGAAATGTAACTGAAGGTGGACAGAATGTAGAGCAAGATACTTGCTCTGCTATGAACTATTTTAAAAGATACATCTTTATTGTTTTAATCTATTTCTTCATAATGTGCCCAAAGAAATTTGGGGGTTCAATACCATAGTTTTTCCTTTGTAAGGAAATTTATATGTTTGCTCAAAGTGTGTTTTTGCTGTTTGGAAAACAGAGGTGTTAAAAGAATTCTTCTTAGAAAACAGACTCAATTAACATGCTAAACCTCCAGAAGCTGCCGGCCCTTCTGGCCTGTTATCTTAACCTCTGGCAAGAGAAGAGACAAGCCCAGGACAGAGGGAGCCAGGAAGTAGTGGAAATACCTCGAGATACTCAGTGAAGGATAATGCATCCTCTTTTCTGTAATGTAATGGTGATTAGCTAACATATCTGATTCCTACATTCTTAACCTGGGTGAGAAAGACCATCTACAATAGAAGCTGTGTACTGAATTACCTAATGAGAGCAACATTCAACTCAGTTATCAACAGTAAGTCCTTAAGTGAAGACAAAACCAAGCATTTGAACATGATGAGCAACTTTGAAAGTTGAAAATAGATTCAAAGAGTAACCCTAGATGAGGGCTTCTCAAATTTTGGCCAGCATCAGAATCACCTGGCAGATTCGTTAAAACAGATGAGTGGGTGTCACCCCAAGTTGTTGATTCACATAGATGTGGGGTGGGATCTGAGAATTTGCATTTTTAACAAGTTCCTGGGTCATGTTGATACTATTAGTCCTGAGACCACATTTTCATAACCATTACTGTAGATCTTCACCAGTAAACACTAGTGAGGAAAACCAGTAGAAATTAACTGTTGTATGTCTGGATTTCTGAGAAATGTCTTTAGTTCTTGTTTTATTGTTCTTGTTATTTATAACTTTGAGTATACTTGTTGCTTAGGCTGCTTCTCTACTATTGAGTTAATAACTTAGTAATTAGAGCCTGGTTCCTCTGCTCCCTAATGAGAACAGTGCCATCTAGAGGCATTAGCCCAGAGGGCCACCAGAGGGCCAAAGGAAGCTGTGGTTTATCTAGAGAGGGTGAATGGACAGCTCATCATCATCGAGGGTTTATTGGCAACCTACTTGGTTATTACATGAAATTCCAGTCTCCGCCTTTTAGGTTAGTGCCTTTCTAAAAATTTGTTTAAATTTTTTTGTTTATTTTATTTTTGAGAGAGAGAGAGCATGCGAGCAGAGGAGGGGCAGGGAGAGAGACAGAGGATCTGAAGCAGGCTTTGCACTAACAGCAGAGAGCTCAATGTGGGGCTCAGACTCACAAACAGTGAGATCATTAACTGAAGTCGGATGGTTAACCAGCTGAGCCACCCAGGTGCCCCAGGTTGGTGCCTTTCTGTCTGTTCTGAGGAGCCAAAACCTCTGTGCAGGGCAGGGGAGGGTGCTGTGGGCCCCACTTGCACCCTCATTTAACCAGAACAGTTCTGCTTTCATCTGTTTTACATAGTGAAAGTTATGTTTGCAAATGCAATCCATGGTAGATTGCTTTGGATAGGCAGGACAGATATATTATTCATCGTCCAAGATTATTGCTCTAAAGTACAGGTTTTTTGACATGCAGAATATGGCGTGAAAAAGATGTAATCATTGAGAGAAAGGACATAAGCTATAACCACCCATCAAATGTTGAAAGTATGTTTTGCTTCATATTAGCACATGTTAAAATTATGAACAGTTGGAAATAATATTCTAGTTGCACCACATTATCACAATCATAAATTGAGTATAATTGGGAGAACAGATGTTCACCGATGTCAGGAGGGGGTGATTCAAGACAAAAAAAAAAAAGCGTGAAAAGAAAATGTGAGGAATTAGAAGTATAAACTCTTTCTGGCTTTGATTTACTGTAGAGTCAGCTTACTTGATGGCAGATTCATTATCAACTATTTTAAGTCATTTGTTCAAAAAGTATAACATAAAAGCTAGAAATCACAGTGGTTTAGTTTCAGCTGATAAAACATTACCTAAAAAAGTTATACAATCTTTCAACTAATGATGAATTTGGGTCATGCTTATCCAAAGAAACAATAAACCACTCCCATTCCAGTATTCAAACAGAAGGAAAGAGAGAAAAATGGAGTTTTCTCTCTTGCCAGAACCTTGATTGTCAGAGGAACATGATGGTAAAATGGAATGGTTAGATGAGCCCAAGGCAAGGACAGTCAGTCAATGCTCGGGGCTCACAGTCATTGGAAATAAACAAGTCTCTAAGTGGGAAGAGACAGAAAACCAAAGGGCAGAGCAAGAAAAGAAGTTAAGAATCAAGCAAATTGTAGAGTCTTGGGGGAGACAGAAGTATGAAGCACAGCAGGACTAAGGAGAGTGACACTGCAGTTAGTGTCCTGTTACTGGGTCTCTGCCCCTTTCTTTGTGGACCTTAGGTATCTTCTTACTGCTCATGCAGTGGAACCCCGACTCCTTGGTGATGTTCAGTGTCCTCCTTGATCTAGTTGCAGCCTTCCTTTCCGACCTCATTTGTCTTGTCCCACCTCTCTATAACCATAGACACAGAACTCATCACTTTCCAAAATTACACCTCACGCTTTTATGCCTTTGAGCTTTTGTTATTTACTGTAATAACATTATGTTCTCCTTGCTGAACCAATCTCTCTGTCTCTCTCTTTCTCTCTCATTTCCCATATTTTCCCCCATTGAAATCTTTAGCAGATCATTGGGTTTTGTCAGGGTTTTGGAAAGCATAATTTGATGACCCTGGTTTTCACCATCTATTTGGAGAATAATAATTAGAAATTATTTTACAAGGCATGTTTGGGTTTTACAAAGGTTTTTGTTTGATAGCAGTTTTAAATAGAGTGCCTAACGTCACTGCATTACATACCTTAAAGGCTAACAGAGTCACACCAATGTTTAGATACAGGGAGTTTACAGAACTACTTAGGGGGCCAGGGACAGTCAGGGCCTAAACTATGAGGGTGTGCTTTCACATCGACTTAGTAAATTCAGGGCACCATCATAAAAGGAAGGCCTTTGGATCAGTAAATTAAATGAGCATAAAGAATTAGAGGCAGTTCATGTCCACTGTTTCACTGATATTTGGCATAAATCTAGGTAAAGTCCTTTGGGGCTTTTGTATTCCATTGAAAGTAATGAAGAGGGGCGCCTGGGTGGCGCAGTCGGTTAAGCGTCCGACTTCAGCCAGGTCACGATCTCGCGGTCCGTGAGTTCGAGCCCCGCGTCAGGCTCTGGGCTGATGGCTCGGAGCCTGGAGCCTGTTTCCAATTCTGTGTCTCCCTCTCTCTCTGCCCCTCCCCTGTTCATGCTCTGTCTCTCTCTGTCCCACAAAAAAAAATAAAAAAAAAATTTAAAAAAACGTTGAAAAAAAAAAAGAAAGTAATGAAGAAGTGAAGGGTGGTTTCCCCTATAAAACTGATGTAAGATAGGTAAGAACAATATGCCAAAGCATTCTTTATTAAAATTTTTTCTTTTATTTTGAGAAAAAAATTTTAAATGTAGAAAAGTACAAACAGTAGTGTAACAGTCCAAGATTCGGTTAGTTGATTTTCTCTTGATAGTTAACACTTTGCCATAATGGCCATATTTACCATCATTGCCTCGATATTTTCTGTTAATAAATAAAACAATACAGAAAATTTTCATTTTTAGATCCTATCTCCAGTTATAATTTAGAGTAGATTATATTTGTAGTGACATGAATGTAATGATGCACAACATGTGATATTGTTTTGTGTTTTTAAAGCTTTACCTGAAGAGTAAATCATATATGTCTTCCTCAAAGCATTCTTTAAAATATGAAGTGCCATTTTTAGCCTTTTAATATCCCTATGTAAGTTGTTTAATTGAAGTTATTATTAATAAATAGCTTTGGAGTAATGATGGGGGCAGGATGGAAGAGTCCACTAGTTGAGAAATTCTGGTGTGAGAGCGGAGAGCTACTGTCTGTAGACAGTCTGTAGTCAGTCCCAGCAAAAGGCTCATGTAGGCTAATCTCCAATTTTGTTAGTTAGATTGCATTTGAATGTATAGAGTATACATTTATAGTAGTATGCATTAGTAAGGAATATTTCCTGGATGTTTATCTTGGTTTATTTGGAGAAGGACACAGTAGTTTTCATGAAACCAGTATGCATTACCTTTCAGCTGTGATGCAGTAAAAATGTGTCCTTTTCTCGAGGAAATGCTTGATATATACTTATTTCAGTGTTTTACAATTGTGTTTTTATCTATTTCTGTTTGCTCTTATTAGATTCTGAACTCCTTGAAGGGAAAGGGAGTATATTGTATTTATATCTGTATTTTCAAAGTCACCATGAGCCAACTAGTCACCATTTTCTGTCAGAGTGGTCAATTCAGTTGATGTGAAATGGAACAAAATAATAGTTCTCAGATTTCCTGTATCCTGAATCTGTCAGGGATACATATTTTTTTATTTATTTTTTTAATTAATTAATTAATTTATTTACTTATTTATTTATTTAGAGGGAGGAGGGGCAGAGAGAAAGAGAGGGAGACAGAGAATCTCAAGCAGACTCCACACTGCCAGCACAAAGCCCAATGCAGGACTTGAACCCACAAACCGTGAGATCATGACCTGAGCCTAAATCAAGAGTCAGATACTTAACTGACGTGCCACCCAGGCACTCCCATATTTTGATCTAAGATTGACAGAATGTTAATAACTGGATCAATCAATTTGAATAACTAGATGAAAAGTAAATATGAAGTGCTAATATTACTTAATTCCTCTATGAACTTTGTAGAAACAGATTATATATACCTTTTGAAATAAATTCCAGCATCAGTAAATGAGCTATAAAGTAAATTCCATAGAAATGGGCCTAAGAAATAGGGCCAGGTTCTAAAATGGAATTGTCAGTATTATATTTAAGACTGTATCTGGATAAAGATTATGTTCCAAACATACTTTGTTGATTGTGATTTAGAGTACATTTTTCTATAGAGAGAATAGCTTAAGTAATTTCCATATTATTATTCTTCTGATTTGGGTACAATTGAATGTAGTTTTTTTTACTGTATTTTGTGGACAGTAAGTTAATGATCTCTAGCATTTTTTCAGAGTATATTAAAATAAAATATGAAAATATGTAGTGAAGTTTATAGCTTTTTAACTTCTAGTTTTTGCTAGTAAAATAATGTCCAGGTAGCACATTTAAATTTGCTATCAACATTGTTTCTAGAAAGTGCTTTCTCCTTTAATCTCATTACTACAGCAGACACTAATAAGTAACGTGTTTACCTTGGGAATCTTCTGAGGAGTTCCCAGAAGTAAAGCCAGATTTACTTCTGAAATACTCGTTTGAGTAATCTTTTGAATTTTAATATGCATTAAAGTTTATCCAAAATATAATCTTTTAGAACGTTATTTCTGCTGCCAGTGAAGTTTTAAAATGTTCACTGCATTTAGCTCGTTCCCTTTCTGTTTACACTATCCACGTAAATGTCCTTGGTATATATTCGAGGGAGGACATAAATGACAGGAACTGAAGTGACAGCAATCGTAACTATCATTTCTGTCACAGTTTATGCCAGACAGCTGTGCTCTGTGCTTCAGAAGCGTTGTGTTTACACTGCCAAGACTACCTCCATTATATATGAGAACACTTAAGCCAGGTTAAGGGACTTGCCCTAGCCACCCTCCTAGTGAGGTTCTCGGCTGGGATTTAGACCCAGATTTATCTTGCCCCTAGCACCCATGATGTTTACTACACCATACTATCCCAACGAAAGGAAGATTTTTGACATTTTCAAACATTGTGTATTTTGAAAAATAAAGGATTTGGCTTGCAGGTGTTACAGATGCTTGTTTTTAGAGTATCTGAGAACAATATGATCCCTTCTGGGTGGACTGATCAGAGAAGATAAACTGAGAGGGAAGCATAAACTACTCAAACTTAAGTGTAATATTAAATAAACATTTGGGTTGGGAGCTATCAGGGGCCCTACCAAAGTCAGACTTCCAGATTCTGTCTCTTCCCAAGTCTGTTTGATGCTGAACTTCCTTGTTAAACGGAGAATGGATTCAAGGCTGACATAGGAAGAAGGATTAGGGCAGAACACATCTTACCCGAGAGATCAGTAATACCATGGAAAAAGGGAACTAAGCCTCACTGACTGGGTAGAAAGGTCTTCAGAAACTGTATGCCAGGCATTGGGAGACAGAGATAAGAGACATAAATTGTAAAGTAGGAATAAATCAGGAGTAGTGTGGTGAGATAAACGTGGATGGGATGTTGTGGGAACTGAAAGGAAGGCTACTTTCCCCTCGCCTACTGAATCATGAAATGGCCTTTCAGAGGAGATGACACTTGTTGGGAGGTTGAAGGATGAAGAAGAGTTGGCCTGATTAACAGGGGGGGAGCTGAGCACCGAAGAAAATGAAAACAGCATGTACAGATAAAACTAAAGAGCAGTCCTTTGCAATGAGTTTCGGGTACCTTTCGAATGAGCCACGTTGTGGCTCATTATAGTTCACATGAGTAACTTGTAGGAGTCAAATTCTAGTAATCCAAATTTTAATAAAGAATTTATTACACCTTATGATACTTTGAAATATTACAGGTTCATAAGGAAAACCTATTGACGTTTTCTATATGTATAGAATATCAGAGCTGACAGCATCCTCAGAGAATGTCTAGTCAGTACATATTTTCACACCACACAAATATTTACTGCGTGCTAGTAGTCACAGAGGACACAGATGAAAAGATGGACCTTGCCTCCAAGGAGCTCACAGCCTCCGAGAGGAAATAAGCAGACCATAACACAAGTATGATAAAGGGTTGTAATAAGGATAGAGAGTACTGGTTAATGGGCTTTGAGGACAAAACCTGGGTTTGAATCTCACCTTTCTCACTTATTAGGTGTGTGACTGTCAGTCTATCACCTAATGTCTGTGAGCTTTGGGATTTTCATCTATAAAATGAAATCACTAATACTTCCTTTCCAGGACTGTTGTGAAGACTGGTTGATGTAATTTAAATAAAGTGGTTAACACTGTAGCTAGCACATTTGTAGGCTTTAAATAAATGGTGACTGCTACTGTTGTTAGTTTTTTTAGATATTTTTCCCAGTGAATTTATTACTTTCACTAATTGAGTGAAAACATATTCATATCTTTTGCTTTTAGATTCAAATGCTCAAGAAATCAAAGACATCTATGGACTACAAGGTCAAGTGGAACACAAGCTAGCTTTCTTGAGAACTCATGTGCCAAAGGAAATGAAACTTGTGGTCATTGGCCATTCAATAGGCTGCTATATTTCCCTTGAGATTTTGAAGCTTGCTCCTGAACTGCCAGTAAGTATGCCTCAGGCGGTGACGGTAGGTGCCTGATGATGCTCTTGCACAAATCCTCCTCAGCTCTCCTTCCCCCTTTTGTCTCTTGTTTAACTGATCAGTAAAACAGAGAGGGGGGTTATTTGGTGGCTGTGTTTACTTTTATTTGTATTACCGTGGGCCTGTGCTAGTGTATGTATGTTCATGAAATTTCCATGTGTTTCAAAAAATAATACGGTAAGAGGTAGGGATTTTTCCAGATGGATGCCATTGAATCTAGGGTTACCTGGAATTCTGAAGTTGTATGTAACTCATTGTCTTTTATAAAAGAATAGTGAAGAGCAGTTACCAGCTACGACCCAGCAAGAATCTTTATTGGGAGAGTATTTTGCAAATGTTCATGCCTCCTTTCAAAAGGAAGAAAATTTATCATCATTATCATCATCATTATCATCAGTAGGCAAACAACAGCTGCCCTTTATGGAACACTAAATCTTTATTAGGTCATAAGTCTGGGCCCTTATCTGTTCCACAGCTTGGCAGCCTTTTTGAGATATTCACTTATTCATTCGCAAATTATTGGGTGCCACTAGGTGTCAGATGATAAGTGAGACACTGGAGACACAGAGACCTGTTTAAAGTGCCCAAGAAAGCTGGTGAGCTAGAAGAGACTTAAAACAGAAACTTGTACTTTCACTAACATGTACCATTGAAATGACCTTTTGAATGGATGCAATTCACAACATAAAGCATTTCTTTATTTGATAAACATATATTAAACACTGGCCATGTGTCAGGCCCTGAGCTGTGTTTCGAGGACATCCCAGTGAGTAAGACAGCCTTTGAGGTAAGAGAGTCCAAAGTCTCGTGAAGGAGACACACTAACCCATAGGTCTGATAACTGTGATCTTACATAAGTACGGGGTGTGAGGGAGTACTATTTAACCTTGTAATCCAAATGCAAGATTGAAAGTGATTCCTTCCTGGAATCTCATTCCATATGATAAAATACATCTAGTGGAGTTTCGGAGCTCACTAGGAATCTTCTTTTTCTACCAGCTTGGCACACTTACTTCTTATAATCGCCTTTAGGAAATGTACAACTATAGCCTCCGTGGGTGTGTTTTTTAATACCAAATGGAAATTGTTAACTTTCTTTTATTGAGTATAAGAAAATGTATTTTTCATTTCTGAATGTGATTTTGATAAATTCAAGATTGCAATCCATTTGCTGTTTTATTGTTTCTATTTTTTTTCCCATGGATAAACCATCTTAATCAGAAAGGAGAGATTTCATTTCTGTTTTTAGCATTTGGCTTGGCTTCTAATCTCTTTTGTGCCTTCTAAATCTCCTCCAGTACTGTGTGATGAGGTTACCATCTTCACAGTGCCCAGCCCTGCCACTCAGTGCTTCTGTTTACACAGTTGCCATAAGCCCTGGTTCCAGAGCTAAGACACCTACCTACGTTCAAACAGTCAGTGTCATATTTTGTCTGTGTGACCTGGGACAAGTTATGGAGTATCTCTGTACCTCTGTTTCCTCATCTGTGAAATAGGGATAATAATATGTTCCCCAAAGGATTTTTGTGAGGAATTATATAAAGAAGTAAGAATGCTGTCTAGACCTTAGAAGTTCCACAATAGGTATTAGCTATTATTATGATGATGGAAATGACAGTGGAACCATTGGCTCACTAATTAAGTTAAGTACTATATTAGTTATCAACAGCAAGTAACAAATTGCCCCAAAGCGTAATAGCATAAAACCATACACGTTTATCCTCTCACAGTTTCTGTGGGTCTGGGATCTGGCTGATCTTATGATCTTATGAGACTGCAATCAAGGTGTCTTCCAGGGCTACAGTCTCATTTGAAGATTTGAATTGAGACAGAGGTGCTTCTAAGCTCACTTATGGGGTTGTTGGCAGGACTCCATTCCTTGAGGGCTTTTGGAATGATGACCTTGGTTCATTGCTGGCACTTGGGTGGAGTTCACCCTCAGTTCCTTAACATGGGAGAGTCTTTCTAACTTGCCTCATTAGAGCAACTAAGGTAGAAGAGCCAGAGGAAGAGTCTGATTGCAAAATGGAAGTCACAGACTGTAACCTCATTACAGAAATCATATCCCATTACTTTTACAGTATTCCATTTGTTAGAAGTAAATCACTAGGTCTAGCCCCACCCCTGCGACTCGAGGAACAGATTACACTAGAGCATGAATATTAGAAAGTAAGGATCACTGGGAGCCATGTCAGAGGATGCCTGCCACACCACTACTACAGTTAGGATTCCACTTGTGTGGTGTACAATCAAGTATGTAGATACATAGATCTATATAAATTAAAAGAATGCATTTATTTCCCAGTATAGAGGTGAGTTTATCCTGTCAAATAGAGTATAGCAAACTGATATGAAATAGCATTTTGGGTTATTAGTTATCCCAGGTGTTTTAAACACTTAAAAAATACATATTTTAAAGAAAAGAGTCCTTGGCATATTTGAAATAATAATAGCATTACCATTTGTGATAATTTTTATTTATTTATTTATTTTGAGACAGTGCATGCACAAGCAGAGGTGTGGGGGTGGGGGCGGAGAGAGAGGGAGAGAGAATCCCAAGCAGGCTCTGTGCTGGGCATGGGGCTCAGTCTCACAAACCATGAGATCATGACCCAAGCCAGTATCAAGAGTCTGATGCTTAACCGACTGAGCCACCTAGGAGCCCCCATTTGTGGTGGCTAATTTTATGTGTCAACTTGACTCATAAGGCTAAGGGAAAGCCAGATAGCTGGTAAAACATTTCTCAGTATGTCTGAGGATGTTTCCAGAAGAGATTAGCATTTCCATCAGTTGACTGAGAAAAGAAGATTTGCTCTCATCATTGTGAGTGGGCATACTCCAATCCATCCAGGTCCCAAATAGAACAAAACTCAAGAAAGGAGGATTCTTTATCTCTCTTCTTCAGTTGAGACATCCATCTTTTCCTGACCTCTGACACTGGAGCTCTGAGTTCACTGGGCTTCAACTCTGGGCCTTACACCATCAGCTCCTCTGGTTCTCAGGCCTTCAAACTCGGACCGAATCATACCACTGGCTTTCCTGGTTCCCAGCTTGCAGATGGTATATTGTGGGCCTCCATAATCATGTGAACCAGTTCCTATAATAAGTCTCCTTTTATATATATCTATATCTTTGTGCGTGCATGCGTGTGTGTGTGTGTGTGTGTGTGTGTGTGTATCTCCTATTGGTTTTTTCCTTCTGGGGAGCCCTGACAAATACACTATTCTGTAAACATAGAGAAGAAAATATTCATTTCTGAGTCCTTCACAGTCTATTAACTTAATCACCGATCTTTTTGGTTTTTGTTTGTTTCTCGATTTGAATGTTTCTCGATTCTGAATGGTTTCTCTTGTGCATATTTGAAAGCAGTTGTTGAACACACCTGTTTTGAACCCATCTCTCCATTTTGGCCTGCATTCACAGATCTATTGGGAAAAAAATACAAATGCATCTTAAGGTTAATGCAGCTTCTTACAGCTCCTTTAGCTTTAGAGCTTTCTAATTATTGCTCTACTTCCAGGTGTTCTTGCCCTTGAAATAGTGGTGAAAAGGGGAAAGGAAGATGAAACATGAGCTTAACGTACTCTGTTTGTGAAGACATAACTCATACTGTGATTATAGAGTTTTCAGAGGGACATGTGAAACTGTGTTTTCTTAAAGCGGGTGTTTTCTAGAAAATAACGCGTGCGATAAATTGTCCATAAAGGTCACCCGGGGAAGACGGTGAACATCTGTATGATTTTTTTTATTATTATTCAAAAGCTTTATCTGGTTTCAATTAACTGCATTGTTGAAGTTCCCCCCACCCCTCTTTAAACACCTGGCCCAGTTAATATCGGTGGTGTGATCCCTGCTGAAGTGTTGAAATTTCAGTGTCTCTGGGCTACTCTAAGACGGCACGGTGCCTGCATGCCTGAAGTTAGCATGACACGCTCCATTTAAGATGCATTGGACAATCAAATAAGTTTGTGTAAGCCAGAGTGTTGCAATCCCTAATCATTTTGCCAAAAATAAGTTAGCTGTTATGTTTTATAACATATGAAGTGTGATAATAAGAAACTTGTGTTTCCATCTCTTCTGTTATTTTTACTGGAATATTTGACTCCCATAAGATTTTGAAGACATATGTGTAGTTTAGTAGCTGGTTTATTTGCTTTTATTTTGGTTCAGTTCTTTATAATATTTTTATAACTAATTATAGGAAACTTTGGTCTTAAAATCATTTTAAGTAACTTATTGTACACTTTAGATGTATTATCTGACCTATATTTAAATATACTAAAAAAAATGGCTTCTTTAAAAATCTAGAATTAAAATTTTTTTTGTTTCTTTAAGCAAATTTGTTACATAGAATTACCGAAATGCTTCCTATGTTTTGACAGTAATGTCCAGAATAAAGAATTTAAATAGAAGCTAGAGAAAATAGATATTTGGAAGACTGTTAAATAGTAGCTGTCATAACTTCTAATAATAAACATAGTTTTAGACTCATAGGATCTTAGAACTGAGATGGGCTTTGGGAACAGTCTTGTCCCATCTTTCTTTTCATGGATGGGAACTGAGAGCACAGTCCCTTGCCAGGATGCAGTCTCAGCTCTGTCTGAATCCAGGGGTGGGGTCCTGTTATGTTAGCTGTGGGTATAAAGAGAGTCTAAGAAGATATTTGATGGGTCTTTCAAACTTAGGATGATAACAGAGCCTGCCAATAGCTCACTATACTCGTGGACTATACGCAACAAGCTGCACGTGGTCCATTACATTGCAGTTTAGGGAACAGGAGATTCCGTGAATGAATGCTGTTTTAGCAATTCGGAGCTAGAGGTGGAGTAATCAGAGCAGAAATAGTAGTCTTATCCCCACTATTTAGAATCTTCTTTCAACATTGATCCTATGTATGTTAAAAAAATGTGCCATCTGATTTTGCCAGTAAATTGTTTGCATAAAGTTCAAGGTTGGGAGTTGAAAGCCCTTGATTCTTAAGTAGACTCAGCACTGAGTCTTGAGGTGAACCTCAAGTAATTTAACTTTTATTTTCCTCTAAGTATTTATATAGCACTTTATGAAAACACTTCATTCCCTTCCAGGGATAGCAGATCCTTCAAAACCTTAATTTTTTATATCATTTGGCCTTTTCTTGGGGAAAATGCACAATAACATAGAGCTTCCTTTGTCTGTCTGCTTGGCAAAAATGTCTTCTCTCTAAATGAAATTTCCAGATTACTTGAACTCACTTTTTGAAACACCAGATTCTTTTATCCAGTTGGATAAAACTGTGTCTAAAATTTATTATTTATCTGCATCCTTATCTGCATCTGCATCCTTCAACAATGCATATTGATTATGGAGGAATTAGTGGTTCAAGGACATCATTTTGAAAAAGTGTTATTATACTATAGTAAAACACAATCAAAGGAAGTTTCCTATGTCCTAAAGTTCCTTATATAATAGTGCTTTTAAAAAATAAAAATAAAAACTTGTCTGTTTATTTTACAGTTTCTCTGTCTCCTTCCTCAGTGTTAGGCTCCGTGTTTCTTCCCTATTGCAGTTTCTTACTGCAGTTTGTTGCTAGTAGAGAAAAAAGATAATCATGTTAGAATTTTGTGTTAAGAATGGACAGGTCTTGGGGCGCCTGGGTGGCTCAGTCGGTTCAGCGGCTGACTTCGGCTCAGGTCATGATCTCGCGGTCCGTGAGTTCGAGCCCTGCGTCGGGCTCTGTGCTGACAGCTCAGAGCCTGGAGTCTGTTTCAGATTCTGTGTCTCCCTCTCTCTCTCTCTCTGACCCTCCCCCGT
The DNA here is from genome assembly GCF_024362965.1 of Panthera pardus. Classification (NCBI taxonomy): domain Eukaryota; kingdom Metazoa; phylum Chordata; class Mammalia; order Carnivora; family Felidae; genus Panthera; species Panthera pardus. Next base: position 25,053,200 of record NW_026526832.1, read on the forward strand.
TCATGCTCTGTCTCTCTCTGTCTCCAAAATAAATAAACATTAAAAAAAAAAAAAAGAATGGACAGGTCTTAAATGAATATACAAGAGTAAAATTGATGAAATTAAGTACATGGATTTGTTACTGCTCAGAGCTTTCTTTTGTTTCTTTTGGGATCCCTGGTGGTGTTTTAGGTACTCAAAATTTGAGAGACTCAAAACACACTGCAAGTACAGCTGAGAAGCTTGAAAATTTTTACTGAAAGAGTTAAAATAGCATGTTAAATCACATGTGTGTTGATTTAAGAGTGCCTCTTGTCTGCAGTAAGGAAAAAAAATATTCTGCAAGCAATGAGATTATTTAGACTGTGGTGCACTTCCACTATATTCTGATGAACCTTCATGTCTGCAGTCAAAGTTAGATATGCTTGTGAGAAACATCCATATAACATCAACAGTGGAGATAAACTGGAGGGAGGGGGAAGAATAGGAGATCATTCACATGTCAAAGTGACTGTTGTGAGAGACCTGTCCCTAGATTAAGTGTTAAGAAACGGAAGGCAAAATGAGGAGGTACCTTAAGGCTCTGAATGTTTTGAAGAAAGAGATGGCCCCTCACTGAGAAGATCAGAAGACTTTGTGAAGAGCTGGTATTTGAGCAGGGGAAGACTGAGTTAGTACTTAGAAATGTGTAGGAGTAGAGAGTTCGATGTTTGGGTGGTAGGGGGTTGTTATATATTCTAAGTGGTGGGAACAGTATGAAAAAAAATGGTTTTTATCCCTGGACACATGAAGAGAGCAGTGAGCGATCTGATTAGGGTGCAGCATAGTGTGCATGAAGGGAGCCGTGGGAAGTGAGAACCGAGGCTGATAGAAGTGGGAACAAGAAAGTTTGGGCTCGAGGTTTGGACTCTATTTCTTGGACAGCAAGGAGCCACTGAAGGACCTGTGATGATAATAGTCCTGCATCAGATATATTAATGTCTCAAGAAAAAGGTGAGTGAACTGGGGAAAGAGTGTAGACTAAGAAGCTAACAACCAAGTGATGGGCAGGTTTACTACTAGTTCAGATGAGAAATAATGAAGACAGTATATGGAATTTGCCAAGGGAAATTGTTAAGAGAGGAAAGAAACGGGTCATAGATATATATGAGGAGAATGAGTTTCTTTGATAGAGAGGAGGATGAAGAAGAGGAAGAGGGGCGCCTGGGTGGCTTAGTCGGTTGAGCGTCCGACTCTGGCTCAGGTCATGATCTCCCAGTTCGTGGGTTCAATCCCCGCTTCGGGCTCTGTGCTGACAGCTCAGAGCCTGGAGCCTGCTTCAGATTCTGTGTCTCCCTCTCTCTCTTTGCCCCTCCCCCATTCATGCTCTGTCTGTCTGTCTCTCTCTCTCTCTCTCTCTCTCTCTCTGTCAAAAATAAATAAACATTTTTTAAAATTTTTTTTTAAAAAAAAGAAGAGGAAGAGGAAAAAGATGTAATAATTTTCCAAAATAACAACTACAGTCCATTCGTGGATTCTGAAGCCACTGCAGTGGCTTCAGTCAAGATAGGGTAGACCGTGCTATAGTAACACAGGGTAGCTTTTAACAACAAACGCTTATTTACTGTTCATGATACAAGTCTTTTGGGGATTAGTCTCCCCATGTAGTTCTCACCTTGCACTCTTAATCTAGAATCCAGATTGATGGAGTAGCTTCCATCTGGAATATTCCAGTCTCATGGCAGAAGATAAAAAGGAAATAATGAACCAGCCACTGCATTTTAAAACCTCTGCCTGGAAGTGACATTTGTCGCTCTTCACACAGCATTAGACACAGCAAGTTATACGACCAAGTCTGCCATCAACAGACTGCAGAGTGTAAGGAGGCTGCAAAGTGTCATCCTCCTCAGAGCAGAGAAACTTGTTTGTGAACAATAAAATAGCATTTGTAAAAATATATCTAATAAGGTAGAATAGAAAGTATTAGTGTATTGTATTGCGAAACTTCTGTTTCACTTTTTATGGAGTGTGTTGATATCCTACATTACAATGTAGAATGTATATCTTACTGTGAGTTAAGGTTTAAAAAAAATTGAAAGCCATTACCCTAAGCTGGAGTGTACCACTGAGTAAGAGAAGAGAAAGGAGAATGTCAAGGAAGATGTGGGTACATGGTGGATTAAAGATGGCCAAAGATTCTTTGCCATTCCTCTCTCAAGAGATGAAGTCCCTTTCCCTTCTCTTTTGCATTTGGGCTGGGCATGTGACTTTCACCAATGGGATACAGTGGAAGTGATATTCTAATAATTCTCAGCTTAAGGGGACTGGGAACTTCCATTTCTTCCCTCTTGGAAGCCAGCTGCCATATACAAACGTCCAACTGCCTGAGACCATCATGCTGTGAAAAAGCCCATGCTGGCCACATAGGAGGAACCAGGTGTGAGTGAAACCTTGGACCTTTCAGCCTATCTCATTTGCTACTGAATGCAGCCCAGGGAGTGACCAGCCAATGCCACATGGAACAGAAGTCCGGCTGAGCCCTGTTTGAATTCCTGACCCCACAGAATAAGAAAGAGTAATCATTGTGGTTTTAAACCATAAGTTGGGGGATGGTACATTATGTGAAAATAGATAACTGAAATAGGGTAGCAGAGTTGAGTTCAAAGAGAACTTCAGGCTTCTAGTATTGGTAACCAGAAGGCCATTAATGACCCGTAAGAGAACGTTTGTAGTGAAATAGTGGGAGAAGGAGATTGCAAGCAGTTAGGTGATAAATGGATCGTGTTCCAGGAATTGGCCAGTGAAGAGGAGGAGACAAGATGATAACTTAAAGAGTACACTGGTCAAGAGAACCTTTTTTTCCCTGTAAGTGGGAGAGCATTTCACATGCTGAGAGGAATAGCCCATGCAGAGAGCGATGTTGAGAATGAAAGAGAAATGGGAACATTTGTTGGAGGATCATCATCATCTATTTGTCTCTTAAATTTGCACACTTGGAAACTAGGAAAATTGAATTTTTATTAATCTTGGACTAAACCCTTTCAAAAGTGTTTTTGTGATTTAACTTGGTTCTTCATTTGAGTCTAGAAACCTGAAACAGTTTTTAAAATTGATCTATTGTCATCACTAACAATTATACCCAACATTCATTTGAAATTTGCAAAACAAGTTTACATGTAATAAGGACAAGAAACAACCTAATTTTTTCCATTTTGTGATGGAGAGACCATAGTTCCAGAGAGTTACGTGTCTGACTTTTATGTCAGTTAGCCATGAAGCGGCAGAACCAGGACTCTGCCTTCTGTTTTCTAACTTTTCCATTATCTGTTTTCCAGGTGAGGTAGCTAGGGGGGGTCATGATGATAAGGGGTAGAGTAAGTTACTTTGACAAACCACCAAAACCTCTTGGGCCTAAATGTAAGATTTCTACTGCTGTTTCTTTAATACTTGAGCTCTTTAAATACACAAGGAAGACTTTAATGAGAAGCAGGTCAATGCTTTCATGGGGAGTTCAGAGAGAATTAGGAGGAATGAGAACCTGTGTGTTTTCTAGAGCAAGGAAGATAAAGGGACTTGGTGTTCAGGCATGGGCCAAGGGCAGAAATTGAACTCAGAAGACAATGAATCAGAATCCTAGGAGGGAGCTGGGGGCAGAGGGGAGATGGAGTATGGAAGGAAGTGGGTGGTTCTGTAGACACAGGGCACAGGAATGCCACACTTGTGTCCTTGTGAACCATGAGTGACCCCTGGTACGTGAAAACCACAGAGGTCAGGCAGTCAACAGCTAGCTACTCTGCTTGGTGAAAGACTCCATTTCAGAAAATAATAAATCCCCTGTTCTGAGGCAGGTTTATATAGAATATGATGAAATGCTATTTTACCAATCACTTATGCATTTATTTAAATGTATTTACTTATCTGTTTATGTGTATGCATACACATTATCTTTTCTGAATTACCCAGGAGACTACCTTGCTGAAAGCTGAACACATGGAAAGTTTCAACTTTTTGACTTCAGCCATTTTTTAGTCATCTGCATATTTTTTAAAAAATCCTAAAATTGCTTTCAAAGTGGAAAAATTGTGTGGGCTTTTTTCATCTTTTCATAACTCAAAAACTATTTAATATATTTTTCTCAAACTGTGCAAAAAAAAAAAAATCACCTTTGGGCTGAAACCAAGCATGGAAAATTTCACCACAAAGGGCTAATTTTTTTGGAAAGCTGCAAGAAAGTGAAAACAGGGGTTTATAATAAAACATTCTTCATGCATGTTAATACTTAGTACTTTATCTAATGCGTTTCATCTGAGTATTTCTGAGCACTTTTCTGATTTAAATATTGAAACATTTTAGTATTTGTGTATCCATGGTACTATCAAATATGGAAAATTCTCCCCATCCTCTCACAGACCCAGTATATTGGGAGTTAATGACATGTGTTTAAAGGAACAAGTAAGGCAAGTGAAGTGAAGTGGCTACTAGCCAAACAGCCTTATATGCTGCCTACACTCATGTTATCACCACAACTTCCTGGCCCAGGCATAGTTGTGAGTAGAATATAATAGATGATATGAGGCACTCATTCAGATATCTAAGCCGGCATTTCTCAAAGCAGCATCAGCATTACTTGGGGTCTTGTTAGCAGTGTAGATTATTGGGTCGCACTCAGACGTACTGAATCTGAGACGTTAGGGCTGAGACCTAGCTATCCGTGCTGCAGGTGATGCTGGTGCACGCTCCCACCAAACTTTCCAGAAACTGGGAACACAGAACGTATGAAGATTCCGTGGACAATTAAATCTGCCCCTGGTCTTTCGGGAACATGTCAGCTCTGTCTTCTCACATCCTCCCTTGGAAGCAGGAGGAATGCTAATCAGGTTCTCTATAGGAAAGTTCTTTTTTTTCTGTATTTCACGTATCCTAGCTCTTTCTGCCTACGATCCTATCCACAAGCACAGTGACCCTCTTGAGTAGAGGTGCGGATATCCAGATTGTTCAGGGAAACAACACTCCCAAGAAGTATTTTCTCATTTCCTTGAGTTATCAGGGTCAAACCTGGGGTGGGAACGTATATTTCACTGTCTTTCTTGGATTTAAGTGGCAAGGTAGCAGAAGTCTGTGAGCAGAAGCTGACTTAAGCCCCACACTTCAGGGTGTGAGTTCTCAATCTTATGTTTTGCAGTGGCCTCTGCATTCCAGCAAACCCCAATGCCTATGTTATTGTGTCTCTAGGCACTGAAGTAGCTGTATTTGTGGCATCATAACAAATTCTGAGAATGTTCTTCTGGTGGCGGAAGTCATCAGTCAACTGTTGTATGTGGGCCTTTAGCTAACCACCTTGTTTTGGAGATAGGAAATTTAGACATAGCCTGGGAAAGGTGTTTAAGTAGTTTAAAGCAGTGTAAAGGTGGGGCGCTTGGGCAGCTCAGTTGGTTGACCGTCCGACTCTTGATTTCAGCTCAGGTCATGATCCCATGCTTCATGGGATTGAGCCCCACATTGGGCTCTGTGCTGACAACGTGGAGTGTGCTTGGGATTCTCTCTCTTCTCTCTCTCTCTCTCTCTCTCTGCCCCTCCCCTGCTTCCTCTTTCTCTCTCTCTCTCTCTCTCTCTCTCTGTCTCAAAATAAATAAACATTAAAAAAATATAAAGCAGTTTAAAGTTATATTCAGTTGCAGTCCATCTCAGCAAAGCACGAATACAGCTATCTAAGCTAATATAGATGGAAAGGAAAAAGAGACTCCTTTTTAAATTGATCATCTAAAATTTCTATCATGAAAAACTTCAAACAGAAAAATAAAAATAATTGTAATTGTATAATGAATTTACAGAACCCATTATCCAGATTAATATAGCTACTAGTATTTTGTTACCTTTGCCCTTTTTTTTTCTTAAATACTTTCAGTTGAATTGTAACCCTCATGGTATTTTACCCATAAAGACTTCATTGGGCATCTTGAAAAGGGGGCTTTTTGTTATATAATCACCATGTCATTATCACAGCTAACAAAATGATAATTCTTTGATATCATCTAATATAGTCAATATTCAGATTTCCTTGTCCCCAAAATGTTTTTTTACAGTTGGTTTGTAAGATCTTAAATTTCAGGAAGGCAAAAAAGTAAATGTAACTTTGAAGGTTGATGTAGTAGACAGAGAGACTTAACATACTAAATGTACCATAAATTGCTTTTGTAGCTCAACACGTACGTTTTTAAACTGAACGTGAAATTGTTTACAGAAAAGTATGGATAGATCATAATTTTATGTAGGTCATTTTAAACCTATCTAACTTGAGTTTTCATGCTTAGAGAATAATACAGCACCTCCTCTCAATATTGTTTTATCTAATAAGAAAACAATGAAAATTTGAACTGTTATGCATTGTTGCATATTAGGGTATAAAATTTTGTAGAAGATACTTAGTTCTCTTGTAGATATTTAGAATTATTAAAGATTAAATTATGAACTATTTTTTGCTGTGGCAGTTAGTATATTACTGGTGCTATCATTTGTGGGTCTTACTTAATCTACCCAGCAACTCTTTGAGGGGCTCCTGTTCCCATTTTCTACATGAGGAAACTGAGACCTCAGACAGAAGTAACTTGCTCAGGGTTAGACAGCTGGTAAGTGCTTGTGGTAGGATTTGAACCCATGTGTGTTTGACTCCAAAGTCCATGCTCCTAGCCACTAAGCTAAAAGGTTAGCTTCTTATTATAGAGAATTTGTAGAAATCAATAAAAAGAACAGTAGCTTTTCCAATAAAGGCACAGAGGACATGAACAGATAATTCACTAAAGAAGAGCTAATAAAATCTATCAAAAAATATGTACCTAGCACAACACATGACACAGTGCTTAATAAATTAGTATATGGTAGTATTTAATAATGTCTGCTTATTGAGTATATAGAAGCACTTCATAATGCTTGCTAAATGGACCTCGACAGTTATCAAAATGAGCTGCTACAATAGTAGCAGTATTTAAGAAAAGTTTAATGTTGTATGTGTATATACTTCTGTATACACTTGTAGAAAGTCTGAACTGGTAAACACCAGGTGGCTTATATTAGTGATCTCTGGGTTTAGAGTTAAGGGTATGTTGGAGGTAGAGACTCTACATTGTTCTGCTATTTTACAATGACTGTGTTATCAGAAAAAAATAATTCCTATAAAAAATGCCCATACCCTTTGAACCTACTAATTCTTTTCTTTGGAATCTATATTAAGAAAAAAATCTCAAAGATAGAGAAAACACTCATGTACAAAAACTTGTCATTTGTTGTAGCAAAAAATTGGAAACACCCTAATGTTCTGCCCTAAAGGAAAGGTTAAATGGACTATAGAATGTGCAACTATCAAAATATATTCCCAAAGAGTGCTGTAGTACACAAGAGTTATAGAATGTTAAGGAGAGTATTAAAATATATACAGAATGTATGAGTAAAACTATATTAAATGAAAACATACATTTAAAAGCTTGAAAATAAAATTACCAAGGTGAATATAGTGATTGTGTTTGAGTGGTGAGTTTGGGGGTGATTTTTTTTCTATTTACTTTGTGTTTTAAAATTTTCCTTTCGGGGCGCCTGAGTGGCTCAGTCAGTTGAGCGTCCGACTTCAGCTCAGGTCATGATCTCACGGTTCGTGGGTTCAAGCCCCACTTTGGGCTCTGTGTTAACGGCTCAGAGCCTGGAGCCTGCTTTGGATTCTGTGTCTCCCTCTTTCTCTGCCCCTCCCCTGCTCATGCTGTCTCTTTCTTTCTCTCAAAAATAAACATTTAAAAAACTTTTTAAGATTTCCTTTAATGGCATATGTTTCTTCACTGCTGTAAGCATTTAATGATTATGTATTTTCTTTGTTTTTTAAGAAAGCACTTTGTAAGAGTTCATAACAGAAAGTTGGTTCAGGAGAGAAAAGTTTTGGTAATTTGTTAGACAGCAATCGATAACAGATAAAAGGGTGACAAGTAAAAAGGTGAGGTCAACTTCCTGGTCTCTCTGCAGGAAAACCCACCCCTAAGACCAGTACTGTCACCAAGTCGGTAGCAGCATCTTTCGCAGTATCAGCAATGCTCAGGTCTTACCTGTCCTACCTACTCTTCATCCTCTACTCAGTCAGCTAGGCTTTTGTCCTTCCTGGTGATTTTTTATTAACCTGTGTCCCCCCCACCATTCCCAGAATAATTTGGATTGTTGATAGGTATGTGTTTTGATGGTCTCTTCATGATTGTTATTTGAATGTGATTTTTTTTTTTTTTAAATCACAGTTGGGATTAAGTCATCATTCATCATACTGCTAGAGTAAAGAAGGTTCCTTTTCAGAACAATACAGTCCTATTCAAATCTCATCGGACTATAAGGTTCATAGTGGCTAGGACTCTAAGAGGCTCTGGGATATGAGTGAGTGCCAGTGCTAAGGCAGAGGGTTATCTTTATGAATACCCTCACAGTTAGATGGATGAAAAATACGCTCATACCTTGCTACATTTAGACTTTGTTATGCCAGTGAACTGGGTGTTCACAGACATACAGACTCGTAGAGCCTTAGTGGATGGAGCACAGCAGTCAGAGAAGAGAGAATCTGCAAAAGTGTAAAAACAGATGAACAAGATTCTGTGAAGTTCTTCTGTGGCTAGTGTTCATTTTAGCCAGAAGATTCTTTTTTATGTCTATCAGCCTATGGAGATGAGAACTGCGAATGTGGTCTTTAGGGAAGGAAAAGGCTCTCTAGTATGGTTGTCCAGTGCATGAGGCTCCTTCCCCCTCCCTTCTTGCTCTGATGGAAAATCTGTGAGCAATATGTAACGTAGGCCACAACAAATTCCCTCAAGTGGAAAAAGCCCAGCAGGCACTGAAGGGGAGATGCTTCACAAGAAGAAAATGTGGTCGTCTTGAGATCTTGCATTCCAAGCCAATTCAGACTAACTGCATTGGGTTGGGAAGAAGCCAGATTATCAGGTGTCAGAAAGATATACTGATGAAGGGATAAAGATTGAAGCCAGCATCATTTCTGGCAGCCTGTCCCTAGGAAAGCAGACAATACAGCATTCCCAGTACCAATTTTACAGAGTCCAGAGGGAGTATGCATAAATGAAGTCTGTAGATAGTACAGAAACTCCATTTCAACAAATAATTTTAACTTACCAGTAGAGTCCTGGGAGCCTCTATAGTAAACCAAATTGAGTGTTAAAGATTCAACCTTTTCCTTTTCCATTGCTCAGTACCCTTAGGGAGATACTGAGGAGCTTCGTGAGCCCCACTGCAGGCGAGAAAGGCTCTGAGGGCTTCCATAACATCATACAAATGTTGACTGATGCTGACTCAGAAGTGATTTCATGAAATCTTAGGGGCAGATTCTGGTTATCTGAGTTGCAGGGGAATGTTCCTCAAGGTCCTCTGAGAGAGATGGTCTCCCGTGGCCGTAGTCCCTGTGCCTGCCAGTGCATACCTAGTGCTCCCTCCTAGCTATTATCACTTCTTCTTATCCACTTTTTTCTGCTTTTTCCTCCCAGCACCCAACAGATGCCTTCTGCCCGTCTTCTAAAATCATCTCAGATGCAGACTCTTTTCAGAACTCTTTTCTGATTCTCCTCGGTCATTTTTATTGTCCTTCCTTTGAAACCTTTTTTTCACAATTCTTATATATTCCACCTTGCATCATAGGTATTGTAATTCATTTGATACTATTAGATTTTTAAGCTTTTGTTTTTTTTTTAAGTTGAGGTATAATTTACATAAAAGAACTCTTTTTCTCTCCCCACCCCAATCTACATATTTTCTCCTACACTGCTTTTCAGTTCAGCAATCTTCACTTCAGCTACATATAAACTTTTAAACCCAACTTTTGCATTCTCAATTCAGCTATTCTAGTTTTTGCTTATAAAATTTCCATTTTTTAATTTTTGTTGTTACAAAGTCGTAAACTTCTGTTGTGTCTGATAATCTCAGTATCCAAGTCTCATGTTGTTGCATTTCTTTCCTGCTGTCCCCTCTTTGTTTTTGGTCATGTCTTCTTGTCCCTCAGTATATTTGTGTAGGAGTCAGAGTTCTCTGGAGAAACAGGACCAGTGGGATATGTGTGCGTATAGAAGGGGATTAACTCTAAGGAATTAGCGAACACAATCCTGGAGGCTGACAAGTCCTAAGAGCTGTAGTCGGTAAACTGGAGACCCAGGAGGAGCAGGTGGTGTATCAGTTCTAGTCCCAGAGCAGGCAAGCTAGAGGCCCAGGAAGAGCTCACATCTCAGAGTCCAAAGGCAGAAGAAAAACAATGTCCGGGCTCAGAAAGAGTCCTCAGAAAGAATTCTCTCCTACTCAGTCTTTCTGTTTTATTCAGGCCTTCAGCTGACTGGATGAGGCCAACTGACATCAGGGAGGGCAATCTGCTTGACGTGGTCTACTGATTCAAATATTTATCTCATTCAAAACACCCTCACAGATGCACCCAGAATAGTGTTTGACCAAATATCTGATCATCCCATGGCCCAGCCAAGTTGACATGGAAAATGAACCATCATTGCTTAGTAAGCTGTTCTTTTTTTTTTTTTAATTGAATACCTGACGTTCTATGTGAAAAATTGTTACGACAATATGAGGCTTCTAGATTCCTCCATGGAGAATTTCCTTTTGCTTTTGACTAGCAATTATGGTGAGGGATGATCACTTTAATGCCATCTGGAATCAGGCTAAACTAACAATATCTTTGTGAAAGTTGGTCTGTTTCCAGTTGGTCACTACTTCTAGGGGGTAGCCCTTTGGTAGTTCCCACTGAAAGGCTAGGGTGCCTTCTCTTTAATGGGCACCAAATGCCCAAATTTAGACCATTGAGCCATATTATATTTCAGCCTCTTGTCCTCTTAGCTACTGCTCACAAATTGGTAAATAAGAAAAGCTGTTTCAACACACCTCTCTTGAGTTTCCTTTTTCTCTAGAATTTTGGCCCTTTCAGTCTCTTCTGCCTTTGATGCTTTCAAAGGCACTTTAAGAAAATACTTTTTCCAGCTTTTCTAATTGTTCTTGGCAGGAAGATTGCTCTGCAGTAAGCTAGTCTGCCCTCCCTGCTCCACTGTGACCGGCTGTTGCCTGGCTTTAAGTTCTTCAAGATCTGCTATTGAAAAATATACCATTTTGAGTTTTTGATTCTTTATGTGACTTGTTTTTTCTCTGGGCAATTTTAGGATCTTTACTTTATCCCCATTATTACATTTTATGATGATATTCTTTGGACTGTTTATCCTTTCTAATTTGAAAACTGGCATCCTTATGTACCAAAAACCTCTCCTGTATATTTTTTTTCCTTGTTGTCTCATTATTTACATATTAAACATCCAGAAATGATTCTCTTGATTTATTTTATTTTCCATTATCAATCTCTTTCTCCTCCCCCCCCACCCTTGCTTTTTCATTCTATACATTGAGAAATATGGGATATTTTCCCGACTTTTTCTTATAATTTATATAACTAAACTTTTAATTTCAGCCTTCATGCAAATAATTTCTAAGATAGCTTCTTGTTCTTTTTTTCCCTTTTTGTAGTGTCCCTTTTATCTTATGGCTCACTCGCTTTCTCTTTCTGAGGAGAACAAATTTTTGGAGTTTTGTTGCACTTTTTGTACTATCGCGATTCATTCTGGATTCCTTTTCTCATATTTTGTTTATGTTGATCTGTGTAGTATAATTGAAGCTTTGCTCAAATGTCTGACATTCCTTTGTTATCTCTTCATGTTTAAGAATGAAGCACCGAAAATCCTTGGCGGTTTTGTGTGGGAGTGGGCCTTATCAATGAGTCAGCCTCATTGCAGGGTGATTGGACAGGTATCCTGACATTTTTTGTGTGGCATTTGTCAGTGTCACTGTCTGTATGGTGTTTCTCTGAAGCCATTCAGTTTCTCAAAAAAAGTGTCCAAATCTCCTGCCTAAGGGCAGCATCATCAGAGCAAAGCAGCACGAGAGGCTGGTGTTTGCATGCGAGAGTGTCCGCACTCAGTGTTTAAGCTTTCATTTGATCCCTCTTTCCTGTGGGTCCTTTCCTCTGCCTTTCTCTGTGCCTGACCCAGCTCCAAAAGCTCTCTTCTTCAGTTTCTATACAGAATAAACCTGTAGTCCTGAGCTGGCTTGCAGAGGAGGAGTTGCTTGAAGGTATTGGATGAGGCAGTCATTTTGGAGGATTTGCTGCCCGTCAGCCAGACCTGCATTCATTCAGTCAGTGAGGCGCCATGCACTGTCCCTGAGCCCCTGTACTAGACGTGAAGGTACTCGTGAACAAAACAGAAAGGAAGCTCTGCGCTCTCAGAGTTCACAGTCTGCAAGGGAAAATGGTAATAAACATGAAAGATGCCCAAATTAATATGTTCAATGGTGATACTACCTTGATAAAGAGTAGAGCAAGACCAAGGGGATTGGAAGTGCCATGGCTGGGGATAGAGGGCAGTGGTGGACTGTACTTAATTATTTAATGCTTTGTTTGGAAACAATTTCAAACTTAAAGAAGAGTTGGAAGAATAAGAATAGTACAAAGAACACCATATACACAGGGTGCCTGGGTGGCTCAGTCGGCTAAGCATCTTTGGCTCAGGTCATGATCCCACGGTTCTTGAGTTTGAGCCCCGGGTCAGGCTTTGTGCTGACAGCTCAGAGCCTGGAGCCTGCTTCAGATTCTGTGTCTCCCCCTCTCTCTGCCCCTCCCCTGCACATTCTCTCTCCCTTTCTCTCAAAATAAATAAATAAACTTTAAAAAAATACCATATACACTTTATCTACATTTACAGTTAGCATTTTACCTCATTTGCTTTACTACTTGTTCTCCCTCTCACACTCCATCTGTCTCTGTGTCTGTGTTCTCTCATGTATCTAGTATAGGGGTGTATATATACTGTATATATACATACATATATACATATGTGTATATATACTGTATATATACATACATATATACATATGTGTATATATATACACATATACAGTATATATACTGACTATATTTATATGTGTGTATACACGCTCAGATATATAGAGAATATTAGTTGCTGGCTAAAATTTAAGCTGATAACAAAGTCCAATAAAACCTTGGTTTGTGAGCATAATTCATCCTGGAAACATGCTTGTAATCCAAAGCACTCATATATCAAAGCAAATTTCAAGAACCATCGGCTCAGTTGTGATCACATGACATTCGGTGTCACGTATTACTCGTATTGCAAGACCTCGCTCGTTTATCAAGTTAGATAATTTGTTAGAAATCTTTGCTCATCTTGTGGAACACTTGCAAATCAAGTTACTCCCGATCCAAGGTTTTACTGTACGTAATTCCCATGTCCATCACATAGCATTTTCAGATACCATGGAACATTTTCAATTGATAAATTAGTGACCTATTGCGTGTGTATGCCAAATACTCTTAAGAGCAGAGATGTTTACAGGCTGTCAGGAATGCGTCCACCCCCGTTACAAGAAGGTAAGGAAGGGCCTTCCCCAAGGCACTTGTCCCCTCTCTGGGCTCCATAGAAGCTAAGGTCTCAGGAATGCAGTGAGGCATGTGGGAGGACTTGGAAACTACCTCAGGTGTTTGCTGAGCCTAGGAGACAGCCAAGAGGGATACTACCGTAAGGAGCCTGCTGTATCTGTGTGTCAGTGGGAGCAGGAACACCCCCTTCAGAGACCTATGAGGAAGAAGATATGTTAAGATACATCTTTGATACATCTATTTTTTCCTGATCTGAAAGGAGGATAGATCCTTACCTGTTTCATTACCAAAGCTGGTAATGGGGGGCGTATGCATGAACTTCAGTTATTTGGGCCAAATAACTTGTTTTCCCAAGTTTTCATTTCTGCCTCCTAGAGTCTTAGCTTCCCTATTGGATGTGCTTGTCGCCACATAAAATGAATCTTGAGAGCCGTACTGTGAGCCTTCCTTTTGACTTCTGAGAAGCTAGGAGTGTTTACTGGGACAGCTTCTGAGCAGAAATCCCTTGTTGTGTGCTGCTTTGGCATGCACCCAGAGTGTGCTTCTGGCCGTGGGCTTCTCCATTGTTAGGCTCTCGTTGGTCTGGAAACCTGTAGTGGATACCTTCGCTCATCTTAGTTCAGGTTAGTAAATGGCATTTTAGTATATGAAACTGAAGTGTACATGTTTCCCAGTGTCTTTCAGCAAAGTTAAATGGGGAGGAGTCTTTTGTACAGGTTTCCCTGAATTACCCTGAGCAAAGTCGTCAGCACTTTGCTCATGTACGTACTCAGTGAATATTTGTCAGCTTCTCTTTCCAAAGCCCCTTTCAAAGGTTTCTAGGCCATGATGAATCAGAGGTTTCTGGTGCCCATTGTATGGTTCTCTTGTACTCTTTCTTTCCCATAGCATACTACCTATCCTGCATTATTATAAATGTCTCTCTGCTTAGACTTAAGTTCTCTGAAAGCAGAGACTCTCTGTCTTTTTCACCATTGAGTCTCCAGCACTCACCGTAGCATTGGCATATGGTAGGTGCCAATTTATCCTCAGTGAATGAATGAATCAATCAATCAATCAAAAAACAAGCAATAGGCCTAATTAATGACCCTTCCTTCTCAGTTATTCTTGGCTTAAGCTTTTAAAGACTGGAGTTTTTAATTTTGGAAAGTCCCAACCCCACTGCTGAACAACTGGAATTTTTTGTTTCCTGACCCACATAGGCTACTCCAGCTCCAAGTTTAGGGAATTGCCAAGTAGCAGGTTTTAGGTCAGTAAAACCATCCTTTTAGATTCTGTGTCGCTTTGCCATTGGAAACCAAGAAAGAGCTGAAATTGCCAAAAGCCCGTGGTAGTCACGTAGACATGAGGATGGGTCTGCTGTCGTCACCATTCGCTGCATTCTGAGGCTACCCGGAGGACGCAGTTCAGTTCAGAACAACAGATGCTGTGTCATGGAGTGCTGTACTGCAAGGGTCTGTGAGCATCGTTATTTTCTATTTGAGTGCTTTGTGATTCTGAATCTGAAAGACTCAAAAGAAAGTGAATTCCGAGAGAGATTAAGCTGAATAGAAGAGAGAGTTTTTGCATTCAAAATAAATATGAAGTGTATAAAATGACAAAAGCTTGTGAAGAATGGGCTATGGGAAGATTTTGAACCCATGTTTTAAACATTTAAGTGTAATCATAAGATATAAGTATACCTGCAAATATGCAAGCATTCCTTGTAATTAGCATCATTGACATGTAGATTAAATGCATGGAATGGCTTTTTTTTTTTTTTTTTTTTTTTTTTTACATTCAGGTCGTTAAATTGTAGAAAAATCCCTTTCCCAGAAAGTCATGACTATAATTCAAATGCATGGAAAATGGTAAAAGTAGTCATTTTCTCGAACGCCAATTTTTTCTTAAGCAAAACATGTTGAAGCGGCATAATTTTTTTCAGTAATCAATAGTTGAAGGATCCCATGTTCTATTTCGTAAGACATAGGGTTAGTTATTTCTGAAGCTGAATGGTTCAAAACACTTGTAAATATTGGCATGCCTCTAACAATAATGATAGTGACTGGCTCAAACATAGGAAATTGTGTCACCAGATAATATTGATTGCTAAGAAGTTATTTTGTATGCAAGTATATAGTGTATATAGTCATTAATGGCATGGGCTCTAAAGTTATGCTTGACTGCATACCTCATCTTTGTCGGTAAACCTCCATTTTCTCATCTATGGAATGAAGACAGTTGTTTGATAAGTTTGTTACAGGTATTAAATGAGATAATGTACACAGGGTGCATTAGCGTAGTTCCTAGGAAGTAGTAAGCTAACACTACCACTGCTATTGTAAGCACTTTCTTACTGTGGGGCATATTCCTATCTTACTCATGTATGAAATTGTTAAGCAAAATATAATATCTCAAAGAGCAAGCACTTGATCATTAGAATAGAATGGCATCTGCAGTTTATAAACTGCATATGTGTGATTAAATAAGCTGAATAGTCTTATCCTCAGGAGAGGAAAACATGGCCTTATGGAAAGAGAGAGAAACAGGTTTAAACTAGGATTATTTCTAGGTCTGTGATTTGATTCTAGCAACTTTATCTTTGAAGGCTGTGTGGTTTATCGTGCATGTTTCCTAACATGTCTTAACAATGTTGGCAATCATATAGAAGGAAAAACTGTGTGCCATCCATTCTTGTTTTTAACATGTGCAGTGGAGAAGCACCCTGACATTACGACAGAAGGTGGGCTCAGCTAATAAACAAATAGGGAGAGTTGCAGTGATGCTGTTCTTTTGACCATGTTAAAGGAGCATGGGCTTCATTTAGTCCTATCATAGAGGCATCCTTGCTGCACCCTAGAAGAATGGATGCATCTGTAGTACATTATCTGAACAGTAAAATTTATTGATGGTTTTTTTTGGATTTTACTCTTTGTTTACGAAAAAAATACCCATTTATGGGGCACCTGGGTGGCTTGGTCGGTTAAGCGTCCGACTTCGGCTCAGGTCATGATCTCACGGTCTATGAGTTCGAGCCCCGCGTCGGGCTCTGTTCTGACAGCTCAGAGCCTGGAGCCTGTTTCAGATTCTGTGTCTCCCTCTCTCTCTGACCCTCCCCCGTTCATGCTCTGTCTCTCTCTATCTCAAAAATAAATAAACATTAAAAAAAAATTTTTTTTAAAAAGAAAAAAATACCCATTTAATGAAACAGATTGCATACAACCCACACCTGAACATCATGCATCTTACCTTATGGCTATAGTTCAAATTGTTCCTAACTTCCTTTCTGTAAAGTAATTAATAATAATAATAAATTCAGGAAAAATAAACATCAAAATACTATATCTAATCCCCCAAAATGTACCTCTATAAAAAGTCCCAATGTGTATATTTACTTTCCTGTACTAGTCAAGAAAACATGGTTGTGCTTCATCATCAAAGTTGACTCTGGTAGATTTCAAGAGAATGTGAAATATATGAAAATGTTTCCTTAGAGTAGAATGAATTGGCCAGCCTAGAAGTTCTTTCTTTAATGAGACAGTAACATAAGAAAATGTTTTGTCATGTACACAGATTTGGAAACCTTCTCTGCACAGCTGTGTTATAAAATTGGGTACACTTTCTTGACCTTGGTGATTTTTTTGCCAATGGGTTTCTATATGAATAAAAGAAATTTTTATTACTGTGGCTTATCCTATCAAATTTGGGCTATAAATTTCATTGAAGTTACTATTATGGTATCTAAGGAAAGTATAAGTTTCACCCAACAGGTAATAACTGTTGTTCTCCAAAGGCAAAAGAGGAAAACCAGTCTCATCAACTAAGTATTAGTTGTGATAAACAATCTTTGGTCTTCTTATAGTTTTGAGAGGCAATGATGCATTCAGAGTATATATTAGAACTTCCTTATTGTTTCGGTACATTCCCATGATTTCAGAGTGCACTTTAATTCTCATTTTGTTATTGATATAAATCAACCACATGTAACCCTGTAGTTGCTCGTGTATTTTTAGAGTTTCCCTTGCATGCAGTTTTGTTTAACATGGGTCACAGTAATGGATCATTTATACAAAGTAACAGATTGCTTCCTCTTTCTGCCAGCTGATTTGATCAGTCCGAAGTTCCTTTATATTGTGGGTTACATAACTAGTATGGAATCTGTATGGTATATTTTTTAGTAGGACAGTAACTGTATTAACCATTTATAGTCTCTAAATCTTTTAAGGACATTTTAATAATCACAAGGAAGCCATTGTTTTGAAGTGAATAAACTTGAAACTAAAATGAGCAATGAGTTATAATAAAGGACTAAACTACCAGACTTCTTAGAAAACATCATTTTCAGGGCTCTTGGGTGGCTCAGTCGGTTAAGCATCCATCTTTGGCTCATATCATGATCTTGCAGTTCGTGGGTTCAAGCCCCGCATTGGGCTCTGTGCTTACAGCTCAGTCTAGAGCCTGCTTTGGATTCTGTGTCTCCCTCTCTCTCTGCTGCTCCCCTCCTTGTGCTCTCTCTCTCTCTCTCTCTCAAAAATAAATAAACATTAAAAAAAAACCAGATAATTTTCATTAGGTAATTATTCTTGTTTAACTGTGGATTGGCCAGGCGGGGAAAAAAAAACAAAAACATTTCTTTCTAGCTTTCCCATTTAACATATTTTTCTGCTTTGACAAACAGAGTACGATAGAACATAATAGTTTTACTTTCCTAATGAAGAATTGTAGTGCCTAAAGGTCCTAGTTCTGCATATATTCCTTCATTATCCATGGTGCTATTCTATAAATGGCAGAAGGTTTAGGGATTAGGATTAAAGGTAGTGATCTCACGTTATTCCCTGGAATTATTTTTTTAACCAAATCCCTGATAGTGGTTGGTTTGGTTATTTACTAATATAGTGTTAAAGTTGCCCAGATGAGGAAATAAGACTGAGAGCTGAACAGTTAAAGTCCAGTTAGTGGAGGGAGACTGCATTATCTAGTGACATCTCCAGGTATCATTTATAGGACATAGTTGAGGAACCTGAAAATAAACAAAATCGCCTTTGTGTTTTCTGAATTAAAAGCCCAAAGAGCATATGAGCCCAAATGCATAGAATGTCTCATTTAAAGCTTGCTAAATCCCAACCAGCTGGTTTCAAAGAAGAGAGAGAAATTGGAAATCCTTGTTGTCTGCAGGTGCAAATCTATCTGACGTCTCATTGTAGTATAATGTTCCATTGTATGGGTGCACCACAATATGTGGGGCCACTCCTCATTATGAACTCTCATCTCCAGCCCTTTGCTGTTCCAAATAATTCTTTTTTCCAGTTTTCCCTACTGCATTTAGTGAACAACTCCTTTTTTTCTCCACCGATGCCTTTATGCTAAATTTAATTCCCACATGTATTTCAGGTTTGTTTTGAGACTCCTTTTTGTTCCACTGAATTATGTGATCCTTTTCTGATACCATACAGTTTTAACTGTTGTAGCTTCATAATCTGCCTAATATTTAGAAGAGCTAATCTCTTTCTCTTCTTTTTCAGAATTCCTAGATGGTTAATGCATTTCATTTTCCAAATTAACATTAATATAATTCATTAAATTTCAAAATAACAACCATGTTTTAGTATTTTAATTGGGACTGAATGAATTAATAAATTAACTTGGTGGAAGAATTTGTATCTCTTTTGCAACAGAAGAACAAAGAAATGCCCCTTTGTGTATAAAAAATTTTTTTAGATAAGCACTACATTTTTTCTTACATTTGTACTTAGCTATTATTTTTATACATGAGATTTTTAAAAATATTTTAAACAAAAGTCATATGGTAATTTTGCCTTTCCAATATTTAGAACTCATTTTTTTATCTTGTCTGATTTCATTGATTTAGTACCTTTGAGATAATATTAAACACCAGAGTAATTCTATTAAAATGGAAGTCAGACATACCACCTCTGTTTCCAAAACCCT
The DNA here is from genome assembly GCF_024362965.1 of Panthera pardus. Lineage (NCBI taxonomy): Eukaryota > Metazoa > Chordata > Mammalia > Carnivora > Felidae > Panthera > Panthera pardus. The sequence goes on from NW_026526832.1 coordinate 25,072,548, forward strand.
CCAAAGGCTCCTCGGCTACCCAGAGTAAAACTCAAAGTCCTATTAGACCCTCATCCTCTGTCCCCTTGCCGCCCCTGTGATTACAACGTGAAATGCCCTCCTTTTACACACCCCACCCCAGTGACACTGTACTCCTTGCTTTTGCTCAACACAACAAATTAGGTTCTGTCTTATGGCCTTTGCACTTGACTTGCTCCTCCCTCTCCCAGAAAAACTTTTTTTCCAAATATTTCCCAGCTTACTCCATGACTGACTTTGCTCAAACGTCACTTTTCACTCAACACCCTGTTTAAGGGTATACTGTCACTTCCACCAAGTCCTAGTCTTCTTTCATTATTTTATTTCTTCCCTATGCCACCGTGGACATTTTACTAACATATGCATTTTTCTTATTATATTATTATTCATCTTCATTCCTTAAATTGTCATATAATTACTTTAGAATTGTTAATCATTTTTGTGATTTACTGACATATATTCTTTATTCATTTTTTGTATCACTCAATTATTTAATACTTACTATCAATTATATTTTTATTATTTGTATCTTTCTCATGCAAAAAAAATAGTAAGAAAGAAGAAAAAAATAAGGTGAGGATATACAAAAAATGAAAAGCAACAACGTAGGATTTTAGGTTTATATTTTAGATGTAGCTTCAAAATACTAGGAATTATTTAAATAAAAATGCAGTAAATGTATTAAGCATATTAGGTAAAAGACAAAGATTTTCAGGTTAGATAGAGAAAAATAATCCAAATATATTCTCTAAATATAAGGTCATAGAAAGGTAGAAAGTAAAAGAGTAGGAAAAGTTATATCTTGAAAATTCTAACCAAAAGAAAGCTGGTGTAGCTATGTTAATATTAAAATAACCCCTAAGAGAGAAGCATTAACAGAAGTGAAGATAGTTCCTTCATAATTGTAAAGGTTTACTCTATCAGGCACTAATAGTATCAGTAATGAAAGGAGTGATATTGCTACTGACTGTCCAGAGATTGAAGTATAATTGCAGGATATTATAAATAATTTTATGCTAATAATTTTTGAAGTTTAAATGAAATAGACAAACCTGTAGGAAAAGTTAACATCAAACAGATTCAAGAAGAATTTTTAAAAAGCCTGAATGGCCCTAAGACATTAAAGAAATTGAATCCATCAATAGGCAAAGCTTTTTGTTTTGTTTTTTAGTAGGCACAACTTTCTAAAAATAAACTCTAGGCTTCACTGGTGAGTTCTATCAAATATTCGGAGAATAAATCATTATTATTTTATGAAATCCTCTAGGCCATGGAAGAGGACACCATACTCTCCAACTCAGTTTCTTCAAACTAGCAAACCCTTTACATCCAAACCTGGAAAAAAATAATATAAGAAAAGAAAGTTATAGACCAGGCTCACTTATCAACACACAGAAGTCCTACACAAAGTACTAGGAGACCATGTAAAAAAGATGTATCATGACCCTGGTGGGTTTATCCCAAGAATGAAAAGTTAGTTTCACATTAGAAAATCAATTGATGGTTTACCACATTAATAAATGAAAGGAGAAAAGTCATATGACCATCCAATAGGTACAAAAAAGGTAATTGATAAAATTCAACATTCATTTATGATTTTAAAAAGCAATTAACAAACTAGGAATAGAGGAAATGTTTTTAATCCAACAAAGTATATCTCTAGAAAACCTTCAGTACACATAATGCTTCTTAGTGATTATATTGGGAAAAAGTTTTTTTTGTTTGGAAACAAGAATTTTTTCTGTCAGCATTGTATTAAGGTTTTGGTTAACACAGGTAATATAAGAGAAAAAAGATAAAAATATTTGAAAGGAAGAAACAACACTGTCATTATTTGTGGATAATATGAGTGTGTGCTTAGAAAATTCAGAAGAATCTGCAGACAAGTTATTAGAACCAATAAGGGACTTTAAAGTTTGCTGGACAGAAAATCAACATGTAAATATTATTTATATCATATATATAAGCAACAACCACTTAGAAAATTAATTTTTTTAAATATCCTATTTACAATAGCATAAAAATATAAGTACCTAATACTCTGACAAAGTTGTGCAAGATGACTATATGTAAAATGTCTAAAACATTTTCAGAGACACATAAAAGGAGAACTATCCCATGTTCATGGGTTGGAAAGCTCAGTATTGTAAAGATATTACTTCTCCTCAATTTATAAATTGAATACAATCAGAATCTCAATGAGATGTTCGTGGAACCTGAATAGGCAGCTCCAAAATGTGTATGGAACTGCAGAGAGCCAAAAATACCCAAGGCATTTTTGAAGAACAACAAGGTGGGGTTTAACTTCTTCTACCAAATATCAAGATATTGTGAAGGTTTTAGTAGATAAGACATTGTGCTATTGGCCCAGAGTTAGATTAGTAGGCCAGGTCAGAGAGCCCTGAAAAGGACCCATTCACATCTACACAGGATTCACAACAGGAGTGTCGCTGCAGAAAAGCAGGGAAGGGGCAGCCTTTTCAGTTAATAATGCTGGGAAAATCGAGTTTCCATATGGAAAGAAATTAAATTAGACCCATATTTCACAGCACACATGACAATCAGTTTCAGGTAGATTATGAACCTAAATGTGGATGACTAGACCACAGAGTTTTTGGAGAAGCTATTAAAGAATGCTGGCTGCTGGGGAGCCTGCCGTGACTGAGGACTGTAGCCAGCCTGGCTTTCTCAGCATGGCGTGTTCCTATAGCTCCTGGTGAGACTGGCCATCGAGAGGCCAGCTGAAGCCAAGAAGTCAGTTCCTTCATCTTTCCCTTTGTGGCCACCGCAGCTGCTGACACACCTGCTTGCAGCCTCGAGGGAGAAGACTTCCTGTGGTTGGGGCAAGTAGCTCCTTCATGATCCTTCAGCTGGGAGGCCTCAGCAGGGCAGTGAGAAACCTGCCTCTCCCAGCACCAAAGATTGCTTTGCATAAATCCACTCTGTTAGAATTTCTCGAGTCTGGTTAAGTCCAATAGAACATTGGTAGCACTTAACAGGAATAAAAGGACTCATGATGTTAGAACTACCCAAAAGAGAGGGAAAAGACTTCTGAGTTTGCATGTGTAAAATCGATGGCTAATTGTAACACCACTCCAGTCGCTGAGAGAGTTCATCATTTCTACTCTTGGACTCTTAAAGCATGCTGCTTGCTACCCAAGCGAAGTGTCAGATCCCCGATTTAAACTTCTAGTGTTCAACAAAATACTAACAATGTACTTTCTGTGTCAGTTCTAGACACCCCCTAAAGAACATGTACTTTGAGAAACAGAGGAGGAAAGTCTAATAGTTAATGCCATGCTGTGTAAGTGTTCTTGTTGATCCACATCTTTAATACTTGGTGTTGTTAGACTTCTTTAATTTTGCCAGTCTGAGGGTATATTCCATATCTCTAAGAGAGACAGCAGTCACACTTGACTTTGAGCCTCTGGCCACGGTCCTGAAGGATGTCTTTGGGCAGAAAGGCAAAGGTGAAGTAGCGACATACAACTGTTCACCGAATACAAGAACAGGGAGGTCTGTTCAAGGGCTTGGAGATGTTGGAAAGCTATTGGATTCTTTACAGGTGCCTCCTGCAACAGAAGAGGCCTCATGCTGGCGCTTTCACACCCTGCTTACCCTGGTCTTCACCCCATGGTGGTTACTGCTGAATCAGGAAGGCTGTAGCCCAGTGGGAGGAGGGCTAAGTGGCAGGGGGAGGAAGAAGACCAAGTGTCAGAAAAGTCCTGGGATTCTAGAGCTGATCTCATTCCTGTCTGTGTTTGAATACACAGAGTTGGAGTTCACACTGAAAATGGCATCCAGGGAGGATTCTTTTAGCTGACTTTTCTCGGTTAGACTTCACAGAGATCCCATAACCTTTATGTGAATCTTTGTATATAATCTTTGTATAAACCCATTGCAGTACAGGCAGCTGGCTCTGACTGGAGGATTCTGGATCATCTCTGACGTTTTGGAGCCCAGATCATCTACATCACAAGTCCCCATGAGTGCCTTTATTAAATACACACAATCCATTTAGCTTCTTTTCTGCTTTGTACTTAAGAAGATGCTAAGGTGGCAGAAATTCCCAAATTCTAGCTGAGACCCTGCATTCATTCCAAATGCATGTTGAGCATTTGCATGTATTGTTGCCAATGCAGCATTTAAAAAATCATCTGAAAAGACTGTGGCTCCCTGCTCCCAAAGAATGTCTTTTATTCAAGGCCACAAGGAATAGTACATTCTTATTTATGTGACAGAGGAGAAGACATAGTAGAGGTAAATTATTATGAGCAAAAAAGAAATATCTCAGCTACTGTTGAGAGAAAAGGAAAAGTCTATAGGAAATGGCTGAGCACTCAGCTGACAGATATGACCAAGGAAAAACAAGAACGATGATTAGAAAGAAAAGAGTCCTCCATGGTTGCACCTTCAAGTCCCTGTTCTTGGGGCACCTGGCTGGCTCAGTCAGTTAAGCGCCTGACTCTTGATTTCAGCTCAGGTCATGCTCTCACAGTTTGTTAGATCCAGCCCCGTGTTGGGCTCTGCGCTTACAGCCTGGAGCCTGCTTGGGATTCTCTCTCTCTCCCTCTGGAGCTCTCTCTTCCTCTCTCTCTTTCTCTCTCTCTGTCCCTCTCTCTTTTAAAATAAATAAACCTTTTTTAAAAAAATCCCTATTCTCTATTAGTAAGAGAGACACTAATAGACCATATATTAGTTCAAATTAAAGATCAACTTGAACATTCGGTTAATGTCACCCAATGTTGCTATGGAAAAGGACTGTCAATGGTAGAGAATGAAAAAGAGTCCACAAAAACCCACCTTTACTGTCAGCCCCTACCAGGAAAAGTGCATTCAGTTCATCCAGAAGGAGGAATGTAAATACAAAAGGGAAATGGCGAGTTACTGATACCTGAAATCAAAGGAACACACCCACAGCTGTAGTTGAACACAACCAGAGGCTTAAACATACATTGTAGAACAGCTCAGAGGTAGCATTACCTAATTTCTAAAAAAAGCATTTTGAATGAAAAAAGTAGTATCTGCATGATATGAGGTTGGACAAGAATTTTTTGAACTAGGCATAAAGAGAGGCACCTGAGTAGCTCATTCGGCTGAGCATCCAACTCTGATTTCGGCTCACGTCATGATCCCAGGGTTGTGGGATGGAGCCCCACATTAGGCTCTGTGCTGAGTGCAGAGCCTGCTTGAGATTCTCTCTTTCTCCCTCTCCCTCTCCCCTGCTCACTCACTGCCTCTCTCAAATACAATTTTTTTTTTAATTTTTTAAAAAAGAACTAAGCACCAAAAACAGTAAGTATAAAAGACTAAATTCAACTGCATCAAACTTAAGAAATTAGGTCCATTGAGAAAAAAATAAGAGATGAACAGGCAAGCCAAGGACTGCAACGTGACAAAGGACTAGAATGTAGAATTAAAAAACAAAAACAAAACACACGCAAAAACACCTACAAATCAAGAAGAGAAAATGGCAGGCAGCCTAATAGAAAAGCGTGCAAGAGACTTGAATAAGCACTTCAGGAGATATAGACAATGTCCAGTAAACACATAAAAGCTGTTCAACCTTACTGGTCATCAGAGAAAAAAAGGTCATAGTGAAAATATGTCAGGGTAGTTGAAATTACAAAGTTTGCCAGTACCAAATGTAGTGTGGATTTGTAACAATATGAACTCTCATGTCTGTTGGCATGAAAATCATTTGGAATCATCTACTAAAGCTGAACTTATGCATACCATATGACATAGAAGTTGTACTTTGTCATCAACAGAAATACATACATACATGCATCAAAAGACACATATAAAAATGTTCCTAGCAGCATGTTTGTAATACCTCTGCACTGAAAACAACCCAGATATCTATCAGATAAAATAAATAGCAATATGTTTATGCAGTGGAAAACTATATAGCAAAGCTAATAAGCTATTGCTGCATATATCAACATGAATGAATCTTACAAACAGTGTTGAGAGAAGTAAAACACAAAAACATACTACATGATTGTATTTATGTAAAGTTCATTAACACACAAAATTAAACTATAGTGTTAAGAAATATGTATTAGTCTGCTCAAACTGCCATAAGAAAATACTGTAGACCAGGTGGCTTAAACAACTGACATTTATTTTCTCACAGTTCTGCTGGCTGGAAATCCAAGATCAGCCTGCCAGCACGGACAGTTTCTGGTGAGACGTCCTGGCTAGTAGATAGCCACCTTCTCCTTGTGTGTTCAGCAGACCTCTTCTTTGAGTGTGCCTGGGAAGAGAGAATGAGCTCTCTGGTCAGTCTCCTTATAAGGATACTAATCCTATCTATCAGAGCCGCACCCTGTGACCTCATTTAACCTTAATTACCTATCTCTACATATAATCACAGTGGGAGTTAGGGCTTCAACTTATGAATTTGGGAGAGACACTTCAGTCTATAACAGGACAATAAGTATTAATGTAAAGCAAAATAAGGAAGTGATTATAGTATTAAGGAATGATAAGTATTGATATAAAGCAAAGTAAGGAAGTCAGGATAGAAGTAACCTAAGATGTGAGGAGAGGTAGGAGTTGGGATTAGAAGATGTCATGCTGTCAGTGTTTTGCTTCTGGAGCCACATAGCTGTTCATTTTATACATTATTTATTAAATTGCATATTCATATTTTATATGCTTTTCTGTATGTATCTTATATTTAGCTGAAACTTTTTTTTAAAAAAAGTAAAACCATTGTGTCCATTCTCGTTTCCTGTTCTACACTCTGTTAATACTGGTGATCTATTTCATTTATATTACCGTATTGTTAATAGGGACTGTGCTTAACTATTTGCCTTTTCTGATCCCCCATAGAAATTATTTTCATTAATTTTTAAAATATTGGTAGTACGTAATGGTAAATGTAAAATGTTTTAGCAATGCTCCTTTCTTGTGGAGTATTATTAAAATGTATTTCTTGACATCCTGATGAATTCAGTTGAATTATATTTTTGTCCTTAAACATTCTCCTGTGTATGTAGAGATTTCTAGCTTTGCTTGTTTCTAGCCTGCACTTTATTAAGGTTAAATCATTTGTTAGAAATGTATTTGGTCCTGTTAAAGATTATCTTTTATTAGTAACAGTAAGGAATAGAGGAGTGTTTCAAAAAGTGAACTATCCCCAAATATAATCAGTAAAAGAAATGCTGACTAGACACATAATTTTTTTTTTAAGTTTATTTATTTTGGGGTGGCTGGGTGGCTCAGTTGACTGAGTGTCCTAACTTCAGCTCAGGTCATGATCTCACTGTTTGTGGGTTCGGGCACCATGTTGGACTCTGTGCTGACAGACGTGGAGCCTGAACCCTGCTTCAGATCCTATGTCTCCCTCTCTCTCTCTGCCCCTCCCCTGCTCATGCTCTTGCTCTCAAAAATAAATAAATATTTTTTTAAAAAAATAAAGTGTATTTATTTATTTATTTTGAGAGAGTGAGCAGGAGAGGGGCAGAAAGAGGGAGGGAGGGAGGGAGGGAGGGAGGGAGAGAGAGAGAGAGAGAGAGAGAGAGAGAGAGAGAATCCCAAGCATGCTCCACACTGTTAGCTCAGAGGCTAATGCAGGGCTCAAACTCATGAACCATGAATTCACAACTTGAGCCAAAGTCAGATGCTTAACCCACTGAGCCACCCAGGTGCCCTTAGAAACAGAGTTCTTTAGGGGCACCTGGGTGTCTCAGTCGGTTAAGCATCCGACTCCAGCTCAGGTCACGATCTCATGGTTTGTGAGTCCAAGCCCCACATCGGGCTCTGTGCTGACACCTCAGAGCCTGGAGCCTGCTTCAGATTCTGTGTCTCCCTCTCTCTCTGCTTCTCCCCCATTCACACATTCTCTCTCTCTCTCTCTCTCTCTCTCTCTCTCTCTCTCTCTCTCTGTCAAAAATAAAAAAACATTAAAAAATTTTAAAAATAAAAGAAACAGAGTTCATTATGTAGCTCTACTTTCTTCTGTTATCATTAGTCAGTCGAGGTGGTATAACAAATGGTATATGAATTCCTAATTTCGGCAATCCTTCAAAGGGATTGTGAATTGCTGTCACAATCAGGAAGTTATCTAGGAATCTGATTTGCTCCTCGCCCTGAAAATTAACCCCAATAACTCAAGGGACATCCTTCTATGCTCCCCAGATTGTTTGTGCACTGAAAAGACAGCATATGGTGATTCTTCTCATCTAGAACAGATCTTCAGTCATATTCTGAAACCCAGTCATTTGTCAGTACTATACAAAAGAAACAGTAAAACAGTGGGTTATCCCTTAAGAAACTTCTCATCAAAGTATGTTTTTTATTGTAGATAATTCGCTCCTTTCTGCTTTTTCCAACAATCGAGCGACTATCTGAGTCACCAAACGGCAGGATCGCCACTCCACTTCTGTGCTGGCTTCGATATGCTCTCTATGTTTTTGGCTACCTTTTACTTAAACCATGGCCTGAGAAAATCAGGTCCCTGATAACAAGAATTGGCCTTCAAATGATGAACGTGCAGTACGAATTTTCGGTCCTGAATATATTGGAACCATTCTGCCTTGGTAAGCACATTTTAAAAGGTTTATGTTTATTCTTGTATCAGAAAGTAGTAAGAGAACAACCTCAGACAGTCCATGAATATCGAGCCCCAAAGCTTAAAACCAGACATAAAATAAAAATAGAAATAGAAGCTTTAATTTTAATTTCATCAACCTTTAATTGTAAACCTTACCCTTCTGATTCTCCCCTCTTGCTGCCAGATGGTGGGAAGGAATATTTGCAGGAGTCTAGCATGTGCCCTGTTAGTCCAGTGTGAGAAATTAACAGAAACCAGCCAAGGAAACCAGGCCAAATATTCCCATAGAGGGAACAGGCTATGCTTTTATTTTTCCTCTTTAAATGTTTTTGGAGGAGTTTAAATGATAAAAGTAATAAATAATAGTCATGGTAATACAACACTGGGTATTGTGCTGAGTATATTTTCTGAATGTGCCAGGGAACATTTGCTACTTTATCTTTTGCCTTCAACCTTTGTTTTTAAATGTAATCTACCTTTGTAGGTTAATACTAATTCATAGAATGCTTATAAATTATTTTCATAATAATATAATCCTTTTTAATCTATACCTCAAGAGGTTATTGCAGAATTAAATATGATAATATATGCAATGTGTCTATATAAGATTTTATTTATAATAAGCCTCCAACGAATGATATAACAACAGATGCAGCAGCAGCAGCTAATGGCACCGTTCTAAGCTTTTATTTGTAGTTCTCAAAACTAATCAGGTTTGGGTATTTTACTGTCCCTGTTTTACAGATGAAGATACTGAGGTACAGAGAAGTTACATGATTGTCACAGTCACACAACTAGTGGGTAGTGTTTAAACTTTGACTGTCTACCACTGTGCTAAGCTTCCTTTTACCATAGTTGCTACTATTGTCTTTCTGCCCCAGTTAATCGTAATGGCAAGACTCCTGAAGAAAGTTTACCGTGTTCACCTGTGTTAAGAGCACCACACAGTCATGTACATAATGAATCCAGGAACAAGTCACAGCCCTGTTGTACAGCTACAGATTGATTATACAAGGTTATTTTTCCAAATATGTAGCAAGAAGCAATCATTACAAGTACAAGTTCAATATATTTTCTGTATTTTTATGGATTTTTGTCTGCTCCATACTTTCCCCAATGTCCATTCTTTATTACAGCCTTAGCATAGCAATGGAAGAAGGTGAGATAGGAAGAAAGGAAGCAAAGATAAGGACAGTTATAAAAATCACCAAAGATTGAAGTTGGAGAAGTCCCTTAAAGAAGGATAAGGTCCAGCCCTTTATCCTTCCCTCATATTATAGAAGAGAAAGAGATGGCCTAAGTGAAAATAGTATTGACTGCAAGTCAGAAATGCTCAATTCTCATTTTGGTTTTGCTTTGGTTTTGCTTACTCATTTTGGTCCAGACTTACTCTGTGACTTCAGTTTAGTCCCTTCCCCTGTCTGGCCCTCAGTCATTGTTCAAAACAAAGGTGAGACTAGATGATCTCTAAAGGAACAGTACACTTTGGAAATTATTTGAAACCAAAATGGAAGTTACGTGAAATTCTGGCAAACATGTATAAAATTACTCCACATTTACTTCAATAAATCATTTTATTTTTCTTTACAGTTTTTCCCCCTTTGGTATTTTTCTTTTTACCCTATAGAGGGAACTATAAAAAGCATTTTCCAGTTAGGGACTCCATTTTTCTCCAAGGAATTCTGCTTCCAGGAGGATGGTATAGGTGTACTTTTCCCTGCTTTTCCTACTAAGTGCTAAAACCCCTGCATATTAGGGAACACAGCAAACAAAAAACCTTGACAAATAGAAAACAAATAATAAAATGGCATACAAGCTCTAACATACCAATAATTACATTAAATGGAAATGGAAAAAATACACCAATTAAAAGACAAAGATTGACAACATGGATTAAAAAGCATTACCTAAGTATATGCTATCTTCAGACAACCCAGTTCAAGTATAATCATATATACATAGATTGAAAGTAAAAGAATGGGCAAAGATATATCATGTAAACAATAATCAAGAGGAATAAGGAATGACTATATTAATATCAGATAAAATAGACTTCAGAACAAAAAAAAAATTACCAGGGACAGAGAGGGACATTGCACAATAATAATAAAAGGTTTAGTCTACCAAGAAGACAGAAGGCAGCAATCCTAAACATGTGTACACCAAACAAGACAGCTACAAAATATATGAAGCAGAAACCAATAGAATTGAAAGAAATAATGGACAAATACACGATTATTGTTGGATACTTAAGCACACCTCTCTCAACAGTTGATAGAACAAAACAGAAAATTAGCAAGGATGTAGAAGAATTCAACCACAGTGTTCACCCAGCAGGACTTAATAGACATTTATAGAACACTTCACCCAAAACATGAGTCTCTGATAGGCATTAGGTAGACAGCTACCTGTGCTTTTCTTATACCTGTTTAGAAATATGTTCCAGGGGTGCCTTTTCTTATACCTCTTTAGAAATATGTTCCAGGGGTGGCTCAGTCAGTTAAGCGTCCCACTTGGGCTCAGGTCATGATCTCATGGTTCGTGAGTTTGAGCCCCACATTGGGCTCTGTGCTAACAGCTCAGAGCCTGGAGCCTACTTCAGATTCTGTGTCTCTCTCTGCCACTACCCTGCTTGTGTTCTGTCTCTCTGTCTCTCTCTCTTTCTCAAAAATGAATAAACATTAAAAAAAAAAATAGAAATATGTTCTAAACTCAAACCAGGACATGGAGTATACAAAAGTTTTATTTGTTTTTCTATATACATTTAGTAACTATGTAACACATATGATATATAGTCAAGTATTTAATGTTTTTAACCAAAAGATAATTAAAGATGTTTTCCAATTTTTCTCTACCAGAGTTATAAGCACCCTTTTAGAGAAGTAGGCTGTATAAGCTGCACTTCAGAGAAAGGAATCTTCCTTTCAGCTATAGTGATTGACCTCCTGCTGCATCTTTCAGTGGCCCCAAGTGCAGGCATTCAGGAACAAGATAGTTTGGACGTGACACACTATCCTCCCAGACTCAAGGCAACCAGAACCTTCTAGCCACATTGCTGCCTGGGGAGCCCTGGGATTCCTTTTTCACACAACAACCCCTGTAGAGTTACACTATGTGCAAATTAGACTCTAAAGCAGACTGAGCCCTCAGCTGCCTTCCTTCATCTCTGTTCCAAATAACTAACGTGCAAACATACTTTTGGAACATAGCTCTCCTATTTCAGACATCCTTCCTTCTCTGATGTTCTGTTCTCTTTGTTCTAGATCAGGCCTTCTGATGTCCATGTAAGCAGTACTTTGGCGGTCTCTTTTTTTCCCCATTACTCACTCAATCTGTGTAACTTTGGGTAAAGGGAAAGCAGGTAAAAATTACTCATCTTTCTTCTTTGGGTTCTTGGTTCATTGTCTACTTGGGTTTTAGTTAAGTCTCATAGTAGTGATCCTAGGCTAATCCTTAACCAAGCATTTTAATCATGCTAGCCAGTCTCTTCCTACCTATCCCCTTTGGGTCTCATATCACCCTTGCCTCCTCTTGCAACAAGTACCATAGAAGCTGTTTTGCCTGGGCTTGCCCTGGCAATCCTTTAGGCAATTCCTATTACCTTGCTTACTACAAAAGGAAGAAGGTCCCAGCTGAGAAATACCCATACTAATAAGACCCTGGCGTTTGCAGGTGATTAGTGGACTTCTTCCAAGCTTATATCCCATGAATGGTAAATGTAATCAGTATTCAGACCAGCCACTTGAATCAGCAGCATGATTTTTAGGTTACCCAAAGAGAGGGTTTATCAAGACAAAGGAAGACCAGCTCCAAGATCATTCTCAGAGTCTGTGCAATCTGTGACATCCTCTGTAGACCTGTTTCTCTGGCTTTCCTGTCATCCAAAGAGTGACCTTGAACATGCCAGCTTGACTTTTAGGAGGGCTTGCAGTATTTGCACATTATGTAATGTCTGTGCTTTAGTAGAAATCTTACAGAAACAAACGGAGGAAGTTTGCTAGTCCAAGTAGTGGATAATAAATCCTGCCCTATCTAGATAGAAACTGATTTTCTGTATCCTTTAGTTTATACACATATTTTTTTGTTGTAGTAAGGTCTGAAAAATTCAAGGAACCAAAATATTCAAGTATTTCAAATGCTGTTGCCCTTTTGGCAAAGACGGCCCTTCCTGTAGGCTGAGATTCTGTGTATTAGCCTCCTTCACCAAACTGAGTGAGTAAAACCACTTCCTATCCATCATTCAAAGAGTAGCCCTAATTCAATTACCATACTTTATAAACTTTACCACAGTGTCCATCAGATGAATTTACATAATTAAATTGTTTTAAGTGTTGTTTTCAAAGAAAATATATGAGGTTTTTTACTTTAATTCTGGAATGTTTGCTACTACATATTTTCTTTACAATAGATGTTCTTCTATTTCATTAGACATAGGCTTTTCACTGAGACAGCTAAATTGGATTTCCTGATCAAAGCTGAAAGCAAATATATTTTAGCTTAGCAGTATCACAGGTCAAGATAATTAACTTTAAAAAATATTCTGGGGTCTTTTCATTAGCCCAAATGGATGTTTTAATTCCTCTCAGTTACCTAACTAGAAAAACAGTGCAGAGACAAAGGTCATTCCTGGTAGGTTATGTTATTTTGTTGCATACATTCTTGTAAAAATCAAAACAAAAAACAAACAAACAAAAACTTTCATTATCTTTCCTTTACTTGATCTATATGGAAATAGCTTTTTAAAACATGTACAATGATATGAAATGAACTTTTCAATGAACTGAAACATAAGCTTTATTATGGAATCAAATTTCTTCTCAAAATATTTTTAATCCAATCAGAATAATTTTTTGAATAAGACAAAATCAGACTCCTTTGTTACCTCTCCTCTCATTTATGTGTGTAGCTTAGAAAAATCTATTTATAGAAGGCAACTATAGCTTTACTAATTAACGGAAGTTTAGCCTAAAATGCAGCATGAAGGAGAAGGTGTGTGTGTGTGTGTGTGTGTGTGTGTGTGTGTGTGTAGTCAGTATTAAGATTTAGGACAAAAGTTGATTGGATACAACATTAGAATATCATCTCTGGTTTAGAATTAAATCATTCAATGAAGGTTTTACTATGTTTTTCTAAAGAAACATATATATATAATCTGCCACTCTAAAAAGCTGTATTATTTTTTCTAAAAAAATACCTTCAGTTGTGGTTTTCACTTTGGTGAACTTAGTGTCACAGAAATAAGATGATCTGTTTGCAGACTAAATGGATAGTTATAATCATCAGTATAATGGCAACACCAAACGAACTGAAGCATTCTGTGGAGCCCTACTAGTGGCCCTGGGCCACCTGCCACCACAACAGCAGGACAACTTGGCTTCCAGTGCCCAAGCTCTACTTCAGACAACTATGTATGCATCTCCCCCAAACTTCCTGTTGTGTCATTAATTGTGGGTTTACTTACCTCTGCATTGTCCCCCACTGCTGAGACCAGTGCTTTATGAGGCCTAATTTTCGGCCAGTCTCAGCAGAAGCTCTTAGACTGTCCCCGCGCCTGGAGTGATTTGTCCCAGTCTTATACCACTACCTCCCCGCCGGGCTCACCGGTGTCAGTGTGCTTCTGCCTCCACTTCTGGCCTCCATTGTGGCCAGACATCAGCTCTTGCACCGCTTCAAGGAAAGCAGCAGGTTTTTCCTCTCACCACCCCCCATCCCCCCAGAAAAAACCAACACCAGCTCAGTCCCTTCCCATTTCATTTAACAACCCTCGCTGACACCTGCCATGAACCAAATACTCAGATAAGCACTGGCAAGAGTAATAAATGAAATACAGCTCCTGCCTTTAAGTTAACTTCCAGCATGGAAGAATTTTAATACATCACCATTAGGGCTGTCATGAGAATAACCACAGGACATGAGTAGTACCAATAAAGGAGAAATCAGTTCTACCTAAGTAAGGAAGGGAAGAGAAGACAAATGAATTCAGACATGAAGATGAGTTGGGATTTTTCCAGAAAGATGAAAAATCACATCAGTACAGGTAACTGAGGTCAGCAGAAGGCAGTGTTCTGTCGTATATTACGTGTACTTGGAAGCGCTTAGTGACGCTTAGTCTGGCCTGTGAGATGCAAGTCCCACTGGTCCCTCCAGCGCCGGCCCCCACTCCTTTTGTTCCATTAGCCACTCTCCTGCAACGTGAAGGCCTGTAGTGACACTTGAACACTAAGCAGGTTCAGAAGATATGGTAGCAAATAAAATAGAGTATCGGACTCCTTGGCGAGTTTTTTTACACCTGTATTTAGATTTGTAATGGAAAAAAAAATAAACAACTCACACTCTCCGAAATCATTCTCTTTCCTTCATGTTTTTGTTTCCATTACTCCTACTTCTGGATATTTCCTTCACTGTGGTGCTTGAAACTCTGAATTCTGCTGGGTTTCCAGGAATGCTGTTGACAGTCATTGCCAAGAGAAATGTGTTTTCCCCTTAGGAAATTACATGTCCATTTGGTATTATTATTTCTGACCACTGTGTTGTGTTATGAGCATTTCTGAGGAATGAAAAAAAAATGGCTTCCTTGGAGCAATTACAGGAAAGGAAGCTGGTATGTTACTTTCTTAAAAAATAAAAAAAGTATACTTAGATGAGAAATTATCAGGAGGAAAAATGGAAAAAAAGGTAGGGTGAGATACATTCCCTGATAAAAACTTTACTTTTAGAAATATAAAATTCCTTACCAAGTTATTCAGATTTTTAAGTTGTTTCTAATTGAGGAATGACACTACAGAAAAGTGATTAAAACATAAATGTTTTTACCTCCCATGAATTATCCCAAAGCAAACTCCCATATAACTCCCACTCATCTCAAGAGTCACCATTGCCTGGATCTCAGAAACCTCCCGAATGGCCCTGCACATCCAGAAATCCACTTCAGAGCTCATTCAGGTTGTTGGAAAAGTCTGGTTTGTGTGGCTTTATGACTGAGGTCCCCATTCTCTTGCTTACTGTGAGCCGGGGGTCCCTCTCAGCTCCTAGAGGTCACTTTCCATTTCTGTCTACATGCTCCATCTTCAAACCAGCAATGGTACCTCTAATCCTTTTAGCACTTTGAATCTCTAACTTCCTCTTCTCCCACCAGCCAGAGGAAAACTCAGATTTTGAAGGACTTATGTGATTAGGTTGGGCCCACCAGGATAATCACCCTTAAAGTCATCTCTGCTCTATAACGTAACCCAGTCATGGGGGTAATATGTCATCAGATTTACAGGTTCCACCCACACTCAAAAGGGAGTGGATTCCGGGAGGGCAAGGATTATTTGTTTCAATTTAGAATTCTGCCTGCCACAGACCACCTATTTTCTGCTGCTCTGTCAGAAATCCAGTATCCACATATGTGTAGGATATATGGAAGAGTTTGTGTAGAATCAACATTATTTCTTCCTTAAATATTTGGTAGAGTGGACTAATGAAGTCCTCGTGCCCTGGGGTTTTCTTTGTGAAAAGGCTTTAAATTACAAATTTAATTTCCATGATATAAGACTTTTCAGGTTATCTATTTTCAAGTAAGCTTAAAACTTTTGTCTTTGTTGTAGATTTTGTACGTTTTTATCTAAGTTGTTGAATTTCTTAGCATAAAGTTGTCCATAAAATTACCTTGATTATCTTTTTTGGCATCTGTAAAATCTATAGGATGTCACTTTTCTTTCCTGATATTTAGTAATGTTTTATGTCTTATGTCTTCCCACATGTTGTTTTTTCCTGATCAGTCTGGCTCAAGGTTCATCAGTTTTACTGAACTTATTCTTGGTGTCATTTATTTTCCCAACTGTTTTTCTGGCTTCTATTTAATTAATTTCTGCTATGAACATTCTTATTTATCCTGCCTACTTTGAAGTTAATTTTCTTTTTCTGGTTTCTTACAGTGGAACAGAGGTCATTTATTTGAGATCTTTTTCCATTTATAAACTGGGTTTTTGGTGCTTTATAAACTTCTCTCTAAATACTGCTGTGGTCATGTCGCACAAATTTTGATATGTTGTGTTTTTCTTTTTATTCACTTCACAATGCTCTTTTATTTCCCTTTAGATTTCCTCTTTGACCCAGGGGTTATTTAGAAATGTGTTACTTCATTTCTAGATATTTGGAGATTTTCCAGATATCTTTCTGTTATTGATTTCTAATTTGGTTCCATTATGGCCAGAGAGTGTATTTTGTATGATTTTGTTTTAACGGACTGATACATGTTTTATGGACCAGGATATGACTTAACTAGGGAAATGCTCTATGGATACTTAAAAAGAATGTATATTCTGTTCTCATTGGGTAGACTGTTCTATAGATGTCACTTTGGTCAGGTTGATTGATGGTGTCCTTTTCTGTATCTTTACTGATTTTCCTCTCTAACTGTTCTGTCAGTTATTAGAAGATATCAGGGTGCCTGGGTGGCCCAATCAGTTAAGCATCCGACTCTCAGTTTCAGCTCAAGTCATGGTCTCACAGTTTGTAAGTTAGAGCCCCCCATCAGCCTCCGCACTGACAGTGTGGAGCCTATTTGGGATTCTCTCCCTCTCCCTCTCTCTCTGCCCCTCCCTGCTCATGCTCGCTCTCACTCTCTCGCTCTCTCTCTCAAAATAAATAAACTTTAAAAAATTAATTATTAGAAGATGAGTATTGAAATCTCTGACTATATTTGTGGATTTGTCAGTTCCTTTTTGAATTTCTGTTAGTTTTTACTTCATGTACTTGAAGTTCAAACATACCAGGTGCATAAACATTTAGGACTTTTATTTATTCCTGATGAATTGACACTTTATCACTACAGAATCACCCTCTTTATCTCTGGTAGTATTATTGGCTCTGAAATCCATTTTGTCTGATATTAATATAGTCATTCTACTTTTCTTTTGACTAATGTTAGCATGATTTATTTCTGTTTTTTAACTTTTAGTTTACTTATGTCTTTATATTAAGATCCATTTCTTTTTTTTTTTTTTTTTTTTTTAATTTTTTTTTCAACGTTTTTTATTTATTTTTGGGACAGAGAGAGACAGAGCATGAACGGGGGAGGGGCAGAGAGAGAGGGAGACACAGAATCGGAAACAGGCTCCAGGCTCCAAGCCATCAGCCCAGAGCCTGACGCGGGGCTCGAACTCACGGACGGCGAGATCGTGACCTGGCTGAAGTCGGACGCTTAACCGACTGCGCCACCCAGGCGCCCCTTAAGATCCATTTCTTACAGGCAGCAAATAGTTGAATCTTGGTTTCTTACCTACTTTGCCTTTTGATTTGAATGTTGAGACAATTTGTATTTAATGTAGTTGTGAATAGAGCTGGGCTTAAATCTGTAATCTTGATATATATTTTCTATTTGTCTCCTATGTTCTTTGTTCCAATTTTGCTTTTTTCTACCTTCCTATGAGTTAATTGGATATTTTATGCTTTCATTTTATCGCCTGCATTGGCTTATTAGTCATTCTTTGTTTTGCTGTTTCAGTGGTTGCTTTAGGATTTACAATCAACATTTTTAACTTTTACAGTCTTCAAATGACTTACCATTGAAGTATACCGTAAGAAACTTAACAACAATAAGCCTTTTCTCCCTCCTAGCATTTGTGATATTGTTGTCATATATTTTACTTCTTTGATATGGTATTACTATTTTCTCTTTAAACAGTCAGTTGTCTTACAAAGAGGTATAAATAAAAATTGTATGTTAAATTTACCCACATAATAACTATTTCTCTTTTTTTTAAGGAGAGAGAGAATCCCAAGCAGGCTCTGCGTCTCCAGCACAGAGCCTGACATGGGGCTTGAACTCATGAACCCTGAGATCATGATCTGAGCCAAAATCAAGAGTCAGACGCTTAACCAACTGAGCCACCCAGGCGCCCCATCTGATGTTCTTGTGCAGATACAATCTCCATCAGATATCATCTTTTTGCTTCAAGTATTTCTCATAACATTTCTTTTACTTCCACTGGTAGTTAATTCTTTCAGTTTTTGTATGTCTGAAAGCTATTTTCATTAACTATAAAATTCTAGATTGGCAGGCTTTTTTTTTCTTTCATTACTTTAAAAGTATTCCTCCACTGTCTCCTAGTTATATCATTTCAAGAAGAAATCTGCTGTCATTTTAAGTTTTGGTTCCTCCGTAAGTAAGATGGTTGACCCTTAAACAATGTGGGGAATAGGGGTGCCAACCCCCCATGCAGTCAAAAATCTGTGTATAACTTTTGACTCCCCAGACACTTAACTATTAATAGCCTGTTGAGCAGAAGCCTTACAGATAACATAAACAGTTAACACATATTTTGTGTATTATACGTATTATATACTCTATTCTTACAATAAAGTAAGAGAAAAAAAATCATAAGGAAGAGAAAATATATTTACAGTACGGTCCTGTATTTATCAAAAAGAATCCATGTTTAAGTGGACCCATACAATTCAAACCCATGTTGATGAAGGATCAACTGTGTATCATTTTTCTCTACTTTTAAGATTTTCTCTTTATACTAGTTTGAAGCAATTCCTTAGGTACTTTAATATAGTTTTCTTCATGGTTCTTGTGCTTTGGGATTCTTTGAGCTTCTTGGATTTGTAGGTTTATGGTTTTAATATTTTAATATTTTTTCAGATATTTTTTTCTGTGCTTCCCTCCTTCAAAGACTCCAATCACATGGTGTATGATGCCACTCTGAAGTTCACTTGTGGTTCACTGATGTTCTGTTCTTGCCCCTGTCCCCCTCTCCCCCACTTTCTTTCTCTGTGTGTTTCCCTTTGGATAGTTTCTATTGCTGTCTTCAATTCATTAATTTTTTTTTAATGATGTCTGCTCTGCTATTATCCCATCTAGTGTATTTTTCATCTCTAGAAGTTTGATATGGTCTTTCTTATATCTTCCATAATTCTATTTAACACATTCAATATTTCTCACTTCTCAAATATATGGTATAGGTTATAGAACTTTCAATATCTGCAAATACCAATTTTTTTAAAATAGGTTAATTTTGATGTAATTAAAATGCCATAAAACTCACTCCTTTTAAGTGCACAATTCAGTGTTGTTGTTGTTTTTTTAGTATATTCTCAGAGTAGTGCAACCATGACAACTATGTGACTTTAGAATATTTTCATCACCTCAGAAGAATCCCCATGCCCATCACTCACCATTTCCCCCTTACCCCAGTCCCTGACAACCACTAATCTATTTTCTCAATGTATTTCTCAATGTATTTCTCAATATATAACGGACATTTAATTATAAAAGGAATTATACAATATAATAATATATATACAATATACAATATAATACAATACAACATTATATACAATATTATATACAATATATATTGTATACAATATACAGTATAATAATATAATTGTATACAATATATATTGTATATTATATACAATATAATAATAGCCTTTTGTGACTTGCTTCTTTCATTTAGCATGATGTGTCCACGGTTCATTCATGTTGTAGCATGTATTAGTACTTCATTATTGCTCAGTAATATTCCATTGTATGGCAGTATCATATGTTTCTTTTCCATTTCTCATTTGATGGCCATGCACATTGTTTCTACTTTTGGGCTATCACGAACAATGCTGCTATACATATTCCCACAAAGTTTTGTGTGGACCTCTGTTTTCAGGTCTCTTGGGTTTATTTACACCTACAATTGGAATGGCTAGATAGATGCAGTAACTCCATATTTAACATTCTGAGAAACTGTCCAACTGTTTCCACGGTGCCTGTACCAATTTACAGTGCTACCCACAATGTATGAGGGTTTCAGTTTCTCTGCATCCCTGTCCACACTGACTTTCGTTTGTCTTTTTTCTTGTAGCATCCTGGTAGGTGTGATGTGGTATCACATAGTTTTGATTGCATTTCATTGATGGCTAATGATGTTGAGCATCTTTTTACATGCTTATTGGCCATTTGTACATCTTCTTTAGAGTAATGCCTGTTTAAATCCTTTGCCCATTTTTAATCAAGTTTTTGTCTTTTTACTGTTAAATTGTAAGAGTTCTTTATATATTCTGGATACTAGATCCTTATTAGATGTACAGTTTTCTTTCACTCTATGGGTTATCTTTTCACTTTTCTTGACAGTGTCCTTTAAAGCACAGTGTTAATTTTTATGAAAACCAGTTTATTTTCCCTTTTCTCACTTGTGCTTTTAGTGTCATATCTTAGAACTCATTACCTAATCTGAGATCATAAGGATTTATTCCTATGTTTCCTTGTAAGAGTTTTATACATTTAGTTGTTAAATTTAGGACTGTGATCCATTTTTAATTAATTTTTGTGTATGGTATGAGATAATGGTCCAACTCATTCTTTTGCATTGTGTATATCCAGTTTTCCCAGCACCATTTCTTGAATGTTTACCAATTTTATTATCTTTGTCACTTTTGGGTCAGTTTTTATTAATTTTTTCCTTATCTTGGGTTGTATTTTCCTGCCTTGCATACTTGATAACTTTTTATGGGATGCTTTACATTGTTAATTTTACTTTGTTGGATGCTGGGTATTTTTGTATTTATGTAGATGTTCTTAAGCTTTGCTATGGGACAGTTATGTTACTTGGAAATAGTTTGATCCTTTCTGTTCTTGCTTTTAGGCTTTATTAGTTGCTTACAGAACAGCATTTAGTTTAGGGCTAATTTTACCCCTCTACCAAGGCAAAAAACCTTTCCAAGTTCTTTAGTTGATACACCTTTTTTTAATGTTTATTTTATTTTTATTTTTGAGAGAGAGAGAGAGAGCATAAGCAGGGGAGGGGCAGAGACAGAGGGGACACAGAATCTGAAGCAGGCTCCAAACTCTGAGCTGTCAGCACAGAGCCCAACACGGCCTCACAAACGGTGAGATCATGACCTGAGCCAAAGTCGGGCACGGAACCGACTGAGCCACCCAGGTGCCCCGATACACCATTAATTACAAGACTTTTCTGCTAGGCTGGTAGGAACAGTAACTACTTCCAGTTTGGACACTGTTCCATCTAAATCCTTTCAAGTGGTTCTTTCCCCAGCTTCTGGTGGTGTCTCACATGATAGTGCCAATCAGTACATAGCTGGAGCTGAAGAGGAACCCTCTGCAGACTCTGGAGCCCCTCCTTCAGTAGCTCTCCCCCCCTCCACTACTCTGCCCTACAAAACCACCACACTGACCTCCCCATACCACCTCTGCCTTGTTTGAAAATGTGCCCAGAATTTGTTTTAATCAGCTGTGGCAAAATGACAGATATGGAGAACAACTGCCTTTGGAATAAGAGTTTATTACCCACAGCTCCTAAGAGGAGACAGGGTAGAAGGAAGGCATGAGGAAGGTTCAGGGATGCTAAGAGTCACCTTATTGGAAGGAAAGATTATAGACACTGATTAATTCTAGACCGCAGTAGGAAAAAAATACGTTTTACAAAATTTTAGGTACAGCTAACCATTCAGTGAATAAAAACAGAATTTATGCATTCAGACTATTAATGAAAAGAACTTTTTAAAAGATAGTAAAGGGGCGCCTGGTGGCTCATTCAGAAGAGCATGCAACTCTTGATCTTGAGGTTGTGAGTTCAAGCCCCACACTGGGTGTGGAGATTACTAAAATGAATAAACAAATTTTAAATAGATAAATAGGAAAAGAAAACTCATCGTTCACACGAAAGGGTGTGGAAAGAAGAGTTAGAAATCACAAGAAAGTGAAGCATATACAAAACAGGATGACAGGAGTCAGACCAAATATCCTTTAGATCAATAGATGTGACTATGTTAAGTCCTTTATTTAAGAGATACTTTCAAATTATGTTTTTAAAGAAGCCTATGATTTAAAGAGACATACTTAAAACAAAATGAGAAAAGATTGAAAATAAAGAAAAGGACACATATACCAGGCAGTGATGACAAAAAAAAAGCCAAGTGACAATAATACCAATCAAATGAAAAGGAACACGGCATTGAATGAAAGTTTTCATAGTAGTACAAGAAAGCCGCATAAATTCATGTTGTCTCTTGTTTTCTTCTTTCTCGGGTGTGTGACATCTTGAAAGGGAGAGGGTCAGTTTTGCTCATTATGCAGTCAGTACAATGGGACTAACCCTCATTAAAAACGTTTAGCCTTTAGGGGCGCCTGGGTGGCGCAGTCGGTTAAGCGTCCGACTTCAGCCAGGTCACGATCTCGCGGTCTGTGAGTTCGAGCCCCGCGTCAGGCTCTGGGCTGATGGCTCGGAGCCTGGAGCCTGTTTCCGATTCTGTGTCCCTCTCTCTCTCTGCCCCTCCCCCGTTCATGCTCTGTCTCTCTCTGTCCCAAAAATAAATAAAAAACGTTGAAAAAAAAAATTAAAAAAAAAAAAACGTTTAGCCTTTAAATTGACTTTAAACCCTTTTTTTTTACATTTATTTATTTTTGAGAGACAGAGCGTGAGCAGGGGAGGGGCAGAGAGAGAGAGGAGAGGGAGACACAGAATCCGAAGCAGGCTTCAGGCTCCAAGCTATCAGAACACAGCCTGATGTGGGGCTCAAACCCACGAACCGTAAGATCATGACCTGAGCCGAAGTCAGACGCTTTACCAACTGAGCCACCCAGGCGCCCCTTGACTTTAAACCCTTTTAGTTGTATCTTTAATATAAAAAAAAAAAAAAAAAAAAAAAGGTCAGGATAGTTTCACATTAGTAACTGCATGCAGTTTCCCTGGTATACATGATTTATCTGTGAAAGTCTGTACTTCTAATCCTTAAATCATAAAAACACACTGATCAGGTGCACTACACGCCATCTACTGAGGTGTCTGACATTAGGCCATCGTACTGCTGTGTGTTGCTATTGAGAAAGGCAGGTGAGAAGAGCAGGTTCTTTTGTGGGACATGCTCTTGCTTCCGGAGGCCATGCACACTGCCTGACTCACACGCCTCTCTTGGCCTAGTGATATCTCACATCAGGTAGTGCTTGCTGAAAGGAAAAGGGGGAACAGGAATTAAATACAGTGCATTTGACATGTGTGTTTGTTCTGCATATTCCAAGTGTTTGACTCTTTTTTTTTTTTTTAATATAGCTAATGTTGTCTACCTTGGAGGCCAAGAAATGATGAAAGTGGTGGAGAGAGACAACGAAACCATAAGGGCACATTTATCTAAGGTAATCACTTTAATGCTGCAAAGCAGTAAGTAGATGGGCAGCAAAGTTTACTGAGCATGAAGGGCTAGAACTGGTTAGAGTCTGTAAGACCTCAAGGGTTTGTAGATTTCATACAGAGTTCTACTTCTAGTTAAAATATGGCAGTTCTAAAAGTTGCATAGGAAGGAAGTAAAGCTGACTACATACTTAAATATATACTTAAATATAGTTTACCACCTGTTTTTGTTAGGGTTTTTTTTTCATAATCAATGCTTCTCTCTAGGGCCTTATTCTGAGAAGACTCTCAATAATATTTATAGAATAAATGAGTTATATTAACATGTGAGTAAAACACTGGACAAGAACTGACATCACTATGACCTGTTGACTCAGCTTGTCTTTCTTTACTCCCCAGTGCATTAGAGTAGGAGTGTCCAGCTTTTACACCAAGACCAGATTTCTATACAAGCAGATGCAGAAAGGCCAAGATTGAAATATTTAGTACTTGGGAGTTACTGCTGCAAATTAGCTAGAGTCTTACACGAACACATTTGGAAGCACCAGACCCTGAAACTGTGAGGGTGCCATGGTTTAGAATATGTCTCAGTACCCTAGAATTTAGATGGCCCTGGTACTCCCATGGCATCACTTGTCTGTCTGTTCATCCTGAATAGGATAGAGCTGCACTGTCTAAATAGGATAGCTGCCAGCCACATGTGGTTTCTTGTGGCTGGTCTGAAAGGAGATGTGCAATGAGGGTAACATACACATTGGATTTCAGAAACTTAGTACCCAAAAGGGGTACATGTTGAAATGATAATATTTTAGACCACTGAATTAATAAATAAAATAGATTATTAAAAGTAATTTCATCCATTCCTTTATGCTTTTTAGTATAGTTACTAAAAAATTTTAAATTACATTGTGCCTTTATGTTTCTGTTGGGCTGTGCTAACCCAGAGCTTTATAGTCAGTGCTGAACTGTGGCATCTGCTGGGTATAATGCAGCGCCCTTACTGAGTGGCCAGCATACAGGGCCCGGGAGCCTACAGTCTACAAGTAAAATTTTAGATACCCCACCCCAGGTTTAGAATGTCTTTATAAGCTTTGAGACTTTGACTTAAACTTGCCACAGTGTTAATTTGTATTTCTAGAACCTCCCAATACACTTATCTTAAAGCATGAAATGTACATAAGTTCTTTCAAAAAGTATTCTCAGAGTATTGATCTATAGTAGCTTCACTCAGAGAGAAGACTTTTGAAAATCTGTGTTTATCTTAACAGCCACAGTGGTCATCTTTTTCTAAAATAGCATTTGGCTAGAGACTGAAATTTTGAAGCCAGAAGGAAACCCTCACTAGCTGAATGGAGGAGGTTGGGGCCTCAGAAGGACACTCTCTCCAGGCCTTTCAGCTGTTTCCAGTCATTGAAGGATGTAAAAATTCAAGAAAAACAGTATTTTATTTTTCAGCTAGATTATAAGTGAATTTGTTTCAAAAAAGCATTTAAGTTCTCAAGGCTAGAAGTTCATAAAAACAACTCAATTCCCAGTTAATAATAAGACTGGCAGAAGCTCACTTCCAAAATTCACACTTGCTGAATGACTAGACCCGTCATGTGTCGAAGCCCATCTTACCACCTGTGTAAGCCAGCTGCTGTAAAATACTCATCATTTCGGGATTCTGTTTGTATGTTGTTCTCAGAAAGAGGTCAAAAGAAGGTGCTAACTTATTCCTGTCCTAAGTTAAATCCATATGCAAGTGTAATCATTCCCAGATCGAAGTCTGCTTACGGTAACTGTGGGAGCACTGTAAGTTTCCTGAAACTTTCAGGAGAGAAATACGGGAGTATAATGGTAGATGGCAGGCATTTCAAGGTTAATATTAACACAGTCACAAAAATAAACTTTTCCAACTACAGAAAACTGTTTTGTTTTGTTTTTAAGATAGCATTAAATGTACTTGTGGAATTTTGCAAAGTAAAGCATTGTTTAGTTTAATGATACAAAACTACCTTGCAGTTCATTGATTATCATTTGTACCGGCTAAGTTTGATCTCTCCACTAGAATAATATAGTTGCAATTCCTAAGTGAAACGAGGTACAGAGAGACAGGAAGTTTATTGCAACTTTTTTTCTGTAATGAAAAAAGAGGAAACATGCTGTAATTTAATATTGGTAAAAGTTGAATCAACATATGTTTCAGTCTTGCTTGAGAAAATAAGGAAACTTGAAAGGGTACATACTTTTAGGAAGATGGTGGGCAATGCCTCTTGCCTTCCAAACAACCCTGATAAGTAGTTTAGCTTGAAAACCGATTTCCAAGACTAGACATATCCCTTTTTAGATACTCTAGTCAAGGATACCCAGTCCCATTTCAGCCCAAACATATATGTTCAAAAACTTCATACCTATCCAGGGCTTCCCTTCCAGGGAAGGGCTTCCCTTCCAGCCCTTCCAGGGCTACCTTCCAGTGTGAAGACTTTTTGAGCCATATATTTTGTTACAAAGATCTTATAGTGTGTCTCAAATATTCCACTAATTTAAGACAGTTCTAAAAAACGCATCTTTGTGCCATCCAGTCAGGAAGCCACAAGAAAGTTAGTCTAAAAATAGTCTCTCTGCTACATCATGTGGATGGCTTTTGGATTCTTTCTCATCTTCTAGAAAACTATCATCACCAGGCTTTCGTTCTAAATTCAGATTTTCTACCACTGGATTTCCATTGTCCACATGAAGAGAACTTTTTATCTTCTTTAGGAAACTGGACCTTTTTAACTATGAAAAATCCACGAGGCTGATTGCCTGCCTGCCTGCCTGCCTGCCTTCCTTCCCTCCCAACCTCCCTCCCAGGTCTAGAGACTTTATATACAGTATCAGACAGTTATGTTTATTAGCAGTGCTTTAATACTACATAAAATTATGTCCCTTTCCTGAAGCAAATATACCAGACTCATAGTTATTGCCAAAAGACTATACTGTGTCCTTTGGCATCATAGGTTGTGTTCTTTCTTCACCTGACTGAATCCTATCTGCCCTTTAAAGTTCATTTATTTAGGGGCACCTGGGTGGCTCAGTCAGTAGAGCATCTGATTCTTGATTTTGGCTCAGGTCAGGATCTCATGATCCGTGAGGATTCATGAGTTCGAGTCTCACATCCAGCTTCACACTGACAACACAGAGCCTGCTTGGGATTCTGTTTCTCCCCCTCTTCTGCTCAAGCTGCTGTTCTCTCTCAAAATAAATAAACTTTAAAATGTATATATTAAAAAATAAAGTTTATTGATTTATTTTGAGAGAGAGAGGCAAGAAAGAGGGAGAGAGAGAATCCCGAGGAGGTTCCATGCTGTCAGTGTAGAGCCTGACATGAGACTCGGTCCCATGAAACGGGAGATCATGACCTGCGCCAAAATCAAGAGTCAGACACTTAACTGACTGAGCCACCCAGGCACCTCTGGATCTTATCCATCCTTTAAAACCTGCCTCCATTGTTATCTCCAGGAGGCTTTCCCAGCCCCTGGTTTTGGTTAGGTGTCCCTCTCCCAGTTCACCTGGCTCCCTGTGTAAAGTTACAATATTACATTTATCCCAGAGCATTCAAATGGTCGGTTTGCCCTTTCCTCCACCTGCAGGTCAGGAACTATGTTTTTCTCATCTTGATATCTCTAAGACTCAGCACAATGTACGATACCTGCTGAGTAATCAACAAATGCGTACTGGATGGATGGATGGGGAAGCCACTAGGGTAGAGTCTAAGCCTTCCCTGTGCCATGCGTCTCTTTGGCTCTCTCATGTGTGGACCCCTACGCAAAATAATTTGTCTAAGTGCATAAAATAAATACATGAAATTACTACAAAAAAGCAATTATATTGAAGTATATTTATCAAAATAACTTAAAAACAAATTTGTGATATATAGTATATACACCTTTATTAGCACATTAAATAGTGACATATAATAGCAGTCAGAATTAATACTGAAAATGTTTATTTTGAGAGAGAGCATGTGCGTGAGTGAGGGAGGGGCAGAGAGAAAGGAAGAGAGAGAATCCTAAGTAGTCTCTGCCCTGACATCGACAGCAAGGAGCCCGATGCACAGCCCAGTCTCACAGACTGTGAGGTCATGACTTGAGCCGAAATCAAGAGTCAGATGCTTAACTGACTGAGCCACCCAGGGTAAATTTATAGCAATGAGCATAAATAATTTTTTAGTTATCCTCAACAAGTTTACTGCGATTTGAGAATTTCCATAATTTTATAGGTGACAAAATATAGGTGTTACTCATACTATTATCATTTATTGCCTGCATACATAATTGAAGGAAATACTAAATTATAGTTAGAGGTTAGCAAAAATAAAGATGTCATCTTTTTCCCAAGCAAGTGTACGTTACCCCTCCCCCACTGTCACTTCTATACAAACCCATATGGACCCTTAGACCCCAGTGAAGAAGCCCTTCCTTGGAGACACTAGAATATAGGTTAGGCAGCACGGTGTTGTGGCTTGCGCACTGGCCTGAGAACAAGAAGCCATGAGATGTTACACTAAAAAGACTAGATTATTTTGAGATGCTAGGGAGCCATTGTAGGGTTTAAGTAAGGAATGATATTCACAATGTTTGACAACCATATGACACAGCCATTGACCCATCAGAGCATGTGCCATCTGTGAACAGCCAGCCAGTTGAGAGCTACCAGTTCACATCAGTCAGCCCTAGGAATGTGGCTAGATTAACAAATGAGAGGGATTATTTTGGGGGAACATATGGAAAATATGGGATAAGAATGAAATTTGAGGTAGGGAGATCATTCAGAAGGCTTTTACAAGGACTCAGGCAGTGGGATGGGGGTGGAGAGGAGGTAAGATAGGGAAGATTTAGGAAGTAGAAGAACTTAGTACTTGGGAGCGGACTCTGTAACTACTGACCTGTGTTGCTGTGGGCCAGCATAAAGGTGCCCTTCATGTGTGCATGTTAGTTCACTGATTAAAGTTTTGAGTCTATAACAAAAAACAACAGCACTTAGTACTAAGTGAAAGAATGAGAGAATGGAGATGGAAGAATCTCAGATTATTTCTCTGTATTTAGATTGATAACAAGATAGGGAAGGAAGATCAGCTAGTTGGGGGAGGTGGTTGAGAGAGTAGTTGATTTGGGTACTTTGTTTGAGATACCTGTGGACACCCAAGTGGGCACATGTCTGGCAGGTAGCTGGCCGTACGGTGTGAAGCTTAGAATGGTAGTCCGGGCTGAATTTTGATTTGGAAACGGTAAGGATAGATTTGAAGCCATGAGCTTGGGTAATAGTAAGAAAAGGAAGTAGTATGTGGAGAGAAGACATCTAAAGATTGACCCTTGGGGAACACAGCTTAAAAGGTTGGGAGGAAGTAGAGGGGCTAATGGATGAGACGGGAGGGGGAGGGACAAGAATGAGAACCAGAATAGAAATAAACCCAAGGAAGAGAATCAACTGTACGTCTTCGCCACTCCTGTCCCAATTCTTTGGAGAACCCCTGGGGTATGTTCTGCGTTAGGAGGCACCTGGTGTGTCTGAGGCAAATAGGTCAGCATTCATGTGTTCTGCCCTTGTTCTAAACTGTACGAGAATGTATGTCTCATTCACAGAAAAGTGAATTCGTGTTTGGTTTAGAAACCTGAAGTTTTCATTTAAAACTCACTTAGGAGGGAAATTCTAAACTGCCGTGACCATCTCTGGCCTCGGCGAATGGAAACAGCTGGTGTGTGCTACTGCCAGATGGAATCTGGGCATCACTGCCGGTCAGCAAGGGTCTAAAATTGTTCCCGGCGAGAACACACGAGGTGCAGCTTTCTGACAAAGGCAGACAGCAGTAAAAGGGCCGCCCTGCGCCCAGAGAGCCAGGCCAGGGTGACAGTGTTGTTTGGGAAAAGGGGCAAAGTGCCCTCAGGAACAGGAACCCCTCTGCTACGGCTTTTTCCCCATCCTGCTTAGCCCACCCGAGCCCAGAGGTGCACGTTGCCTTTGGGAACAAACGTTGTGCAGTTGTTTGCAGATTCGGGCATGCAAATCCTTCAGACATGCACACGTCCTGCTTAGCGGAGCATGGGAAGTGCTGCCTGGACCTACTAACCAGGTCTGCCTTCCGCCACGCCTCGGTCTGAAACTGATTGTGTTAGTTCTGCCTGTCTCATTTGAAGCCTGTTCAGAATGTCATAATCATCCTGGAAATACATAGGCTTGTTTTTATGTCAATCGTTTTGACCTTGAGAGCTTCATGTTACGTACGTGTGTGAGCACACCCTGAGTTCTCAAGTGAAGAGTGATTGAAAGGGGTGGGTATGCACTGGGGAGCAGAGTCTTCTCCTTGCCTGGGGTTCAAACTCCAGCTCCACCACTTGCTCACTTATGTGACCTTGGTTAAGCTACTTGACCTCACTCTGTCTCCTTTCTCATCAATAAAATGGTTTAGTAATAGCATCTAGTACTATACATTTGTTCCAAAAATATAATGCTATAATTCATATAAAGACCTTTTAAGAGTATCTGGCATGCCCTAAGCATTCAGCTAGAAGTTTACTAATATTATTACAAATTTAGTCATACCCTAGATGTGCCTCTGAGTGCTTTAAAAAGACTATTTGCTTAACTTCTCCTCCCCCCACACACTTCTTCCTAGATGTTTTCATTTCATCCTATAGTTAAAGATTTCGGTAATACTAAATATATAGCCAAGAGACCCTGGAATGCCCCAGTCCCATTCTAGATCCCAGCCACTGCTCCCCTTGAGATGCCCGAGAGAGATGTTGAACAGGAATGAACAGTAGTGAAGGAAGGCATAGGAGCACTTAATCTTTACCAGGACTTGGGCCAGTACCCTCGTGCAGAAGATTCAGATGAGCTGAAGGTCCTAAACAGGATCCTTCAGCACATCTGCCAGTTTCCTGAGGCATATGACCAGGGGGAAACACAAACACAAGGGGATAGATTTGTTCCCGATGCCTCATACTCTGTAGCCTCACCAGAGGGAAACTGATGCCTCAGGTCATCTTCGTACTCTAGTCCCAGGTAAGAAAGAGACAAAGCTAATCACTGGCTGGTCCAGCGCCTTCTGTTTGGGAGTAGGTGGGTTCTGACCCTTTACGCCTGCGTTTAACACGGAAAGGAAAGAGCTCCACTTCTCAAGTCTGTTGGTTGCGCAGTCATTCCAGTCACTGGAGAGGGGTCCGGTCAATAACCCGCCAGCCCTCACCTCCTCCTTGGGTGGCTTGATTTCCACCTGCTCCCCAAGGTGCCTGCAGAAGGGAGAGGGCTCAGTGGTCTTGCCCCCATCCTCAGCCACTTTTCTTAATCTTTGGGGATTTTAATTCTCATGTTTTCAAGAATGGTAATTGAGCCAATTCTGGATAAA
The DNA here is from genome assembly GCF_024362965.1 of Panthera pardus. NCBI lineage: Eukaryota > Metazoa > Chordata > Mammalia > Carnivora > Felidae > Panthera > Panthera pardus. Next base: position 25,103,629 of record NW_026526832.1, read on the forward strand.
AGGAAGAAAGGAAACAAGGTAAATTGGAAAATGAATTTCCTAAACTGCCTCCCTTTCTTTAACAACTCTTCAAGTTCCTAAAAATGGTTGCTTGGAAAGACTTGCAGTGAAATTGTAAAAGTTTGAGGCTCCTCTGTTCCCAGGAGGAATATGATTTTTAAATAACTGAAATGAAGAGGCTTATGTTACAAAACAGGTCTCCTTCACAGGTGCCGGGTCTGACTTTGGGGAGGGGATGAGCAGCAAGCAACCTGTTTTGGATTCTCCCCAGGGGTGGGATACAGTGCAGGAGGGTTAGTACCCTGAGCATGGGAAAGCTGGAGGGGGGTGAAAACAGGGGAAAAAAGGCAGGACAGGGAGATCTCGCTGGGAAGTACCTAAATGTGTGTGGGTACTAATTTGACCTCTCTGTAAGCAGCTCGCTGCCCTATATCAGATCTTTTGCTTTTTTAATCAAAAACAAAATAAAAACAAAAAACAAACCCACACCTGTTGGGTGGCAGTTATTTCTGAAAAGGAAATAAAAAGTGGAGGAAGCAGGAATGGCGTAAGTTTTTTGACTTCTCAGAGCACGCTAGAGAATACACGTCTCCTCCCTGAACATCTACACCGTTGCTCCTTGGTTGCTCTCAGGGCGGCTGTTTCCCCTGCCATGTGGCTTGAAGGCTCGGGGTACTCTTTCTAAAGAAATCTGCACGTAAACATACTGGGAAGCCTGTTCATTCAGCACCCAGGGAAGCAGTGGGCCTTATCTCCACTGCCCAGGGGCTCCCTCTGTGAGCCCTACCAGGAGGGTAGTCTCCGAATGCTGGTGCCATCCTTCATTTTGGAAGATACTCAACCAGGAATACCCAGATGGTGCTGCAGTGTAGGCTCCAGGTCTCATTTATAAGTAAAGTGGCTGAGCGTCCACTCAGTGAGCTGAGCATGAGTGGTGGCTTGCAGACAGGGGTTGTGCTTCACTGTTTGTTTGGTTGATGACTGATCTTGGATCTTCTAACTAATGTCTTTCCCCATGATCTTTTCACGGGAATACAGTGTGTGTGTGTGTGTGTGTGTGTGTGTGTGTGTGTGTGTGTGTGTAGAGTGCATGTTTGCTATACATGATAACGTATATAATAACACACTTTGCTTTAGGCTTAAAGAAAGTGTATATTACTTCCATATTTCTTTTAAAATTTTTTTAATGTTTATTTATTTTTGAGAGACGGAGCATGAGTGGAGGAGGGGCAGAGAGAGAGAGAGAGAGAGGGAGACACAGAATCTGAAGCAGGCTCCAGGCTCCAAGCTGTCAGCACAGAACCCGACACGGGGCTCAAACTCATGAACCGCGAGATCATGACTTGAGCCGAAGTCGGCGCTTACCCGACTGAGCCACTCAGGCACCCCTTCATATGTTTTTAATATGAAATTTATTTGTCAAATTGGTTTCCATACAACACCCAGTACTCATCCCAACAGGTGCCCTCCTCAGTGCCCATCACCCACTTTCCCCTCCCCTCCACCCCCCATCAACCCTCAGTTTGTCCTCAGTATTTAAGAGTCTCTTATGGTTTGCCTCCTTCCCTCTCTCTAACTTTTTTTTCCCCCTTCCCCTCACCCCTGGTCTTCTGTTGAGTTTCTCAGGATCCACATATGAGTGAAAACATATGGTATCTGTCTTTCTCTGCCTGACTTATTTTACTTAGCATAACACTCTCCAGTTCCATCCACGTTGCTACAAATGGCCAGATTTCATTCCTTCTCATTGCCAAGTAGTATTCCATTGTATCTATAAACCACATCTTCTTTATCCATTCATCATTTGATGGATATTTATGCTCTTTCCATAATTTGGCTATTGTTGAAAGTGCTGCCTTAAACATTGGGGTACAAGTGCCCCTATGCATCAGCACTCCTATATCCCTTGGGTAAATTCCTAGCAGTGCTATTGCTGGGTCATAGGGTAGATCTATTTTTAATTTTTTTAAGAACCTCCACACTGTTTTCCAGAGTGACTGCACCAGTTGCATTCCCACCAACAGTGTAAGAGGGTTCCTGTTTCTCCACATCCTCTCCAGCATCTATAGTCTCCTGATTTGTTCATTTTAGCCACTCTGACCGGCATGAGGTGGTATCCCAGTGTGGCTTTGATTTGTATTTCCCTGACGAGGAGTGATGTTGAGCATCTTTTCATGTGCCTGTTGGCCATCTGGATGTCTTCTTTAGAAAAGTGTCTATTCATGTCTTCTGCCCATTTCTTCACTGGATTACTTATTTTTTGGGTGTGGAGTTGGTGAGTTCTTTATAGATTTTGGATACTAGCCCTTTATCCGATATGTCATTTGCAAATATCTTCTCCCATTCCATCAGTTGCCTTTTAGTTTTGTTGATTGTTTCCTTTGCAATGCAGAAGTTTTTTATCTTGATGAGATCCCAATAGTTCATTTTTGCTTTTAATTCCCTTGCCTTTGGAGATGTGTCAAGAAATTGCTGCGGCTGAGGTCAGAGAGGTTTTTTCCTGCTTTCTCCTCTAGGGTTTTGATGGTTTCCTATCTCACATTCAGGTCCTTCATCCATTTTGAGTTTCTCTTTATGATTGGTGTAAGAAAGTGGTCCAGTTTCATTCTTCTGCGTGTTACTGTCCAGTTCTCCCAGCACCATTTGTTAAAGAGATGTCAAGCTTTCACTTTTTGCAGATGGCGTGATACTATACATGGAAAACCCGATAGACTCCACCAAAAGTCTGCTAGAACTGATACATGAATTCAGCAAAGTCTCAGGATACAAAATTAATGTACAGAAATCAGTCGCATTCTTATACACTAATAATGAAGCAACAGAAAGACAAATAAAGAAACTGATCCCATTCACAATTGCACCAAGAATCATAAAATACCTAGGAATAATCCTAACCAAAGATGTAAAAGATCTGTATGCTGAAAATTATAGAAAGCTTATGAAGGAAATTGAAGAAGATACAAAGAAATGAAAAAACATTCCGTGCTCATGGATTGGAAGAATAAATATTGTAATGTCAATACTACCCAAACCAATCTACACATTCAATGCAACCCCAATCAAAATTGTACCAGCATTCTTCTTGAAGCTAGAACAAGCAATCCTAAAATTCATATGGAACCACAAAGTACCCCAAATAGCCAAAGTAATATTGAAGAAGAAAACCAAAGCAGGAGACATCACAATCCCAGACTTTAGCCTCTACTACAAAGCTGTAATCATCAAGACAGCATGATATTGGCACAAAAACAGACACATAGACCAATGGAATAGAATAGAGACTCCAGAATTGGACCCACAAATGTATGGCCAACAAATCTTTGACAAAGCAGGAAAGAATATCCAATGGAAAAAAAGACAGTCTCTTTACTTCCACATTTTCTGAGCCTGACTTACATCAAAAGCAGCTTATCAGAAGAAAATATATTTTCTCAAAAATTATTTTAAGGTCCTGTGGCTTCTTTTTCCCTCTGATCTGAGCACAACTCTCACTGTAGGGAAGAATCTAGACAGATTTTGCCCCCACAGGAGATCCCTTTGTCCTCATTGTTATCACCGGTATAACACCATGTGTCCTTTAAGAGTGCTTACTATATGCCAAGTGCTTGATGTGCTTTGTTTTCTAATCCTTACCACCCCACAAGGTAGCTGTTCTATCCCCACCTTGCTGATGAGGAAACAGGCACAGACAGGCTAAGAAACTAGTCTAAGGGAACAACTAGTGATAGAAGAATGCTAGTGATAGAAGAACCAAAATTCCAGTCTAGGCAGGTATGGCCCAGGGCCCAAGTTCTGCACACTGCACCATGCTCTCTCCCTGTGACTGCATAATGAACTTGAGCAGTTTCACAGATTATTTTACCATAATAGAACACAAAGGCTTTATGAGAAGCCCTTTCACTCTGAGCATGATGGCCCTGAAGCGCTATTTGCTCCTCTGCTCTAGTCTACACTGTATCATGAAACAGATCGCTGGAAGACCACTTGAAGGGAGGAAGTTCACTTTGTTAAACTGCCAGGAAGAACTAGCTTATACCAAACTTGGCTTTATGATGAATTATATTCTTAGGAGCTTCTAAAATTCAGCTTATGCATGGGGCGCCTGGGTGGCTCAGTCGGTTGAGCGTCCGACTTCGGCTCAGGTCATGATCTCACAGTTCGTGAGTTTGAGCCCCACGTTGGGCTCTATGCTGACAGCTCAGAGCCTGGAGTCTGCCTTGGATTCTGTGTCCCCCTCTCTGCCCCTTCTCCTTCCCTCTCTCTCTCTCTCTCTCTCTCAAAAATAAACATTAAAGGGGCGCCTGGGTGGCTTGGTCGGTTAAGCGTCCGACTTCGGCTCAGGTCATGATCTCATGGTCCATGAGTTCGAGCCCCGCGTCGGGCTCTGTGCTGACAGCTCAGAGCCTGGAGCCTGTTTCAGATTCTGTGTCTCCCTCTCTCTCTGACCCTCCCCTGTTCATGCTCTGTCTCTCTGTCTCAAAAATAAATAAACATTTAAAAAAAAATTAAAAAAAATATTTTAATAAAAGAAATAAACATTAAAAAACTTAAAAATAAATAAATAATATAAAATAAAATGCAGCTTATGCATAAGATTAATAAAATGAATGAATGAATGAGGAAGGAAGGAAGAAAGGAAAGAAAGAGAAAGAAAAGAAGTAACATTCTAAGACTATGAAACACTTTTGTTAGGCCTGTGATTCCTATAATGCCTGTAGTCCTCTGGATTGTTGAATAGAGAAAAGTAATACAAATAGAGATTTTTTTCCAGCTTTATTGAGATATAATCAAGGTAAAACATTGTATTAATTTAAGGTATACAACATAATGAATGTGATATATGTATATATTGCAAAATGATTACCACAGCAAGTTTAGTTAACATAATCACCTCACATAGTTACAAATTTAAATTTCTTGCTATGAAAGCTTTTAAGATCTGCTGTCTTAGCAACTTTTAAATACACAGTACAGTGCTGCTAACTCTAGTCAGCAGGCCCTGTATTAAACCCCCCAGGGCTTACTCATAACTGGAAGTTTGTACTTTTTGACCCCCTTCACCCAATCCTTCCACCCATCCCCACTGTCTGCCCGTCTCTGGCAACTACCACTCTCCTCTCTGTTTCTATGAGTTCCTTTTTTTGTTAGATTCCACATATAAGTGAAATCATACAGTATTTGTCTTTCTCTGACTTACTTCACTTAGCATAACGCCTTCAAGGTCCAGCCATATTGTCAAAAACAGTAGGATTTCCTTCCTTTTTATGGCTGAATAGTATTCCTCTGTGTGTGTGTGTGTGTGTGTGTGTGTGTGTGTGTGTGTGTGTGTACATCACCAGATAGGGATTTTTGTGGGGTTTTGCATGTTTAATATTTCGAGATACATCATTGAAAGTGATTCTAGTTATCAGCTAAATCAAATATATGAACTTAGGTCATAAGATGGTTTCTGGTATTTATTTTGTTATTAAAATAAATCCTCTGTTAGTAATGCATAAAAGCCAACAACTCAAAATGTGTTCTAAAAAAAGATTTGTTGAGGCACCTGGGTGACTTAGTCGGCTGAGCATCAGACTCTTGACTTCAGCTCAGGTCATGATCCCAGGGTCGTGGGATATAGCCTGCATCGGACTCTGCACTGAGAGCGGAGCCTGCTTAAGATTCTCTCTCTCTCCCCCTCTGCCCGTCCCCTGCTCACCCTCTCACTCGCTCTCTAAAATAAAAAAAATTAAATAAATATTTTTAAAAGGTTTGTTGACTCCGTCAGGGCAGAATCCAGGTTTTCCTACTTTGGACTCCAGAAGTACTTTATACCTTTCTCTGCCTGTTGTGTTTAAGGGCCAGTGTGTACATGCCTGTGTTCTTCCCTAGTCTGGCAGCTTCTCCAGAAGTGAGATTTACTCCCTTGTGAATTTCAACCACTTAGCCAATGCCAGATGGGAAGGAGGGTTAGAGTCATTTTTGGTGAGACTGCTTTGAATCTGTTAGTTTCAGCAGCAAAAAGTGAGAGAAAAAACACCCACATGAGAAAAGACAAATGTGGCTTCTCAATGGTAGCAAACTGCAACAATTTGCAGGGACATAGCTCCTTGGGGGCACGCTGAAATGTTTAAGGAAAATACGTCTGTGAGCACAGGCACTCTAGTAACTATAATTCCACCTTACTGCAGAACACACACGAGGAAAAGCAAAAAGCACAGTCCTGAGAAGTTAAATTTACAAAAACTGGGAAAATTAAATTTTGTGTTTAATAGAGAAACGGATTACTTAACATGACAGCAGTTTGGAAACATGGAATAATTTCCATTCAGTAATGTGTACTTTTTATCAATTCTCATGCATAGCAAAGCTAGTGCCAAGGAGAAATAAAACTACAGGAAACAATTATTTATCTTCTTACAAACCTTTGAATTTAAATGTCCTGCTGATAACCTGAGGTTCTTAGTTAACAGTTCCGGTCATGTCCCAGCAGTTACCACACCCGTGACACACAGAGCCCCAGAACTACATAGACTTCGAGAAGGCTGTAAGTGAAGGTTGTTGGGTTTGCTCCTGCCCTTGATTGTCACTCTCAGTTTTCATGGCCAGTTGAAGACCGCCCAGTCTTCAGGTTTTGTCTCTTCACAACATGGGTCAGTTCACTGTTAATTGCAAATCATAGTAAAGGGTACAGATTAGGAATGTTGTCTCTGGATTTATACCCCAGCCTTACAACTCACTAATTCTTTGAATTTAAACAACTTAATCTCACTATGCCTCAGTTTCCTTTTCTGTAAAATAAGGATAAAATACCTTCCTCAAGAGTATTGTTGTAAGGACGCAGTGAATATAGAGCTTAACATGTTATTCTCAGTTTTTAGCCGTTCATTATTGTATGTTGTGATGGTTCTTTGTTTTGACACATCGATATTATAATAGCACATACACTCTTAACCACCGTGCTTTGGTGTCCAGTTCTTTCTTTCTTTCTGCTTCACCTGTCTCCCCCCACCCCCCACTAGTAGCTCCACACACCCCATACTTTTTCTGTTTCCTGTTTAGGGTTACAGATGCAGAGCCTTCTGTCCAGATCTATTGCCTGTGACTTCTAATCTACAGGGATGGAAAGTATCTTGAGCCAGTGTATATAAAGGCATTAGAATAACCACATGTTTTACTTGTAAGCCAGGATTTTCATAGAAGGCTGCCCTTCAGTGAATATAGTCTGAAGAAAACTTTCAAAACACCCAAGCAAAAAGACCTTACCCCACCATTACTTAGAGATTTAACGAAATACAGCCACTCTAAATGGTTACTGGTCATAGAGGCTTAAGAAATAAAACTAGATGAACATATGGGAAATCTGGAATCCTCACTGTTAATGCCATCTTGCACACTTTGTGTTAAGGGTCCTTGGACATGTCTTGGGTAGCTTAACTACTTGGACACGACTTGTCTCTGGATACCCTGAAGTAGGTGTAAGGCCTCTGTAATCCACGTGTGTTATTCCTGCTCAACTGTCCTCACCTTCATTCGTGAGGGAAGGGATGGTGTTTCCCAGCCCATCAAGCTGGACTTTTCAATGAAGACATTTTAAGTTGTAATTCCCTCACTGAAAAGTAAATGCTAAACTCTCCAAAGGAATAGTCTCTGAAATATGAGGCAGAAAGCAGCAGCAGGTGCACAGAGTGATGGAGCACTCCTTGTCAGAGACCCCTGGAGAGCTCTTTCTGCCTTGCTGTCCCTCTAGTTGATCCTTCTACAATAGAGCTTTTCACAAGACTTTGCCAGCTTATGCAGGTGTGAGGGTTCCCAAAGCACCTTTGTCGGCATTCAGGAATCTTAAGGCAAGAGAGTGCACTGGGGCAGAGGAACACACGTGACGGTCATGGGCCCAAGTCAGCACTTCCAGATTTCTCAGCACTGTTTCATACTCTGAGGAAGTGCCGAACCACTGGGCACGAGGACTGTAACGTACTCGATTTCCTGGATATAATTTAAAAGATTCTTGTGGGTAAGGGTAGGGTATGGTTTAGAGAGAACCTAAAGTTATTAGCCCTATTGGTAGGTAATTAATGCCTGCGGGCAGGGTGTTGCTGGCCAGAATCGTCACCCTCTGCTGGTGGGGTTGCAACATGGCAGAGCGGTAGAGAGACTGATACCCAGGGGAAAGAGCCAGGCTGCCACCTGGTTCTCTGTCCTCCAGCAACAGAAAGAACTTCATACGCTGCTAAGAGCCATGGCAAAATGAATTTTGGTTTTAGGGGCTTTGGAGCACCCACAAATGATTGTAGTGAGCAAAACACAGGAGAATGGGAAGAAGAAGTGAGCAGCCTGTGAGCCACAGATCCTTTGCAGCTTTCAAAACTAAAACCTCAGGTGACAACCAGAAAGTTGTCTATGAAGTAATTCAGAGTAAGTCTGCAACTCAAGGTTTAGTTGTTAGTAACTGACTCTCTGGAGTAGTCTACATATTTTCCTCTTTAAAGTATTGTTTTAACTGTTCCTTTAAATATTGGTTAAGTCATAAGGTTATTGTAATAAAGACCAGTGTCTTTATCAGAGGAGTCTCCCTTGTCCATATTCAGATAATGGATTTAATGACTGTTAGATCAAAATCACCTAGTGGGCAATAACACATGTGTCCCGCGTCGTCTTCCCGACACACTTTGACTGCTCCCATCTCTCTTTGCCATTGTAGCCAGAGTACGTGACCTACAATGCAGACCTGATCGTGTCACTTCATTGTGTGAAGTCTTTTGTTAGCTCTTATCAGGTTTCCCCCACTATCCAAAAGTAGAGCGTTCCTGTAAAACCTTTTATAAGTTGAAGTGGCATAAAGCAAAGAAGTAATTACCTTAATTTATATGGAAAATTTTTTGAGTGTTCCCAGGCCCAAAAAATAACCTCTCTTAGGCTTTTCAGATACTTTAGGACACATCATGCTAGTGGGTGCCCAAAATAAATCCAGGTAAAGCCCAGATGCTTGCAGCCACAGTTCAAAGCTATGGTGGCTTGATGTGAAATGTAGTTCCAGGGGAAGGAGCGTGGTGGAGCCACTCCCTCTTCCAGGTGTGCGCTGCCTCTGTACCTGCCCACTGCCAAACAAACACTGAACACTATTTTTGCTTTTAGCTTTTGTTCATAAAAACGAAAATCCGCTTTGGGTGTCTTTCGTTTAGCGAAAACAGATGCTAACATAGGTGTTTCATAAAAGCAAAGTGGCATAACATGAACTTTGGAAAAGCAGGGGATACCTGTATGTGCATATATACGTATGTACCCATACACATATACACATTCGTGTATATACGTACATACACATATTTGTGCGTGTGTGTGTGTGTCATGGGCAGGTATAGATCAGTATCCAGTAAGGGTCTTAGTAATGTCTTAAAGGAGGCTCTGTCTCCATGCAGCTGCTTGCTATCACCTGAAGCATGATTATATCACCCGCCCACTGAATCTGCATACTCTCCTGCTGCATGGAGCCTATTCGGAAATGTTACAGACACTCTCAGGATTCTGATCACTTTTCGTCTGCTATATTGAGAAGCCTGAGTCTCTCTAGTTCATCTTTAGATGCATTCAACAAACATATCCATATGTCTACCATGTGGCTGCGTGAAAACTGTGAAGTGTGTATGAATGGTCACTAGTCCTTCAGCGATCATGTCTCAGTCACTCTTCCCTGTCCTCCACAGCCATCTCTCCAGTGTCCATCCCAGCCTCAATGTACACAACTTTGCTGGCATGTCCTTTTAGTGAATCATGGGGAATCTATCACACAAGACTCTCTCTATGTGGGGATGGGTTTCATGGTCTGGAGGGAGGCTTGTGGCTATCTTATAGGGCCAGGTACAGGGGCTGTTACCAGAGCATTGCAGGTTGCTGGTGTCATGTTTGTGTTGGCAGAGGAAGTGTTTTCTAATAAAATGTTTTTGTCTTGTCTTTTAGCTTACATTTTACTATGGTACTATGGATGCTTGGTGTCCAAGAAAATACTATGAAGACATCAAGAAAGATTTTCCTGAAGGAGATATTCGACTCTGCGAGAAAAAATTACCTCATGCTTTTATCATCCATTTTTATGGAGAAATGGCTGGCATGATAGCTGACTGGCTAAAGGATGATCTGTCCAAAATAGAAGCCCTGACACATGGAAGCGTCACTGACAGCTAGTACATAGCAGTGGTAGGTGTGCTGTCTCTTAGTAGTTAGTAGTGTACTTAGTAGGTAAGTGTCCGGTGTTAATGTCTGATACTAGAAGACTTGGCTTGCTGTCAGCTCCGAGCTAGCTCCCCACACTACAGACTGAAGTAAGCCCAGTTGGTGAAATATGCCATAGGCTTAATAGAACCATTTTCCAAGACTCAGGGAACACAGTAATCAGTGATCTAAACAAGACCTTTTCTGTTTGCACGGGATACCCAGCTGGCACTATGCAGTTTATTCTAGTGGGCAGGATCCTTGCAGACAAAAGGAGGTCTAAATTCAGTTGGTTTTAATTGAGTTACCTTGTAGAACAGGCTCTCCTAGAGGAAATTACAAAAATGTAAAAGAGATCAGTGAATGCTAAGCGTATAGTCAGAAATGTAAGTGTATGTGATCATGAGGACGCACATTCCAATAGCAGGAAGTGATGACTAGTGGGTCTTGGCAGTGGACCTGGGTCTCCCTTAAGGACAGGAGCTAGAGATCAGCCTGGACTAACTTTGTACAGGTCCTGGCTGAGGTCATCAGAATCAGACTGGATGCCAGGCCAGCCTGCAGGACCTCCCCCCACCCCCCACTCCAACCTGTTACTACCTTGCATTGGGTCACAGGCCCCCAGCGGGGCCAACATCAGGGGAGGTACTGCTTGTCTCCATCTCTAAAAAGCTTCTCTGAGGAGTGAGACTTCCTGATCTTCCTGCATTACACAGAGAATAAAGCTCACCAGACATTCCACTGGTGAAGGAACCAGGAAGAGCTGTGGAAGGATCCTGACTGTGCCTCCTGCCGCAAGACAGCCAGCAAGCTCTGTGCTGAGCCTGCCAGGTTGTGAGCTCGCTGTAGGCTCCTCTTCTGCAGGGCCCGGATGGGGAGGCCCCGGGTTGTCCAAAGCCAGTCTGTACCTGCCTCGTGGACTTGCCCCTTCTGTGTTTTTTGTAATAAAACTACACTGAGGGCCAGCTATGAGCTAAGTACTGTGCTAGGCATTGAGGATAGAGTTCTTAGCTATGCCATGATTCTTTTCTTCTGCAAATCGTCCAGTAAGTAATTTTTGAGAGGGCATCTTTCAATTGCTGAATAGAGAAGGACCATAAATGAGTTCTACATTTCTGCCTTGGCTTTGTGAGTTGGAAAGAAGTTATTTTACTAATGAACCAAAACAATCCATTAAATTATGTGAATTCACCTTCTCTGGATGGCTTGAGGACCAGTAGAGAAGAAGCTTGTTCTCCAGCCTAGAGCAGGCTCACAGTATTTCTGCCTTCCCTAAAATGACTCAATCCTGGGATCCTAGGAGCCAATAAATCCCACTGACAGCAGTAATAGTCAACAGTTGATCAAAAACATTCAGTTTTTTTCCTAGAGGAGACCCCTCATGGCATTATCATTCCAAAAGAACAATAGAATGTTGTCCTTCCTTTCAAAGTCTAAAGCCCCCTGATGAAAGCTTCAGCTCTGATATGCTGCCAACCCAGTGGTGAGGGTTGAATGAGTTACTGTCCCTTGGCACAGCATCTGCATCAGAGCAAATGACTTCTCAGAGGGGAAGAGCCAAGTGCTCCTGGCCCCGGAGATAAACCAGGAGACACACAGGCCACTGGCATAGGGCTACACACGAAATCCTGATTGGCCGCTGTGTGGGTGGGCCTTCTGGAAATCTGGTGTCAGAAGCTCAGATTCACGGCTCTGAACTGCCTTGCACATAGGAGATGCTCATAGTACTAACTTGAAGCCCTTGACCAAGTCCTGGTGAATCACACCTACTCAGAGAATAATAGCATCGCCAGCTCCTTTTAGCATTAGTTTGTATTACTCTGTCCATATATATGACATTGGGTCTTACGGTGGTTTTTCAGAGCTTAAATAAATGATGAAAAGTAGAAGATACGGGCTCGTTTTCTGTTTATCATCTAATCGCCAAATGAATTTTCAAAATAAATGTTTAACCAACACTTAGAACTGCCTGGCCTGACCTCTGTATGGGGGGCGGGGGTGCATGGTACCGTCTGAACAGGCCTCCTGAGTTAGACTTGGACCCAAGTCTCTCTGTTGGATTTTCTCATTCCTCCTTTTACAGAAGAATCTGATTTCAGGAGATTGGAGTTCATTTCCTTAGGAATTAAACAAAGCACTGAATATTTCCATGCATATATATGACATGATAAGGTATACAGGAACTCTGGAGGCCTTGTCACCTGTGTGATTTTTAGACAACTTTCTCTAATTTCTCCATGCATCAGTGTCCTCACTTAAAAGATAGGATTAATGGGGCGCCTGGGTGGCCAGTTGAGCATCCAACTTGGGCTCAGGTCATGATCTCATGGTTCATGAGGTTGAGCCCCACGTCGGGCTCTGTGCTGACAGCTCTGAGCCTGGAGCCTACTTCAGAGTCTGTTGTCTCCTCTCTCTGCCCCTCCCCCACTAACATTGTGTGTGTGTGTGTGTGTGTGTGTGTGTGTGTGTGTGTGTGTCTCAAAAATAAACATTAAAAAAAATATATTTTGCTTCATATGGGTTTATCTAGTGCTGAGTGAAAAGTCTAAGCTGGAGTTATGACCAGTGGCCTTGGCCAGGCTGCTCTGGGCCAGGGGACAGAGAGAATCTCCAGAGGCAGTTCCTGGGGCTCTCATGTTCGAGGTGGCCAGGTACCTCTCACCATCCACTTCTCCACCCAACCCTTGGAGAGCCAGGGACCTCTAAAGGCTTGATTTTTTTTTCTTCACCCTACATTATATTAAAATTAATTCCATATTAGACTAAAAAGACATGATAACTTAATGCAATGCTTGATTCTGAATTAGACGCTTTCTTTAAAAAACATTGTTGGGAAGTTTGCACAACTTGACTGGGATCTACAGATGAACTGGGAGTAAGAGATCAGTGTTCATTTTGTGACTTCAGTGGTTGGATTGTGGAAAAGAGGATATCCTTATTTGTACTCTGCAGACACACTGAAGTGTCTGGGGGTGGGCTGGGGCATCATGTCCGTTTGCTCTCACATGGTTCAGAGGAAACAAAATGTTCTTGGTACTTGTAACTTTTTTGTAAGTTTGAGATGAGTTTGAAATCTATAAAAATAATTTTTAAAAAGCCACCATGTTCTCTCCTGCATCTGTCTCTCATGGATGCTTTTCTAGAAAGTAAAGTTCTTTGGGGCGCCTGCATGGCTCAATCAGTTATGTGTGTCCAACTCGGTTTGGGCTCAGGTCATGATCTCACATTTTGTGAATTCGAGCCCCACATTGGACTCTGCACTGATGGGATTTTAGATTTGAGGAAGGCTTTTGTTTATTTTTAATGGGTTAATTGAGTTCATGCGTATAGCATCTAGCACCTTGTCTGGCTTACTGTAGATGCTCTGTAAAATGGTAACTAAAAGAAAAGGCTAGCAAACTTGCTTTTCTCTTACTGTGTCTTCTCTTTGGTGCAGCGGAGGACCCGGTGACATCTCAGCTTCTGCATTTTTTCACCCAGCCTGCAACTTGATTCTTGCAATCTTAACATTTCTGGTTCATACTCAGGGGGAGGGACAGTTACCCCCCTCCCCCCTCAGCTTTCTGGCCCAAGGCCATGCAGTCTTCCCACACAGAGCAGAGGATGCTCAAACAGCACCTTGAGGACCTTACGGTAGATTTAGAAAAGATGCAGGAAGCAAAACATTCCTTAACATGAGACATCCTCTTTGTTCCTAGCCTTCTCTTGCAGGAAAGAAGAGGACATACTTGGGCCGCACTGTCCCATGGGAAATGAGGTTTAAAGAGGGGTCAGTGGCTGGAACTAAGTGTGCTCTGTGAACACATCTCACTTTGGGCCATGTGGGGAACCACTGTGGGACATGGGTCTGGCCTCTCCCACCAGACTGAAGGCTCTAGGTTGCCATAGTTCTGTGAAGAGGAAACCCCCAGAAGGAGAGTGGAGGAGACTGCTCCTAGTACCAGAAGGACAGGTGAGAGAGAGGAGAGAGCCCATAGAAGCCACCGCCCTCCCTTCACATTGTTTCATGTGGGCCTCGTGGTCCCATGAGGTTATGGCCACAGTCACTATGGATTACCACAGAGGTGACAGGTAAGTGACTGGCTCAAGAGCTCACAGCTACTGAGAGGCGGCAGGAATTCAAAGGCAGCCTCTACTCCAGAGCCAAGATCCCTCCCCTTTACACAGCACCGTGCTGCCTCCTGGAGGCACCAGTGGGCAGTCCAGCAAGAGCAGAGGGCTGGCACAGGAGTGGAGGGAAGGGAAATGAGGGCCAGGTTGGCAGGTCACGTGGTTGGTAACAATGGAATAGTTTGAGAAGAATGAGGGAGCAGAGTGTGTGGCGGGAGGTGGGGCTGGGGTGCATAGGGCAGTGAATTGCAAGGAGTCACAGCAGAGGCTGCCGTCCCTCCTTCTGACCTCTGCTCTCTACCACAGCCGCCTTGGCCCTTCAGGCACTGGTGTCTCTGACCGCACCTGCACCCTGAGAACATTGGAGTCAACTGCTCCAGCTCTGAGAGTGCCCATGTCTCTACTGCCCACCCCCAGACTCGGCCCCAAACGCCAACTACTCCTGCCCCCCAGCATAGACCCTTCCTCCCCCCAGAGGGAGGGAGCCCTCACGGTGCCCTGGCCAGGTCTCTACTGGAGTACTTACCAGCTATTCCCAGAATTCTACTTTTCCAGTCTGCTCCTCCCCACCCCTGCTGCCAAACTCTTCCCTGGCCTTAAAAGGAAAGTTTGAGGACATGGGACTTGTGTCTTCATCATCTCAGTGTTCTCAGGGCTTATAGAATAGGGCCTGCCACACAGAATATTCAATAAATTTTACCTAAATTAATAAAAGTTTCTACCATACCTGAGGGTCAAGGTCTCAAGAAACACAGTCCTCTCAGTCGGTCGGACTCTCAGGGAATCATGTCTCAGGGACTCTTCATCCCTCACAACTGAATGTGTAAATGGAAATGTAAAGTGGACCAGCTCTTTTCTGCCTTAAGCCTTTCCTCAGCTGAGCTGTGCACAACCGGGACGGACGGACTCAAGGACATCGACTGTTGGCTTTCTGGCTCCAGGGACTGCAGAAAGCGAGGCCCCCACACTTCATGGCCATTCTGGTCCCCTCCAAATGCAACTGTTATTTCCATTCTTCTATGGTTAGGAAGCCTCTGGAGTTTGGGTATTAGCAACTACCAAATATGCGGTTATTATTTGTTGAGCGTGAACCCCGTGCAGCACCCCTGAGTGGGAATTACAGCAACAATACACAAGACCACGCTCCGGGACAGCAAAGCGTTTTCATTTTGTGGTACATTCCTCAGACATTCTGGCAGAGGGACCTGTGCTGACCTCCCTACATTGGGACAGACTTCCTCGCTGGGTTAAGTCTATGGGAAAATTCCTCTTCCCTGGGAAGGGAATGTGACCCTGTGACTGGGCGTCCATTACAGCCAGGGGGTGCGGGTGCACCTGCAGGGCCTCCCTGCTCACAGAGGGACTAGGATCCCGCCTCTGCAAATCCACCCTGCTCAGGCCCCGCACCGCAGCTGGGCTCCCTCCTACTGGCCACTGCCGAAGGGCCGTGCACCTGCATGCTATTAGGACTGGCAGACGCCCACAGCCTCGCAGGCGGTGGCTGCACACTGGTGACACGTTGCAAAGGATGAGCTTCTCCCCAGATCACTGTTCCTTCTGGATAGAAGAGTGCGGGATTCCCGAGAGCACAGGAGCATGATGCATCCACAACCAGGTCAGGCAGCGCCACCCTCAGCGGGACAGCAGGTGGCACGCATGTGCCTTGGCTGCTGGGCAGTGAGTGGGCACTGGGCACACCAGGGTGCGCCAGAGGGAGCAGGGCTGGAGGTCTCCACCTCCCGTTAGTCTCAGTCACTGTGGACCTTTCAGACTTGCTCTCATCAGTGTTTGGGGAACAGGATAAAGTGCTAAATGCCACCCCTGACTTTGCTTTCTCCCTGTAACTACCCCTTCTCTGCTCACCGGGTAACCCCTAACCACGGAAGGCCAGGGTAGGCCAAGTGGAGACTGAGAAATAGGAAAGCGAAGAACCAGCCAAGAATTGTTGGAAACAGCATGACGAGACTACACTTTTCAATGGCACGGTCACAAGTCTTACACTTTCACATACCTACCACATAAGTTAGTTGAAAGGCGAATATAATTCCCTTCCAATGAAAAAGACTCTTTGGTAATGAAATTAAGAAGCGAAAGGGGAGCAGACTTTCTTGAGCTACCTTTCACGGGAGAGAGACTAGCATTAACACGCTGCAGGAACAGCCAATTACAGCAGACATGTGCTGCCATCGCTCTGCAAATAGGTGGGTCCCACTGGCCGTCCCCAGATCCCGGAGGAGGTCATTCTGGTAACAGGTCATTAGTGAGGGCAGTTCCTGTCACCTTCCCACAACTGTTGCTCTGTCACTCCTCTCCCAGAAATACTTAAGGAACAGATGAAATCGCTTTCTCTTTCCTCTGTTGTAGAACAAGTTCTGAGAGCGGAACAGCTGTAGAACGCTGTGTAGCCGGTGCTGTCCTGCCTGGTCTGGGACAGCCGAGGCGGTGCCGCTGAGCGCAGATCTTTGTACTTGTCTGAAGAGCACTGAGCAAAAGCGGCCCGTCCCATTTGCTGTAGGACTCTGTTGGTTTCCCTAAAATCTATAATTGGCCTTGCAGAGCAAGCTGCTACCGTCGGGCATTATGCCTTTGGATTTCTGAGACTCGACAGTGCCACCTCTGGAATGGGAGCGCTCAGGCTTTCTGAAGTGAGACAGATCCCACAGCAGCCTGGCCTGTAAAGAGCACAACCTTTCACTCGGACTGTGTTTGCAGTGATGATGTTCACTCATCCCAAGTGGCAGTGTCTGGGGTGCCGGGTGGCTCGGTCAGTTAAGCATCCGACTTCAGCTCAGGTCACGATCTCCTAGTTACTGGGTTCAAGCCCTGCATCAGGCTCTGTGCTGATGGGCCTGGAGCCTGCTTCAGATTCTGTGTCTCCCTCTCTCTCTGCTCCTCCCCTACTCCCTCTCTGTCTCTGTCTCCGTGTGTGTGTCTCTCTCTCTCAAAAGTAAATAAAACATTAAATAAATAAATAAGGCAGTATTCTTTTTCCAAAGGGACAGTGTCTCCCACTGCGTTCTGGCCTCTTCAACCCTGAACCCAAGCTGGGGTGCTTCCCCATGCAGTGTGGGGCTGTGCAGTGTCCTGTGGAGCCACACCAGTCACAGAGCCCCAGGGAGCAGCAGCCCCATGCAGAGGCCCCCATCCGTATGCACTTGACAGCTTGAGGTGTGTCAAGGGGGGACGGTCAGCATAAAGACGGACAGACCCGGCGATACCCCGCAGCCCCCTTTCCATGCAGTCATCCAAACGCCTGAACGGCTGGCTTCCATTCTTAGTGTTGAGCAGTGGGAGAAGACCATCAGAGAAAGACTGAATAATGAGGCAAAAAACAGTTCTCGAAAGACCAGCCGGGAGCAGGTTTATCAATAAAATATTTAATCAACTTATCTGTACAAAATATTAAAATGGTTAACGAAGAGTATACAAGCATGTTTAACAAATATATACTGCTATAGAAACGTCAAGAAAAATAGAGATTGCTGTTTTACAGTTCATTTACATTCCGATATGTACAATCTATTTAAACTTGAGAATACATATACACAGTGGATTTGTACCTGACCTTGAAGAGCTCCCTGCCAACCACCCTGGGCATGGGCAGCATTCACGACCTCAGTTCATGCTGCCCCAGTGGCCCGTGGAACAGCAGGGATACAGCCTGGTTTCCAGCCTCCAAGTCTCAGAGCTCTGCTCTGGCCAAACCAGAGCTGGAAGCACTGCCAGCAAAGGAGAGTTCAACTTGCATTAAGTGAGTTTAAAATTCTCACCACTTTTCCCGTCTTACTCCCGAGCAAAGCTGAGAAATAGTGGGTATCATTACGAAATGAAAGGGACTTCAACCCCCATCAAAATAATACATTTTGGTATGTATTGAGCTGTGACAGCATTCCTGTCACTTTGAGTTTTGCCCATTTCCTTAAAATCACAGTATTGGCAGCGGGGTCAAGGTGGCTCACTAAGGGGCAGGGAGCTACTGGCCACCTTAAAGCAGAGCCTGCTTAAACAAAGGGATGCTACAAGCTGGTGCAAGAGTTCTACAGAAACCTCTTTATACAAACATATATACGTATATGTATTAAAAGTTTTCCAAACTTTTCAGAATCTCCTTGTCTCATGTGCTGAAGGGCAAGTTGCAGTCAGCATGCTAATCCTTGTAAAAAAAAATGCATTAACATTTTCATTGGGACGAAATACTTCCAGCTGAAAGGCCTAAGGTGACTCAGTTATGATTCTTTGTCACAGAAAACATAAAAGTTGTTTGCACTACTGTAAAAAGTGAAATACAAAACAAACAAACAAACAAACACAAAAACACAAAAATCCAAAACAACAACAGCAACAACAAACCAGCAATTATTGTAAGGAAGCTTATGTTCAAGCTGTGATTTATTCAAGGCAGAGAATGCCAGAGAAATTCCACTTTCCAGAGTCTCTGTTCCTGGCTTGGAACACTTGAGTATTTCCCAGCCAGAAAATACATTCTTGCTTTCTCCCTGAACATGCATCATCATTTTCTAAACAGAATGCTGAATGGCTGGCTTTCCTCGGACTCTGATCGGCCCTGACCCGGAAATATAAGTTGCAAAGAAAAATAAGTCCTGCTTGTGAAGGCACCCCTTCCTCAAACCAGCCTGCTCAACCTCAAGCCAAGTTATTGCCGTCCCGAGCCCCGGGGGAAACCTCGGACACGTGCGTCTTTTGCTGCCCTTGGCAGCCTTCATGCGCTCAGGCATAAACATGCAGACCAGGAAAGGCTTTCTGTACACCTTGTCAGACTCACTCTGCTGAGAAGTCCAGGCTAGGGCTGACCAGGTGTAAGAGGTCTGAGAGAAGCCAGGCTTGTCGGGAAGATGTGCAAGTACGTAAAACAGCTACAACGTGTGGCGGATTCCCCAAACCACCTTGCCCCTTCCCATCTTGCAGCCCAGGGAGGGCCCTCAGGGGCAGTGCGGCCTGTGTGCCTCCCACTGGTTTGTGTTTGCCTCCAATTCAGCAGGACTCCGATGAATAAGCCTTACAGGGAATCTGGTTTTTGTTCCGCCACAAGCACACCTCAGCACCAGAAAGAAGGTTCAGATGAGGTTCTAGATTCCTGCAGCCAAGTGTCGGAGCAGGGCGTAAGCTCAGAACAGGCATCTCGCCCCGCGGTAGGCGGGTGTGTTCGCCACTGCTAGTTGGAGCAGTGCAGAGAGGACTTTGCAAAGAAGACAGCCACGGGCCCACCTCCTGCCTGGCCACATCTCCAGCTACCACTGCACCACACCTGTTTGCCAACAGCTCAAAAGATCGTAAACTAGAAACGCAAAACCAAAGCTGCTGGCCGCATCCGGAAAGGTCTGTACTGCCAGGCTGAAAGGTGCCTGGGACTTGACCATCAGAAGCTTTTCCTTGTTTTTCTAGACAACTTATTTCAGCTTCCTATAACTGACTTAGAAAAAGGATACAAAATTTCTGCCACTACAGCCTTTGCCAGGTGAGCCTCTCTGGGATGAAGAGTTTCTAAACTCGCAGAAGAAAGTGCTTCATATGCCAGCGTGCACAGCTGTCTGTCCCATCAACAGACTTACCTGACTATAGATACCCCTCTCTCTGGAAGCTTCCATGCATGCTGCAGCCCTCTTATCATTGTAGGGGGATGCACGGGAGAGAAACCAGCCCTTTCTCTCGCAGCCCAGACCCAGACACTCACACACACCGATGTGAGTGACATCACAGGATTACTCCCTGGAGACCTGCACAGGCAGGAACGAGAGGATCATCGCCCTCCACTCGTGCTGCTGGGAGGACGTGCTTGTACTTTTCAACAACTCTAAGCACAGCTCGAAATGCAGACCAGTTTTGGGGCACCTGGGTGGCTCAGTCAGTTGAGCGTCCAACTTCGGCTCATGATCTCTCGGTTTGTGGGTTCAAGCCCTGCATCGGGCTCTGTGCTGACAGCTTGGAGCCTAGAGACTGCTTCAGATTCTGTGTCTCCTTCCCTCTCTGTCCCTCCCCTGCTCACGCTCTCTCTCTCAAAAATAAAATAAACATTATAAAAAAGAGAAACGCAGACCAGTTTTTTTGAAGATCTCACACTCTTTGACTCCACCCTCCCCTGGTTGCTCTGCCGAAACTGCTGAGTTTTCTGCCATTGTGAAGCCCCAAGCGACGTCTGCCCAGTCAGGAGGCCTATGGCCAAGTCCCAGGCCAGCTGCAGGCACAGAGCCTCCACAGACAGTTTTGGGGGCGGGAAGGGACAGGCCAAGCTCTGGGGAAGCTGGTGTGTGTGCATCATGAGCAGAGAGTATCCCCGACCCAACGACCAGAGCCAACCCCCAGCCTTCATGCAGCTACATCCAGGTAGGAGACTCCACAAAAGGGAAGCGTGGACTTCCGGACAAGAACAGACTTCTCTCGCCTCGAGCCCCATCAAGATTTAACTATTTAACAGATTCAAGTCCAAAAATGGCACAAAAGGAGGAAGAAGCTTGCTCTAGCTGAAATGGCCAGAAGGCTCCAGGCACAAAAGGCAGAGCTGTCTGAAAAACTATGAATAACATCTTTTGATTCCTCCCTTCTAGTGTTTCTTCACGGTAAACTCTGCCACCATTATCCAGGCGAAAGAAAAAAAGAAAGAAAGAAAAGAAAGAAAATAAATAAAAGAAAGAAAGAAAGAAAAGAAGAAGCTGTCCTGAAAGAAAGAGAAGAAGCTGTCCTGATGCCTGCCCCCGGGTCACTCCTCCAGCGAGCTGGACCAGACACAGGCATGGCAGTGAGGAGGGCTGGCGCACTTCACTCCTACATAGGCTTGCTTGCCTCCTCCAGGGACTCTGGGACAGTCCCAGGTCCCTGTCTGGGCTGCCAGCAAGGCCCAGCCTTTCTTTCCTCTGCTGCTCCCACAGACGCACCAGCAGCAGGGGACAACCTTCCCAGGATCTGGTCACAGAACAATCTCAGCAAATGTGGCTCTACCTACCCCTGTGTGAGCACAGGTCCCTCACTTCGGACACAGGAACGGTCATGGCTCTGGGTAGGTGAGCTCTACCCCCGAGATCTTAGCCTCTCCTGCACCTGCCTTGACCCAGGTAGAAATCAAAGCCACATCCAGGAAGCACCAACAGAGGCCAGGAGTGTAATGGACACACACATACACATACATGTACACACAGGCAAGAGCCGTGATACTTGTGAGAAGCACCTACGATATTGGAAGGGGACCCTTTCCAGGAACAGTCACATCCGCTCTGCCTGTGAACTATGTTAGTGGGCTTTGGGACCAAGTAGAACCCTAGACCCACGGAACTGGAGAGCTCCTCATTTTACAGGGGCGGAAGTGGGAGCTCCGGGCAGGGAGATGGTTGCCCAGACTGACCCAGACCTCTCAGGAGGCACCGTGCAGAGCTCTGGCACCCAAGTGACCATGCAGCAGGCAGACAGCAGGTGACAGCATGGGGCAGTTCACTCCTGGGTGTGCAGAAGTCCACAGATACACCAGTGCTGCTGAGACAGACCTCAGAGAGACCTAGTCCCTCCCATCCCAATCCCAACGTCTTCTAACTGCTGGGTTCACTTGCCAGCTGCCTCTCCTTCCCAGTCCAGACACCTGGGGGGACAACGCAGGTCCTTCGCTGCCTCTGACAGATGGCTGCTTTCCAGACCCTTGGTGCTCCCAAGCCACCTGGCATCCGCTGGAGGCTCCTGGCCCAGGCCCACTGAGAGGGCCCTGCTTTCCGGGCCTGGGGACACTTCTGCGTCCCCATGGACATAGGCCCTAACGATGTTTGTGTCCCAGACACAGCTGCTGTACTTTCTCTTCTCATCAGACTTTCTGGACACCAGATTCAAGTGAGGCGAGAGTCTGCCTTTTTCTGTACACAAGCTCCTCTTGGAAAGAATTCAATTTTTCTCCCTGCTTTAAGAAAGAAAATCAGTCTACAGTCCCGGGTTATTTTCTGGTATGAGTCTGAATAAAATTACAAACAGGATAAATGACTTGTAGGATTTGAGTTACACTCTGATTACATCCACAGGGTGGTCTATACTCCCCTCAGCACTGACAGCAAGAGCTCCAGTCCTGTTGACACTTCCAGGAGACTGTCAGGGGACCTGACACTGCACTGGGTTTGCTGGATTTGACTCGACTTCACACAATCCACAGCTCTTCTTTTTCCCATGCCACTTTGACAGTAAAACGCCAGGACGCCAGGGCGAAGGGGAGTGTGTACATAATGGAGGGGCAGAGCTCAAGCTAAGGCAACAGAGCCTGCCACCCTCTCGGGAGAGCCCAGTGCTGCTGCTTGGAACGCCAGAATTCAACCAGGGAAGCATTTGGGCATCAGTGGACACAGCTGTCTGCCAGTGGAAATGTCTGGCTTCCAGAAGCAGTGACTAGCCTGTCCTCGTGTTTGGCAGACCAGGCACCAACGCCCCAGCTGACCAGCCCTGTGCTCCCCGAGCAGGGATGCCCACCCTGTTCTCCAGCAAGGAGGAGTGGTTCAAATGGTCTCAGCTAGAATACACAAGTCTCTCCCCACAAAACGGAAAACTCGACGTACTTTAGGAAGAATATTTTGGTGGCCCTAGACCCAGGGGGGCCCAAGTCGGGATAGGGTGGGGGGCTGCCTTCACTCACAGTCCTGACACACTTTATCTCTGCTTGCCAGCAGCCAGCTCTCCCATGGCTGGGGACTGGGGCTCCCAGCTGAGTGATTCGGGCCCCCCAGCCCCCCGGCGCCCCACTGCCTAGAAGACAGTACCATACTACCAAACGTGCTGGCAGAATCCTTCTCCAAATCCTGGCCACGCTGGTCAAACCACATCGTAGCAGCAAAACCCAGAAGCGGTGGCCCTTTTGCTGTCATTTTTACAAGGTGTGACACATCTTCTCTGTTCACCTGCTTTGAACTCTAAGATGCCAGAGGCCCAGGCAGAGTGGTAGAGGGCACAGGTGGTCTGTGGTGGCTCCACCCAATTCCAGAGCAATTCCGGGAGGCATTCCTTCCATTCAGTAAACAAGAACACCCTGAGGGCATCTGAGACCCTGGAAGGAGCTGTCACTGCCCAAGGACACATGATGCAGCCTGGACCTCAAGACATAGGAAGATGCCTACTTCCCACATCACTTACAACACATCTCGATGGAAGGAGGTCATTAGGAAGAAACAAAGAAAACGGACATTTTTTTCTTGCCGCAAAAAAAGCTCAGGCTAAATCAAAACATGTCTTCCCCCAAACTTGTTTTTCCTAGTCACTAAAAAAGAATCAAAATGTTTCCTTTTGTCCAAGATATTAAATAACCTAGAATTTCTCCAGAATAATAGCGAGTTTCTTATTAACTCCCTTTCTAAAACTTCAAATACTACAACCTTTTAGTGTCATTTTTTATTCTTCATTATGACAGGGCAATCACCATGCAATTATTAAAATCAATTTAGAAAAGTGAAGCTTCTCTGGCAAAATCCACAAACGTAATGGGACCATGCATATACCAAAGCTGCCGCTTTGGGTAGTGTGTTTTAACCTAAAGAGACTTACATCTTATTATTTATAGCTACTCACATAGCCACAGCACATAAATTCACATTATAAATGTATTTTCCTTTGAGGGAATTTTACAAGATAATAAAAGGACTCAGGTGGGGCCCTTAAGTCAATTAGCTGTCTAAATCTTCAGTATCTCTCTCTCTCTTACACGTTTAATCACTGAGAATTAAAATTTGAATAACTCATCTATGGACCTTACCATCCAAGACCAGAAGGATGGAATGCTTGCCTTTCCCAGGAACCGTAAAGGAGAAACCCCAACAGAGCCTTAAATAGGAGTACCCAGCAGGGCTGCAGGGTTTTTCAAAGAAGCCCTCGGAGCCCTGGACAGGTGGAATCCAAATTGTTTCTCCTCCTTCCCTCAAAGCCACAAAGGACTCCCAGGCAGAAATGAACCAAATAAAACAATGGGGACTGGGAGACAGGCTTCCACCTCTGCTTGGCCACACCAAGGCCCCCCAACGCCCTTCCGAAGGGGCCACAGCAGCCAAACTGAAAATGCCCCTCCACGCTGCAGAGGGAGGGGGGCCTTCCTCCCCGCTCTGCACCACTGGGTTGTGGGGAGCTGAAATCTCACAAAAGCACTTTTGTGTAGCTTCACTTCCCGTTACTATCACACTGCCAAAAACCACAGCAACAACGCTGTGAAGGCGTGTAAGAGCCGACACAGACTTGATAGCTAAGCGCAAGCACATCTTGGCCCATTCTGAGCACACCATTTGGAGCCGGTTGTGCCTACCTGGCAGACAAGCCTGAGTCTCTGCAGAAGCCCGCCCCAAGACGCCTCCCGGCCTCTTTCCCAGCTCCCTAGCGAAACCTCCTGTCAGGTCTCTAGGAATAGGCAGAGCCGCCCGCCTTTCCCCATTCCCAGCCACTGCACCAAGCCTCCTCCTCAGCACCCCCAAGGCTCGCTCACTACCTCCTTGAGCTGCCCATAGGAGCTTCAGAACCTGGCACATGCCACCCCACCCCCAACTCCACATCAAATCAGGCTGGCAGTTAAAAAACTCTCCTCCATTTCACTTCCCCCAAAAAGAAAAACACTTTTTTTTTTTTTCCCACATTCTAGATCATTCCTAATTGGAACTGATTTTTTTAAAAAGGGTAGTGCTGGCCTTTGCACAGATCTGGGTAGTTCCCTGCGATGCATTCTTTCAGACAAATGTTCCCTTTCAAAACTGACAGGGCATGTTAGACTTTTTTAAGTTAAGGAAAAAAGATGCCTTTTGCAGCGGTTCCTTCCCAGAGTAAATGGCCTCCATGCCACACACACCTTCAGAAAGGACATTAC
Source organism: Panthera pardus (assembly GCF_024362965.1). Taxonomy (NCBI): domain Eukaryota; kingdom Metazoa; phylum Chordata; class Mammalia; order Carnivora; family Felidae; genus Panthera; species Panthera pardus. Next base: position 25,128,743 of record NW_026526832.1, read on the forward strand.
AGCTGTTCAGTTGGTCCCAGGGTGTAACACCAAACACTCAGCCACCCAGCCAGGTGCTCCCCTACACTCAGCCACAAACAGAAAGGGGTCAGACAAAACGTACTCCAGTACCCCACTAGTCCACCCATTCTGGAGCCCCCAATTCCCTAACCCGTTCCTACCCGATTGAGCGCCTGTGATTGTTAACACTGCCACAAACACCATCCTCTCTCCAAAAGGGGACGACGGGTACGATGGGGATGTGTCATTCCCCATCGGTATGCGTCACTCGGTAGCGTCAGGTCGTCTGCTCCCAGGGCTGGCGGACGCTGCCCACGGTAAAGGTGTGCATGAGTGAACGAGTGTGTGGGTGTGAGCGATGGTGTGAGTGTGAACGTGCGCTCTCCCTCCGTGCGGGCGGGCGCGGGACCAGAGGCGGACGCGCACCCACGCTCAGTGACAGGCCCCGGCCCACAGCTGCTCTTCAGCAGGGGGTCCTCGGTGGCGCGGCTGCCTGCCCCCTCCCTGGCCGGGCCGGGCCCTCACGCTACCTGCAGCCGCACGCCTCCACCACCATGTCCTCGTACTGCTTGTAGACCACGTTGTTGGCGGCGTCGATATAGAGGATGCTGATGGGGCTGAGGCGCGCGGGCACGCAGCAGGAGGCCGGCGCCGCGTCCGGCGCCATGGAGTTGAGCAGCGTCTGAATGATGGCGTGGTTGGTGGGCTCTAGGTGGGAGCGCAGCGGGAAGTCGCAAACGCCCTCGCAGTGGTACGCCTCGTAGTCCAGCGGCGCGATGATCCAGTCGTCCCAGCCCAGCTCCTTGAAGTCCACGTGCAGCGGCCTGCGGCTACAGCGGGTCCGGCCCCTTCGCCCGTGGCCCCGGCCCGCGCCCCCGCCCCCGCCGCTGCCCTGCGTCGCCCGCGCCCCGGCCAGCGCCGTCCGCCGCCGCCTGCGACCGCTGATGACCGCTGTCGGCGACCCGGTGCCGGGTCCCGGGTCCCGCGGCGGCTCCGCCGCCAGCGCGGCCCCGAGCGCGCGGGCCTGGGCGCGGATCTCCCGGAACAGGCTCCCCTTCCTCTGCGTGCGGGAGGAAACCACGAGCAGAGCGCGCTCTTCGGCCGCCGCGCCGTCCCTGCCCCGGGAGCCAAAGCCCAGCAACCGCAGTGCCAACGGGCCCTGCGAGGGCCCGGCCACTGAGCGCAGCAAGAGGCAGAACGCGCGGGTGGCGTGCGGCTCCTGGCGGTGGCGCCGAACTGCGTCCGCCACGTCGAACACCTCCCAGCGCGCTCCGGCCAGGGGCTCGGCGGCCCGCGAGTGCAGCAGGCGGGGCGCTCGGGCGGCGCCGGGGCAAGTAGACAGCAGGAGCAGCGGCAGGGGAGTCGCGCTGACGGGGCCCAGCTCCGGGGACTCGCGGCGCAGCACGCGCAGCTCGGCTCCCACCACCTCGTCGGCGTCGGGAAGGCTGGACACGTCGAACAGGAAGCTCTGGCCGGTCTCGGCTGCGGATTCGTCTGCAGAAGTCGGGCAGAGACAGAAAGAGCGCGGTGAGAGCGGAGAGCGAAGCCCGCACTCCGGGACTCGGGGCCTCCTAAGTGCATATAGCCCAACTGCCCCGGATGCGGGAGTAAGCCCGCTGGAGCTGGCGCCAGCCCTGTCGTCTCGGCCCAGCCAGACACCTGCCAGCCTGACCCAGAGTAAAGGGAGCCTTCGCCCTGACTGTCGACTATCGGGACCGGGGCTTCGGTTCATCGAACCAAAGTTCCACCACCTGGACAACCCACGGGCACTCACTTATCGCTGAGCCTCGGGGCCAGGACCATACCCCCTGCACCCGATGCCACGGCAGGTCCGCTGCCTGACCCAGAGCCCTGGGTTTGCGGGGTCTAGGTCGGAAGCCAGACTTTCGGGCCGGTGGCTGACAGAGGGCTCCGCGGGAGGCGTATCAGAAGTCCTGTGCCCCTTCCGAGGTCTGGAGGGCAGGCCGAGGTCCCGCGCTGTACCCGGACTGCTCATTATTGCCCCGCTGAGCCCCCAGGAAAGCCGCGGAGTCCTGGCTGTACGAAAACGGAAAAATCATGTCCCCTGAAAACTCTGCTTTTTCCTCTACCTCTCTTCCCCAGCTCAACCTGGACATCCTTGCGGGCCACGATCTCCCGTGCTGGCCTGGCCAGGCGTGCGAGTAGTCCAGAGGAAAACGCGTCAGCGGGGCTGCATAAACCCTCTGGTGTATCCAGCCTCCTCCGGGCCATGCTGAAGGGGAACTAAGGCCCAATTAGGGAGGGGCCCGGCTCGGCCCAAGGTCTCAGAGCGAGGAGCGCTGCTGGTCGCAATGGGAAACTCCCGGCTCAGCTTCTCCCAGCTTTCCGCGGCCTCCGATGGAGGAGGAAAGGCGGCAAAGGAGCGCGAGGAACCTTCTCCGAAGGGTTTGGAGCAATGGGGGGGGGGGGGGGGGGGGGCTGCAGTGAAGCCGCGCTGCAGTGAAGGCAGTGGCTCGAGGAGGTGTCGTCTCCAGTACCCACCGATCCCTCCGCGGACATATTATTTCCCTCCGTTATGACTTCTCTCTCAGGGTTTGGGGGTTTTATTTCTGGTCGTGGGCACTTTTTTCTTTTTGGGCTCAGGGGGGGAAAAAGTTGAAATTCCAGCGAGCAGCAGATAAGGAGCTCCCTTTGAAGAAGGTCATATGGTTTCGTTTTGCCCCAAACTCGGTGAGAGTGTGCAGACCGCCCCCACCACTGGAAATATGCTGACGGACTACCACCGCCAGGCCCTCGCCTCCCTCGGTCCCAAGTCTGGGCTCTGCCGGTGGCTTCTGGGGACCTCAAGTAGCTCTGCTCCAAGTTGAACCCAGAGGGGAGAGCGAGGGAAGCTCCAAGTGCTAGGCTAGTAGGGCTCCTCCCCGACACTGCTTTCTCCCAGGGCTCCCTGTGGGCACTTTTTCTGAGCTTCCCCCCGCCCCCAACAGCATCTCCCTTCTTGAATGTGCTACCACTGCATGCCCTCCTTCCACAGGCAGGAAGGAGAGCTGCCTTCAGAGCCTGGCCAGCCAAGTAGAGCTCCCCAGGAAAAGATTTAGCTCAGGCTGAGGCTAACCAGAGGCCTAGCTCTACCTAAGAAAGAGCAGCTGGTGCCTCCGCTGGCCCACAGCCCTGCGCATTCACCTCTTCTACATCCTGGGAGCCCACACAGCAGCCTTAGGGCTAGAGCCTCCCCTGGCCTAGGACTCAGGCTTTGTATCCAGCATCCAGTCCAGCGGGGGCACCCAGAATGCTACATGGTTGCCACTGAACCAGAGAGCCATCTGGACCCAGGGTGTCCCACACTCAAAATAAAGCAGTCTGTGGGTAGGCATTGTGTGTGTGTTCCAGGAGGAGGGTGACTTGGTCACATCTACCTGCTTTCCCAAGCTAGGGTCTGGGATGCACAGCCAGCAGAGGCTCCCAGAAACGGCCAGTCTGCCGCTTCCTTTCCAGCCCTATCCCCCCCCCCCTTTTTTCCCCTCCTGCCTTCCATGCTGGATCTTTGGCTGGATAGAATTAAGGCAAACATTACTTGCATTTCCGCCTGAAATTAGTTAAATTTTCCCTATCTATCTGCTTTAATGACTTCAATCGAGATTAATAAAATCCAGATGACACACAGCCGCCACCACAATCTCACCCACGTCCTACTTTTGAGAGACCCAGGGCAGAGTAAGGTGGGGTGCTGGGTCCAAGAGAGGCCTGCATTCCTGCACGGTCTCACTGACCACCCTCGCCTCCTCACATGACTGGGGCCCTCCACCTCTGGCTGTCCCAGGGGCCCGGCACAGACACCCATGGCCACACACCTCCACCCTGACACAGCCTGCCAGAAAGGGACCTCCGTGTACCTGGTGATGCCACCAGCCTCTCCGGGGCCACTTATTTCAGTCTAATGCCTGCCTCTTCCCTCATCCCCCTGAATTCCCCCCAATTTGTGCGCCCCCCCCCCCCCCCCCCAGGAGACTAGAATCTGCAGAGGTTGCTGCAATGGAAACAGCCGCTGCCGCCTCCACCACCATCACTGCGCAGTCCCTCTCGGCCCGGGCCCCGTCTTGCTTCGGATCTTGGACTCAGCCTGCCTCCTCGAGGGGACCCGCCGGCCGGCAGGGCCAAGACAATCCGGCGGAGGGACCGGCTCAGCCCTCTGGGACCGGGCCCTGAGAGCTGCTGCGCCTCTCGCCACAGTCCAGCGGGTTCGGGTGCGTGGGACTCCGCGGAGTTTCTAACACCTGAGGCTGGGACGTGAGGAGGCCGCGCCCGGAAGGGTCTGGAGCAGGGGCTCGGCTCTGGCGGTGGCCTCAGCCTAGGAGCGGACAGGATGGACGGGCGCAGAAGAGGCGTGAGTACCTTGGTTCGCCTGGTCTGCGAAGCCGGTGATCGTGTCCGCGCGGCCGTGGCGGCCAGAGCCCGAGGTGGAGGCGGCGGCTGCCCCGGCCGGAGCCCTCCCGGCCAGGTTCCGGTAAAGCGACATCATGAACTGGTGCGGCACCACCGAGCCGTTCCTGAAGCCGGAGCCGGCGGCGCGGCGCGCGGCGCGGACTCCGGGAGCCGCGGCGGCCGGGGCAGCGGAGACGCCCGCAGCCGGGGCGAGGGTCCGCCCGCCGCTGCCGCTGCCGCCGTCGCCCCCCGGACTCCCGACCGGCCCTGCCCCCGCCGCTCGCAGCACGGCGGCCGCTTCGAGCCCGTCGCGGGGGCGGCAGGCGCTCAGCAGCCAGAGGCACAGCGCGGCGGCCGCGCTCAGGTCCATGGGCTCCGTGGGCCAGGCGGGCGGGCGGCGCGGGCTCCGTGGCTCCGGGAAGTCCCCCGGCGCCTTTTGAACATAGTGTTTAATAATGGGGGAAGTGTGCGCAGCAAGTCGCGGCCCCCCCTCCTCTCCCACCCCACCCCCGCCCAACGCCCGGAGCAGCGCCCCCTGCTGAACACTGGAGTGGCAGCGCCGCGCCCCCCACTCCGGCCTAACGCGGAGTCCGGGACGGGAGCCTCCTCCCCGCGCCGTAGCGCTTCGCCCCCACTCTCGCCTTGCAAGTCTTACCCGCCCGAGGCTCCCGCCACAAACCGGGGCCCCGCCTCCCTTCCCCAAGGCGATGCGCCCCCCGCTGCCCACCCCGCCCCCGAGCCAAATGCGCCCTCCGGATTTAGAGGCTCCGAGGCATCGCGCGTACCCGCCCAGCTTCGTCCCCACTCCCCTGCGGAGAAGCACCCGCCCCCCGCCCGCTCCAATTCCTTGAGTGCTTGAGACGCCAGAGGTGGGGCCGCGGAAGGGCTCGGCCCCGCCGGTCAGTGCTGCGACCTCGGGGCCAGGGCGCACAGAGAGGCCACAGGGCGCGCAGGGCTGCCACAAAGGCGCGTTTTTCATCACCGGTTCGAAGGCTGCCCAGCCTGACACAGCCTCCAAAGATCGGAACGCGCGGCGGGAGCAGGGGAGGGGACCCGTAGGGAAGAGAGGGCTAGCTGCTGGAAGAGCAGGCCGGAAAGACAGATGGATGTGGACCGACAGTTGGAAAGCAACGGTTTGCGCTCAGAACGTGCGCTTAAGCCGGAGCCAAGACCTCAAAGCGCAGGAATTACGGTGGCAGCCCCGGGGTGATGTGGGGAGTCCTGCGCGGGAGCAGCGCCCTGGGTTCATTTGTTCAGCGAAAGTGACGACCTTCCGCCGGCCTTCTTGGGGGGCCGGCCAACGGAAACGGGCTACCGGGTATGTTGGGGCGCGGCCAGACGCCGGGAGGGCGGGCAGCAGAGAGTCTCAGGCTGGCGCCTCCGTACTTCTCTGGCCGCCGTTACGGGTGATGGGTGGAGGGGACGCCCCGCAGCCACTGCGCGGCATCCCGAGCTCACTCGAGCGGGGTAGGGAGGTCGTCGACGGGCATGGATCGGCTCAGCTCCACCGGCAGCCCAACATGCCCCAGTGCGGAAACGTCCAGCGGATGGACGAGGTCTTCTTGGTAGGTAGATGGAGGACCTGAGCCGGAACGACACTCAAAGCAGCGCAGACGCCTTCTTTCTCCTTTAAATTTCACTTTTGCTACCACACTTGAAATCTGGACGGGGGTCGGTGCGTCATGGTCACTTTGAGTTGATCAGCGTCAATATGACACCACAGGACTCAAAGCCCAGTGAGTCCCAAGTCTCTCCCGGTTGCGCCACACTGGCCCACGGTCATGCCCTTCCCCGGGGAGTTCCCTGGCACCAGCGGTTTGGTCCCAAGCAAGCTCTTCAGTGATGACCATGCTGGCCACCGCGGAGACGCGGCACCTGCTCATCTGGGCACTTTGGTCCACTCATCACCCCCGGGGACGTATGGGGGCAGGAGGGGAGGTCTGGCGAGGGCCAATTCCCCGGGACCCCAGGCCCATCAGGTGGGCGGAGGAGAAAGGCCCGACATTAGTGTGGGGAAGCTGTGGTTGGGGCCCGGCAGGCAGGGGAGGGGAGGGAGGACGTGGGGGGGGGGGAGGGAACAACAAGGGCTGCCTCAACCCACCCTGCTTTAGGTACTGAGGATGGAGTGCCAGCAACAAACAAGGCCTTGGCCACAGGTCTCCCTCTCTGGGCGGTGCTGGTACAAAGTGGCCCTGCAGGAACCCACGCAGGTTGTCTGGCAGTGCCTCCCCCTGGAGACACAGGTCAGGCTCTTGGCAGCCCAGCCAGGGGGGCCCCTGGGTCCTTGCCAGTGCTGGGTCCCTGCTGTCTTTCTAGCTCCTTTCCCCCTAGAGCTACATGCGAGCAATCTTTATGATTTGTACGAACACCCTGGGAACCCAGGGCCAGGGTCAGCAGTGCAAGTTCTAGTCCTGGCTTTGACCTCTTAAGAGCAAGGACAGAATGGGAAGGTGCTGGCAGAGACTTGGCAGAGCCTGTGCTGAACGAACACGTGTTGATTATATGATTCTTCTGTCCTGCGGCTGCCTTGGGGTTTCGGAATTAGTGTTCCTAAATTCTTGCTGCCCCTTAGCTTCTTTGAGGCCAAATTTCCTCATCTGTAAAATGGGAGGATTCTCACCTCGGGGAGTTTGTGTGTGGCCAGGATAACAGGCTGGCACAGATGAGACTCAGTAGCCTTGCCGCCCCCCCCCCCCCCTGCCCCCGGTCTGCTCTGGGGCCCAAGGGTGATGATGGCTCGAAGAGAAGTTGCTCACAGGCACTGGAACACTCTGGAAAAGACTGCCCACCAGCTGTTTGTGCTTGAGCCAGGACTTAACCACTCCCACCTGTGCTTCTTGTCTGTAAAGTGAGCTAATCATTCATTCGTTCATCATTCATCCATCCCCCAATTCATTCCTTCTTTCCAGTAAATACTTACTGCCAGTAGTCTTCTATGTGTTGTGGCTTTAGCAACGCACAGGACAGACACATGGGAAGCTGGGCCGGAGGGGTGGAGTGGGGTTCGATCAGCAGAGGACACACCAGAGCTGAGCCCAGAGAGGAGGGAGGCACAGGGATGCTTGAGCCATGTCTGGATGTCTGGCTCCCTCTCCTTCCCCTGAAATAGTGACAGTAACCATTTGTTCTCTGAACGCTGGGCATCAGGCCAACTGCTTAACACACCTCCTGTTACTTCATTCCCACCACTGCTGTGTCCCGTGAGGTAGGTATCATTACTCCCATTTTATAGACAAAGAAAGTTGAGTTACAAAGAAATTGCACACCTTGCGGAGGGTCACTTGGTAAGTGACAGAGCCTGGAGTCACCAGCTGTTTTTGCCCATCCCGTGGCTGCCCACAGGAGAAGTAGGAATGTGAAAGGCTTGGTTTGTAACACCTCCCAACCCCAGTGAAGAGGCAGAGTGTCCTGCCTTTCCTCTCTAGCTCTCCGGAAAATTCTTGGCAGAGAATGAACTCTCGGGTCAGGTCTAGGTGAAGACCATGAAAGCATCCGCCTGGGGACTCCTCCCCGCCCCTGCTGCCAGCTACGAGCTCACAACGTCTGCCTTTGAGCACATTCTGTCATCACCAGCAGCAGGGCCTGCCTGCCTGCCTGCCTGTGGCTCCAGAAGCCACAGAGCTCAGAGTAGGACAGGCTACCAGGAGCACGTGGTCCAACTGCTAGGTTTCCATGATGTGACCTGGTGGCTTCAAGAGTCAGGCCCACACCCAGGGCTTGACTTGATCCACGTCTCTGGATGCACTGGGGCCCATGAATCAGTACCTGTCTGGAGTGAAGGTGGCGCCCTCCCTGAGGATGGGGAGACGTGAGACCAGGAGTTCCTGGTCCTCTACCCCTGACTCCATGAAGCTGAGGCCTCTGGTGAGTAGGTGGCCCTTGTTGGACCCGCGATGCCAGGCTGGCCCAGGCTCACTTGGGGCTTCCTCTTGGGGGATGCAGGGAGCCTCTGGTAGGCGGACCAGGCAAGAGAACTGGAAGTTGTGTTCTTTGCGCTGCTTTCGAAGGGAGTTTCCTCTGCCTTCTGTGTTGCCCCGGACGTCCCTGGGAAGCTGTTGATGAGGCCCCGACACCAGTGCAGGAAGTTCAGAAAACGAGGCAGTTCCAGCTTTCATTGTTCATCAGTCTGATGACCACCTCCCAACTCCCCAGCACTCCAGACTCCAGTGGTTACCACCTCAGAGACAGGGAGTGAGACTGGCTCCAAGGGCGGGGGGTGGGGAGGGTAAAAGCAGCCTGGTCGTGGGCTGGGTGTTTATTGACTGGGGTGGAGAGGAATGGTCCCCACATTCTGACCTCCAGACCCTTCCCTCGGAGAGTACTTTGCTGCTCATCCCTTTGCTGCAGAAGCTGTCTGCTCGCTCCGAGCACCCGGAATTTGACCAGGTCACAGAACCCTAGGATCCAAAGGAACATTTTGGATTATTTGGGCCAGCTTGGCACAGCATGCCTGAATCATGACAAACTGCTACCCGGCTGTGCTTGTGTACCTGTAGAGATGGGGAGCCTCATACCCCACATAGCCTCCTGATAGCTCTGAACGTGAGGAAGTTCTTCATACTGCACCTGCAAGAGCCACAGCGTCTCCCAAAGGCACCTTTACATGTCATGTGGAGCATGAGCCTGGCACACTGGGTTGGGTTGCCGCTTAGGAAGTTACATTTGACCCTTGAACAAGGCAGAGGTTAGGTACCCACCCCCCACCTCCTGTGCGGTCAAAAATCTGAATATAGCTCTTGACTCCCCCAAAACGAAACTACTAATAGTATACTGTGGACCAGAAGCCTTGCTGATAACATAAACCGTTGATTAACACGCATTTTGTATGTTACATGTATTATAAACTGTATTCTAACAATAAACTACAAAAAAATGTTAAGAAAATTGTAAGAAAAACACATTTACAGTACCGTCCTGTATTTATCAAAATGAATCCATGTATAAGTGGACCCACGCAGTTCAACCCCTTGTTGTTCAAGGGTCACTCATTGTCCTGGATTCTGCCAGCTAGAGCCACCTTGTGGTGACCTTCAGGGACCAGAAATTGCACCGGCCCCACCTGCAGCTTGCTCAGTCTTGAACAAGTGACTCCTGCCACACCAGACACTGGGCCTCCATGTGTGATGACCGGTCCCTTAAAGATGGCCTGCTCCAGGGCTCTGTTGTCCACAAGGAAGCCAAGTCTCTGGGGGAAGGAAGTGACTAGCATCGAGCCATCTGGGATGGCGGGTCCCTTCTGTGATCCTGTGCCTTTGCTATCCATGCAGCTCAGCAGGTGTTACCCCAGCTGTGCCTCAGGCACCCTGTAGGTGAGGCAGATGGGGGCTCAGCCTCCGCCTGTCCAGGGCAGCCAAGCATTATATTGGAAAATAAGCCAGATGCCCCCTGGCTATGATTGGTTGATGCTCCTTAGAGTCTAAAGACCAGAATCCAACTCCAGCCCCTAACCTTGGGCTGCGTGTCCCTCAGCCCTTCCTGCCAAGTGCACGGTGAGCTCGACAATCAAATGGCCATGGTGGGTCCAGCTATGAGAGGTGGAGAGCAGGTGAGCTGGCCCCACTGCCAGAGACCCAGACGGGAGCCTCCCTCAGTCTGGACCCACCAGGCCTCTGCTCTTTGTGACTCAGAGCTGGAGAGAGGGTTGGTGGTGAGGGGGCAGGGCCCTGGGTGAGCCCGGGCTCTGCCCCTGGAGAAGGTCTCGCTGGGAGGGTGTGAAGGGAAGATAGTGACATTGACCCACAGAGGGAGCCACCTACTACTGCATCTGGTACAGCCAGTCTCCCCTCAGTTGGAGATGTACTGCAGTCCTCTCCCCCAAAAAGAGCTGGGATGGGGCTGCCTGGGCTGCAGGTGCGGGAAGGTTCCAGCAGAGCTCTGGCTCAGCCCTCTGATGCCTGGGGCTGGGCTTCCTCAGGCTCCCAGGAATTTCCCATGCTCAACCCAGGGCTGCCTCTCCCCGTTACCCGGCAACAGCTCAGGCATCCACAGCAGGTTGGCTGCAGCCTGGCCCGGGGGCCACCTGCTCCGGCTGGCCCCTGGGCCGGGTCTGCTAGGTGGGGGGAGGGGACAGAGAAGAAGGGAGTGGGTTCCCTTCTTTCCTGGAAGTTCCACAGGGGACATCTCAGAGCCCTTCCTTCCCTTAGGAACAAATGGTGAAGGGCTGGTGGACACTGCCATCTGCTGGTCACTGGTTATAACAGCATCACAGTATGGCAGCACTCTGGCCCATTCCGATCTACAAAGCCCAGGCCTGCCAGGCCAGTCTGGGGGAAGACCAAGGAGCCCCTGCACCAGGACCCCTGCAGTTGAACCAGGTCACCTGAAGCTGTAAGGTATCCTGGGAGATGAGGGGACAAGGGCCACAGGCCTCCTCTGAGGTCAGGAAAGAGACTACAGTATGGGGTCATGATAAAGACCTGGCTTCCAAACCAGGAAGTGCACTTCGTAGTGCACTAGCCTTGTGACCTTGGTTAAATTAAGTAGCCTGCCATCCCCCACCTCCTCATCTTTAAATGGAGATGGGATCCTACCTGTCAGGGTGTGCCAAAGTGTAAAGGAAATAAAGTAGGTAAAGTCATCACAGTGCCTGGCTCACTGGTGGTGGCTTTTATTGTTTTCCAGGCAAGTCTTGGTTTAACCTTTGGGAGGCTAGTTGCTCTAACCTGTGCATCCAGTATCCCCTGTATGGCCTCTGTCTTGGAGACATTTCCCTTCTATCAGCTTGCCATCTTGTGAATATCAGTAGTCTGAATGTTCTGGAGATTTTCTTGGAGACCTTTGTAGAAAAATAAGATTAAAAACACAAAACTCCTTTTGGAATAAAAAACAGGTGCTCTTAGAATGTTCAATGATTTGTAACGCCCCGTCCTTTAATCTTGGTCAAATAGGAGTCCAGGGTTTCTGTTCTAGGCACACGATGAATAGGGGACCATACTGTCTTCGTCTGGGCAGATGTGGGCTGGGCATGGGCCAGGAGCAGAATTGGGGGAACCAGTTGTGTCCCCCAATCCCAGAAGTGAGACCTCGCAGCTGCCCCCGAGGATGAGGACATTGGGACCAAAGTGTGCATGGTTTCCACAGCAGAGTGTCCAGTAGGTAAGCATCATGTGGCTAACCTGGGGACCCAGTGCCAAATGTTGGGTGGCCTCTTTCAGGTCTTCTGGCCCATGTGGCAAAGGCATCTATGAGATTTGTCTGCAAGAGACAGTCTCTGAGGCTGTGCCGCCCAGGAGGAAGCTGCCTATAAAACTTGGCCCTAGGCCATGGCCACCCCTATGCGCTCCCCACCTTTCTAGGTAGCTGGTCCACCTCTAAATAACACCTTAATTTAGGGCAGCGCCCTAGCTCGGTTCTGTCTCCCTGACTTCCTTCCTGGGTTGGACAAAAAGTTGGAGGACTCTAATCAAAATGCTTATCGTGATGTGTGGGGACACAAATGTGCGAGAGTTAGGGAAACACTGGGTGACAGAATCAAAATCCCAAAAGCCACCAGCAAATCATTGCAAATTAAAAGAACACTGAGATGCCATTTTTCTTTACCTCTCAGGTTAGTAAAACCACAGAAGATAAAACCCATTATTGGTGAGCAATGGACAAGTGGGCATTCTGTATACCCTTGGGCAGGAATGTAAGTTCATAGATTTTCCAAGAGCAATGTGACAGCACCAACTTTTTATTTATTTTATTTATTTTTTTAATGTTTATTTATTTTTGAGAGAGAGACAGAGTGCGAGTGGGGGAGGGACAGAGAGAGAGGGAGACAGAATCTGAAGTAAACTCCAGGCTCTGAGCTGTCAGCACAGAGCCCAACATGGGGCTAGAACTCATGAACCGCGAGATCAAGACCTGAACTATAACGGGACACTTCACCGACTGAGCCACCCAGGCACCCCATGACAGCACCAACATTTTAAAGAAGGAAATCCTTTGACTCAGCATTTTTACTTGTAGGAATTTAATTGTTATGCATCTACTCACACAGGCAAAGATGAGTATACAAGGATTTTTAAAATTGAGGAAGTCGTGGAAACTAGGTATTACCAAAATGGCTTTTAACAGGGCCATAATAAAATAAATTATGATATACCCTCACATGGATTGCTCTTCCTCTATTATGAGAATGAGTTAAGGGGCGCCTGAATGGCTCAGACAGTTAAGCATCTGGCCCTTGATTTCGGCTCAGGTCACGATCTCACAGTTCATGAGTTCAAGCCCCACATTGGGCTCTATGCTAACAGCTCAGATCCTGCTTATGATTCTCTCTCTTCGTCTCTCTCTGCCCCTCCCCTGCTCACGCTGTCTCTCTCTCTCTCTCTCTCTCAAAATAAATAAACTAAAAAAAAAAGAGTTAGATTTTGGTGTGGGGCATGGAAAGATGCGCTCAACATATGACTCTGAAAGGCCAGGGGGACTGAACAGAGGAAGAGGAAGGAGCGTCCACACCAAAGGTGTGTGTCTGTCACTGTGCTTCCACCCATGCTCTGTAGCCCAGCCCTCTGCCATCCTCAGGGATCCCTCTCACTTCTTTCTCCTCCATCTAAAATCAGATGCACGTTTTTTACATCATCAAACAGTAAATCTGCCTCGGTGAGCTTCGTTATTAGATATCCACGTAAAGCAATTCCCGTTTAGCACTCAAGGTTGCGTTGACAGATCAAGACAACTGAATAGGGAGTCCAGATAACAATGCTTGTGAGTAGTTAGCATATAAAATGGTGACAATTCCAGTGAGAAAGGACAAATTGTTCAATAAAACGTACCAATGAGAGGGGCGCCTGGGTGGCTCAGTCGGTTAAGCGTCCGACTTCGGCTCAGGTCATGATCTCACAGTCCGTGAGTTCGAGCCCCGCATCAGGCTCTGTGCTGACAGCTCAGAGCCTGGAGCCTGCTTCAGATTCTGTGTCTCCCTCTCTCTCTGACCCTCCCCCATTCATGCTCTGTCTCTCTCTGTCTCAAAAATAAACAAACATTAAAAAAAAAAAATTAAAAAAAAAAAAAGTACCAATGAGATACTTGGCTAAGTATTTGGGGGGGTAGAATATGACCCTTATCTCAAGACATAAACCAAAATGAATTCTTAGTGAATCAAAGAATCGATTGTAGAAAATATATTTGGAGAAAAGCTGTGAATACTTACATAGTCTGGGGTAAGGAACTCTTATCAAAGTATAATTTCATTATTAAAAAAAAAAAACACCAACAGGAATGTTCAGGGTTGGAACTACATAAAAATCTTAAAACCTGCAGGCAAAAAATTCAAAAAGCAGAACTGACCTTAAGAAAATGATCCAACTCAAGGGCACCTGAGTGGCTAAGTCTGTTTAGCGTCCAACTCTTGATTTCTGGTTCAGGTCATGATCTCACGTTCGTGAGGTCGAGCCCCTTGTCAGGCTCTACGCTGACAGTGCAGAGCCTGCTTGGGATTCTCTCCCTCTCTCTCTTTCTCTCTCTCTCTCTGTCCTTCCTCCCCTCCCCCCAAATAAATAAACTTAAAGAAAAGAAAATGATCCAACTCAATGTCACCAATCATGGGAGACACTGGCATCACGTGCTCCCTGATGTGATTACGTGCTGAACAGTGACCTACATCAAACCATGAGAAATCATGAGACAAACACCAGCTGAGGAGTAGCCTGCATGATTGCTGTGGACCCCTCAAAGATGACAGCATCGGGAGATGGAGAAGCCTGAGAACCCTAGAATGGAGCCTGAATGCCCATGACATTAAATACCATGTTAAATACAATGCATGATCCTCGATTCAATTCTTGATTGGGAGGAGGGAGCAGTTGTAAATAAAAACTGGGCACACTGGAATATGATTGTATGTTAGGTAACAGTAATGTATCAATGTCACATTTCCTGGGTATGACCATCGCATTGTGGTTATGAAGGAGAACGCTGTCCTTCTAAGAAAGGATGAGCCAAAGTATTTAGAGTGAAGTGTCATGGCATCTACAACCACTCAGGAAAAACACAGGAGAGAGAAAGGATAAAGCAAATGGCGGTGTTAACACCTGTACAGCTCCTCAGCTGCCCCACTCCCCTCTGCAGGGCTTAAGTGCTTACCCTCTCCCTGCTGGGAATACTTACTGAGTCTCCCTGGGACTCAGGGTAACTGAAGGAGGCTGACTCACCAAGGTCAGACCCCTCCTGGGGTGGCTCACAACCAATGACTGGCCTAGTCAATGGGGGTATTCAGTCCTGCCTCCTCATCTCAATTCAGGAGGACTTGGGGGTGGGGGTGGGGTGTTATCAGAGTTCCTCCCGACACAGGCTGAGCCCCTGCTGTGACTGTGGGGCTCAGCCCCCTCTGCCCAGCCCTGCTTCCTCCCCGGGTGATCTAGTTCCATCTCAGAAACTCACCGTGAGTCTAGGTGAAGGGTGAGCAGATGTGGCATGAACCCTTCCCTTTTTCTGTGAGTTTGAAGCTTTTTCAAAATTAAAATTTAAGGGGAAAAAATAAGTTAAAGACAAATAGGGAGAATACATATCAGAAAAGGTTAGTATCTTTTATAATGCATTCTTACATATCAGTAAGAAAAAGACAAACAGCCCAATTTTTAAAAACTGTTTATCTATTTTGAGAGAGTGTGTGTGTGCGAGCAAGGGAGGGACAGAGAGAGGGAGACAGAATCCCAAGCAGGCTCCACACTGTCAGTGCAGAGCCTGGCATGGGGCTCGATCCCACAACCCCGAGATCATGACCCGAGCCGAAATAAAGGGTGGGGATGCTTAACTGACTGAGCCACCTAGGTGCCCCCAAGAGCCAAATTTTTAACACACACAGAGGAAATAAACAGGAGCATTAGGATGAAACATTCTGAAACCAACAAACTGGTGGAAACATGTTTAACCTCACGAGGAATCAAATAAATGCACTTCTAAAACAAGAAATCTCACTGGTGGCTCAGTCAGTTGAGCGAACGACTTCGGCTCAGGTCACGATCTCACAGTCCGTCAGTTCAAGCCCCGCGTCGGGCTCTGTGCTGACAGCTCAGAGCCTGGGGCCTGTTTCAGATTCTGTGTCTCCCTCTCTCTGACCCTCCTCCGTTCATGCTCTGTCTCTCTCTGTCTCAAAAATAAATAAACGTTAAAAAAAAATTAAAAAAAAAAAGAAAGAAAATGAATCCAGGGCTGGTGTGGCTTTGGGAGGAGCAATCATCCCCCTGAGGAACGTCTGGTGGCAATTACCAAAGGCACTGAGAGGTTTGTGTCCGTGTGTGTGCACCCGAGTTCTCCAGACTTCGGAAGTCCCTTTACTTTACCATCCAGACACCCCAGGAGGAGCCTCACGACAGAACAGGCTCAAGGCTGCCGCTGAGTGCCATCACGCCACAGGGACCTTCCCCACCTGGCTGGACGCCCACCCATCTCTCCCCGAGCTCAGAAGTTGCCAGCAGACAACTCCCAAATGTCGATCACTCTTTGACTCAAAAAGATGAAGCTCTTGGTCTAACGGCTCTTCTCCCAATATCCTGAGACCCTGCCTTATTCAAGAAAATACACAGAGACTCACCAAAGTGTTTTCTGACACACTAACTCTTATCTCCCAAGCTGCCTCCTGGTGTATCTGGCTGAAACCGCTAGCTAGCATTCAAGAGATCCCAGCCCCCCATCTCCCACGTGGACACACAGCACCTTCCCATTACATAGCCATAGCTTAAGGACTGGGCAAGTCAGCGACACTACATCGGCACATGGCATCTTCCTAAGTAAGGATTTCAAACGATGGCTTGGGAGGTAATTTAACATGGAAGGATATTCACAGCGTGGTAAATGAGAAAAAGCAAGTTACAAAACAGGACCTCCAGCATGGTTTTGTGTTGTCTAAAAGGTGTACATAGATAGAGAACAAAACGCCCAGAGGGCAATGGTTGTTATGCCTGGTATAGAATGAATGAATTTGATTTGATTTTCTATTTGTGCTAGCCATGTTTTCTGTACCTTTTCTGCAAAGACGAATGATATCTGTGTAACCGTTCTAGGAAGTCACCTGCTTGCCTCCTCTGTTTCAGAATCAAGCTTCTGGAGTAGGGTGCCACACCCACCATCGTACCTTCTCAGCCCATCCCATCTGCCCACCCTGACTCTGGCCTCAGCTTCCTAGAAAGGCACTGTGCATCAACACCCCAGTCCCCATCCTGAAACACTCTTCCTTTGTTCATCCTGGGCGTCCACTCACTTCTTTGGAATAAATGTCAACTCTTCGGTGTGGCACAAGGCCCCCCAAACCTCTTCTCGCCACCCTTCTGCATGCTCTCCTCCCCAGCCCTGAGCACACTGTGCCCTCTGGAGGCACCCTGGCTTTGCACCCCTGGCTAGGACACACTTTATGTCTTCTCTTCCTCCTCCTCTTCAAGCATCCCTACCATCACTCCCATATTGAGCAGTTTTTATTTCAGGCCTTATGTAAGTACTTTACAACCATACCAACGAGGAACCCATTGCAGAAAACCTCACTTAGACTGGTCTAAGCGTCATGCAAAGAAAAGTCTTAATAAATCTCAAGAAAGAGTCTGGGGCTTGTATGAGAGTTCATAAGCCATCAGGTCCCCAGCCTGCTCCATCCTTAATGTGTAGGCCCCAAATTCAAGCTTGTGCCTCATAGTCACAAGATGGCTGCTGCCTCTCCAGCATTACATACCCTTTCCAGGCAGAAGGCAGGGAAGAAACAAAGAGTTTTCTCCTAGAGAGGTAAACCATCCACAGGGACTTCTGTATACATGGCCAGAATTGTCACACGCATCCTTCTAACTGCAGGGGAGGCTGGAGCCATGAGTGTTTTACCTTTCCAGGCTCCATGGCAGTAAAATTTAAAGAGGAAGGGGTTGTGAATGGCTTTGGGTAGCTAATCTACAGTGCTTCCCATACACTTCCTCTCATTCCTGTCATATTTAATCTCAAGTCATTCCCAGCAGTACTTTGAATTAAAGGTTTCCATTACTCGCATTTCACCAATGAGAAAACCCAAGGCTTCAGAGATAACATTTTCATGACCCAGGTCTGTCATGGCCTCCTCTTGGAAGAATTCCTTGTCTGCTCCAACACCAGGCTGAGTTAGTTATGTGCCCTTCCCTGTGTATCTTGGGCCTGCATCCATGTTGACCTTTCCAAGTGTTCCTGAGTGATGTGTGAGTCCCACCAAGGAAGCCTGTGTCTCTTGCATCCTGGCAGGGTCACAGGCCCAGAGCTGTGCCTGGGAGTGCTTGCTGAATAACCAGGGCAGTGGTAGCCTTGCTCCACTTGGGACGCCTAGACCCCTAGAGTGCTATAGCATTGCTTTAGAGGACGGAGCCAAGTCAGATCCCCAGAGGACAGAGACAAGTCAGACTCCCAGAGGATCTGCCCCACCGGGAACAAGGGCAGTGTCCGTGCTTGGTGCGGCCAGAGCTCAGATCTGACTCCCTGTGAGCTGTGAACTGCACTGCCCCTGGGGCCCTGGGGTTGGGGAAGGGGGGGAGGAGAGACTGACGCCTGGAGCATTCCCCCAGGGCAGTGCAAAGGGAAATTATAAGATCCTCTGCAATGTGGTTTGCATTACTGCAGCTTCAGCCATGGAGGGGGCTCCTTGAGTTGGGCAGGAAGCAGAAAATATCAGATTTAGATCCCACATTCCGTGCATTGTATACAATTATCCACTGGAGCTACATAGGGGTGAGCAGAACCCACAGAGACAGAAAATGTGATTGCTCTCAGGGACGGGGTCACTCTATCGTGGGGGACCAGTCATATTCTTGGCAGGCACCACGAGCGCCACGTCCCTGGTGGTGTGCACTTAGGAACCCTGGGCCAGGGCTGAGTTTCAGTCGCTGCAAGGCATTGGTGACTGGCAAGCTGCCAGCTGCAGCGACAACGGGGGCGGGGGGGGGGGCACACCCCCCACCTGTGCTTGGGAAGTAAGTGCTACCCGAGATCCTCCTGGGCTGTCTTCTCCACAGGCTTAATGCAGGCTCAGCCCCAGGCGGCTTCAGCAGCTTCCTATCCATGACCCCAACATCAGGGGCTGCACCCTGCTCTCCCGCAGGGCTGAGCATTCTGTCCACTGAGCAGCTTGAGCCTCCACAGGGCCCAGAATGGAGGCCCAGCTCAGGAGAGAGAGAGAGGGGGAGAGAGAGAGAGAGAGAGAGAGAGAGAAGGAAAGAAAAGAAAAGTAAGGAAAAGAAAAGAAAGGGAAGGGAAGGAGGGAGAGAGAGAAAGAAAGGAAAAGAGAGAGGGAAGGAGGGAGGAAGAAGAAGGAAGGAAGGAAGGAAGGAAGGAAGGAAGGAAGGAAGGAAGGAAGGAAGGGGGAGAAAAGGAGGAAGGAAGGAGGGAAGAAGAAAGAAGGAAGGGGAAGGAAGGAAAAAGAGAGAAAGAAAGAAAAAGGGAGAGGGAGAAAGGGAGGGAGGGAGGGAGGAAGGAAGGAAGGAAGGAAGGAAGGAAGGAAGGAAGGAAAAGAGAGCAAGAGAGAAAGAAAAAGAGAGAGGGAGAGAGAGAAAGGGAGGGAGGAAGGAAGGAGGGAAGGAAAAGGAAGGAAGGAAGGAAGGAAGGAAGGAAGGAAGGAAGGAAGGAAGGAAGGAAGGGTAAATGAATGAATGCATGAAAAGGCCATGAGAGAAAGCAGAGTAGTTTTGTGATGGATTCTGACTGCTGGCAGAAACCAAGCAGAATCCTGTTTTTTTTGTTTCTCACCATTAGAGCAGCACAAAACACATTGACTAATGTCAGTATCTGCCCACCCTGACCTAAGAGCTTTACAGGTGTCTACAGAACTTGTTGATAGGAGTACTGGGTGGTAGGGGTGGGGAAGGGAAGCTGGTTCTTTGGGAAAATGCAGTCAAACAGAAGCCTCCTCTCCTCTTCCCAGAGGGTGGGAAGCATTGTGGGAGGGGGGTGTCATTAGGAAGGGAGGGTACCTGGAGAGGGGGGTCTGCACACAGAAGGGAGGGAGAGTTTTAACAGCTCTATGAGGGGAAAACTTTAGGGTGACAATGACTGGCTCCTTGACCAAACTTTAGGCTCCTCGGATCGTTCTTTTCCAATCAGCCTTGCCCTTGACTCCACTCTCCCCCTTCAGTTTGGGGGATGGATGGCCCAGTCTTAGCAAGAATCCTGTTAAGTCAGTTGACACACAATGCCCCCACCTGGGATATCTGATCATCTCCATATCTGATCAAGTTCTCCACCTCCACCTTTGATGTCTTAGGCCTTGGCCTGCCTTCTGCAAGAATCCCCGTTTAGCAAGAAACCCCCTACCCTTGCTGTCTCCTCCAGTAATTTTCCATCCCTGACCCTCACACAGACCCTTGGCCACCCCCGCTTCATCCTTGCTGTGCTGAGCTGGGCTGGGCCTCATCCCCCTGTGTGATAGTCCAGAGCCTATTTGCAGGGGTCTCACCAAGTCTTCCATGGAGTGGGACTAGGTCAGAACAACACCTCTTTTAGCAGGGGACAGGAAAGAGCTTTGAGAAGCTCTTGTTGAGAAGGCCCTGGAAGGCCTCTGAGTGGCTGCTGCTTCTTCAGATAACGCCCCACAAATGGGTCTAATTGATCTTGTTCACTGGGTTGTAAAGTTACCTCATTTGACCCTCTGAGCGTCCCCGGGGCCATGACCACTGGCTGCGTTGTTTCCCAACACTCTCCCCAAGGCAGAGGAGCCAGGTTATTTACCTTCTGAACCGGGACACTGGGCACTCGTAAGGGTGAAACCGGTGCCTTGGGGTTACCGACGGGCCTCCTCTGTTTTCCCTCGCGTGCCTTCTGGCCACTGGGTTGGCTCAGGATACTGGTTCGGGCACGGGGTGCGGGGGGCGTGGGGGGGCACGGCGGGGGGGACAGGGGGCGTAGCCCAGGCGGACCCAGGCCTCCCGTGGTCAGTGCTCAGTCAGCACCCAAAGTTCCAGAAACGCTGGAAATTCTCGGCGGCCGCAGGCCGAGTTTGGTGGCCACCAGGGGGCGGGCCGGGGCCGGGGCCGGAGCCGGGGCGGGCCGAGCGCGCGGGGCGGGGACGCGGCGACGCCGGCGCCAGCGGGTCCCGTGACCGTGCGCCCCGCCTGAAACCGCCGCGGTCATGCAGTCCCCGGCGGTGCTCGTCACCTCCAGGTGAGCCAGACCCCCGTGCCCGGCGCCGCGTCTCGGGCAGCGTGGACTCCGGGTGCGCGCGAACGAGCCCGATGCGCCCAGTCGGAGGAGCAGGCGGAGGCGGCCGACCCCGTGGGCCCGCGGCCCGGCCTTCCCTGCGGCCCTACAGGTTCTCTGGGGTGGACCGCCCCACCGTCCTGCAGGAGCGGTGGGCTCATTGAGTATCCCCGTTTTACAGATGGGGAAAACTGAGGCCCTTGAAAGGGTGACGAACTGGCCCAAGACCCAGTGGAAGGCCGGGATTGGCTAGTCCCGCAGGCGGGCAGAGAGGGGGTCTCCTCTGCCCTTCTCTGCCGACGTGCGTTCATTTTCTTTATCGCCTGAAAATCTAGTTTATACCTCCTTTCAGTGCTCACTCTGTGCCGGGCCGGTGCGCGGCCCTGGGGATGCGGGTGAATTAGAAAAGGCCGGCCCTGCAGGGGAGACGGAATGAACACGGACGGGGGGCGGGGGGGGGGGGGGGGGGGGGCGGGACCAAGCCGGGACGGGGAGCGATGGTGTGGGGAGTAGGTGCAGGTTGCCATAGGAACACGGCGCAAGGGCTGAACCCAGACTGCTCGCGAGTGCGCGTCCCGCGAGTGCGCGTCCCGTCCCGCAGGGAGAGTAGGAGTGAACCAGGTGGAGGGGAGAGACGAGGTGGCAGCTGCTCACGAGGTAGCTTGGGAGAAGAGCAAGTGACAGCAAAGGCCCCAGAGGCAGAAGGTGCAGTGTGGGCCCACCCTGACCCAGACCGGGAGGACCCAGGGCAAGGTGGATCCTGGAAAGCCTGGGGTGCACACGCTTTTACTCTTCCGCAGAGTGACTGACTCACTGATACACCTCTCTTGTTCCCCCTACACAAAATCTTGGTCGAAGACGACAGTTTATTGCCTAAATAAATGTATTGCCTAGCCCAGCTGTTATTTTTCCCGCTGTAACCTGAACTTCCCTGTGGCTTGAGGTCTAGAAAATGTAATTCTGTAAGCAAACCCTGATGCCAGAACCTGCTTGGTGTCCTCTTCACGATGCAGTGAAGTGACAGGTTGTGTCTTCGTTGGCAGCAGAGGTTTACCTGGTCCTACATAAGTCACCTGTCCCTGAGCCTGCTTTATTTTCTGCAAAAAGGAGGTTTGAGATTGGCAGGTATGAGTAGGGCCAGCAACGGACGCCTGCTCAGCCACACGCAGATGGAGTGTGACTTTGGTGCTGGGTGCTTGGGAAGGGGGTAGGTAGGTGGCTTCCCTCCCTGCCCCAGCCCGGACGGGGCTTGCTCATGGTCTCACGTGCTGGTGATGACGGCCAGTCGGGTAGTGCTCACTCCGTCCTGCTGGCAGGTGCTGGCAAACCCGAGGGGCTGTCCACAGGGTAATTCCAAAGGCTTGAGACCAGCCATCAGGCAGGCTCTTCATGGTTGGGCCCCAACTCAGCTCTCCAGCGCAGCCCCCCACCGCTAGGGTTCGCACCTGCATTCACCCACCTGCTACTTATTGCATACCTACTCTTTGCCAAGTCCTTGTTCAGATTCTAGGGTACAGCAGTCACCGAAATGAAGCCCATCTCATGGAGCTTTAGTGAGGACATCTGGACAGGAGGTAAATGGATGATGTGTCAGGGATGATAAATGGTATGAAGGAAAATAAAACGGTAGGGGAAAAAGAGGAGGAGTGAGTGCTGGTTTATTGGTGTGCCGTTTTGTCCAGGAGTGTTGTTCTGATAGAGTGGCACTTGGGCAGATCCTGACAAGCTCTGTGAGGGAGAGAGCCATGATGCTATCTTGAGCAAGACTGTACCAAGCAGAGAGAACAGCAGAGCCAATGTCCTGGGGCAGAGGGTGCTTGGGCACTAGCGAGCAGGCCAGCATGGCTGGAGTGGAGTGGGCCTGGGGGAGTGTTGGGTGAGGCGGTAAGGCACTGTGGGCTTGGGAGCAAGGGGACAGTGTGCTCAGGGGAGAGAGAGCCGGAGGAGGGGGAGGGAGAAGGAGAAGGCAGGGGGAGGGGGAAGACTTACACGAGCCTGCCTTGAGTAGGTGATGGCCTCAGGTAGGAGCCGGCCAGTTTGTCCCCAGTGGGACGCAGGCCAGTTGTGAGGGGGAGGCTTGGGGATTTCTGCGATTGCTGCCCTTCTCAGTGAACCAAGAAGCAGGGGTGTCAGGCGAGAACAGGTACTGGGGGTTTACTGGAGGTTTGTTGAGAGAGGCGGCTTAGACGCCATATCTTGCTGCTCAGCGGGTCTCAGGAGCAGCTGAGAAGCATCAGCATCACCTGGGAGCTGGCTGGAAACGCAGACTCTCAGGTCCCACCCCAGACCTGATGTGCATACTGGCAGCTTCCCCAGGCGACTTAGATGCACTTGCAGTTTGAAAAGCTTGGTCTAAAGCATAGGTGGGCAGACTGTACCCGTGAGCCAAATCATGCCCACCTCTTGCCTTTGTAATAAAGTTTATTGTCTGGCTGCTGTCACACCACATGACAGAGTTGAGTAGTTGTGACAGAGACCATATGTCCTGCAAAGCCTAAAATGTTTACTATCTGGCCCTTTATGGCAAAAGTTTGCCTGCCGTCTAGGGTGGGTGGGAGAGTGAGTGAGTCAGGCTCAGGGGCATCAGAGTTACCCGGAGTTGTCAACACAAAGATTATTGGTACCCCCCCCCCCCACCGGGGTTTCTGATTCAGTGGCCTAATTTTCCAGGTGACAGCAATGTGGCAGGGACCACACTTTGAGAAGCCTAAGTCTAGACCAAGGGAGGGGTGCCAGGCCTAGGCTGTGGCTTGCAGGTTGTGGCGGTGAATTTCAGGGGGGACCAGGCGGCACCTCTGTGTGTTTATCCCAGTCCCGTGCAGCTGCTGGGCACCAGGACAAAGGAGGCAGAGAACTGGAGACTTCGGGATGGGGCAGGGGAATGGAGGCCAGAAACCATGGTTCACCAGGACCTCCCAGCTGAGGAGGTGTGACAGGAACAGGAGCATCAGTGGAAGGCAGTGGGACCGTGGACTACAAGTCCCGATGTGGTCAAAGAACTGGGAGGTGTACAGTACTAAGAGGGAGAGAGTGAGCCCCTCTGGCGATAGAAGGTGCCTCTCAGCAGAGAGGCCAGGGTTCCTTCACGCCTTCTTTCCTCTGCCAAGAGGCCCCCCTCCTCTGCACTCCCACCTATGCTCTGTAGCATAATGACTCCAATTCCTGCCGCCCTCCACTGGGCTCTGGGGCAACTGCCTGGGAGGACACCCTGGCTCCCCCTCTGACCTGCTGAGACCCGGGCAGCTGACTCCCTTTGTCGTGCCTGGTTCCCTCTCGGGGAAATGGTTGTGTCCCTTTGTAGAGCTGCCAGAGCGGGAGTGACTTAGGTAAGGTCCTTAGAGCCTGCAGAGCCTGCAGCTGTGCGGGCTGCCACCAGGCTCATGTTTAGTCCTCTCTGTGCTCCCGCGCTAGTAACTGGAGCACCGTGGACACCGTGTTCAAAGCCCGGAGCAGCACGGCCTCTACTCAGCATCAGGCCAAGCGCGCTCGTGTGATTACTGGCAAAAGGAAAAAGGCTGATATGTTAGGTGTGTTTTTCCATCTCACAGGGGTACGTTTGGGCTCGCCTGGGCCTTCCTAATTGATTTGCGCTCATTACCATGTGCCTTGTGTCACATGAAAATGTGTGTGTGCAGGGGTGTGTGGTCAGTGCATGTATACTCTT
Organism: Panthera pardus; assembly: GCF_024362965.1. Classification (NCBI taxonomy): domain Eukaryota; kingdom Metazoa; phylum Chordata; class Mammalia; order Carnivora; family Felidae; genus Panthera; species Panthera pardus. Next base: position 25,152,906 of record NW_026526832.1, read on the forward strand.
CATACGCACTTGTCCTCTCTGGTGGGTGACAGACGGCATCACCATGGTGACAGTGTCGTGTGCTAGCATGGAGGTTGAAGGAGTCCTGGGGGAGAGTGTCTTTGACTCTCTTTGGGACATTAGGCCAGAGAGGGAGAGGGCCTTGCCCTGGTACAGTGTTAGCCAAGAAGCGCCCTCCTCAGAGCGTCCCTTTGCTTGTGTTCTGGAAGTCCTGCCCAGCACATAGTAGGTCTCAACGTTGATGAGGAGGGGTCCTGTCGTAGGTGTTTGCATGATGTGTATTTGCCTGCTTGGGTCTGCATCACACCCTTACGGAGGATGAGGACATCCTTACCGTTTTTTCTCACTTCAGAGAAAATGTCTTGTGACTTGTTGGCCCCCCATACAATTCAGTATGTTTGTGTAGCATTTACAGATTCTGCAAGATGTTTGGCCAAGCACCCTCTCACAACCTTGTACAGAGGTCTTCTCAGTGCCTTGTGCCCTGCACTCAGTGCCCTCTCCAACCTCCCCCTGCTACACAGGTTCTGTAGTAGCCAGGTTGCCCCCCTCCCCTCCCCCCAGGTAGCTGAAGAGATGTGTCTCTGCCCAAGTTCCTGGCGGTAGTCATTCTTGCACGGTGTGCAGATAGCCAGGCACTTTCCTTGGTGGGAATACTGCCCCCGCGTGCATCCCCTCCATCCTTCAGGGGCACATGAACTGAGTGTGTTAACACACCTTCCCACTGGTGATTTTCCACGAGCCGCATCTCCTCCGCTCCCACTCGTTTTCCTGCTGGGGACAGCCCCTTGTCCGGGAGCAGCCCAAGGGCAGGGCCCAGGCCTGGGGCTCACGAGCCAGGCCCCGTGAGAGGCCGGTGTGTGGTGGGCCAGGTGGCCTAAAGCAGTGACCGCTGAGGACAGCCAGCAGAGGAACCTCGTACCCCAGGCCTGCAGGGCCACCGCGAGGTCCTGTCTGCATTTCACTCGAGAAGCCTGCTGACTTGAACCTGAGCTTCCTTTGCCTTCTTTCCCTTTGGCAGGCGAGTTCAGAATGTCCACACAGGCCTCGACCTGACCGTGCCCCAGCACCAGGAGGTGCGGGGCAAGATGATGTCAGGCCACGTGGAGTACCAGATCCTGGTGGTAACCCGGCTGGCTGCGTTCAAGTCGGCTAAGCACAGGCCCGAGGATGTCGTCCAGTTCTTGGTGAGCTGGGGGCTCTGCCAGGGTGCTCCTGAGGGGGCCCGGGGGCCAGGTGCACAGGTGTGAGCAGCATCAGGGAGCGGGCACTTCTCTAGCCAGAGCGTGCTGGGTGGTAAGGGCACAAGAGCGATTCAGGTGCTTATGGTCAGAGGGGAGACAGACTGGTAAAGAGACAGGTGCAGGCTGTGACAGGAGCGCATGGGGCTGTGGGTGTGCAGAGAAGCAGCACCTGGCCCACCCTTGGGAAATGTTCTGGAGGATTTCTGGAGGTGAGAAGTGAGCCCATAGAGCTATACAGGAGAAGGGAATCCCAGGCAGAGGGCGGGGCGTAAGCAACCGTAAGTCTAACCACGGAGGTTGGACACGCAGTTCAGTGTCATCCTGGATGAAGTAGAAGATGAGGGTGACGACGGGCAGGATCCAGGTCACGGAGGGCATGTAGGGAGCCTGACTTGTCTTGCAGCCAAGGAGGACTTTGAAGTAGGGGAGTGACTCGCTGGCCCATCTGGTGGGGAGTGGAGTTGGATTGGAAGGAACCGGGCAGGAGGCAGGGGGCCCAGTCACGAGTCCAGTGATGCCCCAGGGGAGTGCTGGAGGCAGGCCAGCAGGAGTTGGTGTGAGAGGGAGGGAGAGAGTTGTAAAATACAGTATTTCCAAAGTAACATGCATATCATTTGCTGGCTGACTGTTTGCACCAACTGTAGAGCACCGGCGGAGGGGCGGGTCTAAGGGGGATGTGTGGAGTCTGAAGTGTCCCACAGACACATGAGGCTGGAGTGAGGGACTGGGCAAAGGGAAGGTTTAGGAGGAAGCCCCAGACACACAGGCAGCTCAGGGACAGTCACGGAGAAGGAGGAGCCTCTGAGGCGAAGGGAAGAGAAGGGGGCATCGTGGAGTCGCAGGAGCTAAGGGAAGAGAGAGCTTTTAATTAAAGGTAAAATGAGCCAGAGTCCTGTGGTACAGACAGGATCAACAGCTACAGGTTTGCACATATTTAGTTCTGAATCTCCTGGCAGCCAGGGCAGAAAGGAAAACCATGAATTACCTAGCTCTGGTGACCTATCAGAAGAGACATCAGCTTCTAAGAGAGAAAAATGTATGGCACGGTCTTTACAGGATATTTAACACATGGGAAGCATCAAAAAGAGCACGATGTCTTTCATTTGCTCCTTAAATTGACCTTTTTTTTAAGTTTATTTATTTATTTTGAGAGAGAGAGCAAGAACAGGGAAGGGGTAGAGAGGGAGGGAGAGAGAATCCTAAGCAGGCCCTGCACTGTCAACACTGAGCTCATTGCGGAGCTCAAACTCACAAACCGTGAGATCATGACCTGAGCCGAAACCAAGAGTCGGACGCTTAACCGACTGAGCCAGCCAGGCGCCCACTTAAATCGATGACGTTTAGGGAGAATCCAGGTCTAATGTCGGGTGCTGGATCTGGTTCTGCTTGGCTCTGAGTGCTGGGGTTTTGCAACTCCTGATCATCTGAATTGACCCACCGTGGAGCTGAACACACACACGTTTTCAGGGCTGGGAGCAGAAGAGAATATCTGAGGTGCATGTCTTTGGGCATAAGAGAGAAGCAACATCCGGGGAGCCCTGGAGGAGCATCCCGGCAGGTCTGAGTCCTGCACAGAGGGCCACCCTTATGTGCGAGGCCATGGTGGAGACATCTTTACACCCCCGTGCATCACCCCAGTGCCAGTCTTTTGTGGCCAGTGAGAACTGCAAAGTGTTAAGTGCGTGTATGGATGGCCATGCGTGCAGGGGCTTCTCACACATTTTGAACCACCTGTGAGGGCGGAGGAGAATGCATTTACCCCCCATGAAATCTCTAAAGTTTCATGATTTAGCTTAAAAAAAAGGAGGGGGGAGCATTTTGCATTCTATTCCCGAAAAGGATACATGTCTCAATAAAAACATGAATTGAACTGCTCATCAGAAAGTAAAACAGCCCCCAAAAAGGGACACTGGGTGTGCTTGCTGTTTAGCGGCGCCCACGTGTGCTGGCGGTACGAGCACACACGCCTCCCCCGGAGAGGCTCAGGGTAGCAGTGCTGTGCACCCTGCCCGTGGGGGCCCCAGGTGAACAGCAGCTCACATCTCTGCACCCATGGCCTCTCCCCGAGCCTCTTCTCCCAGCTGTTCAGGAAGCTGCTTGAGAAGCCCTTGCTTTGGAACACTGATGAATGTGGGTCCTGGTTGGGCGGTGGAGGGGGGGGGGGCACCCTGACTTAAAACTTCCTGGCCTCTCACGCTATCAGTGCTCAGGAAACCTGAAGCTTCCAGGACCCCATTCCACTCCTGCTGGGTCCAAGGGCCAGACCCGCGTGGGGCTGTCAGGCCAGCAGAGGGCGCTCAATCCTCAGGGTCACAGCTTCCCTGATGGCCGAGTCCCCCTCCTGGCTGGAGTCACTGTTCTCAGGACCCAGGGGTTAGAACCTACATCTCTTTCCTGAAAGGATCCTCTTACTTTTTTCCTTGAGGGCTGTTCTCAGGACAGCTCCAGATCCAGTTGACAATTGCAGGCTGCAGCCGCCTGGCCCAGGGAACTCCCCATTGGCAGGGGGAAGGTGGAGAAGGGGACTGGGGGACTAAATTCCTCCAGTGCTCCAGCCGCCTGCCGGCATGTGAAACCCTCACAGGCTGGGGGTTCTGGTGACAGCTGTAGTTAGCCAGGGCCGTGCGCTCCAACACAGCTGTGCACCGGGATCGCCAGTCTCATGTCAGCACCTCCAGACACCCCCAGCGTCCTCAGCCACACCAGCATTCAGTGCTGTGCTGCAGGTTTGGCCCTGGCCCGGGAGCAGAGGTGGGTCTATCTCTGTTTTTATGCTCAGTGCTCCGTCAGAGGAGCTGGGGAGCCAGGCCCAGCATACAGAGTCCAAGACAAGGGAGGATGCTGGGCGATTGGTGGGTGGGTGTGTGGTCAGAGCAGGTGACTCTTTGAGCACCCACGCTGGGTTGCACAGACTGTGGCAATGCCTCCGACCCACTGTGCAGGGCCTGAGCCTTGTGGGGCAGAGATCATGCAGAGGTGGCCTCATAGAATGTGAACTCAGCTGGGAACTGAGTGTCAGGGTGACTCTGGTGGCCTGGGACCACCTGCCGACCTGCTCCCCCGAGGTCCCAGTGTGCATTGAGGTTCTGGCTGACAGCAGGGCTGAGAAACAACCTTGTAATATCTGGTTCTTCTCCACTGGAGCCCTGTAGGGATGGTTCCAGCTAGAAGGCTGCTGCTTGCACGCGGGAATATGATCCAGAGATCTGTGTTGAGAAAAGGTGACTCATGTGGTTGTCGGAAGATGACCTAACAGCTGGCCAAACCATGAGGTCACCCCACTAGTCTGCTGAAGGCCCAGAATGGAGGCAGCCGGCCTCCTTGGTCACCCGTGGGCCGGGCCAGTGTCCCTGTGCCAAATGTCTCTACCTGGACCTGTGACAGTGCCTGGAATCCACCATGGCTGTATCTTCTCTCTGGCTACTCAGACTTTCATAATTGAGCCTAGTACTGATTAGAGGTGTTGAGAATGGAGCTGAGGAAGGATGATGCGTGGAGGGTCAGAGGTGCCCCAAGGCTCCTGTCCTGGGGACAGGCTCTCCAAACAGCCCGGCCTCTGGGCTGTCTGGTTGGGGCAAGGGGGAGAGTACTCAGGAAACCACATGCCCCTCTCATTCCAGGTCTCCAAAAAGTACAGCGAGATCGAGGAGTTCTACCAGAAACTGAGCAGTCATTACCCCGCGGCCAGCCTTCCCCCACTCCCCAGGAAGGTCCTGTTCGTTGGGGAGTCTGACATCCGGGAAAGGAGAGTCCTGTTCAATGAGATTCTGCGCTGTGTCTCAAAGGACGCCGAGTTGGCAGGAAGCCCAGAGCTGCTAGAATTCTTAGGTACCTGAGGCTCTGTCCCAAACCCCTGAGGTCTCCCCTGGCCCAGAACTAGGCCTCACTCCCCTGGCTGGGCCAGTATGGGTCCACAGCTACTGCCTGCAGTCAGGAAGCTTCAGCCAGGCTGTTGAGGCAGGTGGGCCTTACCCACTGCCCGGCCGTGGTGGTGGGCAGGGAGAGGCTGGCACCTGGTCTTTGAGGACTGACTGCCTGGGTGCCAGATGGGGCTCATACAGGGTGTTCTCTGTAGTCTGACTCCACCAGAGGCCCATGCCCCTGGCTCCATGCCCCTCCTGGCATCCCCAGAGCTCCACCCTGCCCTCAACCCACACACCCCATTTTGCCTCCTGCCAGCCAGGCCTGGGGACCTGGTCCCTGGGGACATCTCCCTCAGCTTGCCCCCCACAGGTGTGTTTTGGGTATGGCTACAGGTGGAGGCTCAGCCCACACTGGCCCAGTGGCAGGGACTTCAAACCCTTGTAGTATGTGTCCTCAGCCACCTCCTTCCCCTTCGAGTTTCCTTAGCTGTCAGATGGGACAATGCCTGGCAGCCAGGTGGCAAGAGAATCCAGTGAGCTCACGCGTGTGAAGCACGTAGAACAGAGCCTGCTGTGCAGGAAGTGCTGTACTAGGGTGGCTGACGTTTTCCTTCCCACTCAGTACACCCGGGCGCTGTCCAGGCTTGCTGTCCAAGGCAGATGAAGTGCCTGTGTACCCCTGGGTGGGGAGAGGTCCCATCAGGAGGTGCTGGACTCTCCCCCTGACTTTCTCCCCTCTTTGGACCATTCTGTTTAACTCTTCCTAATGACCGTGGTCTCTAAGCTTCACAAGACAGATGGGAGGTTTTCAGAAGACAATTAACAAATAGCAAATACACCCAAAAAAAAAAAAAAAAAAAATTAAGGGGTGAGGAATAAAAGCAAAACCAGTAAATGCACAGAAGGCTGGGACTGGGTAAGGCTGCAGAGCCCAGGTTTCTCCTCTCCTTTTCCATCCCCCCTACATGGGCTTGTGGGCCCCGGGTTGTTTGCTATGAGATCACAACCTGTTTACCTCCCAATGGGCTGTGTTGACTGTGAGATGGGGACTCCAGCTGATCCATAATTGGGGGGAACTCCCGATCTCCTGGCCCCCTCTGTTATGGAGAAGCAGGATAAGGTGATCTGACTTTCCTAGCCTTTCTGTGCCTCAGTTTCTTCATCTGTAAAGTGCAGGTGCAAACAGGATCTCTCACTTGAGATTTTTACAATATTTAAATAAATCCATACTTGAAAAATGCTTTTTTAAAAAAATTTTTCTTAATGTTTATTTGTTGTTTTTTAGAGAGAGAGACAGAGCATGAGCAAGGGATGGGTAGAGAGAGAGGGAGACACAAAATCCAAAGCAGGCTCCCGGCTCTGAGCTGTTAGCACAGAGCCCGACGCGGGGCTCAAACCCACGAACTGTGAGATCATGACGTGAGCCTAAGTCAGAGGCTTAACCAACTGAGCCACCCAGGCGCCCCTACCTGTAAAATGCTTTTTACGTGATGCCTGTTACATGAAATTGAAGGTTCGTGACATTTTGAATGGTATTTTCACGTTTGTCCTAATAAATCAATAGCAAAGCATAACATAAGGCAGTGTATCATTACTGCTTAGTTTTACTTATTACAATAACACATATTACTCTTGTATACATATTAATACCCTACGTGCCACGCGTTCTGTAAGTTCGTTACTTAAGAATGATATTTTTTAAGAAGGAACTGCTTTCAAAGATCTACCGCTCAGTGGCTGTTTAGGTATAGATGAACAAGTGGTCTAAACCCATTTCTCAACCCATCTGTGGGGAAGGACTAGCTCTTATATTCCCAATCTGTCATAGACAGATATTTTCACAAATAACAAAAATCCCATGCTTGGATGTCGTGACAGTGTCAAGCTGCTATGGAAGTTTCCGAATGCTTGCTCTCCCTTTCCTTGTTACCACATCATGGACATCTGTCAGCGGATGCTTTGAGAAGCGCTGATGTAAGCCAGTTTGTAATAGAACCGTTAACAGTTTGTGCTAAATCTTCCGCAAGCTCACTGTGCACTCCTTGGGCTCATAGTCTAAGTGCCCAGACCCTTGGAGCAGATCTTCACTGGATTACGGAGCTCCCTGATATGCCCCGCAAATGGACGCTGGCTGGCTTGTCCGGCCCTTAGCCAGGGCATGCAGGTTCGGCCGCTGCTGTGATGCCAACCTGTTCCTCGGCTCCTCCCTGTAACCACTCCACTCTAGGCTTCGCTGGGGCGCGTCACCCCCGACAGGCTGCAGCAGGGGCTCAGAGCCCAGGCTGCCCCTTGTCCACTCAGACCCACAACCCTGGTCCCAGGGTGCTGTAGAAAGCCCCCAGCTCAGGTCCTGGCACAGGAGCTTGGGTGTGATGCGATGCCTCTTCATTCCCTGCCATGGGTGTCAGGTGCCCTCTTCTGTCTCCTTCCACAGGCACCAGATCCCCGGGGGCTGCGGACCTCACCAGCAGAGATGCCTCTGTCCTGGAGGCACACAACCAGGCCCGGGACGACGGGGAGGCTTTCGACTTCTTCAAGCAGCAGGACCAAGCGGAGGATGAGGGTCTACCCATCCCAGGCCTGCAGGGTCAGGATGCAGGGAAATCCTCTGAGGAGGAAGAGGAAGAGGCACTGGACCCTCTGGGCATCATGCGGTAGGTCTTCCCATCTTAGGTGGGCCCTCCTTCTGGCTTGTTCCTGGTGATGGCTCTTCTCGTCCTCTGTCCCGAGAGTCTGAGAAAACCTGTCTCTCTGGATCATCACCCCATGTACCTGGGGTGCTCAGGGAACTGGCTCTCTACTCACTCTCGACATGCCTATTCTTAGAGCTAGGCTCAGGCATTGCCTTCTCCCTGGCCCCAGGGCGGGCCCCTGATCTCCAGCTCCGCACTGAGTCTTGGGAGTCCCGACCCCTGACACCCCACCTCAGCAGCCCAAGAGCCCCCGGGTCTCCACCCAGGTCACCACTGAGCCTGTGACTTGTGGCATGTGATTGGAGCTCCCTGGGCTGCGTTTCGTTGTTCTTAAAGCAGGGGTGTTTACCTTGGCCCTGCCTCCCCCAAGGCGGTTATAAGGCCTATGAGTTACATGGGTGGAGGAGACTGATAACCCTCAGGGTGCTGACTGTGTGATGAAGAAGGTAGAGTGAGCCCTGGGGTCCCCTAGCCAGTCAGCTGTGTCCCCTTTACATGCACATACATGCACACAGGTGCATACATACATATGCTGGCTGGAGAAGAAGAGGTAAGCCAGCTGCGGTCTTGGTGGTCCCTTAGTATCCTGATTCTGTCATCTGATTCCTTCTCCTTTCCTGGCCCTCTGACTGCTTTAGCTAGTCACTGAGCTGCTCCCAAGCCCCCACTGCAGGACCACCCTGTGCTGGGAGTAGGGGATCACAGGCAGGATGAGCCCAGAGAGACATCTGTTCCCAAGGCCTGTCTGATGGGCACAGGCTGAGATGTGTGGGAAGGGCCTCCCAAGCAGACAGACTCAGCCACTCGAGGGCCCTCACCGCTGCTTGGCCCAAACCTGCGAGAAGCAAGGTGGGAACTCCTAGGTGTTTCTGAGCACCTACCACACACTGGGCTTTGTACTTTGCACTTCACATACTGTGCCTCATTGATGCCCTGCCTGTAAGCAGATGCTGTAAAATGGGACATTTTACAGATTAAAGAAACAGAAGCCCGCAGAGGCCGAGTGCCATGCACAAGGCCAGACAGCTGGTAAATAATGGTACTGGGATTCACATCCAGTTCAGGGCCCCGGACTGTGGTGTGGACTAGACTGCTTGGGCTTGAATCCTGGCTCTGCCACTTGCCAGCGTGTATCTCTGGCAGTTTACCCTTGTCAGTTTCCTGCAATGAAAATAGAGCACTGCCAGCACCTCTCTTTAGGGCTCTTGTGGCGACCGCCCTTCTCATGGTGCCAGCTTGCTGCCCCAGCACCTCCGCAGAGCCAGCCGCAGACCCGCAGCGACACTCCCTCTGCCCTGATGAGAGATTGAAGTTCAGCCAACAGACAAGGGAGGCCCGTCTCGCAGGTCCTGTTCCAGAAATTAGGGAGGGGCAAGTTCCACTTAAATGACATGAAAATCACAGTCCAGAAAACTCTGCCCGCCATCCGCCAGCTTTCCTCTCCTGGAGGGGATATGAGGCTGGGCACACGTAAGAGGGGTGGCTGCAGGGCCCCCGTGAGACCAGCCTACAGGGGACAAGGTTCACTCTTGGGAAAGATCTGGTGCTCTGGGAGACATGGCACCAGAGCCGGAAGTCGGGCAGCGCCTTGGTGCCTAGGAGTCAGGTCCCCCTGGCCCTCCATGGCCACCTTGACCTGGATGAGGGATCAGCAGCCCTGTGGAAGAGGCAGTGAGGTTATTTGGGGAGCAGTTTGTAATAGGCACTCCTTATCAGCCTTGCACAACCTGCAGGCCCTTCTTGGGCTTTATTTTGGTAAAGATAAGGCTTTGTTTGAACTCATGCTCTCTGTTGTTCTGAGTAACCACACGTAAAGCCAAACGGAGAAGGACTTCAGTGGTTTGCGCCAGCCTTTGGCTGAGGGTCATGCTTAGCAAAGCGGCTCCTTTTTTGGGTAGGAAAATGCTCTTTGGGGTTGGCAGGGGCCGCCCTGAATTTTCTACTTATTTCAGTAGCAGATTGTCGGGAGATGTGTCAGCCATCTGGGACCACCCCCTCCCCCCCCCCCCCGCCCCCAGCACTGTCCCCAGCTCTGCACTCGGGGGTGGCAGGGGTGGGGGGTGCTGATTTCTGAATCCTGGGAAAGCTTAGAATCTGAAAGGGATCCCAGAGGTCTAATAACACCTCCTGCTAATTTTTCCTTTAATAACTGGTGTGACAGTGGTCAGTTCTGTTGGTCCCATCAGGAAAAGTAAAAACTAACATTTTTTGAGAGCTTGGTAAATGCCAAGAACTGATTCCCATTCTCGTGAATAGATACTCCTATTTCTGTTGTTGTTGTTGTTTTTTAAAGGTCATGACACACCACCTTGCTCTCAGGACCTGTGTGGGTCTGGTTTGGGAAATGGTACTCTAGGAAGCCAGTAGAGGCATCAGGCTCTGTGTGTTTGTGTGTGTGTGTGTGTGTGTGTGTGTGTGTGTGTGTGTGTGTGTGTGTAAGCTGAAGTTTGGAGACAAGTAGCTCATCCAAATTCATGCAACCACAAAAGGCAGAGTCAGGACTCAGTGCCCTCCGCTTGCATGCACTGTCCCTCGGTTCCAGTCATTCTGCAGTCTGGAAGGTGGGCAGGGCCTGGGATTATCCACAGATGGGAAAACTGAGGAGAGTTGAGCAGACACTTGGCTGAGCCTCATAGATATGTGGCAGAGCCCCACCTTGAACTCAGGCGTCCACCTTGGCCTCTGCGAGGGCACCCAGGTGGGCCTGTTGACTCTTGCACAGTGCTGTCCCCCCTGCCCTTTAGTGGGGAGCATTCTGGTTTTTTCAGACTTACGCTTTGCATGTACATCCCCCACCCTGCCCTCAGTTCTTCTGCAGATGCGGCACCTGCTGTCCCAGATGTGCACCAACCCCCACCCCCAGTGCCCATCTGGGCCTGGCTTTCCAGAGCAGCCACGTTTCCAGGTGACAGGCGTGAGTCCTTCCTGCCTTGGACCCGGTGGGGCGCTGTCGCTCCACCACAGGGCTGCCGGAAGGGGGGAGGTCGCCAGCACAAAGCCCCGTGCAGGGACTGCCCGGGCTTTTCTTTGTCTCTTAAACCTGATTTTGATTAGGGAAAAGACGAGCTGGTACACCAGTAGAAACTGCTTAAAGATAGAAAGAGCTTTCACTCAGCCCATCACAACTCTGCCGCTCTCCTGCTGCTCACAGGATTTTGGGCATTTGTGTCCCCGTGTGACCCACATCGCTACATGCACAGCACACATGCCTTTTATGCTGTGCTTTTCACGGTGGATTCTCTCACAGTCGCTTTCCATGTCCTGCGTCATTTTCATGTTTAACTCTATTGTAGAGACTTCACACATTTGCGAAAGGTGGAGTTCTACTGTAATAGTTCTGCCTTCCTCTGGAAACACTCTGTTAAAACCATTTTTAATTGTAACTTGAATAATACAGATTAGTACAGAAAAATTGAAAACACAGCAAAAAGGCCTTTTGCCATGGAGGTATAGCTTTTGGATATACATTTTTAATACCAGAATGGGGTGATGTTGTGTGCACCGCTCTATAATTTGCTCCTTTTTTTTTTTTTTTTTTTTTTTCAGCATATGTACTGGGTCTTTCCAGATCAGCAAATAGGTTTCTACATTCTTAATCCTGTGCTAGTCTGTTGGGTCAATGCCCTGCACATGGCTTTGCCAGGCCTGCCTGAGGCATTGTGGTGGTTTCCATACGTTTTTGCTGTTACAGGCAGTGAGGAAGTTTATCACGTATGGAGTTTTTCCTCCCAAATAACTGCCCCAGAGCAAGGCCCTAGAAGCTTCTGCCCAGGGGCCTCAGTTGTGCTACTCAGTTATGTAGAATTCTTTAGGGACTTAATCCCTCTCTGTTGGGAAGGCGTTTTTGCTTTTCTAAACCCTACTCATCCGAGAGGTCCTCTGCCTCTCATCTCTTCCTCCAGTGCCCAGTGAGCCCCCCTACAGCCCCAGGTCCCTGAGGACCCTCAGCTCCCCAAGGGACAGCCTGGTTCCTGCATGAACTTGCCTTCTCTTAAGGCCAGGCTTCCCGCTCTCTGCTCACAGGAGGGGGAGCCAGCCCCCACTGCACTGGGCGTGGCTCAAGTGGTGAAGCTGGACGGTTTTTTTTGGAGTGAATCACATATTTTGTCATAATTATTTATACAAATTTTGCCTTATCTTCATAGAAGAATCATACGTATGTTAGTATAAAAATGTTTTACTCCTTGTATTTGGATAAAGTCCCTCCTCTGGGATGACTCTGTGGTTTTGAAAACCTCCTAGTGCACTGTCTGGTACCCCCAGATTTGCTCTAGTTGGGGATTTACTTATTTGTGCCCCAGCTTTATTGAGACCTAATTGGCATATAACATTGTATGAGCCTAAGATGTGCAACGTGATGATTTAATACACATATAAATTACAAAATAAACCACAATAAGGTTAGCAGACTCCTCTATCTGAGAAACTAGTTCTGAGATTTGGAAGTGAGATGTCCTCCAAGGTGGGCTGTGGAGGGGCTATGCAGGTGGCCCCAGCCGTACCTGGTGAGGTACCTCAGAAGCTGCTTCTCCTCGGCCACCTCACTCACGGGCCTGGGATCCCTTTAATGTTCTGGCCCCTGCCTAGGACAGCAGGCCCCGCTGGGAGTCTCGCCCTGGAGCTTGTGAGAAGCGCCCTCAGACCTGGGCTTTAAGGAGCCCTTTAGGTGATTCACAGGGAAGTTCATGTTTGAGAAGCCCCAGAAACCAAAGTTGATGACAGTCTTGGATATGGTGAGAAGGAAACGACGCAGGAGCAGCAGGCCCTCCAGCCACGGTTCTGCCATCCGCTGGGGCTTCCAGAAGGGTGAGTTCAGGGGTCCATCCTGCTACCCTCAGTCCCCCGCCCTTTCCAGCTCTCGGGCTTTCTCTCCTGTCACCCACCACCTGCCAGAGGGCAGTTGTTCCTGGTCACAGTGGGGCCTTGTCCTGTACCTCAGCAGACAGCACTCAGCCGCGGCCTGGCCCAGAACCAAAATCAATGAGGAGCATGGTGACAGCCACCCCCAGCTGCACCCTGGAGCCGTCCCACTGATCGATTGCAGCACGTCCCCCGTGAGAGCAGCACTGCGTCCATTTCCCCATCCGGGTCGGTGCGCGGTCTGGGCTGAGTACACCATGTGACAGTGCTTCCCTTTTTTCCTTCAGTAGCAAAAATTTCAGTTCAAGAGAAGTCTCCTACAGAGCCTCGATATATATAAAACAGAGTGAGGTAGGGTTGGCCTGGTTGGGACAGGACTAGAGGGAGACTGGATCTCTGCCCCCTTAGCCTCAGCTCACCTCGCACGTGGCCCTGCGTGGCTCTGCAGAAGGTCCGGGCCTCTTAGAGCATGGTTTGAAAGCCACTGGGAAAGCTGGATGTGCGGACACCCCAGAGCAGAATCAGAAGCAGACGGTGCCAGGTTCAAAGCCCAGAGGTGCCCCTTTACCAGCTGGAGGGCACTGGGCAGTTTCTGTTTTTATAAATTAAAGACAAAGTCCCAGTGACAGGAAGAATAAAATGAGAAGTACAAGAAATTACCCTGGTACAATGTTATCAGTATTTCAGATTTGCTTTGTGCTGGTTTGTGTAAGCTGAACTAAAGGCAGCCTTTCCACTTCCTGTTGTGTTACGCAAACATCAGCACTTGCCTCAATGCCAGGTCACCTGGTACAGCCTGTCAGACTTGCTGCAGCCAGGTTAGAGGGATGCCTCCCGCAGCCTTGGTCTCGAGCCAGGGGCTTGATTGGCTGTCCTTGATGGAATTGAATGGTTGCTTGACTCCCTGGGGATGGAACCTTGAGAGCTCATGCCTGTCATTCCCCTGCCTCAGGCTGCCTGGAACTCTTGTGGCAGCCTCCAAGTAAGAGCATTAAAACGACAGAGCCTTTGGGCCGCCCCCGTGGCTCGGTTGCTTAAGTGTTTGACTCTTGGTTTTGGCTCAGGTCATGATCTCATGGTTCGTGGGTTCGAGCCACACATCAGGCTTCATGCTGACAGTCCGGAGCCTGCTGTCCGGAACCTGCTTGGTATTCTGTCTCTCTCCTTCTCTCTGCCCCTCCCCTACTTGCTTTGTCTCTCAAAATAAATAAAACCTTAAAAAAAAACAAAAACAAAACACAGAGCCTTTAAACTGTGAGGGACTTGAAGGCAAATCCACTGTTTATTCGTGGATCTTACTGAGGAGCCAAGACCACACAGCCATGTACCTTCCTGGTGGGAGCTCCAGCCCCCTGACCACTGGCCCAGGAATTCACCCATTACCCCCAGCCTGAGACTGAGTCCGTGCCAGGGTGCCAGCCTCACAACCCTTGTCCACGTGTTCTCCATGTTGGGTGTTAGGGGTGATGGGGTTGCTCAGTTGCAGGGACTGCCAGGCCCCACTGGTCATGTCAACATTTGGGGTGTCGTCGGGGATGTGGGAATAAACCAAGGCCTCCCAGGTGAGACCAGGAAAGGGCCTTGATTCGATTCAGAACTGGCCATAGCAAAGGAGGGGTCCACCACCAGGACTGCATTTAGCAGAGGCTCAAAGGCACGCTGGGAGTAGGAGCGATTCTTGGTGGGAAAAGAGAAGGCACAGGTGTGCCCCGACTGGAGGCTGTTGGCAGGGGAGGCTGCTAACTAGAAAAGGGGCATCCTGCATGCTGGGCGGGTGGTTGGGGGTTTGGTCTCCTGGGCTGGTCGCTGCAGGTGGTGGGACAAAGTTCCGTCTTCCGTATGCTCTGCTGGCTGCCCATTTGTATATTCAGTCTTGCAGGGCTGTTTTGGGTGTGGCCAGAGCTGGGTCCTTGCTTTCCACTGGGTGCAGCCAGTGGTGTGGGTGCCATGGCGAGTGAGGGACAGTGTTTGGCCCCAGTGCATAAAGGAGGAATGTCCTCACGCACAAGTCCAGAAGGAAGGGGGAGTCACTGAAGTCCTGGTCTGCCAGGTGGGGCCAGTGGCCTGGACAGTCAGGCTATGGCTGTTGAGAAACAGATCCTTGAGGGTGACTCTGGGGTTACAGCAAATGATGGGTGTTTACCAGGCAGGCCCTGTTTACTTGTTAGGGCCCAGAATGAAGTCTTTTGGGCCGAAACATGACGTGACCTTGGACAGTATCAAGTGCACCTATGATCACAGGCTTCTGCTGTGCCCTGGGCCAGCCTGCACGTGGGCTCCACACCCAGCTTCCAGAGCATTCCTCGTTCCCATTTAACAGACAAGGAAACAGACAAGGGAAGTGAAATAACTGGCCTGAGGCCGAACATGGGTTCCCTTGCATCCCCCCACCCCCTCCAGTGCTCCTCCCCAGGAACAGAAAGGCCAGAATCTTCCCCAGACCTTTTAGGCTGTGGGCCCAACTTCCCCTCAGACTCTACTCCTTCACCTTAGCATTTTCACAGAACTGTTCTCTGCCTGGAGCACAGCTTTCCCGACTCTGCTCATTCCCCATCCAGCGCTTCCCTGAAGCTCCTGTCTGGGGGACGCCTGTCCAGTTCGTGGGGTGACAGCCTCTCCTCGGTGACCTGCACTGCACTGATGATCGGGCCACTGTGGAAGCCCCAAGACCTGGTGCTCCTGCAAATAGCATTGTCCCGGAATAAGCTTCACAAAAGTGTATTTATTGGCATTCAGAATTTTCTCTAAATGCAATAGAAACTGAATTTAAAATTAAAAAATGAAAAATGCTTTATTTGAAAGCAGGAAAATTGTATGACTGGAGAGGAGATTAATTTCCTTATTTGGTTAAGTGTCACCCTGGCTTTGAAGGTAAGTCATGTTGTCTGTGAGTCTTGGCTTCAGAAGGGCCTTCTGTTTAGTCCAGGAGATGCTCCTGTAACTCAAGTGATGCAGATCCTGGGCAGCTGGTGCCCATTGGTGGTCTGCCGGGGGGGCAGGTGCATCCGGGAACATGGACACAGGCCCCCTTAGTGGCCAGAGGGGAGGCTACTGTCATGCGTCTGTCACTGTCACCAGAACTGCCTGAGCCACGTGAGCAGGGCCGTCAGCCTCAGCGTCTGCCACCTCCGTCTCACGTTTGCACCACGTCCGCCCGCAGAGTGCGGCCTGGTCTGGACATCTGTCTTCCATCAGGCACGCAGTGCAGGAGAGCTGATGTCTGTCCACGCACATGCCTGCATGCTACAGGAACGTGCTTCCCCATGCCTGCACCCATCCAGGGAGACTGCCCCCCACCTCCCGCCACCCGTGCTGCGTCAGAGCCTGCACAAGTTCAGGTGACCTCCTTTGTGCCCGCCAGGAAGGCAGGAGCAGGTCTGTGTATGGCACACCTCTCTGCTCAGGGTCCAGTTGCCCCATTACCCCATCCCTAGTGACAGGAGACTAAACTGGTGAAAGGACAGGCGGGGCATCCTTTACCGTGTGGGTGCAGAGGCAGGGCTGGCGGGCACAGCACAGTGGGGAGGTACATCCCGCAGACAACCGGGTGGATGCAGGAGGAGCAGGGGCAGAGCAGGGATGGTAGGGGGCGGGGGCCATGGCCCGTGTGTACAGCTTGAGTCCGTGCCCACGCGATCTGTGAGCGAAGGAAGAAACCCGGCTTGGAGACTCACCTCACACATGACATTCCTGACCCTGTCCCAGAAGCCAGAAATCTGGTATCATTCTGGATACGCCCCTTCTGCCCACTGATCACCTCACGGTCCACATTTTCTAGGAGCGCTTTTGCCTTCTGATGTTCTCCCTGACCCTGTCTCCTCGTCACACTGCGGCACTCCCCCAGGCCAAGACTGATCGTTTTCGTGGATCACGAGCCAAGCTGCCGTGGGGACCTGGTTCATAGTCATGCCTGAGTCATGCCCCTGGCAGACCCCCCACAGCTGGAGGCCTCATTCCCTCTGCCTGGGTCCACATCTACATCGCCTCGCCTCGCCTCCTCTGGGAACCCCCTGAGCTGGGTGGGCTCCTTCCTCTGTGCTCTGCGTGTTCTGGAACTGTTGCTCTGTGTGGTCATGATTGGTTTATATATCTCCGATTTTTAGCTGTGAGCTTCTGGGGACCGTGGCAGGTCTAACTGCCCTGCCCAGGATCTTGCACAAGGGAGGTGTCTAGCCAGTGCTGGGTCACAGAGGGCACTCGGAGTGAATGCCTGAGCTGCTTACAGGGTGGCTGAGGGCAGATGAGGAGACCAGCTGACCTGCCTGCCAGCTCTGGAAGAGTGAAGCTTATATCTGTCTCAGACTGGTGCTGGGAACCACCTCTCTTCACTCTTTCCACTCCTCCTGGGGGAGTAGGCAGAAATAAGTCTGAATAAGAGCTATACTGTCACCAGTGTGTCCATCCATCTATTCATTTGTCCTCTTTCCCCTTCCTTCCTTCCTTCCTTCCTTGCTTCCATCCATCCAGCCATCCATCCATCCCTCCATCCATCCATCCATCCATCCCTCCATCCATCCTTCCATTCTCTCAGCCAATATTATTGAGTGTCTGCTCTGGACCGGGCACATTGTGGGTCCCAGAGACTAAAGTTTGGGAGCCAGTGAGGGCAGGCCCCTGGGGCTTTCAGCTGTCAAAGCTCCATATTTCCTCCTTATTCACTGTCTCCCCTGGACACGGTTGGGGAGAGTTGGGGAGACAGACTGATGGCCTGTGTGGAATAACGGGGTGGAATACAGATGGTCCCTAGCTGAACAGTCGTATGTGCCACAGATTCAGTTAATTTTAGTTCAAGGCAGCGAAAGATTGGAAATGTCTTCAGGAAGAAAAGACAAGAACATTCATCCAATCTGAGAGGAAAACGAACATAGCAGGAAAGTCAGGCCTAGTTTGTGCTCTCAGAACCAGAAGTAGGTGTAAGGAGGGAAATTGTTGAAATCTGCAGGGCTTCTCCAGACGTAATCAGTCACGATTGTTCTCTCGCACTTGCTTTGTTCTTCAGACAGTCCCCTTCTTTCCATGTTCCCTCTGGTTTCTGGTCCACAGGAGGCCTCTTTCCCCTGTGCCGCTGGGGGCCTGTGTGCTGGAGGAGGATTTGGGCTTGCTTTCCTAAGGAGCTGTTTCAGGGCCTGCTAGTTTCTGAGCAGGGCGGGCCTGCGGGCAGTGCCGCAGGTGGCAAGGCCTCAGCCCTGCCCTTCCTGGTCAGGTGCGGATGGGGCACAGGATCCAGGAGCAGGGCCAGCTCAGGGGTGGCTGTCAGGTGACTGAGGGAAGCAGTGGGGCAGAGCCCACAGGCCCTAGGCTCCACAGAACCTCCAACACAGCTTCCTGGGCTGGCCCCAGGGTTCTGACTCAGCAGGTCTCGGCTAGAGCTGTCTCTGGCTGGCCTGCCACGAGGGGCATGGCCTGTCTTTGGTACCCACTTCCCAGGGGTCATTAAAGCTGAACTGGCCCTTCAAGGTGTGTGCCATGGCACACCTGAAGTTTTCTGGGAAGTATTTGCTGTGAGGAGGGAAGAGGCCAGGCCCCTTTCACCTTGCCCAGCACCACAAGCAGAGCCTGGTGTGGCGCCAGAGCAGAGACGAGTCCCAGGTGGCCTGTGACATCAGCCTGTCTGGATGTGCCCAGGATGGAGAGAGAGCAGGGACTGGGGCACGTGGGGCACAGCCCTGCTGCTGAGTCTCTGCTCTCCATCTTGTCCTTGACCTGTGCCACTTTCTCCCAAAGAGCAGTAGGACCGAGCCCCTTATCCTCACCCTATCCCGAATCTCCTTCCTGCTCCTGGGACACCTTGAGGGGCCGAGAGCACAAGACCATGAGGGGGCCTCGGCACTGAGCGTGTAGGTGTACTCCGTCCTGGGTGTGGGAGCCTCCAGCAGGTGCGTTTGCTGCTTTCATAGCTTCTCCCATCTCAGCTGGAGCCTGAGATTCTACCAGAAGTCCACATCCAGAGCGTGTGGATGGTCGCCTCTGAGCACCCTGCCCTCCAACACCCAGCAGATTGTGTGTGTGTGGAGGAAACGAGGGAGCATTTACCAAGGCTGCTTTCTGCTGTTCCCCGGGTCCAGGCCCTGAGGTCTGTGTCCAGCCCCCTTTCCAAGGGGCTGTGCAGTGACTCTGAGCCTGGCCCCTGGGAGCATTATGGGCATTGACCCCCGCAGCCTCCAGAAGGAGAGCAGCCTCTCTGACCTGTGACCATGCATATAGGCCTGAGTCCTGGGTAGCCCTTCAGGGCTGGGAGTTGTCTGGCAGTCTGCTGGCTCACTCACTCACCTGCTCCTCCCACACATCCTGACGTCAGTGGTTCCTGGGGCACAGGGCTCAGCCACTTCCAGTAGCAGGGTCTCACGTCTCCACTGTCAGGGCACTGGAAAGTTCCTTCTTGACACGAGCTCAAACTCACCCAGCCTCTGACCAGGCCACCTGCTGGCCATTGGGGCTCTCATGAGAAGTCCTAACCTAGAGCTGTGTCTGATTCCCTAGCTCCAAGAAGCCCAAGAAACGCCCAGAAGTAGCCATGAAGCCCAAACCCTCATCCCGACTCACCATCTTTGATGAGGAGGTGGACCCTGAGGAGGGGCTCTTTGGCCCAGCTCCGAAGCTCTCCTCTCCCAAGGGCCCCGCAGAGGACATGCCCCTCAAGGACCGTAAGTAGAGCCTCTGGGTGTTCCCATTCCTCTTGGTGACCCAGCCAGCCTCTGTCAATGGCTTTGGACCTGCCACACGGGAGCATGATGGAAATCTCCTCGTTGTCCTGTTTCAACATGGTACAGACTCAGCTTATGGAGATTTTCTGCTGGAGAAATCTAGCCTTGCGCTTTGTGTCCCCATAGCCTGGAACATTCCAGGGCTGTATGTTTATTGTCCTCATCCTGTGGAAGAGGAGGGTGGTCGTCTTTATCACTTGAGAAGTATGGGTTGTGATTGGTGCAAAAGCATCTTTGTCATTCCGGGGCCAGGTGTGGCCACCGGCTGGAAAGTAGACACAGCCACCCTAGCTGTGCTGTGACTCTGTACAATTTGGATTGTGATGAGAGATTTTGTGTTGCCTGCATAGACCCCACGGGAGGGTCCTGTGCAGAACTGGAAAGGGGAAAGCCGAGTGGCCTGGGAACTTCTGTATTTGTCCATAGGTCCGATCTTTCCTCATCACACCCAGCTTCTCATTCAGGGTGGAGAGTAGATGCTCCCCATTGATGCAGCCAGCACTTGGTGACCACCCACTGGGGCCAGGCTCTGCTGAGCCTGAGAACACATGGATGAGAAAGACACAGTCCTGGCCTCAGGACTCCCACAGGAGACCGGACATCCCCTGACAATTGTAGGGCAGCCTCTGAGCACCTGTCCCTTGCTCCCTTCCTGCCCCAACCTGGGCCCATTCCTCTGGTTCTTCTGTGCTCTGCCTTGTCCCTTGCTCACTGTCTCCTGGCTGGGCCAGGCCATCTCCACCCTGTCCCCCTCTGGCAGCTGAGGATGGGCCAGGACTTCCTCTGACCACTCTGCTCCTGCCTTCCCCACAGCCCTGAAGTTGTTTGAAGATCCTGATCTCGGCGGCGCTGTCCCCCTGGGTGACCCCTTGCTGCTGCCTGCCACCCATATGAGTGGAGGGCCCACGCCCCACCCGGAGCTGTTCAGGTACCACCTGCCCCCAGCGGTGCTCTGCCTGCTCTGAGAGTACCTGGACAGAGCCAGGGACCCATCTCAGTGTGGGAGCATCTCACCAGCTTTGGCCTCCAAGGAAGGCAGTCTTGGCTCATCAGAGGCAGGAGCCTATGAATGGGTGCCGGCCAGGGGGCAGTGGCAGGGATTGGGGCAGGGGGTGGGGGTGGTCAGCAGCCCAGGGCAGCTCAGCAAGTTCCAGAAAGGACTTCATGAATGCAAGTCTTTTTCTTTTCCTTTTCACACTCATACTTAAAAAGTTTATGTGAAGAATAATCAAATTAGGTAGTCGCAAGAGCAAGTGTAGCTGGCATAAATAGGTTTGGGAACAAGTCAAACGGACTCTTGGTAGCTCGCAGCTCTCCCAGAGGGAGGGAGCACAGATGTGCTGGACAGTGGCCGGACCCGGCAGGGTCCCATCAGCAGGTCTCCGAAGAAAGAGCGAGGCTTAGTCTGTTCCATGGGGGGCTCCTCCTTCCAGAGTGTGTGCCAGGCATCAGTGTTCTGGATTTTGCACGCTGCCTCAGTCAGTCCTCCAGCCCCCGACATAGGTGCTCTTATCTCCATTTTAGAGAATAGAGTGTGGGAAAGGTGACTGGCCCAAGGCCACAGCTCCCCAGGGACAGAGCCAGGATCGGAATCCAGCATACCGCCCATGCCCTGTCCTCCCCGTTCCTTCCAAGGACTCTCTAAGTACTTGGAGGAGACGCTGGGAGATCTGCCTCCCACCCTGGGCCAGCAACTCTCCCTGGGCTTCCGAGCATGCCTGGTATTGTGCGTCTCTGTTGGGTCACCTGTGCCCCCCAGAACGCGGCTGTGCTCGGC
Organism: Panthera pardus; assembly: GCF_024362965.1. Taxonomy (NCBI): domain Eukaryota; kingdom Metazoa; phylum Chordata; class Mammalia; order Carnivora; family Felidae; genus Panthera; species Panthera pardus. The sequence continues at coordinate 25,174,047 of NW_026526832.1, forward strand.
AATTTACAGGAAGCCGAGCCGTCTCTTTCCAAGAATGGTTACATGGAGCCGGGGCATGTGGTTCCGGAAGGCTGTCATCTGCACCCTCGTTAGCAGTCTCCGGCTGTTAGCCCCGTGAATGCCCACCAAACCTGAGTCACAGCGAAGGCCTCTTGTCTGTACATCTCCCCATGGCCCCTGGTATCTGTTCACTGTCATCCTGTGTCCTCACCCCTGACAACCCTGACAGGCTGGGAGAAGCTGGGGTCGTTACGTCTTCAGAGGAGAAACTGAGGCACAAGGAAGCAGAGCACTAGAGTCAACCCCAGGGAGGGTGGCAGGGCCCTGCTGAGTGTGTCCTGCCCAGGGAGGCTCTGCCATCTCCAGGACCCCGCGTGACCCAGGGAGGCCATTGCAGTGTGACTTTCCTGGCACAGCCTATTCTAAATCCATGACACCAGCACTTCCCGACCCATGTTCTTCAGAACTCCGTGCTCCCTTCAGAGGAGTTCTGTGGCCAGACAGCTGGGCAGTACCGGTGTTAAGCAGGACTCTGTGGGCATGAGTGGGAAACACCATGTAGCATTTCACATTCTTGTTGGTCCCTGGGACTTTTTCCTCTGTGGTGTCTCTTGGTGTCCCACAGAGCACTCTGGGAGCCACTGCTTTAGAGAACGTGAGTCCTGCAGCCCTGCCTTCACTCTGCCAGACGTCTGGTGACAGAGAACTCACTTTTTGAGAGCGGGAGCCATGTTTTCTTCTGCTTTGTGCTGGCTCCGTGACTATCCAGGCAGTGATCGGGGTTCCTGATAGCAAACTTCTTAAACCTCATTCATTCACTGATGGCGTCACCCATCCATTCATTCTGTCACGGCCGTCAGCTAGCATGAAGTGTCACGGAGTGGCGTGCCCGACAGGATGCGGATAAGCCCCCAGTTCCCTCTTGCTGTGCAGCCACACCAGTGGGAGCCTTCCAGGTGTGGTCTTTAACCGAGGCCTGTCCTCTGCAGGGGCCTGGGGAGGAGAGGTGGGACTGGGGTCTTCAGAACTCCCCACAGCCTCTCCGTGGTTGACCTTGCACTAGCAGGACCTGGAAGAGAAGAAAGCTGGACCGTGCCTTAGTGGAACCTATTTCTAGCCGTGACTCAGGGAGCCCACGAGGAAAGGGGTGCCCCTGCAGCCACCTGTCATCCGAATGTGACTGCCACCTCAGAGCAGCTTCTGATCGGTTCCGAGGGTATGGATAATTCAGTCCCTCTGAGCTTTTCCTGGGCTCCAGCCTCCTGTGGAAGATGCAGGAAGAACCGGCACCTGCCCCAGGAGGGTGCTGCCTGCAGGGAGCCGGGGCACGTGTGAGCTGAGTTTGTCAGGAGCTGCCTGCCTTGGGTTACACTTCTTGGCATCACCTCAAACCCGGGACAGCTGCCTCTCTTTGAAGGCCTGGCTTGGGCTGGTCCCTCCGGGTCTGGGCTGGGAGGACACCTTTTGCTCAACTTGTCTGCCATCCACAGAAGCTCTGAATTCTCCCTTCGGGGTGTGTCCCCCACCATGGGAGGCTGACCCAGGAAGCAGGCAGGGTGACCCAGAGCTCCTTTGGCAGCTGGTACTTGGCAGGCAGCCCCTCCAGGGGACGGTTGTGCCGGGCGCTCCACGCTCAGACAGGCCTCTTCGTAGCCCTGCTGATGTCTGAGCCGGATCCCATTTACAGATGGGGAGACTGAGGACCAGGGAAGTGGAGGTGATGAAGCGGACCTGAGGCCCCTGATGAAGGAGTAGCAGGAGCAGGATGGGACTGTGCTGTGGGCGCAGTGCTGTGCTTCTGGGTACACAGTGGCTCTGCAGCCCTGCTGGGTGGTGCCACCATCACCATCCTACAGATGAGGACACCGAAACGTGGAGAAGCCAAGTGGCCTATGCAAGCCCCCCACCCCAACCTGGGCCTTCTGCCTCCTACACCTGTGCCCTCCCTCCCTGACCCCGGCCTGGCCGAATGAGGCCTGTTGAGATATCCTGAGACGCTTGGCCCAGGTGTGGGCTGCACCTGTCTGGATATTTCTGCTGGTCGGTGGCTGAAGAAGCATGTAAAGGGCCAGGAACCCTCATTTAGGAATTCAAACATCGGCCCTTGGATTTCAATGGGAATTTTCCATGTAACTCCGTGAAAGCCCCCAGGACAGTGTTACCAGACCCTCCCCCCTCCCCAAACCCGGGTCTCCTGCTGTGGTTCCAGATCTGACTGAACAGTGCACAGCTTCCCCCAGAGGGCAGGCTAGAGGCTGCTGTGCCCCTGGGAATGGGAGGACAGTGTGCTGTCCTCCCTCTACCCGGCCAAAAGGAGAGTATGAAAGCACTGGTCAGGGCATTCTTAGCGTCTTGTGGAAGCGAGAGCGTCCCTGAAATGACCTCATCCAGCCCCTCACCAATTGGGAAATGAGGCCCAGGGAGGGGAGGAGACCTGTCAGTCACTTGCCTTGCAGTTCTTCTTGCTTTGGGTCTTCTCTGAATCACTGTGTCCCAGATGGGACTGTCATCTGTCAAGGGACAGAAAAGTGGACAGCAAGTGTCCTGGAGCCTGACCCAGGGAGAATTCCGAGGGGACACAGGTGTGTGGAGGTTATCACAGAGTCCCAAGGGAAAAGAGGACTCCCTGAGGAGGCAAGAGGGGTCTGGGTCAGGTCCTTAGAGGCAAAAGATCCAGCAAGTGTCACCTGAAAGGCCTTGGGGGCCTGTGGCCTCAGTGTAAGGAGGGATCCTCCACCCTGGAGAAACCCCAACCTGGGAGGGCTTCATTGCATTGGTGTCCCAGGAGGGCAGACACACCCAAGAGACCCACCCATCCCCAGGCCAAGTCTTGTTCCTTCACAAGCTGGCCATGGGCCCCAAGCAAAGCCCTTTATCTCTGTACTTCAGCTTTCATATCTGGAAAATGGGGCTAATACCTGCTACCAAACAGTGTCTTGTGATTATTCAGTGAGTTAACGAATGTGGAAATGCCTGGCCGCAGTAGGTATTCAGCACAATGTTGATTGGATGGGTGGGTGGGTAGTGGATGGATTGAATGGGTCTTGCATTGTGCATCTGGTCTCCAGAAAGTGAGTTCCTCCACCAGGAGCTGGTAGCAGGAGCTCCCTCAGGCAAAGAGGGCAGAACCAGGTTGTGGCGCACTTTTCTTAACTGCCATCTGGTACCTGGGGCTGGTCCTGTGTGACCATCACACTGCTGTGGGCTTTAGTCCCACCCAGCGATGGCTGTCAGGTCCTGGGCCATGGTGGCTCTAACCCTCAGTAGGCTATCTGGCACCCGTGTGGCCCTCAGTGGGCACCATGGATGGGCAGCCCCACCCCACAGTGGTCAGAGCCCCTTATTTATTCTTTCTCTGGCTGAACTTGGCCTAGATAAGGGCTCAGCTTCTGAAGTCTGATGCCTTGGTTCTGACTCAGGCACTGTCACACGCTGTCATCTCAGGCGGGTAGCTTGGCCTCCTGGGGCTTGAACATCCACATCTGCTGGGTGGAGATGAGCCGTGCCCCTAAAGGGTTTGGGGATAAAACAAGATAATATGTCCAAAGTGCCTGGCACAGAGCAGGCACTCTGTATCTGGCAGCTGTTGCTATTATTTCTTGAGAGGTTGAAGGACAAGCCACCTACAGGGCCATCGTCTAGAGTGGGACCACCTGAAAAGGAGGCCCAGAGGCCGCCAAGGAGGCCCAGAGGCCCAGAGGCGGCTGGCTCTGCTCCGGCTGTGTTGTGCGGCTGCAGGGAAGGAGAAGCCTCCCCTCAGTCCTCCCCGGGGGCAGGATGGGGGAAGGCCAGGTTGGGGCGGGGCCTGGGCACAGTCCCCAGGGGTGCCTTGGGCCTTGCTCCCTTTGCGGGAGATTCTATTCAGGGCTTTCCCCTCTGGTTCCCTAGAGTTGAAGAAGACTTGGACCAGATTCTGAACCTGGGGGCCGAGCCCAAGCCCCAGCCTAAGCCCAGACCACCAGTGGCAGCTAAGCCAGCGCTACCCAGAAAGCCAGCTGTGCCCCCCAAAGCGGGCCTGCCTGAGGCTGTGGCGGAGCAGCGGAAGCAGCAGCAGCAGATTCAAGCCATGGACGAGATGGACATCTTGCAGTATATCCGGGACCATGATGCACCTGGCCAGGCCACCCCCAGCCTCTTCTGACCCTCCCACCCCTGTGCTGGCCCTGGGCTGTCAGAGCCTCTCCCCTGCAGGGATGTGGTGAGGTGGGCACATGCCCTGCTGGGGTGGGACCTGTATTCCCAAGGGAGGGGGGTGGCCGCCCAGGTCACAGGACCCCTGTACTACTACCTTGTTCCTTTTTTGTTTTGTCTGGAGTGTCAGAGAACCCTGTGGGGCACAGAGAGAGAGGTCACCATAGGAATTGGAGCCCAAATTGTCTCAGCCATGTGGCTGTGGAGGGAGAGCTAACCAGCTCAGCCCCCAGAATAAAGGGTGACCAGAGGGGCTCCAGGAAACTGTATCCACTGCATAGTAGGGAGGGTCTGCCCAGCCTGGGGGGAGGGGGTGGAGTCCCTGGGATGTATGGCTCCTGGGGACCTGTAGGCTCTGAGAAGGTCCCCAGGGGATGGGTGCTGAGTGGGTGCCTGGGAGAGCTCTTGGTTGGGCAGGGTGTCCCCAACCCTGGGCTGGCTCTGGTCACCAGGTGCTAATACGCAGCATGGAAACTTCCCATGTTTCCAACTTGAGGGAGACCTGAAGCCCAGCCCTGCCTCTCAAGCCTGACAAGCCGCTGGTCTCCCTCCCTCCTCCTTTCCCAGGGAAGGCCTGGCCACACATTGGCCTTTTGGGGCCTCTGGCCCCATGGCCAGTATCCAGCTTTGCAGCTCTGAGCAGAATGGTCATAGCATCCTCTAGCGCTCTGCCTGGGCCTGGAGCTGGGGTGTTCTACTCCCAGTGGGCCTCGGCAGGACGCTCTTGGCTGCCACTTCGAGCACTCTGTCCAGTGGCACATGCGGCCAGGCCTCCCCTGTCCCCCAGATCTGGACATGCTCACTGGCCTTTCAGCAGTCGGGGCCGCCTTTCCAGGGAGAAGGAGCCCTGTGCCGGAGCAGGGCCAGTGCCTTAGACTTCTCCTGGATGCCCCACACCCCGGCACGCGGGTCTGCACATGGCACAGCGCTCAGGAAATTCTCAGTGAATGATCTTTAATAGAGCAAAGAATCTCTTTTTTGATACATTCTTTGTGTCCAGAACTAGTTTTTAACGAAACACAGTTTTTAATGAAACACAACCACTGTTGTCCCTTGGCTTTTCCTGCTTGACAGAGACATTGGAAGGGGTTTTGGGGCTAGGCCCCCAGACGCTTTCCTGATCAGGGCCAACAGCCAGCCCTGAGGGAGGCCACCTGGCCAAGCTGGATTCTTGCCGCCTTCAGAGTCTCTAGAACCCTGCTTCTGTGCTGTGCCTGGTCCTGCAGGGCAGGGGGAGGGGGGAGCGCTCCCTCTGCCCTATGCTGTGTCTCATGCACCCTGGCACCCTCGTCAGCTGTCTAGTCTGAGAAGACTGCCATCCCCTAGCCTGGGCCAGAGCGACAGGAAATCGGGACTTGTGAGGTCTGAGAGCTGAATGCCTTCTCCTCTGGCCTCACCCGGCCTCCAAGGCCGCTCTCCCCAGGGCCCGGCGCTGGCCCCGGTGGCTGCACTTCCCTTTCACTGCCAGACCTCCACGTCCCCACCCCGGAAGGCTTCGGAAGGAGTGAGTGCCGACGTGAGGGCTGCCTCTCTGTTCCCTCTCCTGTGCCAGCTCCCCACCCACCACCTCCCACCAGCTGTGGCATAGGGGCAGAGGGCTCAGCTGGCAGGTGCCTGGAGCCCTTGGGGGCTGGCCCACTGGAAAGGGTCACAGATGGAACCTGCCATTGTGGTATGGGCGGTGTGGGTTCGTCCACTGTGTCTGGTGCTGCCTAGACACTCATGAAGATGTGCACGTCCCCAGTAATGATGCTCAAACTGTGGCTGGTTCTCCACCATGGGTCTGTGACCTACTGGTGAATTGATGACACCCAGTAATCCAATAAAGTTCATGTCAGTGACTCATTCCAACATTTGTTACTGGTGTCTTTTTCTGTGCCTGGGCTGAGGGGGAACAATGTGGGGGAGGGCATCTATTAACAGTGAGCTCAAGGGAAGCTGTCCTTGAAGGACCCTGGGGTCTGCCACAGCTCCACTTAGCCCTCCAGGCTGCTGCCTGGTAGGGCGAGTTGAGGCCAGAGGGAAGATTCCACTGTGTAAACTGAGCCAGAGGGACTAGAAGCCCAGGCCCTGTAGGGGTCATTGAGTCAGTCACTGGCCAGCCAGGACTCTTGAAACAGTTTGGAAAGAAGACCCTTCCCTTCTCCAGACTTACTATCTCCTTAGAGTGGGGACTGGCCCAGGCTTGGACTGGTCTTAGGCCCTTTACTCTCTGATATCACACAGCCCTACCAAATAAACCCCTCCATCCATACACAAGCCTGTCCTGGCCCCCACACTCCTGCCTGAGCTCAGATTCTGAAGTGCTGCTTTGTGCCTGGGCCCCAGAGGTCCTGGGCAGCCTCCTCTGTGACACTGACAGTGGCTGGAGAACTAGATATGGGTCCCCAGGAGCCAGGGAGGCCCCAAGCAGGGACAGCCTGTGGGCCAACATTGGCCTCCCCATACCGCTTGGTTTTGGATCTCATAGCCAAGCTTGAATTGGGGTCTTGGCTCCCAGGAATAAACAGTTGGGCTCTTCTGAGAAGGAGCCCACAGCCAAGAGCCTGCAGCCGAGAGCTCACTGTACAGAGAAAACCGAGAAGTCAAGTTTGGGGCAGCAGCCTTTGTTAGGAAGCCCCTGTGAGCCTTGCAGACAGGATGTGCTGTCTGTGGCAAGGGCCCCGCTCCCTTCCTGCATTGTTCCTCTCAGGAAGCCAGGAGCTCAGTTCTTCTGGAAAGTCCCCATTCTAGCTCCTGTCCCAGCCAGGCCATACAATGGGGCTGACTGGAAAGTGCCCACCTTCTGAGCTCTGGTGTCCCGTGATCACGTCCCTGCAACTGTCTAGAACTCACCTGGCCTCCACGTGCACGGTGGGGGGGCTGCCTGCAGCTCAAGTCCTCATACTGGATGCATCAAGACAGCACAAGTCCAGCCTCTCTTCGGGGCCCTCTGGCCTTAATGCCCAGCTGCCACCTTGATGGCACTTGATACACTCTGTGTGGAGATTAAACACCCAGCGTTAAGCTTTGGTTTGTCTCTGCCCTGGAATCTGCAGGGAGGCCTCGTGTGGAAAACCATGTTCAGTTCTCCGGCTCCCCGAGTGTCCAGCTGAGCAAATCCTGGGGAAAAGAGAAGGGCGCTGGAGCTGCTCTCCCTGGCAAGGCGGCTCCGGCCAGGCAGCAGGTGCCTCCCAGTGCTGCTGGGTCTTTGCTGTCCAGAGCGGGCACAGTCAACACTCAGAGGCTTTTTGAATGGCTGACCTTTCAGTGGCCAGTTTTGGATGCAAACTCTGACCACTCCAAACCATTCCTTGTCAATGCCCTGAGGCCTCGGGGTGGGGATAACTGATGAAGGACCCTTAGAGAAATCAGCCATCCGGCTCTGGGCGTGGAAGGGTCTAGGTTTCAGTCTAGCTCAGCTGTGTGACACCCTCCCACCCCGTAGCCCACAGTGCCAAGTGAAGGGGCCAGGTAGACTGACTTCCTCTTCATGCTGAAGGAGATTCCATAGGCTGGTCAGACTCTAGCTCATCGCGGAGGGACCCCTGCCCAGGACGAGCTGGACACTAATGGGAAATGGCAGGCTGTTGGATGGGTGGTCAGGAGGCACTGGCACCCTCAGCCCAGTGCCCAGCGCGCAGTGCCCAGCGCCCAGCCTGGGCACTGAGCACAGATGGCAGGTGCTGTGTTCCATACAACATGGTGAATGAAACAGCACAGTGAGAATAACCTGGAGTTCCAGTGTTAATCCCTCTCGTGGCTGACCTCGGGCTCTTGTTTTCCATGGCTCGGCCACCAAAGACAGCTGAAGGATTTCATTTCTCAGCTGGCATTCAGGATAAAACCACAGCTTCTGGAGCGGGGCTTATGGGCCGAGCCCCTGGCCTCAGTAAGCGGAATCCCTACTGACAACTTTCAGAGGCACTGATGTCTCTCTGACAACTCAGCAAATAGCAGCCTCTAAATTGGTTTTTTAGTAAAGCTGAGTTAGCTCCCTCCAGCCCAACTGGCCAATCAGGCCATCAATCAGTGAGAAGGAGAGGGAGGCCAGGGCTAAGCAGGAGGCACAGCCTGGTGCTCAGGGGACGCAGGGAGCGAGAGACCCCATGAACATTGCCTGAGCACCTCCGGGGTACAGTACCTTTCCCAGGCACGACGGAGGACGCAAAGATGAAAAAACATGAGCTGGTAAAGCTGGATCTGCCACGAGCCATGCTGAGCCCTGACTCTCGGTTCTGTTCTTTGGGCCACCTGCCCAAACAGCAGACTCAGCTGAAAGAGGCCCCTTGCTCATCCTGTGCAGGCTCCTCCCCGTCTCCTGTCCTCTCTGACACCTGCCAGCCCGGAGCATTGGTGTAACCTGAGCCCGGCTCTCAACCTGAGCCCAGCTCTCCCGGCTGCTGTAAGAAAGTATCACAAATTGAGCGGCTCTGAACAACAGGACCTTACTCTTTCCCAGTTCTGGAGGCCGGAAATCCGAAATCAAGGTGTTGACAGGGCCACACTCTCTCCGAAGTCTCTAGGGGAGAATCCTTCCCTGCTGCTTCCAGATTCTGGTGGTTGCTGGCACTCCTTGCAGTTCTTGGCTTGTCGCTGCATCCCTCCCAACTCTGTCTTCATGTGGCCATCTCTTCTGTGTCTTCTCTGTGTCTGTGTCTTGTAAGGACACCAGTCACTGGATTAGGACCCAGTATAGAAAACCCAGTATGATCTCATGTTACCTTAATGACATCTGCAAAGACCTGGTTTCCAAATAAGGTGTGGTTCATGGCTTCCAGGTGGATGTGAATTTGGGGAGGATGATGTTCTGCCCAGTACAGTCACTAAGGGACTGGGACCTTCAAAGCAGGCTGACTTACTCGATAGCAGAGCGATGATTTCTGCATCTTTGGGGCCAGGCAAAGACCTTCTCTGAGGGCCTGTTGGGTGCCATTTGATACTTACCATGGAAGGTTTGGGAGACGCTGGAATCAACATGCCGCTAATCATCCCAGGCTTTGTACATCGCTTGTAACCAGAGGTGGGAGCAGGACACACCGGGGATGTGACATGTGGAACTCTAGGTCCTTCCCCACGTGGCCAAGGTGTGGCCTGACCCTGCCCCACCCCCCACCCCCCCACCTGTGGGCCATCGTGCCTCCCCTTCCCCAAGGCAGTGGCAGGCCCAGAATGGTCTAAATTACTTCCTGTTCTAAGCCATTGGGTGTTGGAGGCAAGGTGAGGCAGGCAGCATCCCATCCTGTCTTGTCCCATCCTGTCCTGTCCAAGCCACAGCCTCTGTGCCATCCTGTGGCCTCTGTGGGTATTTCAGCAGTACCCTGTCACCTCCTCCCTGTCTCTGTCGGGGAGGGAGCAGGGAGGGAAGGGTCTTTGTTGGACACTCCACGTGCCAGGGGCAGAGTACTCTCATTGGCAGCTGCCACCTGAAACGCCCAAACTTCCTGATCAAAAGTTGCATGTCATTATTAAATAGGAAAACTTCAAAACTTACTAAAAGATGACTGTCTGGAGCAAGCTGTGGCACAAAATGGAGAGTCAGCGGTGCTCAGAGCAGTTCTGGGGAAGAGCGGGCTGCATCCCCTTCCTAGAGGGTGGCCTGGAGGGGCCACGGCACTTCCTGCTCAGCACCCTGGCTCTGGACGCCCAGACGCTCTCCCAGGCAGCTGGCTGCCGGGCTGCCCTCCTGCCGTCACCCCTTCGTCTTCTCACAGGGCCTCTGAGAAAGCTGGAAAGGGCTCTGACAAAGCTGACGGTGGGGGGGGGGGGGGGGGGGGGACCGGCCTCCAGAGCGTGAGAGCTGCTGGCTGACTCCCTGGGTGCCCGGGGGGCTTTCTTCAGTTGGTTTTCTTCCTTTGTGAGACCTCTCTTGACTTCCCCATGTGTGCGTTTCTGCTTTTCCTTTTGGTTTAATAGCCACTTTGCTGATTTCCCCCAGCAAGTGCTGTGGGTCCCAGTAGGTGATTCTTTCAGAGTAGACGGCAGAGCAGCTGACTTCTTGTCCTCCTGATGGTCCCCCCCCCCCCCCCCCCGGTCCCCATGGTCTCTCCAACCATCAGGAGCAGCAGACAGGCTCTGCTTGAGCCACTGGTGGCCCGGGGGCCTCATTTTACTGCCTGGTGGTCTGGGATTCTCATCAGGCTCGTTGGGTTTTATGGGTGGCCCTGGGATTGGAACCCCGACCTCGCAGACTGTAAAATCCACCAGCATGGGAATGGAAAATTCTGCAGCACCTTGGTGAAAGTTTGGCAGGTTTTTCAAAGTTGACCATGAATTTACCACAATGATCTAACAATTCTACTTCCATGCATATACCCAAAGGGAAAGGGAAATCTATGGCCCCACAAAGACTTGTATACAACAGCAGCTTGATTCATCACAAACAGTGGAAACAACCAACAAGCCCATGAGCTTGCCAATGGACAAGCAAAACGTGTGTGTCTGCGTGGGGTAGACACGCAATGGAGTATTACCCAGCGGTAAAAAACAAAGTGCTGACACCTGTTACAATGTGACTCAATCTCAAAAACATCAGGCTGAGTGAAAGTTGCCAGGGTCAAAAAGACACAGAGTGGGCAGTGGGTTAAGTGTCCAACTTCGGCTCAAGTCATGATCTCAAGGTTTGTGGGTTCGAGCCCCGCATGGGACTCTGTGCTGACACTTCAGAGCCTGGAGCCTGCTTTAGATCCTGTGTCTCCCCCTCTCTGCCCTTGCCTTGCTTGTACTCTCTCTCTCAAAAATAAATAAACATTAAAAAAATTTTTTTTAAAGATCACAGAGTGTATGATTCTATTTCTATGAAATTTCCAGAAGAGACAAATCCTCAGAGACAGAAAGTAGATAAGTATTTGCCTCAGGCTGGAGGTCAAAACAAACAGTGACTGCAAACAGACACAAAGGATCTTTTGGGGGGGTGATGGAAATGTTTTAAAATTGGTTTGCTGTAATGATTGCACAGGTCTATAAATCCACTGAAATTATTTTATTGCACACATAAAAAGGATGAATTTTAAATTAAATTATACCTCAATAAAACGGTTTTAGAAATTAATGACTGGCACATGAAACAAGCAAACCACCCCACGGGCAGCAGAGTGCAGTGGCTGAAAGTATGGGTCAGCTCTTTGCTCTCCTGCCTGCTGGCTGTGTGGCTCTGGGCCAGTTACCTACTCTCTCTGGGCCTTGGTTTCCTCACCTGTAAAATGGGGATAATAATCGCACCTGCTTCATTAGGGTAGTTATAAGAAGATGAGTTACTGTTTGTAAAGTTCTTTGATCAATGTCTGATGCCTAGTACACATTCTATGTGAATCTTTAAAATTCTGAGCACTGTTACTCAGTTGTTTATTGCAGAACAAGCAATTCTGGGGTTCAAGTGCTCCTTCTCTTCCTCTGAGAGTGAGAGCCAGACCTTTGGAGAAGGGGGAGTCATGGGGCTTGCTGTATGAAGGCGGCTGTAGGTGAGAGGCTGTGTCGTTTTATGCCAGCCTCTGGGCTTATCTGAGCCGCAGTCTGCCCCTCTGCCACGTGGGCAGCCCGCTCTGCCACGTCTCGTGGGGTGGGGGTCGTGGGAGACGGTCCATGTGGCACATGTGTCGTCTGAGATCCACAAAGGGTTCTGGTGGATGGGGGTTTGGGGATGTGACCAGGGTCCTAGATCTGGATGAGCCATGGAGGGCGACCATAGGGAGGATAGATAGAACATGCTGGAAATGAGCCTCCGGAGAAGACGTCATTCTGATGAGGATTACTAATAACACCTGCAGAGCTGTGGCAGCAGGGAGCTCATCCCAGTGCACCCCACACCCCAGACCAAGTACAGCTTTCCCAGCACCATGGAGACAAGGAAATAAACACATTGCTTCCCCCTCCTGGCCCCTGACCTTTTGTTCAGAGCAACTGGCTAGGCGGGGCTGGGAAGGGAAAGTCCGGGGGGAGAAAGGTTTCTGGCAGTTCTGGCGGCTTGTGGCCCGCCTGGCCTGTGAGGGGGCCTGGAGGTGATGCCCCTTCCTCTTGATGCCTTGAGCCTCCCCCAACCTCCTCGTTTCCCTGCTTGCTCTGGGCAGGACTGGGGGTGGGGTTCCTGCATTCTCCTTTGGAAAGAAGCCACAACCACAAAGATATATGCAAATGTTCATAGCGCCATTATTCATAACAGACCCAACCAAAGGAAAGAACCCAAGTATCCATGAGCTGGTTAACAGATAAACCAACAAGTACATCCATACAGTGTGATACTGCTCAGCAAAGAAAAGGAAAATACTGATAGATACGATGACACAGTGAATGTCTCAGAAACAGGCTAGGTGAAAAAAAATGAGACCCCCACAACTGCATACTGTGTGGTTCCATTTATATGAAATTCTAGAAAAGGCAACACTATAGTAACAGAAAACAGATCAGTGGTTGCCTGGGGCTGGGGCTGGGGCTGGGCAAAGGGGCATGAGGAAACTTTCTGAGGTGGCAGAAATATTCTACAATTTGAGCATGACTATAAACAAAACTCATTAAACTTCGCACTTAAAATAGGGGAATTTTTACTGTATGTAAATTATACTTCCATAAAGCTGTTGAAAGAGGAACCATAGTACAAAACTAAACAGAGTCTTACCATTTAATCCAGCAATCATGTTCCTTGGGATTTACCCAAATGAGTTAACAATTTATATCCACACCAAAACCTGCACACCAATGTTTATAGCAGCTTTATTCTTATTTTCCAAAACTTGGAAATAACCAAGATGTCCTTCAAGAGGCGAATAGATAAACAGTGATCTATCTAGACAATGGAATATTATTCAGCACTAAAAAGAAATGAACTATCGGGCCACCTGAGTGGCTCAGTCAGTTAAGCATCTGACTTCAGCTCAGGTCATGATCTCACAAGTTTGTGGGTTCAAGCCCCACGTCGGGCTCTGTGCGGACAGCTCAGAGCCTGGAGCCTGCTTCTGATCCTGTGTCTCCCTCTCTCTCCGCCCCTTCCCTGCTCACACTATGTCTCTCTCTCACTCTCAAAAAAGAAAAAGAAAAAGAAATTAAAAAAAAAGAGAAATGAATTATTAAGGTATGAAAAGACACGGAGGAACCTGAAACACACATGAAAGAAGTCAATCAAAAAAGACCACGTGCTGTATGATCCCAACTATATGCCATGTTGCAAGAGGCAAAATTGTGCAGACAGCAAAAGGATCCATGATTACCAGGGACTGAGGGGGCAGAGGGATGAATGGGTAGAGCACAAGGAATGTTTAGGGCAGTGAGACTACTCTGTATGATACTATAATGATGGATACTTGTCACTATATGTCCAAACACATAGGATGTACAACACCAAGAGTGAGCCCTAATGTAAACCATGGGCTTTGATGATGTGATGTATCTGTGCAGGTTCATCATTTATAACAAATGCACCACTCTGGTGGGGGATGTTAATAATGGGAGAGGTGTGTGCAGGCAGGGGGGTATATGGGAACTCTCTATACTCCCTATTTAATTTTGCTGTGAACTAAAAATTGCTCTAAAATATAAAGTCTATTTTTTTTTTAAAAAAGAAGAACCACAAGTTGAGGCTTCTGACCCAGAAGATGTCTCCTACTCCTGCCACCCCAGACCATGCCCCACCTTCAATGACGTCGCCTATAGCCTCCAGGGAGCCCTGGGTTCCAGCTGAAGCTCACAAACGTTTGGTTGATGGTGGGAGGGGTTCCTGGTCCAGCAGATGGGCAAATCGCAGGGAAGGAGCTGGAAGCCTCCTGTGAAGGGAGAGACCCGCCCCAGATTTCCCTGGGGGGTATGAGGGGTCAAAATCTCGTCAGCCTGGAAGCACTGACTGGCCTTGGTTCCCTGAAAGCTTATCTCTCTTCTGTATGATTTCCATCTTTCCTTCCTCCTCCCTGTAGTTGTCCTGGACAGGCAGATGGAGAGGATTTATTGCAAGATGGTGCAGTGCCTTTCAGAGGTGGGTAAGATCCCCTGAGCAAATCCATGGAGCTGCACAGCCAGGTCTTCCTACTTCTCATGGGATGAGGCTGGAGGACCCCATTACCAGGAAACCATGCCACGGACTCTCCCAAAGGCCTCATCGAGCTCCAGGGGCTTGGGCTCCATTGACCTTCAAGAAAATGAGCTTTCCTTGGGGGAGACTCAGGGGTCCACCTGGACCCCGGGAGTGGGCTTTGGAGTCTCAGTCCTGCTGAAGGCCTCCACCAGCTCTCCCTCTGGGTCAGAGAGTGCATGGACCTTTGCTTGCTGGAAGATCAAGGAAGTCCTGTCATGTGGTTCTCAAGGGGCAGAGAGCCAAAGACTACTCACAAGACCCTGTGAGAGCAGCAGGTCAGGGTGTTGGTAGGGGTCAGGGCCAGGCCTCTGCCTCCCAGGAGAGTCTCATCCTGCTTCAGGCATTGGTCAGAGAGTTGTTTTGTTTTGTCCCATGGTCACTTAAAGGTGGACGCCCTACACGGCTACATACAAGGAGGTTTACACAGGTCACCTCACTTTCCCTAATGTCATCTTGAGGTGCTATTATTGCTAATTAGTGAGAGGCAGCTCCTGCTGCATCCCCTGCCTGTTCCTGAGGTAATTTTTCTCTTGGCATTGGTTTCTTTGGGCTCAGCTTGTGGAACATGCCCTTAGCCTGAGGCTGAATGGTCCCAAGTTTAGAGAGAGGAGAGGAAGGAGCTCAGAGCCCCAATCCAAGAACTGGGTCCCCAGGCTCATGCTGAAATCAGGACAGACCTACCATAAAAATGACAAAGCACCTGGGCAAGCTCTCCAAAGCACCTGGGCAAACCCCCAGGCCCACCCCTCCCCCTCCTCAAGGGGTGTAAGTGTGCCCTTGTCCCCAACTGTCACTCACCTGTGAAAAGTCCTGGGCCTGCTCTCTGGAGGGGCTTAGCTCGTCATAATTATTTTGGTTCTTCTATGAACATGAATTTGCTCATGTTTTTCTAACTCTTTTCAAGTTGATTTTGATCATGTATATTTTTCTAGAAAATCGTCCAGATGTCAGATACACATCATGTTATTTTATTAGTTTAAAATTTGTCTTCATATTGGTGGTTAATAGTGCAATTTTCTTTTTAGGGTTTTTTTTTATTCTCCTTTCTTAATTGGTTATATTTGTAAGAAATTTATTCTATACATCTTTACAAAGAACCAGTTTTTGATTTTAAAGATCTGTTTGACTTAATTTTCATTGTGTGTGTGTGTGTGTGAGTGTGTGTGTGTGTGTGTGTGTGTGTGAGCAGAGGAGTGGGGAGAGGGGCAGAGAGAGAGAGAGAGAGAGAGAGAGAGAGAATCCCAAATAGGGTCCAGGCTCAGTGCAGAGCCTGACATGGGGCTCGATCCCACCACAACCCTGGGATCAATGACCTGAGCCAAAATCAAGGGTCTGATGCCCAACTGACCAGGCTCCCCTACTTCTTTTCCATCTAATTCATTAATTTCCACTTTAACTGTGTCCATTTCTCCTTTTTTTTAAGTTCTTTTTTTTTTTTAGAATTACATTTTTAATTTACTTTCCCTTTTTTGTTGTTACTTTTAAAAACACAGAAGGCCACAGAATTTTCTCTGGCACAGTTTGGGTCACCTCCCACAGACTTCAAAATGTTCTCATTTTCATTAATTTTTGGAAGTCTAAATTCATAGTTTCTATTTCCTGTTTAAAAGTGAAGAGCTCTTCTAAATACTGATACTGCTGATATGTTTGTGCTTTTGCTTCCAACGTTTTATCACTATTATTATTATTATTATCCCTCTGTGATTCATTTCTAGTCTTATTGCATTATGGTCTGAGAATGGGAATCTGTAGGATTTCTCTTTCTGTAATTTAAAAGTTTTTCTGTATAGCCTAGCACATACCCAAATTTTATAAATGTTCAACAGATGTTTTAAAATATGCATTCTGCTTGTAGAATATACATAATTTTTAAATTATTAATTTAGGTTTCTCAGAATTCTATATTCTTATTTACTGTGTCCACTTGACCCAGCATACCACTGTCATGATGGTTTTGTGCAATTCTCCTGGGAGTTGTTTGGTGCCAGCCTTGGCAGAGGGTCCCCAGCAGACTCTGGCAGTCTCAGAGGGGTGCTGAGGGCCCCTGGGAGGATATGACCTCACACTAGCCAAAAGAACGCATGGTTCTGGACGCATCTGGCTTCTGTTTCTGGACTTAAGCTCCAAGCCCACCTTTTTTGTGGCTCAAGCCATTGTCTTCACAGAGGTGCCTAGCCTCGGGGGCATGGGCATCACTCTGGGCACTTACAAGATTCCCCTCCAGCTAAGAGGGAAGGGGGCAAAAGTTCCTGCCCACAAACAGAGGTTCCCATGCCAAGTCAGCAGGCTCCAGCTGCCACAGATCCAGGCACCCAGAACTCCTGCATCTCATGGATGGTCACCAGGTATCTCTGGGCACCTGTCAATCAGACCAGCAAGAATTGGTGATTTGTTTTTCCTCTGGCCCAGCAGGCCCAAACATAGTTCTTTGCAGCAAGCCTGACCCCTCAGGGTCCTGAAAAACAGGTGTTTTTTTCCAAACCTCAGTGTTTACGAGGTTTGTCCCTGTCCCCTTCATGTTCAGAACTGAGGGAGAGGGCCAGGGAGATGCTACCTGACTAGTGGGGGCCACACGACTGAGGCACAGGGAACTCCTCCAAAAACTTAGTATGAAGGACAGGGAACTCAACAGAGAGACAGAGGGCAGAGGTGGGGACTGGAGGATATGGCAAAGGCTGGATAGTGGTTTTCCTTGGGGCAGCAGAGCCAGCAAGGGTAGGAAGCCAGACACCCTGGAGAGAGTGGGGAGATAAGCCAACAAGAATCAAGAGCATTTCCCTGAGATCAGGAGCAAGACAGGGCACCTGCTTTTACTACTTCTATTCAGACTTGTATTAGAAGTTGTAGCCAGAGCAATTAGGCAAGAAAAAGAAATAAAGGGCATCCATGCTGGAAAAAAAGCAGTAAAACTGTCTATTTGTAGATGACATGATCTTACATGTAAGAAATCCTCAAGAATTCACACACACAAAAAAACTATTACAACTAATAGATGAATTCAGCAAAGTTGAAGGATACAAGATTAACACATAAAATCAATTTTATTTCTATACACTGTCTAAAAAAGGGAATTAAAAAGAATTCCATAAATAATGCCATCAAAAACAATTAAATACCTAGGAATGAACTAAACCAAGGAAGTGAAAGACTTGTACACTGCAAATTATAAAACATTGCAGAAAGAGACAAAAAAAAAAAGAGGAAAATAATAAATGGAAAAAATCCCATATTTATGTACCAGAAGATTTACCATTATTAAGATGGCAATATTTCCCAAATTGATCAACTGATTCAGTACAATTCTTATCAAAATCTCAATGGTCTTTTTTACAGAAATGAAAATGCTAACCATAAAATTCACATCAAATTGCAAAGAACCCTGAAAAGCTAAAACAATTTTGCAAAAGAAAACAACATTGGAGGACTCACACTTCTTGATTTAAAAACTTTCTACAAAGCTACAGTTATCAAAATAGTGTGGTGATAATGCAAGGATAGACATATATAGACCAATGGAATGGACTGAGAAACCAGAAATAAACCAATACATCTATGGTCAATTGATTTTGACATAGGTGCCAGGAGCATTCAATGCAGAAAGAATAGTCTCTTCAACAAATGGTGTCAAAGGGGTTATACATACGCAAATGAATGCAATTGGCCCTACCTCACATCATGTACCCAAATCATCTCAAAAGGGATCAAAGACCTAAATAAATATAGAAGCTAAATATATAAAACCCTTAGAAAAAAAACATAGGGGTAGATTTTCATGACCTTGTATTTGGCAACGCATTCTTAGATGTGCCCCCAAAAGCACAAGTAGCAAAAGAAAAAAATAAATTGAATTTCATCAAAACTGAAGGCATTTGTGCTTCAAAGGACACCATCAAGAGAGTGGAACGTCAACTCAGAAAATGGGAGAAAGTATTTGCAAACCATGTATCCAATAACGGGCTAGTACCCAGAATGCATAATGAGCTCTTACAACTCAACAGTAAAATAAAACAAATAATTTAAATTGTTTTTTTTTTTTAATGTTTATTTCTGGGAGAGAGACAGAGAGAGACAGAGAGAGAAGAGAGAGACAGAGACAGTGTGAGCAGGGGCAGGGGAGAGCCAGAGAGAGAGGGAGATACAGAACTCGAAGTGGGCTCTGGGCTCTGAGCTGTCAGCACAGATCCCGATGTGGGGCTTGAACTCACAAACTGTGAGATCATGACCTGAGCTGAAGTCCGACACTTAACCAACTGAGCCACCCAGGGGCCCCAAAACAAATAATTTAAATATGGCCAGAGAACTTTACCAGGTATTTCTCCAGAGAAGATATACAAATGGCCAACTGGAACATGAAAATATGCTCAACACCAGTAGTCATCAGGAAAATGCAAATCTGTACCACAATGAGCTGCCACTTCACACTCACTGGGATGGCTTTAATTTTTTAAAAAACCAGAAAAATAGCAAGTGTTTGTAAAGATATGGAGAAATTGGAACTCTCACTCTGCTGCTGAGAATGTAAAATGGTACAGCTGCTGAGGAAAAAAAATTGGTGGTTCCTCCAAAAGTTAAAAAATTATCATACGATTCAGCAATTCCACTTGTAGGTAAATGCCCCAAAGAATTCAAAACAGGTGTTCACACAAAACTTGCACAAGAATATCGTGGTAGCACCATTCATAAAATAGCTCACAGACAGAAACCAGTGAATGTCCATCGACTGATGAATGAATGAACAAAACGTGGTATATCCACTCAGCGGAATATCATTCAGCCAGAAAGTATTCCCACATGAAGTCCTGATCTGCGCTCCAACGTGGATGAACCTTGAAAACATTAAGCCAAGCAAAAGAAACCAAACATGATGCCATTTATATGAAATGTCCAGAATAGGAAATTCATAGATACAGAAAGCAGAGTAGTGGTTGCCAGGGGCTGGGGGCTGGGGGCTGGGGAAATGGGGAGTGGCTAGCTATGGGCTTTCGTTTCGGGGTGATGAAATGTTCAGAGGTAGATAGTCGCAATGAGCATGCAACATTGTAAGTGTACTAAATCATTGGGTTATATACTTTAAAATGGTTAAATGGTCAATTTTACGTTTAGTGTATTTTACCACACACACAAAGAGGTACCTAGAGCATGCTGGGAAACAAGCCCAGCAGGAAGCCAGCCTTGCCTGCCAGGCCAGGAGGCCACAGAGTCACTAGATAATGGGGAACAGGGTGGTGGCAGGGAAAATCTGGGGGGCCGTGGAGGATGGAAGGCACGAGGCAGGTGGAGGAAGGGGGCAGCGTGTTTCTACAGCTGATGTTGAAATCCTGCCCAGAGAGTCTGCTGGAGTGCAGGCCTCCCAGGTTTGAGAAGCTCGTGTGTGTTTGCATGTTTCCTGGGAATGATACGGGCTGGGGCTTGTCTTTCTTGGCCGCTTCTAAACCAAAGACAAGCTCTCCTCTGGTTTGGCAGGAAACTTGTGAAGTTATTGCCAGACATCTGTTTCATTTTTCTTGGCAACAAAAGGCATCCTGAGAGATCGACTCAAGCTTAGAACTGGGATGTCTATAATGCTTTCCCCTCTCTCCTATGGAAGTTTAAACCGAGGCTCCCAAGTTGAGAGAGGGCCAGACCTGGGCTGGGAGAATGGAGCAGCTGGGGGAAGAAGTGAGTGAGGTGGGGAGGGAGGAAGATGGGAGGGTAACAGCACAACCAGAGGAGGCCGAAGCAAACTCTGGAAATCCTGAGTCTGGAGCGGAGTCCTCTTGCAGCTGGGGCGGTGGAGAACCCTCTCCCCTGTGACCTGCTTGACCTCGGAAATGGAGAAACTGGGGGACCAGTCCAGGGGAAAGAGCATGGGCTTTGGCATCAGACGGGCAGGGTTTGAATCGGAGCTTGCTTACTCTCTGAGTGACCTTGGGCAAGTCTCTGTACTCCGGTCTGTAGAAGAGGAAATAACATCTATCTCATACGTTTGATGGGATTAAGTGCAGGAATGCACTGGAACTGTAAGCCAAGTGTAGCACATAGAGGAGGTCACTGAATACATCTGAGTCCTCCAGAGAACTGAGCTGGGGAGGCCACTGTGGCTGGGCCTGCCCATCTCTGTGCCTCAGTCTCCCCATCTGGAACCCCAGGGGACCTCCCACTGACTTTCTGTAATTTTATGACTCAGAACTCTAGGCCCAGCCAGGCTCTTCCATGGTTCGTGGGTTTGAGCCCTGCATTGGGCTGGGCGCTGACAGTGTAGAGCCTGCTTGAGAGTCTCTCTCTCTCCCTCCCTCCCTCCCTCTCTCTCTGCCCCTCCTTCTAAATAAATAAACAAGAAAACTTAAAAAAAAAAAAAGTAGGGCAGCTTATATAGGGCCTGAGAGACACAGGGTGTAGACTGAAAAGCTCTTCATTCCTCAGCGAAGGGTCAAGCGATTGAACGACCACTGAAGGGCAGACAGCCATACCTCAGACCATCCCAGTCCCACCCTGGACCAGGCTTCCTGGGAAACAGGGATGGATGGAAAAGGTGGCCTCAGCCACACACCTGCCTTCCAGCACCTTCTCTGAGTTTTTCAGACGCATAAAGTCTGATGGATTATTATTTAAATATTTAAATATGAACAAGGCCAGTGACAGTCAATTCCCATAAGGAGAATCTGTGAGTTCCAATCATTTGTGGGGGGGGGGGCAGTGCTTTGGAGGGCCCTCTGGAGAGCAGCTTACTCTGTCCCTACTGAGTGCTAGCACTCTTAGTTCCTGCATCAAATAACACTGTCTCCCTTTTAGGGAGGTGAAGTTCCTTATGGGAGAAGGTTACCCAGCTGGGAAGTGGCTGAGCTGGAGTTGAAACCCACTTCTGCTGCTATGTAGACCTGGCTTGCCAAGTATACCGAGCGGGCCAAGCATGGCGACTTCCCAGGTTTTTTTAAACAAGCTTTGTTGAGATATAATTCACATACTACACAATTCTCGCCCTTAAAATGTACAATTCAGTGGTTCTTATTATATTCACAGAGCTACACAACCACTGCCACAATCAATTTCAGAACATTTTCATCACCAAATATATATATATATATATATATATATATATATATATATATATTCATCATCTAAGAAAGCCCACTTTCTTCAGCTCTCATGTACCAATCTCCCCAACACCCCTTAACTTTAAGCAATCAATCTATTTTCTGTCTTCTATATATTTGCCCATTCTGGACATTTCATGTAAGTGAAATGATCAAAGATATGGCTTCTTGTTACTTGCTACTTACCTAGCACAACATTTTCAAGATCTTTTCATGTTGTAGCATGTATCAGTATTTCATCCATTTATTAGTTGGATTCTATTAGTTGAATCTACCTTTTGACTATTATGAATAACATTTCTATGAATATTCACATACAACTTTTTGTGTAGGCATGTTTTCATTTCTCCTGGGTATATACCTACAGTAGAATTGCCGAATTATACAATGATCCCATGTTATCTTTTTGAGGAACTACCAGACTGTGAAGTAAATGCAACACTTTACATTCCCAGCAGTGCTGGATGAAGGCTTGGATTTTTCTACATCCTCCCCAACACTTGTTAATATCTGTCTTTTCATTATAGCTGTCCTCATGAGTATGAAGTGATATCTCATTGTGCTTTTCATTATAGCTGTCCTCATGACTATGAAGTGATATCTCATTGTGATTTTGATTTGCATTTCCCTGATGACTGATGATACAGAGCATCTTTTCATGTGCTTATTAGCCATTCGTATATTCTCTTTGGAGAAATGTCTATTCAGATTCCTTCCCCATTTTTTAATTGGATTGTTTGACTTTTAAAATTGAGTTGTAAGAGGTCTTTATATACTCTAGATATGAGTCCCTTATCAGAATTTGCAATATTTTTTCCCATTTTTGTGGGCTACCTTTTCACTCTCTTGTTAGTGTCCTTTGAAGCACAAAAGTTTTAAATTTTCATGAAGTCCCATTTATTTACTTTTTCTTTGGTAGTCTATGCTTTTGGTGTCATAGACTTCCTTATTTTTAAAAGCAGTATTTAACATAGTGAAATCTGCCCATACCCAAATAGCAAAAGCTATTGATCTTTTTTTGTTTTTTTTTTCATGCTGAGACTTCTAAAGGATTTTTTTTAATACTATACTTTGATCCAAAAATCATTTGATGCTACTTATGGAAATTCAAATAATAGTAAGTATACTATAAATAAAGAATTCTAGGCAAGACAAAAGTTGCATCTGACAGAGAGAGAAGGGTAAAGTCAGTGTGCAGAATTACATACACGGGGCTTCCTGGTGGCCAAAGCAAAGAGGAAAATGCAATTATTTATAAGATATACAGGCCAATGGCATAAAAATATATCTAGAGCTTAGGGGATGCCTCGCTTTTCCTGGCACAGAGGCCAGAAAGAAACTTCTCCTATGACCCCTCTTAAAGGGAGAATGTGTTTGGGCTCATCAGCTAGAAGAGAAGACACACATAAAAGTCCCAATAATTATCTTTTCACAGCCAAATTTCCTTCCCTTCGTGTTTCTCCACACATGAAATCATCCTTGTGGTAATCTTTTTAAAACACCAACGTAAACACCTCACTTCCCTTCTTGAAATTCTTCAATAGCTTCCAACTGCTCTCGGGATAAAGTCCAAACTCTTTAAGGTGACTTACATGATGCTACGTGATTTAACCCCAGCGTCCGGAAGCCATTCCTTTCGAACACCTCTCACTCTGCACCTCAGCTTGTCAGAGCCTCCCCTTCGAGGCCTCACTCAGCTCTCTGTGTTCCCTTAGTTCACTCACACTTTTGACAAAGTACAGTATCTACATTTTTTCCTAAGATGATAGTAGACTTGAAGCACCGAATTAGAGAGAGAGCAGGAAAAGAGTTGCCACGAGCAGAATGTTCATTCTGACGTTTATCAGCAGTGGGTGAGACATTGAAAAATTACAAAAAGCAAGTCTAGATACTTAATAAGTAGGGTTATCTGAGACCATTCACTGCAGATACAAACACCTCTGCTCATCCAATATCCTAAATATCAGCCTATTACATAATATGGTAGAATTCAGACCCCTCGCAGTGATAAAGCTAATGATAAATTCTTTTTTTTTTTAATGTTTATTTATTTTTGAGACAGAGAGAGAGAGAGAGCGAGAGAGAGGGAGACACAGAATCCAGACCAGGCTCCAGGCTCTGAGCTGTCAGCACAGAGCCCATATGCAGGGCTTGAACTCAGGAACCACAAGACCATGACCAAAGCCGAAGTTGGACACCCAAACGACTGAGCCACCCAGGCACCCCCGATTTATTCTTTCCATTGCATTCTGTTGTAAGAAGGCATGAGGATACACAGGATTCTTTAGAATAATTTTTCTTATATACTTTCAGTATATACTTATATACTGGTTAATGCAAAATTTTTTTTTAAATCTTTTCTTGAATTACTAAAATATTACATTATAAATATTAGAATATAAATATTCTTTATAAGAAAACGTGACCCTCCGAATCAGTGCCCTCCCATGCATTTTATTAACTGCAGTTTGTTCAGAGGGAAAGAATGACAATCTTCTAATTCTCTGTACCAAACTTTAAGAAAAGTTTTTACAAATGCAAGAGAAATAAATATATTTTCATTACAAAAAATGCAGATAAACCAAAAGAAAAAAATTACACAATCCCACTTTCCAAAGATAATCACTGGTACATTCTAAAATATTTTCTTCTATATCTTTACTGTGTATATGTATATATATGATTTTTTGAAAGAAAAATGGCATCTTGTCAACAGATTTTGTAACCTTGTTTCTATGTATTGTGAGGACTTTAATGTAATAATGTCATCAACATCGTTGTGTGAATGAGGCCAAGTTGTGCCGTGCTTTGGCTTTACCCTGCTTTGTGTGACCATCCATTGGACATTTGAACATGTCTCATTTTCCTCCTCCTCCTCCTCTGGGATCAGGGTGACTTTGAAGCTGATGCTGGAACCATTCTCTTTGGTGGACTGGGCTGTCTGTGACTTGAAAACATGATGCATCTCCTGGTAGGGCCACTGCGACTTGTAATAATGGCGCTTTGTGGTGTAATGAGAACAGGGCTCTATTAATCCCTCTTTGACCTCAGCCAACCTCGCTCTCAGTGGAAGCAGGATTCTTAGGCCGCTGGGACCCTATTGAGCTGTTGTCATAGTGATTGGTGCCAGGGGCAGGGTCACTGGGGCAATGTCCCTAACCAGACCATCTCTGTCTTAATGACACACACAGGTCATGGCTGTTCAGTCCCAAACTCGGAGAGGGACATGACTAAACCTGTTACTATGCCACTGTTTGTCCTGACTGTCCTGGGGGGGGGGGTGGCTTTCTGAGGCCTGGCATACTCTCCCCAGGGAGACAGCTCAGCTCACCTGCCCAAAGTGTCCCAGGCATGCTCCACTGTCATGCAATGCCCTGGGACCACATCCAAGCCTCTGAGGGCGTGCGTCTCAGAGGACACTGCATCTGAAGTGAACTGTCACCCCTGCAAGAAGGCCCCCCCCCACACACACAGTGAAGCCCTTTGCTGCCTTATACACACAGTGAAGCTTCCTGATGTCAGGGAAGAACCTCAGAGAATATTGGGTCCACCTCCCCGTTGTACAGATGGAGAAACTGAGGCTCAAGGAGCCAGATCCAATTCCAAACCATTCAGCAAGTCAGGAGCACTGTCTGAACCAGTCAGCCTCTACTCCCCACCACCCCATCTCTGAAAGGGAACATGTTTGGAGTCAATTGTAAGACAACTGATATTTTTACAGTAAATTCTTTAAGTCTGGCCTTTAAATAAGTCTTTTATTATTATTATTATTTTTACCCAAGTAGTCCATGAATACATTTTCCTTGGGGACAAAAAAAAAAAAAAAGAACATTGCAGAGAAGGCTCAAAGTCCTTTGGCCTCTGTCTGCAAGCCCAGTAGTGTCCCTTGAGACAGATTCCCAGTTTGGAACGTATCCGAATCTGATTCTAAGTACTCACAACTCATTTGCTTGACCTGGGTGTCCGGGATGATTGGGGTGATGCAGGCTCATGTCCCCAACTGGGCATGAATCCAGGTGGCTGGCTGTGGCTGGGAGCCTTGCCCACGTGAGGAGCACTTCCCTGGCCCCGGGGGGAGGGGGGGAGTGTGGGACGTGCCAGCACTGCTGTGTCCTCGAGCAGCCCCGGGCTGTGACAGCCCCTCCATCTTCTTGCCCCAGTTCCTGTTTTGGAACCCCCACAGCCCAGGTCCTGGCCTGGACCGGATGCCAGGAGCCTGAACAGAAAAATAGGAACTTTTCCGGCAGAGTTTAGTAATCTCTCCAATAGGCCACAGGCCCTGGGGGACAGTGCTCACCCAGGCTTCGGGTGCCTGTGCCCCTCCGGCACTTCCACACCCCCTCACCTCATGCCAGCCACTCCCCACCCCCACCCTACCCTCCCAGCGGCTGCCCTCTCCCTCCCATACTCCAGGGAGAAGCTTAGCTCACCAGCCCAGGAACCCTTGGAGAAGGAGGAGGGAGGTTTAAAAGAAGAGTTTAAAGAGCATGACAACATAGGGGCGCCTGGGCAGCTCAGTCAGTTGAGTTTCCAGCTCTTGATTTCGGCTCAAGTCATGATCTCCCGGTGCCCCTCCCGGTCATGGGATGGAGCCCCGAGTAGGGGCGTGGAGCCTGCTTGGGATTCTCTCTCTCTCCATATGCCCCTCTCCGGCACGTGCTCACTCTCTCTCTCTCTCTCTCTCAAAATCAACACATAAACATTTAAAGAAGAAAAAGAGCACAATATATCTGAAGAAGTCAGTCTTATGTGAGCAAACTTCTGACATTGAAGGCAACACACAGGGAGGAAAGAGGCTTTCCAGGCACCCCTACATCATTGTCATTACAATGATGTAACGACAACAGCGGTTTATGGCTGGGAACAGAAAGCGGTTCGTCTTCCCCGGAATTTCTCTCAGTCTCGATCTTTTGAGAACCTCCTAGAATTTCAGTCCACACTATTTGGATTTCTAAATGCATAGAAATCGTATCTAGTAGTTTTTAGGTGTTTTTTTCAATAAGTGAAAATTATTTTTTTTCTCAAGTAAAAAATCTTACTCAGAGCTTTAACATGTCTTACATAAAAAAAAAAAAAAAAAAAAAAAAAGCATTGCGTTTTCTCCAGGCAAAGTAGTTTGCTTGGCAAAAGTACTCTAACGTCTGTGGAATCCCTAAGGTTCCTACAGCCCAGTTTTGATCACTTCTCACCCAAATCTGCTTCCTTGTCTTAGAGCCAAGAAAACTGAGGCAGAAGGCTCAGGGGTTTGCAGAAGCCCCCAGTAAGGCAGCGGCAGCCTGCGCTGGGACGTCTGGAAATCTGGCCGGGCCTCGAAAACTGCCACAAGACCTTCCTTAGCCTGACTATAAACTTGGACCAAATCAGAGCTTACATGGACACTTGGCTAGACTGAGGCTGCTGGGGGAGGGGAAGGGGACAGGATCATGCTGCCATGGTTACCCTGGCCCAGGAAGTGACCTTTTACTCCAGAGTCCTGGAGCAGATGCCTGTTTCCTGCTGGGCAGGGGGGGCAATGGCCAGAGCTAAGGTGGAGGTCCTCATACTGCTCAAAGCTTGCAAATCCCGTGCTTCAAGTCCACACCATAAACATGGAGGGAGCCCACTTCATGTGGAGTTTAGCGATGATGCAGGCTCAGCCTCCTTGTGTGGCCATGAGGGGTGGCCCTGAGCTGGACCTCCAAATCCCACCTAGAGTCCAGTGAGCCGAGGCCCTTGGGGCTACCTCGGGTCAGCACCAAGCAGTCACCTGTATGAGGCAGATGGGGCCTAGAGGCCCAGCCCAGAAAATGCAGAGGTGAAAAAACACCAGGCTCTGAAGGAGCTCAGACACTTGTGGGGACAAACAGGGAAACAGGCACTTCAAACACAGGAGAAGGAAGACTTTGATGTTGGGGTGGGGAGATGCAGTATGGAGAGAGGACGAAAGGGCCACTGTCTATGTATGTGGGTGTCTGGTAGTCGGAGATCAAGGTAAGTCTCTTTGGGGAAGTATCCTGGCCGGGCTCTTGAAGGATGACCAGGAGTTTTCCAGGAGAAAAATGGGAGGGAAGGGGGAAGAAAGGGAGAGAGATTAGTGTTCCAGGATGACAAAGCAGATAGTGTCAAAACACATGAGGGCCTGGACAGAAATCGGGAGTACCTGGTGTGGCCACAGGTGGGGCTGCAGAGGTGCTGGGTGGACAGAGGGGAGAGTTATGAAGAGCCTTAAACATTTGGGTCACATCCTGTGGGTCAGTAGTTTTCAAACTACTGGTGGCCCAAAAAGTGTTTCAGGGCCCCCCAAAAAGCAGGTAGGGGGTAAGCTCTGGGTCATGTCTTCCTCCATTTTATATTCTGGGGCACCACACAGGAAAAACCTTTGATTAAGTTCCCAGAGATTTAAAACACACACACACACACACACACACACACACACACACACACACACACACAAAGAAATTCCAGCCATAAGGGGTGCTAGAGCTCTTGTGGGTTAGCATAAAACACTGCCTCCTGACTACTGCCTCTTCTGGGCCACTCAGAGAACTCAGGGCCCTGAAAAGGTCTCCCCACCCAGCTGAGTGCTGGAGGGCGGGCACTGAAGGACCACTTGCCCAGCTTCCCTGCCTGGCAGGGTCCCATGGGGATAGCTCCGGCCCCAGGCTTCCTTGGCTTTGAAGTTGTTGTGTGTGTTGTCTCATTTGCATTGATGTCACAGAAGAGGCCGGAACCAAAATATAGAACTAGGAAAGAAAACAGCTGTGCTGGGAAAGGCAGCAGCACAGAGCAGGCCGCAGTCCCTCTGGGGGAAGTCAGTCGTCCAGACAGGGGCTGTGGTTGCCATCTTTGCTGCAGACCCTGCAAGGCCCAGCTCAGACCCTCCCTCCTCCATGAAGCCTTCCTGGTGCCATGACTCCCTCTTACTGGGTCTACCTGCCTCATTTAGAGCACGAAGAATTACAATGATGAAGCTAATGATTCGGCATGATTGGAAGCCCAGAGCTACCACCGGTCCACAGGGCACTTTTGTGCCAATTAGAAAAAAGTGCTGCATCCTCCAGGTGGGCACAGCTCTGCCCCAGGGCATGCAGCCCCCACTCACTCACTCGGCCATCGCCTTTCTGTCAGGCACAGCTGATGCCGGCCCCACCTGAAAAGTGGACAGCAAGTGTGACTCCTCCCCCACAGATGGGAAACTGAGAATCTACTCGTGTTGGGGCACCTCCTTCCAAGGCATTCATGCCTATCCGGCCGCTCTGGTTATGAAAGTCTTCCCAGCATTCCCAGAAGGGATGTGATGGCTCCGTGTCTGTCCCGAGGACAGCTGTGGAGGACACTTGGCCGGGCCCAGGCAGGGCCATGGCCTTCTTCATCCAAGCCCCGGGCCAGAAGCCAGCCTCTGCCAGCAAGCGCCACAACTACCCCAGAGTCAAAGTGCAGTGCGGGGCTCTCGGCTCACTGTCCTGCGGCCTCCACCCCGGCCTCCCCCCACCCGGAGCAGCCTCTGCACTGGCTCTTGGAAGATTCCCCGGCCAGCAGTTCACACTGGCTGCCTCACAGTCACCAACTAAATTCAGCAAGGACTTCTGGGGCTACCGTAGGCATCTACAGACTCGTGTAGACCTGTAGCCTGAAGCACCCTCACGTATCATCTCATTGAGCCTTCACACACCTTGGCACTCACTCTCCTCCCCGTCCCCGTCACAGACATCACTCATTGACCACTGTGCTGCTTTCCTGGTAACCCTGGACTGAACCTCAGAATCCTTCTCAACTCAGTGCTCCAAGCAGCCACAACAGAGCTATTTGAGTCAATATATAAGAAGCAGCCTATTTCAGCTCTCCCTTGTGTGTTCCAGTGCCTGGACTTAGAGATGAGGAAACAGAAGACCAGCAACAGGAAGGAACGTGTGTGCATCCCACAGCTGTGACGAGAAAGCCAGTGTCCTGTCTACCTCCGGGCCAGGGCTCTCTCTTGGGGACCATAATCTACTTCTACTGTAATGGAGATTCTGGTGGTGTGGGATTTTCAACCAAACGTAGGGGTGTCGCAGGGCCCCCAGGCCTGTCTACATGCCTTCCTTCAATGCCCGCCCTGGAGGCCTTCATGCCAGGCTTTAGTGGACTGGGAGGACCAGCCCCCCAGTGTACCCCACCCTCATGGCAGCTCTGGAGGTGGGCAGGGGCAGCAGGGCCCGCCCATTCTTCCCACACTGGTCCCTGTGCACATATGGCTGAATGTGACCAGGGTAAGTGTAGGCCATGTGGGGGCAGGAGGGCCAGGAAAGATCCAGGGCCTGGGGCTGACTTGGTTATGGGCTCAGGGAGTGTCTGCTGAACCAGCAGTGACCCCCTTCTAGACTTAAACTTGACAAGGAGGATGCACACAGCTTGACTTGTGGGGCCCTCAGAGTCCAGGTGTCCCAAGAGTTCAGGGAAGCCCCAGGTGGGGCTAAATGTCCATGAGAGCTTCTGGGAGCTCAGAACTCAGCCTGAGCAGAAGCTTGTTTGTTCATTCATTCATTCATTCATTCATCCAAGGCCGACTAGCTCCAGGCATCCAGCCATTGGGACACGTCAGTGAGCAGAACTTACGGAAGCACCCCTGTCCCCTAGCAGAGGGCAGACCACACACCAGATAAAGGAGGAAAATGCATGTATGTTCGGTGCTGATAAGTGCTGGCAAAAGACAAAGCAGGAGACAGAGCGGAAGTGCTTGGGAGAGTGTCGAGGTGCTTTAGATGAGGTATTGGTGGGGAGGCCCCCACTTCAGAAGAGTGACAACCTGAAGAACACTGTCTCTGATGGGGAGAACTGTGTGCATCTCTGGGAGAACGACCACGGTATGGCCTTCCCGGGCAGCAGAACGAGCGCCTGCGGAGCCTGGGGAGTAAGGAAAACAGCAGGGGCCTGAGCGGGAGTGGGGTACATGAGCAGACCGTGGTAGGCTGAGGTATGGGGGCCGTGAGGTAGGAGGTGCAGAGTTTGGATGGGGGACAGATCCCACAGGGTCTCATGGGCCAGCATAGACTTGCGGTGTGTAATGTAATCACCTGCCATGGGGTGAATTGTGATATGTCGCCATCCTAACCTCCTAACCTGTGCATGTGGCCTTGTTTGGAAAAGGTTGTTTTTATAGATGTAATTGAGGATCGTGACATGAGATCATGCAGTGACAAGCGTCCTCACAAGAGACCCTGAGAAGATGGGCACGGAGAAGAGGAAAAGGCCATGTAAATATGGAGGCAGAGACTGGAGGGATGCCACCACAAGGCAAGGGACTCCTGGGGCCACAGAAGGTGTAAGATGCAAGGTGGGATCCTCCCCTGGGGCCTCCGGACAGTGTGCAGCCTCAGGGCCAGGGCTATGCTGTCCTTGGATGTCTGTGGGAGCTGACGTTGAAATGCCTCCCCTTGGGCCTGCCAGCTGCTGTCGGATTTCATAGCCTCCCTGACACAGTGGTCTCCAGCTGCTCAGAAATCTCAGACAAGATCCCATGGGCTCCGAAGGGTGAGAGGGCTGTGGGCCACATGCGTGGCCAGTGCAGAAGTCTGACAACAAACACCTGGCATTAAATCCTTAAGCACCTTCTGGTTCTCGGGGCTCCCAGGGTCTGAGCATGTGAGGCTTTCCGGGGACTGGTGGCCATGCTCAAGTTTGAGGCTTTTTGTGACCTGGTGATGGGCACCTTCAAGCAAGACTTGGTCCTGTTTCTGTAAAGCAGGAGAAGGGGTCCAGAAGATGACAGAAGGTTTCTCTTCCCTTGGCAGCTCCTGTGGAGGATGGGGCTGGTAACCTCACAGGGACATGGACACGTATGGAGATGTCCCTCTTCAGTGGCTGGAACAGCCTTTGATTTTACCCCTATAAACTATCAGTGCCTGGCTGGCTGGCTGCAGCCCTCCCTCCCTGCCCCCATGGAGACAACATTTCCCCTGTGTCCCAGCCTTGAGCCTGGCTTTCCCCCTGAGGGCTCGCCTCTGCTTGAAGAGGTCATGCTGGCCAGTGGTCAGAACCTCTGCATTGGGAGTATCATGTAATACAGGAGAGAGCAGGGAGAGGGACAGGGTGGGGACCCTGGGGGGCCATGTGGAAAAAACACCAGCTCTGCATCCTGGTCCAGAAAGTTCATCTCTCTACACCTCAGTCTCCTCAAACGTAACGTGGAGACAATGCGCTGCTCTTCACAGAGTCCCACAAGGATCACCGAAGTCGGTAGAGGTGAAATGCCTAGCTCAGTCCCAGAGCCGTAGCCACACCTGATTGACTCTGAATCTAGAAATACAGCGTGGTCCAGTTACCCCAGTGAGCCCCATCCATCTGCCAGCTCTGTCAGGTGGGGAAGGGGTGGGATGAGGGGCCAATGAGTCAGACATAAGGACCTGGGAGATACAGAGAGGAGGGAGGGAGGGAGGCCCGCAGGCCCTCTGCGAAGACCCAAACTCATCATTGTCTACAGAGAGCCCTTCCATTGAAGGTGCCGCCCAACCTCAGTGAAGAGGAAATGGAGGGTGCCATTCACCTGCTACTGGTGTCTCCCTGAAGTTCTGGGAAGAAGGGAGGCCCTCAGCCAAGCTGGAATGGAGGAGGATACAGGGGATGAGGATTAGGCTCAAGCCTGGGGCCAAGGGACTCACACAGAGCCCAGAACCTAAGGTCTCAGCCACTCAGACAGGCCTCTACCTTAGCATGCCCATCTGTCTACCT
This sequence comes from Panthera pardus, assembly GCF_024362965.1. Lineage (NCBI taxonomy): Eukaryota > Metazoa > Chordata > Mammalia > Carnivora > Felidae > Panthera > Panthera pardus. The sequence continues at coordinate 25,206,033 of NW_026526832.1, forward strand.
GGAGGGGAGTGGGGAGTCCAGCAGGGGCAGCCTAGGAACTGCTGAGACCTGGATGGCCTCTGATGTATTGGCCTCATTCATTCATTCATTCATTCAGATGTTGACTAAGTGCCAACTCTGTACCAGGCACCAGGGACACAGCAGTGAATTGAGAGCTGCTGGGACCCACTGGTCCGGTTGGAGCTTCTGGAGGTCAGCACCCACAGGAGCCTCAGTCACCTTTCTCTCCACATCTGGGGCAGGAGACCTTCATCACCCCCTAATCCTCCTCCCCACCTGTGAGGGGAATGGATCCTAGAGCTGGCTGGTGCTCCAAAGTACAGATGTCAGAGCCCCTCCATGTGGGTCTTTTACCAGGAAGTAAGTGATCCGATGGAAGGACTCTTGGTGAGCACATTGGTCCCCTTGTGCAGTGACCACATGGCTGGAGGGAGGGCCTTCCTGCTCAGGAAAGTCCATGCTGCCCCTTTTGCACGGCTAACAGGCCATAGCACTTAATGGCCAGTTCTCTGGCTACCCAAGGCTAGCGCATGAGGACAAAACTCCTCCCAGAGGTCCTCCTCCAGACCGATCATGGGAGCCCTTTCACTCATGGGACCCAAACATTTAGTTCTGGGCCCCTGTCCTCAGCAAAGGGGTCAATGTGTGTGTGTGTGTGTGTGTGTGTGTGTGTGTGTGTGTGTTTGTGCAAAGGGAGTGGGTGATAATTCTGTACTAGGTACCTGGGACACAGTACCTAGGGCCAGCCACAGTATGTGGGCCCCAGAGAACTGAGAGTCACTGAGACCTACTGGTTTTTGTTTAGTGACAAACAAAATATATAGATAGGGTGCTCCTGGGTGGCTCAGTCAGTTAAGCCTCTGACTCTTGATTTTGGCTCAGGTCTTGATCTCATAGTCGTGGGAGGGTGAGGGTGAGCTCCATGGTGAGGGTGGAGACTGCTTGGGATTCTCTCTCTCTGTACCTCCTCCCTCTCAGAAATAAATAAATAAACATTTAAAAAATACATACATACACACACACATACATACATACATACATACAAAGTCCAAATTGGGGAGGTGACTGTGTGTAATTGTGGTGAATATATTCAGATCCACAACAGGCTCTTGGCTTAGAAAGCAACCATTTCTTCTGGCCCTTCAGTGATCAGAGCCAGTCCTCCTGGACCCAGAGATGTTCTGCCCCATCTGCAGGGACATTTTAGCCTACGGGGCCTCTGCCTGACATCTGCACTAAGGCTGGGGGAGGATCAGCTCCTGCCCCAGCTCAGTGCCGAGCTGCACTATGGAGTTAAATGGAAACATCTGGGCCTTTGTAGCACAGCGGTCCAAGGCAGTGGAACATTAACCTGGCGAAGGCAATTGTGTCAGATGTGTGTCCTCAAGTGCCAAACTCAGAGAGGTTCACACCCATGCTTAACCTCATGGTCAAGGCAACTTCCCAGTTCTGCTTCCTACCTGCCATGCCCTGCAGATAGAGCCCTGCTCCAGGCAGCTCTGGGCTGCTGTACCAGGCAGGGGTGGGGACAGGGGACAAACCCGAGGGTTCTGCGGCATTGGGAACGTTCCGGCCTGCACGTTAGTCAGAGGAGCCGATGAGCTCACCAGCTCCACCAGGGTGAGAAGCCACCCCTTGCTGCTCCCGGGGCCAGGCCTGTGGTCAGGCAGTGCTTGTGTACATCCAGGCACCTACACGTTCCAGGGAGGCTGTGCAGGGCGTGCTCAGCTCTGTCTTTCTCAAGTTCCCTCTGCTCCAGTGAACCCAGCCTCCCTGGAGAGACTGCAACACAGCAACTCAGCTACAGAGATGCAGGGGCACACCTGGTGGCCATCCCCACCCTTGTCACCATGGTGAGGAGGACAGTTACAACTCTGGGGCCCGCGGAAATGTCTCCTTCACAGAAGCAGGGGTCTGTCCCAGGGCAAGGACTCTAGTCCTTTCCGACCTTCCCAGGGACCCGGCCAGGGACCGCAGATGTCTGAGAAGTCCCATCCTGGGAGGGCACACTGCAGACAAAACATACTGAGGGTCGCGCATGCCTGCGTTTCATTTCCACAGGCCCTGGTTTTAGATGACTAATTAGCACTTCCCCTTTGGAGAACTCAACCCTGGCTTTCTGGTGGCAGGATTGCTGTGTGCTGCTTCTGGGCAGCAGTGTTGGCTGGCCTAAAGTCAATGGGAGGCAGGGCCCCCACGGGTTTGAATAGGCTGTGCTTTTTCTGTGGAGGAGGGCAGCTGGCGATGTGTTCCTGAGAACGCCCACTCAGAATCTTAGGATTTACATCGCTTAGAATTCTGTCTTCTGAATCTCAAGGTCCTGGGGTGCTTAATCCTGAAACTTGATGCTTTTGGATCTGGAAGAGAGCTTTGAAATAATACAGCCCATCCTGGCACTTAGAAGTTGAACAGCCTCAGTGGCTGGATCTAACACCCTCCCCTCCCCCAGCAAGAACCTTGTCCCTCAGTGGATTTCCAGGGTCAACTGGCGCCAGGTCTGGTCTCCTGAGAGGCCCGCCAGTCACCTGTGGCAGTGCACACCCCCACCTCCAGGGGGTGTGCCAGAGCAGAGCAGGCATACTATTGCAGCGCACAGGGCCTGTCACCCTCAGAGAGGAGCTTGGGTCCTCCAAAAGCACTGCGAAACATTTCTGAACTGCCACTAAGGGACACTCTTCTCCAAACAGAGCTTGGGGCACTTTGAGGGGGTCATTAGTAGCCAACCACCTGACAAAGTAATTGTAAAGACCAGCTTTTCACACATGAAACAGCTGGGGACCCAACGGAAGACTAAGGATCTGTGTGGTCAGGCAGAAAGTGCTGGAGGGGTGCGGGGGGGGGGGGGGGGTGGGGAAGGCCTGGGGCTTGCGGAAAGGGAAGGTTTCCAAGAAGAAGCTGGCTTTGGAGGGGCCCATGGCTATTGAGTCCTGGGATCAGCCCCCTCCCTCAGATACCCACAGGGATCTATACAGATCCAGGTACATGTCTACACGGCCATGCTTCAGTCCTCAAAACAGGCAGGCAAAGGATGAACTAACATCCAGTGTTAGAGATGAGCTAACGGAGGCCAGAGAAGCTCAGACCATGTGGTGACTTAGGGCAAAGACGGAGGCCGACCCAGTTCTCCTGACTCGTAGTGGTAGTGGCTTCCCATACAGTAGGTCCACTCAACCCCTAAGGATGCCCGAGTCCAGAGAGCTGACCCGGGAACTGGTTCTTGGTGCTGTCATCTGGACTCAGATTGTGGTTATATTGTGGGCCCACCAGCCCTTGGTCCACTGGCCCTGACACTCTGTGACCTGTCATTAGACAGTGACACCTAAATGTCCTGCTCTCTAGACCCTGTTGCCCTGGACCTTCCCTCAGGCTCCTTCCCCATTCCCAGCCTCACCTCCATCCTCTGGAACGTTAAATGGTCTCCTGACATGCCTACCATCCTTGGAGGGTGGAGGATGGTGCCAGTTTACATGCCCTGAAGATTGTGACTGAAGGGAAAGCATCATGACTTCCTCTCCCCACCATGGATGTACCTGGTTGACGATCGACATGTTTCTACGTAACCATGTCATTCACATACGTATATACACTTTTTAAAATTGGGATCACACAGGGGCACCTGGGTGGCTCAGTTGATTAGATGTCTGACTTCGGCTCAGGTCATGATCTCATGGTTCATGGTTTCGAGCCCCACGTTGGGCTCTGTGCTAACAGCCCAGAGCCTGGATCCTGCTTCAGATTCTGTGTCTCCCTCTCTCTGCCCCTCTCCTGATTGTGCCCTATCTCTCTGTCTGTCTGTCTGTCTCTCTCTCTCTCCTTCAAAAATAAATAAAAATATTTTTTAAAAAATTTTAATTGGGATTATACAATTGCTTTACAGTCTACTTTGCTCAATAATATTTTACAGTTCCTTTTGCTTTGTGTGAATATTCTTTAGAAACACCATTTTAAGGGGCTGTGCAATCTATATAGCTGTATTGCAATACACAATATTTTGCACCTATTTTGGAGTACCCGGGCTTCTGTTTTTTTGCTGCTCAACAGTTCCTTTTTGGTCATCTTTGTCCATGATTTTTTGTTTGAATTTCTAATTATTTCCTCAGAGAAAATCCCAAGGCATTTATGTTTTTTAGTTAAATATCCTTGACACGTTCTGCCAAAGTTTCTAGAAGGGTTGTCCCTTACTTCTATGTCACCACCAGCTGAGGTCTGAGAGGGCCAGTGTCTGGGTCTGCACCAGCTTGTGGCAATAACAGTAAAGCAAATTTTATTATCCAAAAGGCAAATAATGTTAATTGCAAAATTATAACTTGCAGGCTTATCAATGAGACAAAAATACTCATAATTATTAAGCCATTTAAAATTTTGGGGGTGTCAATTGTCTGCTTTTTTCACCTGTTTTTATAACACAGCTTTGATGGGTTTATTTAAAAATCATCTTACGAGCTCTCTCTACATTGCCGTTACGTTTGTGGCATACGTGTTTTACTAGTGTGTTGTTTCCTTCTATTTTTGTTTTTGATGGTTTTTAACATACCACTGCTTTATAATTTGACATTGTCAAAGCCATTGGCTTATTCCTTTTGTGATATTATCCATTACTTAGAAAGTCCTTCCTGGGAAATAGCTTTTTAAATGGGTCAAGAGGTTGCCTCTTCCTCTCCTCGGTTCTCTATTTTTGGTAAATTTTGAACAAACATCCTTTTCCCAAATCCCCTTTTCCCTGGACCATCTGGAATGTGCTTGCTTTTACCTCCGCCTCCCCTGGGACCAGTGTGTTGGGGTGGGGAGAGGCTCTCACAGTGTGATGATCTCTGGGTGGGGAAACTGGAGTGGGGAGGTTTGGGCTCCAGAAATGTCTTGTTCTCCACCTTCAAGGTGGATGTGCTCTGTTCTGAATGTCGTTGGGTGTTTCCCATTTGAGAAATGAAAACGCTGTCCAAAAACCTTTTAAATGTGATGGATCTACAAGTGAAGACCATCTGTGTATGGGCCTCAGATCAGCTCACAGGGCTTATTGCTGTGCTCTTGGGCAAGATGGTCCTGGCTTCTTGGTAGCTAAAATGCCTCAGGGGTCTTTGGGTCCATAATGTGGGTCAGCCATTTGTCTCTGCCATGGGCCCATTGGAACCTCATTCCCTTGGCAGCCCAAACAAAAACCCATTGCTGACCTTCCGTAGTGCATGCAACCCAAATGGCACACTGTGGAGAGTTTGCTTGGCTCAAAGGTGGGATCACCATGTTCTGACCCCAGCTCTGCCTCCTCACGGCTCCACACCCCGGGGGAATTTCCTTTCTGTGGAAGGAGGACCGTAACATCCTGCTTGCAGGGTTGGTGTGAGGATTAGATGCAACTCCTGGCACACAGTAGGCGGGATGATGCTCGTTCGTCTGATGACTATGATGCTTTTGCTGCCCATGAGCAAACCAGAGTTGTGCATGCTGTCTCTCAAAAAGGGAACAGCATGCCAAAGTGTGGGACTGGGAAGGGAGCCAAGGTAACTCCAGGACTTTAATTGTTATTTCTCTACTATTTGGAGATACTAGTCTCAGTCCTTCAAAGCATCAAAGGATTTTAGGAAAGGAAGTTTGGTGTTGTGGCTAAGCCAAGGGGCTTTGAAGTCCCTAATGGTTTCCGGATCTGCCACTTCTAACTGGATGACCTTGGCCAAGTTACTTCTCTTCTGTAAGCCTTAGTTTCTGCATCATAAAATGGGGCTATTAGCAGTGCCCCTCTTGTAGGGCATTGTAGGGATTAAATAAAATACTATCTATAAAATTAGGGTGAATATATACTTGTCTTCCAAACCAGGACACTTTTGAGAGGGAAAAGAGATGCTATTAATAACTGTCCAGCAACTCAGGACTGTCCCAGGCAAACCAGGGCACAGGGCCACACAGAGTAAAGGGCTTGGCACAGTGGCTGACTGAATCTGCCCTCTGAGATAGCAGCCGATTTACTGAGCTGTGTATGGGCTCTCTCCATTGCTGGGTGGTCCACTCTGGGGATAGAAAAGAACCATCTCAACAGAGAGCCCTGGATGAAACAGGGGCTAGGGGCTGCGATTCACAGCCATGACTCTGAAAGGGAGCCAGGAGCAGCCAGAGTCTCCCCAAGCCCTCTGGGAGGTTGTCCTTCCCGGAAGGAGGTAGTGAGGGACCAAGTCCCTTTCCCAGGGTCACTGGAAAGGAGCCCTGCTTGGACGGGCCCCTCTCCGCTGTTTGTCTCATGGGATCAAATTAAAGCCAACTCTGGACAAAGGAAAGTCTCCGATTTCTGATTGAATCTGGCCCTTTCCTTCTCTGGTCCTCTGGGCCCCAGACAGAACCGCATCTCAGTAACTCCAGAGGTCGCAGCCTTGTCCCCCTAGTCTTTGTGAGGGCCCCTCGCCTCTTGCCCCAAGCCAGCCGGACACAGAATAAACTACTGTGTGTGCAGCCCCATCTCAGGCTCTCAGCTCTCCTCCCAGCGTTAGCATAAACACATTCCTGAAGCCAAGCCGGAACCAGAGTGACTCAGGCCTCAGGAATGTGCAATCTGATCCCCTCTCTTGGAGGACAAATTCCTCATCCTAAGGTGGGCAGCTAGCTGGCTGAGCCTAGAAGCAAGCCCTAGAGGGCCTCTGCTATGTCAGAGTGTCTGAGCTGCGAGTCGGGTCTGGTTGGACTCTGAAGGAATAAGCTCTCACTGTCGCAGCTGGACAGTGGCTCTCTTGGCTCTGCTCCTCCCCTTCAGACCCCAGAGCCTTACAGTGTTGGGAGATGGTTGTGGGGTTGAGGGGATGCTCAGGGACCTCATTCCATGTTCAGGGCCAGTATTCAGATCGCCGGAGCAAGCATGCTGTATCCACAGGGGCAGGAGTCTGGAAGTAAAACCATGGTGGGACTGGCACCCCAGGCCTCCCCAGGCCCATCCCCTGAGCAGTGGGAGAGGAGAGAAGCCTCCAGATCCAGAACGGAGAGAGCGGCCTTTGTCCTGCTGGCTGGGCTGGGACAGGGAATCTCCACTCTGCCCTGCAGGACACTGGCTATTTTTAAGTGGGAGGTTGCAGCTGCAGGCTACTCAAGCCCTGCCTGGCCCAGCCTAGGCCACGGATTCTCTGGGGACACATCTCTGTGTCCTTGTTCAGTGCCACAAACAATTTTATAGGGAATCTTTTAAAATCACAAAATAAATCCTCCATTTGATGGCTCTGGGGGTGGACATTCGCTAGAGGAGCAAAATACTAGCTGAGCCTAAATCTGTGAGCCAGGTACCAAATACGCAGAGTCAGAAACCCCAAGTAATGGAGCACAAATTAGAAACACAGGACCTTTGGCCTGAAACAGACACCTGAGCAGCTTGGTAGGGGACCCAGTTCTGGGACTAAACAAGGTACATTGCTCACTGTCACCATATATGGAATAGTGCACTGACCAGGTGCAAAGAGTGACCTGTCTTCCAGCCACCCTGAGACAAGTCAGAGAGACGTCAACCCCTATTGCATGGTCTGGTGCATACCAGCAGTGCTGGGTCCCAGGTGTCACGATGGCCAAGACAGGGGAGCTAACCTGAGAGTGTGGTGGCCTCTCCCTTCTTCCGTTGGACAACTCCCAAGGAAGGGGAGCCTGCCTCCTCCCACCATAGAAGATGACGTGGAGCTCCTGTCCCCTCCTCACTTCTTGGCCAGAGTGGTGGCTGGGACTCGTGCTCGACCAGCAAGACCCTTGTCCCTGGGGCTTTGAACCTGGAGAGAGGGATGCAAGGCTTCAGAAAGAGGCTCAGAGGACTAGAGAATCCAGTGATGTCCATCTGGGGATGGCAGGTACTAGCACACTGTCCTCAAGGGGATGCTGTCCAACCGTGCTCACCTCCCTTGTTCTCCGGCCTTCCTGATAGCCCAGTATGAGTGGCCCAATATTCTTCAGTTAAAATCTTTTTCTAAGTAAGTTAGCCAAAGCTGGTTTCTGTGGTTTGCGTATAAAGGCCAAGTACAACAGAACAGCATGTGCCATGGCCAGCACACCTCAGAGGGGTTATCCATAGTGCCAGGGCCCTACCTTTGATTGCATATGCCTTGTTCTAGAATCCTTGCTTGATTAAGGTGTGAGAAGAGGCTGGGGGCTACTGAGGATGTTTGTTCTGGGTGGGAGAGCTGGTCCTGGGAGCACTCTGCTTAGTGTGAGAGTGGCAGGTAGGCCAGAATGTGAGGGGAAATTGAGGCAGGCCTGAGGTCCAGGGCCCACTCTGGCACAGTCTCAGCTGGCACAGAGCTGGGACTCCTCATTGGCTTGGTCAGAGGAGCCAGGTGCCCTATCCAGCCCACAGCTTGGCAGGCATAGAGGATCAAAGGTGGTTAAGGTGCAGAGGCAGGATGGGGAGAATTTCTTAGGAACTGGGCAGGGAAAGGGGCAGGACACCTGGTCAGGATCCCAGGTTCAAGGGCTCATGCCTGCCCAGGGCCACCAGTGCCTTGAGCCTTGTCTTTCAGGAGGATGTGGAGTCCTGAAGCCTGGGCTGCCAGGACAGGCACTGGAGGTTCTGACCTTCTGAGAGGATCCCTCCCAGATTGGAACCCAGCAATGGGAGGAGACCAGCATAGTGGGTGCTTGTTCCCATTTGACAATGTTACTCCCTGGAGCAAGATGAGCTGAGCCCAGCAGGCTGACAATCCTCCCATTGTCCCTTTGTGGGTACATACAGTACCCTCCCATCTGCCCCTTAGCCTACCTCTTAGGTGCCCATTAAAGCTGAGGGGAAGGAGGGTTGGGTCCCCTGATGGCAAGGACAGTGGGGACAGAGCAAGAGTTTACAATGTAAGGGGCTGACATGTATAGGGAGAGGTGCCTGTCTCTGGGGCCTTCCCACCTGGAAATGGAGAAATTCAGTAGCCATCCCAGGGCCCCTGCAAAGCACACTATACCTGCTGTGTCCACCCCTTCCTCATTTATTTATGCTGCTTGAGAGGCCAGCCCTCTCCAGGACCTCTTTTCCCACCCCTCCCTCTCTCCTAGCGACCTCCACATCTCAGGCGGGCAAGCACCCCAGTACTACCCTGTCAGCCCTCCCCCACCCCCACAGCCCTGCCCTGTCCCATCCTGTGCTGTTCTGTGCAGCCTGAGGCTTCAACTCCCTTCAGCCATTGAGGAGCCTTCCTCTATGGAAGGGACAGAAAAGGTGGTGGACAGACCCTGGAGTGGCCCCATGTTTTCCTGCCCTATATTCAGTCCATAATTCCCTCCCCTTGGGTGTGGGCAGGACCTATGACTTGCTCTTAGCTCATGGAATATGTCAAAGTTGAAGGGATTTTTGCAGGGGTCATTAAGATCCCAAATCAGTTGATTTTGAGTTAATCAAAACAGAGATAATTCTGTGTAGGGCTGGCTTAATTGGATGAGAACCTTTAAACGTGGGATTGGGCCCCCTGTGAGTGGAGAGCCCATCCTTGCCAGCTTGATGGAATAAGCAGCCATGTCAAGGAAGCTCACCTGGCAAAGAACCACAGGAAGTCCCCATCACGGGGGTGGCCTCCAGCGGACAGTCAGAAAGAGCTGGGCTTCTGTCCTAAAGCTGCAAGGAAATGCCTGAACTCAGAAGAAGATTCTTCCCCAGTTGAGCCTCCAGATGAGAATGCTGTCCCACTGACACCTGGATTACAGCCTTGTGAGACCCTGAGCAAAGGACCCAGCTAAGCCATCCCCAGATCCCTGACCCACAGCAACTGTGAGATGAGATGATAAAGGGGTGTGCTTTAAGCTGCCAAGTCTGTGGTCATTTGTTACCCAGAGATAGAAAGCTAATATTGAGTTGGAAGGGTTGAGATGTCAACCTGGAGCTTGGAAAGGGAGTGGGGTGTCTTGCCTTCTTCAGGGTCAGAGCTCTGAATCCAAGCCCCCAAGGGCCCGATTCAGCAGCTGGACAGTGGCCGGTTCCAGGCAGGACAGCAGGTGTGGGCCCTCCATGGGGCCTGTTCTCCAGGGTTCCACGTTTTTCTAAAGAAAGCCTGCACCCTGGAGAGTGGGTGGGTGGGTGGGGGACCCTTACTTGGAGAGGGGTCCTCTGCAGTGTTACCCTAGGGCCTCATCCAGTACTCTGGGGTTTATCTGTGCAGGAATAGGATTCCTGTTCAGAGGTTGATACACACTGAGTTTACATACTGATTCTCAATAAAAACTCATCATTTGCCTACCTGGTGATCATTCCTACAAGCGGCTCCTGAGGGCTCCCTCTTCCCCACACTGCTGGTGCTTGTTGGTATCAGTCTTGGTAATTCTGGCCAGTGTCATGGAGAACATAATACCTCATTGTTTTAATTTGCATTTCCCTGATAACTAGTGAGGTTTACAACCTCTTCATGAACTTGTTAGTCATCTGGATTTTGCTTCCTGTGAATTCTCTTTTATACCCTTTGATTCCTTAAAAAAAAAAAAAAAAAAAAAAAAAAAAAAAAAAAAAAAAGTTTTGTTGTTGGGTTTTTGTTGTTGTTTTTGTTTTTGTTATTTTGCTTTTTTCCCCTTGAGGTTTCTAAGGGTGCCCAGGTCCATACCGAGCCTGCCCTCCTTATTCCCAGCTCTGCCCAGCTCAGGCCACCAGGCCCTGTGTCTTCTGTGCCAGCCTTGGGTCTGTGTGTCGCTGAGTGTGAGCAAAGCGTCTGCCCTACATAAGGGTGATCAGAGCCTCCTCTCAGGCCTGGCCTTAGTCCCATATCGGGGGGACTCTTACGGGATTCTTATGGGATTTATGTGTGGGTGACTGGATACTGACTTTCCTTCTGTTGCAGGGACCCAGGCCGCCTGGTGGACCACCCCCCCCCCCCCCCCCCAGAGAACCGGGGAGAAAACACAAACGACCCCTTTGAGCCTGCAGTGCCAGTGGGGGCTTCCGGGGCAAACAATGGTCCTCTGTGTCTGCTTTCTCCTGAGGGCCGGAAGCCCCTGGTGTTTGGCCCACCGATGAGTCATCCAGGATATCTCCTGGGCCTGCTTTGTTGTGCCTGAGGATCTCTCAGCCCAGCCTGAAATGGCAGATGATCTCATCGGCTGCTCTGGGGAAACCCTGTCAATGGCCAGCCCCGGGAAGCTCACCGCCCACTAATGGCTGAGAGTCCCGGTCCCCTGGCCTTGAGAGAGTTCCTGGAGGTGGGGGTGGGGGGTGGACACTGGGCAGAGAGAGCCAGCCAGGAAGAAGAGACCCTGTGCTCATGGAGTCCAGGGAAACCCCCACTTTGTTCTCTCTGGACATGGCACGCGTGTGGTGGCCGCCCAGCTTCAGCTGTGTCCTGTGGAGTTTCCTGAACTCAAGAGAAACCCCAGGCAAGTGCATTAGGGAGCATCCCAGGGAGGGTCAACCTGGGATTGGTGGGAAGTCAAGGGCTGGGGTGGCCACCGATCCTGGCTTGGCCTGTGAGGTTGGGAAGGGAACCAGGGTCGGACTTTCCACTTGGCTGGATCCTACCAAGATTTCAGAAACAAAGAGAGCCATGTGGTACTGAGGCCACTTCAATTCTTGGAACTTGGACATTTCTGTTAATGGTTGTTGTTGTTTAAAGGATACCCCCCCTCACCCCAGTTGGTACAGAGCATGGTTCCAGAGTCACAGAGCCACACAACCACTAATTGTGTGACCTTGACCAAGTTACTTTACCTTTCTGAGCCTCAGTTTCCTCCTCAATGAAATGGGATGGCGGTACTGCTCCTAAGGCTGTTGTGGGCACGCACCAGCTTACGTCTGCCAGCTGCCTTGCTCACAGCTGGCCTTCAGTAACCGGCAGCCTCCTCTCTTCCCTTCACTCCCCCCAAAGCTTTGAAGAGGCTCTTGGCTGGGCTTCTCTTCTAGTTCACCTCCCAGAGGCTCACAGCCCAAACATGTTCTTTCGAATGCCCACCTTTCCTCTGGGTGCAGGTGATGAGTGGGGCCAGAGCCTCCAAGGAAAGAACCACCCCAGTGTGTCTGAGGCCCAAGAATGGGGTCCTTGTCACCTTCTGCTGGTGTTTCACATCTGATTGGTTACCAGGACCAATCATTGCTCCAAGGACCACCTGGAGAGAAACATTGTAGGGATGAAGTCCAGGCCTACAGGGCCCAGGGAAGAGCTGTGGGGAGCCCAGGGCCCCACCCCGGAAACCACTGATACCAAGGTCCCTCCTGTGCAGACCGCACCCAGCCCTCCTCTGAGGGCTTCCCTCAGCTGCAGAGCCACAGGTCGGATGCCAGGCACTGGGCAAGAGAAGCTGTTCCCAGTGGGCTACCTTCCCACCTCTGCCCTACACTTCTGTCCAAGATTCAGGAGCACTGCTCCCAAGCCTCCTTCCTATACCCCTTGCCAGGGACCAGCCAGTTACCTAAGGGGAAATGATGCAGCACTGAGTGTTCCGTATCAGAGGTTCCCAGCCTGGCGGAGCATGATGAGAAATGGGACACGTTACCATGGCTTTTGCAAGTTTGTGGTCACCCCCGGCCACAAAAACATGCATCTGAAGAGTCACACTGCTGAGGTTTGATGTGAGAGGCCACGTCGGCCGTTCTGAGATGGCCAGTGTGTGTGTTCGGGCCTGTGTTACAGTCTCTGGAAGGCCTGTCCCGCCCCCCACGCCCCAGCCTCAGTGCCTGGGACGGACTGCCTCTTGCCTGCATGGAGGAGCAGACGCTCTAAGGACGTCACTTGCCTCGGGCTCAAAACCTGGTAATTTCAACTTCAGCGCCAAGGCCTTAGTCATTCTAGTCCCTGCTCAGCTCCAGCTCCTGCCGATCTCTACTCCAGTCCACCTTCCAGCGGCAGGGAAGCACCTTCACACTTCCTAGATGGGCCCTTCTTCCCTCTGGAGGGTCTTTTTTCTCCATGCCCCCTCTGCCCACATGGGAGCTATATTCAAGCCCCTGATGTTTCATGGGAAATGCAAGGAGCTGGGAAGATTGTATGAACTAGAATTTCTCTCGGGGAGAACATGGTTTCAAAGGATGCCTTAAACAAGACCTTTGGGAGGAGGTGAGAACCCCAAGACCCATACTCAGCCCCATAGACAGTTGGGAACTTTCTAAGGAGGCTGGGTCCGCAGGACTTTGGTCTTTCCGAATGGGCTGTGTGTGGGGCCAGAGCTGAACTGCTGAGGTCCACAAAAAGGATTCTCCTTTCTCCCTTCTTCCCACTCAACTCTCAGCCCCTTCCCCACACGTAAATATTGAGCCAACATTAAAAGAGTATCAACATGTATTGTCCCCAGTGCCATGTCCGCCTGCACTGGGCTGCCCTGAGTCTCAGCCCTGGCCCTGCTCTCCCTGCAAACCTGACTCAGCGGCAGGTGTAGCTCTTGTCCTTTCTCCAGAACTTATCACGGGCTTGGCTGCATCTGGGCTCCGGAATGTTTGCAATGACTGCAGGGCTCCCTGCCCTGAGTCAGCAGTGGGCACAGCATGACACCCACTTACAGCCCAAGGTGCATGACGCAGGGGTGCGACCAGAGAGAAATGCGTGTGATTACTTCAAGTGTCTAACACCAGATTCGTGCCCTCTCCTGCACCGGATATGCTCCCGCCTGGCCCCAGCAGCCTCTCCACCAGCTCAGCATACCCAGTCTTCTTCAAATCTGTACATCTGTTGTCTTCACCTCACCCATGGTTATGCAGGGCCCAAATACAGGTTCCAGTCCTCTCTACTCTGGACCCCTCCAGACGTGCCAGGGAGTCAGGTCAGGAATCTCCAGCCCCAGCTTTCTTTAAGATATTACTCAGCCTTCCAGACACAGCCCCAGGCCCACTGCTACCCAGTGCCCCCCACTTAGGGCCCTGTGACACTCCTACCAGTAAGGACCCTGGGACATGGCCCTTTTTGCACAAGGCGCTTCTCTAACATATAGCCTCTGCTCCGAGCCTATTGGCCTCTTTGTGGCCCCTACACAGTTCGTACTCAACCCCACATCTGGGTCTCCACTGCTGACTTTTTTCCACCCATCAGGCTCTCTTCTCCCCTCTGTCGGCCACCTAACTGCAGTCTCCAAGGCCTAGCTCAGCTATCAGTCACCCCCCATGTCACCCCCTCTGGCTCAGCTGTGTTGACAGCTGCCAGAATTTTGTCTTCCTCTGTACTCCTATGGGCTTGATTATTCCACAGAATTAGGGTCCTTAGAACCTCAGTCTAATCCATGTTATTATGAGTGCCTACTGTGTACAGGACACTCATCCAAACAGGCTCCCAAAGTCAGACTGGCCATGGCCTGACTGAATAGGACCCTACGCACAAAGTCCCCTGGAATCTGTGTTGCCACAGGGCAAACCTTTGGGGACACTAGCATGAGGCGTGAGTTCAGGCCTGGCCTTCCTCTGGAGCAGTCAGATCTGGAGCTAGACCTTCAGGCAAAGGGGCTGGTCAGGGACTGTAGACCCCAAACAAACTGCTGCTGGGAATTTCTAGAAACCACCCATCCTGGCCATCTCAATGGCGAAGGATCCATTAGCAGGAAGTCTGACCTTATCACTTGTTTACCACTGAACAAAAGGATATGACTGGGTGTCTTTTGGTTCATAAAAGCAATGACTCCATGCAGAACAGAAACAGAAACTTCAGCCTGCATTGTCCCTCTGGTAATAAGTTCTGCTTCCCAGAAGGCAGGGAAGACCCGAGAACGGCATAGACTCAGTGTGATGGGGTCATCTTCCATTCCTGCGGTAGAATTAAAAGCCCCTGGATTGTGGCACATGCCCTGGACTCACACTGAGGGAACCACTCAGTCCTCCATCTCTTGCAGAATGTCGGGGGGCAGCAATAATTGTCGGCACCTGCTGTGTGCCAGGCACTCACAGCACTGTGCAATAGATAATACTGCCCCCACTTTAGAGGGAAGAGCACTTGGCCAGCAAACGGCAGAGCCTCTAGAATCAGGTCTGAGTCTCAGGGAGGTCCCATACGAAGCGTAGAAAATGGGATGCCAGTGCTGTGGCTCCAGTGGAAGGAGGGTCTGTGTGGGGAAGTCTTATTGGGGGAGGTGAGGCTCAGGCTGGTTCTCAGAGGACAGGAAGGAGGAAGGGACAGGCAGAGTCCGGGTAGAAGGAAGAACATGAGCAAAGATTGAGGGAGAGAAGCCTGGCCAGAAAGAGGATGGGATGGGATGGACTTGAGCACCAACCCCCCAAACAAATAGCCTGTGAGGAGCTTCTCGGACATCACCTTTGTTGTATAGGTCTATTTCTTTTTTTTTTTTAATGTTTATTTATTTATTTTGGGAGTGAGAGAGTGCAAGCAGGGGAGGGGCAGAGAGAGAGGGAGACAGAGAATCCCAAGCAGGCTCTGCACCATCAGCACAGATCCTGATGCGGGACTCAAACTCATAAAACCATGAGATCATGACCTGGGCCGAAATCAAGAGTAGGACGCTTAACCGACTGAGCCCCCCAGGCGCCCCTCTACAGCTGTGGAAGAGCTCAGACCTGTGGATGCCAGGCCGGTGGACAAATATTGCAGGTGCTTTGAGGTCTGAGCCTAGAGAACACAGGAGGGAGGAGATGCTTGGCTTCCTCCCTAATGCCCTGCCCCTCACCTGGCCCTACAGTGAGGCCTCCAAGGATGCTTAAAGAGGGGCTCACTGCCTTTGGGGACGCACAAGGTGGAAGCAGTGTGTGGCTAGGTTGCTGTGGAGCCTGGTAGCTAGAGGCTGTGTTGAGGCCAGACGGCACCTTGGGGTGCCAGAGCTGGAGGAAGACGGAGTTGGCACTTCTTGGCCTTTTCTGACTTTAAGAGTCAGCTGATAACTTAAAATAAGCACAGGAGGCTTTGAGCTAGGTCTCTCAGCTGCACGGTTGACATGGTAGTGTCCCTGTGCTTCTTGACCCCCAGCTTGGCTCACTAGGCTGCAGGACTGAGCCAGGTAAACATCCTCCCAGGTCCCCTGACCTTTGGAATGTGGCCTCAGCTCAGCAAATGCATCCTTTGGGGGTGTGAATAGCTGCAGAACCAACCCCCAGGACCCATTGTTCTGGAAGTCCCAAAACAACCAGAACAAACTCTCAACAATCTGGGAGCCAGGAGGGAGTACGGAAAGGGCCAGTGGGGCCTTTGTCCTTAGGCATCCAGACGTTTACATTTTCCACATTAATGAGCTAGGAAATGGCTCTTTTTATGCCAGTAATAACAACTACCACCCCCTCCATGTTCTCATCTAATCCTGGCAAAAAACCAAGCAAGGCTAATATTAGCATCCCGTTACAGAGATGAGGGGTTGACGTTCCAAGAGGCCTGGGACCTCCAGCATAGTGAACACTTGGAGCAGAGTCTCGAACCCAGTACCCCAGCTTCTTTCCCGTTCAGCTCAGTGGGGCCAGCTGCGCTCATCCAGGGACAAGGTTGGCCTGAAGGGGATTGCCAGGTACCCTTGAGCTTCCCAACACGGAGTCAGCCGCATAAGGAAGCAGACTGGAGAGGTGGCCAGGAGGCCAGCCTTATCCAGCACCACCTGCCCCAAGTGCCAGCTGCGTGGGACTGGCCAGGCCATAATCCCCTTATTGACCTAGGCTGACCAATCTCCCTGGCTATAGCTTTTCCAGCCAGATAGTACTCGTCTCTTCCTGCTGATGTCCAGGCCCTTTGGGGCCTGAGAATGAGATCTCCCACATTCCCTCTCCCAGACCTGCTCAGCCCTGCTCCCTGAGCCTAGAGCCCTTTGCAGTGGTGGGAAGAAGGTAGTGACAGATCAACCTCTTAGACACAATTAGCAAATTGACTGTATCTCTTCCAACACTGTAAGATTTTCACGGGCTAATATTTTTAGCAGCAAAAGAAAAACTGCTGAACTCCTAAATTGTGATTTTGCGTGCTCATCTATTTCTAAAGCTCATTGCTAGATAACTAAGAGCTTGTTCTTTGATTATGGCCATTTAGTAAAAGGAATTCTAACAGGCTTGCTGGAGACTCAACAAGCCTTGCAGTTTGCACCAAGAAGCTGTGTGTGACAACACTTCCATCTGGCAGATGGCCTCACTGGAACACACTCAGAAGTCTGGAGAATGGAGACATCAACAGAAGCACAATTAATCAGTGCAATTGTTTTCCCTGCTGTGAACAGGACATCTTTCTGGATTTTTGAGGGCAACAGGCACGGGAAGGATCTGGCTTTGCAGTCTCTGGCGTTCAAAACCCTGTCGAGGGGCGGGCATGCTTTGATTTCTGACACTGGTCTTCCTGCTCAGTTCTGTCTCCTTGAAAACTGCCTCGGGCCAGGGCAGCAAAGCCCTCAGCTCTCCCTGCTCCAGTAGGGGTGAAAATGCAGGGTCTCCTGAGAAGCCTGAACTTACTGGCTCTGACTGGAGGCTCTCCGGACTCTGGCTTGGGCATTTGTTATTTTTATGAGAAAATTTCTTGGTTTTGTAACTTGCAGACCAGAAAAAGGAACATAATTTAAGCCAATTTCTGAACAGAAAGGCGAAAGCCTTTTAACAGCTGGGAGTTGTAGATTTGGTTAAGCCTCCAGAAGCGCTTCTTTAGAACTGCTGGTCTACCCTGAGCTATTCCTTTTTTAGGAACCTCTGAATCTTAGATTTTCAGTCTACAAAAGGCGAGTCACAACCTGCCAAATGATGTGGGGTTTCAGGATTAAAATGAATGAATCAGGGGCTTTGGGGTCTCCCTTGAAAGAACAAATTATAGGGGCACCTGGGTGGCACAGTTAAGCATCTGACTCTTGATCTCGGCTCAGATCATGATCTCATGGTTTGTGAGTTCGAACCCCACATAGGGCTGTGTGCTGATGGTGCTGAGCCTGCCTGGGATTCTGTCTTTCCTTCTCTCTGCCTCTCGCCCATTTGTGTGCATACTCGCTCTCTCAAAATAAATAAATAAACTTAAAAAAAATTTTTAAAAAGAAAGAACACACCTCCTAGAGAGACCCAAGGCTCTGTGGGTGGGAGTAGGGGGGGTCTCAAAGTTGAGGAGGAGAGGGTTTTTCTGTGTGAAGGATGAGGTGGGGGAAGGCCAGACAAGATCATGGATCTGCTGGCCTTTCTTCCACAGAACCCCAGGGCATGGCTCCCAGGCCCAAAGCTAACAGAAGCCCAGGGGCCTGAGACAAGATTTCTCCTCTCCCAAGTATCTGGCTGCCAGACTTCCCCTTCCCCCACATCGAGAGGGAGGGGCCTGCTCACCCACTTGCCAGGTGGTTAGAGAAAAAGGTCCTTGGTTTTTTCACATCATGCTGTCTCTCTTGTAAGGGACCTAGAGTTCTAAATCACAGGTATAGCACAGAGGAGGATGTGAGGAAATCACTTCAAAACCTTAGGGCTACACCAAGACCTGAATCAGGAGTCTTTTTAGCCCCACGGCCTGGGTCATGGGTGGCACAGGGCAGTGGGAGGGGATTCTGATTGGAACAGAAGTCAGAAAACAGTTATTACGATACTTGTTATAGAAGGATAAGGCAGACTTTACTCAGAGGGACAGTCACAATAGGTACAGGGACCATAGCAATGGGAGGTTGCCATAGGGGAGAGAGACTGGGCTCAACTCTGGGTACAAGAAAAAGAGGGAATTATAGCCAAGAGGTGGGAGCTGGGTGGGGCTGGAAAAGTTCTAAGAGGAAACACCAGGAGTCAGGCAGGGGATTCTGGCTATACCAACCCTACAGGGTTCCTGCTGAAGGCAGGCCAGAGTGGTCACACCACCTGGGGAAAGTGGGGGATGGGAACCCCAGATGTGAAGGGTGGTCAGATACAGATGATGGAGGGTTCTGGAAAAGCTGATTTGGTAGGATCCTTGCTAAGTTGGACAATGCAGAGACAAACATGGAAGCCGAAAAGCCAGGGCCTGGTTGAGAGGAGCTCAGAAGAGCCTGACTGGAGTCCAGTCAAAGGGAGGTCCGTCAGAGGAAAGTGGCCCCAACCCAGAAACCTTGGTGCTCTGAACTGGAAGGAGGCAGCTGAGCACAATGAGAGCCTGATGGGAACCACGTAAGAAGTTGGCGGCGGAGTCAGGCCCAAACCATGTTTCTCAGCCTCTCCCTGGGCTTTGCGCTTCCCCCCACAGAACCAGCTTCAGGACCAATTCAGCCCTTGACATGGGGCGGAAAGAGCACTGGGTGTGAACCCAGAAGTCCAGGTCTCAGGGCCAGCCCTGGCTTTGTCAGCTCTGAACCCCTCCAGAGCCTGAATTCCTCAGAAGTAAAGTGAGGACAGAGCAGGCACGCTGGCATCCGGGAAGTGTTGCACGTGTGCACCCCCTTCTCCTCAGCTGCTCCGGCCTACCACAGAGATGTGCTGACAGGACCACATGACTTAATGATGTGAGCTCTGTCCCAGCCTCCCAGGAGTGGCACTGGGAAGGCTCCATTTCAAGTTGATGAATCGGTGCCTGCTGTCATTAGGGTCAGCCACCAGCCTTGTCTGGGGACCCAGGGTCTTCACCAGGTTCACTGCCCCAGGGGACACTCAGGCTGCCTCCAGGGAAAGCCTCTCTCAGAAGATCCAGTGAAGATGGGCCCAGGGCGGGATCACAGAAGTCCCTATGGGCCAGGATGAGGGTCCTGCAAGGCCTGGGATGGTCGGAGGGGAGGAAGCAGGCTGGGAGGGTCTCTGCTGTCTTCCTCAGCGGGAGGAGGTCCTGGGGGTTTGCGGGACTCTGTTTTCTCCAGTCTGTGGCGCCAGTCCCGGCTTGGCAAGTGACCCTTGGAGAGAACCAAGGCAATAAAGTTAGAATAGCTCAGGCACAGGAAAAAGGACACAAAGGCGAACAATGTGGGGAGTGTTCAGCAGGAAGAAATGGAAAAAGGGCTGGGGCCTGCCGGGCAGGCCTAGGCTCCGGGAGTCTGGAAGTCCATGGGTGACCCCAAGGCTCAGGCAGTGCCAGGAGAGGAGGGGGCCTGGGCCCAGCAGTGGAAAAACACAGAGGGAGCAGGGGAAGGGGAAGGCCTGAGAAAAAGGGGTGCAGCCTGAATGAGGGACTTCTGATGTGAAGGGCTAAGGAACAGCTGTGTCCAGAGTCAGGCCTTAGTTTTTGTCTTTGTCTTTATTAAGGAGCAGAGATTTCTGTCTGTTCAGACCCAAGTTCCCTTAGCAAATGTTGGGCCCCTCCTGCATGCAAAGTGTGGGCTACAAGGGAGTGAGTAGTGAAGAAGATGGGGTCCTACTTCTAGAACCTGAACCCTCCCCAGGGTCCATACTGTTCCTATCATGGCTCAGGTGAGCTTGGGTCCCTCTTGGAATTCTGTGATCCTTCCCAGCCCTCCCATGGGACCTTAGAGTAAAATTCTTCCCTGCTGCCTGTCCGGACCTCACCTCCCCCGAACCCTCTCACTCAGAGAGCCACTCACCCTGAAGCTTCCAGGTCTCTGCTCACCTTGCTCCTTTTTCTGAAACACCGTTTCTTTTCTCCTTCCCCAGCAGAATCTTACTAACCTCTGGGGATTCAGTTCAGGCTTTGCCTCCTCTGGGAGGCCCACCCTGCTTTCTCAGTTTAGGTTGCCCCCAAACACCTGCCATGGCAAGCCTGGAATCATCGTAAGGTGATGAGACATTTGCCCATCTCTCTCCTGTCATCCTCGGCTCCTTGAGGCCACACTGGAGCCTCTTCATTTCTTTATCCAACTGAGACCAAGCTGGGCCTTGCCAAGAGCAGATGTCCAGAGGGTGTTTCCCACTAAGTGAGCCAAACAGCTCAGGGTCAGTGACCTGCAGACAATCTTTTGGAGGTGGTAGAATGGAAGAAAGGTTTTTCATCTGTTCTAGGGCTCCATAAAGTTGGAAAAATACGTACCTCAACAGTTAAGATGTAATGTTTTAAAGTGGAACCAGGACTCCAGATTCTGGTGCCTCAGCCAGCAAAGAGGGAAAAAAACTCCCCTTTCAAACACTACCCTACAGAGAGGTGCTGGGGGTTAGAGGCCCAGCTCTGGGGAGTCAAGAGCCCTGGAGGAGTCTGTGGCCAGGAAGCAACAGTGGGGGACTGTTTTGGGTGGGGACAGCCTCCCTCAGGTTGAGGCCAGAAAGCTCTGGGCAGGTGCTGGGGCCAGGGCACAGCTCCTCCTTAAGGACCAGGTTGAGGGCCCTGACCTCAGGGAGGAAGACTGTCAGGGGCAGGGGGCAGCACCTCCTGTCAGAGAGAAGGAGAGGCGGGGGCAAATGGGGAGCAAGGCAACGTTCAGAGATGTGTGGACTTCAGCTTCGTAACTGCATTAGAGCTTGGCCCACCTGAGGGCCCCAGTGCCCACCTCCAGGGACGCACACAGAGCGGAGTCAGTGGTTGGGGGACCGTGGACCCTGTCAGCTGATGGCCAGGAATGGCATGCTCAGTGGCCTTAGGGGCGGGTGGCTAAGTGAAATAGAAGTTTAATTTAAATTTCAGATACATGAACAATTTTTTTTGTTCACGTCCCATATACCACATGGAACATACTTAGACTAAAAAAGTATCTGTTCATTTGATATTCAAATTTAGCTACATGTCCTGTATTTGTATTTACCAAATAGGGCCATTCTGTTTAGAGGTCAGGGGGTCTGAGGGGCGGCATGGCCCTCAGACTCCGTGACAATAAAACGTTTTGAAAACAAATACCACCATCACCCCCCGGTCCAGCAGCTTGCACAGAAAAACAAAACGTGTAACTTCCTGAGAACACATTATTGTCCGAAGGTGGAAGTCTGTGATTTTGAAGGAAAAAACAGTTTTCTGCTGAGGAAGAATGAGTCACAGGCAAGCTGAAAATGTGTCTCTGGCTTTTGGGGTTGGGTGAACAGGGGCCTCCTTTCTCCTTCCTTTGGATGTCCATTCATTCTGCTATGTTGGACAAGGCCCAGTTGAGCTGAGTAGGCTGGGTTGGCCCTCTCAGTCTACCGAGAACCTCATCAACAAAGCCACTTCTGGCCCCGTGGGTCCCTGACACCCCTCTTGACTCCACTGACCCTAGGGGGATGGTCTGTCTCCCAACTACGGGACCAGGCCTGCCTGTGCCTTTGGCAAGTGGGTGCTGGGGCCCTCGGGTCATAGGCCAGAGTGGAGGCCAAGCTCTAAATAGCAAGAAGGCCTCTCGGGCAGCAGGCAGGCAGGCGCTGAGCCAGACGTGGAGAGGGTGTGGTGGGTCCTCAGCTCTGGGGCTCAGGACTAGGAGGGGCTGCCTGGGCCTGTCTGCCATCAGCAGGGGGCTCTATGGGAAAGACACAGTGTGCTATGGCTCTAGGTCCTATCCTGTCCTCTGGCACAGTGCTTTGTCTGCTGAGTGTAGAATGGACGTAGTCCTGGCAACTGCGAGGCCCCAGGCCCCAGGACGCGGCTGCTGTGGGAAAATCAGAGATGTGTGTAGGGTGGCCAGGCCAGGACTGGGAGCCTCGGGGTGTGATCCCTGTGTTCTCCATCGCCCCCAGGCCATCTGCACGGGCAGCAGAGGGCCACGTTAAATCCCAGTGCTCCTCTGCTCACAATCCCACAAGGGCACCCATGAGCACTGAGGCATGAACGCTGAGGCCCGGCACCGCCCCGGCCCTCACTCTTCCCCCCATCACCTCCTGCCTCGGCTCCTAGGAGCCTCCCCTGCTGACATTGCTCTTCTTGCTGGGCCCCGAACAAGCTTCCTTTTTTTCTGGAATGCTCTTCCCCTACAAGGCTCACCTCCTTCCAAGGCTGCTCAAACTTCTTTTCAGACCTCCTGACCACACCGATTGAGATTGTAACCCCCTCCCACACACCCAGCGCCGCTCCTCTTTCTTGGAAGTGCGCCTCATGCTCTAGGACTCCCTTCGTTTTGGGTGTATTGTCCATGTCCCTCGCTAGCTGCATACCCGTGGGGTAGGACTGGGGGAGCCAGCGGGTACGGCCACAGGGAGGGCTCTGTGGCACAGAAGAGCCGCCCTGGAGGAACAGCGGAAGTGCAATCTGGATCTGCTGCCTCCCAGGGAGCCTCCACACTGCGGAGGAGGGGGACTCCAGTTCAGAGTAGAGTCCGACCTCTTGGAGCCAGTCTCTCTGGGCTCCCACCAGTCAGCTCTCCCTCTTCTCCCTCCCAGAGGTGCTGCAAACTTGGGGCCAGGTGCCACTGTCATGGAAGGGACACTGGGGTTCCCAGGAGGGAAGCCTGGGCTCCCCCAGAGACAGAATGAGAAGGCAGGGTCACAGGTCAGGGAGTGACCTTTCTAACTTGGGGTCAGTCGTCAAGGCAAACTGAACACAAAGCCAGCTCGCCTCTCTGCAGGAGGCTGTCTGGCCCCCGGACATTCCAGGCATTCTCTGGGGTCCTTGTGGCCGAGGTCTGTGTCTGGGGGGGAAGTAGGGCTTTGTGCAGTGAGGAAGCGTCTGCCTGAAGACCCCTTTGTTTGGCTGCCAGCCGGCCAGCCTTCCTCCAGCCCCACCGTCTGGCCCAGCTGAGCGGCTGGGGTGGGGGTGGGGGTGGGGGCGGGGCGGAGGTCCTCTTGGTGCCCCCGTCACCCTGCAGGCAGAGAGCCCTTGAAGCTCCTGCCTACTAGTGCCTGTTCAGCCTGGCCTCGGGCAGTCTAGTGGGGATTGGGTTGAGGGCTCCAAGCTTCTACCCCTCATTGCGGAAGTAACACCTTAGCAGGATGCAGTTTGGCCTGTTGAGAAAAACGTGAACCCAGTTGCTGGGTTTGAATCCCAGCCCTGCTCCTCACTAAAGAGGTGGGCTTCTCCCAGTGACATCAGCTCTCCAAATCTTAGTTTTCTCATCTGTAAAATGGGCTAGCAATACTCACCGGATAATGCTATCGAGAGGTGGCTTCTGTCCCATACACCACCCAATAATTGTGAATTCCTGGAATTGGGAAGTTCTGAGAGGGAGACAGGGCAGAAGAAACACAGTCCCTGTCCTCAGGGGCTGGCGGGGCAGGGGGGCAGCAAGGTTCCCAGGAAGAGGACAGGGAGACCTGAAACAGCCCCCGCAGACCTCCCTGCTGCGTGTGGCTGCCGCTGAGGGAAAGACACCCAGGCTAGGGTACCAACATGCCTGGGGGGGAGCCTGCTCCACCTCGTCATCCTGGACCAGGAGCCAGGGGCACACGAGGTCCAGCGTGACTTCGACATCTCCCGGGACCTCGGAGCTCAGGTAGCTGGGGTGGACACTCAGGGAGCTGCAGGGGTGTCCTGCTCTGGTCCACATGCTCCCAATCCCCGGGCAGTGCAGAGGCCGGTCCAGGTAGGAAGTCAGCTCAGGTGCTGTCTGTGACTCCGAGAGCCCTAAGCAGGTGCAGTGAGGGCCACAAAAGGTGAGGGGCACATAGCAGCCTCAGGGAAAACAGCTTCAACTCAACCACAGGGAGAAGTCGTCTGGTCACCTCCTCTAGGGGGAGCTTCCAGTCAGCGAAGGGCGGGGGGAGGGGGGGTTGGCAGAGCTGCTAAGTATAGAGCTGCAGAGTGTCCCTGTCCTGGGAAACAGGTCACGTCCAGCCCTGAGGGCTCAGATCACCAAGAGGAGATTTGCTAGCTGCATGACCTTGACAAGTTCATTTCTTCATTAGTAAAATGGGGATCCTCATAACCACTGCGCCTGGGAGATAACTAGCCCAGAGCTTCTGTCCACAGGTGATGGCCGTTCCCACAAAGCCTTGGCCGGTGAGCCCTGGCTCAGCATCCAGAGCTCTGTGTGTCCCCAGCAGGTCTCTGGCTCTCTCTGGGCTGTGCTTTCTCCCTCTATATTCTGAGAGGAGTGACAGAACTTCCTGCTCTGGCCTGCTTGGTGGCCTTGGCTTGTCCCAGGAAGGTCTTGATCAGTGTAGGTGGAGCAGGGTCAGAGGTCCTACACTCATCCTCCAGCTCTATACCTGCTGGTATTAGGCACACCCCAGCTGCAGGGAATGCTGGGAGTGTCCATTGGGGCATAGCTGGCCTGCCCGAGGCAGGGAACAGGTGCCCACTGCTGCCCATTCCAGATGTGTCTCAGGGTGCAGATGCCTGCGGGGGTCAAGCTCCAAAGGCAGCCTCCTGGGCACCCCTGGGTCAGGGCATGCTATGGGCAGAGAGGTACACTGTGCCAAGGTGGGTAATTGTGGAGGTGGGACCAGCAGGGGCCAGGGTGTTCAGAGGGATCCCTAGACTGTGTGGCAAGTGAGCAGGAATGGCAGGGAGCAGCGGCTTCGGAAACATCTGGGCAGCCTGGTGGAGGCACAGTCCTGGCAGTGCTGAGAGCAAGCTGTGACCCAGGGGGGGCAGCCAAGGACAGATGTGGGCCATAGGAGAGTGTGCGATATTTGCAGGCCAGTAGCATTCAGAAACCTGAGCTGGGTGTGGCCTGGCCCCCACTTTAAGCCCCGCGTGTGGCTGGCACTGAGGCCTTTCTGTTCACTGACTGAGCCGGTGAGAGAGGCCTGTCCTCCCTCTACTGTGAAGGTTCAAAAGTGAGCACCTGTCCTTGGCTGGACACTGTAGCCCTGTATCCACCCACAGAGGATTCCTGGCCGCCAGGAATTGGTGAGAGTTCCAGATCCAGAGAGAGCTCCAAAGCATGGACAGAGGCTGGGTCTGCTGCCATCCCTGTCCTGAGTCCCCAGAGAGCAAGATGGAGCTCTGACGCACATGACACGAGGCTTCGTGTCCATGCTTAGGGGTAGCAAGTTTGGACAGAGCAGGACATGTTCTAGGACATGTTGAACTTGAGCAGCTATTTCATGGAAACCCTGATGGACTCTGCCTTCTAGATCAGAGGTCTCAAACCGAGACGTGCAGATGACTGACCGGGGCGGGAGCCAGTGGACACAGATTCCTGGGCCCAACCCCCAGTGTTTCCGGGGTGGGTCCTGAGACCCTGCGTCTGCCACATGCTCCCACGTGGTGCTGATGCTGCTGAAGCCTGACCACTCAGAGCAGCACGGTAGGGATTTGCTGCCCGAGATGCAGGGCTCAGCCAGACCGCTTGTTGGAGATGAAGAACCTGACCCTCCACCAGCCTCTGAGGCCGAGGCTGCATTTTAACAAGAATCCAGGTGATTCTGAGGCTCATTCAAATTCACTGAGCAATGGAGCAGCCCTGCTCACTAGGACTTTCTGTGATGATGGAAATGTTCTATATTTGTACTGCCCGAAACCATAGTCACTAGCCACGTGTGGCAGTCAAACACATGAAATGTGGCTAGTATAATTGGAGAGCTGGCTTTTTAAAAAATTTTTAATGTTTATTATTTATTTTTGAGAGAGAGAGAGAGAGAGACAAACAGAGCATGAGCGGGGGAGGGGCAGAGAGCGAAGGAGACAATCTGAAGCAAGCTACAGGCTTTGAGCTTGTCAGCACAGATCCCATGTGGGGCTCGAACCCACAAACCATGAGATCATGACGTGAGCTGAAGTCATATGCTCTAATGGACTGTGCCACCCAGGTACCCCTGAAAAGCTGGATTTTTAAATTTTGTTTAACTTTAGTTAATTTAAATTTAAATGGCCACATGCGAACAGTGGTGTCCCTTTGTCAACACAGGTGTAGAATGAGCCAGCTCAGAGGACCCATAGAGGCTGTCAGACAGGGAGAGGGTTCAGAGAGAGATCAGAACCGACCTGAGTCAGGGACAGGGTGGGACCAGGACAATGTCCCTAGGCTCTGAAGCCAGCGTTTTCTCCTCTGCCTCATGGACCTGGGCCCTGGCCCTGCCTCTCTCTCTACCAGCTCCAGATACTAGAGCTCTGTGGACTGAGAATTCACTGGAACCTCAGGCGGCAGCCAGGTGTGAACACTATGATGGGCTGTACAGGAGTCTAGAGAGGTGTCCACAAATAGAGCTGGATTAGCTGTAAAAATTGGCCGACTGGGAATAGACACCTGCTAAGCTGTGTATACAGAGTACACAACACACTCAGGTGCACAATTAGGATGGAGACCATGGTCACCATCACCGCTGTAAGTAATTAAGGTTAAATGAACTCATCACAAGGGCGGAGCCCTGATCTAATAGGATTAGTGTCCTTATAAAAAGAGTCACCAGAGACCTCTCTGGCTCTCTCCCCACCATGTGAGGATGTGAGGAAAGTGGGCGTTTGCAAGCTGGGAAGAGGGCTTTTACCAGAAACTGACCCTACCAGGCCTTGTTGGGGGACTCAAAACTGCAAGAAAATAAACCGCGGTTAAGCCACACAGTCTGTAGTACTTTGTTATGGAAGTCCTGGCAGACCAAACACAAGGGAAATTGGTTTGACTTTTAAAAACCAGAGGAGAGGGGCGCCTGGGTGGTGCAGTCGGTTAAGCATCCGACTTCAGCCAGGTCACGATCTCGCGGTCTGTGAGTTCGAGCCCCGCGTCGGGCTCTGGGCTGATGGCTCGGAGCCTGGAGCCTGTTTCCGATTCTGTGTCTCCCTCTCTCTCTGCCCCTCCCCCGTTCATGCTCTGTCTCTCTCTGTCCCAAAAATAAATAAAAAACGTTGAAAAAAAAAATTTTAAAACCAGAGGAGAACCAGCCACATCCCATAAGCATTGCTATCTGCCTCCTCCAGAAAGCTGGGGGACCCCGGGACAGAACACATCCTTCTACAGCAGAAACTGGGCAGGGGACTCCATCGATGTCCATCTCCGTAGCTGAGAACTTTGCAAGACTCAAAAGGGGTTTGGGGACCCGATCCTTAACAATGGCAAGGACGTTTGGGAGAGGGAAGCAGGGCTCCAGGGGAGCACAAGAGATTTCAGAGGTGGTGGTGGTTTTGTCTTCCTGGAAGGGAGAAAAGGCAGTGGAGAGAGGAATGAGAAAGGGCTGCAGAGAACCCTAGGATTTGGATCCAAGCAGGTCTGGCCTCAAAGCCCATAGAGTCCCCTCCACCCACAAAACCCTTTCCTGAGAGCCTTGTGGGCCCCACTAAAGAGACTGAATTTGGTGCCACATGCCTGGGGTCTGACTGAAGAATTTCCAACAAGCAGGTTTCTATGATAGCATTTACGATCAGAAAGATCTCTCTGCTGTTCATGTAGATGGTAGATTGTAGGAGAGACTAGGGGTTTGGGACCAATTAAGAGGCAACAGGTGAGGGGCACCTGGGTGGCTCAGTTAGTTAAGCAGCCAACTCTTGATTTTAGCTCAGGTCATGGTCTCACTGTTTGTAGGTTCGAGCCCCCCATCGGGCTCTGCACTGGGCATAGATCCTGCTCAAGATTCTCTCTCTGCCCCCTCTCCTGCTCCTGCCTGCTCGCGTGTTCTTTCTCTCTCTCTCTCTCTCTCTCTCTCTCTCAAAAAAAAAAAAAAAAAAACACTCTCCACAAACAGACTATTTCTGGAACTAGAGGAAGAGCAAAGTGGTGGAATGTTGAGGATCAAAGAAGGGACAGGCCTGGTGACCGGCAGCACCCGGGGACCAAGGGCTGGAGCACAGGACACGGAAGTGGGTCTGCTCCCTGTCAGGGAGGCCTCCCCAGGGCCACAGCTGTCCCCCTGCGATGGACTGCCTGAGTGGTGGTGAGCTCCCCGTCAGGGTGGGAGCCCAGGCTGGGACTGGAAAGCAGCCATGAGCGAGACTGCAGAGGAACTCCTAGCCTTGAAAGAGGGCAGGAGAAAATCTCTCACCCTTTCTTTTCCCCAGATTTAATCATCCTGTGAACCTAATTTCTCCAGAGTTGCTGCATAGCAGTTTCTAGTTTTCATATGGATTCTCCATCCTAGGGACCCCTCCTTTCCTATTCCAGAACCCCCAGCCCCCTCTCTGCTAATTAATAATAGTGTTCATGTGCCATTAACCGGAGGTATCACTGCCAGGTGAAGCCTGCTGCTAAGTGGTTCCATAGGCCAGTGCTTCTAAAACTCTAATGGGCAGAAGGACTGCTTGGGGATTTGATCCAGCTGGTCCAGGGCAGGGCCCGAGGTCGTGCACTTACAGGAAGCCCCCAGGTGCTGCTGTTGCTGGTCCTGGGACCACACGTGGAGAAGCAAAGTTGTAGCTGCCAGTGACACTCCTCAGGACTCTGTGACAGGAGGCGGCCAGGGAGAGTGCCAGGAAAACTCTAGTGCAAGAATCTCAACAAGAATGGACTCCATTCTTTCTAGAGCAGGTCTAAGTCTATCCCTACCACCCTCCACCTTGGGAGCCGTTCTGTCTCCCCTGTTGAGAAACATGAACCTGCTATAAGAAGATAGCTTCATCGTGGCCTTGTGTGACCTCCCCTGCTCCTCTCCTGACCCTGTGACCTGCTTCTGTCTAAAAGAGCTCTTTCCTGGATCTGTGGGGTGGCTGAGGCCCCATCACAACCAGGGACCAGCCGGGGCCCTAGACAGAAGAGCCTGCTTCCTCCCTACCCCCAGCAGGCTGCTGACCACAGGGACAGCAAACTGCAGGGCCCTTCTCTGGGAACCAGGAGGCCTCAGCTTCTGACGCTTCCCCCTCTGGGCCTTAGTTTCCCCATCCATTATGTGGGAGTGAACTGAAGGTTCTCCTGGAGGTGGCTCTGCGCCTACCAGTTCAGGTTTTTGGGGCTCAGAGCAGGTAAGGATGGGGTCGTGGAGAAGGGGGACTGTGGGAGATGGCCTGGACAGTCAGAGCAGGGCTGGCTGGCTCCGTCAGGATATATTCGCCTTTGCAGGCTCTCTCTGCACCGAGGGTTCTCGGATATTTTTAGGAAGGTTAGCGCCTCTTGGGCTGTGATTCATTAATGCAGCTGACAGAGATCAGCGTCTTTTGAAATCACAGTAGGAAATTGAGAAAGTTCCCTAGTGCTGCTGTGTGTGTGTTGGTGGGGAAGGGAGGGGTCACTGTCCTACACTGTTTCCACCTGGAGCTGTGTGTGTCAAGGAGTGGGGAGGGTAGCAGGAAAAGGGGAGTCAAAGAAGGGCCTTGGTTTAGGGCAGCTCCCAGCCTAGAATGGGGAGCAAGCCAAGAAAACAAATGGCGATTAAACCACAGTGAGCTTAGTGGGACACTGGGCACAAACACGAATGAGGCAAGAATGTGGGGTAAAGAAGTGTTCACTTGCAGGCCCGTGATTGGTACCCAATCTCAGGCTGAGAGGGGGCGCATGTCAGGGGTGGGTACAGGGACACTGGAGGGCACAGCGCAGACAGGAACATTGAGGCTGAAGCACAGGGTGCTGGGCTGGGGAGAAGGAAGCGAGGAGGCCACAGGGCAACAGGCCACGTTAGAAAGCTGGAACCACGTCCTACAGGAGTATGTTTTAAGTACAATCAGATTCCTGTGCCAGAAGGATCACTTTAAGGTAAATGTGGTGAATATGTTCCAGCTGGAGACCCCAGCTAGCATTCTCAGTAAACAAGGAAGAAAGGCGCTATTCCAAACCTGCCCAAGTATTTCCCAGGCTCTGTGGATGTTGTAGATCAGTGACACGCGTGTGACACTGTGTGGATTTCTAGGCACGCTGGAGTGAGTTGATGCTTGTGTGAATGCATGCTGGGAATGTGTCAGATGGTAGGGATGCCTATCTGAGAACATAAGTGTCAGGAGGTAATTCTCCACGGATCTCCTGTTTCTGCACGTCTTGCAAAGTGAGCGCCGATGCCCTTTGTTCTGGATTATCTTTTCAAGACTATTGTAGAGCAAACAGCCTTGGTAGATAGAATTAGCATCTCCTTCCCGAGCAAAGGGCAGACACATCCCCCGCTTACTGGCAGACGCCGCTGTCCCTAGCTCAGAGCTCCTCCTTCCCCTGCAACCCACGGCATGTGGGGTGTCATTAATCCTCGTCACGTCACCCTGGGGCACCAAGGACTCAGAGAACTGGCACCAAAGTGCGGTTACTCTGGTGACTGTGATTGCTGTTAGCAGCAAGCCGTCCTTCATCCCTGACTCAGGAAGCTTGTGTTTTTTACCAGCATCCACAAAACCATGACGGCTCACCCGATAGCCGCAACTGGAGAGAATCCCAGACCCTTCAGTTATTAATGAGATATCTGTAAATATGTATGTTTCATTGAGTCTGGCTTTGGCCACATTTGTATGTAAATGGAGGATTAGAAGGTGGGGGTATCTCTGGGAAAGGGGGTTCCAGAGCTTATATAATATTGGGAAACCAGCCTTTGGGTGTTGGAGGCTGTACGAGAAAATGATAAGCATATATTTAATGTGGGCTGCATCAGCTGTCTACATTGAAACCCAAGAAGGAGACGGAGAATAGGGAACATGGAGAGACAGATGTCCCCTCCTCCATCCATGCACCTGCCACCTGGGCTTATGGGGGCCCCCAAGGGAGCACTGCATTTCACCTAGGATGACTGCAGTGACACAGGAAAAAGCCTGCAGAGGAACATCAGGTAGAATACATAGGTGAGAAGGGGCCCTGATTTGTGGAATAAGTTCTTTTTCCCCACCCCATCTCAACCTCACCGACCTCTACAACCTCTGTCAATGCCTGGCCCACCCTGGCCACTTGAGTCAGACTCTGGGTCATAAGCCCCAGCGCTGGTTGTTAAACATCTCCCTAGGGATTTCTCCTCTAGCAGCTAAGCTTGAGAACCTCTCCTGTAAGGTGCCTATTATCTCTTTCCAGCCAAGAAAACAGGACAGGGCACTTATCAATTAGCTATCCTATCATGTGGTTACAACAGGAGCCCAAGTCTATCACCACAGAATACCACTTCAGCCCTCCTCCTGTTTCCAATTATTTTGCTTGCATCTCTTGATGCAATTGGCCTGGTGAAGAGGGGGGTTGGGTGGAAAAGAAATAACATCTGAATATTTATTGCTCTGAGCACAGTGCTGGGCGCTTTACCTGCCTTAACTTCTCTGCCACCTCAAATGCCCTGTGGGTGAATGTTGTTATCCCCATTTGAGAGGAGAACTCTGAGGACCAGAATAGCTTACCAATCGGCCCAAGTTTATTCAGGGAGGTAGAGCCCAGCAAGGCTTGGTGGTGAGGAGGGACATTATAGGATATGAGGAGAGAATCCTCAATGTCAGAAGGTACAGAGTATGCTACAGTTAACTGCAAAGGCTTTTCAGAGGGGAATTGGCAGGAAGAGGGTGGCTAATGTTTTGAGAGGTAGGCTAACTAGAGCTTCAAACCTTGCAGTGGATTGAGTTAGAAGCCCTTCAGGCTGGATTTACAACTGCACATGTATATTCCCTTGCATCAGCTAGAGATCAAACTACCCCCAGCCCCATATCCACACCACCCCTGCAATCCATAGATTGGTCCTCACTGGCAGCTCAGCCCCAACAGCCGTAAAGGAAGTCTTACAGACACACAGCGGCCTCGTTACTCTGGCTTCTCTCAACCTGTCTTATTAACATTCAGACAGCTCCTCACACATTCATCGAAGGCCACGGAGGAGTTGGGATCGGATCTAGCCTGGCTGAGCCACATTAAAATCAATTAAAAATGAGAGATAAGCCCCTTCTTTCCTACGGGAAAAATCCACGGGAGCAAGAGAAAGACACACACAGCCCATCGATCATCCAAGACTGTGCTTTCCTTGGCTTTCTTTTTTCTTTTTCTTTTTTTTTTTCTTCTAGACGGCCACAGAGGAGCTGGCTGAGCAGGTGGGCAGCTCCCAGACTAGATCTCGGCTGCCAATAGAACATGCCTGCTATCCTGTGGCATTGCCCACCTGGCCAGCCTGGCAGCCTGACAGTCTGACCGCACGTGGAGTGTGCAGATCCTGGCCTTTGAGCCACACGCAGAGACTGACACAGGCACCTCTTTCACTCCCAGGCCCAGAGGGTAGACCTCAGGGAGACCACGGATTCCAGGCTGACTCAGCTGTCTGTAGAGAAATGGGCAGAATAAGGCTTCTTTCTTATTCTTTCTTGGAGAATTTTTGGCACTGTGATAATTCCTGTGAAGTTGCATTCCATGTTTTTCCAAGGAAAAGTGTGTGTGTGTGTGTGTGTGTGTGTGTGTGTGTGTGTGTGTGTTTGTGATGTGTGGGGGCTTGCACCCACACAGAGCCTAGCACACTAGCAGGCATTAAGTAAACATTTGTCAAATGAATGAAAAAAATGAGGCTACAATGCCTTTGCCATCCACCGGCCATAACCAACCAAACAAACAGCGTTTGGTGCCAGTTTGGGTATTTCTGATCTTAACCTTACCAGTTTAACTACTCTGTTCTTTTAGTTATTTAACTGGTGACCAAGTCTTCACTAGGCCTCTCAATGCATTGAGAACGTGTTCGTATAGGCACACTCGCCCCAGTATGGTGTCATACCAGGATGGCAGGGTCCCTGAAGCAGATGGGCTTGGCCTTAGACTGTTGGCATGAGTGGACTTGGTTAGACAAGGCTGGAGGGGAGAGCATAAAAGATCTTAACTGCCAGGGAAAGGAGTCTGTGCTTTCTCTGTGTGGGGGCACGCCTGTTTATACCCCAGATGGCCCATCCACGTACAAATGATAATTTTATACTCTTCCCTGGGTCAGGGATGACCCTAGAGTGTGGGTTTCATGAATAATAATAGTGTCCAAATCCAGAGCCACTGGCATTTTATTAGGTGTTCCAACATAGAGGCAGTGATTGGATTGGATTAGGGTAAAATTCTTCTGAGCAATTTATGAAAAGATATTGACTCTAGTGCATGATTATTTCAAGAAATTGAACACTTTCCAGTTCATTCAGTTAGAAGCCTCACCTATAGTGTGAGCTGTTAAATTACAGTCACAAAGCGCAAGGCCTCCGTAATGATCCGTCTGGACCAAGGATGTCTGCTGACCTCCTTGAGAAACCGGAGAGTGCATTTCCTTACAGGGCAGGGGGTTTCCTTGCTTCTAATGGTGCAAGTGTGTGAAGGCCTAGCATGTTAGAAAGAGATTGTCTAGTAAAGGAGTTCAAGCTGGGACACCTGGGTGGCTCAGTTAAGTGTCCAACTTCAGCTCAGGTCATAATCACGCAGTTTGTGGGTTCAAGCCCTACATTGGGCTCTGTGCTGACAGCTCAGAGCCTGGGCCCTGCTTCAGATTCTGTCTCTCCCTCTCTCTCTCTGCACCTTTTCCACTCACACTCTGTCTCTCTCCCTCTCTCTCTCAAAAATAAGTTAACATAAAAAAATAGAAAAAAATAAAGGAGTTCAAGCTCTGATTATTTGCTATTGTGTGGTTCAGAGAAAACTACCAATTGACCGAGGTTCTCAGACTTTAGGGCAGTGGAGGATGTTTCAAATGCCAGGCTGGTGGTACAGTAGAAGGACCTTAATCACCAGCTCTGAGGTTGGGAACCTGCAGTGTGGGGTCCTTAAACCAAATCACTCTGTGACTTTGAAGACAGATCACATTGTTCATTTCATTTATTTGTTCAACAAATATTTACTGAAAGCTTTCTTTCAAGACCTTTGGAAGGGGTGGTCTTAAATATATTTAACAACCAGAATGGTACGGGCATTAAGCACTCAGAATGAGAATATGACCAGTGAGAATGGACGCTGCCTATAAACAAACACATTTTGATTCACACAGGCGAGGCCTCAGCCCTGGAGCCAATGGGACAGGGAATACAGGGAATACAACATTCTAGAGGTCTTGGTAGCATGGTCTGTGGGGCTCCCCAGATAAGATGCTTCTAAGCTGAATCTTGCAGGAGGAGAGGAAGCAAGGAAGGAAGCCAGGCATTTCGGGCACAAGTGGGGTGTAGAGTGGACACCACATCGACAAAGTGTCAAAGCAAGAGAGACCCTGGTGTTTCAGGAAACTTCCAGTATCTGATTGAGGCTGGTGGGAAGTACTGATGCTGGGAGGGACCAGATCACAAAGGGCCTTGCATGATTTAATAATGTTTTAGGATTTAATTCCCCAAGTTGATTTGGAATAGTTGAAGGATTTTTTTTTATTTAATGCTTATTCATTTATTTTGAGACAGCACGTGTGAAAGCGAGGGAGGGGAAAGGGGCAGAGAGAAAGGGAGAATCCCAAGCAGGCTCCACCCTGTCAGCACAGAGCCTGATGTGGGGCTCGAACTCACAAAGCGTGAGATGATGCCCTAAATCGAAATCAAGAGTCGGATGCTTAACCAACTGAGCCACCAGGTGCCCCTGAAGGATTTCTAATCAGGGAGAAATAGGACCAAAGTGTTTTTAGAAAGATCAATGTCTATGTTCTAATTAACAGGTATGCATAGGGGACAGAGAGAAGGTGACAGAGAGAAGCATAGGGGACAGAGAGAAGGGAGAGAAGATGAGCTAGGATTTAGAAAAGAGGCGCTCTTAAGTACGCCCTTAGTTTACATCTGCCTTCCACAGGGCATTTTCAGCCTACAAACCACAAGTTATCCTTTGGTTTGTGTTGCAACCAGGGCAAACGGTCATGAACACCATGGATGGAGGTGGTAGGGGGGCTTTCCCTGATCACTACAGCCATTCATGTCCAAAGTACACGTTTCCAACATAACTGTACTGTGACATCTTGTTAACGACTCAGCTACTGATGAAAGAGGGGCCTGAAAAGGACCCCGGTTGTTAAAGGACCTCCTTGTTCCACATCAGCAGTTCTCAAATTTTTGGGTCTCTGGACCCCTATTTTATACTTTTAAAAATTATTGAGGACCCATAAAAGCTTCTGTTTAGATGGGTGCTAGCTATTGATAGAAATTAAAGCTGAGAAAAAATTTTAAGTCTATTTATTTATTTTGAGAGAGAGAGAGAGAGAGAGAGAGAGAGAGGACATGAGTGGGGGAGGGGCAGAGAGAGAGAGAATCCAAAGCAGCTCCATGAGCACAGAGCCTAACGTAGGGCTCGAACCCATGAACCACAAGATCATGACTTGAGCCAAAATCAAGAGTCAGACACTCAACCAACTAAGCCACCCAGGGAGCCCTAAAGCTGAGAAATTTTTAAAAAATTTTTTAAATGTTTATTTTTGAGAGAGAGCCTGGGGAGGGGCGGAGAGGGAGGTGGAGAGAGGATCCAAAGCCAGTTCTGCACTGATAGCAGTGAGCTTGATGCAGGGCTCGAATCCACAAATCATGAGATCATGACCTGAGCCAAAGGCAGACACTCAACTGACTGAGCCACCCAGGTGCCCCAAGCTGAGAAATGTTTAAATTATGTATTAATTTATTTAAAAACAATAATAAATCTATTATGTCTTAACATGTATATTTGTATGAAAAATTACTGTGTTTTCTAAAACAATGATTAGTGACAAGAGTGGAATTGTCTTCAGTGTCTGGTTTAATGGACAGCTAGATGATTATATCTGCTTCTACATTCAGTCCCCAGCAAGATGGTACGCCACATGGATTCTGGGACACTCCCCTTTATCATATGAAAGAATGAGAGGAAAAAAAAGCAAAGAATGTCTTAGTACAGTTATGAAAATAATTTTATCCCCAGGCACCCTGGAAAAAATGTCAGGGCCCCACAGGGGCCATTGCCCTAGATCTTGTTTTGACACATCCGCCCTTTGGAAGAAGCAAACTGATCTCCTAGTCCCTCAGTGCTTCCTGCAGGGGTACCATCTGCTCCCCTAGACTGTGAGCTCTGATAGGACAGGGCCATGCCCAGAAGCAGGTGGTGGGCGGACCTGTGCCCTTGAGACCACCGGGCACTTCCTGGACAGAATGTCAGTGTCACGTAGCCCCCTGCCCCATTAGGTGTGCTTTTCTGAATCTCTCATACCAGTTCAATCCCCAGATCATCCATGATTGTTGTATGAACTAGAACTCCTCCCAGGCACCTCCCTTGCCATCACCCCCATGGCCATTTTATCACAAATACCCTCAATTCAACCTCATGAGTATCTCTCAACGTGTCCACCTCTCTCTACGTTCATTAACACCAACCATTAATGGTTCTAGATATCCCATCCCCTTCCTGGGCTCCTGCCACAGCCCCATCTACTAAAATCTGCTAACCAGTCTCCACCAGAACTAAGAGAACCTTCCAAATACAGATCTGAGCATGTTACTCGTTTTTGTAAAACCCCTTCGGGGATATCCATGGCATTTAGGCTGAGGAGCAAACCCTTCAGTGGTAGAAGCCCCATCTGCCTTCTCGTCCACTTGTGTGCCTCCCTCCCTCACTGCCCTTCACCTCCTTGGCTTCCCTGAAATTCCTGTGCCTTGGGCTCCCTTTCAGCTCAGGGCCTTGGCTCAAGCTGCTTCTCTACCTGGAGTGCCTTTCCTCACCTGCTTTACCTACTTTACCTGTACTTGCCTTTTAGCCTCAGGTCAGTCACCACTCCCTTCCAGAAGCCTTCTCTGACCTCTCCAGTTAGGTCAGTCCCCCCTCAGGGAGGCACATAGAGCATCTTTCATAGTTGCCATTTTATAGCTATTGGTGGAAGTAATCACTATCTAATTCCCAATCAGACCGTGATAGTCTCTGAAGACCAGTACATCAGCTATTGTATTGCCACAGATTTCCCCAAAGCATAGCAGCTTACAATAGGAAACATTTATTATCTCACAGTTCCTATTGGTCAGAAATTTGAGGGCACCTTAGCTGGGTGATTCTGAGTCAAGCTCTCTCACAAGGGTGTCAGCCAGGGTGGCCGTCCTCCAAAGGCTTGACTGGGGCTAGAAGATCCGCTTCCAAGATGGCTGCTAGGCCTCTCCATAGGGCAGTCTGTATCCTCACAACGTGGCAGCCGGCTTCTCTCGGAGAACAAATGATCCGAGAGAACAAGGCCGAAGCCGCGATGTCTCCTATGAAATTGCTGTAGACACCTCACTGCATCGTTTCCGTAATATTCTACTGATTACACAGGTTGGGCCTAATCAGTGTGGGATGGGGCTATGTGAGTACATGAATCCAGGAGTCACTTGAAGGCCATCTACCACAGCTGAGAACCCCATCTGCCCTTGTTCACTGTTACAGCTTCAGTGCCTGGCACGTTGTAGATAATGAAGCAATAGGTTCTGAGGGAACGAAAGAGGGGTTGACCAGGTTATCTACCTCAAACAGTAAGTGAGGATGAGTAGGGTGAGCCTGCCCAACTCCCCTTAGTGTTTCCAGCAAATTCTCGGGAATAATTAAGTCCCAACCTTTGCCTTGCCCCAGATCTCAGAGCCTAGGGATCTGTGTCCTCCTCCAAGAGTAGAGACCACAGGCCACAGCCCAGCCCATATTCAGCTGAGGGATCAGATGTGCACCCACCGAAGGAAATTCCCTGGGCAGCTGCTCATTCCTCAGACATTTGGATCAGAGGGACAGCCATTAAGAGAATTGGAAAGTGGTGGTTTTGCCTTATCTGCACGTTCCGTGTCAGCTGCCCCCAACTAGTCTGTGGCAAGGGTGGGGTGAGTTGCACAGACAGCCTATTTTTAGTGGCTCTGCCCGATTACAGAGCTCCGTCACCGCGGAGCGAGGCCAGCAGCTGACACTCCAGCCTGCAATCTGGGTATCTCCCTGAACGTGTCTGCCACCGAAACGTGGCTCTTCAACAATGCATGGGGCTATTAGCGCCGAGCAGGGGACGCCTTGCTCCCTCCCAGCGATCAAAGCTGCCGCCTGGGAGCCGAGTTGGTGATCAAATTTCATGGGCGCCTTATAAACTGCTGCCCCTTCATATGAGATTAGAACAAGCCGTTTCATGTCCAAGGATGAAAGCAGCAAGGATCGGGGAGAAAATCCGGCTTCCTAGAGAAATCAAAACACTTCCATTTCATTACAAATGGATGCATAACCCAGCTAATAGCCCCTCTGAGGGGGAGCGCTGCGGGACCAGCTGTCCACATCGGCAGCTCCTCTTGGATGCTGTGGAAGACGTGTGAGATGCAGGATTAGGGCCACCGCTCGGTTTCCTTATGTTCAGGGCATCTCCCAGACCCCAGGGCCCCGTCTGAATCCTTGGGAGATTCACCTCCATCCCGCAGCATTAACAAGGGTTGAACAATCCCTGTGGAGGTGATCGGGTGATTGAAACAGGGACCCTGAGGAAGAAGCGGAGTCTCCAGCAGCTGACACAATATTAATAGCTCCTCATTGCTGCGCGTGCTCGTGTACCCAGCACTCTGCGTACAGTACCTCCAATGTTTGCGGCAGCTGGCAGTGTATTATTAGATCCCGCTATAGGGACAAAACCGAGGATCAGAGAGCTTAGGGCATCTGCTCGGGCCACCCAGCTACGAGGTGCCAGAGCCCAGAGTGGAGTCCCAGCCCGTGCTCGTGCCTTGCACCACAAGCTCCCTCCAGAAGCAAAGCCAGAGTCAGCAGTAAAGGGAGGGTTGCTGGGGAGGACCCAGGCTTTCCGTCATGAGGGAACTGTGGAGCATTTAGCCGACATCACCGCGGGAGCCTCCTGCTCTGACTTCTGAGGCTTTCTGCAGTCGGACTGCAGCCTTCATCCCAGCTGCCTTTCCATGCCTCCTCCGGGGAGCTCTCTCCTTTCCAGCCCGTAGGAGCTGGCCTGGGTACAGTACAGCTGAGAAGCAGGTTTCTTCTGGCAACTGGCTCAGAGCGCCTGGGCGGTCCTTTATCTTCCCTGGCCTTGCTTCCATCATCTGAATCGGAGGTGACGCTGCCTCCTTAGTGATGAGGTGGACCAGGAGACCATCAAGGAAGTTAAATGGAACCCTCCTGGCTTATCCTGTACAACACACCAGGTGCCCACCCGGTCCGTTCACCCTTCCTCTCCTTCCCCTGTTTGAGATTTCCCTGATCCATCTACGCCCCCAGCCTATGGAACACTGGGGTCGAACCTCCTTCTCCTTCAAAAAGAACCTCCCCATGTCAACATTCCCACCAGCCTGCAGCCCAGATGGGTCGGGTGCCCACCCACTATCTAATTATCTCTGGCTTTGTGAGATGAGTTCACATGGCATCAGTGTGGCCAGGAGCTATGTAGGGCAGCATGTGGGTCTTTCCACCTCCACCTCCCGTCTGCTTTGTCCCCCAGAACTGCCTGAGCAGCAGGCACAAGGCAAGCCCAGCAGGGCCGATGGCAATTTTGCAGGCCTGGTTTCAGAATGTTGGGCAGGGTCTGGGTACAAGGGCGATCGGCCCCGTCAGCCTCCCTGCCCGGTGGACAGGGGCTCCTCCAGCAGCATCATGGTCAGCGGCAGGCACCCTCAGAGAATGCTGCCTTCCCTGCCTGGGCTGGAACATGAAGTGTTAGATAGAGTGGGGGTCTTAAGGGGAACAGAATTGAGGTCTGAAGATGTGGGAGGGTTTCCTAGGCACATGAGGCTCAGGAACACTGATTTAGTGTGCAGAAGGGAACCTCAGTGACTGGGCTCTGTCTAGGGCATTTATGAATAGGCATTTGCAAACCACAGACCTTGTGCCATTGAACAGAGCTCCCAGCCCTTGTCAGTCCCTTTGGCAGACTCAATCTCATCTGCTACTAAAGTCATCTCTCTGCTCTCCATGTCACCAGCCCCGGGCCGAGGAAGGGGTGTCGGTGTAAACGAGTCTCCTCCAGTGCCTGCTACCTTGTGGGTGCTCAGCAGGGTTGAACTGCAGACACAAGGAGCAAGTCCGCATGCTTCTGACCCAGCTGCAGGCTGCACAGCCCAATGGCTCATTAAATACCCTCTGATAGCACTTTCTGCCGCCAAGCCCTGCCTTTTGGGCATCTGACCTAAATTCTTCCCTGTGGAAATGTAAATAGCTGTTGGTTCAGAGATATCCCAGAGCCCTCGGTCCTCCTGTCCTCCGATGGCTGGCGACTCCCTTTCTTTTTTTTTTTTTTTAATTTTTTTTTTTCAACGTTTTTTATTTATTTTTGGGACAGAGAGAGACAGAGCATGAACAGGGGAGGGGCAGAGAGAGAGGGAGACACAGAATCAGAAACAGGCTCCAGGCTCCGAGCCATCAGCCCAGAGCCTGACGCGGGGCTCGAACTCACGGACCGCGAGATCGTGACCTGGCTGAAGTCGGATGCTCAACCGACTGCACCACCCAGGCGCCCCCCTTTCTGATTGCAATCACAGTGCTTTTCCACACTGGGCCACAGGGCAGACACTACACCTCCCCCAACTGCCCCACACCCCTTCTCACTAGTCATGAAGGGTCTTCGGTGGCTTCCTCACCCTTCCTCCTGCAGCACCCACCCTCGGCCACCCTCTCAGCTCTGCCTCGCCCTTTGACACTCACTCTGTTGGGCCCGGATGCCACTGCTCACAGAGCAAGTCCAGCTGAGCACCATGGCACACCATCCCCTAGAGGTGTGCTGGGCACAGGCCTTTTTCACCCAGCTCAGCCATCCACTGTGGACTGGCTCCTCTGCCCCTCAGACCTCTGTGTGTATCCAGCTCTGAAGTTTTCTCCTCCTTTCTTTTTTCTAATTACACTTTTTGTTTTGACATCACTGTAGGTTCATATGCAGTTACAAGAAACAATAATACAGTCGGTCGAGTGTCTGACTTCAGCTCAGGTCATGATCTCGCATTTCATGAGTTTGAGCCCTACATCAGGCTCTGTGCTGACAGCTGAGAGCCTGGAGCCTGCTTCGGATTCTGTGTCTCCCTTTCTCTCTGCCCCTCCCCTGCTCGCACTCTGTCTTTCTCTCTCTCTCAAAAATGAAAGAAAGAAAGAAAGGGAAAAAGGGAAAAGAAAGGGAAAAAGGGAAAAGAAAGAGAAAAGGGAAAAGAAA
Organism: Panthera pardus; assembly: GCF_024362965.1. Lineage (NCBI taxonomy): Eukaryota > Metazoa > Chordata > Mammalia > Carnivora > Felidae > Panthera > Panthera pardus. The sequence goes on from NW_026526832.1 coordinate 25,247,356, forward strand.
GGGAAAAAGGGAAAAGAAAGAAAAACAAAGAAAGGAAGAAAGAAAAATACAGAGAGATCCTGCGTCTTCTTTTCCCCTGTTTCTCCCCATGTCACATCTTGCATAACTATCCTGCAATACCACAACCAGGGCATTGAAACACTGACAACGCGGTCAAGGTACAGAAGGTTGCATCACCACAAGGACCCCTCCCGCTGCCCTTTTACAGCCACCCCACCCCCTCCCTCACCCCCTGCCACCACAAACCCAGGTTAGAGGTTTTCTAAACTCCTCTCAGTTCAGGCCCCAGGCTCCTCGTCCCCGCTCCTGGCCCCTGCCACTCTCCCTGGGCCTCAGTTTCCTCCCTCATACAGGGGAGTTAGAGTAGGCGATCTGTAGCCCCATCGCTGCCCCGGAAGGAACGGCGGTGGTCAAATCCTCAATGCTCTGTGCCCGCGAGAGTTTCTACACCACAGCTGGCAGGCAAAGCCCACCTTGCTGTCATCCTGCGGGAAGTAAGACCCCGTCAGAGCCCCCCTCCCTCGATTCCCCCCAGTCTCTCAACGTTCGCCTGCAGCTGGGTGTCAGGACCCAGAGCTGGCCTGGCCAACGGTTGCCTGGAAACCACGTGGTAACGAACTCAAGGATGCCCCTGTTTGCTGTTCCACAGCTGCTTGTGGATTGAAGCAATGGTTTGGGCCCGGTTATCAGGGACTGCAAAAGGCTTCTGTGCTCCTCGATGCTGTGCCTCATCCCAGGAGGCCAGGCCCCGGACCACTTCGATACGCAGAAGGCCTCGAATGCACAGCTAGATCTGAGGAGAAAAGTGTGAACAGATGTCTTTTTGCTGGATGTAAGTTGTTCCTCCTGATGGACATATTGGCTCGGGGTTGCCTCCAGCCATGACACAGGGAGGGGTCTTTTGTCAGGAGGAGGACTGGAGCCACGTTAGGACGGAGCCCCGTTGAGAACCCCTCTGGTGCCCCACGTGACTGGGCGCAGGCCTCGGCTTCCCTTTCCCGTGGAGAGAGGCGCGGGCATGGAGCTCTCCAGGCTGTGTTCGCTGACACACAGACAGTGCTGGTCCCCACCCCCCCCCCCCCCCACCCATGGCTCTGGACAGTGACAATATTTACCTCTTCCTACGGCAGTGTTCTTGAGCTTACTCTGTGAGAGGGTGCTTGGTATCTAATGATTCCCTGCCAACCGGTGCCACCAGACTAGCCAGAGCCGCCTGGAGGCAACCTGGAGCGCCCGCCAGGTCATCACCACCTTCGGGACAAGTGAGCGTAACTGGGGCACTGCCCATAGGCGCCCCCACCCCCGCAGCCGGGCGTTTTCTCCCATGTCACTTCATGGTTTCGTCACAGTGTTCTTCCTCTTCTGGTGAGAAATAAGCTCAGGGAGAAAAGGACCAGCCCTCGGGAATGGGACCCGGACCAGGTCTGCTTGACACAGTCCCGGCCTCGTCCCACTTCACATCGCCTGCTCCTATTGTCAATACTCAAGATAAAAAAAAAAAAAAAAAAAAAAAAAAAAAAAAATCCATCTTTCAAGTCTCAGTCTAATGCCCCTTCCTCCAGGAAGCCTGCCCTAGTCTACACAGCTGTGCCAAACCTCTCTTTCCTTACCATGTATAAACCTTTGGTGGCTTCTGTGGTCCCTTCCCACTTGTTGCTACAGTTACCTATACACTTGACTTTGCCACCTTGAGCTCGCCAGGGGGCCCGGAACAGTGTCAGAGTCTCTCTGCCCCAGGCTCCTCCCCTCCCCCCCCTCCCAAGCCCTTGCTGAAGGAATAAGCAAGGGTGGTGTAGTCTGATTCACGCTTCCCCAAAGCCAAGGGCCAGGAATTAAAGTTTAGGGGCTTTAAACCATGACCCCGTGAGCCTCCAGAGAGACCCCAGCAGGGGGAATGCTAGATGGAATCCCTCAAGAAGGGAAGAGAGCATGTGACACAGGTATGCTTATCAAACAGAGGACTCTGGGGCCCGAAAGGCAGCTGAATGGCAGGGAGATGGCCCCAGGTCACCGCGACGCTCCAGGACAGCGTGGATGCTGCAGACAGCCCTCCCCGACTGCCCCCTCAGGCCTCCCCGAAGACTGCTCTCGGCTCAGGGCAGGGCCCTGGGGGGGTTGTCTCTCGCAGACCCCCTTGTCTTCTGCCAAAGCCCAGTTTCCAAGACTGAGTTCGTCAAGAGCTTTCTGGTATTTCTAAGAATACATGTGGTGGGCATGGTCACTGCTTTCTAGATCACTCAGTGTTTTACTGGAAACACTCTGGTCTTTTTTCGTACAGTCACAGCCAACACCCACAGCCTTAATCACAGAACATTCTGGGCTCACCCCCCTCTCCAGCCTGGGGGAGTGGAGCTCAGAGTAGAGGCTGTACCCAGAGCAGCAGGGCGGGTCTGGGCCTGGACTGGGGCCTTGTGCGGCAGGACCTGCCTTCCCAAGATGAGGCCCAGGGACGAGCCGCAGCATCCTGGGCTGGGCTGGACTCCAGTGGGGACCTCCCACATGCGGTTCATTTGTCTACACCCAGGGTGCCGGAAACAGCTCAGCCTGGCCCTGCACTCCCTTGTGCGCTGAGCTCAGTGCCAGTCGTAGTGGGACCAGAGGACGTGAAGACCACCCAGGGTCTCTGGGAGCCCCTTGCATCAGGGAGCATCTGGCATGGGGAGACCGAAGCAGGACCTGGGAAGATGGCAGGATCAGAGGCAACAGAGGAAGTATCTGCAACCAGGGCCTCCTTCAGGATATCTGTGGTCCCTCCAAGGGCAAAATAGAGATGAAGGAAGCCACATTTTGCAGTGTGGGGGCTGGGTGAGGGTCGAGGATGTTTTGAAGAGGTCTGGGCTCTACTTTAGGTCCTGCCAATACACTGGGGGCCACAGCGCCCCACCCCCCCACCCCCAGTTCCAGGCAGGACCTCCAACCCCCACCCCCCAGGCCTGGCTCAGAGGGAGAAACAGAGGTCAGCACAGGCTGACCAGACCAGTCTGGCAGCCACAGCAGGCAGGTCCCTGTACCCTGAGGCTCCCTACAGCCACTGGGAAGTCCCACACTTGAAGGCAGCCTCCGTCACCTCAATTCAAGAATGACAGGACCCATTATCAGGGCCATCTGAAAAGTCTGAGCCATCAGCCTGGTGCAATGGCTCCTCTCTGGCTCCCTGGAGCCTGGAGCCATGTCCCAGGAGGCAATTCAGGGCTTCTGGGGCCAGCAGAGGCACAGGTGCAGCCGAATACCTGGGCAGGAGTGCGGAGCACTCTAGTTTTCTTCTTTAATTTTTTTTAAGATTTTTATTTTTAAGTTATCTCTACACCCAATATGGGGCTCGAACTTACAACCCCAAGATCAAGAGTCGCAGGCACCCCAAGGGCAGGGCACTGTTCATGCCTTCAGGGCTTGGCTGAACCCAGGCCTGAGAGCATTTTCTGACAGAGTCCCACAAATGCCTCAACCTACACCACTCCTTCACCAGGTCTCCTGGTGCCAGGCCTTGGGCTGACTCTAGGGGGAGACAGAAAGGAAGTCAGGCAGCCCCCTGGGACTTGAGTGTGAAAACAAATCAGGGACTCCAGATAGGGCAGTCACAAATGCCACGAGAGAGAGATTGGGAGGACGGAGTTTGATGTGGACCTTGAAAAACTGAATTTGAATATTGTCAAGACAACAACAACAACCAGGAATGAGCAAAGACCCTGAGGCTGGTACCTCCTGACTGGTTTATCAGGTCAGCAGTGATTTGTGTTGGGAGAAAACTGGATTAGAGCTGGAATTCATTCTCTAAGCACCAGGGAGCTATCTCTGATACCAAAATGGAGAGCAGGGCTGCCTTCGGGAAGAGGCCCTAAGTGTGGCATCTAGATGGAGCTGGGCAGCACCGGGGCAGGGCCCCAGCCTTTGCCTTTAGCTTGTGGCTGGGGGAGGGGTACAGCCAGACCAAGGCTTCAGTGTCCACACAGGATCCCAAGGCCCCCCACGCTGGCTGGGGAAGGCCATGTTCCCACCCAGGGAAGACACAAAGCCCCCCTGTGGAGAGCAGGGAACACCAGAAAACTAGCAAAGCTCACAGACAACCCACTGCGGCTAGGGTGCTGGGAGAGCTCCCACGTCTTGCCTGCTTCTGTCTCACTCTGGCCCACCTCCGCTGGGAGCCAGCTGCGGCCACCCTGGCCTTCCCCCACAACCCGGCACAGCCAGAGGCCCAACACCACGCCTGGCCCCAGCAATTCTTGGTAGTCCAGGTCCGGCTTTTGTTTTGGTTCCTTTTAACTTTGTATTTTGAAATAATTTTAGGTTTACAGACAAGTTGCAAAGAGAGTACATAGAGTTCCCATACACCCAACCCAGCTTCCTCCAATGTTAACATCTTACGTAACCATGGAACATTTGTCACAACTAAGAAATTAACATTGGGACAATATTATTAACACAACTATAAACTCCTCGAATTTCACCAAGTTTTCCTTAATAAACATTAACTGTCCTTTTTTTTTCCTTAATAAACATTAACTGTCCTTTTTTTTTTTTTTTTCTTTCTACCCTAGGACTGAACCCAGGTCACCACCTTGCATTGGGTCACCCTGTTTCATTGGTCTCCTTCTATCTTGAAATTTTTTTTAACTTATTTTAAATTGTGGTAAAATATATACATATCCAGCATAAAATTTGCCATTTTGGCCATAAGTGTACAATTCAGTGGCATTAATTACATTCACAGTGTTATGTAACCATCATCATTTCAGTTTCTAAAACGTGTTCATCACCCAAAAATGGCGACCATGAAGCAATAACCCCCTGTTCTCCTCTCCCAGATTCCCCCGAGAGGCTCTGAGGGGTCCCCCAACCCAACCTCATGCCCAGGAAAGAGGCCTTATTGTTTCTGACCTGAACCAGCGCTCTAGACCCCAGAACTGCACAAAAAGGCCTATGGAGGTTGCTCTCTCATGGTGCCCATGGTTGACACCCGTCCTTGATCCTTAGCAAATTGTGTACTTGCAAAGGACGGAGAGGAGTCAAATACCCCCACTGGCCCTCTTCTCCTTTGGAAACAGTCCTCCTTTGGCTCGCTAACAAAGGCTGAGACACCTGTGATGCCTCTTTCCACAGATCCACCAAGAGACCTTTGACTGAGGCCCAAGCCACCTGCACCAGCATTTCTCTTCTGGGGGCCCATGTGGGGATCTCCCGACAAAGCACCCCATGCGAAGTTTCCACTGCCCAGAAGCCCCAGTGGCTATGCAGGGGAAGCATCACTGCTGCAGCCTTGACTTTGGGATGCCCTCCTCAGCAGGCTGGCTCCCTGGTGTAACTCCACAGCCAGGGGCACGTTGAACACAGGATGGCCTAAAAGCCAGATGTGTGCCAGGGCCCTGTGCCACTCAGATCACCCTCTGCCACCTTATAATGCGCATGGATCGTCAACACTCCTGGCTTCCTGCCCTAGATTCGGGTGATCAGGACCTGGCTGGCCACTCCTGTCATTGGGCTCAAGCCACCTGTCCAGACACTCTTTCCTCCAACCAGGCGTGCTTGCTGCCCCACGCCCCCCACACCTGCTCCTGGGCCACCAGGCCCTGGCTCCACCGGCTGGCCTTCCTCCTATTCCCGGCTTCTCTCCAGCCCACCAGTTCCTGGTTCTAGGTGACGGCTCCTTGGGCCACCCACTAATGCTTCTGTGCCTGGCTGTCTGGGAGGAGAGGCTGCCGCATCTCAAGCAGCTTGGACTTGGGCAGAGGAGAGCTGGACCTGGGCCTATTCTCACTGATCCCTGGTGCAGAGAATGTGCTACCTGCTACCTACTCAGCCAGGAGAGAGCCTTCCCCACCGCAGGGTCTCCTCCTGGACCCCGTGTCCTCCTAGTAATGCTGTTCCTTGCTGCAAGAGGGGCTGCTAGGTGGTCAGCTCCTCAGGGTCTCTCTCAATCACAGTGGGGCCAACACAGGCCCCACCATTCTTTCAGTACTGTTCCCTGAAGCCAGACCTGGGAAGGACAATAGAGGCACAGAGCTAGGAAGGCCGAGTGGCCCTGGAGCTGCTTGCCACAGACAGGGGCACCAAGGGTCAGCGAGGCCTGAGTTCCCATCTTCAGAGAGATCCCAGGCGGCCTCGACGTTAGGCCACAATACCCAGTCCCTGGCTACCAGAGCCTCACCCTGAGACAGAGGATTCAGTGGTTGAGAACACAAGTTTTGGAATCAGCAACTGCTTATTTGCTGTGACCTGGGACCAGTGACCTAACTTCTCTGACACTCAGTGTCCTCATTTGAAAAATGGAGATAAATATTCCCATCAGTGTGGGGATCAATGGGCTTGATTATAGAAGATACTTCCTCCCCTTCCTCTCATTAAAAAAAAAAAAAAAAAAGCCTTTATACTTCCTTGTGGCTCAGAGAACAAAACCCCAAAACTTCTTACTAATATATTCAAAGTCTGTTTCTATCAGAACTCAATTTCACTTTCCTAGTATAGTGACCAACTCATCCCAGTTTGCGTGGAACTGGTTCTAGCACTGAAAGTCTTATGTCTTAGGAGACATCTCACTCCCAGAAACCAGGACAGATGGTTACCCCATTTCCCAGCCTCCTCACCCACAAGCCCCCACCATGACAGCCCAGATTATTCACAACCCCCAAGATGGCCATCCCTTCTGATCTCTGGCCTTCACCAATGCTGTTCTCTTCACCTGGATTGCCCTTCCTCATCTTTGCCGGTTGAAAGTCAATGCAGAGTTCAAGATGAGGGCCTCCCAGTGCCCACATGGGAGTGGCAACCCCCCACTTCATTCCCCAGGGCTCCTTTTGTGGCCCCAACACAGCCCCTACCTCCCTATCTATCCTCACTGGTAGGCCGCACGGGAGCCACAGCTGGTACTACACCCCCCCACCACCACCCTGCACAGTAGGTGCTCAGTAAATGGTCATGACCCTCCAGCTAGGTTCGCAGCCTCACCAACCTCAGGCCTTTGCCCTGGCAGGGCAGTAGCAGAACCAGCCTCGGGGTGGCTCAGGTGGAGGCCCGGCCAGGACAGGCCACACCCTGGGCATCAGGAACTGAGCTCCCAGGTGGACTCCACCCCGTCCTGCCCCTCCCCATGAGGCTAAGAGCCCTAGACCAGACCAACCGACTCACAACAACCTGCAGGCCACCCCTGCCCTATTCACAGAGGACTAGCGAGCTTCTGGTTAGTTAAGTGCTACGAATGAACAAATTAACATGTGGCTGTGTCTTGGGGGCACAGGGGCCATCAGTGCTCCCCTAGGGGAACAGGAAAGTGAATGGAGGGCAGTAGGGGGCTGGGTGAGGGCTCTAGAGAGAAAAGGGGCCCTCTAGCATCCTGGACAGCGGGCAGGGTGCAGACACCTGGGGGAGAGTGAGTAGAGGAAGTTCCGGGGGAGTGCGTGGGCCTTGCTAAAGTTCTCCCCTTTCCAGCCCAGAATGCTGCCAGGAGCCCAGGCTAAGCAGTCAGTATGGAGTGAGTGACAGAAATCTGGGCATTCTACACAAATCCCAGAGCGGCCAGCCAGAGGCTGGGGATGGGCCTGGGATGCTCCTAAAACCACAGCTGGGCTTTTGGGTGGGCTGGTGTCGGTGTGGAAGGAGCAGGTGCATGAAGGGAACTCCTGTCCAAGCCAGAGGGGGCAGCCAACAGCCTCACATCCGACAGCTCAGGGAGCGGTGGCCGAGGCCGGGCTGGCACTGAGGGGAGCCAGGTGGCACTGGCTCAGCCCTGCTCTGAGCAGAACAGGTCCAGAGTAGGGCAGGGCAGAGGCAGCTGACCCCTACTAAGGCCCTGGGACCCCTACTTCCTTTGGGGAGACAGCTTTCACATCACACCCCAGCAACCGCTGGGGCAAACAATGGAGGCTTCTGGCAGCCGGCAGAGAACAGGGTGTGGTGACCTGGGCACGGACATCCCTTTTTGATGAAGTTTGAATTGAAAAGACCACAGGGCTGGGCTGAGCACGGATCCCTGAGTGTGCAAAACGTCGAAGCCGGTAACTGTCACTGCGGGCAATGGTGGCACCGAGCGGGCGCAGCAGGTCAAGGGCAGCAGCTACACTTGCTTTTGATTCTATGCCAGTCACTGTACTATGCATTTCACATGCATTATTCATCCAACAAACAAACGTTTACTGGAGGCCAACTAGGCACCGGGGATGTGGCAGTGAATGCTGTCAACATGACCGCCCTGTCCTCACACCTGTGTCTCCCCCAGGCACGTGCACCAGCCTTACTGTCCCCATCACACTGATGAAGGAATTGAAGCTCAGAGAGCTGGCTGCGCCCAGGGACACACAGCGAGTCCTTGGCAGAGATTCCCTCCAGCCCCCGATGCCAGGCGGTTCCCACTGGGCCTCCACCTCCTACCCTCCAGGGCCTGTCAACTCCCATCCCAGCTTCCAAGGCTCCAGAAACCCTCCTCTGAAGCCTCTGGTGATGTCAAGGCCCATTGCAGGCCACGTCCCTGCGGTTTCTGGGGAGATGCGGATTGCAGCAAAACCACAGCACAGAGACCACCCTGGGCCCTCCAACAAGCGTGCCACCCTCACAGTGTCCAACCTGGACTCCCGGCCCATTCACTCTCGAGGGTATTGTTATGTGTTTTCTTTGGGTGTGTGGGAGTCAGGGAGCTGTATTACTTTTTCCAGGGCATTTGTCGAGGGCAGAAGAGCTACTCTACAGAGGGAGAGACTGAAGCCTGGAAGAGAACATAGTCAGCCGCACACAGTAGGCAGCATAGATGCCGGAGCCTGGGTCCCCTGTTCTTAATCCAATGCTCACTCAGGACACCAGGCAACCTGCCGGGCGAGTCGGTGCCCCATTGCCTTCTCTCGTTCCAGTCCCGTTCCAGTCCCTTGGGGACTCTACAGGCCTGAACTGCCTCCAGTTCTATCAACAAGGGCCTGCTGTCAGCAATCTCAAGAAGGGAATAACCTTGAAAAGGGCTGTCACGTTGGGGCTAAGGCACATTCTAGGCTCTGGCTTGTTTGTGCTCTCAGATCCTTCTCAGGCAGGTGCAAGGGGCCAGTCCCCAAGCACATGCCCTGAGGCGTTCCTGCTCCCACCTGAACAGCCCTAGAGAAGAGGCCCCTTCCCCCCACTTTCTCCCTCTTCCCACCACTCAGAAATAAAAGGAAAAAACCCTCTAATTGGTATTCATCTGAAAACAGTTCTATTTTCTGCTCTTTTCCTGTTCAGAATAAACAGCAACATAAAATGTGAACAGAAGGATGGGAGTCATTTCCACATGGGCCCCTTACTTGGTGAGATAAGAAATAATTAATTGCCTGGATACTGTGAAGGGATTGTCCTGCAGCAGAAACTGTCTGCTTTCTCAAAGAAACATGTCCCCCCGGAGATGCCCCGAGAGCTCCTGTGTCTGTTGTTGGTGCCATGTCATGGGAATTGTGCCCTCACTCCCCTCACTCCCCTCACTCCCCTCACTGCCTGGCAGGTGCGCTGGGCAGAGGACAGAGCCTGTCCCAGAGAAGGGACCCCCAGGATTTCCACAGCACAGCTGCCCCGATCTGCCTTAGAGATCTCCTCCAAACCCAGCGTCGATACTCCCCTGCTGTGCTGGGCCCTCATTAGGTAGCAGTATCCCTTCCTTCTGGCAACACTGTCCTGCCAGCCCCTACACTTCACTCACAACCAGAGAGATCTTCCTAAAAACATACATTTTATCAAGTCCTCTCTCTATTAATAGCCTTCAAGACTAAGTTCAAACTCCTTAACATGGCTCAAGAGGCACTTCATGATGGGTCCTGTGTAGCTTCTGACGTCAACTCTAGGTCTCCGCCTTCAGCTCTTTGGGCCATGGTGCCTTTGCACAAGCTGCTCCCTCTGCCTGGACTACTGTTTCACTCCGCTTCCAAGAGCTGTCTCTGAGCCCATGATGCTTGTGCCCTTCTCAGTCCCTGTACCTAACATCCTAGATTACCAGCTTTTACACTGTGACATAGCAGCTTCTCACACGTGTTTTATTTATGACGCATGGAAGCTTCACAGTTATATTACGAGAGCACTGCCTTTCTGAGGCCTACGACTCTGGGCTTCCTTAAGGGAAAGAACATGGTCGATGTCACTCTGGATCCCTAGCACCTAGCACAACACCTGGAATATAGTAGGGACTCAGTAAATGCTTGTTGACTGAAACAAATAAAGGAATGAATGAACAAGAGAGCAGGTGCTCAATAAACACCTGTCTAATTGAAAAATGAAAAGAATGAATGAACAAAAGTCCTATACACCTGAAACATCAGTCCCTCACCTTCTTCCCTGTCAGAGCTGGACTCATGAGGTTCTACTGCTTTAGAAGCACTAAAATATCACCAGAATGTAAAGGGGACAGAGAGGACAGAGAGGACTCTTCTAAAGAATAAAATTTCATGTGGCTAGAAGGAACACCAATGAGCTATTTGGAGTGAATCGAGTCACAGAAGATGGGCATCCATTTGTCTTCTAAGGAGCCTGAGCCAGTTAGCTGGAAGGCTTTTGATTTGCTGACTTGAGTCTGTAGGTTCAGAGTCAGGATGCTCAAGATCACAGAGGAGACACGGAGCCCTGTCCTCCCTTCTCCCACACCATCTTCAGACTGTGAGACCAAGATACCCATGTCTTCATCCAGCCCTGCCCCCCGCCAACCCCACCATGCCATCACCAGGCCTCACTCTCAGGCCTCCTCCTCTAGGAAGCCTTCCCTGATGCCTGGATGGAAATGTTTGACTCTCCGTCCCAGAATTCCCTTCTGGCTCTTAGGCTAGATTGTGGGTGCCCCACGCCTCTACTGGGCCTCATGCTGCTGGAGGCAGGACTGTCTCCTTCACCTCTTTGCCTGCAGAGGACCATGGCATAGGCCTGATGCCAGAACAAGTAGGTTTCACCAAGGCACCTACTGTCCATACTCTTGCAGAAGGCTTAATAGATCTTAAGTTTATAAATTAAGTGTTCCATTGGTGAGTAAATATTGGAGATGCGGGGTTAAGTCAGGCTAAATAGGTGACTTTAAAGGGGGTCTTCTTAAAGCATGTGCTGACATGCATTGAAGATTTCTAAGAGTGGACCAAGATATGCAGTGTTTCTCAAACTTATTTGACTATGGAACCCCTGGTTCAAGCAATGCCTTGTTCCATGGAACACACTTTGGGAAATAGGAGAGAATCTTGCACATCTAGATATATTTAAAAGCCCTCACATTTTATAGAGGAGAAATTAATCCCCAGAGATGTACGAGCAGAGTCAGGACAGAACCCAAGGTGCGTCCTGTCTCATCTTGACCTCCAACACATTAGTCAGGGGAAGAATGAGTCCTAAGCTTCAGGCCAAGGGGATCAAGGCAACAATGTGACCTTGGGAAAGTCTGGGCTCAGCTCAACCTACCTCTGGCCCTGGTATCCCCTAGGCAAAGCCAGAGACACAATCTGGATCCTGGACCCAGTTGAATGCCCACTTAGGGGGTTGCAGGAACTGGGGTGCACACAACCTACAAAACTCTGCTGGTCATGTTTTCTAGGATGATGGCAGGAACATAAATGATGATCAGGCCTTTGCCTCGGCCATCCCAGAAGAGCTAGGAGGAGCCTCGGCCGTCCTGAGGCTCTCTTCCTCTCTTGGGACCTTGAGAGGCTGCATGAGGGTAGACTGTTTTTAATAATAGATCAGACATGTGTCTTTCCTCAGCATCCTGATGCCTCCCAGCTTTCCGCTGGCCCCCACCAGAAAAGTCTCTAGAGCCTGTGCTGGGAAGCCACACGAGGAAGGAGGCATGGGCCCTGTGGGCCACCCAAATGCCCAACAGCAGAGGGTGGTGGAGCCAATCTGAGTCATTGCCATGGAACCCTAGGTAACAAGAGGAGGGGTGGGGTAGGGGGCAGCAAGGAAAAGGCAGCCCTCCAGGGAGCAGGATATGGTGGTTGAGTGCACAGGTTCTAGTGGACGCTTCTGGACAGGGTGGCTATGGGCAAACTCTAGACCATTTTGTGCCCTGTTTCCACATGGGTGCAGTGGGGATGGTAAAGATAACACCTGTTTCACTGGGTTGTTAAGAGGATTCAGTAGATGAATGCCTTACAGCCTCTGAGACACTGAAAGTGCCAGTAGGCGAGGACTCCACGTTATCACGGAACAGCCTGAGAGCTGGGCTGGGCCCCAGTCCTATTGGACACACATTGTGTGCAACATTGTCCACCCCGTTTCAGTGTGCTTAGCTAGAAAAGGGGATGATGACATGCCTGTAGAGCAATTGTTGGGTTTAAGTGAGCTAAATTCATGGAAAGTACTTGAAACCATGCCTGCTATGTCATAAGGGCTCCGACACGTTAACTATTTTCTCCGGGATCCAGGGAAGTGGGGGCATAAAGTAATATGAAATTAGCAAATCCGGATGCAGACTGGCCTGGGCGTGGTGCCCCTGGGCTACATGAGCCAATTTCAGCAGCTCCTCTGGTTGAGGGGAGACTGTGCAGAGCCCAGTCCCATGAGCCGGGAGCCTTTGCCCTCACAAGGCTCAGTTCCAGGATGCTCTTCCTGCTGAAGGTGAGTTCCCTGGCCATCCACTACCTCCTCAGGGTGTGGGGAGGTCTCCCTCTTTCAAAGATGTCACACCAAGGGCTTCCTGGCTGACTCAGTCGGCTGAGCGTCCGACTTCGGCTCGGGTCATCATCTCACAGTTCGTCAGTTCGAGCCCCACATTGGGCTTGCTGCTGTCCAGCCCGTCAGCGCAGGGCCCACTTCAGATCCTCCGTCTCCCTCTCTCTTTCCCTCCTCTGCTGGTGTTCTCCCCAAAATAAATAAATATTAAAAAAATATCTATGTCACACCAAAATCTCAGGGGCTTCGACATTGATCTCAAAGCCCCTTCACGACGTTCCCCAGGGGTGCCCAGGGGTACAAGCAGGACTCCTGGTTTTCTGCCTCAATGTCTCCGAGCTCCCAGGGAGGATCTGTATGAGCCCCAGACTGATCAATTCTTGACATTCCAGTGTGTGTATGCTAAGTCTACCCTCCTAGACACAGGCTCCCATAAGGACCAGAAGTCAGGTTTAGAGCAGTGTAGTTAGAGGCTCATACGTTTTTGTTCTCATTCTTTTTCTGTAAAGTTTTTGAAGTAAATTACAACACACATTTTCAACTTTGAGACCTCTTATTTTCTCTGTCCCCAGCTGGATGTGCAACCCTGAAGAAACCCTCCTCTCCTTGAATGATGTCTTTAAGGGTTTGACATTTAACAGAGGTTTTTAGGAGCACATTTATTAGCTATCCTTCAAAGCAACCACATGAAATGGGTCAGGGGCTTCTTCTCTTTTAACAAAAGGAAGGAATGAGTCACCCACAGGATTCTGACATAGCTTCAATGTGTGGACGGGTATACGAATACATACATGTACGTCCCAGTCAAACTGTACTTAGCCCCAGTCATGGCAGGGGAGAAGATATCATTAAAATAAGAGCTAACTTTTTGGAAAACTTACTGTGTGCCAGAAGCTATTCCAATCATTTTATAAATACAGCTCATGTGATTCTCAGGGTAACTGGAAGAGGTAGATATTATTACTGATTTTTACCAACTGAGGAACACAAACCTCAGAAAGGTTAAGTGACTGGCCCAAGGTCACATAGCAAGCAGGTGACAGACAGAGTTGGATTTTTCTGGCTCTGAAGGCCACGTGTTATCAACTGCATGGTCCTGCTCTACCATGAGATGGAATCCGTATAGAACCCCTAGGCTTCATGTGAACCAATAACATGACTGTCCTGGCCATGAGCTTGAGGCATCGGGAAACCCTCAGTAACAAGCGTCAGCCCCTGTGAGTCTCCCGTAATACTCCTTCGGGGAAAGAGAATGGACTCTGAGGCCAGGCAGATCTGGATCCAAACTCTAGTTCTGCCCCTTACTAGCTGGGTCCTCTCATGGGACTCTCCCGGGGGCCTCTCCCTGGCCCACATCCCTGGCACAGTATTTGGATAGTCAGTGGGGCCGTTCCGATCTGCTGGGTGACACAGTGCCCAGATGTGCCCTGCAGGGGCTTCCTGAGTCTGGCCGCCACCACGCTTCCTCTGAGAAGAGGGGGATGCCTGTCAGCCATCGTGAGCCCTGTGGTTGCCGGGGCCGGATGAACTGGAACTGAGGTATTAACCATGGCGTAGGGCCGCTGAGGGCAGCCAGAGTCTGACAGGTTGGAACACCTTCATTTAAACAAACTAATGTCCTGGCAGACAGCGCCCATCTGAAGAGGTACCTAGTGGGTACATCTGCTAAGAGCCCCCTATCCTGCTGAGTCCTCAGCCCCAGCACCCACCCCCCAGCTGAGGAAGTTGGTGTCCAGGAGCCTTTTCCAAGGTCACACAGAGAGGCCGCAGGGTAGCGGGGTAACAGAAAACTCTCCGTGTCCTAAGGTCCCCTGACCCCTGTCTTCTATATGAAGAACATTTGTTTTGTCCTGTGGAAAGTCCCCAAGTGGATGAGCTAACAATTGATTCCAGCTGGACTTCTCTGCTAACTCTGGCTGAGCTTTCCGTATTTCCGTTCCCGTGATCCATTCCCTTGCCTCTTCCAGATCAGAGAGTGACCTCCTGGACCTCCTTGGGATGTGATTATCCCCCTGCCACTCGGATCTGGGGCTGCTCCTTCCTGGGGAGAAGTCAGCCAACCGCCCATTGTCGACCTCCTGAGGCCTCCCCACCTCTGTTCTGCTGTCTTTCCTGTCCCGCCTCGAGAGCCTCCCTGGGGGCTCGTTTAAACCGAAGACAATTGTCTCAGATAAAGAACCACTGACCTCCTCCCCGGGTGGCTAAAATTATCAGAAACTGACGGGTGCTGCTGACCTCAGCCTCCCCCCAGCCCTTCTCCTGCTCTGGTCCATTCAAATGTCCTTCTAGGAGCTGGTGACAGCCCCCCATTCAGGCCCACGTGCCCACCCTGGATGAGGCAGTTTCCTTCCAGAAGAGCTACTGTACCACCTGCCTCTTCTGGCTCCACATCGTGTACACATAGGGCGTGAGATCCCAGGTAACCAGGGCGGGGGTAGTGTGTCTCTGGGGAGGAGTGGAAGCTTGGACACCTTCACTGCAGCCACCATTACATTTTCCAGGGCCCCAGCTACCATGAGCCTCCTCCTTGGTGACACACAGCAGGTCTCCATGCCTCCCGTGC
Organism: Panthera pardus; assembly: GCF_024362965.1. Lineage (NCBI taxonomy): Eukaryota > Metazoa > Chordata > Mammalia > Carnivora > Felidae > Panthera > Panthera pardus. The sequence continues at coordinate 25,262,498 of NW_026526832.1, forward strand.
ATCCTGACTGCTGGCCCACACCTCCATGCCTGCTTCCTCCTCACCGGTAGACGCTTCTCAATTTCTTGCATTCTTGCTGTTGGATAGACCCCAGCTCCTGTATTATTCCACTGCATCCAGAATGCTTTGAGGAAGGAATGTCATAGACGTTTTCTCCCCCGCCCCCACCCACCCACCCACCCTTCAGGGAGATGTGCTCAGGGTTAGGTCTGCAGTGGAAACATGTGGTGAGGGTGGTGGTTGAGAGCGGGGGAAGTGCCCCTGGGCCTGTTCGTCCCTGCTGCAGAGACTCAGGGAGAATACGAGCACGGGTACCGAGCTGGAACGGGGGCCACATCTTGCAGGGCACAAAACCCCTCGGCCACATCTTCCCCCGGAGGCTTCTCGAGCCTCCTGTGAGTCCGGCAGGGCAGGGATTATGACTGATTTATAAAAGGGATAACCTGAGGCCCAGGCCAGGGAAGTGGCTGGCTCCACTTACACGGACCCAGGACTAACTCCCAGGGCCCTGACCTCCGGCCAAAGGCTTTTTGTGCCAGTGTTCTTGGCCTAGGCTGGCCCAGCTCACAGAAATCAGCCGAGGATGGGGACAGCATGGAGGACACAGAGAGCCAAAGCGACGGTCCCCTTTCAGGGCCCCCAGGACCCCTCCCTGGAGACCTCTCCCTGCTTTGGGCCTGCCTTTCCCTTCTATCCACCAGTGGCCACTCCTGGGCTGTGTACTCCGCTGAGTAGTGGAGATGTTGCAGTCTGTGGCATCAGGCAGGACTGGGTTGGAACCCTGGCTTGTCAGGGAAGGTCATGGCTTACACCTGTTGTCCTGCTATAATAATACCTCAGGGCTCCTTTTTCCTCTAAAAGTGCCCCAGTTAGGACCAGACATTATGTGTCGCCTTACTGAGGCACAAGGCACGGCATGTGGGCAGCTCGTGGGTGACCTGGTTCAGGACCCATCTGATTCTGTGATCGGGAGATTCTGCAGCCCCAGGAGGAAGCCCTGGCTGTGTTCAGAGATGCAAGATAAAAGCACCAGGAAAGAAAAGCAGAGTCTGAGCCTCCTGAGCCAGGACCAGCATCTGGAGACGGAAGGCACCTAGAAACAGGGCCACCACCTCGTATATCTCCAGAGGGTCCCACTCACATCACGGCCTCAGTGAATGGTGCCCCCCAGGACTGACAATACTCAGCCTGCCCTGCTGTACACAGTGGTCTACCTAAAGTGCCCACTGAAAAGCAGGATTTGGTGAGCTGTGGCTAGATCAAGTTCAAGGGCAAGAATAAGTGTAGGGGCACCTGGGTGGCTCAGTTGGTTGAGTGTCTGACTTCAGCTCAGATCGTAATCTCACGGTCCATGAGTTCCTGCGTTGCTGAGCTGTCAGCACGGAGCCTAGAGCCTGCTTTGGATTTTGTGTCTCCCTCTCTCTCTGCCCCTCCCACCCCTCTCAAAAATAAGTAAACATTAAAAAAAAAAAAAAAAAGAGTGGGGAGCAGAGAAGCTACAAACACAGGTGCAGAGTAAACCTTCAAGGAGAGGAATCACTCTCAGTCTGAGAAGGATCCCTGAAATCCACTCAACTCAAGTCACATCAGCAAACATTGAGCGATCACTGTACCCAAACCAAATGGGAGACCTTCCACCTGATGGCGCAGCAAGCCAATAATAACTGACACCGAGCTTTTGCAGCGAAGAAAGATGGGCTATTTCCTGGTGTGATGCCACTCAGGAGAAAAGAGCTAGTGCTCAAAAGTTCCCACCTCCTCGATGGCTCACAAGCAAGGGTTTTTAAAGGGTGAAAATTCAGGGTGAGGGTCTCAGGGTCTTGGATCATGCTCACTCATTAGAGATTGGGTCAGCTGTAGTATTTCCTTTCTTGCCCATCTTGTCCCTTGTGGCATCGGGCTGTCTGGTGTCAGTGTGATTGCCGGAGGGGGCTGTTCTCCCTCAGGAGCCTGGTCGTTCCGCCCCGGGGGCCCGGAACTGTAAAACCTTCTCGGCTGATTGCATTAGCGATGTCACCTCTGGAAAGGAAGGCAGAATCTCTACATCCTGTGCTCTTACTAAACGGAAAGCTATTATGACGATGTTTGCTTGCAAACATGGCACATTGTGTTTGTCATCTCAGGCAGAACAACATCCCACAGACTTTTCAGGAGGCACCTTTATGTTATTTCCTGAGTTTTACAGGTTCCTTTGACAGTAACCAAGGGCTGTGAGACTCTGCTGGGAGGTAGCTAGGAGCCATCTGTCTAAATTGTGGGGTCTGTGGGGGCTTACATTCCCAGTGTCACTGCTGGGTGCTGACCCAGGCAGTTACTGCGGGTGTCGCACAGGGCACAGTGTTCTCAAGAATTTGCAAGGTGGAGGCACCTGGGTGGCTCAGTCAGCTGAGCGTCTAACTTCACTCAGGTCATGGCCTTGCAATTCGTGGGTTCGAGCCCCGCATCAGGCTCTGTGCTGACAGCTCAGAGCCTGGAACCTGCTTTGGATTCTGTGTCTCCCTCTCTCTGCCCCTCCCTCACTTACACTCTGTCTCTCTCTCTCTCTCTCTTTCTCAAAAATAAACATTAATTTTTTTTTTTTTTTTTTTTTTAATTTGCGAGGTGGGCAGGAGTGGAGGAGGAGCCCCCGGGGAGGGCGTGTCGGGTTAGCTCCTTCTGGCTTCATGGACAGAGATCTGTGCTCCTGCTGAGTGATGGGGGTGCAGATACGCAGCCCGGTGTCTCAGGTACAAAGCCAGGCCTCACGGAGCTGGGTCAGCCTCTGGGATCCCCAGGGTCTGGGAATCTGGCAGCGGCCTGGGGCCAGATGGTGAAGCACCTGGGAGTCCAGGCTCAGGAGTCTGGACTTGATTCTGGAGGCAGTGAGGAGACACAGGATGTTTCTGAGCAAAGGAGGTGACTCAGTCAGATTCCTCAATAACCTGGGGGCTCCAGTCCTGCTTGTGCTGTTCCCCACCCCCGCCCCCACCCCCAGATGGCTGGCCGGTGCTCCCACCTCTGCACCTCCGTCAGTGAGAGTGGGACTCAAACCAGAAGCAGCCTGAGTCATGGGCAGCACAAAAGCAGGAGAGCTGCCCGGAGGAGAGAGCACTTGGCCTGGGCTGAGCCCCCTCAGTCTGTGGGAATCAGTCTGTCTTTGCCGAGAGCAGCTTCCCAAACAAGGTGGTTCAAGGCCACTTGGACGTGCTGCCTGGGGCTGGAGTCAAATGAGTGCAGCTGGTCTGGAAGGACCTAGGAGTCCTTGTGCACTTTTCCACTGCTGTTTGCTCCAGCATGTAGTTTTCACGTAGTTTATAGCAATAAAATGCATTGCATACATTATAGTGTATGAATGCCTTAGCACTGCTGTAGCAGATAACCACAGACTGAATGCCTTAGAACAGCAGAAATTTATTCTCTCATAGTTCTGGAGGCCTGAATTCAAAATCAGGATGTTGGGGGGTGCCTGGGTGGCTCAGTCTTGGTTAAGCATCCGACTTCAGTTTAGGTCATGATCTCACCACTCACGAGTTCGAGCCCGGCTTCCGGCTCTGTGCTTACAGCTCAGAGCCTGAAGCTTGTTTCACATACTGTGTCTCCCTCTCTCTCTGCCCCTCTCCCGCTCACGCTCTGTCTCTTTCTCTCAAAAATAAATAAACATTAAAAAAATTAAAAAACAAAAAACAAAAACAAAATCAAGATGTTGGGAGGGCCGTACCCCTTTCAAAGGCTCTCAGGGAGGATCTGTCCTTGCCTCTTCCAGCTTCTGGTGACCCCAGGGGTTCCTTGGCTTGTGGCCACATCGTTCCAAACCGTCTTTACGTGACGATCTCTTCTCTGTGTCTTCTCCTCTCCTGTCTCTTCTAGGACACTTGTCGTTGAATTTAAGTCCCACCTAGATAATCCATGACAATCTCATCTCAAGCCATAACTTAATTACATCTCTAAAGACCTTTTTCCTAAGTAAGGTCAAAGTCCTAAGTTCTGGGGCTACGGATGAGGCATGTCTTCTTGGGAGCCACTATTTAATTTTGTTTAATCTTTATTTATTATTTTTTTAAAGAGAGAGAGAGAGAGAGACAGAGTGCAAGCAGGGGAGGGGCAGAGATAGAGGGAGACAGAATCTGAAGCAGGCTCCAGGCTCTGAGCTGTCAGCACAGAGCCACACATGGGACTCAAACTAACGGACCGCGAAATCATGACCTGAGCTGAAGTCATACACTTAACCAACTGAGCCACCCAGGCACAGGGAGAAACAATTTAACCTATTACACACATCTTTGGAATCAGAGTCAGGTTGAAATCCCGTCTTAACTACTTACCAACTAAATCGGTCTTGGGTGAGTTTAGTAATCTCCCAGAACCTCATTTCATTATCTTCAAAATAGGAAGAATATCTATTCATAGGGTCGTTATGAGAATTACATGAGGTAATAGTTTCTGGGCACATAGTACATAGTAAATGGCATCAATGACCATGATGGTCAAGAGTTGACTCAGGAGGTGAGGGGGTTTGCCCGAGGTCCCATAGCTACTTTGGTGGCAGAGACGGAACTGAAACTCAGTCCCATCTCACACCAAAGGCCACCCTCTTGCTATACATCCTGTCCTCTTATTACCTCGACTATAGTTTCGACCTTGCTCTGTTGGCTTATTCCTCAATGCCATCTCATTGACCTCTCATTGACATCTATCCCAGGGAATGTGGGACCCTTGGCAGGAAAGTGAACACTATCCCAAGTGGGGTGAATAGCCAACATTGTTCCCAGGGAGTGAGATCAGGATCAGAACTTGGCCTTGAGTTATTCCACTGGCAACAGGGGAAATCAGACTTGGCCTCACCTTGGATAAGAAGCAGCAGGTCACAGCATCACTGTGAGGAGTTGTCAACCACTCTCCATGGGGCAGCCATAGCATAGGCTCTATCCACGTGCTGTGTCATCAAGTCTTGCCTCTTCCTGGGGGGTAGGGAGAGTGTCCCATTCAGGGTTGAACTCTCTCGTGGTAAGGAAACAAGGCTTTCTCTGCCTCTGAGGAATCACCCCTTTAAGGGGGAGAGGGCACCACTGGCCCAGAATGAAAGAACTGATTCCAGCAAAATAAAGTCAGGATTAATTCCTCCCCCTCAAAACCCTTTGAAACCTGGTCTTGCCTCCCCCCAAAAAGATACATCTGACTTTGATCTTTCAAGCCGCTGCCACTCCGATTTCCCATGCATACCTGCCAGCTTTCACAGGAGGGTGTTTTTATCAGTGCAATTGCTACTTACAGTGACACTGAGCTTGGTTACAGAATCTGGGTGAGAAACTCATGGGCTTGGGCTTCTGTCTTGGGTGGGATAAAACCAACTAGGCTCCAAGTCCTGCTGGAGCCTGATGCTGCTGATCCCTGGGGAGCCCATCAGATCCTAGGTCCCCCAGGACTGTGGCCAAGGGGTGGAGGCAGGGACAGGACTTGTCAGCTCCTGGCCATGTCCCCAGGAATCTCAAGGAATAAATTTACCATCTAAAAAGGGAAGTTGGTAGAGGGGGCAGGGAGCAGAAAGGACAGGAACGTCTCCCTCCTAGTAAAACACAGAAATGTTCTGGCATCAAAAAGAAGGGGAAAACAAAGGAGCATGAGTGGACATCATGGCAAGAATGTGGGACTCAGAAAAAGTGGCTCTTGGCCTAGTGGTGACTCACAGGTTCAAAGCCTCCAAACACAGGGAGCTTCCAGAGCTGTGCCCTGTAGTCTAAGGGGGTCTCAGAGACCCAGGGCTCAGGCTGAGAAGGAAGGAGCCTGTTTCCATCCAACACTTAGCAAACTCCCACCAGATGTCCTGTCTGCAGCCAGCATTGTGCTGGGCCCCTGGATACAGGAACTGGCATGAGCCCCAGCCTCTGGACTGACAGATGGCAGCGGTCATGTGGGCTAAGTGTTCATGGGGGTCCATAGCTCTGGAAGCAGAAAGGCTTTCTTCTGGGGCTCTGCAACCCCTCTAGGGAAAGTTCCAGGATCTTGGAGTCCACAGAGGTGAGGCTGAGACAGGAAGGGCATCACTAACTCTGTGCACACCCCAGTGTCCAGAGCCACTTTTGTCCTTCCTTCTCTTCCTCTTCACTTTCTATCCTGGCAAAGTCCAAACTCAACCAATTCAATGGCCCAAAAATGGAGACAGCGCTTTCTCCCTGGGGCCTGCACACATTCGAGATCATCCTGGGGACCCTCTTTGCCAAGACAGCATACTTAGCTACAGCAGTCGACAAGGGGGTTCACGCAGGGCTCCTTCTCTGTGGCATCTGCTTAGATGGCCCAACATCCAGGCCCTGCCAGGGATATAGGCCAGAGAGGGGCTCTCCCCCCATAGGGGATTAATAAGTCACCATTTGCCATCTGGAAAGAGATAGTCTAGTTTATGATCTGAAAAGGATCTTCAGCCATTGGAGAAAGGGGACCATCACAGATGTGCTCCTGGGTGGAGGATTTAAGATTCCTTGTAAAATGTCAATCTCAATACCACCTCATGCCAGTCAGAGTGGCTAAAATGAACAAATCAGGAGACTATAGATGCTGGAGAGGATGTGGAGAAACGGGAACCCTCTTGCACTGCTGGTGGGAATGCAAACTGGTGCAGCCACTCTGGAAAACAGTGTGGAGGATCCTCAAAAAATTAAAAATAGATCTACCCTATGACCCAGCAATAACACTGCTAGGAATTTACCCAACGGATACAGGAGTGCTGATGCATAGGGGCACTTGTACCCCAATGTTTATAGCAGCACTTTCAACAATAGCCAAATTATGGAAAGAGCCTAAATGTCCATCAACTGACGAATGGATAAGGAAATTGTGGTTTATATACACAATGGAATACTACTTGGCAATGAGAAAGAATGAAAGCTGGCCATTTACAGAAACGTGGATGGAACTGGAGGGTATTATGCTAAGTGAAATAAGTCAGGCAGAGAAAGACAGATGCCATGTGTTTTCACTCATATGTGGATCCTGAGAAACTTAACAGAAGACCATGGGGGAGGGGAAGGGAAAAAAAAGTTACAGAGAGGGAGGGAGGCAAACCATAAGAGACTCTTAAATACTGAGAATGGACTGAGGGTTGATGGGGGTGGGGGAGAGGGGAATATGAGTGATAGGCATTGAGGAGGGTACTTGTTGGGATGAGCACTGGGTGTTATATGGAAACCAATCTCATGATAAATTATAGTTAATTTAAAAAATGTTGATCTCAAGCTTCTTTCCCCCCTTAAATCATTTCAGGGGCTCCCATGTGCACGAGAATAACGTCTGGACTTCTCAGGGTAGTTTACGAGACCTTGACCTTTACCTCTCCCACTAGCCCCTGCCATCCCACAGGCTCCATGTGCCCCAGCAGCGTTGAATTAATTGCTGCATCCCATGTAGACCAGACTTGTTGGCTGCAATGCTCCTTTGTACAGGACACTATTCTCCTTGTCTTTCTGGAAAAATGTCTTATCTTCAGACACAGCTCAAGCCTTAGCTCTTCAGTAATGTAGTAGAGGACACTCAATGCATGGATGAATAGAATGGAGTGTCCCTGTTGGAGCTACATTTCTCTCGTTCTATGAAGCTATTAAAGGTAATGGGGGAAATAAATGAACCTAAGTGTGTTTAATTTTCCAAATCCAAGATAAGTGCTCCAGCCATGCACATATTCTAAGTATACTCCACCGTCTATTAGATCATTAAAGGAATGGTATACACGGCACAGATGTTTGAGTTTCCTCATCCTCCCAAAACATTGAGACGTTGCAATGAATGTCATAAACCATTGCCTGTGCTGTCCACTGATCTACCCCCTATAGTGGGGCTGAAGGAAAGACCCAAATGTCTCTGCAGGATACCAGGGTTCATTCTGGAATCCACTGGCCAGGATGCTCCAAGAGAATGAGGACCTCCGGTGTTTGGTGTTTGACCTTATTGAGTGGGTTGAGGGCCTGCAAGCTGGTGGGGAGGGGTTTATTAATGGTGGTGGCCCCTCCTGAAGAAAACAGAGGGTCCCTCCAACTTCTTGCCCTCCAAAAAGCCCCCTCTCTGCTCTGCCCTGACATTCCCACCCTGTCTGTGATGAGAGCTGCTCGTTGGCTCCTTCTCTGATTCTGCACAGAGCCAGAAAGGGTGACCTGGGCTGAAGCTGAAGAGGAATGAAATATTGTTTTCATGAAAGATGGTATTGATTCTGTTTTTTTAAAAAGGACAGAACCCAGCTTCTGAAATGAGTCCCTGTGGGAACGGTCTGAGATGTGACATGTTTCATTTCTTCTTTTCCTTCTGGAATTTCAAAGCTGAGTCTGGCGATGGAGATGGCAAAGACTTAAGAAAGTAAGTCGTTAGAATGTTCCTTCTTACTTTTCTCTCTTTCATTCACTCATTTCCTATGAAGCATGCGGTGCAAAAGACGATTGTATGGGGTCTAAGCCAGAAGAGCTGAATCAAGGTCCCAGGTCAACACAGTCTGGAGGCTACAGTCCTCCTGGAGGCCACTGCAGGGGTTTTCAGCCCTCCCTAGAGTCCCCAACAGGGTCCCTGCTGCCGATTCTGACCCAGCCAGAGGACAGGCAGTGGGCTGGGAGGACGGGATTGCCTGGCTGAGGAGGCTGGCCCATAGCATTTGCCAGGATGTACCTCTGAGAAGCCAGTGCAGCTGCAGAAAATGTTCCAACCACCTGGGGTGGGGACATGGGGTGAGTGGGATGGGGTGGAGAATGGCCTCCTCCCGCAAGCAGTGTTTGGGAGGGCTGTTTGATATTTCCTTAAATAGGTAGCAAACCAAAATTTTTGAAATTTTAGGAAAGTGTTTCTCTTTAAAAGAGAAAGGAAAGTGTTTCTCTTTAAAACAGGAACTCTGTTTCATATTATTTTCAGCTTTCTAAGAATGGGCCTCAGATCCCACCATGACTCCTTTGTCCAAGGAAGGTGGGGGGAAGGTTGGGAAGGCAGAGACCCAGAGAGCTTGAGGTTGTCTAGTTTTAGAATCACAGAAGGACCCCCATAGTCATTTCTGATGGTCCCCTGCCTCCAGGTGGGAACATCCTTAAAAACGAAGGGCCTGTCCCCTCTCTAATACATTCGGTTGGGTCCCGGTGACTGGAGGCTGTAGCAGCCTCCATAGCATAAATGGCCAGCAGGGTCTGTCTGCTGCTGGGGGTTAACAGCAGGCACACACTCAGCCCTCTGAGATTCTGCCTGCATTGGTTCCCGTCCCCCAGCACCCACCCCCCACTCCTGCCTCCTCTTTCCTCTGCGGGGACATGCTGACGTGAGCCCTACCGTGCTCCTACAAACCCACAAACCCGTGAACCCACAAAGCAGACGGCAGGCGCTTAATCAATGCTTTGTGGCCTGTATCAGCCCACCCACCACCCAGCCTGCCCACTTGCAAGGCCTCTCCTTGCACTCAGAGGCTGGCCAATCTCCTTTGAATCATCTGTGGCTGGTCAGCACTCTGCAGCCTCAGACCCTTGTCCCTCCATCAAGTGTCAGGACCTTTGCCACCAGCAGGGCACAGAAGAAGCTCCGGGGAGCCCAGAAACTTAGTCCATTTCTGGAAGAACAGGCCTCTATCTGTATCTATCCGTCTGTACCCCTAGACGGCCCATGGCTTCTCATCTCTCTTGTCAAGGCTCCAGGCAGGACAGACCTGGGACACCTTCCCACACTACCTGTCCTCTCCCGCCAACCCAGATTCCGAGTCCACACCCAAGACGCAACCAGCTGTGCCTGCATCTAGGACATCTGCCCAGCTCTAGCCTCTCTGATCGCGCTGCCTCTCCCTCCTTGGTCTCGTCATCGCTGAGGGTACAGCACTCTCTGTGCTGCTGTCACCTCTCATGACATGGCCACGGAGGAGTCACATGGCCTGGGGGGGTGGGGGGCCAGGAGCAGAAAGCATCACAACCTCTAGAACTGTGAGCCCTAAAGAAGATTTTACCTTCCACTGAGGCAGGCTGAGGGCCCCCATCTGCCTTCCCTGCCTAAGAGAGTTGCTATAGGCACAAGGTGTCATGATAGGTAAGTGCTGATGGGCCTCGGGGTAGGGTAGTCGAATTGCTATAGTAAGAAGTGGCCAGGTCCAGAATATACTTAGGGGGTCAGGTTACTAGAACTTGCTGGTTGATTAGTTCAGGGAATGGGGGTGGGGAGTTGTAGTGGGTTAAACAGCATCCTCCCAAAATTCATGTCTACCCAGAACCTCAGAATGTGACCTCATTAGGAAAAGGGTCTTTGAAGATGGGCCATACTTGATTAGGATAGGTCCTAAATCTCTTCATGGTGCCAAGATGCCACCACAGCTCTTGACATGCCTTCAGAGCTCAAGGTAGAAAGAAGCAAAAAGGAAGAAGCCAGACCAGCCCCTTTCTTCTCTGTCGTTTTCCAATCAGAAGAGCTGAAGTCCTCCCAGAAACCTCCAGCACACTTCCCCTTTGTTCCGTGGCTAATGCCGTGTCATGTGGCCACGCGCAGCCATGCTCCTCCAGAGGCTAAGGAAACGAGGACGCTGCCTTGTCAGCCTTGAGACCTGAATGTGGCCAGGGAAGGGGGATGGGAAATGTTGTTGCGTCATCCATCCAACAGTCTGTCACATGGACAGTCATGAAATCAAGGCTTCTGTCTGTATATGTTGGTTACCTATTAGAATCTCCCCCTAGGTTATCCCACAACAACCTTGTCAGTGGGAAGACCGGACATTACGCACTCCCATTTTACAGGTGAGGAAACTGAGGCCCCAAGCCAGAAAGGATTTGTTCAAATTCACAAAAAGTCCATGACTGAGCCAGCCCTCGAGCTCAGTCTCCTGGCACCTAGCTGTGCCACCCGTGCACCCGATAAAATATATGAGCCAGATAATCCTCAAAGACAGCTCATTGTTTCTGGTTTACAACCTTGAGACGAGGCAGGCACGGTCCCCCGGGTAAGCTCCTAACTGCCTTTTGAAGCCCAAACAGCAGAAGCTCGGGCAGAGTCCGCTCCATTCAACGGAAGGTATAGTCCAGGCATTTCCTACCGCTTGATAGGCTAATTGCTTAATTGAATTAGTGCAAATTCCTGATGTCTCTTAGACTTGAGTTGTCTGCGCAATAGGCTGACTTGGCGGGTCAGAAAGACAAAGGCAGGGGAGGCAGCGGCAAAGAACTCGGGGAGCCTCTGCCTGGGCTGCTGGAGGCCTTCGCTCAGGTTAGACCAGCGTGTGCTCTTGGCTGATGGGGAGGGCACAGAAGGCGTGGGTGGTTCTGTGAGGTCCGTGCCAATGTCCAGCTGGTCCGGGCTGCTCACACGTGTTGCCGGGCAAAGTCAAGCTAGGAGACCAGAGGCAGTGGGTGGTGAGGGGAGCGGCTCCTGTTCAGCCTGCATGAGCCCAGAACCCGGGCTGGAAGGGGTGCTGGAGGCTCCTTTTACCCCTGCCCGGCCTCCAGCCCAGCCTTCAGCCCAGGCTGGCCAGTAAAAGTTCTCAGTGTTAGGACAAGAAAGGACGCAGGACAAAGGGACCTGAAAATCTATTCTCTAAATTTCTGCACGGAGAATTGTCTTGCCCTGGCTTTATACCAGGAACATGAAGTGGGGCTTTTCTGTTTGTGGCATTTTGTAAAGATTGGCTGGTTTGCACCCTGATGAGACATTGACTTTGGACGTGAGTTCTGGTGAAGAGAAAAATATCCCTGGAGGTGGATTTGGCTGAGGCACTACTGTGTGTTAACCAAGTCCTGTGTCCTGAGCACACAGTGGGACCACATTTCCCACCCTCCTTTGCAGTTAGGTGAGGCCCATGAAACTAAGTTCCAACCAGCAGAATAACATGTTGACCACTGAAATGTGGGGTTGCTTGTTCCAGCAAGAAGCCCGTCCTGAGCTAATAACAGTGACACTGGCATTTAACCTGCTTTGTTGGGAGGCAGCACGGATGGGGAGGCTTTAGAATGAGGTGTGGCTGGGTTCACGTCTTGATGCTGCCCCTTAGGAGCTGTGTGACCTCAGGAACGTGACCTTAATTTCTCTGAACCTGTTTCCCCATTTGCAAAAAGAGATGAATCTACCTACTCACTCTTCTGTTAGGTCGTACATATAAAGGACTTAGCTCAGGGCCTGGCACACATACAAGCATCTGAACAGTAACTGCTATTATGTTATTGGATTGAAAATAGGTTAAAAGAGTACTTAAAATTGTTTAGCTATTTAAAAACAGTATGATTTATTTCATAAATAGCGTGAATGGAAATTGAGACAAAGAAAGCAAAGCAGTCACTTGCCCACCCCCCTCCCGCCCCTACCCCATGGAATCCTGGACTAAGTTACCAGGCTGGGAATTCAAAATAAATTGATTTTAGAAACAGTTTGTCCTGAGTTGTCCAGAGAGGTGGAGCAGAGAGCCCGGCTTCAAGCCGGACTGAGGGCAGCATGACCCCGGCTGGCTCGTCCCTGTGTGTGGCAGTGCTGGTGGAGGCCGCGGGGCAGACTCTTCCAGACTCCGAGGTGTGTGCTCCCTGGACTGAATCCTCCCGGTGCTGGCTTCCAAACAGCGCTGGCTGGGCACTGGGAGGCCCCTTTCTAGCTGTGTCACCAGCTGTCACTATTGGTCATTCCAGCCATTCTGATAGGTCGTGATGGCTCATCGTATTTTCATTTGCATTTCCCTGCTGGCTAATGATGATGCACATCTTTTCATGTGCTTGCCACCTCTGTGTCCTCTTCTCTGAAACGTCTCTTCATGTCTTTCATCCATTTCCTAATCAGTTTATGGGGCTTGCTTTTTTGTGGATTTAACTATTGAAATTTAAGAGTTCCCTAAGCCTAAATATTAGTCTTTCTTTGTATATGTAGTTTGCAAATATTTTCTCCTAATTTGTAGGGTTTTTTCACCTTAATAGAGTGTTTCGTAGAGCAAGAGTTTTAATTTTGGTGAGGTCTGCTTTATCAATCTTTCCTTTTATGGACCATGCTTTTGTTGTCAAGTCTAAGAACTCTTTGCTTGGCTGTAGATCACAAACATCTACTCTATTTCTTTTTCCTAAAAGTCTTGTAGATTCACATGCTACATTCAAGTCCACAATCCATTTTGTATATAAGGTGTGAGTTTGAGGTTCAAGTTCACTCTTTAGCCTGTGGATAGACAGACTGCTCCAGCACCATTGGTTGAAAAGGCTCTCCTGCATCCATGCAATTGCTTTTCCACATTTGCAAACAGCACCTGAACGTATTTGGGTGTCCGTGTCTGTGTTCTCTATTGATTTGGGGTCCATCCCTGGCCAATATCACACCATCTTGATTACTGTAGCTATAGAATAAGCCTCAGTATGGAGTAGAGTCCTTCCTCCCACTTTATCCTTCTTTTTCAAGATTACTTTAGCTATTCTAGATCTCGTGCATTTCCAGATAAAATTTAGAGTAAATGTGTTTATGTCTGCAAGAAACTTCTCTGGAAATTGAATAGAAATTGCATTTAACCTATAGATCAATAGGTGTATGAAGGGCCTATAGATCAATAGGTGTATGAAGGGAATCACATCCTTATTATGCTGAGTTTTTTAACCTATGAACGCAGTATGTTTCTCCATTTCTTTAGGTTCTGCTGCCTTAAAGAAAAAAAAGAAAAAGAAAGAAAGAAAAAGAAAACAAAAAGAAAAAACCAAAATAGCTGTATTGGGTTCTTTTTTCAATTTCATAAGTGAAAAACTAATAAAACAGTGCCTTGCATACTAAGTATTGTCGAATGAAGTCCAGTAACTAACAGTTATTGGACCCTCCACGTGTGTCAGAACCTACTCATTTATCCTCACAACAGGCCTGTGAAGTAGGTATAATTATTATCTCTATGCTATAGATGAGGAAACTGAGGCGCAGAGGAGTTAACTTTCCTGAGACTGCATAGCTCATAATCGATAGAGCTGGGATGTGAGCCCTAGCAAGCTGGTCCCACAGCCTGATATCAAACCAGTACACTCTACTGCCTTTCATAAAACTAAATCAATACAGAAGAAAATTTTTTAAATCACTAAAATCTCACTATGGGAAGTAATGACTATCAACATTTTAGTATACATTGGGGTATGCTGTAGACTATATACTGTTACATACTGTATACTGTGATCTATACACACGGTATACTGTTATATACTGCATGCTCTTATATACTGTATATTGTTAAACACTGTATACTGTTATGTACTATATACTATATAGTGTGATACATTACTGTGATACACTATATACTATTAATACTATACACTATTATATACTGTATGCTGTATTATGTATGTATTATATTATGTATGTACTGTATTATATATATATACTATATTATATACTGTAAATGTTATACAATGTATACCATTATGTGCTATATCCTGTTATATACTCTATGCTATTGTGTACTGTTATATGCTTTTATTGTTATGTACTGCAGACTGTTAGATATTATATAGTGTATATGCTGCATACTGTTATATACTGCATACTATTAGCATTGTGGTTTACATCCTACTAGATGTCTCTCTAAGCATGGTATGTGTGTCATTATTTGTGTACTTTTCTATAAATATGTGTATATATATGTATATATATACACATATATATACACATTAGAATATGCTACACATATTATTCTGTACACTCTACTATACACATTATTTTGTACCTTTTTTCCACTTTTTCCAGACTTTTTCTGTGTACCCTTTTTAGTGGGGGTGTCATCAGCCCACTATTACTGAAATTCTCTGCTATTTGCCTATTGACATTTAGCTTGTTGGTAATTATTAACAAGGATAATGTTGAGTGGATTTCTTTATATTTATGTCATTGTGGGTATATTTCTGGAATTGGAGCCACTGTGTAAAAGGGTGTGGACATTTTAAATTTTGCTATCTATTGCTAACCTGTCTATTCTGGGTTGAGCTGATTTTTACTTCCAGCAAGAGTGTAGAAAAGGGTCCCTTTCCCAAGACTCCCCACCACTGAGTGTTGCTGACCTTTTTCATCTTTACTGATCTCGTGCCATCCTCTGAGAGAATGGGCAGGATGGAGCCACAAACACATTTGCTGATGTTTGGAAGGCCTGGTTAGAGAGATGAAACAAAGCTGACTTAGCTTTGTCAGGGCCTTGTCCCCCCAGCAAGCCTCCCCACCAGGCTAGGCTGGACCTGGGCGCCCCTCTCTCCTCTGGAACCACTTTGTTTGGGCCACTGGTGTCTGAGTTGTTTGCCAACGAGAGGTTTCCTGCCAGAGTAAGCCTGTCTCCCGAGATCCCAGCCTGGACCCGGAGTGGCCCATCTCCAGGGTTTGCATTTGGCCAGAGTCTGCTGAGTAAGACTCAGTATTCCAGATTCCACCTGTTTTGCCCTGAGTAGACCCTCCCTTCACTATTATAGTGGGAAGAGGGAAAGCAGGGTGAACCAGAACAGGGGTATCAACTAGGAGCTCCAAAAGCAAACTTACCCACCAGCTCACCCTGCAGCCAACAGCCTGGGTGTCAGAGCCTCAGCGAGAGTCAGCGTCACAGAAAAGGGTCCTCATCTTCTGTGGGGAGAAAGGATACGACCGAGTGAAGACAGATGCCAAAAGTCATAGTAAGAGCATAGATGCTAAATGAAGACTGAGACCAGAATGCAGACAACAGGAGTTATCCTGATTTTCATCAGCAACTTGCCCATAATTAATTTTTTTATCTACTTCTACTAAAGTTCAGTGAGGAACGAATTGTTATCACATCCTACATCTGAGGCAGACACATCTCAAGGAAGTCAATTGACTGGGCTGCTTAGGCAACCAGACCATGTCTCGCCCTCTCCCTTGACCAGCCAAGGTCATGGAGCTGGGCAGAAGCAGCTCTGGTGTAAAGGTAGGTCTTCTAGGTCCAGCACCCACCCTGCCCTATCCCCATGGCACAAGTCTGCTCTTCAGCCTTTACATCTGTGACCCCTGCAGGAGGAGGTGGCCCAACACCAGAGACAGCCAGGAGCATGAGGAGCCCTAAGAGCAGACAGAAAGTAGACCCTGCAGAGACCTGCCTGCAGAGACCTACCTCACAGCCCTTTGTGAGCCTGAGCAGGCCTGGGAGGCCACAGGGGGCAGAGAGAGCAGAGAGGACAGTCAGGGAGCCCCAGAGTGCCCCCACTGTGCGGATGACAGCTGTGGCAGTGGAGAGTGTTTCTTTTTTTTTTTTTTTAAACATTTATTCACTTTTTGAGAGACAGAGAGAGACAGAGCATGAGTGGGGAAGGGCAGAGAGAGGAGACACAGAATCAGAAGCAGGCTCCAGGCTCTGAGATGTCAACACAGAGCCCAACGCGGGGCTGGAACTCACAAACTGCAAGATCATGACCTGAGCTGAAGTCAGCTGCTCAACCGGCTGAGCCACCCAGGTGCCCCTAAATTTTTTTTTTAGAAAGTGTTTCTAAAGGGGCTCAGTGAGAGCAGCAGTGAGTGCCTAGGCCCGGGCTAGCCCCCACGACCCAACACATAGCTCCTGTTGGCAAAGTTGCTGGGTGATTTTGAATGTTAAGGTACCACAAGGTGTAGGACGAGGAAAACAGGGAGGTGTCTGCCAGGCAGAGCTCGGGACTTAAAACCAGGAGGCCTGACCAGGGCTGTGGCTCTCATGGCCTGATTGATGCCCCTTTTTGAAAATGGCCAAGGGCTGTTGAGACATGGGGGTGGGTGGATAGGGATTAATATCTAGGGAGATCAACTTTCATAGATCTGGGGACAAGGACTATGGTAATCACTCTGGAAAATGCAGGGGCACTTTCTGTATAGTGGAGGAAGCACTGGACTTTCCACCCTTTCCACCGCCCTGCTTAATGGACAGTTTTGGGGCTCCTGTGCACCCCGCATGCCCCCACCCTCTCATTCATCCACAAACCTTTGCTGAGTGGTCACCCTGTGCCCTGCCCATGCTGACTGCTGGACCACAGTCCATTGCCTCTCTAATTCCCAGCCTGTTCCCAGTGAATGCCAGGAAGCCAGGCTAAGCGGCCAGTTCTGCCCAGGGCAGCCTCAATCCAGATCCCAAAGCCACTAGGAGCTCTGTGCCAGAGGCCCAGGGTCCAGAGAAGAGCAGCTTGTCACCCGAGCCCCCAGCTTTGTGTGTCTGCAGGGATAGACAACTGGCCTTCTGGGTTTGGAGACTCTCAGTGATGACCAATGTCTAAATGAGTCTGATCCCTTGTCGGTGGGTGGTCATTGTGATTCCTGGAATAACAGACCTCTTCTCCCTGGAGAGCCATCGACAGGCCCTAAGTGAAGAGTAAGCAGAAGAACAATTCGAAGATTTGTGGGTTGTTCTTTCTGAGGGACTTCAGATCTGGAGGCTTTTGCAACATTGTGGAGACTTTTGAAAAACTTTAGTTATTCTGCTCCCCATCGCCCCAGCACCACTAGAAGATTAAGCCTTGAGAGGCAAGAACAGCTCATTCATTCCACAGGCAGCTTGCCTCCTTCTCCAAGCGAAGTATAATTCGTTTCCATTCACAAAGAATTAATGTCTAATTATTCATTAACCCCTGCTGGCTATTGTATTCCTGGGTGCCAAATTCTCTCCACTCTGGGCCAGTAATTTGTGTATGACCTTTCTTATAGACCCTTTGTTTACCTTGAGTTTCTGGCAACATTCATGGCTAATCAGGGAGACCTTTCCCAGTAGGAAAGTGACTCATCCCAGGCCTAGGTCTCCTTGGGAGGTCCCCTCCCCCCACCCCCCCGTGAGGATGATTGGTGAGGATTGGTCTTGTATTTAGCAAGTGAGGGTGGTGCCTCCCACCAAAAGGCCAAGAGGAGTCGGATTTGGAGGATGTCACAGGGGGAGCCCGGGCAGGTCCAGACTCTGGGTCCCCAGCCAGTGTGGAGAGAGCTGTAATGGGCCATTGGCCCAGTCCCGTCGCTATGCAGTGGAGAAACTGATGTCTGAGATGACAGAGGTAGGACATTTGCCAAAGCTTAAAAGCAAGGAGTCTTAGATTTCTAGAATGTAGAGGTAAGCTCTTAAACAACAGGGATCTGAGAGAACAGAGTCTTTCCTCAGAAAAATGCATATATGCTCATTCACTCCAAAATTTGCATTAGGGATTTATTTGCACAAGGGATTCAAACTCCCTGAAGTCCATCTTTGTGATCTTAGCTATGAAGTCATGATCTTTGAAAAAACAAAACAAAACAAAAAATTCAAGTGACCAATACCCACCATAAACAAAGTAAAAAGGCAAATACAAAACTGTAAAAAATATTTGCCACTTATATAAAAGAGAAGGTTAATATCCTAATAAATAAGGAACTTCTAAAACTAAAGGAGAAAGGGACCAAAAATCTCATTTTCAAATGGGCAGAATGGCTCTTAAATATATATATTTTAAAAAACTACTGAATCCTACTTATCAGAGACACACATTTAAACTACCCTAAAATGCCACTCCTTATCTATTAAGACATCAGCAAAAGTCTATAAACGTTTGACGTCACACCATTTTGGAGAGACCGTGGTATTTTCAAACTTTACAACTCCATGGAGGGCAAGATTCACAAAGATTCCACATGCGTTTACCTTTTGTTAGAGCAATCCCACTCAGGGACCTCTTCCAAAGACGCAAAAAGACACATACAAGGCTCTCTGTTGCAGGATAATTTGTCATAGTGAGAGACTGGAACCAATCAGATATTCTCCAGTAAGGGGCTTGTTGAAAGTACATCTACCAGGGGCGCCTGGGTGGCTCAGTTTGTTAGTGATGACTTCAGCTTAGGTCATGATCTCTCAGTTGGTGGGTTCAAACCCCACATTGGGCTCTGTGCTGACACCTGAGTCTGGAGCCTGCTTCAGATTCTGTGTCTCCTTTCTCTCTCCCTCTCTCTCTCTCTCTCTGCCTCTCCCATCTCATGCTCCGTCTCTTTCTGTTTCAACAATAAATAAACGTTTAAAAAAAATTTTTTAAGTACATCTACCAAATGCAGTATTAGGCAGCTGTAACAAGAATGAATCTCAAAAAAAAAAAAAAAGAATGAATCTCCATCCACTGCTATTGAGTAACATGTCAGCCATAAGGGTAAGTGAAAATGCTGGGTGCATTACTGGGTTTGTATTCTGTATTATCTAAGAAAGGAAGAATACAAATATACCTTGACTGTGGTCTGGGAATGCCATTTCCCACTAATAGTCATGAGGGCCACTTGGAGAAATGACTGAGTCTGGGTCTGCAGAAGGAAATGTACAAGGGCAGAAAGCTTCTTGTCATACCAAAGCTAAAATTACTGAAAGACTCAAGAGCTAACTTGAATTAGCTCCCACCAGCTGGGGCACCTGGGTGGCTGAGGAGGTTGAGTGTCTGACTCTTGATTTTCGTTCAGGTCATGGTCTTGCCGTTTGTGGGTTTGAGCTCCACATCAGGCTCTGTGCTCACAGGGCAGAGCCTGCTTGGGATTCCCTCTCTCCCTCTCTATCTCTGCCCCTCCCTTGCTCATGTGTGCCTCTCTCTCTCTCTCAAAATGAATAAATAAACTTAAAAAAAAACCCAAAAACCTCCCACCAGCTAAAAATGAGATAAATTGAGCATAAATCGTGGGGAAAACCCCACAAAAGATGAAAGCACACCAAACATGCTTAAATCCATGAGCTGCCAATGCTGATGGCCCGATAAAGGACAGCTGTGGAAGTCTTGGGACAGCAGGAGCAGAGGCTGAGAGCAAGGACCCACCCAGTGCCATGGCCCAAGAGTGACTCACTCAGATAGACCCTCCATCATCCCGGAGCTTCAGGGGATTGGGCAGGAAGGATCCTCACCTTTCCCGAGAGTCACTTCCACTTCATAACCCAGGTGTTCTCCAGGACCCTTGGGAGTCTACCGTTAAGGGAGGGGACAGCCTTGAGCACATTGTCTCACCAGGGCTGAGGATAGAGGGGAGCCAATGGAAGACCGAATCTTCCATTGCTGCCCTCAGGCCATTTCTACATCATTCCTTGTCCGGTCCCTATGGCCTCCCACCTGGGTCACCGACTCCAGTGTGTGCGCTCCATCCAGATTCCGGCCACCCTGCAGGTAGATCTGCCCCCTGACCTTGCCCTGACCCTCGTCAAAACCTCTCAGTGTCTCCTCAGCACGCAGCTTCCACCTCAACGCCACACGCGCGCCCCGTAGATGGAAATTAGGCCTCAATCACAAATGCACCAACACTGTGCCCAGGTCTTCCTTTCAGACCCTGTGAACACCAGGCACAGCGCCATTGTCCTTCACCTCCTCAGACACCCTCTGCCCGCACCCCCCATCCCTGCATCTGCTCAAAACTGCAGGGGGAGGGCCGAGTGCCTGCCCCTGCCAACCACAGCCCGCAATGTAGCTGGGGGGTGGACAGGAGGTTGTCTGCCAGACCCAAGGAGGGAGAGGCCATGCTCAGACCCATTCTGGGGCTCTGCAGCTGCTGTCTTAGCAGCTGTGCCTGCTGCTGCCACTGCCTGCCTGCCTGCCTGCCTGCCGGGCTCAGGAATGTCTGCAGAGCCCTCCCCACCCCTACCACAAGCTGAGCACAGAGTAGCTGCTCCCCTGAGCTCTCCACTACCTCTCCCTACATTGCCCTGCCCTCTTATACCCTACCCACCACCCAAACCTTGCCCCAGGGAGTGGGGATCCTTGGCCTGGAATCCCATAAAGTTCCAGAAGGCCAAGACAAATATTCTCGCTGTAAAAAAACAGCATTCTGTGTGCAGAAATTGACAGGCGATGCTATCACATTTCAGAGCAGTTCAGTGCCTCCCGAAGTGTGAGCTCCTGTCACTGGAGGAGGGAAGTGTTTCTGCCAACTGTTTGACGAGTTTCCAGTGAAGCCACCAAATGCACAAAGCTGCCTGGCAGTGGCCTGCTTCTCCAGCAGGCACCACGTGAGACCCCCTTGAGCTTCCTGGTGACCTGGGAGCAGGGGTTGGCGCCCTGGCCCCCTCTCTGTCTCCCGGGCGGGAGACCAGCACTAGAACGTGACGCAGCGGCAGGCTAGGTCTGCCCCATTCTGCCGGGACAGGAGCAGAGCTGGAGGGACACTTCTGCTACATTGCCTCGGAATTGCTTTCATCTTTCCATCCTAATGAGGTAGAAAGAGAATGGGAAGTGAGGGAGTGAGGGCAGCTCTGTGTAGGTCTCCTGAATGCCCCCCTCCCCACCACACCGCTCCAGATCTCCAATTCGCCCACTCATCCTGGAGCCCCAGCCCCTCCCCATGCCTGCTGGCTTGTAACCTCGGGGAGGGGCGTTAGCTGGACAGCAAAGGGATTAGTCTGTCCTTCCCAGCACAGCAGGTCACTGCTAGCGGGACACAACTAGCTTCTCAACCGCAAGAGGAGACCAGAGATCAGGAATTACCAGTTGTTCTTGCTCCCATGAATGCTGCAATATCCCATGGGGATTTGCAGTCCTCTAGAAATAGAAAATGCGTGTTGAGAGCATTAGAGGTGCTAGAGATGTTTAAGAGCACAAACTCAGGAGCCAAAATGTGTGGCTCAAATTCCACCTTTTACATTTACATGCAGTGTGTGACTTTGGGCAAGTGACTTAACTTCTCTGCACTTAGTTTCCTTATCTGTAAAATGGGGATACTTAATAGAACCTACCTCTTAAGATTGTCTCAGAAAAACTAATATGTTAATATACTTAAGGTACTTACAATGCCCGGCACACAATAAGGATACTTGTGTTAACTAGCTTTGGAGGAGTAAGTACAAGAGAAGTCAAGAGTATGGGCTCTGAAGATTACTAGAAATTAGATCCGGTCTCTCCCTTTTAGGCTGTGTGACTTTAGGCCTGTTGTTAGATGCTTCGTGCCTCAGTTTTGTCATCTGCAGAAGGGGGATGATGCCAACTAAAAAAGGGTTGGGTGAACGAATGTTTGCAAAGCGCTTAGAGCAATGCCTAGCTTTGTAGGAGCTACTTTTTTTTTTTTTTTTCAACGTTTTTTATTTATTTTTGGGACAGAGAGAGACAGAGCATGAACGGAGAGAGACAGAGCATGAACGGGGGAGGGGCAGAGCATGAACGGGGGAGGGGCAGAGAGAGAGGGAGACACAGAATCGGAAACAGGCTCCAGGCTCCGAGCCATCAGCCCAGAGCCTGACGCGGGGCTCGAACTCTCGAACTCACGAACCACGAGATCGTGACCTGGCTGAAGTCGGACGCTTAACCGACTGCGCCACCCAGGCGCCCCTGTAGGAGCTACTTTTACGGTTCCGTGTTAACTATTGCTGTTATCGCTATCACTACCATTTCGCAGCTGTGACCACAACAGTGGCTGCAGGATGTAGCAAGTATAGGTGCCTGATTTCCCAGGGGCCAGGACGTAGGGGCCCAGAAGGTGGTGGCCTCCTTTGGTGCTGGGCTTAGGGACAGGCCACAACCGGCTTGACCGGAGGGTCCTCATTTCCCATCAGAGCAGGAGAGGGACTTGCCCACAGCTGTGCCGTTATTGCAGGGAGGGGTCATTGAAGAGTGGCCCAGGCCATCACCGTTGACACCAGACTCTGAACCTCAGCAGATGTACCTTCAAACCCCACCTTTTGCCCAGCTGCTCTGTGACCCTGGCCGAGCCACTTAACTTCCTGCACCTCAGTTTCCTCACCTCTAGATGGTGGTGGAAACTCCTCCCCTACAGAGACCACATGGAACTCGTGGCCCAGCACCCTGTTCAGTAGAAGCAGAACCCTCTCTTCCTGCCCCTTTCCTGACCTCTTAACTCTGTGATTTGGGGCCAGCAGAGGCTGCTGGGAGTTTGGATTTGGGAGCAAATGCTCATTTCACTTCCCTTTCTCCCTCAGAATCAAAAGCTGCAGGTCAGAGTCGATTTGACAAACCTGAGGAGCCATTTCACTTCCTCAACTGGGATCTCAAAATCCCTAGGAAAGGCATCTGTGCTGTGATGTGGAGTATCTATTTCTGATCATTGTGTTTTGGTTTTCCTTACCCCAAAGAATTTTATTTTAGACCTATTTTATAATAGACCTTTTTTCTACGCATTCGCAAACATATGCATTATTTTACTGACATGGGGCCTACTATATATATTATTCATAACATCCGGCTTATGCTTAACGATCTGTCTTCAGTCCACATGGAGCTGTCTCATTCTTTCAGGGGCTGCAGATGATCCGTTTGTGTGGTTGGACAATTCATGTAGCATCTTCTCTATTATTAGGCATTTAGGTGTTTCCAATTTCTTGTTTTATGAACATTTGTGCTTGTATCTCTTTGTGTACAAGTGTAAGCATTTCTGTGTTTCCTAGGAATGGAATTCCTGGGCCAAAGGATTGAAAGAGCCACAACTCACCCACATTCAATCTCCTTGCCCTCTTATTTTTACTCAAAGCCAGTCACTATTAATTACAGTGTGGACTTATTTGTGTATTATCTGTTTTTCCCACCAAAATATAAGTTTCATGGTAGGAGACACCTCATGTGTCTGATTTACTGCTACATTCCCAACACCTGGAATAGTGTCTGGCTCATAGTAGGGACTCAACAAACATTTGTTGAAGGAAAGAATGAATGAAAAACCATGTACATTTTCATTATTGATAGATATTGCCAATTTATTTTCCAAAACTATTTATATTCTACCAAGAGAACAAGAGACTGTTCCCCACACCCTTGGCAACAATGGACATGATCAACTTTTTAAAAATGTTTATTTATTTATTTTTGAGAGAGAGACAGACAGACAGTGTGCATGAGAGGGGGAAGGGCAGAGACAGAGGGAGACACAGAATCTGAAGCAGGCTCCAGGCTCTGAAATGTCAGCACAGAGTCCGATGTGGGGCTCGAACTCATGAACCGTGAGATCATGATCTAAGCCGAAGTCACATGTTTAACGGACTGAGACACCCTGGTGCCCCAATATTATCAACTTTTAAGGTAATTTTTCCCAGGGCACCTGGGTGGCTCAGTCGGTTGAGAATCCAGCTCTTGATTTTGGCTCAGGTCATGATCTCACGATTCGAGGGATCAAACCCTGCATTGGAATTCTTTCTCTGCCTCTCCCCCCACGCATGTGCATCCACTCTCTCAAAATAAATAAACTTGGGGGGGGGGGGGAGTAATTTTTCCCATCTAATAAGGGGAAAATGCTATCTCTTCATATACACAATTGATTTACAAATTCCTCCTGAACTTACACCTGGGCAGGTCATGCCTAGCCTCTCACGGTGAGGGAGCCACACTGCTCTCAGAAGTTGTTTGTTTGTAGTGAATGTGCTCCACAGACCTGCAGCCACCCAGAGAGCTGGGACAGGCAGGAGCAGGGCACAGGACAGCGGCAAGGGCTCTGGACAACGTCACAGCTGCTGCCACAGCAGCTGTGCGTGAATGACAACAGCTGCTGCATCACTGGAGACAGAAGAAAAGCTGCTCTGGGGGAGTGGACCCTGAGAGAGGTGAAGGGCACGGTCAGCACCCCATCAAAGGGGACAGTGTGTGGGCAGGAGGCTGCTGGGCCCTGGCCAGGCCCCACCCTCACGGAGGGATCAGAGATACCAGAGTGCCTCGCCCTGACAAGCTTTGAGTCATTGACCTTCATCTTCAAAGGGTCCTTCCCAGAGACTCTATGTGATTCTTCCCTCCCTAAGGGGCTTGCTGTGACCACAAGTGTCTTAAAGCCTTTATTCTCATGCTGGGCCATTCCCCCCCCCCCCCCCCAGACCCTCTGCTTGTCACAGTGGCTCCCAAAGGAGGGACAGCTTCTCCAAGCTTCTGGGCTTCAAAGCAGAAACACTTCCAGCCACGAGCAATCTGGTTCCTCCTCCTCAGTAAGACGCCTGCAGGGACTCCCAGGGCCCACTAGCGAAGAAGCAGGGCCCCTCTCCCGCCACCCCTGCCTGGGAAACCACAGGTTTGGAGACTGGGTATGATCTGCGCAACTGGACCTGGTTTCTTCAACCTGTCTATACTGCAGGAAGGACGGTATAGTCCCAGTTTAAAAGAGACCCAAGAGACATAATGACCTAATGCATCTGTGGACCCACTTGAATTCTGGTTTAAGCAAACCAACCATAAAAGACATTTTTGTGACAACTGCAGAAATTTGAAAACAGACTGTCAGGTGATAGTAGAGAATTCTTCATTTCTATGGGTGCAGCAATGATATTTTGGTTATGTAGAAAACTCCTCTTATTTTTTTAGAGATGCTGACTGATGTATTCAGGGTAAGATACATGTCAGTAGTTTGCTTTAAAATGCTTGAGCAGGGGCACCTGGGTGGCTCAGTCGGTTAAGCGTCCAACTTTAGCTCAGGTCATGATCTCGCAGTTCGTGGGTTCCAGCCCTGAGTCGGGCTCTGTGCTGACAGCTCGGAGCCTGGAGCCTGTGTCAGATTCTGTGTCTGCCTCTCTCTCTGCCTCTCTTCTGCTCATACTCCATCTCTCTCTCTCTCTCTCTCTCTCTCTCTCTCTCTCTCTCTTCTCTCTCAGAAATAAACATTAAAAAAACAAAATACTTAAGCAAGGGGCACCTGGTGGCTCAGTCAGTTAAGCTTCTGTTATGTCAGCTCAGGTCTTGATCTCAGGATTGGGAGCTCAAGCTCTGCATTGAGCTCCACTCTGGCCATGGAGCCTATTTAAAAACAAACAAACAAACAAACAAAATACTTAAGCAAGACATAGATGAAGCAAATGTAGTGAAATGTGAATAGCTGTTACATTTAGATACTAGGTATGAGAGGTCTATTATAGCACTCTCTCAATTTTCTCATGTTTAACTATTTTCAGAATAAACATTTTAAAATAGAAAGGAGAGGAGAAGGAGGAGGAAGTGGAGGGTGAGAGGAAAGAACAAGGCTGGAGCTGAACACATAGAGCCTAGGGTCAGCATCTGTCACCCACCACAGTGAGAACCCAACCAGAGAACCTGAGAGAGCAGTGCTGACCAAAGAGAAGCCTCTGGATATGGTTGCCTATTTCTCTACAAATCATAAGTAAGCATTTGGAATTTGGAAGGGTCCCTCCACGATGGGCCTGGTTTCCAGAACTACGGAGCTGGGTTAGGGTTTCACTGACTTCCAGCAAGGTCAGCACTCTCCTGGGGACAGAGTGGGACACCCCAGAGTCAGCCTCAGAGCTTTCCATCCTCAGGAGCCAGGTTTGACAGGTTGTTCGTCATTCAGCCCGTCCAGGGCTCTCTGAGAGCTGGCACCCAGCAGGAGTGGAATCATAGTCCTCAGCTATGACCGCCTTGTTTCCATGAGCCCCGCCAAGGCACATGATACAGGAGGTGGTGCCCTAGGACTTAGTGCATCGATGTGGGACAGAGAAACTAAAGATCTGGCCTAGCAGGCCCCCCAGAAAGTCACAGCCCACACCATCTGCAAAGCAGCCAAGCATGAGCTAGCCTGTCTGTGTTTGCAAAAGTTGAGACAGCCCAGTACTTCTCCAAGGTCAGAATTGGCCTGCGTGAGCATGGGGAAAGTCATCTGCAGATCCCACGGCAGGAGCAGGCTTGCCAAGCTGAGACTTTACAGGAATAGCTAGGGCATCCCCCACCAGGCCCTAGGATTAGAGCTTCTGGAGAGAGGATGAGGCACACTCCCTCTTCTTTCTTTTCATAGACTATTTTTTAGAGCAGCCTTACGTTCATAGCAAAATTAAGAGGAAGGTGCAGAGTTCTCATGCACCCCTGCCCCCACACAGACAGGTACAGCCTCCCCACCACCAATGTCCTCCACCAGAATGACCCATTGGTTACAACTGATGACACATCATTATCACCCAAAGTCCAGGGTTCACTCTTGGTGTTGTACATGTCTATGGGTTTTGACAGATGTATAATGACATGTATCCACTATTACAGTATCATACACAGTATTTTTGTTGCCCTAAAAATCCTCTGTGCTTTGCCTATTCATTGCATCTCCATCCCAAATACTGGCAACCACTGATCTTTTTACTGTCTCCACGGTTTTTCCATTCCAGAATGTCACAGAGTTGGAATCATACAGTATACAGCCTTTTCAGATTTTTTTTCACTTGGTAATATGCACTTAGGGTTCTGCCATGTCTTTTCATGACTTGATAGCTCATGTCTTTTTAGCGTTGAAGAGTATTCCATTGTCTGGATGGATCACAGTTTATGTTTCCATTCTTCTACTAAAAGACATCTTGGTGCACACTCCCTACCCACCGTTCCCTCTTCAACACACCTATAAGCTGGCAGGGACCCCAATGTCTACAGGGCGGGCAGTTTGAGTTCCATGGCGGTGGTGGGGGGGGGGCGGTTTCTGTACAAAGAGCCTGAAGATTAGTGAGAGATTTCAGAGGTGAAGATAATGCATTTCATCCACTCAGTAAGTGTTCACTGAGCGCCTACTGACTGCTGTGACTGGCTGGTGTCAGGTTGAGGGCCATAGATATGAATATACCATGGGCCCTGCCCAGGAAGTCACACAGCTCAAGGAAAGGACAAAACCAGGCTCGGACCATTCCAGCCCAATAGGGGAGGACCAAAGTAGAGGGCTCTAATTTTGCAGGGCGTGGCAGGGTACCTCTGCAGCCATGACCAACATGGGCTGGCAAGCTCCTGGGGAGATTTAACAGAAGGCGCAGAGAGTTAGTCTCAAAGTGTGGTCCCCAGACCACCAGCAGCAACAGTCCTGGGAATTTATTAAAAGTGCAAATTCGGGGGCACCTGAGTGGCTCAGTGGATTATGCGTCCAACTTCGGCTCAGGTCACGATCTCACAGTTCATGAGTTCAAGCCCCACGTCAGGCTCCATGGTAACAGCTCAGAGCCTGGAGCCTGCTTCAGATTCTGTGTCTCCCTTGCTCTCTGCCCTCCCCCACTCACGCTCTGTCTCTCCCTCTCTCAAAAATAAATAAACATTAAAAAAATTTTTTCTTTAATGCAAATTCCTACAGGTACCTGGGTAGCTCATGTGGTTAAGCATCCTACTCTTGATTTTGGCTCAGGTCATGATCTCACAGTTTGTGAGATCAAGCCCCTTGTTGGGCTCTGCACTGTCAGTGGGATTCTCTCACTTGGGATTCTCTCTCTCTCTTCACCCTTTCCCTGCTTGCGCTTGCTCTTTCTCTCAAAATAAATAAACTTTATTAAAAAATGCAAATTCCTTGGGGCACCTGGGTGGCTCAGTCAATTAAGCATCAGACTTCGGCTCAGGTCACAATCTTGTGGTTTGTGAGTTCGAGCCCTGCGTCGGGCTCTGTGCTGACAGCTCGGAGCCTGGAGCCTGCTTCGGATTCTGTGTCTCCTTCTCTCTCTGCCCCTCCCCTACCTGTGCTCTGTTTCTCTGTCTAAATAAATGTATTAAAAAAAATTAAAAATGCAAATTCCCAGGTCCTGACCCAAACCTACTGAATCAGAAACTGGGGATGGAACCCAGGAAACCACACTTTAATAAGCCCTCCAAATGATTCACATTAAAGAGCGAGAGTCACTGGCATAGGGAGAAAAGAGAGCCCCAAAGGACTACAAGAAACTGTCAAGATGGATTTCACCTACTTGGGGTGGGCAACCAGGGAGCTTTGAGGAAACAGATTTCAGTTTGGGTGAAAAAGGAATTCTCCACCTGACAGCTGCTCAGCAATGAACCCAAAATCCATGGTCATGGTGAATTCCTGTTCCGGGAAGTTTGGAACACAGGCTAGGTACCACTTCCGAAGTAGGGTAGATTTTCCCTACCACGAACAAACAATGCTCCGGATACCGGTTGGGTGTCCTGCAAGTCTGCTCAATTCTGATACTATCTACCCGAAGACAGGATCGGATTCCACGTGTAGGGCTCAGCCCTACAGGACTGCGCCCACCCCACCTTCAGACACCAGCTGCCACCCCACGTTGTCACCTATGCTTCTGACTGACAAGCTATAGATTTCAGGTTTCAATGACCCCCTCTTCGTGTCCAATTAATCCGGGAGAGTGGCTCACAGAACTCAAACATTTTACTTACTAGATCACCTGTTTATTACAAAAGGATATGACTCAGGAACAGCCAAATGGAAAAGTTGCATAGGGCATGGATGGGGGAGGGGTACAGAGGCACCAGGCTCTCCAAGAGTGCCACTCTCCTTGAACCTCCATGTGTTCACCAACTCATAAGCTCTCTGAACCCCATTTGCGGGGGGGGGGGGGGTGGTTATGGAGGCTTCATTAACTAGGCCTTATTGATTAAATCATTGGCCATTGGTGACTGACCTCAATCTCAAGTCCTTCCCTCCACCCGGAAGGCTGGAGGATAGGACTGAAAGTCTCAGTCCTGTACTCAGGTTGGCTCCACTGGTAACCAGCCCCTAATCCTAGGTGTGGCCCAAAAGTCACCTCATCAACACAACAAAAGACATCTTTAGGGCTCAAACCACTTAGGAAATTCCAAGGAATTTGAGGACTCTGTGCCAGAAACAGGGACGAAGATCAAATACATATACTTCTTATTATAAATCACAACACCACAGCTAGGACAGGCTACATTATACTGGGGTAGCAAATGGCCCCCAAATCTCACCAAGTTTATCTCTCTTTCACGCAAAGGCTGCTGTAGCTCGGGCGTCTCCAGGGCACTGTCCTCTACACAAAGTCTTGATGACCCTGGTGGCTCTGATCGCGGTTCTGTCATCTCAACACAAACCTGTCTGCACCAGTGCTGCAGGAAGAAAGACACAGAGAGCGATACAGGGCTTTTCCCCGCCTCCACGCAGAATCCCACACACTTTGCTTTTGCTAGTGTTTCACAGGTCGCAAATGCTGGGAACTGCAAAGGAACTGCAAAGTGGAGACACCCACGGATCCAGGGAGGAGAGAGGCACTGGGAAGATCTCCCACAAGGACAAGCTTCCTTTCAAGGAGACAGCAGGAGACAAGAAGGCAGATGAGGCCACTGTGCTGGAAAGAAGGTAGATTACCCGAAGAATCTTTTCCAAACTTGAGGTTCTATTTTTCTGTAATTCCTCAGTTCTGAGAATGCTTTACATTGCCAAGGGGTTCTGTTTCCAAGAGATTCTGTGATTCTGGGAAAGTTTACTTAGAATTCAGCTGGTAGTACCACAGGCCCCTGGCTGCTGGGCCTCAGGAAAGCAGGGCCCAGGGCAGAGCAGCGTGCACTGGGTGAGGCCCTGGGCCAGCAAGCAAAGCTCCCGGGGCCTGGCAGACCTGACCAGGCCTGTCCTGGGTGAGGGGCGAAGGCCAGGAGTGTGCAGACAAGTCCAGAGCAAAACTCAGCCTTCTCCCACATCAGGCTGGGGAGGAACAATTACTGCCATCTCTGGAAAGAAAAAAGAAAAATGGGTTCAGTCCCACGTCCCTGGCCCTGTTCCAGCCTGTGATTCGGGTGGTGTGGAGCAGGGCAGCAGCTGCCATGGGGCCAAGGGCCAAGAGTCCATGTAGTGCCCACCTCTAGAATGCTACCCCTTGACCCCTACCCCACCCCAACCCCCATCCCTTCAGCCCCCTCAACTGCACAGAGGGCAATGCAAAATCAGAGTGTGAAACGCCCTGGGAGGGGGGGGGCAGGGGTGGGGAGGCATCCTCCTGGCAGCAATCTGGAAGGCGACTGGGTTGAGGGGGGGGTGAAGTGAGGGAGATGGGAGAGGTTGGGCCAATCTGCACAGGCTCCTGAGGCGCAGCCCCTCCTGGCTCCAGGAGAAGGAGGGAAGGAGGGGTTCGTCCCCCGCCCAGCTCTGCTCAGCCCCTGGCTATGCCCTGTGCCCCCTTACCAGGCCTGCCTGCTCTTGGGGCCCAATTTAGTTAAGATGTCACCATTATAGGAGCTCCCCCAGAGAAGGCCCTAATGGGGTCAGAGCCCCGGCACTGACTCAGAATGCTGATTCTTTCTCCTGGGGATGGTCGGGCTGATGGCCATTGTTCTTAGGCTCAATTTGTTAAGTCACTGTGTGCTTTGCTGAAAGATAAATTGCACATCTGCCCTGAGGGAGAATGAATCACATCGATAATTCCCTTGCTTAAAGCCCATTTATTTAGGATACTGCTTGAGGTTGTTTTTTAATAGATAGATTAGGAAGTAATTCAAAAGAGACAAAAGGGCACAGTAATTGGGTTTCCCCTTGGCCTACAAATTTTGTCCTCAGAGAAGTAATAAAAAGGGCTAGGGCTCTCCTTGGTTTGCTCAGACTGTTGCCTGGAAGTCTTACAAGGATGTGAGAGACAAAGAAGGCACAGTCCTGCAGCCCAGTGTCAGGCCTTCAGGCATCCACTCAACCCCTCAACAGGCAAGTGGGAAACTCGGGGTGCAGTGGAGGAGATACAGCCTGCAAGACTAATTGAGACAGAGCAGGGCCCCACTGGCCCTCACTGCCCAGAGCTCCACCCCCAATTGTGCTGCCCCTTTCCAATTTCAGAAGTATTTTGCAGGCTTCCTGAGCCCCCAGATCACAGGGGACCCACAACTCACACTCAGGAGGGGATGGATGAAAACTACAGAATCCTTGCCACTCTGTCCCTGGACCCTGACGCCAGGCAGAGGCCCTGAGCAAACAGATTGGCTGTGAGATGCTGTTGTGAATGCTGCACCAGCAGCCCCTCCCCAGACCCCACCGCACACGCCGACCTAGCTGGGCCAGCCACACAGCCAAGAGGTGGCCTGTAAGCCTATAGGAAGGCCTATCATAGCAAAATGCCCCTCCACGGCAGCAACAAGCCCTTCATCCAGCCCAAGAACCCCAGGGCCAGGGAGCTCCCACCCTAATACGTGACCCCGGGCAGAACCCTTGGCCTCTCTCAACCTCTGTCTCCTTAGCTATACAAAACACAGGGTGAGGGGCAGTTTGAAGAAGCCGGCTGGGACCACCTGACAGCAAAAGCTGCACCAAGCATTCTATGCTTGTTTTGTTTTGTTTTGTTTTGTTTTGTTTTGTTTTAAGTGAATTCTACCTCTAACATGGGGCTGCAACTCACGACCCTGAGATCAAGATCATGCACTACCCACTGAGCCAGCCAGGTGCCCCTGCACCAAGCATTTTAAAGTGCAGCCAAATCTTTGTATTGACTCAGGTCGTGATCGAAAGTCGTGAGACTGAGCCCCACTCGGGCTCTGTGCTGAGCGCATAGCCTGCTGGCGATTCTCTCCCCTTCCTTCTCTGCCCCTCCCCCATGTGAAAGTACACAACTGCACGCGCACACGCGCGCTTGTGCGCGCTCTCTCTCTCAAAATTAAATAAATAAATAAATAAATAAACTTTAAAAATAAATAAATAAAATAAAGGGCAGCCAGATCTGACAACACCTCTTTGCAGCTTGGAGGAGCCGACTCTCGGATCTACGTAAGCCCCTCCCTCGCACAGGGGAGCGTTCTGGGCAGGACGGTCCCTCTGAGTGTGCCCCCCTCCCGGAGCAGGGGCCAAATAGGGAGCAGGGAATGGGTGTTTGTGGGGAAGCCTGGTGGGGCCGCTGGGCTGAGAGGAGACAGGAGAGAGGCTGACAGGCCGCAGCCCCTGGCCTGATGGCCAGATTCCTGAGGGTCTCCCATTTCCTAGAAGGTACAGAATATGCAGCATCCAAACCACCGCCTCAAAAGCACAACGCGGGGGGCAGCCCAAGTGTCCACCACCCCGGTCTTGGGCCAGATCCTTCTTGAATATCACCATCTAGGTTTCTAGAACCTCCCTCCATTATCTTTCTCTCCCTCTTCTCAGTCTTCCCCACCTCCATTTAGCCTCTCAAAGCCAGCCCGACACAGCCTGCTTACACTGGCAGAGCTATAGAAAATGCCTTCGCGGTGGAGGTATACAAAGAGAAGGTGGAGATCATTTCCACAGAGCACAGGGTTTTGTAGCTTGGGGTAGGGGGCTTGGGGACCGACACCTTCACTCAGGTCAGAAATCCCACAGAGGCCTCCCCTCCAGGCTGTGAGACTCCTCCAGGCTTAGGGCCACCCAGGCTCCTTACTGATGGTCCTGTCCAAACAACGTCTTTCCACGACCCCACGCTGGAGACCAAGTCAATTCTCTGAAGCCGCATGGGACCAAACCCACCACAGCCAGGAGGCTCTGGTCCCGGGCTCTTCAGGCCGGATGGACTTGTCAGCCAGAGATTCAGCTGTGCAGTGGGGCACCTGGGTGGCTCAGTCACTTAAGCATCCAATCTCTTGGTTTTGGCTCAGGTCTGTATCTTGTAGTTTATGAGTTCAAGCCCCGCATTGGGCTCCACGTTGACAGTGCAGAGCCTGCTTGGGAGTCTCTCTCTTTCCCCTGCTCATGATGTCTGTCTGTCTGTCTCTCTCTCTCTCTCTTTCTCTCTCTCAAAATAAATAAATAAAACAAAAACAAAGAAAATAGACATCTGCTCCATTTAAAAAGACAGAAAGAAAAAGAAATTCAGCTGTGCAAGAACAATGGGCGGGGGTGACTGGAAAGGATGGGGAAGACTCCCAGAAGAAGGGAGGCTGAGACAGGTCTCACGGTAACCCTGGGGACTCAGTTATTTCTCCCCCCAGGCCAGCTTCCCTGGAGGAAGATTGTAAGAACATGCATCCCCTACGACAGGGAGGGAAGGAACCCGAGTTCAGCTGAGCCACTACGTAGCCAGACATGGGCCGAGCATTACCACAGACCGTGATCTGAGTGCCAGGCCCGCCACGGGCCCAGCTGCCCATTGCTGTACATCCTCTAATTACACAGTGGGAGCTAAAGTGCACGTCTGGACCCGAAATCACTGCTTCCTCCGAAGCAGATTGTCTGAGGAAGTTACCTGTCTCAGCCAGCCCAGGGAGACGTGAGTCTGGGAGCATTCTGATCCCCCCACCAAGCTTCCACCTCCCCACAGCAGGAACTCATTCCTGAACCCAGTCTCCACTTTCCAGCATTCAGGTCCTAAAGTCATACTTGGTCAGCTCGGGCTGCCATAACAGAGCACCACAGCCTGGGCGGTTCAGACAGCAGATGCTTCTATATCTTGGGCTGAGAGTCAGAGATCAGGGTGTTCACAGGGTTGGATTCTGGTAAGAGCGTCTTCCTGGCGTCCAGTGGGCCACCCAGTGCTCCCCCTGCACCATTCCAGGCCTGTTTTCAACTCGGGGAAAGTTCAAGAGCAGCATGACCAGATATTTGGACACACACACATCAGCACACAGGCTACACAAAGGCAGGTACCATTACACACGCACATACACACACGTGCATGCGCACATGAATCATAGTTCATTTTTCTAAAAACCTGAACTGAACTCAAATGTGTAGGCCCATTAGCATTTTGAAAAATTGTTTTTCCCCCCCTTTTGGGATTGAGTCCAGATTAGGCTGTTCCCAGAGAACCAAGACAGGGTCACATAGAAGTGTTTTTTTTTTTTTCCTTTTTGATTTATGGTTTTTCTTAAAAAGAAAAGGAAGTTGGGTTAATCTATTCTCAACAGTGAAAAATAATACCCCTTTTCCCCAAAGTAGCTGTCTTGGTTCTGTTCAATATTTGGAGCACCAAATGTGCCAAATCTTCATAAAGAGATAAAGGGAGCAACTTTTCTCATTTCTAGCTTGGTCCTATAAATCACATCATGGAGGACATGCAAAGAGTCCTCCCAAAGGGTCCTCTAGGACACTTCTTGGGACACAAACTGACCCTTCCATGTTAGGTCATAGTCTTGCAAGGGACCTTATAGACTCGTGGAACACTGAGTGACAGAACACAGTAAAATAACAGGTCAAGGCCACAATGAAGGGCCGCCACAGGGTCACAGGGCTTTATTATCCTACTAAGGAACAATACAAGACCTCTCAGAGGTTAGAGGTCACTTCAAAGGAAGACTTTATAGAGGAGGTAAAATGGTGGCTGGCCTGGGACATGTGCACTAAATAGGCTTGTTGAGAGAAGTGAGGACGATGTTCCAAGAAAGGGGATGAGCATGAGCAAAGGCAAGGAGACCAGAACTATCTGCAAGGTCCCCTCAGTTTAGGATCCAATGAGTGGACCAACTGGACCACAAAGGAAAGTTTTCTAGGGAATAATGGAGGAAGAAGGGTTGAACTTTATCCAGGAGGCAGTGAGGGTGGGAAAGGAAGCATTACACATTTTTTTGAGTAGGAAAGAGATATAATCAACTACAATTTTAGTGCAATAACTCTTAAGACTTTGGCAGATGGCCACAGGTTATACACAATTATGCTCAAGAAGTTTTCCGTAAAGGTTTTGGGCAGCCCCAACCCCTTGAGGTTCAGCTGAGTGAGGTCTGGAGCTAGTGAAAAAGATGAGCAAATTCCTAAATTATACTCTTCTTTGGAATCGCTCTGGATGACAGAGCTTCTGATTTGTCTCTTCCTAGTTTTCATTGAATTAAATATGGATATATAATGTCCATTTTTTTTCATTCAACATTCTAAACCAGAGTCTGGACCCTTGAAACTATCATTATCATATTTTTTATTATAACTGCT
This sequence comes from Panthera pardus, assembly GCF_024362965.1. Taxonomy (NCBI): domain Eukaryota; kingdom Metazoa; phylum Chordata; class Mammalia; order Carnivora; family Felidae; genus Panthera; species Panthera pardus. The sequence goes on from NW_026526832.1 coordinate 25,297,817, forward strand.
TTGATGTCAGTCAGCCTCATCTACTAGATGGTAAGCTCAAAATGCAGACATGGGGGGCGCCTGTGTGGTTTAGTCAGTTAGGCATCCAACTCTTGGTGTCTGCTCAAGTCACGATCTCACGGTTTCATGTTTGAGCTCCAACAGCAGGCCTCTGCACTGACAGTGCAGAACCGGCTTGGGATTCTCTGACTCTCTCTCTCTCTCTCTCTGCTTCTCCCCCACTCATGCTGTCTCTGTCTCCCTCAAAATAAATCAATAAACTTAAAGAAAATCATGTGTGTATCTTTTTTTTTTTTTTTTTTTTAGATCTCTGCCTCCCTAACCCTAGCCCAGAGGTTGGCCTAGAGAACTAAATAAGTGATGAATTTGGAGAATCAGGTAATAATATCTTTGTTACCATGCTGTTTTCCCTAGTCAAGGCATTATAAATGACTTATTCTGTTTTAGAGGTTAAACTATAAAAGTGGATTACCTTAATTTACCTTAAAAATAAACTCAGACTATCAGTCCCTGTAATCTGAATTTTTTGAATATTTTTTTAAGTTTATTTATTTATTTTGGGGAAGAAAGACAGTGCAGACAGAGGAGGAGCAGAGAGAGAATTCCAAGCAGGCTCTGCACCGGCAGAGCAGAGCCTGATGCGGGGCTCAAACTCAAGAACCGTGAGATCATGACCTGAGCTAAAACCAAGAGTCAGAGTCGGATGCTTAACCGACTGAGCCAGCCAGGCGCCCCTGGATTGTTTTTTAAAGAAAGGGTTAGCTCTGGGCTTTCTTGCTAAACACTTATTTAGCAGAGCCTTGTGGCAGAGAACTTGTTGGAAACAGGTGAGGCCCTAGAGTTCGTTGAATAGGTCCTCTGCCTTCGGCTTGGCTGACTGATGCCAGGGACACAGGAATGGCTGTCCTTCCTGCTGGAGGAACCACCCTCCTCCAGACATTGCAGCTGCTGACAGAGCCAGTGGGTAAATCTGCAAGCCCCAGCTAATCTTGCAAAACATCCTTGTTGCACTCCCCAGAAAGCAGACTGTGACAGAGAACACTGTGCAGGAAGTTTCCCAAGGAGTGCCTTCCAGATGACCGTCTATGGGAGAAGGAAGGAGGCGGGATTGGGAGAAGGAGAAGGTGGGCAGCACTGCAATCACAAGGCCTCAGGTGAGCCCACAGGGAACTATGAAGTTCAGATGGCCCCTCAGAGTTTCCCCAGATGGGACAAGGGTCAGGCTTTTATACCTGCCCCCATTGACCAGTCACTGGATGTGGACCGTCCCCTAGAAGAGGCATAACCTCAGACAAGGCATCTGTCTCTGGTGAATGGCAATCCCCAGGGAGGTCAGCAGCCACAGCAGCCACAGCAGCCCCAGCAGCCCCAGCAACTGGGGGATGAGTCTTCCTGTCCTGAGTGGGTATCGTGGCAGAGAACAGCATCCACCATAGGCTTGAATGGTAAATGCAACAACTACTTGGGTGCATGTAATCAGGTAGTCAGACACCAGAGAGGGGAAGAAGTAGAGTTGTTTGGAGACAGATCTGGACCCAAACCTTGGTTCTGCCTCTTACAGTCTGTCAGCTTAGGTTAGTATCAAACTTTCTGAGTCTCCGTTTCTTTGTCAGTAAAATGGGAATAATAGTATCCACCTTATAGGGTTTTTTAATGAAGAAACCAGAAGTATAAAGAATGTCTTGGCACAAAACAATCACTACAAACAGTGCTGGCACCGGGTGGCCACAGTAATTGTCATTATTTCAGCAGCTGTGACAACAAGGATGCTCCCCTGGTGTTGGTGCCAGATGCTCTCAGGTGGGAACTATGCCAAAGTCTGGGTCATGAGCCATTGGGTACATGGACCTCTGGGCTCCAGAAGGTCTGTGAGAATGGCTAGTCCTTAAATCTCAAGCCAGTGCCCTGCCGGGACCAAGGACACTGCTATAGAGACATCACCAGGAACAAAGGACAATACTGGGAAAGGGGTTTCAGATGTCCTTGCCAAGAAAACACATGGAAGGCTCCATGTGCCAGGCACCAAGAAGCTGGGCGGCAGGGGTGGGTGGGGCAATCACTCTACAGGCTAGGGGATCTTTGTGCCTGGTCAATGGGTGTGACCACATGACAGATTAGGGGTGTTTGGCTCACTATTTCCACTTTCAAACAGTCAGCAAGTAGAAAGCTATCTAGCTGGGGTGATTTCTGAGCATATGGGAAGTTTAGAGTGTAACACCACAGTCAAGGCTACCATGAGTGGACGCCGAACTCTGAGCCTCCGTCTGACTGGGAGCTTCCCTTGGGGGTTTGGAGCACTGTCCTGTGCTGAGATCAGTCATTTTCACTGCTCTCCCAGACAGGAGGGCCCACATGGTAATACACAGGCTCTGATCAGAAAAGCCTGAGTCTTCAGTTTGAATCCTGTCTTCATCCTTCCTCAACCATGGGATCCTGGCCAAGGCTCAACACCCTCCAAGAAGACCACAAGATCACACCTACAGTGAAACAAGCTGGGTTTATTACTCATTGCAGTATAGAGGAACACATACGAGGGGCATCTCAGAGGGTGTTAGAAAAAACCTATCTGAGCCTGGTTGGGCGTTTTGGGGGAGGTCGAAGAGGAGGGAGTTTGCTTTCAACTGGATGTTGTTACAAAGGGGGGACAAGTGTCCAATCTTCCCATAAGAAGAGCTGTGACGAGGATACAGCTGTAAAGAGGTTGCAGGCACTCATTTGAGGGGGTATCATATTTTTGGGGTGTCATAGTGACTTTTTCCCTGTGCTCACACAAAATGAAGCAGCCTCGTTGGCTCCATGTTACCCTGGATCAGGGTGCCCTTGTGTGAGGCTGGTGTCCTGTGAGATCGTTTATGTCCAACAGGGGAGCACAGGCTGGCTGTGAATAGAAGGCCAGCTTCCAAATGTCCAGGGTTGCTCTGTTTTTCTTCCCACAGATCACTAAATCTCTCCATGTATAAATTTCTACAACTACAAAACGGGGGCATGAATATCTACCCAGAGTGTGGTTTTGAAGAATAAATAAGATAAATATGGAGCACAGAGCAGGTCACTGAGTGTCGGTCTCCACGCTACCCTACAAGAATACCGCACGGCAGTGGCCCAGACACCCATTTTACAGGTTAGAAAACTGGGACAGAACAAGACAGTACATTTTGGTGAAAATCAGAGGTGAAACAGCCATCTGAACTGAGATTCCCATTTGGAGTCACAGCTCCGCACATCAGGGCTTGGCACTCGAACGTCCTCCAACAGCAACTAACTGCTGGTGATGGAGGCAGAGTGGCAGGTTCAGACCAGACTCCACGCAGGGCTGGAGCACAGCCCGGGACCTGGGGAGGAAGAGGAGTGGCCACCACCAGGACTCGGGGGTCACTTCAGGACCAGGGTGTGCAGGGGTCCCTATGGGGACCGTCATACCTGTGCTTCAGTTGGCAACTCTCACACTCAGCTCAAGGAGAGAGGCCTCTGACACAGAAGCCACGGTGTCCCCCCAGGGCACATGGAGTGCAGCCTGACTGAGCCAGAGTCAGAACCGACTGCTTCTATTTCCCACACATAATCCTGTCTGATAAGAGTAGAGTTAATCACAAGGGAGATTTCCAGAATAAAGCCCACCCAGGCTGAGTTCCCCAAATTACACCCTCTCCCTGGTAATTGCAGGGTTGTTCGGGGCCTGCATCTGCCTTATAACATGAGGGCCCGATTGAGTGCCGCCTCCCATTTGGTGGGACAAAAGGAGAATTACACACTCTGATGGACCGGCCTCCCCGTTGAGGGCGAAAGAAAAGCATCAGGTGGAATCTCAGGTCTGGGATACATTCAGCCTCAATATGTGTAGCAGGAAAATGGGAGTAACAAAACTGCACCAACCTTCCTATCGCCCAAGACTGTTGCAAAGATCAAATGCCACAGTCGCGTGCAAACATGTACAGAGCTCTAAAAAAGAATTATGAAGTAAAAATTAAAATAAAGTAAATAAAGTAAAAAATAAAAAAGCCCTGGACCCAGTTCTCCTATATAATGATTCTTATTTACCAACAAATAAAATAGATTTGAGGCAAAAATGAGAAGGTCACAATATAACTAGTGTTCCATGATGATATAATTAATGTTCATCCACATTATTAACTAATGATGGTTATTCCAGGACTCTACCATTTTAGAAATCATCAAAGAAAGTCTATGATGTCAAAAAAGAAAAATAGGAAAGAAAAAAGAGAGGTGCCTGGGTTGCTTAGTCGGTTAAGCATCCAAGTTCAGCTCAGGTCATGATCTCATGGTCCGTGAGTTCGAGCCCCGCATCGGGCTCTGTGCTGACAGCTCAGAGCCTGGAACCTGCTTCGGATTCTGTGTCTCCCTCTCTCTCTTGGCCCCTCCCCCACTTGCTCTGCCTCTCTCTCTCTCTCTTTCAAAAATAAATAAAAACATTTAAAAAAAATTTTTAAAGGATAAAGAAAGTATGATGTCTGAGCTGTGCTTATTGAGGTAAAGAAGTTGGCTTATTTTATATTATTTGATAAATCCACTGAGCAAAGATATACAGAGGGTCTACTCTGTACTAGCCTCAGTTCTAGAAGCTGGGGATAAAAGTTGGGAAATAAAGCCATCAAGGAGCCCTGGACCCAGTTCTCCAGGCTGCACAGTGACTCAGTTTGCTCTGCTCTGGCTCTGACCATGGGTGGCCCATGGAGGCCTACAGACACCCAGAGCTTGGGCAGGGCCCATCCATCAGTAGTCAATGTCTCTGCCCTCAGGAAACAGACTCGGTGATTGCAGCCTTGAGCCCACAGTGGCTGGGATCTAGACAGAGCGGTTGCTACCAAGAAGAGTCCCCCAGTTGGGGGAGGATCGTCACCCTAAGGCAGAGGCTCAGTTCAGGAGGTCTTTCCCTCTCCACACAGACCCAAGGCTGCACAGAGCTGTGCTCAGATCTATGACTTTCCCTGAGAGCGACTCCGTAGTTCGATGTCTACAGAGTGAACCTCCCTCCCTACTTGGGGAAAACCCCCAGTCACCTCCCTGAGCAGACACAAAGTGGTCTGACCCCAGGATGATCTGCCCCTTCCAGTTTCTTCTCTGGTTAGGTAATCTGGGTGAAACCACAATCCCTGGCAGTCTGCTTCCCAGTCTGAATTATTTAGTGTAGTTCCAGCCCAGTGCCATTGTTGGCCTGACAGGATCATTCAACTTGGGCTGCTGATCAGCAGCATAATTCACGTGACACTTGGGCTCTGGGGCACGGCATCTGGGTCTTTTCTGGGTCTCCCCACCGGTGTATAGGGCAGACAGTCTCCGCCTTCTCTCAGGTCACTAGATGGGTAATGCTCAGGTCACTCGAGCCCTCTCTCTCTCTCTCTCTCTCTCTCTCTCTCTCTCTCTCTCATGCACACACACACACACACACACACGCGCGCGCGCGCGTGCGCGCACACACACACACAACAAGCACATTCCCCAAACACAAACATTAATTCTCGGTCATTACCCTGTGTTGAAGGGAAGTGTAACAGCAACTTCCTAAGTGCACAGGGCCTGCCCAGCTTCTCCAGCAGAACAGGCGAGCTCCCTTTTGCTCCTCCTGCTTTGAGATAGTGCCCCCATTGGTGCACGAGAAACAGGACCCCCTTCCAGAGTCCCACACACACCCCTAATGCCTACTACCACTTAATCCCCAAAGACCTTGAAGATGCTTTCCTTCATTTTTCCTGTACTTACTAGGTCAGGTCACATTCCTGAGATCGTTTATACTCTTGTCCAAATAACCCCCAGGGGTTTTGCTCCTTCAGTTAGGCAGGCAGTGGAAGAATCATTTTCGCTAGGATGACTCTGCTGAATATAAATGTTGCTGAAGAGGTGAATGGGACGAGCCATGTGCCTGGGTGGGCTCATTAAGGAGCGGTCCAGGCAAACCCTGCCCAGTCCTCCAGGGTCACCTCTGGAGCATCAGGGGTCACACTCTCCCAGCTCCCCCAGCTACACTGCCACCCAGCCCAGCCTCGTCTTGGGCCTCTTCTCCGGACACAAGCCAGAGGGCCCATGGTTAATGATGGAGGCTGGCGTGACATGACCTGGGGGCCCCTGCCCACAGATCTATGCCTGCTCCCACTGCTCGCCCACCCATGGGCTCCTGCGACCATCAGCCCTGTGCGGATGTGTGTCCAGAACATGGTGCTGACTGAGCCTGAGGTTCTGAGTCCCCAGGCTGGAGCCCAAGGCTGGAGGTGGTTTGTACTCCAGCTGTTTCCAAAACAGCAAGAAAATTTTCTGCCTCCAGCTAGAAGTTATGTCGAGATAGTAAGACTCAGAGATGAACAGAGCCCAGCTTTGGGGTGGCTAACTAAGCCCCTGGGGGAAGAAGGCTTATATACATAGGGCGAAGCTTTCAAGGCAACAGGTAGGGAATCCCCAATAGTCTGTGGCTTCCACGCTCCATGTTGCTGAGAAGCCTCTGAGGCTGTTGCCCTACTTAGCTCCGCTGTGGTCAGTGTGCATCTGGAGTTGTTGGCTTTTGGTTTTCCAGAATCCTTAAGGTCGCCCTTTCAGGAGCCCCTGTGCTTCTCAACCACGTCTGGGAAGAATGGCCAAGAAGTGACCTTTGGATGACTGGCCCTGAGCACAGTGGACACCAGACTCACACCTCCACAGGGCAGCAGGACCACAGAGAGCAGGGTTAGCCCTCAGACCACGGGGCTGGGACCCCCTAGATAGACATTACGGGAAGGAAAGGTGGCCTTTTCCTACAAGAAGATCAGCCCTGTCCAAAGCTCTTGTAGATGGTGTTTTCAAAAAGGAGCACATGTCCTGTCTCTGGAAGAAAGCAAACAGGGGCAGACTATTCTGGAAAGAACCCATCCGTGGGAAGTTGGACTCAGTCCACTTGAGGTCTCTCCCACTCAAGAAGCCCTCAGTTCTGAGTGTGTGGATGGGCTGAGTTACTTACAGAAGGAGGCAGGGTCCTGGCCTTCCTGCAGCATCAAAGCCTCCTGCCCCTGCAGGGCACTCCTGAGCAGCTTTTATCACGGGCTTTGAAGGGAGAACAATAATCCCATACTTAAACCAAAACATCTTGCGGTGGGGGCACAGGCTTTGAACACATCCTTGATCCTTCCTGCCACCCTGCAAGCTCCCAGGGACTCCTTGGGCTAAAAGGGGGCAGGGGGAGGGCTTGCCCAACACCTGCCCCAGCCCCAGCTGAGATGTCTCAGGCCTTTGTCACAGGGAGCAACTGGCATCGGGGACAGTACGGTTTGACTTCTAGACTTGTAGCCACTTCAAATCGTCCACAATAGCAGTGACTTCCCGAGATTCTAAGGCACCACAGGAGACCATGACCACCTTGATGCCTTTCCAAGATGTCATCTTAGAAGCAGTGACATTTCAGATGAAGTCATTTCTTTTTTAAAAAAAATTTTTTTTAACGTTTATTTTTGAGACAGAAACAGAGCATGAACGGGGGAGGGTCAGAGAGAGAGGGAGACACAGAATCTGAAACAGGCTCCAGGCTCTGAGCTGTCAGCACAGAGCCCAACGCGGGGCTCAAACCCATGAACCGTGAGATCATGACCTGAGCCGAAGTCGGACGCTTAACCAACTGAGCCACCCAGGCGCCCCCAGATGAAGTCATTTCTAAGGGAAACTCCATCCCATTTTTCAGTTCCTGAATGAACGGAAAGTTTAAGGAATCCCCTAGCTGTCTGGATTAACTAATTAGCTAGTTAGGCAAGTGGTTAAACTGCTCTGGGTCTCCTTTTTCTCATCTGACACTGCGTGGTATGTGTGTATGAGAGAGAGAGAGCGAGGGAGAGATTTCACATGTGCTCATGTCTAATCATTTACACAGATGCCTCCATCAGCCGATTGGACAGCATGCTCAGATCCAGCAATCCAGCTTTGGCTTAAAATAAAGCTGAAAAAGTCACCTCCACCTGATGGGCCTCTAGGATTACTCACTCTTCTGACTTTCAAAGTCTCTGAACCAGATCTCTCAAAGCAGGTTTTCTAACTGGAGTGTGCTGATACTAAGGCAAAGTGATGTCCTGTAAAGGATACTGTGGAGGGAGCTTCTAGCTGGGGGCGCGTATGTCCACACACAGACTCCCTAGTACAACTTGCCCCTGAGGACTCAAACCATATCTGATTCTACGTGATATTCCTAGTACTGAGCACAGGGCCTGGCACAAGGCAGTTGCTCAGTGAGGAGTCGGGATGAATGGCTGATGAAATGACAGAACAAACAGCCATAAAACCTACTGAGGCTATTGCCAGTGCACTGAAAACATATGCCCTTTCAGTTACTCCTCAGGTCCTTAACTGTGAATGTGTAATTAATAACTAAAGTATCTTGAGAACTTTATGTTGGAGAGAGAGAAGGACAGGGCGGCCTGGGTTCTTACTTCTGCTCCAAATGAGCTGTGTGATCTTGGGCAGCCCCCCAGCCCCCATGGACCTCAGTTATCCGTCTTTAAAATGATGGGGTTGGGTTGAATGAACTCTGGCCTCCTTCCCACATCCAGTAGTGTATAGAAATTAAAAACAACACTATTGGGACACCAGAGTGGCTCGGTCGTTTGAGTGTCCAACTTTAACTCAGGTCATGATCTCAGTTTGTGGGTTCGAGCCCTGCATCAGGCTCACTGCTATCAGTGCACAGCCCACTTTGGATCCTCTGTCTCCCTTTCTCTTTGCCCCTCCCCGTCCTCAAAAATAAATAAACATTAAAAAATACTATTTTGTAGAAAAGATAATATCAATTTTGATGTTATCTAACAATAACATCAATTTTGATGTTGTAAGAATCTTTTTCTTTTTCTAAACAATTTTTTTAGATCTTTTTCTTTTTTAATTTTTAAAAATATTTATTCATTTTTGAGAGAGAAAGCATGCGGAAGAGGGGCGGGGGGATCCAAAGCAGGCTCTGCACTGACAGCAGAGAGCCCAATGCAGGGCTCAAACTCACGAACTGTGAGATCATGACCTGAGCTGAAGTCGGTTGCTCAACAGACTGAGCCATTCAGGCACCCCCACAATCTTCTGTTTCTATTCATCAACTTGAATTCTCATTTTTTGTTTTCCAAAAAGTGGTAGGAAAGGTTAAGAACTACTCTGGGCCACCTTCAAAAGCCTGATGTGCACCTGTCTGTTAGTGAGATCTGTCTGAGCCAGAAGAGTTCAGGGAAGAACAATGCCAGGGACACATTCATGAATGCTCACTGAACACCCTGAATAAATCTGAAAACTCACAGAAGCCCCGCTTTCTGTGAGATTACAAGCCCCACTGGGCTCCATCCCAGAGTAGCAAGAAACAGCAACAGGAGCTGGGCAGCATGGGTATGGCTTTTGGAGTCCCTTTTCCAAAGCCCAGCCATCCTACCTATCTTGTGTCCCGGGGGCAGAGGAAGGTGGCTTTTCTCAGGATTGAATGTGACTCTACCGGTGACTGGTCCATACTGTCAGACACACAGGGGTCCAGACCCCTGAGACAGAAAGGTGCTCTCCCTTACAACTCTGCCACCCACTACCCTATAGGCATGAAAACTTGGTGGTCTCCCTAAGAGAAATGAACAGGGCTTTGGGCCCCAGGTGGGGCAGGAGGTGCCCCAACCCACCAAGATCAAAGTCCTTGAACCAGAGGGAGAGAAAAATCACCCCCACCCTGAGTAGGTGCTCCCATTTTCTGTAAGCTCATTCTTAGCTAGAAGATTCCTTGAATTCAGCCCTAAAGAATTAGAAAATGATTGGCATCAGCAAAGGGTACCCTAAGGGTACCACTTGATGTTTTCCAACCAAGTCAGCAAAATGCTCTAAATTCCTTGAAAGGGTTGCAGTGGAGAAGGTTCATGTGAGAACCATGCTGCTGAAGCCACTGTTTACAAAATGTGCCAGACAAGTGTCCAGCTGGTAGGGAGAGAGCCCTCCCCACACCAGTGACAGCATGCTGGCAGTGACAAAAGGTGTGAGGTCATTGACTGTGGCTGCCCTGCCACTCCCTGAAGTCACTTCAGGTCAGATGGAGCTAAGCAGAAGAAACAGCTGCAGATTCAGATCAGTCAGGAGCCCGTGAGCCCCCATGAGCAGCCCAGAGGCCACAAGGCAAGTCACTATGCCAGATGGGTTTCCAGAGCCAAAGATTCTTCCTTGCTTCTGCTAGTCCCATGGCAGAACTTCTGCTTCTGCAGAAGTTCCTATGGCACAGCTTCTGCTATGGATTGACAGTGTCCTCTTTTGTGGGCAGAATCAGCTACATAACTTGTGGGCCCAGCATAAAATGAAAGCATGGGCTCCTTGTTAAAAAAATTGAGAATTTCAAGATGGCGACAGCATCATGCACCCATGAAGCCAGCTCTGGCTGTGGGGATTTTCTGATTCTGGGCAAATCCTTCCCATTGGACTTCACATTCACAGTTTGAGGACAAATGAATCATCAACACCATTTCCATCTGCTTTAAGAAAACAAACAACAGCAACTAAAATGCTTCCATTCTGTAGATATTTATGGACCACCAAGGTGGTGCCAGGCACCTGCGATGATCAAAGGCTGTGCCTTCATGGCACTTACATTCGAGCAGAGGAAGAAACATCTTGTTTCAGTCCTTCCCCCAAACCTATCAGGGACGGCTTGCGGGCCAGCAGATTCTGCAGTAGCTCCTTCATGAAACAACTGTCCCTCAGAGTCACACAGTTAGTTACGAAATTATTCCTTGAATTTCTTCACATATGCTATTGTTCCCTCCAAGGCAGGACCATGAGCTCTTGGTCTTACACAAAGGCCCTCATTTAGTCTGTCGTTCCACGAAAGTTTGCTCAGTGCTTGTGCCAGGCCCAGGTCTAGATGCTTGAGGGTACGAATAATTAAAGATGGGTCCTTGGACTCCAAGCGATCACATTTTAGATGAGAGCCGTGTAATTAATTAAAGACTCCACTAAAGAGGGATGAGGATGTTAATAAAGGCAGGAACAATGTGTTTTGAGCAGAAGAAGGAGAGTGAGGAAGTCAGGAAAGGCAGATGACCTTTGAGCTCTGCTTTGAAGATTCCGTGGGAACAAAACTCAGCCTTGTCTCTTCATGGGGACCTCTCCAAGGAGCATCCGTAGCCAACTCCAGGCCCCCTTCCCTTGTCCTCTTCCTACCCCGCACTTGGGAACATCCGCAGCTGGTCTTGCCTCTCGAGAGCTCCATCCACCTGATACTTGAAACATCCTATAACGTTTTGGACCAGAGTTATCCTGCTGTGACATGATCATGTTCAGTGACAGAGAGCTCACGACCTTTGACTCATGACCTTTCAGACTGTTCTCATTGCTACAGTATTCTTTCTTCTTTTGAGCCAAAATCTGCCTCTTGAACTTCTGTTGGTTCTTCCCTCGAGGCACCACACAGACTTGACCAATAACTTAGCCACTCACCAGAAGCACACTGAACACCTTTTGTGTCCCAGCCAGCATGCTGACACAGTCTCAGCCCTCAGGAATGCACAGGCTCGTGGGTGGCTTTTGAAACACAGTGGATAAGGGGCGCCTGGGTGGCTTGGTCGGTTGGGTGTCCGACTTTGCCTCAGGTTACGATCTCGCAGTTTATGAGTTGGAGCCCCATGTCAGGCTCTGTGCTGACAGCTCAGAGCCTGGAACCTGCTAAGGATTCTGTGTCTCCCCGTCTCTCTCTGCCCCTCCCCCACTCACACTCTCCATCTCTGTCTCAAAAAAATGAGTAAACATTAAAAAAAAATTTTTTTAAGAAATACAGTGGATAAGTGTTGAGATAAGGGTAAGGTAAGGTGCTGGAGAACACACAGAAGGGCTATCCACTCGGTTGTGCGAGGTCAAGAGAAGGCCTCCCACTGGAAGTGATATTTACTCCAAGGCCTGCAGTAAATACAACAGCGAGCTAAGCCCCAAAGGCCCAGAGAAGCAGCCACTACTCACAAGAAATGGGAAGACTCTTGCCTTTCAAATACCATGTTTATTCTCAGGAAGAAAATACTGGAGGATTCTAGTTGTGACAGCCCTGCCCCCTCTTCTGCTTAGTGAAATACCCAGATGTTGAAAGGAGAATTACCGCAGAGAGTTCCCAGGGATGGGGAGTTTATCTCAGGTGCTCTCCTGTCCACCCCCACCCCCAACCCCCGCTGCAACCTGCTCACACAGGCCTGACACACAGTAGGTGTGGAATGGAGCCGGCAGCCATTGGGTGATTTCCCAAGCATGGTCCTGATGCTTTCCAGCTAGACTTGCTGTGAACGGTTGGTGAGAGCTGGGTAAGGTGACAGACAAGGGGGGTTGGGGGGGGAGGTCACAAGAGCTTCATTTTAGGCAGCAAGTGAAAGAGGGTATGCCTTCACGTCTTCCTCCTCCCACCAGATCTGGGCCCCAAGCAGCACACCTAGGATGAGCTGGATCAAGATGGGCTTTATTTCTTAAAGGCACAACGATTGTGTATAAGGAAAGACAGGAGGTGTCCCAAAAAGAGAGAAGTCCCTGGCCATTCCTTAGGAAGAGCTCTCAGATGCCCTTGTCTCTGAGCCCTGAGCCCATCCTCCTGTGCTCACCCCAAACCTGCCTCGTCACCCTGTTCTTAGCCCTAGCACCCCAACCCAGCCGCACACAGGCATTGCAGGGCTGCTGATGATAGGGGAGCCATACTAATTACCAGGCCCAGAGGCCCAGATGGGAGCTAGATCAAATCCTAGTCATAGATTTTAGAATGTCTGTCCGAGAGGGAGCCCAGAAAGCTTTTTCCTTAGGGCCTGGACCCCGTTCCTGGTGGCCCTGACCAGTTGAACCTCTAGTTCTCCAATTCCTGGACTACCAGGATCTGCTAGACTGGTCCACTCCCTCCAGGAGGCAAATTCAGATTTCCTTGAACTCAAATGATGTTTTACCCCTGGCCCATTGCCAAGGAGGGGCCTGACAAATCTTCGTGTGGTTTGAAGAGGATGATTCCAAAGCCCCCTCAGGAATCCATCCCAGATCCCTGCTTCCAGCCCAAACCCTGAAATAAGACTTTCTGCCTCCAAACAAGATAAGCCAAGTGACCATGCTTGACTTCATTTTCTACCACTGACCAACACAGCACAATCTCCCCAGACGTGGAGGCTGCCAGGCCACAAACCCCCAAGTGTGGCCCAGACTCCTCAGAATTTGGAATTGGGCACCGTAGAGTCGATTCAGGCATCCATTTCCAAGTCACTTGGAGAAAACCTGCCAAAGTGAGCCAGCCAAGTCTCCATACAGCGGCCAGCCCTCCCCAGGATACCACCCCAGATCCCATGAAGATCAGGCATTACCAGGCTCAAGTTCAGGGTCGGCTTTCTGAAAAATCTGAAATGCGGGGAGTTTACCTCTGAATGAGAATTTCCATACCAAACCCCTGCCCTGTGCTCCTGCCCCGACAATACAATTTTTGTTCTTATTTAACAAGAAAGTAAAAACAAAACAAAACAAAAACTGGAGCCAACCTGGAACAAAGGCCTTTCCTCCAGTCAAATCCTGCAGTCTAATTAAGCTCAGTTCCCACCTTGTGCCAGGAGAACCAGTTTGCCCAGACTTAAAGCGATTACCAGCTCACTTGTGGTGCGTTTGGTACATTCCTGCAGAAACAGAGCTCTGGGCTCATGCTCTTAGAGGCACTGTGGGCAACTGATCAAATGTCCTCATTTCTTTGTTTTCCCTTTCCATGGTGGGGTCTGCTGGTTTTGCTGAGCTCATAAAAAAGTCAGGGACTTGCTTTCTCAGGTTACAAATGCAGCAGCTGAGTCCTGGGTCTTGCACACACAGTACTAATGGCTAGATCTTTCAAGCACATTTCTTGATCACTTAGGAGTCGTCAGTGTTTTTCCTGGCACTTGTTCACCTGTAAAAGTTACCAACTCTCCTTCCATCTGTGGCCATGTCAGCGAGGTAAGCTAGGCAGGCTCTCCCTGGCTCTCTGCCCCAGCCACCCTGCTCCTCACTCTCTGTCGATGGGTCAACAAACTGGTACACTGCCCATCCAGCCCCTGCTGAGAGCACCATGCTCCAATGGAGAAAGCCTGCTGGTCTGCAGACCCCCTTCCCCTCAGAGCTCAGGGGATTCAGCTCCTGCTACCACATCCTCTGGGACCCAACTGGTGGGTACTTCCTTCCTGAGTGGCAATTGATCCTATGCAATCCTGAGAATCCCCAATTTATCAAGGACCCTCTGAACTCAAGCTATTATTCAATAACTTAGTGGTTACCAAGCACCTATATGTACCAGACCCTACCCTAGACGCTGGGGTTGCAAAAATGAGTATGATGTGATAATTGAGGAGCTTACAGTTGAAAAAGTCCTTGACAAACAAAAGAGTTATTATACACTCATTTATCCAGCAAAATTTATTCCGCTTCTACTTTGTGCTTCAGGTGCTAAGATGAACACCCTAGAGGGAAGGTAACCAAGATTTGTTGAGGACTTAGGATGAGCTGGGCTCTGTGCCGAATGCTTGGGTTGATCTTATTTAATCTCCAAAATTATTTCCACTCTACAAATAGAAAATCTGAGGCGATGGAGAGTAAAAGTAATTGGCCCAAAAATGCACGCAGAGTGTAGACAGAGCTGGGGCTTCTGCCTATAATCCTAGATTTCCCCACTAAACATACTCCCTGTCCTGCTGGGGGAGATAACAACAGAGTGGGAAAGAGGGGGGCTCCCCTCCTGCCCATCTTTGTTGAGGTCCTGGGCCAGCTCCATGAGCTTCAATCTCTTCCAACACCCAGCCGAGGAAGAGAGGGTTACACATGCCCAGGTGGGTCCGTGGCCCTGGCTGAAGCCATTTCCAGGGCCTCCTCTGCATCCCACTTTACAATGGCACTGAGCCTTCTGAATTTCCTGGGCTAACTGGTGAGGCTGCTTTCTAGTTTGTCCCCATGTTAGGGAAGGAGGCTGGATCACCTCAGCCTGCTGGACAACTCGTGGCTTTCTAAACCCAATTAGTGCCCCTTTCCCCTTTGAGTTGTTCATGCCTTCCTTGCAGTTCATCTTTGTTTTTTCTTTCCAGTTTGGCAGGTAACCAACTATACCGTCTATGATTTCTACCATTACCCAGGAAGTAAAAACTTTGAACAGTTCTCCCCTGGCACAGCTAAACACACCTTCTGAAAATCCAGGCTGGCTAATTTATGTCGGTGTTATCTTGTGTGTGTGGTCAGGATCTCCATTTGTCCCACAATTCTAGACTTCCTTAGAAGAAATTTGTAGCCAGAGATTGCTCAGGCTTGAGAAAGGGGGATGGGTAGACGGAGACTCTCATTTACAGAGTCAGCTTGGTTATGTGACCAGATATCACACTTTCCCTTATTTGGCCATTGCTGAAGAATGTGTATGTTACAAGTGACTTTTTGTTAGCACTCCTATAAATAATACTTTTTATTCTGTCAGAGTCCCATTTATAATCTTTCTACCATTAAATAGCAAATGCATTCCTACATTCCTTTTAGGTGTCTCCAGAAGGTTTCAATTGTTTATCCAAAGGTCAAACAAGTTCTGGAATGAAATGAAATCAATCATTAACAAAGTGATGAGAAACTTGCTCCTAGTAACATTTGTTTCTTCCCCTCTCAGGATTCAAGAGAAAAGGAAAATAGCTCCAAATGACAGCCAGGGGACAGAGGTCAGAGAGTCATAAAAGCCCAAGGCCTGGTTCCATAGCCCTTAGGATTGTACTTTCAGATCACGATTTCTAAAATAGAAAACATGGACCAGTCATGCCAAGCTCCCAACCCAGAGTCCAAAACCACCCCGCTTCCTCAGCCCAAAGTGATGGTAATTGTGCCCACCCCGCCACTCTGGTGGCCCTGGGGAGGGTGGCCTAGAGCCCTGGAAATGTGCTTCTCTACTGCTTGCTCATCCCAGGATCACTGGGAGTATTTCCCCAGGGAGCTTGTTGGGCCAGGCACCTTCTCTCAGTTGGTTTTGTCAGGCCCAAAGCCCTGCCGTCTAGGAACACTCTCTTAACTGCCCTCGACTCAGCCCCCAAGATGAAAATATTTGGTTACTCGTCACTACTGCGTTACATGTATCTCATGTCAAAACGGAGCAATTTCCCTGCTTTTTTCTTTCCCAGCACCTAAGGACTACTGGACCCTCCATGTAGCCCAGCCATTCTTTAACAATGCTTCCCCTTATTCTCCACAGCAGCTGTTGCAAACCTCTGCCACTTCTTTGGGTCTCTTAGAAGTGCGTGCTCCCAAAATCTCTGTCTCTTCTTTAATTAATTAATTCATTCTGCAGCTTATTGAGGTTCTAGTATGTGCCAAGCACCATATTGGGTATTAGAGACTCAGCAGTGATGGAGCAGGCATGGCCTCTAGGCTCATCGTGGAGCTTCTGATCTAGTTTACAGTCTCCTCTCCCTCTACGTACTCTTCCCAGGGCATCTTATCCCTTCTCCAACACTTCTGCTGCCACCTATTCTCTGATGACTCCCTCTTTGCTCAGCTGACCCATAAACCCATCCAACTATGTGCCACCAGTGCCACATAGGCATCCTGACTTGTGGCTAGCAGTGAGGAAACTGATCCATGTAGAGAAGGACAGATGACCATCACAACCACGAATCTTATCCCAGAATATTTTTATCCCAAGGATACCTGTTCTGATTCCAGATGAAACCACCATGATGGAAGCCCCTCAGAAGTGTTGCTTCTCAACCCTCCCTCTCTCTCTGCCCCTTCTCCAGTCATGCTCATTCTCTCAAAAATAAATAAACCTAAAAAAAAAAAGTGGGGTGCCTGGATGGCTCAGTCGGTTAAGCATCTAACTCTTGATTTCAGCTCAGGTCATGATCTCATGTTCATGAGTTTGAGCCCCACATTGGGCTCCATCCAGGCTGACAGGGCAGAGCCTGCTTGGGATTTTCTCTCTCTGCTCCTCTCCCACTCATGCTCATGCTCTCTTTCTCTCTCTCTCTTTCTCAAAAATAAATAAGTGAACTTATTGCCCAGGCATGGATGATATTCTTCCCTTAAATCTCCACAGCAGAGCTAAATAAAGCCAGGCTGGAACATTTAGCAAGATTTTACTGAAGGTTCCAAAAGAACAGAAAGGAATTTATTATTTACCGGACATAACTTGCAACTGGCCATTGAGTATGGTTACTCCTAAAGCCCACAGAACATGAATGGCCCTCATAGGGTCTCTGTCTACCCTGGCCACTCACCTAGAGCAAACGTCTCCTCCCCTCACCCAGCAAGATCTTAAAATCACCTACAGCAGGTCCTCAGGGAGATGAAGGAGCCCCCTTCCCCTGTTGCCTAACTTTCTAAGACCTATCCCAGCACTTGCTTCTTCCAAGGAGGGTGATCTGATGAATGTCTCCTCCCTTCAAGGGAGATTTTTCTCATCCATAAAAGCTGCGACCTTCGCCATGACCTGAGCAGCACACACTGGTCCAACTCTACAGAAAGTACAAGACTGTAGTGTGAGAAGGAAGGTGAGGAGAATGAGCACAGTGGTACCCCATACTCACTATATATAAAACCATACTCAACATGTCCTTCCAGAGCCCTGCCTCCAAATCTGCCTGTCCTCTGTTTACTCTTGCCTTAAATAATGGCATCAGCATCCTCAGCATCACCCACATCAGAATCCTAGGGGTCAGCATGGTGCCTCCCACTCAGATTCCCATACCTTCTACCTCCTGAATGCCTTTCCAATCTGCCTTCTCCTCCCCATGTCAGAGCCTTGGTTCAGGCCTTCTCATCTCTACCTAGACCAGGAAAAAGTCTTCCTGACCGCCCTTCTTGCCTCTGGCTTTCCCTGTTCCAATCCATCCTCCACACTGCAGTCAGGGTTATTTTTCTCAAATCATCCTCCCACCATGTATGTAAGGTCATTATCCTGGAGCCAGACTGCCTGGGTTCAAATCTGTATGTGTTCTGTGACCATGAGCAAGTTGTCTAACCTCGTACAGCTCAGTTATCCCACCAGGAAGTGAGGATAACACTATTTACCTGAGAGTTGTCATAGAGATTATGGTGTACTGCTTCTAAATGGTCCCCCATGGTCCCACCTTCTGGTATGCTTGTCCTTAAGTAATATACTCCAACTGAGTACATGCTGGACTCAGTTACTTGTTTCTAATAAATAGAATATAGCAAAAGTAATGGGATGTCACTTCCAAGATTAGGTTGGTCTTGCCTACACTCTCCCTCTCCCCGGATCTTCTCTCTCACTTGCACTGATGAAGCAAGCTTCCATGTTGTGAATGCCCTATGGAGAGGCCTACTGGTGAGGAGTTGAATATGTGGCCTCAGCCAGTGAGAACTGAATCCTGCCAGCAACCAAGTGAGTGGGCCAGATTCTCCAGGGGAGCCTTGAGAAGAATCCAGCCCCAGCCAATACCTTAGTTAGAGTTTTAGCAGAGACCCTGAGCCAGAGGACCCAGCTAAGCTGTATCTGGATTCCTGACTCACAAAAACTGTGAGATAATAAATGCTATTCTTAGCCACTAAGTTTTGAGATAATCTGTTATGCAACAACAGATAACTAATACAGAGACTAAATAAAATGATACAGATGAAGGGCTTAGAATAGGGCCCGATGCTGAGCCAATAAATATTAGCTGTCATCAGCATCATTATTATTACATCTTTCAGACACACTAACTAGACGGAAAGCCCTATGAAGGGACAGAAGATACTTGCCCATTTGTCTACTGGGTCCCAAGCTCCTGGCATGATGCTAGGCACAGAGTCTCTTCCTCATACAGGAAATACTTATGGCTAAAAGAATGGGCAGGAAGGAATGAACTGGGTCTTCCAGACTCTTATCTCTCAGGCCAGAAAAGGGGCCTGCTGAGAGTTGGGGCCGGGAGGGACAGCCTGACTGCTCAGGTTCTCCCTCCAGCCAGAAGATGGGCCAAGTAAAGTGGTAAGGGACTGTCCTCCAGTGGGCCAGAGTACAAGGTCCCTTTGTGGTATTCCAGCCTCCTTGAGCCCAGGCTGTGTGTTTCCCAGGAGCACAGTGACCACAAAGCCAGTCCCTGTATCCGCCCCGCCTCCCTGGAAGGCACAGAGAAAACAATGAAACCGTCATCATCACCAACCTTCTCTACTGGCCTGTGTGTGGACAGGGAAGGCAGGGGAGAGGCTGTGTTTGACTTGGCTGGGTAACATCATTTTTCTTGACTGAAGAAATATATGCCAGAGGGCCTAAAAGTGGAAGGTGGTTCCCACCCAAGAGAGCTTTATTCCCCAGAGGCCAGGCCCCACAGTAATACAAAGAAGCTGTATCTCCCACCTACACATCACTCCATCCTGCTTTAAGACTCAGTTCAAATGTCCCCTCCTCCAAGAAGCCCTCCCCAACTTCCCAGGCTCCTGTTGTGCCCTGGGCCTAATGCCTCCATTTGAGCACACTGTGTTCAGTGCCTTAGCGAATGTATTCCTGGAACTGCCCGGCCCACCAGGGCAAAGACTTTGCCCTATTTGCTTTTGTATCTCTCTCTCATCTCAGCAGAGCTGACAAAGTAGGTGCCAGTGCTGGACGAATTACAGAGAGCTGCTGCATTCTGAATTCACAAGGGACAGAAATAAATCTCTAGAAGGGCGTGAAAGCCCCCTTCGCCCAAGAATGTAGAGAAGATACGGGTTATGTGTGGTTCATCTCAGAAGGGAAGGTCTCAGAAAGTGCTGGACTCTCTGGGGTAAGGAAGCTGGGACTGCAAGGGGTGGGGGTGCGACCCCCTAAGTCCGAGGAATTCCATCTACTCTACTACCAGATGACCCCCTCCTCTGTGCATTGACAAGGACTCTCCCTCATTTTGAGTCAGTGGTTCTCAAACTGAGGGCCCCAGACCCACGGCATCAGCATCACTTAGGACCTTGCTAGAAATTCAAATTTGGGGTCCCCACCTCAGGCCCGCTGGATCAGAAAGTCGGGGGGCTAGGCCTAGCCATCTGTGTTTTAACCAGCCCTCCATGCGATTCTGATGCATGGTTAGGTTTGAAAACCACCATTCTAAGTACACTGAAAAAGAAGTACACACATGTGAAAAAGAACTTAGAAATACAATCCAGATTGGTTTAAAATTAAGATTAAACGAGAACCCAAGCCAGTGCCCCTTGCTATGAAATGCCCGGGATCAATGAAACACCCCACTATTCTCTACGAAACAGCTCAACAGGCAATTAAATGAACTCAGCACATTTATTTTAAATGTGCAAAATGAATTTTCATATCCTAAGAGTAACACCAGATGTTTTACCTCTTTTTCCTAATTGATTTTCCAGCCTACAGCAATTCATCTTTATATTTTCCAGTTGGATCCTAATGCAGCAAGAAGAGTGTGTTCCGGCAGGATTATTAAATGCCATGCATTTTAAAACAAGCATAACTCAGGCTGCCATGCGTCATCTGGGTGGTTGTCTTCCCAAAATAAAAAATAATAATAATAAAAAAATTAAAAAACCAGACAGCTTTTAGCTACCAGGCAGATTTGAGCAGGCAGGAAATTCAGAAAAGGCCCTTTCAGAGGGCTGGGTGGGTCTCCGGGCTCTTGGCTGGTTACAAAGCTGAGTCCTGGGCATTGAGCCCAAGCCTGAGCTCTTCTCCAGAGTCCTGCACTCCCTGGTACAGAAGGATTTGCTAGCTGTAAAACCTGCAAATCAACACTTTGTTTTTCAATGGGAAGTTTTGTCTTTAAGCAAGGAAGAAACAGTAGGCTCTGGGGATGGAGGTGAGTGGGGCTGGGGGGCCAAGGAAAGGGGGGAGGCAGTGGCTCATAGAAGAAGCCAGCCTGGGTGGACCATCTCCCACTCTGCACTTGGAGAAGCCCAGACAATTCCCCTCTGTTGGCCTATGGGCCTGGCTGTGCAGGAGGCCCTGTTCTGGACACGTTTAAGTGGGTGAAAGATCACCAGCAACCAGGTTTGCCTCACACAACAAAAGACCCTGGGTGTCTGGAAAGACAGGGAACAGAAGCCTCAAGCTTTCAAGCAAATGACTTCAAAAGGAAACTCCTCGGTCTCAGCCCTGGGTGTGCAGGGAGATAGGGAGAGCAGCTAAGGGCTGGAAAGTCAGAAAGTGCGGATTCCCAAAACAAAAACCTCACATCTTAGGTAGCTGGGAGAGGTGAACATTATCAGCCACATTCCCTAGAAACTGCTGAGAGCTGGCAGATTTGAGCCATCATGCCTGGAGCAGGATTTTGGTGTGGTCTCCAAGTATCACTCTGCCCTGCCTAGCTGCTTCTGAGACCCCCTGCAGTTGGCTAAGTGTCTGAATTTGGAGGTCATCCTGATTAAATCTCACAATGTGGCTGCCCCAGCTTTAAATCACAGCCGCCCCAAACATCCAGTGTTCTGTCCGTGATGTGGCCATTCTCTGAACTTAGAATACAGCATTCTAGGTTCTGTATAGACACACACCGAGACAAAAGTTTGATGAAAGAAGAATCAGGTCCTGATTTGGGCTCTCCCCTTCCACCTAGGAGCTTCAGCTAGAAAGGTAACAACCTACAGGTAACAACCTGCAATCTAGGGTACTGTGGAACCCCTTGAGGATGTGAAGGGAACCCGGTAACCAGCCTCCTAGCTAGAGACCTCGGCCCCACATCTGTGACAAACACAAAAAGGTTACCTAATTTAACATGCACGAATGACAACCTTTCAAGTTTCAAGGAGTAAGAACCCACGGACTTAGACACGGTGTTATAGGCAGACAGTACGCATTAGGTCAGAGACTTTGGCACTGGGTGCTTGGGTCCCCCACTCATCTTCCTCTGGGATGGGGACAGGAGCAACTGGTCTCCCGTGCCACCCAACCCCCCACACATCCCCAAAGGATTTCGGCCTCATTTACTCCAAACACCATGAGGGAAAGAGTGGCGGCAAGAAGGATCTTGCCCAGAAGTCTCTCCTTGCCCCCACACGCTATTAAATCACAGGAGCCATTTTATAAATGTCATCATCATAGTCTTTTTAATATTTTACATAAAAAAACTGTATACACAGCTTATAGAACTTTTATGTAAACATCATAAGCTCACCACTTTGTCATTTGTCAGTTTATTTAAAAAATAAAAAAACAAGACAACAATTTAGTAGAAGTACCACTGGGTGGGGAAGGGAGGGGGAGAAAGGAGAGACTAGGGGTAGGGGTAGGTTCATTCTCTGTACAGAGATGCAGAGAAAATTTCACATAGCTTTAAAGACTGCCTTGTGAAGAAAAAAAAGGGGGGGGGGTTAAATAGGTCCCAATACTTGTTACTGCCCTTTTATCAAAATAGTGCGCATACCTGCACAAATAAAATCGCAAAACAGTGTTGCCACTTTTTTTTTCAAGAAAACTAAAACAATAATTAGTGGTTTCTTTTTCCTCTTGTTTAAAAGTCATCATCTTTAAAAAAAAAACATCAGAAGTAAATGAGGTTACAGCGTACAAGGGTGGTCAGAATGCTACTGTCTTATGCAAATGACAAGTGCATTAAGTGTCAAACAATAAAACAATTGTGCAAAGAATTCTTTCCAAAAAAACCCAGCAAGTTTTAGCTTTTAAATAAATCAAATAACATCAGTTTCTTGGAATGAACAATTTCCACTTGTATGACAGGCACAAAGTTCGCTTATGGCAAAAAAAAACGACCCAAAGCCCTCTCTGCCTCCTCCAGCCCAGGGCTAGTGAGGGGTTCGCCTGGGGCTGGCCCGCAGGAGACGTGAGTCTGGAAGCTGTGTCCTCTCAGCCCCAAGGCTGTTGCAAAAGTCTTCCCCAGGGGTTGGAAAGATTGCCAAGTCCTGTTCATGCTTGGATGGGCGCCCGACCCAAGGTGGGCCGGAGCTGTTCTGGCGCCCTGTCACTCCACCCACCACCACCATTAAATAACACCATCCTACCTTCGAAAATAAAATTATATCTATATTTATATAACACCCCATCCTCCCCAGCCCTCCCCTCCCGCAGTTCCCGCGGTCTATGTTACAGACAAGGGACAGCAGGCGCTCGCTGGTTCCGGGCGCACATCTGACGGGGCGCGGCTGCACCCCGGCGCCAAGCTCTTCTCCCGGGATCAGAGGCGGGGGTGGGTGAAAGTGGGGCGGGGGAATCGAACAAACACACAGCCACACACTCCGAAGAGGCTCGGCTCTTCAGAAAGGGGTGCTCAGGGGACCCTTGGCACTCAGCGGGGCGCCCGGGCCTGTGCAACACAGCCCGACGCACACAGACACTGGAAAGGGGGCGCCCGGTGCCTCCCACGGCGATTCCAGAGCCGCCGGGTCACAGCTGCCGGGCCGAAAGGCAGACGTCAGGCAGTCCGGTGGGGTCCTTGGGGGGCGCAGGTCTCCCCTTCTTCGGGCTCGGTGTGGAGGGGGAGGGTCGAGCCCGAGAGGGGGAGCCGCGCCGGCAGGGGCAGGCAGGGCGGGCGCGGCCCTCATAGCACCTTGCAGCAGTTGATGCAGCCGTTCTGGGAGCCGTAGCGCTTCTGCAGCGCGGCGCGCGTGGCGGTCTCGAAGACCTCGCGCACGCCCTCCTTGGTCTTGGCGGAGCACTCGAGGTAGTCGTAGGCTTGGATGCGCACGGCCATGGCGCGGCCGTCATCCGTGCGCACGGGTTCCTGCTTCATGCGGGCCAGCTCCGTGCGGACGTGCTCATCGCTGCGCAGGTCTTTCTTGTTGGCCACCAGGATGATGGGCACGTTGGGGCAGAAGTGCTTCACCTCGGGCACCCACTTCTCGGGGATGTTCTCTAGCGAATCGGGGCTGTCCACTGAGAAGCACATGAGGATCACATCGGTGTCTGGGTAGGAGAGCGGCCGCAGGCGGTCGTAGTCCTCCTGGCCCGCCGTGTCCCACAGCGCCAGCTCCACCTGCTTGCCGTCCACCTCGATATCGGCCACATAGTTCTCGAAGACGGTGGGCACGTACACCTCGGGGAACTCGTCCTTACTGAACACGATCAGCAGGCACGTCTTGCCGCACGCGCCGTCGCCCACCACCACCAGCTTCTTGCGGATGGCCGCCATGAGCGGGCCGGGCCCGGGCAGCAGGAGGGGGCCCGCGAACGCCTCGCTGCCGTCCCGCTCGCCGCTCACTGCTCACCTCGGGCTGCGCGCTGGGGGCGAGGGTCGCTAGCTGCACCCGGGCCCCGCGGTGGCGCGTTCTCTCCGTGCGCTCAGGCTGCCGTGGCGGGGGCGCGGGGGCATAGGGCGCGCCGTGGGTCTCCGCGCTGCTCCGGGGCGGTGGCCGCTCTTCTCGCCCCGGGCCCGGGGTCGGTGCCTTTGTGCGCAAACGGTGGCTCGAGCAGCGGAGCCAGCCGGGTCCCTTCCCCAGTTTCTATAGGTGTCGCCCGGGATACAAGAGAGCACTGACTACAGGCAGACTGCGGTGGCAGATGCGGGCTGCGGCCCTAGCGCCCGCTATTTAAAGAGTTCGGCCACTTTCTTAATATAGCCGCCCAATGGGAAGCGAGCCGACTGAGCTCATCGCTGCGGAGCTTGGCTCTGATTGGCCACCCGCCGCAGCCCAGGGGCGGGGCCGGCCGAGCTTGATTGACGGCCCAGGCCGCGGGGCTGGGAGAGGCGGCGACTGGGGAGTCTGCGCCTCCGCTGTCGCTGCGGGGCTCTGGCCGCACCGGGGTTCCCCCCTCCTCTTTCCCGCGTCCTGTTCGCAGCCAGCCCGGGCCCGGAGCTGGCGGCCGGGAGCCTGCGGGGCCTGGGCGAGCGGATCCGAGAGAGGCTGCACTTTGTGGGGCGTTGGCTCAAAATTGTCCCGCTTCCTTGCAAACTCCCAGCGGTGGCCGGCCCTGTGGGGGAGGGAGCGGCTCCTTTAAGCGGTTTTGTTTTTAAATAAACACACGCGCGCTCACACACACACACGTTTGTTTCCGAGCAAGGTTTTTTTTCTTTTCCCTTAGAAGCGGCCCTTTCCCTAACCTACTCCGCCACTCCCAACTCCCCCCACCCTGGTACTCTTCCCTGGGACAGCCCTAGGTTTGGACCCAGAGACCAAAAGCTGACTGTGAGCTGGGTGGTCCTGGGCCTAGCTTCTAGCTCTTCAAGTCCTATCGCCTACCCTCTTCCTGCCCCACCCCCTACACACACACCCCCATCTCTAGGTGAGGATTAGGGAAGGAGAGACCCGTGAAAAAGGAAGATTGAGGCTGGGTGCAGGACTTTATGTCCACTTGGAGGAAGTTACCAGGCAGCAAAAGGCAGCCTCAGCCAGGGGTTGCATGATGAATTAGGGTCCTGGTAGTAAGGCTGAGAACTGTCAGAAGTAAACAGTACAATAAAATCCAACAACCTCCCACCCCATTAGGCAAGAAGAGGATGAGGCCTGAGACAGGGGACAGAGAGGGGCAGACAGGGGACAGAGAGGAGCGGACAGAGGACTTGCAGGTGAGGACCCAGCAAGTTAGTCTCTGGTAGGGTGCTAGGTCTCCTCCTACACACCAGGACTTGATTCATCTATCCCGAACTCTGATCTAAAAGGACCTAAGGCAAAGAATTTCACAGGACAGAAGAGGGAGGGGTGGGGACAGAGGGAGGGCTTCCTCGAAGGAGGCAAAGCCTTAAAAAAGGAGAGAGGTAGGAAGGAGGAAGACATACTCTAAGAACAGGGAATAGCTTAGTGTGACTGCACTTGATGGAGAGAGAGAGTTGAAACTCAGGTGGAGGCTAATCATGGAGGGCTAAAGTACCAACTGAACAGATTGGGGCATATCCATTTTAGAGGCAGTGGGATGCTTATTGGTTTTTCAGCAAAGGAGAGACCCACACATCAGGACGAAGTTATGGCCTCAGGTTTCTGCCTCCCTGTCTAAGACTGGAAGCTGGTAGAGAGCCAAAATTCCATCTTCTCTCAGCATCTTGAAGACCTACCACAATGCCTGGCCCTATGCAAGAATCACTAAATGACTGTTGAGAATTCACCCAAATGCTCAGAACTTTCTGGGGGTCTCCTACCTCAGACTCCAGACTCCCCCTTAACAACCATCCAACCGAACCCATGCAGCCAGCTGTCACCAAGCTGTGGTATTTTCTCCTATGATTCATATTTTGAGGTCTGGGTCTCTACATGAACACCACAGATATAACAAGTCAAATAAGACAGTAGTGCCCTAACCCCTAGAGCCTGTCCCATAGGGAACATATCCAAATGCCCCAAAGGGCTTTCCTCATACTGGATAAGCTCCACTGTTCTTGTTTTCCAGATTTAAGGGACTAAATTGCCAACAAGTAATTTTTGCTCAGTAGGATCCCACGGGAGAAAAGAAGGGGTTTTTTGATCATTGGTTTAGGGCTCCCATCTGCAAATTTTTCTTCTTCCTTTCTTCCTTTTGCCTATTAAAAAAATCTTATTTTTTCTTCTTTTAGTCAAAACCGTTTATAGCTGTATTGTTTACATGGCTTTTCTTTGTCTTAATATAGCTTGGGAACCTTGGCTATGCTCTTAAGCTTCAAATATTAAGAAAATATCAAACAATTAAAGCTTTGTGCCATGTATTTTTTAAAAAACTGAAATACAAAGAATCAGGAAGAAGGATTCAATTCACTCATTTCCTGATTCTCAGACATAATATATGAGTGTTCCAAGCCTGACTTTCAATATCGCAATAATTTCTAAAAATACTCAGTTGGTAAATATGCCAAAGTAAACAAATAGAAAAATCCGTGCTCTGCAGCTACTTCTCTTCGTGGTATTCATTTTTACGTCCCGGAGACGTCGACAAATTCTGTGGAGACTGACTATTTCAAAGACTCCACCACTCACAAGATAAACTTTTCCAAACTAGGTGATGTGTCAAACAGACTCCTCCCTGCCTCCCTTCTCCCTTCACCGGACACTCCCATTGCCGGCAAGAGTGAGGATTCCTCCAGAAGAAGAATTCATTTTAAAAATTAGTTTTATTAACATATAGATCCACTGTATGGTAGATACCACACCAGTGAGAGGGGGAAATTATCCCTCAGACAAAGGGAGATGTTAATCTTTGTCCAATCTTCAGTTTAATTTGTTTGGTTTTCTTTTTTGTCCAGCATTTCCTACAGATCCTTTAAATCACCCCCCAACTGCTCTCAGACAAGACCAGAGACTGGAATGTTCATTAGATTTTAGTGCCACCTTGTGGCAATCTTAATGGTTTTTTTTTTCCCCCCTTAAAGAACCTTACATGTGTATATAGTACTATATATGTGTATATCTATGGTATGTGTTTTACAAGTAGATTCTTTAGGAATTCATCACAGATATATTTATACACACATATTAACTATTTTCATATACACTTAAGAAATTAATTCCTTCCATGGGGTGCCTGGGTCAGTTAAACATCGAATTTTTGATTTTGGTTCAGGTCATGACCCCAGGGTCCTGGGATTGCATCCTGTGGCTGGCTCTGTGCTGAGCATGAAGCCTGCTTAAGATTGTCTCTCTCTCCCTCTGCCCCTCTCCCCCGCTCACACGTGCTCTCTCTCTCTCTCTCTAAAACAAGCAAACAATAAATTTTTAATGTAAAAAAAGAAATTAATTCCTTCCTAAATAAACTTTTTTTTTTTTTTTTTTTTTTTTTTTTAGAGAGTGAGAAAGACAGCGCACATGTGTGAGCAGGGGAGAGGGATGGGGGAAAGAGGCAGACAGAGACAGAGAGAGAGAATCTTGAGCAGACTCCATGCTGTCCCACGCTGCTGAGCCCCACATGAGTCTCGATCCTGCAAGCCTAGAATCATGACCTGAGCTAAATCAAGAGTGGGACACTTAACCGCTTAACCAACTGAGCCACCCAGGAGCCCCATAAATAGTAACTTCTGAAAGAGATTCCAAGAAGGGCACCTAGGTGGCTCAGTCAGTTAAGTGTCCCACTCTTGATTTTGGCCTGGGTCATGATCTCATGGTTCGAGGGATGGCGCCCACATCGAGCTCCACACAGAGTTCTCAGAGCCTGCTTGGGATCCTCTCTTTCTCTTTGCCCCTCTCCGGCACTTGCACTCTCTCTCTCTCTCTCTCTCTCTGTCTCTTTCTCTCACACACACACACACAGAATTAAAAATAAGCTTTAAAAAAAACTTTAAAAGAGATTCAAAGAAAGAGACATAAAGCTATGGAATTTTGCTAATTTACATAAAAAATGGATCTCTTTTGCCCTACATGTAATACACAGAAATGTAAAACAACTTCAACCACAAAAACCATCTTCTTTTTTCCCCCTAGTTAAGAAAGCAGTTGTTGGATATTCTGGTGTAATTAGAAGTTATGCTTATTTGCCAGCAAACATTTACTGGGAATCAACAATGCCATAGACATTCCTGACAGCATTTGATTTTTTAATTTTTTTTTCCAACTTGAGGAGTACCTTCAAGTCTCTAGAAAAATTGTCAACCTTCCATCTCAGTGCAATGAGTTCTGAAAAGGGAAAGGCTCTTCTAGAACTACACATGCTATTGCAATATGGGAAAACCAAAGTGGTCCCGTCTGGTCCTTTTGAGCACATTCAGCCATGAGTTACAGAGCTGAGCCTTTGAGCCGCTTTCTGAGGTCACAGGTAAAAGCAACAGCAGGTAAAACATCCCAGTCCTGCCCTGGGATTGTGACCCAGTGCGACCCAGGCCTAACACAGGGAAGGCTGGGCTCACAGACCCACCATAGCTAAACTGTTAAACTTCAGAATGTGGGCATTGAACTCTGATAAGACACCCATCTGTCTAGCCTAGGGCCAGGTCAAGGCGAGTAGGCAGTGGGCAATGGACCACCTCCTAATCACCCTTAAACTGCACTGTCCAATCCAGTAGCCACTGGCCACATGTGGCTGTTGGACACTTGAAATGCTGCTCATGCTGCTGCGCTAAGTTTTTAACGTTATCTGATTTTAATTAATTGAAATTGAAATTGAAAAACTGATATTCAGGGTGGAGGAAATGGGTAGATGTTGGTCAGACAGTACAAACTTCCAGTTACTAGATGAGTAAGTTCCACGGATCTAAGGCACGTGGTAACTGTAGTTAAAAATACAGCATTAATACTTGAAAGTTGCTAAGAGAGTAGATAATAAATGCCATCACCACAAAAAAGAAATGGTAATTATGTAACATGATGGAGGTGTGGCTATGGTGGTAATCATTTTGCAATATGGAAGTATATCACATCAACACTTTAAATGTGTACACCTAAAACTTACCCAATGTTCTGTGTCAATTATAGCTCAATAATAATGGAAAAAGAAAGAATTAAGTGAGTTCTCATATGGACCACAAAAAAATAAAAAGATAAAACTGATATTTAATTCAGCTACTGGGAAACTTTTACATATGTTTGAAACAACTTAGCTATGTGAATCTACTTTTCCCTACTGGAAATTTTATAAACTCTAAATACGGACTGAGTATTTTCAATGAAAATTTAGCACCTGAATTAAGATGGGCTGTAACTATAAAATAAAAACTAGAATTTGAAGTCTCAGATTGAAAAACATGTAAAATAGTCCATTAATAATTTTTATATTAATTACATATTGAAATGATATATTTTAGATAACTGAATATATTTTTTAATATATTAGATTTAATATGTTGGATATACTTGGATATATAATTCAAATTAATTTACCTCTTTTTTATGGTTTTTTAATGTGACAACCAGAACATTTTAAATCTTTATTTAAGTTTATTTATTTATTTATTTTGAGAGAGAAAGAGACAGAGAGCACAAGCAAGGGAGAGGCAGAGAGAGAAGGAGAGAGAGAATCCCGAGCCAGCCCTGCATTGTCAGCGCAGAGCCCAATGCGGGGCCGGATCTCACAAACCGTGAGGTTATGACCTGAGCTGAAACCAAGAGTCAGACACCCAACTGACTGAGCCACTCAGGCACCCCTAATTTTTTTTAATGTTTATTTATTTTGGGGAGACAGAGTGCAAGCAGGGGAAGGGCAGAGAGACAGACACAGAATCTGAAGCAGGCTCCAGGCTCTGAGCTGTCGGCACAGAGCCCGATGCGGGGCCGGAAACCACGAAGCTCAGGATCATGACCTGAGACGAAGTCAGATGCTTACCCGACTGAGCCACCCACGTGCTCCATAATGTTTATTTATTTTTGAGAGAGAAACAGAGCACAAGTGAGGGAGGGGTGGAAAGAGGGGAGACACAGAATCCGAAGCAGGCTCCAGGCTCCGAGCTGTCAGTGCAAGACTGGTGCAGGGCTCGAACTCACAAACCGTGAGATCATGACCGAAGCTGAAGTTGGGTGCTTAATTGACTGAACCACCCAGGCGCCCCACAGAAAATTCTAAATGACACGTGTGGCTCACGTTACACATGTATTGGATGGCTCTGCTCTAAAATGTCTACAAGTCCATGTGTCTCCCTAGCTACTCCCTCATGCATCATCTCAGGGAGTCACTTTTGTATGAGCCCCCTGAAACCTGTTAATCTTCCTATGGGTATGCTTTCCTTTTATTTGTGCTAAACCCACTGCTGGGTTTTGTTTCATAGGGCCCAGACAGCTGAACACTGTGGTTGGGACAATCTGGAGCCTCCCTGTCCCCCTCTCTGTCACTGCTCTCCAGGCCAGGCACCCCCAGTGCCTTTCATCTACCCCCTGTAAATCAGCAGCCCCCTCCCTAATGTGTCCAACTCTCATCCCAACACTGGGAGGTGTTTTCTTGAACAATAGAGCTGTTTGGCCTTTCTGCATGATGACATATTTTCCTTTCCAACAAAGAGAATCAACATCTAGTTTTTTTCCAATTTTGGTAGTAAAATAGAGGCTGTAGATTATTCTCTGGAACTCTCCTATCAAACCTCAATCCTCTCAGTTCAACTCAGCAAGCACGGATTGAAGAGGGGACTACAGAAGGGTAAGGAAGGACACAAAGGATAAGTAGGGCACAGAACCAACATATAAAGATACACACACACCCCACTGGGGGTTGAGATATCACTAATACCTAAATGAAAGGTAGAGGTGACTTCACACAGGAAGTCACATTTGAGCAGGGCCTTGACAACCAAGTAGGATTTTTCCAGAAGAAAGAAATACCTCTTTGCACCAGCTAAAACATTGACTGTGTAACTATTGTGCGGACAAAGTTTCTAATCAGAGCCATTTGAGGAGAAGGGGGAAGTAGCAACAGGACAAGTAGAAACATGTTCCTCCTTCTATGCATGAGATGTGCCTGATAGTAACAGCATTGTGAGGTTTGCCTCACCCTGAAAAAGGGAGGGCAGAAAGGAAGGAGGAAGGTCAGAAGAACTTGCCATTATCTACTGCCCACATGACAAAATCCACCCTGGCAAATGCTGGCCAGGTCTGTGGCCTATGCTGGGAGGGCACATACATTGTTACATTAGCAAAAGCACATACATACATTGTTACTTTAGCAAAACCTATGGGAAAGTGGTGTGGCCACTCGGAGACTCAGTAAACCAAAGGGAGGGGAGCCTCACACCAGGAGGCTGGAGACCTGCTTTTCCTGGCTCCCAGTTCCTAGCTGCTCAGCTTGGGGCAGACCCTCCTTTCTGGGTCTCAGTTTCCCCATAAGATGCAAAACTGCAAGACTGGAAACTCAGGTGTCCACAGGGGTCCAGCAGGTCACATAACTGTGTGTAAGACACTGGGCAGTGGTGGGGCCTGGGGGGGGGGTACCCGGAGAACGTGCTGTACTAAGTTATCAAAGTCCAGAATTGAAAAGCAAACCACTGCATTGCCCAGAAAAGGCACAAGCAAAGCAGGCTGGATTTGGCCAGAACCAGTTTGTGAGTCCCGACTAGATACATTTCATTTTTAATGAATCAAAGGAGCTCACCTAAAGAAAATAATATCATTAATCCTTTCATAAAGTGGAAAAAAATGTATAAAGCAAAAACTCATTTTTATTTAATTTTATTATCCAAGACCTTTTCTTTGAATTGCTTAAACTGAGGTCCAAACGACAAAATATGCCGAAGTATAGAATCTAGGGAAATGTGGTCTTACATAAGAATAGTTATTCTAGGGAAGCCTGGGTGGCTCAGTTGGTTAAGCGTCCAGCTTCAGCTCAAGTCATGATCTCACAGTATGTGAGTTTGAGCCCCAGGCCGGGCTCTATGCTGACAGCTCAGAGCCTGGAGTCTGCTTCAGATTCTGTGTCTCCCTCTCTCTCTGCCTCTCCCCCCCACTCACACTCTGTCTCTCAAAATAAAATAAAGACATAAAAAAATTTTTTTTTAAATAATAAGTTATTCTAGGAGCATCTGGGTGGCTCAGTCGGTTAAGCATCTGACTCTTGATCTCAGCTCAAGTTAGGATCCCAGGGTCGTAGGACCGAGCTCCACATCAGGCTCCACGCTGAGCCTGCTTCTGATTCTGTGTCTCCCTCTCTGTGACCCTCCCCCATTCATGCTCTGTCTCTCTCTGTCTCAAAAATAAATAAACATTTAAAAAATTAAAAACAAAAAGAATAAGTTATTCTACGGGGCGCCTGGGTGGCTCCGTCAGTTAAGCATCATCTGACTTCGGGTGAAGTCATGACCTCAGGGCTCATAGGTTCAAGCCCTGCATAGGGCTCTGTGCTGACAGCTCAGAGCCTGGAGCCTGCTTCAGATTCTGTGTCTCCCTCTCTCTCTGCCCGTCCCCCACTCATACTCTCTCTCAAAAATAAACATTAAAAAAAATTTTTTAAAGAAGAATAAGTTGCTCTCACAACTGAGGGGTAATTAGCATTCAGTTGGGGGAGGAGGGAATGTTACCCTTTTGTAACATCCAGAGGACAATAACACCAAGTTTTTTCTCTTCCCTGTTTCCAGTCTTGAAAGCAAATGATCTAATCAAAGTATTTATACAGAGATGATTCACTTCTTGTGTTATCTTATGATGTCAGAATTTTGCAATAGGGAGGAGTTCAGTTCACAATGGCTTTCCACACTCCGACGTGGCTCCAGTGAAGATGTGCCTGCGGCTATTTATAGCATGAGACAGAGCCTATATTAGGAGCCCCTGCTCAGAACCAGACTCTGGGGAGCAGACAATACAATCGTGAGGAGGCAGTGATGGATATGTTTCATCCCGCCATTCCTGGGCCTCTGCTTCCTCTCCAGCCACAAACAAAGCTGTTCCTCTTAAGGATCCTCAATCAGAAAGGAGAGCATGGAGGGGTGCCCAGGAGGCTCAGTCGGTTAAGGGCATGGCTCTTGATTTTGGCTCAGGTCACAATCTCAGGGTTCATGAGATTGAGCCCCGCATCAGGCTCTGCCCTGACAGCCTGGAGGTTGCCTGGGATTCTGTCTCTCCTCTCTCTCTGCCCCTCCCCTGCTCCTGCTGGCTCTCTCTCTCTCAAAATAAATAAATAAACTTTAAAAAAAAAAAAAGGAGAGCATGGAAAAAATCTCTCTTTTAGACAACTCTCTTGGAACTGCTTCATCTTTGAAGTGTGGAGTTGTGTGATTGCTACTCCACTTGGTCATAACATATGCTGAAGAAAGAAGTTGATCCATCTATAGTTTGGAAATCTCAGTGATACGCCTACAAAGTTCAATCCCTCATTCACTCCTTCATTAATTCCACTAACATGTGTTAGTTGCTTCCTGTGTGCCAGGATCTTGGTTTAGGACATAGCTGCCATACTTTATGGAGCTTACTTAGGGACTTAGCATATGTGACATCTTACAGCTGTTGAACCTCCGATGTCTCTATGAGGTAGAGGCAGGGCCTGAATCTGGCAGCTATGAAGTAATGGCAGCCGCCACTCTCATTCGATCATTTATTCTGCAAACATACTGGGTGCCAGCAGTGGGATACAGGAGGAATCAGGTAGATTGCCTGTTCTCAAAGGAGCTCCAGTCCATAAATATGAGTGGCAATACAGTACAACAGTCAGTCTAGTGTGGTAAGTGCTACAACAACTGGGCACAGGGGAGGGGCCTGAGGAGTTCAGAGAAGGCTTGAACTAAGTGGTATGTTGGCACTTTGGTGGCCTTCTATGAACCACGCCCCCTAGTGTTCACCTGCTTGTAAGGTCCCCTCCCATGAGGAATCTGAGTTTGGCCATGTGACTAGATTAAGCCAATGGGACATCAGCAAGAATGATGCAGGTTGCAGCTTGGTGAGCGATTTTACACTGGGGCTTGCTTCTTCTTGGAAGCTTCTTCTTGGAACCTGGCTGCCATGTTTTCAGGATATTTAATCTGCCATGTAGACAAATCCATATGGAAGAGAACTGGACTCCTGACCAACAGTCTCAGCCACATAAAGTATTTTTTTAATTTAATTATTTTATTTATTTATAATTTATTTTCGAATTGGTTAACATACAGTGTCGTCTTGGCTTCAGGAGTAGAACCCAATGATTCATCTGCTACATAGAACACCCAAGTGCTCATCCCAAAAAGTGCCCTCCTTAAACCTTGTCACCCATTTAACGCCCCTCCAGCAACCCTCAGTTTGTTCTCTGTATTGAAGAGTCTCTCATGGTTTGCCTCCCTCTCTGTTTTTATCTTATTTTTCTGTTCCTTCCCCTATGTTCATCTGTTCAGTTTCTCAAATTCCACATATGAGTGAAAGCACATAAGCATATGATATCTTTCTCTGACTGACTTATGGCACTTAGCATAATACCCTCCAGTTCCATCCTTGTTGTTGGAAATGGCAAGGTTTTATTCACTTTGATGGCCAAGTAGTATTCCATTGTATATATGCACCACATCTTCTTTATCCATTTGTCAGCTGATGGACATTTGGCTATTGTTGATAGCACTGCTATAGACATTGGGGTGCATGGTGCCTGACACATGCTACGTATTGGAAAACCGTTAGCTGACCTTCCTGAGGGGTCATCCAGCTTCTGCTTGTCCCGCCCCCTCCTATGAGCACGTGCACACACAGTCCTCCACTGACAGGGCAGGAGAACAACAACTCCTCACTTAGACTGCCCTGAGGGGAGAAGATCCCTCTCGTAGCTTCTGGAAGCTGTGTCTAAAGTAACACAGCATCTGTTCCCTTGTCATAGGACAGCCCTTCAGTTCTTGGAAAATGACTCCCTCTCCAAGTCTGCTCGTATCTAGGTAGTTCTGGTCCCTATAACCCATCTCCGCAGGCTCTGGCTGTCTTCCTGGGAGCCTGGCTCTGGCACACAGTACTCTGCTGAGGCCCTTCTTAAGGGACATTCCTGAGGTCAGGTCACTACTCCAGGGATGGTCTCACCTTGCCCTTGCAGGCCTGCCGGTTCTTCAGGACGGGACAGTCAGATGGCCGCAGGATGAGGCCCCTCTGCAGAGGCACCGCCACCAAGGTATTGCAGGTGGAGTGGATTGTGAGCTGCCCTGGGGAGGCCATAGGGAGCAGAGAATGTGGAACACCCTGGATTCTGGCCAGCACCTAAGGGGAGGCCTGGGGAAGGTCAGGGCCCTTCGGTGGGCTCCCAGAGTCATGAGAGGACTGCCCAACAGTGCCTCCCATCTCTGAATCAACTACAGCAATGTCCCCGGTGCTTGTGGAGAGGTGCACAAGGAGAGGTGCTTGTGGGGGCACATCTCACGTGGGGAATGCCCCGCAACCTCTTGACCACAGTTGAACTCAGAACTTCCTTTTGAACTTTTGCCCCATGTTCTTGAAATTTAAACAAAGTAAAGAAGTCCCTAGGAATAATGACGCCAATGGTGACTATAACAGTCGGTATCATAACAAATGGTTTGGGGACTTTGCATCGGTTACTGTTAAATTCTTGACGTGCATTATTTCATCTAATCTTACGACAAGCCCGAGCAAGATGCTATTGTGACAGGGACAAAAGGCATCAATATTCACAGCCTATTCAGTTGGCACCTCCCATTCGCCCCTTTCTAGAGGATTCTGGGTTTGCCTGCTGGACCACAGTCTCTTTCCTATGATCGTTAGCGGGAAGGAGAATCAAAAGGACTGAAAGGCTGAGTTGACTTATATTTTTGAAGGCCCGGAAGCTTCTCTCAGAAAAAAAAGCAAGTTGTCCAAAAGGCCAAAGAAGTGGTCAAGAGGGAAGTGGAGATGAGAGAGAATTTGGGGAGAGGCAGCCATGAGGACAGGGCTCCGGGGAATTTGCTGGGTAAAGAAGATGTTTAGGAATTTCTAATTACATGTTTTGTACTATAGCTCCCCTTTGTCACTTTGGGAGATTTATATACATATTTACATTACTTTTCAAAAAAATTTTTGAGCAGGAACTATGTATCTTCTAGAAGCAACCCAGAACCGAGCTAGAACTGAGCCAGCCAGTTTTATTTGTGTTGCACTATTATTATCCCCACCATGTCGAGATAAGGAAACAGAGATTAGAGAGTTTAGATAACCTGCCTGGGGTTGCACTGCCAGTAAATGTCAAAACCAAATTCCATCGAGCAGTCTGTGCCGGTGGCCAGCTACCAGCTACCACAGTGGTTTAGAGGAGCATGAAAACTCATTGCTATTTCTAGGCTCGTCCAGGTCAAGGGTTTTACAGTTGCCCAGACCACACACAGAAGTGGCTCTGGAACTCTTGGGCTGCAAATACCATTTTGTTCACTCCCTTCCCCGAAGTATGTTTCCCAAATGTCCCCTCATCCTCCTTTCCCTCCTCAGTGACCCACACCCTCCCTTCCAGAAGCAGGCCTCTGGATGAGCTTCTCCACCCAGGCAGTGTCTGCTCAAGTAGACACTTTCTGATGTCTCCATCAAGCTTTGACCTTGTACTTTACATCCCGTGGCTGCCATGGCTCATGAGAGGCTGGCAGGACTCGCAGACAGGAAGTCCTGTCCAAACCAGTCACCCTTCTCTAAACATTTCTTGAGCCCACACTGGGAAAACAGCCCTCCCTGGAGGCAATTCTCTTTCTCTCTGAAACTTGCCCTGACTTAAAGCTCTATTGTCATAAAATAAAACTAAGCATGCCATGGGCCTCTTTATGCTGTATTACTTTGCCCCACGTGGTGGCAGGAGTGCTGCCGGGAAGCCCATGTGGAAGAGATCGGACTACGGTAAAGATAGAACCGGCTGGTCAGGAGAGTGAAGGACGGAGGCTTTTATATTTTTATTGCATAATGGTTCAAGCATAAGAAAAATATAAAGACGAATACCTGCCACCCAACCTTGCCAATCTTTGTATTTCCCACATACGTTTTAAATCATTTTGGTACAGAAGAAACTACTGTGCACCCCTCCCCAATCCTGCTCCATAGCCTCCCTCTCTCATATATGTTGTTTGGTATCTCCATGAATATATTTATTCGTTTATTACACGTGAATGTGTCCTAAAGATATATGGGAGTGTTTCACATGTTTTAAGCTTTTATACAAATAATGTTGTACTTTGCATAACTTCTGCAACTTGCTGAGGTTTTTGTGTTTTTTAAGTTTATTTATTTTGAGAGAGAGGGAGAGAGAGTTGGGGAGAGCGGCACAGAGAGAATTCCAAGCAGGCTCCATGCTGTCGGCACAGAGCCTGATGTGGGGCTTGATCCCACAAACTGCGAGATCATGACCTGAGCCAAAATCGAGAGTCAGATGCTTAACTGACTGAGCCACCCAGGCACTCCTGCAACTTGCTGTTTTTACTCGATGATATGGTTTTTGAGATTTGAGATTTTTTTTTTTTTTTTAAGTAGGCTCTACACCCACTGTGGGGCTTGAACTCACAACCCTGAAGAGTCATATGCTTTACCTACTGAGCCAGCAGGTGCCCAGTACATGTAGTTCTTGCTCATTCACATTATCTATGTGGTATTCCATTTTGTGAATATTTATGCATCCTCTGTTCTTGGGCATTTGGGTTATTTCCAAGGTTTTTCCGATACAATTATTCAAAAGAGAGAGACAACAACCCCAAATGGAGTCACTTGTGCTAAGCCTCACGTCAGCACATCAACACTTAACAACTAACCTAAATGTAGTTTCAGCCTCTCCCAGGAATGTAACCTTTAAGTTGTTCTGGAATTACCTGGTTAGCACTAGTGAAGTAATCTGCTCCACAGACCCTTTCCATCCCCCATAGGGAGGTCACCTTGCCCGAAACAATCCACTCTTTGCTAGAAACTTCCTTTTCCTGCCCCCTTATGCCTATAAAAGCCTTTCATTTTTGTGCAGCCTTTCAGAGCTGTTTCCTGTTTGCCAGATGGGATGCCGCCCAATTCGTGAACTGTTTTTTTGTTTTTGTTTTCTTATATTAAAAAAGTTTTTTTAAGTTTATTTATTTATTTTGAGAGAAAGAGAGCACAAGCAAGTGAGGGACAGAGAGAGAGGGAGAGAGAATCCCAAGCAGTCTTCACACTGTCAGCATAGAGCCTGATGCGGGGCTCAAGCCCACAAGCCATGAGATCGTGACCTGAGCTGAAACCAAGAGTTGGATGCTTAAACTTACTGAGCCACACAAGCACCTCTGGGTTTTTTTTTAATATTTATTTATTTTTGAAAGAGAGAGAGAGCGCGCGCACACGCATGCCTGAGTGGGGGAGGGGCAGAGAAAGAGGGGGACAAAGGATCTGAAGCAGGCTCTGCACTGACAGCAGCCAGCCTGATGTGAGGCTCAAACTCATGAACCATGAGATCATGACCTGAGCCAAAGTCGGATGCTCAAATCGACTGAGCCACCCAGGTGCCTCTCAACTCATGAACTGTCGAAAAAACAAATTAGATCTTTAAATTTACTCAGTTGAGGGGCACCTGAGTAGCTCAGTCGATTAAGCGTCCGGCTTCAGCTCAGGTCATGATCTCACGGCTCCTGGGTTCAAGCGTCGCATCAGGCTCAGAGCCTAGAGCCAGCTTCAGATCCTGTGTGTGTGTCTCTCTCTCTGCCCCTCCCCTGCTTGTGCTCTGTCTCTCTCTCTCTCAAAATAAACAAACAAAAATTTTTTAATTTATTCCGTTGAATTTTTTTTAAGAGAGAGAGAGTGTGTACATGAGCAGGGGATGGGGGCAGAGGGAGAGAGAGAGAGAGAGAGAGAGAGAGAGGTTCCACACTCGTGGCAGAGCTGGACGTGGGGCTCAATCCCATGACCGTGGGATCATGGCCTGGGCCAAAATCAAGAATCGGAGGCTCAACCAGCTGAACCACCCAGGAGCCCCATCAGTTGATTTTTTTTTTTCAACACCAGCAATGCTACAATGACCAATGCACTGGCCAACGGGATAGGCCAGTGTGTACACACAGAAGAGTTTCTAAGATATGGACCTTTGTCACAGGAAGGAGCTTTTCATATGACAAAAAACCTAGGTTGCATTTCAAGTTTAGAAATTGTAGCCAAGGGCATGTGAAATGGGCACGACGACTCTGCCTCCAGCTTCCACCTTGGGAGCCCCACGTCCTAGGTGAGTGAAAGTGGCCATCTTTCCAAGAATATGGTTCCTGACAACGCCCTTTCATCTGGACTCCATGAAAGACACACATATAGATGCTGCTGTGAATCACTTATCTTGTCTGTTTTCGCTTTTGGATTTATAGTTGGAAATAGTGACATTCTGGAGTGTTCTCATGACTCACACTGAGTGTGACAGTGAGAGAGTCAGGAGGGAGGGCATGACTGTTTAGAGAAAAGGAAATGGGATCAACATGTGGAAGTCAGGAGGGCTGATGTTCCACTCGGCCATTTCTGGGTAATAAGCCACCCAGTAAAGATTTGTTGTTCTCCCAATCACGTGGGTTCCTCTGCTGGTCTCTCCTGGGCTTGCTCAGGCAGTTAGTGTCAGGTAAAGGATCAGCTGGGCAGGAAGTAGGCTTAAGAGGGTCCTACTCACATGTCTGGAAGTTGGTGCTGGCTGTCAGCTGGGTCCCCTTGATTCCCCTCCACTTGGTCTCTCGGCCTCCAATAGGCTAACCCAGCTTCCGTACATGGTGGGTTGGGCAGCATTCCAGGAGAGTCAAAGTGGATGCTGTAAGGACTCTTGCAGGCAAGGCCGACAATAACATCACTTCTGCCCAGTTCTATTGGCCAAAGCAAGTCATAAGGCCAGTCCAGAGTTAAGGGGAGGACAGGTTGACACTCTTGTTAGAAGGGCCTGCGAAGTCCTGGGCCATTGGAAAGGAGCATGGGATGAATTCTTCAGCCATCTTCAAAAACAATCTCCCATAACTGGGCAACTTGGGCAGAGATGGAAACGTAACAATGACCACAGAGATTTTAGCTAGAGTCTTATGTGCAATTTCCACAGTAGGTCAGCACGATGCAATTCCCATCAGCCTGGCTTTCCTGGCTAGAAACAGGTTCACAGAGGAATAGAGTTTTAAAATTACTGATGTTGCTGATTCTTCTCTTCACCTGAAGGTCCGATAAGGAGTCTACCTTTAACTTTTGTGAATTAGTTCTTTGAATGACTATTTTTTAAGC
The DNA here is from genome assembly GCF_024362965.1 of Panthera pardus. Classification (NCBI taxonomy): domain Eukaryota; kingdom Metazoa; phylum Chordata; class Mammalia; order Carnivora; family Felidae; genus Panthera; species Panthera pardus. The sequence goes on from NW_026526832.1 coordinate 25,338,062, forward strand.
ACCTCGTGGGTACAGTGCATTATGCTAGCTGCTGGTGATATGACAGTGAATAGGATATGTCTGTTGCCTATTCTCTCAGAGCTTTGATTCTGTAGAAAGGAAAGAGGCATCAAACAATGAATTACGCAGTCAGAGATTTAATTACGATGGTACTAAGTGCCACAGGAGAAGCAAGGCGTGCAGGGAGAAAACGTAAGTGGGGGCCCTCACCAGGACCAAGTCGGAAGGAAGTCCTTGAGGAAGACACACGAGCTAGTTTTTGAGGACTAAGGAGATTACATAGGCTAAGGGTGGGGAAGGGTGGCAGAAGGATATTTCAAGCAGAAGAAACAGTGTGTACTAAGGTCCTAGAGAAGGAACTGAGAAATACACAGGGAAAGGGGGATGGCTGAGCAGATAGGACTGGAGAACAAGCAAAAGCCAGACCACACGGGACCTTCTAGACCGTGTAGAGAGCTTTGGTCTGTCCCGGACTGAACTTGTTTCCCCTGCAAATTCGTATGTTGCAGCTTTACCCACACAATATGATTGTATTTGGAGACAGGGCCTGAGGAGGTAATTAAGGGTGAATGAGGTCATTCCGGTGGAGCCCCAATCCGACAGAACTGGTGATCTTATACGAGGAGGAAGGGACACCGGGAGAGCACATGACCAGAGGAGAGGCCACGTGAGATACGCAGCAAGTCAAGGGGACAATCCTGCCCGGAAACCAAACCTGCCAAGATCTTGATCCAGGACTATGAAAAAAACACACTTCTGTTGTTTAAGCCACTCGGTCTGTGGTGTTTTGTAACAGCAGCTCTGGCACACTAATGCAGCGTGTGAAATACTGAGATTTATGCTCTTAAAAGATCATCCCGGTCACTATGTGCAGATGGATCCAAGGAACAAAAATTGTTACTTGAAAAGAAGTTGGAAATAAGGAAAGAAAGAGAGAGAGAAAGAGAGAGAGAGAAAGAATGAGAGAGAGAAAGGAAAGAGGGAAAGAGAGAGAAAGAGAGAGAAAGAATGATAGAGAGAGAAAGAAAGAGGGAAAGAGAGAGAAAGAAAGAGAGAAAGAAAAAGGAAGAGAGAAAGAAAGAAAGAAAGAAAGAAAGAAAGAAAGAAAGAAAGAAGAAAAGAAGTTGGGAGGCTATCACAGAGCTCAGGAAGGAGGTGAGGGTGGCCTGCATCAGGCTGTGGCAGGGACACAGATAGAAGCGACATGACCGACATGACTGAGTGACAGAGTGACAGCCATGGAGGCCTGGCTTGAGGGGCACCAGGGAGATGAGAAACTGAGACGGCAGGTGTCCATTCTTTTAAGAAGTCTGTCTGTAAGGAAGGGAAGAGAGACAGGAAACAGATACTGGGAGAAGTGGAGTTCTGTTTTCGCTTTTTTTGTTGTTTTCTTTTTTTCTTCTGGGAATGTTTAAGTAAGATGAAAGAGACAAGCATTTTTTTAATTCTTTTTTTTTAGTATTTATTTATTTTTGAGAGAGAGAGAGAGAGAGACAGAGTGTGAGCAGGGGAGGGGCAGGCAGAGAGAGAGGGAGACAGAATCCAAAGCAGGCTCCGGACTCTGAGCTGTCAGCCCAGAGCCCCACACAGGTCTCGAACTCACAAACTGCAAGATCATGACCTGAGCCGAAGTCAGACGCTTACGGACTGAGCCAACCCAGGCGCCTTGAGATGTTAGCATTTTTCAATGCTGATGGGAAGGGTCTGGTGTAAAGAGAATGCTGGAGAAGCGCTAGAGAGAAGACAGATAAAAGTGTCAAGTCCTACTGGAAGAGGCAGAGGGATCAGGGCCAAACCACAGATGTTTTATGAGAGAGAGGATGAATGGATGAAATTTGTGTACAGGGGCACCTGGGTGGCTCAGTCAGTTAAGTGTCCGACTCCTGGTTTCAGCTCAGGTCATGAGTTCACGGCTCATGAGTTCAAGCCCCACATCAGTGCAGAGCCTGCTTAGAGTTCTCTCTGTCTCTGTCCCTCTCCTATTCACGTGCTCTCTCTGTCTCTTTCTGTCTCTTTCTCTCAAAATAAATAAATAAACTTAAAAAAAAAAAAGAAAAAAAAAGGTAGGGGGGCGCCTGGGTGGCTAGTTAGTTAAGCGTCCGACTTCGGCTCAGGTCATGATCTTGTGGTTTGTGGGTTTGAGCCCCGCCTCGGGCTCTGTGCTGACAGCTCAGAGCCTGGAGCCTGCTTCAAATTCTGTGTCTCCCTCTCTCTCTACCTCTCCCCCACTCACCTCTGTCTCTCTGTTTTTCAAAAATAAATAAACGTTAAAAATTTTTTTTAATTAAAAAAAAGAAATTAAAAAAAACAAATGAGAAAATGAATGAATGAAAAGCTATTTCCTTTATGCTCTAAACTGATTGTTTAGAGGTTGGAGTGCAGCCGCCATCCATTTTCAGCTTACACCCAAAGAACCAAGGGAACCTACCCATGCAGCGAGCTTGGGCCACTTCGTCTTCCCTCTGAGGGTTGAGTGTCACTTAGAACCCTCCCTACAGCCATGAGCGGTTGGTGAGGGAGGGCACTGGTGCACCGCGGTAGGGGCCATGGGGTTTCTGGGTTCCCTGCTTGCTGTGCCCTCTGGTGCTGCTCACACTTAGTGCCACACGCACCTCTTCCATCCCACCGTGGATTGTTATGGGGCCTGTTCCACCTTATGAATGGTGGCTCTGACAGGACTCGGTTCATGACAGGTAGTTGGGCTGCATGGTCACTTGGTGTCCTGTGCTCAGGCATTCCATCTGTTCCGGGGCCCAGAAGCATGCCAGAAATTGTTTTTCAAAAGGCATTTAGTTCTTGACCCCGGAGGGCATGGCGTTGCTCCAGAGTCCCAAAGGTCTGCACCGTGATCCTGCCTTCTGAGACCGGCCACAAACCCTACATGGCGTCTTTTCCCCCCACAGAACCCTTCATCACAATAGCATCTACTGGACCATACAGCCCTCAGGGCAGGGATGCCTGTGGCTGCAGCCAGGGTCTGCTCGGCCCAGCCGGCCTTCCCCACCCCTCTGCTGAGACATGATGCCCTGATGGAAGTGGCCAGCAGAATGGAGTGAACATGTACTCAGTCCCCAGAAGCCTTCTAAACACTTACACAGTCCCCCCCTTACCACTGCCCTGTGGAGCAAGACTTAACCTCCTTGTCTTATAGATGAGGAAACTGAGTCACAGAAGGTGAAGACACTTGTTCAAAAAAGCTCCACAGTGTGAGATAGAACCATCAGGAATACAAGGTTCCTGCAAGAAGGAGATGGAAACTTTCAGAAACAGGGTAAACGGAGTAGAGAGGAGCACAGCCCAGCAGTGGGTGCCCATGATAATTCATTTTATGTGTCAACTTGCCTGGGCTAAGGGACATCCAGAAGCTGGTAAAACAGTATTTCTGAATGTGTCTGTGAGGGTGTTTCCAGAAGAGATTAGCATTTGAATCAGTGACTGAGTGAAGGAGATCCTCCTCACCAATGTGGCAGCTTCCAATCTGTCCAGAGTTTATTTTACTTATTTTTTTTTAACTAGGCTCCATGCCCAACATGGGACTTGAACTCACAACCCTGAGATCAAGAGTTGCTTGCTCTAACCGACTGAGTCAGCCAGGCACCCCTATCAAGGGTTTAAATGGAACAAAAGCATGGAGGAGAGGCAAATTTGCTCTTTTCTGGAGCTGAGACAGACATCTTCTTCTGTAGACATCACCTGGTTCTCAGGACTCTGGACTTGAGCTAGGATTTCCTGTTGCTCAGACCTTCAGGTCTGGACTAGCACTGCACCACTGGCTTCCCTGGGCCTCCAGATTGCAGTGAGCTGATGGTTAGCCTTCTCTGCCTTTGCCAATCTGGGATATTTGTAAGCTCAAATGTCTCAGACCCACTTCTAGGATAATCAAGCCAAACTGAATGTCCAGTGGAACCCACAAGGAACCCAGGAGCACATGAAAGAAGTCAGTCAAGGGCCTGGAGCACTGTCTTCTGCCCCCAGTGTTTTTAGATCAACAGCTTTCAACCTTTGATGACCATCTTGAACTTCCTGGAGGGTTTGTTAAAATCCAGACTGATGAGTCCCACTCCAAGAGCTATGATCCAATTGGTTTCATTAGGGCCCAAGAAAATGTGCATTTCTCATAAGGTCCAAGGTGACATGGTATCAGTCAGGGTTCTCCAGACAGGAACAAATAGGAGATACATATATCTGCAACAAATATCTATATGACAAATAGGAGAAGGGTGCCTGGGTGGCTCAGTTGGTTAAGCATCCAACTTTGGCTCAGGTCATGATCTCACAGTTCGTGGGTTCAAGCCCCACATTGGGCTCTGTGCTGACAGCCCAGAACCTGGGGCCTGCTTTGGATTCTGTCTCTCTCTCTCTCTCTCTCTTTCTCTCTCTCTGCCCCTCCCCCACTCACACTCTGTCTCTCTCTCTCTCTTTCTCAAAAATAAACATTCAAAAAATTTTTAATTAAAAAAAAACAAATGGGAGATATACATTTCCTATATGTTCTAATAAGTCTCTCTCTCATATATATGTGAATATATATGAAGAATAATAATAAATATATATGCTGAGAAGTTCCCAAATCTGTAGTCAGCAAGCTGGAGACCCAGGAGAACAATGATGATTTGGGAACAAAGAGGGTGTCTGTTTCTGGATCATCACTTTCTTATATAGCAAGGTGGTCCTTCTAGCTTTACTTGTAATATGACAAAGTAGAAACAACTGAATATCCATGAACATTAGGCCAATAATACTAAACATCTATTAAAAAGAAATGTGTTAAGGGGGTGCTTGGGTGGCTCGGTTAATTGAATACCTGACTCTTGATTTCAGCTCAGGTCATGATCCCAAGGTCTTGGGATCGAGCCCCACATTAGGCTCTGCACTTAAGATTCTCTCCCTCACTCTCTCTTCTGAAGCCCCTCTCCCCTGCTCACACACACACTCTCTCTCTCTCTCAAATTAAAAAAAAAAATTGGGGCTCCTGGGTGGCTCAGTCAGTTAAATGTCCAACTTCGGTTCAGGTCATGATCTCATGGCTCAGTTCGAGCCCCGCATCAGGCTCTGTGCTGACAGCTCAGGGCCTGGAACCTGCTTTGAATACTGTGTCTCCATCTATCTGTCTGCTCCTCCCCATTTCGTGCTCTCTCATTCTGTCTCTCTCTTTCTCTCTCTGTCTCACAAAAATAACATTTTAAAAAATGTTTTAATTAAAAAAAACAAGGGGCACCTGTGTGGCTCAGCCGCTTAAGCTTCTGACTTCAGCTCAGGTCATGATCTCACAATTCATGAGTTTGAGCTCCACATCAGGCTCTGTGCTGACAGCTCAGAGCCTGGAGCCTGCTTCAGATGCTGTGTCTCCCTCTCTCTCTCGCCCTTCCCCTCTTGAGCTCTGTCTCTCTCTCTCTCTCCCTCTCTCAAAAATAAATAAACATTAAAAAAATTTTTTTAAACAAGAAAGAGATATATTAATATAAAAAGTATTATGTAAAATATTTCTCCTACATTAACTGTTAAGGAATTTTTAGAAAAATCTATAGTACCCATTGCTATTTTAAAAGGGATGGTGTTAGCATGTGCTTATCTGTGTGCATGGGGCCTATATCTCAAAGAAATAATCTGCTGGCTTTTGCATGTGTATTTATCTCCTTCTGTTTTTATTACAGGTACCCAAGGGCTGGGCTGGACAGTTTTTTCTTTCTTCAGTGCACACCTAAGCAGGAACAAAGATTCAAAAGCCCTCACAAGACAAAATTTCTTTTAGGTGTATTTGCAGAACCAGCTTTTCTTCCCCCAGAGGCAAAATAAGGCTGTGACTATGGGAAGAAAGGGACAAAACAAGGGCAAGGGGTGGGGGGGTAGCCAGGAGGAGAAGGACTGGGAAGACAGATGAGGAATCACTGACATGAGAGGGAGAAAGAGAGATGTCCAGGAGGCCAGGGAAAGGATGAGTTCACATCAAGTGTGGTTTCCTTGGCACCTCTCAAATTGAGATGCATCTTAATTGGTCAGCAGTCCAGGGTACTCGTACGACTCATGAACAGAGGAGGGATAAACAGTTAGTATGGGCTAGGTTATGCTGCAGTAATAAACATCCCCCAATCTCAGTAGTTTAAACAATAAAAGTTAACTATGCACACACTACATGCCCACATAGGGTTGGCTGGGGGCTGGCCCTCCTCCATATCGTTGTTATATCAGGACCCAGGCTAACAGAACACTTCCAGTTACCAAAACAGAAATGGAAATGGAAAATGCAGGAAATTGTGCACTGGCTCTTGAAGCTTTACCCTAGAAGGAACATACATCATTTCAACCCACATTTTATTGGCCAACACAAGTCCTGTGGTCACATCTAATTCCAAGGGGACAGGAAAATGCAGTCCACCATGTGGTCACAAGGAGAGCTAGCAATAGATAGTGAACAGTAGGCATGACTACCATAGTAAAGGACTTGGACCCCTGGTCTGGGGATGGAGATATGAGAAGAGAACTGCTTCCCATCAACAGGTAGAACTGAACAGGTTGTGATTTCTCTGATGAGCAAAGCAGCAGTGGACTCTACCATGTGCAGAAGCTTTCTGGAAGTAAACAAAGAAACTGATTCCACTGGAAATGGGGAGTGTGGAGTAAGAAATGTTGACTTTCACTTTATACCCTTTGTAATGTTTGAAGTTTTAACCACAACTTTCATTTGTATGGGTTATTCTATGAGATTCAGGTTCCCCCATTCCCAATATTCAGCAGAAGACAGTGTAAATGGCCAAAAGGAAGTTCAAAGAATTGAGTGCTTATGATGGGGAGTAGCCATGCTCTGCCCCAAACTGAAACATCCAGATGCTTTTGGGTTGACCTAGGGTTAAAGAACACTGCCCTGTCTCCACCCCACCCCCACCCCTACCCCCCAGGAACTCAGCCAACATCTGCCCCACACATTTCCTGGAACTTATTCCTTCTCTAGAGGGAACAGCAAGGACTCTGACCCTGGGCCCCAAGACTCAGAACATTTTTTTTCCCAATCCAAAGGCCAGCATCATGACAATTACTATGCCATCTCTGATTATAGAAGGTAAGTAGCAACGGAAGAAATCATGCTCATGACTCAGAGCAAGGAAGTCCAATATTCTCATCTCTAAAGAAATCTCAGATTTCCAGAGCACTTGGGTGGCTCAGTCAGTTGGGCGTCTGACTTCGGCTCAGGTCATGATCTCACAGTTCATGAGTTCGAGTCCCAAGTAGGACTCTGTGCTGACAACTCAGAGCTTGAAGCCTGCTTTGGATTTTGTATCTCCCTCTCTCTCTGCCCCTCCCTCTCTCTCTCTCTCAAAAATAAATAAACATTAAAAAAATTTTTTAATTACAAAAAAAAAAGAAATCTCCTATTTCCATCTAAGATCATTCCCCTATTATTCTGGGGGCCCAGGAAGGGGTCCAAGGCAGAACAGAAGCTCAGGGAAGAAGTCCTGGGAAATTGCAAGGAGAAGGAAGCTGCCTTCTCAGACTCTGGCTTTGAGGACCCTTTGCACCATCACAACAGGACTGTGAGCCAAAAGCCAGTTGATTGGGGGAAGGATGGGAAGACTGAGTCACAAACTGAGACGTGGCCTAACTGGAGTGCACGACCCAAGGGCAAGCCTGTGGTAGTTCAGCCCCTTCTCTGCTTTCCACCCCTAGGCATTCATCCACTTCCAGGTGGACAGGACTTCTCAAGACTTGGGAGGTATCCTTCCTCCTTAGAGAACCTTCCCAGGACAGGGCCTGGGAGCCCAGGGCAGAGCAGGCACTATGGGGAAGACAGCCATGCATGCAAATGCTAAAAAACAGAAATGTCATACACGTCCTCATCATTCAACAGCTATTTCATTATTTTGAATCACCAAACGTTATTGGTCAGCAAGGAGCCCAGGAGCATGAGAGGAAACGAGGGATGGACAAACATGTCTAAGAACTAACCTTTACTCTCACCAAACCCAAAGCCCAGGAAAGAGCACAATACACAACCAAGCACTAGGGTACATGGCCCAGTGAGGTTCATGAGAGACAAAGGCACAGTTTGATGGGACCCAGAAGAGGAAAGTGATATGGAGAACAAAGGCAAAAGAAGTATGGGGCAAAAGTTAAATTTCCTTACAACTTGCAGCCCATTGACAATTACCTGGGACAGACAGAGTGACCTTCCTCTAGGAACTCAGCTGCTTCAATGTTAATACTTTGCTAGAGGCTAAAGGAAACCTTAGCAGGGCGCCTGGGTGGCTTAGTCCGTTGAGCATCTGACTTCGACTCAGGTCATGATCTCGCGGTCCGTGAGTCCGAGCCCTGTGTCAGGCTCTGTGCTGACAGCTCAGAGCCTGGAACCTGTTTCGGATTCTGTGTCTCCCTCTCTCTCTGACCCTCCCCCATTCATGCTCTGTCTCTCTGTCTCAAAAATAAATAAATGTTTAAAAAAAATTTTTTTAAAGGAAACCTTAGCTTGACATTAGCCTGAAGTTCAGGATCCTGTAAGTCTTCTTTAACATAGGAAAATCCCTTGGAAACTTCCTTTATCTCTAACTCTCCACTCCCCCTACCAATCCCACCCCCACCCCACAAGATATGTGTTAACAATCATCCTCCAAATATATGGCCCACTGATATACATCTGAAGTCTAAGTTTTTACTAAACAGTAGTAAATGACCCCTCAAGGTCTTGGAAACCTTGCTTCCAAATTCCTTAGAGACTTACACTATCCCTAACCCCCTCCCAACTTGAAAGTATATAATCAATCATTCTTCATAACCCCAGTGCAGCTCTTTCTGCCCGTGGGTCCTGTCCCTGTGCTTTAATACAACCAACCACCTTTTTTGCACCAAAGACATCTTAAGAATTCTTTCTGGACCATTTGCTTCTGGAGCCCAGTGTTTCATATCAGAAAGAACTAATACCTGTTCAAGGTGTTCAGTACTTTTCCTGGGGACTTTCAGCCTTATCCATGGCCTCCTTTAACAAGGAATGGGATAAAACCAACTTCTCGTAATTTTCTTTTCTCTAAAGTAGGCTGTGCTGCTGGGGGGAAGGATATGAAGATACTCCTAGAATTTCAAGAACAGCACTGATAAAGAGTTCACAATTCAGAAGTGTGGTATCACAAAAAATAAATATTAAGTCTTTGTCCCCAGTTCCTGGCACACAACTCCCAAAGCCTTGGAATCTCTGGAGTGATGGGTATCTTTTGTATGCTAATGAGATGACTGGTGAGTGGGGACCCCAGAGAGCTTCTGGAAGGGGGCTGATCTCCAGAAAATCCAAGACAGATGAGAGGGTTGGGACTTTCAACTCCACCTCCACCCCTGACTTTTGGGGAGGGCCAAGGGGCTACAGATTTAATTCAATCACCAGGGCCAATGATTAATCCACCTACCTCATGGAACCTCCATAAAAACCTCTAAATGACAGATTTTAGAGAATTTCCAGGTTAGCAAACACATCAAGGTGTCAGGAGGGTGACACACCCAAAGAGACCATAGTACAGAAGTGCCACATGCCTTCCCCCATGCCTTGCCCTATGCATGTCTCCCACTGGACCCTCCTGAGTTATGTCCTTTGTAATGAACTACTGATAGTAAAGTGTTTTCCAGAGTCCAGTGGGTCATTCTAGCAAGTGATTGACCATAAAGGGAGGAACTGTAACCAAGTTGGGCAGAAGCATGGGTGACTGAGGGACCCAATGGTTGTGACTGGTGTCTGCACCTTGTGCCTGAGCCCTTTAGCTTTGGGGATCTGCATTAACTGTGTCAGAAATGAACGGAATCATTGGATACCCAGTTGGTGTCAGAAAAAAGGAGAATTGGTTGATGGGAAAAGAAAACTTAACAGAAAGAGCTTGTGGGATCCTATTCTATGTCTGTGCAATAAAAGGAAAGCCCTACACAGTTGTCTAGGTGCAGCTGCAAGAGGAGAGGTGCTGAGCAGTGTTCCCTGCCCTCCTCTTTTCCAGTCCCTCCCCCATGGACTCACGAACTGCACCCCCAGCCTTTCTAGGCATTGTCGTCATCCTTCCTATCCCACATTCTCACCTGGGCAGCCAGCTCTCTCTGCCCCCTTGCCTCTATGTAGTCCTGGAACCACATTAGCCTTCCGGGGTCTGTTCTAACTTTTCATCCTTTCTTCTAGAAATTTGACTGCCCTCCCTTTTACCCAAAGTCAATAAAATCCCTCCCTCCCAGGGATCTGTCTCTTACTTCTTTCCCTGTTCAAGCCAGTTGGTGGTTTTAAACAGGAACTAAAGTATCATATTTCCCTGAACAAGGTTTGTCAGACCCAAAGGTTTTCCATTTGCAGGAAATGAGAACTCACTCAAACTCACCTGAGCCGAAATTGGAAATTTATTATAAGGCATCAGGTTGTCCTTGATGATCAAAAAGGAGGAAGGATGGGTAGATGGCAGTTGGGCTACAGAAGGTCAGAGACCAGAACTATAAAACAGCCAGGGACCCAGGTTGCTGTCTACTCAGGTCGTTCCCCCAGCTCTCAGGGACCACATAATTCTCACACCATTTCACTGTGTATCTTCATCCTTCTCTGCACGGGAGCTTTCTCTGCTTCTCTGCCCCCATAATGGAAGATGGTTCCACATACAGCCCAGGACTTACAATTCCTCAGATTAGGCAACCATCAGAATTCTAAATCCAAAATCCCCAAAGGAGGGAATGTATTTCATGCTCCTCACCTGGAATATCAAAAAACCATACCCAGAGAGGCAACCATGTAATACCAATGTGGCTGTGAGATCCACCTTCACTGAAGGAGCAGTTCTTAGAGAAGGAGGGATGCTGTACTGGCTGGATTCCCCCAAAACTTCACAACAGCTGTATTTAGCATTCCAGTTGCTCATTAAAATTATGCAGAGTCAGCCTACAGAGAAACTCGCAAGGCCACTTGTGTGGGGATAGAGGTGTCTGCAGCAAGGAGGGGAGTGCACAACTGTCCAGTCCTTTAGTCAACATTTTTAGTGGTTGGAGCAACTTCCAGGAGCAGCTGGAGATACAGGGTGGCCATCTGCAAACACCTGGGCTGGCAGTGGAAATAGACAAACAGGAAATAGACCGGGATGCCACTGAGCAGGAACAGGAAGATGTACAGGAACTCAATCTGGGGGTGGTCGATGATGGGCGCCAGCACCAGGTAGAGAGAAGCAAGGAGCATGATGACAGGGATGATGGTGGGGACCTGCAATGGACACAGGGACCTGGATGATGGAGAGGCACGGGATGTTGTATGTGGCCCTTGGGCTCTGTCCCTCCTGCATGCCTGCCTGTTGCTTTCACCTGGCACCAGCTCCTCTCTTCCAGTCACTGCCATCCTACCTTGCCTGGCCAGGGAAGCCGCCTGCCAGGTTACAAGGGCCATCCAAGGATCAGGGGCTTTGGGACCCAGGCTAATCCTCTCTATGCTATGTGAGGATTAATCCTCCTACTATATGTGTGCATCCTCTCTGCATTTGTCTCCTGTTGTTCTCCCTCAGGGTCCTCCAGAGGAGAAATGAGTCCCCAGTAAGCAGAATCGATGCCTTGTGATCCAGATGTCCTCACCCCCAGGAAATATAGAAATTGTCTACCAAATATGACATCCTTTCTTACATTCTTTCTCCAGGCCCCAAACGGGGCTGTGGTCCAACGATCTGCTTCATGCAACAGCCTAGGGTTGCAAAAAGCCCAATGTTTATTCCAGACTCTACCTTGTAAGGTCGAGGAAGATTCTTCTTCTTTATCCGCAAGTACAAGAGACAGCCAATGGTGGTTCCATAGGTGATCCAGCCAAGGAAGCTAAGAGGCAAACATGAGCCACTTACTCCGAGGCCCTTCCCTGGGTGGGCCCGCAAGAGGGGCTGGCCTACTAGGTGCAAACCTGGGACAGAAGTGCAAGCTCATCAGGGGCCTTTCAGCTACCCCCAATTGTCCTTGTCTATGCAGACTTAGGAAAGAGGAAGGCAAGGCTGGGGCACCAAGAACAGGAATGCAATGGAGGGTATTCTTGCCTCCTTCATCTCCAGTCACAAAGTGACTCACACATACAAGCCCAGGCACCCACTTGGCTTCATATTGGGCCTTGTTTGACTGCCCCTGACTGGACAGAAAAGGACAATTTTCAAAGAGAGGGAGGAGCATTTGTGTGTCTAAAAACAGGAGTCTGGTGAAATGTCAAGGAAGCCTGTGCTCTCCTCAGGGACCAGCACACTCATAGCAGATGCTCCTACTTTAGAGTCGGTGACAGGATAGGTCACTGAACACCCAGACAAGTGCCTGGCCTCTGCCTTCCCCAGTGTGGTTAGTTGAGTGGCTGATATAGGTCCGATGGAAGCCTCATCTGACCCGGGAGATGGGATCCAGACCAGGCCATCTCTTGAGGCAGTCAAGACTGGGAGACATGGGGTCCTTGTTGGGATAGATCATCCCCAACATTCTCACTCTGTGCCGGAACACTCTCAGTTACATTCCCCAATCTCAGCCCAAAGAAACCCTGGGTTCACCACGGTTTGATATTATTTTCATCATATAATGATTTTATCCTTTCTCATGGGAAAAAGATAAAAAGAAAACCAGATCTGTTACTTAATGTTCTGAAGAAAGTCACATCAAGCATTGTATATCCTGTTCCAGAAGATTAATTATACTTATGACAACGAAGAAGAGAACACGCGATGCCTGAGAAATTGCTCTGAGAGCTCCCTCGGCATCCAGACGCCACACTTGCCTGTAAGTGTAAGGATGTGCCCACGAAACCTGTTTCAGATGAGGTCATAAAACCACAGCTGGATGGCACGACAGTCCATCATTTCTGCCCCAGGCAAGGTAATAAAGGGGGTCAGAATATGTCTCCATTTTGATGCAATCTCTGATTATACCTACCCAGCTTGGTTGTGGGTCTGCCCTAGGTTCAATAAAGATATGCTGGGTCAGAGTCCTGAGCACAGATCAGACTACAAAGGGAAAATCACACCACAGCCAAGGGCTACAAGTCGTGGTGAGTAAAGCCTGAAGATAGCTTTAATGTGATCTCAGCGACAGAATAAAGGAACAAGGAAGAATAAAAAATGACAAAGACAACACAAGCCTTTAACTTGTCTGCCTCTTGGTGAAACATTTGTCTCATTGAATTTTTGGAAATAGGACAAGAGAGGAGGGAGCCACTTTTAATTTTGGAAACATAACTGGGAGAGAATGGCTGAAATGTGTGTGCATGTGCAAGAGCCCTGAGCTCAGGTTTCCAGAAGTGTGCATGCATATCTTTATGTATATAAACAGGCATATATGTGATAGTTACACATAGGGGCTTCCAGAAGTGTGCACACACGTATTTATATACACACATGCATGTGTGTGAGTGTGCACACATAGGGGGCTTCTATATACATATGAGTGTATGTGAGTGTACGCACAAAGGGGCCATGAGATACCCAGCACGGGAGGACAGTCTCACTTGCCTCAAGAAGTTCACGATGGTGCTGAAGCTTCCTGGGATGACCAGGACCAAAGCCACTGCCGTGGTAAACATCAGGGCCGGACTTGGTGTGAGGCGATGCACATGAACCATGGACAGAAGTTGGGGCTGGGAGCAAAGCCAGGTGTCAGGCAGCCGCCCCGCCAAGGGAGGCGCAGTAGGTTTCTGCCCTGGGAAGTTCCCAGCCCTCTTCCCCTGCCAAACTCACTCCGGACACCAGTGCGCCAACCTAATAGTCCCCAGTCCCCACAGCTTCAAGATGCAGGTCTCTGTGGCTCACCTGGGGTGAAAGCAGGCCCAGCGTACAGCTTGGGAGGCCGATCACTCCAGAGACCCAAAAAGCTTAGGACGTGGGCTAGAGTGTAGGGAGCTGACCCACATGCCTGGCCAGGTTGTCCAACTTTCTATTGCTCATCCCCAAGACAGGAAGAGGGACCAGGGGTGGGAAGACAGAGGATGGGGGAGAAGAGGGTGGGATGGTTATGGATGGAGCATGGAATAGGATCATGGATTATGGTAGTAGACTGTATAAGCACTCAGCAAATAGTCTTCCCTCTCCCACCTCTGTAGGAGAAATACTAGGTACTTCCCCATCCATTGACTCTGGGCTTGGCCAATGAAATGCGAGCAGGGATAACACAGCAGAGGCTCGAAATATACCTGTGTGGCTTGGCTTGGTCTCTTGAACCCCTGCCACCTGCTTTAGGCAAAAGCATGCTTTGGCCTGGGTCCCTGAGACAAGAACAGACTCAGAGACCTGAATGAGAAAATCTGAACACGAACCCCAGGCTGAAGCAGAGCCACGACAGACCCAGGGACCGATGAGCAACATGAAGCATTTGCTGTTGTCAGCCCCGTAGATCTTGGAGTTGTTGTTCAGCATCATTGCTGCGAAAGCTACCAGAGGGACAGAGTCCCCAGGGGGAGGGGCCCTGAACGTACTCACCAGCTCGGCTCTGCTCCTGTGGCTCTGCCCCGCTGCCCCCACACCGTTTGCCCTACACAAACATCCCTATCACCTACAGACTCCACAGTGTGATCCAGTATGGTGACTCCCAAAACCTGGAAGTCAAAGGACTGGAGTTTAAATGGAGATACTTGGGATGCTTGAGTCTCATTCTTAGAAGAAAAGAGGGTTAAGGTGCCTAGGTGGCTCAGTCAGTTAAATGTCTGACTTCAGCTCAGGTCATGATCTCACAGTTCGTGAGTTCAAGCCCTGCATTAGGCTTTGTGCTGACAGCTCAGAGCCTGGAGCCTGCTTCAGAGTCTCTCTCTACCCCTCCCCAACTCATGCTGTCTCTCTGTCTCAAAAATAAATAAACACTAAAAAAAAAATTTTTTTTTTTTTAAGAAGAGAAGAAGGCTATGTCTTGTAGGGGGAGTCCTGGCTTGGGCTAAGTGCTAAGCTCAGGCAGGAGAAAGCTTAGCCCTCCTGCAGCCCCCACCACCTTGGCCAGCCCAGACCCCATCTCTCACCATGTGGCCTTCTCTCGCAGCCACATAGCACACGCGACTTCCACCGAAGAACATCCCATTGGCAGAGCCAAATGTCGAGAGTACGACAGCCAACGGTACCAGCCAGGCCCAGGCCCCCAGCACCTGGTTCCTAGGACAACAGAGGGTCAAGGGAAGGAACTCCAGCAGCAAACTGGAAGACAACAGCAAGGAAACAGAGCAAGCGAAACATCTAGAGGCATCTTGAAATATACACGGGACACTATCCTTCCCTAAACCTGATGTCTGCCCGGTGGCCAAGGAACACATCACTTGACTCACTCACCCCCAGCTCACAGCCATAGCATCAGAGGAAAGGATCTCGTTGGGCGACAACACTAGCAGGTAACTGATGTTGACCAGGAGGTACAAGCTGGTGACCAGGGGGATGGCGATCATCACTGCCCACACCAGGTTCTGCTGCAGAGTCCGGAAGAAGAAGCCACGTGTTAGGTGGTGAGTTCCTTCTCAGGCCCCCAGAACAGGCTCGTCAGTGCAGTGCTGAGCTCATCCTGGCCTCAGGGAGTATGTCAGGCCCTGGGGGCCACTCAGGCTGTGTGCCCCTCCTCCACGTGCTCACAGTCCATGGCCTGGATCCACAAACAACAGATGTGCTGGGAGGCCACGAGGGGCACGAACCAGTCTGAGCAGTGGAGATACAGAGGGCCTGAGAGGAGTGGGGGCACCCACGAGAACAGAGCACAGAGAAGGGACAAGGAAGTTAAAGATCTTCATTCTTGGCTATTCATCAATCTTTCCAGCTGTAATATTCCAAGACCACCATGACAACCCTGCCTATTTTCTGGGTCTCCAGGACTCAGGCCCACCCAGACTGAAGGCCATTTCTGCCAGGGGTTCCACTCTGACCCTCAGGCTCCTCAACTGGAAATTGGGGGTCATTGGGGATCTGTAAAATGGGACTTCCCACTGCTCTGCCTCCCTGCAAGGTATGAGGGTCAGCACAGAGGAGGGAAAAGGAAGGGCCTGGACATAAGGGCTGTGCGCACACAGAGCAGCTTATCCTATGGAGGCATTGTGCCACTCTGACCCTCGGTCTTTCAATAAAGGTACTGAGCGGGCGTCCAATAAAAATGGAGGAATAAATGAAAACTGGGTAAAACAGAGTGTACTCCCTCCCACTTCACCGCCTGGCCACCCTCCCACCGCCCGCCCCCCCCCCCCCCCCCATGCCCTGGACATCATTCTGGAGCCAGGAGCAAATAGAAGGAAGGAGTCTCCCTCTGAACCCACAGAACTCCATTCAACATTCCCCAAAGGAACACCTGGGTGGCTCAGTAGGTTAAGCGTCCGGCTTCAGCTCAGGTCATGATCTTGCAGTTCGTGGGTTCGAGCCCCACATCAGGCTCTGTGCTAACAGCTCAGAGCCTGGAGCCTGCTTCAGATTCTGTCTCCCTCTCTCTCCACCCTTCCTCTGCTCACATTCTCTCTCTCTCTCTGTCTCTCTCTCTCTCAAAAATAAATAAACATTAAAAAATTAAAAACAAAAACAAAAAACATTTCCCAGGCTTGGGCCACCCTGGATAGACATCTACACCTCAAAGCAGTAAACGCATGTCCACGACACCCCCGGCCTCACGCAGGACTTTCTCTAGATGTCCTTTGGCTTACCTCTTGAGGGGCAGGCAAGCACTGATGAGCCCAGAGCCTCTCCCCTCAGTACCAAACGGGACCCCAGAACCTGGTTTTGCTGCTACTGACACTTACAACATGAAATGAAGCACAGAAGAGGTCATTCTGTTGGCAGGGAGGTCTTCTCCAGACTTGGCACAGAGCTGTCCCTGGGAGGGCTGAACCACAGTCCCACACACACCTCCTGGCCCACCACTAGGTAGGACCCTCCCCCATTTTAGCGTCTGCCTGGTTAGCACATCTTCTCTTCTTCAACATTATACAAAAAGCAATTTCCAAGGGTACCTGGGTGTCTCAGTCGGTTAAGGATCCAACTACTGAGCTCAGCTCAGGTCATGATCTCGCAGTTTGTGAGTTCAAGCCCCACATCAGGCTCTGCACTAAAGTGCAGAGCCTGCTTGGGATTTTCTCTCTCCCTTTCTCTCTGCCCCCACCCCGGCTCGCTCTTACTCTCTCTCAAACATAAATAAATATTTAAAAAATAATAATAAGGCAATTTCCAGAGCTTTCTGCCAGCCTGAGATCTGCCACAGAAAACTCTGGAGGCAAGCACAGGAGGAAGGGGGTACTGAGGGCAGAGTATTGACCTCAGGGCCTGTCTTCTGCCCTACTCAAACTTCCTTGAGACACAGAGATGCCCAGTTCTTTCTGGTCTCTGCATTCCTGTTCACACTGCCTCTAAACGGCTGTTTTGCCACAAACCACATTAGCCCTTCAAGGGTCAGCTCCAGCCCTCCTCTCGCAGGACTGCTGGACTGTTCTGCCTCATGAGTTCCAGCAGCAAGTGGAGACAGCACCTCAGCCAGCTTTATTATATCCTAGCCTCTGTCCCATCCTGTCCTGTCCTCTAAGGGCAGGGGCCGGGGAGGGTGACCAATTCGCCCCAGCTTGCCTGAGACTTTCCCACTTTTCACACCAGAAGCCCTGCATCCCTAGGAAGTCTCCAGTCCTGGGCAACCTGGTCAGCAGACCTAGCAGGTCATGTGACAAATGCATGCAAGTGAAGCCAGTAGGACAGCAATGGACTCTCATAGACAGTAGGTCCTCTCAGGTCCCCTCCAGCTCTCAAATCTGAGGATCTGGAGGCAAAGGAAATGGCCCCAACCACTGTTTCAGCGTGGCAGCTAATTCCTCATCTTCCCAGTCCTGAAAGTGTGTTCTGCCTGGGCCGAGAAGAGGCCACATGTAGCAAAGATGGGCAATGGAGCAGAGTCCTGGGTTCCCCCTACTGCAGGCCTTGCTGTGGGGTGCCCTCAGCAGGCAAGCACCCACCGTGCATGACCCAGCCACATGCCAAGTCACAGGGAAGGGATCTGACATGCTTTTGAATTCGACTCCTCTTGGACAGCCCACCGGCCAGCTAATGAGCTATGACAGCCAAGCCCCAGGTTGTGCCACAAGAACAGTGAGATTTCCTGGTTTCATTCTCAAACACCTTAACTCTTTACTCAAATTCCAGGGCACATGGGCATAATGCTGGCCCAGGTTTGGCATAGGATCTGCCGTTTCTTGAAAGAGTGTGAAACAAAGATACACTTAACATGTGCTTCAGAGCTCAGACTTAGAGCCAGAATTTCAATTGTCCATCATTCAGAGGCATGGCTTTGTTTTTGCTTGAAACCCACATTTGTTGGGGCGCCTGGGTGGCTCAGTTGATTAAGCCACCGACTTCGGCTCAGGTCGTGATCTCACAGTTTGTGAGTTCGAGCCCTGCGTCGGGCTCTGTGCTGACAGCTCGGAGCCTGGAGCCTACTTCAGATTCTGTCTCCCCCTCTCTCTACCCCTCCCCTGCTCATGCTCTGTGTCTCTCTCTCAATAATAAATAAACATTAAAAAAAAAAAAAAAAGAAAGAAACCCACATTTGTCAAAAATGCAGGGGTGCCTGGGTGGCTCAGTCGGTTAAGTGTCGGACTTCGGTTCAGGTTGTGATATCAACAGCTCGTGAGTTCAAGCCCCTTGTCAGGCTCTATACTGACAGCTTGGAGCCTGGAGCCTGCTTTGGATTCTGTGTCTCCCTCTGTCTCTGCCCCTCCCCCATTCACACACTCTCTCTCTTTCTCTCTCTCTCTCACTCAAATATAAATAAACATTAAAAAAAATGTTTAAAAAAATGCAGAGGTCAGCAAACTACAGCCTGTGGACCAAATCCAGCCACTGCTTGTTTTTGTAAATAAACTCTTATGGAGGCACAGCCACCCTCATTTGTGGCCTATGGCTATTTGCAACAGAGTTGAGTGATCGTGACAGAGGACTCGTGACCCACAAAACCTAAAATGTTAGCTCTTTAATCCTTTATGGAAAAAAATTTGCTAATCCATGCTCTATGGCATGGGAGCTTGTCTCACTCACCTTTGGACCCCCTTGCTCTTTCCCTGGACCAGCTCCGAGCCCAGAGCCTGGATTCAAAGAGAGAGGAGTCTAGCCCTGTGAACTGAATGAGCCCGTGCCCGAGCCCGTGCCCCTGCCCGGCAGCCCCAGCCCCACCCAGAGCCACCATGGACACACAGTAACCATTCACCTGAAATTACAGCTGTTTATGGCACTCCATACACAAGTGATTACGCCAGTTAATAACAGTTAATACCTTCAAGCCCTGCGAGGTAGATGGGACAGCTATTATGATCCCGTTGATAGGGAGGAACTAAAGCACGAGGAATTACGTGCAAGAATAAAAACTAGGTCCCAGGACTTCTGGCTCTCACCCCGGTCTCTCTGTGCTCTGGGACTTCAGTCTCCAAGCTCCTCTTCTCCCCCCAGATTCTCCCAAACCCCCCTCCAGGGAGCCTCTGCTGAGAGGTGAGACATGTAATGGCCCCTGAGCCAGCCCCGAGGATGTAGAGGAAAAGACTCAGTTCTCACCCTCTGAAAATTAAAGGCTCCTGCAGGAAAAAAAGAAAACAAATAGCAACCTAAGCAAATATATTTATAGCAAAGAGTTAATTTCCATAGTAACTGAAGAGTCCAAATGTTCCAGCTATCAAGACAGATAACAAGCTGAGTCATCAAGCACGGCCTCTTGCTAGTGGTATGACCTCACAATCACTTCCCCTTTTCTAAGCCTCAGTTTTCCCATGTGAAAAATGGTGTTGATAATACCGACCTTGCCAGGCAAATGAGACCATGAGTGTGATCCTATAAAGTTCTGTGCTCACTTGGGAAGTTATTATTCCTCTAATTCCATAAATTACTTAAGGTAGACAGTGGGCTGGCATTCATGACTTCAAAAAGGGTACCCCCATTTTCAGCTGATTCCTCATGGTTTTAGTCAGTTCAAATAACAATAATTGGAACAGTTAATGTTTGGAGATTTCACCCTCTGAAGAAGTATTATGGACTCACCTTTGGATTCTTGAGCTCTTCCACCACATAGTTGACGTTATTCCAGCCATCGAAGGACCACATGCCCTGGTAAAAGGCCATGCCAATGCGCCCAGCCTGCTGTGTTGTGTTGTGGAAGGCAAGCAAAAAGGTTTCTGTGTGGCCCCGGCCCTGGCCCAGCACCACGGCCCCACCCACCACGATGACCAGCAACGAGAACACTTTGGCGACCGCGCACACGTTCACCAGCATGGTGGCCAGCCGTGAGCTCCAACAGTTGACCAGCGTCAGCAGCAGGATGCAGGAGGCAGCCACGCCCTTCAGCACAGCCTGGGGCATCGAGGAGCAGCCAGGGTAAAAGGGGGTCACGGCATACTCAGCGAAGCTCAGGGAGACGGCAGCAATGGCAGCTGGTCTGACCAGCAACACAAATGTATAGATAACCAGGAAGGCTGGCAAGGAGCCAAAGATTTGCAGGATGTAGGCATACTCCCCTCCAGATTTGGGAACCAGGGCACTCAGCTCAGCATAGCACAGGGCACCCATCATGGCCAGGAGGCCACAGCCTGCCCAGACCATAAGACTGGCTCCAGGGCTGCCCATGTAGACCAAGACCCCCTGTGGTGACATGAAGACACCAGAACCAATCATACAGCCAGCCATCAGGGACACGGCACTCCACAAACCAATCTCCCTCCTCAGCCTTAGCCCCTCACCACCTGGCTCCCGTCCTGCCACCCCCTCACCACCATTTCTTTCCTGACTTCTCTCCATCTCAGGGCTTCAACAGTCACTGTGTCTAGCTGAGCAGAAGCAGATACTCTCGTCTGTCTTGCGGGCTTCCTGCAGGGGTTAATGATTACAGCACTTGATGAAGTCTGAACCGGAGACCAGACAGCCAGGGCATGGCATTCAGCAGGCACAGAGCCTTCACTGATCGACCGGTCCCTGTCCAACTCAAACTCCAGTATAGGCAGTATACAGGAGCTGTTTGCCAGTGTAACCCAGGGATCAAGGAAAAGATCAAGGAAAGAGGGATTCTAGTAGAAATCCCTGCTGCCCAATTCCACAGCACTATGTGAGGAATAACAGTTGGACGGGTGTTCTGTGCCAACAATAACAATGCGGAGCAATTACACATCAGGAACCTAAAAAAGTCTCTGCAATAGTTTTATCAGCCAAGCAATAAAACCCCTGTTTTATCAGGATTCCAATTAAAATTGCATGAGCCCTGCTTTAAGGAAGAATCAAGACAATCAAAGAAGAAGATTCAAATAGTTCAGAACAGAGCTTTACCCCTACAAGGAAAGGACCACGTGGTTAGAAGCACAGTACAGGGTGTGGAATGGGATCCTGCATTCAAATCCCAGGTTTAGTCCCTCATAGTTGTGTGACGTTGGACAATATCTCTGAACTTCACCCTACTCATCTGTCAGTTAATTACAATACCCACCACATACTGTTACTGTAAAGATTAAATAGCATAGTCCAATCAAAGTAGCTAGAATAGTAGGTGAAATGTAGTAGGCTTTCCTTAAACATTAGCCAATACTATCTGGCTAAGAGTTTCATTAGTTCCCTAGTTTTATATATATATACATATGTATATGAATATATATTTTAAATATATATTTCATTGATTTATGAATAATGTTCATTTTAGGATATAGTTTATAACTTTTTTGTTAACTCTCCCTTATATTTTGATTTTGATTTTTTGATTTTTTTATATTTTAGATAGATAATGTGCATGAGCAGGAGAGAGGGGCAAAGGGAGAAAGAGAGAGAAAGAGAGAGAGGGAATCTTAAACAGGCTCCATGCTCAGTGCAGAGCCTGAGACAGGGCTTGATCCCATGAACCCAGGATCATGACCTGAGCTGAAATCAAGAATCAGATGCTCAACTGATCCACCTAGGCACCCCTTTCCCTTACACTTTTAAAATCTTGGGTTATAGAACCTTTACTAGTATTGTTATAGAAAGGTCAGTGGAACTCACTAGCATTTAGAGTAAAGATGCTGACACCCAAAGTGAGCAGAAAGGCACCTGTGATCTCCCAGACTGACCTAGCTCAAGTCAGCCTTATGGGCTACTTGGATCTCGTGTGCGTGTGTATTAATAAAGCCCTTGACAGATGTCACTGGTTCCTGGGGTGTCCATCTTACCTCCTCCCCTTGATTCATGGAAGCCTACTTGACATAGGTCCTCAGAAAATGTAGAGACATCTTCTTGAGAAAATCCCTGAAGAGGGGGCCCTCCAAAATTCAGAAGGAGGTCCTCCAAGATTCCTACACAGTACAAAGAGAGAGAAAAGGACAGAGAAGTAATTAAGGGGGGGGGGGGGGAAGGAGCTACAAGAATTGGAGGGAATGAAGATAAAAAAGGATAGAGTCCTGGAAGCTCAGGAAAGAAAATCAGCTTCCTTCCTGGCAATAGCTAAGTAGTAACTAAGACACTTAAATGTCAACCCTCTTCTTCTCCAGGGGCTGTTGCTAGTGGATGCCAACTGCAATGTCTGAGAACAGTCCACAAGACCACCCTGACCTCTAACACTAATATCAAGTTTGCAGGGTTCCAAGACTATCCTTACGTCCAATAATTTGTTAGGAAGACTCACAGAACACACCAAAAGCTTTTACACTCAGGTTATGTTTTTACACTTACAGGTCCAGATTAAGGTCACTCAAGGGAGAAAAGACATAGGGAAGAATCCAACAGAATTCCAAACACAGAGCTTCCAGTTCTCTTCTCCCCGAGGAGTCAGGACATTGTTATTCTCCAGGCATCAATGTGTGACAATAAGCATATCATATTGCCAACCAGGGAAGCTCACCTGAGCCTTGGTGTCCACTCTTTATTGGGGTTCTATCACATAGACATGGTTGACTGCTCATGTGGCTGAATTCAGTTTCCAGCCCCTCAGGAGATCAAGCTGATATTTTATGACCCAAAGCCTCCATCCAAAAATCACATTGTTACTATATGGCTGGCCCAAGGCCTCCAGGCAAATGAAGACCCTGCAATCAAGCATAACATTCCAAGGGCTTGGAGATTACCTCCCAGAAGCTGAGGGCAAGGGCCAGACCTCTCTTTGGGCAAAGTTAAATTCTTTACTACAAAGATATGGATGTACCTGTGAGCTGAAGAACATTATGAGAACATAAAGATTGTTTTGAATGACTCATCTTGTCAAGTAGGGTGTCTAAAGAGGAGGACCCTAAATTCCAGGCTAAGGAGCTGAGACCAGCCAGGAATGGGAGGGAAGAGGATGATGAGTAGGAATGAGTAGGGAAGGGCTCACCTCAAAGCTCTTCCTGAATGGAACTAGAGACTCTGAAGTTCTTTGGGCTTCAATTAGCAAATCCAACTGCCCTCCCAGAATCTGACAAGTGTGGTCTTCAGGTCCAAGGTCGGGCCTGCCTGTGAGGAAGGAATCTCTGAAGCAGAGTTGAGCCTATATGACATCCCTGTGCTGCGTCAGAAGTGATGGGGTAGCTGATGGACCCAGTCTGAAGCTCAGCCAAATGGATGTCTTAGGAAGAAATTCAGCACCCAAGAACCAGAGAGTCATGTTTTATACCACTGTGCATTCAATGGAATCTTTATTGGTTCCATTTCCCATGAGGAAAATGGGGCTGATGATTCTCCCACAAAAGTGTTCATGAAAATAAGCCAAAAGCCCTCATGTCCCATCATCCTATGGAGATGAATGAAGTTATGTTAACTTCTATTTGAAGAAATAATGGCTGGAAATTTCCCAAATTTGATCATTTATTTACATAACCAAGAAATTCAACTCCAAATGGAATAAACTCAAAGAAATACCCAGACACCTCATAATCAAATGATCAAGTCAGACCATGAGAGAATCTTGAAAACAGCAAGAAAGAAGCAATTCATCTTTTATAAGTATTCCTCAACAAGATTAACAGCTGATTTGTCACCAAAAACCATGGAGGCCAGAAGACAGTGACATGGCATCTTCAAGTGCTGGGCGGGGGGGGGGGGGGGGGGGGGGGGGGCGGTGGGAAGGTAATGTCATCCAAGAATTCTATTTCCAGTAAAACTCTCTTCAAAATTAAAAAAAAAAAAAAATGAAGACATTCTGAGATAAGCAAAAGCTAAGATTATTCATCACTAGCAGACCTGCCCTCCAAGAAATGCTAAAGGGAGTCCTTCAGGCTGAATAGAAAGGGCACTAAGCAGTAACTTAAATCCACACAAAAAAATAAAGAACATTGGTAAAAGTATCAACATAGACAAATATAACACAATATTAATGATGTATTTTTTGTTTTTACCTCCACATTTTTCCTAATCTAATTTAAAAGACAACCACAAATGCTGCTAGGGCATGGGATATCTACATGAAAAAGAATTAATTTGAACCTCTATTTCACATTATATATAAAAATTAATTCAGAATGGATCGAAACCTAAATGTGAGAGCTCAAACTATAAAACTCTTAGCAGGAAACTTAGTTGCAAATCTTCATGACCTTGGACTAGACAATGATTTCTTAAATATGCCACCAAAAGCATAAGCTACAAAGGAAAAAGAGATAAATTGGACTTCATCAAAATTTAAAACTTGTGTGCATCAGATAGTGTCAAAAAAGTGAAAAGACAACCCACAGAATGAGAAAAAATATTTGCCAAACTTATACCTGACAAGAGTCTAGTATTCAGAATATATAAAGAACTCTTACAACTCAACGACAACCACAAAAACCCACAAACAATCCAATTTAAAAATGGGCAAAGGATTTAAATATACATTTCTCCAAAGAAGATAGTCAAATAGCCACCAACCACATGAAAAGATGTCCAACATCATTAGTCAATGGGGAAATGCAAATCAAAACCACAATGGGATAGCTTTTCACACTTGCTAAGATGGCTATAATTGAAAAACAGAAAATAAGAAATGTCAATGAGGATGCGGAGGAATGTAAACCCTCACACACAGTCGTTAGGAATATAAAATAGTGTGGCTACTGTGGAAACAATGAACAACTTCTCAAAAATTTACACATAGGGGCGCCTGGGTGGCTCAGTCGGTTAAGCGTCCGACTTCGGCTCAGGTCACGATCTCATGGTCCGTGAGTTCGAGCCCCGTGTCGGGCTCTGGGCTGATGGCTCGGAGCCTGGAGCCTGCTTCTGATTCTGTGTCTCCCTCTCTCCCTGCCCCTCCCCATTCATGCCCTCTCTCTGTCTCAAAAATAAATAAAAACGTTAAAAAAAAATTAAAAAAAAAAATTTACACATAAAGTTACCATATGACCCAGCAATTCCATTTGCAGGTATATACCCATAAGAATTAAAAACATACATTCACCCAAAAACCTGTACACAATCTTTTATAGCAACATTGTTCTTAATAGCCAAAAGGTGAAAGCAACCCAATTGTCCATCAATTGACGAATGGATAAATTCATCAATTTATGAATTGGTACATTCATACAATGGAATATTATTCAACCATTAGAAGAATGGAGTACTAATACATGCTATTACATGGATGAGCCTTGAAAGCATTATGCTAAGTGAAAGTAGCCAGACACAGAAGGCCACATATTATCATGTGACTGCATTTCTTTAATGTTTATTCATTTATTTTGAGAGACAGCACACATGCACACATGCCAGCTGAGAGAGAAAGAGAGAGAGAGAGAGAGAGAGAGAGAGAGAGAGAATCCCAGCAGGCCCCATGCTATCAACTGTTAGCACAGAGCCCGATGCAGGGGCTCGATCTCATGAATCATGAGATCATGAGCTGATATCAGGAGTCAGATGCTTAACCTACTGAGCCACTCAGGCATTGCATTTCTATGAAATGTCCGGAATAGGTCAATCCAAGGGACAGAAAGTGAATTAGTGGTTGCCAGGGGTTGATGGGAAGAGTTAATGGGGAATCACTGATTAATGGGAATGAAGTTTCTTTCTGGGGCAATGAAAACATTCTAGAATAATATAATACTGATGATTGCCCAATATTATAGATATACTAAAAACCACTGAATTGTACCTTTAAAATGGTGAAAATGGCAAATTTTATATTATGTTAATTTTACCTTGATTTTTATATTTAAAAAAACAATTCACTGCACAGCTTTGGAAAGACTTTCCAAGTGAGGGTCAATCCCAAAGCCTGAGTTCAGTTGCCTTTAAGGGAAATCTGTCTCCGTCCTCCCAACACCAAGAAGTTCAATCTTCCCCTGTGTTTCTTTTTCCCCCAAATCCCCAAGGCGCCCACGGGTGCTGACACTGCTCTGTGAGCCAGCCTTCCTGTCAATCCTCTGCTCTGCTGGGAGAGCCAAAGAGCAAACGTGCCACTTGAAACCAGACCCAATGATTCCTCGCTTCCAGAGAGCCCCATCTGCTGGCCTTGGCTTTCTTCGCTGCATAATGTGCACTGACTGAGTGCCCAGAAAATACCATGCTGTGGATATGTAAAAGACTGTTCATAAATGCAAAGTTTTTATCCAAAACTAGCTAAATATTAACCTATCCCCCATGAGACACAACTGTACCCCGCACTGAGCCACTGAAGTCATGGGCCCTAGAGATGAGCTGATCCAATACCACCCTGCTCCCTGGTGAGGACACTGAAGTGCAAAGTGGGGCAGCACGGGGCCCAGGCCCCAGAGTCAGCTGGTTTCTCCAGCCATGCTGAGTGATGACCCCAGTCTCCATGCACATCAGGGAACCTCGCTCCCAGTAGAGCAGGTCAAGACCGAAGCAGCCATATCGGTGGCCCTTCCAGAGATTCCTCTCTTCTGAGCTTTAGTTAGCTCTGTATCCTCTATGGCACTTATCACCTTCTCTCTCATTTTCCAATTGTTTACTTGCTTTTCTATCTCCCCCTCTGACCAGGTGAGCCCCGAGAAGGTCAGAAAAAGTCTCATTTTTTTCTATACGTTTTACCGTTGAGCCTAGCAAGAACGGTCAGGAAATGTTTTCCGGAGGGATGAGAAAATGAGGGAGCGAGTGAGTAAGTGAGTGAATAAATGAACGAGCAAATAAATAAATAGATTAGAGATAAGCTAATAAATGAGTAAAAGTCTGAACAAGAGAGTGTGTGAATGAACAAACTCCCGCTCTAAGCTCTGAATCCAGAGGTCAGTCTAAGGGCCGAGGGATTGGTCCCCATGATCAGGCTGGGATTTCACAAGAGGGTCCCCTGGGCTGGTGGCGTGTGACTTGGAAAGAGCTTGTAGCACTACACAGAACTGGAGAAGAGTCCAGGAGAAGCTGGGAGTCGAATGAGTCCCTGGGCAGAGCCCCCAAGGATGCTGCCAGAAACAGTTTAGAAGAGGCTCGGCTAGTCATTCTGATGACTGATTAAACCTTGGGATCTCATCAGAGGCTCACTGCATTGTCCCTGGTCTAGGCAGGATGTTTGCCCTTCCCACTCTGCCCGTCCGTGAGCTCAGAAGGGCCCATGCCCAATGGGAAGTGTAAACAAGGTTCTCACTAGGTCCTTGCACACAGCACAGACCTTTCTTGCCTCCTATCAGTGGTCCTGATCACTGCTTCTCATAGCCTCCAGATGGCCCCACCCCTCTTCTCTTTCATACCTGACCCCAGCTACACAGAACCCCTAACCTGACCTGATTGAGAGAACAAGTCCTCAACCTTCTGACTGCCCAGCCCCCTGTCTATCCATTCCAGCCCCAGCCTAACCCTTCTGCACAGCTCTGGCTTGTGCTTTGGACCTTCCCAGAAGGAGCATAAGAAAGAACAGGTAAGAAAGATGCTAAAGCTATCCTATCTCTTCCACTTGATCAGAGCGTGGTTGCAGCTATGAAGCTGGCCTATGTGCTGTATGTGAGGGGTGACAGGAGGAGGCAGGGGTTTCAGATGGGGTCTGACTCTGGGCAAGCTCTCTAGTCCTCAACCTGCTATTGTAGGGGCCGCTTCCCAGGTCATTCCATTTTTGTTCTCCTCACTTGGAAGAACCAGTTTTTCTTGACCTAAACGTGTCTTTAGAAATGCAGGTCCGGGCACACTGCTCAGATACAGTCTCTCTGAGCTGTGGTCACAAGGAACCTTTCAGGAATCCATGGGCCTCACAGATTCGGGCAACCAGGCCCCAGGCGAGGCTTCCAGGTGAGGCGGAATACAGCAGCCCAGGGACCAGCACTGCGCTTTGGACACCCTGCACAGTATTAGAGCCTGTTATTTCCAGGAAAAATCCTTTCAAAAACACCCTAGGACACAACCAGTAGGAACAAGATCCAGCCCCAATTTCTTAAGGCTCTGTGGACCTATAGCCCCATGATAGGGGAAGGGGATGTGATTGGCAATTCCGAGATCTAGAGGAGGTCCTGGCCTTTCTCTGGGCCTGGATGCCCCCATCTGTCCAAAGCAGGTACAGATGGCACCAGGACTTTATGCTTCAGCAAAGCAGGGCAAAGAAGCAGTTCCTGCCCTACCTACTATTGAACATGGTGTTTCCCACAGGACCTGTGAGTGCAAGCCTGACCCAGGAGAGGGACCCCAGGGCCTGAGAGTAATTGAGGTGCTTACTCTGCCCACCACCACCAGAAGGCAGAATTCAGGCAAAGGCTTGGAGGGTGGACACCAGGGTCTGGATTGCCAGCTGCCGCCCTCTAGTGGTCCAGGGGGAGAGAAGGAGAGACCGGGACAGAGGGAGGAGGAGAGAAGGGGAGAGGAAAGCCTCAAAAGATGGGCAGAGGGAGATAGAGAAGGGAAGGCATGGAAGATGGGGTGAGCTGAAGGGGAGAATGACCCCAGGGGAGCATCCTGCCTTCTGGGCTCCCCAAGCAGTCCATATTGCCCCCCCGATTTGTACATCAGCATGGAGAGCTCTATCCCAGTGAGTGTGACCAGGGCTCTCACTCAACCCCAAGACCTCGGAGTTGGGAATTCCTGAACTCACTGGTTTTTGCTGATCTTATCCAGATGACTCCTCCTGTGAGGCCCCCCTGAGCACCAGCTGCCAGATGGTGATCTCAGGTTTCATCTCTCCCTGACTTGGAATGCCCCACTGATTCTTCTGTTTTCCACTCCACTTTTCTGGTTTTGCTGAATCTGTATTTCTCCCTTGACCTTCCTCCAGAGCTGTGGACCCTATACACCTATACACCCCTCCTGCCTATCCCTTAAACACTGAAAACCCAACATGTCCAAAATGGGACTCATCACCTCCCCCAGACCTGTTGTTCTTCTGAGCCCTACCACATTTCCTTGACGTGGTAGACCTGGTTGATGGCCCGCCCAGATCCCCCTCGGGAGTGATGGGATTAGTTCCCCAACTGCCAGGAGTGCTGGTGCCAGAAAGCCCTCAGCTATCAGTCTCCAGAGATTTCTTCTGCAGTCTGCAGGGAGCCACCCCACATAAGGCCACTCTTTTCCCAGGGAGGTCCTCATCCAAAGACGGAACAGCGTGAGGACATAAAGCCCAGCCCCGTTGCCTAAATCGGCACAGCTCTGCAGGATCATCCATGTAGGGTCAGATGGACTCTCTGCTGAGGCTGCATCCAGACTCAGCCTTGCCCTCTTCCAGATCCTTCTCATCTTCCCTCCCTCAGGCATTGATCCCATAAGAACCTCCTAGTCAGCCTCTGGAATGAATCTGTACCTCGGAGACTTCCGCCTGGGGAACCCAGGCTGCAACACCTGCTCACGAGGACTCCAGCTCTGAGCTGTGGCTGACATCCATCCCCTTCCCCTGACCCACAACCCAGAATACCCGGCCAGTCCTCCCCTGCTGTGCCTCTCAGACCCATCCATATCCCTCACACCTACTGCTGCCACCCCAGGTCCTCTGCAGAGCCACTCTCCTTCTCAAATCCTTTCAGCACTAGGAGCCAGATGCATCTCTGGAGCACCAGTCTCCTCTCCAAAGCTGCATTTGAACTCAAGCCCGAAAGCCTCACTCAGGCCCCCTCACCTGAGCCAGAGGCCCTGCTGCCTTTCCCTCTCTGGGCTCCACACTTGCTCCCTGGGTGGCCCGGTCAGGCCCCTCCAGATTCCCGGAGCAACGTGGGCCAAGTTTCTGTGTTATTGTCTCCCCTCTGAGGCTGGATTGTCTCCCCTCTGACGCTGCACTCATGAGGCCACTCCCTGGGCTGTGACAATTAACAGTCATGAGTAGCGCCAGGATGAATGAATCCCAGGCAGAGATGGGGCTCCTGCAGCAGAGTCGCCAAACAAAAGCAGTAACTCAGGGTCACCCAGCCTCTTCTGTCCCTCTAACAGCCCCCAGGGCCCCAGGGAGCGCCCATGATGTGCCTGGGAGGCCCAGTGACAAGTGAGGATAAGACTGGCCCTCTCTGCCAAGTGGTTATCTTTCCACCCGGTCCCTGCCTCACCATCTAGACTTTTCTCTGTCTTTTACCAATGATTCAGTGACATTGACTAGGTGACATATTAATCCAATTAGCCCTTATGTGAAAGCAGGCCCATGGGTGCCATTTACTCTCAGATTCAGAGGTTTTTCTTTCTTTTCATGTATTTTAGGTTTTCTTAGTTTCTAGCTTTTGGAAGTTTTAAAAACTTTGCTTTTAGTTTTGCTCCTTACGCTGTATTTTTAAAAGAACATGTGTTTGTTTGCTCTTTGCTCTGTACCTTTTAAAATAGCATTTAGGCAAAAGTGTAAAACTCTGCCCTCTAAAAAAAATATGAATGGGGCACCTGGGGGGCTCAGTCATCAAGCGTCCAATTCTTGGTTTTGGCTCAGATCACAATCTCGCAGGTTCAGGAGTTCGAGCCTTGTGTCAGGCTCTGAGCTGACAGTGTGAAACCTGCTTGGAATTCTCTCTCTCTGCCTCTTACTCTGCTCCTACTCTGCTCATGCGCTCACTCTCTTGCTGTCTCTCTCTCAAAATAAAGAAATAAACTTTAAAAAAATAAAATAAGAAATTAATGACTATATGTTTTCACCTTCATAAATTACAGAAAATCTTGTTTTTAAATGAAAAAGATGTCTATATACAGATCCAAACTTTACTTTCAAAAGAATGCTTCATTTTGAAGTGATTTTCAAAGAGTTGTATGCTTCCCCCATTATTCATTTAATTCTTAGTGTTGCTCCTAAATATTTTACATTTATTCCCAAGGATCCTGGTGCCATGTTAAAATTAGGGATTAGAGTGATTTGCTTAAGAAACCTGGCTGCATTCTTTCATCCTTCACTTAGGAAAGGCATCCAAATAGAGGTCCTTTATATCAGTGAGCAACCAGACCAACATTTGGTGTGATCCTATTTGTTTCCGCCCGGGGAACCCAGGCTGCAACACACATGTACCTAACGCACACACAAACATATATACTTGTTTATGCTTGGAAATTTTCTGGAAGGATACAGAAGAAAATGGTAACTACTATTGCATCTGAAGCATGAGATTGGGAAGTGCATAGATGCTTCTGTGGCTGCTGACCATCTACTAGCAAGCATAGTCAAGGAGATATTTGGTTTCTATGTGGATACAGAATCAAATCTCAGTGACTGGTGCCAGCTTTGTGGTTGCAAAGATGCAGAGCATGGGGCATCCAGGTTTTTTTTTTTTTTACGTGAATCACAGTTGAGTGGTCTATCCTCAAGCCAGCAGCTAGAATATTGATTTCCTTGGCAGGCCAGCTGTGTAGTGTTGTTATAGGGGAAACATTCCTGGGAGTTCAGCCTCCAGGCTGCCTCTCCTGCCCTTCCAACAATTTTGTAAATCACTCAACTCCCTGTATTAAGTCTGTTTCCACACCAGTTGTCTGGAGTCATTTCCGCTATCTGCAACCATGCATTGAAGTGACACAGAGAGAAAAATTACAAATTGCAGAGGAGCTCTTCATATAATATTTCCAGCACCACCACCCCCTTGTTTATTTCACCACCTGGGGAGGAACACAATGTCCCGACACAGATCTTGTCTCTGCACAGCAATACGGACCCCTTCCTTGTCCTGGTTTCTCTGCCTCTTCAACAAACTATTTTTATTCCTGTCTTAGGACTATTTGATTGCAAGTGACAAAAACTGTTCATTCAACCTCTTCAGGAAAAAAAAATATATATATATATTTATATATGTAAATTATATATAATATGTAAGTTTACATATATAATGTATAAATTAAATATATAAATTATATAAATTATATATTATATAATTATATAATATATATAATTATATATAATAATATATAATATAATTATATGTTATTAATATATATTATATTATTATTATATATTATATATATATATATATATATAATATTAGACACAACCAAAAAATAAGAAGGGCTGGGATGAATTTGTCTTTTCTCCTCTCTCTCTCCCTGTGTCTCTTTCATGCAAATCTCTGTATGTTAGCTTTTCCCTCTTAGACTGGGTGCCCCCACAATTGTGTGATTATGGCTGCTGGCAGCTCTTGGCTCATCCCATCACAATTTGTAAGAGAAAAGAGAGGGACTTTCCTCTCCTAACTTCAGTTTGAAAAAACCCTGGGGAATAATTCTGACTAAATTGGTTTGGTTCCTGGGTTTGTCCTTTAGATAAATCACTATGTCAAGAGAACGGCCTAGCTGGATTCGAGCAGGGACTATTACTAGAAAAGACTAAAGGATGCTTTTTTTTAAGAAGTTTTTAAGAACCACTGCAAAGTGAACCATTGACTTCTAAACACATATACAACCCTGTGTGTGTGTGCGTGTGTGTGTGTGCGTATAAATAATGGTTATGCTTAAAAACCATGACTCTCAAATTAAAAAAAAGTTCACTCTGATGGATTCTTTCAAAAACAGCTGCAGTAATTCCTCCCTGTGTAGCCATGTTCTCAAATGGTCCTAGTGACACACTGGTAAACGCTTTTCTGAAAAGCGGGGGGTGGGGGGAGTGCTGGCTTGTAGCACTTGTCAATTTCTATGGTATAAATATTCCCATGATGGGGCCAATTTCAAGCTAGGAGCAGTTTTTAACAGCTGGCTTGCAAAATTCCTGGAAATTTAACAGCTGACTCTCAAGCTCTTATACCGCTGTGCCCTCCCATAGTAGTCCAGAGTGTGGCCGCATGTCCCTTCACGAGACAATAGCAAACTTGGAGTAAGCAGAGCCTTTAAAAGTGCTTGCATATCGAAGCTTACCCTCTCTCACTCCACCTGGGACTGACATCAACCAGGTGAATGCGCTGCATGGGGAGAGACACATAACCAAATGCCTTGTTTGCCGTGCCAGCAGCTAGAAATGAGAGAGGGACCACTGACTGAAGCGTTCCCAAACTGGAGGAAGGCCACAGAAATTTGAGTGAGCCCAGCCAAGAGCAGAGGAGCTGTCCTGGGGATCCAGCACAAATTGCTGACCTGCAGAATCATTGACCAATAAATGATTACTACGATCAGCCACTGCATGGTAAGGTGATTTGTTACCAGGCCAAAGCCACCTGATACACTTATCCTATTCCCCAAAGGGAAGCAACCGGGACTATATGCAGTCACTACATTCCACTGAGTTCAGGATCTCTTAGTGATCTCTGTTCTTTTCTGAAAGTTTAAGCTGTGGTTCATCATCACACAGCAACCTGTACAGTGAGAAATTTGATCACCTCCAAAACAATACTGGAGAAAAAACAAGATGTAAAGTCCCTTTCAGATAGGAGAAAAAGAAAAAGAAGATATCTGTATAACAACATTGTCATTCATTTTGGCTGCCCAGCATTTGAATTCCTTTTTATGTACAAGGAGTCCCTCCCTTTATGAAGCAGAGTTTGTATCCCACCATAGAAGCTACAGAATGTTCCTCATGGAACATTCCAGCATGGGTATGGGCACCCAGACATGGTTCCGCCAATCAGAAGCATTTACATTTTGAGTCAGAAACTTTGAAGCAGAAAACCCATATGGTTAGTAAGTGGTGACAGTGGTGGCAGTTCTAGAGACAGTGACCAAAGACAGCATCAGTGGTGTAAGCAGCACAAGCCTCAGGATTTCTCCCTGAGGAGAATATCTGGAATATTGTTTCTGATTTAATATCCTTCAGGCTTTGTTTTTTAGTCCTTCCCCGTCCCCGACACACATAGCACTTTTACCCCCAGTTCCACAGAGCGAGCAAGCCACAGAGAAGCTCTGAGATCCAACTCCTGGGGTTTAAACCCGGGCTTTGTCATCCGTGAGTTATGGGACTTGGGTAAGTCCCTTACCTTCTCTGTGCCATTTCCCTATCCAAAATGTGTAGTTAATCATAGTACCAATCTCAGAGGTACTATTATGTTGTTATAAAGGTTGTGAAAACGATTACGTGAATGTCATACTCAAAGAATTGCAAAGAATGCTTGGCAAAGTATAAAGGTTTAATAAATGTTAGCTATTGTTATTGTTATTTAATATCATATTAATAAATTCCTTTTTCTGCGTAAATCAGTTCCTGTTGCTTGCAGCTAAGATCCCTGCCAGATATACTTAGTCACCAATCCAGAGTTTATGCCATATCTTGCTGAATAGGGACTATAACATACATGGAATTATTACATTTCAAATGAGCCACTGGTTACTTAAGAGTCCGTTGACCATGGGGATCCACTTTGTACAGGTCATCCATGGCCATTGTTGGGGTCTATACCACCTTAACAACAAGTTTGCTTTTGGTACAGGTGAGGGAACATGGCGAATGCTCTGATAGTCTGGGCAACATTCTGGAGCCACAAGAAGCCAGAGAGGATGTCTTGAGACACTTTGTCTAAAGATGCCATACCATCATGTCCACATTTCTTTAAAGGTCTTATTTATTTATTTATTTATTTATTTTTAATTTTTTGTATTTTTTAAGTAATCTCTACACCCAACATAGGGCTTGAACCTACCAGCTTGAGATCGAGTTGCACACTCTACCGACTGAGCCAGCCAGGCGCCCCTCCACACTTCCATGCTGGATCATGCTACCTTGCATGATAGCAAGGTTCTGCCTTGCATAATGGGGAAATTCTAGTACCTGACATGTTTCCCTCGGTCTTTCCCTTGGAAGATCCCCAAACCTATCTGGAGGCTTTCTTGACTCTACATGACTCTTGTTCTCACACATGTACACCTCTCACCACATGAATGTTACTATGGGCTTTCCAAGGAGCAGACACCAAGACAATATTAACTGTGCAAAGAATGTATTAGGAGAAACCCTAGGGAAGGAAAATGGGGAAGGAGTCAAGAAAACCTGGAAGATACATCAGCCCATGCTGCAGGTCTGGCCTTGAGTGGAGGAGAAAGGCAAGGATAGAAGGAAAGTTGTGTGGAAGCAGCTTTGAGGTGCAGCTAGAAGGCAAGTGGACCAAGGATGTTGAGGAGTCCCTGAGCCAAGGTCACCTTCAAAGGAGTTGCACATCTCCTAGTAATGGACCTGCCTTGGTATCCCTGCCACACTCAGTAACTGGCTGGGAACAGCTGGGAGCGTCACAGGCTTAGCAGAAATGCAGAGATGGGTTTCTGTGAGGAAAAAACAAATGTCCTTACCTTATGTCATTAGAAATCTAAATGATTTTTTTGCATGAGAGATCATGTGAAAAACAAAATGATCGAAAATGTGAAGAAAATAGGAACGAACCAAGAGACAAAAAAGTACTCATGTAGAAATAAAAAGTCTAAATGCCAGAAGGAAAAAGAGAAAGGGGTACCTTCTGGGAGAGAAGAAAGAGTGGGAAAGAGTGGAACTGGAATCCATAATATTTTGGCTTTTTAAACAATTAAATACAAATAAAGAAAAAATATGCCAATGAAGATAATTCAAAAAAAAAAGAGTAAGAGAACACTATATACTACTTTTTGTACAAATCTGAAACTTAGGAAAAAATGGAGGACTTCTTTGCTACTATAACTTAAATAAATTAAATCAGAAGCTAAAAATCTTACAAGAAAAGGAGGGAAAAAAACCCCAACAGATCCAAGTGGCTTTATAGGAACATTCTCCCAAATGTCAAAGAAGAGATCATTTTTTTATGTTGGTTTTTTTTTAATGTTTATTTGTTTTTGAGACAGAGAGAGTCAGAGACAGACTAGGAGCGGGGGAAGGGCAGAGAGCAAGGGAGACACAGAATCCCTTTGAAGCAGGCTCCAGGCTCTGAGAGGTCAGCACAGAGCCTGACGCGTGACTCAAACCCACGAACCATGAGATCATGACCTGAGCTAAGGTCGGATGCTTAACAGACAGAGGTACCCAGGCTCCCCAAGAGATAATTCCAATATAGTGCAAATTTCTCAAAAAAATAAAAGGGGGGGGGGGGGGGAACATTGCCCCAATTGTTTTATGAGCTTAGGATATTCTTACTACCAGCAGACAATAGAACAACAAAGAAAAAGTTTACAAACATGGATGCAGAATTCTGAACATAGTACTAGAAAATTGAGTCTAACATTGTATTTCTTTATTCTTTCATGGCAAAATTAGCTTATCTCACCCATGCTTATTTCTAAATTTCAGAAAATCTCTTAATATAAATTATTTTTCATGTTAACAAATTAAGGGAGAAAAACATATTATCTCAACAGCTACAGAAAAAAAATATTTGCTACACTGTAATACTAACGCGAGAAAAATTGAAAGTAACTGAAGAGATCTGCTTTAGTCTCGTAATGTAAGCCTACAAAAACACCACAGTAGACAATGTACTTAATAACTACATTAATGTACTTAATAACTAAATTCTTTCGAAGTCAGGAAGGAGACAAGAATGACTATGATCCCTGCGTCTATCAAGCATTGCACTGGAAATCTAACCATTGGAGCAAGGCAAAAATAAAAATAAAATTATAATAACTGAAAATGGAAAAACAAAATTGCCATTATTCACAGGCAAGATGATTGTCTATATAGTGATGCGGGAAACAAAGGCAGAAGGAAATGGCAGATCAAATTAAATTTCCTTATAACCTGCAGCCCATTGACAAATATTTGAGGCAGGCAGCATACCACATTCCTCCAGGAACCCCCTCCCATCTTAATGTTAATGCTTTGCTAGAGGGAAAAACACCCTTAGCTTGACAATAGCTAGGCCTCCAAGATCCTCCAAGATCTTTAGCATATGAAAGTCCTTTCCGAAACTTCCTCTTGCCTCTACCTCCCCCAACTCCCAAGTATATAATCAGTCACTCCTCAAGATGCCGGGCAGCTCTTGCTGACGACGGGTTCCTCCCCATGCTTTCATAAAACCACCTTTTTGTACCGAAGATGTCTCAAGAATTCTTTCTTTGGCCGTTGGCTCTGGACCCCCACCGCTCCAAAACTTCATCATGTAGAATCAACAATTATTAGAACGAAGAGGGTTCAACTTAGAAAAAAAATCACTTTCTAACACACTAACACCAAGAAGTTAGAAAGTGTCATTTTGTTGCAGGATTTTTAACCTCAGTACCCAGGATTCGTTGTCCCACAGCTTTGAAAAATGAGGAGGTGGACACAAAATGAGCAGCAGGCAAAAGTTTATTAGTAAGAAACTAAGAAAGTAAGGGCAGCATGAAATCTCTCTTTACAGAGAGGGGACATTTGACCTGTAGGCAAGGGGCCTTGTTTTATAAGGTTCTGGTCATCTCCCCTTCCCTTCCCCCTCATTCCTTCTCAGATTCTGCCCTTACTGGCTGGATAATTCTAGATGCTGGGTGTCCTTTCCAGATTGGCTCTTTTCTATTGTGTGAGGAGTCCGACTGGTCACTTTGTCCCTCATATAACATAAGTTTTAAGGTTTACTTTTTTTAGTTAGGTATTTTGATTGTCAAATTCTTAAGGAGAACCTGAGGGGGAGTGGGTGGTGTCTGTTACATTCTTAAGAGGGACCTTCCACCTGAAGGGGTTTGCTGTAGTCAGCCGCTCCCAGCATTGTTCCAAAATATGTGTTCTTCCCCACCCAGGGGCCTCAGGTCCTAACCCTTCCCTCTCTGCCCATTTTGCCCTATCTTTTCCCAATCATTATTTGATAAAACACACCAATTGTCTCAGTAACTATTGCTGCAGTAATGCTATGTGACGAATCGTCTCAAACTCAGGCACTTGAAACAATGACCGTGCATTCTTGCTTGCACACCTAAAGGCAGGTGGAGTTCAGCAGATGCCCCCGGCCTGGCTGTGGGCTGGGGTTTGGCTGGGGCAGCTCTGCTCCTCTCTCTCTCACTCTTCAGAGACCAGTGGGCCACACCTGCATTATAAGAGCATCCCTAAGACACAAGCACAAGAAGGCAAGCAGGAACTCACAATTCACCCCAAGACCCGGTCTCTATATTCACAATATTTTCTGTATTGTCGATGCTCTGACATTTGAGGGCCTTCCAGACTTGAGACACTGCTTCTGCTGGAGCTAGCTAATTCCTAAAGACAGTAAACACATTGCCTGGGGGCACGCATCTCAGCATCTCAAATGCAGGGTGACTACTTCCCTTATCTAAATCACCCTGGGGCCAGATGCCAGGCAACTAGACATGCACCCATAGCCCAAAGGCTGCCAGAATTATTCCAACTAGCTAATCCTAAACTGTTTATTTACCCTGCCCTGCCTCACCTTCATGGGGAAACCCCAATAAAGGCGTGGTCTGTGCCTTCCCCTCACTCTTTTCTGCCTCCTGACCAACACTGGTGCTTTTCCCTGCGGCCCTAAGTGGCATGACAGGCCCCCCTCTCCTGGCAAATGTAACTAATGCATTCTTCTTTCAATGGCATTGGTCTCTCCATGTCACTCAGTCACCTCCATAATTTAAAGTCCCATGGGTACAAATGAGACAGTGTCAACACTGGCACATTGTGACCTCTACCCAAGTCCAACATCAGTACCGAGGGTAGATTTTACTCCTCTTTTGAGAAAAACTGCAAAAACACAAAGCAAAAGTTTTGCTTAAGGGGAAGGATAAAGAGTGGGTCCGACTTTCGCTCAGGTCATGATCTCGCGGTTCATGGGTTTGGACTCCCCATTGGGCTCGGCACTGACAGTGTGGAGACAGCTTGGGATCCTCTCTTTCCCTCTTTCTCTCTGTCCTCCCCTGCTCACTCTCTCAAAAATTAAAACTTTTTTCATGATGTTTACAGAGAAATGCATGCAAATTTATTCAAGGTATTTTAGAACTAGATAAATGGAGAAATATACCATGTTATTATAAACATTCAAAGGTATAAAAATGTCCATTTTCCCCAAATTAATCTATAATCCAATGCAATTTCAATCCACTCCAATTTGGGGAGAAAAAGAACAGGGTAAGGAGTCTGAAAAGCAAGACTTACAGTAATTAAAACTGTGGTATTGGCATAGGGAAAGAAAGAACACAAAGAGCCACCCTGAGAGCCCAGAGAGGTACATATATGCACCTGTACAAACTTTGGACATCTGGGTGGCTCAGTCCATTAAGCGTCTGACTTTAGCTCCGGTCACGATCTCACGGCTCATGGGTCCCAGCTACGCATCGGGCTCTGCTGTCAGCGCAGACCCGCTTCAGATCATCTGTCCCCTCTCTCTCTGCCCCTCCCCTGCGCACAATCTGTCTCTGTCTCTCTGTCTCTCTCTCTCTCAAAAATAAATAAATAAACATAAAAATAATCTTTAAAACAACAACAAACTTAATCTATGTCAGAAGTACATTTTAAGTTATTGGTGCTGGCAAATGGCTTAGCCATATTCAAAAATAAAATTTAAACATACCTTATAACATCACTTCTATCACATAAACATCACATCACATAAACATCACTTCTACATGGAAAGCACTGTGAAAAACTAACTTTTAAAATAAGAAAAAAGAAGCATAGAAAAAAATCTTACTGACCCTAAGTTAGGAAAATATTTTTCTTCCT
Source organism: Panthera pardus (assembly GCF_024362965.1). Classification (NCBI taxonomy): domain Eukaryota; kingdom Metazoa; phylum Chordata; class Mammalia; order Carnivora; family Felidae; genus Panthera; species Panthera pardus. Next base: position 25,377,758 of record NW_026526832.1, read on the forward strand.
TTCTTTTTTTTAAAGAGTCCCAAGCAGTCACCCACACTGTCAGCTCAGAACCCTGATGAGGTAGCGTAAGGCAAGGAGGCATGCCACAACCCCCACCCGGTGGGATGCTTGTGATATCCCTCAGGCACTCCTGGCTGCCCAAGGGTTACAGCAAGTACTCGGCGCCCAGGAAGAGATGAGCAAGGTGCACTCAGGGAATCAGAAAAGACACTATTTTGCACTGGGGCCAGCCAGCGCCGGGCCAGAGGAGTCACGTCCAAAGGCTGAGCCCTAAGCCCTGGTGCGGGCCTTCTTCTATGCCTGGCTAGCTTCCGGATACTTGGAAACATTCTATTGGCTGCACCGGGAGGCACTATCGGTTGTGCTTTGCAGGCAGCTGGCTGATGTGAGAGGCAAGCAGGATTACAGAAGCCAAAAACATGCAAAGGAAGTATCCTGCCTCCGACATCTGGCTGGCACTTTTTTTTATCTGCTTTTGCTGGCTTTCCTTCTCACAAGGACAAAGGAAAGGGAAAGAAAACCAAAGGTTAACAGATACACTTCACAGTCATGCAGGACATGAGTCTCCATAGGTTTACAAATACCTTAGTAAGTTAAAAGAAAAAGGCAATCTTATCAATAGCCTAACCTCCAGAAACCTATAGCCCTATCACCCTCCCCTCCATAGTGATGTGGGGAACAAAGATCAGAAGGAAGTGCAGGTAAAATTAAATTTCCTTAAAACCTGCAGCCTATTGACAAATGCTTGAGGCAAATAAAGAGTATAACATTTCTCCCGGAACTCCCCACTGTCGCAATGTTAATGCTTTGCTAGAGGGAAAAACAACCTTAGCTTGACAAAAGCTAGGCCTCCAGTAATCTGTGAGTCTTCTTTACCATATGAAAATCCTTTTAAGAAACCTCCCCTAGGGGCGCCTGGGTGGCTCTGTTGGTTAAGCCACAGACTTCACCTCAGGTCATGATCTCGAAGTTTGTGAGTTTGAGCCCCTGACAGGCTCTGTGCTGACAGCTTGGAGTCTGGAGCCTGCTCCGGATTCTGTGTCTCCTTCTCTCTCTGTCCCTCCCCAACTTGTGCTTTCTCTGTGTCTCTCAAAAAATAGATAAATGTAAAAAAAAAAAAAAAAAAAATTAAAAAAAAATTTTTTTTTAACATTTATTTATCTCTGAGACAGAGAGAGACAGAGCATGAACAGGGGAGGGGCAGAGGGAGAGGGAGACACAGAATCCGAAACAGGCTCCAGGCTCTGAGCTGTCAGCCCAGAGCCCGACGCGAGGCTCGAACTCACGGACCGCGAGATCATGACATGAGCCGAAGTCGGCCGCCCAACCGACCAAGCCACCCAGGCGCCCCCCCCCCCAAAAAAAAAATTTTTTTTAAGAAACTTTCTCTTGACTTTATCTCCGCAAACTCCATAGTATATAATCAGTCACTCTTTACAACTCCAGTGCGGCTCTTTCTGCCCATAGGTCCTGTCCCTGTGCTTTAATAAAATCACCTTTTTGCACCAAAGATGTCTGAAGAATTCTTTCTTGGTCCTTGGGTCCGGACCCCACCATCACCCCAAAACTCCATAAAGCCCGACACGGGGCTCAACCCCACAAACTGTGAAATCATGACTTGAGCCGAAATGAAGAGTCGGATGCTTAACCAACTGAGCCACCCAGGTACCCTGGAAAATATTTCTTTATAAAATAAGATCCCAAGTGTATTGATAAATGCTATTATATTTAAAAACTAAATTTTAAAAAATCAAATGGCACTACTGAAGAACAAGCCACAGACCGGGAGAAAATATTTCCAGTTCATCTGCCTGGCAACAAATTAGTTTCCAGATTACATAACATCTTTAAGTCAACATTTATAAATGAACAAAAGGAAAATAACCCCTGTAAACTTTGGCAGTAAATTCTAATTAAACAGAACAGACAATTTGCAAAATAAGGGAGAGAAAATAAGTGGCCAATTAAAATGCTCTCCTTTAACAATGATAATGGAAATGCAAATTAAACTTTAATAAGAAAGATTCATTTAAAAACTTTTTAAACTCTCTTGATGGAGACAGTAGAAAAAACAACCCTAGAACCAATGGAAAGTCCAACCGAGGTCTAGGTTTGGAGATTAATTTTTCATTAATCAGTTAAACATGCTGATTCTAAAGTTCCTATAGAAAACAGTTAAAGAAGAGAAGAATGGCCAGGTAAATTCAGAAATAATAGAATATGAGAAAAGATTATCCCTATAGAATATGAAAATATAAAGTTAAAATAACTAAAAGTATAGGAGCGTCTGGGTGGCTCAGTCGGTTGAGCTTCTGACTCCGGCTCAGGTCATGATCTCACAGTCTGTGAGTTCGAGCCCCACGTGGGGCTCTATGCTGACAGTTCAGAACCTGGAGCCTGCTTCAGATTCTGTGTCTCCCACTGTCTCTGACCCTCCCCTGCTCATGCTCTGTCTCTCTCTGTCTCAAAAATAAATAAACATTAAAAAAAAATTTTTTTAATAACTAAAAGTATATTACTGGTAGAGGGACAGACATGTAGAACAATGGAACAAAATTAAAAATCCAGAAATAGACCTACATGTGGATAGAAATTTGATGATAAAGGTCTTCAGATCAAAGAAGGGAAAGATGGACTATTTAATAAATGCAGTTGAAACATCTAGGTAGTCATCTGGAAAAAAAACATTAACAAATATCTGTATTCTGTCCCTTATACCAAGATAAATAACAAATTAATCAAGTATTTAAATGTAGATAGAAAAATCCTAAAAGGAACACAAGAAGAATGGCAAAACTTGTTTTCATACCACAAAACCCAAAAGCCATATACATACATCTGTCTGAATCTAATCAGGTGACAAAAACCACACAGCAATTTTATTAACAGGAGGAAGTTAATAAAAAGAATTGTCAGCTACACAAAAGCATTGAAATGGCAAAAGAATAATGATTTGTGTGGAATAATAAGAAATATCTATATTGGTGTCTGCCCTCAGTTCCTGATAATATTTAGTCTTTGACCCTGGTTCCTTAAAATCACAAAATTCTTGTGATTTCCTAAGTGACAGGGTGATAGGAGTCTTACCAAGAGCTCCTAAATCCTTATCTTTTGTTCCACTGGGATGACCCTGGGGCCTCTGGCTGGGGACAGGTCACCAGAAAGACTAAGAGGATTAGAAGCTTGGAACTTCCAACCCCACCCTCATCTTCCCAGGAGAGGGTAGGGGCTAGAGATTGAGTTAATAATTAAACACACCTATGTGATGAAGTCTCCATAAAAATCCCTGAAGTATGAGAATCAGAGAGCTTCTGGAATGGTGGACACATCAACAAGCCAAGAGAGTGGAACACTCCAACTCCAAGCATATAGAAGTTCCTGCACTCAGAACCCTTCTGGATCTTGCCTTATGTACCTCTCCATCTAGCTGTTCATTTGTACACTTTATTCAACCTTTTATTATAAGCCAGTAAACATAAAGTGTTTTCCTCTCTCCTGTGAGCTGTTCTAGCAAATTATTAAATACCAGGAGAGGATCATGGAAACCTCCAATTTATAGCCAGTCCGAAGTATAGGTGACTTCCAACTGGCATTTGAAATGAGGACAGCTTTGCAGGACTGAGCCTGTGACCTGTGTAGCTTGTGTTAACTCCAGGCAGTTAGTGTCGGAAGTAAGTTAAATTGTAGGAACCTACTTGGTATCCTCCAAAAATCGGAGAATTATTTGGTGTAGAAAGTCCCCATAGGTATGGTGTCAGAAGTTGTGTGTGTGTTAGTAGAGGAAGCAGGAGTTTTATAAATAACGGGAAATATACAAACTTCTAGGAGACATAAGATCCATAGACTCCAAATATGCATAAAGGCTACCAAAAGCTGATGAGTTCCCTTCATAATCTTTGCAAAGGGAATAAACTGTGGAAGTCCCTCCAGGTAGAGGATAGAATAAGGAAGTAAAATGCAAAACAGCCCAGGGGCAACAGATTTAAGAAAATGCCAGCATGAAGATTTCCTTTAGGTAAGAGGCCCAGCCTGAGATGATAAATCAATATCCCTTGCATACAGTAAGGGCTGTGGCAGGAAGGAGGACAGCAAAGACATCTCACTGGGGAAATAAAACAACCAGTAACAATCAATGGAAGAAAAACAACAGAGCAAAACTCTGGCCTGTGGAGCAACCTCTGACAATAAGGTAAACCAGGGAAATTCAAAGGCAGCCAGCATCAATACAAAGGGAAAAGGAAGGAAGGGAGGGAGGGAGGGAGGAAGGAAGGGAGGGAGGGAGGAAGGAAGGGAGGGAGGGAGGAAGGAAGGGAGGAAAGAAAGAAAGAAAGAAAGAAAGAAAGAAAGAAAGAAAGAAAGAAAGGAAGGAGGGAGGGAGGAAGAAAGAAAATTGCAGCAAAATTTACCAGGTACGAGGAATCACCCGACAAAGCTGCCATGAAATAGTTGAAAATTCTGACCAAATATTTGGTCATGTGACTTAAAGAGGCTTCATGAAAAAACAGACTTAATGAAGAAAAAAAATACAAAAGAGAAATATATAGTCCCAGAAAAGACATCGTGAGAAAACAAGACAAGATAAAACTTGATCCTACACATTTGTAGAACTCAGAGCAACACAGGTACAAGGACAAAAAGAAACATCACAGAATTCAAAGCAAAAGTGGAGGAGCACTGGGGGGGTATTAACATGGCTGAAAACGCAGTAAAAAACAAAACAAAACAAAAAACTAGAGCACTGAAATGGAACTGTGTTGATAGTGAAATGAAAATACCGTCTTATAATAAATCATAAAGGCAGGGGCACCTGGGTGGCTCCGTTGGTTAAGTGTCTGACTTCGGCTCAGGTCATGATCTTTTGTGGTTTGTGGGTTCGAGCCCTGCATCGGGCTCTGTGCTGACAGTTCAGAGCCTGGAGCCTGCTTCGGATTCTGTGTCTCCCTCTCTCTGCCCCTCACACACTTGTGCTCTGTCCCTTTCTCCTCTCAAAAACAGATGAACATTAAACAAAAATTTTTTAATCAGATAAAATAAATCATAAAGACATTGATAGATGAGAAGACAGGCAGTGGCGATGCAAGAAGTACATTAAGTGGAATCCCCTCAAAAAGGAAAACAAACCCAAGGAATTAGACAAGAAGTACAAGAAGAAGCAACGTGACATACTGTGTACCAAGGGGAATGGACACAACATGGTCCCTGCAAAGACATACCGGATGTTAAAAATAAAGGAACAGTCCCTCTTCCTCTTTCACTTCCTCTTTGTCCTCTCCCTTCTAATCAGTTCAGACAAAGCCATTTGGTGGCACCAGGCAAAATCGGCCTGCATCAGGGATGGAGAGAAAGGGCGCTGGCAACCCCAGAAGTAACAGTGCTGGAGCCTGCACAGAGAAAGGAGGACATGTGGGCACAAGAATACAATGGACTGGGGCGCTTGGGTGGCTCAGTTGGTTGGGCGTCCGACTTCGGCTCAGGTCATGATCTCACGGTCCGTGAGTTCGAGCCCCGCGTTGGGATCTGTGCTGACAGCTCAGAGCCTGGAGCCTGTTTCAGATTCTGTGTCTCCCTCTCTCTCTGCTCCTCCCCCGCTCTTGCTCTGTCTCTGTCTCTCTCAAAAGTAAATAAACATTAAAAATTAAAAAAAAAAATACAATGGACTGAAGGTTTGTGTCCCCTCCCCCCCCCAGATTCTTATGTTGAAATCCTAACCCCCAGTGTGATGGTATTAGGAAGGTGGGGCTTTTAGAGATGATTGGGTCACCAGGGGGAAGCTTTCATGAATGGGATGAGTGCCCTGGTAAACAGGGAACTTCAGAGCTCCCTCACTCTCTTTCCACCATGTGAGGACACAAGGAGAGAGAACCCTGGGAGAGGGTCTCACCACACTGGACCATGTTTGCACCGTGATCTCAGACGTCTGGTCTCCAGAACTGTGGGAAATAAATTTTTATCATTTATACACCACCTCATCTGTGGTACTTGGTTATAGCAGCCTGAAGTGACTAAGACAAAGGGTGACCTGTCCTGGGATGCCACAGCTTCAGTGGGGTAAGGAGGGTACTACATGGGGAAGAGCTGGCTGGCACAGGGCGTCACAACCCAAGCTGGGTAAGGAGAGTGTCCATGCTGGAGGGCAGCTGCGCCTGGGGTGTTGGAGCCTAAGTGGGTGGGGAGAGCTTCTTTTTTTTTTTATTTTTTTTATTTTATTTATTTATTTTTTTTTAACGTTTATTTATTTTTGAGACAGAGAGAGACAGAGCATGAACGGGGGAGGGGCAGAGAGAGAGGGAGACACAGAACTGGAAGCAGGCTCCAAGCTCTGAGCCATCAGCCCAGAGCCCGACGCGGGGCTTGAACTCACGGTCCGTGAGATCGTGACCTGAGCTGAAGTCGGACGCTCAACCGACTGAGCCACCCAGGCACCCCGGGAGCGCTTCTATATGGAGGGGCAGCTCGGCACAGGTCATTAGAGCCCAGGCAGTGTGCAGATGACATCAGTGCAAGAAGGGAGGCTGTCCAGCATGAAGTGTAGCATCCTGACCGACCGTGACCTGCGGCCACAAGAAGCAGCCAGAGCAAAGGGGTCAGTGCATACTCGCACGGCTCAGGAGAGTGCAGGCTATCAGGACAAACATGTAGGTGACAAGAAAGGCAGGTACCGCCCTTGGACTCAGGAACCAGTGCTAGGTCCACATAGCACACTGTGCCCAGCGTGACCAGCCTGCCCACACCATGAGGCTGGCCTCAGAGCTGGCCGTGGGGAGCACCGTGACAGCAAACACATGAAGGTATCAGAGCAGATCGGGGACACGCCGCTATGCAGGCCATCTCCATCCCTCCCCACTGCCCCACCACCAGATTCTTGGCCTGACCTTCTCTCACTTCCATTTCTTTCTTTACTTCTCCCATCTCAGGACTTCAATAGAAGCGGTTGATCAGAGGCAGATCAGAGGGAGCCTCCGGCAAGAGTTAATGATTACAGCAGCCCAAGAGCATTCAAACCAAAGGACAAGCAGAGTGCTCTAAAGACCTTGGTTCTGTCCTTGGCCCTGTGTCTGGTATCTTACCGACTCAGGCGTGCTTCAATGCAGAGACACCCACTCCCAGGACAACTCAGCCCCACGCCAATAACGAGAGGTTTCAATGCAATCTCCTGGCACTCACTCTTTAGGTTGGTGTAGAACTAGCAGAGGAAGATTCTGTACTTAAAATGTAAACTCCAAGCAATCGCAGATGAGAAGGCAGAATTCTTTTAATAGGCAGATCAGCAAAGATATCAAAGATATCCTTCCAGGTCAGACAGGATGCAGTGAGGGACACTGATAAGAAAGCCTCGGAATCAAGGATGAGGGAGATACAGACAGGAACAGAGAGGGATGTTTCCGTCAGGCCAGGCACACCTGCATAAGGGTCTCACCAATTCCACAGTGTGAAGAGGTTGGATTTAATGCCAGAAGGACACTCTAGAAGACAGCTGCAGTAAAACTTTTGACCATGGTGGAAACATTCTTTACCCGTGCTGATGAATACAGCGGCACTAACTACCTGTGGCCAGAAGGCACTGGAGATGTGGCTAGTGCAACAGAAGAACTGCGTTTTTAATTTTACCTGATTGTCATTAATTAAAATATTTTGAAAGGCACTAGTGGCTAGTGGCTCCCATGCTGAGCAGTGCATTTGTATGGAACTTGTGATCAGTGTATAACTGACTGCTGGTGTACTATGTGCTATTTTGAGAGAGAGCATGAGCAGGGGAGGGGCAGAGACAGGGGAAGAAAATCCTAATCAGGCTCTGTGCTGTCAGTGAGGAGCCCGATGCAGGGCTCGAACTCATGAACCCTAAGATCAGGACCTGAGCCAAAATCAAGGGTCGGAAGCTTAACCGACTGAGATACTCGGGCGCCCCAAGTCTGGCAGTTTTCAATTGTCTCAAATGATCAGAAAGAATTATTTTTTGTATCCATAAAATGCCGAGTTAAAGAACCCTTCTTAATTCATGTAAGTCAAATTTGCAGGGCTCTGGACTCATGTTTAGGCAAGTTAAGTGAACTCAGCTGCTAATTGTGGTCCAGATAGTGTGTCCAGAGTGGGCCAGGCACTCCCAGATAGGCATTACCAGAGCATGATAATGACCAGTTGCTATCTCGGTGTTTGCTCCTGGTGTGATGAAGGGGTTTGCAAATGGGTAAAGTGCCATGTAGACTTCGCAGTGGGGGGAGGATTCCTCAGTGGTCCCCTTCCTACCTAAATCTCCTCCACAAAACCCTATCGGACATATGCCAGAAAAAGCAGCGTGGTTTCCTATGCGTGGGAGGTAACACAGGGAGGGTAACAAAGATGGGGAAAGAAGGAAATAGATGGGAAATAAGGGGATAGAATGGGGTCACCAAGAAGGGTAAACTATCTTCTGTCTGAGGTAAGAAACCAGCTATTTTTAAGACCCCTTGGTGTTGGGGCACCTGGGTGGCTCTGTCGGTTAAGCATCAGACTTCGGCTCAGGTCACGATCTCACAGTTTGTGGGTTCGAGCCCCACGTCGGGCTCTGTGCTGACAGCTCAGAGCCTGGAGCCTGCTTCAGATTCTCTCTCTCTGCCTCTCTCTCTGCCTCTGCCTTGCTCACACTCTGTCTCTCTGTGTCTCAAAAATAAACATTTAAAAAAAAGACCCCTTGGTGAGGATTTATTAATGTGTAAACAACATGGTCCCCTTTGAGCCCAAAGGCTCAGAAGTCTTCTGGGACCTGTAAGCCCACAGAAAGATGGGGCTTTGAGGTGGGCTGAGCCCATAGGCCAGTAGGGCTGTTCCCCGAAGAGGCAGAGAGAAAGTAAGGTTAGAATGGCCAAGAAAATAATGGGGAAGGGGAAGGAGCCAGCTCAGGGTTTTCTTGGTGGAAAGGGACTGGGAAGGCTGAGGCTTAATCCCCCACCGTCTCCCACCTGTCATACCTAAGTTATCCTGCAGCTGCCGTGGGGGTCCTGTGAGGCATTGCAGGGTCCCCATCACTTGTGTGTGTTTGTCGGTGGGGGGGTGGGGGTGGTGGGGGCAGACCCTGCCTGTGGCCCTGTCTGCTCTCAGCAGTGGGAAGAGCAGCACCCACTCTGATGTGGGAGCACCTGAGGGTGCCTTATGGCTGTTTCCCCTCTGTAACAGAAACCCCAAGTGCCTCCCAGGAATCTTGTAAGCGCAACCCCAACATCCACATATCTGTCAGCCTATGGATGCAAACACAGTTACATTTGCATCAGTGAGTCGCATTTCCTGCTCTTGTTCCCACTTGCCCACTCTAGGCTCCAGGGCCCAACAAATTTCCCTCAAGTACTCTGGGCAGGTCTCAGGAGGTGTGTCCTGTGTGCTCAGAAACCCATCTGTCAGCTACAGTCAGCCATCAGGTGCTTTCGCGCTGTCCTCCCTCCTGCCCTGCGCCTCTCTGCCAGCGTCCCCGTTCACAGTCCTGCCGTGAGGGCACCTCATCTCTGCCTCATCATGAGTGCCGTTTGTGCAAATGCAGTGTCTGTCCCGGGAATGCCCTCTCCTGTTTCCAGAGCTGTGATGAAAGGTGCTCAGCTCTAGGCAGCAATTTCTCGGATTTTGTGAAATACTTTACTGCCTCCGTCCTGAAACAGCCCTGTTTGTTTCACCCAAATGACCAGACCTCAGCAAACTGTGGCTGCCAGATAAGGTCATTGAAGGAAGAAGAAGGAGGAGGAGGAGGAGGAGGACAGGGGGGAGGAGGAGGGGAGGAGGAGGAGGAGGAGGAGGAGGGGAGGGGGAGGGGAGGGGAGGGGAGGAAGAGAAGGAGGAGGAGGAGGAGGGGGGAGAAGAAGAAGGAGGAGAAGAAGAAGGAGAAAAAACACTTTAATGTTTATTTTTTTAATTAAAAAAAATTTTTTTGAGGGAGAGAGAGACAGACAGAGTGTGAGCCAGAGAAGGGCAGAGAGAGAGAGGGAGACACAAAATTTGAAGCAGGCTCCAAGCTCCCAGCTGTCAGCACAGAGCTCAATGCAGGGCTCAAACTCACAAACCTTGAGACATGACCTGAGCCAAAGTCGGACGTTTAACCAACTGAGCCACCCAGACACCCACAACCTTAATTTTGAATACTAATAATAAATGAGGTCCCCTTTGGTCTGCCACCTCCCTCTTTATGAGGTGGAAGGCCAGTTCAGTAGCACCTCACCCCAGGTGTTTTGAGGCCTTCGGGAATGCTCATGCTGTATGCGATTTACTCTTCCTGTCACTCGCTGGCTTCCCCTGCCTGGGGAACTGATGTTCAGTCACATCCCCAGTGTCCAGACTCTGCAAATGCTCTGGCCAGCCCTGCGGCAGGTCTGGGTTCTCTTGGAAGTGTCTTGTAATGAATACGCCCTGAAAAATACAAAGTGCTGTACAGACTCAGAGTTTGGAGTATTCTTATATAAAACCCGAAAAATCTATGAGCCCATAAGCTACATCTCTTCTCTGAATCAGACAACAGCAGTGCTGGAAGCACCCCTAGAGATGACCCAGAGTCGTTATACTTGTGAGGACAGCCCCAGTGCCACCACCTGGTCATGACCAGAACTCCCTGCATGGGCCAGACAGGGAGTGCCAAATTCTGGAAACCGGGTCACATCAGCCTTTGCGTGTTCTTAGCCTCACCCAGCTGTTTCAGATGTACACCCGAGTGTTTACAGGTGACTTCACCCCCTCCAGCTGGCAGGGAGAAGACATCAGCAGGCTGGCCACTCCCAGAGTCCCGGAGGAAGTCTGAACTGGCCCTGCAGCTGGTGCCTAGAGGTGAATGGGTTAGGCCAGCCGGTAAGACTTTGGGGTTAGCATGTCCCACAGAGTATTGGGTGGATCTCCCGATGCCCCCAGGCCTTGGCAGGGTCAGAACTGGCCCTGGGTATCAGAGCCTAGGGGCCAGCGTCCAGGACTGGGGTCCATTCTAAACTTGCAACACGACCGGCTGGCTTAGAGTTTGGCCCTCTCTCGGCCGTCTCTTATCTCCACCTGATACCTCCTCACCCACAGCCCTGACCAACATCCCTGAAGAAACACCCCTGAAGATATGCCCTGAAGAAACGTATCTTGCTCCATTTCCTGCTTCTTCACCAGGCACAGCTGGCTTCCTTGCCCCCAGCAAGTCACAAAGCCAGTGCCAAGGGCAGGGTCCAGGGCAGCTGGGGGAGGGAGTCCATTAGCAGATGGAGCTACAGGTCTCCAGCACCAAACAGCAGGTGGTGGACAGGACTTTCTGACCCTTGGGGAGTTGGCAGCAGTTAGGAGAAGGGGCCGGGAACCCTCATAGTGAGGAGCCTCCAGAGGTGGTGGGAACCTCCAGAGGCTGCCAGTGCTTCCCCAGGTCACCAGCAGCCTTGGTGACACAGGTGGCACTGATCCCTAATGGAGTTGAAGAGGCGGCCCAGCATCAGCATCCAGGAGGGAAAAAGGAAGGCTCTGCACTGAAGGGGAGACCGTGGCACTCTCCTGAGCCAACGTGGGCCCCTCCCTGTGGCCTGTGGCCCAGCTCCCGGGCACCTTCAGCTCCTAGAACTGTCCTCTAAGACCTAAAATTGTGCTTGGCACCCAGCGCATGCTCAGCATACATGTGCCAAATGAATGGATGAATCAGGAAGTGAGGCCTGCTTCCCTGCAGTAGCTGGTTTCATGACAACACAAGTTGCCTGTGTGCGGTGGGACGATGCCCTGTCCCCCTCACTGTCTCAGCCCCTGTTCCTCTGCGAGAGCTCCACAGGACTGCCACAGTGCCCTCTTTGCCAGTCTCACTCGACATGGGCAGAATCAGGGCTTGGGAGGCCCCCACGATTCTCTCTTTTACTAGTCTGGGCAGAATCCTGCCCTCACTCCTGTCGGACTGGTTTGGAAGGCTCCATTTCACAGAGCCTGCCCTCCTAAAAAACAGCATCACAAACACCTCACAATGTCAACTCTTTCACAGTCCAACCTCACTGTCCTGGGGCACAACCAGAGCACATGGGAGGGGCAGTGCCCTCCTTGACCACATCTCCTCAGGAGTTCTGGAGGAAACCTTCATAAAAGCTTTTGGGTGGTGGTGCCCGGGGGGCTCAGTTGGTTAAGCGTCTGACTTCAGCTCAGGTCACAATCTCAAGGTTTGTGAGTTCGAGCCCACATCCGGCTCTGAGCTGACAGCTCAGAGCCTGGAGCCTGCTTTGGATTCTGTGCCTCCCTTTCTCTCTGCCCCTCCCCTGCTCACGTTCTGTCTTTCTCTCCTTCAGAAATAAATAAACATTTAAAAAATGTAAAAATACATACATACATACATACATAATGTCCCCCCCCCCCGCCCCGCCCTCCAAAAAATAACTTAGGCAAGTATAAGTAGTTCCCTCCTGTGAAGAGTAGATCCCACTCTACCCGTATTTCTCACCTTGCCTTCCCCCTGTCAGGCACTGCCTAGGAGCTGGGGTAGAGCAGAGAGCACAATAAAGTCCCTACCCTCCTGGAGCTTACATTCTAATGAGGTAAGAGGGACAATAGACAAATGAATAATACCTCAGTGTGGTGCTAAGTGGCAAGAAGAAAACTCCATCAGAGTAAAGGGATAGATACAGAATGGCTGGGAAGACATGAGTGTTTATCTGAGGAAGAGTCTCCAGAGAGGCTCTTCCTGATAAAGTGAATTTGAGCAGAGACCTGGAGGAAGTGAGGACGTGAGTGTGCGGGTGTATCTGGGAGGAAATGGTCTAGGCAGAGGAATTAAAAACACAAAGACCCTGAAGCAAGAGTGTCTGTTTTGTGTGAGGAACAGCATCCAGTGTGGCTTAAGAGAGGGCAAGAGGGGTAGATTTGAGAGGAAGCAGAGAGCCAAGACATAAATGTCATGGTAAAGGTTTTAGATTTATTCCATGTGACAAGGGAAGGCCTTACAGGGTTCCGAGCAGAGCAGAGACATGATCCAACTTGAATTGTAAAAGGAACACACTCACTGGCTGCTGGCTACAGAGTAAATCAGAGCTGGGTGAGGATGGGGGGCAGGGAGACAAGGCTATGCAGTGGTCCAGTTAAGGGATGATCATAGCCCAGACTACAGTGGGCACGGTGGAAAGGGTAGAAAATGGGCAGAATCTGGATATTTCCAAACGAACAGCCAACAGGATTTTCTGATGGATTGTATGTGCAGTATTAGAGAAAAATGAAAGTCAAAGATGACTTCAGGGGTGACTCAGAATGTTGATTTGAACAAACAGGAAGAATGAAGCTACCACTAGGAAGTGCTTTTAACTCTGGGATTTTGTATTTCTCTGAAAAGAAAATGAAAATCAGGAATCAAGAAAGGGACATGCCGAGGACCCGGATGCAATACTCATAGTCCACTAAAGAGGGTGACCCTGCAAATGTGCATGCTGATGGATATATAAAGATATGACATTGATGGTGGGCATGTGGGTGCAAATGCAGGTGAGCCCAGGGCACATGTGGAGGGCATTAGTTGTGCATTGGGATATTTGTGTATCATAAGGTAAACCCAGACCGAATCTTGCTAAAGTAGCAGCTGGAAGCACAGTTATTCACCTTGTTTTGACTTCGTACTAGACCTTGGACTTGAATAATCCAAGAAGATTTATCCAGCTCTAATATCATCTATAGAAAAGCCTTGAGGCTTTATTTGGGACTTTGTGTAGACGTCAAAAGGACTAGTTTAGAATAAGGACCACATACTCTAATGAGAACTATAATCAGTTTACTCTAAATTCTTGTAGACAACACAATATAAATGCTGTGCAGAAAGTTCTGATCTAGGTTTCTCCTCATTTAAAAGCTGGTGAAGATCCATAACTACTATAGCCAGGAGAATAGTCTCTTCCCCTCAGGTTTCCCCTGTCCAAGGATTCTTCCATATCTTCCTTTGTGGTAACCACACTGAGATTGTCCCACATGGTGTAGTTTGCTCTGGGATGTTTACTTCTTGTTTCATACATTTGTTACCATTCATGGCCTAGGATTCATAGTTTTTGCTTATGTCTGTATTTCAAGGGAGGATTTGCTTCTCTCTAATATGCTCTATAAAATGCTAAATGTTGGCTTTACTTGTCAACCCAAGAAGGCTACGTGATGGGGCAGCTCTCTTTTCTCTGTCATGCTGTATTTTCTCTCTAGAATCAACTTTCTCTGTGAACTTCTGCAATGGGAGGGGTATTTTAAAGCCCTTTGACACACGCAGCATACCAGAGACCATGAACACCAGGATGAGTGAGTAGGAAATATTCATTTCCTCTTCTACATCAGCTAGAGGAAAAAACTCTGTTTCTTCATCTACTGCTCTCAATATTTCATTCTGGTCACCAAATGTGAGGGGAGAGGGGTTCCCACACCAAGCAATTCTCCAATTCTCTGTAGACAACAACTGGGTGTCTTACAATTCAATTTTGACACGATCTACCTGGGATTAGAGCAGACCCCACTGGTTAAGGACTAGTCCTACAAGACTTCACCCCCTCTCCCACTTCAGACACCAATTACAAGTCCAAGCTGTCACATGTGCTTGTGATCTACTGGATATAACTCAGAGGTTCCTAGGTTCCCACGACACCCACCTCACATGAGATAATTTGCTAGAGCAGCTCACAGAATTCATGACAATAGTTTACTTACTAGATTACTGGTTTGTTATAAAAGGACACAACTTAGGGGCATGTGGCTGGCTCAGTCGGTAGAGTATCTGACTCTTGATCCCAGAGTCATGAGTTCAAGCCCCACGTTGAACATGGAACCTACTTAACAACAACAACAAAACAAAAGTGTACAATTCAGAATAGCCAGATGGAAGCGATGCACAAGACAAGGTATGGGAGATGAGATGTGGAGTTTCTCTCCTCTCTCAAACACCTCCACGTGTTCACCAGCCGAGAAGCTCTCTGAATCCCATTGTCTAGGGTGCTTATGAAGGCTTCATTATGTAGGCATGATTGATTAAATCGTTGGCCACTGGTGATTAGATCGGCCTCCAACCCCTCTCCCTGTCCCCTCCCCCAGAAGTCGGGGGATGGGCTGAAAGTTCCAACCCTCTAATTACCTGGATGGTTCTCCTGGCAACCAGCTCCCAGGTTAGAGGCCTTCCCAAAGTCACCTCATTAACATAAACTTAGATAGGGTCGAATGGGACTTGTTATGAATAACAAAAGATACTTCTATCTCTCATCTCTTCCGAAATTCCAAGGATTTTAGGAGCTCTGTGCCAGGAATGCGGATGAAGACCAAAAATAAATGTCTTATCATAAATCACTGTATTGCACTAAGCCTGCTGTACCACCAGGTTTTCAATAATATTTTGCAGATATTTCTCCTGTGGGAATGCATCTCTAGTTTAAGGACGAATGAGAAACTATAATCTACTTTCAAAATCTCTATTCCTGGCAGTCTATAAAGCAGAAGATACCAGTAGATTTTCCTTGACATCATGGACTGGTGGTAATTTATTTTTGAATTTATGAGCATTATTTGGCTCCCTGACTCACCGCGCAGCCTCAGAATCACCCCAATGGCATGCAAATCATTCTCTGGGAATTATGGAGGTGTGGCATGTTTGTGATAATACCAAGTCTCCTGGTCCAGTTCTTCTCTCGCCTAACAGACACAGGACAAAGTCCTAGATTTCCCTGTGTCCAGGACCTACCCTTCTTATTTTAAGTCAAGGAAAGTCCTACTTACTGTCTCCTATGCCCAAATGGAAGAACTAGTCAGGTTTTCCCCCCTGAGAAACTGTAACAACCTGGGAACACCCCATTCCCGTTCAGGGAAATGCCTTTGGCTCTTCTGCTACTATTCAGTAGGCTTCTCCTTCAGGGGGAATAGAACATACAAGGCTGTGACAGCACTGGCCTCATGCACAAACATTCAGAGAATATAAGCAAACAAACCCACAGCTACCACAGCTTCCTAGAACAAAACCCCAAATATACTGTGATTCAGATCCCCGCTGTTTTATTGCCTATCATGGGACAACAATAAGTAGTTAAGGTTTAACTAACAGCGGGGCCTTATTTTGTATAGGCTTTAGGAAAAAGGTGGGGATTCAAGCCTGCACTAGCAGTGTTGTTTATGACAATACCACCAGAATGACAGAAAGTACATTTGGAAACTATTTTGAGATGAGAAATAGAAGCTTTGGAGAAATGCTCTACTTGAGACTGGATGCCTCATTTGGAGAACAAGAGATTCTTTCATGTTTTGCAAGGTATCAGCTAAGAATATCTAAGAAAACCTTCCTCATAATTTTGAAAATGCACAATTGATATAAACCAATCTTCTACAAATTTATAATTTAAGGAATTGGGCTATGTCTAGGGGTGCCTGGGTGGCTCAGTCAGTTAAGCGTCCGACTTCGGCTCAGGTCACGATCTCGTGGTTTGTGGGTTTGAGTCCCGCAATGGGCTCTGTGCTGACAGTCAGAGCCTAGAACCTGCTTGGATTCTGTGTCTCCCTCTCTCTGCCCCTACCCTGCTCACGCTGTGTGTGTGTGTGTGTGTGTGTGTGTGTGTGTGTGTATGTGTGTCTTTCTCAAAATAAATAAACACTAAAAAAAAAAAAAAAAAAGAAAGAAATTGGGCTCTGTCCTGGAAAGGGAAAAGGAAGGAAAGGAAGCTTACCGTAGCTATGCACAAGCTGGTCAGGGCTCCTGCCTGGCTTTAGTACTGAGACAGGGCTCTCACAGACCAGACTGCTAGGATGGAACAGGACAGGAAGCAAAGTGGATGTCACCATGGTTAGCCACCTTCCAGGACACTCTTAGTTGACAGAACAAGCTGAACCCCATGAGAGTGGAATAAATCCTTGAGTGGGTAGCATGAGCCCTGGCAAAGAATGTTCAGGAGGATCTCTACTGAGCGGCCAGAACCTAGGTCCTCCAGCAAGCATCTAATTTAGTGCCGGATATGCTTGTTGCCTCCTCCACCAGGGTTTTCTCGGGCTACAGAAAAGTGGCTTAAAACTATACCTCGTACTCACACAATAGCTCTGAAGGGAAGACACATTGGTCCCAGATAAGAGAGAAAGGTCACACTTGCTCATAGCAAAAGAAAGTGTGCCAGCTCTGCCTGTGGTAACCTTGAGGAACAAGGAAAAAAAAAAAAAAAAGGCCTTTCCACTAGGCAATTAGGCAAACAAACTACAAGGGTCAAATAAAACAAACAAACAAACCACACCTCATACAAAAGACAGAGAACCCAGTCTGAGGAAAACCACAGTCAAAACGATATTCTACCCAAAAACTTGACCACCAATGTTCACAGCAGCATTATTCATAATAGGTAGCATTACCTTTTACCTTTATGAATAAAGCAGCATTATTCATAAAGGTAAAAGGAAACATCCCAAATGCCCATTATTTGATGAATGGGTAAACAAAATGCAGTATATACATGCAATGGAATACATTTGGCCATAAAAAGCAATGAGGGACCAATGCATGCTATAGCATAGATGGAACTTGAAAGCATTATGCTAGGTGCAAGAAGCCATCACAAAAGACACATGTTATATGATTCTATTTATATGAAATGTCCAGAATAGGCAAACCATCTATACAGACAAAAAGTCTATTAGTGGGGCTCCCGGGTGGCTCAGTGGGTTAAGGGTCCAACTCCTGATTTCAACTAAGGTCATAATCTCATGGCCATGAGACTGAGCTCCAAGTTGGGCTCTGCACTGTCAGTACAGAGCCTGCTTGGGATTTTCTCTCCCTCTCTTTCTTTCTCTCTCCCTCTCTCTCTCTGCCCCTTCCCTCTCTCAAAACAAATAAATAAACAAACATTTTTTTAAGTGGACTAGTGGCTGTTTAGGGGTAGGATGACAGCAGAGTACTACCCTAAGGGAATGTGATCTTTTTTTGAAATGATGAAAATATTCTAAAATTGACTGTGCTGATGGTGTACACATCTCTGGATATCCTAAAACCCACTGAACTGTACACGTTAAATGGGTAAGTTGTGGGGTACCAGGTGGCTCAGTTGGTTAAGCGTCCGATCTGTGAGTTGGAGCCCCGCGTCAGGCTCTGTGCTGACAGCTCAGAGTCTGGAGCCTGCTTCGGATTCTGTGTCTCCTTCTGTCTCTGCCCCTCCCCGACTTGTGCTCTGTCTCTGTCTCTCAAAAATAAATAAGTATAAAAACAAAAAAATTTAAATGGGTAAGTTGTATGGCATGTGAATTATAGCTTAATAAACCTGTTTAAAAAATAAAAGCCAGCAATGTTGTCTAAGAGACTCATTTAAACAAAACAAAACAATAGACATAGAAAAAGTGACAATAAAGGTATGGGAAAATATTTTTTTTAAGTCACATTTTCTGCAAATACTTATGCTATAATATTTAATAACATAACTTCAATAAGTTCTAGAAGATGATGCATCGGTTCAGGACCAGTCAGGAAAATATTGGTTATTTAAATGGAGAGAATGTGGGGAATTGGTTAAGCTGACTGAAGGAGAAACATGATGAGGCAGTATAGAGTTAGTAACTGCAGGTACCACCCCTGGGGAAATAAAGAAAAGAGGGGGACATTAGCCAAACTTAGAAGCAAAGGAAGAGCCCCACAGAATTGGGACTTGGCCGTCTGGGGGAGGGGCACCCTGGTTGCTCTTATGACCTCAGGGGTTTGGAGAAGAGTCTCCAGAGGAACAAGGTCTTACTTCTCTGAGGAGGGGTGCTGTCCAGCCACTGCTTATTCCTTCAAGCAGGCTGATTCTTGGAGTGTGCAAGAAGTTAGAAACTGGAGCCACTGCTACCGTCGAGCTGAAGTGCTGCCTCGGGATCATTCTGACAGGAGTTACAAGTGGAAAGACCAAGAGGCTTCTCCTGTCTCCCACCTTCCTGTCTCTTTCCAGGTGCCCACTACTGACAATGTCTAGCAGGTAGCCCGCTGGTGAGGAAGTATCATTTGCAGGGTCCCAATCTCAGCACCACAAAGTTTGGAGTTGGGACACAATAGATTAATAGCACAGCTGGTGAGAAAACATCAAAATGAGATGAAAAGGATGATTGAAGAGCTAAGGAATCATCGAAACTAACGGTGACACTGCACCATTGGCAATTTGGCTGAAAATTGAATTAATAACATGTAGAAAAGGCTTGATTTCATCGTCATGAATTCAGAAGAAAAAGACAAAGATATTAAAGCAATTAACAAGGAGAGGATACATGTGAAGGACAAAGATGTCTCTTTCTTTTTTTTCAAAAATTTATTTATTTTTGAATGTTTACTTTTGAGACAGAGAGAGAGAACAGCAGAGGATCTGAAGCCAGCTCTGTGCTGATGTCAGAGAGCCCAGGATTCAAACTCACGAACCGTGAGATCATGACCTGAGCTGAAGTCAGATGCTTAATCAACTGAGCCACCCAGACGCTCCCCAAAAACTTCTTTTTAATAGTGATCTTCTCATTAGCTTTAAGTTGTGCAAGGTGTTTCAAATAAGAATAATTCTTGCCCCTGAAGAAGAAAATCTATTCAAGTTCACAGAAAAAGGGGCACCTGGGTGGCCCTCTCTCTCTCTCTCAAAAATAAATAAACATTTTTAAAAAATGGTCACAGAAAAAATATTCAGGGCTGTTATACAGAAAAATTTCCCAAAATGATTAAAGAACTTAATTTCAAATATTATATTGTAATACCAGGAAAATCTGTTAGAAACTGATGGACAGTGCGATATTTTGTGGTTAAGACCTCAAACTTCAAAAGGCAAGAAAAAATTCTTAAGTAGGTTAAAATCAAATCAGCCTCAAACTTTTCCAGACTCTTTCCTATGAGCAGTATCCACAAAGTCCTGGGACATGGCAGGGGTGCAGGACGGCAAGACTCAAGAACACTTGTTTAAGTTTAAATAAAATAGGAAGACATTTTCAAAACTTAAGGAATATGAGGCTGTTGAAAGACTGAGAATACACACAGATTCTTTGTACCTTCTGCCATCAAAAGATAAAGTTTGTTTCTTCGTCTTTTAAATATGGGCTGGCCTTCTGACTCGCTTTGGCCAATGACTTGCAGCAGAAGGGACATTACTTGAATTCCAAGCCTGCAGCTTCCATTCTCACGCTGCCACCTGTGAACAAGACAAAGCAAACCTGCTGGAGGGGCTTCGAGTGCCTAGGCTGACCACCAGAACTGACAGATGCAGCCCTAGGCTCAATACCGGATGGCCAATTTGCACAGGTAAGTCCAGGAGAGATCAGCTGAACCTCCCAGTTAAACCCAGCCCAACTGACCACCCCCAGAACTGGGAGCTAGGAAATGATCCCTGCGGGTGGTTTGTAATCCACATAAACAAAGGCTAACTGAGACATGATGAAATCTACACAACCAAACCAAAATGAAGCTGGAAATGAAGCAGTGCACGATAAATACATTTAAATACTGGTTAAGAAAAATCGATAGGAAATGATGGATAAAAATAGAATATAAATATTATAAACCCTGACAAAGTGAAAAATAATGTGCACCAAAAATTAGGAAGTATGGGGAAGAGATAGGAGGAAGTGAAAGAGTGTTAATCTGTCTCTCATAGCAGGGAACTCAGTATGGCCAATAATGAAGCACATAGTTTTAAAAAGTTGCTCTGTCCTATTATGATTTTTTATCATTTTGTTTACCCTTTGAGAAACCTTTTATGAATCAATCTCTCTTACAATGAGGAAACATGCATCTGAGCAGTTCCTTCAGTTCTTTTGTTAAATTCAAGTAAGACCAGGTTCAACACTGTATTTTAAGAAAAATAGCATGTCCAGATTGAGTCTATTCCTGTCCATTACTCTATGTAGCTCTCTATCCATCCTTCTATATGTATTCATGCTTGTAATAACAGTATTCACATATGGATGTTAGTATTCTGTGATATTAAAATTGGGATGGTTTGAACTTTTGTTTCTTGGACTTTTTATAAAGGGTTTATATTTTTATAAAAACAACAAAGTTGTAAAAAGACTTTATAAGAAGTTTCGTTAGCAGTCCCAGTGGAAAGGGGCATTTTCATAGGGAATGTTAAAATGGCATTATGCTCTAGATGTGGTGTATCTAAACTGGTGGTTCTCAATGGCTACACACTATAATCGCCGAGGAACATTTTAAAAAATTTCAATATCTAGGCTTCAGCCAGACCAGAGCCATTCAGTTAAAATCTCTGGGATGGGGACTGAGAATGATATGGTTCAAATGTTCCCCCAGGTGATTCTGATGTGCAACTCTGGCTGAGAACCACTGGTTTCAACAGGCCAGACAGCACATTCCTAAAATGTAATGCATGTTGCTGAAAAGTCCGGCCACTCATTCCACCCTATGCCTCTTCCAGAACCATAGGTACATTCAGAGGATCTGCTACTGAAGAAGACAGGAAGAATGAATACTCTGGGTAGGCTACTAGTGGCATAGGAAGCCTGTTGGCAGGAACAGGGGGCAAGATGCTTTCTTGTTTACCTCCAGGAGAGAAAACCTGGATTTCGCCCCCCCCCCCCCCGCCAGATGCTGAGTTGGCACCTCTGGGTGTCTCACAGGTTTTAAATGAATGACACACCCACTATAGAACCAGTTCCTAACAAGTGAGATGGAATTATTGTGATTGGTTTACCAATGCTTTTTAAACTTTATTATATAGAGGAATTGCCCCGGAACCATGTTAAAATGCAGATTCTGATTCAGTAGGTCTGGAGTGGGGCCAAGATTCTGCATCTCTAACAAGATTCCAGGTGATTAGAATGGCTGTCAGGCATCAATTACATCGTCCACCTTAACTATCAAACACACCTGATATTTACAGTAGCTGAGGAGTGCATTCTTTCCTTGTAGGTGAATATACAGGAGAAGCCAATTATAATCAGAAGGTGCTTAATGAGCAAAGCCAGATTGCAAAGCATATGTGAAGGCACAGAAGCAAGAAACTGCTCACGTGCATGGTGAATCAGAAGCTGGAGGTGGGCGGAGTCAGATCACTAAAGGGCTGGGCTTTGATCTGTGTTCTGCTGAGCACAAAGCCTCTACAAGATTTTCCATGGGGAAAAAAAAAAAGTCTTCTAGAGTCAATCATTTTGGGGAAGTATTGCACTCTATGCCCCTCACTTTGTTATTTACAACGCATAATTTGATTTTAAAGATGCTAAGAAGCCTTTGTCAAATAGAGATAATACCTCATAGGCAGTACTGGTTATATAATTTGTGGAGCCCAGTGCGAAATGAAAATTTGTCTTTTCCAAGAACTGTTAAGATTTTCTAGATGGCAGTGACAGAGCATTAAACCAATTGTGGAAATCTTCAGACCTTTTGGGACTATGAAGTTCACATGCCCATGAAGTTGCCCTACTCATGGAGATATTGGGAGCATTAAATGAAACAAGGAATGAAAAGTGGTTTAATGCTTGCATCCTGTATGCACTAAATAAATAATAACTATGGTGAACACACAGCTTTTAGTTAAAACCCTTGGTTGTAACAGAAACTCACTTTATCTAACTCAAGCAAAAAAAAAGCAGAATTTATTGTAAGGACCCAGGCAGGTGTTTCAGAATCCAAGGGGAGAAGCAGCCAGCAAGGTACAGGAACAAAGGGGAAGAGAAGCATTATCAGGACTCTTTTTTTCTCTCTCAACTCATCTTCTCTGTGGGTTCCCTGTCCACACCATGGGACAAATCAGCCCAGATTTACAGGTTCAAGAGACTTCCCAGAGGGAGATTGGGGTCTCTTAGTCCCAATTCCGCATTCCGAGGAAGGGCTTCTGATGAGTCCATCTAGTTTTGCCTGGATTAAGCAACTATATATAACAGCTCTTCAACTAGTATTGGCTCAATGGAGGGGGGGAAGAAGACAACATATGTCCATCCCAGTGTCTCCCATACTTAATTGATCATGAGACATTTCTTGAAGGAACGCCTGTTAGTAGTGACAGAACATACTTGAGAAATGCAGTTGTGGGTAACATGAAGCAATGAAATGGCCAAAGGAGAGGCATGAGAGCCAGGAATCAGATTTTCATTGCAGATGGCAGGGAGCAGAACTGACTGGAGGGAACAAGACTGAACACAAGAAGGCTAATTAAGACCCTGCTACAGAAATTCAGACCTGGGAAGCAAGGCTAGTATTAATGGGGAAATGGGGAAAAACTGTCTCCAGAAATATTTGGGCAGTGAATATCTGAAAGGATTGGCAAGTTACCTATATAGGGGGAGGTGTATGAGAGACAAGAATGGTTCAAAGAATGAACTTAGGGATACTGAATAGGTCGTGGCACCGCCATCTATGGAGATAATATACGAATTGGGGGTGGCGGGTGGGTGTGAATTGTTTTTGATACGTTTGGTACCAGGAAGAATATTCAGGTGGAAATATCTAGAAGCCTGAAATTTGGGCCACAGGTGAAGGCTTGAGACGGATTTAAATCTCACACCTTGTTGGTAATTAAAAAACTGAAAAGCTCATGCATTCAGTACACGACTGTTAAACAGTCTCTCATGGCCCAGGCGCTGGGGGACACAACACACATGCATGGACAAGATACCCATGGTCCTTGCAGCCTCTCGTGTAGCTTACAGTCGTCCAGGAAGATAAAGTTCTTACAAGGCGCTCCGTTTCCGAAGTACAGAACGTCAGAGGGTTGTGCAAACAATGGAGAACAAATTGGACACAGTGCCTGTGCCTCTACCACATTACAGCTGTGTGCCAGGGGCAGACTCCGGGTGGGTTTCAAGCCTGGGATCACCACTACCAAAGCCAGGAGCCAGGATGATGGCACGGGTTTGGTCTCTAACTGCGAGAGGGAGGGAGGTGGGCTTGGAGAGCGCGGTTGATGAAAACTGGCGATAAGTGAGAATCACTGCCCCAGCAGAACGACCTGAGTCTCTTTTGTGTTTTCTCCGGCCAAGCGTTGCAGGCCGGCAATGTGCTGAGCTGGTTCCACTTGCCCAGGAGGAAACGACTAGAATGACAGTCCACGTAAGGGGTTCACTTTTCCATCCAAACTGCGTCTCCGTCGTCTTGCTGCGGGGAGTGGGTGAGGATGGAACCCAAGGGCCTGGGTTACTGTCCAGCTCCTGTGGGTGTCAGCACCCCAGAAAGCTAAGTGCGGGGAGTACCGCGCGGTCGGAAGCTCTAACACCCGCACAGGCGGTTGGCGGAGAACAATGAGCTACCGGGGAGGAAGCGGAGGGTAAGCGAATTCGGAAGTCGAGGCCCCACGCGGGAAGACAGACGCGAACGCGGCGCTGGGCAACACGCCTGCGCCGCCCGAGGTTGGGAGCGCGTCCCCGCCTGGTGCCACCTCGGAGTCCAGAACCAGCTGCGAGCTCCCAAGGTGAGGGCGGGGGAGTGCACGCCTGAGGGACGGCCGAAACGCGCGAGCGCTGAGAGCGTGCGCACGCGCAGAGCTCCCGCCGGCCGGCGCCCAGAGCGCGGGAGAAGCGACGGAAGCCACAGAAAGGAGGCGCACCTCGGTGAGTGCTCCCCCTCCCCTTTCTCCCGGAGTGCCTTGCGCTCGCCCGGTGGGCGGGGGGGGAGGGGAGGGGAGGCGGCGGTGGCAGCCATGTTGTTGTGAGTCTCTGTGTCTCACCCTCGGTACTTCGGTGGTTCGGAGGAGGAGGGGGAGGAGAAGGAGGAGGTGGGGTGGGGGGGAGGGAGGTAGGTGGAGAAAGAAGATATTGCCGCCACCGAAGGCGGAGGAGGGAAGGACGGCCAAGAGCGACACCGCCGTGTGCCCAACGGTCGGTGTCCCCGGCTGAGGCAGCGCGGCCGCAGCAGCTCCGTAAGTCAGCCCGCGCTTGCTTCTTCTCCCCGTGCTCTGGCACCGCAGGGGCTGGCTCCCCGGGCTTTGTGTGGCGGCCTCGGCTGGGGCAGCCCGCAGGCGGGAGGGCGGACGGGGCCTGCGGGCAGCCCGGGACGGCAGCGGCCTGAGGCCCGCTCGCACAATGCGGGGGGAGGGGTGCCGGAAGGGGGTGTGCGCCCGGCGGCGGCAGCGGCGGGGGGGGTGGGGTGGGGGGGCTCGGCTCTCCTGCTTCCTTTCCTTCCCCACGCCGCAGCCTCGCGGCGCTGGGGTGCTGGTGTCCTCGGTTTCTCGGCGTTTGGGGTTAGGGACCGAGCTGTCCTCTCAGCCCTTGGATTCGGAAAGAGGGCAGAGGCCGGTGGATCCAGAGAAGTGTGCGAGTTGGAAGTGGGCGAAGAGGAAGGAGTGGGTTTATAAAAACAAGTGTGGGAATTCTCGTGGGCCCGAGTGTATCCAGGAAAAGCTTGCAGCAGACAGGTGTGGGTATGAAAGAGCGACTTGGGTTAGGCTGGTTAGGTGCCATTATTAAGGAATGTTATGTTTTTGTTACTGAAACAGATTTCGACACTCAAAAAGATACATACATTAAAACGAAAGGAAAGATTAGATGCTTCAGACATTTTAGCAATAGTTTTGTGTCTGAATTGGGCCAGATTTTGGGAAAATGAATTGTTCCCAAACGCGTGTAAAAGTTATGCTACTTCCGAAAACATACCTAGGGAAAACCCAATTTCCTTAACTTAGTCTTTTATTAAGACACATATTTAAACATTTTGTGGGTTAGTATTACGGACACATTAGGTGTAATAGGACAAGCATGTTAAAGTCAGGTCTTAGGACTTTGTGAGATTTTTAACTTAAAACTGGTGACAGGGTTTTTTTGGTAAAGTTTTTTAGGGAAAGCTTTATTAGATGAATGTTTTAAACGCTTAAGAGAAATGTAATATCTGTAAAGGTATATCGAAACAATTATAATAAAGGAAGTTACCTAAGGATTTTAAAGGCTTGTTTACTGCTTAGATTTCATGTCTAATAGGTGACTCTTCACCATGTGACTGGGAGTATCAGAGGATGATTTAAGGAATTCTGGCTAGGAATCCTGTTTAAAACACAAGGACAGATATTTTTAATTGGCTTAAGTTTCTGTCTTTTAATATCCTGCTTTTTAAAGATAATTTGCTTCATCTGCATAGGCATCATAGTGATTTCGTTTTTGCATGAATGTCGTTTCAAGTCAAATTTTTGGTGAAATAAGTTATTTAGGAATGTCTTTTGGTGTCCCAAGGACAGTTTTTGTACCCACTAAAGGTTCACACGGATTTTAAAAAGTTAGTATTTCAGAATCTTGGGTCTTCAGCTTTTAAGTTCTTTTTTCTTGTTTGTACAAGTCTGGCTATTTAATCTTCAGGTTAGATTTGCTATTAAACATCTTCAAGAGAATTTAAACCTTAATTTTTATACATTTGAAAAAATTTGAGTGCAAGGTTCTTTTAGATGTTTCCATATTTAGTAAAATTTCAACTTAAACGTCTAAATTACTACCATATTTAATTTGGTCATGCAAGGCTGTCTGCTTTAATAGGCCAATAATCTTAAGTGTTACAAGTATACAAACCAAACTATGCAGTCCTAAAGGTAATATTATGATTTTGTTTCTCCTAAACCTTCCATACTTGTTTATAAATCTTTCTGGTATTGTCTTCCTGTGTAGGTACTTATCCTAGTTAACAGAAGTAACTATGATCGGAGCTTTGGGCCAGGTGTGACCTCCAAAGCCAGTCTGGTCAGTGACCAGACTCTGTCTGCTTTTTATAGACATTGACAAGATCTTCATAATTTTTTTAAGTTTATTTTTGAGAGACAGCAAGCTCGCAGGCACAAGTGAGGGAGGGGCAGAGAGAGAAAATCCCCAGGCAGGCTCCTCGCTCTCAGAGCAGAGCCCAGTGCAGGCCTCCAGCTCAGGAACCTTTTGAGATCATGACTGGAGTCGAAATCAAGAGTCAGACACTTAACCAATTGAGCCACCCATGCGCCCCCAAGATCTTCATAATTTTAAGTGGAAGTTGGTTCCTGTCTCCTGAATTATTTCATAATTCAATGACCTTTAAACTTGTCGGTTTCTAACATAAGGGAAATACTCTATTTTTTTCATGTTCTTAAGTTTATGACTATTTTAAATATTTGTATCTCATATGCCTTTGACTTGCATTCAGGTTGTGGCTGTTGTACTGATAGGTGTGTGATTGGTATAAAAATTGTTCTTGTAACTGGGTAAATTGGTTGGTGATGTATTAGATTTGCTGTTTTTACGAAGGCATAAAAACAGTCTGACTTGCTTCTGTTGTCCTAATTCTTCACTGTTGCTTTTGATGAACTTATAAGAAGGAACTGATCAAGTATGGCTTGTAGCCTCCTTCCTCTCTTTCTTTCTGGAAGTCTGCCCCCTGCAGAAAGCTCATTATTCTGCTTCTTGAGGTGACCATGATAGATAGACTCTGCATCTTTTTGGAGGACCATCAGTTGTCCAGTGCTGCCTGTAACTGGGTCAGGATAATTAAGGGGTGTGGTGGTAGAAGCCCCACTGGCTTAAGTCTAAATTATGCTTTCCATTGTAGCTTGATCAGATATTGGATTGCTATCAGTCTAGTTCCTGTGTCTCACTTCTGAATTCTGATGTGGTGGAAAAAGGTTTCCTTCAAAAACCTTTCCTTCAAAAACCTAAACCTTCATTTAGAAGCTAATATTTTAATAATAATTTTTATATTTAGCAATATAGATAGAAGACATTTATCACTTAAAATGTATTACTTTTGTAGTGGGAAAAGTGAATTTTCAGAGCTGTTATTTTCGAGCCTTTCCAATGAAACTATTATATAGGTAGGTTCTTCTTTTTAGTTTCAGGTAGCAGTATGTTTATATACGTAAGGTTAATGTATTTTTGTCTTGGTGACTTTTTCGTCCAACAACTCAAAAGATCCAACTTTATAAATGAAAAAATTAAGACTTGCCTAATTAAACACAGTATCACCTTCCAGAGAGTCATTTTAATTCTTAATAAAATTGTTGGAATTTTTGTCTTTTGTTAACCTTTTTCTTAAAAGAAAAATTTTATTTGACCTTTGCCTGGCTTCTTTCTGTACTTTAGAATTCTAAAGTGCTTTAAAGAATTGAAAAAGTATTGGTTATTCAAGCATGTTGGCAAAATCATAGTTTAGTGTATTTCACCTCTGCAAATTTAGCTGCTGTGATCCCATCCATTTTTAGTTCACAGATTTTCACTTATTCACTTACTCTTTGTAGAGAAAAGACGTTGGAGTAGAGTACTAGAAAACATACAAGTGTGTACACCTTACGTACATATCCCAGCATTTCACTAAAGGGAAAGTGTGAAGGGAGAATGGGTAGTTGGAATGTAAGGATACTTTTGACTATAAATGGGACAG
This sequence comes from Panthera pardus, assembly GCF_024362965.1. NCBI lineage: Eukaryota > Metazoa > Chordata > Mammalia > Carnivora > Felidae > Panthera > Panthera pardus. Next base: position 25,405,950 of record NW_026526832.1, read on the forward strand.
AAAAAAAAAAAAAAGGCAGCCATTATCAGCTACCTGAGGCAAGTATTTGAACCACAAAGCCTCCAAAAATCTGCTTCCTGGAAGGGATTTGGTGAAATTGACTATAAAATGACACTGCAAAACCACCTATTCAATACCTGCTTAGGAGAATAAAACCTGCAACTGACTGCCAGAGTACATAAAAAATGGTGTGTGGCAGGGGAAGGGGGGAGAGAAGGCATTTTTTTTTTTCACACTTTTTTGTAGTCGTTAAAAAAAAAATACCTATAAATATAGAGAACGTAATTTGAGGATAGATCTTTATGATTTCTATTAGAGTGGACATCTCATACTAAGAGTGCCAGTTTTAGATCTCAAAGTGGTGATCTGTGGTTTTAAGCACTATTGCTGAAAGACTTATGGATCAGTGGAATATTGTTTTGATTGTGTAAGATGCAACTGGTTGTATGCATTCAGACATTAGGGTAAATGAGTGGTAGAGTCAAGCTGACCCTAAGTATAGGTCTTTGCTAGGTAGTCAAATAAGGCAAATTGTAGGTAGAGAAAAATATGGATAGTATTGTCTGGTTTTGTCAAATACCAAGAATTATATACACATAGGAGCTATTTATGTCTTCCATTTTGGTGACCAGGTCATTTATTAACATCTATGCAGTATTTTATCAACACTTTTAGCTTGACTAAATGTAATAAGTTTTCTGTAGTAATATCTAAGTCTTTAAGATTGATTTAACATAAGCAACATTAAGATTTGAAGTTTTGAGAAGATGATAACTGTCAGTTTTGTCTGTAGATGTTTTCTTGGACCTCCCTACGGTTGAAGTGTAATTGCTGAAAAGGGATCAAAGGGAATGTCTTTGGTACCTTCATTTAATCTCTAAATTATGTGGTTCCTATACTAGTAGGAATGGGAGTACTCTAGGAACTTGCCAAAGATAAATTGTTTGCTAATTTTTATTTTGAGTCTGCTTGAGAAGATACTCATGGAGTATTATTTGAGGAACATTCAATCCCATTTGTTACTCTGAATATTCTAGGTTGTATCCTGTCATCAAGCTAGACTACCAGAAACCTGAATACATTTTGAGATTTGCAGGCCTTTGATAATGCCAGACTTTATTTAGACATTGGTGGTATCAGATCCTTGTTATTAGGGAGTTTATAATACAGTGAAGAGGGGGGCGCCTGCGTGACTCAGTCGGTTAAAGTGTCTGACTCTTGATTTTGGCTGACGTCATCTCAAGGTTCATGGGTTTGAACACTGCCTCAGGCTCCCTGCTGACAGAATGGGGCCTGCTTGGGATTCTCTCTCCCTCACTCTGCTCCTACCCGCATGTGTGCTTTCGCTTGCGTGCCCTCCTCCTTCCCTTCTCTCTCTCTCTCTCTCTCTCTCTCTCTCTCTCTCTCTCACTCTAAGTAAATAAATTTTAAAAATAAAGTGAAGAGGAAGTTGATTAAACTTGTGATTACAGTGCAGTATACTAAGTGTACTGAGTAACACACGCAAGTGATGTCACAAAAGTGTAATGGGCTTACATAGGTCAGGAATAGCTGACACAGGGGTCAGGAATAGCTTTCTATGCGAGGTTAAGTTGAGTTTAAAAAAAAATTGGAGAGGGGCACCTGGCTGAGTCAGTCAGTCAGTAGAGCATGCAATTCTGGATCTCAGGGTCATGAGTTCAAGCCCCATGTTGGGCTTGGAGCCTACTTAAAATTTAAAAATGAAAAAAAGACCTGGAGAAATTAGTCAAGAGATGGGTAAATGGCATTCAGCCAGAGGGATTAGTATGGGTAGTGGCCCTGATAGGGGAGAATAGCAGAACTTAAAGTGGAGGTAGGGAACATTGAAAAGATAGGACCTGGAGAGATAAGTAGGGGCTCATCAGATTTAAAGGCTTTTTTAAATTTGGTCATTCCTGAAAGACTTTGGAAATCCAAGATTGTAAACTGGGAAGATTTAGACCATATTGTTTGGAACCTTTAAAGTATTGCTGTGGAATTGCATTCCCTGGATTGTGTTACAAGTTAGGTACATGGTTTTCCTGGAGGAAAGCTGACTATAAAAAATGAGATTATGAAACCTGCATCTGTTAAGAGAATGTTGTTGAGATTTTCTGTTACACTTCTGTGTCCTTGATATAATGTTCCATATAAGAAATTTCTTTGAAAACTTAGTGCTAGAAATAAGGTTGTCTATGAGGAATTGGTATGATTTTTTTTTCATGGATAATGAGAATCATATGTAATTTATTGTGTTTTCTCCCCTTTTATCTTTGTATCTTCAGAAGTTACATTTTACTTACTAATTCGCTACTAATATTTGCTTTGTTATTTTCCTAAGATTAGTTTTTGCTTTATTGTCTATATTTCTTCCTATGAGATACTTCATGCAGCTTTCAACACATTTTTATTTACCTAGCTACAGAGCAAATTTCATTTAAATTATGCTCAAGAATATTTCTATACAGACGCTTTTTTGGTATGTAACTTAATAGTCCTGGAAACTAACAGATTTTGTTTCTCTTTTCAGCCACTGCAGCGTAGGCATTTGTGGTGGTGGTGGTGGGGGGGGGTGTGTGTGTGTTTTAAGTTTTTAATTATTTTTTTTTTTTTAGTAATCTCTACACCTAATGTGGGGCTCGAACTCCCAACCCAGAGATGAAGAGTCCCATGCTGTTTGGAGCCGCCCAGGGGCACCATAGGCAGTTGTTTTTTTGTTGTTTTTTTCTAAGCAACTTACAGAAGGTTTTTTACAACATCTTTAAGAAATTGGTTGGGTCATTTCACTTAAAGTTACTGAAATACAAGTGATCATCCATTCAAAGCTTGTTCTTGAATATTTGAGGAATTTAAAAAATCACAATTCATACTTAATCACCTAAGAGATTCCTATTTATTTGAAAGGTTTGTACAGCTCATATATTTTTTCTTTTACTATTCAGAGTAGTCATAGTAAACCAAATGTGTTTTAAAACTTAACTGTCATAAGTTGTGGCTTTTCCTAGACAAAAGTTTAAAAAGTTGAAATATGTTGTATAATTGGCTAAGCTTTCTTTTCTTGGAAATTACTAGAAATACTGCTTAAAATAACTTATTTTGTGTTAACATATTTCCAGAAAAAAGTTATGATAATACTGGCGTAAAACTAAGCAGTTTTAACTGTAGGACTTAATATGTGACAATGAATTCTGGATTGACTGTATGCTCAGCTTGCAAAAGAACAAATGAGTACCAGGGAGCAGCACATCCCAAATGTAATGGACAGGGAACCTCTTATTTCAAATAACACTGTGAGTTGGTGGTTAAGGAAAACACTTTGGAAAATTCTAGTCTAAGGAAAAAATATCCTTTTAAAATTGCATTAGAGTTTGCTGCTTAAAATGGTTTTTATTTTTCCTCAGTTGTCTCAGACCATGCATTGAAATGACTTCCTTTAGTTCTGTTACAACCTAACATTTAAGTTATTTCTCCTTGGTGCTATATTGATTCCAATTGATTATGTGTAACAATTGAAAATTACTAGATAATCATTTGAGACAAGTCTTCAGTTGTTGGGCATTCAACCTAGTACTAAAATGAACTGAAAATAGCACAGGATCACTTGTACTATATTCTGTGATAAAGTCTCTAAACTAATGCATTTAAACTATGTTAACATAGGACCTTTTAGGGTGCCTGGGTGGCTCATTTGATTAAGCATCCAACTAATGATGTCATCTCAGGTCTTGATCTTAGAGTCGTAAGTTCAAGCCCCGTATAGGGCTCTGCACAGTGTGTGAAGCATATATATGTATATATGTGTATATATATATATGTATATACGTGCATGTATAAATATATGTGTGTGTATACATGCACGTATACATATATATATCTATACGTGCATGTATATGAGCACACACACACACCTTTAAAGAAAAAACAATTTTGCTAGCTTCAGTGAGCCTTACAACACAAACCAAAAAAGCAAAGATAAAGCCAGTAGTAGTACCTCCTCTCCTACCAGAGTTAGGTGTTTATTTGGTCATACTGCACACAAATATATGGTCATATATCTATTGCTCCTCTATTTTAAACAAAAATGGGATTGTGTGATACACCTTAGCCAACTTGGTATTTTTATTTAATATGGACATTTGACTATATTACTTATCAACTTGTAACATTCAGTGCATAGATTTTTAATTTGCTATACCATTTTTCTGTTGTTGAGTTTATGTTGTTTAATTCTTATTTTTTGAACCACTAGAAGTGGTGCTGCAGTAAATGTTATGCAGTTTATTTTTTTCTTGTTGGTGCTGTTTATGTAAGGTAAATTCCCAGAAAAATTCTTGTATTAGAGGATTTTATATTGATTTTTTTAAGTAAGAAAATCATCCACTCATACTAGGTCATTAATACTCTAGAAAACACTTATATTTTAATTTTATATATTATCTAATTTATTCTTCACAATAATCCTGTGAGGGGGGCATATTCTCATTTGCAAATGGGGAAACAGGACTAGAGTATTCAAGTGTTCTGAGTTCATTCACCTAGTTCGGGACAAACGTGGAACTATATTCTAGATCTTTTAATTCATATTTATCTGTTACATCATGATGAATGATCCAAATTTTTTATTTATTTTTTATTTGGAAAACCATTAGGGTGTTTGTAGGTGTATTCCTTAGCTATAGGTGATATGGTGACGTGTAAGGGTCTCAGTTGTATCTGCACAGGGAAACATCATCTGGAGAACTTGCAAAAATACTAATAACAATCTATCCCTGTTTCTCTGCCCAGACTAATTTAAGGTTTAGATAAGTGGGAACTGAGAGAGAAACAGACAGATGGAGCATGAGCAGGGGAAGGGCAGAGAGAGAGAGAGACAGACAGACAGAAAGACAGACAGAATCTGAAGCAGGCTCCAGGCTCCAAGCTGTCAGTACAGAGCCTGATGTGGGGCTCCCACCCACGAACCGTGAGATCATGACCTGAGCCAAAGTCAGATGCTTAACTGACAGAGCCACCCAAGTACCCCTTGGATTTTTTTCTATATATGCATAAATGCATTTATCTCATGCTTTTGAATGGATTCATACTTGATAACGTTATGAGTTTCCCTCTCTCCTTATTACATTATCCTGATCCTCTCCCTCATAACTGTTAACATTTCATGGAACACTGGTGTAACCAGAATAGCTTGCATGATTGTGTTGTGTTTTTTCTATCCTAATTATGATTTAGAGAAGTTTTCAAGTCTAACACTTAATGTGATATTAATACACTGAAAATACCAATTAAATGCAATGGAAATTAAGAAAAAGATTGCTTGGGGATAGGTTTTGATGAAGAAAGTGGCATTTGAGCCAAATTTTGAGTTTGTAGAATTTGCATGTGAAGAGTTAGATGGCAAAGAGCTGTCCAGGGGACTGGAATAGTATAAGCAAAAGGATGATTGGGGAAAGCTTTTAGTTGTATAATTTACATACAAGCTGACTGACGGTTTATGCTTGGTTGGTATGGAAAAGAGCAGCATGGAGCCTTTGGAGTCTTGACAGTATCAAATCCTCTGCCATTTTAGTAGTTTTTTGTCTATTAGGATATGGAAATTGGTACAGTTTCCTTATTGTAAAGAATCCTGCTTTTCTGGATTGTAGTAAGAATTAGATACAATGTGCCTAGTATGATCTGTGGCATGACATTGAGTGTTAAGTAAATTTTGTTCTCTTTAGGGGGTGGTGTCTGATAAAAATAAGGCCAAAGACATTTATGCTTATTTGGAAATCCATTTTTTGGGAGAAAATTTTTATGTGTCCTTTGTCAAAAATATGGTTGAGGAAGTAATAAGTTATACTAAGTTTATACAGTAGCTTGGACCCTGAGTCAGTTAGCCTTGTGTAGGGTAACTCCCTTTACAAGCTGCAGTTTATAAATTTTTTTTTTTTTTTTAAAGGGGATGGATTCAAATTGTACCAATCCTTCAGGCCCAGCTTGAATACTACCTGCTTCCCATGGCCTTCTGTCGTGTTGTTATGTATATTAAACTTTATTATGGAGATTTTCAAACACAGAAGTAGAATAATGCATTGTATCCTCAGGTATCTGTCAGCCATATTCAACCTTGGGTGAAATTTAACTTTTATTAATTTTTAAAAATATTTTTATTTAGTTTTCAGACAGAGACAGAGCATGAGCAGGGGAGGGGCAGAGAGAGAGGGAGACACAGAATCTGAAGCAGGCTCCAGGCTCTGAGCTGTCAGCACAGAGCCCGACGCGGGGCTCGAACTCATGGACCATGAGATCATGACCTGAGCTGAAGTGGATGTTTAACCAACTGAGTCCCCCAGGTGCCCCTGAAATTTAACTTTTAAACGAATATTTCAAAGCAAATCCCAGACAGCAGACCAGTTTAAGCATAAATTCTCTTACTGATGAGGACTTATTAAAATATACAATCCTCTCGGGGTGCCTGGGTGGCTCAGTCAGTGAAGCATATGACTTTGGCTCAGGGTCATGATCTCACAGTTAGTGAGTTCTGCCTGCTTAGGGCTCTGTGCTGACAGCTCAGAGCCTGGAGCCTGCTTCAGATTCTGTCTCCCTCTCTCTGCCCTTCCCCCGGTCACCCTTTGTCTGTCTGTCTGTCTGTCTGTCTGTCTCTCTCTCTCTCTCTCTCTCTCTCCAAAAATAAGTTAACATTTAAAAATATAAATATAAAAAAAGTAAACATTTAAGTACACACACACACACAGTCCTCTTGTATTATCACTAACAAAATTCCTGTGTATCATATAATACTCATTCCATATTTATATTTCCCTGATTTTCTCAAAAAAGTCTTTTTTATAGTTGGTTTGTTAAAATCATGATTCAGACAGGGTTTACACAATATATTTGACCTTTAAGCTTCTGAATAATATTCTTCCTTTTGTCCTCCCCTTTAAAATTTCACGTCATAGATAATGTTAGTGAAACCAGGTGGTTTTTCCTTTTTTCCATATTCTCGATTAGACAATTACTTTCTTGTGTTATCTATTGACTCTTCTTTTATGTTGTGCATATTTCTGATAAACTAGTATTTGGATCTAGCACATTTATTAAATTGAAGTTTAATGGTTTTTGTTTTTGAGGCAATAAAATTTCATAGGGTGGTGCTTTTTCATATTTCATTTTATTATGGGGCATATAATGTTTGCTTGTTCTACTTTTAAGATGATAGCATATTAAATCACAAATTAATGTTAATTTATAAATACTCCTTTTGGAGGGGGCTCATTCCATAATGTATCTTTGATATTTCACATGTCTCAGATTCATTAGTCATTTTGCATTGTCTGTTTTTATTCAAGTATGTCATTTTCATTTCCATCTGTTATTTGACCTCTCAAGTGTTATGTAAAAGTATCAGAAACTAGGATTGATTGAGGTTGATTGTGAAGATCTTCTGTAGGCAATATTTTGTTTTTCAAAATAAAAGAATTTCCTTAAGCAGTATTTTATTTCCCAAGTGAATTGAGAAGACCTCATAAGGACTCAAATATATGGTGATTCTCCTGTGAGAGAATTTTAAGGAAAAAATATCTTGCCTCATATTTGCATATTTGTAAGTTAAATATTTATCCTATTTTGCCCCTTTGTGAGATTTATCCTCAAAGAGCTAAAGCAGTCTTGCACAGAAATATTTGGTAAATATGTATTTAATGTCTAAATGCTGTAATTTAATTTCTAAACTTATTAGAAGATTCGAGGTAGGGTCTTTGAAGATTTCTGGTTTCTGGGAATCTATATTGATTTTTTTTTTTGGCCAAGTTTCATGCAAAACTAAAACTTGACTTTTCCTTAGTATAGTTGAGTGAGAAATACTGTTCTTTTTTTTTTTTTTTTTTAATTTTTTTTTTTTAACGTTTATTTATTTTTGAGACAGAAAGAGACAGAGCATGAACGGGGGAGGGTCAGAGAAAGAGGGAGACACAGAATCTGAAACGGGCTCCAGGCTCTGAACTGTCAGCACAGAGCCTGACGCGGGGCTCGAACTCACGGACCGCGAGATCATGACCTGAGCCGAAGTCAGCCGCTCAACCGACTGAGCCACCCAGGCGCCCCGAGAAATACTGTTCTTGATGCTGGTAAAACAAGCACGTATAGTTATCCCGTGAAGTATGTGGACAAATAAGTATTAAGTATCCAAAAAGGTTCTTGTGGTTCTTGGCTCAACTGCTAGCTAAGTGACTTGTCCAACATCACTAGAAAAGTATATGATTAAATTTATGCCCCCAGGAAAAATAAATTACTAGGTGTTGACAGTGATTAGTAGAAATTTGTAATGTTCAATCTTTGAAGACTAATGGTCTACTACAAATACTTAAGCCTGGATTTAGGTTTACCTTTGTCATGGATAAGAAAAGGCATTGCTGGAGTGCTTGGGTGGCTCAGTTGGTTAAACATCCAACTCTTGATTTCGGCTCAGGTCATGATAAAGCATTGGACTCTGCCTGCCTAAGCATGGGAAGGGTATAGAGTGGGGGAAGAGAGGATTGGAAAGTGGGCTCTGAGCTGACAGCAGCAAGCCCAATATGGAGCTGGAACTCAGGAACTGCAAGATCATGCATGACCTGAACTGAAGTCAGACACTGAACCACCCAGGTGCCCCAAAATGAAGATATTCTTAAGGAGTTTAGCTCCTGTGTGTTTGCAGTAGATACCACTAATGTTCAGTGATTATGTTCATTAAAAACTATCCAAGGAGGAAAAAAAAACAAACAAACAAACAACCATCCAAGGAGGATCACTACCAAGAATATTTCATCAACAGCCTAAGTTACTTTTTATATTGGCTTATATTTAATTTGGTTTTCAGGGGTTTTTTTGTTTGTTTTTTTGTAATTGATGCACAAGATCACAATAGCCATCAGGTATTATAGGACTAATATGGAAAAGTAGTACCAGTGGGAAGTTGCTATCAGTTATTTTATGTTGAATGTCTTCAGTGGTATAGAAAGTCTGAGGAAGTTCTTGTTCTCTGTCTCTCCATTAAAATTAGCATTATGTATTAATATGTATGAAGGCATTTATATACAGTTACTATCCAGATAATAGTTGATTTCGTGATTTGAATTTATATTTCATACAATACAAAATGTTTTTCATTCAATATATATTGAGCATTCAGATAGCTAAGACACAGTTCCTGGTCCCTTAGACCCCAGAGCTTAATTTCTACTATGGCCTTTAAATAGAACTAATTATGATACTATGAATTAGTGTCATATCATAGTAGAAAGTGCTTTAGTACCATTTATTGTGGCTCTAAATGGTTTTCCCTCCAACTTGTTTTTTATAGTAGGCATATGGTGAGGAATTGGATCAGATGTCTGAGAAAAATTAGTATATATTTTTTTAATGTTTATTTTTGAGAGAGAGCACAAGTGGGGAAGGGGCAGAGAGAGAGAGACACACACACACAGAATCCAAAGCAGGCTCCAGGCTCTGAACTGTCAGCACAGAGCCCAATGTAGGGCTCGATCCCATGAACCGTGAGATCATGGCCTGAGCTGAAGTCAGACACTTAACTGACTGAGCCACCCAGGCACCCTGAAAAATTAATATTCTTAATGACATAAATGTACTTATCAATGCATATTCTTGGTTCTTTACACAAACTTGTTAAACTTTTGAGTTATGTGTTAGTAAATATAAAAACTTAGAACTTAACCAGTATATCGTTTGAGGTTCTTTATCTGTTTTTCTCATGTAATTAGCAATAATGTTGCCTACAAAAAGTTGGTAATGCTGTTAGTTTTTTTTTTTTTAAGTTTATTTTGAGAGCGCGCATGCGTGTGCACGCATTGGGGGAGGGACAGAGAGAGAGGGAGAATGTGAGAATCCCAGGTTCCTCACTGACAGTGCCAGCCCAGTGCTGGGCTCCGGAGCCATGAGATCATGAGCTGAACCAAAATCAAGAGTCAGACCCTTAACCAACTGAGCCACTCAGGTCCTCCTAATGCTGTTAAATTTTAGAATTTGATGACACTGTTGTTTCCTTTTGTTAGGAAACAAAAGAACCTCAAAAACTTTAGTTCACACTTACCTCAGTATTTCGCAAGGTCTTGGCCATAGAGAAGTTTCTATTATGTATCTTCTATCTGAGCCGATTCCAGTTGTTTATTAAAGGAAACAGTTTTGGGAGAGTTTCATGGCTTAATAATGCAAACAAAATTTGAAGAACCCCAAGCAGTACTGTGTACCATAACTCTTGGATGCACTTTCTTCAAGTTAACATAGTCAATTCAATATTCTGTAAATGCATGCTAGATACTCTGTTGCTTGTTAGAAGAAAATACTGTTTTTTTCTCCTATGATCTAACCATTCTGGATAAAATTGTTAAATTTATATCCAGATTCTTTTCCCTTGCCACCAGATGGTATCAGCATTTGTAACTGTGTAGGACATAGTAGATTGGCATTTTGCAAAAATTTTGGAGTCCCACTTACTGGTATTCATGTGACCCCTGCCCCCTCAACTTTATTATTATTAAAATGGAGATTATTGGTTTGAGAATTTAACAGTGTTTCTGTTCTGTTCTGTTGTTTTGCCCACTTTCTCCTCTCTTCGTGATTGAGATAAATGGTAACACCCTAAACTGAAAAGCTGAGTTTGATTTTGTTTGTTTTTTTTTTAAAAGGCTTTTCCTCTTCCCCTATCTAATCCCCTTCATTTAAATGTAACCTGAAATACCATTCATTTTAAGAACAAAATATGCCTGGGGAATAGTATGAATGAAAAGGTTGAAGGCAAAGCTCTGATGCTTAACTTTTGGCTTGCTCATATTTTAGAGTGAATTATCTGCATTTGATTTTTTTGTGGAGCAGTCAAGAAAGTAAATCCACTAGAGCAGAGGTCGGCAAACTATGGCCTACACTCCAGATCTAGCCCACTACCTATGTTTGTTTGGCTCACTCTCCAGGATTGGTATTTAGATTTGTAAATGGTTGGAGAAAAATTAAAAGAATAATATAACACAAATACTTGAAATTCAGGTTTCACTGTTCATAAATAAAGTTTTATTAGGACACATTCATGCTTATTTACTTTGATATCATCTATGGCTGCTTTTTGTGCTACAAAGGCATATTTGAGAACAGAGACCATATGACCTGCAAAGTGTAAAATGTTTACCATCTGGCTTTTTACTAAAAAAATTTATTGACCTCTGCACTGGGGCATAATTCACCACAAAAGTAAGAATGGATCCAAGAGACTTCTCACATTTATCTGGAGGTTCTTTAACTTATGACCTCATCTATTTGGACGACAAATAAAGCCTGGAAGTAAGCAAAGAAGGGCTTCAGTAAAGCTTCAGTGCTTTAGTCTTGAGAACATTGCTTCTATGTTCCTTTTATTTTTCTTAATAAAAATCTCCCTTTTTATTCATAGATTATACAGATATATTGTAGAAAGGTAATTAAATAGATAAATAGATGGGGAAAATGGTGTATTCTGATCACTTAAGGATGGTATGAATTTTGGGTGATTTCCTTTCAGTCTTTTTTCATTAAAAAAGTTTTTTTTTAATGTTTATTTTTGAAAGAGAGGGGCAGAGAGAGGGGGAAACACAGAATCCGAAGCAGGCTCCAGGCTCAAGGCTCAGAGCTGTCAGCATACAGCCTGACGTGGGCCTAGAGCTCACTGACTGTGAGATCATGACCTGAGCCAAAGTCGGACGCTTAACCAACTGAGCCACCCAGGCGCCCCCCCACCCCAATTTTTAATGTTTATTTTTGAGAGAGAGAGAGAGAGAGACAGATGAGCGGAGGAGGGGCAGAGAGAGAGAAGGAGACACAGAATCTGAAGTACTCTCCAGGCTCTGAGCTGTCAGCACAGAGCCCGTCGTGGGGCCCGAACTCACAGACCATGAGATCATGACTTGAGCCAAAGTCAGACAGACGCTGAACTGACTGAGCCACCCAGGCGCCCCTGTCTAAGCATTTTCTTAATTGCAAACTCAAATATTTTTAATAGTTACATGTTATTTCATTTTATAGATGTGTCACTTAACTATTATAGGGCAATTATGCAGTTTATAATTTTGGAAGTCAGTAATCTGCAAGCAAAAATACTGCAAGCATGTTTATACATAGCTTTTATATATTTATATTTATTCTTAGGATTGATTCCCAAAGTTGGGGAAACTGGTTCAAGAGATATGACTCTCCCGACACCTGGGTGGCTCAGTTGAGCGGATCAACTTCAGCTCAGGTCATGATCTCACGACTCATGGGTTGGAGCCCAACATTGGGCTCTTTGCTGACAGCTCAGAACCTGGAGCCTGCTTTGGATTCTGTGTCTTCCGCTCTCTCTGCCCCTCCCCTGCTTGTGCTCTGTCTCTCAAAAATAAATTTAAAAAAATTTTTTAAAAAGATATGAATCTGTGTGTATGATGTTAAATTTTAAATTGCTTTCCTAAGAAAGGATTGTAACTTTTTTTAATTAAAAAATTTTTTATGTTTATTCATTTTTGACACAGAGACAGTGCGAGTAGGGAAGGGCAAAGGGAGAGGGTGACACAGAATCTGAAGCAGGCTCCAGGTTCCGAGCTGTCAGTACAGAGCCCCATATGTGACTTCAACTCACAAACTGTGACATCATGACCTGAATCGAAGTCGGATGCTTAACAGACTGAGCCACCCAGGAGGTCATTGAAACTTTTTAGAATACGTTTTTGTGCGTGTGTGTTACAGGTAGTTTCCTTCTTTTTTTTTTTTTTTTTTTTTTTTAACATTTTTTTTAATTTATTTTTGGGACAGAGAGAGACAGAGCATGAACAGGGGAGGGGCAGAGAGAGAGGGAGACACAGAATCGGAAACAGGCTCCAGGCTCCGATCCATCAGCCCAGAGCCCGACGCGGGGCTCGAACTCACGGACCGCGAGATCGTGACCTGGCTGAAGTCGGACGCTTAACCGACTGCGCCACCCAGGCGCCCCGGTAGTTTCCTTCTTAAAGCATGTTTTTACTGTTGTTAGTCTACCATACCTGGATATCTGAGGCTAACGGATCACTGCAAATTAAAAGCAGCCTAATTAAAAAGGTTGGAAATAGCACCACTATGTTCAAGTCAAGTGATATTTATTTAGTTATTTTAATTTTTTTAAAGGTTATTTATTTTTGAAAGACTGAGCGACAGAGCATGAGCAGGGGAGAGTCAGAGAGAGAGGGAGATACAGAATCCGAAGCAGGCTCCAGACTCCGTGTTGTCGAGCTGTCGGCACAGGGCCTGATGCGGATCATGACCTGAGCCTAACTCAGATACTTAACCAACTGAGGCCACCCAGGTGCCCCTCAAGTCAAGTAATACTTAAACTGACAGCAAGGCAGGAAATGCTAACAAAAGCAGCCACAAGAGACCTAAACACTGAGTTGCACAAGAGCCTCAGAAAGTATTGTTTCTTTCTAGAGTAGTCTGTTGTGGTGCTGGTAATGGATATTTGTTGAGTACTTTTTATTAATAGTTTACAAAACATTTTTGGATACATTATCTCATTTGATCTTCACAATAGATTAAGCTAAGGTTTAGAGGTTAGACAACTTGCAGAAGTCAAAATGTGAACTCACATTCTGTACCTAATCACATGCTATTTCTATTGTACCACATTGTCCGATATAAAATGTGTCCATTGTGCTTTCTTTAGGAAAGCAGAATAAGAAAGAATCAACTTTAAGGCCATTTCCATATCCTAAATAATAAGAATTTTAAGGTTTTGGCCCTAATGGAATAATTACTTTAATAAGGACAGTGTGTTCTCAGAGGATACAGATAAATAAGATGTTCCATGGAAGAGTGTTTTAAAAAAAAATTTTTTTTTTACATTTTTTTTTTTTGGGGGAGAGAGAGCGCGTGCGCAGTGGGGGAGGGGCAGAGAGAGAGGGAGACACGGAATCCAAAGCAGGCTCCAGGTTCTGAGCTGCCAGCACAGAGCCCAACGCGGGGCTCAAACTCAAACTGTGAGATCATGACCTGAGCCGAAGTCAGATGCTTAACCAACTGAGCCACCCAGGCACCCCTGGAAGTGTTTTAATGACTGCAGTTGCTATGATCTTTGTACGTTGAGCCCTTCAGTGCTTAATATCATTTAATGCATTTAATGTATAAGTTGATTTAAAAGGCACATATTGTTAAGCTTGTAAAGCATATATTGATTTAAATTTGAAGCATACTTAAAAACTTAGCTGCATAATATTAGGAAGCCACTTTAGATGATTGAAAATATGATTCCTAATAACACGTTGGCAATATTCTGTAGCTTCCAGATGATTGGCCATTAGACTTGGGAAACAGTTAATGCTTGGAAGAAGTTGAAGCTGTAATGGAATGAGAGATCTAGAAGATACAATATAAAATACAAGGTTTAAGAGGAGGATCACATGTGAATCTAAGAAAAAGAATATAAAGGACGTATTTAGAGCAATATGCGAACTCCTATGAAATATTTATAGAATAATGAAATTGACTATATCTAAATTTAGGGAATTTTAAACATTTAGAAATCAAAGATGATTTAAGCAGACTAGACATTAGAACAAATTGTTTTGTGTTAAGATGGAGAACTTTGTGTGAATGAGAAGTGTGGAACACATTTGGACCAAGATTCCTTTATTTGTCTTGATAATTATACACATGTGCAAAATGTATATAAGTATATGTAACATCCGTATTATATATATGGCTACAGAATTTTATATGTCTATGTATATATATTGTGTGTAAAACAATATTTTGATCTCAGTGAGTTTGTTTTAAAACCAAGAGCCATGGGGGCAACTGGGTGGCTCAGTCGGTTTTGGCTCAGGTCATTATCTTGCAGTTTGTGGGTTCGAGCCCTGCATCACTGCACCAGTGCAGAGCCTGCTTGGGATTCTCTCTCTTCCTCTCTATGTCCATCCCCCACTCATTCACTCTCTCAAAATAAATAAACTTAAAAAAAAAAAAATCGGTGTCTTGATGATAGGGCTAGAGTTCTTATAGTAAGTAATGGATGTGCAGGTAAATTGGTTCATCTACATATGTAATAAAACCTATAATGTTGAAATTTTTACTTTAAATGGGCATATGAATTTGAGAGAAATTAAAAGGAAAAAAACAGTCCTTTATACTTAAGCACATACTTAGCATTTCTGGTGCCCTTCATTCCTTGAAGATCTGAATTTCCATCTGTTATTTCCCTTTAGCTTGAAAAAATTTTTTTAAGTATTTCTTGAGGTGGAAGTCTGTTCTAACAAATGTTTTTATCTAAAAATATCTTTTTTTTTTTTTTAAGCCAAAGCATATTTCTACCAGGTAAAAACTTCTAAGTTGGCATTTTTATTTCTTGTTTCAGCACTTTACAGTCTCTTCCTTTGTATTCTGGTCCCCATTGTTTGAAGTGCAAAATCAGTGGGCACTCATATTATCTTTTCCCCTTTACGTAACCTTTTTCTTCTAGCTGTTTTCAGGATTTTCTCTTTGATTTTTATTATGGGTATGGGTTTTATTTTCTTTTTTCCCATTTTGCCTTGGGTTCACTGAATATCTTAAATCTATGAATTTTGCTTTCATCAAACTTGAAAGAATTTCTTTCTGGCCGTTGTTTCTGCAAGTAATTTTCCCACCTCATTTTCTCCTTTATTATTTTTTTTTCCCCTCTCTCTAGATTGGAAATCTCGGTTGATCTATCTTTAAATTCACTGACCTTTTATCTCCAATCTGTTACTAGATGCATCCAGTGAAAAATTTTTAAATATATATATTTTTAAATGTTCATTTTTTGAGAAAGAGAAACAGACAGAGCATGAGTGGGGGAGGGGCAGAGAGTGAGACACAGAATCTGAAGCAGGGTCCAGGCTCTGATCTGTCAGCACAGAGCCTGACGGCGGGGCTCAAACTCCTGAACCATGAGGTCACGACCTGAGCTGAAGTCAGATGCTTAACCAGCTGAGCCACCCAGGAACCCCTAAAGATATTTTTTAGTTATAGAGTTTCCATTTGGTTATTTTTATAGTTTGCTTTCTTTGTTGTAATTTTGTATTTTTTAATTTGTTAGCATATTTTTTCTTTCATGTTTGTGTACAGTTACAATAGTTGTTTTAAGATCCCTGCTAATTCTAACCGTTGGGTCAGCTTGGGCTTGGTCTTTATTAATTGATTTTTCCCTTTAGTCTAGGTCTCATTTTCCTGTTTGTACATGTCTAGTACTTTTAGATTGTGTTCCAGACTTTATGATTGATACATTGAAAGTACTCTAGGTTCTGTTATGTTCCTATTGAGAAAGTTTTTTGTTTTTGTTTAATGGGGCTCAAACTCCAAATTCCTGTGACTTCTGTGGTAGTCTGTAGCAGACATTACAGACATAAGTCTGTAGCCTTAATTAGGCTGCTCAAAGTCTGCTCCACAGATATATAGTTCAGGGATTGTCTAAAAATCTGAGTAGAATTTATATACGGAATTTGGTTGTCTCTTTCCTGAGACTTCCATCTTCAGTTTCCAGCATCTCTGGTTGCTCCAAACTGTCCTTTGGTTCTTCAAGCTTTTAAGACTAGATTCTCTGTAGGAATTTTGGTGCCCACCTCCAACCCCAGGCCTGTTCTCAGGAGAAAAAGCCATTTAAAAAACTCACTCTTTGCCAGTCTTTTCTTTTAAGTGTAGATGATCTTCCACTTTGGGTTTTTGGTTTCCATTGCCTTCTAATTGTTTTGTATTTGCCCAGAATTTGTAGTTATCTGCCGGAGTGTTTAGGTTAATAAGAGCTATACCTCTAATTACCAGAAAGTGCCTGTGACTCATTTAAACTCTTTGAGAACAGTGACTGTATTTTAACTCGTTTTTTCCTCAACAAAATCCAACACATTGAAGATATCTAGTAAAAGGTTCCTAAGTTAATGAAAGGATGAAATGACCTGTTCACTTTGTGAGAACTGTTAATGAATCCAGCTTTTCTAACAGGTTAAGAGAAATAGCTTATTTGCTATCCATATAGTTTTTTGATAATAGTATCTGTTCAGATTTGTTGCTCATTTTTAGATTGGGTTGTTTGTTCTTTTGTTAGAGTTTTTTAAATATATTTGGATACAAGTCCTGTATTGGATCTGTGATTTCCAAATATTTTTCTCCTAGTCTGTGGTTTTTTCATTATCATCAGTGTCTTTTGTTCAGCCTGTTTTATTGACGAAGTCAGATTTTTTTACACATTGGTTTTTCTTTTATGGACTCTGCTTTTGATGTTGATCTTACCTCATAAACACTAGGTCACATAGCTGTTCTGTTTTTCTAGAAGTCTTATAATACTACATTTAGCTGTATGATCCATTAGTTTTTTTTTTTTTATTAAAGTGTAAGGTATGTGTTGAGGTTCACTTTTTTGCATATGGATATCTTATTTTTCAAGTATCATTTGCTGAAAAGATTGAAGAGCTTTTTTTAATAGCTGACTTTTTTAAAGATTTTATTTTTAAGTAAGGTCTACACTCAGTGTGGGGCTCAAACTTACAACCCTGAGATCAAGAGTTGCATGCTCAGGGCACCTGGGTAACTCAGTCGGTTGAGCATCTGACTTCACCTCAGATCATGATCTTGTGATTCATGAGTTCAAGTCCCACGTTGGGGTAGCTGCTGTCAGAGTAGAGCCCACTTCAGATTATCCCCCTCTCTCTGCCCCTCCCCCACTTGTGCTCTCTCAAAATAAAGAAAAATATTTAAAAAAAAGATTGCATACTTTACCAACTGAACCAGCCAGGTGCCCTTTTATTAGCTAAGTTTTGAATACTTACGTACCCTGTTCTCTAATTCACAGTAAGCCATGTGGCAGATGCTCCAGTTACCATCCCATGAAGAAATTGAGAGAAAACAGTTTAGGGTACTTGTTCAGAGTTATAGAGCTACTTACTAAGCTGCCAGACTATAATTTGAATCTAATTCTATTTCCTTGTAAACCACCTTAAGGAGTTTGAGCTTTATCTTTAAGTCAAGGATTAAGATGTAGGAATCACATGGACAAAGTACAGTTCAGAAAGATGACTGATTACATTTGGAGATTAGAGTGTATGATGGGAAGACAGAATTACAGTCATTTTAGGTAAGAGATGGTGGTAGTGTAAACAACCAAACAGCTGGAAAATGGTTAGATTTAAGTGAGGTAGGAGGTCGACATTAGTGATTGGATATTGGTGTAAGAAAGGAAAGAATTAAGCTGTAAATGGGGACGAAGAATAAAGTTGGAATTTTGCCCAGGGAATGGGAAGGAGATATTTGGAAATTTTTAAGAGAGAAATTTGGCTTATAAATACAAATGTTTGAGTGAGAGTCCTAAGCATATATATAGTTTTCAAAGCGATGAGAGTGGATGAGATTGCTCAGGATAAGGGGTAGAGAGGATACTACCTTGGATAGAGGACTAAAGGAACACTAGAGTTGAAGAGACAAGGGGATCTGTGAAGGCTGAGAAAAAGCAACTGGACACGTTGGAAAGTAGAAGGAAAAATGATGAGAGAGAAAGTGGCAACGGAGAACATTATTACAGCAAGGGAGGGGTGCTTTGTAATGTCCAATACTATGGAGTCTTAGAGAGAACCTATTGGGGAAATTAATAGGATTGTATTGCAAGACCTAAGAGCTGAAGGCTGTGAATTTGTAGTGGCTTCAGTGTTGAATGGTGTTCTCCAGCAGTACTTAACATTCGAAGGCAAAGGACCTTCTTACTCAACACATTGTCCCATGAATGATAATTTAAACTGTTAGAAATGAAAAGATAAGAAACATACACTTTAGTTTTAGTAGAAGGCGAAGTGAAAGGAGTTACTCTTAAGGAAATTTCAATATTTAATCGCTCCCACAGCTGATTAATTTATGTGTTTCTTTGAGATTGAACTGGATCATCACTTACATATTTTGAGGGAAAGTTTTAAATCAGTGGTAGAAGACCTACAAATAAGGAAGTGTTGAGAAATTTTGAAAAATATTAACTAAAGTAATGTAAAATAGTAATGTTATAATTGGAACAACATAAAAAACAGGCTAACTATACTTTAGTATTTGAGCTTGCTTCCTTTGTTACCTTCTATTTTGCTCAGCCATTAGTGGTTTTTCTTGGCACACAGAATAGCCCACGAACCTTTGACCTCAGGGTTTTAATTTTAATGTAGATTGCTGTTATGTGCTCTATTTAGGGAAATCTATCTTCATAGAGAAACCGGTTTTTGTCTATCTCTGCTCATGCTAATTGCAGTAATAGCAGCAATATAATATAAAAATACTTGATACAGTCTATTTAAATTTTTCTTTCTACTGATTTTTGTTTTTGTTCAACAGGTTTGATCTGTGGATGAAATGAATCATGATTTTCAAGCTCTTGCATTAGAATCTCGGGGAATGGGAGAGGTAAATACTTACGAATACTAAGAATGTATATACCTCACTTTATTTGAGCCCTTAACACTTTTTTTTTAAACCATAAATATTCTTGAAAATAGTGTTTATGTCTTCCACATGATGTGGGTTTTTAAAATCTCAGATGATACAATTCTGTAGTTGTGGTGATTTTCACCTTTTTTTTTTTTTTTAAACCTCTAGTAGTAATTTTTAGTGAGATTGTATCTAATTGATTTGATTGACTTTGTTTAGATAATGTTTTATATTTTGATAATGAATCATAATTACTTTGCTCAGAAAAGAGCCTTTCTTGATCCTTGTCCTGCTGTTTTATATATGTATGACGTTTGCTTTAGCCACACTTGATTGTTCACTATTCTCTCTTCCAAAAATCTCTCCTTGTTCACTGCTTAATAAACTTCTAATCCTCTACAAGACTGTACTGAGAAAGATTCTTATCTGTTGTCCCATTGCTATCTGCAGTAAAATTAATTACTTCCTCTTCTGACTTCTCCTAGATCTTTATACATACTTTATTACTTGTTACAGTTTGTTTTATATTAATCTTTTCTGTAGATTGTTAGCTTTGAATAAGTGGCACACAGTTAGCACTCTGAATTTAATAGATTTTATCAGTCCTGTTAATATATGATTTTTGTTGGGGCATCCCATTTAACTACACCATCACATAAATTAAGGAATAAAAAATGCTTGAGTTTTCCATATATCTAAAGAATATTTAGAAAACTAATTGATTACGAAAACCCTTGTGGTCACATCTTTATTTTGTCGTGTTCTGTAGTACTAACATAGTGTGGACTTTGGTAATAGATCATAACAGTGAACAGACATGAGATGTGTAATTAACTGCTTGCTCCCGGAGATTATTTTACTTTGGTAGATTAGCGACCTTCATGAGACTCACTCCATCCAATGCTGTGCTCTTCAGATGCAGAAAAAGAGTCCAGTCACTCCTCTGGGCCACAAGAGGGCACCCTGCAGCTAGCTAACCCTTCCCTTCTCCAGAACAGCGTTTTCCAAAGAGTTTGTCATTTTCAGAGGACTGATTTAAGGGTGAGTTAAGGTGCTTAAGCATAAGTATTGCCAAAGTACACTTGTTAGTCTAGTGTATAAGGTAAAATTCTGGTCCCTAAGAAAGGTTTGAAAGAAGGAATAATTTTTTAGTTAAACAACAACAAAAAAACACCTACACCTTCACTGCAGTGGCTACTTAGGCATTATTTACACTGTGGGTGAATAAAAAGAAATAGTTGAAAAAGGCTTCTGTTTTGTTCCCTGCTACTTGTTTTCTTTGGTCTTTAGAAAGCAAAATAATCCAGGTTTGAACAGTGTTTCAGCCTGATCTGTGACAAACTTGAACTCAGTGATTTCTTTAAGGGCAAGTAAAGCCACACCATTAACTTAATTCTCTTTAGACCCCGAGCACTTTACTTCCTAGATCTACATTGTATATATGTTTACAGATTGGCTCATTTCCCCACTCCCCTTCTAAATAACACTTGATAAATGCAAAGACATCTTTGCAGTTAAACAAAAATGTCATGATCAGAAACAGTAGTTGGAAGAGTTTGGTTAGTTATTTGAGGGTGGAGGAGGTATATTTGAGGTTTTTGGAAAAGAGACAAGCTGGGTTGAACAGTATGTTAATCTAAACTTAAATCTAGGCCTTCTTAATGGAAATTTTAGATAACGCAGAATGAAAGTGGCTAGGGTTTAGACTGCCTGCTCTTTTGGGCAGATAACAGTAGGTCAGTGCTTCTATGACCTTCATTCAGTAGAAATGTATTTTTAAATAAGCTGTTATTCACTAATTAAGTTTTTTTTCTTAACAGTTTACCAACTAATTCTGTTACCTCTAAGAGATAGCTAAGAAACCTACTCAGGTTTCTGCCTCTGGGTTCTCTCTCCCACAAGCCTTTCTATCTTTCCTCATCTCACAGGCAGCAGGGAACCTTCTGGGATTTCCTTCTTTGCCTGTCTCTCTCTCACCAGTCTTCTCCTCCTTTCCTGACAGGTGAGGTTTTTTGTTTTTGTTTTATCCCAGAATTCATTTTAATAAATTAAAAGTAGCCCTGAGTTTTTGGCTCTTGAGTTTTCTAAAATTGCTTGTTTATTTTTTAATGTGACATCCTTTTTTAATGGATTGCCCTATTCTTGACTTTTTCTTCAAAAATCAAATTTTCTTTATTATGTCTTAAGTTGTTGTAAATTTCTCATGTACAAATATTGCATTACATATAGGACTATTTTCAAATGTACTGGGTTTTGTAGGTCATGATGTCTTTACTGACCCACCATCAGAAGGGCAGTCTTTTCTACTTGGTCATCCAGAAATGGGAACAGATCCGTATTCATCCATTCATAAACTCATTCTTTCCATATTTTTCCATAGCATGTTTTTGTCAAAAGACTTACTGATTTGTATTGTGTCATATGGCTTTAAAAAGAACAAAGCTAATTCATAGGCGGTTGGACTCAGCTTCATTAATATAGTGTTTTAAAACTACAGTGCAAAGGCACAAATCTATTATATACACACACAGTATGTTCCTGTTAATTTTTTAAATAGGGGGAAAGATACCCCTGCCTGAAATTCTTTAGGGAACCTAGAATTTAATTTTAAATCCCTGCGTTAATGTGTATTATTTAGGGAATAGTCAAAGCTTAGTATGATAAATAATGCCTCCTCCTTTCTTTTCTGACACAATAATATTTAAAGAATGTTATGCACTAAGATCCCAAGTGGTATGGTGAAGTGGAATGCTGGATACGGGAGGAGACTTCTGTTTTCTCTCCAATCTATCACTATCACTATGCCTCTGAGTAAGATTGACTTCTTTGAAGACAGTATTAGGAATAACCTTTGTATGAGTTACATATATCTCTCAAATGTTCTAGCTCTGATCTGAGCTGTTAGGGATAACTGGAATAGAAGCCAGCTATTTGAAATAGTGTTTAAATAACGATCATAGTTTTATCTACAGAAATCTTTACCTTAATTCTTAAACTTTATCCACCATAATGAATGCCCACGTTATATGGGGTGAATATCATGATAATATAAACTTTTTAAAATGTTTACTTATTTTTGAGAGAAAGCATGCCATGCGTGTGCCTGCGGGGGAGGGGCAGAGAGAGGGAGAGAGAGAATCCCAAGTAGGCTCTGCAGTGTTAGTGCAGAGCCCAATGCGGGCTCGATCCCGTGAACTGTGAGATCATGACCTGAGCTGATATCAGGATTCGGGCAGTTAACCAATGAGCCACCCAGGCACCCCTAAGCTTTTTTATTATATCTAGTGGTGGTCTAATGCTGGTAATTTTCAGAAATATTGATGAATTAGACTATGATTGAAAAGAACCATCTTCCATAGCAGGTGTAAAGAGAATGGGCTTTAGAATTATACAGGCGATGTGTTCAAATCCTATTGCTGCCATTTATTAGCCATGTGTGTAACCTTGGTTCTGATTCCTTGTGCAGGATGGGACGGTATTAGGCATCTATTCTTTGTTTCATGTCCCTCCTATGATACTCAAATGAATTGGAAAAAGAAGGCAAATAACTATAGATAAGACTTTTGTATTGAATAGTAATATCATAGTCCTTTAAAATAATCAGCCAGTTAAATGTTGCTGGCCAGTTTGTTATGTTTTATAATAAATATTAAAAGGTTCCTATTTTTGTAGCAAAGAGATCTAATTTGTGTCTGCTATATGCTTGGTACTATTCTAAGCAGTTTACTTACGCTATTTCATTTTAGCCTCATTTCTATGAAATATGAAATATACTATAAAAGTATCGTTATTATTATCCTTACAGATGAGGAGATTGAAGCTCAGAATGGTTAACTGGCCCAAGATGGTATATAGTAGTGATTGAATAGCATAAACTGATGAGCGCCTTGACTATTTATAGTACTGCTTCCTATTGGAAGTGATGACATCTAATGGTTGTGGTGATTAAAGTATTAGAAATGGAGAAGATCTGGGGAAGTGGTATGATTTGAAAAAATGAAGAAGTATTGATATCTTTTATTAATAGAAAAAAATTAAAGTCTGGAAAAGCGCCATTGTGGGGTTCAAGGGAATTACTTTGTCTTTTGTTTTCTACATACACATTTAGTTATTAGCATCTATGCCTGTCTTTTGTGAACTTCCATTATGAAGAGAGTCACCTTAACATCGTAATTTGACCAGATAGTCCAGATACATATCTGGTGTCATGGCATAATTATTAATAGCACCCCCTTCCTCAGAAGTGTCCCAGTTTGGATATTACATGAACATCTTAATTTAAAACACCATATTGTAGACATAAAGCCTTTACATCCTATTAATTCTTGGGATTATGTTAATTTGGTTGGTTTTGTGATTTTTATGTAGTAATTGGTATTAATCTGAAATGTAAGTGTACCTCATAGTATAGGTTCTTGTAGGAATTTATTACTTATTTTGAGGCAGTATGTGAAAGTGTTGACTGCTTTATTTATTTATTTATTTATTTATTTGTTTTTAATGTTTATTTTTGAGAGAGACAGGGACAGACAGGGGAGGAACAGAGAGACAGGGAGACACAGAATCAGAAACAGGCTCCAGGCTCCAAGCACAGAGCCTGACGCGGGGCTCCAACTGACAAACCGCAAGATTGTGACCTGGGCCGAAGTCGGACGCTCACCCGACTGAGCCACCCAGGCTCCCCGTACTGCTATTTTTGAAGATGGAGAGGGCAAGCCATAAATGCTTCTTGAAGGAAAGAACTAGTAAAATGGTGGACAGTTGGGGGGATGAATTTGTATGTTCACCCAATCATTTCTGAGTTGGAAAGACAGAGGTGTAGGTTAACAAGATATACTGAGTTGCTTGACTTTGGTTTAAAGTTTTTGTGAAATTGGGAACGAATATGAAGTAGTACTGGATAATATATCTTGCAGATCTTTAAGATCTCTTAACCCTTGTTTTCTATAATATGCTTCCCCCTTTCTACTACCGTAAAAGAGTCTCCAGGGGCAAATCTCTAATTTTATTGCTATTGCAGCCAGTGTACTGCCTACATTTTTTTTTCCCCTAAATGGTCTATCTTGAATTGTTGCCTTCCCCTGTATTCAGTTCATTTTAACTTTTCTTGGTCACAAGCTAGTAGTTTCTCTGAAAGTATTTCAAATCAGTGTCTAAACTGTCACAGAACGTTGTTTGTAGAATGTTGGTATAGGCCTTTGTTAGGAGAGGTATTGATTTTACCAACTCCTGTGCATGATAACTTAATAAACGTTTGCAAAATGAGGATATTCATAGCACAGTGTTTGGCAAAAAGTAGGCACATTGGATAAGTGCTTAATACAGTTTTTGTTTTTAATTTTTTTTAAATGTTTATATTTGAGAGAGACAAAGCACGAGCAGGGGAGGGGCAGAGAGAGAGGGGGAGACCCAAATCTGAAGCAGGCTCCAGCCTCCCAAGTGTTGGCACAGAATCTGACGTGGGGCTCGAACTCAGGAGCTGTGATATCATGACCTGAGCTGAAGTCGGATGCCCAACCGACTGAGCCACCCGGGCACCCCCTCTAGTTGTGTTTTAAAGCAGTAATTTATGAGCTTCTCTACTAAAGCACTACACAGAACTTTATCACAAAGACTTCCTCAAAGGGATTGTTATTTCTGTTACTTTAGGTTAGTTTCAGCCATTTCTGTGACTGTTTCTATTAAGTTTCTAAAACTTTACCCTCAGTTTCTTTGTTACTATTATTTTGATATTGAAACTTTTTTTCATGATGTATGGATAAAACATTTCTTTATTCTCTCAGAAACCAATTTTTAATGACATTTTAAAGTATTAACTTGGGTTTTGCTATGCATACATATTCAATTATTTAAATATATCAAGTGCAGTGTTTTAGTATTATCAACTTTACATTTTGTTTGAATATTTACATGAACCTTTTATAGTGATTTTTAAAAAAAGCTTATGAAGGAACAGAGGTTGCATTTTGCTGGGATCTTTGTTAGAGCAGATTATTGTTTAAAATGTGCTTTAAATAAAAATCATTTGCAGCCCAGGGTGATCCTAACATGGAAAAACTTTTCTTTTTAAAATTAGTAGAAGCTGGTTTCCTTTAAAATTAAATATATTTAATTTAGCAAAAAAAAATCTGTAGATTGGGAACATGCCCAAATTGGACTTTTCCCCCTGCCTTCAGAGCTGCTTCTGGCTTTTTGTTTTAGTTAATAGTGCTACCATTTAGCTTATTATCCAAATTTAAAAATTGTATCCTTTTTATTAATCCCTTCCCCATTTGTAATCATACTCATACTGACTGTGCTAAATGTCTCTCAAACCATGTTGTTTTTTCAGTTCTTTGGGTTAGTACCACCTGTTTTACTTCTACCATCTTGGCCCTGCTGTAATTCTGCTAAACTGATTTCCTTGCCTGTCGTCTAGACTATCCATTATTCTTAAAGCTTATAACTTGAGTTGTTTTCTAAAACATAATGTCACTCTTAACCTCTCTGAATTCCCTTTACGTTGGTGAAATGTGCAATTTCTTAGCTTATCTTTAAGGCTTCTGAGAATCTGACCTAGAAAGTTTTACCAGCATTAGCTTTGACATTCCCACATCTGTTCATCCATCTCATACCTTGTTGTACACACAGTGCAGTTTATCAGGTTGTGCCTTTGTTCATGATTTACTGTATCTTCCTCCCCTTCTACTCACACTTTCAACCCTCCCCCCCCTCCCCCCCGTTTTATTTTATTTCTCAGACTCAATTCAGGTTTTACTACGTTCATTTTATTACATTTAGTTTGTATGTTTGTGAACTCTCTAAAAATAAGGTTACTATGCCTTAAGGAGACAAACACAGGTAAAAGCTTAGTGATAGAAGTATATACAGGTTTAATTATGAGCCCTGGAACACTGGGTACCTAATTATGGGCTGAGAGGGAGGAGATCTTAGGAGTACTTAACTTAAAATGCCACGTACATGTCTCAGAAAAACAAAACAGTCTGTACTTTTCAAACATCTCCCCAGTCCATCTTCTCTGAGTGTCAGGGAAAGTAGAGAGGAGAGGCTTGGATGAGTAATAAAGTATCATTAGGAATTAGCCAAAATGTACATATTGAATAATTTGTGAATCATTGTGTCAACACAGTTTTTATGTGCTATATATGTCACATACTTCCATTGAATAAGTGAAGTAAAAGTGAAAATATATTTTCTGCCATGGAAGCTGTGGGATAAGAGGTGATCCAAGGGCAGTATTTGGAAGTAAAGGAAAAGTTTTCCTTTTTTGTATAGATGTTTTTATTGTATTATCTATATTGAATAAGAAATTTAGTAAGTTTTTTGAAAAAATTTATAAAGAAAATCACATGATGGTAAAACCTTTTAAAAAAGTATAGAAAAGTCCAAAGTGGATTTTGATTAGTGTTCAGGTCTAGAATTATTAGAGCCAGTACCCAAACATAAGTGAGGAGTTATTTTATCATTAACAATACAAATTAGAAAATAGTTCACCCTGAATTCTCCTTAGCATTGAAAACTAACTTGTACATACCAGTGGTAAGTTTGCTTTCACCTATGTAGAATTAGAATAAATTTGTAATCAGAATGATACTTAAATTAATCATTTTTTCCCTCCCAAATAGCTTTTGCCTACCAAAAAGTTTTGGGAACCTGATGATTCAACAAAAGATGGACAAAAAGGCATATTTCTTGGGGATGATGAATGGAGAGAGACTGCATGGGGAACTTCTCGTAAGTTATTGGTGTATGTGTAAGAATTATGAGTTTACTTGAAATTTTCAAAACCCTGTTAACCCCCAGACAATATTTGGAGCAAATTTGTGAAGTCTTTGTTGAAGATTTTGTAAGTCATTGTAATGCACATTTTTTGTTAATGCGCATTTTTTATTAGCCCTTATCTAATGATCTACTTAACAATTAGAAGTGTTTGTCACGGTGAAGTATGTTACAAAGTTTTTATTTGAAGTTAACTCTGGGGTGCCTGGTTGGCTTAGTCTGTGGAATGTGCAACTCATGATCTCAGGGTTGTGAGTTTGTTGGGTATAGAGATTGCTTAAAGATGAGATCTTTAAAAACAATGAAGTTAACTCTGATTATAAAATTCTGAGTTTCCATTAAAAGAGGGCACATTAACAATAGGGATTTTCAATCTTAAATTGTATTAGAGGACAGCGACTGATTTATCTAATTGCAGCTCAGTCTAGCTTTATTAGACATTTGCCATACCCAGAGAGGAAGTAAACTCCCTGAGTAAGGTAAATCCACAGAAGGGAAGCAGACTTTGAATGTTTTTGATATCCACAAGTAATGGAGAGAGACTTAGAAACCAAGAAACTGTTAAGGGAGAAGGAACTGGTATGAAGGAGTACAGTTCACGGAAGTAACTGTATTGATAGGTAAATTACAGAGCATGGCCTTATTCTTAAAGTAGTACTGATTATATTTTGAAATGTTTCTCATTAGTAAAATTTGAGATATATACACATGCAACTGTCAACATGTATTTTACAAATAAGTTTTCTCTTTTTATAACAGTTCATTGCAGCTTGTGAAAGCTACACAAAATTACCAAATTAAGATCAAAACAAATTTCTGAACAAATTTCTGGATAATTATCAAATTAACCTTAAATTTTGAGTGTAAATTACCAGGTGTTTCTTTATTCTACAAATCATTAAAATACATTAAAAGGTTTAAAGTCTTTTATATTGGGAATGCAAGCTGGTGCAGCCACTCTGGAAAACACTATGGAGGTTCCTCAAAAAATTAAAAATAGAACTACCGTAGCAATTGCACTACTAGGTATTTATCCAAGGGATAAAGGCTAGCTGTTTCGAAGGGACACATGCACCCCAGTGTTTATAGCAGCACTATCAACAATAACCAAAGTATGGAAGGGCCCAAATGTCCATTGATGGATGAATGGATAAAAACGATGTGGTATATATGTGTATATGTGTGTATATATGTGTGTGTGTGTGTGTGTGTGTGTGTGTGTGTATGTATACACATATACACACATATATATATATATAACATATTACGTATATTTTACACACACACACACACACACACACACACACACACACACAGTGGAGTATTACTCGGCAGTCAAAAAGAATGAAATCTTGCCATTTGCAGCTACATGGATGGAACTGGAGGGTATTATGCTAAGTGAAATTAGAGAAAGACAAAAATCATATGACTTCACTCGTATGAGGACTTTAAGAGACAAAACGGATGAACCCAAGGGAAAGGAAACAAAAATAATATAAAAACAGGGAGGGGGACAAAACAGAAGAGACTCATAAATATGGAGAACAAACAGAGGGTTACTGGAGGGGGTGTAGGATGGGGGATGGGCTAAATGGGTAAGGGGCATTAAGGAATCTACCCTTGAAATCATTGTTGCACTGTATGCTAACTAATTTGGATGTAAATTAAAAAAAAATTATTAGTTGAAAAAAATCTTTCATATTTAAATTTGTTTACTCAACTAAAATAATTGCTGAAAAGTTAGGTAGTACTAGATAATTTTAGTGATTAATAAATACTCTTATAGTAAAAATTGAGAAAGTTTGAAAACTTTAGCTATTAATTTATAGTGAAATTTTCTTAAAATACTGGGAATTTTCTTTGAAGTCTGTCGGTATGTAATATAATATGCCAGGTTTGGAGAATATGAAGGTAAATAAGATATTGCCCTCAAAGAATTTTTTTTTTTTCTGGATTTGAATTAACCCATATTACATGGGTCTCATAATTTAAAGTATTCCATTATTTAGACTGGGACACATTTTTCCCACAAAAGACACTTTCCTTGCTAAAATTACATGTGCTTGAAAAGTTGAATGGTAGACATGTTTTGATTTTTGTTTTAAAGGTTGAGTGGTTAATTACTTTAGTTACCAGAACCAAATATTTTTTTAAAGCATTCCAAAGGAAAACATCTTGAGCACAACATGGTAATGAAAGATTATTTTCAAGATGGGTGGTTGGGAAATATTTTTGGTATGTTATATTTGGAGGATAGCTTGTACCAGAAGTAAAACATTTAAGCCACAAATTTATATATTTCTTTTAGTGTCAGATTTATATTTTGAATTTCTTATATCATTTCCTCTTGAAATTTTTTTTTTTTACGCTGTATGGATAAAATTCTGAAGATGAATGTTAGTCTTTACCTGGAGACATGTGAAAATTAGAAATGAATGAAAAATTTAGAAATTATTTTGTTTATAGAACATTTATTGGGGGGCGCTCAGGTGGCTCAGCCGGTTAAGCATCCAACTTCAGCTCAGGTTATGATCTCATGGTTCCTGAGTTTGAGTCTGCTTCTGGCTCTGTGCTGACAGCTCAGAGCCTGGAGCCTGCTTCAGATTCTGTGTCTCCCTCTCTCTCTGCCCCTCCCCTCGCTCACGTTCTGTTTCTGTCTCTCAAAAATAAACAAACATTGAAAAAAAAATAAACATTTATTGAATGCCAAGTATGTACAAATATGAATAAAGGAATTGCAGGAATAATGTCCTAAAGGAATTGTCAATCTAAAGATTCTTTCCATGACTGTAGGAGACTTTACCATATGCTTGGTTTCTCTAACTGAAACTGTCTTTTCCACCTTCATGTTTCCCTATTTTTTTGCTCACTTTAACTCTTTACTCTTCATATCACTTCTTCTGGGATTCACTCTAAGATTGAGAAGGATTGATGCCCTTTCTTTATTTTTGCATAGTATCCTTGATTATTTTTACTGCTGCTCTTTTACTCTATTATGATTACCTTCTATTAAACCTATAATCTCTTTGAGGGCAGGTACTGCCATGTTTGTTCTAAGCACAATGCCTAATATGCAAGAGGCCGTAAATCAACATTAGAACTAGTGAATGAATGTGTGAATGATTGAATGAAAAAAATATAATGACTAATCTCTTGTGGATAAAGATACTGTAATGGAAGTGTTTTTATATGCTTTAACAAAAGTAGCAATCAAACCTACAGTTAATGAAGTGATGACTGAGTTCCTCCATTACAGTTCAGCCCTTTAAGGACTAGACCTCATACTGAATATTGTATATGATCACAAATGAACCAGAGGCAGCTCATTGGTTCCTTCTACAATTTTTTTTTGGCAGATCTAAAAAGTTGCCTCAACTGTTTAATTATAGTTGTATCCCATTTGTTCTCTAATCTTAAATACTGCTTTTCCTTTTTGTCCTAAAAACAATGTAGAAAGGGCACTCCTATCAGGTGAATATTTTTTTGTTAAAAATAAATGGGAAAGTTTTAAACTAGAAGGGATTTTTAAAAATAATCTTCAGGTGACAGGTTTTACACCAAGAGAAAATTCTGTGATATTAACTGATTTTTTTCTTTTTTTTAAGTTTTATTTATTTGAGAGAGACAGAGACAGCGTGAGCAGGAGAGGGTTAGAGAGGAAGAGAGAGAATCCCAAGGAGACTCTGCACTGTCAGGGCAGAGTTGGATACAGGGCTCAAACCCATGAAACCATGAGATCATGACCTGAGCTGAAACCAAGAGACCGACTGAGCCACCCAGGGGCCCCTGAACTGATTTTTTCAAACTTATTTGTTTGTGTTTATAGTGGTACAGCCTTGTGTTCTGAAATCTGTCCAGTACATAACTGAGCTTGAGGAGTGCCTCTGCCAATTTAGGAGTTATTTTTATTCTTCTAGGTTTTACTTTTAAAGGTTTTTGTTTTGAATTAGTATGAATCACAAAGAGAGCTGTAACATTTTAGTGAGATGCTTACAGGCAGCTGAGCCTTCAGGTCAATGTTTCTGTCTCCCTTGACCTTTCTGGTTTGACTGGCTTCACATCAGCTTTTACTTATTTTATTTTTATTTTTATTTTTATTTTTTACCAAATGGCTCTATCTGTATTCCCAAGAAATGTGCCTAGGCCAGTGAATATGAAGAGCCTTAAAAAAAAATTTTTTTTTAAATGTTTGTTTAATTTTAGGGGAGCGAGACAGAGTGTGAGTGGGAGTGAGGAGGGGCAGAGAGAGACCATGAGAGGGAGACATAGAATCTGAAGCAGGCCCCAGGCTCTGAGCTGTCAGCACAGAGCCCAACTAGGGGCTCGAACTCAAAAACTAGAGATCATGACCTGAGGCACCTAGGCACCCCTGAAGAGCTTTTTGTAAAGATTATAAAAACAATATGCTGAGGGGTTTTGTTTTGTTTTTTAATTTTTTTTTAAACGTTTATTTATTTTTGAGACAGAGAGAGGCAGAGCATGTACAGGGGAGGGGCAGAGAGAGAGGGAGACACAGAATCTGAAACAGGCTCCAGGCTCCGAGCTGTCAGCACAGAGCCCGACGCGGGGCTCGAACTCACGGACTGTGAGATCGTGACCTGAGCCGAAGTGGGACGCTTAACCGACCGAGCCACCCAGGCGCCCTTTGTTTTGTTTTTTCAAGGTAGAGCCAATAACCTTTTATTTATTTATTTTCCCTGGGTTATTTTTTAATTTTATTTTATTTTTTAAATTTACATCCAAATTAGTTAGCATACAGTGCAACAATGATTTCAGGAATAGATTCCTTAATGCCCCTTACACATTTAGCCCATCCCGCCTCCCGCACCCCTTCCAGTAACCTTCTGTTTGTTCTCCATATTTATGAGTCTCTTATGCTTTGTCCCCCTCCCTGTTTTTATATTATTTTTGTTTCCCTTCCCTTATGTTCATCTGTTTTGTCTGTTAAAGTCCCCATATGAGTGAAGTCATATGATTTTTGTCTTTGACTAACTTCACTTAGCATAATAACCCTCCAGTTCCATCCACATAGTTGCAAATTCTATGCTGAGTTTTTGTACTTCAATATATTAATGTAAATAAATTTTGGTTAGCTTAAAAGTACAAACGTGTAATTGTGTTCTTTCTTCCAAACAGACCATTCAATGTCCCAGCCTATTATGGTACAGAGAAGATCTGGACAGGGTTTTCATGGAAACAGTGAAGTAAATGCAATACTGTCTCCGCGATCAGAAAGTGGAGGCCTTGGTGTGAGCATGGTAGAATATGTATTAAGTTCTTCTCCTGCTGATAAATTGGATTCTCGATTTAGGAAGGGAACTTTTGTAAGTATTTTGAATAAAGAAATATTTAATAATTACTCAGTGGTTTTTTGGTTATCTTTAAGTCAGTTTATTTTTCTGTTTTTTCCCAAGAGCTAAAGGAAATTTTATAACTTATTGGAGCTCTTGTTTTCTTTTTTTGGCCACTTCTTGAAATAGATGAAATAGTAGAACCACTGGGAATATAATCTTAGCCATGTTACAAAAATCAAATTATATGAATTAAAAAACATAATTTGCAAGATTAAAATTGCTTACTTATGGTAGTGCTTGATGTGAATGTAACCGAACAAAATTATGCATTAAGTAAGATATTATCTCTTCTGTGGTGTTACTGCTCTTCCAGCCCCGCTATAGTTAAGGTTGCCTTAGCTCTTCTGTTATAAATCACTGCTTTGTGCTCAGTTTTTTGGCCTTTGATAAATTAGTTGATTATGAAAGTAAAATAAGGTTCAATGTTTTTATTGTTTATGTGCACTATAGTGTAGTTTTAGGTCACCTTATGGTGCCTTTTTTTGTGTTTTATTACATATTCAGAATCAAACAGATTCTTTTTCTTCAGGGCACTAGAGATGCTGAAACAGATGGACCTGAGAAAGGAGATCAAAAAGGCAAGGCTTCTCCATTTGAGGAGGACCAAAACAGAGATCTTAAACAAGGAGATGATGATGATTCTAAAATAAATGGCAGAGGTTTGCCAAATGGAATGGATGCCGATTGCAAAGATTTTAAGTAAGACTTTAACTTTCTCAAGAAGAAAAGCATATCTCTTTAGGGATGATTACTGTTAGCTGATGTGGTTGATTTAGACACTTTTCCAATTTTGGTTTACTTTATTTCCCTTTGTACCTTGCGTTAATCCAGAAAAAGATTTAATTTTTTTTATAAGGAATATTGATTATGAACCATTTTTTAAAAAATAATTCAATAGAATAGTCTCTAAAACCATGCCTTCCATTAAAGGAGTGATGTTAGACATTGCTGTTACCTTTCTGCTAATATGGTAGTCTAAATTTTAACTTTTTCCTGCCTGCTAAAATTTAGTGAATTTTAGGTTTAATCTGTGATTTTTCTTGGCATACTCCTCTTGGGGTTGCTCTTGAGCACCTTTTTTGTGGAGTTTTCTCTTTCTTCTATCCCTGTATTGTATCCCCCACCCCCTACTTAACTCTTAATCTTGGAAATGAGAAAACATAATTAGCTTAGGAGCTGTGACCTTTCTTGTTCATAAATACGAATTTGTGCTAATACTTAATATTCCCGAAATTAGGAAGTAGGGAACATATTAGAGATCTCAAAAAGTTAGTTTTAAGCTTAGAAGTCTTTAAGTTGTAACTTAGTTCTTTCTTGATGGCAATTAAATATTTTCTTCTAGCCTGTCTCAAATTAGCCAGTGTACCTTTACCTAGATATTAGAGAGTTGTTTTTTCATACTGAATTCCTATAACTTTATATTTCACTAATGAGATGCTGAAAATGAGCTGTTTTCTTTGAGGTCTTGTGAGCCACAGAATCTCCCTTAACTGAGTGTAATCATATATGTGGGTGGTATGCATTTACATTTATTATTGCCTTTAATTGTCAAAAGCAGAGTAACAATGTTTCCTAAAAACAGTGCCATTTGTATCTGTTCTAAGTGCAAAAAAGCATCCAAAACCAGTAAACCTCTTTGACGAGAAGTACATTTCATGCTTTTCAGTTTATTTTAGAGCTTTATCCTGATTGTGCTTTTCTGCAATTACCTAATCTGCGATTTAGCAAGGGTGTATATTTAAAACTGAGTTGATTATGAGCCCTTCAGAGTATGCATTTATAATTGAAGTGTTAATACACCATTAACTATAGCAAGAAAATAGCACCACTTGATAGCGTAATTCCCTTTTCTATTATATCCTCTATCACTGTATTAGAGTTGTGTGTATGAAAGGCTATGCTTCTCCATATTAATACGGACTTGTACATTTATTAAAATTATAATTTTATTCCATTAAGGTTGGGGTATGTATTTAAAATCGCTTACAAAATATTTTAGATATAGTATTGTATTTGATAGTATAAAAATGTGTCAGACATATGGCTGTGGCCATACAGTCACTATGCTCACACATCATTAATATGTACATTAATTGATACATCATCAGTATATAACCACTAGAGTGTAGAACTGAAAGGAAGGAGAGAACTATACCAGGCTTTATTTTTTTTCCAGCTGATTTTTTAAAAAATATTCTTTAAAGAAAAAAAAATTTTTTTTTAAGTTTATTCATTTTTGAGAGAGACAGAGCGAGAGGGGCGGGGCAGAGAGAGGGGGAGGTGCAGAATCCGAAGCAGGCTCCAGGCTCTGAGCTATCGGCAGAGAGACCGATGCAGGGCTTGAACCCACAAACCGCGCTCAACTGACTGAGCCACCCAACCGCCCCTTTCTAGCTGATTTTAAAGAAGACCCTTTCAGTTTTATTTTTTTTCTTCCCATATAGTCTGAAAGAAAAGCAAACCTTTGTGGAATATTCACATGAAAAATTATGTATGGTTAAAGGAGTTGCATTTAAATAAATGCAAGTTCACCTAAGTATCTGGGAACAAATTCTTATAATTAATTACTTGTAAAATGCTCTGTATATGTTAGCAAATTTATCTCAATGTGAAGCTCCTGAAGTTGGGGGCAGAGTTACATAGATGTTAACAATTGGCAATGAAAGCCAGGTAAAATAGTTATTACCATTTATTTAATGTACTTAGGGTTGAATATACTATGAACTCAAGCTTCCTAAGAACGAACAAACTTCTTGTGTGGGAAAGGATCTTGCGTAAAATAATTCTGTAGAAGAAAAGACATTGGTAAATGAGAATAGATTATATATAGAAATAAAGTTTAGACCATGAAAGATGTTGATAAAAGAGTCGATCCTTAATATTTAATCTTAATACATTTTTTGGGAAAATTAAAGACGCTAGTTAGTAGAGGAAGTTGCTTTTTTGTATGTGGAAGTTTACTTTTCATTGAAGGGCATATTTAGTTTTTGGTAAATATGTTACATGTTTCCATTTCTTTCTGATGACTTAAACTGAAGCAATTTAGTGTGATAAAGATGGGTTTTTGAGAGCGGTCATAGAGGCTTTTCATAATTCCTTTTTTGTCCTCATTTGGAAAAATAAGTATAAGAAGATTATGTCTTTGGTCTCCTCCCTTAAGGAATTGAGGCCTGGAAGATGAAGTGATTTGCTCAAAATCATATTTAAAGTCGGAGTCCAGAGTCAGCCTTTGTCTTGGTTCATGTCCTTTTTTGTTATATCCCACATTTTACACTCTGAAGTCATGAAGGCCATCCTTTCTGGCCAGTCCCCTCCCCCCACCCTCCCCCAAATAGCAAGCAAGATTTTACGGGAAAATTCTGTACTCTTGGGCAAGACAGGAATATGGTAGGTGGATTTTGGTTTTGAGACTTCCCATGTTTGTCACTTGATAGGCTGCTATTCGTACTTACTCATTTTGTCTGTGATTTGAGACAAAAGTTTCAGGTAGTCTGAGCCTGAATTGTGATATTGGGCAATTTCTTATCTGTAAAATTGAGTTATATCTTTATGCTATTCACCGTGGAGAAAATAATCATTAGTAATATGAAAAAATGAAACTGTGTCAGTTCTTAAGACGTTAAACTGGGGGGGGGGGGGGGGTTGTAATAAAGTGGAATAATTAGTGACCTGGGGTGCCTGATTTGCTTTCTGTATTTTGCCGCCATTTGTTTTTCATGATTTTCCTACTTTCCATTCAGATTTGACTTACTACTTTTACTCATAATGCCTTTCTGTTTTCTTTATGTAGTCGTACTCCTGGAAGTCGTCAAGCCTCTCCAACTGAAGTAGTTGAGCGCCTGGGCCCCAATACTAATCCCTCAGAAGGATTGGGGCCTCTTCCTAATCCTACAGCTAATAAACCACTTGTTGAAGAGTTTTCAAATCCTGAAACCCAGAATCTGGATGCCATGGAACAAGTTGGTCTGGATTCCTTGCAGTTTGACTATCCTGGTAATCAGGTACCCATGGACTCTTCAGGAGCTACTGTAGGCCTTTTTGACTACAATCCCCAGCAGCAGGTAAAGCGTGCCCCTTCAGTGAAGCTTCTCTGAACTATGTACCGGTGTAGCCTCTGGTGCTGTGAGGCATGGACATGAATAATAGGAGTGTTCTTAAATACTTAATGTTTTATAAATAAAATGTTTTTGTAGTTGAGAAAGTGATTGAAATATGTGTTTAAAATAATCTATTCTCAGCTTTCTAAATAGAAATTAAATGCTTTGAGACTAATCTTTGTTTTAAATATTTTCCCTAATAGCTCTTTCAGAGGACTAATGCACTAACAGTTCAGCAGTTAACTGCAGCTCAACAGCAGCAATATGCATTAGCTGCAGCTCAGCAGCCACATATAGGTGAGTCTTTATAAGTTACCATTTTGATTAGACTGTTAGCAACTCTTGTGTTAGTATTTATTAGAATGTTTTATTTTTCTATAATTGTATGGGGTTCTTGTTTTAAAACGTCTTCTTAAAAGAGTAATAGATTACATGGCAGGAGTAAAGATTAACTAGGGAAGAACTGTTTCTGATTTTTGTATCGTTAAATAAAAATGTATAATATGATGAAAGCTGTCAGCACATAAGGTCAGTGTAAAGTTAAGAGAGTCAAACACTTGGAAATTCAAATGTAGTTATTTGTGTCTTTTTTCAAGTAAAAATGCTTATTTAAAAAGATGGTTTGGGAATCAATTCCAAGAAAATTCCTTAAAATATTTTCTTCTTCACTTCATTAAGTTATTTGGACTTTGACCTTTAGCCTTTAACATGAATTATTATACCTTTGTTATTGCTAGAGTCAAAGCATTGGTACATGTTGTCCATGTTGGGGTTTTTTATTTTTAACTTTTCAATTTGAAGTAATTCTAAATTTACATGGAGTTGCAAAGAGAGTACAGAGAGGTTCCCCACACAGCTTTCCCTCAATGGTTACATCTTACATAATCATAGTACACTACCACAATCCGGAATATGATATTGGTAAATGTATATGTATAGTATTACATCATTGTATCACATGTGTAGATTTATATAACCACGTTTATGCCTGGTTTTAGCTAACCTTGATTTATTTCTTGGTTGGAAAAGTTGTGAATATTCTCAACATCATAATCAGTGGAAGGGGGAGATATTTATTAAGTTGTTTCTCTTCCCTTACATTTGTATTGTTCTTTGTCAATCCAAGAAGGACCCCTAGGTCCCAAATTTTATTTTTGGTTTTTATCCAAGACGACCACACATTTCTAGGTGACTTCTAATAGCACCATGCATTCTTTGCCTCCAACTTTCTTTATTCCTATACTTAATCCTTCCTTCTCATTGTTAGAAACATAGTGATTCCTGTCTACTAATGGACTAGTGTAATGCTTTTATTTATTTCTTTATGGTATGGTTTAATATATGACAGGCTAATAGTATGCCCATTATTGCTCTTCCTTTTTGAAGTTTTCTCTTCTTATAAGCTTTTTTATATAAACTTTAGACTTCATTTATTTACTACCAGAACATTGGGTTAAAATTTTAAATTAACTTTGGGAAAATTGACATCTTTATGATATTAAGTATTCTAATCAGGACATGGTGTATTTTTATTTTTGTTGACATCTGCTTATGTGTTGTTTATGAGTGCTTTAAAGTTTTTATCATATAAGTTTGCATATTTCTTAATAAGTATATTCTTAGATATTTTATCTTTTACTATCATTGTAAATGGCTTTTATATATCTTTTAATTGGTATCTGTGAAAGCTCTTGATTTGTAAATGCTAACTTCTATGAATACTTTCTAATAATTGAATCATTCTTGTGTTCATGGAATAAAAATGTATATATAATTCTCTTAATGAGCTCTTTCAATTGGCTAGTGTTTTATTTAGGGTGTTTGCATCAATAATGTGTACATGAGGGGCGCCTGGGTGGCGCAGTCGGTTAAGCGTCCGACTTCAGCCAGGTCATGATCTCGCGGTCCGTGAGTTCCAGCCCCGCGTCAGGCTCTGGGCTGGTGGCTCGGAGCCTGGAGCCTGTTTCCGATTCTGTGTCTCCCTCTCTCTCTCTGCCCCTCCCCCGTTCATGCTCTGTCTCTCTCTGTCCCAAAAAAAAATAAATAAAAAACGTTGAAAAAAAAATTAAAAAAAAAATAAAATAAAATAATGTGTATATGAAATTAGTGTTTACATTTGTATGTATGTTTGTTTTTTCATTTCTTTGGTCAGATTTGTCATAAAAAGAATTTAGAAATATCTCCCTTTTTAGTACCCTGGAGTATTTCAAGTAACATTGGACTTATATGGTCTTTTAAGAGACCATAAGGCAGAATTTCTTTGTGAAGCCATCTGGAAGACTATGCAATTAAATTTGAAAACCTGAATAAAATGGAAATATTTCTAAGCGTAATTTACCAAAATTGATCCCATCTTTTAAAAACATTTATTTTGAGAAAGAGAAGGCACATGAGCAAGGGAGGGGCAGAGAGAGGGTGGGGGTGGGGGAGAGAATTCCAAGCAGGCTCAACACAGCACAGAGCCTGACACAGGGCTCAAACTCGCAAACCAGATCATGACGTGAGCTGACACCAAGAGCCAGATGCTTAATGCACTGAGCCACCCAGATATAAGAATCCTACCTTTTAACCTTTGTTCCACAGTTAAATGTATTTATTGTTGACCATCACTCTTTTTATCCAAGTTTGACTAGTAATTTCATGGGTGTCTGATAGCCTACTTTAGAACAGCACTTTACAACAGAAATATAATATGTGCCACATAGAGTTTTAAATTCTTTTGTAGCCACATTTAAAAAAAATTTTTTTTTAATGTTTATTATTTGAGAGACAGAGAACAAACAGGGGAGGGGAAGAGAGAGACAGGGAGACACAGAATCGGAAGCAGGCTCCAGGCTCCGAGCTGCCAGCACAGAGCCCATCGCGGGGCTCAAACCCACAGACTGTGAGATCATGACCTGAGCCGAAGTCAGCCACCCAACTGACTGAGCCACCCAGGTGGTGCAGTGGCGGAGTGGGTTCTAACCTTAATTGGGATTTCAAATTAACGATAAAAGCATGTATTTGGAAAATAGCTCCAAGATAATTGGGTCCTATTCCTAATGTATCAAAATTTTAAATGAGAAAAAGTTTTGCAAGACATTTTGCCTCTTTGATAGACAAAGAACCATAGATTAAAACAAAATATTTTTAATGCTTTATTTTACCAATGCTTTATTTACCAAGAGATTGACAACTCTTTAACAGTTTAGTAGGGGCACCTGGGCAGTTCAGTCTGTTAAGTATCCAACTCCTGATTTCACCTGAGGGTATGATCTCATGGTTCATGAGTTTAAGCCCCATGTTGGGCTCTGGGCTGACAGTGGGAAGCTGCTTGGGATTCTCTCATGCCCCTGCCCCTCTCCCACTTGTGCTTGCCCACCACCCCCTCAAAATAAATAAACTTAAAAAAAAAAATTTTAAATGGTTGGGTAATGTCCAAATTTGACAGGAGTGTGAATGGCATATTCATATATTCCTGATGGAAATTGGCACAACTTTCCTGGGGAGTAATATGGACATATTGGCCAAGAATTGATGTATATTTTCCCATTTAAGTGAATTAAAAAAAAATTTTTTTTAATCTTTATTTTTGAGAGAGAGAGAGAGAGAGAGAGAGGGAGAGAGGGAGAGAGAACGCGCTTGAGCAGGGAAGGGGTAGAGAGAGAGGGAGACCCAGAATCTGAAGCAGGCTCCAGCCCGTGAGCTATCAGCACAGAGGCTGATGCAGGGCTCGAACTCACGAACTGTGAGATCAAGACCTGAGAGAAGTCAAGACAGTCAACTGACTGAGCCACCCAGGCGCCCCTCATTTAAGTGAATTTTTAAATGTTTATTTACTTTTGAGAGAGAGACAGACAGACAGACAGACACACACACACTGAGTGGGGGTGGGGCAGTGAGAGAGGGAGACACAGAATTCAAAGCAGGCTCCAGGCTCTAATCTGCCAGCCTAGAGCCTGACATGGTACTTGAACCTTAACTGAATTTTTATAAAGATAGGATGATAATGCAGAGACCTTGCGTACTAAAAGAATAATAAGATTATTATAACGAAAGATTGTGGACCATCTGACTATATATCCTTAATAGACTGGTTAAATCATGTATGTTCCTTCTGTATATTAGAAAGAATGACTTGATAGGTTACCTGTTGACATAGAAAAGGACCTATGGTTAATTGGAAAGTGAAAAATACATATTAAAGTGCCATTATAGCCTACAGTATATAAAATGTGTGACTGTGTGTGTGTTCATTTCAAAATTGAAAATGATGTATATACCTACGTGTATGTATAAACATAAATATATAAACACATTTGTATACACGTGCAAACATAAATATATATATGTAAACAGTGTATTTGCTGTCTAGTAAGTTGTAAATATTTCTAAATTAATCATGAACTTAATAAAAACACATGAAAAACATTTTTTCAATAAGTTTCAGTATGTATCCATTAGGCTAAACTAATTCCTTTTCCCCCCACATACCTGAAACTTCATATCTGCTTTATATCTCATATTTGTTTTATAACAAATATGGAGAAAACTATATTAAAATCCTCTCTAAAATTGAATAATTCAGTAGAATATAAGCCAACAGTCAGTAAAGATTACATGAGGACTTTGACTTTCCGTTTTGTAAACTCCACTAGTATTGGAGATCTTAAAAGCAAGCTTTTTAAATCATAAAATATGGAATATAAAAAAATTATATCCTGGCTTTGAGATTTTGTAGGGGTACGCGTAGGACATGAATACCACAACATCCATCATTTTCTTTGTGACAAAGACAATTTATGATAGAGGAAACGGAAATCTTGGAACCTTTCCCCTAGGGCTTAGTTAAGAATGCAACTCTGAGCAAATGATTTTTTAAATAGTGCAAGGATATTATTCAACTCTCTCTCTCTCTTTTTTTTTTTTTTTCCAGTTTATTTATTTTGAGAGAGAGCCTAAGCAGGGGAGGGGCACAGAGGTAGGGAGGAGAGAGAGAATCCCAAGCCGACTCCTCGCTTTCAGCACAGAGCCCAAGACAGAGCTTCATCCTAGGAACCGTGAGCTCATAGCCTGAACTGAAATCAAGAGTCAGATGCTTAATCTAATGGGCCACTCAGGTGCCCCTGAACCCTCTTTTAGTCTTCCTTTATTAAAAGCAAAGTTTTGGGAGCTCCTGGGGAGCTTAGTTTGTAGAGTGTCTGACTGTTGATTTTGGATCGGTTCATGATCCTAGTATCAAGCCCCATGTTGGGGACCATGCTGAGTGTGGCGCTTGCTTAAGATCCTCTCTCTGCCCCTCTCCCACTTGTGCGTGTGCATGTGTGTATTCTCTTTTCTTTCTCAAATAAAAGTTTTAAAAACTCATTTTTCAAATGGTTGTGCCTGTACATGAAATCAGTGTTGTGGGGTATGGCCACTAGTTTTAGAAATTAAATAGATTATAGAAATTAATAAATTTAGTAGAAAATACTAAGTTACATGGAACTTTATAAAGATAAATTTTTTTTGATATTTTTGTTTGTGGCATGTATATGTATATATGGTCACTAGGTTGATGTGAAATATATTTCATATTATGGGTCACATTCAGAACATTTAAAAACTGCTATAATATAGTTAGAATGGAGTTTCTGAACCTTGATTTCAAGGTTTAGAGTAAGTGTTCCTTTTGAATTCTTTCTTTTAAGTCATTTATACCCACATGCTTTTATTCTCCTATTCTCCCCCTTAATCATGTTTTTATTTATTTTTAAATATTTTTAAGTAACCTCTACACCCATGTGGGGCTTGAACTCTCAACCCCGAAATCAAGAAATCATGTGCTCTACTGACATAACCAGCCAGGCGCCCTATTAATCATCTTGTAAATTGAATTTTTCTGAGCTCTTGTAACTTTTTTTTTTTAATTTTTTTTTTAACGTTTATTTATTTTTGAGACAGAGAGAGACAGAGCATGAATGGGGGAGGGTCAGAGAGAGAGGGAGACACAGAATCTGAAACAGGCTCCAGGCTCTGAGCAGTCAGCACAGAGCCTGACGCGGGGCTTGAACTCACGGACCGCGAGATCATGACCTGAGCCGAAGTCGGACACTTAACTGACTGAGCCACCCAGGTGCCCCTCTTGTAACTTTTAAAACACCTCCTTTCCCATTATTTCCTCACCTTCCACTTGTTTTCCAGAAGAGACAACTCAAGTCCATACTTTACAGTGACTAGTATACACAGTACTTTCTTGATACCAGCAGTTTTCTTTAATAAGTACTGCAAACGAATATTTAAAAAATCTTCCCTGCCTTTTACCGAATTCACGTTAGCAGTCATTAGATGCAGAAGTGGCCTTAAAGTCACAGTTCTGCCTAAAGCTCTTCATTGTTATTCTGTTGCTTTCTGGGTAAAGTCCAAACTTAACATGACCCAGGAAGGTGTTCACAGGTCTTCATTCTGATTGTAACTCCAATTTTGTCTTGTCTTGCCCTGCCCTACAACCCCACATCATCCTACCCACACTTTCTGAAGCTCACTAGGTACCCCTTCTCTCTGTGCCTATAGCTCCTACTATACTGTATTCTAATTGTCAATTTGTTTTTCTCATTAGATGGATTGATTTGTGAGGGCAGATCATGCCTTCCTCACTATTGAATTCTTAGCTCACAGTATAGCTTAATAAAGATTAAATTAAAAAATACTGGGGCACCTGGGTGGGTCAGTTGGGCATCTGACTTTGTCTCAGGCCATGATCTCGCAGTTGATCAGTTTGAGCCAGGCTTCAGGCTCTGTGCTGACAGCTTGAGCCTGGAGCCTGCTTCTGATTCTGTGTCTCCTCCTCTCTCTGCCCCTCCCCTGCTTGTGCTCTGTTTCTCAAAAATAAGTAATAAGCATTAGAAAAACAAAAGAGAAACTACCGTTGAACAATAGTAGTTCTAACTCTAAACATTCATTGTGTGTCTGTTTTGCTAGTTCTACACAGTCCTTTCATATTTGGTATCATGTTTTAACTCTCACAAAAATCCTCTAAGATAAGTGGTGATACACCTATTTCCTAAATGAAGAATCTTAGAGTCAGGTGATGTTACATGCCCAAAGTCACTCAGTTAATCAGAGTTTGAACCACTATACGCACTCTGCTTCCCCACTCCAAATTCAGTGTAGAAATTATTTTACCTAATGAAGAAAATAATACTTTACATCTTCATTCATTATTTCTCCCCTTTTTAAAATACAGCTGGTGTATTCTCAGCAGGCCTTGCTCCAGCTGCATTTGTGCCAAATCCGTATATTATTAGTGCTGCTCCTCCAGGGACTGATCCATATACTGCAGCAGGGTTGGCTGCAGCAGCAACATTAGCAGGTAACTTATTGTTCATCCTCGTTGCTTATTATGGATTTAGTTTTAATTTTCTTACAAGTTGTGTTTTTGTCTATTTGGTGAGCAATTTGAAGTTCCTAAGAAAATCTGAAACACTTATCTAGAATCAAGTGACGTTTCCAGAGAGTTAGTTTACTATTTGTCCAGTTTTAATGCTCTAGGAAAAAGCTGAAGCTTGAGAACTTTTTCCTTTTGTACATAGTTGGTTTCCAATTCAATTTTGTAGTTTCAGAAATCTTACATTGCCAACCACAGATCTTTTTTCTGACCAATTCCATCACCCACAGAGACAGTGCAAAAGTAAAGTTACTTCTAATGCAGTAAACTGGGGT
This sequence comes from Panthera pardus, assembly GCF_024362965.1. Taxonomy (NCBI): domain Eukaryota; kingdom Metazoa; phylum Chordata; class Mammalia; order Carnivora; family Felidae; genus Panthera; species Panthera pardus. Next base: position 25,450,270 of record NW_026526832.1, read on the forward strand.
AGGTACCATAGATACCCAGGTCAGGGAGAGTATGAGGTAAGGAGCTTCAGCAGTCTTGAGAGAATGAGTATCTAAAAAGTAAAGTTTATTTAGCAGTGTTAAAATAGGCAAGCCGACTGAGGGGCAAAAAGGTGGCATGGAGTTGGAAAGCACTTAACTGTCAAAACCAGAAACTGCCACTCAAAGTCTAAAATGAAAACCAAAACTATACAAATGTCATGTATCAGTAATATGGCAGTAATACTGGGGAAAAATGTTTTTAAACCCAAAGCTGTATTTCTTGCTTATTTAAGTAGTAAGGACAGTTGTGTGCTGGTCACCATCCTATTGAGCCAAGCAAACAATTTGCTGATCTTCTGTGTAGGGTTTTGAAGAAGAGGTTGTTTTAGGTTGAGTTGGTTATAGAGAAAAATGAATTAGTCTTAGGCATGGGTTAATGTTGGTTACAGAGGCAGGAACAGGGTCATGTCAGCCATAAATGTGTGTTCACTGGAGTGAGCCTGCCAACTGACTGACTTTCATAACTCCAGACTATCATGATTTTTAAACTTTGTTCAATGATATGAATTGTCACTGATGAATTTGACAATTTTAAACTCCACTTCTGGCAGTTATTATCCTGACTGTAGAACAGTCAGTCTTTTCCTGGGAGTTAGGGGACTTGTTTTTTATACTCAAGACTGTTTTAAGAAGTGAAAAAATAAATGTTAATTTCAAATTCTAGTTTGATAGCTTATTTAGGAGACTGAAACCAACCTATCACATTCAGTAGATTTTAGTATTAGTATAGATCTGCACGTAATTCCATAAGGAGGGGATGAGCTTTCTTGGTGCCATTTAACTGGATGTTAGTATGTAAAATTCTGGTATATCATACAATCTATGGACTTTAAGGAAACCTTAAGAAATGGTTAGTTTTCAGATTAAGCATTCTAGGCATTTTGGATTCAGGCTTTCTAAGACCAGTGGTGTCCAATAGAAATATAATGTGAGCCAGATAATGCAATTAAAATTTTCTAGTATCTACATTATAAAAGCAAAAAACAGATGATATTAATTTAAATGTTTGATTTATCCCAACACAACCAAATATTATTTTAATATAATTAATATTTTTTTAATTACTAATAGATATTTTACTTTTTTTTTTTCATGCAAAGTCTTCAAAATCCTGTGTATATCATACTTAAGACCATATCTCAGTTTGGGCTGTCTAACTTTTTAATTCTTCAGTCGTCACAGGTGGCTTCTGGCTATTGTTTTGGGCAAAGAGGTTCTAGATAGATATTTGACTCTTGTTTTGATAATGTATTCTTCATAAATCCTGTTAACAGTTTTCATTGTAGATGGTGCTTAAACTGTTTTCAGAAATAATACTTTAACTTTAAGTTTTTTAATGCTTTTCACTTTAGTGATTCAGTCAATTGTACTGGGCTTTATTTCCCTCCAAAACAAAGTGAATCCAAGAGTTTAACTTTTTAAAATATTAGATATATTAAAATTGTATCCGTGGAATTTTAGGCCATCTTTATTTTATCAATTAATAATCATGACATCTTGCTCATGAACTTAACGTGGAAATTATTGTGCATAATGCTGTTTATTCCCATAGAAGCAGATGTTACCTTGAATAACATAGACCAGAGCAAGCACAGTTCATTCTATTTTTCCTAGTTTGCTTTCACATGTCTGTGTCCCTCTGTGCCTTTATATTACTTGGTTCTTTCTTGTCTTTACTCACTAGTTCCATTTTCCTAACCACATAAGCAGTGATGTTTCATTTGTTTTCATGCAATTTTCAGTTGCTTTGTGAGAATTGTGACTGTTTCAAATATGAAGAATATTTTTAATAAAAACTTTAACTAAAAAATATTTTTAAATTCAAGGTTTACAATTCAAATACAGTTGTCGCAAGCTTGGTACAAGAATGTTCCAAAGTTTTATGTTGTAGATTGCAAATAAAAAGATAAAAGTGTTTTGTAATATTTTGGTAATTTTTTTCAATATTCAGAAAATAGCCTTTTAAGAGAATTTGAATTGAACATAGTAAATCTTGCAGTTTTATGAAGTCTAATGTTCCCTGAGTATATTATCTGTGTTTGCCAGTATCAAACCCATAAACTGGCATTCAGTAACTGTTGCATAGATGGTTAAGTATCCTGTTAGTTCATTGGTCCTTTTGACTTTAGCTTTACCATCTCCATTGAGGCCACTGCTGTCACTCCTGTTTCTCTTGAAGTAATCATAACCTGAATGAGACTTTTTCCTACTAGAATCAGGAAAAAAAAGAAAGGATATAGCAGGTGTAAGTGGGTTGGGGATTATAAGGACATTTGCTTTAACTCATATAGTGTTCCTTTTTATGATCTAATGGTAACTGATTTATCTATAAAATGTAAGTAACTTTTTTTTTGGGGGGGCGGGGTGGGGTGTGGGGTTTAGGTCCAGCAGTGGTTCCACCTCAGTATTATGGTGTTCCATGGGGGGTGTATCCAGCCAATTTATTTCAGCAACAAGCTGCAGCTGCGGCAAACAACACAGCAAATCAGCAAGCAGCATCACAAGCTCAGCCTGGACAGCAACAGGTATAGGCCTGCCTTCATTAAATCATACCTGAAGAGTCCTTGAAATTCAATGAGTTCCTTGTTTTCAAGATGTGTGTCTTTTCATCTCCTCAGCATGTAATGTAGTACCTATATACAAGTATTGATTACATGGTGGTTTTTTTTTTCTAATTGGTATTACATGAATTTAAAGATTGAGGTGTATTCCATTTCTACATTTTTGTTATAGAAACTGTTGAAATCTCTAGCAGATTTTAATTTTTCATCACCTTTTCAGGTGTGCTCATGTTCCTATCAAAGTAATTATCACTTCATTTTCTTCTGGGTATTTAAATTACTATTTTAAATATTAACTTAATACATTTCTGACTAGAAAATGATTACAGAGTATATTTTTAAGCAAGCTGGAGAAAATTGAAAAGAGGAAATATTTTCACTACTGGTTAAATTTAATTTCTTCAAAAAGAAAATGTTTATTACAATGGTTTTGGTTGGTTTTGGGTTTTTGAAATTTCTGCTGCTTTTATGTTTTGATAAACTGTTTTGATAAATGTAGAAACACTATTGGTGATTTCTGACTTCTGATTGTCAAATTCTTCATATTTATACCAAAGAAGCAACTTACTGACAAGTGTAGTGTTACTTGGCAGTTAAATTTTATTCTAAATTTCCTTTATGTGGTTTATTACTGTATTGGTGTTCTGTTGAAGCTGTCCTTTGGCTCAGTCCTTGTAGATTAGACCATGGCACCATTTAATAAATTATTTTTCAATCTATATCTTCTTTGGGCAAACATGAAAATATACTACTTGACCAATACACCTATGTGTGAGGCTTATTTACAGTGAATACCGCTTGTCCTGAATTGTTCATCTATCTTTGTGAAATTAATATGATCTAAAATTTTGCCATTCCCTGCCCCCCCCCCCCCCCCAATAAATTTCTTTGGTAAGAAAAAGAGCACAAATACTAAAAATTACTTTTCGTTAGGCCTTCAAGAATCTCTAGATGTTACTTAATAGATTGTTCTAGTTGTCATGAGCCAGTGATTGTGTTTTTGATTTTAAGTATTTTGTATTTTTTCATGCCAAATCATCGTTTCATTGCATATAAATATGTTCGAAGAATATCCAAAGGCAATTTACTCTGGGATAAATTTATTTATCTGTTATTTTATAATTTCATTTTTAAGGAAATCATTTGTCCTTTGTAGGTTCTCCGAGCTGGAGCAGGTCAGCGCCCTCTTACTCCCAATCAGGGCCAGCAAGGGCAGCAGGCAGAATCACTTGCAGCAGCAAATCCAACTTTGGCTTTTGGTCAGGGTCTTGCTACCGGCATGCCAGGTATACAGTTAGTTAATTCTAGAAATTTGCATAGGTTTGAAATGTTAAATGTAATCACTCACATTGAAGAGTGAAAAAATCAGAACTATCTTTTTTAAGTCTTGCCTACCTTGCGAGAAGTTATTTAGAACTCAGGGGCCAATAGTTGAAATCTATATTTTTTGTGAGACCGCGATTGCGAACATGTACTGGAATTCTACGTACATCCATTTTTTCTTACTCTGTATATGGCATAAACTATAGCATTTTCTCAACATAGTCCAGAATTCTTGAAGCATGCTTCAAGAAGTAAAATCAGTTGGTTAGAGTTGTCATGTTAAGACAAAACCTCTATGTGCTGTTGCTGCTGAATAAGAAGGTCATTTAGTTAATATGAGAAGTTTGCAGCTAAAATTTTCCACTGTTTCATTGTGTTTAGCCAATTTATAGTATTATGAACTATTGGTATCTATAACCTGATAGCAAGTGTATACTAAAATACACCTATGAAAGCCTAATGCAAAGAAAATGATAAAACTTTATTCCCATTACCACAGTACAACTTTTAGAAGGAGCCAAAAAAATAGATCTTTGTTGTGAAGTAGATTTTCATGAAACTAGATACAAAATTACAACTTTAAGAATAATGCAAGGACAATAATTTTCTTAAACCAAGAAAAGCACTTATGTTTTTAAAGTGAAATTTAAAGCTACATATCAGTAGATAATGCGTCATTTCCTATTCTGTTCTCTCTTGAAGACTCACTTTCTCTCTTAAGTATCCGTTTTTTTCACTCTTAGTATATGAGTAATTATTCCTGTAACTATATAGATTACTTATTAATGAAATGAGTTTCAGTTTCCACTTAATTGTAATTTAGTTAAATTTTCAGATCATTTAGGAATCGTATTTAGTGTATCGGAAAATATATGTGATTGAGGGTTTCTTGTATGTGTTACATGTGGCTGAATGCTTCTGTATGTTACTTTGAGAATTTCTATATTGATTACATTCATTCTATTATCTCTGAGATTCTAAGGTCTGATTTCATCATCTTGTCTAGCCCACTGGCTAAAGAGAACATGTTAATATTATAGTCTCTGAAGTACAAATGATAATAGAACGGGAGTGTTCTCATTATTTTCTTTTTTTACCCCAGCTATGTACTTGCTTCGGGGAAGCTGCTTACCTGAAGCCGTGAAGCTGAAGTTGTAGACACGTGGAAGGACATGGAGGCAGGGCTAAAAGGGAACTGAACTGAAAGTTTATGAAAGATAGTACTAAGACGGCTCTGGGTTCTTCTATTTGTCTCACACTTCTTTTAAGCCTGCCTCCATGATTCCTTTCAGTAACTCTAATATTAACTCAGTAACAATTGCAAAGTAAGACCTCCTCTTCTCCATCCTTATTTTTCTCAATTCTTTGGTGTGTTTCACCATATTGACTAAGTCCAACTCTCTACAACGTCTCTCTGTCGTGACACTAGCCTCTGTGATAATTTGTTTTCCTGGATTTCCTATCTTTTTCATTGCTTTGATCAGTTTCCCTTTCCTCTGTATAAATCCTTAAACGTGGAAGACAGTTACTTTGGACTAGATACTTTGGAATCAGATGTGCCATATTTCCGTACAACCTAGTTGAGTCATGTTGGCCAACTTTTCTCTTTGAACTTCAGTTTCAGTATTGGAACAATAGATGCTCTTTTGTGTGTGTGTGTGTGTGTGTGTGTGTGTGTGTGTGTGGTGGGTGGGTGGGCAGGGTGGGGGGAGACCGTCTGCTTTCATTATTTCAGCTATCATTCCTATTCCAGTAAACTAATGAGTTTACATCTACATCTTGGACTCTTTTTTGAACATCTAACATATTTCTGCCTTTGTATTGGACATTACCATGTGTATGTTCCAGCAGTCCTCAAAACTCATAGTGTCAAAAAAAAAATATGAACTCTCTCCCAGATTTGCTTATCTTAATGTTTATTTTAGTGTTAATTTCACTGTACTCTTGAACTAGAAACTTTTGGCTTCAGTCTCAGAATCCTCTTCAACTCTTGATTTTCTTCTGTGCTTCGCATTCAATAATTTGTCAGTTCTTGTTCATTCTATCTCATGTTCCCTTTCGTTTTCATCTGTGCTATTCTTGTTCAGCCTCTTTCTTAACCTCCCACTAACTCTGCCTCCAATCTCTTCTGTTCATTTATCTTTTTTTATTTATCTTGAGATTATCTTGAGAGAGGGAATCCTAAACAGGCCCTGCACTGTCAGCACAAAGCCTGACATGGGGGGAGGGGGGCTGAATCTCACAAACCATGAGATCATGACCTGAGCGGAAATCCAGAGTCAAACACTTAACCGACTGAGCCACCCAGGCGCCCCCATTTCATCTTGTTATTCTTCTTTCAGTTAACCTTTCAAAAATATAAGTTAGTTTTATACCATTCTGGTTCTTAATATTTTGCTTAAAAATTTTTTTTAATGTTTATTTTTGAGAGAGTGCGAATGGGGAGGGACAGAGAGAGGGAGACACAGGATCCAAAACAGTCTTAAGGCAAGGCTCCATTGTGGGGCTCAAACTTAGAAACAGCGAGATCATGACTTGAGCCAAGTTGGACACCCAACCGACTGAGCCACCGAGGTGCCCCTTAATATTTTCAATGATCTAGTCCCAAACTACTTAATTGATAGTATCCTTCCATAGTCCTATGCTTTAACACACTAGACCATATACTACCAGCCAGAGATAACTTGTACTTTTTATGCCTCTAGCCCTAGCTAATGGTTTTTAGCTTAGAATACCCTTTTACACATTTTAAGGGAAATTGGGATAGATAGAGTTTAACATTATTATTTTTTTTTAACTCTGGTTTATAAACATTTTGTAATTAGCTTTCCTTCTCATCCTTCAGTATTCTTTGCATAAAGCCTTCCTGATCTTTCTTTCCCAGTATGTCTTCATCAGTAATTACTCTTCTTGCACCTTTCTTTAGTTCTTCTGTCTGCCTTGCATTTCATTTAGTTATTTGTGGTTTCTCAATTCTGCCCTTGCTTTACCATGTTAAAGTTAGAAAATGTCTTCAAGTAGAACAACATTTTCTATTTCTCTTTGAACGGAAGTTAGTAGATCAGTGTCTTGTCTCAAAACAAAGTGGCATCTTAGAATTAAGGAGGGGTGCTGGGTGGCTCTGTCAGTTAGGTGTTTGACTTTGGCTCAGGTGGTGATCTCATGGTTTAGAAGTTCAAACCCTGTATCAGGCTCTCTGCTGTCAGCAGAGCCCGCTTTGGATCCTATGTCCCATTCCCCCACTTTGTCCCTCTCCTGCTTGCATGCTTGCTCTCACAAAAATAAACATTTAAATTTAAGGACGTAGTACATTACCTCCTCTACTAGATTGTATAGTCCTTGTGTGTAGGGACCATGTCTTTTTTTTTTTTTTTTTTTTAAAGCCCCTGTGTCTTACCAGACTCTCCGTAAAGAAAGATAACACAGTAGAAATGAGAAGCTTTTGAACTAAATGATTATGAAAATGCTACAAATTTAAGCTTGTCACCTACACCTAAAACAACACAGGAGGAGAATATAATAGGCTCAAATGCATACATTGGAAAGTAAGTTTCTATCTAGGAACTATAAAAGGAAGAGACTAAGCCCAAAGAATTTGTAAAAGGAAACCAAATAATAAAGATGGGAGCTGATGTGAATGAAATAGGTGGCAAACATACAATTCAAAGATTTAAATTATCCCAAAAGTTATTTCTTTGAAAATACTAATAAAATTGATAAACCCCTGAGAGACTCATCCAAGAAAGATTTAAAACAAGAAGGCAGAAATACCAATACAGAAAAATTAAATAATCATTGGTGGCTATTAGGAACAATCTCACATTAACAAATTAGTGTAGATAAAATGGACAAATAACTAGAAAAATGTAACCAAACAGACTTGAGGATATATAAAACATCTGAGGTCCATTAACATTAAAGAAGTGAATTAAGTAATCAAAATTTCTCCCTTAAGATTTTAGGCCAACATAAAACTTCAGTGTTGAATACCAGGTATTCAAGGAGGAAATAATTCCAATTTTTAAGATCCTAGAAAATAGGAAAAGAAGGTATGCTTCCCAGGTCATTTTATGATACTAGTATAATCTAAGTACTAAAACCTGTCACATTTAATACTATCCCTATCAAAATACCACTAATAATTTTCACAGAGCTAGGACAAAGAATCCTAAAATATATATGGAATCAGAAAAGACCCCAAGTAGCCAAAGCAGTCTTGAAAAAGAAAAGGAAAGCTGGAGGCATCAGAATTCCAGACTTTAAGCTATCTTACAAAGCTGCAGTCATGAAGACAGTATAGTACTGGCAAAAACAGACACATAGATCAGTGGAACACAATAGAAAACCCTGAAATTATATGGCCATTTAATCCTCAACAAAGCAGGAAAGAATATTTAGTGGAAAAAAGACAGTCTCTTCAACAAATGGTGTTGGGAAACCTGCCGAAGAATGAAAATGGACCACTTTGTTATACCATCACAAAAAGAAATTCAAAATCAGTGAGAGACCTAAATGTGAGATAGGACTCCATTAAAATCCTAGAGAACACAGGTAGCAACCTCTTTGACATCAGCTGTAGCAACTTGTTACTAGACATGTCTCCAAAGGCATGGGAAACATAAGTAAAAATGAACTATTGGGACCTCCTCAGGATAAAAGCTTCTGCACAGCATAGGAAGCTGTCAACAAAACTAAAAACCTTTGGAATGGAAGAAGACATTTGCAAGTGATATATCTGATAAAGGGTTAGTATCCAAAATCTATGAAGAACTTATCAAACCTGACACCCAAAAAGCAAATAAGCCAGTGAAGAAATGGGCAGAAGACGTGAATAGACATGGGCAGAAGACATGAATAGACATTTTCCCAAAGAAGACATCCAGATGTCTATCAGATAACACAAAAAGATGCTTAACATCACTCATCATCAAGGAAATACAAAGCGGAACCACAATGAGGTATCACCTCACACCTGTCAGAATGGCTAAAACTAACAACACAGGAAACAACAGATGTCAGTTAGGATGCAGAGAAAGGGGAACCCTCTTGCATGTTGGTGGGTACGCAAACTGGTGCAGCTACTTGAGAACAGTATGGAGGTTCTTCAGAAAATTAAAAATAGAACTACCCCGGGGTGCCAGTCAGTCCAGCATCCAACTCTTGATTTTGGCTCAGATCATGGTCCCAGGGTCATGGGATTGATCTTTGCATGGTGCTTGTGCTGAATATGGAGCCTGCTTAAGATTTTACCTCTCCTGCTTTCCCCCTCTCCCCAGCTCATGCGTGTTCCCTCCTTCCCTCCCTCCCTCCCCCCTCAAATAATAATAATAATAATAATATAGTAATAATAATAATAAAATAGAACTACCCTACAATCCAGCAATTGCACTACTAGGTTATTTACCCAAAGGATACAAAAAATACAGATTCAAAGTGGCACATGCACCCCAATGTTTATAGCAGCATTATTAACAGTAGCCAAATGTTGAAAAGAGCCCAAATGTCCACCGACTGACAAATGGGTAAAGAAGATGTGTGTGTGTGTGTGTGTGTGTGTGTGTGTGTACACACACACACACACACACACACTGGAATGTTACTCAACCATCAAAAAGGATGGAGTCTTCCCATTTACAATGACGTAGATGGAGCTAGAGTGTGTTATGCTAAGCGAAATAAGTCAGAGAAAGACAAATGCCATATGATTTTACGCATATGTAGATATAAGAAACAAAACAGATGAACATAGATGAAAGAAAAATAAAAGAAGGGAACAAACCATAAAAGAGATTTTTAACTACAGAAAACAAATTTGCTGGAGGGGGGTGGTAGGTGGGAGGGTGGGTTAAATGGGTGATGGGGATTAAGGAGGACACGTGTGATGAGCACTGGGTGTTGTATGTAAGTGATGAATCACTAAGTTTTACTCCTAAAACCAGTATTACACTATACGTTAACTAGAATTAAAAAAAAAAAAAAGCTTGAAACATTAAAAAAAGAAACTTAAATATTAAAAATCATATCTGGGGCGCCTGAGTGGGTCAGTTGGTTAAGTGTCCACCTGTGGCTCAGGTCATGATCTCACGGTTTATGAGTTCTAGCCCCATGTCTGGGCTGTCTGCTGTCAGCACAGAGGCTGCTTCGGATCCTCTGGCTCAGCCTCTCTCTGACCCTCCCTCGAGGGTTCTCTCTGTCTCAAGAATAAGCATTTAAGAAAAAATAATGAAACCTGTCAAAGAGTATACAGAAAAGGAAAATTACAGGTTAATTACTAAATTCTAAAATATTAACAGCCAGATATAGCAGTATATAATAAGCAGGATAATAATATATGATGAACAAGTTGGTTTTATCCCAGGAATTCAAGAAGTTTAGGAAGTCATATAAGGTCATTGGCACGTTCAAAGATTAAAAGAAAGCAATCACAAGAACTTCTCAAGAGAGGCAAGAAAAGCATAACAAATTTATATACTGACTCTAATAACAAGCCACTTCAACAAATTAGGATTCAAAGATAGTTTCCTTAATATGCTAAGGTGGAAATTGACACCCCCCCGTACCCCCAAATGGATAACACACTTCTGCTTTATGGGAAATAATTGGATTTTTTTTTTTTTAAGACGGGGAAGAAGACAATGATTCCTATTAACACTTTAGCATGTTAGAGATCCTAGCCAGTACTATAACATGAGAGAGAAATGAGAAAATTCTGTAAAGGAAGAACTAAAACTGTCAATGAATCTTTAGATCAAGTATTAGAATTAACGTTCTTGTTAAGGTTTTTGGATATGAAAATCAATTTAAAAATCTTTTCAGGGGGGTACCTGAGTGGCTCAGTTGGTTAAGCGTCCGACTTCAGCTCGGGTCATGATCTCGCGGTTTGTGAGTTTGAGCCCCGTGTCAGGCTCTGGGCTGTGGGTTGTGTCTATGTCTCCCTGCCCCTTCCCTGCTCACTCGCTCCCTCTCTCTCTCCTTCAAAAGTAAACATTAAAAAAAATATGAAATCTTTTTTGTTAACAGCATACTGTTTGAAAATGAAAAATTTTAAAGATACTTGTAGTAGTAGCAAGTACTTAGGACTAAATCTAACTTTTTAAAAGTATAAAGGAGACCTAAAGAGATATAGCTACCTTTGGTCCACTCAGCATTGAAATTTTTTAAAAATGTTTTTATGTTTAATGTTTTTTAATGTTTAATTTTTGAGAGAGAGACAGCGCGCGAGTAGGGACAGAGAGAGAGGGAGACACAGAATCTGAAGCAGGCTCCAGCCTCTTGAGTTTTCAGCACAGAGCCCAATGTGGGCTGGAACTCATAAACTGCAACATCATGACCTCAGCTGAAGTCGGATGCTCAACTAGCTAAACCACCCAGGCTCCCCTTGACAGGTCAGCATTTTAAATGTATCAGTTCTCCCTATAGTTTCAGTACATATCCAACTAAAATTTCTAATAGGTTCTTTCTATGATATTTTGATAGCTGAGAAAAAAATTTAGTGAAAATGCAAAGGGTCCATCAAGATTAAGCCACAATACTCTTAAAGGACAAAAATAAGTAAAAAGACTTGCTCTGTTTTGACTTACTCCAGAGGAAGACTAATTCTAAAGCTACAGTTAAATTCTTCCCTGGAGAGACAAACCAGTGGGACCCAATAGAGACCCCAAAGATGAAATCCCCAAAGAAACGAATACCTAATTACAAAGAAACAGAACAAAGCAGTAGGGAGGAATGACTTGTTTTACAAATAAGATGAAATAAAATTGGTTGTTTTGGAAACAAAATGAAATTGAACCCCTGCCCTATCTTGTGTTCAATAACCAACTTCGTTTGGATTTTAGACAGAAATGTGAAAAGTGGAATTTTAAGGCTATTAGAAAATACAGGGAAATTTTGTTATAAAAATGAAATAATATTTGACATTATTACCCCAAAATTCACCATAAAGAGAATAGATTGTCAGGCTAGGGATGGAGAAAGATAATTGCAATATATTAAAACAGTGAAAACCTTTGGATACACATACATATTTATAAGCCAGTAAGAAAAGGCAGCCTGGTAGGAAAATGAGTAAAAGACTTGAAAAAGCCTCTTCCAAGAGTAGCATATGAAGAGATGCTCAGCCTATTTAGTATGGGAAAGTGAAACTCAAAACCACAACAAAATATTTCTGCATATCTTCCAGATCAGCCAGATTTAAAAGTCTGAGAATATAAAGTGTTATTAAAGTTACATGCAAGTGAGAACTCTAATAGCAAGGTAGAAGGAGTGTGAATTTACATAATCAGTGCATCAACTACTTAGATACATACCTTGCAGTAGAGAGATAAATCCACACGTTATACACCAGGATACATGTACCAAAATGTTTATAAGCAGTACTGATGATAGTGTCCCTAAATGGGGGAAGCAGTGTAAATGTAGAACGCATAAATGCATTTTCGTATCCATCCAACGAGCTGCTATACAATAATGGAATAATGGGGATGTATATCTGCATACAACCGCTAGTGAATCCTACATGAAAATTTTTAAATCATTCCAACCACATGAGTCTTAGGGAGGCATTTATGGGTAGTAGAGTAGTATAGAACTCTAAGACAAAGAGAAGATTGTGGTGGAGCAGGGACGTATGAGAGGTAAGGTGCTGGGCAGTTTTCTATTTCTTAACTTGGATTGTGGTTAAATTTTTGTTGTTATTGTAGTCATTATACTGTACCTTTGGGTTTATATTCTCTGTGTGTTTATGTGTTTTATTTTACAGCAACAAATTTTAAGCACAAAGTATTGTGCTTTGCTGATAAAATACATTTTCTGATTAAGAAAAAATTAGTCTCAGCATCCCCTTTTCTTTAGCTCCCCTCTGGCCCTCCTTACATCTAAACTCCTCAGAAGCATTGTCTGTACTTGCTTGTGGTTCTCCCATTCTTGACTGAACTCACTACAGTTTGGCTTGCATCCCTCATCATAATGACTTCATGTGTCTAAGCCATTTGTCAGTTCTCAGCTTCTAATAGCTTTTAGCATCATTTAACATTGTTGATCACTCAGTCTTCATTAGAATTATTTTTTCTTTGGCCTGCAAGAGACCACATTGTTACAGCTGTTCCTTCTTTTTTTTTTTTTTTTAATTTTTACATTTGAGAGAGAGAGAGAGAGAGAGAGCGAGCGAGCAGGGGAGGGGCAGAGAGAGAGAGAGAGAGAGAGAGAGAGAGAGAGAGGGGGAGCCGCAGAATTCGAAGTAGGCTCCAGGCTCTACGCTGTCAGCATTTAGACCAACATGGGCCTTGAACTCCCGGACCGCGAGATTCTGGTCTGAACCAAAGTCGGATGTTCAACCACCTGAGCCACCCCAGGCGCCCGCCCTGACTGTTCCTTCTTCATCTCTTCCCTGGTTCCTTCTGTCTCCAGCCTCTTAATGTGAAGTACTCTGTCCATAGATCCCTTTTTAATTTTTCTTGGTGATTTCATTGTTTGTAACTCCAGCCTGGACCCTCTCCCCTAAACTTGAGACTTGTATATCCTATTTGACATCTCCAGTTGGATATTCATAATCTCTTCTCAAGATTTATCCCATTCATTCCGTGAGGAGTCAGCTTGGAAGCTCTGTATTCCCCCCCCCCCCCCCCCCCCCCGCCCCGATTTTGCCTTATATGTCTGTTCGGCTGGTTCTTCTAATTTATATCCATTTATAATGAAACTAATTGCAAAAACAGTCAGAATTACCATATTTAATTAAAAACAACCTTTGCATGTGAAAGTGTTGTTAGTCTTGGCGGTGAAGGTGGTATTTAAACTTAAAATTATCAGTACCTTTTTGCAAATGGTTGTCTGAATGTTGAACCTGAGTCCTTGTCCTGTGTAAGATAGACTTTCTTAACATGACTTCTGGGAGAGGAGTAAGCTTTTCTGCCTTAAAAGTATCTCCTGTGTGTAGTTAAATTCTCTCCTGTGCATCTAGAGTGGTACTTGTTATATATTATCCCTGGAAGAATTGGCAAAATAGTCACTTTTCTCTTCAAAATAGTTACTTTTTGTTCTGTAGTTAAGATAAGGAATCTCCCCTGAGAAAAGCTTCTGTAGTTCTGAATAGTGCAGATTATCACCTGCCTTGTGCTTAAGGCTATAAAACTAATTCCTGTATGATTTTTATTCAGATTTTCACTTGAGAACCTTTACAAAAAGTGTAACCTTATGATTTTAAGGTATCTTTATATCATGATTTTTAAATGGATGCTTACGAAGGAAAAGCTGAGGGAATGCTGTTAATGAATCCCTTGGTTTAGAACTTTATTAAAATTGCATAATAAACCATTCTTCTAGTGTTCTGACCACCTCACATCCCTTAGTCTTTCCATCCTCTTCTCAGAACTAATAGGTAATATTTTTCAAATATCAGTGCTTGATGGCCTATAGTTACATATCAAAGAATGTACCTTGTTATTTTGTGGTTTGTAAATGGAAGGCATCTCTTAAAATTTAGAGAAAACAGTTTTACTTACACACTATTACAGTTTCATACATTTAGTAAGTAATACCTTCTCAAATGTGTTAACTTCTCATATCATGATTATTTAAGGATTTCATATTGTATATAATTATATTTTGTGGTTGATAAAGACAAATGTGGGGGAAATAAATATGCATGTTTTCTATAGCAAATGTTTTCATTAGTAAACATTTATTTTAATATTATCTAGGCTATCAAGTACTAGCTCCAACTGCCTATTATGATCAGACTGGTGCCTTAGTGGTTGGCCCCGGAGCAAGAACTGGCCTTGGAGCTCCAGTTCGTTTAATGGCTCCGACACCCGTTTTAATTAGTTCAGCAGCAGCACAAGCTGGTAAGTGTAACTGATGTTTTCAGGGATAATATTTTTCTGGTGTTGTTTGAGATATTTTAAAAACAGAGAGTAGTCTTTTTGGTGGTTTCAAGAAGTGTCTGAAATTTGTTTTCCAGCAGCAGCAGCAGCAGCTGGAGGAACTGCAAATAGTCTTACCGGCAGCACAAACGGTCTCTTTCGGCCAATTGGCACTCAGCCACCGCAGCAGCAGCAGCAGCAGCAGCCGCCGAGCACGAATCTGCAGTCGAATTCATTTTACGGGAGCACTTCTTTGACTAGTAGCTCCCAGAGCAGTTCTTTATTTTCTCACGGACCTGGCCAGCCTGGAAGTACATCGCTTGGCTTTGGAAGCAGTAGCTCTCTGGGTGCTGCTATAGGCTCAGCCCTCAGTGGATTTGGTTCGTCAGGTAAGTTGCCTTTTTAAGATGAGTGTACTCTGCTAAGTGGACATGAGGTATATGTTTGTTTTCAATATGAAGATAAATAATAGTTTATAGTGTAGAAAGGACAGGAATAAAATACCGGTTTATTTAATTTTGTAGGAAGAAAACTACCGGCTGCAGATCTTTAAGCATTTATGAATGTTTAGCTCACTTCAAGCAGCCCATCTTTTACTCAGATATAATACATTTTCCCCTGGCTTTAAGAATTATAATTTTTTTTTTATTAAGATTTGTTTGCTGATTACTAGTTCTTCCTTTTTATGTACAAAATAATGTTTGAGGAAGTAAATATTTTGCCACCTTAAATTTCTAGTGTTTTAAAATAATAGTCTTTTTTGTTTTTATCAGATGTTTTATTCTTATTAAATGCTAGTCATTCATTATGGTTTTATTAGGTATAATATATAAAGTTAAAATACAGTGAAATATTCTGGTCAGAGGCCCCTAAGAAACTACCAATACGCTTATCTTCTACACTAAATAATTTAGCCTTTATCATTAAAAATTCTTCTAAAAGAATATTTCTTCCATAGCCTAGTTATATACATAATACTTAAAATTTTTAAATTTAAAATAGCTTCACAAAATAAATAATTTACCCACACAAACTGATTTTGTAACTGAGAAATGACCAGGTGAAATCAGAAGAGGCCCACATTGACTTCCTGTTGACATACCTGTGTTATCAATCTCTGAAGTTTCCAGAGTGTTCAGGAAACCCTAGTTCTGTTGGTACAATTAATTGGCAGCCTTTTCTTCATGAGGGGTTAGGGCAGTTTATTCAGATCGCAAGAGGTTTTCTATTTTTAGTAAAGTCATAGAATCTTTTAATACCTGCTTCTCGTCTGTTTTCCCACCACATTAAGTTATTTTCTTTTCTGGTGTGGAAAATGGCAAAACTAACATGGGCCAGTTGTTATTAAGTATGTTTGCTGGTTTTCTAAGGAAGTGACTTCTGAACTTTCAACATTCATATTTGTAAGAGGAATGATCTAAAATTGCTATAAACTTGTAGAAGCAGAATCCTTTTGTGCTACAATGAAATGCAATAGGGAAATATCATACTTGCCTAACACCAAACTACCTAAAGAATGGGCACAAGAACTTCTGAGGGAAAAATCTAATGAACTTGGAGAGTCTTCAATCTTTTAATTTTCCTACTTGAATTTTTCATTCCTTTTGGAGTTCGGTATTTTTACCTCTACCCAGGCACTCCCATCGGACTCATTTTTTGTTCCTAATACAGTTGACAAGCATTTTCTCCAAATATCCAACATGCTGAAGAAAATTGTAAGAACATATAACTTAAAAGATAAACTTTGTAGGAATGACTAGTTTCTAAACTAGAGATTATAGACTCTAAATAATCCAGGAAAAATAGAGAAGAGCTTTGATAAACCTCATTTCCCCTTTTGTAATAACATATGTCACTGATGGTCTGGGATGGACTTGTAGACCCCCTTATCCACTTCTTTCAAATTCTCATTTGTCTCTCAGTTGTTAGGATCATTCCCCCCAGCATTCAGGAACCGGTTGGCATGAGCATTTTGTTCCCTACAAATGTTTCCTGCAGATGCCTCCTTCCCCAAAACTGGTCTTCTTCATGCCTCCCTTATTTATAAACATTGCTTACTTAATTTTGACTACCAATCTGTATATACCTCTGTTTTACCTTGCTTCAGAGGACATTAGCAGTTGCCACCCCTGGATGCCAGTAAAAGTCTTATCATCTTCCCCTTCCTCTTGGACATTTTGTGAGAGTTCATTCAAGTGCTACACAAGGGTACTCTTAAAAGAAGCCTACCCATTGCCGTTTCACATGATGGCAATCCCATACCTGTATGAAATCTAAAATGATAGTACGGTTATGTGCACATATACACATACAGAATCCTGTACACTGTCATTCTCTTACCTATATGATGCAATTATTAACACTTACCAGTGTTATACCCCACCTTATATAACACAGTTAGGAAGCTTAGCCATTGTAATATGGTAATTAAATCAACCCTTCTATGACCCATTACTTAGAAAGTGTTGTTACAATTGAAAGTTTGAAATTTAACATGTTATATATAGTTGATAAATGATTAGTGACTCCGCTGTTGGTCTAGCCTTTTAGATCTTTTAGGTATCCTTTGTTTTCATATTTCACAGTTGCACTGTTGCAGATAATTTAGGCATATAGTAAAAGTTAAGGAGCCAGCTTGTTTAGGATTAAAATAAAGCTATTTCTGAATTACTTTTAAACGTTTGGCTTGGCCTTTCCTTTTTGGAGGAAGATACTATTTCATGTGTCAAAACTATGGTTTCTTTGGTTATTTGCCAGGGAAATGACAGTGCTACTGCTCTTATTAGAGAGCTGTTGTTTTTTTCCTTGTCAGTCAAATTGTTTTCTGAAATAAATAGGAATTTTAAGTGTAGCCCTGTATTTAGAACAATCACTTTGACAGTGTCCTTTTAAATTAGCATAGTTAACGTAGCATGTATTTACAGTTTTGCCAAAAGCAACTCTAGAAGAGGTGCTTGTCACGTGAGTGTTTGTTTGGTTTTGCTACTAAAATGCATATAGTTACATAGTGTTCTCTTATTAGATGATACCTTAAAATGTGCAGTTTTCTATAAAACATATCAGTCTTTCAGAAACCACACTGGCTGGTATTAAAGGTTTACTAGTGTTTTAATATTTTGCCTCATACAGTAGTGTGAGCCTTGTGTTTTTCCTTTATAAGAGTCTTGAATTTGGGAAAACCAATGTAATTGTTTGCTATCTGTATTATAAGCTTAACTTGGTCTACCCATTATGTTCTCTGCTTAATTTTTCTCTTAATTTTTCATTGTGCTCTAATGACCTATTTATAATTGACTTGAGATTAGAAAACCAAGACCTAATAGAAACTTTAAAATTCTCTTTAAAAATGTTACCATATTGGTCCGAATATAGAGCTTGTTCTTTAAAAACCTGACAGGTTAAGAAATATAATACGAAATTCCCTTCGCTATAAAAGATATTCAGTTAAAAAACAAACCAAAAAAAGGCTAGTGTTTAGAAATAGGAAAGAAGCACTTGAAAATGTGGGCTATAAGTGAGACTTAAGATGTGGGAGTTTTGGACAGCCCTTTTAAACACTTGGTAAAGACTGATTATCCGGATATGTTGATTACTTTTTTGAGTATGCCTGGCTACATGGCAATGTGGTTCTGCCATTTTTTTAAAATGATTTTGTAGAGTGCTTAAGGAAAAAAAGGACTAAAGGGTTGAATTTGGGATTAAGTAAAAGGAATTCAGTATGTAGTTTAGGAAGGTATGTGATATGAGATAATTGTGTATTTGAGGGGGAAAAAAGGCTGATTTGTCTTCACTTGAGTAAAAGGCTCATAAGACCAGTAGTAGAATCTCTGGAATGGGAGATGGAGATCCTGAGGGGTAAGTGAAAGCATGTCTTTGGTTGTGACAACAGTAATGAAAGCCATCAATTGTCTAAAAGGAAGTTTACTTTTTCATATATATTTTGTAACTTAGTTGCTGATGGATAGGGAGAATGTGTAATTTGAAAAGTGCTGAGAAGTTAGTTACCATCTGTATTTCACAACTGACTGATATTCGGGCCAATATGGACTTAAAGGACTATGGTTTGAACACAAGGTAGAAGCCAAATTAAATGTGAATGGTGAGGGAAATGTATTAATAATCTATTTATCAGTGTAATACTTTCTTGGCATTGAGTTGAAGTCTAAGAAACTGATTCCAGAGATTAGGACACTACCAAAATTTAACGTTATTGGAATTTAATCTCTAGCGTCTCCTAAAGCAGACACCTTACAATTGTAGGGTTTATAAATCATACCAGGGTATTAAAGCACAGTAATCATATGTGTCAATGGTAAATATGTGTGAAATAATAAACATATGAGTGCTCTGTTAAGTATCTGGTTACTTTATTGGGGTGCATTTATACCCTTTTATGATTAATGAAAGTCAGTTTATATAGTTATCACAGTAATTATCTTCCCCATAATGTTTCTAAAAGTAATTATTGTGATCACTTCTGTTATTTCCCAGCAAGAGTTGGGGATAGGTTTTATTCAGTTAACACTGTATGTAATTAGGGTTTTTTTTATTTCTTCTTCAGTTGGCAGTTCTGCAAGTAGTAGTGCCACAAGGAGAGAGTCTCTATCTACTAGCTCTGACTTGTACAAAAGATCTAGTAGCAGCCTAGCACCCATAGGGCAACCATTTTACAATAGTCTGGGATTTTCCTCCTCTCCAAGTCCAATAGGCATGCCTCTGCCAAGCCAAACTCCAGGACATTCACTTACGCCACCGCCATCACTTTCATCACATGGATCCTCATCCAGTTTGCATTTAGGTAAAAAAAAAAAAACAAAACCCTTTTTATTTGTATGTATACATGTAAGTGTGTTTGTGTGTGTGTTTATAATATGTGTAAAATATTTAATGTTGGATAAAACATGCCAAATTGCTTTTGCTTTTAGATACTAGCCTTTTGAAAAAGTTCTACTTTCGTGAAAATTCAAAGTGAGGGTCTAATGTACAGTAAGGTAAAGACCCCTATTGTATCTTATGTTCCTTTTATGAAATACAGTGGTGTGTTTTTTCTTGTCTGTGCTTTTGATTTGTGTGTGTTTTAGATCATCTGAAAAGTCAACTGTTGAAACATGTTAGTAAAAGAAATTTCACTATCGAAAGTTTTTGCACATCTAAAGGGAAACATTAGTCACATAGTTCTCAAACTTGAGATAGTTTACTACAATGGTTTTTGCTTTGGCCTTTGAATGCCTGGCCATTTTACCAAAGGGTGTATCAGGGTATATGAATTTAGTATGGTTGTGAGTTAGAGAATCTGATCGGTTTGGTCCATATACTTTTGAATATGTCGTTAGTTTAAGAAAAAAAATGTTTTAGGTTTGTTATATCCTTGAATTTGGAGTATTTAGGACTTTTGTTTATATCTTTATATTAAAATTGCCCCCACCCCAAGATTATTGAGTTGGTGGTTACCCCTTTTCCTCTCCAGGAAGTATTTATTCATGTAGTTAGCAGCATATATTTGAAGAGATTTTGAATATCAGGCTGTGTATGAATCCTTATCTCTTCAAGGAAAGTATTTCATTGAAAGTAGATTTTGGATTTTTATAATTTTAGTTGCCTTAATTAAAACAGAGATTCCTTTTTTTGATTTTTATGTGCTTGGAAAGATTTAAATCAGCTTGCAATTTAAAAAGTAATGTTGCTGTTGTTAGCAAATATAAGTTAGTGATTATATTTGACTCCCCCATCATAAAGGTATAGCTGTTTTTTCCTACAGCTCATTAATACATAAATGTCCATGTAACAAAGGGATCTTTTGTAGTGATCATCGTGTAAATATATGTCAGTGTGACGTGGCCTAGATTTTGAAAGACTGGTCCTGTGCCCCAAATTCTGGGTCTTTGCTCTTTTGTGGATATTAAATATATACAATTGATTAATTTATTTGGGAGGTGTCCTAAGATCTGCTGTACACTATTTGTGTAAATTTACCAGTTTTTAGCCTGACACCTTCATTTATCATCTCTTCTTGGTCATAAGGCTGATCAGTTCCTGATTTCTGTTATTTCTACTCAGACCCACTCACTTCCACCACCCCCATGTAAGATATGCCTTTGAAACTTTGAAATGGACACAAATATTTGGAACATAACAAACCTAAGAATAGGACTTTCATAATAGTTTTGTGTTTTATTTGTTAAGATTATATTTGTCATGTCCTGTCATTTTTTTATAGGTAAGTTTCAGATCAGATTCCTGTCAACTGTTACTGCTTATGTTGTGCTTTAGAGCTTGTAAAAATGGCATTAGTTATTCTACATAACTTGCTTAAAAATTAGAACATAATTTTTCGGGGCACTTGGGTGGCTCAGTTGGTTGAGTGTCCGACTTTGGCTCAGGTCGTGATCTTGCGGTTCGTGAGTTGGAGCCCCACATCGGGCTTGCTGCTGTCAGCCTGTCACCGAAGAGCCTGCTTCAGATCTTCTGTCCCACTCTCTCCGCCCCTCCCCTGCTTGTGCTCTTCCAAAAAATAAAAAAAATATATTAAAAAAAAATAAAATTTTTAGATCTGTCTCTATAATTAAACAGCAATCAAGATATTTTTCTTTAGACTATAAAGAACCCAGCTGTGTAGATGCTTAGGGAAGAAATTCTCATCAATTATGGGAAATAATCATCACTTGGGCCAGCATTTCTGTATTATAGCCTGATACTTTTGTACCCAGAGTTAAAACTCCATAGGTTTAGCTTCAGCTGGAAATCTGGTATTTTAACACACTTCTGATTGGAATTATCTGTAGGTGATTTTCTTTTGTGATCTCCCAGTTTCCTTTAGTTTTAGTTGTAGTGTGACTGGCACTGTTGTTAACAAGGACTGTATAGACCATGCCAGGGTGAAGTAATTTAATAGATTTCATAAATTGGCTCTTTACATAGTGTTCACAGAAGTAATCCATCCTTTGCTTTCATCTGATTGAATCATAATGCAAGACTTACATGCTTTCTGGTCTAAGAAAATACTTAAATTGTATATCCTTCAGATGGATTTCTTCATGAATCAAGTTATCAAGGCAGCTGATTTAGGAAATGCCTGTGGAAATGAATTTGCAAGTCTGTTTCTAGAAAACAGAATTAAATCTAGAGGCATGGTCTGGTTGTTGTTTGCTAGTTTGGGCAAGGTAGTGTTCTGTATTCTAGTGTTGCACGTTATCAGGAGATATGTATCTGGTTGTCTCCGTTGTGAGCTTGTCAGCCTGATCCACTTGATGGGCTTAGCAGCCTTCGGATAGTTGCCTATTTTATGAGTTTGCAAAAATGGTGATTCTCTAATTCTGTCATACCTTCTGCATTTACGAGCTGGAACTTTTCTCTAAAAAAATTTGCCCTCATGAGTTGTGAGGTTACACTGAAAATACATAGTTCATTTGGAGTCAGGATAATGCTTGGAGTCTTTATTTTCTAACTTTGAGAATGAGTTGATACACTAACAGCTTACTTGTGTTCTTTTAATCATCATTGTTACCTGTAAATTAATAGCTTTTGGGATTTCAGTCCATTGCGGTCTGGGAGACATCAATTTTATACTTTTTTTTTTTTATCCAAAAATTTTACCATATTTGGCCATTTGGCACCCTTCAGATTGGCTCCATTTGACTACAACTTTTTGTTACTATTATTATTATTTCTTAAGGACAATTTTTTAAAAGCAGCACTTAAAATATAGGGAGTCAGAAACAAGTGGGAAAGAGCAAAGAAAAAGAAGAAATTTAAAATTAATGGTTTTTATCTTGAAATGGAAAGAGTAGTGTCATTCTGGGCTTCAAGTTAAGTGTTCAAGGTTAAGTGAATTATTTTCTCATATTACATTGATCTAAAACATGTTACTGATTTCTGATACTCTCATCTTTATGCTCATCATTATTAGATTGACATGGGATTTCCTGCATATAAAGCAACATTCTGTATTTTTATTTAATTTACGACTTGACAAAATAATGGCTTATTCCTTGTACCTCTTCATTTTTGAGCTGACTGATGTTTTTCTTAAGGGTATGAATAAGTGTAATTCAAGCTTTGAACTATATGAAATTCAGTTTATTGAAAGGGGACTGTCAGTTCTGAAAATTCATTAATGTCATGTATTCAGCAATCAAATTCAGTGCTTTAGCTTGTTATGGATTAGAAAATTTTATAACCTATTTTCTAATCAGAAGATTTTTATATTAAAAACAGAATAAAATTGTTAGGATCGTTTTTCCTATTAAGTAGATGTCAGCCTCTCTTAAAATTGCCAAACTTTGGTAGACTTTGTCAGCTCCTTCTCTTAGAATGAAATGTTTAAATAAAAATTAAAACAAGTGTCACCCAATCGGTTTTAAGGCTGTGTGCAATTTTTCTGAGTTTTGTATGTGGTCCTTAAAGCAGAAAACAATGTAAGTTATTTTGAAGTTTTTACTGAAAGTACTATTATCTTTTAAGTAACAAATTGCCTGTAACTCAGTAGCATTTGAATAGTTTTCTAAAGCACCTTCATATTCATTATTTCATTTCATCTTAATTGTTAAGGTAGACTGGCTGAGCGATATGCTCATTAGAGATAAGAAAAGTATAGGTCTTATGTGCCCAAGAGACTTGCCCAAACCAGCGAATGCTGGAATTGAGGCTAGAACACCATTCTGACTCCTGATACTATCCTTGCTTTTTCTGTTATGCTATTCTAAAATAAACTGAACAGTTTTACACAAAGTATATAAACAGTATTCTAATCAGTCTTTGAAACTGTGTACCTCACATTGGCGTCGGTTATGTATTTTTAAAGTTGTATATAAGATTACTAAACTTCTAGATCCTTTCTTTCTCATTAGTTATTCTTGAGAATGTCCAAATATATTATCTACTTCATGAAATAAGAATATGTGTTAATCATAAGGCAGGCATCTCAGGAACTGGCTTTAGAGTAGCATATCCAGCCCGCAACAGAACATTTACAGGTGCTCATGGCGATGTAAATTAAAGCATTGCTTCAAACCCTCTGGTGTTTCTAAAAGTCATTTTTATTCATTGATGGGTATAAACTATTCTATGAAGAAATTCCAAAATTATTACTTGTATGGAAGAATTTATTTTGTTTCATTTCTGTATACAAATTTATTGATCTTAGGTCTAATTTGGGATCACAGTGATTAATTGTTGCCCTTATATTTTATTCATTATCCTTTAATAACATTATCTTTGACTTTGTGGTTCTAATGAGTGAGAATATTATCACCAGTTAGTTCAGTTAAGATAATCTCAGGTTTAGAGCTAGCAAATACTTGATCTGAGTCCATGGTTCAGCATCAGAGTAATTTGGGAGTGCTTCTTTAAAGTACCAGGTTTGAGGAGGTGAACAATTTGGAAATATGTGGCAACAGTTTTTACTTATCACAATGATTGTGGGAATTCTGTTGACATTAAATATGCAGAAGCCAGTCTTACCATAACAAAAAAAAGGTGGGGGGAGTTTTATCCCACTGAAATTTCCAATAGTACCCACAGGGAGAGAGGCACCTTGAAAAGAAATAATTCATAATTTACACATGACCTTATTCCAGTTCACACTTCCTTTTTAACTCTTAGTTCCTGGATCCCTGGGGGCTTCCTATGAACCTTTGACTTTGTCCTCTGTCATCTCCCTAATGCCTTTTTTCCTTCCTACCTTCTTGCCTTCCATTTATCTCAACTCTGCTTGCTATTGTGTGAAGTTTGGGAGAGGGGGATAAAAGCTTATAGATGAGAGACAAAGTAGAAAAGTCAGATTTCTTTTTGTATATGTTTTTATATACTCTTTTCCTCTTGATATTTCCCAAATTGAGCCTTTTCTTTAATTTTGCTGATTGTGTATCATTGTTTACTGTCCTTTTAAGGCTTTCCTTTTTGTCGGCCTTCACATTTGCATTTCAGCTCCCCACTCAATTAGTTTTTACCTTGTTTTCTTATTACTGAGGTAGCAAATAAGTCTTCATGCACCTTAAACATTTTAATCTACCAAGGTGTCACCTAGAATTTACATCATTGCATTGTTTATACACCAAACAATGTCCATTAAGTAAACATAGGATCAAAAATATAACCTTTGAGATATATGCAGATGTGCTTCAGTAGAGATTTATAGCTTTAGCCAAATAATCTTTGAAAATGAAAGCACACGTCTCATGGGGTGACATTGAAAATTGACTGTTATTGAAAATATTTTCATGTGTGATTGTTTTCTTATAATGTGCCTAGGAACAAATCTAATGTGAAAAGGTCAAGATCTTTACAAACTGTAAAACACTGGAGAAGTTAAAGCAGACAAATAAATGGATGGATATACCTTGTATGGGGGTGGAAAGACTCAGTATTATAAAGAAACCACTTTTCTTCTAGTTGATGACTAGATTTAGCACAGCCTCAATAATTTTTCAGGCTTTTTAAAGAAATTGACAATTTCTTTACGTTAAATAACATAAACGGAAGATAGAGCTGAGAGTAGTCCAGACAATCTTACAGATCCAGGTTAATGTCAAAATATATTATAAACTTACGGCAACTAAAATTGTGGTATTGCCACAAGGATAAATAAGCCAGTGGAATAGAACAGAGGATCCAGAAATAGACCTACTTCTTTAGGTTTACCTGATTTGTGACCAGTGGGCCGCTCTGGTATATTTGGGGAACGGTGGTCTTTTCAGTAAATGGGACTGGAGCAATTAAATATCCAAATAGAGTAAAGTGAACTTTGACTTCTTTCTCTTTCACACGATACACACATACAAATTTTATCATCAAAGAAATTAAGTAATTGGCTTATAGTCATGAAGTTAGTAAAGAACAAAAATCTTGAGCCCAAGATTTTTCTGGCTTATTACAGGATGTTGCACTGCTTCTCAAAGAATGCTTCTATTTCTGTCTAATATCTCTCTGAATAAATAATGGGTCTTTTCCTACTCCCTAACTTTAGAATATTTGTGAACTTTATTTATAAAATTTTGGTAAAATATAACTTAGCCTGTTGTGAGTTGATGGGAAAACTGAGTTTGAATGTCACTATATTGGTTGCTTTATACTTTTTTACTTGCTAACAATTGGCCTTTAATCCAAATTAAATTTTTACTTCGGTAGTCTCTTCAAGTATTTTATTACTGGTTTTTAAATTAAAACAGATAAAAGTCTTTATGTGATGTTTTAAATAGGATAGTAATAAACTTAATTTATGCTGAGATTAATCCTTTTTTTTAATGTTTGTTTTGTGAGTAGTTTCATTGACCTACTTTTTTTTTTTTTTTTTAACTTTTATTTACTGAGAAAGAGAGAGACAGAGCATGAGCATGGGAGGGGCAGAGAGAGGGGGAAACACAGAATCTGAGGCAGGCTCCAGGCTCTGAGCTGTCAGCACAGAGCCTGATGCGGGGCTTGAACTCACAAACCGCGAGATCATGACCTGAGCCAAAGTTGGACACTTTACCAACTGAGCCACCCAGGCACCCCAAAATTGTGTGTGTGTGTGTATTTTATTTTTGAGACACACACACACACACACAGTGAGAGCGGGGGAGGGCAGAGAGAGATGGAGACAGAATCTGAAGCAGGCTCCAGACTCTGAGCTGTCGGCACAGAGCCCGATGTGGGGCTTGAACTCATAGACTGCAGGATCATGACCTGAGCCGAAGTCTGACACCCAATCAACTGAGCCACCCAGGCGCCCCCTCATTGACCTACATTTTATAATTTTTGTGTCTGATCAGAATTTTTACCTATTAATTTATTCAGACAATAATGACTACCTACATGCCAGACCCTTCTTGACTGGAGATATTGTATTAAGTCAAAAAAACCACTTGTTAAGTCAAACTACCCATCATCAAGTCAAACTACCCACCATCATGGAGGTAGTAGTTTTGTGTTTGTTGAATGTAGACCTGGCTACCAGAGGTTACAATGTAATGATTGTAATTCTGTTGCCTTATTGCATTTTAATTCTGTTTTATAGAAATATAATGATTCTCTCCATTAGAATTACCATCTTTCCTTCAGGGTTTTTTTGTACCAAATTTACCACACTTTATATTAGGGTTACTTCTGGGCTATTTTGGATTAGAAGCAAGAAAGGCCAGACCTTTCGCCACTATAAGAATGTTGAAATCTCAATAGATGTTTGGGTAATTGAATTTGAGGAGTTTTGTTTCTTTGTGTTTTATTGGTGAATGTATTCTGGGACACTTGCTACTTGTTTAAAAAATTATTTTACATTCTACTTGGATTTCTACATTAAAGCATTATTTAGCTGTTCCAGTCAGTGTGTTCTCTGTTCAGTGTGTTAATAGGATCATACTGTTTAGAATACTGCACTTTGAAAGGGCTTATGACAGTTGTAGAGTTTTTATTTTTGTGTGTGTACATTTGGTTTGGTTTTTGGACATTAGGTTAGGTTTATTTTTGTCTGGGTTAAATCTTTCACAGTCCGTTTGCAGTTCAGCCCTCTTCCCACCACAGTAACAGCCCCATCAAGAGACAAAATCAGTGTGCCTATAATGTTTGTCTAGGATCAAAGTTATTCTTCCTGATACTCAAGTTTATTAAGCAAACCTTAACATTGCATAAACTCACTGAGTGATCCTGATTTTAAGAGAAAAACCCCAGGTCCTACAGTTTCCATTTACCCCATTCAGGGCAGCTGGTCATGAAATCACAACAGGAATATTTTACAAGAAATGCAGATGTAATCCATTGGTTTCTTAACTGTCACCACAAGTATTAACGAGAGAGGAAATGAGGTCATATCTGTGAGGGTGGTTTGAGATGTGCGGGGAAGATACTTAGCACCCACATGTCCATATGAGGCAGTGAGTGAAATTCACCCCACTACTTATGATTTTGGGGGCATAGTTTTTAAAGAGTCCTCATGTTCAGTTACAGAAGTAGTTTTCACTAAAGATTAAAGTTCAGGCAATTTTTAGAACCAAACAGAAACTAGCCTTTTTGTTAGAATAATGGGAATCAACAAGATGAGTTAGTAATAGAAATGATGTAATACTAGTCTGAAGACTATAGTTCATATGTTAAGAGCTCAGTCTGGTTATTTATTTTTTGAAGGCTTATTTATTTTTGAGAGAGTACAAGTGGGGGGTGGGGAGCACAGAGAGGAGGGGGGCAGGATTTGGAGCAGGCTCTGCACTGACTGCAGCAAGCCTGATACAGGGCTTGAACTCCAGAACCATGAGATCATGACCTGAGCCAAAGTCAAGATGCTCAACGACTGAGCCACCCAGGTGCCCCTCAGTCTGTTTAAATGCTCTTTGATGAATGAGGGAAGATTATTAAATATCTTCTGTTGTGATGGTCTCCCTCTTTATATTTTTAGGAAGGTTAAGCTTAAGTAGAGGCTAAAAGGTCAGGTTACTTAATTGCATTTAGAGAAAAAATTGCAAGCAATAGAAATGGAAACAACAGATTTTTATTTTGGTTTATAGTTTACATCTAATGTTTGCTTTATGTGTCGTCATAAGATGTACGACTTTAAGGTAACACCTGACATTTTCATGCTGTTTTCTTTTTATATTAGCCTATTAAAATGGTGTGGAAGACTACACTTTTTTTTAAATGTTTATTTTTGAGAGAAGGAGAGCTTGAATGAGGGAGGGGAAGAGAGAGAGAGAGACACGGAATCCGAAGCAGGCTCCAGGCTCTGAGCTGTCAGCACAGAACCTAACACTGGGCTCGAACTCACCAACCATGAGACCATGATCTGAGCCAAAGTTGGACGCTTAACTGACTGAGCCACCCAGGCACCCTGGGAGAATACACTCTTAATTAGAATCTCATTAGTTTTTAAACTCATTGAAGCCTCAATCTTTTTCCAGTAAAATTTTGTGTCTTTATATTGCAAATATATAGCTAATAATCACTAGAAAAATTTTATGTGATTTATTCCCCGTGTCACTTACGTCAAGTGTATCCCAGATTTCAGAATGTCATATGACAGGGGCACCTGGGTGGCTCAGTTGGTTAAGCATCTGACTTCAGCTCAGTTCATGATCTCACTATTGTGAGTTCAAGCCCCGCTTCAGGTTCTGTGCTGACAGCTCAGAGCCTAGAGCCTCCTTCACATTCTGTTTCTGTCTCTGTCTCTCTGCCCTTCTCTTGCGTGGGCGCATGTGCGCTCTCTCTCTCTCTCTCTCTCTCTCTCTCTTTCTCTCTCTCTTTCTCTCTTTCTCTCTCTCTCTTTCTCTCTCTCTTTCTCACTCTCAATATAAAATAAAACATTGTTTAAAAGTTTAAAAAAAAGAATGTAATGTCATACTGTTCTTCATGAGGTATAGTGGGGTATAATTAAAAGCTTTAAGTGAATTATCCAGGTATAATTGTTTTCAAAAAAAACTCAGTCTAATTATTATTTATTCATCTTGAATAAGGTAGCTTTGCTAAGCCTGTTGTGTCACATGTGAAATGGAGATAATAGCCTTGTCCCTTGTCCTGTTGTTAACAGTATAGCATATGTATTAGTTTTCTAGGGCTCCTGTAACAAACTACAACTAGGTGGTTTAAAACACAAATTTATTGTCTCATACTTTGAGGCTAGAAATAAAATCAAGGTGTTTTTAGGGCCATGTCATTTTGAAGACCGAAGAGGCAGTCCTTCCTTCCTAGCTTCTGGTGGTTGCTGGCGGTCCTTGGCATTCCTTGCCTATAGATGCATCACTCCCATGGCCGCCTACATAATTACATGGCATTCTCTCTGTGTGTCTGTGTGCTAATTTTCCTTCTCTTACAAGGACACCACTCATTGGGTAGGAGCCCAACCTAATCCAGTATGACCTAATTTGAACTTGGTTACATTTGCAAAGACCCTGTTTCCAAATAAAATCAAATTCACAGGTACCAGGAGTTAAGAATTGAAAACTTTTTTGGGAGACTCAGTTCAACCCAGTATAGGCTGCCTTCTGGTTACCCCAAATTCCTCTTTGGCCCACGTGCAGAATACATTAATTCCAAGCCAGCATCCCCAAGAATTGTAGCCCATCCTGTCGTCAGTTGAATGTCTAAAATCTCATCTAAATGACTCAAGTCTAAATCTCATCTTCTCTGTCAGGTGAGACGCCTAATGTGGTCCATCCTGGGACAAAATTCTTCTGCATCTATAGACCTATGAAACTTAGATAAATCATCTGCTTCTGGAATATAGTAGTAGCACTGGCATAGGATAGACATACCCACTGCAAAAGGGAGAAATTGGAAGGAATGAAGGACTTACAGTGCCAAACAGGTCTGAAAGCCAGCAGGGCAAATTCCATTTGTTTCAAGGCCTGAGAATAATCACCTGTGGCATGATGCTCTGTCCTTTGCATCTACTGCTGCCCAACCCCTGTAGCCTTTGCATCTGTGGCTCTGCTTTCAGAGTAGTTCTTAATTCATCCCATCTCTAACGCTTTCAGGCCAGGCTGCCAGTGTTTCTGTAGATACGAAATTCTTGAAAACATTGTTGGTCTCCCACTAATGTCAAGGGGCTGTCCATCTACACCCATTGACTCTGCATTCTCAGCATTCTATCTAGATAAGCTAAGACTTTTCCAGATCATCAAGTGCTGGTTTTCTTTTGCTTAGCAGTTCCATTTTCAGGGGTGTCTGGGTTGCTCAGTTGGTTGAGCGTCCAGCTCTTGATTACAGCTCAAGTCAGCATCTCCGGGTTCGTGGCATCAAGCCCCGTGTCAGGCTCTGTGCTGACAGCATGGACCCTACTTGGGATTCTCTCTCTTTGTCCTTCCCCTTGTGCACACATGCTGTCTCTCAAAACAAATAAATAAACTTAAAAAAAAAAAATAAACAGTTCCTTCTTCAAATTATCTTAATCTTATTTCACCCATAAGCAGCCCAGACACCAGACCACACCTTTAGCACGTTGTTTGGAAATCTCAGCTAAATCTCCACACCAGTTTTGCTTTTCACCCAGTTTTGCTTTTTTAACACATTTCAGTTGGGTTTCCCCATTTCCAATAACATGTTTCTCATTTTATTCTGAGACCTCACTTGGAACATCTTTATAGCATTCATATTTCTACAAACATTGTTCATGACAACATACGTATTCTCTAAGACGGTAGCCGCTTTTGATACGTGCCTTATATCTGTCTGAGCCCTCATCAGAATTGCCTTTAATATCCACGTTTCTACCAACCCTCTCTTCAAGGCAATCAATTTAGGCTTTTTGTGAACACCTCCAAATTCTTTCAAACTGTACCCATTACCCAACTGCAAAGTCATTTCTTCATTTTTAGTCATTTTTTATAGTAGCACATCACTATGAGTACCAAAATCTGTGTTAGTTTCCCAGGGTTGCCATGGCAGATTACCCCAGCTGAGTCACTTAAAATGACAAATTTGGGGGGAGGCACAATTCAACACAGTATATAGCATTTTGTGCAGAGTTCACTTCTCAGTGTCTAATAAAGAATGCCCAATAAATGTTTCCTGCCTTTTTTAAAGGACCCTCAGTGTCTAACATACAGTATTATTTATGAATATTAATTAAATGGACTTTCTCAGGTAGGTGAAAAAAACTGATTATTTTGAAACCATAAACCCTATTTAAAATGAGGTGCCAGAACTCAGGACAAAAAGGTCTGACCAATATTATCCTTTGAGGAATTAGATTGTCATTTTAGACTTTTTTTCTACCACTCTGTATCATTGATTCTTTGCCTGCTGCAACTAACTGGCCATCTTCGGTTATCATCTTACCATTTCCTGAGTTTTCTAGAGCCTTGTCTTCTGAAACCAGCACTGTCTAGTAGCCTATATGTAGTTGTACCCTTTTCAGGACCCCAAATCTAGGATTACCATTTCTATTTGATATTGGTAGTTAACAACCTGCTGTAAAATGAATCCTTGAATAATCTTGAATTCTAATTCATTAGCCTCTAAACTCTTCTTCAGAATAACCTTCAGAATATTTTTTTTTTAGTAAAAATTATCCACTGAGGGTAATTCAGTAGGTTTTGAGTAAGTCTCCAGGAATCTGTATTTTCAAAAGAATACACAGGTCTGATAAGTTAAGCAGCTGCCATTCCAAATTTTCTGGACTTAGAAAAGAATGAAAAGATTAATCAGGTTTATTTTGTGATTGTTACAGTTGTTACCGTTGTTTTTCTTGCCCTGTGTTTTTCCCAGTAATTTTATAATCTTTTTTGTTTTTGATTAATAATAGGAAGGATTCTAACACAATAGACTTCTCGAGGAAATTAATGAAAACTTATAAAATCATATTATTTCTACTAGGATTATTGTAAGATGCTTGCCTTCACTCGGTTGTCATGAGTGAACTTGAAAAATCCTTACACAAATAGTATGTAAAGGGCAGCACACTATTGTGTGAAGAGCTCTGTCCAAGAGTCCTGGCTGACTAGCCGCATACTGCATTTGGACCAGTCGTCTGTGACATTATAGCACAGATCTCCCTGTCCAAAATACATTCCTAGCCAAGTAGTGATTAAGAAGTGTAAATGCTAAGGGTGGATGTCAATGATGAATTGAAGACGGTTATCCCTTTAACACATTTGGTGCAGAAACACCTCTGCTTATGGACTACCATTAGCAATGGTATGACCTAGACAGCCTATATGTGTGTTGTTTTTCATTAATTTTGGAATAATTTGAGACTTAATGGGGAAGTTGTAACACTGATACAGGAAAAAAAATTACAGCACACCCTTTATCCACATTTTCAAAATGTTATTTTACCATGTTTGCTTTATCGTTCATTTCCTCTCTTCCTCTCCCCCTCTCTGCATATTCATTCCCCTTCACATCCAGTTTTTTTTTCCTTGATACTTTTGAAAGGAAGTTGCAGACATACTGTCTGTCCGTTACCCATTAAATATATCCATGTATGTTTTCTGAAAATAAGGAAATACTCTTTTATATAACTACAATGATCAAAGTCAGGAAACAATGATATCGTACCACAATAAAAAATAAATTAGCCAACTTATTCAAACTTTGCCAGAGAGAGACTGGAGAGAGTAAAGGATTAGGAAAGAGATTGATATGGGGACTCACATGACGCTCATTTGTCATGACTCTTTAATTTTCTTTAATCTTGCACTGTTTTTGTCTTTTATGACTTAAACATTTGTGAAGAGCATAAGCCAGTTTTGTAAAATGTCCCTCAATTCCAAAATAGGTTTGGATGGCATGCTTTCAATATTTAGATAACCAGGTTTAAAATGTTCAGTGTATATTACAATTGGGTTTTAAATGCTTATTTAATTTGTAAAGAAAGAAAGGTACCCTGCCCTGAGTGAATTTTTTTGTTTTGTAAATGAAAATACTAAGTAGACTTCCAGAACTGAAATTTTGAGGTTTCTTTAAAACTAAAGGCAGTTACACATCATGAGACATTTTAAGTCGGCAATGAGTGCATCAGGAGTTTGGTATTAGGGAGCTGATAGAATATAATCAAAGAATATCTAGACATGGAGAGATTCCTGTTAGGTATTAGAAGGTATGAAATAAAATTGGCATAGTCATTTCTGGGGGTAAGTATATATTTTGAATTTGGTGTTGAAAATCTTTAGTGCATTAAGGGTAAAGAGGTGTAGGATTGGGCCTTATGTTTGAGGTAAGGTAAGCAGTGGTGCAGAGACAATAATGAACAAGAGGAGGAGAAGTGAACACTTAAATTAGGGTTCTTCTAGGAAATTTGTGTGAGTAATAGATTCAGAATAAGGACTCAATATAATATTAGGCTGAAGAATTGAGAGGATGTACTCTAGCAGGATGCTTTAGTGTAAAGTGACCTCCAAGTGGCCTTTGAATGAGACTTTATAATTGTTTGTAAAAACAGACTGGAATGATACGCAGAGTATCCCTACCCTACATAAAGGTTAAAGAATTGTTAGAGATTTGAATGGGCTAGTGAACAGTTGATAGAATTGTATAATTAGAAATAATAGCAGGGGCTAGAGGGTTAAGAGTATCAAGGAAATCAAGACAGTATTAAAACACTGAATTCTTTCACATTTTGGATTCTTTGTACAGGAACACTGGTATGCGAATTTGATGTTAGTGGTTTTAGTGTATAAAATGTTCTGTTAAATTACACACTTTTAAGAAAGATAGTCTAGAATTGAACCTTAGGCAGTTAATGTTATATAAAATATTCATGAATATTAATGTGTACCCACTATCTGTCAGACATTCTTTTAGGTACCAGGGATCTAGCTTGTAGGTGAACATAATGTTGTGGCACTTACACTGGAAAGGGGACTGGAGAGTCCTATGAATTATATGTATAATACTCTGGGTGGTGGGAATCACAACAAAAGCTCGGGCATTGGGGACTGAAAGTAAAAGAGGAACGTTTTAAAGCAGTTCACTCTCCAGGATTACAGTTGTCTTACTTTTTTCCTTGTGCCTGTAACTCTTTTTGCCATTCAGTGCCTCTGTATAACTTCACAACTTTGCACTGACAGTGTGTCCTTGGCATCATCTCTGCCCTGTGGTCTGGATTGTATATATAGCACTCCTCTACTTAGAGATGGTATATAATAGCTTAAAGCTGATGGTAGATTCTGTTTATCTGAGCAACTATATTTGCACGTTACGGTTTTCTATACATTTTTCTTTTTTAAAAGGACACTGTCAAGTACTTTTAAATGACTTTTGTAATAACAATTTCCTGCTTGTATTTTTTGTTTGTTTCTATTGACTGCCCTTTAATTTTCTTGTTTGGAATGGGATATAATAAGTTAAAGAGGCTTTTTATGCGTCTCAAATGATCAACATTAAAGCTCTAGGAAAAATACATTTTGTTTATTTCTAGTTCTTGTCAGTAAAATAATAGTATTTTATGGAGAGTATTCCTTTAAAATTTTTAAAATACTTTAAGATGTAATGGATTTATTTTCTTTAAGAAATGGTTTTTTGTGGCTTCTGGCTGGCTCAGTCAGTAGAGCATGCAACTCTTGATCTCAGGGTCATGAGTTTGAGCCCCATGTTGTGTGTAGAGTTTACTTTTTTAAAAATCCGTTTTTCTTTACATAGAGATATATGTATTACCTAATGCATTTTTAAAAATACAGTCCAAAAAAGTACAAATTTAGCCCTCAGTGTTCCATAAACACTGCAAGTAAATTTCAGCCCAACTGTATTTCAGTGGCTTCAAATCTGAGTTTGCTTAGCTATCTGTAACCTTGTTAATAAACTGGAAATTTTGTTGGTAGTTTTAGTATTCTGGTATTGATATTAGTATGTATGACATTACTTGCTATAATTATGTTTTAAACTAAGCTTCCAAGAACAAATACAACTTTTATATATGATATTAGGTGTTATGATTATGATTGAAACTAAACTGCCAAGAACAAATACAGGTTTATTTTTCTCATCTTTTCTAGTCTTTTTTATCCCCCAGATCCTGTAGTCACACACAATAAGTAAATGTGTGAGATTTTCCCTCCAGTTTCAATTTCCTGTTAAAACATATAGGAATTAGTGGTCAGTGGAGTGGTTATTTCTTTATTGATTGAATTTTAGTGTAAGTAACTCTTATTTGAGGAATGGCCTTGTCAAAAATATTTGCTGACCACAGCTGCTTTGTTGTAGGAGGCCTGACAAATGGTAGTGGTCGATATATCTCTGCAGCGCCTGGAGCAGAAGCAAAATACCGGAGTGCTTCAAGCACTTCCAGTCTGTTCAGCTCCAGCAGCCAGCTCTTTCCTCCTTCCCGGCTTCGGTATAATAGGTCTGATATTATGCCTTCCGGCCGAAGTAGATTATTGGAAGATTTCAGAAACAACCGCTTCCCAAACCTTCAACTTAGAGACTTGATTGGGCACATAGTTGAGTTTTCTCAAGACCAGCACGGTTCTAGGTAAGTGATTGTGGTTTAGGATACTGAGCACTGTATTTTTGCTTTGAAAATTACTGCCTTGTAGGAGTCTAAAATTTTCTTGACTGGGATCATTTAAGGAACTTTTTACAGAATAAAGGCCCAATAATGGATTTCTTCTTCGCTATTAGGACATATGATAAAAATAAAGGTTTTTAAATTATTTATGGTTTCCCAGTTTTCTATAATGAGAATACTTTTATAATGAAAATATAGGAGTGCCCTTTTTTGGGTTATTTTTATTACATTGATTCTGAATACACTCAACTTTAATTTTCCTTTGAAAAGAATGCTCTGAATTATATTTGTGGATGTAAATGTCCCTGATGTAGACCTTGTCTAAAAAAAAAATTTTTAAAAGAAGGTTAAATGCTTTTGTGTTTGTATTTGTATAGATTTGTATTTGATGTGATATGTCTTAAGTTGAAACATTTCACTTTTCTTTTAGAAGAATTTGGTGACTTTGAACATTAAACATAATGTTCTCTTATAGTACTTAAGGTACATGTAAATTAGTGTTCTTCTCAAGATAGAACACAAAAAGGAAAATAGAATTGTAACACATTTATTAAATTTAATTATTTTTTCCTTTTATAGTTTTATTTTATCTCCCTAAAGTTGAAAATTCCTTAAGAGTAGCACATGAACCTTGTGTCATTCACAATGGCTAGGAATTCATTTGTGTTTGATAAATTTACTTCTAAGGGTTTCTTTCATTAGGCTCTAAACTTAAATATTTAATACTATTATGAAAAATGTATGAATAACCAGTAAAATCTAGTTTTCTTCATTGATTATAATGCAGATTATAATATATCCAAATGTCTGCCAAATAGTTACTTTAAATTAAGGCATTATAAAGAAATGCTTTATAGCTCTTGCCTTTTTTGCTTTAAATTTGCTGTTCACAGTATTAAATGTGTTAGTACTATTCCTGGAAGTAATTTTATGTGTATATATGTGGGGGTGTGTGATACTCAAGTCAGATACAGATTTTGCAGGAGCTTATTTTCAATGTGCTGTGATGACATATAAAATGTTTCCTATATAGATTCATACAACAAAAACTAGAGAGAGCTACTCCAGCTGAGCGACAGATGGTATTTAATGAAATTCTACAAGCAGCCTATCAATTAATGACAGATGTTTTTGGAAACTATGTTATACAGAAATTTTTTGAGGTAAGCACATATACATATTTGTACATCCAGCTATATTGCTGAATGCGTAGAAAAGTTCAGAAAGTTGGGTAAGAGTCATTTTCATATAAAAATATATGCACTTGGGAAAAAATATTTTGCAAAGTATGTATCTGATAAAGATTTCATATCCAGACTATATAAAGAACTAAAACTCAACAAGAGAACGACAACCCTATTAAAAAATGGACAGGAGAGGGGTACCTGGGTTGCCCAGTTGGTTGAGCATCTGACTTGGGCTCAGGTCATGATCTCGCGGTTTGTGAGTGTGAGCCCCACATTGGGCTCCATGCTGTTAACTTCGTTCCCGCTTTGGATCCTCTGTCCCCCTTCCTCTGCCCGTACAGAGAGAGCTTGTACTCTCTCAAAGATAAACATTAAAATAATGTAACAGACAGGAGGAGCACCTGGCTGGCTCAGTTGGTGGAGCATGTGACTCTTGATCTCAAGGTTGTGGGTTTGAGCCCCATGTATAGAGATTACTTTAAAAAAAAAAACAAAAAATAAAAATGGACAGATGACCTGAATAGACCTTTCTCCTCAGAAAATATACATGTAGCCAAGAAGCACATGAAAAGAAGCTCAACATCCTTAGTCATTAGGGAAATGCAGATCAAAACCACAGTGAGATTCTACGCTACATTTACTAGGATGGCTTTAGAGGGCCGGGGGGAATAACAAATGTTGGTGGAGATTTGGAGAAATTGGAACCTCATACGTTGTCAGTAGTAATGTAAAATGGTGCAGCTATTGTGAAAAAGTTTGGCAGTTCCTTCAAACTTTTCTTTTTTTGAGAGAGAGCACGTGTGAGCAGGGAAAGGGACAGAGGGAGAGAGAGAATCCCATGCAGGCTCCATGCCCAGTGGAGGTGGCATGAGGCTCAGTCTCATGACCTTGAGATCATGACTTGAGCCCAAATGAAGAGCTGGACACTTAACCACCTGAGCCACCCAGGCACCTCAGCAGTTCCTTAAAAAAAAAAACCTAAACATAAAAATTATCTTACAACCCAGCAATTCCACTCCTGTATACCCAAAAGAATTGAAAACAAGGACTCAAACACCATTTGTTTCCGCATTATTCACAGTAGCCAAAAGGTGGAAACAACCTATATGTCCAACAGATGAATGGATAAATGTGGTATATGCATACAATAAGAATGTTATTCAGCCACGAGGAATAAAGTTCTGTTACATACTACATCATGGATGAAGCTAAGTAAAATAAGCCAGATGTAAAAGGACAAACATCATAGTGTTTTTCTTATATGAGATAGCCAGAACAGCCAAATTGATAGGGGCATAAAGTAGATTAGGGTTTACCAGGTGCTGAGGGGGGGGTGGGGGGGGGGTTACTGCTTAATGTATGCAGTGTTTCTGTTTGAGGCAACGGGAATGATTTGGAAACAGTTTGTAGTGATAATTGCACAACATTGTGAATTAATGCCATTGAATTATGCACTTAAAATGGTTAAAATGACATTTTATGCTATATATTTTATCACAAAAATATTTTTAAAATATGGGCCTACTTTAAATGAGAAGTTTAGTAGTAATCTGATTAATATTTGAAAATATAAAGCATTGAGAGTAAATCTTAGATGAAGAAATTAGTGATAATAGTATAGTCTTTATTTACATTTGTTAGATGTGTCATGTATTTTGTATTTTAGCTAATTTTCAGTTTACAACTAAGTATCTCTGTTTTAGTTTTACTTAAGTTTCCTCCACAGTTACATCAGAATATAGTTTGTCTGAATGTAATTTGGTCTGAATGCATGGTCAGAAGTTCATTACGTTAAAGATGAGGGGATTTTATTTGTTTAAAATGAAATGTAATACTGTGTACTTTAAAAGAATTACAGGTGATTAATATATTAGTAAAAAGGAAATTTTAGATAATGAGACTTAACCCCCCCATAAAAGTAATGCAGTTATTTCAGGCAGTTCTGGATTTATCTTAATTAGCTTTTACCTAAGTCCTCTTCCCTACATGATTACAAATTGTGATATTTTAAAAATAGAATGAATAGGCCGCAAACAGTGGGTTATTCAGGTTTAACAAAATTAATATAATGGTTATTTTTATTAATACTGATTTCTTTTCTATCAGTTTGGGAGTTTGGATCAAAAATTAGCTCTCGCCACTCGTATTCGTGGGCATGTTCTGCCTTTAGCCTTGCAGATGTATGGCTGTCGTGTTATCCAGAAAGCTCTGGAGTCTATTTCATCTGACCAGCAGGTAATTGTAAGTTAAGACAAACTTTTTGTATTTTATTCAGTTTTTAAATTATTACTTTATATTTCCCCAATTAGAATAAAATACTTTAAATAATCTGTCTCAAACAGTACGTTTTAATTACATATTATACTATAGATCTTTGATCTGTCCTCTTCATTCTCTTCAACATCTCTTCATCTTTAAATGAAGATAATTTGAGGGCCTGCTGTGTGGGAAGCAAAATGCTACACTTGCTTATTTGATTTCCTGTAGTATCAGGAATACCTTTATTGTTTCCAAAATGTATTTGGATTGTACCACTTTTTTTTTTTTTTTTTTTTTAACTTTTTTTAAATGTTTATTTTTGAGAGAGAGACAGAGACAGACACAGAATCCAAAGCAGGCTCCAGTCTCTGAGCTGTCAGAGCCCGTCGCAGGGGTCAAACCTATGAACTGGGAGATCATGACCTGAGCTGAAGTCGGACACTTAACCAACTGTGCCACCCAGGCGCCCCAGATTGTACTACATTTATAACCACAAGAATAAAATTTTTCAATACAGTGCTTTTTTTTTTTTTTTTTTTAATTCCAGTTCACATAAAAACATAACGCTTCACAATTTGTGTGTCATCCTTGCACAGGGGCTATACTAGTCGTTGTACCATTCCACTTTTTTTTTTTTTTTTAATGTTTATGTTTGAGAGAGAGCGTGAGTGGGGCAGGAGCAGAGAGAAAGGGAGACACAGAATCTGAAGCCAGCTCCAAACTCTGAGCTGGCAGCATAGAGCCTGATGTGGGGTTCGAACTCATGAATCATGAGATCATGACCTGAGCTGAAGTTGGATGCTTAACCAACCGAGCCACTCAGGTGCCCCTGTACCATTCCACTTTTTTTTTTTTTTTTAATTTTAATGTTTATTCATATTTGAGAGAGAGTGTGTGAAAGTGAGCACAGGGTAGAGGCAGACACAGAATCTAAACTGGGCTCCAGGCTCTGAGCATATAGCCCGACACGGGGCTCAAATTCAGAAGCCGTGAGATCATGACCTGAGCCGAAGTTGAATGCTTAACTAACTGAGCCACCCAGGTGCCCCACCATTCCACTTTTACTGTATATGCTGCTGAAGCAAGCACAAGTAAAAAAATTTTGTTTTATTTTTTCCATAAATCATGAATAAGACATTTTAATGAGAAAAAAAATCTTAATCTTATGTTTCTATTCTAAGACACTCAAAACTAGTTTTCCCTTCCTTCCTATCCTTTTTTTTACGTTTTTTTTTTTAACGTTTATTTTTTGAGAGACAGGGACAGAGCATGAGCGGGGGAGGGGCAGGGAGAGAGGGAGTCACAGAATCCAAAGCAGGCTTCAGTCTCTGAGCTGTCAGCACAGAGCCCAACCCGGGGCTTGAACTCACGAACAGTGAGATCATGACCTGAGCCGAAGTTGAACGTTTAACCAACTGAGCCACCCAGGCACCCCTCTGCCCGTCCCTTTTAGCTGCAACTTTATTTATAACATGCAAGAAAGACCAGTTTAAAGATTTTTTTTTTTTAAAGCTTAAACCTTTTTTTTTTTTTTTAAAGGTTGAACAACCAGGCTAGCAAAAAGGTACTCAATACATACTTTCCTTATATCAAACAAGCTAATATTTTAGTACAGTGTAACTATACAAAATGTATAAAATAGAGATATGTTCACAAAGGAAACACTATAGGCTCAGAACAGATTTGAAAAAACATGCTATTCTCATTGGTTATAGTAACTGTAAAATGATTGTAATGTTGAATCGGACTTAGTTTACAAAAAAGTCACACACACACACAAAATATATATGTATATGTACGTATGTATCTATATAAAGTCCCCAAGAACTATGGTTCCTGTAAAATACTAATAGCCAGGTACTAGTGTATAAAATGTGAAGTTCTGGGGTGCCTGGGTGGCTCAGTCGGTTAAGCATCCAACTTCGGCTCAGGTCATGATCTCATGGTCCGTGAGTTCAAGCCCCGTGTCGGGCTCTGTGCTGACAGCTTGGAGCCTGAAGCCCGCTTCAGATTCTGTGTCTCCGTCTCTCTCTGCCCCTCCCCCATCCATGCTCTGTCTGTCTCTGTCTCAAAAATAAATAAACATTAAAAAAAATTAAAAAATAAAATAAAATGTGAAGTTCTGACATTGTATTCATTTTTAGGAAACAAAAGAAAATCCAAAACCATTTTCATTACTGTTGAAAGTCACATATGCTAATAAGTAACTTAGCTATGGCCACTGTCAACTATGTACAGCTATATTTAAATTGAGCGGACAAGTGGATACAAAGCTTGTCAACTGGGACTGGCACAGTTAAGAGAACTGTACTGATTCTAGGAGAGGTCTGAAGACGTGAAACCACCCATCTACATAATTCACATTTCTGCCCCAGCATTACCCTCCCCCATAAGGTTTCACAAAATGCCAGTGCCCAGCAGGAATCATAATGCTGCAAGGTAAGAGTTTCCCCAGACTTCTTTGATGTTGGCCTATAGGAGAATATTAAGCATACGTCGGCTAAACAAAGCAGTCAACCCACCCATCTGGAAAACTGTGGTGCACGGTTTCCTTCCATTCTGGTTGTACTAGAAAGTACTCCAGTTTTTAAATGGAGCCAGATTTATATGTTAGCTCTGTAAAATATTGAGCTACTGTAGCAGCAAATATGAAAATACAGAAACAAAACCAGTTTTATTTAAAAATTTATTTCTGTGACCTCAAAACAATCTTTTCCTTCTTATCTGTTTCCTGTAACCAGACATCAATTTCTTCAAAGGATAAAAAATTTAAAGCCAGTTGCATTCTATATGCCAATTAGAAATTATACACATAAAGTTCTTAAAACTTTATTCAATAGGAAATTAACCTATAAATTCTGTTAGTTAACAAGATTCACGATTCTTTTTTTTTTTTTTTTTTTTTAACGTTTATTTATTTTTGAGACAGAGACAGAGCATGAACGGGGGAGGGTCAGAGAGAGGGAGACACAGAATCTGAAACAGGCTCCGGGCTCTGAGCTGTCAGCACAGTGCCTGACGCAGGGCTGGAACTCACGGACCGCGAGATCATGACCCGAGCTGAAGTCGGCCGCTTAACCAACTGAGCCACCCAGGCGCCCCAATTCACGATTCTTTAAAGAGAAAAGAGAACACCTGTAAATGGGAATATATCAAATTTTTGGATGGAAGAAGGCTTATTTTAAATCAAAAAAGGACTGATGTAATTCCAATCATACTCTGGGAATTTTTTGGTAATTCATCAAAATAATTTTTAAAATTATTTGAAATAGGCAAGAATATTAAGAGTTTGAGAGTAAATGCTGATCTGCTAGATTTTTGAAAATAAATTGTGAAGCATCACTAATTAGTGTGGGTTTCACGTGAAATTAAGCAGACCTTAGGAATGAAATTTATAACCCTAAATAGATAACTATTTTCTATATAACTAGCTTATGTATTACCATGAAACATAGAGTAAAGGAAATAATTATTTCTTTAAAGGTATCAGTAATTAGTAAATTTGGAAAGAGATTAGCTTTGATTCTCCACCCATATATATTATTGTATAATAAATCCCAGAATTAAAAACAGTCATAACATGTATGGATGAATATGTTTGTATGTGTGCATTAATCACACCATTGAAAATTTGTGAGAAAATAGCATTACTCTGGAGGAAATCCTGAGTTTTAGAATAATTGAAGATATGTCACAATGGAACAAGATGAACAGATTTTGATTATTGTAGATGCTTACACAAATGCTTGATCCTAAGTCTCAAACCGGTATAGATAAAGATATTTTGGGCATGCCAGGGTGGCTCAGTTGGTTGAGCTTTCAATTTCTGCTCAGGTCATGATCTCACTGTGCCCTGTGATGGGCTCTATCATGACAGGTGAGAGCCTGGAGCCTGCTTCGGGTTCTGTGCCTCCCTCTCCCTTTCTCTCCCCCTCCCTTGCTCATGCTCTGTCTCTCTTTCTTTCTCTGTCTCAAAAATGAATAAACGTTAAAAAAAAAATTTTTTTTTAATGAAGATATTTTAAAGAATGAGATCTTGTCAATTGCAGTAACATGGATCAACCTAGAGGGTATTATACTAAGTGAAATCAGAGAAAGGACAAATACTGTACCTGTGATTCCAGTTATATGTGGAATCTGATAAACAGAACAACAGACTCTCAACTACAGAGAACAAGTTCTTGTGTGGATAGCAGGATGGGGAGGCAATAGGTGAAAGGGATTAAGAAGTATAAACTTCTGGTTATAAAATTTAAGTCACAGAGATGAAAAGTGCACCATAGAGATTATAGTCAATAATGTAATAACGTTGTATGGTGACTATACCTTATTGTGGTGCACATTGTGTAATGTGTATGATTGTTTAATCACTGTTGTACATCTGAAACTAATATAACATTGTTGGTTACACTTAATAAGTAAATAATAAAGACTTTAAATGTCTTTAATACTTGAAAATAT
Source organism: Panthera pardus (assembly GCF_024362965.1). NCBI lineage: Eukaryota > Metazoa > Chordata > Mammalia > Carnivora > Felidae > Panthera > Panthera pardus. The sequence goes on from NW_026526832.1 coordinate 25,493,882, forward strand.
AAAGCACAGGGAATAAGCCTTAGAGAAACCTGTTAATAATGGTATTGTTTGGATTGTAAACTAAGTAACATTTTATTTTGTTATTTAGTTTATAGTTAAACATCTGTGTTGTATTTTGGCTTAACAGAATTTCTCTACAGTTATTCAGTAGGTAGTAGGTAACTGGGAGTAGTGGGTAGCTGGGAGTTCTTTGGTTGAGAGAGATTGTAAATGTGAAAACCTTACTAGTAAGCAAAGAAATACACATGAAAGGGTCATTTTTCCTGGTTAAATGAACAAAAATCTAAAATTTCCCAAAGATTTGTCCCTGAAGAAAGTATCACATAATAAAGAAAAGTTATATTAAATGAGTTCTTTAATATAAGCTGATTAAAAAAAGAATTAAAATGTCTGTTTTCTTCCTATCATTGAGATAATATGTGAAAGTCACATAGCCCTTAAGTGCTCAATTCCTTACCCTTTCCCATGCACTTAATAGACTCATGTAGGCATTAAAAATAATTTGAAGGAAAGGGAGTGCTAAGCAGAGAAAAAGTATAGAATTTGGAATTATTTGTATATGTATATTATAGTCAGCTGAGAAAGTTGTGTGGAAGGTATACAAAGTGAAGAAAGTCATTTAAATATGGCAGGTTCAGGATCCATCCCTAGGCTTTTTTTTTTTTTTTTTTTTTTAATTTTTTTTTTAAACGTTTTTATTTATTTTTGAGACAGAGACAGAGCATGAACGGGGCAGGGGCAGAGAGAGAGGGAGACACAGAATGGGAAGCAGGCTCCAGGCTCTGAGCCACCAGCCCAGAGCCCGACGCGGGGCTCGAACTCACGGACTGCGAGATCGTGACCTGAGCTGAAGTCAGACGCTTAACCGACTGAGCCACCCAGGCGCCCCCCCTAGGTTATTTTTTAACAAGTGTCATTTACATTGCAATCCTACGAAATGTTTTGGTAACCATCTCAATTTCTGTTTGGAGGGGCAGGGAGTATGGATTTTAAACTTTGATATCTACAATATTGCCAACACATTTTTGAGTATACTTTTGTACTCTTTCTAATCCTGTTAACGTTTCTTGATGAGGTAATTTTTTAAATGTCATCTTCTCTTTGCAGAGTGAAATGGTAAAGGAGCTAGATGGTCATGTACTCAAATGTGTGAAAGATCAGAATGGAAACCATGTTGTACAAAAATGTATTGAATGTGTTCAGCCACAGTCACTACAGTTCATCATTGATGCTTTCAAAGGACAAGTAAGGTTTATTTTTGTCTTCTAATTAGCAGGGCATTCTTTTAGCATTGGAGTGTTAACACATTTTTCCTAAGTCACAAGATTATAATACCCAGTAATGACAGACAAAAATAGGAGACAAAACTGAATGTACAGTGATTTCTGCCTCTTTAATAGAGTGCGTCAATAGATAGCTTCATTTTTTTGAAGCTGAAAAATGTGGAAATAAAAGTTCAGTTGTATTACTTTGTTTTGTTTTTAATTTTTTTTTAATCTTTATTTGTGAGCAAGAGAGAGAGTGTTAGCAAGGGAGGGGCAGAGAGAGGGAGACACAGAATTCAAAGCAGGCTTCAGGCTTGGAGCTGTCATCACAGAGGCCAATGCAGGGCTTGAACTCATTATCCGTGAAATCATGACCTGAACTGAAGTCAGACCCTTAACCGACTGAGCCACCCAGGCACCCCATCAATTGTATTACTTTGGGATCACAGCTATTAGAAACCCAACAGTGTTCTCCAGATTTTCGGGGAGAAGTAAAGGAGGGAAGAAGACTTAAGACTGTACAGTAAAACACAGAAAATAAATATCAATTAGTAACTAATACATATCTGGTTAGGTTCCTTTTGATCAAAATACCTGTTAGCTCCTGAATTGAGCACCTCACTTTCCAGTCTTTACCAATAGGATGGTAGTCATATTAGAGGTGACTCCCCACCCTTCTATTTTAGATTAATTCAGCATGTCATCAAAAACCTGTCTGCCTCATAGAACTTTCCAGAAATGCCAGATAAAGTAAATGTATTTCTTGCACTTGTCTTAAGGTGTTTGTACTTTCAACTCATCCTTACGGCTGCAGAGTGATCCAGCGCATCCTCGAGCATTGCACTGCAGAGCAGACTTTACCTATCTTAGAGGAACTCCACCAACATACAGAGCAGTTGGTACAGGTATGAACTCCGTAATAGTTGTCAATGTTTATGTGTTTCTGACAGTGGTTCAGAATATAGGGAAATGCAATTTTTCCTAAATTAACATACTGTAAAAACACACAGTAAGACAAAAAAGCTTCGTGTATTCTCCTGACTGTATACTACTGGATCTTCAGAAAAATAGTATCTTTCTAAAGAATAGTCATTATTTTTAAGGGGTGACTTAAGGAAAGTAATTTTTAAACATCTGTACTTAGGATCAGTATGGCAATTACGTTATTCAGCATGTCTTGGAACACGGTCGACCTGAAGACAAAAGCAAAATTGTTTCTGAAATCCGAGGAAAAGTCTTAGCCCTGAGTCAACACAAATTTGCCAGGTATTGCACTATTTTCTAATTCCAAGGGTCAGTTCTTTCAACTCTTTTATTAGTAAACAAATGCGTGTAGAATATGACATTCAAATATATGTTTCTTTTAGTAGAGGGAAAAAGCACATACAGACTATTCCTTTTATTCTTGAAGACTCCTCATGACAAATCCATCTGCCTATGTATATTCCATTTTTGAAGTCTGTATTCAGAAAATGATTGGTCTCCCCAAACCTATAAATGCAAATTAGTTTAGTGCTTATTAATGAAAGTCTCAGACCTTACTAATGACTTAGTCTCTAGTTTCCTCTTTGTAATTTTAATTTTAAGAGACATGTAATTACACTTGTGAATATCCAGTATGGGTTACTCTATAATACTAATTCTTTTTTTTTTGTTTGTTTTTGAAAGTAAAGGGTAAGAGAATACCATCTTCACTCTTTTGTCTTCCAATGTGTTAATAAGCAAGTTCTTTTAAAACCAAGGGAAATTTACTATAAAGGAAAAAGTAACAAAATAATTTTTTGTGTATATACTTGAATTTTTAGCAATGTAGTAGAAAAGTGTGTTACCCATGCCTCCCGTGCCGAGAGAGCTTTACTGATTGATGAAGTTTGCTGCCAGAATGATGGTGCTCACAGTGCCTTATACACCATGATGAAGGACCAGTATGCCAATTACGTGGTTCAGAAGATGATTGATATGGCTGAACCTGCCCAGAGAAAGATAATCATGCATAAGGTAATACAGCTTATAGCACTTAAAATAGATGATTCAATTTGTGTGACTTTCAGGATACAATTTTAACTTCCTAGGTTTTAATTTCCTCATGTGATGTAACTGGAGAAAAAAAATCTAAAATCAATGGATAACCTTTGACAAATGTAGGTATGGTGTACCCTTTTATTAAAATTCTTAAAGTAATCTCAATAAAATCAAATTTATTTTTCATCTATTTAACCTGCCTTTAGCATTGCCCATCCCCATCTTATTGAGATATATTTGATTTGCCATGATACATGGGTTGAACATTGATTTTAAAATCTAATTAGGTTTTCTCACTAATGTAATGCATTTTTCTAAAGAGAATTTGGGTTTTTGTTTTTTTTTTTTTTTTATCTCTGTCTTCTCTCTAGAATCTAGCTCATAAATTTCCATAGGAAAACTTACTGTTAAAATGAACACTAGATGTGGGGGTTCTGTGTGGCTCATTCAGAAACTTGATTCTGGCTGTGGTCATGATGTCACAGTTCCTGGGATCCAGCCCTGCATTGGGCTCTGTGCTAACAGCACAGAGCCTGCTTGGGATTATCCCTCTCCCTCTGCCCCTTCCCTGGTCGTCCATGTGCTCGCTCGCTCGCTCACTCCAAAGAAAAACTTAAAAAACAAAAAAGAAAAAGAAAAAGAAAACCCACTGGAAGAAATACTATATACTCCATGTTTTTGTAAATTTATTCATTAAGAAACCAGGGACAGATACATAACTTCTTTGGACCTCTTGTCGTATAGAGAGAAGTAGATCATAATTTTTTTTTACCTTTTTAAAATTTAATATTTCTGCTTAAAAGTATATACATAGAAAAATTGTCAGTCTTCTTTTTAACAATTACATTAACCACTATCATCTTTATGACATTTGGATTGTTTCCAGGTTTTTAACTGTCATAAGCAGTGCTGTATGTGAATGTCTTTGCGTGATTAACTGTTTTGTAGGATAAATTCCTAGATGTGGAATTGTGGGGCAAGTATGTAAACATTTTACATGTTGATAGACACAGCCAGGTTTTGCTTTAAAAAAATCTGTACATGTTTGCACATCTATCCAAGATATAATAAGAATGCCTGTTTTGCCATCATCTCATCAATGCCAGTTATTTATAAACTTTTTGCCAGTCTGTGTGGAAGATAATGATATGATTCTAATGAGTAGTTCCATTTACATTTTAAAAACTATTAGTGAGATTTTGAACAATTTAAAATCACACATCACACATCTGATTGCTCATTTATGTCTTTTGCTCTGTTTTCCCTATTGAATTTTTGTCTCCAACTTAAGCTAGAAAATTCTGCCTTCATCAACTTTTAAAGAACTTAATAATTCACTCGTGATGCTTCCCTGCTATGTTTGGAGCCCCGTCTACTATTTGCATATGTAACCGTTTAGAAGTAGTGGTTTGTTTATTCATTGGACAGTTTTGAGAGTATAATTGGAGAGATTGAGTAGGATGAACTACTTTCGAAAACAACTTTTCTTTAAAGGATTTGTATATTAAAATTCCAGTTATTCATTCTAAGTCACCCAGATTTAGGAGTGCTTTTTTAAGAAACCAGAAACCAAAGTCACTTAGATTTACTAAGCAGATTATTTATCTTTCAGATTCGACCTCACATTACTACTTTGCGCAAATACACATATGGGAAGCATATACTGGCCAAGTTGGAAAAATATTATTTGAAAAATAGCCCAGATCTAGGGCCTATTGGAGGACCACCAAATGGAATGCTGTAAAGGAAAGAGAAAGAAGATGATGTAACCATGTGAAAAGAATGTTTCTTTTGTGAATTATCAAAACACAACTCAACTATGAATCTTCAAATTTTTTTTTAAAGCAAAACTATTTATTGACTTTATTCATCCATTTGTAAATTTTTTAAGGTTCTTGTGTATATTTGGGGGGGTGGGGGTGGTGAATTATAAATTATATTCAGCCCTGAGTGGAGACCTATCAGATTGGATTGCTGGCAAAGCACAGAATGCCTGTATATGATGTAACTATCAAAAAAAAAGCTGTCACATATTTTGTAAATTTTTACCTTGTAAAGTCACAAAAAATAGTTTTTAAAGGAAAAAGTACAGTATTCTTTTAATAAACTGGCTTGCAGTCTGGTAGGTCTACGGACCCCATAGCACAACAGGTTTATAGAGATGTATATAGAAATATAGTCCTTATTTTTTTTTTTGTCCTTTGTGTGAAGCCTTTTATAACCAATTAACAATCAACTGCATAAATATTATTAATATTTTAAAAAGAAGGTTAAGTTGTATTTTGGTAATTCACAAACTATCATGCAAATAAAATCTCCGCAAGTAAGATAAGAATTAAATGATCTGAGATGAAAGAACTTACATTATTTACAATGGATATGGTTTTAATACAAATACTGCCCTAAAATGTCTCTGGCAATGTACAGAAGTATTGTATATACTTACATATGTAATTGTTGTAAGAGGTAAGAAAAAAAATCATGGTGACACTTCCATTCAGTTAAGTGCACTAAATGAAAAGTTAAGTCCCATTTTAACTTTTCAGTTTGGTTTGCAATCTGAGAAAGAGTAGAAATTTGTATATTGTTTTGCTTATAGGATTACAAGGACATGTTGAGGAAGTGTTGAGCTTTATTTTGCTTTTTCATAGTAGACTTTGCAAAAGTAGGAACCAGATAGAGGTGAAAAGGGGCCACTGAAAAGTGAATTTGATAGCTCAACATTTAAGCATGACTACATATTCAGATAGCTTTTTTTGCTTCCTATAAATATATGCATTGTGTGTGTAGTAATAGATGTAAGTTTACACTTTAAAAGCAAATCTTGTTTCAATGTTTATTATAAAAGCCTTGCTAATTTAGTAGTGATGCTTTCCTTGGTTGTACAGGTGTACATTTGTAAACCTTCATGCTGTAAATGGAATTTGTTTTATCTCTTTGGGAAACATTTGCATTTTAGTGTACATTTATGTCCCTGCCCTATTTGACCTGGCATATAGTGTTGTATAATGTAAATTTATTTCTCCAAATCGAGAGTGATTTTTTAAAAATTTTTTATCTTTATATGGTTTCAGAAGTATGAACCAGCTTTCTTTTTATTATTGTGGGAAACATTTTCTTTTATAACATAGTTGTTGACTCTGTTAATATGGACATACTAGGATTTGGATCACTTTCAAGAAGTCAGGGTATTGTGCATAATAGAAAGTATTGGACTGAGATTTTTGGTTACCATGGAGGCCAATGCTTTTTCCATCTTATTAAATGTGATGTGACTTTTTTCTTTGTACAGAAGAGTACTGTATTTTTGAATAGCCTATTCCCAAGTAAGAGCAAATCTGTATGATAACATTTTTTTCTCTGGACATAGGACATAACAGTAACATGATGTACATTTACAAGCGGCCTTATGTACATTTCCCAACAATCTTTTTAAGGCAAAATTGTGACCATATGTGTATAATTAAAATCGTTTTTAATCCTTTGCCTATGAAAATATTTTGGAAAAAAAAACTTGCTTTGTATATTCAGTTTCTGAAAGATAAAGAAAGTGCTTTGTATTTTGTTGAAGTCAGTATTTTGTATAAAACCATTTATGTTGACCCACTTCTGTTTAGTGCTGACAACTAATGAACCATGCTATCTCTTTCGATTGAACATGTAAAGGATTTTTTTATTAGAAGTCTGCAGAAGAAAAGCATTCTTCTGAGCACAATATTGAATATAAAGGTTTTATCACTTAGCTGTTCTTATCATGAACCTAAAAATAATGGCATAAAGTTTGGGGTGCCAGGCATACTTTTTCATGTTTGACTTTGAGTTATTCTAGTTTTCTAACCCAACATTCCATGTTGAGTCCATTACATCCAACCACTTGTCACTGTCCCCTCTCATAGTCCTACTGGTTCATCAGCATGTCCCAGTCAACAGTGGCAGTGCTCCCCCCACCCATACAAAGCTGCTCTTTTCCCGTCCTACTTTGTTTTGCCAGCCTCAGAGTGTCTTGGCCCTGTGTCGAACTTTTGTTCCCAGTATCCACTCACAGTCATGAGCTGATCATGATCCAAATCGTCCTTGTTGGAGATTGATAGTGACTTTCCTGGATTTGCACAGTTGAATTCCTGGCTTTCCTTTGTCCTGCAAACTTAGAAAGTCTTGGGGATAGCTGGGAAACTGAACCTTCTTCTTGGGGTTTTGATGTTCCCATGTATCCCAGTGTTGACACCCCAATCTTCCCAATACTTTGGGGCCTATTCTAGAAAAATATCTGTTCTAGAAATTTTACAGTCTGCCATTTTGGTGCCCACCTCTCTGATTCCACCATTTAATAAGTTGGCATGGAGTTTTGCTAAACTCTGACATTTCAGAATAAAGAAACTTTAATTGGGCAGAACCACTTAGACTTCACTCTTGAGTGTCTCCTTTTGATAATGGATTGTTTCTGGACCAGTTTGTCTAAGTCCTGGCTCTTCTTGGTTCATATGAAATAATGTTATCTTCACTTTGTATATTATGTATAAATTAGAAAATGAAAAATGTGTGAATAACATTGTATGAAATAAACCTGGTCTTGTGTTTTTCTCTAGATAAAATACCCTTCTGTACCTCAATTATAATTCAGATTGCCCATTCAAGTTTACTCTGATTTAAGGAAAAGAAAATATTTTTATCCCATGGATGCTAATCTGGGGCTACTGATTACTCTGATGATATTCGTGTCTTTGATTAGTATTCAGGATCTCTAATTACACAGAGTGATTACACACTTCATAGGATGAAACTTTTAGGCTGTTTACTTGATAAAATGATACTTCTTCAAGGTTGTTTTCAGGATTAAATTAAATCACTTATCTTTACCTATAGGTGTTTGTTTCCTTTCCACATGAACTTTTAGAAACAGTGTTGTGTAAAGGAGAAGTGCAGTTTGCGTTCAGGCATGGATTTGGAATTTACCTGGTGATTCATAAACTTTGTGAACTTGTGTGTGTTAACTGATCTAAGGCTCAAGGCCACATCTGTACCATGGGTAGTACTACTTAGGTCACTGATTTTAAGAATTGAGAATATCTTAAATAGATACATAGATCCCAATTCTCAACTAATGCTAATACTATTTCCATTCACCTCTCCCTTCTATAGCTGTTTATTTTAAGCCATACAGATAATTTGATAGAATCCAGAGCGGAGGTCTACATAAAAATACATGGGAAAAGGAATTTTCATCATACACATTGTGCCAGTTTTAATTGTATCTTCGTCTGGTTCTGTTCTGAGCTGAAAGCAATCCTTCTGGAATTGTTGACCTATCCCACATCGTAGTGTTAAAAGACCCTTGAAGAAATAAATATTACATCCTCCCACACTAGCTTACTGACCAAAGAAAAGTCCTAAAGTGACCTTGGCAGTAGTCGTTCCATTTGCCCTCCTGACAGTGATTTTTTCAGGAAGGTTGGGGTTCAGGGGAGAAGGGCAGAGGAACCCCAGAGGAGCAGTGTTCACAGTCTGTCTTATCTAGCTAACTTTAAAGGGCCTAGCTGATGTGATTTGGATGCTCCAGACGGTAAATTCCTCTGTGAACACAAGTGAGAAGGCCGGGAGCATGGTGTCACCAAGGCTCACTTCTAGGAGGCTGCAGGGCACGAGGGGGTCTCCATTTTCCGGTCCCTAGGGTGAGTGTAGGTTGTGTAATCTTGGGCAAACTTAACCCTTTAGGCTTCTGTGGTACCATCTGTAAAGTAGGAATACTGTCCTGATTGCCCACAGAACCTTGAATCTGAGGAGTACTTGATGGTAAGAACCTACGAGAACTGTAGGACAGATCCTACAGGAAGCTCAGAACTGGGTGGAAGTTTTATTGAATGTCATTTCCTCCATATCCTGTAGACAATTTCTCATTTCTTCTAGGTTTCAATCACAGAACTTGTTTTTCTCTAAATATTTACCAGGAACTTAAACCCTGTATTCCATTTGGTAGTTGAAGGAAGAAATTGGCTAGGTTGAGATTAATTCAAGTTTTCTTGGGCATCCAAGTGTAATGGTTCAGGGTCTGGACTCTGGAATTAGGTTTCCCAGATTCCAAATCTTTAGCTTTACGTAGTTAGGCAAATGACTTCATCTTTTAAACCTCAGTTTCCTGATGTGTAGGTAACGGAAGTGAGACCTCCCTCCTAAAATTGTGAGAATTGGATGAGATAGGTTCTGTGCAGAGGCAGTGAGTGACTCCTAGTGAGTTAACAAAACTGTTGGGGGCTGGGGGAATATTTAAAAAAATTTTTTTAAGTTTATTTTCAGAGTGCAAGCAGGTACGAGGTAGAGGGATAGAATCCCAAACAGGGTCTGCACTGTCAGTGCTGAGCCCGTCGCGGGGCTTGGTCCCAGGAACTGTGAAATCACGACCTCAACAGAGATCAAGAGTTGATCGCTTAACCAACTGAGCCACCCATGTGCCCTAATTGATTTAAAAGTAGCTTTGCCCTGATATGTCCAGCTTCCAGGATGATAATAAGGAGTTGTCACATCCTTGAGCAGTGGGAGTGACAGGTGCAGTGCTATAGAGGACTTGCCCACAAGTTGGGCAAAGCTGTGGAAGTAGTGGGAAACTGGAGAGAGGCCAAAGTCGGCAGTGGGAATTCCAGTTAAGAGTTCCATCACATGGCCAGCTCCCACCGCACCTAAGTCTCACCCGAGGCCTTTTATGGGAAGAAGCCCTGAAAAGATGGGTCTCAACACCTGGTGGGTCCCTTGTACAGCAGGGGCTAGGAGGAAAGCGTGTGGACCGCCCTGGAGGAGAAGGGGGATGTTTGGGAGCCTTCCCTGCCCCGACTTTGAAAGTCCCATTGTGACCTACAAGACACGTTCAGTTGAATAGAATGTACGAGGTTTCACTGAAGAGAATTCGAAAAGGCCAAAAATGTATCTTAGAAATACATCTATTTAGACATATATCTTAGACACGTTTAAAATACACTTCTTAACTCCTAGGTTAAAGAACTAAACTAATTTGGAATAAACCATTTGGGCCAACTTCAAAATGAGTAATAGTGCTATATATCAAAACTTGGGAGATTTGGGCCAAAGACCAGAGAAAAAATATTTAGCTAAGAAAGTCTGAAGATAATTTAAGAAGCTAGTAAAATAACAAAATTACCAAAAATGGTAGAAGGGATTAATAATAAACTTCACAAAAAAGGAATAGATTTGATTGGTTAAAAATGAGACATGCTTGGGACGTCTGGGTGGCACAGTCGGTTAAGCGTCAGACTCTTGATCTCAGCTCAGGTTGTGATCTCAAGGTTTGAGTTCAAGCCCTGCCAAGGGGCTCTGCACTGATGACACGGAGCCTGCTTGGGATTCTCTCTCTCTGACCCTCCCCTGCTTGTGTGTTCACTCGCTCGCTCTCTCAAAATAGATAAACATTAAAAAGAAAAACTCTTTAAAAAAAAAAAAAAAACCCACAAAGTTGAAGGAAGGTCTCACATGGCCTGATATCAAAACCTACTGTAATCAAAACAGTAGTGTTTGGATGTTAACCACACATTGTGATTGATCATTTTGCGGTATATACAAATAACTGCATGTTATACACCTGAAACTAATATACTGTTATATGTCAATTATACCTCAATTTTTCACAGAAATTTGTGGTACTAGATAAAGACAAACATACAGATCTATAGGAAAGAATAAAGAGCCCAGAAGTAAACCCTTGCATATATGGTCAAATGATCTTCAACATTGAATGCCAAGAACATGCAATAGGGAAAGGAAATGGTGTTGGGAAAATAGGATATCCTCTTGCAAAAGAATGAAGTTGGACCCTTACACCAAACACAAAAATCGGATTAAAGCTCAAAATGGATTAAAGCCCCAAATGAAAGACCTAAAACTATAAAACTCCTAGAAGAAAACATGAGAAAAGCTTCATGGCTTTGGGGTTGGCAATCATTTTTTGCATATGACACTAAAAGTTCAAACAACAAAGCAAAAATAGATAAGTGAGGCTGCATCAAACTTAAAATCATCTGTGCAGCAAAGGGAATAATCCAAGTGGAAAGGCACTGAATGGGGGAAAACGTTTGCAAATCATGTATCTGATAAGGGGTCAATATCCAGAACATACAAAGAACTACAAGCCAAGAAGAAAAAAAAAACCCAACCGGATTAAAAACTCAGCAAAGGAAGTGAATTTCTCCAAAGATGATGTACAAATGTCCAACAAGCTTATGAAAAAAGATGCTGAATATCACTAATCATTAGGTAACCACAAATCAAAGCCACAATGGGATATCACTGATCATGGCTACTGTCAAACAGAAAATAGCAAGTCTTAGGATGTGCATAAACTGGAAGCCCTGTGCCCTGTTGGGAATGTCAAAGGGTGCAGCTGCTATTGTAAACAGTTTGGCGATTACTCAAAATATTAAAAATTACCATATGACTCAGCAATCCTTCTTCTGGGTCTATATGTTTAAAAGAATTGAAAGTAGGGGGTGCCTGGGTGGCTCAAAGCGTCCAACTTTGGCTCAGGTCATGATCTCACAGTTCATGAGTTCAAGCCCCACATTGGGGTTGCTGCTGTCAGCACAGAACCCGCTTCAGATCCTCTCGCCCCCTCTCTGCCTCTCCCCTCTCAAAAATAAACATTAAAAGAAAATTGAGGTAGGATTTTGAAGAGATATTTGTATGCCTGTGTTCGTAGTAGCATTATTCACAACGACCAAAAGGTAGAAACAATCTGTCAATGGACGGATGAATAAACAAAATGTGGTATACATACAATGGAATATTGTTCAGCCTTAAGAAGGAAGGAGAGAGAGGGAGTGCACGCAAGGGAGAGGAGCAGAGGGAAAGAGAATCTCAAGCAGGCTCCATGCCCATGTAAGGCATGGATCCCACAACCCTGGGATCATGACCTGAGCCAAAATCAAGAGCCCACGCTCAACTGACTAAGCCACCCAGGCGCCCCAGGAAGGAGGTTTTGACACAGGCTGCAACATGATTGAACTTGACATTATAGTATGTGACACCACAAAAAGACATACTGTCTGATTCCCCTCATATGAAGTTATTTAAAGTAGTTTATAAAAACAGAACAGTGGTTTCCAGGGACTGGGGGAGAAGTAAACAAAGAGTTACTGTTTAATGGGTGTAGAATTTCAGCTTTGCATGATGAAAAAGTTCTGGAGATCTGCTGCATAACAATGAGTGAGTATACTTACTACTGAAATGTACACCTAAAGATGATCAAGATGGCAAAAAAGAAAAAAAAAAAAAAAAGGTTGGGGGGATCAAAGGAAAAAGAGGAGAGTCAAAGATATAACCTTAGGGGCACCTGGGTGGCTCAGTCAGTTGGGTGTCCAACTTCAGCTCAGGTCATGATCTCACAGTTCCTGAGTTCGAGCCCCACATCGGGGGCCTGCTTCGGATTCTGTGGCTCCCTCTTTCTGCCCCTTCCCTGCTCACACTCCGTCTCTCTCAAAAATAAAAATAAAGATTAAAAAGAAAAAAAAAAAAAAAGATACACTCTTCAAATAAAGGCATGAGCCCAGACTGTTTAAAGGGCAAGTTCTGTAAATCTTCAAGGAACATATAATTCCTAGTTTATATAAAATTTTACAGAGTGTGGACAACAGTGAAAATTTCCCAGGTTATTCTACAAAACTAAAACAACCTTGGAGACAAAACAGAACTATAGTGCACACAAGCTATAACCATGAGCTATATTCATTTATGAAGAATTCCTAAGTCATGTGTAAGGAAGTCTTACCATATGACCTATGCTCCTAGCTATTTACCCAAAAATGAGTTGAAAACTTAGGCCCACACGAAAGATGGGACACAGATGTTTACAGCAGCTTTATTCATAACTGCCCAAATTTTGAAGCAAACAAGATGTCCCTCAGTAGGTGAGTGGATAAACAAATGGATACATTCAGACAATGGAATATTAGCAATAGAAAGAAATGAGCTATCAAACCGTGAAAGGACATGGAGGAAACTGAAATGCATATCGCTCAGTGAAAAGAAGCCCATCGGAAAAGGCTGCATACCAGATTCCAACCATATGATGTTCTGGAAAAGGCAAAACTATGGAGACCGTAAGAAGGTAAAAGGTTGCCAAGAGTTGTGGGGATGGGGCGGGTGGGGAGGAAGGGATCAGTAGATGGAACAGAGGGGATTTTTAAAAATTTCCCCCCAGTGTAGTCATTTCCAGCTGGCAGCGGTTTCACCTGGGGAGAAAACAAGCTGTCCAAGTTAAGGAAGGTCCTTTCCAGTCTCCACGGAGGTCAGTTTTGATCCTGAAATCATGAGCTGGTACCAGAGGCAACAGCAGCAATAGCTGGAAAGTATAAAATACTTGCTATGTGCCAGGCGCCAGGTGCTCTACATATATTATCCCATCCCCCCTCACGACGGTGTGAGGAAGGGACTAGTCTTAGATGCCTTTTACAGATGACAAAGCTAAGGCTTAGAGGGCTTGTGTGACTTGCCCAGGGAGGCAGGGCCAGAGGTCAACTGCAGTCTCATGCCAGAGCCTCTTGGAAGTCGACTCCCGCAGGGCCCAGGAGGTGGTGAATGTCCTAGAAATGCATACATGTCATGAGTCGCGGCTTTAGCTGGTCCTTGCCACAACGGGAGGGGGGTCCAGTGTTACTAGCTCTTCTGATTCTTTTAGAAAATCCGAAATCTGGATTCGTACGTGTGATTTCCTTATGGAAATGTCTCTTTTAGAAAAACACTGTAAGGGCAAAACATTTCTACAGGTCAAATGCAGCCCTGGGGGCTGTTTGGTGTGCAACCTGTGATGAGTACAGGGTTTACCTTCTATCTGAGGAGAGAACTTGCCACACGCAGGCACTACACGCACATCCCTGCACCCACATCACACCCTGCCTTCTACGGCCCGGCTGCTGTGAGCTCCTTCCCCTTCAGAGCCCACCCCAGCGTCTCCCCTGGGGCCTTGGAATGCCTAACTTCTCCAACAGTGCTATTTACCAGGCCTGGTGCCAGGGGGAGTGCTAAGTGCTGTCACAACGAGCTGAGTTCAGAAGGCTTAGGCGCGCCCCGGGCCCAGGTCGCAGGGGAGGGGGCTGTGAAGATGAGTTTCTACACACCTTTCCCAGGTGCACCATCACAGCCCCAGTGCCGCTAACGTGTGCCGGGCACCGTGCTGAACCTTTCACGGTGCTTCTCTCCTTTTACCCTCCCGACACCTCTCTGAGTAGGTACTAGTATGTCCCCAATTCATAGGGGAGCAAATCAAAGCACAGAGAGGCTAAGTTACTTGCTCGAGGCCACACAGCTAAGGTGGTCTAAGAATGTGGAGGAGGAATTGCAACTGGTGGCCGCCTGAGATGGTGGGGGTGAGCGAGACAGACGTGGCCCTCAGCTTCCCCGCCCCTAACAACCTCGGCACAAGCGCCCCTTGCCGACACGGGGCTGAGTCAGGGAAAGCCCTTTGGCTTCTCTGAAGCCAGGTCGTTGGGAGGCGGGGACAGGCTGCTGTGGGCCGAGCAGCCCCGCCCCAGGAAGTGGCTCGGGATGAATCAGTCTGGCGGCACCTGGGAGGGTGAGACTGGTTGGCATACCTGCCTGCCTGAGAGCTTCCTGTCCAAGCCTCCAATGAAGGCTGCTGCAGAGGTGGAGCCGGGCAGCACTGCAGCTCTGGACACGTTTATCAAATGAATGAACTACCGTCCACCTTCCTCAAAAAAAAAGGTATCTTTATAGACAAAGAGTCCTCAGGTCTCCCTAGGGTGGTGGCGTGGGTAGCATCAGATGATAAACACGGTCCCCCAAGGGGACGGCTTTGGGGAAGGAACTCTGGTTTGGACGTGGAAATTCCAGTGCTATTTACAGAGGATGTGATTATTCTCTTTTTTTCTCCTGCTGACATCCTAGCAAATATCAGACTCAACTTCAACGGCAAGCAAAACTATACATCAGAAATGGGCAGGTAGCATAATGGTGAGGCAGGGCGTGGGGATGGTGACAGAGAAGCAGGACGTAGAGTCCAAGATGGTCACAATCCCCCAGGCACCCAGTGTTTTAGAGCCGCCTGAGCACAAAGGTGCCAACGGTACATGTAGTTACACAGTTCCCAATATCCGTGAAAACAACATGTAAGTTTCATGGAAGAAACAAAAATTTCCCATGGGCCTCTCATTCTTCGTGTGTCACTTTGGACTCCAGCACAGCCCCACTGAGGACTGGGGTGAGGGCTTCCTGTGGAGCCCCCTCTGCATACCTGCCACCTGCTGAGCATGGTCCCCAGCAGTGTGAGCAGAACAGACTGTATGGGCTTCAGATTCTGAAAACACCCCATCGCGTGAACAGCCTATTTCTCATCAAGACTTCTTTTGGGGACCGAGGTTGTTAGGTGACTTGAGTCAAATCCAAAATTTAAGACAGTCCAGCACTGGGGAGCTGGAGGGGTCGTATCATGGGCAGCATCTCTGGAACTATCCCCCTCTCCCTCCTCCCCCCACACAACTGTCCTCCCCACACTCTCTTGGGTTACATGCAGGAGGCCAAATTGACCAGAGTATTGTCAGAGTTAGATTCTCTGGCAAGGGGTGGAAAATCCAGGATAACAGTTTTTGAAGCAACGCAGAGGTCCATCATCCACACGTGTGCATGGGCAGGGCAAGGCTGGTGTGCCGCCTCACTGGCTGGGCACCCGACGCTCCTAACCTGGTCCTCTGCCAGGCATGGTCTCTGTTCTCAAGTTCACTTCCTGTCCAAGATGACTGCTCCAGCTGTAGCCATATCTGCATCCCAACCAGGAGGAAAGAAAAAAGGAAAGAAGGAACTGTTCTTCCCTTTGACGCTCCCTGAACGTATGTACAACCGTCTCTGCTCGTTCCCTGAATGTACATACGACCATCTCTGCTCATGTCCCATCATCAGGCAGCTACATAGAGCTGTGGTGATGCTGGGAAAGAGAATCTTCATTTTGGATGGCCAAAGGGCCAGTTGAAATTTAGGTGTTCTTTTACTGAAAAAGGAGAAGAAAACAAATATAGGAAGCAACGAGTGGTATCTGCTCAGGCAGTCAGCAATAAAAGGCTCCATGTTTCATAATGGTAGGGCCATTCAAAATCAAATGACAACGAGATATTTTACTTGCAATCAGAGTGGCAAAATATAAAAGGCGCAATAAATGCCAGGTCATACAGAGTATGTAGAAAAATGGGCACTCTCATAACTGCTGCTGAGAGTATAAATTGCTATGGACCCTTTTGGAGAGCAATTTGCTTAGAGAAATTAGAGCAATTCCTAACAAAGCTCAATATATTTGTACCTTAAACCCAGCTCTGTCTACTCTTAGAGAAAGTCTCTGCACGCACTCAAGGAGAAAAGCACAAGAATTGATTGCAACATTGTGTATAATATTGAAAAACTGGAAACAACCAAATGTCCATGGATAAATAAACCGTGGTATATGCATACAATAAATGATAATGCAGCAGTTAAGATAAGTGACCCAGAGCCGCCACATGTATCAACATGGCTAAAGGAGAAGACTCCATTGTAATGTTTCATTTCATACAAAAATAATAAAAAGAGAAGAAAGAAGATCCTGTTCAGATTAAACTGAGTGGTAGTCACATAGGTCTTCATTATATTATTATTTTGGGGGGATTGCAACTAAGGTGGGGTTCTTTTGCATTCTTTTTTATCGTAAAATATACACAATGCAAAATTTACGATTTCAACAATTTTAAGTGTACAACTCAGTAGCATTAAGTGCATTCATGTTGTGCAACCATCACCACCTTCCCTCTCTAGACCTTTTTTCATCTTCCCAAACTAAGACTCCATACCTGGTAAGCAATAATGTCCCATTCCCTCCTCCCTTCAAACCCAAGCAAAGACCACTGTTCTATTTTCTGTCTCTATAAATTTGACTACTTCAGAAACCTCACATAAATGGAATCAGACAGTATTTGTCCTTTTGTGACTGACTGGTTTATTTCACTTAGCATAAAGTCTTCAAGGTTCATCAGTGTTATAGCATGAATCGGAATTTCCTTCCTTTTTACGGCGGAATGATATTCCCACTTTATGTTTACACCACATTTTGTTTATCCACTCATCTGTCAGTGGCTACAAGGGTGGCTTCCACCTTTTAGCTGTTGTGAATAAGGCTGCTGTGAATACAGGTGTGCAAATATTTGTCTGAGTCCCTGGTTTTAATTCTTTTAGTATAGACCCAGAAGTGAAATTGCTAGATCATATGGTAAATGTTTTTAATTTTTTGAGGAACATTATTCTTTATTATATGTTTGAAATGGTCCACAATAAAACAATTAACTGTCTTTAAAATGTTTCACGACAAGGGGCGCCTGGGTGGCTCAGTTAGTTAAGTGTCCGACTTCAGCTTAGGTCATGATCTCGCGGCTTATGGGTTTGAGCCCCGCATTCGGCTCTGTGCTGACATCTCAGAGCCTGGAGCCTGCTTGGGATTCTGTGTCTCCTCTCTCTGCCCCTTGCCTGCTCACACTCTTTCTCTCTCTCTTTCTTAAAAATAAATAAACATTTAAAAAAAATGTTTCATGACAAGAAGTTACTCTGTCTTAGTAAAAAGTTGTGTTTTTACCATGTTGAGGTAAGAATGCCCTTACACGCGTCTGATATTCTTTGGGAAGTCCTTGACATTGGCTCCCCTGAATTCAAGCCCCTTGAAGGTTAATCTGCACCCATTCTGATACTCAAGCTCTGCTTGCCAGTCATGGCTTCAGGTGGGTGTGGAACCAATTCCGGCCAGTGAGATGGGAAAAGAAGCCACCTGGGTGGCTCGGTCGGTTGAGCATCCCACTCTTGATTTCCGACTGAGGTCATGATCTCACAGTTCGTGGGTTGGAGCCCCGCATCGGGCTCCGCACTGACAGTGTAGAGCCTGCTTGGAATTCTCTTTGTCTCCCTCTCTCTCTGCCCCTCCCCTGCTTGCACCTTCTCTCTCAAAATAAATAAACTTAAAAAAAAAAAAAAAAAAAAGAAGAAGTGTAGGGGAGATGACCTCATTTCTGGACGTGGCTGTATTAGCTGAGATGGCTGGAAGCACTTCAGCCATCTTGCCACCAGGCTGAGGGTGGAGCCACACCAGGACGGTGGCTGTTTTGGTTGTACCATTAGTAATGCAGGTAAGGTACATGCAATAAACGTCCTATTATTCCAGCTGCTTGAGGGGAAGCTATTAGGTAAGGTTAAAAACATCTCCACTGATTTAATAAATAACTTCTAAAGAATTAAACAAGTAATATGTATATATTGTCATTTAATAAATTAATATTATAGAGTAAACTTAAAAATTCTCCTATAACTGTCCCCACCCCATTTTCCTCCCCTATAGGAGAAATGTATTATGTATAATAGTCTGTACATTACACACATGTTTTTCTTATAAGAAAATTGTGGCCAGACTATATATAGATCACTCTTTAACTTGCCTTTTTCACCTAAAAACAAGCTTTGAAAAATGTCCCATGTCAAGACTGCTTTATTTAAAAAAAATTTTTTTTTAACGTTTATTTATTTTTGAGACAGAGACAGAGCATGAACAGGGGAGGAGCAGAGAGAGAGGGAGACACAGAATCTGAAACAGGCTCCAGGCTCTGAGCTGTCAGCACAGAGCCCGACGCGGGGCTCGAACTCACAGACCGTGAGATCATGACCTGAGCCGAAGTCGGACACTTAGCCGACCAAGCCACCCAGGCGCCCCAAGACTGCTTTATTTTAAAAAGTGTTGTATAGTTTTCCACCGTGTGGGAATATCCACATTTATTTCATTTCTTCTTTACTGATGAACATGTAAACATGCCTCTTGGGACACTGGTGAAAATACTTCTGAAAAATAAATTCACTGGGGCAGAGTCCCTGAGTTGAAGGCTAAGTCCATTTTATTTTATTAAAAAAAAAATTTTTTTAAAAAGAGAAAGAGAGTGCGTGTGTGCATGCTACGTGCACACAAACAGGGGAGGGGCAGAGAGAGAAGGAGAGACAGAATCCCAAGCAGCCTCCATGCCATCAGTGCAGAGCCCAATGTGGGGCTTGAACTCATGAACCGTGAGATCATGACCTGAGCCAAGATCAAGAGTCGGACGCTTAACCGACTGTGCCACCCAGGCGTCCCAAGTGCATTTTAAGCTTTGACAGATGCCAACTTGCTCAGAGGATGCCTGTGCCAGTTCAGGTGTCTCACGCAGTGAAGGGCAGCCGGTGCCCAAGGCACCACACGCACCACGCAGGGCCGGCCTCTTCTTGCCTGCTCTCCACAGGCTGCC
Source organism: Panthera pardus (assembly GCF_024362965.1). Taxonomy (NCBI): domain Eukaryota; kingdom Metazoa; phylum Chordata; class Mammalia; order Carnivora; family Felidae; genus Panthera; species Panthera pardus. The sequence continues at coordinate 25,513,455 of NW_026526832.1, forward strand.
CCGCCTCCAAGTGGCAACAGGTGCCCATGGGAAGAATGAGAGAAATGGGGTGGGGGAGATGCTGGCCCTGCCTTCCCAGAACTTTCTTTCTCTTAGTGGGAAAAGGAAGCAACATTCAAGGCAGTTATGATTCACCAGGGATGATACTGAACATACTTAATAAGCCATGTTAGGAACACAAGTCAGGATGGAGACCCTGCCTTAGTCCCTCCACAGGGGAGGCTAGAAGCCCCCTGCTCAGCCAGACATTAACCCTTAAGACGTTAGGTGTATGAAGGCTTGGTGGGGCTCCCAAGGAAGGGGCCGATGAGTACAGCAGGGATGGACGGCCATACCTGTGCATATGTACCGATGTTGCTGTCACATTCCAAAGGGCTGTATCTCTGAGGCAGCTTCTCAAGGAAGAGGCTTTCCTAAAGAATTTGGGCTGGGGGAGAAGCAAGAAGGGGTCAGCTAGGTCAAAGGCAAGCCCTGACCTTCTAATTCCCTTCTTTCTGTACATGTTTCTTTGGGATCCCTCTGTTGGGTCCTTCCTCTTCCTAGTCTGCCCAAAGAAATACACATTGATCTGGGGCAAATGCACTGTTGGAAAGAAACACTAAACTGGTGATTTTTGAAAAGACTCCATCAAACCCCTCAGACCCCAACTTTCTCGATTTTGTGCAGTAGACCAAAGCAGGATCCTGAACTGACCTATTTTCCCTCCACATTGGGTTGAGAGGGCCAGAGAACTAACCTCAGACCCTTGGAGCCAGCCCCTGGGAGACACATGAATTTTCTACTAAAAGGGCCTTTTAACCCAGCAGGACTCTCTGAGCTCCTAGAGAGACCCTGCCTGGTGCCATGCTGTTGGACGATCCCTGATGCCAGGCACTCAGAGACCCTGCAGTAGGCCCCAAGAACCCTGATAAGGATCTTTTATCCCCCAAAGACACAGCTGAGGAAACAGAGACCTCAAAACAGGAGTTGCCCAAGGTCAAACAGGGATTCAGGGAAGGGGCAAAAACAGGGCTATGTTGCTGTTCAGGGGCCTCACCTTTTAGTGCTCTGACAGGGGAGTGTGGCTGAGATGGGGACACAGGAGGCTGCATAGTGCCTGGAAAACCTGCTGGGTGGGTGGAGAACCCAGGGCCCACAGTGGATGGTCCTGCCTGTATAGCCCAGGACCCAGGAACGTTTAAACCATTTATTTTTTTTTAATGTTTTATTTATTTTTGAGACAGAGAGAGACAGAGCATGAACGGGGGAGGGGCAGAGAGAGAGGGAGACACAGAATCGGAAGCAGGCTCCGATTCTCACGGACGCCGGGCTCGAACTCACGGACCGCGAGATCGTGACCTGAGCTGAAGTCGGACGCTTAACCGACTGAGCCACCCAGGCGCCCCACGTTTAAACCATTTAAAGAGAAACACTGGAAACTGCTGAGAGGCCAAGACACCTCAGGAGAACTTTTTGGTTCCCAATTCAGGCCAATTGAGGCCTGCCCTGCCCACTGCCTGCAGAAGGTGGGTGAGGAGGATGCCATCTTTGGTCTCCAGGTCCAGGTACGAAGGTCATTTGGCGCCATCTCTCATGCCTACCAGACTGCAGGCAGGGCCTGGCAGCTTCTTCCCCTTTTCCCTCAAGGCCATTTGTGCGACACCCAGAGGCCTTCCACAGCCTTCTTGCACAGAGGTGGCTGACTGGTGTTGGAAACCCTGAGGCTTAGGACGTCTTAGGGACTCACGAAGGAGCAGGAACTCAAGCGGCCCTCATCAGATCTGCTGGCCAGAGGGTGTCTGCCCTGGGAAGAAAGCCGTTTATTTTTCCTTTTAGCTAAGAGGACGAAGGGAGAGGGCAGTCTTCCATCGAAAGACACAGAAAACAAACTAACTTTCTTTCTTTTTCTTTCTTTCTTTCTTTCTTTCTTTCTTTCTTTCTTTCTTTCTTTCTTTTCTCTTTTCTTTCTTTCTTCTTTCTTTCTTTCTTTCTTTCTTTTCTCTTTTCTTTCTTTCTTCTTTCTTTCTTTCTTTCTTTCTTTTCTCTTTTCTTTCTTTCTTTCTTTCTTTCTTTCTTTCTTTCTTTCTTTCTTTCTTTCTTTCTTTCTTTCTTTCTTTCTTTCTTTCTTTCTTTCTTTCTTTCTTTCTTTCTTTCTTTCCTTTTCTCTTTCTTTCTCTCTCTTTATTTTTACAGCCCGTCCTGAGCATGTACCTCTGTTCAAAGTAAGGCCCCAAGTTTCCACCACTTTCTAGCATGATGGCAGAACGCGAGGGCCTGTGGGAACCTGTACTTGGGGAAGTGAGGACGCAGGGACCCCTTTGGCAGTCGAAGGAGAGGCAGGGGAGGGCTCCATCGGTTTAAGGCCCCATCACCCCGGGGCCCCGCACAGCCCGTAAAGCTGTCCCGCCGCCGCCGGGATCTCGGAGTCGAACACACCTGGAGGACGCTGGGTGCCCACGCCCAGAGGGCGCTGTAAGATTGGCGCCCACGGTCGAAGACCGACGCCCGCTCCTCCCGCCCCTCTCACGGTCAGCGCCCCCAATATACTGAGCCAGGGCGGAAGGGGGTGCCCCGATCCCGCCACCCGGGAGCAGCGGAGCTGAAACGCCACTCAAAACAGCCTGTGGGAACCACAGCTCCGGAGGAAGGCGAGGTCCCCGCGGCGGTGCGGGAGGGGGCGGGGATGGGGGCGGGGCCGGGACGCCGGGGGTGGGGCGTTCCAAGGGGGCCGGGCTGGGTGGCTCAGAGGGCGGGGTCCTAGGGGGTGGGGACTGGGGCTGGCCCCGAGACTAGGCGAGCTGGGGGTGGGGGGCTAGTTTTTGCAACGGCTAAGGGCCTGCGGGTTTATTATAAGGCGGAGCTCGGCGGGAGAGGTGAGGGCTGGAGCCGAGCCGGGCGGAGAGGAATCCAGAGGTAGAGAGCGGACTGCAGCCGGCGGATTCCGCAGCCCTCGCCAGGGACAGCCGCGCGCGGGGCATTGCCCGAAGGGTGCCGCGCGCAACGACCCGGCGGAGCCGGCGCGGAGCCCCGCGCAGTCCGTACCGCGCGGCGTCGCCGCGATCCCCGCAGCCCGCAGCGCTCCCGCCGCCGGTCCGGGCAGCATGAGGCGCGCTGCGCTCTGGCTCTGGCTCTGCGCGCTGGCGCTGCGCCTGCAGCCAGCTCTCCCGGTGAGTGCGGCCCGGGGCCGGGCGGGGAGCGGCGGGAAGCCGGTGTTTGCAGACTCGCCGATGCCTCCAGCGGCACGTGGAGGGGGAGGGGAAGCGGGGACTTGCCTTCCCGCGCTAGCCCGGCGGGCCCGGGGACCGTGCCCGCGAAACCGGGGTCCCGCTCCAATTGCCTCCGCCGTCGGTGGGCGCCGCGCGGGTTCCGCCGCTACGGGAGGGGGGCTCGGGCGCCCCGCGGAGAGGAGCCTGTGCGGGGGCCCCGCGCTCAATTATGTGAATCGGATCCCCGTGCGCTGGTGCCCACTAGCCTGCGGCGGCTCCCGGGGTCGCGAGTTCCCATCCAGTTACCCCTGGCACCGCAGCAGCCGGGGTCCCCGCCGACGACCCGGGAAGATGCGGTGACCGCGGCCACCCGCAGACCCGCCGAGCCCGGGCTCCCGGCCCCTTCGGCTCAGGCAAGTTTGGGAGCAGCGGGGCCGGCGCGTTGGCAGAGGAGCCCGGGCCAGGGCTGCGCGGCGGTCGTGGTGGCCGCGGAGGTGGGATCCTCGGCTTCCCATCGGCTGCCCTAAGGGAGCTGGGCAGAGCTGGCAGCGGGAGGTTCCGCGAAGTTGGTCCCGGAACACCGGAGCCCCGCAGGAACCCAACTTTGGGGCTGCTGAAGTTGTGTTGCCCGCTGAGGGGTGCGGGCGGTGCTGGGCACGGCCAGGGAGGGCTGCGGCTTCCCCGCGAGTGGACCCCGGAATGGCTCTTCCCCTCCCCCGGCCTGGCTTTGTGCTGTAGCCGCGCGGAGGGAAGGCGGGTCCCTTGGCCCGCCCAGTGGAGCTGGGGGGAAAGAGGGACAAATGTGGAGCCCTTGGCTGGGGGAGGAGGCCTTTGGGTAGGACTCCAGCATCCACCTTTGGCGAGGGGTGGGTCCCCTCTGAAGAGGGACCTGGCCGACAAAGAGCATCCCAAGGGCCCCCAGAAAGTGATCTCCCGCCCCCGCCGCCGTCCGCTAGCCCGCCTTCCCCAATGGGGGCGCTTTGTTCTCGGCCCCTGTAACCCTTTCCTGGGAACCGCCCCGCAGCGCCGGCCCCGCCGTGGGCCGGGACCTGGGCCGCCGCCAGGTGTCAGCGCTGGCCGCCGGGTGTCCACGTCCACTCCCAGCCCCCACACCCGGTGCTGGAGTCCCGGGGCCCTCCCCGCGGGCTGGGGCGGCCATCCCCTGGGATGGAGAGGGGAGGTGTGGACGGAGCGGGGGGCTCTTCCCCTTCCGGAAGTGGCGGTCTCTCGCTACCACATCTGGACTGCTCTACTTCCCCAGCTCTTGGTGAGGGAGGCACGTGGGCAGGGAAGGATCGCAGGAAGGGGGAGGGGTGCCGGGTCCTCCACGGGTAATGTGGCATCTGCACAACTCTCAGCAGTGCCGACCCTCTGTAAGCGGGTCCCTCTACAATAATAGAAGCTACCAGCTGTTGAGAGCTTTGGGGTATTTTACAGGGTCTGGCTCAGGTGAGGTGTTTCCCAGGCTTATCTGTGAAGTGCCCCCCCTCCCCCCCCACACTTTTCCAGGCGACTGTTGTGTTTGGAACTATATTTTGAAGTACAAGGACAGGGTCCCTGATACTTCTTGCATTGCCGATGAGTTGGATGGAGGTGGGGGGCGAAGGGTGCCAAATCTGGGGGAGCCATGGGGACAGATAGGATTTCTGAGCTGAGTCTCCAGTGCACTCCTGGCTTTCAGATCCAAGAAGTTGGTATCTGGCTTCTTCTCTCTTTAGAGTTGCAGCTTGGTAGGACTCAGATTGTGCCTTGACTCATAGTTCATACTCTGGAGAGGAGAGTGGAGATGTGTGGCTTAATTCGGTGGTCCACCTAGCGTTACCTGGATACTCCACTCTCTACAGGTCCAAGACTGGGCCTCAGCAGAGACTGCGGAGGTGGGGTTCCCCCACCTATTTCCAGCTAAAATCAGGAGTGCGGGGTTTGGTTCTTTTGCCTGCCTTGGTTGAGGCTGGCATTCTTATAAGCTGGGATCCCAGAGTGCCTGTTATATGGGGGAGGCAGATGGGTTGTGAGATTCTCTGTGGACTGTGTTTCCCAGAGTCTCCTGTGTACTGGGTAAGGGCAGATGCTGCATTAAGAGGCATTATTTCTTGCCTAGAAACTTTGACACATTACAGAGGGCTGGGAGGCAGTTGAGTCTCAAAGGGGAGAGGAGGGAAGGAGGACGGCTTATTAGAGTGTGGTGGTAGGAGGACTTCCTGGAAGAGGTGGCTGAGCAGAGCCTGAAAGCACTAAGCTTTGGGGTCAGGCGTTGGCTTGGAGCTTAGGTTTTCTTTTTTCCTTTTATAAAGTTTAGTTTGTTTTCTCTTTCCCAGACCTGCCTTTTCCCTCTTACAGTGGGTGTCCATGTTGGGTTAAAAGTGGGGGCATAAGGTGGCATAAAGTCCCCGCCCCCTCCCCCCTTACTAAAAGAAACTAGGCAATGGGGTTTGCCTAAAATAGGAGGAGTTGTCTACAGGTTGCAGAGATCTGGTCCTCTCCCAGGGTTCACTTTGGTCCCAGTGGGAAGCAGGTCAGAACCTCCCTGGGGACCAGCGAGGTAGGGTGTGATCGTCGGCACCTGATTTTGAATGGGCAAGAGAAGGCTATTAGGGCAGAAGTTTGCTTAAAACCACTCCCAAGAGACAAGAACAGGTTTGTCTGAAAAGGTTTCTGTGTGTGTGTGTGTGTGTGTGTGTGTGTGTGTGTGTGCGCGCGCGCGTGTGTGTGTGTTTCCTGTGGTCTTTTGTTTCTTCCATGCCAGAAAAATTGCTTGTTCTGGAATAGTTATTTGCTGTTTTGCTCTCCTTCCCTTTTCTCTTTCTTGAAAGGCATAAAATCCCTTTTTGCCCTAATTATGGGGGCCAGTAGAGACATTTTCCTAAGGCCTGGTAGGGTGGGTGGGGGTTGAGGGAGGCGCTAAGTGCCTCCTCTCCTCCTGGGCTCAGAGCCTTCTAGAGGTGATGTCACTCCTGGCTTCAGGAGGGTGGGAGGGTGGAGCTGCTTTAAGTCTCTACCTGTGGCTCATGGTGGGTTCCAATAAAACCTCATTAACCAAGATTGGTGGGGAGAGAGATGAGAAAGGAGGGAGGCCTGGAAAGAATTAGTGAAAAGCTTGAATTTTGTAGTATTTTATAGAGGAATGTTTCCTATTGCAGTTTCGGATTCTGAAATCCCTTGGGAATGAGGTATCCTTGGCATCCAGGTTTTTTTTTAGTGAGCTAAGAATCCATATTGACCTCAACTTTGGGCAGGACTCTCTACAATATTTATTTTCCTTCCTTTATTAACAAAAGAATACTGGGGCGCCTGGGTGGCCAGGCAGTTAAGTGTCCGGCTTCTACTCATGAGTTCAAGCCCCACATTGGCTCTCTGCTGTCAGCACTTTTTCTCTCTCTCTCTTTCAAAACAAAACAAAACAAAACAAAAAAAAAAAAAAAAGAGAGAGAGAGAGAGAATACTAAGCATAATTTAATCTCAAGATGCCAGGGTCTTCTTCATGGTTGTCACTGTGTTAGGTTAGGCATTTCTGTCCTGGGTTTCTTGAGCTCTGAAGAGCATTTTGCCCCTTGCTGGGTGCCCCCAGGGTCGGTACCTTTTGAATTCTGGTTTGCTCTATTTCTCCCCTCATCCCTGACAACAGCCAAAAGTGACAACTGTGGGCCTAAGTGTAGCAGGCAGCTTTTCTATTCAATTCTAATTTGCACTGTTCTCCAGCAGTACTAAGAAACTAATCAGATATGTCAGAATGATTCCTAAGACATGAGTTTTCAGTGCTGAGTGAGAGTTTCACTTGTGAGTAATGTTCATGATCTGTGATATGTGGAGTGGTGCCTCCATGGACCCAGCTGGGACCTCAGCAGTATCCCTGATAGTACCTGGAATAACGAAGGCTGTCAAAGGGCATGCTTACAGGCTCTCTCGGTGAACAGGTGTGGATGATCTCTGGGAGGAGGCACCTGTGACCCTGTGTTCCCAGTTTCTCTTCCTGGCTTGAGTTGTAAGTGACTCGCGGGTCACAGGTAGCCTGGACCTGGTGAGGCTAACTTATAAGTCTCCATTGGAAGGACCCTTACTCTTAGCTTGGGTCCTGTCTCCATCGTGTCACCATGTTTTATCTGGGTTGAAGTGCATCTTTCTTAGTGCACGCGTACTGTTTGGCAGGCCAGAAACGGCTTTGGATTAAGTAGAGCTCCAGGACCAAGTCTCAACCCTGCCACTAATTTACCATGTAACCTTGGGTGAGTCACTTCACTTCCAAGTCTTGATGTCCTCTGTAAAGTGGACATCATACCTGTTCTCCCTGTCCTTTGTCATTTGCATATTCATTTCATAATGAGTGCTTGAAAGTGTTTGGAAATGAAAGCGCCAGAGGAAAAGTTAGCTATCGATATAATTAGAGGCGCCTGTAATTGGGTGCTGATTATTGAGTGTTCAGTGCTTTTCTTACCTTCTTATCTCATCTTTAAGCCAAACCTTTACGATGTACATCATTGCCATCATCTTGTGGATGAAGCCTATAGACGTAAGCCCCTCTAAGGGGCTGATGTGCGAGAAACAGGATCTGTCCATATGCGTGGGCGTATGTGTATGGCATTAGTGAACTGATGGACTGTCAAGTCTCCCCAGTGAAGCCCAGCATAGGAGGCTTGCTGAAACTTGTGAGGCCCTTTGGGTATTTGCTGTTCCATCCTGGAGAGCCATGGGTGTGCATACTTTGGATGGAGAGGGCATTGGGCTGGGCTGAGCTGGCCTGAACGGTGCCTTTAGGTGAACCCTGAGCATTGGCAACATCCTTGGCTTGGGTTGGGTTCACCCAGTGGTTTAGGGACGGGCAAGAGTTGCTTCCTGGAGCCTAGGTCAGGAGACAGTGAGCCCATGGGGGTAAGGTGGGGTGTGCTCCCAGGTCTGATACCCGTGCAGGGACCATATATATGTTCTTGGCTTGTGCAAAGAGGCCTGATGGGACATCCCATGTTTGCATGGTGCCTGCGTGCTTGTCCCCAGAGCAACAGCCAGTCTGCACTGGCTTTCATCTTAGGCACTGAGGAAACACTTTCAGAATTAGTAGATCCTTTTTAAAGCTGGGGAGGTGGGCACCATGGTATTAGCCAGATGCCCAGATACCCAGTACTCCTGGTTCCTGTGCTGGGTTTCCCACCTGGTCCCCTCCAACACTAGGTCCCACTGCAGAAGCAGCCCCGTAAAGAATCAGTCATTAAATGATTTCTAGTCCTGGAACCTTGGTAGTTTTACAGAACGCACTGTTTCCTGATTTCTTCCTTCTTTTCAACAACCATTTTTGGAGTCTTGGGTTGAAAGCCCATCCCCCCTTGAGGGACTGCCTAAGTGTGTCTAGGGAAAGGGAATGGGATTAAGGGAGTCTGTGGAAAGAGGGCTTTTGGCGCCAGGATCCTGTGCCCTGGAACAGATTCAGCACGGTGTCATTTCCCTGTCAGCTGTCCCAGGGCTTTCCATGCGAGGATGCATTCTGGAACCTCCCTCGGAGCGGGCTGTGGGTGCCCTGATGATGCCGAGGGAGGGCAGGCATGGATGCATCGCTCAACACAAGGAGGCACATTTGACGCCACTGAGGCAAGACCCTGCACCTGGGTCGCTTCAACTCGGCACCTTCGAATCCAGGAGACCTGGGAAGTCTCCCGCATGGCCCCCGGGATGGCCGGCTCTATCTGCGTGATGGAGATGCTTCTGCCTGACCTCAGGAAGCTTACGTTGGGTGGGCAGTAGGCACTAGAAGTCCCCAAAAGAATAACCTTTCTAGGCCCTAGACGGGGCGCTTAATTAGCTCCCCTGTTCTCAGTGCTGTGGGGCCCAGAATGAGCCGGTGGCGGGCAGGTGAGGGGTGGCCTGAGGGGAGGTGGGCTAAGCTCCCTCCTGCTGCCTGTCAACACTGTGCAGGTCTGGCAGGCCAGGACGTCTGGAAGGCCGTGAGTGTGTGGAGGCAAACTCATGGTGGGGGGTGCAGTGGGCAGTTTTGGGGCTCGGGACCATTGGGTGTGGAAAGGGGAAGGCTACTGGCTGGACCTGCTCCTGGACTCAGTTGTCTGCCCCGGGATGTTTCCTGTTGACTCATGAACTTGAAGGCTTTCAGATGCATCCCCTTCTGCCTCTGGAGCTTATTGAGGGTCTCTGTCCTCCTGGCATTCATTTACGGTTCCAGGGGCTGCCTGATTCTATGGAGAGGCTGCTCCAGTGCTGGGAATGCTCTTGTGACCCACCTAGGGCTGCGGCCCCACAAGAGGCTGTGTGCCGGCTGGTGGGCCTGCAGGCCGGGTTGCAGCTACAGCTGAGCTTGGCCTGGGTGGTCTCGACTCTGTTTCCTCATTGGGCTTTCCTGCTGGGTAGGCTGCAGACTGAGTGTCTTGGGAAACCTGGTCACCACCTGTCTGCAACTTCCTCTTCAGAAGCTGGGAAGCAGTCTTCCTCTCTTCTTTTCTGGTGGATTCTCCCCTTTTTAGCTTTAACCCTGATGCTCCTCCATCCCTGGTGTTAGGAGTCTATGGAGGTTTTTCCTACGGAGAAGGATGACTAGGACACTTGTCCTTCCTGGTCCCAGGTTGGCCCCTGACTGGGTTGGGCAGGTCTTTGTCCCTCTGTGCATCAGTTCCCCCATCTGTCCCCTCTGGGGCCTACTTCCTCTTCTTCAGCTCTGAGACCTTGTCCTGGGGAGGATGAAGGTGGTAATGGGGGACTTGGCCGGGGCTTAGGGTCCTCCACCATTATTCTTCTGGGGACTCGAGGAGACACTCACTGCCTGAGGAGTCATCTGTGGGGGTGGGGGTCAGGGCAGGCTGCTTGGAGGAGGTGGCCTTAGAGTTCAGTGTGGGAACCAGAGGTGGACAGAGGACGCTGGGCAAGGTCAGGCCTGGTGATGCTCTCTGCACACACCCAGGGATCCTGGCCCCCTGCCCAGGTCCGCTCATCAGCAGGAGCGGAAGCCGTGTTGGGCAGGTTGGGGCAGTGGGGCAGGCAGGCATATTTATCACTTCACTTGTTGGCTGAGTCATGGTGCCAGGCCCACAGATCCACCCAAGCAGCCTTGACCATGAGCCCACTGTGTGCTAGACAGGGTAGGGGAACCCAGCAGGACTAACTAAGGCTCTGATGCCTGCCTTCCAGCCTTGGCCCTCCTCTTTTCTGCTGAGTGACTTTGTGCAAGGGCCTGTCTTGGCCTCAGTGAACCCACCTATGAAATGGGAGGAGGAAGCAGAGAAGCATAGGTAACAATCATGCACTTGGTGTGTTTGTGGTATCCTGTGGTTGTGTCACAGGACTGGTGGGAATCAGGACCGGGCCTGTCTCTGTTCCCGGAAGCATTCTGCTTCAACCCTTGGGGGTCATGAGCCCTCTTTGGCTTGACCAGATTTAAAGCCCAGAGCCTGGTGCCTGCCGTGTGCATTGCCTTGTGCAGGTGGGGAGCGGTCCACACCTGGTCCAGGAGCACATGCAAGAGAAGGTGGCCATTACTGGGACCAGACAGGAGGGTTGGTCCATGCAGATAGGCCAGAGGGGCAGTGACAGTAACGGTCATTCACTGAGAAAGGGTTCATTCGAGTCCCACAGTACAGCAGTTTCTAATCAGGAGCTCAGGCCATAAGGCAGGTCATGTTCTGGCCAGGGTAAGTGTTAGGGGAGGTAGTCCCCAGATGGGGGCAGTGGGAGTGGCAGAGGCTGCCAGTTTTGCTCTGGGACCATTCTTGGGCCACACTGATCTCCCCGGGTGTTAAGAGAACTGTCCCACCACAGTGATGTTGAATTCCTAGTCTTTCCCACTCAGGTTGCCTTTCTGTGGCCACACCGGCCCTCTGCCCCCTACAGCAGACCGAGGAGATGGAGTGGTGGGGCCTGGGTGCATAAGGAGGGAACTTCTGGAGGGCCAGGTGCACTCATCGACTCCAGACCTAGCACATGCTGGGCACTGGGAGGCCTTGGGGGACTTGAGAACTGCTGCTTCCATGCCACCTGCGCCACGGTGGCCGCTGATGCCCAGGGCCTTGCCTGCCCATTTGGGGACTTGACTGTGCCAGTCCTACGGCAGGGGTGCAGAGGCAGCACTGGCTCTTCTCTCTGCAGCTTGTCAGCATCCCTGGTGCCCAGGAAACTATCTGGGGCCTTGGAGTCCCATCTCTGGGGAGTGTCCCCGACGGGTATGTGATCAGGTTTGGGCTCGCAGGGCCCCAGGCTGCGGGTGTTTCAGGAGCCTCTGAGACTGTTGTAGAGGCTGACGTCAGTCCCCCTTCTCCCAGAGAGACATGCTGGGGTGTGGCACCGCCATCTATGGTGACCGCATCTCCTCCAGGGCGCGGTGCAGGCATGGTCTGGGCAGCAAGACCTCCTGGCTGGCCAGGGCCAACGGGTTGTGGGCCAGACTAGGAGAATGGGCACACCTGCACTTGGGCGGAAGGAGCCGCCCCAGGCTCTGCCCCTGCCTCTCCGCCCACCCCCCACAGGGTCTCCAGAAGTAAAGGGTGGGTGGGCCTGGGGGAGGGGCATCCTTGCAAAGTTTCCCTGGGGTCTCCTGGTTGTTGTAGTAAGGTCCTGGGACAGCCCTGAGTCTGTGTCCTGCGCCCTTGGAACTGTGGGAGGAGCAGAGAGGCTGTGGCCTCACCCCTCTCCCCTCTACCTGTTTGGGAACAGGGTCATTCTTCAAGACCACTCTCTAGGGGCTGTGGGGCAGCAGGGGGGATGTCTTGGTCCACCTTTCCTCCCACTGTGAGGGCAGCAGCCTGAGCTGATTGCTTGGGTCTGCCTGCCTTTGGGGTAGTTACTGGGGCCCAGTCTGAGGTCCTGAAGCTGTGGGGCTGGGCAGGCCAGCTGGGATCCAGAACCGGCTGGCTGGTCAGCCTAGGTAAGTGTCACGGGGACTGGAGAGGTGTCATGTGGAGGCTGGGAGGAGCACAGGACATGGAGATTGGGCAGTCCAAGTCATTACCAGACTCCATCATATCCTCCCTGAGTACCTTGGGCATGTTTCTTCACTTGCCCCTAAACCTCAGTTTCCTCGGAGGGCTTTTGAAAAGACCCCAGGAACTAATGTACGTGGCATGATTGAGAGTCCCTTCCTTACCTGGACTCAGAGGAGCAAGTCTGAGGGAGCTTTGGGCCTGACTCTGTTTAGAGAGTCCCCTGGGGAGCATCCCCCCCACCCCGCCCCCGTGGCTGTGACTGGAGGAAGGGGTACAGTCTGACCTGGCCTGGGTGTATAGTTACTTCATGTGAATGGCTGGCTGGTCTTACCCCAGTGTGCTGATGTAATAGGGCCTGAAAACATGGCTTTTGCCCCTTCTCAGAAATGTGAGCCTTCGCTGGCAGGCCAGACTTTGCTCGCCTCTGCCTGAGCCTCTGCCAGGGGCTGGCTCCTGACCCCGGGGAGGTGTGAGCTGGGCTGGCGGGCGGTGGGGGGGAGGCCAGACACCAGGGCACCTGGGCCGGGGCTCAGGCCAGCCGAGCGGGGCCCTGGGACTGTAGGGGACAGCGGCTTGTCCCCAGAACGGCCGACTGAAGGCTGTCCCGGCGAGGGAGCTGGGTGAGGCCAGGCTGCAGGATGTGGGGGGAAGGCCTCACTTCTGTGGTCCTTCTTCCTTCTGCACTTGCCCCTGTGCCACCTCCCGTGGAGACGATGGCTCTTTTCTTCCTGAGGGTAAGAGAGCCACGTGGCCCCCACTGAAGGGTTGTTAACCGCATGCCTGCTGGATTGCCTGGCCTCAGACCCTCTCCCTAGCACTTCACTGGCTGTATGCCCTGGGACAAACTGTCCCCTTTGCCTCAGTGTCGTTATCTGGAGGATGGATACGGCACTGGAATCTAAGGTTATTGTGAAGATTAATTAATTCGGCTAAAGTGCTTAGATTAGTGCCTGGCACATAGCACACAATACATATTAGCTGTTTTTTCCCTAAGGCCTAATTCAGGTATTTCTGTTTTTCCAGTAACCCCAGCCCAGGTTATATCCTTAGGTGCCTACTCCCACCCCATGACTGTCCCGGAGCCCTGGGCAAGGTGTTGTGGCTACTCCACCTGCTGGGTGACTCCGGGCTCCCGAGAGCCCCCCGAGCTGCATGCACAGACACACCGTCTGCTGTGTGCACATGCCGCTGGTGCCCGGGAGCTCCGCGTGGGGCGTTTGAGGCTCTCTGGGCCTTTCAGCCATCAAGAGGCCCCTGGCGAATGTTAGGCTGACAGTGAAGGGGCCTAGTCTACTTTGCTGCCTTTGAGGTGGGATCCCACTGGGAACCTGGGGAGCGAGCCCAGCCGATTCAGACCTGGTCTTCACAGAAAATTTTGCCTTCTCTTGCAAAGGCCAAAACTCCATTCCGCCGTGGTACCCCCATGGGACTCCTTCAAGGATACTCTGCCCTTCCCGTGTCATTGTCTGGGCTTCTACCTCAGTGCCTCATCAGTCTGACTTGAACTTTATCCCAGAGGCAAGTTCCCAGGCTGGCCCATTATTCTTCTGTATGTGGGAGGAGAAGCCATGTATGTCTGTGGCTCAAAGTGGGAACAAAGGGAATTTAGTCTGTCTTTCTTAGGTATGGGGTTGGCTGGCGACCACATTCTGACACAAGTTGAAAAATGTGCCCTTGGCATCTCCCGGCCTCTCTTGCAGTCCTTTCCCATCCTCCAGGGCTCCTACCCACCCCCGGTGCCCCCGTTCTGGAATTAGCTGCTCCCCTGTATACAGCTGATTTATACTCTAGGGTGAGCGTCTAGCACCCGATAGTTTTACCAGAGGCATTTTAAAGGGGACACTGTGCAACTGCAGGGACACTGATTGGATAAATTTGGGTGAGGAAGTGCCCCCATCCCTGTCTTTGTGCACAGCTGGAGCCCCGGCTGGCTGCAGGTGTGTCCAAAGCTACTAGTTTCTGGCCCTGTGAAACTTGAGGAGACTTTATTTAGACAGAGCTGGGGGAGGGTATCTCTAGAAGCCCACATGCCAGAGGTGTCAGGCCCCCAAGCCCGGTGGCATCTGGAGGTTAATCAGCTAGAGAGCAGTTCAAGGGGCCCCTGTGAGGGCGGCTGGGGCATCCAACACTGAGCTTCTGGTCTTTGCCGCCTCATTAGGACAGCCAAGGCTCGGGAGGTACAAGGCTCTGGAGGCCTCAGCCACTCCCTCTGTCCTCGTGGGGTGCCATTTGCCATCCCAGAGTCCCCTTTCTTTGGAACACCTCTAACATCCTGCCTAGGCCATAACCCCCCTTGGGAAGCTGAGGGCAGTGACACCGAGTCACTGTGATCAAGTACCCTTCTCCCTATTTGTCATGGTGGGTCCTCCCCCTGCTGAGCACTGTGTTTGTGGGCCACAACCCCTCAGATGGGCAGTCCCCTTGATTTCCCAACCATAGACTTGGAACCAGGAGCCCCCTTACTATCACCTATTGTACCGATGGGGAACTGGACAGAGATTCTTATCCAATGTCATCCAGTAAGTTGGGAACAGAGAGCCCAGGCTATAACCAGGTTTTCCTGGTATTGGGTTTGGTCACTTTCCCCTGGCCACCCCTTGTCTGACTCCCAGGGCAACCCTGGCCACAAAGGCTGGCAGGACCGGGCTGGGCAACCTTGCTCCATGCCCGGTACAAGGCTCTTGGAGGTGGGGAAAAGCAGAGGAACGGGTCTTCCGGCTCTGCGGCCCCACACCCAGCCCTCAGCTGGGCCCGGCTAAGTCGAGTCCCAGCACGCGAGCCGTGAGGCGGTGCCAGCTCTGTGGAGGGGTGAGTATGGGGGTGCTGGTGGCAGTTCTGACCTGGCTTGGGCACTGGGGCTGGCACTGGCTGCCAGGACCCTCACCACCTCAACACAAGTCTGGCCTCTCCAGGTACTCCAAATGGGCAGAATGGGGCAGGGCAAAGGGCTCTGCAAACTTGACCTCCGGTTTCCCATCTGTAAAGCCCAGTATGGATGCTGCCCTGTACCCCAGCCCTGCCCAGGAATCCCCCAACTGGTGAGGTCTGTGTCTGAGTGGCAGGATGGGGACAGCTCCAGTGGGTTGTGTGTGTGTATGGGGTGAAGGGCACATCCCTGGGAGGTCCCCTGAAAGGTGCTCCCCACAGTGGAAGTGCCGATGGGGGCTGGGGGCCTACATGCCCTCATGGGTGCTCAGGGTGAAGGCAGAATAAGCCCCCGTCTCCCACCTGCCATTCCCTGGGCCCCTGCCGCCCTGGGCCATGCCCATCACACCCTCTGCAAGTCTAGGCTTGACTTGGTTTTGGTAGAGAGACACGGAGCTGATAAATCACTGTGCCTGTCAGGCCGGAAATGCTGATCCTGTCTGAAGCACTGGTGGGGCCCCTTCCTCCTGGGAGTGCCTAAAGCAGGGTGGATTTCAGGGTCTTGAGGCCAAAACTGGGGGAGATCTGTGCCTCTCAGTGGCCTAAGCATGTCTCCCTGGCAGCTCCCAAGTCAGGAGAGAAGCCTTCAGAGAGAAAGTGATTTATCTGCTACTATCCTGATATTCTGGGCAGGAGGGGAGCTCAGTGTCTTCCTGGGCCCGGGCCCACGGTCCTGCCCCTTCCACCCAGCCTGACATGGCCACCCCTATACCACTCTGGCCCTGCTGACAAGGAGTTGGGGCCTCTGCTCCCAGGTCCCAGCCTAGCCTGTCAGAGCACTAAGGGAGTTTAGGGTTCTCCCGCCAAGCCCCTTCTGTTGTCTAGAGAGAGGCCGAGAGCTGCCTGGGTCAGCAGTACTGGGCAAGGGAGCAGTAGAGCTAGACCTGCCCTGGGGCAGCCACCTTGGTCAGGCTCTTTCCCCCTACCACCCCTGGCTCTGCTCCTCCCCTTGAGAACCCTTGGTCCAAGATGCTTTGGGTTTGACCTCCCTGGGCTCTCGGGACTGTGCTTAGGCCATGTTAGCCAGGGCTATAGGAGGGGGTACAAATGATCCCCCAGATGAGGAAAGCAGAGTTATGTTTATAACTGCCATAGGGCACCAGGGTGTTGGGTGAGCTGCAGGAGTGGGGTGGTGTGTTCTACAACATTCTCTAGCCCCTGTGACCCCTACCCCTGCCTCCCATTCAGGCAGGTTCCCCTGGAAAACTGCACAGTGGCTCTGCAGCCCCTGCTCCCCTCCCTGGTGGGCCCCCCCCTGGGAGATCCTGCTTGCTCCTGCCAGGTCAGTGCCTCGGGCCTGGGATACCAAGGAGGTCCTGCAACTCTGGGCAGGCAGGACAGAGGCTCAGCTTTGTCTCCCGTTTCTCGTACCCCTAGGAACCAAAGGGGTCATGCCTCTAGAAGTTCAGGGTTTCCTTAGCTCCATGGTGAGGCTCTTTTACAGATGAGGCAGGTACTGGGATGTACTGTTTGTGGGGAGTGAATGCATCAGAAGTACAGAGAAATGTTCCAGAGCCTTCTTGGATCAGTTTGCCCCTAGCGCTTGTTTACAGGGCTCTGTTGCTATTTGGTGCCTCTTCTTTGAACACTGCACCTGAGTGAGAGTCTTGGGACCTTTGTAGGGATTTGCCTTCCCCAGCACCCAGGCCCTGGGCAACTCTGGGTCAGACATTTTCCTGTCCAGACTATTGTTCTCCAAGAGTAGTCTGCATACCACCTACAGGACCCGGGACCTTGTTCAACATCAGAGTCCTGGGCCTTTGCCCCAGATCCACTGTATCAGCCTCAGGGATGGAGCTCAGAAGACTTCTGATAGTCTCCTGCTGATTCCTAGGGACCCTGAAGAAAAGAGCCCATGGTCTGGACAAAGGTGATGCTTTGGATTTCACCTTTGGTCAGTTTGGCATCCTGATGTACAAGCAGGGGGGTAAAGGCTAGGGTCCTGCAGCTGAGACCTCAGACCCCAAGAGTTATGAACTCTAGGTATATGAGGGGTGGGGGAGGGCTCTGCCCATTTATTTACCTTAGATCCACAGTTCTGACCAAGAAACTGAAAAGGTAAAAATTACTTTAAAAAATGTGACTCTCTTAATCCTCCTTACACGATACTATACTTTGACTTATTTTTTATTTTATTTTTGTTTTGTTATTTATTTTTGAGACAGAGAGACAGAGTGCAAGTGAGGGAGGGGCAGAGAGAGAGGAAGACACAGAATTCAAAGCAGGCTCCAGGCTGTCCACAGACAGCCCGACACGGGGCTCGAACCCACAAACCGTGAGATCATGACCTGAGCCCAAGTCAGACGCTTAGCCGACTGAGCCACCCAGGCGCCCCTCGATACTGTACTTTTAGCAGTGTGTTGGTTGAGAGAGCAATGCGATCCTGTGAACTCAGTAACGCTTTCTAAAGGATTTGTGCTTTAGCCATCACTTAAGTCAGGCAGCAGGTGACACATGTCAGTGATTCAGGGTGTGGGTTGGAAACCACAGGTCCAAAGGGACCCATGGGCTGCAGTCGACGGGGGTGGCGCGAGTCCAGGGAGCAGGCGGACAGACAGTGTCTTCCATCAATCCAGAGTTAGAAGTGGCTGGGTCCACCGTCCTCACTTGAACCTCACTGAGAGGTCCACTTGGCATCCTGACTTGCGACACTGCTATGGAGTTCTTGTCCCCAAGGTGTCTTCGAGGGATGCTGCCTGGGTCCCTTGGGTCCTTCGGCTGGCCAGGGCAAGCAGGCTACTCAGATGCAGGCTGCCAAGGAGAGTGGCCCTCTTTATGGCCAGTGCAGGGTGAGGCTTGAGGCTGTCTTCTTGACAGCTTCTTGAAGCTCTTCTCCCAGCCCTCTGTCCTTGGGAATGGCGGGTGGCAGCCTGATGCAGATTCCCAGCCCCTGGCAGCTCTGACCCGATGCTTGTCCATGCCCTCCCCTGTCAACCTGTGAAGTCTGGGCTGGCATTGAGGTCCCCTCGGCTGCTGGGGGTAGTGGTCAGGAATTTTTACTCCGTGATGCGCTCATCTCGTGGCTCCTGGAGCTTGTGGCTGTGTTGGAAAGACAGGCATCTTAAAATAGATGGGCCAGAGGGAGAGGGACGTAGGTGAGCAGAGCACATGGCACACTGCTCCGTGGCCTTGGGCAAGTCCATCACCTTGTCTGTTTCAGTTCCTTATCTGTGGGAGATGCTAATCTCAAGCCTGTCTGCCTCAAATAGAAGGGTAAAGGTGGAAAGGGGTGGAAAGTGTTTTCAGTGTCAGAGAATGCCTCAGTTTTTCATACCTTCTTTCCTGATCTGCTGGAGCCCTGACCCCAGGTCAAAGCCCCTCAGGGTTTTGATTTGTTATATGAAAAGTGGATTTTCCTAGGATTTGCAGAGGTTAAAGGGCCCCATTAAAGGTATGAGCTGGGCGCCTGGGTGGCTGAAGTGTCTGACTCTGGGTTTCGGCTCAGGTCATGATCTCACGGTTTGTGAGTTCAAGCCCAGCATCAGGCTCCACACGGATACTGCAGAGCCTGCTTGGGATTCTCTCTCCTTCTCTCTCTGCCCCTCCCCTGTGCAAGCATGTTCGCTCTCTCTCAAAACAAATAAATAAACTTTAAAAAAAAAAAAAAAAGAAAGAAAAAAGGTATGAGATGGTTGGCCTTCACCTTCTCAGGCAGCTTGAAGCAGGTTCCAAGGTGGGCCCACCTGTCCCCGAGCAGCTCCGAGCTGTGGCCACATGGTCTGGGAAGGACCCAGGTCAGGCAGTGCTGAGGAGAGCCCTGAATGAGGCCTTGGGGGCAGCTGGCCACAGGCTCTTAGCACAGTGGCCTAAGTGAAACTGGAAGTCTCACCCAGAATGCTGGAGTCAGCTGGCACCTAGTGATCCAAGTTCAAACTCAGCAGTTTCTGCTGATTTCCTCCCCAGGGAGCTGAGGCCAGCACAGGTTCAAGCTGGAGGGGATTGGGAGGTCACTGCAGCCCTTCCCCTGATGGAGACCCAGCCCTCAGAGGGAGGGGCTGCCCCCGAGGCCAAGGAGCTGGTTTCAGTAGAGAAAGCGTTTGCTTAAGAGCTTGTTGTGTAAACAAGATCGCCGAGGGATAAGCTGAGTAGAGTTGAGGGAACAAATTGTTTTTAGGGACCGGGCAGATCCAAAGTCTTATCAAGTGGTGAAAGAGGCCCAGCTCTTGGGAAACTGCTAACCTGTTGAGGCTTCTCCCTGTAGGTGAGAGGCCGGGCCTCCCTGGCTTTTGCCTCCAAGGGTGACATGGTCCCAGTGCATGGAGTCCTCTGTAGGCCTGCATCCCCTCATCTGTGAAACAGGAGACTCTGGTTTCTGCTGGCAGATTTGGCTCTCATGACAGTGTGCAGCTGAGGCTGGTCTGGCCGGGCCCTGACTCCGTGCCATGTTGAGCAGCATCTCTAAGGGATGGAATCAGTGCATTGGGAAAGGTCGCTGTTGGTCTCCTAGGGCCTCCTCAGGAAAGCTGAGGGAAGGCAGAGGCAGTGGGCAAGAGGGAAGTGGGGTGTTAGTAAGTATGGGTGGGTGGGGGTCCCCTGAATGCTTGGGCCTCCCCTTGCCCCGCCAGGCTGTTGGAAGCAGTCCACTGTGAGCCTGGGATGGGAGCATGTGGGGGTGAGGGGACCCACTCTGCCTGCCTGGTGGGCAGTATTCTTTGCTACGGAAGGTTTAGGGGAGGCTTCGAAGCTCGGTGGAGACAGGACAGGTGTAGGAAGCACCACCTGGGGACAGTGTAGACAGGATGTGGCCTGCGGTGCAGGCAGAGGGCAGGGACCGTGCCAGTTCATTTAGATGGGCCGTGACAGCTCAGACAGGCCCTTCTCGGGCCAAAACCTTTTTCTTCGGGGGGTGAGGAAGAGGTAGGGTTTGGGTTTTGTACTTTCAGAGGAAGCTCAGTGGTATTTCTAGCCTGGTGGTTTCTACACATGTCTGAAGCTTCCCTCCTGACCTGAGCTCCTGGAAGCGGAGGCTCCACCTGGGCCAGCTCTGCCCCAGGCAGCCTCGGGAGGCCAAAGGTCCTGTCCAGCTCTCCTTGCTCTGCTTCCTTCAAGGGTGAAACTCCGTGGCCTGTGGCCAGGATGTGGCGATGCCTCTCCCGCTGCGGAGGCCCACTCCCCGGAGCCCAGCCTTGGGCGGAACCTGCCTCTGACAAGTCTGCACAGAGCCTCCTGTGAGCTGGCTCCCTCCTGCCTCTCTTCCACCCATCTCTGCCTCTCTGCCGCCTCCATCCCTAGGCAGGCGCCAGAATCCTCTTTCCCGCGCTGAGCTGCGCTGGCTCCCCGGGTTAGAGCAGTGGCCCTTGTTGGTGGGGAGTTTACTGCACGCCAGTCTCCCTTAGGTTCTTTATGTGTATAACCTCCTTGAATTTTCGCAGCCATCCTGAATCGTAGATATTACTACTGTCTCCATTTTACAGATGGAGAGACTGAGGCCATAAGAGGTTTTGTGATGTCCTCAGGGCCACGCTGGGTACTCTGAACTGTGCTGCTTTGCCTCTTTGTTCATTCTTTGTTCTGGCCCCTGACACTGGGGCCCTCGAGATGGGTGTATCACGAACTCATTTGGGTCAAGGTCGTGTTGCTGAACGGACACTCATCGCTACCCTTCCTGCCACCTGGCTTGTTGGGTCTTCTCTTCTCCAACCGCTGTTCTGGAACTAGTATTTGGGAGCTCTCCGTACCCCCACGCCGCCCTCCTCCAGCTTTCCGTGCAGGCCTGCTCGGCCCTGTGTGGTGCGCCCTGCCTCCTCCCAGCCCCGCTCTCTGGGTCTGCTGGTGCAGCTCCTGTCTCAGGAATTGGGGAGGTGTTTGCACTCTGGCACCTGCAGCCTCTCAGCCGGACCAGGCAGACAGCATTCCTGGGACAGCTGTTTGTACACGGGGTCCATTCCAGGCTCGTGGCTCGTTTGTCGCCACCTCCTGAGTGCAGGGCCTCCTTTAGATCAGTCTCATCTGTCGCCAGCCTAATGGGCACCCTGTCCTTCCTTCCCCAAGTGGGTCTGCGTCCTGTCCTTCCTGTGGATGAGAAAACAGACCAGGTGTGGGAAGAAGCATGTGTCCTGCGTGGCCAGCCCTGCCTCAGCACAGACGACTTACCCGTGCCCGTCCCTGCCCTCACCCCCCCGTGAGGCCCTCAGTGTCCATACCCTGGTGCTCAGCATGCTTTGGAATGTCTCTCTGGAGTCAGGGTGTTGGGGGATTGTTCCTGAGGCTCTTAAACCTGTCTTGGCCCCTGAGGCTCCCTGGCCAATGGCCCCAAGACCTGGTTTTCAGTGTAGGGTGAGCTGACAGGGTCCCATTGTGGCCACAGCCTGTGTTCCGAGTAATGGCGTCTTCTGTCTGCTTTTCTGAGAGGTCTGGGGCTCCCTTACCAGACTGAGCCTCTTGGGACAAGAGCCCTGCCCCCCTCAGGTGTTTCTGCACCCCTAGTACCTAGCACAGGGCTGTGTCATCATAGCGTTCAGGGGTGTGGGGGGGACCAGAGGGTGGCCCTGAGCTGTGGGTTCCAGAGCCACACACAAGGGTTTCCTTCCTGTTCTATATGTGTGTGGTGGGGGAGCTCACTCAGCTGTCTAGGACAGGGACCCCAGAGTAGTAGGGCCTTGGCCAGGCCTCCACTCATACCCTTTTCTGATCCTTTTCCAGCAAATAGTGGCCACAAATGTGCCCCCTGAAGATCAGGATGGCTCTGGGGATGACTCTGACAACTTCTCTGGCTCAGGTGCAGGTGAGCTGACATGGGAGCCCCATCCCAAGATGGCAGCGGGCCATGAGCTGGGGGTGGCGGTCAGGCAGCCCCCCGGCAGGGTCTGAAGGGTGATGTTAGGGAAGAGAATGGGGTCCACGCTGCAAGGAAAAGGCATGTATGGGTTGCGGGAGTGAATGTTGGGGTTCCAGGAAGCCCTGGGGACTGCCTGCTGCAGACAGACTTGGGCTGATCTTCTCTCTACTCCCTGGGCAACCTTTGGAAAGGTGGACTTCTCCGAGCCTCTATTTCCTCATCTGTAAAATGGGAATATGTCTTGACTTCGTACGATTGTTGGGAGCTGTAAGGTAACATAAAGCCTGGTGGCATGTAGATCTTCCATAAATGTCCCTTATCTCCCCCTATTTCCCCTTTCCCTGGGGGAGTGAAGTCCTTGAGCTAGAGGTGGCCATGGAGGCCTCCCAGAGGAGGTGTTCTTGACCGAGATTTTGGAAGAGGGCTGAGGCCATCCGTGGGGAAAGTGGCCGAGGTAGGGGCCTGGGAGCTGGAAGGTAGGATGCAGGCCTCTGTTCTTGGGTGGCGGGGGGAGGCTGAGCCTTTCTGGGGAGAGGGCAGGTGGAACAGGGAGGGGGCCAGAGAGGAGTGTGCACCGGGGACAAGGCATTCAGGCCCTGAGAGTGCCCCCACCCAGGGAGCGAGCTTCATTAGCCACAGGAAAAGTTCCTTCCCAGACGGCCTTGATGTCTCATGGTTCCAGGGACCAGGCTGTCCGCAGGCACGTGCAGCAGAAAAGAGCAGCTGTCCTTGTCCATTTTCCAAAGCTGAGTTTAGCCTCAGCTCGTTCTGCCCTGGGGAAACCACTTCTCACAACAGGGTTCGCTAGGCTGGCCTGGGAGTCAGAGCCGTGGGCCCTTGTCCAGGCCTTCCTCACTGCGTGAGCCTGGCTGGGCCTGAGGTCTGGGCGTCCCCCACTCCAACAAGCTCTGCCTCTGGGCCTGCAGGTGCTCTGCAAGATCTCACCTTGTCACAGCAGCCCTCATCCACCTGGAAGGGCACGGAGCTCCTGACGGCCGTGCCCACGGCCCCAGAGCCCAGTGGCACAGATAACACCGCCACCTCCACGTCCATCCTGCCGGCTGGAGAGAGGCCTGAGGACAGAGAGGCAGTGCTCCCGGCAGAGGTGGAGCCTGGCTTCACGGCCAGGGAGAAGGAGACCACCCACCCACCCGGCGAGACCACGTCACCGCCGACCACTCACCAGGCATCAACAGCAAGAGCCACCACGGCCCAGGGGCCTGTCACCTCCCATCCCCACAGGGACATGCAGCCTGACCACCATGAGACCTCAGCTCCTGCAGGACCCAGCCAGCTCGACTCTCACGCGCCCAGCGTGGAGGACCGTGGTCCTTCTGCCACTGAGAAGGCTGCTGAGGATGGGGTCTCCACTCAGCTCCCAGCAGGAGAAGGCTCTGGGGAGCAGGTGAGTGCTCACTGGTGTCCTCTGTGTTTCCTGGGACGTTAGTACCGCTGGCTTGGTCATCTGGCACACTCAACACCCTGTGCCCCTTAAGCGTGTCCTGTTCCCCGCCAGGAAGACAGGCTCACGTGGTCCCACCTTCCCCCTGCCTCCAGGGCCGAGCCCAGAGCAGGACAGACTAAATATGAGACCTGAGCAAAGGAGTCCTTCAAGATCCCCTAAAACAGGGCTTCCCAAACTTAAGCAGGGCCCCTGCTGTGGGGCAGGGGAGAAGCCCTACCAGGTCTTTCTTTAGATCTTAGAGTCATGGTCATTTTACACTTTACATTACAATGAGCCTATTTATTTTCATATAAATACAAGTGCTTTGTCTCACTTGCTGTGATATCTGCCACAGTCCAGCCAGGGTCTGGTGTGATGTGGTGAGAGGTGTCCCGCTTTGGGGTCCCCGAGGGCTGGGTTGGGTGTGTCTGAGCTGGTGGCAGCGGTGACCAGGGACTCCTGAGCTGCTTCTGGGTTTACAAATAAAACTGGATGCTGCTGCTGGTGGTGGCCCTCCGCAGCCTGCAACTGTCCCTGCCTTCCCGTAGGACTTCACCTTTGACATATCTGGGGAGAACACAGCCGTGGCCGCTGTGGAGCCCGACCAGCGGAATCAGCCCCCAGTGGACCGTGGGGCCACGGGGGCCTCCCAGGGCCTCCTGGACCGGAAGGAAGTGCTGGGAGGTGAGTTCCTTTCAGGTGGGTGGTAAGGGGGTGCATACCGCTGCTTGGGGGTCGGGGCGCTGGAGTGGGGCTGAGCGCGGCCACCTCGGGGGCTGCCCGGTGTGAGGGAACTACTGCCTAACTGAGCTGAGCCGGCCTCCCTGCCCACCCCCCAACAGGGGTCATCGCTGGAGGCCTCGTGGGGCTCATCTTCGCCGTGTGCCTGGTGGGTTTCATGCTGTACCGGATGAAGAAGAAGGACGAGGGCAGCTACTCCTTGGAGGAGCCGAAACAAGCCAATGGCGGGGCCTACCAGAAGCCCAGCAAACAGGAGGAGTTCTACGCCTGACAGGGACGGGGCTCTTCCTGCCCCTGCCACTCGCTAGGCCCCCACTTGCCTCTTCCACGAAGAACTGCAGGCCCTGCCACCATGCCACCTCCCCGGCTCCCTGCCCACGGACTTCCGGGGCACGCTGGGGGCTCTCCTCTGCTTCTCTGACTTCTGCCTGGAGACTTGGGCGCAAGGGCTTTCTCGCACGTGACTTTTCTGCCACCGCCAGCACCTGGCATCTCATCATTCTGACTCAGTTTCTCCAACCTGGAGCAGCCCCTCCCCGGACCCGATTCTGGAGACAAAGGGGACCCTGCTGCTTTGGACCTGGATGGCCCGCTTGGCCGAGGGCTGGCCCATCTGTCGCACTTGCTGGTGGAGACCAGTGGTCTGGGGGCACATTTCCACCCTTGAGTGGCAGGGAGAGGAGTTCGGAGCTCCATCAGAGCGACGTTTTGCGGGGAGGTCTCATTTAGATACCAACTTGTTTTTGCACATGTTTCCTCTAGTTTCTTTGTTCATAGCCCAGTAGACTTGGTTACTCCCGAGGTAAGTTAAGTAAGTTGATTTGGTTACCCCCATCTTGCTTCCCTAATCTACGGCGAGGAGACAGCATCAGGGTTAAGAAGACTGTTTTTGTTGTTGTTGTTTTGTTTTTTAACTAGGAGAACCAAATCTGGAAGCCAACGTGTAGGCCTAGTCTGTGTGTTGTCTCTGAGTTTGTCACTCACGTGTGCAACAGGGTATGGAATGTCTGTCGGGTGGCCCCATTGGGGGGCTGGCTGATCCTGGCAGCCGTGGGCAGTCACGTCTGGAGCGGTCACGCTTGTGTCCACGGACTCGGGGCCGCTGCCGTGGCCCAGGCTGCCGCGATGTTGAGCTGTGTGAGGACGAATCCCGGCACCTCAAGCTGGGGACCGAGGAGAGGACTGTGGGGTGAGCGAGGTGGTAGTGGCCCCAGAGAATCTCCTGAAGACCGAGCCCTTCCTTTGGTGCTGTCTCTGGGGCACATTTTCTTCCAGAAGGTGATGAGAGGGGCCTGGGCACACCTGGCATGGAGCTGCTCCACGTACGACCAGGTTCACCTCTGATTAGCTCCTGTGGCCCTGCCCCCTGGGCTGGAATCAGGAATATTCCAAAGAGAGATAGTCTTTTGCTTTTGGCAAAACTCTACTTAATCCAATGGGTTTTTCCCTGTACAGTAGATTTTCCAAATGTAATAAACTTTAATATAAAGTAGTCATGTGAACTCTACTTGCCTTTGCCTCTTCTCTCTGTGCTGGCTGTGTGGACCAGCCTTTTCTCTAAACACAAATGATATTGGGAGACTTGGCTAAAAACTCTATGCCTTTATCTTTCTCGTGGGGAGGGATGCTGGGGCCAGAGTCCCTCTGATTTGTTTCCTTTTTGTTTTTCGTCTTTGCTGAAATTCTGCTGGAGGTCGGTAGGTTCAGCCAAGGTTACATAAGGCCTGATATGAATTTCTGTGTTGCCAACCTCGACGCACTGTCTCCTGAATGGCTTACGAAGCTTTGATGGCTTTGGCACAGCTTTACCTGAGGCCATTGGCCCCGCAGAAGCCTGGGGCCAAGGCCTGCTCTCGGACACCTTGGACAGACCTCCTCTCACACCTTTGCTAGGACCAGAGCCTCCAGCCCAGTCCTCCTGGGAACTCCCACGCTCGCCTGTTTGACAACGTCCCGCTGCTCTGTTGGACACTCCAAGAGGGGGGCCATCTGTGACTCTGAGATGCTCCGCCAAGCAAAGGGAACCCGTGCTCTGTGTTCCATACTGAGACTTTCTGCCCGGAGTGTGTGATTGGACAAGACTCGGGGGATGGGGAAGGGGTCTGTGACTGCTCATCTCTGCTCCTCCCTGGGATGGGCTGAGCCTGTGGCTGGGCCCATTCATGGAACTGTAATAAACAGCACTTGTCATTTTGGGCTGTGGCGGTGGTTGAGTCTCTTCTTGGCCTGGCGATGTCCTTCCCTGTCACTTTCTTGGAGAGAGACTGGTTCTGGGCTGTGATGTGCCTCGGTGGGGAACAGTAGGATCAGTGCCAGTCCCTCTGCAGTGAGGGAGTGCTGTGTCCCCCCTCTGTCTGGCCTTGGTTGTCCTACTTCCTCCCAGGGGTCTCTGTCTCCTGCCCAGATCGTCCTTCTTGCTCTCCTAGATCCTTCCCTACCTTGTGGACACGAGAGCTTCCTATTGACTGAAAGTTTGCTAGCTACTCTGTGCACTCATTGTCATGCAACACCTGAACGCTCCCCAGCAAAGTGCCAAAAGCCTAAAAATGTCTACATGGAAAAACTACAGTGAAAATTTTGGAAGTCGAAAAAGCACAATGCACGGCAGGAGCCCAGTGTCCTGAGGGCACCTGGCTGCCCTCCCCTTAGAGTCCCATCCAGGCTGCCACCCAGCCCCTCAGCTGCCCCTCTGTGGCCGGTCTCCCTGCCTGGGGCTCCTGGCATCGGAACCCCTGGCTTCAGGTGCTATCCTGAACCCCAGGTGTGTCCTGGGAATGTAGGGCAAGAGGGACCATTCCTTCCAGGGCCCTGCACCTGTGGGTGGAGTGGGGACAGCAGGCTCTGGGCGGCATTGCAGAGTGAATTATACTTTCCCCTACATACTGTGCTCAGTGTTCGGAGGCTGAGACAAAGACCTTAGCTCATCCATTTGTTCTACGTTGAAAACACTGAATGCGTATTTTCTGCCAGCCCCTATTTACAGTTGTAAATAGGCAACTTGAATATTAACACTTCTACTGAGCTCACTATGGGCCAGGGGCTGCTCCACACCACACCTGGGTTATTTCATCCACCACCGACAGCTAACCCATCTCTGAGACCTCACTACCGTGTGCCCCCTTCACAGACACAAACTGGCACACAGAGGAAGCAACACGTCAGTGAGCAGCGGAGCTGGGTTTGGACGCAGGCAGCCTGGCCCCCAAGTCCACAGTGGGCCGTGCACACACTGAAGGCAGCACTAGGACTGAGAGGGCTCGACGTCCCTTCCACATGGGACCTGCAAGGTTCCAAGACCCAGCGTCCACGTGCTCCCATCATCTCTAAATGGCAGAGCTGTGCCGCTGCCCACGGCTTCTCTTGCTCTGCTAATTCCCTTTCTGGGTCTGTGCTCCAGCGTGTGGTGCTCCGTGCTTTGGCCGTGGGGTGCTCCGGCCGTGGGGTGCTCTGTGCTCCCGCCGGGAGCACCCCCACCAGAAGGCATTACCCAAACAGGATGGTGCCATAAAACCAGGTTCACTCAGTGAACCTAACAGAGAAGCGAAAATGTGAAGGGGGTTAACATCATATTCAAGTTTCTCAGGCACCCCAGCCTCAGGGGATTTCTCCCTGCCCTTCTCAGTCCTTAGCTTGCTGCCCTGCTTCCCACCACCTTGACCCCCTTCTCCCCTCTTTTCTGCGTTTCCAAGACCCCCTGCCCCCCTCTGCTGGGAATGGAGCAAGGAGTGATGTGTCCTTTTTTCCTCACCTTTACATCTCACCGTGGTGCGCCTGGCCATGTGTTCCTACGTTGTGTGGGGATGAGGGCTCCTTGAATTTTCCACCAAGAGTTCTTACAAGTTCTTTCCTCAACTGACGAGCGAGCCATCTCCTAAATCGATTGTCACCTTCTTAATTTAAGCCAGTTTCTGTTTTAAATTGCACTTTCTGCCTCGCTTGCCTCTCAGGTTTGCTCCAGACCACAAGGTTACCCTGTGCCTTCACATCCAGAACAAAGATGCTCCGTGCTCCTCTCAGGGACGTCATGGTAGGGGGCTCAGTGTGGGTAGGTTGGGAGAGGTACCCAGAGGTGGCACTTGAAGGACAGAGGCATCTCAAATGGGGGTGGGGGTGGGAGGCATTTCAGGCAGAAGGTCCAGCTTTGGCAAAAATAGGGATTCAAAGGGCGCCTGGGTGGCTCAGTTGGTTAAGCGTCCGACTTTGGCTCAGGGGTCATGATCTCGAGGTCTGTGAGTTCGAGCCCCTCGTCAAGCTCTGTGCTGACAGCTCTGAGCCTGGAGTCTGCTTTGTATTCTGTGTGTCCCCCTCTCTCTGCCCCTCCCCTGCTCTTGCTCTGTCTCTCTCTCAAAAATAAATAAACATTAAAAAATTGTTTATGGACTCAAGAGGCTTCATGCTGATGAGGCATGAAAACAGGTGTGGGAAGAGACGATGCTGGAATATGGTGAGAAGTCACCTGCAACTTCTCTGTGGGTCTTTGAGGAGCGAGCAGATCCGGGAACCAGAGGGATGTGAGGCTGAATCCCGGGACAGCAAAGAGATGGGGAGGAGGAGCTGGGTTTGAAAACTTGTTCAGAGGTGAAACCGGCAGAACCTGTGAGGCCTCTCCCCACTTCACTGGGCCTCACCTTGCCCTCCCCAGGTGCACTTCTCACGTGGAGTGAAGGTTGTCCTCTGAGCAGGTGGTCATGGGGGGCAGAGGTGATGCAAGCCCACTGCTGGGCCTCAGGGGGGTCGTCTGATGCCACCTCCCAGGTTGGCATTTCTGGTAGGTGGACCCCAAGAAGCATCTGGGGAAAAAGTCTTCTTTTAAATGGGTCTGCAGGGGACTACCACGCAGAGAGGAGTGTGGGGCTGTGCCCCCTGCTCCGAGGCTCGCTCTCCACCTCTGTCTCCGTCAGCAACCCCCCCCCCCCCATCCCCCTTCTCTCCAGCCTGGCACAAGAGCGAGGCAGCCTGGCTGCCTTGGAAGACCTGAGCTCTGGTTCCCAGAGCTGCAGAAGCGGAAGGGGAGGGCCCTGAGCCAGGGGACCCTCGAGGGGCTTGGGATCCTGCCAGCTCTGCCTGGCCTGATCACAGCTCTCACCTGGCTTTCTCCCTCCACGCCCCCCCTTCCCAGCATCATAGCACCCTGTCACCTAGTGCCTTCTTTGAGCATCACCAGCTCTACACCTGCTGGCAGAGTGCGGGGGTGCGTGTGAACGCACTCCCAAATCGGGCCCTTGGCCGTGTTACCATATACCTGCTTTGCTTCAAGCCTGGGCTCACAGCTCTAAGGAGAGGCACGGAGGCCTCTGTGCCCCTGAACTTCTGGGTTACTCCTCTTGGCACCTCTCACCACATCACCTAGGTGTGTGCTTCCACATTGGCTTCCTGCTACCCTGGGTGCCTCCTGTGGGCAGACGCCTTATTATGACCCAGCATGAGGCATGCGCTCACTGCAGAAAGGGAGTCTTTGCCTTTAGGGTGCTCTCTGTAGCCACCTGGAGCTGCTTGCTGTCTTGCTCTGAAAGTCAAGCTCGAAGCTGATTCACGGTGCAAGGCACCCCCGCACCCCACAACAGAGGCTCACATTAGAGATGGACGATAGCTGGGGAGCACGTGGAGCGCCCGGAACTCTTCCAGGCGGCTGGAGAGCGTGCCAATGGACGCGTGCGTTGCGGAGCGGAATCTGACGAAGAGAAACCTGTGGCTTCCTTCTAATCCAAGCGGAACGAGGGCTCGCGTCCGCTGGAGGCTTCATTCACCATACAGAGCCCGAACGTGGAAACAAACCCCAAACAGGACAACGGAGAACTAGATGGCGACACGCTGATGCAGTGGAATACTCCTCCGCAAAGAAAGGACCAGCCGCTGTTCGACGTACAACATAGATGAGTATCACAGGCAATGCGTTAAGCTCAAGAAACCAGACACAAAAGAGCCCCGATGGCATGATTCCATTTATATAAAGTTCAGGAACAGGCAAAGCTAATCGATGGTAATAAAAGCCCGTGGTGCTTCTGCTGAGGGTGTGGGATTGGCAAGGCAGGAACATGAAGGAAGCTTCTCTGGAAGGTTCTCTGGCTTGATGTAGGTGGTGATTACAGGGGTGTATGCATACGTAAGGCAATCATCAAGCTATAAGCTCCAGATGAGCGTATTCTGTGTATGTTATTCTGCAATAAGAAAGTTAAAGTGGGGAGGGAGGCTTTTAAAAGGGCTTCTGAGATTCTAATTAGTTCCTTTAAACCCCACTGTAGCTTTTTCAGCAAAAAAACGAGGGAGGCCCACATGGCCTACGTTTTCTTCGGGATCCCAGAGGATTCTAATTTATGGGCAGAGAGGCCCAGGGCTAAAGCCTTTCCCAGCCGTGGGCCAAACAAGATCAAGCTGGCTGCCTCCCGGGTCGGCAGCCCGGTGCAGGGCCCGTGCGCCGGCCAGGAGGGTGGGCACCGGGCGGAGGCGTCCCGATGACCCTCGGCCCGGAGCTGCAGCCGGACCCCGCGCCTCCTCTGGGTCCTGGGAGCTGCCCGGCGCAGCGGTGTTTCCAGCGCTTAGGGCCGGGAGCTAAGCCGCAACTCCGCTCCAGGAAAATATTTGTTCAGGGACTTGGCACCACCAAAGAGGAAATAAAAGCCACCGTGGAGTGAGCGGGCGGCGCTGCTGCGGGTTGCTTTGTCTGCCCCTGCAGACTGCCTCGGCGGGCCCTGAGGCCCCGGGATCCAGCCCCACTAACAGGCCTGCTCGAGAGCCGAGCCTGGGTGCCAGCTGTGCGTTCATTTATTTCAGGAAATCATCTGTCAGTTCCGTCAGCAATCGCTGTTGAAACCCACCGTGTGCCAGGCATAGAGCTGGGCCCTGGACGCTGTCGGTGAACCAGGGCCTGTCCTCACCTTCCAGGCCATTGCGAGGTAGTGATTGGGGCGGGGGGGGGGGGGGGGGGGGTGCTGACGGGCGGAAGAGGCCTCACGGCGTGGTAGGAGCGACGGCCTGACAGAGGTGAGGCCAGGGTGCTGGGGAGCCAGCCAGGCAGGGCGAGACGGTGAGCAGCGGGGGAGGGGGCATGGGCAGGCGCCTGGTGCCAGGCTGAAGGAGGAAAAAAGCAAAATTAAGAGGCAGTTGGAGGGGCTGAGTTTTCCAGGTGGATGGAACAGCATGGCCAAAGGCCCAGAGGTAAGAGAGAGCAAGGGGCTCTGGGGCGTGGAAAGCGGATGGGGCTGGCTGTGGCGGACCCAGGAGTCGGGAGACTGGAGGGGAAGCAGCCGCTGGCGCCAAAGGACCTCCCAGTGAGAGCGCAGGAGCATGGACTTTATCCCCAGGGCAGCAAAAGTTTTTGTTTGTTTTGCAACATTTAAACACATTGATTTTGATTCTTTTTGATATAGAAAAGTACAAAGAAGAAAACTAAATCGGCCTCAAATCCCACCACCCAGATATTTCCCGATGACATTTTTAAAAGTAAAACACGCCGTGCACACGATCAGAAATCCAAGCAGAATAATAAAGTACGCAGTGAAAAGAGAAAGCCTCCTCCTCCACACCTGTCTCTCTCGCCAAACGCAATTTCATTTTGGAGGGTTTTGGTGTGTGCTTCCAGAAATTTTTCCATGCGTATACTTGTGAGGATAAGCCTATGCTTTTTCAAGAGTTGCACCCAAAGGAATGGTTCCAACCGTGGACATCTGTAGCTCCTTTTCCCGACTCAGTGTCACCTTGGTCCCTCTCCATTCTTCTTAATGTCTGTGGAGCATTTCGCAGTGTGGACAGAGCATTAGTGACTCGACTCTCCCCTCCTGGCGGGCATCTTATTTCCAGGCCTCTGCCCTGGTGAACACCGTGGGAGGAAGCCTCCCCACACCTCCGTCGTACAGCAGGTGTATCATACATGACGAAGTGTTCTGAGTACAAACCGTGGGCCACTTTCTAGCAGTGGGTCCTGGATGGAAGGCGATATCCCTCACGATGACCCTCCAAAAGTTTCACCAATGTGCCACACCTGTCACCATACCCACACGACATGCGAGAGACTCCTAGACAGCGCCCCCCCCCCCCGGCCACGTTACCACCCATACCCACAAATTGTTCCATTTTCTTTTCCCCCCGCTGTGGTGGGAGAGGGAGACAGTATCACATGCTTGATTTTCACTTATTGAATTGTAAATGCAGTTAGGAATCTTTTTATATGTGTTTGCTATTTGTATTTCTTTTTTCATAGGACAGCTGCTTTTTCATGTTTTTTTGGCATGTTTTCCTAATGGGCCTTTTGTCTTTTCCTAATGGATTGGCATGGGTTCCTCATGTGCCAGCGATTTTGAGGGAGCAGACTGTCGGGTTCTGGTGTCCGAAATATCCCTCTGGCGGCAGTGTGAGGGACAGAGGCGGCGGGTCAGCTGGGAGGCCGGTGCAGGGGTCCCTGTGAGAGGTATAGGGCCTGGAACAAGCGGCCTTGGGGAAGGAAGGTGCAAAGACATTCAGTAAGGAAGACCAACAGGACGAGCCAGTGGATTGATTTTTTGCACAATAGTCCAGGGCACCTTGGGGTCAGTGAAAACAAACAAACAAAAAAAAACCCCCGACGACATTGCCAACTGCCCTCCCCAAAAGTTGTGACATAGAATTCATACTGATAAGACACATAGTTAGGCCTGAGCCCCCACGGGCCACCTGCCTGGTTGTTTGTGACCACCCCCCCGCCCGCTACTGTGTGGAGCATGGAGAGGTGGGGTGACCAGGAGGTGGGAGGTGTCAAGGATGGTTCCCAGGTTCCCACTTCAAATATTATGGTCCCATAAACCATGGAAATGTCTCAGAAATTCCAGTATTTCAGCACATAGTTACCGATTGACCCACATCAGTCAGCGTTAGGCTGAAGCGATCCAGAGTCCCCTAAAAGGGAAATAGGGGTGCACTGGGCCTCAGCAGGTGTGTTGGGAGGTGTGGGAGGAGGCACGGGCTGATGACGGCTGAAGAGGGATGGGGGTGGGGAGGTCCCCGAGTGGGCTCAGGCTTCAGGGTACCACTCCCTTCTCTGGGCAAAGCAGAGGGCCTGGCGCACAGGAGGCACTTTGGAAATATCCACTAAGTCAAATTGGTTAATATTCAAATTTGTGTTAAGGTCAACACGAGTGGAAAAAGAGACAGAAAAGGAAATGTAATTTTTTTCTTTTTCTTTTTTTTTTTAAATTAAGATCTATTTTACATACAGCAAAACTCACTGTCGTACAATTCTTCTACAAACGCAAGCAGCCATGTAACCACCATCACAAATACACCATAGGTCAGTTTCAGCACCCTGAAAACTCCCCGGGGCCCCTCTGTAGTCGAAACCCTACTCCCTACCCAGCCCCTGGCAACTGCTGATCCGCTTTCTGTCCTGACAGTTTTGCCTTTTCCAGATGTCCTGTAAATGGAATCATATACCATGAGCCTTTTGGGTCTGGCTTCTTTCATGTAGGAGTCTGCCTTTGAGCTCCATCCAAGCTGTGGGTACAGCAGGCTCCTTTTTATTGCTGAGTAGTGTTCCATGGTACGGATATGGTGACTTCACTCATAATCACCCCAAACTAGAACAACCCAAATGCTCTTCAACTGTTAGGATTTCCTCATTTCTAGATTCATAAATCAGTACTTCCTTTGTCCAAGTTCAAATCCAGATTTCAGATCCAGAAAGCATGGTCCTTGTTGCCTGAGGGAGAGAAGTTACCTGTGAGAGCCTGCGGGTTCACAGATACCTTTGTCTAGTAAGAGAAAGGACCTTTTCCTCCAGGCCCATGAACTTTGAACCTGGACAATAGGATATTGACCCCCTGCTTGCTCCTTGACCCAGGCAAAGCTTTCACAACCACATGGGGCAGCCCGGATTGGGGCCTCCCACCGTTAAAAGCAGCAAGATGCTGAAATCTGCAAGCCTGGGAGGCAAGGAAGCCTGAGGCCCTGTGGGAGCCTCAGAGGTGGCCTGTGCGGTGTCACTGGGCTGCCTCGCCCCCTCCCTCCCCCCGCCACGGGCAGTCTGGACCCCAGAGACCTTGCCAGGGGAGCAACTTCAATCCTAAACCTATCGAGCCCTTCCTAGGACAGAAGCCCTGGCCGGCCAGGACCCACACTGGCTGGCACACCTGCTCCAGCAGCCCCAGGTCTGAGGGCTTCCGAGGGCGGGGGCTCTTAATGCTCATGTCAAAGTGAAGGTGGTGTGGGGGGAGTGGGAGGTGTGGTTACCCCTTCAGAACTCATGGAGAAGGCAGAATGGCATGATGGTTGAGACAAAGACTGGAGCAGAAGCCTGGGCTCAAAAGCCTGGTTGTGCCATCTACCGGTCACGTGATCTCCCTCACAGGGTGTCCTGAGGACTCAGTGAGGTATTACGTGGACAGCATGTAGTCTGTTGCTGCCTTGTGGTAAATAATAGACACTGTGGTTAAACCGGTGACAGCATCACAGGCTAGCAAGGTGCAGGAGCCTGAGTGTGGACATTCACCAGCTAGTGTTCTCTCCCTCTGGACACAATTTCCCAGTCCCCTAGGATGTAGCCGTAGGTGAGATCACCCCTCGCATCTTCCAGAACTCTGCCAGGGCAGGGTGACCTGACCTGGTGATAACCACACCCAGGGACTTTGAGGATGCAGATCCCAGCACTCACCCTCCTGGGAGGTGGTCCCCGCAGCCTGAGATGAGGGGCAGAAGGTCTACACCAGGCCCGAGGGGTTCCCGATGCAGACGCAGCCAAGCCTCCCTGGTGGCTCCAGTTTGGCTAATCGTGAGCCACAACAGAACCTGAGGCACGTGGGTTTGTTCAAGTTCAACTAGTGGCTGGCTGTCCAGAGTCCATAGAAGGAGGGAGAATTTTATCAACTCTTCTCTGTACCACGGGTCCTCAAGGCTATTTGAAATGTTGATATATTTTTCTTTTTTTAAACTAGGATGTTTTGCCATATCAGGTGTGCCTCTGCTGGACCTCACTAGAGAAGTCTCGTTTCCTGGTGTGACAGACAAGCCTCTGTCAGGCATCACAGTGCAGACACAGAGCAGGGCTTTGCTGTGAGCAGCAAGGCCACATCATCACTGTTTGCGAGGTGGGCCTAGCTGTCCCTGAGATGCGCCCATCAGCTGCTGCTCAGCGCAGGCTGGCCGCGCCCTCCCCGGTGGGGCTCCCACCCACAGGCCAGGTGTCACCACTCTCAGCTCCTCCTATTCTCCCCAGGTCCTGGGACTCAGTGGTAGTGCGGGTGTCATTATCGCTCCCATTCCACACGTGAGGACGCAGGGCTGGAGCTGCAGGCACCCTGTGCTCCCCCGCCCCCATCCCAACTCAGTTATGTGGCCCAGGGTGGGGGCAGGAGAAGGGCTGGTGGAGGAGGATGTGGGGAGTTGGCCTCTACGCCCCTCTGGGGCCAGGCCCAATGGTCAGCCCTCCTCAGCCCTGTCTTTCTGGCCCCCTTCCTCACCTGCACCCACAGACACACCAGGTTTCTCCCAGGAGCCAGAAGCAGGCCCCCACCCTGCGGAGGATGGGCCCAGAGCCTGGGAACTAGCTGCGGGACCCGGAGAAGCTCACACCTCCTCAGGCCTCCGTCTCCTCATTTGAAAAGCAGGAACACCAGTGCCTACCTTCAGGTTCAGATAACACTGTGCAAGGGATATTTAAAAATTCCACCTCCTGATTATTAATAATAGCTACTATCTACACTGTGCCTGGGATGTGTCAGGCCCTACACACACCTACCTTCTAATTTTAGGGACACAGAGTGGCACAGTGGTGGCAGCAGGAGCTTTGGAGTTACACCCCGCTTTACTTACTGTGTGACTATCAACTCCTCAGAACCTCAGTTTACACATCTGTGAAATGGGGCTAACAACTCCAATCTCATAGGGCTATGGGGGGATTATGGAAGATAATGTGAGTAAAGTGCCTTTCCCTGTGGGCACTTTGCAAGCATTCCATCAATAGTGGATGTTACTCTTATGTTCACAAAAACCCTGAAAGGCAGATATAACCACCTCCATTTTACAGATGAGGAAACTGAGGCCCTACGCCATTACTTGGTATAGCTACTGAGTGGCCACGCTGACGTGCAAACCCAGGTCTTTCTCCCCCAGCCCTTCCCATACCATCGCTGCTTCCCGTCTCACCCATTCTGGTCACAAAGGACCACCTGGGCAGGACCTGGGGGAGGCTCATCCAGGCAGAGGCTGCCCCGGCAGCCCCTGAGGCCATTCCCAGGCATGGGAAAGGGTGGCCTCCCTGAAATGCCTGGGTGCTGGTGTCAAAGTCAATAATGATAGACTGCCCCACAGGAAACCATGGTCACGAGGATACAAACAACCGGGAGAGGCGGCAGGTCACTTCAGCCCCAGCCCCAGCCAGCATTGCACTCCTCTGTGCCAGGGGGCAGGCTATGGCTGGCACCTGGTGTATCTCAGACCCAGGAGGTAGATGGATGCCCCTTCCCCCAATATAGGCCATGTCCCCTGTCCCTCTCCTGCAGCTCTCCTAGAAAGCTGGCCAAGAAGGTGGCACCAGGCTCTGCTGGGAAAGGTCCCAGGGAGTGCCTTGGATCCCCGGGTAGCCCCTGCCCTGGAGCCCTGGGCCCCAAGCTTGCTACTCCACGAATCTCACTCCCTCAACTCAATCTTGAGGCCTCTTCTGGATCAGGGGCCGAGACCCAGAGACCCAGAATATAGCAGTGGCCTCTGCAGAGACTTCAGTTTTGGGGCAAGGACAGAGATGCCTCAGCGCCATATTCTAGGGTCACAGAGGAAGGGCACTAATAGGACGTGGGGAGTTAGAGGAGACATCCTACAGGAGGAAACATCTGAACGGGGTATTAACAAAGGAGCTGGCCAGGCCAAACAGGAGAGGAGTGTTTCTGGCAAGTGCTGGGTGCACTCGGGGACCCACGGGTGCCATCTGTGTGCAGTGTCTGTGTCAGGGCTGGAAAAGCGGTGAGAGATGAGGCCAGAGGGACAATTAGGGCCAGGAGAGGTGGACTTTGCATCCTCAGTCAAGGGTGAAGGGGTACAGGAGCTGAGGCCAGCTCCTCCTGACTTGTGAATGCTCACTGGGCACGAGTTCAGTGACTCACACTGTTAGTTTGAAATTGGCCGTGGTGGGGATATTTACACCACGGGAACTGGTAAGCGCTATAAATCAGAGCCAGTTGTTAAAAAAAACAACAAAACAAAAAACCACACGCGCGCACACTCACACGCACGCACACAAAGGGCAGCCTTTGGTGGATTTCAAAGTGAGGGCATGGGATCATTAGCTTTGTTCCACAGAAGGATGCCCTGGCTGTTGCGGTGTGAAGGAAGGGTGGATGGGTGGAAGGGAATGGGCTTGGAGCCTGGAGC
The DNA here is from genome assembly GCF_024362965.1 of Panthera pardus. Lineage (NCBI taxonomy): Eukaryota > Metazoa > Chordata > Mammalia > Carnivora > Felidae > Panthera > Panthera pardus. Next base: position 25,550,766 of record NW_026526832.1, read on the forward strand.
TGGGCCTGGGGTGACCTCCTGGCTAGGTGGCGGGAGAGGACAGGCCCCGCTGTGTGGGCACAGCCCCGGGGGTGTGTGTGCAGGATTGGGGAGCTCCTTCAGCCTTCCTCAGCCAGAGCCTGAGAATCCACAATAAAACCCTTAATGGGAAACACCTGGGCTCTGCCGGCCGGGCTGCGAGCCGGGGACGGGAGGGTGGGCGGTTGAGGGTGAGCGCGGAGGACCTTGCTCCCCATCCCTTCCCTTGCTCATGAACCAGCTCTTGCAAGTGTTACACTCGACTCCCTGGTCCTGGGCTGGGCGAGGATGTGAGGTGCTGCAGGAGATGCAGGACGGGTCACAGGGCCCGGGCCCCCAGTGATCACCTGAGCCGAGGTGCTGGTTGTGTGGGTGCCTATTCTATGCAGGCTTTCAGTCAAGGTCACAGATGTCAAAGCCACAACCAGGCGAGGTCACATGTCTTTCACACAGAGTCCTGGGGGGGTGGAGGTGGGGGCTTGACTGGTGATGTTGCAGGGAGGAGAAGGCTGGTGCTCCCGCATCCTGTCCCCTGCCAATGACCCTGTGATGCAGCGGGAGGGAGTGTCTGAGACCCCAAACGGGAGACTTGGCTGATCCTAAAGCTCCCTGGGGCTTCCTTGCCCAGCCTGGCCTTCAGATCAGAACTGACCCGTGGGCTTTAGTGCCTGGAGATGGGGTTGTGGGAGGGGCTGGGCTCCAGGCCCCCACCCACCCTTCTCTTGAGGGAGGGACTGACCGGGCAAGATTCGCCTTGGGTGGAAGGCACGTGCTACCAGGCAGCTTTTCTCTTTGGCTTCTCGGGACAGTTCGACGCTGGCCCAGAAGTGGCCATGGCGCTCCCAGGCCCTGTGGGAACTGACTGAGCGCTTGGACTCCCGGCTGGAAGTGCCAGTCGTCCCCAACCAGGTGTGTCAGAAATTGGGAAAAAGACGTTCTGGCATCAAGGGGATGCCACTTTGTGAACTGAGTTCCCACCTGTCGTGTAGCTTCCAGACCCTCCTCCCCACCCAAATTCTGCCCAGGGATGGGCACCAGGGGCACACAGCGCATCTCTGTGCACATTAGAAACAGCGTCTCCTCTGGACGGATCCAGCGCTTCAGGCAGAGGGCAATGTGAATGGACCTGGCCTTGACTGTAGTTAGAAAGGAAGACACTACCTTCAAGCAGACACAGCCCTTGGGCAGTGACCAGTGTGCACAGACACAGCCTCAGGGGGACACTCCAATGGGCAGGAGGGGGCTTCATTTGCACACACAACTATACCTTCTCTGCCCCTCCCGCATCCATGGGCCACCCCAGACCCCCCTAATAAATAGTCCTGAAAAGGATGGGAGGGACCTGTAGGGCAGGGAGGAGTGCCACGAAGGCAGAAATCCTTACCCACTTCAAGGGCTGTGGGAGGTGTAGCCCACTCTAACCGCCCCCCACCCCTCCCCCAGTTCTGCCCCAGGCTGTTTCCAGGAGGGGAAACCCCACACTCCTTCTGGGCACCATGTGGGGAGGGAGGCCCGGCATCTGGGGATGAAAGGCACAGGACCAGCTGCGGCCCCAGTCACCCCTCCAGGGTTTCCCTCTGGTGTCACGTGCTCCCATCTGGCCCCCACCCTTCCTCCAGACACGCGGAGTCAACAGCATAGCCATAAATGCTCCTGGGTAGAGGAACTGGCCTTCCCAGCTAGGCAGTTGGAGGTGGTGCCTTCATCCCAGCCCTTGAAAGCCGAACCCCCTTCCACACCCTGGCCCTCTTTAGGACATCGACTCTTTAGGGTGCATCCTCTGGGGAGGGAGAGGCAGGATCCCGGAGCTGCAAACCAGCAGGCTCAGGGGCACACTCCAGATCATGGGCGCATTCCTTCTTCCCGGGCCTCAGGTCTCCTCTGTGAAAGTTGGGTCATGGGCAAGTGAGGGGCAGAGCTGGGGTTGGAACCAGAACCACAGCTGCCAGGCCTGCTCTCAGCCAGAGGATTTGTGCCGACGGCGACAAACTCCACGTGGGTCCTTTAGGATGCAACCGGCCCCTCAGCAGGTCTCCACATACACGAATTTCTGACAATCACAAAACTGAGGATCCTTAGGGTTCTTGAGGCCATACCCTTAAAGCTGAGGTCCAGAGAAGGGGAGTGATTTGCTAATCAGAGGGGAAACCAAGACTTCCTGCGACCCCTTGCTCCCAGCCAGGTGTCTTTCCTCCACTCAGGTGGTTGTCTAGAACCCATCTGGTTAGACTGCGCGTACATCTAACCTGTATTGTGATTGGGGCCTCCTTCCCACCGGAGGAGAATGTCTCTCTGGAGAAGCAGAAGCGGATGGGCCTTCCCCCATGACTATAGCTGTCACATGAGGCCACCCTTTCCCTCTGTCCCCAGTTACTGACTCACAGAACAGTAGTTAGTTCCTCGAAGAGAAAGGAGCAGTGGCCAGTGACCAGTGGGAAGTTGTTGAGAGTTCTATGGGAGCCAGGTCCCAAGTTTGTGCAGCTTAGAAGAATCTGGGCTGCTGCCTGTGCAGCCTGGGGCAGGGCTGCGCCCTCAGGCAGGAATTCCTGAGGCCAGCAGACTTGGGGAGTGGACAGGGGAGGGGGCAGAGGGGCTGTAGCTGAGGACTTGGCTCATCACTGAGTTCCTACTAAGTACCTACAAGATGCCCAGCCCTAGACACCCCCGTGGCACAGGCTGTTAGGGACCCCACGGTCCTGCTGGGAAGACACACATCAGACTCTGAGCACTTGGCACTGTGAGGTGACTCCAGGCCCTGCAGGAGAAAGGGGATGAGGAAGAAGCCTGACGAGGGCTGTGGGTGTCAGGGAGGGCCTCCCCGGCTGGCCTAGAAGGATAGGATTTCTGATTGGGAGGGGTCTAGAATTAAGAAAAAATAAAGAACTAAGAGACCTAGTCCCGTAGGGGAAGTGAGTTGACGGGGGACCCCAGCCTTTCTAGGCGTTGCCGCAGTGGGTGCTGGTTCTCCAGGAGCAGTTTCCTCATAGCAGCCGAGGCCACAGCAGGCCACCCCTTGGGCATGATGGTGCAGGGGACTGAGATGGCATGAGCTCCAGGAGTCAGGGGCCACCCTTGGCACTTGATTCCCAGCACCCCCTCCTTGCATGGGGAAGACGTCCTATGAGGGCTCAGGAAGAAGGGTTCAGCTCTGCCCCAGGCGGGTGAGTTCAGGGTGCCCCCAGGCGGGGAGCTCAGACAGCACATTTAGTGTGTCCCCACCCATACAGCACTGCCTCCTGTGGGGAGGCAGCTTCTCTGTGGCCTTCTGGATGCTCCCTTGTCCTGTCCTGTCCTGTGGCCTTCCCTCCCTCTTACCTGCTGCCTCCCCCAGAGGGCCACCTGCACCATGGGCAGCCACCTGGAGCTGGGACCACACACGAATGGAGCCAGCCTCCTGGAAAATAAGAGCCCCAGGATGGACGTTGTGGCTTCTCCTCTCTGTCCCTCCTCCTCTTCCCCCATACTTTTCTGGCCTCTGCTTCCCCTCATTACTTTCTCAGCAGCTGCCCTCTGGTTTTAAGACTGCCAGCACACACAGGGTGGGCTTCCAGGAGGCAGTGTCACTGAGCTGGATCCTGGAGTGCTAGAAGGATCCATCTGTAACTCTAGAAACTTCCAGCAGTTTCTAGAAGCCTTCCAGGGGAGGGCCTGAGGCTGTGAGTGGAAGCATCTCTTCCCTTTATCACCCACCCTTACTGTGACCCACAAATTCTCCTCAAGCACAATGGGGGTAGGGTGCAGGTTTAAGCAGTGGGGACAAGGCAGGACTAGACTGAGGCGTTCTCAGTCTGTGGGACAAAGAATTTTGTCTGTCTGGGGGGATCTGCAGGTGTGGGACAGCTGCCTGGGGACACAGCAGGAGGATTTAAAACCGAGAGGGAGAGAGAGAGACAGGAAGAGGCACAGAGAGAGAAGGGGTGAGGCCATCTCTCCTCATTGCCTCCACAATCTTGAACACAGGAGCACCCCTGGCTCTTATACCAGTGTCTCTGTTGCCAGATGTCCTCCCTTCAGCTTTTTGCTGGAGCTCCTTGTGATTTTAGTCGGGTGGTACCCACCCCAAAGGGGCTTGTCTCTGTGCTGTGCTGTCATGGAGGCTGTGCCAAGAGATGGTGTTGTAGCCCGGTGCGCTGCCCGGAGGGACAGCTAGACGCTACCTACTCATGACAGTTACAATACTATGCCCCTCCCTGACCCTGCCACAGAGACTGATGACTTCCCGAAAAGGGGTTAAATGGGGGATTTGTGACATGGAACATTTGATGTGACCTGAGAACTTCCTATTCAAATGACCCCTGGGACTCCTAACCTCTGAAAGTGTCCCACGCAGTCAGCATGAGCCCCGAGGGTCATACTTCCCGAGGCAGAGCTGTCTACAGGCTGTGACTACCCTGGGGGAGGGGGAAGCACCAGAATCCAGGCTCCCCTACTCTGTAGGCTCATCTGGCTTTTTGCTACAGAGGCTGCTTGAGGCTCAGGAAATCAACAGGGGAATCCCAACAGGAAGCAGATCTTCCCATCAGAAGGTGTTCCCGACACCCCTCCCCCTCCTCAGGGCACTTAGGAAAATGGATCCCGAGTAGAACCTTGGGATCTGGTATCAAAATGCCCAAGCCCTAAAGCCCCCCAAGTGTGAAACTGCCTAGGGCTCCTGCTCAGGGCCGTTTGGGGGCCTCAGTGAGCTTCTTGAGAATACCAGATCAAACCCACTCTCTATAGGGACCCCTATGTCACCATTCCTTACATGAACTAGACCATGAGGGATAGGCAGGGGACTCATTTTGGTGTTTCTCCTCTTCACACCAAGGAGTTCTTGAGAAGCCTTAATCACGGTGGGCTGATTCTTATCATCAACGTTCTTGTTCAACACTGTCTTGCGTGAGTGGGGATGTCCATGCGTTTTGTTAAGAAGAAATCTCTAGCAACTGATTTCTATGGAGACTTGCATTCCTCCAATTCTGTAATACCCTGGCTATTCTGCTATGTGATGTGGAGCCCCTAGGTGTAATTTGAGCCCAGGGGCTACAGTCTGAGCCCAGGGCATACCTCAGTCTTAATGAGGAATTTTGTGGTAGAAACCTGCTTCTTGCATGAAGTTTGAGCTGAAAATGGATTGGCAGAGATAAAGATACATGAACTTCTTGTATAGCATCGTTCCATTCCATCCTCTGCCCTGACCCCTGCAAGTGAATAACATAGTTTAATTACTTCATGCCCACTAAGGTGTAGGTTCAATAGCTAAGCATCTAATGGATCTTCTGGAAAGCTTAAGTCTTCAGCAGTTGTGAGTATATCAGAGAATAACGATCCAGAAAGCAGTGCTCAGTCAACGAATACCCTATCCTCTGCACAGAACAGTGCAGGACCTAAAGAGAGGTCCCAGGCCTGATGGCAGAACCAGGAAGGCCTTCTGGGGAAAAATGGCCTTCCTGGGTGTTTCAAGGTTTCAGCATCACCTGGTGAGTCAGAGCAAGGGGCTGTCTCATGGGCCCTGTCTCAGCCTCCTAAGGCTGAGGTCCACCCAGCTGTTCCTGTTAGCGACATGACCATCCAACTTGACCAACCAGTTGGTCAGACCTGGGTTGCCCAGAGCATTAGCTGTCTGCCTGCTAGGCTGACTGTGAAGCAATGTGGCTGAATCAGGCCTTGACTAGACACTAATGAATACCAGATCTGTGGACTGGGGCTAGAGGTGGTGGGGGTAGGGGGCTTAAAGGCGGGCCAGCCTCTCAGGAGGAGACATGGTAATTCATCATGGGCAAGTGGAGAGCAGCGTTGTGCAAACCACTGCCCTCTCTAAGACCATGAATCTAAGATGAGACTCGAACTGCCCAGTGTTCTGCGAGCGAGAGAGAGCAGAGAAGCCCAAATACGCATCCCAGGAGAAGGTCCAGCATGACTGTGGTCAGAAAGATGAAGAGGCAAAACCAGAGAATGTTTGATTTCCTGGGAGAGGGAAAACTGAACAGTGACTCAATTGAGAAATATTCAATCAAGTATTCGTTTGTGGAAGGACACTGTAATCAGAGGGCAGTGCAGTTATGAAGGAGATAAAGCCCTAGGGAGGTCTGAAGGAGGTACCCCTCCCCTTGCTCCCCAAAATGTTCCAACACCAGGATTCACCCTGGAAGAAAGCCTGGATCTGACCTCCTGTCTCCTACAAGCCACAAGAGATGGATAGTTAAAAAGATTTAAACCAAATACTGTAAAACCTTGGATCACAAGTAACTTGTTCTGCAAGTATTCTGCAAGATGAGCAAACATTTCTTTAAAAAAATTTTTTTTAATGTCTATTTATTTTTGAGATAGAGAGAGACACAGAGTGTGGGGGGGGGAGGGTCAGAGAGAGAGGGAAACACAGAATCTGAATCAGGCTCCAGGCTCTGAACTGTCAGCACAGAGCCCGACGTGGGGCTTGAACTCACAAACTGTGAGATCATGACCTGAGCCAAAGCTGGCCGCCCAACTGACTGAGCCACGCAGGTGCCCCAACAAGCAAACGTTTCTAATAAATCTTAACTTGATAAGTGAGTGATGTCTTGCAATACAAGTAGTATGTGACACTGAATGTCACATGATCACAACTGAGCCAATGGTTCTCTCTCTCTCTCTCTCTCTCTCTCTCGATGCAGGATTGTGGGGGATCATCTCTCCCATGCTCAGTTGCTCAGTCTCAGGCCGTGGTGTTTGGCAGAAATCAGTGATTTTTCAGAATGTTGGAAGGTGCCCACAACCGGCACCACTTTTTTTTTTTTTTTTTTTTTTTTTGGTCACTTCAAAGCATATGGACAGTCCTTTGCTTTTCCATGCAAGAGTAAGCTTAGGAATGTTTTGCTTCATTCTAGGTCGGGCTGCCTGCAGATAAAGACCCTTTCCTCTGCTGCCTTATTACCAGTTACATTAAATACAGTATATGACAAGAGTTTATTTATACTGCACTGTAGTCAACATCCGTGCAAGTGTATTCAATGGCCCCTATGCAGAAAAAGATTCCACTGAGCCAACAGATAGCAGTGATTCCATTAGTGATCGTGGAAGTCGTCCTATACGATAACCCTCCTCTCTCCTGTCTCCCCTGTACCAGCCACGAAGGTTTTCAAAGGTAAGTGCAGGTTACTTTCTTTTTCTTTTTCTTTTGTATTTTCTTTATTATTTTATACTATATGACAGTATTGTAATCATCTTTATATGAATATTTTGGGGTTGTGGAACGAATCATCTGAGTTTCCATTATTTCTTATGGGGAAATTTGCTTTGATATGCAAGGGCTTTGGAGTACAAGCATGTTTCCAGAGTGAATTAAGCTTGCAAACCAAGGTTTTAGTGCATATCACAAATGGAGGTGCCTCATCATGTTCAGCATCCCTGGCTGATGGGCAAAAGTGTCCCTTGTCAATATTACTGGCTGGTGGCTCTGTCTTTATTTAACCAATGGCTCTTTGGGGACGGAGTCTTCCTGGACCTCTCCTGAGGGCCCCAGCATCCCCTGTCACTCCTTCTTGCTGAGTCCATGCATCTAAGTGCCTTCTTCCTGAATCTAAAGAGCCAGCAATCATTTATGCATTGATGCCTTTCGAAGGCTCCCTGGCTATTCCCAGCGTGGTGGCGCATCTGGGGGAATGGAGGGGTCATCGCTAAAGGTTGGGTAGAAAATCAGGGCTGCAGGAGGGCTGGGGTTCACCTGTGCACCCAGCCACCTAGATGTCCTGCAGGCATCACTTCAAACTCATCATTTCCATTCCAAATGGCTGCCTCCCCTCCTGGATACCTCCTGGGTATCTCCATCTTCCCAGTTATCCAAGCTGGAAATGCAAGATGTCCCAGAGACTCCTCCCTGTCCTTCACGCTCTCCGTTTGACCTGTTTGGCTTCTTTCTTTTTTTAAGATTTTTTTTTTTTTTTAACGTTTATTTATTTTTTGAGACAGAGAGAGACAGAGCATGAATGGGGGAGGGTCAGAGAGAGAGGGAGACACAGAGTCCGGAGCAGGCTCCAGGCTCTGAGCTGTCAGCACAGAGCCTGACGCGGGGCTGGAACTCACGGAGTGCGAGATCATGACCTGAGCCGAAGTCGGACGCTCAACTGACTGAGCCACCCAGGCGCCCCTGACCTGTTTGGCTTCTAACTCTGTTTTGGTTCCAGCTCTTCCTCCCCCACCCCCCGCCCCAGCCCCAGATTATTGCTTCATCTTCGTCAGAACGACAATGGTCTCCTAACTGGGATGTCTCTCCAGTCTCCCTCTCTTTGAGTCCATCAGCCAGGGTGCACTCCAGTTCGGACAGCCAGAAGAATTTGCAAGCATGTGAGCAAGGGGTAGGAAACCGTTGAGAACTGGTGAGGTCAGCCAGGCTGGTGCTGTGGCTTTCCCCAAGGGGTGCAGCCAGTTTGCGACACCCTGCAGGGAGCTGATGCCTGAACCTGCTTCTCCTGTCTCCCCCCACCTTCTGCAGGGGCTCCCTGTGGGAAGGTAGAGATGCCCATCAGATGTTGTCCACACAGGTTCGTCTTCCCAGCCCAGGGCAGCGGGTGGAGGGTGGATCTAGAGGGCAAGTGGAAGGTATTCACACCAATGCTGACCCATTCTTCACATGGCCACCAGGGAGATGTTTCCAAAATCCGCATCTGAATAAGTTGCCACCGAAAAATTTGAGAATAACTGAAACAATTGTATGAGTTAATAAGGACCCCCCTCCCATCCCCCACCTCAGCAGACCAGATTCCCAGGACTTTTAAGGTCAATGCCAGTGTTCCATTTCACTCCGTGGCAGCTGAAGCTCAGAGAAGCAAACACCTGGGTCTCACAGCCAGGGCCTGGTGACACTGGAGCCTGACCTGGGGCTGACCCTGCTGTGACAATACCTGCTCTCAGGGCCCTCAAGGCACCCTAGGGGTGGCTCCAGCCCTCCTCAATCTTGGCCCAGCCTCACTTCACAATCCTTGGGCTCGTGGGCTCTAGCCAATCTGCATAACTAGCTCTCCAAGCCTCCATACTCTCTCACCTCTGTGAGCCTTTAGGGCAGAGGTTGGCAAACTGTGGCCCTCAGCCAAATCACTCCGCACATGCCTGTTTTTGTATAGCTCATGAGCTAAAAACACCTTTTATATTTTAAAAGACTGAAAAATCTAAAAGAATAGTATTTTGCAGTGTATGAAAACTGCATCACATTTCAATGTCCTTAAATAAAGTTTTATTGGCACACAGCCATGCCCATTTGTTCACACACTGTCTGTGGAGGCTTTGGGGCTCCCGTGGCAGAGTTGAGTCATGGTGACAGAAAACGTATGGCCTACAAAGCATCAAATATTTACCATCTGGCCCTTTACAAGCAAAGTTTGCCAACTCCTGTTTTAGGGTGTTGCTTTTTGACATGTTACTTAGTCTTTATTGTGTTTGTGTGTGTTTAAATTTCACCTGTAATACATAAAAATGTGCTCACTATAAGAGATTCAGACCAGACAGAGGTATGGGGATACACGGCCTCCTGTCCCCATCTCCTCCCTGGGGTTGTGGGGGTTGCTCGCTGCTAACATCTCCCAGCCTTGCAGATACTAATTCTTCTGTTGGGGTTGCCCCATGCTGCTTCTTGACAGACTCCTATTCACACCTCAGGCCCAGTTCTGCCACCATCTGGTTTAGGAAGCTGCCCCTGGCCATCCCTTTCTCTTCTATGCTGCTTCAAAGGCAGCAAAGCACTGGTGCGGCTTAGAACACTGGTGCCCTGGTTTGAATCCTGGTCCTGCTACTTACATCCTTGGGCAAGTTACTCAATTTCTGTTTTTCCCTCATCAGCTATTGTGCGGGGCATATCTTCCTGTGAGGCTCATGGCATAGAAATCAGTAAACACATGGGACCTGCTTAGAACAGGGCCTGGTACACAGAAGGTGCTGTTTAGGAGTCAGAGCAGCCAGGACAGGCCTCCATTGTGGCAATTCTGACCCGTTCTCTGCCATTTGTTCATGTGCCGGTCTCTCCCAGGAGGTCACATGCTCTGAGGGCAGTGAGCATATTCTATTCTCTTCCCCTCTGTCCAGCCCAGGTGCTGAGTGAACAAATGAATTTGCTGAGTGAACAAATGAATTTGCTGTAAGAAGGCTGGTGGGAGGGGCCCAGCTGAAAGGCTGAGACCTGGGTTCAGGGAAGGGGGGTGGGGGTGGGTGGGGGAGGGTTGATTTCAGAGAATACACAGGATGGCCAACACTTGAGTTCCCCGAGGTGACTGGGCAGGTGAATCTGGGACAAGGACGAGCTTACCCTTTGTTTATTACTGAAAAGTTTTTGGAAAGCCTCGGGGTCGCCGTGTCCCTAGATTGTGAGGAGAGGCCAGGCAGCCCAGTCAGGCCCAGGCCTTGCTTAGTGCCCCTACCCCCGGGGACTGTAGGTAGCTGGGGGGCCATTCTCTGAGGGGCATCCAAAAGGCTGACTGACCCCTCATGTCAGCCAAGACACCTCATTGGACCGGCAAGGAATGGACGTCCTGGAATATTGAAGAAGAGAAGTGGGAGCAGGGAGAGGGTCAGCCCTGTCTATGGCACCCACACCTCCCTTCCAGCTTCAGAGAAAATTGCCTTTCACTCCTCCACCCCGCCTCCCACCCACATAGCCCAATCCCATCTGGCCTTCTGAAGCAGCAGCGAAGGCAGACCTGACCCAGGCACAGACTTTATGCAGGACAAAGGGCTTTCGTGCTCCATTCAACCAACAAACAGGCTGGGCCGCAGGTGAGCCTGGGAACGAGGGCGTGGGCATAGCAGTGCATCTCGAGGCAGACTTGGCCTGGTCTGAATGTGGGTTCACTACCATCACCGCTCCAGGAACTAGCGAGCAACTGGGGAAGGGGCCCTGGGGGCGGTGTGGGGGTAGGTGCACCATGCCTGCAACATGCATGTGCCTGTGCTTCCTGCTGTAGCAAGGACAGGGGAGGAGGTGCACAGGAGCTAGCTGTGTAGCTCCTTCGGCCAAGAGCCTGAAGCGGGGGTGGAGGGCCCCCAGGGGGAGCTACCGCCTCCTCTGGTCCAATCTGGGTATACTGTTCCTCGGCTGGACTAGAGGGGATGGGCTTAGGTGATACGATTTGAAAAACACCTCCAGCAAGGCGGATCCCACCAATCCCTGTGGCTGGAGTCTACTGATGGGACCCACAGGAGCCCCCAGAAGAAGCCCCACGAGCCGAGGCCAGGGGCGCGGGATGTGGTGGAGGTCCCTTGCAGCCAGGCTGTCCCCTGTCCTTCCCAGGGCCGTTTCCCTAGCTTCTTGGAGCCTGCCCGGCCCTGTGCCCCCCCCCTCCCCCCCGGGCCGCCCCTGAGCCGGGCAGGCGGGTGCGGCAGCCGTTGTGCAAGGGGTGAGCTCACCCACGGAGCCCGTCCCAGCCTGCACTAGCCTGCCCACTGCAGTTAATCATTGTTCAAAGGCCCTGGCAGGCGAACGAGCTGCTATGGAGGAAGACATGATGGGCAGGGCTACCCCTGCCAGGGCTCCGCAGAGCTCCCCCCGCAGGCGTGGGCTGGAGCCTTTCCCCAGGACCCCATAGTGAGCATCCGAAGGTGGGCCTGAGACCAGCTCTCTGAATTCTCTAGTAGGAACTCAGCAAATGGGTTGAATGCATCAAAGAACGTCTCTTTGCCAGTCTCCTCTCTTAGAGTGATCCCAGAGCAGTGGGGTGGCAGAGAGAGGCTGGTGGGTACCGACGTCAAATGCCTTGGTTCAAACCACAGCTCTGCTGCTTACGGCTGTGTGACCTTGGCCAAGCGTCGCCATCTCTCTGGGCCTGATTCCTGGACTATGAAAAAGATGGTGTTGTTGCCGATGATGACGATGCTTTCCTCCGAGGACTGTTGTGAGGAGTAGGGTATACATAAAGTGCTTACTGGGTCGATAATGCAGAAACCCCAGCACCCAAAACCAAGATGAAAACACTCATCACTGGGCTTGGCTAATCCGCAAGGGGAAGCCAAGAGGCCACCAGGCACTGGGCTGGGCTGTTTGTGCCCATTGTGTAATCACCCCTCACGTGGTCCCTTGTGATTTAGGCAACTGTCCCCACTTCCCAGACAAGGACACTCAGGCTTAGGGGAGTGAAGCCACTACCCGAGGTCACTCGGTGTGGGTGACGGAGTGGGGATTCCAGCCTGGGTCCGTCTGTGCCCAGATCCTGAGTTGTCTCCTGCATTGCCAGGTTTGCAGATCAAAGATGCGAATCCGAACTTGTCAGGCAATTAAATTCTGCCCACACTCATTGACATCCTCTGTCCATGGGGGCGGGGGGTGGGGACAGGGCGAGGGGGTTCTGGGCTGAGTTCTGTTGTGGGAAAGACAGAGATCAGCAACACCCAGCCCCAGCCCCAGCCCCATCCTTGGGCCCAGAGAACCCCAGATGGATGAGGAGAGGGCAAGAGCCACATGCAGTCCCTATAGGATCCCAGTGCTACTGTAGGCTATGATCTGGGGAAACTCAGAACCCCTGGACAAGCAGGGCTTGGGGGGTAGTTGGTGGGAAAAGGGCCCGGAAGCAGCAAACCGGTTTTGTTTTGTTTTGTTTTACAGGATATTTGTTTGTCATGATTTGGGGAAGGGGAGCTAATAGGATTATGGGAGACCTAGAACCCCTTCTCCCTCCCACCCCAAGCTTCCCCGTGGCACAATTCCTGGCCCTAATAGAGGCAAAGACGGCTACAATGGGCTTGTACCAGAGATTTCCACTAAATAACCCAGGCAGAAGAGCATGGGCCTCTGGGGGGATCTCAGCCCCCTGCAGGGACTCTTCTGACTGTGACAGAGGTGCCCATTGAGGGAACTTGCCTTTGGGCCAGTGGGAGCATTTTGGGGGCTCCGACCCCTCACACCGTGGCATTAGCAGCTAGGAAATCTCCATGTGAGGCATGTAATCTGAGACCTCAGGAAAGAAAGGGCCCTGAGGTCAACAAATGCAGCCCAGAGACCTCTGGGTGGGCGTGTGTATGTGTATGTGTGCACGTGTGTTGAGGACTGGCTAGGACGGCAATGCTTCTCCTCCGAATGGTGAAGTTAGTGGAGTTCATCTCGTGACAGCTCTAGAAAGTTCTCTGTGGACCCTGCAGCCTCCCTCGGTGTGCTGGTGTGCTGGCATTCTTCCCCTGCGATGCCCACCCCTTTCCCCACTCACTCGGTGGTCCCTGCCCTCTCCACCTCTCTCCAGCCAAATAGGCTTTTCAGAATATGCTCTGAGAAGCTCACACCCCCTGAGCTGTTGATGACTGAAAATGAAGCTTCTTGAGTGGTCCTCCCAGCCACTCCCACTGTTCACTAACTGCCCCCTGCCCCTAAATGCAAACCACCACTTATGATCAGGGAGCCTAGCTGGGGGCAGGAAATGTGACGCTCAGCGGCCAGGCCCCCTGGCTTTCTAGGACATTGAGGCAGCCTGTTCCTGCCTGACTGCTGCTGGAGGCAGATGAGAGGAAGCTGAAAACCAGTCTTGGCCACCATGATGAATTCCAGCCCCAGAGGCCAGACTCAGGCCACAGAGCTCTCCTGAATGTCTACTGTCCTGCCTTGGAGGCCCTGAGCACAAAGAGACCATTCCTGGCCATGGTTGAAGCCACAGATGTAAGTGTTGGGAGATGTGGATGAGACCCCGGCGGGATGGGAAAAGGTGTGATACGTGGTGCTGGTGCCAGGAAGGTACAGGGCTTTAGAGACGCTGAAGGAAGTGGAAAATGTCCATTTATCCTCTGCTCACACCGCCAGCATCATCCTCCTGACCTCAGCCAACTTGGCCATTCCCTGATCCTCAAGTTCTTAGGTCAACATTGGTGTCACCAAGGATTAGGTGGGGCTATGAGTCTTTAGGTGATAGATTGTTATAATGAAAGCAAATTTCAGACCATATTCTGCCACAGTGGCATATTTTTAATAGTGAGTAGGCACAAAAACGGTCATTTGGCCCTGTCTACTAAGCTTGGGGGCATCCCTTTCCTTTGTCTTTAGGTATGCCAGCAAACACGTGCGTGAAAAGTTCAGTGTCCCAAAGACAAGCCTATGTTCTGTCTGCCCGAACAGCCCACCTTCTGGTTGGACCAGGGACAGAATCTTCTATTGATGTTGGGGGTTGGTTGGGGCTCAGAGAGAGACCCAGAACCACATGGAAACAGACCCAGAGCACTAGTCCATGGGCATGAGCCATTTATCCAGGTTTGTGGGATTCTTCTATCTTGTTCAAGTAAAGACAGGTGCATGTACCATCTTTCCAGCCAAACACATCTCTTGAATATCACTTACTTCCCCAAAGACAAAGTATCTAGAACACCTTCCCATGCTAACTAATGAATTTTGGGAAGTGGATTTAGGTAACTATATTTGAAGCCCTTACTTGCCGCTCCTACAGTGTGAATTTCTGTGAGTTTTTGTTTACTAATCATCCTTAGAGCACAAATTACGGTGAACACACACCATCCTGCCTTCACAGATTGGTGCTTTAAAGTAAATTGTAGACGTTGTCACTAGCCCAGGTCCCCCAACCTCAGCACCACTGACACTTTGGGCTGAATAATGCTTTGTTGTGGGGGCTGTGCTGTGCTGTGCACCGCAGAATTTAGCAGCCTCCTTGGCCTGTACCCACCCCCACCCCACATGGTGACAACCCAAAATGTTTCCAGACATTGCAGACTGTTCCCTGGGGACAAAATCCCTCCGGGTGAGTGAACTAGAGTGACCATATTTATTGTCCAATCTGGGACACTTTTTTGTTTAACTTTTTATATCAGGAAATTTCAGGGGCACCTGTGTGGCTCAGTTGGTTAAGCATACGACTCTTGGTTTCAGCTTAGGTCACGATCTCACGGTTGGTTGAGTTCAAGCCTTGCACCGGGCTCTGAGCTGACAGTGCGGAGCCTGCTCGGGATTCTCTCTCTCCCTGCCCCTCCCCTGCTTGCTCTCTCTGTCTCTCTCTCAAAAATAAATAAACTTTAAAAAAAAATTTAAAAAAAGAAAATTTCAAACAAATATCAAAATAGAGAGATTAGTAGGTTCATTAGCCTCCATGTATCCACACCAAATCTCAAAAATTATTAACTCAGCCAATTTTGGTGTCATCTCTGCTCCCATCTATCCCCTGCTGCCATCCACCCCGCAGATTATTTGGAAGCAAATCTCAGACAACATTCATCTATAAATATTGAAGACCATATCCCTAAAAGATAACAACTCTTTTTTTAAAAAAAACGTAACCACAATGCTACTATCATATCTTAAACAATTAAAAATAATTCCCTAATAGCATAAAATATCCAGTAAACAAAACCAGGATGGTTTTGAAAGTGTAAGAGGGAGTTAATGGAGATAGCAGGCATAAATCGGGACCGTCCCAGAAAACCAGGACTGAGCCAGGCACACTGGAACATTCGGTTTCCCTAAATAGAACACTTCTAATGCACATGTCTCAAAAGTCACTCCCCTGCTCAAAAACCTGCAAAGGCTCCCCAGCGCTGAAGAACAAACTCCTGACTCCAGCAGACCCCCGAGGCCCTGCTTGCTCTGCCTTGTCTTCCCAGTCCTTCTGCCGCTGCTGCTGAGGTTATATCTGGTGGGCAAATCTCCCAAGAAGGCCAGCCCGGCTCCCCGCTGCCCAAGGTCCTTGCTGGCACATGGGGCAGGGGGCTGTGCCTGCAAGAGGCCCTGGCGGTGACCACGGTGCGGTTTCTTTTATCATGTAAGTTCTAGCTGTCCCTTCCAGGCACCTGAATTTGAATGTTGGCAGAAGTAGGATGTTTGATGTTTTCTGTAAAAAATGTTGTGGGCTAGAGGTGCCTGAATTCCTTTTTTGTCCCTTTTTTCACTCCTTTCTTTTTTTAAACATAAATCCTGGGCCTACTTTGCTCTGGCGGGACTAAAACAACTCATTCCTGGATGCCAGGGCTCCTGTCCACGCTCAGCCAAGCTGAGTGAAGGGGTGTGGAGCTGCGGCTCCACAGGGTGTGCAGAGGGAGCTGCTGAGAGAGGTGGTGCCCAGCGCAGAGGGACAGACAGACAGACAGGCAGAGTTCAGCTTCTTTGACCAGAGTCAGCCCTGCTGCTTTCTGGGAGGGACTTCTCAGAGCCTGGGGCTCCCAGTGAAGGGGTCCTATCCTCTCTGCCTGGAAGAGACAGAATCTCTCTCCTTTCTGGCAAATGAGCCCCCCCAGCCAGGCTTGCTGGTGCGACCCCATCTCTGCGTGCCTCTACAAACCTCTTGCAGGTTGAATTTGGGGGCTTCTGGCAGAATGCAGCTCTGAAGAGTGATAGCAAAAGCCATACTGCTTGCAATGAAACTAGAAAATAACCAGAAAACCCTTCCAGATCCTGCAAGGACTTAATCCTCAGCTCTGTCTCACCCCCCGTGCCCAGGACAGGCCAGAGACTGTCCTTGCAGTCCCTGGCCCATCCACCACCAAGATGCCTTCAAGATCAACCTTGCCCTAGTGCTCCCAGAATTCCATTTCCTGGCTTTTCCCTGACTAGATGAGTCTCTCTCTCTCTCTCTCTCTCTCTCTCTCTCTCTCTCTCCAGTGAGGAGGCCTTTTTGTCCAGATCCCCAGCCAGTCTGCTGTAGTGCCCAGTGCCTGGCCCAATCCTTGTGTTGACCTGTGGCCCAGGTCACCAGGTGTCCTTTTGGTGGGCACCCTTCTGAGCCCTTGGAGTCCTTTCCTGCAAGCACACCTTCACTCATTTATTCACTAAATAAATATTTACTGAGGACCCACTATGTGTCAGGCCCAGGAGTAGGTTCTGGGGACATGTAAACGATATAAACCAAACCTCCTGCCTCCTGGGCTCATACTCAGGAGGGCTTTACACCCAGGCCACCATGACGAGTGTTCATACAGGGGTTGGGATCCCTTCTCTTCTCAGAAGCCCTTGAATCCTTATGAACAGGATCCCCCTCTTCCCAAGGGACCAGGTTTACAGACCAAGGGGCCTGAAGATAGATACCTGTCCAGGTCAGGCCACAGAAGTTTGCAGTAACCCCTTACCCTGGGCAGTGGGTGTCTCCAGCCCCTACATTCATGTAAGAGATGGATCTATCACGTGGCTTTTCTCTGAGGAAAGGAGGCCCCGTTCAACGTGACTTGCTCCTTCTATTGGAGGAGATAGGAGCGTGTGCGTGAGTGTAGCAATGGGGATTTAGGCTTCTAGGAGCAGTCTGGTGAATTCCATGAGGATTTTATGTGGCTTCTCAAAGGATTCTGTGAAGCTTCTACACGGATTCCATTAAGATCTCACAAGGATTTTACGTTCATCCACAAGAAATATACATGGATTCTATAAAGACTCTAAGAGATTTTAATGTGCCAAGCGCTGACGCCTTAAGTATGAGCTGGAGGAGAAGGCCTTTGCTCTCAGCTGCGCCCCATTTGCCACAAATGGGCTTTCACTTCCTCTACCCCCCCATAAACTGTAGCATTTTTCTTTTCCGCTGGGTTCCTTCTTTTTCTCTTTACAGAACTAATTTTACGAGATGAATTTAAAAATGAATCCAAGGGAAACCCCAGAGCAGACAGACGCAGTGAGCTTGGGGACATCCTCTGACATCAAGACTCCAAGGCACATTAAAGATGCCTTGAAAAAAACCACAGTGCTCGCCCCCTTCCGGGCCCTCCTGAGCCTTTCTAGGCTGCTGTTGGACCCAAAGACAAACTGCCCCATCTCTGACACCAGGAATAAAGTCACATTTCAGAGGACATCCATGTCTGTCCCGGTGATGAAGGCCAGAGGCTACCGGAAGGCAGCTAGACTCGCCTGCAGCCCCCAGCCGGCTCCCTTCCCCAGCTAGGTTTTTTGTCTGCAAAGCTTTCTGGGGTGTGGGCAGGTGGGCGGTGCTTTTGCTGGCCCCACCCCAGCTGGGCCTTGTGTTGGCACCGGGTCAGCTCCTTGCAGGTCCCCGCAAGCCCATTCTCTGCCCCTGAGTGGTGGGGACAGCTGCAGACAGGCCTCAGGGCTGCCCGGGAGGGCCAGGAAAGAGGACCTGGGCCTGGGGGTGGGCCCTGCTCTGGGCCGCTGGTCTTTCAAGGCCTCCTCTATGACCCGCTCCTCCGCATCTGGCTCACTTCCAGAGGGTTTGAGCACTGCCTCTCATTCCATCTGACTTTCTTCAGTGTTGTAGCAGCGTTTTCTGGTGATGATGAAAATATTCTATGTCTGCACCATCCACCACATAACCTCTGGCCAGAGGTGGCCGTTAAGCACTTGCAATGTGGCTATTGTGCCTAAGGAATGGAATTTTAAGTTTTGCTTACTTTTAATTAATGTCAATATAAATTGTGAAGTGTGGCCAGTGGCAACCAAATGGAGAGTGCAGCTTGTGAGCAGGGACTTGTTTGGTCCCTGGCTGTTCTCCTTCTTACAATGCCTTCCATAGGCCAAGGCTGACTCCCCTTCTGTCCTCCTGAGGCTTTCTGGGCTGCTGTTGGGCCCAAAGACAAACTTCCCCATCTCTGACACCAGGAATAAAGTCACATGTCAGAGGATGTCCACGCCAGCCTTTGGGGACATTCTCTACCCTCAGCAGGCCAGCAGTAATTCAGCATCCCCACGTCACGGTGATATTGCAGTGACCCCACAGAAGTTCTGCAAAACACCCTGTCAGAGACTTGTAATATTCCTGTAGGAACTTTGCAATGACCATACCCAGAATGGAGCACTTCCGGGGCACCTGGGTGGCTCATTTGTTTAAGCGTCCGACTTCAGCTCAGGTCATGATCTCAGGGCTCATGGATTCGAACCCCTTATCGGGCTCTGTGCTGACAGCTCAGGGTCTGGAAACTGCTTCGGACTCTGTGTCTCTCTCTTTCTCTTTGCCCCTTCCCTGCTCACGCTCTCTCTCTCTCTTTCTCAAAAATAAATAAACATTAAAAAAAAAAAAAAAGAATGGAGCATTTTTCACGTACCCATATCAGGTGTTTCCTCCACCTGCAACGAGCTGACTTCTGTCTGTGTTTGTCTCAGGTGTCCTGGTCATTCAAGGCCTAGTTCCACATCAGTTTCCCAACTGAATGTGAGATTTTACTCTCTTGCTTTTTACAGCTTCACTTGCTCTCTGCATATCCCTTTCTTTCCTTCTTTTTTAAATGTTTATTTATTTTTTGAGGAGGTGGGGAGGGGCAGACACAGTGAGGGAGACAGCGCTGTCACAGCAGAGCCCCATGTGGGGCTTGGACTCATGAACTGTGAGATCGTGACCTGAGCCCAAGTCGGATGGTCAGTCGAATGAGCCACCCAGGAGCCTCTGCACATCCCTTTTTAAAACTTCTGTCAGTGTTCCCAGTGGGAACACTCCACTCCCACCACCGTATGGCACAGACGAGACCTTCATGGCTCCACACCACGGCAGGACTTCCGGGCAGCACGGCGTCACCCCATCCCCACTGTGTCTGAGGTGTGCTCGAGCGTGGGTCGCACCTGCTAGGTACTGCTGCTTTCTCTCCCGGCAGGCCCAGTGGGCATCTGACCCGCCTGCTGGCACCTTTGTCACTTGCTCCTTCTGCTTCCGCTGCTCAGGTGTCCCAAAGCGGGAGAACACTTGAGGCACCACCTCGGGGCTGGGCCACACATCGAGGTCCTCTCTCCTTCCAATTTGCACCACATTTTGTCACCTGGGCCTTAAGGCAAGAAGCAGCTGATGTCCAAGCTGTCATAAAGCTCGTTATTTCAGGAAGAGAAAAAGAAACAAAACTCTTTCAGTTTTTGTCTGTAACCCTTCTGTAACCCTCTGTAACCCTGTAACAGCCTCAAAAACTAGCCCAGGGGACGAAATGGGGTGAAATCCGTCCCTGGTGCCACGTTCTCCCCACCCCTTAGCCAAACTCTTCTTGCCCTGGAGGTTCCCCTTCTTCAGCACCATCACCTTCCAAATGAATAAAAGAGGAAAAGAAAACTTTTGGGCAAGGCTACTCACCTAAAAGGATTCCCGTAGGAATACCAAAGAAACTCGCTGTCAGTATCACCCAGCGAGTCTGTTTAGGGGACCCTTCCCTTTCCATCCTGCAAATGTGGGATATTCCACTTCACTCCAGCCCTAAGTACAGATCAGGAGACACGGCCAGAGTGGGACCTGCTGAAGGTCATGTGGCCGGTGCCAGGGACTGTACCACAAGTTTCCATGTATAAAGCCTCTCTGTTTTCTACTACACACAGGCTTCTCGACAGCAAGGATGAGTGGGGGTTATTTATTGCAGAGCCAAAGGACTTTTCAACCCCTCTTTCCCCTGCGGGCTGGCAATGTTCACATTCCTCCCTCACGTGTGATCGGAAGGAAAGGAGGGCCGGGACCCACCATACTACCCCTCGCTGTATCAAGGCCAAGAGGACTCTTGTTCTGTGGTGTGGCTGCCCTGGGACCCTGGCCAGTCTGCTCCTGGGCGTGAGGAGACCAGTGGCTGCTTTGAGGGTTCTGGTTTTGTCCTTTCAGGCCCCAGGAGGCCATCCACATGGGGAGCAGGAAGGGGACTCCTCCTTTGCTTCCATGTGATGTCCTATTGACCCAGCACCATGGTGGTACCTGCAGAGGAAAGCCCCAGAGCGTGACCACAATCGAGGCCTTCCCCAGAGCCCCAAGGTTGGGCCCCAGGAGAGGCCTCCAGGGTGCCGGGCAGGTGCGGGGTCAGGAATGCGCTCCTGGCTGTGCCCTAGCTGCCCTGGCTGTGGTGGCTGTGCTGGGAGCGTGTGGAGTTGACGATTGATTAGCCTGATTTGGGGTCACACTGGTTTGCTCCCCAGAATTTACTGAGATATCCTCGAGCAAATTCTTTTAATTGTTAAAACTGAAATATAGCTGACACACAATGTTACACTGGTTTCAGGTGTACAACACAGTGATTTGAGTACTCTGCGTTATGCTGTGCTCACCACTAACGTAGCCGCCATCTGTCACCACACAACGCTGCTACATTCCCTACCTTCCCCAGCTGTGTCCAGTCCACTAATAAACCCATCCAAGGCATTCCTCATTTCTATTAGTGTTTTTGATTGTTAGCATTTCTATCGGTTCTTTCTTAGACTTTCCATTTCTCTGTACGTTGTCTGTCTGTTCTTGCATGGTGTCTATTCTTTTGAGTTGTTAGCATCTTATAGGTGTTCAAAAAATTTTTTTAATGTTCATTTTGAGAGGTAGAGAAAGAGAGCATGAGCCGGCAGGGTGTGGGACAGAGAGAGAGGGAGAGAGGGAATCCCAAGCAGGCTTCACACTGTCAGCACAGAGCCCAGTGCGGGGCTTGAACTCACAAACTGTGAGATCGTGACCTGAGCCGAAGTTGGACACTTAACCGACTGAGCCAACCAGGCACTCCTATTCTGTCTCTTCAAACTGTGTTTTGTCTTTTAGCATGCCCTTAATTTTTTCTTGACAGCTGTATGATTCATTGGGTAAAAGAAATTGCTATAAGTAGGTCTTTAGTGATATGGTTGTGACGCATGGAGTGAGGGGAACATTCTATAGTCCTGTGATTAGGTCTCCATCTTTCAGCGAGCCTATGCCTCTGGGCTGTGAACTTCGCAAATGTTTCTCCATTTTTTCCTCCCCACTTAGGTGGGACAAGATGGCTAGACTGGGCTGAACTGGGTATTTCCCTTTTCCTAGGTCAGTTAGACTCAGATAAAATCCCCACAGGTTAGGCTGTGCTTAACTGGTTTCCCCCAGGGCAGGGTGTGTTAAGAGGAGCTTTCAAAATGGTTCCTTTTCTCATCTCCCTGCTGGAAGCAAGTTTGAGGGGATTTTTCTTTCCTTTTCACTGTGGAAACCTGGGAGGTCTTGGAGATAAAACTGACAAAAGCCCCCCCCCCCCCCAACCGGGTCCCCTGTAGTTCTTCTCTCTCAGGCTCCAGCAATCTCTCTGGTCCAGTCCCTGTACCAGCACTGCCCAGCACTGCTTCCAGTGTATTCTGGAAGCTGCACTGTGTTCACGGCACTCACCTGTCTGTCTCTCTGGTTCTGGGGGCCATGGTTTGCCCGGTGACCCCACCTCTGAAGGATCTAGGAAGGATTGTTGAGTGTTCAGTGTTTCCAGCTCTTTACCTGTTGTTAGGAGTGGCCACTTGTAGCTTTTTACATGCTGGACGAGAAAGAGGGAGTGCCCACACAATCTCACAGACATGCGTTTTTATATGTGTGCACTTTTCCCCCGAGAAAATTGTCCATAGGTTTCATCAGATGCTCTAAGAACTCTGAGCCCTTTGTCACTGAACCAGGTGGTGGATAGAAGGAAGGCTTGGTCTTGGAGCCGTGGCTTAGAGTTCTCACCCAATTCCAAATTACCGTGTGAATTCGACAAGCCACTTTATTCTAAGTGCCTCTCTGAGACCAACGTGGGGCCCGAACTCATGACCCCAAGATCAAGAGTCACATGCTCTGCTGACTGAGCCAGCCAGATGCCCCAACTAAGACCTTCTCTGAAACGGGACAATAACCCTTGTCTTGCGTGGTGAGTTAAAAAACACGTTCACAATCATGTTCACACGTTCTTTGACATGCTTCCCATCAAAAGACTGAATCTAATTGTCCTCCCTTCAATATGGGGCGGCTTTGAAGACATGCTTCCAATGAATAGAGGCAGGAATGATACTATGTGGCCCCCGATTCTAGGTCAGAAAAGGGGATATGGTGTCTGCCCATCTTTCTCTTGCCCATGACACTTGCCCCAGGAGCCCCGAGCGCATGTAAAAAGTCTACTTACCCAGCAGCTGCCGTGGAGAAAGGTGTGTGTGAGGAGTCCCAGCTGTTCCTGCCCCCAGCCGTTGGCTCTTACCAGGCCAGAACCAGGCACGTGAGTGGCCCTAGGTGATGACTGAACTCGGCCTTCGAGCTGATGCCCAGTGGAGCAGAGACAAGCTGGCCCTGCTGAGCCCTGCTCACTCTGCACATTCCCAGGCAAAGTAAATGTGTTTTGGGTGGTTAGTTCTACAGTGTTAGGTGATAACCTGACACCCTGCCTGTCTTTGAGGGATGTTGTAAGCCCCTCCTGGCACAATACCTTCCACGTGGTAGGCAGTCCATGAAGGTAAACACATGTGATCTGGAAACTGGGCTGGTGTGAGCGACTGTTGGTCACGGGACAGAATAACCTGGTCAGCCTGCTGGGAGCTTTGTTTAGCTAAGTCACTCTGGGTTTTCCGGAGGGGCAGAGTGTCAATCACCCCAGCCCGGCCAATTGGCTGGTTCCTTGGAGGGGGGCCTGTGTCCCCAGACCAGAAACAGGCTCTGTGAGGGAGCACTGAGAGGGAGGGTTTTCTTTTTCCTGTTGGCCGTTGCCCATGACAGGCTTCCCAGGAAGGGATGGAGGGAGTGAGGGGGGGTCTGGGAACTCTGGGCTGAGACCGGGCTGGGTGATGATGGTGGTCCCCACAGGATCCACAGCCTGCCCTTCTGCCCTCTGGGGTCTGTACTCTCACCCTGAGGCTGGGACCTGCCCTCTGTGCCTCCTGGACCAGCTCTGCATTCCGTTACGCTTGCTCCCCAGCACAATCTGTGTGTTGCTCCTACTCTCCACAACCAGGAAGACACTGTATTTCATTTACTCAGTAACCCCAGAGCTTAGTACACAGGCTGTACTAGGCGAGGTGTCCACTCTCTGTGTGTTGAAGGTCTCTGAGCATCTCATCACAGAGCCTGGGACCAAGGCAGGGGCTGGCTGTGAGATGAAATGGCCCCACCAAAGCTTGCTGTGCTGGTGGCAGAAGGACCGGAGGGGGAGCCCCTCTCTGCCTTCCCAGTAGGGAGAGGAGATCCCGAGGGGCAGCACTCTCACCTCCAACCTTGCTCTGAGGTCCCTGTCTGCTTTGAGCCCTACCTTCCATGATCAATAATGTGCCCAGCACTGCCAGTCCTACAGGACGGGGGCCCATGGCTGGGCTCCCCACCAGCTCCCCACTCACTGCTCCGACGTGCGCTGCCTCCTGGGCCAGCTTTCTGGATCCCCTGCCTGGTCACAGCTGGCAGAAGTGGCCCTCCCTCTTCCTGCCTGTCTCGTTCCACAAGCCATAGTCTGATATCAGTTCTGTTTTCCCAGAAAGGGGTTTGCCCAGACCCAGAACTCAGAATCCACGTGAAGAGGCTACCGAAGAACAGGCTGAGTCGTCTGAGGCACTGAGACCCTGAAGGAAGCAGCGCTGGCCGCCCCTGCCTCTCTGCCAGCCTGCATTTCCTATTAGACATAGGGCTTTAAGCAGGAAGGCCTGCCTGCCAGGGCCTCTGGACCCCAGGGCCCTGGCTGCTCCATCTGCCTGCCTGCCCTGGGCCTGGATATCTGCCCGAGCAGATGCGATTTAACTTGCTGCTGCAGAAATATCTATAAACCTTAGCTGTCAACATAAAAGCAGCCTGTCAGACCCAGGACCGGGCTGTGGGAGGAGCCGCGGGCAGCTGGGTCAGTCTCCACGTGGAGACTGGGACTCTCACACGTGCATCCTTTCCCCCACCCCTACCCCCCACCATAAGATGCCTTGGCTTGAGGTCATGAAGCTACCCTGATGCAAAAGCAAGCCAGCCTTGTGCTGTGTGACACGGCCATGCCTCAGTGTCACTCCCAGGCCTGAAGGGCCCTGAAGCCACATGCTTCAGAGACAGGGATGACATCTTCACGAGAGTGGGGTGTGGCCCGTAGCTAGAGCAGCAAGAGTGCAAGTTGAATGCCTAAATCAGGGCGAAGCAGGGAAGCAGGGAGGATGACATTCCCCTGGCCGTGAGGCCCACACCACCCCCCTCCCGGGGCCCTTGTTCACACAGGCATGCCCAGAGATTGTGAGGACCAGGGCCCTGGCTTTCCCTGGGGCATGGACTTGACTGTGGGCATGAGGGGGACACCTCAGGAGAACAGCTCTCCCGAGGGGGCTCTGCTGCTTCCTCTGGGTCCTCCGCTCCTGGCCCCCCTGCTGCCTGGAATTGCCACACAGCTTTGGGGACAGGGGAGGTGCAGCGTGGGGGGCGGTACTTTATAAGCTGGGGAGGGTTTGCTGTCCTGGTTCAGTGCTGGTCACGGGCTCCAGTGCTCCTGCCTCCCTGCTTGCTCTGCAGTGCTGGTGACAAATGTTCTCCAAGCCTCTCACTTTCCTCAGTTGGAAAGCTAACTCATGCTCAGCCTCAGGAGGCCGGGCAACACGATCTGGGCAGGCTGGCGGTGCCCACTGTGCACATGTGTCCCCAAGTGGTGGGGTGGGTTTTTTCTTCCTTCCTACGCTGCCCACATTTCTTCTCCTGCCCACACCTGTATCCCTGGCACGCACCAAAGCTGGGTTAATAAATGGGGCATTGAACTCAAGGTGAAGAGAGATAGGGCCCCTGGGCACGATTTCACGCTGGCTACATGCTGATAGGTGGCCCACTGTGGCAATGCCAGTGGGTTGTTTATCCTGGAGAAGTGTAGCTGTGGGATCTGAGGTCGGACTCCCACCCTCGGGGCACAGTTCGAGTGAGAACAGATGCAGCAGAATGGCTGACAACACAAGCCAGTGGTCAGGGGACAAGGGTCAGTGTGGTGCCAGAAGGGAGAGGAGCCAAGAGCCTGAGTGGCCGTGCCAGGGGACGGAAGAGAGAGGCCCGAGCGGAAGGGGGGCTTGCTTCCCTGTGATGTGCAAGAGGAGGGCGCTGTGAGAAGAAAGGGGTGAGTGGAATGGCGTGGAGAGACAGGACAGATCCCCTTTCCAGTGAGGCCTCTGCAGAGGCTGGTAGACATTATCCAGACATAAATGAGTGGGTTTGCTTCAGGCTTCTGTGTCTGCACCTGATGGACAGATAGAAAGGTGTGCAATAATAAGGTGATTAACAGCTGACGTCGGGGCTGGACATGGGGGGTTGGTGTACACGTCTGTGTGTGCACATGCACACACACACACACACACACACACACACACACACTCGGGTGAGCTATGCTGGAGCCAGAAGTTCTGAGCAGGGTGGGCAGTTATTGCTATGTCCTTCCTGTGTATCCATGGAGCCACAAAGGAACAAGAGGATCTTTCCGCCATAGAGGGGCTTCAGTCTGTCTGGGGAGGACACACCCACACCCCCACACCCACACAGCAGACACCCAGGGGATAAGCAGTACATGAGTAAGCACTGTAGCGGCTGTGTCACCCTGGTCTGTGTGTGAGTAATGGGGCTAAGCAGTGCCATGGGACAAACAGAAGGCACACTGGGCTCACGAATCTTTGTTCTTGGCCTGGTGTGAATCAGAGTCGCCATTTTCCAGACATGAGGACCCATAGATTTTTGAGGTCTTTCTCCCTAGAGAATGTGAAATTCTCCTGCTGTCTCGAGTGAATTCCATTTAAACCCACCTTTCCTGTAATACAAATGGCAGACGGTGTCAGCCCCCAGGAGATTCGGAGAGTTTAAGTGGGGTCTGCTGTAAAGCACAGAAGCTCTATGGGAGGGGTGGGAATCAAGTATCCAGGCCTGTGTAGTTACGACGACGTCCTCCTGCTGGGTGCTACTGGGTAGACTGCTGGGAGCGACCAGTGAGCTGGCCTGTCATCCTAGAGATTGGTTGAAACTCTTGGTTTGAGGTGTCCCCCACCCCCTCAAAGAGCTGAGGCAGCAAATGGAAGTGAGGGGGCATGTTTTGCTATAGTTGACACTCTGTGTGTGTGTGTGTGTGTGTGTGTGTGTGTGTGTGTGTTAGAGGGTGGTGGAGGGGAGGGATTGGATCTTGCTCAGCATGGCCAGGGAGGGTGGTAAAAGGACACGTGACACATCCGGAGCTCCCTGTGCCCTTCTATGGACAGAAGAGTTTCCCTGGCCTGGCTCAGATGGGGAGGGGGGAGGAGGTGAGGGAAGGATGCATTCAGCCCAACACTCATAAAACCTCTTTGTCTGAGTGTTTATGGGCCCAGGTCCCTGTGGTAAACCTTTAAAGTCACACAGGAGACTCCCGTGTGTTCATAAGATCCTTTCTGTCTATAATATGCTGCCCCAGCGACACTTCCCTCCCTGGCCACATCACAGCCACCGGGAGCTGGGGAGGCAGGAGACTGGAGAGTCCAAGGGTCTGTCCCAGGGTTGGGGGGAAATGGGGGCTGGGGGTGCAGTGCCTGGGCTGGAGGCTGCTCCTGGGCATAGGTTCTCCAGCCCCCCAAGGGGCTTCCTCATTCCCTCATTATCTTCTGCCCAGCTACCTTGATGACATCCAGGTTCCCCACGCTGTGTCTCAGCTCTTCCTCATTCCAGGGAAAGCAGGTGAGATGGAATCGCCAGATAAAACAAACGTTGCTCAGTTAAATTTGAATTTCAGTTAAACAATGAATAATTTTTTTTTTTTTTAGTACAAGTATGTCCCAAACTCTGCATGGGATATGCTTATCCTATTCATTGTTTATCTGAAATTCACATTTAACTGAGTGCCCTCTGATTTTATTTGTTGGATCCAGCAACTTTAACTTGAAGGTAACCACAGTTTTTGTCACAAGTCATTGAGAGAGCCCTTTTTGTGTTCCAGGCAATGGGCTGAGACTTTGCATATGTTATGTCATTTAAACCTCACCATTACCCCGCACCCCAAACTTGGATGATTTACTTACCACCTTAAAGATGTTTGCCACATCTTTTGCACACCAGTTGTACTATTTTTTACTTATTTTCTTTAGGTCAAATTCTTTTTTAAAATTGTATTTATTTATTTATTTATTTATTTATTCATCTATTTATTTTTAAATTGGTTTCACATCCAGCACTGAGCTGAGCTGAGCCCAACACAGGGCTTGAACTCAGATCAAGACTTGAGCTGAGATCAAGAGTCAGACTCTCTCTCTCTCTTTTTTTTTTTTTTTTTAGATATAATTCATTGTCAAATTGACTAACATACAGTGAGTACAGTGTGCTCTGGGTTTGGGGGGCAGATTCCTGTGGTTCATCCCTTACATACAACACCCAGTGCTCATCCCAACAAGTGCCGTCCTCAGTGCCCATCACCCATTTTCCCCTCTCCCCTGCTTCGCCCCCATCAACCCTCAGTTTGTTCTCTGTATTTAAGAGTCTCTCAGGGTTTGCCACCCTCCCTCTCTGTGCGTAACTATTTTTTTCCCCTTCCCCTCTCCCATGGTCTTCTCTTAAGTTTCTCAAGATCCACATCTGAGTGAAAACATGGGCTATCTGTCCTTCTCTGACTGACTTACTTCACTTAGCATAATACCCTCCAGTTCCATCCACGTTGCTGCGAATAGCATGATTTCATTCTTTCTCATCGCCAAGCATACACACACACACACACACACACACACACATACATATACATAGACATATACAATATTGTATATATAAACCACATCTTCTTTATCCATTCATCAGTTGATGGACATTTAGGCTTTTTCCATTATTTGGCTATTGTTGAAAGCACTGCATAAACACTAGGGTACAAGTGCCCCTATGCATCAGCAGGAGTCAGACTCTTAACTGACTGAGCAACCCAGGTGTCCTTCAATTTCTTCTTCTTCTTTTTTTTTTTTTTGACCTTAAATCTACTTATTCTTAAAGGAAATTATAACTGGTAGCACTTGTTAGAAATAGCTGCACAATTAAATGTAGTGTTATCATTTTATTGTTTGCTGGATACTATTGCATACGGGGAGATTTGGGGCTGAGGTATTCTGAGATATTTTAACTACTGTTTGAGAGGTTCCAGGCTCTCACCGTGACTGACACTGTTATCTACAGCCTTCTCACACCATCTTTCTTGCTGGAAGAACCCTCCTCCTCCTAGGGAGGCTAGACACCCTATACTTTTCCCAGCCTCCCGTCAGCCAGTATGGAATTATGGCCCAGCTGTGGCCACTGAAATCTGAGTAAAATCTCCTGGGAGCTTCTGGGAGAGATTTACTTCCCTGTTTACAAAATAAACCCCAGAGGGGGTGCCTGGGTGGCTCAGTCGGTTAAGTTTCTGATTCTCGGCTGCGGCTCAGGTCATGATCTCATGGTTTGTGAGTTCGAGCCCCGAGTTGGGCTCTGTGCTGACAGCGCGGAGCCTGCTTGGCATCCTCTGTCTCCCTCTCTCTCTGCCCTCCCTCGATTGCCTGTGCGCTTTCTAAATAAGTGAGGAAACAAACCCTGGAAACAATCTGAATGCCCATCAAAGAATGAATGGATAAAGAAATGTAGTATATGCATACAGTAGGGTATCCTGCAGGCTTAAAAAAGAAGGCAGTCCTGTCACATGCTGTAACATGGGTGAACCTTAAGGGCGTTGTGCTAAGCGAGACAAGCCAGGTACAAAAAGACAAATACTGCACGTTCCCAGTTATATTTATATAACTATCTAAAGCAGTCACAATTCTTAGAAACAGAAAGTAGAATGAGGGTTGCCAGAGGCTGGAAGGAGGGGGAAATAGGGATCGTTAGTTTGGTGTAGTGTTTCAGTTTTGCAAGATGAAAAGTTCGAGAGACTTGTTGTACAAGAATGTGCATTCGCTATTGTACTATGCACCAAAAACTGGTTAGGATGATAAATTTTGTTAGAGATACTTTTTACCACAATAAAAAAAAAAATTGGAATTAGATGGTGGTGATGGTTGTATAACCTTGTGACCCACTGAATGGTTCACTTTAAAAAGGTTATTTTATGTGAATTTCGTTTCAGTTCCACATTTGTGTATATGTCTTAAAGCAAACAAGTTGCGACTACCCTTAATGTCTGTAAATAACATTAACGTGCATGTCTTAAAGTATAAAGACATAAAATGGATGTCTTTAGGTTATATACTAATCCTGACCTTGGGGGGGGGGGGAGGCAGCCATTTTGTAGCTGCAAAGACACATGCCTAAGGACTAAGCCAATAAGGTGAGGAGGAAAGATTAAAATAATGTGGACCTTTAATGACTTCATTATGCTGCTGAGCTTTTCTGGAACGGCCTTACCCTGTAAGGTTATGTGAGGTAATGTATTTTCCTCATCGTTTTATTCACTTTTTTTTTTTTTTTTTTTTGAGAGAGAGAGAGAGCACATGCAAGTGGGGGAGGGGCAGAAGGAGAGAGAGAATCTCAGGCAGGCTCCATGATCAGCACAGGACCTGATCCCACAAACCTGGGATCACCACCTGAGCCGAAATCAAGAGTCAGATGCTCCACCAACTGAGCCACCCAGGTGCCCCAAGGTTCATCATTATTTAAAGCTATGTCCACATACTGTGTAAAATAATCGATTACACCACCCACTCTCTCCAGTGATAAGCGTTTTATAACTTGGGGAACTTTGTAAGATTATTATCTTTATTTTTTGGATGAGAAAATAGCTCTGGTCACAAAGTTATAGGAGCTGAATAACCTTCGTGTACTACAGAAAACCCTGAATTTGCATGATGCAGCTGAAATGGGTCTTTCGGGTGAGGAAGAGCAGGGCGGAGTCTAGCCCCAGTCTTCCTTCCCTCTGCGGGGTTCTCTGTCTGCTTCCCTCTGACGCCTCTACACCCCGGGGACACTGATTCTGCACTCGTTTGGGTGCTCTTTCCCTCAGCCTCCTGACTCAGCGAGATGGGCTGGGACTCTTCCCGACACCAGATGACTCCTGAGTGAGACAAACACAGGAACAAAGAAGCCAAGTGTCATGCACACGATTAAGCTCCCCGCCCCCCACCCCGGCACACTTGTGATTCACAGAGGTGGACTCCCAGCATTCTCGCTTCCCAGGCTCCCAGACCGCCCCTCCCCACATCCTGCCTCACAGGGTGGCTACTTCAGAAGCTGCTGGCCAGGCCCCTCAATTCCTGCGGTAGGCCTGCCTTCCCATAGTAGGTGTCACCCTGCATCCTGGTGCTTGCGGGCTGGTCTCCTTCATTCCTGGACCCCTTTGCTGCCCAAGCTAGGAATTGAGTTGTTTTATTTTTTTAACTTTTTTTTTTTTTTTAATGTATGTATGTATGTATGTGTGTATGTATTTTATTTTTTATTTTTTAAATTTTGCATCCAAATTAGCTAGCATACAGTGCAACAATGATTTCAGGAGTAGATTCCTTAGTGCCCCTTACCCATTTAGCCCATCCCCCCTCCCACACTCCTTCCAGTAACCCTCAGTTGGTTCTCCATATTTATGAGTCTCTTCTGTTTTGTCCCCCTCCCTGTTTTTATATTATTTTTGTTTCCCTTCCTTTAGGTTCATCTGTTTTGTCTCTTAAAGTCCTCATATGAGTGAAGTCATATGATTTTTGTCTTTCTCTGACTGACTAATTTCACTTAGCATAATACTCTCCAGTTCCATCCATGTAGTTGCAAATGGCAAGATTTCATTCTTTTTGATTGCTGAGTCATACTCCATGGTGTGTGTATATATATATATATATATATATATATATATATACCACATCTTCTTTATCCATTTGTCCATTGATGGACATTTGGGCTCTTTCCATACTTTGGCTATTGTTGATAGTGCTGCTATAAACATGGAGGTGCATGTGTCCCTTTGAAACAGCACACCTGTATCCCTTGGATAAATCCCTAATAGTGCAATTGCTGGGTCATAGGGTAGTTCTATTTTTAGTTTTTTGAGGAACCTCCATACTGTTTTCCAGAGTGGCTGCACCAGCTTGCATTCCCATAACTTTTTTTTTTAATGCTTATTTATTTATCCTGAGAGAGAGAGAGAGAGAGCACATGTAACGTGCAAGTGGGGAGAAGGGCAGAGAGAGGAGAGAGAGAAGCTGAAGCAGGCTCTGCACTGTGTAGAGCCTGATGTGGGGCTCAATCTCATGAACCGTGACTTAGTCACCCAGGTGCCCCTAGGAATTCGGTTCTAATCTGGCTTCTCCATACTCACTTCTCACCTCTCACCTTGTCCTCGAGGAATGGTCAGTGGCCTCGTCGCCATTACCAATACCATGGTGTAATGACCCTTTAACCTGTTACTAATTAGGGCATCCACTTACCAGGTTGGACCCTTGGACCCACATACAGTAGACCTTGGTCACAGAGCCAGGTAGAAACACAGGCCTGGCCTGTGAGAGACAAGCTGCAAAGCAATAGGGAGGGAACAGGGGTGGGAGATAGGATGGGGGAGGGGAGATAAGGGGTGGAGAGCTGTAGTTAAGTCTTCATGGAGCCTCTCTGAGGGGGAGGACAAGTTAAACCAAACCATGAGCTGGGTCCCCACTCAGGAAGTGAGAGACCCCTCAGCTCTGCTGTTCTCCCCACCCTCCATTCCAGAGCCTTCCAGGCAGTTCTGGATGCTTGAGGGGACAGAGGACTTGCATTTGGCTCTGGGTTCCCCTCTCTGAACTCCAGTCCCTCCCTTTTCACATAGAGGTTTCCATAAAAAATTCCTGTGTGTATCCTGTGGGAACATCTACGTGAAAAGGCTTTGTTTCTCCATGATAGTGACCAGTTTGAAAATATATGTGAAAAAAGATCCTGTTCACCACACAATGGAAACTCACAACGTATTTTCTTAGGAAAAAATGAGAGGTTTATCTGGAGAAAATCATAAAATTTAATAATGGACATAAAAGAAGACTCAAACAAAAGGGGGTTGTACTATATCGGGAAATCTCTTCCTTGTGAAAATGTCCATGGTGGAAATTATCTATAGTTTCAGTATAATCCCAATAGCCATCTAATTAAAATCGACAGTTTTATTATTATTCACATGGGAGAAAAGATGCAAAAGACTGTTTTGAAGAGGAAGAACAGTGACGGGGACCGTATCCTGCCAGATATCAAAACATATTGTGGGGGCACCTGGCTAGCTCAGTGGGAAGACCATATGACTCTTACCCTCAGGGTTGAGAGTTCAAGCCTGTGTTGGGCGTAGAGTTTACTTAATACACAAGAAAAAATATTGTGAAGTTATAGAATTAACAATGATATAAGAATAAATAGACAAATAGACCAATGCAAGAGAACAGTGCATGCAGAAATAGGCCTGTGCATATGTAGGAACGTGGTATGTGATAAAGTTGGTATTTCAAATGAGTGAAAAAGTATTCAATTAAAAGGGTTGAGAGAAATGAGTACACAAAAAATGAAAATCAAGTTTGCACCTTACTCCACACAATTCATAATTTAAAAAAGAACCTCTAGATTACTTAAAGAACAAAACATTTTTTAAAAACTACAAAAGAACAGGAAAAAATAGGAGGTTTTTTTTATGGTTCTGTGATTAGTAAAGCTTGTGAAATGCATAAGCTTTTTTGTAGATAGAGACAAATTATCCTAAAATTTATATGGGAATGTCAAGGAACTAGAATAGCTAAAACAATTTTGCAAAAGAAAAGTTAAGTGAGCATCAATCTACCCGACTTTCCAGGCGCTATGCAGCTACAGTAACGAAAGCTTATGTTTTTGATAGGGTGATGGACACGGATCAGTGGGACAGGGCAGAAAACCCTGAAACAGACCCACACAAATATGCCCAATATGAGTTTTGATTAAAAAAGCCAACGCAACCCAAAGGAGGAAGGAAAACCTCTGAAACAAATGGTGTTGGGACAACTGGACCCATCCAAAGCAGAAAAAGTGAACCTCAATCTAGACCCCGTAGCCTGTGTAAAAATTAACTCAAAATGGTTCATAACCTTAAATATGGAACACAAAACTATAAAACTTTTAGGAAACCAAACGAACATAAAAGAAGAATCTTTGGAATTTGGAACTAAGCAGAGTTCTTAGCCTTGATACCGAAAGCACTCTCCATCAAAGGGAAAACTGATAAATCAGATTTAATCAAAATTAAAAACTTTTGCTTTGTGAAGAGATGCCTGGGTGGCTCAGTTGGTTAAGCACCAGACTTCAGCTCGGGTCATGATCTCACGGTTCATGGGTTAGAGCTCCGCGTCGGGCTCTGTGCTGACAGTTCAGAACCTGGAGCCTGCTTCAGTTTCTGTGTCTCCATCTCTCTCTCTGCTCCTCCCCTGCTCACGGTCTCTCTCTCTCTCTCTCTCTCAAAAATAAATAAACATTAAAAAGTTTAAAAAAAAAACAACTTTTGCTTTGTGAAAGACCCGGGAAAGAGGATAAAAAGATAAAGACAGTGTGTGTGGGAGGGGATATTTGCAAAACACTTATCTCACAAAGGACCATCATCTAGAATACATAAAGACTTTTCAAAACTGAACAGTAAAAAGCCAAACCATTAAATTAGAAGGTGGGCAAAAGACATGAACAGATATCTTACTGAAGAGAATATCCTAGTGGTAAATAAGCATATGAAAAAACCTTCCACATTCTGAGCCATAGGGAAATGCCAATTAAAACCACAAGAGAGAGCATTACACACCTATTAAAACAGCTAAAGGAAAAATAGTGACAACATCAACTTCTGACCAGGATGAGAAGAACTTGGATCTTCTTGGATGTACTTTGCAGGTGGGGAGGTAACCACAGGGAAACTGGTAGTGTCTTAAAAAACTAAACATGTAACTCATTTGACCTAACAATTGCATTTCTCGAACAATCTGTACACAAATGTTCCTAACAATTTTATTTGTAATAGCCCCAAACTTGAAATAACCCAGATGTTCTTCAACAGACAAATGGGAAGCAAAGTGGGTGTACCCCCACCATGGGCTGCTTCTCAGCAATAAGAAGGAGAAAAACTATTGACACACAAAACAACTTGAATTGTTCTCCAGGGAATTGTGCTGAGTGAAGAAAGCCAATCCCCAAAGGTTACATACTGTGTGATTCCACTCATAGAACATTCTTAAAATGACAAAATTGTAGAAATGGAGACTAGATTACTGGTTGCCAGAGTTAAGGATAGGGCGGCAGTGGGGTGGGGAATAGGGGAATGAGAGGTAAATGTGGCTATAAAGGGGAAACATGGGGGCTCTTTGTGAGAGCTCTTTACTGTACCAGTGTCAATGTCAAGGTCATGGTAATGCCCTGTGGTTTTGCAAGCTGTTACCACTCAGGAAGAATGGGTAAGGGATACATGAGATCCTCCTGTACTATTTTTTTTCAACTGCATGTGAATTTACAATTCTTTCAAGGCTAAAAGTTGAGTTAAAACAACTACAAAAGAGGGGCACCTGGCTGGCTCAGTCGGTGGAGCTGGAGTGTCTGACTTTGGCTCAGGTCATGATCCCATGGTTCATGGGTTCGAACCCCATGTCGGGCTCTGTGCTGACAGCTTGGGGCCTGGAGCCTGCTTTGGATTCTGTGTCTCCCTCTCTCTCTGCCCCTCCCCCACTTGTTCTCTCCCTCTCTCTCTCTCTTTCATAAATAAACATTTTAAATAAATAAAATAATAAAATAAAATCTTTAAAAAAACCCAACAACTACAAAAGAATTAGAAGAAAGCAGAAGATATTATTTTTATGGATTTGTGACAGGGAAAGCTTGTGAAATAAGATACTCAACACAGAAGCCATTGAGGAAGGGATATTAGTAAATTCAACCACATCAAAACACACCAACAAACTGAAAACTAGAAACCATCTAAGGGAAATCCTTGCAACAGTCACAATACACACAAAGAAACAGGACAAAGGCTCTGAAAGGACAATTCACATGAGGAGGAGTCCAAATGGTCAAGAAACTTAGGAAAGGGTGTAATAGCTCCAATAATAAAGGGAATGTAAATTAAAACGATGGAGGGGCACTTTTATTCGCCCAGCCAAACAAAATAGAAAGTTGGATTGCTGTAGGACTGATGAAGATGTGGACTATTCTCATATTCTGTTGGTGAGAGTCTAAATTAGTAGAATCACTTTGGAGGGCAATTGAAAGACTCTATTAAGCTTTAAAATGCCCTTACCTTATGATCCAGTAAATCCTCTTCTGATACATTCCTAGAGAAACGGTCCCGTGGTAAAGGGCCCTTACTGGAACTTCCCTTATCATGGTGAAGAGCTGGAGATGACCTCACTGCCCATCACCAGGAGAATGGTTACACAAACCGCAGAGCCTCACTTCTGTGTATAGCACACTGGAAGCAGTAAAACAAGTTGCCAAATAATGCGTAGAGAATGATAGATACCGCTCCTACACACACACACACACACACACACACACAAACACGCACGCACGCACGCACAATTCCTAGAGATAATTTTCATTTTAAATTCATGACCACAAACCTCAAATGATCATGCAATACAACCTGGTAATCCTAAAATGTTTCCCTGCTAAGTTTATTTTCTCTTTCTAAAATGACTATTTTGTGTCTTCCCCCTCCTCCTGTCTCTCACATCTCCCACCCACTTTATTTATTTTTTAATGTTTTATTTACTTTTGAGAGACAGAGAGACAGAGCGTGAGCGGGGAATGGACAAAGAGTGTGGGGGAGACACAGAATCCGAAGCAGGCTTCAGGCTCCGAGCTGTCAGCACAGAGCCTGATGTGGGGCTCGAACTCACGAACCGTGAGATCATGACCTGGGCCGAAGTCGGACATTCAACCGACTGAGCCACCCAGGCGCCCCATTTTTTAAAATTTTTTAAAAATGTTTATTCATTTTTGAGAGACAGAGAGGCAGAGTGCCAGCTGGGGAGGGGCAGAGAGAGAGGGAGACACAGAATCTGAAACGGGCTCCAGGCTCTGAGCTGTCAGTACAGAGCCAGACACGGGGCTCGAACCCACGAACTGTGAGATCATGACCTGGGCCATAGTCGGACTCTTATCCAACTGAGCCACCCAGGCACCCCCATCTCCCACCCACTTTACATCTAGCTGATGACCTTGCTCAACACTTGACACCCCCCCCACCGCCAAAAAAAAAATTAAAAATAGAATTACCATCTGATTCAGAAATCACACTTCTGGGTGTATACCCAAAAGAACTGAAAGTAGGATCTTGAAGGGATATGTGCACACCCACGTTCATGGCGTCATTATTCACAGTAGCCAAAAGGTGGAAATAGCCCAAATGACCACCAACAGATGAATGTATAAACAAAATGTGGTTTATTATGTATAATGGAATATTATTCAGCCTCAAAAAGAAATGAAATTCAGACACACGCTACAATGTGGATGAATGAACTTTGAAAACATTCTGCTGAGTGAAATAATCTAGACACAAAAGGACAAATATGGTCTGATTTCACTTACATGAGGTACTGAGGATGGGCAAATTCACAGAAAGTAGAATAGAGCTTCCCAGGGGCTGGGGAGAGGGAAGATTGGGAAGTTACTAATGGGTCCAGAGTTTCTGTTTGGAATGATAAACGGTTCTGGAAATGGATGGAGGTGATGGACACCCAACACCATGCATGTCCTTAATCCCACTGAATTGTAAAACTAAAGGTCAAGATGATAAATGTTACGTTTTGCGTATGTTTTACCCCCTCACACCTACAAGAAGAGTGAGGGGATTCATTATTGGTCTTTCTTCCTGACCAGCAGGACCCACTGGACCACTAGGGCGGGGTTAAAAAAAAATCTACCTTGTTTTCAAAGCTATCTCCTCCTCCAGTCGGCACCAAAACAGAGGTGAAGAACAAGGCCCCTGGCCCCAGGAATCGGTAGCTGTGTCAGATGATGGGTGTCTGTGTCCTCAGTGACCACCAGCTGCCAGCCCCTGTACCCTGGGTTCTCCATGCTCTGTGCTCTAATGAGTCCTGCCCATTTCCAGGAGGCCCGCAAGTATTTGGAACCACAGAGGACCCAGCCTCCCGTGCTTGCCAGCACACCCACAACCGAGATAGTCCCTGTGTAAGCACAGATGACAAAACTTTTGCCAGCAAATAGGAAGTGGCAAATTAAAAAAAAAAAAAAAAAAAAAAAAGGAGGTTGTGAGGGGAACTTGCCTGTAAGATGATGGCTTGTTCCAACCCCGTCTCTGGCCTCCACATGTCCAGGCTTTAAGCCCACCCCGTGCAGCTGAGGTTTGCCAGGCAGACCCTGCCGACGAAACCATGAAAACGAAATGGCCTTTGGCTCCTCCGAGTTTATACGTCCCTCCAGACTCCCACAACCCACATCTTCTGCCTGCCACCATGTGCTTTAGGAAATGTGCGAGCAATAAATCAAATGAATCTCATGAAGGTCCCCTCACTTAATGAAGCACATGCACTCCATCAAAATGGCTACAAGGTGATGATGGGCTTTTAAGTGAACCTCGTTTTCCCACAGATTTTCATTCTGAAATCAGGAGTATGTTCTTCTGGAGAAAAATAATTGCCCACGATTTAGACATGGTTTTTTTTTCAGCTTTATTGAGGTATAATTAACAAATAAAATTGTATATATTTAAAGTGTACAACATGATGATTTGATATAAATATACATTGTGAAATGATACCCATAATCAAGTTAATTAACACATTCATCACCTCACAGTTACTTTTGTGTGTGTGTGTGTGTGTGTGTGGTGAGAACACTTAATATCTACTCTTAGCAAATTTCAAGTATACACTACAATATCATTGACTGTATTCCCCAAGCTGTACATTAGGTCCCCAGAACGTATTCATCTTATAACAGAAAGTTTGTAGCCTTTGACAAACATCTCCCCCACACCTCCAGCCTTGACCGCCACCACTCTACTCTCCGGTTCTATGAATTTGATGGGTTTTTTTTTTTTTTTAGATTCCACATAGAAAGTGATACCATATGGTATTTGCCTTCTCTGTCTGACTTATTTCACTTAGCATACTGTCCTCCAGGTGTATCCACATTGTTGCAAATGGCTGGGTTTCCTATTTTTAGTGGTTGCATAATATTTCATTATATACATCGCATTTTCTTCATCTACACATCTGTCAGCAGACAATTAGGTCATTTCCACACCTTTGCTGTTGTGAATATTGCTGCAATGAACAGTTCCTCTTTTTAGTAGCTGAGTAGTATTCCATTATACATACAATATAAATAATAAATATAAGTATATTTGCTTCAAAGTATACGTAACGCTGGGAGTACAGATATCTCTTTGAGATACTGATTTCATTTCCTTTGGATATAGGCTCAGAAATGGAACTGTCGGATCATACAGTAGTTCTATTTTTAATTTTTTGAGGAATTTCCATACTGTTTTCTGTAATAGCTGTACCAATTCACATTCCCAGGGCTCCTTTTTCCCATCTCTTTGCCAACATTGATTATGTCTTGTTTTTGTTTGTTTGTTTGTTTGTTTGTTTGGATAATAGCCATCCTGAACAGGTGTGAAATGATATCTCAGTGTAGTTTTGATTTGCATTTCCCTGATGATTAGTGATGTTGGGCACCTTTTCATATACCTGTTGGCCATTTGGATGTCTTCTTTGGAAAACTTTCTATTCAGGTCCTTTGCCCATTTTTAAATCAGATTATTGCCTTTTTTCTCTTTAATATTCATTTATCTATTTTGAGAGAGAGGGTGGGGGGAACGAGAGAGAATCCCAAGTAGGCTCCATGCTGCCAGTGCATAGCCCAACACAGGGCTCAATCTCACCAACCATGTGATCATGACCTGAGCTGAAATCAAGAGTTGAACACTCAGTTGACTGAGCCACCCAGGCGCCCCACTTTTTTAAAAAATGTGCATTTATCTATTTTGAGAGAGAGAGAGAATTATTGCCGTAAAAAATTTTTTTTAATGTTTATTTAATTTTGAGAGAGAGACAGAGTGTGAGTGGGGAGGGGCAGAGAGAAAGGGAGACAGAATCCGGAGCAGCCTCCAGGCTCTGAGCTGTCAGCACAGAGCCTGACACGGGGCTTGAATTCACAAACTGTGAGATCGTGACCTGAGCCAAAGTCAGACGCTTAACCAACTGAGCCACCCAGGCCCCCTTGCCTTTTTTATCTGTTGATTTCTGACCCATTTTTTTCTCAGTTCCTCTGAGTACTTTATTACCAAAATAGCTCAGAAAGACTTGACCTCTCTAAGACATCCTTGGCTATTTACACATCCATCACAGACTTACTGAATACCTATAATACAACTGTCACTAAGAATATCATGGTGTAGTCCTTGTCTTCATGGAGCTTATAGTCTTGTGGGAGAGTCAGACATTAGATAAGCATATATATATGTATATCTATCTATCTCTCTATATATACGCAGACATATATACATATATAATAAAGAAAGAAAGGTAGGTCAGAAATCAGAGCATTTAACAAGAGGGATGTAACCCAGAGAAAACTAAACTGAAGAAGTAAAGTGTGAACCGAGGTCTGATATATTATTCATTCATTCATTCATTCATTCATTCTCTCTATAGCCATTTATCAAATGCCGACTGTGTTCCAGGCACCATCTAGGCTATGGGGATGCAGTGAAGAGCCAGCCAGCCAAAGTCCCTGTCCTCATGGAGCTTCCCTCTAGTCATAGTTCATGAAGGAGGTTGGGGTCATGAGAAGGGCAGTCAGAGGGAGAGCAGGAACCAAGGGCCTGGGACAGAGAGGAGCATGACACTCTCAAGAGACAGCCATGTGCTATTTGGTCAGAGCTCAGAAAGGGAGAGGCAGTTAGAAAAGAGGCTGAACTGATAGACAGGGGCCCAAACCAGAGCCTTGTGACTTAGGATGCCAGTAATGCAATCGCTAGAACACATCAGTGTTAATGGTTTCATTCCCAAGCACACCCCCTTGGTTTCATGCCTGTTGATGATGGCGGCTTGCTCGACTTGGCAATGTGCTGATTGCTTGGGACGTTATCTGACCAGCTGGATTTTGCTTTCCCACATGCATGTGTAACAGATGGCAGCAGCCTCAGCAAGCCGGCCACCATAAGATGTATTCATGGGACACCCACATTCCCTAGAATTTGTGTGTATGTCATTCCTTTGAGATCTTTCCACTTGCTTTAACAATGCCACTTACTAACCTGTGACCAGAAGAGAGTTATACAACCCCTCTGGGCCTCAGATTCTTTGCTGTCCTATGGGGGATAACTCTGTTGTGGCGTTGATGTGATGGCTCATTGGATGAAATGTGACAATGTCTGTGGAGTTGCCCAGCACCTGGGTGCACTCAGTAGAGGTGCATCACAAATGCTATTTCCTCTCATTTACTCCTATTCATTTTGGAGTTTTGTTAAGTGAATTTCTGTTAAGCAAGTGGTGTCTATTCTCAAATTACAGTCAACTGTTATTTTCCGGGGCAAGAGGTTATTAGCAAGGCTTTCTCTTGAAATGGTTCAGGACCAGCCAAGGGAGATGGTGTAGAGAGTACTTTTGAGCTCTAAGTGTGAGACTTCATCCTGTAACAAAGAAGCAACAATGATCAAATCCAGGCCTTTGTCTTCCTTCTTTCGAGGGGACCAAAGTGACGCGTGTGTATGTATGCAAGATTGTGCCACGTGACCACGTCAGTGCTTTAAAGCTGTTGCCTCTAAACGCTGGTCTCAAAACAAAATAATTGCATACAGACATTCCTTTTGATCACATTCTAATACCGATTTACAACTCTGCTTCCTTATAACCCCAAAGAAAGTCCTAATCATGGAGCGCATACCAAAAATTAGAATTTTGGCAGTGTAGAAGAGGGTGTCTGTAAAGATGTATTTGTGCAGGGGCAGTGAGCAGAGATTTACCAATGTTTAGTTCTCCTTCCCCAAATTAAGCTCTCCATGTGGCTAGTGGGATATTTTCATCTGAATGGCTCAGTTGAGCACTGGAGGCAGAAGACAATTTTTTTGCGGTTTGCTAGAGGCCAGGCAGTTTTTCCATTCTGTTCTTTTATTATGATCGTGATTACTTCATTACCTACCCCTGATGGGGTTTCTTTGGGTCCCAGTCTGTTTTTAATAAGAAGCAGACTAAAAACAAAGTTTCGGTTGTGTTTGAAATCTTCAGCTCTTTTTCTGAAATAATAGGTTAAAGAATTTTATTTGTCTTCTGAGGTTCTGAGGTTGGCTCAGAAACGCCCTGACCCAAGTCCTTTGTGGAACAGGGTGATGGCACTTAGAATACCACCATTAAATGCAGATTCTTGGTCTCAGCCTCCATCCACTGACTCTGAAGTTCCAAGGTGAGGACCAGGAAACCGCACTTTTACAAACATGTCAGTTGATTCTGGTACACTAATGGTTGAGAACAGAGGAAAGGAAGAAGAACCCATCAGCAGCATTTCTTTTTAATTGCGATATGATCCAGATGCCATAAAATTCACCATTTTAATGTGTACAGTTCTGTGGTTTTTAGTATATTCACGAAGTTATGCAACCATCGCGATCCAATTACAGAGCATTTCTAACTGTCCCCCTCCCCCAAAGAAACCCTGTACCTATTCACAGCTAGCCCTAATCTCCCCCTCCCCCAGCCTCTGACAACCACTAATCTCTTTTCTGTTTCTGTGGATTTGCCTCTCCTGGATATTTCACGTAAACGATCTAATTTATGGCTTTTTGCATCTGGCTCCTTTCACTGAGCATAATGCTTTCAAGGTTTACCCTTATTGCAGTGTGTTAGGATTTATTCCTTTCTTCTGCTGCATAATACTCCACTGCATGGATCTGTCATGTTTTGTTTATCCATTCGTCAGTTGATTATTAATATTTTCTGAGTGGCGTTTATGTGAAAGATGGTCTGCTGGGCTGCCCAGAGGATGGAAATGGGTTGTCCAATAGTGCAGGGGTTCAAGGTGGGGGGAGGACAGCATCTGGCACGAAGCAGAATGAACGAATGAACGAATGAACGAGAAGCCACACACATCGGGAAAGAAAGTTAACTTGGAGGGGCCGCTGTGTCCAGCCAGGTGGTGGGCAATGCTGCCCATGTGACAGTCACTCAGCCTGGTGTGGGTCTTTACTGTGGGTTGGGTCTGGGTCCCGACATCCCCGAGATGAATCAGTTGCAATCCACCCCATGGAGCTCACAGGCCTATGAAGAGCTCAAAACATGAACCCAAATTACATCGTAATACAGGGTAGCCACGGAGGGAGGGGCAGAGGAGGATGGGGGGTGGTCCCCTTCTAGCTCAGGGGCTGGAAAAAATGAAGGAGGAGGCAGCATTGGAAGTGGGCTTGGCAGTGTAAGTAGGACTTAAATGGGTGATTGGCCGTGAGAGCAAGTTACCAAAAAAGTCAGAGACAGAAAAGTCTGACATGAGCTCGGGGACAGAGTTCCAAGACACTTGTTTTACTTGGGTCAATTGTCTTGAACCCTGGCTGCACATCAAAGTTGCCTGGAGGCTTAAAAACAACCCGAAGCCTGAGCCCTGCTCCTAGAGATTCTGTCTTAATGAAATTGCTTGAGGGTCAGCCCAGGCAGCAGTATTTATTAAAAGCTCCCCAAGTGATTCTAATGAGCAGCCAGAGTCAGGAACCACTGACTTGGAGCGTCCGAGGAGAGACTGTTGGACGTTAGCCTGGAGCGTTAGGTTGGGAGTAGATTGTAGACAGCTTGGTCACATCACTTATTGTCCAAACTGGAACACTTC
Organism: Panthera pardus; assembly: GCF_024362965.1. Lineage (NCBI taxonomy): Eukaryota > Metazoa > Chordata > Mammalia > Carnivora > Felidae > Panthera > Panthera pardus. The sequence goes on from NW_026526832.1 coordinate 25,594,007, forward strand.
TTTTGTATGAGAGGAGGTGCTATTAATCATTGTGCCGGGGCAGCAAGTATAAAGCAGACCGTCTCAGACAAACTGGACTGTATGGTCACCTTAACCACAGATGGCCCTGAATGTGAGCTGTGGGATTTGAACTTCACCTCATCGCAAGTGGGAGCCATTGAAGGTTCTGGAGCAGAACTGACACCTAATAAAACTGGTGCTTTATGAACACTAAGGAAGTAGGTTAGATAGATTGGAAGAGAGAGGCTAGAGGCAGGAAGGCAAAGGAATCTGGGGGGAGGATTGACCTGGGACAGCAAGAAGGCAGGTGAAGTGCTGGAATGACAGGGGTACCCCCCAAGACCACTCCAAATACACCTGTCGTTTAAATAAAAGTGGTGCACTTGCCGGGCAGTTGCTGCTTCAGGGCAAGGCCGTTTCCCGAGTCATTGCCTCTTTCTACATGAAGGTAAGAAGTTGGGGGGGGTGGGGGTGGCGCGGGATAGTCAGGCTTCCCCAGTGCCTCTCGTAGGGAGGTCCTCTGACAGCTGTTTGCCCAGTTGCCCTGGCTCACTTGTGAACTGTGAGAGCCCCAGGAAGGCTACCTCTGTGCCCTGCCCCGGCCCTGCTGCGTCTAGGCACTCCCTTGAGAGTTTCTACCCTTGGAGAGACCCTAGTCCTTCTTTCCTCCAGCTTCTGGGTCAACACTTTCTCTCTCCCTTTGTCTCCTGCCTTGTAGAGCTCGTTAGGCAAGATATACACCTGTCCCACCCAGCCTGAGGCCCCAAAACTGGGTGTGTTTGACTGTGAACCTGAGAGTTTGGGCCAGCTTCTATGCATAGGTGATCCTCTTCCCGGAGGCTGGCACCCTGGCAGGTGGCACCAAGTTGGGCCCCTGCCCTCCATGTCCTCTCACCCCCCAAAAACAAAAAAATGGTGGCCCAAGGGCTGGAGTGGGGGACAGAAGATGTAGACCCTCTCTACCTCCCCACCACTGGGCTGTGCTCTCTAGCAGAATGCAGTGGGGCACCGGGGGCACCCGAATGCCGAACATGTGGCCCACACGTGGGGCAGGATGTTGGGAAGGGGAGAGGAAGCAGAGACAGGAATGACCAGCTCCCAGACACTCCACCTCTTCATTCCCCTCTTCTCCAACCTGGGGAAAATATATTTAATTATCTCAAATAATCTCAGGCCATCAACACATAAATGCCTACCAAACTGCTCCCCACTCCCTCCATCGTGCACTGCATTCATGATGGTGGCCGAGGAGGGCACGCTGACTTCAGGGACTGTCCCAGCCCAGCTCCTATCATGCCCCGGAGTTGACAAGATGCCGCCCTGGCCCAGATAGCAGGGGACAAAGTGTCGGTGCCTTTGGCCTGGAAACAGAATCCTTCCTGCCCTTGGGCCTGCGGGGTACCACAGCTGCACCTAGAGCCTAGTAAGTAGTGCTGGCAGGGCCTCCCTGGGTCACATGGCCTGGGGGCTGGGGCCAGAGGGCAGCCGGGTTCCTCCCAGCAGGAGACGAATTCCCAGAGCATCAGTGTCATCAGTGTGAGGAAACTGCCTCGCGATACAATCTTCAGTGCTCGAGGCTGGAGCTTCAGTCTCTCAAGAAGTAAGCAGATGGTCTTGGTGGCCTTATCTGGAGAATGGGCATATTGCAAATTTGCTGGTTCCAGGTAGTTTGCCAGGTCAGAACTTTCCCTTCTTTTTTATTTTTTTATTATTATTTTTTTTTAACATCTATTTATTTTTGAGAGACAGAGCACAAGCAGGGGAGAGGCAGAGAGAGAGGGAGACACAGAATCCAAAGCAGGCTCCAGGCTCCAAGCTGTCAGCACAGAGCCCGATGCGGGGCTCGAACCCACGAACCTTGAGATCTTGACCTGAGCCGAAGTCAGACGCTTAACCGACTGAGCCACCCAGATGCTCCAGAACTTTCCCTTCTTTTTAATGCAAGTTGCTATGGGCTCCTTCTTTGTCTACACAACTGGGTAAGAATTGACGTCTTTGTTCAGGACCCGTCCCATGAGTGGCCCCTCTTCGTGGTGCATGGGTTAGGCTATGAGCCTTGATGTCCCTGGGGAAAGGATGGAGCAGGTTCCTGGGTGGCCTGACAAAGGCAGGCTCCTCTAAGTGCCTGTGTGGAGGAGCAGAGAGATCATTTGTTTGGAGCCAAGGAGCATCTGGGGACAAAGGGATAGAGACAGAGGCCCCTTCCATGTTGCAGTTGGAATCCCTCTGAGAATGTGCCCCTGCAGGGGAAGCCCCCTGCCCTCAGGGAGGGGGTGCGGTGGGCACCAGGAAGAAGGGGGCGGGGTCAGAATTGGTGACCTGGCTTAACTCTGGCACCTATGTGCCTGGGCCCGGGGTGTGGCTGAGAGTAGAAGTCCCCCTGTGCTCAGCTGTCTCTGCTGTGGTCACACTCCGCTCAGGAACATGGCTAAATCCGGAGGTGTGAGCCACAAGAGCTATGGGAACCTTGGAGCCTGGTGCCGGGCACCTCTGTGAGCCGGCAAAGGGCAGATCCCAGCAGTCTGCAAGACCACTGTTCACAGAGACACGGTAGTGCTGTTCCAGAAGCCGCGGGAATTGGGATCACTTGATTTTTCAGTTTGTCTCTGCCATTTGCAGCCAGAATCGCTCCTAGGACTGAGTATGTCCCCAGTTTCTGTGGTGGGGGTGTGGAATAGTGGGTGTGGTGTGGGATGAGGTTTCCTGTTCATATGGGCATATGGAGCTCAAGCAATTGTTGAATAAATAAAAGTGACTGAATTTTTGCCCCAAACTAGTGAAGTGTGTTTGCTTAGGAAAAAGTCCAGAAAGTTATACAACAAAAAGTCATTAGTCATTGCCTCTAGCTGGTAAGATATCAGGTGATACGATTCTTTTTTTCTTTTCCTTTATCTGTATTTTCCATTTTTTTCTCTACTGCAAAAACTCATATAATTACTTGAGTTATTAAAAACACTTAAATTTTTTTTTAAACATTTATTTATTTATTTTGAGAGAGAGAAAAAGAGAGAGAGAGAGAGAGGGAGCATGCATAAGTGGGGGAGGAGCAGAGAGAGGGAGACAGAGGATCCAAAGCAGGCTCTGTGCTGTGAGCACAAAGCCCAATGTGGGGCTTGAACCCACGAACTGTGAGATCAGGACCTGAGTCGAAATCAAGAGTCGGCTGCTTAACCGACTGAACCACCCAGGTGTCCCTAAAAACACTTCTAGAGTTGTTCAAAAAATTATTATGATCTAGAGTTTCCAAAGAAGAGTTATGTTTTATCTGTTCTCATCTATCTCTTCCAGGAGGCAGGAAAGAATACATTACGTTTTGGAAAGATCTTTCTTAATCACGAATGGTTAAAACAGAGAAGTTAGGTGCCTACTTGTGTGTGTTCAATTGTCTGGAGAAATCAATGAGCAGAATCCACAGAGCAGAGCTTGACCTACAGTGATGAGGGAGACTGAGTCACGGGGGACTAGTTAAAGGGGCAGAAGACAGAAGATGCACGTGGGGCCAGGTGTGGAGCACGGTTTCCAGGTCTCTGAGGACTGGAGGAGCCAGGGCCCCTAATGTGCAGAAGTTACAAGGGGTGACCTGTGAGGCAGGCCGTATAAGGAAGGTCTTTCCGGTATGGCTGCCAATGGATGTCTTGGAAATGCTGTAATGAAATGACTTCAAACTTTTAGCTGACAAAGATGTTTTGTCTGCATCTGATTATGTCATCTTTTTTTGAAAAATAAAGTTTATTTATTTAGTTTGAGAGAGACAGAGACAGCGTGAGTGGGGGAGGGGCAGAGAGAGAGGGTGATGGAGAATCCCAAGCAGGCTCTGTGCTGCCAGTGCAGAGCCCGACTCAAGGCTTGAACTCACGAATCCATGACATCACGACCTGAGCTGAAACCAAGAGTCGGACACTTAACTGACTGAGCCACCCAGGCGCCCTTGATTATGTCCTCTTCAACATAATCAACATAATCAGAAGGGTCAGTGAGGACGGACAGTGAGAAGACAAAAGGTAGGACAGCTGATCCAGCCAAAAGGCTCCACAGAGAGAAGAGTTCTAGCATGTGTGACACCAGCAGTCACAGCCAGTTTGGGAGGGCTGGGTGCTAGCTGATGTGGACATGTGGAGATGGTGTAGGTCCAGCTGGTACAGGCATGGAGGAGGCAAGGGAGTGTCCAGCTCAGAGCCAGGGACCTTGGGGAAGGGAGGTGTGATGCTCAAACACTAGCCCATATAATGCATTTGTGCAAATTAGAAAAAGGTGCCCCGACTGGATGGATGCCACCTTGCATGAGGAGACATGGGTAAATGCAGTGTGGGCTGGATTTTACCCCTCTGTTGACTCCTTCAGACAGCTGCCCTTGCTCAGTAAGTGGCCTGTGCAGTCGTACATGGGGGCCCCGGGCAGCAGCCCACAGCACAGTTATGGATGGCTGTTTGTCCACCAACCACCTCAGCCAGCACTGGGGATAAAGGAGCAGGATGTGGCACCCGTGAGGAGACCAGCCCCATGCATGGCATGACCCAGTGAAGTAGGCTGAGGTCCAGGGCAGAGTTCTAAGGCCAATAGTGAGTTGGAGTTTGAGTCGGGGAAACTGAGGCAGCATCCTATTTGTGTGGACAGTGGCAACAATGCAGGCAAATGGCTGGAGGATGTGCCTCAGGCTCACCCTGGCCTTCGGGGCACATCTCTGGCAGTGAGACTCTTTCCAGACCCCTCTGGAACGTCCTGCCTGCAGAAGTCCTGCCTGATCACAGCAAGGGCAAGCAGGGTGGGCTTGCAGGAGGTTCGGTGAGGCCCACTGGGGCCAGGACTGGCAGGTACTGACCAGGTACCAGACCCACTAATCGCTTTTGCTATTCTTTTTTTTTTTAATATGAAATTTATTGAATTTAATATGAAATTTATTGGTTTCCATATAACACCCAGTGCTCATCCCAAAAGGTGCCCTCCTGCTTTTGCTATTCTTTATGGCAGGAAGAAGATCAAACTTGAGCATGTATCCAAATCATCTGGAAAGCTTACTGGGCCCACCTCCACGTGTCTGATTTAGTAGGTCTGGGGCAGAGCTGGCGGATTTGCATTTTGTATTTCTAACAAGTTCCCACGCGAGGCTGCTGCTGGGGGGCCAGTGTCCATACTCTGAAAAGCACCGCTCCCCAGGCTGTGCTTACCTCCTGAAACACAAGGCATGCTCTGGGGGCTGGCAGACCTTTGGCTCCTGTCTTCTTCTCCTTGTCAGCTCCGGGTCCTTGGAGGGTCCCTTTACACCATTTCTCCAGGCCTTTGTGAGGCTGCACTCAATCTCCTCTTCCTGGTAGGATCTTACACCTGTTCCTTCTATTCTCTACTTTGAAGCAACTGATTTCTCTGAAGAAGTGGCCACTCCCCACTTTGGGCAGTGGTTCAGGCCAGGGTGACCCTTTGATCTCCTGCTGCTCCTGGTGCCTCTGTGCCCAGGGACAGCCATGGACCCTGGGGCGTCTGGACCCTGGTTCCAGGCCTTCCTGGCTGGGTGTAAGGGCTATGAGCTTAGTGACTGAGAGAGCAGTGATTCTTTCCCCTGACGTCCTGGGGGGAGCCCCGAATCAGCCTCTTTTGGTGGAAGAGCCAGGTTCAAAATGCATTACCGCCTGTGAACTGGAATAAACTGGTATCCTTCTCAAGGTCCCAGGTCCCCCCGACTCTAAAGGGAGGCTGCCCCAGATTCTCCCTAAGACCCATCCCAGCTCTCGCATTCTTGACTCTGAGGAGAAGGTGGATCAGAGGAAAAGAGGGTTTGCTGGAAAGGGGTGGGGTGAAGGTGATGTCAGCTGCGGTGAGCTGGGCCTGGGAAGGCAGCGTGAGTCACTGGGCATGAAAAGGGGGGGATGGGGTGCCAGGGCAGGTTTTAACGAGGAGTCATGTGGTCAAACTGCTGGTGAGGAGGCTGGGGCTGGCTGTGGGGCTGAGCACTGGGGCCAGTGAGGCGGCCGGACGGTGCCATGCAGCCTCTGGCCCAGGGTGCTAGGCCCATGGGCCACCCCATGGCGCTGGCTGGATCTTTGAGGCAGTGATGGCTGCTGGAGCCCTGACCCAGCTCTGTGTGGGGACTTAACGGGAGGCCTCCGCATAGCCAGGCCCTGCTGGGAAGTCTCACTTGCAAGGGGCCTGCCTGACCCTCTTCACTCTACGCTCCAGTCCTGGGGTCTCTTTACGTGTGTGTGTCCCTGTTCCTCTGCCAGCGCCTCAAAGGCAGAGACCAGGAGCCCCCTCCCCCCCGCCCCCCTTATAGCCTCCTGCACAGCTTAGCACAACGCAGGGCACATGGTGGGGACTGACAGGAAAGCATCTCTCCAGTTTAGTCCAAAAGCTACTTGGAGAGAGCATCGGAGGCTGAGGGTCTGACTGGCCCTGCTCCTGCCCATCCCTCTTCCCTTTGTCCCTTCTCAGCCCTTTGCAGCTTTTGCTGAGACCCCTGGGGCTTTGCTGTGCTTGTCACTATGTGGAGACGGGTGGACCACATCCGGTGACAGTATGTCAGGCTCTCAGGCTCACAGACCAGGTGGAGGCACTCATGCTCCAGCAGCTCCAAGACTGATCGGCCTTGTGGCCTGCGGCTTGAGCTTCCCTCCCGAAGGCCCTGGCTCATGGCTCCCAAACCTTGCTCAGGGCTCCAGCTCTGCCACACACTTGTGCTCTTCATGTCCCTTTTCTTTTCCATTATTGGCTTCCTCATCCGTAAGTTCAGAGCAATTGTTCTGGAATGACCAGGTTCCCTGACACAGGGCAGGTGCTGCACCCATGGTTTATTGTTGCTGTTACCGAAAATCAGGAAGGCAAGAGACCAAAGGTGCTTTCGTCCTGAATTCCTGGGGGCTGGGCTGAGCTGGATCCAGAACGCTGGGGAGATGTTTGGTGGGTGCACAGGCATCTTCGGCTCTCGAGAGAAAAGAAGGTACTGGGAGGCAACCAGAGGTATGTGTGTGTGGTGGGGAGGGGGGACTCCAAGTGGACCATGGCTCGGGGAGGCAGTGCCCCTTAGAAGGGGCTTCTGGTCAGGTGGGGGCTTGTTTGGGAGGTTATCTGAGGGCACAGGAAATATCTGGAATCTATGGGAATGGGAACTCAGGTCAAAGGTCACCTCAAATTAAAATTTAAAAAGCCCTCTGTATGAAGGGAATCAAAGGCAGTAAAGACATTGGCTCTTCCGGAGTCTCCTGCACCCAGATGTTTGCAGTTAAAATTCTTGTGGGGGCAGACAATGGGCACTGAGAGCCGCTCTTGAGGCCCCATGGGGCAGAGCTGCCCAGGGGATGACTGTGATTCTCCAGTACCCTTTAGGACACTCAGCGCAGGTTTTACTGAGCAAGCTGGTGCTCAGCACCAGCTGAGCAAGCTGGTAGGGGGGATGGAGGCCTCTGGAGTCGAGGGTCCCTCTGCCCCCCCTTGCTCTAGGCTGGCTTTTCCCAGAATGAAACAGGATCCAGGATCCTGCTCTGGTCTGAGCCAGGACAGCTTATTAGCTGGAGGCCCAGCTCCTTTAGATTTATGGTCTGGAGCCCCTCATCTGAGGGCCAAGGTCTTTTGATCTGAGCCCAGGGTTAGGGGCAGGGGATTCCTGGGTCTTAATTGGCATCAGCCTGGCTGATGCTGACCAGGACTCCGTTCCAGCCCTAGCCGCTATGGCAGATGCTGATTGGACATGCGGAAGTCTGGGAGGAGGACAGGGCTTTGGTCCTGCTCTGGGGCCTCATGTGCAGAAAGGCCAGGAGTGAGAATTAACAGCCCTGAAGGACCTTCTTCCTGTAGCAGCCCCCAGACTTGACCCATCCCTGACCCCTTCCCCTTCCCTCTCTGACCTCACCCGGACTGAGTCATGTCCTTCCTCGAGGGGTGGCCCTGTGCCTGGCCCCGAGCTGGGCACTGTGAGAATACAAGGACAGTCAAGCAGAAGCAAAGTACGCTCCCAGCTGAAACTAACAGACAAAATATAGGCCGTGCTTTGAAGTTCCTCAGCCCGCAGTGTCCGTTTGCATGAGTTTTATTATGTTTTGTTCTTTTGTTTTGTGGCTAAAATACCCCATATATATGGGATACTTGGAGACAGAGAGAGTTTGGGGACAGAAGGGGCAGGGAGGAGAGCGGGGAGGGAATCTAGCTATTTCAAAACCTAACGAAAAGGGTCAGGTCTTTTCAGATCTGTGGCCCAATAAATTCTCTCTGGGCTTCAGTTTGATGGAGCTCGCCTTCTCTCCTACACAGGGTGAGTAGTGAAGAACAGAATTAATGACGGCTCTGATGAACACGGACATTTTTCTCAAGCATCGGTAGGGTGTCCCACGCCTGTCCCACGCTGGGCCTCTGTGAAACTGGCAGCAGCTAGGACAAGGCTTCCACACTCAAGAGTTGACTTTAGTGTTGGGAACCCAACACTCCAAAGCGAAAGTTGCTAGAAGATGCTGTCATTCCGGGCAGGGAAGGCAGAGGAGGAGAGATCAGGTCGGAGTTGGCAGCTGCAGAGGGCAGGAATGTGGCCAGACCTCAGGGACAGCAGGTCCACGTGGCCCTGCTGGCCTGGAGAAGCCTCAGGAACAGGCTGAGGAGAGAGATGCCACTGTGTCTCGGGCTGGTGACTCAAGCAAGCCACGCTGGCTCTGGGGAGACAGAATAGTGTCTCACTCATGAAAGGATAGTTTTTTATTCCTCATGAAAGATGGATGAGGTTCTCTCAGGCAGAGCAAGGAGGAATGAGGATATCAGACAAGGGATCGAAGTTGTGATTCAGGCAGAAAAGCAGGGCATCAATGCACCAAGGCTTGAGTCCATCTATATGTAGGGTCTATTGAAGGTCAACTGTTCTATGATGCCCTAGTTTTGTATTTCTTCAAGTCCTCCCTCATCTTCCCTGGTCACTTAGTGTCTTATTTCTGTTAAGTACTAGATGCTTCCTAAGGGTTCTCTAAGTGGAGAAATTGTTCCTTGAGTGTATGGCCAGGCAAAGTGAGGGTGCATGCCAGACCACGTTTTCCAAGCTGAAAGAGCTCTTGCTTTATTGAGGCATAGCTTACATATAGCAAGATTCACCCAGTTTAAGCCTATAGTTTAAGAAGTTCCACCAAATGGAAATAGCCATATACCTATCACCAAACAAGATACTGAGTATCTCCCCACAAAATCCCCCCATGCCCTCTTCTAGTCAGTCTCCAACTTCTCCTTCCCCCCTGAGGCTTCCACTAAATAGCTTTCTAGAGTTATGGTTTTGTCTTTTCTGGAGTTCATATACATATAACTGCATATGTAGCGTTTTGTGTTAGTCTTCTTCCATTTATTTATTTTTTAAGTTTATTTATTTTAAGAGAGAGAGAGAGAGTGTGTGTGTGTGTGTGTGTGTGTGTATGAGAGAGAGAGAGAGAGAGAGCCAACTCCAGCACAGACCCTGACTCAGAGCTCAATCCCACGAACTGAACCTGTGAGGTCCTGACCTGAGCTGAAACCAAGAGCCAGATGCTTAACCGTCTGAGCCACCCAGGTGCCCCAGTCTTCTTTCATTCAGCTGCTAAATTTTTGGTTAATGCTCTTGCTATTCACCTGTGTTGTTGGGGTACTTTACTGTTTTGTTCCTTTCTGTTACTGAGAGTCACTGTCTGTTCGTGAGCTGATGAGTGTTCCGTTTTCCCATTTTTGGAGATGATGGCTGACACAGCAGGGAGGCTGTGTGTGTGTGTGTGTGTGTGTGTGTGTGTGACACCAAGGGCCTCTCTTCACTCTGTCACCCTGCCCAAATGGGGCGGGTGGGAGGGCAGCTAGAGCCTGACCTCACAGCACCACAGGACCCCAGGAAGGGTGGGAGCCCAGGAACTCGAAGGTTGGGTGTTGAAGGGACTTCCTAGGCATCTTTAGCAATAACAGCCACTGTGATTTAAGAGCCCGTTCTCTTCGAGCATCTCCAGTCCTCACTGAAGCCATGTGGGGAGGGCTCTGTTCTCACTTGACCGCTTGAGCAGACTCACTCACAGAACCATTGGGGCCAGTTAGGATTCGGGTCTCCTCAGTTTGTGGGCCTCCAAAGCTGCCACTTCCCCACAGTCTCCCTGAAGGGGTGAGGTAGGGTTGTCCTGGGAGTTTCGGAGGTCAGAGGCCGTGAGACCTGCAGGGTCGGGGAGGCAGGTGCAGACACTCTGAGGTTGGTAAGGACCCTTCTCAGAGTCCCATGTAACTGCTGGTAGGAAGGCTGTCTGCCTCCAGGGCCCGCAGAGGAGGGCGGGAAGTTCTCCTGTCTCCTGAGAGCGAGCGGAGAGCGCTCCTGACTGCCCCGGGGTGCCTGAGGTGAGCTCTGAAGTGGGGTGGGCGGCAGCTTTGGAGGAGCTGAGCACAAAGGACAGGGGACACATGGGCCTTCCCGCTCTGCCGCCAGGTTCCTGCCTGTCCCAGGGAGTCTGAGGAGCGAGGCCACTTCACGTGGGTCTGAGAGCCTCACCCGAGGCAGCCTGGGAGCACCTCCTGAAGTTCTCTGCTCAGCTTATGATTGTTTTCATGCTGCTCCATAGGGGCAGGGGGACAGGAATGGGGCCGGAGGTTCAGAAATCTGAGCAGTCTCGGCTCTGCCACTATCTGACTGTGATTGCTCCCCTCCCCTTTCTGAGCCTCAGTTTCCCCATCTGTGAAAGGAAGCAGTTTTAGAGACAGAGGACAAGAGTGCTGTCCCGTCTGATTCTAGATCTCTGTGGAGTGATCAGTGACTCAAAGAAACTGAAAGTGAGAGGACCCTCGAGGGAGGCACAAGGCACTGGCCCTCCACTCTCTGGACACTCCGGGCCTCTCCTGGTGGAGCCTGTCTGAGGAAGGGGCTTTGCTCTCCTGCCAGGGCTCCCCGGGGCTGCAACGAGGACCTGGTCCCCACCAGACAGCAGGTGGAGAGGGGGCAGGTGGGGAGGAGCTGCAGAGGCAGGCTGGGCCGGAGCAAGAGCTACTCCATCGAAACCAGGTCAGCCCTATTGCAGCTCCTGACTATTATCCCAGTGAAACTGGGAGAGTGCGCACCTGGGGCCATTTGCTCAGCGTCCCGGTTTTACGATCAGGGCGCCTGAGCTGAGGAAAACATGAGTTCATTCCCGCTGCCTCCGCCTCTCTGAAGGGCTGCCTCTGTGTGGCCCACACCAGCGCCTTGGCCTCCGCAGCCTGGCCCGGGGGCACCACATCCACGGAGCGGAGCGAGGGAGGAGGTCGGCCCCGCCTCAGCCCGAGGGCCACGGGAAGGCGAACATGCTGCCAGCACCCTGTTCTGTCCACGGGAACGCGTGTCGTGCGGTGGGCCGCGGGGGCCCCCCCGGAAGCAGACGCACAGGAGGACAGAGCCGGCCCCCTCTCTTCCACATCCCCTGGCACCGGTCTCAGAGCTCGGGACGTGCAAGGCATTTCTTTCACCGACTGGCCAGAGTTAAAAAGGCACAGGTGACTCCTACCTCTCCTATTTCCGGAATGTTCCTCTGGAAGTTCTCAAACACTAGGGCATCCTAGAAGGGAGCCTTCTCTTCTTCCCTTCCCCTCCCCCCACTCCCTACCAAGCCTCCCTTTTCTGCTCTGGGCTCTGACTCCCTGCTGTTACACCAGAGCCCCCAGCCCCTAGGACTGGGATGCCACAGGAACAGATAGACCTCAGGGAAGCAGTGCCTACTTCCCGAAGGCTTTGTGCACATCTTGGCCCGGCAGCGCCCTTCGGTTGTCATTTAAGGCTGTTTCCTGCCCGTCAGGCCACAGATGTTCCCAAAACTCTGGCTGCACTTGCCCCCAGACCTCCTAGCAGGGACCAGTTGTGCTGGATGTCTCAGAGATTTGCCTTCAGACTCAAAATGCCATGCAGCATACAGAAAGCCTTTCTCTGGATCTGTGCCACAGCCTCCATCAGCTGCTCCAACACAGCTGTCTTCAGTCTCTGGTCCCTCGGTCAGGGGTTGGGAGGACACAGGTAAGTGGGGTGTGGGCAGCGGGGTGGGTTGGAAGATGGTAAGACCAAGGCTGTGGTCCTGGTTCCTGGGGGAAAGGAGACACCAGGTGAATGAAAGGTGGGCAGGGCAGCAGGGACACGGAACAGCTAGGGTGGTCTCGGAGGCCTGGTCCCGAGGTAGGAGCTTGAAGCCAGGCAGGACCTGAGGATCGGGAGCCTAGAGTCAATGGGCAGCCCAACTCTCCTCACTCCTGTTTTCCTGGCTGCTGCCTTGGGCATGAAAATAACTACCTCCACCCAATAGCCCCACTCTACCCTTCCAGTAGCGTTTGTCATGTCTGTGGCCTTCCTGCATCTTTTGCACACGCTTCCTACGTCTGGAGAATTTTCCATATAGTGAGTCCTTCCCGGTTAAGGTCGAAGCCAGAACTTGCTCCTCTGCCTGCTGAGGGGAGGTACTATGACCAGGCTCTGCTGTTTTCATGTCCCTGAATGGGACTTGTAGGGGTCCTCCATTGGAAAGCACGGTAGTGGAGGCATCTGGCTCTTCTGGGCAGCAGTGGCAATTTCTGGGACCATGCCTAAAGCAGGGCTATGTATGGTGTGGTGGCGCCATTTTGTCTTCTCTGGGCAGCTCCTGTTTTGTGGGTTGGTTGTATTGTTCTTGGCTTCATGGCAGCCAAGTCTGACTCTGGCCTCCTGGGGGTTCTGTGAGCCTCATAATATCTTTTAATAACTTACTTTTCTGCATAGTCTCATTAGTGTAGACTGTGTTGTTTTGCAACTAGGATCCCTGACTGGTTTACCTTTTGTCCCCCAAAGGCCGCAGCATTTTTGGAAAAACTCACCCCAGAAGGGGACAGAGGAGGAATCCCAGCCAATACTAACAGTTATTAACCCTTTCCACTATCTTATTTGCTCCTGTGTAACCCATCTTTGAGTTCTTAGGGTGCCTCCAAATTCTCCAAGATTATGGGATTACCCTTTTCTGTGATATTTAAATACATTGGCTTGAGTCCCTATCAAGGATAAGGTTAAGACCCTAAGATGTCTCTCCTCCAATGTCATGGAGAAGTCTTGGTGACAAGGAGATTTACTCTGGTCCGTCTCCAGTGTTCTGCTTCTGCTTGAAGTCCGTACCATCCCCGTCTCCTCCTTGTCTGCATTGTGTCATTCCTGGGGAGACTCCCCTCTCCCTCTGGGGTCCTCTGTTCCCCAAAGGGCCACCATAACACAGGCTGAGACCACCAACACAGGCTGTGTAGCAGAACTTAATGAAATTTAGAAAAAAAAGGGAGATGACATCACAAAACAGCATGGTAGACAATCTCTTTTCTTCTTAAAATTTTTTATGGTGAAATATGTCCCACACATAGAAAAACACATAAAGCGTAAATACACGTTTTAACAAGTTATTTTATTTTTATGCTCATTATTTATTTATTTTTAAAGTTTATTTTGAGAGAAAAAAAGCAAGCAGGGGAGGGGCAGAGAGAGAGGGAGAGAGAGAGAAAGAATTCCAAGCAGGCTTCCATGCTGTGTGTGCGGGCCCTGTGGGGGGCTTGACGCGGGGCTTGATCTCACGAACCATGAGATCAGGACATAGGCTAAAACCAAGAGTTGGACACTTAACCGTCTGAGCCACCCAGCCGCCCCTTAACAAGTTATTTTAAAGTGAACACCTATGTGACTATCACCCAAGACAAGAAATAGGACAGTGCCTCCAGAAGACTCCCATGTGTCCTTGCAAATCATCTGTATTGTGAAGTATTTCATACATTCCGAAGAGCGTGTAAAATGGGTAGATACAATCCGAACAACAATCATAAGATGAGCATTCGTGTGCGCGTTACCTGTAGCATTACCTGTACCTTTGTGTGCTATTCCCTGGTCATACCGTACTCCCACCCCCAGTCCTCTCGCTAGATTTTCTGTGTCCTTCCAGACAGTGGAGTGTTTGGCGCTTGTCTCCACCAGCACCCTGGCAGGACACAGCACACAACCAGGGGAACTGGGGAGAGATTAATGAAGGGACGGTTTACAAGGTGTGAATGGAGTTAAGGGAAGACGGGGCTGGTGACAGTGGGGAGCCATTACTACTCCTAGACCTGAGGGGTCAAGAGAAGGGAGTGGTTCCCAGAACCCAGGGGGAGAGCTATAGCCCTGAGACAGGGCCCCTCTCTGGGGCCTTGAACTCATGGTAAATAGCCTCCTGAAATGGGGCCAGAAGGGACCAGGGCCAGTCTGCTTGGCCTCACTCTCCTCCTTCCTCCACACCTGCTGCTGCTTCCATTGGCTGGACCTGACTGGACACCAGAGAGCCCGGGGCATGAGGGATCCCATCCAGGTGACTGTAAAGGTCAGCTCCTGGGCTTGGAGTGGGGTGGAGAAGGGTGAAGAACGGATCTGGATCAGGTGTGGGAGAGGGGCAGACAGAGCCAGACTTGAAAATCAGAGTGGTAAACACAGACCAGACATCTAAGGGAAAGGCTGCCGGTGTTAGTTGAAGATAGAGAAGATAAGCGGAATAGAGTCCTTGGGCCACTGTGTGGCTTCTGAAGTGCCAACAATTTACAAAATCCCTTTCTGGGGACATTGCTGGACAAGGCCCTGAGCGAAGGCATCTGGTAGGGCTGGGGTGTGGGCCACATGCAGGACATCTGGCAGAAGAGTGAGATGCTTTACACTTTTCCATTCGTTACAAGTTCCCTACAGCCCACACACTGTTCTCAGGAGCAGGGTAAACCAGAAAGTCCTGTGGGGCGGCCACAGGCCAGGACAGGAGGGCATGCACTTCCCCAGTACCTGGTCAAGGCAAGCCCAGGGCAGGGCAGATTTGGGCCAGGCTCAGCCAGGCCTCTGTCCTCAGGATGGCGAGACAGCCTGGTGCCAGTGGGCTTGCTGGTGGTGGGACAGCCTTCTGCACACCCATCTTGCCTGAGTCTCCCCTGCTCCTGCGTCATCCACATCCCTGAAGCCCCGTCTTCCTGCACCATCATCGGGGGGGGGTGGTGACTGTCTGTCTCCTCATCTCTAGGTCAGCTCTGCTGTATCCTTTCTTTTCCCCTCAGCATACTCTAAGTTTTGGGGCACATGGTCCAGTAGTTTCGCAAAAAATATTGCCTCGGAGGGATTGTGATATCACCCATCTAGAATTGTCTTTATTCTCATGCATTATTGGTCATTTGTCCTGATGGAGGGTTCTAGATTGGAGAGCATTTCCTCTACCATCTCGGCTATTCCTTCATTGTCTCCTTGTGTCCCAGTCCTGCTGATGAGACAACCAAAGCCATCCTGATTCCTTATCCTTGGCACGTGGCCTGTGGTCTGCCACCCCTTACCGCTTACAGAAGCCTGCCTAGGGCCCTGGTTGTGTGAAATGCTGCAGAGGCGTGCCTGGTGTGGGTCTGTGTTCACCTTCTCCCCGGACTCTTCTTTCTTTCTGTCACGTGACATTGGATTCCCTGGACTAATCCTCCATTGCTTGAAATCTTTGCTCTCCTACTTTCCATTTCTGTGTCTTTTTTTTCCCCCATTCTTATTTCTAGGAAAATTTCTCAACTTTTTCTTCCAACTTTGTCCTCCAAACCTCTTTATGGCTGCTATCATGTCTTAAATTTCCAACAGTGTTTTATTTTTGTTCTCGGAACATTCATTTTTAAAAGTCGTTCTCGGGTGGGGCTTGCCAAACATGGCCTTTGTTGGAGAGAGATCTGGGTGGACCCTTTGTCGGAACATCGCCAAATATCAGTACTAAGGTTTTCCTCTTGAGCAGGCCAGACTTTTCAGAGAAGACTCTCCTAGCCTCCTGCCTAGAGGAAAAGCGGTATCGTCCAGCATTTGGGGTGCTTGGAGCAGAGGGAGTGCTGGGGGTATGGTCACAATATGTGCAGGATCCCCCAATTTTCCCACCTTCTCTTTAGTGCCCCCCAAACTGTACCTAATCCCCAGCAGGATGGGGGGGAGAGGAAAGGGGTCTAGGGATCTGATTGTTCCTTAAACAACTTCCAACCAATCCCCCCCGTTGTAACTCCCTCTTTCCCCTCCACCTGCAGAGGTTTCCTACCTGGCTTCTGAGCCCTCTGAGCCCTACTGGCTTGGTGGGCTTGGTGCCACCCTGTCCCCACCACCGGCTGAGCAACAGCCTTTCTCTGTGGGTTGGATCAGTTACAGCTCATCGGCCAGCTTCCCAGGTCTGGCTGTGGCTATTTCCTCTTTAGTTTTCCTCACCCTTCCCCTCTCTTGCTGTTTGAGCGAGATTTGGGGGAAAAGCGAAACTAGCATACGTTTAAGCTGACACTTTAAACTGAAACCCTCGCATATTTGTCTTACACAAGCCCCCCAGGCATGTCCTGAGCATGGGAGTTTTTCCCCCGGCCCTCTCCTCCCACACATCAACCTGCCCCCACCCCGTGTTGCTTGGAAGCTCCCCCCACCCCTCCCAGCACCCTCTGAGGCCCTCTCCTGACCCTGGGGTCCAGGCTACACCCCCGATCCTTCTGAGCCTTCTGGCCTTCCCACTTTCCTCCCCTCGTCATCCGGACCAGATCCCTCTCGTCCCCTGAGAGAGGCCATCAGTGGGCTCCACGGTTCCAGACAGCAGAGCGCTCCCACACCCCAGGCAGCAGGGAGCTCCTGGCAGGGCTGTCCTTCCAGAGGAGCAGCGGGTGTGGGCTGACACTTGTGGGTGCCAGGCCACAGCGTCTGGGCCTGCCTGATTCCGGCACAGCTGTGGTGGACACTGCAGGCACCTTGCTCGGGCCCCGCCCCAGCATTTGCCTCAGCTGCTGTCTGCTTCTTTCCCCGAAGGTTGCCTTTACAGCTACAAAAACCAGGCACCCCCTGGAAGTGGATGGTGGCTGATGCTCCCCAGGGCCACCCTCAACACTGAGGGACAAGTTGTTTCTGGAGAGATGCCCAGACTCTTCCTCCAGCAGGATGAGGCTAAGGCATGTTCCACACATTCCCCAGAGGGTCCCCTGTGAAGCTGGGCCCCAGGTGCCTAAGGCAGTAACCAGCCCTCCCAAACCACCCCACTTCTTGGAATCACAGTCCCAATAAACTAGTTGAACCCAACTATCTTAGGCTCTGCTAATGGGGTACCCCAAACAAAGACAGCTGTGAATGGAGATATGGCAGGTAGCCCCTTCTGTTAATGTTCTCACTGGGAACCTTCCCCCAACTCCCAAACCCACATCCTGGGCCACACACTACCACTCTGCCTCTTCCTTTGCCTTCACCCCATGGTCCTCTAGTGGCCAAGTTCAGCCAGCTCCCTCTTGCCAGCCCCACCTCCTGTATTTAGGCCTGCCTCATCATCTCTTTTGAGAATGGCAGCCATGGCCCCCTGACTGGGCTCTTGCCCTGACTGGTCCCCTTCAACTTTTCTGCCCCAACTGGGTCAAGTGGCTATGTGAAACTCTCCAGATTTGGGGAAATTTGTGGCAGTAGAAAACAACCCTGGATATGTATGTATGTATGTATGTTTATTTATTTTTGAGAGGGACAGCAAGTGGGGGAGGGGCAGAGAGAGAGGGAGACACAGGATCCGAAGCAGGCTCCAGGCTCCGAGCTGTCAGCACAGAGCCTGACGCGGGGCTCGGACCCACGAACTGTGAGATCATGACCTGAGCTGAAGCTGGATGCTTAATGGACTTGAGCCACCCAGGCGCCCCAACCCTGGATTTTTATAATGCAAAGGTCTGTCTGCCCCAGACACTCTCCACAGTCCAGCCAGGGAATGGGTCTGGCTTGGCGTGCTAACAGTATCGGGGTGTGGGGTGCAGGGAGGTAGGGAGTGGCCATGGAGGAAGCACTCGATTTTACTTCTAACCCTGGCTCTCTGCTTCTACCCTGCACCCTTCTCTGTCAGGGACAGCTGCCCCCCACCCCAGTTTCAGCACAGATCCAACCTTCTGGGGGAGCTCATGAGTTTGGAGATCCTTCCAGTCTGAGTCTACTCAGATTAATCTGGAACTTCCATGATGGACGGAGGGCCAAGAAGAGAGACAGACTGACCAGGGAAAGACAAAAATGGAGAGAAAGGAGGACCTGGAGGTGGGATGGGGGGAGGGGAGAGAAACAGGGGGATTTTGTAGCCCAGAAGAGGGGCTCAAGTGGAGACCTGGGAAGAAGTGTGAGGTGCCCATTCTCTGTGTGGAAGCAGAGGATGGTTCCCAAGTAGGTTAAGTCAGGCAGTGCTGGCTGGAGCTGAGGAGGGTCAGAGGAGGAAGGAACAAAGGTGTTCTCTGGCATAACACAGGGCTGGGAGCTAGGACACCAGGGCTCCTGTCTGGCTCTGCTGTAGGCTCACTGGGTGACCTTGGGCAAGATCTTTCCTTCTCTGGGCCTCTGTGGAAAGTGGAGGCTGGGAAAGCTCATCTTTTATTTACCCTGCATCCCTGTCCCTCCTCTGGTCCTTCCTCTCCCCTTCCTGGAGATTTCCTCCTCCAGGCAGTCTCCCTGAGCTTTTCCCACCTTTCTGGCTGATGTCCCTTCAGCCACAGGCTGGGCTCCCCTGGCATCAGGACCTCAGCCTGCTCACAGTCTGCTCTGGGGTTCTCTGTTTGGGAGGTGGGCTCTCCTGGGGCTAAGAGCCCTCTGAGGCAAGGACCTCCTCTGCTTTCTGTCCACTTTCCTCATGGGGACTTTGTAGCACTATCAGAGGCCTGTACTAGGGAGGGTGGAAGACACTAGAAGGGGCGTCTGCCCTGGGAATAAGGATGACAGGGTCTGGGGAACAGTGGGGAGCCAGCAAAGCTTCTGGTCCCTGGCTCAGATCTTGCCCAGGCAGGCTTATAGACAGATACTCTCAATGTCCTGTGGTCAGTGCCAAGATATGGAAAGTACAGGTTAAAGTGGAAGCCTAGAGAAGGTGTGGCTGGCCCAGTGAAGAGTGTGGGGGAACCACAGGGGAAAGTAAGAGAAATGTCCTAGACTGAGCTGAGTCTTGAAGAACGAACAGCTCTTGGTCAGGCGGAGGGAGGGATAGAAGGGGGTGGGTGTTTTAGACAGGGCCTCTGCTGGCCCATATGGTACCTTTGTGTGAATTAGACAAAAGTGCCCCCTCCGGGCAGATGCAGCCCCCTGCACGGGCGCAGCCTGGATCTGAGCCTCAGAGTGACCTCTCAGTCAGCCATTATTCTGCCTGTCACAGTGCAGGGCGGCTTGTATATGCCACGGCTCAGAGTGATCTCTGACTGGCAGGGTAAAGAGTCCCAAAGATGTCCACGTCCTAATCCCTGAAGCCCGTGAATGTGCCACTTCACAAGGTGAAAGGGACTTTGCAGATGTAATTAAATTAGGGATCTTGAGATGGAAAGATTATCCCGGATTATCCGGGCTGGCCCTAAATGCAATCATAAGGATCCCTTATAAGAGGGAGGCAGGAGAGTCAGCCTTAGAGAGAGAAGATGTGATACAGAAACAGAGGTCAGAAAGGAGATGGGAAGATGTTCCCCTGTTGGCTTTGAAGGTGGAGGAAGGGGCTCTGGGCCAAGGAAGGAGGTGGCATTTTGAAGTATGGAAATAGATTCCTGCTTAGAGCTTCCAGAAGGAACATCTTGATTTTAGCCTCTGAACACCCATTTTTGGACTTCTGACTTCTGAGGGATAATCCATCTGTGCTGTTTTGAGCCACCATGTCTGTGGGAGTTTGTCACAGCAGCCGGAGGGGCTCAGGTGTGAGCCATGGCGTTTTGTGTCCCATGGCTGAGGGACATTGTGTCTGGAGCCCAGAGTAGGTGAGGTAGGGGGTGGGGGAGGCATTCCAGGGTCACCAAGGGCCTTCTAAGTCCTAGAAAAGAGAGACACAACAGAGGGCAGAGTCCTCTCCTGGTAGTCTCATCTTTCCCTTCATGCCTCACCCAGGTGAGGGGCCACTTGAGATAAGGCACTGACTTTGGAGGAAGAGCAAATGCTGAAGAACGTTCCTGAGGGCCCAGCTGGGAAAGGGTTATTGGCTTCCCGTGTGTGCCCAGCATGTGAAAACCTTACACACCCATGTACACAGGAGGGGTTCTAGCACGCCCTGTCTCCTCTTCAGCCTTCTTCCTCACAGAGCCGAGGGTGAGGCAGCTTGTCCTTGGCCATCAGAGGTGCCCTAGGTGTGGCCCTGTGGGGCCTATCTGATGCCAGGTCTCCAAAGGTGACTGCCCTTTGGGGCAACCAGGTTGAGGAGCCGAGGTGGGTCTCACAGGTCTGAACCCCGGGCGGGATGCACAGCAAGTGGAGGAAACTGATTTTTCATTTACACCTGTGATCACTGCTTGGGCGAAACCCTGCTCACTTCACCTGAAAGATGAGGATCAATCAAATTAACCACAGAGCACAGCGCCCGTGGTAGGCACGCCTTGCTCCATCCACCCAACCTCACATGTGATGCCCCAGTTGCTCTGAGCCATGTCAGTTCTTGAAAAACCTCCTGCTTCTCACCTCTGCAAACATCTGGCTCTTTCCCCATTGCTGATCTGCCTGGTCAACCCCTCCCAAACCCTCAGGTGCCACATCCATGAACCTCCACTCCCGCAGGAAAGCCCCTCCACCTGCGCTCAGTCCCCCTGTTCCCCAACCACCTGCCACATCATGTGGAAGCGGGGCAAAATTTCCTGCCTTCCTTCTCACGTGGCCCAGGTCTGTGGTCCCAAGGCAGCTGCAAGATGTTCCAGACTGCATACTCTCCTGCTGAATTTGATATTTAAATTTATGCATATTTCATATTTGTATTAGTAATGTTATTGTACCATTCAATTCTATTTATACATTAAATGTGAATTTCATATACAAATATGAAATTTACATATAATATTTGCATATGAAATTTATATTTATAAGATAAAGAAGGAAAGAGGAAAAAATTTTAAAGGAAATGCTGTTTCTTTTCTTCCCCTCTGCTGGCCTGGCAGAAGGGAGTTCTAGCAGAAGATTAGAGGAAAAGCTTTGTAAAGCTTAGTGGTGTGTCTTTAAGAACTAAATGTCAGAAGGAAGGCAGAATTTTATTTATTTATTTATTTATTTATAAGTTTATTTTTATTTTGAGAGAGGGAGAGCGTGCACACGAGTGAAGGAGAGGCAGAGAGAAGGAATCCCAAGCAGGCTCAGCGCTGCCAGTGCAGAGCCCGATGTGGGGCTCGAACCCACAAACCATGAGACCACGACCCAAGCCAAGATCAAGAGTCGGATGCCCCATGAGCCACCCAGGCACCCCTGGAAGGCAGAATTTTATTTTATTCTTTTTAATTTTTTTTAACGTTTATTTATTTTTGAGACAGAGAGAGACAGAGCATGAACGGGGGAGGGTCGGAGAGAGAGGGAGACACAGAATCTAAAACAGGCTCCAGGCTTTGAGCGGTCAGCACAGAGCCCGACGCGGGGCTTGAACTCACAGACTGCGAGGTCATGACCTGAGCCGAAGTCAGACGCTTAACTGACTGAGCCACCCAGGCGTCCCTGGAAGGCAGAATTTTAAACGCACCTGCCCTTGACCCAACAATTCCACTTCTATGAAAGTATTCTGTAAATATATGACACTTGTTCAAAATAACATGTTCACAGTCATTCATTGTAGCATGATGTGTAATAGTGAACAGTTAGAAAAAAAAGCATTATAAGCCATTAATTGGTGTTTGGTTAAACAAATTATAGTATATTCATTTAATGAAATACTATGATATTGTGCTGTCATTAGCCAACAATGAGGTATCTCTACAGTGGTATGAAATAAGCTCTAAGATATGTTGAATAAATTTTTAAAAACCCCTGTGCAGAATATTGTGCAACCATTTAAATAAAAACTATATGTGTGCAATGTGTATGTGTGTGTACACATGTGCATCAGATTTGTATTATTCATAAAATATAGTGTATCTGGAAGGCCCAAAATATGGGCAAGGATGTGTTCCTCTGAGAAGGCTCATAGTGTGGCATTAGCACCTTTTGAATCTTGTACACTAAAATATACTAAAATAATATACTATACTAAACTAAAATAATACTAAATAATACCAAAATAATAAATACTAAAATACTATACTATAGTAAAGCATAAAAAAATTTAAAAAATAAAATAATAAACATCAAAAAAATAAAAATAAATAAAATCAAGAAGACAAAAAAACAAAACAAAACAAAATAATGAAAGCTTAAATAAAAATAATTGAAGTGCTTAGAACAGAGCCTGGCACGCAGTACTCGTGAGTGAATCTTATCTGTTGGCCTCCTTTCTCCAAGGCTGACCTAGGTACTTCTCAGTGTTGTCACTTCATTATGTCCACACCTTCACTCTGTCATTATATTAGTGTGTAATAACTGCCTAGATCCATGCTTGTCTATCCAGCTAGGCTAAACATGACTCCAGGGCAAGGACGATATTTTGCACCTTATGCACCAAACAGAGACACCAGCAGATAGTAGATTGTTGAGTGAATGAATGTATTAGAGGGAAAAATGAAGGGATGGCACCCGCTCTCTAGAAGCTCGTGGTTTAGTAGTGGGACAAGAGTCACACATGACACATTTCAGTGAATACAGGCCACATATGACAATGACTCTGTGAGCCTCTAGATTTAGAAAGAGAAGGAAAGACTCCCAAAGCAGAGAAGTGATCACAGCTGCAGGGCCGGGGTCCAGGTCTGCAAAGATGGAAGTCAGAGGACAGCTGGTCTAGGACTGACGCAGCATGGAGGCTACAGCGGAAGGACCAGATCTGGTGTGGCGGGACAATTTGGGAGAGACCCAGCCATGGCCAAGACAGCAGAGCTATACTCAGGTAGACTGCTTCTCCACCAGCCAGGCTGGGAGGTGGCTCGGCCATTCTCCCCCTTCACTACAGCTTCCATCTCAGAGCCGCCCAAGGGCATCTGAGTGGCACCTGACCCTTGCCATCTGCCTCTCTGGGCCAGCCCTCAGGCATGGAGCTGGTTAGCCAGCCTGTCCCCCTGTCTTGGTCTCCAGCCCTGTGGGAACTGGGTGTTTTGTCACTTTTGGAAGCTCTGTGCTGGAGTCTGACAGCATGTATGCATCCGTTTCTATACTTGTCCTAAAAATTGGCTGGCCTGCTAGGAAAGATTATTAGTATAATTACTTGCCTTGTCATTAACCAAGACCTGACTTAACGTTGTTAGGTCTTGGGGGCGGGGAAGAAGGGGGCACCGGGCTCAGGAATACTGGCCAATCTCCCCAAAGGGAGATTGCAAATCACTCCAAAACTCAGTTGCTTTAGCAAAACCACTATTTAATTCTCTCTCGTGATTCTGTGGGTTGACTGGGTTCAGCCAGCTGGTTCTTCTGCTGGTCTTGCTTGGGGGTCTCTGACGCAGGAACCTTCACATAAAGGCTGGGTCTGGAGTCACCCACGGGCTGAACAAAGATGCTGAGTCAGCTGGGCCTTCTTCCTCTCTACGTGGCCTCTCCACACAGTCCCTTCAACAGTGTAGCCAGATATCTTACATGGTGACTCAGGGATCTCAAAAGTAAACCTTCTAAGAAAGAGGAAGTAGAAGTTGCTATTTCTCTTGAAGGCTAAGGCTGGAACTGGCTCTGAATCACTTCTGCCACATTCTGTTGAATAGTGTGTCACAGGCCAGCCTGGATTCAGTGTGGAGGAGAGACTACCTCATGGCCTGCGTGTGAGTCATTGAAGACCATCGTTGGAAACCAGCTTACACAGCCCTGCAGAGTGATGGAGGTGATAGCTGAGGCACCAAGAGGGAAGTGAGGGGTGGTCTGTAATGACAGGGATAGATCCTGTCAACTGGGCTTAGGGAGCCTCCCGTGCTGATCTTGGCTTTCTGACATGGAAATGCTGAGACCGGATGGATCTCCTTTACACAACAGCCTCCCCACTCCAGCCACACACCCTGCCTGGGCTCGGGGCCTTGACTCCACTGTCCTCTGAACGTGCCCCTTGACAGGTCACTTTAATGCACAGGCTGAAAGAAGTCTTGAGCATGGCAGTGCATGTCTGGCCACTGCAGGGGTTCCAGCCTCCTATACCCAACTGCTTCCTAGGTTGTTCCCCTGGGATGTTCCAAAGGTGCCTCAAATTCAGTGTCAAGAACTAATCCCCCACCTCCCTCTTCTTTTTGTTTTGTTTTTTTTTAAGTTTATTTATTTATTTTTGAGAGAGAGACAGAGAGAGAGAGAGAGAGAGAGACAGAGAGAGAGAGAGAGTAGGGGAGGAGCAGAGAGAGAGGGAGAGAGAGAATTCCAAGCAGGCTCTGCACTGTCAAGCATGGAGTCTGATGTGGGGCTTGAACTCACAAACTGTGAGATCATGATCTGAGCTGAAACCAAGAGTAGAATGCTTAACCAACTGAGCCACCCAGGCACCGCCACCCCCCCTCCCCCACCTCCCTCTTCTGAGGGAAGCTTTAACTGGAGCTCCAAGGTCATTTGTCCTTATACAGGAGATGGCTCAAGGGACTCCATGTTGATTCTCTATTAGCAGAAAAGAAAAATCAAGTTCAGTCAAGTCCAGAAGTGTTCTTGATATAGTAAAATGTGGGTGATAACCATGTCTGGCTCAAGATTATCTCCTGATTAGCAAATTGGATAAATTATGTGGAAGCATTAAAAAGTGTAAAATGCTATAATGGAGGGAGGGACTGATATTTAAGGAAGGTGTATTTGACTTCTGTTGATTTATCTGTCTAGTATCCATTCTCCACTTCTGATAACAGAACCCCTTTTCCCCTTAAGAAACATATTCCATGGTTTGGACAGGGCTGGCCTATTTGAGAAGTAGATACATGCCTCAGGCATAGCCATTATCTCTGACCATTAGGATTGGCTCAGAAATGGGCATGTGAACTCAGACAAGACCAATGAGAGTCCTCCAAGCTTTTTCTGCTCAAGTTCTCCGCAAAGGTAGTCTCTATCAACTGAAATTGCTGAGGTCAGTATGGCCTCCCATGTTGGGGGTAGAATCCATTTGGGAAATACAGAAAGACAGAGCCCTGCTGACATCACCCAAGCCTCTGGATCCAACACTGCCTGAAGCCAGAACAACCCTGACTTTTCAGTTCCATGAATCAATCAATATATTATCTTTTTTTGTAGCCTGATTCAGTGTCTCTAAAAACAAAAACATACACACAAAAAACCCTCTTTACCATTCATTTTCACCATCCCATGACTTACTTGAAGACCTGGCTCAAATTCTCTTTTTCCAAGAAGCCTGCTTGAGGAACCCCATCCTGTAGTATACATGTCGTTCAGATTTCATTACCTTGTACTGGTTCATCTGTAATATTATAAATGTTTTGGGGAGGGAGCATTTCTGGAACCCATGTGGTCCTCCTTCCAAGTAGCATGGAAGCTTCCAGAGGGCTGGAGTGCTTTGTGTGGGCTGAGTATCTGCATACTGGGTTCACTGCTTGGGGTGAGGTTGGCGCCTATGTGAGGACACAGGCATCTGTGTGAGGGCATGAGGATAGGTGTGGGTGTGTGCATGTGACCAGAGCAAAGGTGTTGTGTATACCTGTGTGTGTGTAAAAAGCCAGTGTGTGAGCACATACACAGAAAGATGGGCAGTGAGACTGGTTCAGGGACAAGTCCCTGCAGGGCTGGCAGGAGTGTCCCTGCTTCAGCCTCGAAGCCCAGGCACATGTGTGGCAGAGGAAGCCAGAAGTGCCCTCCGTAGAGTGGCTGTGGTCTCATGGTGTGGCCTTTGGTGGAGACTTCCTTTACCTTCATAGCTCAGCTTGGATTCTTCAACCACGGAGGCCTCAAACCCTTTCATTTCTGACTCCCCAGCACCTAGCGCAAGTCCCAGCATGTTGTCAGAGCCCAGGGGTTAGTGTTGAAGGAATAAATGAAGGAATGAATGCTCTGGATCCGGATGATTGCCTCCCCCTTTTCAAGCAGCCCAGGGAGGAAGTGACACCCCTTCTCCAGTCAGACAGGCCAGGCGGTCTGCAGGTGCTGTTTTCTGAACCCCTCACTGTGCTCTCACTCTCTTCTGGCCCTTTGCATGGCCAGGTATCCCTGCCTAAGACACACTCCTCTGTCTCTCCCTCCCCTGCATGGCCTACCATCCGAGAGGTCTCAACTAGGACATAAGACACAGCTTCCCCAGAAGTCTGCCCCCGCACACGTTCACACACGCTCTTTTCATGGGGCCCCACAGCATTGGTCCTGGCATTTATGGAAGTGCTTAACACACTGCATTATGAATGCCATGTTTGAGTGCCTGGGGGCTGGGATCATGTCAGATTCTGTTTTTGTTTTATTTCCACTGCCTGGTCTCCATTTGTTCATTTACTCAACAGCTGTTTATTGAACACCCATGAATCTGCCAGGCACTGTTCTAGATGCAGGCAAGATGGAGGTGAACATGACAGAGAAGTTCTCTGCTCTCATGGAGCTTCCACCTTAGTTGGGGAGGGAGAGACAACCAGCAAGCAAGCAAGCAAATGCTCAAAATGGAAACAGATCATTTCAATGAGGCTAAGTGCTATACAGGAAAGAAATCATGGTGATGTAGCTGAGAGCTTGGAGAGCCTGGAGGGGTCAGAGAATGCCTCTTGAAGGAGGCAGTATTTAAGCTGAGATAGGCAGAAATCTGGGGGAGAATATTCTAAGTAGAGGGAAGATCTGAAGAGCTTCCCTCAGGGTGGCATGGTGCCCTGCCACAGCAGGATAAAGGCTGATTCAAAGGAGCAGTGGGGAGAGCTGAGGTTGGAGAGGCAGGGAGAAGCCCTAATTTTGCAGAATTTCTGGCCATGGCAAGGAACCCAGGTTTTATTCAAATTACAATAGAAAAGTGACATGACCTTATTTAAAATCTTCAAAGATCACCCTGGCTGTTGTAGAATGGCTGGTAGGGAACAAGAGGAGGCTTGGATTGGGAGACCAATCATGTGGAGGAGACTGTGGCAGTCATGGATGTGGAGAAGAAAGGACGGAGGTGGACATATTGAGTTGAATTTACAGGACTTGGTGAATCTCATGTGGCTTGGAAGAAAAAGGGGGGAACCCGGGAGGCCTTCTAGTCTTGGGAGTCTGAGTGTGTGCTGGTGCCAGTTTTGAAGATGGGACAGATCAGATCAGGGTGGGGACAGAAAGCAAAAGTCTTGTTTTGCCTGTGTCAATTTTGAAACGCCTGGTAGATATCCAGAAGAGATGACAAGTAGATATGAGCCTGTAGCTCAGTGGAGAGGTCAGAGTTGAAGATGCAAGTGTAGGAGGCATCGACATGCAGATGGTTTTTAAAGCCTTGATGAGATCATCCAGGTAAAGCGTGTTTAGAGAATAGAGAACAATGACCAGGCCCCGACACATGACGACATTTAGAGGTTGACTGAAACCAACAGAGGGGCCTGAGATGGTCAGAGAGAGAAAGAGAGAAGAAAAGTAGGAAGATGGTTTTCCTTGAAACCAAGAGAAGAGTACGTTTCAATGAGACTGAGCCAACCATTCCAGCACTGCTGGTACAGCCAACACATTGGCAGAGAAGTGACACAGGCTTCAACAACGTGAAGGGTGCTGGAGATCTTGACAAGGCAGTTTTAGTGGAGTGTTGATGATGGAAGCCCAACGTGGGGTGGGGGTGGGGTATGGAGAGAATGAGGGTGAAGAAGTAAGAGCACTGGATAGGGAGATCTTCCTAAAGAAATTTTGCTGTGCTGGAGAGCAAGCAATTGGAGCAGTAGCTACTGGAGAGAAGGGGCATCAAGGAGAAAAAATTTTAAATTTATTTTTGTTTTGATTTTTGCTTTTAAAGAGATGGGAGCTCCTAGAGCATTTATGTGTGCTGATGGGAAAGATCCTGTGGAGAGGGAAAATTATGGTGGAGAGGGGACGATCATAAGAAAAGTTCATGAGCAAAGATCTTGAGAAAGAAAGATGGGATCTATAGCTCAAGACAGAGTTGGCTTTAGACCGGAATTGGGGTGAGTAGATGGGTTCAGATGCACGTAGGCTTATAGTTTTAATGATGGGAGAATGAAGAGATTCCTTCTAGCACTTTATACTTTCTCAGTGTAATACAGGACAGAGTGATCAGCTGAGGACTAAGTGGCATTTGAAGACAGAGGAGGTAGAGTGAAAATGGCAGAGAGGTATAGGGAGGACGCCATGTTGGGCACCCACTTGAGAATTCTGTTAGCTGAGTGTGATCAGTCACCATGGTGCATGTTTCTCTCAGCCACACTCAGCCCCACAGGTGCAGGCGTAGAGGAAGCAGAAGTTAAAATGCATGGCTTTTGGACAACCCAGGGTTTGGGCCTGACCGAGCGGATGAAGTCTCTTCAGTGTTCCCGCTGATCTTGGCCTCACTGACAAAGAAGCCTATGCCGTCACTGCCAGCCCCCACCATGTTCAGCACTCAAAAGAATGTCAGCCCTTCCAATGACTGGGGGAACTACCTGGGGGCGGGATAGAAGGGTGAGATCACTGTATGGAATGCTCATTCCTGCGCCCCCAACCTCCTCACCTCCCTGCTCCGACATGACATAGACGAATCACACCCATGTGGTGGACCCAGGAACACAAAGATAACACAGTGTGGGGCTGGGTCCTGGCCCCTGACAAACAGGCTGCCCTGGGACCCAGCCCAGCCACAAAGAACTTCTCAGAGGAGTTTTATTGGGGTGCATGTGTGTGTCTCTCTTCTTCACTGTCAGGCACCCACTTGCCTCCGGAGAAAGGGCTCCTTCATTCCTGGGGTTAGTCATCCACCCCTGCGCAAACAACGGGCCCTTTCCACAGCTTTCTCACTCACCCTGGGCCAGGGCCTAGCATAGTCGCTGGCACAGAAACGTGCTTCATAAATTCTTATTGGATACGTGAATGAACGGACACATCAAAGCAAGCATCCATCCAAGGCAGGAAAACCCTTGCCTTTCGCCTGGTCAGATTGAGCAGCCCCTCTGTCATCTCTTCCCGGCAGTGCCGCCTGGATGAACAAGACCAGCTCTGGCAGAGCAGGAAGGTCTCCAGGTTCAAAGGAAGCGCCCCCTGAGAGGGGAGGGCAGAGAGAGTTCTCAGGGGCTGAGGAAAGAAAGAAAGAAAGCCTGTCCCTTCCCTGAGTCTAGTACAAAAGGGCCCGGTGTCACTTCAGTTCTGGACACTATGGTGGGCATCAGCTTGACTGCCTTCTCCCGTGACCTTCCGGTCATAACCCCTTGGAAGCCAGAGCAGCCTCTGGTACATAGGCCCTGGCTCCACACCAGCCATAGGGAGGCTCTCGACCTCAGGCTGAGGGCCCTTTGAGCAGAATGACCGCCTCAGCGACTACAGGGCCAGGAGGTCAGCCAGTCAGGGATCGTACCAAGAAGGAATTGTCATTTCCAGCAGGGCTCCCAGGCCTCGATCCAGCTGAAAGAATTGCTGAAGATAACCTACCCCTGGGGGTCCGAGCCTGAGGGGAGACGGGCCGTCATGACCATTCTCCTGCTCCTCTATCCGTTCCCACCTCTCCTTTGTTGCCAGGATTCTCCTGAACACCCTGGTCACCTACGTGAGAAATGGAAACCACAAGTGGCTTTCTGGAGAAATTCCGAGCAGTCAACCTCAGGGAATACTCACCAAGCCCTCTGGGAGGGGTTCTCGACCTGGCTGGGAGCCAGGAGAAAGAGTGAAGCCAAGAGGACTGAGGGCCCAGAAGTGGTGCAGGTGAGGGGTGTCCGCACCTGGCTCTGGGCTCCTGCTGAGGTGCTGGGCAGGAGCAGGCCTCAGCTGCTAGGACCAGGCCCAGGGATGCTTGAGAGAGCTGGTGGCCTGGCTGTGGCTGGTGAGAAAGGAGCCACTGCAGACGTGAGGGCTGAGAGTAGAGCACACCCTGCCTAGCAGCACCCCTGCCAGGGAAATATCACTCATGAGAAGGCCTTCGAGGAGCTTCCAGGACAAGCAAGGAGGTCCTATGGGTGAGCCTGGAGATCCCTTCAGTAACCGTATTAGTATCCTGGGGGCAGCCGTAACAAGGCACCACGGATTCAGGCTTAAACAACAGAAATTCGTTCTCTCACACCTTTTAACCCCATAGGAAGATAAAGGTGTTGGCAACATAGGTTTCTCCTGAGGCCTCTCTCCTTGGTTTGCAGATGGTTGCCTTCTCACTGTGTCCTCACATGGCCTTTCCTGGTATGTCTCTCTCTTCTCACAAGCGCACCAGATTGGCTGAGGGCCCACCCTTATGACCTTACTTAACCTTCATCACCTCCTTAAAGGCCCTCTCTCCAAATATAGTCACGTTCTAAGGTACTGGGGGGTGAGAGCTTCAGCATATGAATTTGGGGGGTACATAGTGACTATGGGAAGGCTATCCTGACTGTGACTGTGCATGTCATGGAACAATTGACTGCTGGGCCAGTTCCACATATACAGCAGGCCCACTTCCTTTGACTCACCTCATTTTTCCCAGAACCTTGGAGAAGAACAGCCATTATTGGCCCATTTGATGGATAGGCTGAAGCAGAGCAGTAAAGGGGCAGCCCTGGAGCCTCGGTGTCCTGGGTGCTCCTCGTCTACTGTCCCGTGCTTTCCAGCAAGGTCATGTCTGAAGATCTCACACCACCCAGCTGGAGGAGCCTCCAGCAACCTGCATGCTCTCTATCTGTATGATGTAGGAGGAAACTGAGGTGGCAGCCTGCTCTCTAGAGGTGAAGTGATTCATGAGGCCCGTAAGATTACTAGCTGATGCCATGTCTTATCTCCTTGACTCACTTCACTCAGGCTCTGACAAGCTCAGTGATTTGCTAAGGGTCAGACAGGTCCTGGCACCCAGAGGGCAGAGCTTATCCCCAGTCCCCCTAGAGGTTCTTTGCAGGCTTCTGGAAACTCTCCTGAGTAGGTCTCTCTGGGGTGGGCCATCCTATCAAGGCTCCATCCTGACAGCCTCTGCCCCTGCTCTCCAGGGGTCTTTGTACCTCCCATGCCTGAGAACTCTGTATCCCTGGGCCTCACCCTCATCCCTCCACGTGGGTGTGAAGGGGCTCAGCTCACCGGGGGCGGGTTGGGGGGGGGGGGGGGCTCCTGTGGAGGGATGAGGGCTGTGGCAGGCAAGGTCAGGTGTGAAAGGCAGCCAGGAGGCCAGAATGCCCAGTCTCCAGGACACTAGCCAGTTTGTCAGGGAAGCCATAAGAAGTGCTTCTTTGAGTTGGCCCTGCCTGGTCCCACCTAGTAAGGAAGCTTGACCAGCTGCCCTTTGTTCACGGGCTAAGGCCTTACTTTGGTTTCCTGTTGGAAAGCTTCATCTAGATACTTCCAAGGAGCTCAAGCTCTCTGGTGTCTTCCTCTGTGGCCATGGCAGATGAAAGGCCAGAGGGCAGATCTTTCCCTAACCTGGCCATGGCAGGTGAGGGGTCCCTGGGAGGAGCACCATGGCCTAGAGATCTGCTGGGTTTTGACTGTCAGCTTCTTCCAGCCAAGCAAGCACTAGAAGGTCCCCATCCGCCACTTTGGGTTTAATGGTGGCTCCAGAGGTCTTCCTGCCTGACCGTAGCAGCCTGTGAGTCCATCCACAACCGCCAGGTGGCTTGGGCTACTTAGGATCTCTTCTAATCAGCACCAGCATTAAGGCCCATCCTCACTGAGGCCAGCACATAGTGACCAAGAACTGTCCCTTAAAGATCCTTTCATTGACTGTGGAAAATGGAGCCAGAGAACCCACTTGCTCATGTCACGGTGCCACTGGGTTTGTCTTAATCGCTGCTGCATCCCAAGCTGACCATAGAACCTGGAAGGTGGTGGAGTTGAATCAATAAACAGATTCCCCAGACAGTTCAAATCCCCTTCTCCTGGCCCCACCCACCAGGGGTCACTGTCAAGGACTTGAGATTCAGTCCATCCATCGGGGCAGGCACGTGGGGGACACCTCTCCATTATCACCAGGAGCCCACAGTGGGTTGCCTGCATGGGAAGAGACTGTAGGTCTGACCAGGGGCATTGCTGTGAGCGTCAGGCTTTTCAGGAAATAAAGAGGCATTGATTGTGTGAGACCTCTTGGCAGGTAATTGAAACTGCCTGATTCCCCTCAGACCGAACCCTGAGGTGCCCCGGGCTGTGAGCTGGCACAGTGGTTAAAGGCACTGACTGGGGCCTGGCCGGACTCCAGCAGGAGCAGCGTGGGAACGTGGCCTTCAGCCCCTGCTGGGCCCCATGTGGGGGAAGTTGGCCACCAGGTGGGGGAAGTCATCCAGGCCCAAATACCAGGGCCGCCTCTGATGGGCACTTCTGGGCAAACCAGGCTTCAGAGGGCCCCACAGCAGCCACTGCTCCTGTGCCACTTGTCCCTCCACGTGTCTTCCTAGGACTGCCTTTTGGTGGCCTTGGGGACTCACGGGAATTCCCTCACTCCCACACGGGGATGTGGCCATGGCAGCAGGGCTGAGCAGGGTGTACCCCTCACAGGGACAACACCTGGCCCACCTGGAGGAGGCGGGGTTAGAGCAGAGCGAGTCCTGTGATGGGTCGTCTGAGGACCCTGGCTGCACCAGCCCGTCCTGTGTTTCTCCACACCGTTGACCCACCAGTGACTATAAGGTGGGTACAGGGGGCTGGAGGGTGCTCACGTCTAGGGGTAATGAGTGGCTGGCCTGGCAGGCAGCGGTGGCCACAGATGAGCTTGTTCTGCCGCATATTCTTGGTCTAGCCTGGCTGCTCCAGAGCCTGAGGCCGAGGCTGCAGGAAACCTGCCTTTCCTGTCCAGCCCTCCTGGCCCCTGTCAGGCACCCTGGATGAAGGCAAGGCGCTCTCACCAGCTCTCACACGAACCTCTCTTGGGTTGGGTTCCCAACAAACAAGATCTTGCCCAACGGGGCCCACTCACTTTTTCCTTCTTCTCTGCCTGGTTCCAAGGAAAATGGTAGACAGTCTCGGGTTTGCATTCTGGCTCTGGCTCTCCCTAACTGAGGCTTGGGGCAAAGCCATTTATTTTCTCTGAGCCTGATTTTCTCATCTGTAAAACAGAGTGGTGGTTGTGAGAATAATTTGAGAAGATATAGACAAAAACACCTGGCACATTGGGGGCTGTTCGTGGTTGATAGTTCCCACCCCCCACCTCCCAGTCCCCAGAGTCCTGAGCCCTGAGTTTGCCTGTGCCCCCTGGCCTGATCCTGCTAGATGTCACCTTGCCCAAAGCCGGGCCAGACTTCTGAAGCCCTTGCTCTTGGCCCTTTCCGTCCCCAGCGAGCTGCTCCTGTGCACTCCTTGGGACTTACCGGGCTAAGTCTCACCTCCCAGCCTCATGCTGGCGTTGAACCTGCTTGAACGGGGCGGCCTTTCCCCTGGGCGCATCTTTCTTGTTCTTGCAGGCCCCTCTCCTCCTGGCTGAACCAAACCTTATCAGGGCACCCTTCTGAGATGGCGGCTCCCTGTTACTGACTGGGGAGTGTCTGTCCTGTGCACCAGCCAGTCCCTGGGGCTTATGGGGGCGCCCCATCCACACCTGTGCTGGAAATCTGCTGCTTCTACACACCTGACCTGGCTTTGATCAACCCGACCGCAATGTCCTGCCCTCTGAGGGCTTCAGGACAATAATGCCAGCATGGTCATGCCTCCTATCAGCTGGGGTCTGAAGGGTTTCATGCCCAAGATTGCCAATAAACCCTCCCAACAACATCCAGATAAGTATTACTATTCTCACTCACAGAGGAGGAAACAGAGGCCCAGAGAGGTTAAGTGACTTTCCTGAGGTCACTCAGCTAGAAAGTGGTCAGTCAGGGATTTGACCCTAAAGTCCATGCACTTTCCACTGAAGGGAATGCTTCCTGGCAGGGGGAAGGAAAGGGTGTGGAGCTATCTCAGGGGCAGTCATGGGCAGGGGCTTTTCCCCTGGGGTCTGGCTATGCTGTCAAAAATAGATGGCAGCACCTCTAGCCTTGGAGGTTCATCTTCAGAAGTCTCTTCATCTTTGGGGCTTTAGTGTCTGAGGGAGACTTCCCTCCACAACTTCCCATGGTGAGGAGCCCCTCCTCCCACCCACCAAAGCCTATCAGCCTGCCTGCCTCTCTGCCTGACTCCCTTGCCCCAGCCCCTGTTCTGGTTCCACCCCATGCAAAGGGGACTAAAGGTGGGATGGGAGGCTCCCAAGTCAGGTTATTTTATGGGCTCAGGGGCTGCCTGCCAAGACCCAGGATGTGGCAGAAATACTTCATGGCTTCTATCTAGGACTTTGCAAACAGATAGATCTGGATTCATATAGTGGCTCCAACATTTCTTAGCATGACGCAATGAGAAATTTATTTTGCCTCTCTGAGCCTCTGTTTTCTCATCTGCAAAATGGGTGAATGCAAGGATTAAATACTGAAAAGAAAAGAATAGGATTAAATACTGAGGAGAGAAGATGGCATTTGGTATTGTGCTCGGCATACAGTAAACGCTCAATAAATGGTGGTAGTTATTATTAACATTCCTCTGGATTTGGATATTCTGGGTGAAGTCATCTACTTGGCACTTTAAGAAACTTCTGGATTTCCTCTCTGTATGGAGATTTCACAGTTGGGGGGGCTGAGATCAAGGGCCATTCACTAGATAGGGGAACCTGCTGTGGGATCAGAAAAGCCCTCAGTGGGTTGAGCATCTGTAGGGACAAGAGAGACAGTGAAATCATAGTCAGTGGCAGTATCCCATCTCCTCCAGGGGCCTGAGCCCTGCCCCTTCCTCCATCCCTCTGCTCACTTGCAGCCTTACCCCCTGGCTCCAGTGAGCAGGACGGTCTCAGCAGCATGAGCCTTGAGGATGTGATGAAGGCAGTCTCTGCTCTGTGGTGGTTGTGGAAGGCCTCCCTGCCTCTCATTGCTCAGACCAGAAGGGGCAGGGCCCAAGACACAGCAAGACCGGGAGGGAGGAGGGCCTTGGATGCTAGGGTTGGGAGGAGGCTGGGCTTTATGCAGTAGGGTTTGGGAGCTAAGGCGAGAGACCAGAAGGAAGCCAGCAGCTGGCTGGGTGAGGGAGCCATGGGGTAGGAGGTCTTTCCCCAGTCCTACAGCTTGTGCTCCATATCTTAGGAGCCACCATAACAGGGCTGCCAGACAGGATTGTGGCTGATTACCAAGCCCGCCTGGAGGTTGGACATAGGTCCCCTGGGAGCCAGGCCCCAGCACAATTGTGCTCTCCAGCAGGAAAGCTCTCAACTGGTTTGACTTGATTTCCAGAGCTCCCTGGCTTGTGGCTGGCACCTCAGAGAGAGGGGCTGGGGAAGACAGAGCTTTTGTCTGCATAAAAAAAGCTGGTAAGGGGAGGATTTAAGAGCTGTCTACTGGTGGACAAAGTCAAGGGCCTGCAAGATTTCCAGCAAATGGGCCCATCCCAGAGGTGGCCAGGCATTCCCACTCACATGCCCTGGCGGCTGTGCTGGTCACAGCATGGATACAAATTACATGTTATTAGAACAGTCCGGATGATGAAGTCACTGCAGCTCTAATCCTATTTATTTCAATGACAGCTTTGGCAGAGCAGTAAATCTTGCTGCCAACCCTGTCTCTTGTGGCCGGTTCCCCGAAGGAGCTACTGTCAGACGTGACTACAGGGAGGGGTCCTTGTCGGAGCCATAATTCATATTACCTTTTTCCTTCAAATGGAAAATTCTTCCAGGAAAGGCTGCCATGAGGTGTACTGTATTTTTAAAAGATGGCCCCTATGATATATGCCATCTTACATGCTCATTTTGACACTCCTCCTGACAAATAGAGGTATATGTCCCCTTTCCTTGAATTTGGTTGGGATTCGATGACTGCTTTGATGGGCAGAAGTCACTATGTGACTTCCAAAGCTAGGTCAGAAAAATGCCATACACTTCCACCCTATTTTCTTGGAGCTCTTGCTCTTGGAACCCAGAAGTCATGCTGTAGGCAGCCCAGGTCACCTGGAGAGGCCACATGTGGGTGTTCTGGCCAGCAGCTCCCACTAGGTCCTAGCTGACCACCAGCATCAGCCAGACCAGCCATGTGAGCGAAGAGATGGTCCAAATGACTGGCCCAGCCAACATCTGACTGCAATTTCATGAAGGACCCTAAGTGAGAACCACCAGAATGAGCCCAGCCAGCCCCCAGAATTGGGACACATGATAATAAAATGATTGTACAGTTCACTCTCGAATAAAGCTGGGATTAGAGGCGCTGACACCCTGTGCAGTTGAAAATATGTAGGGGCGCCTGGGTGGCTCAGTCGGTTGAGCGTCCAACTTCGGCTCAGGTCATGATCTCGTGGTCTGTGAGTTCGAGCCCCGCGTCGGGCTCTGTGCTGACAGTTCAGAGCCTGGAGCCTGCTTCAGATTCTGTGTCCCCCTCTCTCTCTGCCCTTCCCCCACTCATGCCCTTTGTCTGTCTCTGTCAAAAATAAGATAAACATTAAAAAAAATTTTTTTTAAAAAGAAAGTATATAAAGGTTTGACTCCCCCCAAACTTAACTACTAATAGCTTACTGTTGACCAATACCATATAACCAATAACATAAAGGGTTGATTAACACATATTACGTGTTACCACTACCACTATGCCTTACCAATAACATAAAGGGTTGATTAACACATATTGCATATGTTGTATGTATCATACAAGGAAGGAAGCTAGAGAAAAGGAAATGTTATTGAGAAAATCATAAGAAAGAGAAAATACATGAACAGTATTGTACTATATTTATTGGAAAAATCGGTGTATAAGTGGACCCATGCTATTCAAGTCCGTGTTGTTCAAAGGTCAAGTGTTTTAAGCCACTAAGATTTGAGGGGATTGGTTACAGAGCAATAGGTCACCAGAACACTCACGGGTGATGATAAGGGACAACCTTTGCCTCTCAGGCTTCTCTGCTATGGGAAAACGCAAGTACACTCCTCCCTCCCAAACTTTCCTTCTTAGATTCTGGAACTTTGTCATATCTGGGTGATTCAATCTTTCAAAGCAGGACTTGAGAGCGGGAATTCCAGTTTTCAAAAGCAGGAAGACTACTCTCTTACTCACTTTCCCAAGGAAGTTATTCTCTCGGGCATTTCGACTAAGAGAGGCAGTTACGATGTCCTGGAAAGATCATGACTCAAATGTCAGGTAGACCCAGTCTTCGTCTGTTCAGGATGATAGAACAAAATACCAGAGGCTGGGTGCTATAAACAATAAACATGTATTTCTCACAGCTCTGAAGGCTGGAAGTCCCAGATCATGATGCAGGTAGATCTGGTATCTGATGAGAGCCCACCTTCTGGTTCATAGCCAGTGCCTTCTGGCTGTAACCTCACGTGGCAGCAGGGAGACTGGTTCTCTGGGGTCTCTTGCATAAGGGCACCAATCCCAATCGTGTGGGCTCTGCCCTCATGACCTTAGAATTTCCTCCAAGGTCCCACCTCCTAATATCCTACACTGGGGGGCACACAAACATTCAGACCATAGCACCCAGGTACAAATTCCAATTCTGCCACCTCCTGGCACTCTGTCCTCAAGTCAGTCACTTGACTTTGTGCTTCAGGATCCTCAGCTGCAAAATAGGAAGGCTGATACCTACCTTACTGGATCAGTATGTCAATTTGAGATTCTTTATAACCAGTCTTGCTCTGAAAAAGGATTTGAGACAGACGATGGAGATGATGTACGTAAACTGTCTTGCATTAGCAATAACTCATATTTGTCAAATGCTAAGTGCCGGGCACAGTTTTAAGCACTTTGCCCATATCGACTTATTTGATAGTTATAACAATCCAGTGAGTGAAATATTACTGTTATGTGCATTTTACAGATGGGGAGCCCCAGGCACAGAGAGACTAAGTAACTCTCCCAAGGATGCAGTTAGTAGGTAGTGGAGTTGGACTTTGTACCCAGGAAATTTGACCTTAGGGCCCAGTATGCCATACTGTCTCTTGGTAAATGGTTAACTCTGGGTCAGAGGCCCTGCTGGCATGAATGTCTGGCACATCCCCTTCCTGAAAGACCCTTCTGAAGAGGTCCAGGGCTTGGACCAAAGTGATACCAGTGGTGGGATGCCTGATCCCAAGATGTGCTAGCGTGGGAGACACAGTAAGGGTGAAAATCACGTCGAGGGCCCCCCAACTGCTGTGGGGGAGAGTGACAACCAGAACACAAAGAAACAGCTAAGAGGACATTTTGCAACATCAGGACAGTAACATCCATCTAGAGACCTCGGGGGCTGAGTCATCCGGGAGAGAGGCAGCCACAGGGAAGCCACTGAGACTTGCCCTTTTACTTCAGCCCTGGGACCCTCGAGTGAGTCACCTACCCTCGCCCCTCAAGTGGTGATACATTGTGCACTGTCCTAAATGAGAGTAGGTGCACAAAGTGCCCCATCACCAGAAATGGAAGCTGCCACTTTGCTTTCTAGCTAGCAGGGGATGGAATCCTTTAAGCTTCCTTACAAAAAATATAACTGTTTTGCAGGGAAACGAACTAAAAACGAATAAGGTGCTTCCTGAACTTCTTAAACAGTCATTCGAGCACCATTTAACTTTTCTTCGTGATTCAGGGTTAATCATTACAAACATCATTTCTATACTGAGATGTAACGTGACACTGGGTCAGAGGGCACTGCTTTGCCTAGGTGTGCCTCTGTGCCTTGAGCCGGATGGCCCCAGGCTGCGGGGCTTGAGTATAGTTGATCAGTCTCATCCCTCACTAAGGCTGCCAGCTGTCACTTCTCAGTGCCATCAGGATGTCAGCCCAGAGCAGTTTAACGATACTTTGATTTGTTACTCCTAATCTGTTGTGCATTTACTAACCAGATGCCTGCATTAGTTAGAAATGTTCATAAAAGCAGGGATTCCTGAGTATGAATCATGGATTTCAACAGCTCCAGGTGGGGGAGGTGTTACTGTCGCTGGTGACCTGTCACTGACCCTCTTTTATTTAGTTATTTAAAATTCTTGTTTTTTCCATAGAACTGTTTCTCTTCCTTCTAGCAATGGGTGTTTATTGTCACTCACAGTAACTTCAGGGCCACTACTGCTTCTATAATACCCTGCCCCCATGCAACCTTGACTCGCCTCCCGAAAGCATTTTCTAAGTGCCCCTGGATGGCCAGTGCCTGGGCAGGCGCTCCGCGGGGGCACCGCTAGGGCAGCCCAAGCCATGGCCCTACCTTCTGGGAGCTCACAGTCTGACTCAGGAGGCCAGGTCAACACACAGGAGCCGTTAGGGAACACACAGGAAGGCCAGAAGCAGGGTAGAGGCTGGCAGGCTGTGGCCCCATGTGGCCAGTATGTTAGTGCGATAGGTAGTCAGGAAGTCTGCCAGGAGTTTCAGGAAAGGCTATGGGGAGACCAGCGGTGACACATGCTGGATGGCTAATGCTAATTCTCAGGTTCCAAAGAATGCTGGCAGGTAGGAGGTGCAGGCCTCCCAGGATCCCCAAAGAGAAATGAGGCATGGCTAGTTTGGGAAGTGTGGTTGGAGCCCTTCAGGATTATTGGCTGATGGAAAAACTGTGGGCCTTCCTTCAAAAGATTTGGGGTTGGGGCTGGAGTGAGGAGAACACCAGGAAACAAAGAGCAAGAAGGGAGAGTGCAGACGGGAGGTCAGAGTCCAGGCTGGGAGAGCCCCAGTGTGAAGGTGACATAGGGGCTAGGAGGGGGGCAGGCGGTATCTGCCCACTGGGGAAGGGTGCCTGAGCTCTCCAGCATCCCTGGGAGGCCGGCCAGGCAGAGCTCAGACAGAGCTAGTTCAA
The DNA here is from genome assembly GCF_024362965.1 of Panthera pardus. NCBI lineage: Eukaryota > Metazoa > Chordata > Mammalia > Carnivora > Felidae > Panthera > Panthera pardus. The sequence goes on from NW_026526832.1 coordinate 25,633,524, forward strand.
AGCCCAAGGAAGCCTGCCCACTGGTTCTCAGGGGTTCTGGCTATGGTGCTGCGTCTCTCCAGCCTGTTGTAATAGGCAATTATCAAAGTGAAATGGAGACAGGAAGCCTCACATTTGACTCCCTTGAAGTTGGTTTCAGGCGATATTAACTGAGAACGCACAAAATCTCTCCCCCACACACCCCTTGCACACACAAAACAAAAGAAGGTTTTCAGATTTACTACGGGTCGGGAGCTCACTTGCACATGCACGGGAAGGGCCGGCAGGCCGTTTTTCCCCACTCCCCGCACCAGCAAAGCAGGTTGGTTTGAGGGCAGAGATGTCCCAGGAAATACGGTACGAAACGTCCCAAGAAAGGCCCTGGAAGGGTTTCAGAGGTGCAGAGGTGCCTTGTGGGCCCCCTGACTTTGTTGGCAGTCAGATAATCATGCCCATCCCGAGGCTGGCCTTGCCCGGACATGCCCGGCTCCCAGCCCCGCAGAGCTCTGAGGGCCTACCAGACACATACCACACTTGCGGGGCAGGGTCCCAGCAGGGGTTCGGCCCTTTGCTCCAGAGACCTTAGGAGTGGAAGCAGGGGCAACTGTGCCGGCACTGCATCCCTCACGCCCTTCACCTTCTCCTAAATCCTCTGGGTAGACCGTCGCACTTCCACTTTGTTCGGATGAGGCCACCCAGGCCCCGAATGGTGCAGCCATTCCTCCAGGGTCACACGGCTGCTAAGTGGCTAAGCACCGACCCACTGCTGCTTTCAGGCCCCACATGACACGGAGAGGCGGCCCGGGGTGGCATGGGGGGAACACGAATCTCACCAGTTTGGAAATACACAGAAACTCCTGTGTTCCACGAGGCGACAAGATATAAAGGCCTCTGGTCATCCCACGCGTCCCCAGCTGGGCGCCATACAGGGAAGGCCCCCTCCCCAGGGTCCCTGCCGGCCAAGCCGGCCCCTTCCCAGAGGGAGGCGCCCCGGTGGCGGAAGCGCCGAGAATTCCGCGGGCGCGGGTGCGCGGCCGGCCGGGGACCCCACCGCGCGGCCGGAACGGGAACTGCGGCGGCGCGTCGCTCGCCCGCCTGCCCGCCCGCCCCCTACCCGGTCCTGCGAGGCCTTTCCACCTCGGCACAGGCCTGGCCTTCGCGGAGCATCACCGGCTGCAGCGAATCCGGTTTCCTTCCCGCGGCAGCCCGCAGTCAAGTGTCAGAATGGGCAGCACAGTGACGGATGCCAAATAGGAGCAGTGACAGGAGAGGAATGTTTGGAGAATGACACCAGAGATCCGGAAAGATCCATCCCTCTGGGACAGGAGCCTTACACAGAGAGAGAAGAGAAGAATTCGGGCAAAGGTTGGAGGAGTGAGGCCCCAGGATCTAAGGCAGGGACACCTGCGAGGGAGTTGGGGGGGGGGGGGTGGAGGGGATTTCAGCACCCCACTGAGGAACTGGGACTTTTCTTGGAGATTGTTGTTTCTCAAGGGAAAGTGGGGTGGCACCCCTGCTTCCAGAGGCATTTGATGATGCGCAAGGAAATCCAGAAGTCATGAAATAAACGTGACTTAGCTTTCTTGAGTTTGCAGGAGAGCACATAAATAATGGATATTTTACGGAACCTGTAATGCAAAATCCCCATGCACTTAAAGCTGAAATAGACTTACATTCTGTTTGACTGTGGCGGGCTACTTCAGGATGTGTTCTCAGGCCCGGGGACACCATTCTGCCCACTGTGCCCTGACAGCGTGTCTGTGCAAGTGCAGGCAAAGCCCTGGGAAGTCTTGGGGGGAGAGGGGGTTGGGAAGGCTTTCTCCGAGCGAGAGGAGGTCACGTGGCATTTCACAAAGCTCACTCCTGCTGCGCCAGTAGGGGGAATGGTTGGCCGCAGGGGCCTGGGGCCAGAGAGGAGGAGTCCTCAGGTCTGATTCCCTGGAGAGCATCTCAGTGCTTTGCAAAAATTATCTCTAATTCCTACCACAACTGAAAAGGGGGATTCTATTCGTTTTACAGTTTTACGGAGGAAGAAACTAAAGTTGAGAAGGACAAAGAGACCTTCCCAAGGTCATGCAGCTAGTAAGTGGCTGTCTCAGAACCACACCAGCCAGACTCCAGAAATCCCGTTGCCCAGGCCCAAAGTATCAGTACTGACCATCTCCTCCTCCCTGTAAATCTCAATCAACACTGTCATGGGGTCAACCTCAGAGGTGAGGAATGCTGTGAACACACCCCAAAATCTTGTGCCTAATGTGTCCCCTTTGGTAGTTCTTCTAGTTTTCTGAAGTCCCCATCACTAGAGATTTCTCTGAGAAGGAAGGTATGGCAGGCCACTGTCTACTATGTGGAAAGAGTGATCATTAAATCTGGGGAAGCTCAGGGTTTGAGGAGGTGGCCAGGAACTTCAGAGGGAGCAGAGAGCAGAGTGCCCGTGTCCGAGCCCTCTGAGCAATGCTTCTGGGTGGCAAGGGTTGGCTCAGGGACAGTTCTGTTTCTAGGAATAAGCAAGAAATCCTTCTCAACTTTCTTGTTTTAGAGGAAAGAGTGTCCCCTGCTTCTGCTCAGTGTCCAGGAGTATCCCGAACAGAAGGGCCCTCTGACAATGTCAGCCACCAGACCAGGCTCCAAGAAGTGGCCAAGCTCCAAGAGGATGGGTGAGAAACACTCTGAAAAGTGCTCAACCAACCGCTGATGACTCCCCGGAAGGCTTGCCTTCCTGCCTGGGTTGGGCCTTTGGGTCAGGATCTCACCAGGCACAGTGACCATTTGGGGACATTTCCTCTTGTCTCCTGTATACAGATCATCGTGGGAGCATGCGCCCCACCCATCTCAGGGCTATGTGTTCTTTGGCTAGCAAAGAAAGAGGAACCCAAACATCAAAGCTGGCCATTAACAAAAATGTTATGTTGTAGACTTGTACCAAGGCCCTAGCTCAAGTGTTCATATTCTTTTTTTCCAATGTTTATCTATTTTGAGAGAGAGAGAGAGCACGTGTGCACATGACCATGCACCCACTCAAGGGAGGGGCAGAAGGAGAGGGAAAGAGAGAATTCCAAGCAGGGTCCCCGCCGCCAGGATGGAGCCTGACATGGGGCTGGATCCCACGAACCGTGAGATCATGACCTCAGCTGAAGTCAGGAATCTGACGCTTAACCGACTGAGCCACCCAGGCTCCCCTCATGTGTCCATATTCTTAATTCAGCAGTTCTCATAGCTCTCTGGGGCCCATTGGGAATCCCTAAGACCCTTTCAGGGGGTCCTGAGGTCAAACATATTTTCACAAAAACACTAAGATGTTATTTGTCTTTTTCAGTCTCATCCTTGCACAAGTGTGCAGGGGAGTTCTCCAGAGCCCGTACGACATGTGACATAGCAAACCAAACGCAGAAGCAAATATAAGAACCTAGCTCTCTTCTATTGAGCCATTGTTTGCGAAAGTGCAAAACACCCTTTTTACGAACTTTTTTGTTTTAAAAAATCTAGTTTTCATTAAAATGTGTTAATATGGGTTTATTGTTGCTATTTAAAAAAAATTTTTTTTAATGTTTATTTATTTTTGAGAGAGGGAGACAGAGCATGAGCGGGGGAGGGGCAGAGAGAGAGGGAGACAGAATCCAAAGCAGGCTCCAGGCCCTGGGCTGTCAGCACAGAGTCCGTCACGGGGCTTGAACTCACAAGCTGTGAGATCATGACCTGAGTTGAAATTGGATGCTCAACTGCCTGAGCCACCCAGGCGCCCCTATTGTCGCCATTTTAAGTGAAGTAATGCATAGTTTTAAAATTCTCAGCTTTACTTTCTAATACAGTATAGATCAAGAGATACAACCCACGCCAACACCCTGGATCCTTAATCATTTCTAAGAGCGTAAAGTTATATAGAGTGTAAAGGGACAAAACGTTCAGTCTGGCTGGAGACACTCTCACACAAGCCTGGCTGCTGCTGCCTCCACCCGCAGGGGCCGGCCACAGCCTGGCGTTTCTCCTCAGGGCACACAAGGTGGACCCACTGGCCAGAAACAAGGAGAAAACCCAGGCGGGAGACCGTTGCAGGGATGATGTTGCTGCCTCCAAGAGCCAGTTGACGTTACACTGTAGTAACACAGGGGGGCGCCCTTACCAATCAGCAGAGCTGGATGCCAGGATTACCAATAGGAGTTTTACTGACCAATTTAAACAAATTTAGTCTGTCAGCGATGATGTAATGTTTACCTCTCTTGTGTTTCCCTTGCTCAGTGTGTGCTCCAATAAATTTGCACGGCCTTCTTGTTTATCAGCTCTGCACTGGTAAATGGTGCTCTGGCACCTCACGAGAGCCTCAGGAAGGCATGACGTCATGCATGGGGCGCTGAGCCTCCTGAAGCGGCCACTGAAACTCCAGCCTCCCGTGGAGTCCTGGTGAGGATAGAGGGATACTTTTACTATACAGAGCTCCCATAGAAGCCACAGTGCTATGGCAGCCACCACCAGTCAGGACTGACGTTGGACACAGCTGAGGTCATCCCAGTTACCACAGTCTGTGGATCAGTGCATGAGGTTGCCTCCTCACCAGGCCATGGGATCCTGAGATCCTGATCCTTGTCAAGCTCTCCTACAGGACCGGCACCACTGTGCCTCGCCCCCACTGGGCTTGTTGAAACTCAGCTTTTGGCATCAGGGCCAATGTGGAATTGTCCCCAGAGATCCAGAAATCCAAACCCTGGCCTGAGGGTTAGGACTCAGTGAGGACAACTGAATATGACTTTCTCCTGCCCTCGGGACCAAGATGATCCTCCTTCCCCTGCCGGACAGGCCAACAAGCTTCCCCGAAGATGCTTCCCACTGACTGGCCAATCCCAACATCCCCCTCACAACTCTGTCCCTCTGCCTCTAGGTGCTTACCCTCATTACATGGCAAGCTGAGTCAGATTTCTTAGGAAGAATTGAGGGGAAAATTCACTGAGATATTAATATGCATTCTCCCAGTGATTTCTTCTCCCCCTTGAAGGTACCCAAGCCCTTGGTAGAGTCTTGCCTGAGATAACTTTGCAAAGTAGGCCTGATGGGTCTTTAATAAAAGCTCAAACTCACAGATGTCCTGCAGGGGGCATCTTTGAGAGTAGCACTGAAGAGAGATTTTTTTTCCCCCTAGGTTTGAGGGAGACCACCATGAGACATGTGAACAAAGGACAGGCTCCATGGTGCACCTGGACCTTCTGGACCCTCCACTCTGGGACTTCCAGCTGTGCCAGATATCCCTGCACCAGGAATGTTGCACAGAAAGCACAGAGCCACCTGATTCTAAGGGTCCACGCCAGGCTGCTTCAGTCAGTAGGTGTCCAAGTGGTAAAGAGGCGGGCCTAGTGACTACGTCAGAAGGAAGCTCCAGAAGTTTCCACACGGTTCTAGTAGGGGTGTGAGAGCACTTGGGGTAGATTAAAGTTGATTTGGAAGAATTAAAGGTCTATGAGTCAGTAGAGCCATTCAAACCAACGTATGTCTCAGGGCTTACTGGAGTTGAGTATACATGGGTTGGGCTCTGGGTGGAGAGGACCTTTGTTCCTAGAGTGGCCATGTCCAAGAGGATGGCCAGGCCAGACCAGATGCTGGGTGCCCAGAGGTGGAAAGGGAAAGAAATTACCATGAATGGTTTAAACTAATGAGATTCATCTCTTGAGGATGGGAAGGGGTCCTTGTGTTCATGACTGCCTGATATCTGATCAAGAAAGGTGGACAGAGAAGGCTGTTGGGTAGGAAGCTACTAGTGTCTGCTCATAACCGCTTCCATGTGTTCTACCTTGAGTATTTCTGAAGCCTGTTGTATATTGCCGTTTAATCTGAAAAGGAGAGAGAAAGCAAAGACCCACCTGATGTTTCTGAGTATCAAAGTTACCTCAGGAGGAGGGAGGCGCATGGCTATCCTTAAGCCAGGGGCTGATGTGTGTTGTGGCCTGCCTGCATCACTGGTGAGAAGGGCCCAGAAATCTTTCTGCCTGGGGGGCAGAGAAGCCTTCTGGAAAGCATTCAAACTTAAGCTAAAGTATGTCCTTGAGAAGAGATCACAGACACAAGTTTGAACCAGTTAGAATGCCCCAGCCCTCAGACGGGAGCAACGACAGGTCAGCAGAGTGCCGTCACTCCGTTTTATCCCCTTCCCAGCACCCCCATGTCCTCAACAGTTAAATTAACCCCATCGTTAAAATAGAGTGAGCTTATAAAATATGGCTTCACCTTAGTTCTGAGTGACTGAGGCTCCGGCTGGGAAACCATGGGGCAAAATGAGGCACTTTTCCTGGAATCTTGTGCTTTTGAGGATCCCAGAGAACACAGCGCACTGGGACCCCTCATGGAGAGCCCTGCTTACCATCGACGGTGTCCTGCAGCGATGGCCATCCATCCAGCAATGTCAGGGGCCCCTGGCAACTGTGGCTGAGCCCACTGGGGTCTGACAACATAGCCCGAGTGGGTAATGGTGGTCACTCCAAGTACCTTTGTCTAGACTCGCTCCCCAGGTAATTTCAGCCTGTTCTTGGCTCGCACATACAGCACCTTTGTGAGAATTAGAAATAGGAGCCCTGACTGGATGGAAGAATTATGAAAAGGCAGCTCTCCCCTCGTGTGTAGCAAGACTTGACAAGTGGGTCTAAGGCTGCATTTCAGCCTTTCTCCAAAGCCAGGCATTTCTGGACATTTTAAACATTTTTAAAATCCAGAAAAGTATAAAGAGGAAAATAGAAATCACCCGTAATCTCAATATTTCAACCCTTGGAAAACTTAATGTGGAGAGAAGTTGGATCCAGAGGGTCCTTTAAGGCCCTTCCTTTGGACGATGACGTTGAGCCTTGCTGGCCAAACCAGGGCCTGTGCTGGATGCCAGGTCTCGCTGCTCCCTCGCCAGCCTGGGGCCCTGGCCATGGTGATATACAGGCTGTGCTGAACAACACTCTTGTTTTCTCCACAGCCTTGACCCGGGAATTCGGTTTCTCTTCATAGGATTCCAGGTGTTGCATTCCTGGGACTCACGGCCCTCTGGAAAACCATTCATTGACTCGTTCTCATTTGAGAATATTTCTGGAGCATCTTCTCTGCCCCATTCTTACTCTGGAGAAAAAAAAAAGTCACAGTTGAGTCCCTCCCCCTCTGCCCCTGTGGGCCAGCTGCTCTGACTCTTGGCAGCTGTCAGCTGTCCCTGTGCTCAGAGCCTTGTCTCCCTTTGGCCTCTCATCCCAAGATACTCAGCTGCATGCCAAAGATCTGCTCTCTGGTGAGTCCCTCTAGTAGCCATTCTCGGTACAGGGCCCCGAACATTCCTTCACTTGGGTCGACCTTTGGCAACATCCTTTATACTGTCTCAGGACCAGGCCCTGCCATGATCTGAAAGGTCCCAGCAGAGGTGCATTTGGGTGGTTGAGTCAGCTGAGCTTCCAACTCTAGATTTCTGCTCAGGTCATGATTTCACGGTCGTGGGATTGAGCCCCAAGTCATACGCTGACAGTGTGGTGCCTACTTTGGATTCTCTCTCTCTTTGCCCCTCCCCCCACTCATTCTCTCTCTCCCTCCCTCTCTCTCTCTGTCTCAAAATAAAGGAATAAACATTAAAAAAAAAAGTCCCAGCGGATGGCAGAAAGATCACAGTGGAAAGAAGGGAAGTGTCAGACAAAACTCCAAGGAGGAGGTAGATTTGAAGGACTGAGGTTCTCAAGAGGTAGAAACTGCAGGCGGATATTTTAGGTACAGGTGGCAGCTGAGCAGAGCAGATGGACCCTCAGGACATGCCAGGGTAGCCTGTCACCGTGTTTCTACACATGTAAACTTCACGTGCATGCTAATGTCATACACCTGCATGCTCACATCTGTGTACAAGGGTTCTTCCTGAGGCTGAGCCCGAAGAGCTTTAACAGGCAAGTGGTTCTGACACCAGAGGTGAGAGCTTCAATTAGCCTTTAGGGCAGACCCTTTCTTCTCTCCTTCCTTCCTCCCTTCCTCCCTTTTTTCCTTCCTTCCTTCTCTCCCTCCCTTTTTCCCTTCACCATCAAAAAGGACCCTTGAGTCCCATGAATATAAGATGACATTATTCTTGGGGAAAACCATCAAGTTATTAACTCATAAGGGATTGTATATGGATGTGTCTGAACTTTGTCACCAAGGCTGCTGGCAGTGTGTGCGGGTGGGGTGGGGGGGGCACAGAAGGAATGGAGGGGACAACGGAAGTGCATAGGATTTGTGACAGCATTATCCCTCCACTGGTGTTCATTCCCGAGGAGATGGGTGATTGATGACATAGAAAATAGGAGGACGCTGCACCAGATGTTCTATGAGTTTTTTAAAAAGATTTTCCTTCAGGAATGTGAACATTATTTCTTTAATGTTTATTGATTTATTTAGAGAGAGAGAGAGTGCACAAGCAGGGGAGGGGCAGAGAGAGAGAGGGAGAGAGAGAATCCCAAGCAGGCTCTGCATTGTCAGTGCAGAGCCCGATGCGGGGGATCAATCCCATGAACCCTGAGATCATGACCTGAGCCAAAATCAAGAGTCGGATGCTTGGGGCACCTGGGTGGCTCAGTTGGTTAAGGATCTGACTTCGGCTCAGGTCACGATCTTGAGGTCCATGAGTTCGAGCCCCACACTGGGTTCTGTGCTGACAGCTGGGAGCCTGGAGCCTGCTTCAGATTGTGCCTCCGTGTCTCTGCACCTCCTCTGCTCACTCTCTCTCTCTCTCTCTCTCTGTCTCTCTCTCTCTCTCTCTTCCTGAAAAATAAATAAATGTTAAAAAAAAATAAAAAATAAAAAGAGTCGGATGCTTAACTGACTGAGTCACTCAGGCGTCCCAGGAGTATGAAAATTCTGAATGCATTAACACTGCATACATGTTAACAGATCATTACATAGCATTGTGGGTCTTTTGCTTTAAAAAAAATTTTTTTTAGTTTGTTTATTTACTTTAAGAGAAAGTGAGCACAAGCAGGGGAGGAACAGAAAGAAGGAGAGACAGAATCCCAAGCAGGCTTCACGCCATCAGCACACAGCCCGATGCGGAGCTCGAACTAGCGAACTGTGAGATCATGACCTAAGCGGAAATCAGGAGTCACTTAATTGACTGAGCCTCCCAGGCGCCCCTATGTAGAGCTGTTGTGAAGCAAAAGGACTGTTTCTTAAAAATAAGAATATTATAATAGTGGCATCATCAGCAAGCCTAAATTAATAGTTGATGTGTTTAAATATATATTGTCAGTAAATGATATACACTTCGTGCCTCCCCAGGCTGTTCCTCTGGCATGTGCGTGTGGTCACATCTGACAACCCCAAGTGGAGACGGGCTCTCAGGGTGCACACCATGAGCAGAGGGGGCTGCAGTGAACACCAAAACACAACGTTCCCTATACTACGTAAAAGACTTCACAGACTCCTTAAAACTCATCCAGGGACACCAAGCTCAGAACAGCAAAAACTAGAGGAAACTCTCTCCCATGGAAGAAACGCCACAAATCATTTGAATCAAGTCCTTACAAGACAAACATGAAAAAGATGTTTGGCGATCTTGATTTTAATTTAAAAATTAAACTTTATATTAAAAAGGCAATCTTATTTGACTGCTATTGTGTGTGTCCTAGGGGAAGTGGTACACAGAGCAGGGGTTTAAACAGCCATCAGAAAAGTCCTGACTCTACCAGGATGGGACCCATGTGACACTTTCAGCTTCCCTGACCCCATGTGACACTTCCAGTTGCAGTAAGAATTTCTGTCACCAGAGTCAATGCGGCAAAGATTTGCTGAAGGAAAAAATGTAAACAAACCCAGATCATCTGATTCCAAAGCCTGTGTTTTGGGTTGTTATTGTTATGTGTGTGTGTGTGTGTGTGTGTGTGTGTGTGTATGTTTTCATTATACCACAAGTACCAAAGTAGGCAGATCTTTAGTTATTTAATAACTATAATTAAATTGTTGAATTATAATAAAAGGATGTAATTTTAAAAGAAAATCATTGTGTTTGCATTCCCAGCACTGTGCTGAAGGGAAAGCTTAGAAAAAGAACCCTGTACTCTGCTCGGGGAAACGAGAGACAGAGGCAAGACAGCAAGTGGGAACAAGGACAAGGCTGCCGGTCATGAGAAAGAACCCTCTCTGCACGTCCAAGTCCTGGCCAGGAGCCCTTGATGACTTCCTGGCACAGACCGTGGTTGGGCACCAAGTGTGTCCTTTCCCCTTACCAGGCCTGAGGGTTCCTGTGCCCACCAGGGGATGAGAACAGATTCCCCAAGAGCACTTTCCAGGGCTAAATGTTGCAGGATTTTTTTTTACCTCAACACCCGGATTCGTCCTCTTGCCGCTGGAAGAATGAGGAGGGGGACACACAGTGAGCAGCAGGCAAAGTTTATTCGAGTATAAGAAGGGAAGAATAGTAGGAAAGCTCTCTTTACGTAGAGGGGACGTTTGAAGGTGAATACTGGGGACTATAGGCAAGGGTCCTTGTTTTATAAGGTTCTGGTGGACTCCCCTTCCCTTCTCCCTCTTTCCTTTTCAGGTCCTACGCTCATTGGCTGGATAACTCTAGATGCTGGGTTGTCTATTCCTGATTGGCCGGTTTCCATTGTATGAGGGGTGGTCTATGGCCATATCATTCCTTGTGGATTATACATTTTATGGTCTACTATTTACTTTTAGTCAGGTAGACAAATTCCTGAGGGGAACCTGAGGGGGAGTAGGTGGTGTCTCTTACATTCCTAAGAGGGGCCTTCCGCCCAAGGGGGTTTGCTGTCGTTAAAGGCTCCCAGCATTATTTCAAAATATGTTTTTTTCCCCCACCCAGAGACCTCAGGTCCTAATCTTTCCCTCTCTGCCTGTTTTATCCTATCTTTCCCTATCATATAGATTGCATGACTGCCCAAGGGAATAGCATAAGCAAGAGCCCTGAGGCTGGATGGAGCCACAGTGAATTTCTTGTTTACCCAGGACCCCTGCCTGCTGGGAGGATCAGATGGCAAAGACTTCTTGGAAGGAGTTTGAACTTGGCCCTATAGACAGTTGGAGTCGTTGTAGGTCCAATACGAAGCAGGTAGTAATACATTTAATCCAACCATTGAAGTCTCAGTGAGGAGAGGGGAGCCTTCCTCCATCTTCCATCTTCTCAGCCTCTGCCCCGGCCCAGCACAGGGCAGGGCTCACAAATGTCCACGGAGTGTGAGTTCAGCTGCACGAACATGTGACAAAGTTCACAGACCTGGCAATGCGAGGGCTTCTGTGCACTGAGTTTCTCAGAAGGGAGAGCTTGTGGAGGGGCCGGGTTTGGGCCTCTGATGGCCCCTGGGGCTGAGTGTAAAATACAGCAGAGTTAACGGGATCATTTGATGGTATTTCTCCGCTGTCGATACCCCTCCCATCCTCTGGTGCGTGTGTGCCGGGAGATCCAGCTTTGCTGATGCACTCAACACAAGCTTTATCTGTTCCTTATGGGACCCAGCACTGGGAGGTGGAGCAGGCCCAGGGGCTTCCCACCAGATGGCAGACAGGCCCACCCACAGCCCTGAGGCACCTTCTACTAGGGAGGGCTAGGATTTGTCCCCGGGGCCACAGTCTGGCAGACCAGTCTGATCTTGGCTGGTTTCTCCTGGGCCACAGCCCACTCACCAGCTCCGGGGTTTTGAGGCGGACTGTAGAAGGGGTGGGGGTGAAGGAGCCTTCTTAGGAAGCTCAGAAGTACAGCTCAGGCACCCTTATCCCTAGGTGGGAGTGGGGCTTCTGAGGACCCTGGGTCTGCCGCTGGGATCGGCCGACTTCTGGTTTGACGTCAGACTGGGTGTGGGCTCCAGTCACAGACCACCCAGCACAGGCCTCATCTGGGCTTTGCAAAATAAACACAGTTTGCAACACCTGGCCACACAGAGGCCCGACCCCCTCCCGGACTCGGGCCTCCAGGGGTCCCACGACTGAAATCCAGTGCTTGGAGCCAGGCCAGGCCAGGCCAGAGGTAAACCAGACAAGGGAGGATCAGAGCCACCGCACAGATCTAACAGCCTGTTGCTCTGCCATGGGGACACAGGCCACAGACCCACCCCACCCACATCCCAGATGCCATTCTGCAGAGAGGCAGGAGGAGGGGAGAGGAAGCCTGGGTAACATCATCTGGAGGAATAATCGAAGCTACTGTACTGGAAGAAGTCTCTGGAATGGACTAAAGGCATTTGCTTCTATTTCTGCTCAGTGGACAGTAAAGATTGGATCTACCCTTTACAAAGTTGAAACAGCTGTTTTCTCTGCAAGGCTTGGTTGTGGTGTAGACCAACTCTGGACCCTAGGCCAAATGGAGAAAGTACTGCACTAAAGTGAAGACTTAAAGAGTCAAAGGGCCTGTTGAAGCAGCCAATGGTGCTTCGAGGACAGTCTTGAGGCTGACATCCAGTGCCGCCTGCTTCTCCATCTGTCATGAAGCAGACATGAACCGCGACGTGGAGACCTTCGGAGTTTCCCTGTTCCATTGTTTTAACGATAAGCTATCTCCCTATGGCCACAGGTCAGGGGCTGAGGACCTGGGCTCAGGACGTGCTTGGAGGTGGCGATAGCTCTGGGGACAAGGCAGTTGCGTGTCTCTATGGAGCTGCTGGAGAGCTGGAGAGGTTCCCACTGACCACGGCCGAAACCCTCCCGCTCCCAAACCTCTCCCTGAGTGCATGATCCTGGACCCATTTAGGTGTCGGGCAGAATCTCTGAGAGGCGCATTTCGTCTCTTTTTCAAGGATGGAGGGCCCCTCACACAGCCACCTGGGCCTGTTTTAGGGAGGACCTTGGAGATCATGGGGTGTATCCCTCCTCCCATCAGCTGGTGAGCTCCCCCACTCAGCAGTGGCTTCTCCTCCAAACCTCCATTCGCTTGCACTTGCGGTGCTGGTTCTATTCCATTTGCCTCCCCTTCTTAGCCCTGACTGCCCTGAGGGGCTGACATATGGACTGCATCGCTCTTGTGATGCTTTCTGGCTTCCATTTGGGTTTGGCCAATGGGAGGCCCCAGAAAAGATGGGAGGGCAGGAAAGAGAGAGGGCTAGGTTTCCACCCCCATCTCTACACACACACACACACACACACACACACACACACACCGCCACCCACACACATCCTCCCCTGGTAACACAGTTCCCTCCCCTTGGTCCCTTCAACCTGGCACCTCACACTTCCTCTGATGCGGTTTCCAGGGTGCTGGGATGTCTCTCTGGCCCCCTTAACTCTGCTCACACCTCTGACCACAGTCCAGTCCTTTAATCTTTTCAGTGAAACCTTGTGAGCTCCTGCCAAGAAGACAGCCCCAGAGAGTTCCTCACTGCTCAGCCAACACACTAGATTCCCCAGGGCCTCTGATGGTTCTGGGAAAGTCCTGGGCTAAAAACTGGGTCTCAGCTGTTGGGCAATGATGATGCTTTCTGTTGCATTTCTCAGATTCCACTCCTTCCCCCAGCCCCTCACCTCAGGTGGTTTGGAGTAGTCTGATTATCCGAGAAGAATTGGGGGTTGCTGCCTGGGCCTGTCTGGGCCTAGCGGTCACCTTTACTTTAGAACAAGACTCTGCTAGTCACTGGGTGCCTCGGCAATACCATGGCAACCTTTCTAGGAGACAGACCCACTGGACCTATCCTAGGACCCTGGAGAGACATGGCACCACCGTGACCACCATCAGCACCGCTACCTCGGGGACGTGACTAGAACAGCACTGGGGTCAAATCTGGGTCACATGTTGCAGAGGCTGGGGTGAACTGGGCCCCAGAACAACCAAGGGAACCCTACACCCCAGGCTCCTGCAAACTGGAAGCTGAGAGTTTGCTCACTTTCCATCTGACAAGGTTATTCTAGACCCAGCTCAGTTCTCAGACACCTGTGAGGTCTTAGTCCCTTAGCAGAATGAATCATGGATCATGCTCCCTAGGGGTTAGGGGACATCACATTGTGTGAACTAGTGAGCTGATTCTCATCCTCCCACCCACTGCCATTTCCAACAAGAATGGGAGCTCTTCAAGGACAGACCTGGTCTCATTCACTGCTCCATGCCAGTCGAATGAAAGAATGAGGGAATGAATAGTTTCCTCTTACTAGACTAGAAGTTAAACCATGTATTTTACTAGCCTTGTAAGGTGACAGAAGGTAGTCATTCTAGTCGTGAGCACAGCACAACATACAGAGCTGTTGAATCGCTGTGCTGCACCCAAGACTAACATTGTGTACCAACTACACTTCATTTGGAAAAAAAACAACTAAATCATGAATAGGTCGGATCAGGCAAGTCAACATTTTATAGGTAGTCACTGAGTATGGATTACAAAACATGTCTCAGTGGCTCCGTTGGTTAAGTGTCTGACCCTTGGTTTTGGCTCAGGTCATGATCTCACGGTCTGTGGGATAGAGCCCCACGTCTTGTTCCGTGTTGACAGCGTGGAGCCTGCTTGGGATTCTCTCTCTCCCTCTCTCCCTCTCTCTCTTTCTGCCCCTACCCTGCTCGCTCTCTCTCTCTCTCTCAAAATAAACAAACTTTTAAAAAAAAAAACATGTTTCAAATTTAATTTGCCTGGGGCGAGGGAACCAGAAACATCCTAGGATTTTCAGTGATTGGGAAATATGCTCACTTCACAGCATCTCCTTTACTGAGTCTAATTAAATAGGCAGAGGAAGCCCTTAGCCTCAAGTCAGGAAGCCTCGGCTGTGAGCCAGGCTTCACGGCTTCAGCACTTGGCTCTCCCCATCTGCGGGAAATAAATGCAATCATGATGTACAGAACCCGTGAAGCCGGAGCGCCTGCCCCCATGGGGAACCTTGGCGAGGACAGAGGTCCAACTCTGTGAGTCCTAATGTCGCAAACCCCACAGGGGCTGCATGCTGGAAAGGAGTGGGGGGTCCCCCAGGAACGCCTTTGACGAAACAGCAGATGGACTGCTTGGACTTGCTTAGTGGAGTCATGAGCAGCTCTGAATTTGGAGAGGGAGGATTTGGGGAGGGTGCTGGAGCTATCTGGTTTGCGAAACAAAAAGAGGGGGTTCTGGAGTCAGAGAGGGAGAAGGAAAGAGGAGCTGTTCTAGGGACAAGAACTCAGGGCAAGAACAGATTTATCTTTTCTGAGAGAGTGCAGAATATCATCTCCTCTTCCCCAGGAGACCCTCAGCACATCTACCCTGCACACCAGTGCCTTGAAACCGGATATGTGACCCAAGGGGCTCTGGGGATAAGCTGAGACTGGTCACTGGGCAGATGAAGAACATGGTTGTCCCCGAAGGCCTAGTCACACTGGACTGCCCAGGGCCGGGCTGATTTGGCAAGGAGTGGAGCAGGCAGGTACAGCCCTCCCTCCACATATTCAAAGCTTGGCCCACTGGCCTCCTCCTCTCTGGAGTGTGGCTACAGGGTAGGGGGTCAGATCTTGAGTTTCCTTGTAGACACCTGGACTGGAGTTCTGCCCCAGGTACAGGAATGAGGTGCAGGATTGAGACCTAACACATATTATTCCTCCCTGGGTGCATATAGGTGGTAGAAGTTGCTATAGAAACAGAAGCCAGGGGTGCCTGGGTGGCTCAGTCGGTTAAGCGTCCGACTTCAGCTCAGGTCGCGATCTCGCGGTCCGCGAGTTCGAGCCCTGCGTCGGGCTCTGGGCTGACAGCTCAGAGCCTGGAGCCTGCTTCCGATTCTGTGTCTCCCTCTCTCTCTGCCCCTCCCCCATTCATGCTGTGTCTCTCTCTGTCTCAAAAATAAATAAACGTTAAAAAAAATTAAAAAAAAAAAAAAGAAACAGAAGCCAGTTTCAGAAAAAAAAAAATAGAGGTAATCCAAGGTTAAGTTTTGTGGCTCTAGGAGAAGGGAGGATGAAGAAATGGGCTCATAATGGTTTAGTAAGCCAGACTATTGCTGATCTGAGCTGTAAGAAAATGGTTAATAGTATAGACTTAACTTCCGTAGGACCTGAGGAAAGACTCCTGACACTTGAATATATATCTACAATATTTGCTCTCCTGGGAATGGTCTTACCTCAAATCAAACAATGAAGTCACACAGCGTGGGGCCAACACAGAAGGGGTTATTCTGTATCACTATCACTCTCTGTGCTCCCATTTTCTGCTAGGGATGGACAGAACCACCTCTCCGACTGTTTAACATGCCTTTGTGATTTCTGTTCATCTGGATTATTCCTTCCCTGTGAGTGCTAAATGCTCAAGGAATTAAGAGGAGCCAGTGTGCCAGGGAAACGTGAGAACTGACATTTACTGAATGCCTTCTGTGTGGCAGGAACCTTGCTGGGTAATTTGCACACACTCCGTGTATTGCTTGAGAAGATGGTGTCTTGTCTACTGTTGAGTGCAAGGTTCTATGTATCAAGAACTGTAAATGTTCTGATGTTTTATCCTACTTACAGCATAGTGACTTAGCCTGGTACAGTTTCAGAGCTGCTGACAGAAGACACGAGCCTTTGGGATCAGAAGCAATGGACTTTATCACCATGCAGCATGTAGTATGAGCTCCCTGGCTCCTTGCCCCTCATGCCCCACAAGGGTGATATGGAGGGGCCCAGGTGGATGCTGGGCATACAGTGGGTTTCTTTCACAGCCAAGGATCCCCAGACTTAGGAAGCCCCAGTGTTTTACAATGGGCTGCAAGTACCAAGTACTAAACCTGCTCAAATTTTGCTCTGAAGGGAAAAAGGTATCTATACTATACTGGACAATGAACAAATTTCTCTTCTGTTCCAGAGGGAGACACAGTCTGGATATTCCAAGGCTGTTCACTACACAAGCATCTTCGAACAGATATCCAGAGCAAAAGCTGAACTCACAAGATCTGCAGAAGCAAGAGACACCAATGGAGAATTGTCTCCTAATACTATGTGTATTAAATCACACTGGTTATTTTTTTCAAATCTTTCTAATTTTGTGTATGTGTGTGCTTGACATATCAACGCTACTTGATGGAGGTATGTCAAATTTGTTAATTTCTCCTTGTAAGTCTTTCATTTTTGCTATATATATTTTGAAAATATATAATTTTTTTCACTATTTAAATAAGTGCTCTACAGGTTTAGAATTGTTATAATTTCCTGGGAGAATTGAACCTTTTGCCTTTATTTTGTGATCCTCCTTCCTCCTAGTAACGTTTTTGTCTTAAAAATATAGCTTGTCTGACATCGACTTTCTTTTGGTTACTATTCCCCTCATCTATCCATTTCCTATTCTCTGATTTTCAATGTTTTCATTCCCTTATTTCTAGGTGTAGCTCATGGAAAGAGCACATAGCCGAATTTTTTACCCAAGCTGATAATCACGATCTTTTAAATGAAAAATCAGGAGCAATTAAATCTATTGCACATTGGATACATTTGGACCTGTGTTTAACTCTCTTACTTTGTGCTATATGCCCCATTGTTCTGTTTTTCTCCCTGTCTCCTGTCTTACCTCTGATGGGATTTTTACATGTGCAGTACAGAGATTAGAAAGAAAATTCCGGGGTGCCTGGGTGGCTCAGTCAGTTATGCGTCTGACTTTAGCTCATGTCATGATCTTGTGAGATTCTCGTGGTTTCAAGCCCCGCATCGGGCTCTGTGCTGACAGCTCAGAGCCTGGAGCCTGCTTCAGATTCTGTCTCTGTTTCTCTCACTCTGCCCCTCCCATGCTCTCACACTATCGCTCTCTCTTTCTCTTTCAAATATAAACTAACAGTTAAAAAAAAAAAAAAAAAAAAAGAAAATGCCAAAGGATTGCAGTAGAGGGAACTAGGCTAGAATGTTTGTCAAGAAGAAGAAAACAATACTTATTTTAATGAAACCAACACTAAGCAGGCTAAATGACTGGCTTCCATTTGATCTATCAAAATGAGTGTTAGTCTCAAAAAATGTAATCTGTGTATTCACTGTTTTTCTTTGTAAACTAAGAAAAAGAAAAGGGAAAATTAAGGTTACAAAAACTTAGCCAGTCAGGCAACAGCTCTTTATTGAGCTTTCTGTAAAGCTCTGAGCCAAAATCTGGGAACTTCCATGTGAAAGGGGAGACAGGTGATAGACAAGGCCACCGACATGGTAATTTCTGCATGTGATAAATACAGCAGCAAATTAAAGAGAATGATATTAGAGAGAGGGACTGGGGTCAGAGTAGAGGAAGCTACTTCAAGGGGATGGTGCCAGATGGTTTTTCCGAGCTGGGATCTGGGGGAGGGTGGAGGCGGCCTTGGGAAGGCTCAGGAGACAGTGGTAAAGTCCAGGCGCAGGAACAAGAGGAAACAGGTTGAGACTTAGGAATAAAGCTGGCCTGTTGATGGCAGAATGGTGACAGGGTGGCTAACGGAAGGGATGAGGCCAAAAGTGGTCCCAGGGCAGAACGGGATGAAGAGGGAGGGAGGTGAGATCCAGGTTATGAGGGGCTTGGAGGCCTTGGTAAGGAATTTGGATTTGAATAAGGGATATAACATGATTTGACTTTTTTTTTTTTGATGTTTATTTATTTTGAGAGGGGGGTGGGGTAGGGGCAGAGAGAAGGAGAGAGATATTCCCAAGTAGACTCCATGTTGTCAGCACAGAGCCTGACAAGAGGCTCAGTCTTACAAACTGTAAGATCATGACCTGAGCCAAAATCAAGAGTCAGACACTTACCTGACTAAGCCACCCAGGCACTCCTGATTTTTTTTTCTTTTAATTTACCATTTTGTAGAAGCAATTTTGAATAGGGTGAACAACTCATCCCAGATTGCCTTTCAGTACCCAAAGTCCCACATTCTGGGAGACCCCTCTGGCCTGAGCAAACTGGGACGACCCTAAGTGTATCATGGGTATGAATCTTGATCCACGTTCAGGTCTTCGGGAAACACTACTGTATTTCGAATAGCTCAGCCTAAATCTGCTGGAAGCCCCTTCCTTCCTGACAGGTCATTATTGAGCCCCCTTCCCCTTTCAGGAGCACAAGGGAATCACTGGGCACTCAGAAAACTGGCCAAGGACCTCTAGTTGACTTGGTTACAGCAGATACCCTAACTGTTCAAGACAAGGATGGTCCCCTCGATGACTCTGTGCCCCAGCCATGGGTAAAGATTCCCTTCATTGGCACCCCAGGCTGCTAAGCTGTCTGATCTAGTTCCTTCCTTCCCTAGAGTCTTGGCTGGGCTCCTCACTTCTCTCAGGAACCATACACCTCTCTCCCTTCCCGCTCTGGAAAAGTCTCATGTGTGTGGCTCTGCTCCTGGATCCAGACACACTCTCTCTCCCCACAGCCTCCAGGGCATCTAGCAAAAAGCCGTCTCTGATCCAGGCTCCTGCAAATACAGACACTGGCTGCTTTACAGCCTTTCTGTACTTCCAGAATCATGGAATTATAAAGTCTGCCTGCCTGCTTGAAAAATGAAATGGCGGTTGGGGGCGGCGAGAGAGTGAAACAAAGAAAAGAAATTTATAGAGAGAACTTTTCAATCCATTTTCTGCCACAGGGGAAAGCAGAGAGACTAGTGAGGACGTTATTGCATATTCCAGCTGACAGAAGATGGCAGCTTGACCGGCGTGATGGCAGTGGAGGCGGAGAGAAGGGGACACTTGGAAAACCTATCTTGGAGGTGGGATCCAGAGCACGTGCTAGTGGAGGTGGGAGATGAGCAGACCAGGCGCGCAGGACCACGCGCTGAGTAGTCACTTGGGCTTGAGCGTTTGGTGTAAATAACTTCTGTTCAATTTGGAGACAAGGGGCACGTGCCCACACACCAGACAAGAATGTCTGGCAGGCACTGTGTTTCTGCCTCCAGTGGGGAAGCTCTGGCAGAAGGTATATTGGGCTGCCCATCCGAGGGACAGCTCTGTCACATGAGCCGCCACCGGCAGTTTCATATCTTGGATACTCTAAGAGGCCCTGGTTATATTTGTCCTTTAGAATGAGGCACCAGACACATATAATGCAAGACTGTGAAGATACAAGCTGTACGTTTCTCAAAAATGCACAAAAATGTGCTTAAACCTCTTGAAAGAGTTCAAGAAATAGACAAGATTTGGGGCACCTGGGTGGCTCAGTCTGTTGAGCGTTTGACTTCGGCTTAGGTCAGAAGCTTACGGCCTGTGAGTTCGAACCCCGCGTCGGGCTCTGTGCTGACAGCTCAGAGCCTGGAGCCTGCTTTGGATTCTGTGTCTCCCTCTCTCTCTGCCCCTCCCCTGCTCATGCTCTGTCTCTCTCTCTGTCAAAAATATATAAAAATTAAAAAAAAAAAGACTTTGAAGAAAAGCTGGGAAGCATCATTTAAAAAAAAAAAGAAAGAAAAGAAATAGACAAATTTTGGTTATAATTTATATCGAAAAATACCCTTACATTTTTAAAAACCAGCTAGAGCACTGGGACAAGCTCCTTTTTTAACTTTTTTCCTTTGGTTTTATTGGGACTTAGCAGCTGATTCTTCACCGGGGCCTGAGCCAGGAAATTCTGGTTTAAAAGAAACTGCAACAAAGCAAACAAAAAACTCCAAAGATCTGTTTGAAAACGTGCCCATGGGTTGACGAAGTGAGTGGCGTTTGGGGCTGAGACTCTGTTCACTGCTTGGAAAACCTCCCTCTAGGAGTGGGGGGGGAGGTCAGGGCGAGGTGGAGAAGTGGGGAACCAAGTCAGCCTAGAGTTTGGGGGAAGATGAGAGGGCGTGGAGAAGGGGACTAGGGAGGGAGAAACATGGGGAAGAGGCAGGAGGCTGGAGGAATTTGGAATCACACAGCAAACAACAGCGTGCTATTAACTACTACCATATGTTGATCATGAATTTGCAACACATGCTGGCTTTTTTTTCTTTTCCTTTGAAGCAAAGCCCTGTTATTATGGAGTCCAAATCTTTAAGAGCTGGAAAGGCAGAGGGTTTAGCAGTCCAGTCCGTGCAGGGATTTCCTCTGCAGGCCCCTTGTGAGGAGGGGGTATCTTTACACAGATTTGTAAGACTAAAACGGCAGGGCAGAGTCCATTCTGTAAGCAGAAAGAGATTTCCTCTGGGTGGGGTTAAAGGCTCCTGGGACCTATGTCATCTTGCCCGTCCTCAGACCAAGGAGTGAGCAGGTCAGACTTCACTGCAAAGCAAAAAGCACTGCTCAATGCTCCTTGGCCGACCAGCCTCATCCTGGCTCCACAAGCCTTTCCAAGCTCCAGCTACAACTTCCCGGTCCCTGGCCTGAGCCTCCACCCTGCACACTCGCACCCTGTCCATGCCACTCTGGAGCACACTCTGGCCTCCAGCCCTGCCCCTCCCCCTTGTCATCACTTCTACCCTAACGTGGCTACCCCTGCATCTACGGCCCTCGAGGGGAAAGGCTGGGACATATCTCTAATCCATGCAGCTGGGATCTGAAGCTGAAGTCAAGGCTTCTTCTGCGTATACGGTAGAATTTCAAAAAACACAAAAGGCCATAGAGTGAAACGAAAACTAAGTCTCTTTCTCTTCCCTGTTCCCTGACCACACGGTGCCCTTCTTTAGAGGCCACTCCCTCCTTCCCAACACCAACGTCTTGCTTGTCCTTTAGGATATATACCAATAAATATATTGTGGGACATCCATACATTGGAATAGTACTCAGCAGCAAAAAAGGAATGACCCACTGATTCAAGCAGCTACAAGGGTGAGCCATGTAAATATGCAGACAAAGCAGCAAAAAAGGAATGACCCACTGATTCAAGCAGCTACAAGGGTGAGCCATGTAAATATGCAGACAAAGCATGTGTAAATATTGTCTGATTCCAGGTATATAAAATTCTAGAAAACACAAATTAATCTGTAGTGATGGAAAGCAAATTGGTGGTTGCCTGGGAACTGAGTTGGGGGAGCAAGGAAACATTTGGGGGTGATGAATATGTTCACTGTCTTGATTGTGATGACTGTTTCACAGATGCATACATGCATATGTCAAAACTCATCAAGTAGTACACTTTGAATATGTACAGTTACTGTATTTCTCTCTCTCTCTCTGTAGTGTTTCAATATAAAGCTATAAAATCTTATCTTGGATGTCAAAAGGTATATATTAATGCTTTCTTCTTTCTCTCATTTTTTCTAGAAAAATCTTAATCTTCCTCATGTAAATGAATGCTTCGGGGCGATTAGAGCACGTCACATATTCAGAAAAGCAACAGGGAAAAGCACATTAATATTCTTCCAAACCATCACCCCAAATTTATGTGGTGAAATATAACATGTAGTCCCCACACAGCTCTCCTGCTTCGTCTCCCATCTCCCAAAGGCCAGGTGAGCTACATCACACTCAACTGTCAGTTCCCCGGATACGCCAGCTGTGGTCCCTGGGACCTGCAGAGTGGGCAAAGCTGGGCCAGCTGCAGAGTCTCCAGGGCAGGACCTCACTGCCAGCCTTAAGGGCAGAGCCTGAGGATGTCCAAGGGTGATGCCCTTCCTTGCTCTGGGCTGAGCTCTCCTTGCCCGGTTCCACGCTATGGGGGGAGAAAGGTGAGTCAACGCCACAGAACAGCCTGCAAGAGACCAGGGCGCTCCTCCCTGCTTGGCAGCTTGTGTCGATGCCCTTCTGCCAGGCCCAGAGAGGCCCTCGGCAGCTGCCCCAGGATAGGACTGGACACTGGGCGAGCAATCAGAAACTCCTTTTAGGAAGCAGCCGGTCCCTCTTATATGTCACCACAGGCCAGAAGCAAGAAGAATATAGCTGCCTGCTGAAGGTGAGATTTGAAGGATTCAGCACAAGCTAGCTGGTCTGGCTTCCCTTCGAGGCTGCACAGCAGAGGGCCAGGAGCCTTTTCAAAGTCTCATATTCACTGTGCTTCAGTGAGCCCTGAATACCCAAGGCCCGGGATGGTCTCAAGCAGAAGACTCCAGCAAACTTTGCTTGTCTTCTATGTAATTTTCACTGGCATCCATTGTTGCTGCAAGGGACCCCACCCCCACCCCCAACCCTGCCATTCCCCAGCCTGGCCCAGTCTTGTTTTCCCAACCCAATAGAAGGATCTTCTGGCCTCATTATGTTTCTCTTGGACTTCAGAGGGCAATATTCTCAATTTTATGAACCGTACAAAAAAGATCAACACATCCTGCCCGTCCCCTGCTCATCCAGGGACGATGTTAATGGAATCTGCATTGTTTATTACTTTTAAAAATTATAGTCCAGGTGTTTGGCAAGTTCATATTCACAGGATGAAGAGAGAGATGCCTAAAAGCTCAGATACTGAAAACAAAAAGGCAAAGGACTCTGGGTTCTTTGGTTTCACTTGCCTAAGACCCACAATTCTGTAGACTCTCCTAATTTACAGGATTACTGTAGCTCACAGGCACAGGATCTTTGTATTCCCTGGAGACTCTCATGCTTGGTTATGCTCAGCTATTTGTCTTTATTTTGGATGTTTCAGAATAGCTGTAAAATTGAATGGTGAAGTTGGAGTATTCTATTCTCAGGAAGACGTATTTAGAAGATTCTGCCATTAATAACAACTTTAGGTAAACAACATGTACAAAGAATCCCAAGATCAAGTACATATGAGGCATCAAAGGCATCATTTTATCTTGGCCAGAACGTACCTGCGAGTAGGGGCAAATGTATTCTGCACAGGTAGGAGCTGTTTGATATGCATTGTCAAAGTTATGAGGGCCTGTACGAGAGAAACAGAGGGACCGGATTCATATTTTTCAGAAATAATCTGGAGACTACAGACCAGACCAGAGGTGACATAGGACAGTATATTAGGTCAGGGCCCAGCCAGAAAAACAGAGTAAGAAGGAAGTATATATTAAGTGATTTATTTTAAGGCATTGGCTTATGTGATTGTAGGGCCTGGCTGGGCAAATCTGAAATCTGTAGGAAAGGCCACCAGGAAGAGCAGACTAGAACTCTGGGGATGAACGGGTGATGCCATCCATAGGTAGAATTTCTTCCTTAGGGAAGCTGTGGCTTGGCTTTTAACGCTCTTCAACTGATTAAATCAGGCCCACCAGATTATCTAGGATAATCTATTTTATGTAAGGTCAACTGATTATGGACTTTAATCACAGCTATTAAATACCTTCACTGCAACACCTAGAGTGGTGTTTGAATACGTAGAAACTGTTAATCAAGCTGACACAGAAAACAGCCACCACAACAGCTTCTGCCTGTTGGCCTCAGGCTAAGCCATGTCCATGGAATCCTGAGAAGTCTGGAGAACCAGTAGGCCAGTGGCGGCTGGAGCATTTGAGGGACAGTCCCCCTGTGGTGGGTGAATGGAGGTGCCCCAGCCTGCATGGGACTTTATACCATGGGGTCCCAGGAAGACCAGAGCCTCAGGGCTGAGCGAGCTCTTAAACACCCTCATTCGAACACAGTCCTTTTGTCCATTGAGAAAACCGTGACTCAGTTCAGCAAAATAGCCCAAACCAGCTAGGAAAAGAATAGAGGTCTCCCATGTGCAAGGACAGGGAATGAATGAGAAAACAGAGAAGAGGCAGGAAGGAAGATGGCCTGACAGAGAAGGAAAGGCAAACAAGTCCTCACAGCTCAGAGCCGAGAGGGACCCTGGGGTTCCCTCATTGCACCTGTGGGGAAACTGAGGCCCAGCAGAAGGCCTAAGGTCACTCTGTGAGTTGAGGGTAAAACTGGAACTGAAGCCAGGCCTCCCCAGCTGATGCTCGTCCCCTGCCCCCCACCCCCCTACTGCCCTCCCAGGAAGCTGGGGGCGCTAACAGCAGCCCTAGTCACCTTCAGGCATTTGGGGTTTGCCGTTCCAGGAAGAGAACAATCAATTCATTAATCTGGACAATTAGTTTCAGAATCAGAGGGTGTCATGGGAACAACCCCAAACTCAGCCTCCACCCTGAAAAAACATAACCACCTCTGTTCTGTGTCCACAGGTGACTCCCAGCCTCAACTATCCAGGCTGAGGGCATCAGCGAAGGGCTGGTGGCTCCGTGCAGGCCTCCCCCATCCTGGATCCCCAGTTCTCACCCCCAAAGGGACACATGGCTCAGGACAAGTGTCCCCTGGATGGCGGGGCAGGGCACCATCTTCTTGTTTCTCTCCTGCATCTTGGAGCGCAGAGAGATAACTGGCTCAAAACCACCCAACAAACTACTGACTGAAATCTCCAGTCCTCCGGATCTCCATTCAGCATCTTGCTTGTGGGTTTCTCCCACTCTTTCTCATTCATTTCCGGCAGGCAGCCCAGCACATAGACAACGCCACAGAAGTGCCTGGAAGTGTTCTCACTGGGTGTTAGCAGGCAGATGAAAGTAGGCAGGCTTGAGAGGGCTCAGTAAGGTATAATTTAGTTTCTCAAACTCTTACATTAGGGGAGAGGTATTCAAGTATGGTTTTGAGGCCTCATGCTTCAAAAAAGTCACCCAGAGAAATGCTGTGGGCCTCTGGGAGAAATGTGAGCCTTGGCTGTGCTGTGACTGCATAAACAGTGGTTATGACCATGACTAATCCAAACCCCACTCTGGGATCTGCAGAGCTTGTCAGCTCTCCTTGTGGCTCGTGAAGTCCCTGCTCAAAATGGAACCCTTTTAGAAAGGAGGAAGCTGACGCTTGCAGCAGGGGCAGAAAGCCACTGTGGGTCACATCACACTGCTGCTCAGAGACGCCCTGTGTCACAAAAGGTCACATTTCTAAATGACTAATGTTAGCACCAGATGCCAAAGCCGGGCAGAATCAGGTTTGTGGAGTTCTAAAATAGAGGCTCTTGCCAGATTAAATAGTCCTTTTATCTGTGATTCAGGGTCGATGACCCCATTTCTGGATTGTCCATCCATCAGCAAATGTTTACCAAGCTGGGTTTAGCGCTAGGTGGTTTGGTATATAAAAAGATTTATAAACATGTCCCGGCCCACGAGGAGTAGTCTAGCCAAGCTAGTAAGACAAATCACATACAGATACTGAACAGAGCCAGCCTGGGTGTGCATACAGAATGGTGCACATGAATGGTGCCCCGTGGAATTGTGTGTTGTGATGGCCCCAGCCACTGTGGTCCAGGCCGGAGATCTCAAAGGAGGGGCAGATTCCATTGGGCTGGGCTGGTCAGGGAAGATGGCTGTTAAATGACAATATCCCTCCTCTTCCTTTCTTCTGCTGGCAGTCTCTGGCTGGGGCTTTTGCCAATGAGGGCGGGAGGCCGGTGACAGTCTGGCGAAGCGATGGATAAAGGAGGGCATCGGCATGACAGGCAGAGGCCCCCTGGCAAGCCATATTCTGCATTCATGCAGATTGCCTTGGGCTCTTCCACAGCATCGAGGCCAGCCAGCTTTCAGTCTCCTCCCCTGCGGCCCCCGGCAATGCCCACCCACAGGTTTACCAGAGCCAGCTGTCCACCATGCTTATGGAGGCCACTTGCTATTTCCCTTCTCTAATCAAGCATGTGATATAAGGGGGCAAAAGTTAGGCATGAGCGTTCCTGAGCACCCCACCTTGTGCATTTTCAGATGGAAAGTTTCACCTAAAATTTTTACTGCAATTTTCCTATTCCAGCTTGATTCTGATGGAGTTAAGTGGGACCCTTCCCCATTCCCATCCTCCTTTTTTGAAACACCAACAGGGAAGTGGAAAAGATTAAGCTGCTCTGGATCTCACTGGAAGGGGCCCTACTGAGAGACGATGACCCATTGCCTCCAAAAGAGAGAAAAAAGCAGGACGTGGCGAGACTTGAAATCCCATCCTTTGAGGACAGGCTAAAGGAAATGTGTTTTATTTTCAAACCATGTGAATATATTTCCTGGTAAAATAATTACATTTGAAATTGTTCTAAGAAAAAGGGTGGTGTTATCATCACAATGATGTTGTGATGACCGGAACCGTAAGACCGAATCAGGCACCTCACAGGGCTGGTGGACACGGGGCCATGGAGGTGCACAGCAGGACCAGCACGTGACCACATCCTCTCATCAGGCTTCCAGGGACATTTACACGGGGAAGTAAGGACGATGAAGGGAAAGGCACCACTCTTTCAGAAAGCCACTCTGAACATTCATTTCCCCTTTTTTGGCCCTGCTTGGGTCTGATTGCACTCTGGTTCCCTCAGCGTTCTGTGCATCTCAGTCCATTCTGCCCCCGGGTGGACGCCACCCCTTCCTCATGGTGGCAGATGATGTGTGTGTGAGTAGACTCAGCTCCACTTCTCTAGCTGATTGGTCTCCCCAAGGTCACCTCTGACCTCATACGATGGCACTATCACAGCTCAGAGGAATCTGATTCCACTCCCATGATGCAAGTTTCGCAACACTGAACTTTTATGACATTACATCCACTTCTTGGATGAACCTAGAAGCAGCCAGATCACGCCCAGTTGTGTGCTCTTATTCTACAGAAAGTCTAAGATCAAATGCTAACAAATACATTGATGAAATAAGCTTCCAGGCCTTTTGTTTTCACATTTTTGATTAGGTAATACATTCACATGATTCAACAATCAAAATAATGCTCAGTGCTCAGTTAAAAGTCTTCCTCCCACCCTTGACCCCTATGCTCCACCCCCTCCCAGGTTCCTACTTATTAGTTTTATATGTTTTTCCAGAATATATTTATAAAGATATACATAAACATGAATATATATTTTATCCCCCCTTAGTTAAAAAGAATGTTTTTAATGTTTATTTATTTTTTTTGAGAGAGAGAAACAGACAAAGTGTGAGTGGGGAAGGGGCAGAGAGACAGGGAGACACAGAATCTGAAGCAGGCTCCGGGCTCTGAGCTGTCAGCACAGAGCCCGACGCAGGGATCAAACCCGCGGATGGTGAGATCATGACCTGAGCTGGAGCCAGATGCTTAACAGACTCCGGATGGGGCACCCCATCCCCCACTTAGTTTTTTGTTTACAAAAATGGTATATATACATTGTTCCATATCTTTTTTCTAATATCTTAGAGATCTTACTGTTTCTGTTTATGTAGAGAGCTTCTTCATCCTTTCCATTAAAAGGGCGAAGAGAGGCGCCTGGGTGGCTTGGTCGGTTGAGCGTCCGACTTGGGCTCAGGTCATGATCTCACGGTCTGTGAGTTTGAGCCGCGTCGGGCTCTGTGCTGACAGCTCAAAGCCTGGAGCCTGTTTCCGATTCTGTGTCTCCCTCTCTCTCTGCCCCTCCCCTGTTCATGCTCTGTCTCCCTCTGTCTCAAAAATAAATAAACGTTAAAAAATTTAAAAAAAATAAAAATAAATAAAAGGGCGGAGATTGTTTCTTAAACCAGTTTATATTGCTGACAATCTAAACTAGTTTGGATGGCCTCTAAACTTTTCCTGTCACAAATACCACCACCACAATGAATAACATTGTTCATGCATCATTTCACACAGGTGCAAATGCATTTGTACTATAAATTCCTGGAAGTTGGGTTGCTGGGCCAAAAGGTGTGACGACATTTGAAATTTGATGTCAAATTGCCTTCCACGAGGGTTGTATTGGTTTATATTCCCACTAGCAACATATGAGAGGGACTAGCTTCCCATAACCTTGTCAAAAGTGTGTATTACCAGGGGCACCTGGGTGGCTCAGTAGGTAAGTGTCCAACTTTGGCTCAGGTCATGATCTCATGGCTTGTGGGTTTGAACCCCACATTGGGCTCTGTGCTGACAGCACAGAGCCTGCTTTGGATTCTCTCTCTCTTTGCCCCTCCCCCCCAAAATAAACTAAAAAAAATAGTGTGTATTACCAAACTTTCAGGTTTTTGTCAAACTATTAACTCAAAAATGAATTTTAGTTCAGTTTTTTGGGTAATTTTTAAAAAGATTTTATTTTTAAAAAATCTCTATACCCAATGTGGGGCTCAAACTCACAACCCTGGGATCAAGAGTCATGTGTTCTACTGACTGAACCAGTCAATAGCTCAGTTGGCTAAGTGTTGGGCTCTTGATCTTGGCTTAGGTCATGACCTCATGGTTCGTGGGGTCAAGCCCCTAGTCTGGCTCTGCGCTGACAGCATAGAGCCTGTTTGGAATTCTCTCTCTTCTCTCTCTCTGCCTCTCCCCCCACTCTTGCTCCCTCCCCCCAAATAAATAAACTTTTTTTAAAAAAGGAAAAAAAAATGTAAGAATATATAAAGACTTCCTATATATTCTTGGTTTGGCTTTTTGGCTTTAATTTGCATTTCTTCTCCTCCTCCTTCTCTTCCTCCTCCTCCTCCTCCTCCTCCTCCTTCTTCTTCTTAGAGAGAGAGAGCAGGGGAGGAGCAGAGAGAGGGAGAGAGAGAATCCCAAGCAGGCTTTGCATGGAGCTCAATCTCAGTAACTGTGAGATCATGACCTGAGCAGAAATCAAGAGTCACACATTTAACCGACTGAGCCCCCAAGGTGCCCCAGTTTGCATTTCTTCTAATTAAGAGTGAAGTTGTAAGTAAAGCCAAAGAACTGACCAATGGCATCACCAACAAAACTAGGTGCAAGGTGTTCCTATGGATGTCAAAATACCAGCAGGTGGAACAAATCTGCAAGACCAGCTGTAAGACCTGCTGGTACCCATTTCCATGCAGGGGTGGGGGGGGAGCAGCGTGAAGATGAGATTCTGCTGGGGCCTCTGCAAGCTGGAGGAGCCACACTCACCAACAGACACTCACAGAAGCTCAGCAGGCCACTCAGAGGGTAGCGCCCATACTGGGAGGGTGCTCTGCTGGCTCCAGTTTGTGGGGAAGGTTACCTACATGTGGCCGGTAAGGTTGGATGGTGCAGCCCTATCAACCCTCAAAATTAACCAACCCAAGATCTCTCCCAAGACAAAGCCCCATGTTAAAGAGAACTGCTGGGGGACCCTTGGGGGGCTCAGTTGGTTAAGTGTCTGACTTCGGCTTAGGTCATGATCTCATGGTTTGTGAGTTCAAGCCCCACATCAGGCTCTGTGCTGACAGCTCAGAGCCTGGAGCCTGCTTCCGATTCTGTGTCTCCCTCTCACTCTGCCCCTCCTCCACTCGCACTGTCTCTCTGTCTCTCTTTCTGTCTCTCTCAAAAATAAATAAATGTTAAAAAAAATTTTTTTAAAGAGAACTGCTGGGATACTATGCAACTTGAACAGAATGGGGACAATGGGACAGAGGAAGCAGGAGGTCTGTGGAGGGGGAAACAGAGCCAGCAGGAAAGTACGAGGCCATATTTTTCAACACTTCTGATAAAAGCAAGCCCAAAGACACTGGCAAAGCACAAAAAGGAGAATGCAACAATATTTACTGTAGCACTATTGGCAACAGCAAAAAACTGGAACTAAATCCAAGAGGATCAACCATGGCACATGCACACAATGGACTGCAGGGCAGTTATAAAATGGAATGGGCAATATGTGTTTGCCCCCAGGGTGTGGTGTCCAGAAGACATGATTAACTGAAAATTTGGAGGTTGGAGGAGAGTTGCCACTATTTCGCGAATAAGTGGGGGTGATGGAAACATATGTACACGTGTGTGCTCAGATTAAGTTCTTTTTTTTTTTTTTTTTTTAAGTTCTTTTTAAATTAAAATATCTATGGCAGATGGTAGAGAGTAGATGGGGACAGACATAAAAACTGGCTACCTATGAATATATTTTGTTTTGTAGATTTGACCTTGGAAACATGTCAGTTTTACTTAACTAAGAAAAAGTAAACCCAAATGAAAACACAGTCCTTAAAAGTTGGAAAAAAAAAAAAGTCGTATGTAGTTGTGTATCCGTTGATAAGATAGTCACACAGAGAGGAATTACTTCAAGTTACTATATTATTTTTTCGAGTTTATTTATTTTTGGAGAGTGAGGGAAGGGCAATTCCCAGCAGGCTCCATGCTGTCAGAGCAGAGCCCAATGCGGGTCTTGAACTCACGAACTGTGAGATCACGACCTGAGCCAAGATCAAGAGTTGGATACTTAACCTACTGAGCCACCCAGGTGTCCCAGGTGCCCCACTTTAGGTTACTTTAATGCACAGTCATTCGACTTGTGGGGAGAGGGTAACATCCTTCAGGTTTTACTACCTGAAGGCTCTCTCTTGTGTAGCAGAAACAGAGTGCTTCTTGGATATATGATGTTGTGGGGTGAAATGTGTACCCCCCAAACTTATTTACTGAAGTCCTAGCTCCCACTCTCTTAGAATGACCTGGTTTGAAAATACAGTCATTGCAGATGTAACCAGCTAAGCTAAGATTCGCTCATTAGGATGGGTCCTAATCCAAAGGACCCAGCGTCCTTACAAAAGGAAGTTTGGATACAGAGACACTCCTGTAGTGAGAACACCCTGTGAAGGTGAAGGCAGGGATCAGGGTGATGCTTCTCCAGGCCAAGAAATGCCAAAGCTTGCCAGCAGATCACCAGAAGCTAGGGGAGAGGATGGAGCAGCTTCTCCTTCGCAGCCCCAGAAGGAAGCAGCCCCCTGACATCTCCATCTCGGACTTCCAGCTTCCAGAACTGTGACGATAAACTCTGTTGGTTAAGCCGCCCTGTCTGTGTGCCTCGTTACAGCAGCCCTAGCAGAGTAACGCCTGTGGCTCCTCTGCTTACTTGTGTAGGCCACTTACTCGGCTAGTTTAAAATAAATCCGATCCCAAGAGAACGAGTAGCAGCAGCCCTGCTCCCCGAAATCCATCCACAAGGAGATGCGCACCTCCCCTCCCAGATGAGTCCCTCACCGTAGGAAGGTCTATTTGCTCGCGCTTTCTGGACTCTGCTGCTCTTGCGCCCCACGTCTTTTCATTTCCGCCTCTGTGGCTTCTGTCTACGCTCAGCAGCTCACAGCAGCCCTGATTCATATTTTGAAGGCTGTGGATGTCGGCTCTTAATTTTGCTGAACACCGAGTTCGTTGATTGGGTCATCTTTCCTGATGTTTTTTTGTGATTTAATAGAGAAGAAACAGAAAGGCACTAAACCTATATTAGCATGTTCGTACCAGAAGTCCTTAAGGTTAAAATTTAATTCCACAAGCCCAAGTAGTGATTTTAGCCAAGTACATGGAAAGTAATTTTCCCATGGTGATAATTACATAGTGCTTTTCATCTTCAGGGTACATGGGCAACACTTACCAATTACTCCTTCCTATACTCTGGAGCAATTAAAAATAGAAACCGCATATTGAATTTGGCTAACGGAGATAATTGCCGATATTAGCATACAAGAAAGACCTTGAGAGCCTGGAGATGAATAATTAAATTACGGTAGAAATGTTTCAAGGAATGACTGCCTTCCGCTTTCATCAGAGTGAAGCAATTATGGCTTCCTTAGGAAGCAAATCTTATTTCCATTTTATAAATGAAGAAACATATTCAGACAAGAAGCTTCTTGCTCAGGCAAACACCAATTAGCCAATAATCTAAACTGATGTTAATGTGAGAACTGTATAAGTCCACAGTATTACAAGTTTTGAAAATCCTGAATCCATTTTCTCCTCTGTTTAAAGAAAAAAAAAAATGCTGATGGCAGTCCTTAGTATCCCAAAGTCTCCATTCTGAACATCAGTAGCCATTGTCCACTGTGGTGGTTAGAAGGCTTAGGTTAGTGGTTCTCAAACTTTTTGATCTCAAAACACTTTGTATTTTTTTTTAAGTTTATCCATTTATTTTGAGAGATAGAGACAGTTCAAGCACGGGAGGGGCAGACAAAGAGGTAGACAGAGGATCCAAAGCTGGCTCCACACCATCAGTGCAAAGCCAGATGTGGGGCTCGAACCCATGAACCGTGAGATCATGACCTGGGCTGAAATCAAGAGTCAGATGCTCAACCGACTGAGCCACCCAGGAACCCCAAAACCCTTTATATTCTTAAAAATTATTGAGGACACAAAGAGCTTTTGTTTATATGGATTATAGCTATTGACAGCTACTATATTAGAAATTAAAGTTCAGAAAATTTCAAAATATTTGTATATTCATTTTAAAATAACAATAAGTCGATTAATATGTTAACACAGACAACATTATTTTATGATAAGTATATTTTCCAAAATTTAAAAAAAGTCATGAGGAGAGTGGCATTGTTTTATATTGTGAAAGTCTCTTTAATATTTGGCTGGAATCTCACATCTGTTTCTGATTCAGTCTTTTGTGATATGTCCTTTTGGTTGAAATATATGAAGAAAATCTAGCTGCACACGGATATGTAGTTGGAAAAAGGGCTGTATTTTAATAGCCTTTTAAATAATTGTGGCTATTCTTTTATTCTACCCCCAAAATTAGAAAGTGGTTAATTCCTTAAAGGTCAGTTGCAATGTAGGGTAGGAAACCACATCAGTAAATTTTCAAACTGCTACATTAAAAATGATTAGTCTTCCTTGTATTTTGATTGGTTCTTTTACTGTGCATGACTTTGTAACATTGTGCATTGGTTATCTGGGAAATGCTGGGTCACTGAGTCATGCAGATATTCAAATATTGACAACATAAAGCAACATAAAAAAAAATCACATTTGTGTATTTCACCTCAAATCTCATCAGAAAACTCTTTAATTACTGTTAAGCTCACAGTGGTGGATACCAGTCTTCCAAAATTCTGATTTTAAGCCTGAAACCTCTAATTTTATCCTTGGGGACAAATACTCTAGTTAGGACAGGCTCACTTCATTCATTTCAGGAAAATGACTCTGAAATACCTACATCTGAATCTTAATATCTTCCTGTCAGTCATTCTTTCAGGTAAAAATGGTGTTCCGTGGAAAAATGAGTTCTGTTCTGAAATCCAACAGCTGCAGAAGTGCTTATGTGTTCTTCCCATTTTGTTGCACAGAATTTAAAAACAAATTTTTTTTTTTTTTACATTTATTCATTTTTGAGAGACAGAGACAGAGCACAAGTGGGGGAAGGGCAGAGAGAGAGAGGGACACACAGAATCTGAAGCAGGCTCCAGGCTCTGGGCTGTCAGCCCAGAGCCCCACGCAGGGCTCGAACTCATAAACTGTGAGATCATGACCTGAGCTGAAGTCGGATGCTTAACTGACTGAGCCACCCAGGGGCCCCATTGTTACACAGAATATTTTTATGTGGCCTGGAGGGTCAACGTGACCCAGTAACTTTTTGTTCATTGTGAACATTCTGAACCCAAGCCAGCAGTTTTAAACTGCCACGGTGCAGTAGTGAGGAGCACTTTGATGACCCAGCTCAGGTCAGTACTGGTGATGCTGTCTTGACTTGTGCTAAAGCTCCAGCGGGTTCCTCTACCATCGCTTGTGCACCATCAGTACAGATGTTGGCACAGTGAAAAAGGCAAATGATATTACTATGAAATTAGTTTTGAACTCAGGTCCTCTGAAAGGTTCTTGCAGGCCCCTAGGGGTCAGCGAACCACACTTTGAGAACCACTGGCTTGGAGAATTTCCCTGCGTGAACACTGAGCCCAGTCAGTATTTAAGAAATGGACATTTTGAAACAATTCCTGACATAATAATTAGGAGGACAAAGTGAGGGAGACAGAAGCAAAGGCAGATGACAGATGGACGGGTGGATGGTTGGACAGATTTCAGTCTGGTTTGGTGGTTTGACGTGTTTGACATAAAACCAGTACTTCCCTATACCCAGTACCCTATCTTTCTCCCTCACTTTATGATCTTGCTTCTTGTAAATTACAGTTTATCTTTAGTGCTTCTCCTTCTCATTTTTCACTTCCGTCTATGTCCCATCACCACCGCTACATTGAACCTACTCTCATAGGTCTCAGTAAATCCCCCCAAGGTCGGGGGTTTCTAAATCCAACCTTTTTCTTACTTGATACTCTGAGGGATTTGACACTATTGACTACTCCCTCCCTTTTATGTAAATTAACTCTATCTTGGGGCGCCTGGGTGGCTCATTCGGTTAAGCGTCCGACTTCAGCTCAGGTCACGATCTCGCGGTCCGTGAGTTCGAGCCCTGCGTCGGGCTCTGGGCTGATGGCTCAGAGCCTGGAGCCTGCTTTCGATTCTGTCTCCCTCTCTCTCTGCCCCTCTCCCGTTCATGCTCTGTCTCTCTCTGTCTCAAAAATAAATAAACGTTAAAAAAGTTTTTTTAATTAAAAAAATAAATTAACTCTATCAACTTAATAATACATATAGTTATAAAAAATGAAATAGTAGACTTGTTACATCCATACATACAAATGTGATGCTGGCAAGAACGTGGTGTGACTGGTTATTAGAATATACTTCTAATGGTAAAGTGATACAAATTTTCTGAAAAATAACATATATATATATATATATATATATATATACTAAATGTAAATAGATATTTTTCAAAAAGCATTAAAATGTTTATACTTTCTTATCTAAGAAACCCACTCCTGGGGCACCTGGGTGGCTCATCTGTTGCATTGGACTTCTGCTCAGGTCATGATCTCGCGGTTTGTGAGTTGGAGCCTTGCATCAGGCTCTGTGTTGACAGCTCGGAGCCTGGAGCCTGCTTCAGATTCTGTGTCTCCCTCTCTCTCTGCCCCCTCCCCCCCTCTCAAAAATAAACATTAAAAAATTAAAAAAAGAAGAGAAACCCATTCCTAAGACTCTATCCTAAGAATATAATAATTTTTTAAATGGCTTTAATGTAAAAAAAAGGTGCTTGTTGAAAAGCTCTTTGTAGTAGTAAAATACTAGAATGGTTAGTAAATTATGGCTTGTCTACCTGATAAAATATTATATAGCTATCATAATAGATTCCCATAAGGCCTATGTAAGCACAAAGAAAACCATTTTTGTTTTTAGTATAGTTAACACACAATGTTACTGTAGTTTCAGGTGTACAACATGGTGATTTGATAAGTTTACACATTATGCTGTATTCACCCCCTGTCACCATACAACCTTATTATGATATCACTGACTGTCTTCCTTGTGCTGTACCTCTTATTCCTGTGACTTGCTCATTCTGTAACTGGAAGCCTGTATCTCTCATTCTCCGTCACTCATTTTGCACATCCCCTCCCTCTGGCAATCATCAATTTGTTCTCTATTTATAGGTCTGATTCTGCTTTTAGTTTATTTATTAATTTATGTTTTTAGATTCCACATGAGGGAAATCATATGGTATTCGTCTTCCTCGGTCTGACTTATTTCACTTGGCATAATGCCTTCTAGGTCCATATATGTTGTCACAAATGGCACAATTTCATTTTGTGTGGCTGCATAATATTCCATTGTGTGTGTGTGTGTGTGTGAGAGAGAGAGAGAGAGAGAGAGTGTGTGTGTGTGCATGCTCGCGCACATGTATCACATCTTCCTTATCCATTCATTTATCAATGGATACTTGGGTTGTTTCCATATCTTGCCTATTGTAAATAATACTGAAGTAAGCATAGGGGTGCATATACCTTTTTGAACTAGTGTTTTTGAAAGAAAACAAGTTATAAACTTGTATATATGCTGTTACAAATGTTATTTAAAAGGTCTTTAGAGGCAATTGCAAAAATATATATACAAAACTAAAAGTGACTTTGCCAAACAATACAATAAAATAGTCCTAAAGCGTTTATTATAAAGTACCTCCCAGGTCCCCTCAATCCCCTTACCCACGTCCCCTGTCCCATCCTCCCTTCCTCAGATCCTCTCTGTAGAGACAACTACTTTTGAAGTTTACGTTGTATATCCTTTCCATCCCTGTATTTACATCCTTCTGCAATGTGACCTTGCAGCTCTTAACCATCACGACATAGTTTTCCATCCCTTGAATCTGGGCTTAGCTATGTGATTTGTTTGGGCCAGTGGAACTTTAGCACATGTAAAAGAAGCCATGCAAAACTGCATGTGCCTTGGGTTTGCCCTTTCACAGTGCTCTTACAAACCCTGTAAGGACTATATGAAAGAGCCTGGGCCAGCTGCCTGGATGATGAGACACAGATGGCTAAATCATCACCATAACCCCAGCTGACCCGGAACCAACCACCAGATGGGTGAGAACATTATGGGCCATCCAGACTCAGCTAAGTTCAACAGCTGACCACAGGGTTCAGCTGAGCTGGCCCAAACCAGAAGAAATGCCCAGCTTATCTACAGAGTTATGACAAATAAAAAGATGTTTGTTTGAAACCACTAAGTTTTGTGGTGGTTTATTACATAGCAGAAGTTTACATGTACATGCTTTCGGCTTTTCTTTTTTCCTGGCACACACCTACTTCCATATTTGTAAATAATAGGTACCTATGCTGTATTTTCACAAATCAACTTTTGATACTATCTATTGGCTTCTATTTTGATAAAGATCTATTGGCTTCTATTTTGATAAAGATTTATTACTCTTGCCCTGTCATCTACCCTTCTCCCAAATACACATATTTCAATGCTTTGTGAAATCAATAGTCAGTGTTTACTTGGTTATGCCATGTAATCCTTATCCACATCTAAACATTGTGGTATACTCTGGCTAAATTTCTTTTTCAACTTTGTTTTTCCTGGACTTACAATAATTGCCTTGTTTATTCATGTGCTTGGTTTTCTTTGTGCTTATTGTCTGCTAGGTCTTGCCACACTTTCCCAGGGCCTTTCATAACAACTTAGGCGGTGCGTCAGTTCTGACTCTTTTCTTCCTGATTTACCTTCTGGAGACCTTTCTCTTCCATCTGCGATGGCTGCTTCCCAGGCCTCCTAAGCAACTGTCATCCTGAGACTTCTCTTTGCTCTCAGCCTTTGAAATTCCTTTTGCTTTTCTCCTAGATTTGATTCCCTATTTCCTGGTTCTCATGTCTTCCTCTTTTTTGGTTTTCTCCTCTGTTTTGGTGGAGAACATCTTCAGGTAGCTTCCTCGGGATGAAAACTCAGCAGAACTGCAGAATGCAGACATGATGATAGCCCCCCATGTATTCTCTGGACTCGCAGTGCTCCGGTCGGGATGGGTTGACCTCTGCACCTGACACAGTTTTCACACTGAGCCCTTTATCACCTTCGGGAGTCTTCATCCACATCTCACCTGTGTCGGATCTCTTGTTTTCTGTATCTCACACCTTACTCTTTCATGGCTTCATTTCATTTTGATGTGCCACATCCTCTGGTGGCTTTCTGAAGTGGGAAGTAAAAATTTTGAGACTTGTCTAAAAATACAGTTATTCTACCCCCATACTTGACTGCTAGTTTGATCGTGCGTACAAATAAATTGAAATCATTTTTTGCTCAGACTTCTGAAGGAAAACCAATATTGTGTTCTAGGTTCTAGCATTTTGTTGAGAATTTCAAGGCTATTTCATTCAGATTCTTTCGTTATGGTTTGTTTTTCTTCCCTCTCTCTGGAAGCTTCTAGAAACTTTTGTTTCCAGTGTCTTGACATTTCACTCTGATGTGCCTTTACCTGGATCTGTTTTACTCTAAAAGGATGGTCATTCAGTGAACCCTTTCAGTCTTGGAAACCCATTCCTGTAGTTTTGAGAAATGTTTTTATAGTAATGATTTCCTCACTTCTATTTCCTCTTTCTTCTGGGAATTTCTATGATTTCCATTTGGATATCTTTGACTAATCCTCTCATTTTCTTTTCTTTTTTTTCTTATTGTATATATTTTTGTCTTTTGCCCTGCTTTCTGAGAGATTTTCTCAACCTTCTTTTCCTACCTATTGAGTTTGTCATTTCTGTTCTCATGTTTTTAATTTCTAAGAACTTTTTTGTGCAGTGAATGTTCATGTTATGGCATCTTATTCTTGTTGTATGGATACTGTAGCTTCTCTTTTTTCTCTCAGGACATTTTCTCTCCTGTCATGGTTGCCATTTCCTCCTCCTCCCTATTTCTCATGGTTTGACCTCTGTCTTGCCTGCTAGAGGATTTTCTTAGAGCCTGGTATGCTTCTGTTCTGTGTTCTACAAAAAGAGTGGGAAATTAAAAGGTTGATTTTAAAATCTGAACACATTGGTGGGATTTGTTAGCTTTGAGCTTCACTATTTGTTGATGTAGGTGGGCCATTAACTGGGAACCTACCTTTCCTCTTGGGCTAGTCATGGGGTGGATTTGGGTTTCTTGGGGTTATAAACTTCTGCAGGAGAGAACTTTTTAAGCAAAACAATTCAAAATCACAACGTCAAAATTAAGTATGAAAGTTAATACTTATTTAGAATTAGATAAAATCACAATGATGTACAAATGTTTAAAAGCAGGTAACTACATTGAGAAAAATTAAAAAACCCATAACTTTTAGATGAGTTACTTGACACACAGCTATATACTTTTTTCTTCTAAACTCTTCTATTGCCTCTGCATTTGACAATGATTTTGTAATATCCAAAAATAAAGGAGAAATAATTTGGCCTTTCGTATAGCATCATTGATCAAAATTGTTTTTTTGTTTTTTGTTTTGTTTTGTTTTGTTTTACGTTTATTTATTTATTTATTTATTTATTTTTTTTTATTTTTTTTTATTTTTGGGACAGAGAGAGACAGAGCATGAACGGGGGAGGGACAGAGAGAGAGGGAGACACAGAATCGGAAACAGGCTCCAGGCTCCGAGCCGTCAGCCCAGAGCCCGACGCGGGGCTCGAACTCACAGACCGTGAGATCGTGACCTGGCTGAAGTCGGACGCTTAACCGACTGCGCCACCCAGGCACCCCAACGTTTATTTATTTTTGAGACAGAGAGAGACAGAGCATGAACGGGGGAGGGTCAGAGAGAGGGAGACACAGAATCTGAAACAGGCTCCGGGCTCTGAGCTGTCAGCACAGAGCCCGACGCGGGGCTTGAACTCACAGACTGTGAGATCATGACCTGAGCTGAAGTTGGACGCTCAACCGACTGAGCCACCCAGGCGCCCCAAAATGGTTGTTTTTTTATTGATGCTTTAGGAAGGGTTTTTTGTTTTGTTTTTTTTTTTTAATCAACTGCATAACTCTATTGGTAACTGTCATGGAAGTTTGTAGGATTGTTGTCAAATTTGGGAAAACTGTCAAGTGAGTATATTAGTGGTTGCCTAGAGATGGGGGGATGGGGATTAGAGAATGATAGATAAAGGGAAAGGGTTTTTTTTTTGGGGGGGGAGATAAATATTCTAAAACAGATTTGGTGATGTTTGTACAACTCTGTGCATATACTAAGAAACCACTGGACTGTATACTTTAAATGGGTGAATTGTTTGGTATGTGATTGTATCTCAGTTAAACTCAATTAAAAAAAAAAAAACAAAAAACCTCCGTCCATACAGTTTCTATCAAAGCTGTAAGATTTGGAAATATTCTGCACAGACCAGTTTCTGGCTCTGAGTATTTCAAACCTTGCTTCTCCTCCATGACCCAGGTACTTCCAGAGCCAGTTGTTAAAGGACATGCTTATACGTAGTGAGATCCCTGCTTTGCCTTTCATGGCACAGCACCATGTAAGTCAGCACAGTGGGAATGAAAGCAGTCCTGGAAGCCCTTCCTGTGCAGGGAAATGCAACTAAGGCACATGAATTTCCACTACACCCAAAATAATGAAACTTCAATTCAACTTCTCCTTACTTGAATGCCCTATATCCCCACAGCCACTGAAACACCACCTGATACAAGAGGAAATGTTGTAAAGGAAAAGGGGAGGTGGAAACAGCCAATTGTCTTAACCAGTGGGGCGGGG
The DNA here is from genome assembly GCF_024362965.1 of Panthera pardus. Classification (NCBI taxonomy): domain Eukaryota; kingdom Metazoa; phylum Chordata; class Mammalia; order Carnivora; family Felidae; genus Panthera; species Panthera pardus. The sequence continues at coordinate 25,673,831 of NW_026526832.1, forward strand.
GGGGGGGGGGGGGGGGGTCAAAATCTTTTTTTTTTTTTTCAAATTAAATAAAAACATATGATCTTTTTTTAACACACAGAAAGAGGCTTTTCCAGGCCCAAACAAGAGAAGGGTCCTGAAGCTGAAGCTTGTTAGATCAAAGTCTTAAATAATTTGAGAATTAGTAGGCTTAAAGCATTTTGAAAGTCTTAATTTAGAATCAGAATTATAGATCTGGAACTAGACATCATTTACTTTAACTGCTAGTTTTGCACATGAAGAAAATAAACCCAGCTGAACTACTGAGGTTTTGCCCCGGAAAGTGGCAAAATGTAAAACCCTCGAAAGTAATAATAAGGAAATTTAAGCAATTAAGAGAGTTCTTCAGAATACTCAGATAGGGGCTGAGCCAGGACCACAACGTTCCCTACTTATCAAGCTCAGAGTCTGGACAAGGAAAACCTTACTCCCATTATAAAAACGATCATAGGCAACTAACATGCTGACCACAATCAAGCTTATCTATTTATCAATTATGTACCAGAAAGGAATAAAGTTAGATTTCTTTTAAAATATTCTAGAACTTGTTCTTTTCACTAATTTAGACCTTGGCTAATAATTTAGTGTGTTTTAAGGTTGCCTGATAATTTATTATAAAATGAAATTTTGGGGGGGCACCTGGGTGGCTCAGTTGGTTAAGTGTCCGACCCTTGATCTTGGCTCAGGTCATGATCTCATGGTTTGTGAATTTGAGTCCTGCATGGGGCTCTGCGCTGACAGCACGGAGCCTGCTTGGAATTCTCTCTCCCTCTCTCTCTCGGCCTCTACCCCGTACATTCTCTCTCTCCCTCTCTCTCTCTCTCAAAATAAATAAACTTAAAAAAATATTTAAAAAATAATAATGAAATGAAATTTTTTAACAACCAAACACACACATACTCATTCACTGGAAATAGATAAAAGGAGTATCATAAACCCATAATTTCTACCAGCTTAACAACCACTGGTTTTCATTTTGATATATTTGCTTCTGGTTTTGTGGGGAACAAGCTTAGGAATTCCCTGAGCCTGCATTGATAGTTTAACAAGGCTTAAAGAATTAGAAAGCCATAGGATGTACACACCCAAGTTTGGGTAAGCAAGATTAGGTAAATAAGAATAGGTAAAGTGGGGCAAAGGTCCCAGTATAGGACAAAGGTATAGGAATAGGGAATCTCAGGATGAAAACATCCAAGTTGAGGTAAACGAGATTAAGTATTCAGGGCAGAAGCACCCCCCCCCCCAACTTCCTACTATAGCAGAAAGCTGCTTTCATAGGAAGGAAGGGCCAAACTAGGTAAACAGGTAAACAGGGCTATAGACCGCTACAGGGTGAAGTTGCCCAGAGTGCAGCTAATTAGCAAAAGAAAGGTACCTGGTTGATCCTGAGGTAGCATGCTCGGTCTTTCTTGTTCCCTAGGCTAGTTTAGGTAAACAGAGGTGGGGCTTCAGGTCTGCTGTAAACAGCCTTCCAAGGCCAGGATTTTGTTTTGTATTAACCCAAACCCCTAACACCACATATCTTCAAAACCCCCTTTCCCTTATGCCCATGAGTTAATAATGTTCATGATTTCACTGTCTCTTTGTGCACGCCCATCACCACATTTGTAAGCCTTCTGATCCTAATAAAAACGGAGCAAGGACCCTTACTCAGGCTCTTGTCTTCTCCAGGACATTAGCCTTTCTTGCATTTAATCCTGCATCCCGATTTCTTGCTGGACAAGAAAGAACTCCAGACCCAGAGTCTAAGACACGGCTTATGTTTAGTATTACTGTAAACATAGTATAAAGAATTTTGTATTCTCTTTTCACTTAACATTATTTCATAAATATTTTATCTTGTTTTACAATTTTAATGACATTAGAGTATCTCATCATAAGGTATACCATAATTTACTAAATTATTACTGGTCATTTAGGTTGTTTCTAATTTTTTTCTATTATAAATAATGCTGAGATAAAGGATATCTTTGTGCAGATCACTTTCTCAGTTTCTAGACTTTAAGAACAGATTTTTAGAAATGGCATTACTAGGTTAGAGAATGTGAATTTATTGTGGCTTTAATACATACTATCAAAGAGTTGTCCAAAATGGTTGTGCCAATTTACAATCCCACCAGTTATATACAAAAGTATTAATTTCATGATATCCTTTTCAAGTTATATTCATTTAATAAAGGGAGGGGAATAATCATTTATATTTAATTTCGATTCTTCAATTTATCATTTTCATGTGTGCTTCTTATTCTTAGGAAGCTTTGTCACTGGTTGTGAATTGTTTGTTCATATCCTTCATCCATTTATCTGTTTCTGATGTGATGTTTTACTTATAAATTTCTATATGTTTAGATAGCAAAGATATTCAATTTGCTATAGATTACTTTCACTGCTGCCCTTTGCATAGTCATTTCCTTTGGTACTATTCTTTATTCTGAAGCTCGGTTTTGGGGTAGGAAAGAAATCAGTTGATTTATAATACAGTTTAAATATTCTATTGACTTCTACTAATACACTACTACTCTATGAAGCAGAATACAAAATTCCAGATTTCTTTTCCCTGTTAGGCTTTTTTTCAGGAATATAAGAAACTCATTGAGGCATGCCTGGCTTGCTCAGTCAGTAGAGCATGCAACTCTTGATTTCATGGTTGTAAATTCAAGCCCCACATTGGGTGTAGAGATTACTTAAAAATAAAATCTTAAAAAATCATTGAGTACTATATTAACTTATAGGAAAATAACAACTCTATGAAACCACAGACTTTGGGCAGGCTGCTAAATTGTTTCTATAAAGGTACTTGTGTTGTTTTGTAGTTACCATCCTGGGTGATTAAAAGGCAAACGTTTCAACACAACCATGAAATGTGCCAAGTCAGACTTTTTAAAAATTGACAGGACACCAAGAATTCAAAGGAAGGAACCACTTGAGAAGATGGCTAAGGGTGTCTTTTGAACAAGTGAAATGAAGTTCTTTTTGAAATATTTCAATAGAACATTAAAGGAAAGCAACTGGGTTCTATTTTATCAAGGAGCATTTTTCAGTCAAAACAATTTTTGCTTCATGAAGAGGTATGGGGGAAAGATTAACTTGAATATTCCATCCATATTTTCCAGGTGCCTCACAACTGATGAAACAATCTAATGAGGAGTAATGGGGATTTAAATTGATTTTTAACTAATCCTCTTATTTCTTGGAAGTAATGAATAGATTTTTTATAGGTGAATTCATCTATAAATGCTTTATTATTATTATTATTTTTAATTTTTTAACGTTTTATTTATTTTTGAGAAACAGAGAGAGACAGACTGTGGGCAGGAGAGGGGCAGAGAGAGAGAGAGAGAGAGAGACAGAATCTGAAGCAGGCTTCAGGCTCTGAGCTGTCAGCACAGAGCCTGATGCAGGGCTTGAACCCACAAACTGTGAGATCATGACCTGAGCCGAAGTCAGAGGCTCAACCGACTGAGCCACCCAGGCACCCCTGCTATAAATGCTTTTATTGGCAGTTAGCTTTTCCTTGGTAGAAGCCTTTAAAAATTGTCTTCCCCAAGAGTGCTATGATGAAAGTTGATAGGGAAGGATAATATAGAAGAGGACTTTTTAACCATAAATTATGGCATGAAAGGTCAAATTAAAATAACATGTTATCAGTTGGGGTGGGAATTTCACAGCTGAGGAATTGGAATCTGCTCTTATATTTTGATTGATCTTCCATGTCATCACTGCTCATACTTTACCTCTTTGTCTCTGTGCCAAGTTCTGGATCGGTTCATCAGTGCAATCTTCTAATTCACTAATTTTCTCTCAAAATGACTCAATCAAGAGTTTATCCAATCTATTGAGATTTTCATTGTCTGTTTCATACTTTTCCATTTCAATGGGGTTCCTCTTCCTCTTAAGGCTGACCCTTCCATTTGGGCTCAGCAACCAGTCCCTTCTCCCATCCCCTTCCTTTAGTAGTTTATTGAGATATAATTCACATTCACACACATTTCACCTAATGTGTACAGTTTAATGGGTTTTTGTATATTCATAGTTGTGCCACCATCACTACAACCTGTTGTAGAACATTTTCATCATTAAAAAAAGAACGTTTTCATCACTGAAACTACATTAAAAAGAAAAGAGAAGAAACTCCTCCCTCACTGACTCCAGCCACTGGCAACCACTAATGTACTTTCTGTGTCTATATATTTGACTATTCTGGACATTTCATAAAAATGGTCTATACAACAAAACATTGTGGTCTGTGATTGCCTTCTTTCAGTTAGCATAGTGTTTTTGAGGTGGATTATGTATTCATTTTTATTGCTAAGTTATATCCCATTAGTATGGATACGTTACATTTTACTTTCCCATTCATTGGCTAATGGACATTTGGATTGTTTCCATTTTTCTTTCCATATAAGTAATGCCACTATGAACATTTGTTACAAGGTTTTGTGTGAACTTGATTTTTATATACGTAGGAGTGGAATTGCTGGATCTTACGGCAACTCCGTGTTTAACTTCTTGAGAAACTGTCAAACTTTTTCACAACATGTGCACCATTTTACATTCTCACCAGCAATTTATGAAGGTTCCAATTTCTCCACATACTGGCTTTGTAACCTTGGATGTGAAATTTAACTTTTCTGTGAGTGAAATAATATAAAATCACCTTCCCTGTAGTTATTGTTGAAAGGATGAAATGATTCAAAATAGTGATTGAACCCCTGCACAGAACACAGTAAGGGCTATGTAATTTCGAAGGGGAGAGGGGAGTGTTGGTATGGACTAAAGTGGAGATATGTCAATTCATTCTGAGTCAAATTGCTTCCACCCCACTCCATCCTTCAGTGTAGCCTGACCTAACTATGGCCTCCCATATTGCAAGTATTATCCAAACCAGGATAATTGTCCATGGACAATTTCTTCCATGTTGCAGAAGTAAACAAAGTCTCTGCTCTTCTAGAATTTACATTTTAGTGGGGAGAGATAATCAAGAAATCAATGTGTAACTTCAAGCGGTGTTCACTGAATAACCTTTACTCTGAATTCACTGTGGTCTCCAGCTAAGAATACACTTGGCAGGGCTGGGGGAGGCCTTTCTCTTCCCTAAAAGGGAGTGTACTTTCCCAAAAGTTGAACCATGTATTTTTTTTTTTTTTAAGTAAAAGCCTTAAGTCTCACACAAATACAAAATAAACAAGTGGCAAAGATTTTATTTATTCAGTGAGGAAACCAGTTAACATGATAGTACCAGTTTAAAGGAGAATTTAAAGTACTCACTTATATTGTTGAATTGTGAATGGGAGATGAATTTACAAATAGATGCAAAATGGCTTTCTCCCAGGAGCATTAAGATTCATTGTCAAGTTCAATGGACAGGAGTATTTCCTTTTGCTATTAGCTATCTACAACAGAGAGTTGTACAGAGTTCCTCAAAGAAAGATGGAAAGGCCACATAGAATCAGTGTACCCAGAAAGGTGTGTCAGACTAATGGCTGGTTTTTCACTTTAGGAACCCAGTAATCTCTTGGTCCATTTCAACGTGTTTCACAATTTTTTCCCAATAAAAATCACTTATCTGTAAAGACCCAGCAACTAAACAGTTCTTCTACTTTATCTTGTTTTTATTTTTCTCAATCCTCTTGCTTCTTAGTTGCTTAAGAGTTAGGTGGTCTTTTCTTTGCTCCCAAAAAGAAGTCTTCAAAGTGAGGGAGCGTGGAAACCTAAAACTGTACTCTTCCAAGAAGTCCCCAATTCCCACCTCTGCATCGAGGAAGGCTCCAGAACGGGGATTAGCCCCACCCCTTTCCCAGTGGCACCGCCCCCGGCCAGCCAAATAATCAAGCTGCGCGCAAAGGTCACGTGAGCAGCCTCGGTCCCGTGACGCCTCCGAAGCCGTTCGTGGCGGAGACACAGGAAAGTCCTTCGTGCCCGCTTTCTCCCACCAACCCATCTTGTCTCTGCTTCTCCCCATGAAATGTTTCTTTTATTGTCGCTCTCGTCTCGGGTATGGTAAACCACCAACCACTCCCAAGCTATTCTAGGCCTACGAGCCAGTCCCGGCCCTCTAGTAAGAGGCGGGGATTTATTAGCTCTAAGGCGAGTCGCACTTCTGATTGGGCGTGACGTCTTGTCAATCTCCATGTTTGTCCAATCAGGGGCCGAGTCCACCCAGCTTTCCGCTCTTCCATTGGCCTGTGTGCGGGGAAGGTGGAGGAAGAGGGGTAAACCGAGGTCGCGCGAGAGCGGCGCTCGGCACTTAGTGCGCAGGTGCGAAGGAGCTGGCTGGGGCCCGGGCCAGGGGCGGGCTTGAAGACGCGTCGTTTGGATTTGGAGACTGTGGCAAAGCTATCTGGGTTCGACCTCTGGGCGAAAAGCGTTTGTCAGGGGCCCATCCTAGAACGAAGCCTGAGAGATTCCCGATGGTGTCCATGACTTTCAAGCGGAGCCGCAGTGACCGGTTCTACAGCACCCGTTGCTGCGGCTGTTGCCATGTCCGCACCGGGACGATCATCCTGGGGACCTGGTATATGGTAAGGGCGGGCGGGGTGGGAGGATTGGGGCCCTGCGGGAATGCGCATGAGCGGGAAGTGGGGGAGCCGGGTCTGAAATGTAGGGAGTGTTCACTGGGAGGGGGTGGGACTGAAAGGGGGGGTGTTGGGTGGGGCGAGAAGGCATAGGGGAGACTCTTCTTAGGGTGTTGTAACTTTGAGAGAGGAGACTGTGGCCTTGAATCAGAGTGGGGTGGGTAGGAATGGGGAGATTGTTCCTTGGCACGAATTACAGGAGAAAGTCGGGGTGGGGAGAAGCGGAGGCGTTGTGGGCTGGGGGTGGGGAGGATGGAGAGTAGGGATGGTGGGTGGGAGGGATAATGATACTAGGATTTGGTAAGGAGTTCTGGAAAGTACCCGGTTTAGGCCCTTTTTGTACTTCCGTGATCAGAAAGAACCCTCTTGCACGTACACTCCCTGGAATTTTGTTCCCTACAAAACAATTAAGAGTGGATCCTGAGAAACGTAGCCCAGTTTCGACATTGTCTTACCGGAAAGGAAAACGAAAGATCCAGCTATAACTCAGTTGCCTGTGGTTCTTGGACCTTATTTTGTTATAATATGTGTGTGTGTGATGTAGGCAGAAAGGTCTCTGTTGTGAATCTGGAGGTTCTCTTAGAGGCAATACCTTTTGCCAGGATTTACACTCGATCTGATTTTTCCTGATTCAACTACCCCTTGCCCATTAGACGCTTTTTATTTCAAACCCATTCCGGTTTTTGAGACCTTTATTGAGAGCCTCCTTTATTCTGGCCACATATGGTAGCATTTCCTGGATCCCAAGATCTATGTAAGTCTGTATCATAACCAAGTTGACAGTGTTATTGATTGGTGGTTCACCAGTAATACTTTTGTGATTTCTTAACCACCATCTCCAGTATTCCTACACTTTGAAGGTAATTATGACCCTGTTGGGATAGCTTTAGGCTATAATGACTTCACTGAAGCTTTGACAAACTTTTCATATTGTTGACTTGATTGGCGGTTCTTACTAATGACTGTGATTTGTTGTTGTTTGAGGGTTTTTTTGTTGGTTTGGTTTGGTATGGAGGATTGTGGTATTAGTGATACTGTATTTTTTCAGTTAACTTCTGTGAACTGTAAGAAAAAAAAAAACTTCACACATTCTTTTTTGCCTTTCTGTGTTATCATTGCTTCTCTACCCAGTGCCTTGAAATCATTAGTATTTGGACAAACACCAGATGACAATAATCTTAGGTAGATACTGTTTCATGGCCCACCTCCAGGGGACTACTGGACCCTCGTATTATTCCTGACTGCCCTGTTTTTTGTTTGTTTTTTTACAGTTTTGCTTTATTGATGTACATTTAAAAAAACAAAACTTCAATGTGTAGGCTTATTTGCTAGTTTCTAGGTTTGTTTTAATGTTTCCTATACTTCATATTCAGAAATCTCATCTTTCTGGCATAAAATTATATCAAATTTCCCCTCAGAAACACTGTTTTATATTTTAACTGATTTGTAATATTGGACATTAATCACCTAATGGACGGTAATAGCACTGTATTCCTAACTTCCTTTTATTTATTCTCCATTTTGCCAGGGGTCTGGGTCTTCCATTTCTTTTGTTCTTAGCTCTGCCTTCCATTCCCCTAAATGAATCATACAAGGGTCCTCAAGCCTCTTACTCTACCCTGTCTCCCTTGTCCCTAGAAGATAACCCTCCCTCCTGCTAAACTGAGGTGTGTCCACCAGCTGGGACTCTTCCTGAAAACCTAATCGTCCTGTTTCTTCTCAGATCCTTCCCTCCATTCACAGAACAAAGGATTTCTAACTCCTCCTCAAGAAGGAAATAACCACCATCCCAATTTCAACCATCTGAATGTAATTGGCGGTATTTCTTTCCAGTCTTTTCTAGGCAGATTTTTTTTTTAATGCTATGGGATCAGCTCATAAAAGTGAAAGGAATTGCAGGGGAAAATATGAGTTACAAACAGCAAACCAAAAATGCAGGGAGTAAAACATTAGTAAGGGTATTTACTCTCCCAAAATAGGGAGTGAGGAGTTTAAATTTACTCCCCACTGGAGGCACTTGATGTGAAAACAGTTTACATCTCCTTATTTTCCATGCTTTAGTTTTCACAATTTTAGAAGGATGCCATAGCTGTTTTTCATTGCATGGGCTTTTAGGTTAATAGAACATTATAAGCTTCTAAAATCAATTAATCTGTCTTAAAATAAGGGATTTATTGGTCATCTGCAATGTAGAAGGCTTTGGTAGACACAGAAAAAGAATAAATCACAGGGACCATATGCCATTGTCTATTCTGTTTCTATTATCTGCCACACAGAGGCACTCAAATGTTCTGTCTTGAAAATTGTATCTGCACTTATTTTATGGTATTACAGAGATTTTTGGAGCACATACACAAAAATGAGACTTAACAGTACAGTGACAAAGGAGAGGGGAAGGTGATCGGTAACATCAAATTTTAATTGGATAAAGGACTGGACAAAGGACATTGGTTTTGTTGGTGACTTTCAAAAGTGTAGCTTCAGTACCATGGCAGTATTAAAAAACACAATTTCTGTCTAGTTGGGAAGGTGTGTAACCTTTTAGAAAACAAGACCACCCAGGTAAAGTATAGGGTAATATCTCTAAACAAAAAGGACTTGTCCAAACAGTGCATTTTGTTGCTAGAAGCTTCTTTACTAAAATAGAAGTAATATGGGATTGAGTGAGGTAGAATGTCCCTTCCTCCTCCAGTACCTTGTCAGGACACTCCCTTCCTAAGTTTCAGGTGGGAGAATATCTATGATGATGGCCTCTGTGCTGTTTGGAATTTGGGGGTGGGGGGTGCAGTTCTCTCCCTCCTGCTGGGCCTAGAGGCTGTATCAGTGAATGTATCGGATACTGTGTCATTGCTTTCCGGCAACTGGTCTGGTGTTCAGGCCATTCCAACACAGTGTACTAAAGTATTAATTCTGTGGTGTTAAATAGGACATAGAGAAGTCAGAGACAGTTCTGTGTACCAGAGGTACCAGCCCTGAAGTGTTAGCTTTTGGCATTTTAGATTTGAAAGAAGCATGGGTGGCTTAATCCCTGGTCAAGTAATACAAAGTTTCAGAATGAGCTCTAGTTTAAATTCTGGCATTCCTAAAATTGTTTTCTCTGTTATTTATTGAAGAATCTGAAGCCAGATGATTTCAAACCAATTTGTTACATGGAAGTTCAAATGTTCATTGAGTAATTGAAAATAGTCTTAATGAGTAGGTGTCCTCCTTCATGGTTGATGGTGTGTTACAAGAATACATTTTGAGGGGCCACCTGGGTGGCTCAGTTGGTTAAGCGGCCGACTTCGGCTCAGGTCATGATCTCGCAGTTTGTGAGTTCGAGCCGCCCTGCGTCGGGCTCTGTGCTGACGGCTCAGACCCTGGAGCCTGCTTCGGATTCTGTGTCTCCCCCCTCTCTCTGCCCCTCCCCTGCTCATGCTCTGTGTCTGTCCGTCTCTCAATAAATAAACGTTAAATAAAAAGAATACATTTTGAGCATTTGTAATAATTTTGTTTTGGGAAGATTTAATATATTGCTAATTTTTCATGAATGTCTCAGCCATAAATAATCTAAAGCTAGGTGACTGGGAGAGAGGTGAAGACAGGTGTCCTCAAACTGTATTCTTTTCCAACCCTCACCCCTGACTCCTTTAAATAAGAGTATAACCTATTTATATTTTGAAGTTAATATCTTTCCTCAAACACACTTTTTTTGTGCCTCAGTACTTTGACATGTGCTTTTTTTTTTTCTCCCCCCAAGTCACATTTTAAAAACAACATATTAAGGAAAATTTCAAATCTAAAGAATAATGAGATAGTATTAACATCTCCCATTTACTCATCACCCAGCTTCCACTGTTAATAGCATTTAGCCAGTTCCATTTCATTTTTTAATGGTTAGCCCAGATGTTTTCTTGGTGGAGCTTTTCTTATTTCTCAGCCAGAGGGATCTGGTTTCCTCACTGTGTATCTGGAAAAGTTTCTTTATACTATTTGTATGTACTTATTAACTACTGCTTATTACATGATTACTAATGATTATCTTTTCATTTTTCTCCCCCACAAGATGTTCTTGAGGGAGAAAGATGATAGGTCTTTCTCTATAAAAGGTGTATAGTAGCTAGCTTGTTAATTAGAACATTTGAAGTATTCATTAGACATTTGTTAAATTAATTGCCTCCTCTTAAATATAGTAGGAATAACTCATTTGTACTGCACATTTGTAACTACCAGTAAACAACAGGAGGCTTATATATATGTGAAACATGTAACAGAATTTTTGGAGGTTGGCCATTTTGATCTTTATCTGCTGGCAGTGCTTTGCTGACTGGCTCCCAGTGGAGACTCTCTCTGCCTGTGAGACCCTTATCAGGATGCCCTGAAGCACACACTTTGTTTTATAGTCTCAGCAGATACTGGGTCGTGGCAGAATGTGCTTTGCAGACCTAAAGAATAATGATTTAAAACAAAAACCAGCTCCCAAAGAATCATCTGGGATGGGTGTGGCAGCAAGAGGAGAAAGCAAAGAGGAATTCCTCTTCTGAGGCCCAGTGCTTCCGTGGGCCTGGGCCTGGTAGCCTGGTAACCGTATCTCTGTAACAAGTAAAATCCAACACATCTGGCTTTTGTTATTCTTTGTTTACTTATACAAGGTGTGCAGAAGGCTTGCAAAAACCATGTAAACCACATAATTTAACCCAATAAATGTACAGGACTGCTTCTACATTGAATGGTATGTTTGTAGCTCGTGCTGTTAACATGTTTGCTGTCTTCTGTACCTCCATATTATGAGGTTTAGAAATTAATCATTACTTAAATTACATTTTTGGTTTTTTTCCTGAATATAGTAAAAGGAAAAAATTGGGAATAAATATTAAGAAATTGTACATACTTGCTGTTATTCAGAGAAATTTTATATCAAATTTTATATATTTTTTTAAAAATGCTACATGGAATTTAGTAGAAGTATCGAGGAACTGTAATTAAAAGTAAATAGCACAGGGCCTAAATATGAGCACACGGTGGGTGCTCAGTGGTAAGTCTTTTAAGATCACAAGGATGGATTTTCCAGGTTAATGTTTAAAATGAAAGTTGAGATTTTAATGAAATATACTGACATAATGGAATATAATTTTTTTTAAATTTTTTTAATGTTTATTTTATTTTTGAGAGAGAGAGCATGAGCAAGCAAGGGAGGGGCAGGGAGAGAGGGAGACACAGAATCTGAAGCAGGCTCCGAGCTCTGAGCTGTCAGCACAGAGCCTGATGCGGGGCTCGAACCCACGAACCGCGAGATCATGACCTGAGCCAAAGTCAGATGCCCAACTGACTGAGCCACCCAGGCGCCCCTAGAATATATTAACTCGGTGAAGATTTGAAGAACTGTGAGCTTTTAAAGAAGTAGCACTACAATTTATTTTATTTATCCTTTCTTGGTCCTTTTGATTAGATCTTTGACTTTTGTTTAATACTCAGGGCTGTGACAGTGAAATGAGATTTGAAGTGTCACTACAAGTCTGTGGCTGATCTATGAGAAGAAAAATAGATTTTTAAAAAGTTGTTTTGTAAGTTTTTCTGTTAGCACGAGAGGGGGAGGGCCATACAGAGGGGGAGAGCGAATCCCAAGCATGCTCCACAGCTGCCAGCACAGAGCCCAACACAGTGCTGCATCCCACGACCGTGAGATCATGACCTGAGCTGAAACCGAGAGTTGGACACTCAACTGACTGAACCAATCAGGTGCTCCAGAAAAATACATTTTTATAAGTCCTACATGCAGTAAAAATATTTAAGAAGGGAAAATTAAACTCCTAAATATTTTGGTTGTGTCATTTCCTTCATCTAGTAATTGAGTTTGCATAGTTTTTCCTGACATGAGACTGTTTTTCTGTACTATGCAGAGCTACTCTTTTTTTTTAAGTTTATTTATTTTGAAAGAGAGAGCTCACAGGGGAGGGGCAGAGACAGAAGTATAGAGAGAATCCCAAGCAGGCACCTTGCTGTCTGCATGGAGCTGGATATGGGACTCAAACTCATGCATGAACTGTGAGATCTTGACCTGAGCCAAAAGCAAGAGTCAGATGCTTAACTGACTGAGCCGCCCAGGTGTCCCTGTGCAGAGCTATTTAACTATGACTGTATAGTGTTTAGCAAAGAATAATTTGCTGGATTGATTTCAAACTGATTTCTATAAGGCTTCAGTAGATACATCTGATTGTTCAATAATTAATTCACCTAGTTGTATTAGCTCCTACTCCTATACCACACACTAGCCAAAACCCATTGCAGTAAAAATGCCCCCCCCCCCCCCCCAGAGAAAATCAGTTTTCAACTGGGGAGCCACCTTGCAAATATGATTGTCCTATGTAAGACCTTTCAAGAGTTGAAGGATAAAGTACCTTGCTTTTGAGCAATGCAAGGGAAAAGGTATGTTACTGAACATATTTATTTGGACAGTAAAGTATAAACATAGCCTTAGATAATAGCGTCTTCTGGAAAGGCCTCAAAACAGGAGTTGCTTAGGAATTGGTATAAGTAATCCTGTGGTGCTAAGAAGCTGGTTGTCTTAAATGGAACCAGGTTTGTGTCCTAGCTCTAACCTTTGTCCTCTGTAACACAAGTTATTTCGCGTGCTGAAACTTAGTTCCCTCATCTGCAAATTGGCTTTAGTAATATTTACTTCAGCAGGTGGTTGGGAGGAATAAGTGAAATAATATACTGTATGTGAATGTGCCTAGTATACAGTATATTCTCAATAAATGTCAGTTGATTCTGAATTTGGTATTGTTTAGATCCCCTAACCTTTTTGAATGGTTAAAATTGGTTTGCATGTCATAGAGAATGTGCAGTGCCTCCAGCTGATAAAATCATTTATCATTCATGGTGGATAGGAGAGAGCTATGTAATAGAGTTTGTTTAAAGTACAGATCAAGGCTCTAACATATCTTAAAAGCATCAAATGTTCAGATTTTTACAAAGGGAGGAGGATAGGTTTCTGTGCACTTTAGATAGGGAAGCCTAACTCCAAGCCTAGGTGGTTTTCTCTATTGAATCATTAACAGGACTGTTTTTGAGCACTTCAAGAAGCGGTGCCTCCTGGCATACTGCAGGGATTCTTTAACCACTGGGGGCATAAATAATTACCGCTTCAAATGGAGTTACAACCCTGGTAAACTAGAAAAACTCACCAGATACTGTGATGGAATTGCAGCAGGAAATTTGACAAAGTCTCAAGATGTTTCTCTGAACGAGATAAAGAATTTTGTTCAAAGATTGCTGATTAATGGGAAGAGGACGCCTCCTGTGCTTGGCCCGGTTCTCTTTTCTAGTGACTGAGGTGGAGATACTGATTACATGCTGATCATATTTTTAAATGCTGGAAGCTAAAAAACAAGATAGTAAATCTGTGGGGTGTCCGCCAGAAAATCTTGACAGGCAAGAATATAAGATGAAATTCCATTGCAAATGTATCAAGCCCTTATACTAACTGTACAGATTAGAATCCAACTAACTGTACAGGTTCAGGTGGTAGCTTAGCAGGATCAAGTGTGAAAAAGAATGAAGGGTTTTAGGGAGTTGCTCTCATGTAACATTCCAAAAATTTATGAAGCCAGTGTGAATTGGGCTGCATTAATTGAAATTTGTTAGCTTAGGCTCTAGCGGCTGAGATCCTGCTGTGCTCTGACCAAGCTGATCTTAACCTCATTCTAATGGTATGTCCAACAAACTGGAGCATGTGTATAGAGGAGAGCAGAGAGGAGGTGGTGAGGTAAGCCTGCTGGGTCACTATGTTCTTAACTGATGGGACTACATAAGTAATGTTGGATGAACTGTGGCTTCTTCAAACTCAGAAATTCTGAGATCGGTGTATGAATAAACATGTGATTCTGAACAGGAACAATTTGTAATGATTCCTTTTAATCATTTTGCCATTTTGTTGATATTAACGCAAGTTCAGGGAATACATCTTTTCTCTGAAACAATTAAGTTTATACTTTAGGAAATAATTATTTTTCAACTGTTTTTCTATGGTATTGCATACTGTTTTATCTACAGGTTAATCTGTTATTTTCTGTCTTTGTTACTGCAAGTAAAACAGTTTAAATATGGAAAGACATCCAAAGATTGTGAAGACTGTTTCCTGATTAATAATATAACAGATACCAAACATCTTATCTTTCACAGGTGGTAAACCTATTGATGGCAATTTTGCTGACTGTGGAAGTAACTCATCCAAACTCAATGCCAGCTGTCAACATTCAGTATGAAGTCATTGGCAATTACTATTCATCTGAGAGAATGGCTGGTATGTTTTTAGGTGAAAATATATCTCCTTTAATCACACACACAGACACACACATACACACACTCTATTCAGAGAATTGATTAAATTATATTTAAGTTATTTTACTTGCTGAGGCATAAAAGTGTTTTTGTGGGTTTTTCAAATTATTCAGTGAGAATTATAATTGAGCACTTTTTCCCAGAAAATGCTATGGACTACTAGATTTTTGAGAAATATACATTGTATACCTTTGATTCCTATCTGGTGCTGTGGAGATGATAAGAAATTACAAAAAGACTTGTGAGTCTCTGAAGGTCCGCTAGCAAGTGTAGTAGAGGATGGGAGCAAATAGGCTTACGGGAACATGTGAAATATGAATTATTGGAATATTTGGTGATATCTTTTGCTCAGGGTCACAGTTCTAAATATATATCTATCATTTAGATGAAGAAAGACACTGTTGGAGTTAGAAATAGAAGACATTCGTGTAAATTACCTTTTTAAACCTGTTTACTCTCCAGTAACATTTTCATTATTTATCTTTCTCTAAAACACAGGAGCAGAGGTGCCTGGGTGGCTTAGTTGGTTAAGTGTCAGACTTCGGCTCTGGTCATGATCTTGCAGTTTGTGGGTTCGAGCCCCATGTGGGGCTCTGTGCTGACAGCTCAGAGCCTGGAGCCTGCTTCGGATTCTGTGTCTCCCTCTCTCTCTCTCTCTGCCCTTCCCTGCTCTCACTCTGTCTCTCTCCTCTCAAAAATAAATAAACATTAATGGGGCACTTGGGTGTCTCAGTTGGTTAAGCGGCCGACTTGGGCTCAGGTCATGATCTCATGGTTCATGAGTTTGAGCCCCACGTTGGGTTCTGTGCTGACAGCTCAGAACCTTGAGCCTGCTTCAGATTCTATGTCTCCCTCTCTCTCTGCCCCTCTCGTGCTCTGTCTCTCAAAACTGAATAAATGTTAAAAAAATTTTTTTTAATAAATAAGCATTAAAATTTAAAATACAGGTTCAGAAATATTTTAGTTAAGATTGTATATTATGAATAGAAATTTAATGTTCGAACAGAAAATTATGCCTCAAACTTTGCAGTATGAACAGCTTTTTTGCGTGTTGATTTTTTTAAATTTCACTTCAGAAAAATGTTCTGAGTTCTCATATGTAAGTTGTATTTATAATATTATAGGATTTAAGTTACCATATTTTTAGTTTTATTAGCTTTTATTATAAGTTCTTGAGCTTCATTAAATTTATGGTCTTCCCATAAGCTTATGAAGTTGTTTTTTAAAAAAATTTGGTTGTGGGGGCACCTAGTTGGCTCAGTTGTTAGGGCACGTGACTCTTGATCTCAGGGTTGTCGTTCAAGCTCCATGTTGGGTGTGGAGCCTACTTAAAAATAAATAAATAAAAATTGGTTGTTAATTTAAATAATTCACTGTCTACAGGGCCAGCTGCCTTTTCTAGGATTCAAGTAGAGTTTTGTGGGCATCTGTTGACATTACACTATGAAATCACTAACAGTTTTTTACACTGTGCTTTAAAAAAATTTTTTTTAAGTTTATTTATTTTGAGAGAGAGTGTGAGTGTGGGGGGGGGGGGGCAGAAAGAGCAGGGGAGAGAGAGTCCTAAGCAGGCTCCACACTGCCAGCACAGAGCCTGACACGGGGCTCAAACTCACGAAACTGCAAGATCATGACCTGAGCCGAGACAAAAAGTTGGATGCTTAACCGACTGAGCTACCCAGGCTCCCCTTTAAGTGCTTTGTAAAAATGTGTCTACTAAAAAAAATAAATAAAAATGTGTCTACTGAGTGTCCATTCAGATCTTTATAATCCTTTAATTATGTTGTCAAGTGTGGTAAAAGAAATACCAAGAGCATATTAGAAACCTCCCTTCTGGAGTTTGTTTTTTCTTAAGTAGTCTGTTTCTCTATTTAAAATAAAAACCAAAATACAACGATGAGTAAAACTTTAGTTTTTAATGCCTGTTTCTGGTATTTTAGGCTGTAAAATTATATAAAACCTGCTAATGTTGGGATTTTTCAGCATGCAGTGTCAGCTTGTGTTTCTCTTTAAATCAAGGTGTAGAAAAAGATTTATGGCTGTTGACATTCTTATGCTGTGGCTGGAGCTGCAGGGATGAAGCCACAGGTTTTACTGCATGCTGCATGGCTGCCGTGGCCACCGTAGTGGGAATCAGATACGGAGTTAGCATACTTTTGTTGATTCTAGTTCTGCCAGAACCTTTATTGAGAGAACATAAAAATGTGTAGTTCTTGGTCATACAGTAGTTTGTGTCTCTTAACGGAAGTGGAACGTTGACCCTCCCACAGGCACAGTGTTAAAATGGCAAGTTAATTTCTGATCATTGGCCTGCGGCTGATTGTAAATAATGAGGTTTGCAGTTAGTCAGCTAAACAGAATATGACCCTCAATATATATGAAATGCTTCTGCAACATATACAAGCTGCTTTTCAAATAGGAATTTAACCTTAATTTTATTCACTTTGGTAACGGGTGAACACTTGGGGCCCCCTGGAGGAGGTTCTTGAATGTGGTGGTGGATGGAAACCTGAGGTTCATATCTGTGCGTTTAGCCCTCATATTTTGTTTGCTTTATTGAGTCACAAATATTGGAGTGTCTCGTTCTAGGTATTGTGTATGTATTTTTCACCTATTATTCCATTTCTCCCCTTTTTTGCTACAGGGTATCTAAAGGATATCCTATATCCTCTAGAAAAATCTAAAGACGGCCCTTAACTTAGCACCAAATACTGATGATGTTTATACTTCCAAGTGACAAGATGATACATGATATCATGTGTGATCTCCAGCAGTTATTCTAATCATCCATCATCATTAGTGCCTTTCTGGTTCTTAATATCTATCCAGAGTCAAAGAATTAACTTTAGATCTGCTAAAAAAAACTCTCAAGTGTGGCTTAGTATTGTTGAGATTACTCAGGTGTTTTGTGAGGTAATTAATGAATTTGGATAACCTTGAGGAAGGAGACAACCTGAGACAGGTGAAGAACAAAGAAGAAAATGGGCTTGTTAAAGCAGTGGAGAAATGAAGGGCAAGGAGTGGGGAGCAGGGAGTTCCCATGTTGGCGTAAGAGAGAGGAGGTTAATGGGGAACCTTGAATCTCTATACTTTCTCTTGAGGCCAGAGAGGGCAGCTGTAGTGCTCTGAGTTTATGTGTCTTTTAAACAGATACCAGCCTTTCCCTCCTGTTGAACCCTGCTCATTTCACAAGACCCAACGTGTGTCAAATCTTCCATATTTTTTCCCTGATTCCCCAAGGACAGCTAATCCAATGTAGCACTTGCCACATTGGATTATCATTATCTGCATGCCTTCAGACTCTTAGGCTCTGGGCAGAGACCTGTCTCCCTAGCAGAGTGACTGGTTGATGATAAGAGTCAATGAGTTGTAGCAATTTAATAAACAAAAACAAAGGGGTGAATTCCTCAAAACTTCATTACTTAATGCTGAGATGGATTTTTTTTTTTTTTTTTTTTTTAACTCTCTTGGCTTTAGGTTTTTTTCGGGGGCATTCTGGAAAATACTCATTTTTTTTAAGCTAGCTTTAACACGTAATTTTGTTGGGGTGCCTGAGTGGTTCAGTTGGTTGAGCCTCTGACTCTTGACTTTGGCTCAGGTCATGATCTCATGGTTTCGTGAGTTCCAGCCCCACATCAGACTCTGTGCTGATAGTGAGAAGCCTGCTTGGGAATCTGTCTCCCTCTCTCTCTCTGCCCCTCTCCCCCTTGCTCTCTATGTCTCTTCTCTCTCTCAAAATAAATAAAAATAAACTTTAAAAGAAACCCCCAAAAAACAAAAAACATTTTGTCATGAAGAGTTTTGGGGTTTTTTTGTTGCATAAGTAGCTTAATTAGATTTTTTTTTTTGTTTTCTTAGATAATGCCTGTGTTCTTTTTGCTGTCTCTGTTCTTATGTTTATCATCAGTTCAATGCTGGTCTATGGAGCAATTTCTGTAAGTACCCTATATTTTTGACTTTGAGTTTGACCTTTACTGAGTGGCACTTAACATTTCATATTTGTGTTGTGATGTTGTGGTTATTTTTTTTCTTCAGTATCAAGTGGGTTGGCTGATTCCCTTCTTCTGCTACCGGCTTTTTGACTTCGTTCTCAGTTGCCTGGTTGCTATCAGTTCTCTCACTTACTTGCCAAGAATCAAAGAGTATCTGGATCAATTAGTAAGTGTGTATACTAATTAAACTTTTTCTCTTCATTTTAAGTACAGTATTTAAATCAAAACTTTGAGTCAGCTTTCAGTGCTATTTTTATTTTAATCTACCCTGTTTATTTTTAAAAGTGTTTCAAAATAATTATTGTTCCTCTTAACTACCTTGTTAAAGCCAGTAATATACATAGGATATTTTCTTATATACCTAGGATATTTTCTTACCGTACCATTTGGATATTCTAGTATTAAAAATCTCTAAATATGGGGCACCTGGGTGGCTCATTCAGTTGAGCTTCTGACTCTTGATTTTGGCTCAGGTTGTGGTCTCATGGTTCATGAGTTCAAGCCTTACATTGGGCTCTGTGCTGATAGTGGGGCCTGCTTGGGATTGTCTCTCTGCTCCTCCACCCCTCCCCCAAAATAAATAAATATTTTTTTGAAAAGCCTCTAAAGGTGGGTATCATAGAACTTAAGGAGTAGTTCAACTTTTGTTTTGAGTATACCGGTACTGTAATCACTTGGCTATACAGGCTTCCCCTTCTATCCAAAAGCACATTCCTTTAAAATCTTCCGTAAGCTGAAATGTTGTAAATGTTTGTTCCCAGACCCCAAAAATAATCTTAGTCTTTTCTGACACCCAAGGGCACATCTTGCTAACAGATGCCCAAAATAAATAGAGGTAAAGCACAAAGGCTCACACACCCAGTTCAGAGCTGTGCAGGCTGGATGCTGAGCTGCTGAATGTAGTTCCCAGGGGAGGAGCTTGGTAAGGCCCCTCCCGCTGCTTGGGGTGTGCTCGGCCTCTACAACAGCTTGCTGCAATGCAAACACTGGATGCCATTTTTGCTTCTCCCCTTTTTAATTTGCCGGCATCAATAGCAAATATTTGAGTGCTTACTGTATCCTTCCCTCTATTCAAGGCAAATTATTGGTGAATGGTGTAGATACAAACATAAACATAACTTCCTCTCTCTCTCGAGGAGCAGACGTGAATTGGGGGAGTTAAGACATGAAGATGTTATCTGTGTTAATGAACTATAACTGTTACACAGCATTCAGTGAGGAGCTTAGATTAGTGCCCTGTGATGGAGGGGTAGGGAATCCTCTGGGTTGGAGTAAGGTCTGCAAGGAGGTGTGAAGTCCAGATAAATGGAAGTTCATTTCAAAAATGCTGTCGTTAGGAATTTTCTCCCGACTTGGCAGATATCCTGCCTATTGTATCTTGTGTACCACCAAATTTCTTCATTCAGAAAACATTTGGTGGTTGCTGCTTCTGTGCAAGGCATTCTGCTAGGTTCTTGGGATACATCAGTAGAACTCATTTGCTAGTAAAGGGATTGGAAAATTAATTGACAATTACTGCAGTAAAACTGTGAAGGAAAAGTATTGGCTGCGTGAGTGGATATCATACCGATGTCAGACTTGGGCTGGGAAGTGAGACTTGAACTGTGCTCAGGAGTCTAGTAGGAATTAAGATAGGGAAAGTACAGGAGCAAATGTCCCAGGTCAGAGACCCCTTGAGGCAGGAAGGAACATGGTATAGTCAGAAGACTACAAGGGGACCATGGTGGCTGCCACATAGAGAAAGGGAGGGAAGCAGCTTGCTGCAATGCAAACACTGGATGCCATTTTTGCTTCTCCGCTTTTTCTCCCTAGCACGTGATGAGCTAGAGAGAAGGGGTTGGGGGCAGGGCCTGGTGTTCTGGTTGGCCGTGGTCAGAAACTTCCTCATTCTAGATCTCTTGTCATGTCATGTCCTGTCTGGCTGAAAGATTTCAAGCTTTCTGAAAAAAATCTGTAGCGTTCCCCATGAGCTGGTCTCATTCAATTTTTGTCCTTTTATTTATAATAAAGGTTTAAAGAACAGTTTTGTCCCAAGGAGACAGCTGTGTTTGGAGTTGTTGTGTGTGGATGCTTTTTTCTTTTTCAGTCCTTTGGGATTTTTACATGCTGCTTATTTTTGAAAATTATTTGGGCCTTTGTATTTACATTTCTGTTAAAAACAGATATGTTTTTAAAAATTAAATGAGTTTTATAGGAAAACTTTAGGGTGAATTTTTTTTTTACTATTCCTTTTATAGACCCCAGTGGTTTCTCCATTCTGTCGTTATATTCACTTGGTCTCTCAGAGTGGCAATACTTTCTTTTTTGGCCAGCTTATAAATCCTAAATTATTCCTTTGTAGTACCCTTCTCCTGGAACCTAGCTTAATGAGTAAATAAAGTTGAACCCTTCACAATGGAACATAGTAAGTCTGCAGTAAGCCACAGAATCTTACCTGCCTTTATAACCAGGGGCATGCCTTCTTTTTGCCCCTTTCTGATGAGCATTGAGACTGACAGTTGGCTCTTAGAAAAATTAATTTCCCCACGTAGGACTAAATGACCCCTGAAACTTAGGTAAGCCTTAGCACTTCGTAACTTAGCAACTCAGGGACAAGTCTGCAGTCGCATACAGGAGATCATCTTTTTCCAAAGGCCAGAAAAATGTAAAACAGGGAAGAGGAAAGATGAGCTCAGCTCATACAGCAGAATTCAAATGCATTTTAGGTGTTCAGTAGCATGCATTCATGATGATGAGGCTTAAAGGTACAGTGAGTTCAATTCTGTTTACTAGTTTTTATTAGAATATCAGTTCTGACTTTGGTGCCTTTCTGTTTGTATTTTTAAGATGCTCTCTAGACTGTCACAACGTGCAGCTGCCATAGCTGAATTATGAGTGAATGTGTATGTGTTTGGTTAATAAACTTAATGGTTTTGAGCAGTTTTAGGTTAACAGCAAAATCGAATAGAAAGCGCGCCCTTCCCTCCCTCACTGTCCACATCCCAGACCGTAGTGGTGCATTTGTTACAATTGATGGACCTACACTGACACATCGTTATCACCGAGAGTTCCTAGTTTACACTGGGTTCACTTCTTACATTCTGCAGATTTGGAAAAGTGTGTAATGATGTGTATTCATCACTGTGCTATCCTAGAGGGTAATGTCCCTGCCCTAAATATCTTCTTTCCTCTGCCTGTTCACCTCTCCACCCCCTTTTTTTATAGCCTGATTTTCCCTACAAAGATGACCTCTTGGCATTGGACTCCAGCTGCCTCCTCTTCATTGTTCTTGTGTTCTTTGCCTTATTCATCATTTTTAAGGTGAGTTGCTGACTAAATATTTGGGCTTTGACACTGTTCATCTAAACCTTTTTGTTGTCTTTTCTCCTCATAGTTCCAACGGTTAAGTGATAGTGTTTATTCGGACATAGTAGTAAAGATAACACCTAGGTGATGTCCTTCTCATTTCCAGAGAGTGATTGGAAATACCAGGATCCTTCCTAAGTGTAAAGAACATCATTATGTTTTTAGAAGTAGCTCATGATTTAATTGAAAATCTGTTCACATTCCAAAGGTTCAGAGACAGAATTTCCTTGGCAGCACAATGGTTATCAGACCTGAATTGAAACCCCAGTTCTGGTTTCTCTGTAAAATGATATTAATAAAACTTGGGATATTTAAGTGGGGGCAAGTAGGCAGAGGGCCTGGCTTCTGCTAGGTCCAAATGGATGTCCATTCCCTTTTCCAGGGAGAAAGTACACGGAAAAGCATTAGCAGTCACCTTAATTTTAGAGCAGGTAGTCTGCTGAGTCTCTGGCATGTATAAATTTTGTTTGCGTTCTTTTAGGCATATCTAATCAACTGTGTTTGGAACTGCTATAAATACATCAACAACAGGAACATGCCGGAGATTGCTGTGTACCCTGCCTTCGAAGCACCTCCACAGGTGAACGATCTTTTAATACATTAAATCTTCAGTAGTTGTTATTGATCATTCTTAATGAGCCTAGGTCTTGACTGCCTCTTCAATGCCATGTATGTGGTTTAGGACACAAATAGCTTAAATCCACAAGATGTAACATTTCCCAGTTGGAAACCTGGCTACATGGGTGAGAGACACCCTGCACTGCTCATTCAATTTGACTGTTAGGTTGGACTCGTAGGTAGTCTTGAAAAGGGTTGCATTTTGCAGAGGAGATCAGACAGGAAACAGCCGTGTGAGCCATGCCAGGCTTGTGGCTTCTGGAACCTCTAAGGATGGGATACTGTCATTTACAGCTTGTGTTGCTTTTAAAAAAACACCCACACGATCAAAAGGGGGAGCTGAATTTTCTGTGGGGAGATGAATGCAATGGGTTCCAGGAGTCTGTGGGGAGGCCTCCTTCCTGGGACCCTTTAGTTGCTGCTGTATTATCTTTCCAGGTTTTCAACATGTGGAATACATGTGGCCCATGTAGGGCCCGCCTCTCACACTTGAGTCACTTAGGTTGGAATGCCACTCTTACATAGATGTGCCCTTTACCCTAGAAGAAATGATACAAAAGTACCTGGCCCTTGAATTACAGATTCTGATGAAATTCAGGATCCAGCATCTTAATGGAGGCTTCCTTTAGCATGGGTCAGTGGTGCCCTTAACTTGGATTTGCAGCCCCTGAGGCACTGGTTCTGTCAGTCACACTGTAGGGAAGAGGGGAGAACGGTGCGACCTACTTCCTGTCAAGATGCCCTGGTGGCCTCCGGTCAGTTCAGAAGCAAAACTCCATCTTCCCTTCCTTTGCCCCTCCCTCTTTAGCAGTCTTGGATCACCTCAGTTACGCTCAGGAACTTTTTAGCTAATAGTTTCTTCAGCTAAACTCGGAAAGCATTTGAATTATTCCAGACAGGAATTTTTCAAGGTGATTTAAGTCTGATACAATTTTTTTCTCTCTTCAGTATGTTTTGCCAACCTATGAAATGGCAGTGAAGATGCCTGAGAAAGAGCCACCGCCTCCTTACATACCTGCCTGAAGAAGTTCTGCCTTTGTCAATAAACCCTATACCAGCTTGTCGTCTTGTTTATTTTACAGAATGCTGCAATACAGGGCTCTTCAAACTTGTTTGATATAAAATACACTTTCCTTTGTTTCAGCATTTATTTTCAAACACTAACAAGCTTTTTTGACATCTATTCAAAGTCAGTTTTATTTTGTTGTTTTTTTTTTATCGTTATGTCTATTACATTTTAATAGTGTTTTTGAAGACAATCTAGGTTAAGCAAGAGCAAAGTGCCATTGTTTGCCTTGAATGGGGGGAGGGATGGGGCTGTTCTCTACACATTTTCTTTTGTAACTTTGCACTTTCTTTATATAATAGTTTGCATTTTGGTTATTTGCTGCCCTGGATACTTTCAGGAAGAATGACTAAAATATTCAGGGTGAGTAAGTTGGGTATAAGATCTGAAGTTTTCGGCTATGAAAACAGGAAAAATCTATACCATTTTAACTTGACTGTGGAAGATGACGGTTGCACGTTTCTAATTTGTATGTGTTTCCATCTTTGTGATAAGATGCTTTAATAAATCTCTTAAATATTTACTGTTGTCATTTTTAAAAAAAAGATTTGTTACCCTGTTTTGGTAGCTAGAACCTCACATTTTCCTTTACAATAAAGTCAAGACTATTGGGATCTTTTGGTACTTTGAGAACACAATGCTAGATTTCACTTGAAAGCATTTCTTTAGTTCAGTAACACAAATATTATTTAAAGTTAATATATTACTGGACTCACTGGCCAGGAATTAATATTATGGCTTGTTAGAAAAGTTATATGATGAGGGTAGCAAGCTGTGGGGTTTTTTTTAATGTTAAGAATTTTTTTCATTTTGGTGTATTTTTGAGAGAAAGCGTGAGTGGGGGAAGGGCAGAGAGGGAGACACAGAATCCAAAGCAGGTTCCTGACTCTTGAGTTGTCAGCACGGAGTCAGACGCACAGGCCTTGAACCCACCAACTGCGAGATCATGACCTGAGCCAAAGTCAGACGCTTAACCGACTGAGCCACCCAGGTGCCCTGCAAGCTCTGTTTTTTTTTGTTTTTAATTTTTTTTTTTTTAACGTTTATTTTTGAGACAGAGACAGAGCATGAACGGGGGAGGGGCAGAGAGAGAGGGAGACACAGAATCGGAAGCAGGCTCCAGGCTCTGAGCCATCAGCCCAGAGCCCGACGCGGGGCTCGAACTCACGAATGGCAAGATCGTGACCTGAGCTGAAGTCGGACGCTTAACCGACTGCGCCACCCAGGCGCCCCCCTGCAAGGTCTGTTTTTATGTAAAGATCATTTAGTAGTTCAGTAATGAGTTCATCAAGAATAATTCATAGGGGAGGGGGAGAAAAAGAATAATTCAAGGTAAGATGTGTCTGTTGACCTTCGGAGGGGAACCAAAGAGCACATAAACCACACGGCTTATAAACCACATGACTAAAAATTTTCTCCTGAAAATACACCACTCTGCATCTTGCTGAGAATGTAGCAGTAGTGACCATGTACACATACATCATATAGACCTAACAACCAAAAAACATACTTTACACGTTTTTTAAAGGGAGAACAATTGTTTGGTTGCAATCTCACTTATAAACACCCACCACCAAAATAAAGCGTAAACTAGGAAAGTACAGTTGTGTTTGGGGTATGCCCAGTTTGGGGTAGTAGAGGGTATTTTACTGATATCTTTATCGTTTTAGAAGATTTCCAAATCAAGGATAACTTCTCTGAGCTAGGCCTCACTTTGTTTCTGTATAAAAACTGAAATAGAGGGCCACCTGGGTGGCTCAGTTAAGCATCCCACTTCAACTCAGGTCGTGATCTTGCGTTTGTGAGTTCTAGCCCTGCACCAGGCTCCGTGCTGACAACTCAGAGCTGGAGCCTACTTCAGTTTCTGCGACTCCCTCTCTCTCTGCCCCTGCCCTGCTCACACTCTGTCTCTCTCTCTGTCTCTCAAAAAATAAATGTTAAAAAATAAATAGAGGGGTGCCTGGGTGGCCCAGTTGGTTAAGCATCCAACTCCTGATTTTGGCTCAGGTCATGATCTCATGGTTCCTGGGATCAAGCTTCGTGTCAGGCTCTGTGACAGCATGGAGGCTGCTGGGGATTCTCTTTGCCTCTCCCCTAGCTTGTGTGCGCACTTGCCTGCGCGCGCTCTCTCTCTCTCTCTCA
Organism: Panthera pardus; assembly: GCF_024362965.1. NCBI lineage: Eukaryota > Metazoa > Chordata > Mammalia > Carnivora > Felidae > Panthera > Panthera pardus. The sequence goes on from NW_026526832.1 coordinate 25,699,909, forward strand.
AACTTAAAAAAAAAATTGAACTTTTGCAAGAGAGCCATTGTTTCCTTAGTTGGTTTAATTCTGTTCTCTGTTGAAGGTCATGCTAAGGTGTATTTAGATATTAACCAAACTTAATAGCTATTTTTCAGTAGTGAGATTACATCAAAATGTGAACACATTAGGTCCCTGACTTGGTGGGGCCCATTTTAGGGGTGGGGGTGGTGTTTGCCTGCAATCCACAGCCAAGCTTTGTGGGCCCGACTGGGCATTGTTCCTCCTGGAGTGGAAATGGGCCATAATGACCTTTAATCACAACTTCATTTGAAGCAGCTTTATCTTGTGGAAAAGGACACTGGCCTTGGAGTTTATAGAGAACAGTAACAATGTGTTAATCCCAATCATTTCCCCTAAGGAAGGGGAAAAAAGATTGTTAAGGGGTCATGTTTCCAGTAAAGGGAAATCTGTTGTCACAGAACAGTTAAATATCCTAGTGAATATATGCTAAAATTGTTTGCCTTAAAAGGTAATTTTTTTTTTCTTCTGTCTGCTAGTTCTGGAGAAAAACAGTAGTAGTTTAGTATATTTGATTCTAAAATTCAGGTAGAGATAAATTTGAAGATAAACGTTTAAACATTTGGCCTTGTTTTTTTTTTTTTCTAAATAGGAAGCAACTTTGCCTTAATTAAGTAGCTCATAAATGTCAGCATTCTGACTTATAAGTTTGGCACTCCCTCTGAAATTCCCACAAAAAAGTCTCTTGAGATCCTGATGCTGGCCTAAATCCCAAAGTCCTGTTATGCTTTTTAACTTCAGTTTTGGTTTTTGTCATCCAACATTGTTGACTACCCAACCTCTTGGCTTTCACAACTTTTTGTGGGGGTTCACCTGTCTTCATCATCTGCAATTTGCTTCTATCGCTTTTCCACTTCCATCTGCTTCTGTCCACTCTGCTCTGGTTTTGGCCTTCTACACATTCTCAGCACTTACTGCTATGAATGTGGCTGTAGAAGCTCCATAAAGTTCCAAGTGTTTCTGAGGCCTATCAAACAAAATTCAGGTCCTGTGAGGCCCTTGTTCCCAAAACCGAGCTCACTGGAACATGTGTTTTCCTGGCATCATTAGCACGTTTTATGCAATGGAAAGAGCATGGTCTTAGGGATCATCTGCTGAGTTCAGTACCCAGTTCACACTCTGTGGCCTTGAGCAAATGTTTAATTCAACCGATAAATTTTGAGTGTATATTTTGTCCCAGGTACAAGAGACATAGAGATGGGCATAGTAGTAAAAATCCCCTGGTCTCCTTTGAGTGGGGAAAGGCAATTTAAAAGTACATAGTAAATTAGTGATAGAACTATGGGGTGGGTACAATTTTTGTGGATGTCATGAAAGGCCACACTTAGAATAATGTGATATGTGAATGAAACCTGAAGGAGGAACAACATCTTAGAGGGACCTGCAGGAGAACCCTTGGAGTGTTCAAGGAATAGCCAGCTTGAGTGAAGAGAGTAGAAAGGGAGCAGCACGGAGAGCAGTGGGCCGTGAGCTCAGGGAGGTTTTGGGTTGGCCGCTGTATGTAGTTCATCATGAAGACTTAGTAGGAGGGGAGCCTACTGGAGGGTTCCAAACAGATGAGAGTCCTAAAATGACATGTGGTATAGCTTCTCTGAATCTTCTCTAGGAAAAGTCTCTGATGGCTCAGATTTGTAAATAATAAGTGATACAATTCATGTGCAGAATCTAGAGTGCCTGGCACATAAAAAAATCAGTAGTTCTTATAAAACAGGTTGGGTTACATACAGGAGTTGTTGAGAAATCAGATACTGGATTCAGACAGGCTTGGTTTTCAATTTCAGTTCTGCCACTGATACACCGTGAGTCTGGCCAAGTCACTTAGCCTCTGTGAGCTTGAGTAGCACCATATGACTTCATAAGAGAAGGCAGTGTGTACAGTGCTTAGCACAACAGCAGACTTACAGCAAGTCCTCAATACATCCATATATGTTGAAAAATTTTTAAATATTAGACGGTTTTAGTAAATTAGGTAGATTTTGTAAACTGGCCATTCTCTCTTCCAATCATTTGGCAAATGGGCTGCCAATGAATTAGCTTTGAAAAATGATTTGTTGGGAGGTTCGTTCAATCCCACAACCCTGGGATCATAACCTGAGCTGAAATGAGGAGTCAGACCCTCAACTGACTGAGCATTTCCATCTGGTATCATTTTTTCACACTGAGTGGAGCCTGCTTAAGATTCTCTCTCTCTAGGGAAAATGGGTGATGGGCATTGAGAAGGGCACTTGTTGTGATGAGCCCTGGGTGTTTTATGTAAGTAATGAATCACGGGAATCTACCCCCAAGACCAAGAGCACACTGTACTTACTGTATGTTAGTCAACTTGACAATAAATTATATATATATTTAAAAAAAAAAAAAAGGATTCTCTCTCTCTCTCCTGCTCCATGCTCTGCGTAGAGACTTCTTGAGATTCTCTCTCTCTAAAACAACATTGAAAAACATTATCTTTTTTAAAAGATAATTAACTGTTAACCAAAAATAAGTGTCACAGAGAGTCGACACAAGGAATCTAGTCAGCCACTTACGTGCAAGTGAGTTACTTAACCGTCATTCATCTGGCAGGAGGGCCAGGGAATATAAATCAGGTTTCCTGATGCCTTGTCCAGATTTTGCGCTACCTAACTGAATGACAACAGACACAAAACTCCGTTCAAACAGACCGGAAACTCTTACTCTTTCTGGTTTCCAGGTCAGAAACTCTTCTTCCTTTTCAGTCCTTCCTCTCCCCGTTCCTTGCTCACACACCCCCTCGTGACAATATTTACACAGCGCTCTATAGCTGCCAACTCTTCCGTGTCTGTTACCTCACTTGATCCTAAGAACAACTCCAAGAAATGCCTAGGTCAGGGGTTTGCATCTTCTTGATTTTATGGATGCAGAAACTGAATCTCGGACCGGAGTTAAATTCCCCGGGATGAGGGATTCATAGCTTGGTGAAGGCAGGGCTGATCTAGCGTGTGTGCTCATTCCATCAGCCCTAAGTTGCATCTCTCGTGTGCCTGAATCCCATGTTGCTTGGGCATTCATTTACTTCTCAATTATTTTCTCACACAGGTCGATTTTGTCCCTCAATATAGAATTCTAGATTGTCAGGTTTTTGTTTTTCATTCAGTACCTTGAAGATGTTGCTGCACTGTCTTTTTGTACACGTCTCTACTGAGAAATTTTCTGTCATCCTTAACTTTTTTTTTTTTTTTTTTTTTTTGAGGGGTGGGGAGGGTCAGAGGAAGAGAGTGAATCTTTTTTTTTTTTTTTAAAGTTTTTCTTTTTTAATGTTTATTTTTGAGACAGAGCATGAATGGGGGAGGGGCAGAGAGAGAGGGAGACACAGAATAGGAAGCAGGCTCCAGGCTCCGAGCCATCAGCCCAGAGCCCGACGCGGGGCTCAAACTCACAAACGTGAGTTCGTGACCTGAGCTGAAGTCGGACGCTCAACCGACTGAGCCACCCAGGCGCCCCAAGAGAGAGTGAATCTTAAGTAGGCTCCACACCCAGCATGGAGCCCAACATCAACACGGGGCTCAAATTCACAAACCATGAGATCATGACCTGAGCCGAAATCAAGAGTTGGACGCTTAACCGACTGAGCCACCCAGGTACCTCTTGTTCATTTTTTTTTTTTTTTAACTTTTGGTGATTAAAAGTTTTGCTCTGTCACTGGTTTCAAGCAATTTTTAAATAATGTTCCTTGATTTTTTTAAAATGTACAATGTACATTAAAAAATGTAAGGTTTTACGTGTGTGTGTTTCTTGTGCTTGAAGCTCATTGGGCTTATAGGTTTCATCAAGTTTCAATTTTTTTTCGGCCATTATTTCTTCACATATTACTTCTGTCTTCTCCTTCTCCTTCAGGGATTATGTACATCTGGAAAGATAAGGATAAGCTTCCTATAATGAAGTGATTTGAGATAGGCTTTGAGAATTGGCCAGGATTTGAACTGGTGGAGATGTGGGTAGAACACTTGATAACTTATTATTTTGAGAGACAGCAGAGCAAGCACGAAGTGGGGAGAGGAAGAGATTCCCAAGCAGGCTCTGCACTGCCCCATGTGGAGCTTGAACCCAGGAACCATAAGACTGTGACCTGAGCTGAAGTCAAGAGTCAGACGCTTAACCGACTGAGCCAGCCAGGTGCCCCTTGATAACGCATTTAATACAAGGGGATCAAGAGAGGAAAGAGGACACCAATCTCAGCCCGTGTGGCTGGGAGAATACTGTTTCCACAGGCAGAAATGAGGACTAACGGAGTTTATTAAAGAGGAAGATGTTGAGGGGCGCCTGGCTGGCTCAGTCGGTAGAGCATGTGACTCTTAATCTCAGGGTTATGAGTTCAACCCCCATGTTGGGTGTAGAGATTACTTAAAAATAATTCTTTTTTAAAAAGGAGGAAGTTGAGTTCATTCTATGGTTGAGCCTGAGGTGCTTTTGTGACCTGTGACTAGAGAGTACAGCAGGCAGAGTTATTAATGTAAATCTATTGCTCAGGAACAGGATTGGGAAAAGAGACCCGGATTTGGGAATTACCAGTAGAGACGTGGCAGCTGAAACCATAATGGGTGGAATTCTTAACATGATGGCCAAAGAAGAGGCCAAAGAAGGCCTGGTCATTGAGACATTCTACTTCTAGCAATTTATTATGGGAAAAGATTAATAGTTCACAACAATTCATAAAAGGAGATTCATTGAAGCACTCTTTATAATCAAAAACAAACTAGAAATGACATGTCCCCCAACGGAGAATTGCTTAAATAAGTGGAATATACGATAGGATACAATATACCCATTAAAAATGATGCATTAGAAGAATATAACAAAAAAAGTTCACTTTACAAACAAAAAGCAAGTAAGAAGATCGCAATATACAGTGTGATGCCATTTTTAATAAAAAATATATGGCTATACAAGCAGAGAAAAAGAGACAATACCACATAGCTTATCTTTGGACGGTAGTGTTACCTATGGTCTTTATTTTCTTTTTGCTTATCTACATTTGCTAACCTCTCCACAGTAAGTAGCATGACTTCTACAGCTAGGAAAAAATCTATGACAGTTTCTTAAAAACTGACCTAGAAGAGCTCTTGTGGATTTCGAGACTGTGTAGAGGATGGCCAGCAGGAAAGGGAGCGGGAAAGGAAGCAGACAATTCATGGAGAATCAGGATTACATACCAGCTTGGCCAGAGGGGCTGACACTGGGACACTTACCAAAGTAGAGCTGTCTGAACTCCTGGAAGAGGTTTTGGATTTGGTGCTCTGAGTTTTTGTGACTGCTCTTAAGAAGTGTGATGGAGAGAGTGGTCACTCCCTGGCCCAAGAGGTCTTATGATCATACAGTCAGTCCCTCAGAGGCCTGTCTTGCATGGGGATCTGGCCTCACCATGCACCTTCTGGGCTGGGTGGCCACTTCCTTGCACTTGCCCTTGCATTGGATTCCTGTCCAGGCCTGTTGTCGAGACCATTAGAACCAGGGTGTTGCAAAGCCCCTCAGGTAGCAGTTTCCTACAGAGGTTGTTAAATGCATATTCCTAGGCCCAGTCCCGAACCATCTGAATAAGAGTATCTGGCTATCTGCCTTGTGAATCCTGAGTATTAGGAATCTGCCTTTTAATAAGCCTCTTAGGGATTCAAGTTGCAGAACCTCTGCATTCAGGCCTGTGCAATAAACCTCCTTCCCTTAGGTTTCTGGCACACAGAGTCAGAGAGAACTGAATCTGGACGTTTCTGTAAATTAGCACAACTAAGTCTTTTGGTCACGCATCAGAAATTCCAGGATATGAGAAAATATCTTTTTGAATTCAACAGACACCATGGCCTTGCATATGTCCTAGGAGCCTTTTGGAGCTGGGCCTCAGTACACAACCGGAAGGGAAGAATGGGCGTGGCTCTCCCTGGTGACAACTTGTCAGGAGAGGCTTTCAGAGACTTTTCCCAATCGGTCTGAGCTGAGAGCTAGTGCAGCTCCGTTCTCAAAGGCCTAAGCAGCCAGAACACAGAAATCAATCCACTGAGGCACTCCACCTGTGAAGCTGGAAAGCTGTTAGATAGTGGTCAGGAGTAGGGGTGCCTGGCTGTCCCAGTCGGTGGAGCGTGTGCCTCTTGATCTCGGGGTTGAGTGTAGAGATTACCTGAAAATAAAATCCTAAAAAAAAAAAAAAAAAAAGGTCAGAGTTAGATGGGCCAAAGGGAGGGGCCTCTGACAAAAAGCTGATCAGGATTCAGAGGCCTAAGATTATTCCCGAATCTAGACAGGAGACCTCAGGGGGCACCCATCCATCCCATTATAAAAGGTATATAAAAGGTATATGCTAGATTGTATTATGGTTTCCAAGGATTTGATGTAAAATCCTATTCCTCACACGCTGACACTGGCTTGCCCACATGACTTGCTTTGGCCAAGCACATGTGAGCGGGATTGATGTAAGCCACTTACTTGCAGCAACATTAAGATCTGTCATCTGGTTCTGCCATCTCCCATTTCCTTCCTTTGCCGCAAGACCAGCATGTTTCAGATCGGGTCTGCCTCTTGTCTGGGTGCCAGAATGAAGAAGAAATGGAGAGGGTGCCTGGGTGGCTCAGTCAGTTAAACCAGCCAACTCTTGATTTTGGCTCAGGTCATGATCCCAGGGTGGTGGGATCATGCCCCAGGTAGGGCTCTGTGCTGAGCATGGAGCCGGCTTAAGATTCTCTCTCTCTCTCTCTCTCTCTCTCTCTCCCACTTGCATGTGATCTCTCCCTAAAAAAAAAAGAAAGAAAGAAAAGAAAAGAGGTGGAGAAGAATTGCAGTCAACCTCTGAAGGACACATAACAGAGCAAGAAATGAACCCCTGAGATTTTGGGGTCATTATTACCATAGCCCAACCTAGTCAGAGTTGACCAGTAAAGAAATAGTTTTTTTAGGGTTGTGAAAACAAAACAGTAGTATTCCAATGAATTTTTAAGGAAAACTACCCATATTTATTCCTTAGCCTAACCAAATAGTTTTAATGTTTACATATGCCTACATGGAAATGTGCTGAAACAGACCATTGCACTTATGTTGCTTGTACACTTGGATTTCTTCAGAGAAGGAGCCTGGTGGTGGAGGAGGATCAACTCCCCACTAGAGGAGGCCAGAGGAAAGGGCTGTCCGTGGAGCCAGTGACCAGCACAGAGCCATCTGTTGTGAGGCAGGGAAGTGAAACTGAGCAAATCTATTTCCTTGGCATCGTTAGACCGCTGGAGAAAGTAATGCCAAGTTCTTTCTTTTCTTACAGTCTGTCGTGCCTGTTTACTGTCCTGCCAAGGCAGGGGTGGATTTCAGCCCTGTTCTCTGATCTTCCATTTCCTAAAGCCTCAGTCCCACCACAGGCTGGGACCCTGCAGGCCGTAAGGTGGAGTTTACAGAATTCAGCACCGAACAATGCGGGCATCAGCTCTGCCCTCCTGGGGCCTACAGTCTGATGGCATAGAGAAATAAACTTTTTTTTTTAAAGTTTATTTATTTATTTTGAGAGAGACAGAGACAGCCTGAGGGGAGGGGCAGAGATAGAGGGAGACAGAAAGTCCCCAGCAGGCTCTGCACTGTCAGCACAGACCCTGACAAGGGGCTTGAACTCACGAAACCGTGAGATCATGACCTGAGCCGAAACCGAGAGTCGGATGCTTAATCGACTGAGTCACCCAGATACCCCCAGAAATAAATAAATTTATTATGTATCGAATAATTACAAATTGGGTAAGTCCTCCAAATGAGACACAGAGGATGCTGTGATGGATTGGAAAAGTAGTGATGGTAAGCAAGAATCTATTTAAAACAGAATTTTAAAACTGCCAACTGGGGAACATTAGTCAATCACGAACTCTATTTAGATGTTCATGATCACATCTTTAAAAAAAATGAGACAGAACTGAATGTGGAGGTGAATAAAATAGCATCACATGTGGTAAGTGTAAATATTGTTTCATGCAACTGTCATTTTTGTTGTGTGTATATTATCTATGTAGTTCTTGGCTCATAATCTAAAATGTAGTTGTTACAATGGATGGTGGTAAAAATAAATTTGAAAAACTAATTAAGATATGGCCTCAGGGAAGGCTGCTTTTTTTTTTTTTTAATTTTTTTTAACATTTATTTATTTTTGAGACAGAGAGAGACAGAGCATGAACAGGGGAGGGTCAGAGAGAGGGAGACACAGAATCGGAAGCAGGCTCCAGGCTCTAAGCTGTCAGCACAGAGCCCGATGCGGGGCTCGAACCCACGGACCGTGAGATCACGAACTGAGCCGAAGTCAGACGCTTAACTGACTGAGCCACCCAGGCGCCCCGGGGAAGGCTGCTTTAAGGAAGACATCGTGCTGATAAGCAAGGTGGGAACATGCTTGGCGTCCTCCAGGACAGGGGGAAGGTTGGCTTGTTTGAAGCATGGAGAACAGGAATACAGTTCTGGATATGGTCAGTGCTGCAGAGGAGGAGGGACTGAATCCCTCTTTTTGCCATGAAAAAGAATTTGGATTTTTCTTTTCATAAGTTCATTTATTCGAGAGGTGAGGGAGGGGCAGAGAGAGAGAAAGGGAGAGAGAGAATCCTAAGTGCTATCATTGCAGAGCCCTACTGCGTGCGTGTGTGTGTGTGTGTGTGTGTGTGTGTGTGAGTGTGCACTCCATCTCACCAACCCAAACCATGAGATCTGACCTGAGCTAAAACCAAGGGTCCAGCACTTAAGGGACTGAGTCACCAAGGCACCAGCCACCCCCACCCCACCCCACCTCCAATTTGGATTTTTCTAGAAGCGAAGTTGCAAGGTTTAAGAAAAGAAGTGATTTAGGGGCACCTGGATGGCTCCCACTTTGGCTCAGGTCATGACCTCACAGTTAGTGAGTTCGTGCCCCACATGGGGCTCTGTGCTGACAGCTTAGAGCCTGGGGCCTGCTTGGGATTCTGTGTCTCCCTCTCCTCCCCCCTACTCCCTCCCTCTCTCTCTCTCTCAAAAATAAATAAATAATAAAAATTACAAAAAGAAAAGAAGTGATTTTAAGGTTACTGCGCAGAGTGTGGATTTTAGAGGGCTAATAGTCTGGAAGCAGGAAGACCAGATAGGATCTGCTGGAATTCATGTTCATTGTTTCATTTTAGGATCCAGCTCAAATCTCACCTGTTTTTAGAAGCCTGTCTGGTTCCTTCAGGGATATTCAGTCTCTTTTTCCTAAATTCACCATGTTCCTTTAGACAGGTAGACCATTTATGCCTTTTTTCTTCCAGGAGACTGAGTTCCTGGAGGGTCCCCTGGGTGGCCTCCAGCCCTGCACCGCCACCATCTCCCTTCCGGAGAGGAAATGCGATATAGGAGCGCCTTCGAAGCTTCTGTGGGTACAGGCGGTCCTTCCAAGCGGGCAGGGGGCTCCCTGGGGAATGTATGTTTGACTTTCTATTCCTGGTAATATAAGTTCAAATGTTTATGGATGTTTGAAGCTGGGATGAAAGCATTTCTATTCATGCTGCTAGAATCTGAGGCTTTTTTTTTTCTTTTTACCGAGAGTCCATAGCAAAAACTTGGGTTACTTGGCTGGGGAAAGGAATGCAGTGTGAGGAGCGAGATGAAACCTCGCCGCAGGCACCCCTGGCCGGAGCGGGAAGGCAGAGCCCTGGGCCTCCTGGGCTGGGGCCGAGGGTCAGGCCTTGCAGGGGCGGGAGGAGGGCGCAGGGCGGCGGGGCTGCGGCGGGGAGGGGGTTCGCAGGCCAGGACCCAGGTTTCAGGAGAGGCGGGGCGCGGGCAGGAGGCGCCCGGACGAGCCCACCCAGACGAGGCCCGGCGGGGGCCTCCGCGGGCCGGGCTCCAGGCACCGCGCCGCCGCCGGCTCGCCCAGACATTCCGTTTCTGCCGCCGGAATGCGCGCACAGGCTCCCGCGGCGCCCGGCCGCTCCTCCCGGGCGCGGCGCCCGGTGGCGGCCCGGCAGGCGGAGTGGGCGGGGCCACGGGGTGGGCGGGGCGCGGGGCGGCGGGACCTTTAAATTGGCCTCCTTGGCGCGGGGCTCAGGCCCGCAGCTGCAGGAACGAGCGAGCCCTCGACGACAGACCCCTGCAGGAGTACAGAGCCCGCCATGCTGCGCCACCTCCCGGGACTGCTCCTGCTGCTCTGGCCGCTGCTGCTGCTGCCGCCGCCGACCCCCGCCGCCCCCGGCCCCCTGGCCCGCCCGGGCTCGCGGAGGCTGGGGATGCGCGGCCCAGCGGGCAGCCCCGGGCGCCGCCCTGCCCCCGCTGCCCCCACCGGCGCGCCCTATTCCGGGACCGGCCAGCCCGGCGGGGCCCGCGGCGCAGGTACGGGGGCGGCAGTGGGACCCCGGCTCGGGAGGGACGCGAGCGGCCACCAGGGAGGGACAGCCGGCAGAAGGGAGGGAGGGAAGGAGGGAGGCCCAGGCGGGAAGGATGAGTGGTAAGGGAAGCGGAGCATCGACCTGGAGAAGCCCCGTGCAGCCGCCAAGTGTTCCGTCCATCCCAGCCTGAGCCAGACTGCGATGCGAGACAAAGAATCCCGTTTCCCGATGAAGCCTGTGGGGAAACCGGTCCAGAAAGGGGAAGGGCGATGCCCAAAGTCACTCCTAGTGGGGACTAGAATTTGGGTCACCTGAAGCTCAAAGTCCAGGCCCTTCCGTCTGCAATTTGGGCCTGGAGGATGGGGCAGCGCGGGAACGCCTCTCAGCGTTCTGGTGCCAGTCCCTACCTCTGAACAAACCTTTTCTTCCTGAGATTCTGCCTTTAGTTCTCTGGAAATCACTTCATCGATAGCCCCACTTCTGTGTGTGTGAACCTTCCTCCCCTGGCCACAGCCTTCAGGCTGTCTTGGTCCAGTCTAAGATCTGGACCAGAATTCAAACTGGACTTCACACGGGGTGGAGGCAGGGGAGGGGGGGATATCGGGGGTGGGGGTGGGGTGGGGGTGTGAGTCTAAGAAGGAAACCTGAGAGGCCCCCTGGATGGCCCCAGACCTGTCTTGTAACCATCCTGGTCTCCATGTCTTCTGCCAAGACCAGGTGTCATGCTCCAACTGACTGGGTCCCAATCCCAACCTTTACTCACTTAGATCCTCAAACACCAGGACGCTGGGTCTTTGGCGAACAATTCCGTTTCCCTGATTGGTCAGTAGTTGGTTCCTCTGGCAGAGGTTCCTAGTACAGCAGAGCTGGAAGAGCATCTGACACAACCTCTAAAAGCACATAAACAGAGGTTTATCAAATGGCTGAGCAAATCAGTGTCAGAGCCCAGAATAAAACTCCTGAGGGCTCTAAAATCCTACACAAGGGTCTTTCCACTGCTACAGCCTACCAAGCTCTTAAAATGGTTTACATACAACTTTATCTTCATTACCAAAATGTCCAGTTTCAGTCTTGCTGAAGATGGGCTGCATCAAACCATTTTCTGGGTCTCCAGTCTCATTCACCCAGTGACGCTTTATGCCTCAGGTTGATTTGTTTCATCTCTCCCCTTCTGCACCTTTCTGGATAATGTTGAGAAGGAGCCAAAGGACTCATTCCTGCATCAGCCCCAGTGGGCTGGATTTGAAATGGTGACAGCATTGGAACCAGGGAGTACCAGGGTTCACAAAGGTTAATTTCAGTGGTAACCTACTGGTTGCTCCAGGATGGGAGGAAGGGTGGGGTTGGGAGTGTAGGGAAGCCTTTCTTCTAAAAGGTAACCTTACCTCTTGGTCCTGACCCACCTCCCTTGGGGATGGGACTGGGAGAGGGAGGAGGGATTCTGCATGGGGTGTTCATGTTCCTCCAAAGCAGCACTGGTCCTGCATTACTTGAAATCCAAACTGATCTTGAATGCAAAGCCTTTAATAAACATTACATGTCACCCTTTTTCAAATTGCCTTCTTTCTGCACCCAGAAATTGCTACGCTTTGCTATAGGCTTTTATTTCTAGCAGGACTATCAGAAATCAGCAAAATTGGAAGTATGGAAATCTTTTAGGAAATTCGGATTCTCACTTTCTTGGTTTCTGAGAATCAAAGCGCTGCCATCTATCTAGTAAAGGGGAGTGAGATTCAAAACCAGTGATATTGCAGAGGGCGTCCAATCAGGAAGTAACCAGATGTTCACAGAATGTCTTGCCATCGACGTTGAGTCTCCCTGTATTAGTTTTCTATTGATACTGTTATGAATTAGCACAAACTTAGTGACTTAAAAACAGCACATATGTATTAAGTAAGTGTTCTGTAGATCAGAAGTCTCACACTAGTCTCAAAGGGCTAAAATTGTGTCAGCAGGGCTGTTTCCCTTTGGGGAAGGTCTAGGGGAGACTGTTTCCTTGCCCGGTTCAGCATGTAGAGGCTGCCTTCACTCTTTGGCTCATGGCCTTTTCCCTATTTTCAAAGCCACCAAAGGCAGGCTGAGTCTCCTCTCCTGCCTCTCTTCCACTTTTAGGGGCCTCTGTAATTACATCAGACCCATCCCAATAGTTCAGGATGAACTCCCTTCTTAAGGTCATTAACTTAATCACATCTGCAAAGTCTTTCTCCCAGATAAAGTAACATACTTATAGGTTCCGGGGATTAGGGCATAGACATCTTTGGGGGGAGGGAGCATGATTCTGTCCACCATATCCCTCTGACACAGGATTCCATGTGAGAAGGAAGGAATCATGCATATTTACTAAAAGAACACAACCTTGGCGTTAGTAAGGACACCATTTGGGTGTTAGTGAAATCATTGTCAAATATGGGCTCACCATGTATTTATCCTTTTACTCCAGTTATGCAGAAATACCTATATCTATGTCCATGGAGGATTTTCAGTATGATTCTTCTTCCTTGTTCCTGATGCATGGTAATCAAGGGATGAAATGAAATTCTGGGGTTTTTTGTTTTTTTTTTAAAAGAATTAATTCCTTTTGACTTAACTAAATATATGACATACAGCATATTTCAGGGTGGTGACTCAGAGACAACAAGCAGGATGTTTACTAGGTACATGAGATAATGTTGATTTTTTTGTGGTGGAAAATACTGCCTCAGAAAGAGAAAGCCATGCAGTGAAAAGCCCCTTTAGGCTGGGAGTCAGGAAACTTGGAATCTAGTCCATGATCTGCTGTTTTCTGACTCCTACACCTCCCTGAACCTCAGTCGTCTCACCTGTAAAATGGGTATAAAAACAACTTCTGCACCTCTGAAGGTTGTTCACAGAGTTACTGTGTTGGTACAATAACTGTGATCTCTAAGATGTTATTGAAATAAGGTATGGTTTATTTTTTTAATTGAATACCTCCAGGAAGCTGGGTAAAACCAAGAGGATAATTTTCAGTTTTTATTTATTTATTTAAAAAAATTTTTTTAACGTTTATTTATTTTTGAGATAGAGAGAGAGACAGAGCATGAATGGGGGAGGGTCAGAGAGAGGGAGACACAGAATCCGAAACAGGCTCCAGGCTCTGAGCTGTCAGCACAGAGCCTGACGCGGGGCTCGAACTCACAGATCGCGAGACCATGACCTGAGCTGAAGTCGGCCCCCCAACCAACTGAGCCACCCAAGAGCCCCGATAATTTTCAGTTTTTAAAGAAAACTATATAAAGGCATCAATCCTGTTCCAGATTGGGCTTTTTCTGTCACAACCTGTCTTGCCTAGGAGTTTGTTTTGAATCCATCTTTTCCCCTGGATCACTGTGTAAATTGCCTTCTTTTTTTTTTACATTTTTTTTTTTTACGTTTATTTATTTTTGAGACAGAGAGAGACAGAGCGTGAACAGGGGAGGGGCAGAGAGAGAGGGAGACAGAGAATCCGAAACAGGCTCCAGGCTCTGAGCTGTCAGCACAGAGCCCGACGTGGGGCTCGAACTCACAGACCGCGAGATCATGACCTGAGCCGAAGTCGGACACTTAACCGACCGAGCCACCCAGGCGCCCCTAAATTGCCTTCTTACAGTAGCATCACCTTCCAGCCCCCTGCTAAGAAAGGCAAGAACCCTGGTTGATGCTTCATGCTCAAGCATCAGTTACATTTCCATTTAGGACTTGGTGTGTATGATGAGTGGTGTGTGTGTGTGTGTGTGTGTGTGTGTAGAGGAGGAGGAGGAGGAATGAATTGAAAAAGATGTTTAATACCTGGCTTTTCTCTCAGCCAGTCCTGACTTTATGACTTGATTTTGGTGGCTGGGAGAGGGAGGAGTGTAGAATGAGATTGGGGGAGAAGGAGAAGAAGGCAGAGACGGAAACAAAGCTTTGCGGTGTTACTGCAACTTGCTTGGTACTTTTAAGTAGGAAAGATACAAGCTCCTTTGCTTCTGTAGCCCCAGGGCTTAATATGTGGGAGGCCCTCAAGAAAGTATCTGGTGGATGAAAAAAGTGAAAAGGGGGTGACCATGAGAGGTTGGTGGGGGCAGAGGGTGGGCACCAGTGGACGTCTCTGCTTCTGAAAACCAGACACATGCACAGAGTTGGAAGCACAGCGGACGTGGGTCAGATTTAAAAAAAATTTTTTTTATGTTTATTTATTTTTGAGAGAGAGAGAGAGAGAGAGAGAGAGAGAGACCGAGCGAGCAGGGGAAGGGCAGAGAGGGAGGGAGACAGAATCCCAAGTAGTCTCCGTACCATCAGCACAGAGCCCAATGCAGGGCTTGAACCCATGAACCGTGAGATCATGACCCGAGCTGAAACCAAGAGTTGGACACTTACCCGACTGAGCCACCCAGGCATCCCACACGGGTCAGATTAAGTTGTTGTCATTCTTCTTCCCACTCTCAGGCTTGTGGGGCCCCAGAGTTCGCTAAACCTGATGAATGATGAGAAGGAGGGGGCATTTAGGGCTTCCCTTGGGTCAGTTTTTCCTTAGCACTGGAGTAGGAGAAGGAAATCTCCAGAAAAGCAGTAGTGTGCTTGCCTTGAACTGCAACATTGCCTGAGGTGTCTGTGAGGCCTGGACAGTGTGCAGGTAGGCTGTCCTGAGCTCACCTTTCACACCATTTGGGGACACTGTCCCATTGGCTCATGGCCAAGGTGCCTGAGAAAGATCTGGAATCCATTCATTCCTGGGAGTCAAGAGGAATCTTGGGAACAAAACTTGAAGCAGAGGGATGAGGTTCTAGGTGAAATTTTGGGGTTCAGCCAGCCTGTAGGTGAGATATTTGGAGAAACTTCACCCCCCGATGTGAATTCTTAGTAAGGAATTTGGACGGCCTTGGAGTTTTCAACATCTAAAGGGAGGATGGTCTTGGGGGAAGATAACAGACAGTGGGGTCTCCAACACCAGGGCTCTCTGGGTGTGAGGATGACTCCATTGCTGATTGGGATCAGATTATTGGTTAGTCATGCCTGTTTTCCCACACCCTCCTTTGCAGGTGTTTGCAAGAGCAAGCCCTTGGACTTGGTGTTCATCATTGATAGCTCTCGCAGTGTGCGGCCCCTGGAGTTCACCAAGGTGAAAACCTTTGTCTCCCAGATAATCGACACTCTGGACATTGGGGCAGCGGACACACGGGTGGCGGTGGTGAACTATGCTAGCACCGTGAAGATTGAGTTCCATCTCCAGACCCACTCGGATAAGCAGTCGCTGAAGCGGGCTGTGGCCAGGATCACACCCTTGTCTACAGGCACCATGTCGGGTCTGGCTATCCAGACAGCGATGGATGAGGCCTTCACGGTGGAGGCAGGAGCCCGGGGGCCCACATCCAACATCCCTAAGGTGGCCATCATTGTGACAGACGGAAGACCTCAGGACCAGGTGAATGAGGTGGCCGCTCGGGCCCGGGCATCTGGTATTGAGCTCTATGCCGTGGGCGTGGACCGGGCAGACATGGAGTCCCTCAAGATGATCGCCAGTGAGCCCCTAGATGAGCATGTTTTCTATGTGGAGACCTATGGGGTCATCGAGAAACTTTCCTCTAGATTCCAGGAGACCTTTTGTGGTAAGTCTTTGCTCCCAAATAGAAAAGATGTTGTATTCAGACACTGTGTATCCAAAGAAAAAGAAATAAAAGATTTATTCTTTTTTTTTGGGGGGGGGGGTGGAAACTGGAAAACCAAAATATAAGCAGTGCTTTTCTTGTTTTTTTTTTTTTTTTTTTTTTTACCAACATAAACACACTTTGTTGGTTGAGGAATATAGAGTTGCTTTATATGTAACTTGGTTTGCTCATAAAATCTTCATGTTTGCATTAGAAAAGTGAAGGTCTAGAAATATCCAGGATAAATGATCCTGCTGTTCCCTGACTGGGTCAGAGAAAAATAAAAATAAAAAACTCAAGACACCTCTTTTCTCCCCTCTGCCCACAACTCCATTTTCCCCAGATATTTTCTTTAGCTTTACCATCTCTGAATGTCACAGAATTCTACCTGTTTTCCTGCAGAAAACAAGGAGCAGCAGCTGTCTGTCTGTCCATGGAAGGATCAGCTGGCCTGTTTTCCAGTGTAACTGGCAGTCAGGGTTCTGCTTATTCCCTAGATACACTAGTTTTCAGATTTTGTTCTTCCTCTGACTATTCTTCATGGAGGGATGGGATTAGGAATTAGGGAGGTTGGGATTTCAGCTCACTTGTGAGGTAGCAAGAAGCAGATTAAAAAAAATCATTGTTACTGTCCTTCTGTCTTTTTCCCTTTAGGATGGAGTTTGAATATGAGTATGTTAATTAAAAAAATTTTTTAAAATGTTTATTTATTTATTTTTGAGAGAGAGACACAGAGACAGAGCATGAGCAGGGGAGGGGCAGAGAGAGACGAAGACACAGAATCTGAAGCAGGCTCCAGGCTCCGAGCTGTCAGCACAGAGCCTGCCTGACCCAGGGCTCAAACTCACGAACCGGGAGATCATGACCTGAGCCAAAGTTGGATGCTCAACAGACTGAGCCACCCAGGCACCCCTGAGCATGCTAATTTAATTGGAACTTTTAGCAGTCAAATCCATGAATATGAATTTACTTAAGGCTGGGCTTTATTTTTAGTCACTGATCAGAGTTATGGATGTGTGAGACTCATACTTTTTTAAGTTTCTTTTTTCTACTATCTATCCATCTGCCTGTCTGTCTATCTTTCTCTATCTATATTCATGCTTTAGTTTTTAAAATCATTTAGAGGTATAGTCTTTCAAAGCCCTCCATGGAGTTATCCAAACAGGTATGGGCAAATTTTTAGTTCAGGTGAATTTTATTATTTTTATTTTTTATTTTTAGTTTTTTAATTTATTTTGAGAGAACGAGTGCATGCATGTATGTGTGTGCGTGCGTGCACATGAACAGAGGGGGTGGTGTAGAGAGAGGGAGAGAGAGAATCCCAAGCAGACTCCGTGCTGTCAGAACAGAGCCCCACATGGGACTCGATCTCACAAACCATGAGATCATGACCTGAGCCGAAATCAAGAGTTGAATGTTTAACCAACTGAGCCACCCAGGTGCCCCTGGTTCAGGTGAATTTTAAAATGTAGATACCGTTTGCTATGTAATCTATTCCCCATCTCTTTATTTGATGTATATTAATTAATCACTGATGATATGAAGATAAAGATATTCCTTCCCTACTATCAAGCAATAAAAATAGTTTGGGGGTGGTGATGAGACAAACAAGTGAATCAATAATTACAATTGCAAATTTTAAGGAGTCTTTATATCAGAATTAATGTGGAACTCAGCAATCACCAGTTTGTCAGGAAATGGGAGATGAAGTCTTGGTCTGGAGCTAAGTTTGGCCTCATCTCAACCAGACCTGGCTGGTGGCCCCTTGTCTTTCCTGTCCCAAGACACTGGGCCTTCACAAGCTATCCTTGGCTTTGGTGGCATCTACTTAGTATTCATTGGTTTCTCAAAAGAACATGGCTTTCTTTCTCCCAGGAAAACCCCTTATGCTTGTGGGTGAGAGCTTTTCCATAAAGATGCTGGTCTGTGGCAGAGTTGGGTCTCACAGCTAGCACCTGGGTTTGGGCTTGAAGGCCATAAAGTAGCAAGTGGTGAGTGGCAATCTTTTCCTTCTGGTACAAAAGGCCTGCTTGTTCTGGGGGAAAAAATCCCCTCTCTATGGAAAAAAGACTGAGGGCCAGCTTGTTGTAGTCAACGGGTTGGAAAGATCATCCCATGAAAAGGCCCTTCTTGGGCAAATATTAGCCTTGACCTGTTGCCAAAGCAGTCGAGGCTGGGTTACCTGCCCAGGGATGCCAGCCTCCTCCAACAGTCCTCCTTGGTTTCTCAGAAATGACTAAATTCATTGATTCTTCTTCAAGGTGTGTCACTAGGGGAAAAAAAAAAATCCAATGAGATATTAACAACTCCGGGAGCGAAACGATGGGTATGCAGTTTAGCTAACATAATCTCATTTATTCTGGTCTTCCTTTTCTTTTCACCTGCTTGCATCAAGCATGTGAGTTTATTCTCCTTGCAGATATTAGAGGCCCTGAAGTTTCATACATAAACATTTGGGCTCAAGCGCCATGCTGCACATTCAGGCATTGCCCTCCACCATTTGCATGTTCAAATATGTATTGCCGCCCAAGAGTGAGAGAGTTCCAGGCCCAGAGGGATGCCTGCCTGTGACTTCTGTTTTGACACAAATGATAGAGCCCTTGGAAACCAGATCTCTGGCTGCAATAGGCCAGCTAGCTCGTAGACCTTCAAGAAGTACATTGTAGTTCTCCCCATGTCTTGCAGTTGGGAAGTAAAAAGTCTTTTTTCCTGAACAGGTGGATAAATTGAAGACCTGACCCATGTAAGTGCTTGGCTTTGGTTCCCAATTCAAAATTTCCTTTCTCTTTGAGAGAGTTGACAATAAAATCTGTAATTTTAAATTCATAACATTATTAGTTGAAGAGTGGTATTTCTAATAAGCCAGAGGCCAAAAACAAATACCCAGTGTTTATAGTGAACTATAATTGGAGAGGAACCCAGAGAGTGATGTCTCTCTGACATGGAAGAGAGTTATCTGGAATGTGTCTTATGTGTCGATACTGACTATTGTAAACTTCCTGTGCACAGCCCTGGACCCGTGTGCACTTGGCACACACCAGTGCCAGCACGTGTGCATCAGTGATGGGGAAGGCAGATACCACTGTGAGTGTAGCCAAGGATATTCCCTGAACGCCGATATGAAGACATGCTCAGGTGAGGCTTGCTCAGGGATGGTGTCTGACTGCTACTTACCTGGGGACCTACTCTCTAGGGTTTGGACTGGCCGTATGCTTTTCTCCTGACTGCCTTTTGGTTGGCTTATTCTTGCTTATCCACGTTTTTCCTCCAAAATTGTTGCAGAAAAGTGAGAGGAGAAAAGTGAGGTAATATCTAAATCAGCTTATTTATAGTACTTATTATTAGTTTTAGAGAAAAGGGTTAGTAGGGAAATGGGTTAGGAAGGAAGGGGGCCAACACTTTTGGTCCTTTTGAGGATTTGGAACTTTTCCTGGATTTTACTTAATTAAATACAAGCTTCCCCTTTGTCCCTGTGACCAAAGCTGCTTATTGAATTTAGACACAGAAGAAACTTTAGGGAGCTTCTCACTCATCTAGTATATGAATACTCACATATAATCAATAAAGATGGGAATTAGGTGTATTTTTTTTTTAATCCTAGAAAAAAGTTTTTGAGAGGAAGGAAACTTAGAGATTATTTAATTCAACATACTCATTTTATAGACGATGAAATGGAGACACAACAGAGGAAGAAGACTTACCCATGTCATAGGGTCTGTTAGTGAAAGAGCTAACACAGGACTTTAGTTCCCAACCTCCTGTCCTGTAGTCTTCCTGTTGTGCTGAGCTGCCTTGTTTCAGTAGCAGTGTGTGTGTGTGTGTGTGTGTGTGTGTGTGTGTGTGTGTGTGTAGTGGCTCAATTAATTTACCACGTTTTCTGTGTGTTTACATTTGTCCCGATCATCTTTTGATAGCTACCAATAAGTGTGCTCTTAACACTCATGGATGTGAACACATCTGTGTGAATGATAGAACTGGCTCTTATCACTGTGAGTGCTATGAAGGTTACACCTTGAATGAAGACAAGAAAACATGTTCAGGTAAGTGGGAGAGGAGGGTTTACTTTTGCTACCTCCCTATCTATATGCCTCCCTAGCTGGTGTTGGAGGCATAGGTCATGCTGACAAGACACTTGGTTGGTTTTTCTCTCTTGGGGTTTTCCCATTTCTGACTTGTCTAGTAAGTCAGACCAGTCTTATTAGACAAGTCAGAAATGGCAGGATGTATGTATCATGGGCCACACGCATGAGTGTGTTGTTCATTTCCATCTCTGTACCAAGCCCTTTCAGTGCTTTCCAGATGCTGAAGACAGTTTAGTAGGTTAAAATCAAAGAACGCTCCACAAGGTATTTATTACCTACCATGGGAAAAACAGTTACTTCATAGCGGAGAAACCTGGCAGGCATTACTTGAACCAAGTGGTCAGAGTGAACACCTCCAGTAATGCCCTGCGGTGACATCATGCATCTCCTGACATGATGTCCTGAGGGCACCATAGTACTTCTGTTGTATTCTTGCTAAACATCCAGAATCATGAGGAAACTTCAAACAAACCTAAACTTGGAGACATTCTACAAAGTGATTTTCCACCGTTTCTCGGAAGTGTCAAGGTCATGAAAGATAAAGACTGAGCTAGGGACATGTGACAATGAAATGCAATGTGGGTCCTAGATCGGATCCTGGACCAGGAAAAGGACATTAGTGGCGGAACAAATGGCAAAATTTGAATGAGGGTCTGTAGATTAGTTAATAGTACTGTGTCAGCGTTAATTTCCCAGTTTTGATAATTGTACCATGGTTGTGTGGGATGCTAACATTTGGGGAGATGGGTGAGTACAGGAATTTTTGTACTATTTTTGGAACTTTTTCATATGCCTTGCGATGATTTCAAAGTGAAAAGTTTAAAGATAAAAAGTAGTTGAAAAGTATCCTGTCTGCATACAGAAAAGTGCGCTGAGTTTGGGTCTTGAGTTCTGATGCTGCTCTGAGTCAGTTGGTTTCCTTTGGATTCAGCTTCCTCACTTATTTATTTATTTATTTTTACTGTTTATTTATTGTTGAGAGAGAGACAGAGTGTAAGCGGGGGAGGGGCAGAGAGAGAGGGAGACACAGAATACGAAGCAGGCTCCAGGCTCTGAGCTGTCAGCACAGAGCCTGACATGGGGCTCAAACCCACGAATCGTGAGATCATGACCTGAGCTGAAGTCAGACGCTTAACTGACTGAGCCACCCAGGCGCCCCTCAGCTTCCTCACTTATAACAGGAGAGGGCTGAATTACACTTTCTTCAGATTCAAATTTGATGTCTTTCTAAATCTAGTGTAATTAGCCACATATTTGCTGGTATCCCTCTGATTCAGCGTAAATACAATAAGTCCTGAAGGAATGCTTTAGAAAGTATTTATGAGATACTTAGATTATAAAAACTCCTTCTTGGTGATTTTGAAGATCAGTTGGGGAAAGATGAAGAATAAGCACTGTGTGTGCAGGATTTTGTTTAACTCAGCCAACGTCCAGTATGAGCCAATAGTACGGATGGCTGTGGAAAGTTTGTAATAGGAAAGTTTGCCTCTTATATATTTCTAGCTGCAAGTAAGAAGATTGTTATATACGGGTAATACAAAAATTTTCTACTTTTCATTTCTCTTCTCCTGGACTTCTGTTTGGCAGCTCAAGATCAATGTGCTTTTGGTACACATGGCTGTCAGCACATTTGTGTGAATGACAGAGGTGGGTCTCATCACTGTGAATGCTACGAAGGCTACACTCTGAACGCAGATAATAAAACGTGTTCCGGTAAGGTCCACTGAACAAATTCTTTCGTTGTTGGCTCTTTGTATGGCAGGAAACCAAGTTCCAATTCACGTAGTGAGCGGTTCTTAAAGACAGTTTAAAGAGTCGGACTTTAGACCGTCCACGGTACTTATAGACAAAGACACACATAGCTCAGACAGCAGTGAGCTCGCTTCATTTTGCAAATACAGCTCACTTCAGAAATGGGTAGGGAGCGGGGGAGATGAGAAGAGCTAATTGAATGTAGGGTCTTGATCCAGGAAAATTTTATAGCTCTGTATACTGGGGACTTGTAAAGCAAATGGGAACTTTAAAGGAAGTCAGTTGGACAGTAACTATTTGGTGTGATAGGCTGAACTGATCTTTTTCCAATTAAAACTTGGCCAGGAACTTTTCTGTAGCGTTAATCTTAAAGCTGGATCCTTTTAGTAAAGGAGACTTTGTCAATGACTAAATTAGACCCACACAGATCTTCCAGTAAGTTTGAAGTAAGTTGTTCCCTGACAGTTTCTAGATGATCAATCTTCAGTGAATCTGAGCCTTATGACTTGGCCAATCCTCATTAATTTGATTTAAACTCACTGGCAGAACAGGGTGGCATTTATAATGTAAAAACACTTTCTAAGAGAAATTTGTGCCTCTCAAGGCGGTGTTTAATTTTGGCATATTCAAACTTTTAAATAAGATTTTTATGTATATGTTCCTATCCCTTGAGGAGAGATATTATGTGACCTTTTGAAGAGAGAATAAGGGAAATGGCAAATCACCAATTCCCTTTAAAAAAAAAAAAAAAGAGGGGCGCCTGGGTGGCTGAGTTGGTTAAGCATTCGACTTCAGCTCAGGTCATAATCTCCCTGCTCGTGAGTTCGAGCTCTGCATCGGGCTCTTTGCTGTCAGCCTGGAGCCTGATTCGGATCTTCTGTCCCCCTCTCTCTGCCCCTCTCTGGTTCTCTCTCTTTCTCTCTCTCAAAATAAATAAATAAACTTAAAAAAAATAAGAAAAATAGGGGTGCCTGGGTGGCTCAGTCAGTTAAGCGTCTGATTCTTGATCTCAGCTCAGGTCTTGAGATCAGCGTCCTGAGTTCAAGCCCCATGTTGGTCTCCACACTGGGCATCCAGCCTACTTAAAAAAAAAAAAATAAAAGAAAAAGAAAACAAAACAAATCAATTAAAGAATACTGAGTACCTATTTTTTTTCCAGGACTGTGCAAAATGCTGTGGGGATGTAAAGAAATGCATTTTGTGTCTCTGAGCAACTTCTAGACTGGGTGCAAAGAGAACCAACACCTTGAGAAAGCAGAGACTAGCCAGGAAGAGGGGTAGACAGTAACCGAGGGCTGTGGATGCTGGGGAGGTGGGCTGCCTGGAGAAGGGTATGGAGTGGGTAGGGCAGTAGGTGAGCCGTGAGGATGGTGAAGGTTTAGACAGAGGACTGGAGAGCCAGATGGCCAAGGGGAGTGGCTTGTGTTGGTTTGCTCAGTGATAGGACTAAGTCCATTGGGGTGGAGAAGCCTCATGGCTGTACTTCTCAAACTGGTTACAAATATCCCACTTGGTACCTTAAGCCACCAGGAACACTGAAGACCTCGAAAAAGGAAACTAAAACAAATGTACACTTAAATTAACAGATATTATGGAATAAAGTAGAACATTTTATTTTGAAAAAATCAAAGAAAGTGTTCAGTTAGGGCAGACTACCCCAGGCAATACTCGCAGGTCACAATATCCAACATTCTTCAGTGCCTGCTGTATGCTGTGCATGGTTCTAGGCATTTGCTGTGAGCAACTTTATGAGGAAACAAGGCACAGACAGGTTGAATAACTTGGCCCTGGTCACTCAGCTAGTGAGTAGCAGAGTGAGGATTTGAACCCAGGCCCTTACTCTGGTGGTTACACATGCTCTCAAACACCAAGCCATACTGTTTCATGGTTGCAAAGGTAGCTAGAAGAGCAAGGCCAGGTTATGGAAAGTTAGTGTTTATATATTTTAAAGTAATGATGGATACTGTTCTAAAGCTGGGGTACGTAACCTGGGTCACATCCCCTCCAATGGCCTGCTTTCCCCTGCTGGCCGGTAGCAAGGCTTGTAGATTAAATGTGGAGCCCCGGATTGGGGGGGTTGGGGGTGGAGGCATGGCCCGTTGTTGTCGGTAGAGCCGTTGGTAGCCTGGGATGAGGGGAAAAACGAAACATTCTGCTATTTGGCATTTTGCTAGAAAAATCTGAAGTAATGAAGGGGAATATCAATGTTAAAGCTGGAAAGATGATCTATGAATAAATTATGTAGAGACTTGCATTTCACTCAAAGCTCTTTTATTAAAAAAATTGTTTTTAATGTTCATTTATTTTTGAGAGAGAGAGACAGAGACAGAGTGTGAGTGGGGGAGGAGCAGAGAGAAAGGGAGGAAGACACAGAATCGGAAGCAGGCTCCAGGCTCTGAGCTGTCAGCACAGAGCCGGATGCAGGGCTTGAACTCATGAACGGTGAGATCATGATCTGAGCTGAAGTCGGACGCTTAACCAACTGAGCCACCCAGGTGCCCCAAAGCTCTTTTATAGGCAATAGTGAGCCATGGAAGTTTCCTGAGTGTGGAGGAACACTTAAGAGTTAGAGGGGGACAAACCAGTTAGGTTGGTCTCCTGTGATGTTGGACGAAGAACCTGTGTTTCCATGAAAGACTTTCTGGGTTTATTAAGGGAGACCTGCTGTTTTCATTTGTCCTGGGCCAGTGTGGACATGGGACCAGACAAGCACAGCACTTTTGTCTGCTCTCCACTCAAATCTGGGCAAACCATCTACCTCCTTGTAATATATTTACTGTGACAGATAATAAACGCCTCACTATCCAAACATACACATCTCCTCACCATCATCACTGTTATTGCTATCTCTTTGTGTATATGTGCATATGTGCTCAGGCTCGTGTTTTCTCTCCCACTTTGTACACTTTTTTTTTTTTAATGTTTATTTTTTGAAAGAGAGAGTGCAAGCCAGGGAGAGGCAGAGAGAGAGAGAGAGAGGGAGAGAGAAATCGCAGATTCCATACTGTCCATGCAGAGCCTGTCGCGGGGCTCGAACACACAAACTATGAGATCATGACCTGAGCCGAAACCCAGAACTGGACGCTTAACTGACTGAGCCACCCAGGCACCCTTTTCCCACTTTGTACACCCTTAAGGCCAGGCCGTTGGTCAACACAGCATCAAATTTAGCTCCATGCGCAAGTGGGTCTCTAATACCTTATTTTTGGTGATGGTGATGATGATCCACGTGTGGCTGGAGATGTTGGAGGCATTCGTGGTCATCACGAAAAGCCAAAGGTAAGGTCTGATCCATATAATCAAAGTCAGAACTGGCCAGGAGCAAGGCAGGAAAGAAAGAGAAGGCACCCCCTAGATATCTGCAAGAAATGAAAGGGAAAAGGGGGGAGCCAGGAAAAGGCGAGGCTAGAGGCATGTAAGATGTAGAACAGGAAAACAGGCTTTCTCCTGAAAAGTGGGAGATTTGTTGCTGACAACTGAAGGGTTCATCCTCAGCATCTGTTGCCTCCATACCGAAGCTTTTCTTACCCAGAAATCTGCATTTGGTTTCCTGCTGTAACTTGGGAATATTTTCTTTCCTGCCGCGCTCCCGGCCAGTTCTCAGCAAGTGTGCTCTGGGCTCTCACGGCTGCCAGCACATCTGTGTGGACGACGGGGCAGCGGCCTATCACTGCGAGTGTTATGCCGGCTACACCTTGAATGAAGACAGGAAGACGTGCTCAGGTAAAGACTGGACTTCAAGCCTATGTCATTTGGAAGGACAATCTTCCAGGAGGAAGCCTTCCTCTCCAAGTCTGAAGCACAGTCGTGATTGTTCCTCCCAGTCCGAATCCTCCAGTGGCTCTCAGTTGTCTTCAGAATGAAACCATTCTGCCCACGGCCATTCGTCCCTCGTGGGTCCTTCCTCTGTCTTTGTTTCTCTTTCTAATCAAAGTCCTGTCCTAAGTTAGAGTTTCTGTTGTGGTGGTGGTAAGACACATAACGTACAACTTCACATTTTAAACATTTTTAAGATGTTTTAAAAGCATAGTTAAGTGGAGTGCATTCCTATTGTGCAACCATCCCACACTCCATCCATAGCATTTGATCATTGCAAACTGAAGCTCTGTACCTGTCCCCTCTCTCCCTGCCCCTGGTGACCTCTCTTCTTCACCCGGTCACTCCCTTTATCCCCAGATTCGTTCCTTTCCACGTCCTGTGCTCCACCACGTGGATGTTCCGGAAACATGCCCTGCCCGTTTCCACCCTCTGCTGGGATCCCCTTCCCTTGCCACTTTTGCTCGTCAAAATCCAAGAACTGCATCCTTGCCAACATTTGGTTTTGTTGCATTAATTTTTTGCCAGTCTCATCGATGCAAAAAAGTATCTCCCCGTGGTCTTTATTTCTTTCATTTCCTGGTTGCTAGAGAGGTTAAGCACCTCTTCCTGTATTTTTTGGTCATTTCAGTTTCTTATTGGGAAATGCTATTTATGCCCTTATTTTTCTATCTGGTTATTTGTATTTTTCTTACTGACTCAAAGGAACTTTTCACATCTCTGGATATAAATTTTTGTGTGTGTGTGTGTTGGAAATATCTTCTAGACTGTGTTTATATTTTTACTAAAGGATGTGTCTACAGCAGTATTCATAATATTTTCATTAGTGCAGTAACTTTATTAGTGTTTATTTTCAATATGCTTCATTACCTGCATAAGTGTTCTCTAAATTACCTTGTGTGAATCGAATACTGCAAAAGAGTGTTTGTTTGTTTCTTTAATTTCCAGGCCTAGTTTTAATTTTATCCCCTCTACCAGGGTTCCCCTTCTACTTCTGTTGAGCTCTGCCCTCTTTCAACGCAGGATGCCTTGTGTTGTGGTTACTTGTGTGTTCCTTCAACCATTCCTTCATCCATTCGGCAAATAGAGTGCCTACTATGTGCTAGGCACTAGGTATATAATTGTGAACAAAGTAAGTATGGTCTTCGATAATAGTCTAAGGGGAAAAGACAAGGAAGTGACAATTTATAAATGAAATAAGAGCCAGGGGTAAAGAACAGGGTCCTCAGACAGTGTGGGTTGGGGGAGTGCCTGGATGAGGAAGTGACATCTGAGACCCGAGCATCAGCCATAGTTAGGTTGGGATTGGGGGGCTGGCAGATGGAGGGAGAGCAATGCCACAGTCTGTGCTTGTGCGGTGGTGGCTTTGGTGGGAGAGGAGGGGAGAAAAGCCAGTGTGAGGGAAGCATGACCAGCCAGAAGAAGCGTGGTATTAGATAGCTGGGAGAGTGAGGCAGGGGCCAAGTCCTGCTGATCTACTGGGGTGAGGGCAAGGAGTTTATATTTTATTCTATGGGAAATGGGAAGTCACTGGAGAGTTTTAAGCAGCAGAGGCATTCTGTTTATATTTTCACAAGTCACCCTACCTGCTGTGTGGATTGCAGGGGATGAAAAGCAGAAGACGGGACCAGTCGGAGGCTGTTGCAGTGGTCCCAGTTTGGGCGAGGAGGGTGGCAGTGGTGACAGAAGCAAGATGATTTCAGATACTTTTCAGAGGCAGAATGAACAGGAACCAGGGAATAGGGCAGGAGAGGAATAAGGATGATTTTCCTATTTCAGCCTTGAGCAGCTGGGAGGAGGATGAGGTATCTCGGTTGAGGTGAGGAAGACTGAGGCTGAAGCAGATTTTGGGAGCAAAGTCAGAGTTTGGGACTTGTATGTTTATGCTCCTGTAGACTGTGAATTCCAATCCCTGAAGGTAGTAGATGTCTGTATTCCTAGCCTCCTCCACGGCCCCTGACAGTTACTTGGTAATTACTTCTTCATTTGAAGTACGGATGGATCAGCTTCTTGAGGAGGGCGAGGGTAATAGGGAGCAGCTTGCTTCTAGAATTTGAATATGTCAGGGTACTGTCACCCTATCTAGGTGTTTAATCCTCAGAAACCTCAGTCTTGGGCATTTTTTCTTCTCCTGGAAAATGGGGATTCCAGTATAATTTATGACGGGTTAGGTAACGACCTCACTTGTCTAGCCATTCACTTATTTTCTCAGCAAGTGTTTGTGGAGCTACTCATATATCTAGTACCCTGTCAGGTCCTGAGGAAGGAATGGGAGACAAATCAATGTTTTTGTAGTTTGCAGTGTATAAGTCTTGTACTTCTTTTGTTAATTTTTTCCTAAAGATTTTATTCTTTTTGATGATATTGTGAATGGATCTCTCTCTCAACTTTCAATTGTGCTATATCCTAGTTTTAAATTTTCTGTGGAGTGTTTTAATTAGAATACCCCGCTAAGCCCTTGCTCTCATAGAGCTTATAGTCTATCAGGCGAGATAACACTGGAAAAGTATTCTAAGTGCCAACTATATGCTCTGTACAGGAATGATGGGCATGTACTTAATTTCAGTAGCTACTTTCTGGCTTACTGACTGACTGGTTTGGACTGGCTATCCCTAAAAGTCAGCAGGATTTGGACAGGTAGGTAGATTATATTTAATCAAGTGAATTTATGGTCCCCTCAATAGCCTATCTTTGTAGAATGTAGGAGAAAATGTGGGAGCAAAGGACCACTCCCTGTCCTCAGACGGTGGTACCACCCGACTGCAAGATTGTATACCAGTCTTCAGACCTGGGAAGTTACTCTTACTTCTGTTAGGCAACTTTGGGGGCTGTGATACTGAGTAGGAATAGCTGCCTCACTGTATTTCAGAAAGAACTAGAAGTTAGCGTTATCATTCTCCCAGGTTCTTTGCTTAAATGTTGATACCAACCTGAATTTTTTAGTTCCAAAGTATTTATGGGTAAGAACTAGAACTCTCAATTCAGACCATCCAATAGAATAAGAGTCTGTATAGGACATCAGGAATTATCCTTGAATTTAATCCCTTTATTTCATTTTATTCATTTAATCCTTGAATATTTTGGCCAAAGAGAGAACTGTTTTCCTCATTTTCATGTCTTAATAAGGACACAGTATCATAATAAGATTAATTATCTTAGCTCTGTATGTTTGGCTTGCGCCTACATCAACTTTTTAAAATTTTCCTTCATATCACAGAAAGTTTCCAATGATCACAAAAGTATAGAGAATATAGTGAACTCTCATATAACCAACACCCAGCTTTGGCAACTGTAAGCACTTCCCAACATCTAATTCAATTTCTTCTGTGACATTAGCATTCCAAAGTATTTTCTCCTCTTTCTGTGTGCTTATACCCTTTTACCTCCTGGAAAATGCATTTAGGTAAGTCTTAAAAATGGAAGTATTGAATTATAGATTTCTTGACTTGCTATGATTTCTAATTAGCTGTAACATTTTGTATACTGTCATCATCAGCCATTCAAGAAGCACGAAGACTCATCTCCACAGAAGATGCTTGTGGATGTGAAGCCACTCTGGCATTCCAGGATAAGGTCAACTCCTATCTGCAGAGACTGAACGCCAAACATATCCTTTCTGGAAGGTTTTCTGCTTCTGCTTTAAGCCACCCTCGGTAGTACAACTGAGCCAAACATTTTAGGACATTCCATGGGATAAGGGCCCTATTCATTACATTTTAAGATGAGCAATAGTAATACAGTGTTTATTTTTTTAGAGTTCTTTTAAAATATTTTAATAGACTGTTTTCCCCAGTTAGTATTTACATGTTAAAAGCTGCCTATTTGTTTCTCTAGTGCTTTTCCAGTAGTATATGCTAATTGAGTTCTTATTAACAGATGGAGCTATTATGCTAGGATCCCTTAATATGGCTCAGTTCAGAATCTGTGCATGTACAGAATGAGTTAGCTGACTAGTGAGGCAATAGCTCAGACAGCACATATACTGGCTAGCCAAGTGGTCAAAAGCAGATTTCAAAATGTAACATGTAAGAAATGTGTAAGATTTCAAAATGTACCATCTAAGAAACTGTAAAAATCAGTTATTTTATTTTTAATTTTTTAAAATATTTATTTATTTTTGACAGAGACAGAGAGAGAGAGAGAGAGACAGAGCATGAGTGGGGGAGGAGCAGAGAGAGAGGGAGACACAGAATCCAAAGCAGGCCCCAGGCTTTGAGCTGTCAGCA
Source organism: Panthera pardus (assembly GCF_024362965.1). Classification (NCBI taxonomy): domain Eukaryota; kingdom Metazoa; phylum Chordata; class Mammalia; order Carnivora; family Felidae; genus Panthera; species Panthera pardus. Next base: position 25,729,752 of record NW_026526832.1, read on the forward strand.
CAGAGCCCAACACGGGGCTTGAACTCACAAACCTTGAGATCATGACCTGAGCCGAAGTCGGACGCTCAACCGACTGAGCCACCCAGGTACCCCTAAAAATCAGTTCTTTAACCAAAGGAGTAATTCAGGAAAAGTACTTTTTCTTAGACAGCTCAAGTTAACAACACTGTCCCTAGGGATCTTAGAGGAATGGTATTCAAATGGTGATAGGGACATGGGGGTGGTGCACAGAAAGTTGTACCAATTCATTTGCAAATCCTTAAGTTGACCTGCCTAAAATGCTACAGGGACTCAGTTGGCATTCTCTGTTCCCATTTCTCACTTCACATCGCTGTTCTCCTGACTTTACACCAGGAAGGCATATCTCTTACCCAGCCTCAATCTTCTAAGGTGAACTTCTTGGAAAAGTAAAATCTCCAGAGAGCCAAACAAAGGGATGGATGGTTCAACAGTTTTTAAATCAAGGCCTCATAAACACCACTCCCCCAATTTATTCCATTAAGAGATACTTTTCCAATTAAAGTTTGCCTTTCATCTTTCATTTTTAGTAATTTTATGCCAAAATTTGTAATTTATTTGTTGTTTGATCAATTACATGCTTATATTAGTTGTAATGATAACTCAATCCAGATGATTAAAAATACTGGAGGCCTTATGGTCAAAGAAAATTAATTTAAAGGTAATTTCAATATCAATGTTTATGTGCTTGTTGTTTGTGTTAAGTTTATTTCAAAGAAGTGTTAATAGAGATCAAGAAAAGATTTCCAAGATTCAAAGTAGAATAAAATTCTGTGGAGAAAGTAGAAAGTAAATGTAAAGTCAAGGAAATACAAATTCCTTTATTTTAAATATTTTATTTTGGAAGAATGATAGTAGGTATTGATTCAGTATGGTATTAATATTACATAGGACATTTGGAAAACTAATTTAGATTTTATTTTAAAAAATCAGTATTTTTAATATGGCAGAAATTACATATTTTGTAACTAAAATTTATGATGAAAATTTTCATCTAATTTAAATATGCACAAGGCAGCATTTATTTGTCAAAATTATTTTAGGGGATCGGAGCAAAAAGTTTGAAGACAAGGGCTCTGTATCATCTCTGAAGACCACTGCTTTGTAACAGGACTCTAAAGAACAGAACTTAGGAGTTTTAGGTTAAATTAGATTTTGCTGAGAAAATAATTTCACTCTTTTTCTTCTTTATTTACAATAGAATGTAATTATTCTCATTTATCTTGTATTTAAGTGTATGAAACTGTGTTTCTGTTTTCTGATGTTTAAAAATGAGGGTACCTTGGCTCAGTTGGTTGAACGTCAGACTTCAGCTCAGGTCACGATCTCATGGTTTGTGGGTTCAAGCCCCGTGTTGGGCTCTGTGCTGACAGCTCAGAGCCCAGAGCCTGCTTCGGATCCTGTGTCTCCCTCTCTCTGTGTCCCTCCCCTGCTCATGCTCTGTCTCTCTCTCTCTCAAAAATAAATAAAAAACATTAAAAAAAAAAAAAAGGCATTGGCCTTAACAACTAGTCACTTGATGACATTTTAGGGAAGCTGCAAGAAAATGAATCTGGACAAATACATCATTAAATTACTCAAAATTTTCACCTGGAAATACGGAGAGCTTGGTGTGTTTGATACTTTTGCATACTTCCATGTTCCTGCTAATATCTGCCCTTGCAATTGCCTGAATATTACTGGATAAACAGTATGAGGATCTTCTAGAGAATCGGTGTCATTTTTTAAAGGAAATAAACATTCACATCCTTAAGAGCAAACTTTAGTGTCTCTAAGCTATGACTGTGAAACGATTGGTAGGAAATAGAATGAAAAGTTTAATATTTCTTTATTTACCAATTGAGCCATTTAATTTTTAAATGTTTATATTAGTAAGATAACCATACTTACAATGGGAACTTTTGACCTATTTTCTCTTGATAGTATTTATAGTATAAACCAGACTTACTACACAGAGTGTAAATTGTATGGAGTATTTACACATAAAAAAGTTCATATAACTAAATTGAGGTGAATATAATTTAGCACTGTTTAACACTTTATTTTTTGCTCTTTTTTTGCTAGAGTATTACTGAAGCTGTGATCAGGGGATTGTAATACACATCTCTAAAAATAGATCAAGTGAACATTACATGAAACATTATAAGAAACATGTAACTAAAGATTTTAGTTTTGAATTAAGAGTGTTATAACTTTATACCAAGGAAAAACTATCCTACTTTATCTTTACTGTTTTACCTTAGGATCCAATCAATAAAATTATATTTTTATAAATATCACTCTAACAAGTAACAAAAGTAATGTTGTCTTTTTAAATTTTAGTGATAAGCGTAACCATTCTTCACTTATACATTTGATATATGTATTTTATTTTTCAGCTTGAAAGCTTATAGTTTTTAGAGAAACAGTCCTTTAAATTGTGTATTACTGAATTTTTTTTGTTTGTTTGTTTGTATTGTCTTCAGTATAATAAAACGTTAATATCTTTACATATTATTGTCATGACTTTTTCTGGCGACCCATATCAATTTTGTCTATTAACATATTTCCTTAAATTAAACTGAATTAACAATTATTTTGAATACATAACAATTTCTTATCAAAGGACACAATGTGGTAACTCTTCCTATAATCTCATAACTTTTAAGGTTAAAAACGTAAATTCAGGTTAAATAAGCTTTAATTGAGAATATTTTGGGAGAGGGAATAGAACAAAATTACCTAAATTTGGATAAAATAATGAAGGTATATTGACATAAGCACCTGAAAAATAAATATCACCTACAGATGTAAGCCCAAAATCAGTCAAAAATCTAAAACAGAAACTTTAAAAGAAATGAAAAATAAATACATCAAGGCAGTATACAGTATATGAAACACACATGGTTGTTTCTCAACATTTTTGAAAGAGATGACTTAGAGCAGTATTATTTTCCAAACTTATTTCAACACAGAATCCGTAATATCTATTAATATATCATAGAGAAAAGGTGCTATAGAAGGAATAAATGAGAAGTCACGTGCAAGCACTAGGGGAAAGTATTTAAAGAGATGATTTTTCGAGTGTGACCACCAACAACCAGTTTCAACTTACCATCTCTTAAACTTGACCAGTTGATTGGAATCCCCTGACTTAGATAGTTCTGGTTTGTTTCATGAGTCCAGTATAGGGAGCTTGTGCACAGGTGCCAACATATCTTCAGAATTCAGCTTGATGCTGAAAAAACAGATACACACATTTGAAAGCAAATATATCGTCTGAATGGGATGGGGGTTACGTTTGGAAAGAATTTCTCAGGGAGACCTAATTTGTACATTCGGCTAGGCACAATTGGCAGAGAGGACAGGAACATCAGGGGATATGTAAGATGGCCTTGGAGGCAGAAAGCATATGGACTTGCTTAGAATGGGGGCACGATAGTAGACATTTCGGTATCCAAGGAAAATCTAATTTTAGCTGGGATTTAGATTTGATAGGAAAGGCACTGTGACCATTGTCAATTCTTGAATGTGCTGGGTGAGGCAACAGACTCCCTTCAAAGGATCTGAACATTATTTGCCTGAAATTGGGAAAGACTAGGTGGGGAAATTAGCTGCTGCTGCTACTGCTGCTGCTGCATAAAGTACATTCTAGATTATACAACTCAACAGCAGTGGCCGCAGAATATGGTAAAAGGGAAAATCAGATATAAAGTAGAAAATGGGTTAGACTAAGTAATTTCGTGGGATTTTCTACCCCGTGCCCAAATTGCTGTGCTTTGTAACTCTCCAAGCATTCAAAAAGGACAAGGGAGATTGAAGAATTAAGGTAGAAAAAGAAGAGAATACAGAATAGTCGTTCTCAGGCCAGGGATCAAACACCAACTTTAATTACTCAAAAACGGAAGGCTATGCCCAAATGGCAATTACATGCTGCAATGGCCCAAAGCTCATATATATACTCCTTGACATGTACCATTGGGCTGCAGTAACACCTGAAATAAGCTGTTAAAAAGTTCTAAAACAAACAGAATAAACGCAATCTCCCTAAAAACTGCTCCAGAGGGTTCTCCAATCCTCAAAGGAATAAGGGAAGGTTTACAGACTTCAAAAATGTACGTTGGCGCTTCCTTGTGGCCCACGGCGCCAGCCGGCCAAACACAGTAAATGACTTTCCACAATGCTGGATCTCTGGGGCTTACAAAATACCCAATCACCGTGACCTCAGGCGCCTTTGCTTGAGTTGATTTTAACACCCCAGGCAAGTTCCACCGCGACCTACTGAGGTTTAGCCTGCTCTTCGAGCCGCTCGAAAAGCAGACAGCTGAGGTGAAGGCAAGGCGCTGAGGGACACCGAGCTGGCCCCCCAGGCGTAGGGCAAAAAGGCCCAGAAACAAAGCAACCAGCCCCAACCACAAGTGCCGTCTGCTGTCTGCTGCTACTCCAACACCCCGATCTCCGCGCAGGCGCACGACGCTCGGCGGTGCGACGCCGCCGCCGCCGGAAGTGTCTCTCAGCGCCCCGGATGCGCCTGGGCGGCGGTGGTTGCCAGGGCGACAGGCGCTTCCAAGAGCTTCTGGTACTCGCGACTGGAGACTTAGAAAAAGGTTTCCTTTGGCGGGCCTGGACGGCTGGGGTCGTCTTCTCGGGGTTCCCAGGATGTTCTTTTACCTGAGCAAGAAAGTGAGTTTTCCCGCTGACGCCCTAGCTCCTCCTCTGTTCTCGCGTCCTGCAGGCGAATCCCGCATCCTGTCCCGCATCCTTCGCCTTCCCACCTCGCACCTTCCTGCCTCGTCCAGCCTCGGACCTCCTCCTTCGGATCCCGAGTCCCAGATAATTCTCGGCCGAGCCAACAGCCCTTTCGCACGACTCTCTCCCATTCCTGCCCCCTGCCTGAGTCTTTTTGGGGACCTCAGCAGGACAGATCACTGCGTGCTTCCCTACCGCTCCTTCTCCACCTGTTGATCCAGGTGACTTCAATTCACTGGATCGTCATGGGCTGGCGGGCGAGAGAAAAGTAATAACAAAAGGGTATCCTAAGTGTTATGTGTGGAAAGGGAATATGGATCAATGGTATGGATTTATACCTCTTTTCCCCGTTTCCTTCCTTTAAAATTTCTCAGGTGACTCTCCTATTGGGTTCCTCTGCAGTCAGTGTCCTTCTTGTGTGCCCCCCCCCGCCGTCCTTTCGAAAATGGTAGGGCGCGGGGCAGTTCAGGGGATCGTGCCATGCCCATTTTCCTAACAGTACACTCTCTGCAAGGCTGACCATTTTTTATTTCTTGGGGGGATTTCTTCAGCCTGCATCTGTAACTCACTTTCCAACTCCTCCATGAAAAGCTGTGAGAGTGGCTGTGGTTGTTTTTCAGGTCGCCATTCCCGATAACGTAAAGCTGAAATGTGTATCTTGGAACAAGGACCAAGGATTCATAGCATGTGGTGGTGAAGACGGATTACTGAAAGTTTTGAAATTAGAGACACAGACAGGTAAACGAAAGCAAGCCCAAGTGTTTGAACTGGATGGAAAATAGCCTAGTATCGTTTGTTCGGTGAGATTTGCTCTTGGTATTTGTCACTATGCAGTTCTAATTCTTTTAAAATGAAAAACAAACAAGACTCCAAACATTCAGTGCTGTTTTTATAGAGTATTTTTGCAGTAAAGTTCAGAGAACATCGAATGTAAATATCAAATGGCTTTTACTCAAGTTATTGATGGAAAATGAAAAAGAATGAAGAGTGCAAACTAAGTCACTACATTGCCTTGTGCTATGTCTATTTATTCTGCTCTATTATTTAGAGTTTAAGAAAAATGACAATTTGAGGGTTTTTTTTTTAAATTTTTTTAAACATTTATTTATTTTTGAGACAGAGAGAGACAGAGCATGAACAGGGGAGGGGCAGAGAGAGAGGGAGACACAGAATCGGAAACAGGCTCCAGGGTCTGAGCAGTCAGCACAGAGCCCGTTGCGGGGCTCGAACTCACATACCACGAGATGGTGACCTGAGCCGAAGTCGGATGCTTAACCGACTGAGCCACCCAGGCACCCCGACAATTTGAGTTTTAATAAGGTCACAAAATCTCACATTTTGTCACATTTGGAGGCTGGTGTCATCTTTTCTGCTTATCAGATATGTTAATAATTATTCACCTAGTTCCGGAGAACAGAAAATGAGATGTTTAAAAACATTTTTGTTTATAAGTTCCTTGTGTTTACAGCTTGATTTGTCTTTTTTTAGTTCTCTGGAATCATAGCAGCTTCACATTTCTTTAGCATCCCTAGTGTTGCTGTAGAATGGAGAGCTAGACAGTCCCCCGATCTAAGTTGGAGATGTAGGTAAGGTGATTGGAGTTGGAACCTCAGCCCTATCTTTGGGCTTTAGTTCACTCTTCTGTAAGATAAAGGGCTGAAGCAAATTACATTTTGGATTCAGAGCCTCTACACTTGACCCGTGGGGTCTTTGCACTTGGTATTTCTGAGTCTGGACTCCTCCTCCTCCTTTCTCCAGAAAGCCTTCCCTCTCCCTTCCTCCAATCTAAATCAGTCTCCCTCTGTTACTGTCTCTTCTTATGGCTTTATTTTCTCAATTTATGATTTTACATATATGCATATATATTTATGTGGGTGGGTGAGTGTGTGTTTAATATCTGTCCCTTCAGTAGACTACAAACTCTCTTAGGGGAGAGGCCTTAACTATTTTATCATTTTATATTCGGAAGCTTCTACAGTGCGTAACACAATGTAGACATTCATTGAATGAATAAATGTAGTATTCATTTGTAGTAATGTAGTAAATGTAGTAAAAACCAGTTTCCAAAGTCTTTACTTTCTGACCCCTCTTATGCTTTAGAGTTTTCATTCTATATATCGTAAATATTTCTGTTTGTGATCTTCTGGGAAGGAATAGCAGTAATAATAATTACCAGTATATTTCATATACTGGGTAAACAATGTTTTTAAAATACATTTTGCTTTATTTTGTCAGAATAATATCTCTGCAAGGGGGTATATATTACTGTCCATGTTTCCACCATGAGAAAAATAGATCAGAATGAGGCATTCTTAAAAAATTTTTTCTAAAATCATCCAGGAATAGTAACCCCTTTCAAAATAAGCAAGAAATGTCAAAGTCATATAATCTATTACTTTAATGTATTTGCCATGATGTCTTTTTTTCCTAGATGATGCAAAATTGAGAGGTCTTGCAGTCCCTAGTAACCTTTCTATGAATCAGAATCTAGAAGGTCATAGTGGTGAGTCATGTAATTTTTAAAATCCTATCTGAATGGTCTTATTTTTAGACATTGAGAAACCATCTACTTATTGCAGAAATTATATCATTTTTTATAATGATAATATTTAAAGTAATCATTTCTGTTGAGCTATAGTTAATTGAGCTTAGAGTCCTTCAACAACTTTAACATGATCAAACAACATCTTCGATAAATCTAAAACTGAGTAGTTCTTTTATATATTAAAAAATACTGCTGTCTATGGGTAGGACATAATCCTTTTTTAGAATCTATCCCATGTTTCCAGATTAAAGTAGACTAAAGAGACACGACAACTGAATGCATTCTATGATCCGAGATCTTGGAATGAGAAAAACAAGTATCTATAAGGGACAATATTTGGACAGTTGATAAAATTTGAATGTAGACCGGGGTTAGATAATATTATATCAGTGTTAAATTTCCTAATTTGTAATATGGTTATGAAAGAGAATGTCTTCTTATGAAATATACACTAAAGCATTTAGAGATTAAAAAAACTAAAAGAATCAGTTGTTCATATAACCCAGAGGCTTAAGATATGTTCAAGAGTGTGTTACTAATAGAATGGAAAACAAGAGGGAGAAAGAAGAGAAATTAGGGCATATATCAACCACAGACAACCTCTACACCCCTGGAAAGAAACCCCAAGTTCGTAGTATATTGTCCTTTGGGAATTATAATCCTTGGGAATCAGGCCATTTGGGTAAATCTTACTTATATTTGTTTCTGTCATCAGATATATGGCAGCTTTTGCATTTGACCATAATAGGTGCCTTTGCTGGCCTGAAATAGGAACAAACATGAAAATTAGTATCACACATTGTTGTAGAAAATGAGTGATAATAGTGACTGCATCCTGTGAATATTTTGGAATGATATTAAATCCTGTTTAGTTGCACAGGAGCCATATTGATTTTAACATGCTGTTGGTGTTTATTATAAAAATACAAATTTAAAATTGTAGCCTTTTTTTAGTTTCTGAATTGTTTTATGGTTTTTTAGGTTCGGTTCAAGTTGTAACATGGAATGAACAATATCAGAAGTTGACTACCAGTGATCAAAATGGGCTTATCATTGTTTGGATGTTATATAAAGGTACACTAGGAGAGTTTATGTAATCTTTCACAGATTAGAGTCCGGATCACAGTATTTGAATGGGGGAAACAATATATTTGAAATAGACTCCTTTTAACCAGCAGCAGGAATTCATCCTGACCTCACAGGGGTAATATCTCTGGATTTATTGCTGCCTACTTTTCCTTTTAACTTTTTTTTTTTTTTTTTTTTTTGAGCTGTGACCTTGCATGAAGAAAGTGAATTAGATGACTGTTGGTTATCTCCACAATGAATTTACGCCCTTAGCTGGATAGTTTCTACTTGAGATTTTTTTTTGCCAGGTTTCTGATAAGAATTATTTTCTGTGTGATCAGTGGCTAGAGTTGGTCCAGTACATAAAAACATTAAGAAGTCAGAGGCAATAATTCATTCCCCTTATTGAGCCATTTAGCATCCTTTCTTTCATGGATACAGATTTTATCTCTGCTCTACTGGCTCATGATTTGTGCCTTTTGCCTACAAGACAGAGCAAGAGAAGGATTAATTTAGGCACATCACTATTATCAGAAAAATAACTCACAATACATGATCTCTTGGGGTCTCATATTTAGATGAGAAGAGTACCTTAGTTCATGTGTGGTGTTTTGAAAACATTCAGGGTATACCATTTAAAAATTCTTAATTGAAAAATTTGGTACCTGAGTTTTATTTATGTTTCTCAAGGTTTATGTGTGTATATGTGTGTGTAGGGATGGAAGCTGAGAGTATAGGAGATGAGGATAAGCTGTATTTTTACTCTGTGGGTCTTCTCAGGTCCTGAGTTCAGACTCTGATAATGCCTGCTCGACTAGTTCTTCCAAATTACATGGTTATTTGCTTGGCTGCAGGCCAGAGTTCCTGATACCAAAATGGCCTTGTGTTTTGCCTCACATTTGGTTGTACCTTGAGACCTGTCACCCCAGCCCTGTGTACATGAATGTTTTGTCTTTCAGCATTAGTGATGTGAAATCACTAAAGTGATTTGAACTATTGAAAATTTTTGTCAAGCAGGCTTAGAGTTTTTACCTAATATGCTGATATTCAATATACTTGTAATTAATCACTGGAGAGTTTATGCATACATATAAAATTATTGTGGTTATTTTGTTTTTTTCTTTGGTTATCATCTGAAGTTTTTCAAGTGGGAAAAGTTAGGCTTTGAGAAAAGTCAGTTGTTTTGGCCCTTCAAAAGCAAATAAAGTTTTATTTATTTAAAAAAAATTTTTTTTAATGTTTATTTATTTTTGAGAGAGAGACAGAGCATGAGCAGAGGAGGGGAAGAGAGAGAGGGAGACACAGAATCTGAAGCAGGCTCCAGGCTCTGAGCTGCCAGCACAGAGCCCCATCCGGGTCTCGAACCTGCGAACCGTGAGATCATGACCCAGCCGAAGTCGGACGGTCAGCTGACTGAGCCACCCAGGCGTCCTGAGTTTTATTTTTTAATGGACAGAAAGGAAGAAAGAGAGAAAAGATGGGCATTTATTGTGTTTTCTGTGATAATCTTTGAAGCAATTGTTGGTCAAGGCCTCAGCTAATTTTTTTTTTGTTTGTTTATGTTGGATTTGAAGGTTTTATTGTTTAACGTCTCATGTTGTAGAAAATTTTGCACTCATTTATCCCACAGTGTATTTTGTGGAATGTTTTCAACTCAAATGTGAAAGTTTTGACTTGTAATTTTTTTTGTGTGTGTATGTGCAAATAGGCTCTTGGTACGAGGAGATGATCAACAACAGAAATAAATCAGTGGTTCGAAGTATGAGCTGGAATGCTGACGGACAGAAGATCTGCATTGTGTATGAAGACGGGGCTGTGATAGTTGGTTCAGTGGATGGTAATACTTTGTTGCACGCAGAACTGAGATCAGGATTTGGCTGGCATTTTTATCTTTAGAGGTTTAATTAATTATCATATGTTAGTCTTCTGACAGAAAAACACAGAGAAAATGGTTGATATACAATTTAATAACATTCAAGAAACATTTACTTTTAAGTATACTCAAGTAAAAAAACCCCGTTTTTTATTTTATTTTTATTATTTTTTTTAATGTTTTATTTGTTTATTTTGAGAGAGAGAATGCGTGCACGCCGGGAGTGGGGCAGAAAGAGATGGAGGGAGAGAATCCTAAGTAGGCTCGTGCTGTCTGTACAGGGCCTGATGCAGGGGTGGGGGGTGCCGCTTGATCTCATGCACTGTGAGATCATGACCTGAGTCGAAATTAAGAGTTGGATGCTGGGGTACCTGTGTGGCTCAGTCCGTTAATAATGGTCCGGCTTTGGTTCAGGTCATGATCTCATGGTTTGTGGGTTTGAGCCCCGCATCAGGCTGTTTGCTGACAGGTCAGAGACTGGAGCCTGCTTCAGATTCTGTGTCTCCCTCTTTTTCTGCCCCTCCCTTGCTCGCACTGTGTCTATCTCTCTCAAAAATAAATAAACGTTAAAAAACAATTAAAAAAAAAAAGTTGGATGTTTAGCTGACTGAGCCACCCAGGTGTTCCAAGTAAAAATTCTGTTTTTAAAAAATTTCCTACAGTGACACAGGAAAAAGGTAAATTAATTTTTCAGGATTATTTTAAATATGTCTGCCTAATTATGTAACTTATTTTGTATGTATTAGACTGTATTATAAATACATAGATTTACTTTCAAGTATATAGAGATATAACAATCTATGGTTATTTTGAAAAAATTGAACTGTTAAGTATAATTGACATATAACAGTTTTAGGTGTACAGCATAATCATTTGATATTTTTATATGTTGTGAAATGATCATCTGGTCATTTTTTAATAGAACTGAATCTGTTATTGCTACATGTGTTTTGTAGCTTTAAAACTTAGGTCTTTCAAATTTTAATTCATAGCTAACACTGGGGCTTCCGAGGGTCTGTACCTTTGTTTTAATGTGAAATTTTCTCTATAGAGAAATAATTTATTTCAAAATGATTTTCATTTTTCCATTTGTTTTTTTTTTCTGTTGTAACTTCATTTATTCCCCAAATGTTTCTGAGAATTCATAAAGTGACAGCTGTAGTTCTAGGCACTAGGTATGATAAAAGTATTTCAGATCTAGAGCAGGAGAGGTGGATTGGTAACCAAGCAGTTACAGTGCCTTGTGATAAGTGCTGAGATGGGAAAATACAGCAAACATGTAGTAGAAGTATCTAAGCCAGACTTGGAGGGATCAGGGAAGGCATCCTGGAGGAAGTGATGTCTGCTGAGGCATTAGCCACCAGGAATGTGGGTTTGTAGAATGTCCTAGGCCTAAGGAATAGCACTTGAGGAGGTCCACAGGGGTTGAACTTAGCCATGTTTAGGGTATTGAAAAAAATTTGAGAGTCAGTGTACTATAATACTAAAAGGAAAAGAGTTGTATGTGATGAAATTAGAGACATTAGTAAAGACAGATCATGTAGATTGTAAGTTATCTAAGAAGTTTGAACTTAACTTTAAGGGCATAATGAAAGGTTTTAAGAATGGGAGCAGGGTGATCAGGTTTGTTCTTTGGAAGCATCTCTGTGATTGCAGAGGAAGGAAAGAAAGATGGGGCAGGTGTACCACTTAGGAAATTGATATGGTAATTCAGGTGAGAGGTGATGGTGGATGGTAGCTGAACCAGGGAAATGACAAAGAGGGTGGAAGTAAGTGGACATATGCTAGAGATATTTAGGAGGTAAAATAGATGGGGTCTCATTATTGATGAGTTTGGGGCTGAGGGGATGGAAGTGTCCAGAGGAATAGCCAGGTTTTTAACTTTGACAGCTGGGTGGATGGTGATGCCATTGAAATAAGGGATGTGGGAGAAAGACTGGTTTTGAAGGAAGATTTCAGTTATGGACATGTTGACTTTGTTATTGAACAAACACATGGTTCTGTGAAGAATGTGAGAGCTCTTTAGAGAAACACAGTTTTAGAGCAGTTGTTGGAGAATCATGACCTTGAACTTTTAATGAAATAATTTTGTTTTATGTTTTACTTTAGGGAATCGCATTTGGGGAAAAGACTTGAAGGGTGTACAGTTATGCCATGTAGCATGGTCTGCAGATAGTAAAATCCTACTTTTTGGAATGACAAGTGGAGAAATACACATTTATGATAATCAAGGGAATTTTATAGTAAGTATATATATATTCGTAGTTTTAATTACCCAACTTTATATGGTTATGTTATATATTATATATGTATATGTGCATTTATTTATTATGATGGTTTGTGTAATCAAGAAAGTTTTCAATTCATGTTTTTTCCCAATTATTTAGATTTTTTTTAATTAAAAAAAATACTGGGTCTCTTCAAGGTAAATTAATGCTTTTAGTTCTGAATTCCTGGTAACTGGGAAGGACAAGATTTCAGTGTATTGAAGTTGAGGGATAATGAGTCAGATGATATGCAATTTAATCTTTGTGTCGTCGTTGTTGTCGTCGTCTTCTTCTTCTTCTTCTTTTTAAAGTTTATTTATTTATTTTGAGAGAGAACACAAGCAGGGGAGGGGCAGAGAGAGAGGGAGACAGGGAATCCCAAGCAGGCTCTGTGCTGTCAATGCAGAGCCAGACGCAGGGCTCCAACCCATGAACCGTGAGATCATGGCCTAAGCCAAAATCCAGAATCGAATGCTGAACTGACAGAGCCACGCAGGCACCCCAAATCTTTGTGTGTTCTGATAGCAGAAGCCAAAGTTTATATGAGATACCAATGCTATATTTTTTTTTCCAATGATATTTTTATAGCAAGTTACTCAAGATTATAAAAGGAATGGAAGACTTAAACAGTAAGGGATAAGAGTCAGGTCCCGGAAAGAAGGCAAAATAGAATAGGCTCAGATAGCATGATCTCAAGGAAAACTCTAGCTTTGTGAGACTGAGCTATGTCAGATCTCTGATCTTACTTATGGGGCAGTTTTGTTTGTAGTGAGGTTGAGGGCATTATACAAATGCACTTAACCGGTGTTAAGTGATAATAGCCGACTTCTCCTTGACACTGCTGTTCTTGAGGTTCTTTCATTTACCTCTTGTCATTTGAGTCTCATAAATTCTCTGTGAGTTTTTTTTTTTTAATCCCTATTTTGCAAATAAAGAAAACTGAAACTCTGCTTGAAGTGGTTTGTCCAGGGCTGGTAAACCAGTAAGTGATGGAACTTGCATCTGAAACCAGATTTTTAAATCTCATTTTCAGTGTTCTTTCTATAATAGTCTATACGGATCTGTTTTAAAATATGAAGTATTAACTTAACTGATTTTGTTTAGATGAAAATGAAACTGAACTGTTTGGTGAACGTCACCGGAGCAATCAGTATTGCTGGAATTCACTGGTACCATGGCACAGAAGGCTATGTGGAGCCAGACTGCCCCTGCCTTGCTATTTGTTTTGACAATGGGAGGTGCCAAATCATGAGACATGAGAACGACCAGAGTATGTCATTTTTCTTTCTCTCTTTCTTTTTTAATGTGGAGAATTTAAAAAAATATTTTAAAATTGTTCTTTATAAAGTTCTTAAGGCTAAGTATTTTACCACAGTTACTTCATCTTTCTTTTTGAGTAGATCCCGTTTTAATTGATACTGGCATGTTTGTAGTAAGTATCCAGTGGAACCACACTGGCAGCGTGTTGGCTGTGGCAGGCTCCCAGAAGGTTGTCACTCAGGATAAAGATGTAAACACTGTGCAGTTTTACACTCCATTTGGTGAGGTAAATGTCTTTTTTTCTTTCCATTTAAATATGTAGTGAGTGTGGTAGGGGAAAAAAGAATGGGGGAAAACGTATAAACTTCTCACATTGTTGAAAAGGGACATTTTGAGTAAAAATGATGAAAAATATCAGGCATCTTGCTTTAAATAATATTCTCACTATAAGTCTTAATAGTTGTATTTTATCATGGAATTTAGTTTATACTCTGAACATTTAGAAAATCAGCTGTTTCACATAAGAAATCACTATGCAGTACCTATTTAGGGTATTTTTTCTGTGATCTGAATGCATATCTCTTTTCCCAGCTGTTTTCTTGAGTTGTTTTTAATGTGACTTAGTTGTTTCAGATTAATATTTTGGATTTTTAATGTGACGTATTAAACATACATAGATATCAAACACCCATAACTGTCTCTCCTTACCACGAACTTCTAACAGTTTTAATTTGTGCAGTAATCAACTATTTTAAGAAAATCTATCTTGGGGCGCCTGGGTGGCTCAGTCGGTTGAGCGTCCAACTTCAGCTTGGGTCATGATCTCACGGCTGGTGAGTTCGAGCCCCACGTCAGGTGCTGTGCTGACAGCTCAGAGCCTAGAGCCTGCTTCGGATTCTGTCTCCCTCTCTCTCTGCCCCTAACCCACTTGCATTCTGTCTCTGTCTCTCTGAAAAATAAATAAACATTAAAAAAAAATTTAAGAAAATCTATTTTAATAACTAATCTTAGGTGACGCTACATTAAAATACAAGCATTGTTTTCATAAATGCATGGGTTATCCTTCTCAATAGTGTTATTAATAAATTTTAATTTTTAAGGAGAATTTTGTTGAAGTCATAATGGAAAATATCAAAAGGAGAATTAGTATATTGTGAAATTTTTTTAAATGTTTTATTTATTTTTGAGACAGAGACAGAGCATGAGCAGGAGAGGGGCAGAGAGAGAGGGAGACACAGAATCCGAAGCAGGCTCCAGGCTCTGAGCTGTCAGCACAGAGCCCGACGCGGGGCTTGAACTCACCAACCGCGAGATCATGACCTGAGCCAAAGTCAGACGCCTAACTGACTGAGCCACCCAGGCTCCCCAATATATTGTGAATTTTAAAGAATTTAGGAAACGAAAACTTAATATTAACTAAGCTTAATAACTTTATACTTGTTTTATTTTCTAACTCTAGGTTCCATTTAGTACCTGTTGGATTTTATAAATTCACCATAGATTTCAATAATGTGTGTTTTTGTTGTACAAAAGCCTTCCCCAGTTGTTTTAATATTTTTATGTAATATTTAAAAATATATTTTAATAATTTCTGTGAAAGAAAAAAATGGTGTCAGCTCATGCTTTTGTATCAGTATCTCAAAATACGCAGTAGAGTGTGATGTAGAGAGTAGGTACTCTCCCTACGTTGCTACCTGATAATATTTCTGGTAGATGTTAAAAGCTAAGGAAAACAGAAGTATAGTTCTCAAGGTTCCTAACTATTAAAAATCTGAATTCCAGTTATTTCAATGGTTGCAGCCTCCTTTTTAATTGATGTTCTTTATTGGTTGTTTTTGTCGCATTGGCTTATTGTTATATTGTTTCATCTGCTTATTTTTGTTAGCTCGGCCTTCTCTAAGTAGAAAAACATGGATCCTAAGGCCTGTTTGTTTTACCTTGCAAAACAGTGTGCTATGTGTTCATGTGAAAAGTGTAAGTTGGTTTGGTATGGTTGTAATTAAAAGTATCTAGCATAGTTCCTTGAGGTATATTAGTCACTTAGTATTTTTTTGAATGAGTGAATATATGGGGGACTTATTGTGGATTTATGTTATGAAGATAACTTGGAAGGAGGTTATCTAAAGATTTAAACTTAAGGAAACTTCAAGAAGCAATTTGCTTTTGATCCTGAAGGCCACAGTCTTCTGGTTTTTATACTGTGGTCTCAGCCGTGGAAAGGGCTAATAGAGCATGCGATTTGTAGTCAAGTTGGCCTGGCTTTGGCTTTGAATTCCATTTCTGCAGTGTAGTTTTACTTAGCGAACTTATTTAACCTCTGAGACTCAATTTACTTATGTTCTGAAATAAAGGTAATACTTCATGGCACTGTTGCAAAAATTAAAGGAGGTAACAACGAGAAAATGCCTAGCACTGTGCTTACTACAAGTCAGCTTATCTCTCCTTGCTGCTGCCATCACCTGGCTGGTTTGCAGAGTGGGGAGATAGCCTTATTCTTCCAGTGCAGGCTGTCAGTACAAAGAGTGCTGTCATGAGAGCCTGCTTTCTCCCTTTGGTTTCCTACAGGCAGCAGGACAGATAGAGTGGATCTTTCTAGGTTAAAACATCTTTACCCTTATCCGTTTTCCTGACAAAATGGAGTTTAATACATTAAATTTGACTTTCGAGCATATCTGCTTAAGAACAAAGGATACCGTTGGGGCACCCTGGGTGACTCAGTTGGTTAAGTGTCTGGCTTTAGCTTGGGTCATAATCTCACAGTTCGTGAGTTTGAGCCCTGCATCGGGCTCTGTCCTGACAGCTCAGAGCCTGGAGCCTGCCTCACATTCTGTGTCTCCTTCTTTCTCTGCCCCTCCCCTGCTCATGCTCTGTCTCTCTCTCAAAAATAAATAAACATTAAGAAAATTTTTTTTTAAAAAAAAGAACAGAGGATACTGATACAACTTATTAAAATTCTTAGGTCAAAAAAGCATAGATTTAAAATATTTTCTTTTTTTATGACCACCTGAAAATGTCTTTGTATTCATTTATTCACTGTTAACTTAGCCATAAAATGTGCTATGTTAAATTGAAAACTGTAAGTTTGGTATAGTTGTAATTAAAAGTATCAAGCATGTTGTCATATTTGAAGACATTAATTTGGATGCATGATACATTTATATACTTAACAGATATTTATTGAGTACCTGTTTACCAACCAGTCCATTAAGGGGTAGGGACATAGATATAAGCATGATGAAGTTAGGGCTCTCAGGTCGCTCACTATCTGAATTCTCTGGACCCACAGAAGGAGGGAGAAGGCAGGAAGCAGTATTAAAGTTGTGTCTTGGAGGATGGAGAGCGGTGCTCCAGTAGGGCAAGGGAGAGTAAGGATGGGGGAGGAAAGGGAGATTTCAGGCAGAAGAGATATTATCTGGGCCAAAGGTCTGGAGGCATAGTGGTCCTCTCATGAGTGAGAACACAAGCATTATGGCCAGACAGTGGGGTACTGAACCCAAGAGTATGGTTTTGGGCCAGATGGGAAGAGGCATTGCATACTCTGCTAAAGAATGTGATGGTGGGGAGCTATTGATTTTTAAAAATTATTAAACATTTTTTAAAGCAGGGTAGGACATGATTGGATTTGTGTCCCAGAAAGGTAATTATGACAGTAAAATGAAGAATTGAATTTGGGGGATGGAGGCTGGGAATGAGGAAGGAGGTGAGAGGTAAAAATTGCAGTTCGACTGTTACCATCATTCACTCAGGAAAAGAGGCCGTGGCAGTGGAGGATGGATGTGAGCGGAAGCGATGGGACTGCTGACCCACTGGCTGTGGGGGGTGAAAGAGAGCCCAGCCTTAAGCATTGTGTTTACTGCCACAATTCATTGATTCCAAGAAGCACAGTTTTTTAAAAAATATTTTATTTTTAAGTATCTCTACACCCAACGTGGGGCTCAAAGCACGACCCTGAGATCAAGAGTCGCGTGTTCCACTGACTGAGCCAGCCAGGCACCCCCAGGAGGCGCGGTTGTTTTTTTTTTTTAACAACTTCAAAATTGGGGTGCATTGTATAGTCAGAGTTTCTATTTTAATTAACAATGTATTTTTTTCTTTCCTGAGTTGTACATAAAAGTAAAGATGCATATTTAAATCTCTGGATTTCAAATCTTAGATTTGATGAAATTTGATACTGAATTCTTTGGTTATTGTTCATAAATTTCTCCTATCGTATGTATGTTTTTCATTATAAAAATTCAAGGAAAATGATTATGAAGTGAGTGGTAACCTTTCACAAAATAATTTTTATGCCACTCTTGATGTCTGTGAAGTGGTGTGGGTGGTAATTTATATTTTATTTAATTGCAATACTTTAGGTTAAATATAATCATTTTTTTCAGCATTTGGGTACTTTGAAGGTTCCTGGAAAGCAGATGTCTGCACTATCTTGGGAAGGAGGAGGACTGAAAATTGCACTAGCTGTTGATTCTTTTATATATTTTGCAAACATTCGACCTGATTATAAGGTGAGTATTATGAGCAGTTGTAAAAAAAAAAAAAAAAAAAAAAGGCTGTTTTTACTAAATAGTTTTGTTGTAGCTTGAAGTATAATATGTTTCTTGCATGTATTCACAGCCACTTTATTTTAGAAACCAGATGAAAGGAGGTGTTTTTAGTGTGGAGACTTTAGAACCAGAAAGCTTTTCTAGAATACTATATATAATTAATAAAATACTCCCAACAGTCAGGGTCTCAGCAGGAAACGCATGGCACACACAAAAGAATAATTGAAAACAGATTGATGAAGGGTTTATTACAGAGGTGTGGGCAAGGTTAAGGGGTTCAGTAAGGGTTGACAAGGCAAGCATCCAGGTATTAGCAATGGTGGGCAAGATAGGGAAGTATTATAGTTTCTGGAACCCACTGGGGCTGTGGTTATACAAGACAGACTGTCCTGTGGGAGCGCAGCTTCTGCTGACTGGCTGGACAGAGACAGCTTTGGGGAGGGAGTACTTCAGCCATCTCTCCACCTGCTGGTGCCTTCTATTGGCCAGACCCAGCTGGAAACTAGAAGGCAAGGCAGCCCACATGATGGAGTTCATAGAAGATAGTTTCCAGGGCATAGTGTAGGGTAAAGAAGGGGAGAGGATGGATCGGAAGAGGAAAATGAAAATAAGCAGCATGATACTAACCAGTACTTTATCTTAAATTTAACATTTGACCCCAAACAAATTCAGAAGTATGAGATTAATTGAGCTGCAAAATGCTAAGAATATTTGTTATGTGTGAAAAACTTAATCCATTTTTTAGAAGACAAAGCACCTTGGAGAGCTGTCTGATTCTAGGACTAGGGTGGGAAAAATGCAAGATGAACCTGGAGCCTCTGATAGTGGCAGAAAGTAAGGAAGTCTCAAACAAAAGGATGGGGGCATGCCAAAGAGACAAAGGAGCCAACCTGAAAGAGCTCCCAATGGCCAAAACTGGAACAATTTGAGCAACAAAATAAATGATGTAACATTGGATTGTAACCCAAATTATAAAAATAAGTGTCCACAAGCAAAACCTGATCTAAAATAGATTATTTAAATACATAAATGGGGGAGAAGAAACAAATCTTCCTTACAGAAGTATTTGAATTACTTAGACACTACCCCGGCTGGTCCCCCGCCCCCCTAACTTGAATGTGAGTTGCATTTAGTGACTCACTTCCAAAGAGTAGACTATGGAAAGGGTGAAAAGCAAAGTCACTTTACAGTGGAGGAACCTGGCAGACACCACATTGTCTAGGTGATCAAGGCTAGCATCATCACCGGTGTCACATAGATATCACGTACCCCTAATGTGGCACATGAGAAGAGGTCATCACTTCTCTGATGGTCTTTCTGAAAATCCCAGTCTGAGCAGGAGAAAAACATCACACAAACCCACATTGAAGGACATTCTGCAAAATACCTGACCAGTACTCCTCAAAACTGTCTAGGTCATTAAAAATGGGGAAAGACTGAGAAATCATCACAGACCAGAGGAGCCTAAGGAAACAAGATGACTAAACATAATGTATTCCAAGTAGGATTCTGAGATAGAAAAAGAACATTGGAGAAAAACTCATGAAATCTAAATAAGGTGTGGAGTTTAGTTAATAGTACTGGATCTGTGCTGGCTTCTTAGTTGTGATGAATGTACCACAGCAATGTAAGGTACTCACAGCAGGGGGAAATGGAGAGGACTATAGGGAACTCTGTATTATCTTTGTGACTTCTATATAAATCTAAAATTATTTTAAAGTAAAAAGCTTATTTTAAAAACTAACCATCCTATAAAAAGTAAATATGCCTTAATTTTGAATAGTAAACATAGTCATAATATTAACTTTGAATATTGCTTTATTCAAAATTACATTATGAATATATTGGGAGAGTTAGCCCAAGAGAAAGACATTCCATAAGCCATAATCAATACATACGTGATATGGAGGTAGATAACAAGAGTCAAAGCTCAGAGTTACAAATGGCTACCACTGGGAGGAAATTAGTCAGTGGGGTCTGCATTCTATTTTTGTTTTAAATTAGCTATGTAGAATTATTTGACTCTACACTATGTGCATATGTTACTCTGGTAAAAACAAATGTAGAAAATGTAGATAGAGGAGAAAAAGCAAAGCATCTGTTTTTGAAATTTGGCTTGGGGACCCAGAAGTTAAGCTTTTGACAGGGGTCACTCCTCCTGTTGTCCCTCATGCAGCTGTTACGGACTACTGAAAAATCCGAGATTTTCACCACCGAAGCGTGAATCTTACAAATGGAAATAAGGAAAGTTAAACTAAACTTATTTTTGCAGTACATTCTTTGTTTGATAACTGTGTTTCTCTTAGATTTTTTGTTATTTTAGTGAGAAAAGGTATTGTGCTGAATGTTCAGTCTTTCTGTCTTTTATTCCTGAAGAATATATTTTGTCAGCACCAAAAAACCACGTATCTGCAGTACATAATAAGATTTTTTGTTCCCAGTGTTAAATGTTCTTTTCCTCTTTGTCTCTCCCTCTCTTCTTCCCTCCTGTTCTGGCCCTTTGCTCCTTCCTTTCTTCCTAGTGGGGTTATTGTTCCAATACTGTAGTATATGCTTATACCAGACCTGATCGTCCAGAGTATTGTGTTATCTTTTGGGATACAAAAAACAATGAGAAATATGTTAAATATGTGAAGAGTCTCATTTCTATTACTACCTGTGGAGATTTCTGCATTTTGGCTACGAAAGCTGATGAAAATCATCCTCAGGTAAGTGTTCCTTCATATGTTAAAGCTAAGATGGGTATGGGTTAACCTCTCCTTCTCAGGTATAGCCTCTCTGCTGGCAGTACAGCAAAGTGTTGGGTCTATTCGCCATGTCTGTCTGGACCTCTGTTTTGGAAAATTATGTGATTCCATTGTGACTCTATTTTTTTTTTTTCCAATTAGCTAATCCATTAGCATTTCATACTCACCAGTTCAGTATGGAAGCTTTTTGTCTCTGAAACATATTTAAAATACTACCGTCTTTTTCCAAGTTAAAATTCCACGAGGAAAAATGAATATCCAGATGTCTAGTATAAATGCTCAAGAAGTTATGTAACTATGATCATTATAACACTTTGGGTAGTTTTGACATTGAGAAGTATACTTTCATTTGGAGTTACATTGCTTTAAAAATAACCGTCTCATAGTGTAAAATAAATAATATAAATAATGCCTTAAAAAGTATGAAACAATTTAAATATTTGCAGAAGCATATACATTTTTCAAAAAAGGATTATCATTATCTTTGGCTGTGTTATAAATTATTTTATTCCATTAAAAAGCATAAAGTTTTTGGTTTAAGGTGGCCATTTGAACAGCCACCTTTGGCTCTGTTCTCTCTTGAAACTTACTAAAATAACAGTAAAGGTATTTTTTGAAAAGTCATAAGCCCATAGGGACCAGAAAGAGAAAGGAAATGGTAACATAGTTTTGGGGGTTAAAGAGTGGGTGGATTAGTGGTGATTACCTTAGCAGACCTAAGAAAGCTGAATCCTAAGTCATCAATGGAGAAAGCAAAGAAGTAACCAGTTTTCATCCCAGAATCCTGAAGAGACACAGGACTTAATGGTACCTGGTAGGAGAAAGAAACAAATGGAAAAACAATTTGGAAGTACCAGAGATTATGCAGGAAGGAGAAAATTAAAAAGGCATATAAAGAGTCCTGTCTGGAGAATCTGACCAGTTCAAAAGAAAGACCTCTAAAAGTTCTCCTATGGGGAGTTCCCAAGGAAATATCCCTGCCTCGTCACCTTACTGTGAAGACCAGTCATGAGGCTCACCCATAAACCAATAGATTACAAGCAGCTTTCAGTGTCATACTCTGAAATAGAAGCAGATAGACAAGGATTGTCAGACGTTTGAGGAAAGCATCTCATTTAACAGACACACACAAAAATAAACACAAGGAGAAAAGAATGGGGAGGAAGCAGAGATTCGGCAGGGAGAAGAACAATTCAGAAGAGTCATTTCAAATTATTAGAGTTAAGGGATACTACAGCCATAAAACAAGGAAGGGATACTATAGAAAAAGTTTTTGGAAATTACAAATATGATAATAGCAATGAAAAATTTGGTAGAAGAGTTAGAAGATAAAATCAAGGAAAACTCCTATAAAGTGGAGCAGAAAGACAAGGAAATGGAAAACAGGAGTGAATAAGAAAATCAGAGGACCAGCCCTGGAAGTTCAGTGAATAGGTAGGCAAAGAGGAGGGAAGTAATCCAAAGAGAGAAGAGACTATTCAAGAAAATTTCCCTTCGGTTTTGAGATTGAAAGTGTCTACCTCAGTGAATAAAAATATTTCCAAATCAAAACACATCATTGTGAAGTTTCAGAACATGGGATAAAAAGAAGATCCTATAAGCTTTCAGAAAGACTTCATTCGGTCAGGCATCATAACGGCATTCATCTTGTCAACAGCAATACTTTGGAGAATTGCTTTCAAAATTTTGAGGGAAAATGATTTCCCGTCTTGAATTCCATATCTGAAGCAGACTAATTAAAATGAAGGAAGGAGACTGATTGCACAGTGCTTCCAGCGTGAAGGTTATGGACGAGATTGTGCTGCTGGTGCAGGTCTGACTGCTCCTCGAGCTCGGCTGCTCCTCGGCCCTGCTCCTTGGTGTGGCCTACAGAACCAAGTGCTATAGGTACCTGAAACCTTGGGCAGAAGAGGAAAAGAGGATAGCAGCCGAGGAGAAAAAGAAGCAGGTTGAGCGGAAATGGATGGAGAGAGAACCGGCAGGAAACCAAGACAACAGCATACTAAACAGCATACCTGCCTTTCTCTGGACTAGTGTGGATGAATAGAGCTTTCTGTGTTGTGTGGAAAAAAGATAAAATGAAGGTAGGACAAAGACATTTTTAGATGTACAAGGTCACCAAAAACTTACCTCCCAAGCTTTCTTAGTTACTTCAGAATATGGCCTACCAAAACGAGGAAAAGACCAAGAGGAAGAAACTGGATAACCTGACAGCAGTGGTGCATAGTGGTACCAGTTGACAGTGTGCGGCATGCCTAGGGAGTCATCAGATGACAGCAGATCACGTGGCTCCAGAGGAAACTCAAGATGAAATTAATAGAACGCTTAATGTGGTTGAACTCTTGAGAGAAGATGTACATAACTGGGAGGTAATTGGGGACTATACCCAATTGGGTAATTGGGTATAGAGAAACCAAGCAAAGAGAAAAAAGAAAGGCAGTTACCAACTACAGGGAAAGCAAAATGCGCTTGAGAATAAATCGTGACGTACTTACAGCTCAGCCGTGGATAGCGTTTACATAATCAAAATGATGCTTTTTAAATTAATTTTGTAATTAAATGGATATTGTAATTAAAAAACTTTTAATTAAAGTATAATCATATTAACCCCTAAAATCCCGATCTAACAAAATTGTAAGTGGAAAGCCGGAATGGTGGAAGTGTACCCCTGTGTGATGGGAGGCTGGAAAGGGGACTGAAAGATAGTGGGAAGTGATAGTGAGAAGTCAGTAGATACTGCTCCAGATCGAAACAGAACAAAATAAGAAGTAGCATTATCAACGTGTTACTTAGGTTTGTGGAGGTAAATATCAAAAGGATGAATTAAAGGAGCTGAAAGTCATTACTCCAGGGAGCAGAAAATGGGAAGTTTTAGGGGAGGACTTCTTCTTACTCTTCAGTAAGAAGAGTTCTTAGGAACTCTTCCAATTCTTTAAGCTATGAGCACGTAGATGATATGTGGATTAACAAATACAAGTTACTTGTGGTATTTTGTGGCAGTAAATCAGCTTATTTTAAGTAGTGGAAAAGTAAATTATATTTTAGTATAATTTTTGTCATTTAGTTTGTTTTTTTAAAAATTAAATTTTTTTCTTTTTTAAATTAAATTTTTATTTTAATTCCAGCATTATTAACATACAGTGTTATGTTAGTTTCAGGTGTACAATATAGTGATTCAACACTTCCATACATTTCTCAGTGCTCATTCTGATGTGTATTCTTGATGTGTAATTCCTGTCACCTGTTTCCCCCATCCCCACTCCTTTTCCCTCTGGTAACCATCAATTTGTTTTCTATAGTTAAGAGCCTGTTTCTTGGTTTGTATCTCTCTCTCTCTCTCTGCCTTTTTTTTCTTTGCTCATTTGTTTTGTTTCTTAAATTCCACATATGAGTGAAATCATGGTATTTGTCTTTGTCTGACTTATTTCACTTAGCATCATACTCTCTAGCTCCATCCATGTTGTTGCAAATGGCAAGATTTAACTTTTTTATGACTGAATAGTGTGTGTGTGTGTGTGTGTGTGTGTGTGTGTGTGTGTGTGTGTATAACACATCTTCTTTATCCATTCATCTATTGATGGACACTTGGGCTGCTTCCATAGCTTGGCTATTGTAAATGATGCTGCAGTAAATATAGGAGAGCATGTATCCCTTTGAATTAGTGTTTTTGTGTTTTTTGGGTAAATACTCAGTAATGTGATTCCTGGATCATAGTGTGGTTCTATTTTTAACTTTTTGAGAAACCTCCATACTGTTTTCCACAATGGCAGCATCAGTTTACAGTCCCACCAACAGTGCACAAGGGTTCATTTAATTTACATTTATGAAATTAAAGAAGTTTTTCTTGAGAAGCTGAGAAAAGAAAGAGAAAGTCTGCATGTAAGTAGTACGTAGAGAATTGGTTTATTTGAAGTTGTTATTCCAATCGGGAGAATATCTAAGTAAAATATTATTCTTAGCACAAGATATAGAAAAGGTGATTAACAATAGAAGAATGAAATTATCACTTTAGTATGGTGTAAAGTGTGCATTATGCTTGATTATTTTACTGAATATTAATTATTGATAATTAATTGTGTACATGTCATTTTTATATTGCTTCAAAGGAGGAGAACGAGATGGAAACATTTGGTGCAATGGTAACAAATTAGTTCTTATATAGCTGATTATAAGATAAAAATGAATTTTGAGGTTAGAGCTGATCAGGAATTTTAGAAGTGTAAATAATGAAACGTAGCCAGTGTACTTGTGTTTCTTAGGTGAACTCTTAAAAATGACAGTGTTCCATTATATTGAGAAATCAGCCTTGGTTTAATTTTAATTCGTATATCTTTATGTTTAATGCCGTAGATTATATTTGTCTGCTATTCTTTGCACTTAACAATTTTGTCAGTTATTTCCCAGTTGTGATACTTTACAGAGATAAGCATGATATGTTAAGCATTATTTCTTTTATTGTACAGAACCAGGAATTCTGATACTCTTTGTTTTATTTGTTCACAGTTTGTGCTAGTTCTTTGTAATTCTATTGGCACACCTTTGGATCCCAAATATATTGATATTGGTAAGGAAATGTTAATGTCTATTCCCTCTTTAATCAAGTTTTATTTGTACAACTAATTTAAAAACCTAGCTATGACATTATTAATTAAAATGGTCTTCTAAACAAGAATGACATTTTGCCTGGTTTGCCAAGTCCAGCACCAGTTTATGCCAATTATCGTAGTCAAATTATTAATAATGCTCCACTTCACCGTATAAATATCCTGTTTAATACAATAAATTATAAGTTTACTCTAAAAGCCACAGTAATCTCATGACTGTTATACTGCCATTATTTGCTTTCAATGGGAAATATACTTGTGTAGGAATTGGTATGCAATGTAATGATTAGCATGTAATAAATGGGATTATAGAAACAATTTTGCTGTTAAACCACTTTTATTATTAATAAGCTTCTTGCAAATACCTCTCTTCTATAAAAACACTTTAGCTGCTTGTAAAAGTGCATTTTCTCTTTCCAGATTTTTCTAATGAAATCAATCTATTAATAGAGACAGCTTTCAAAAATTCCTGATTTTTTTGTTTGTTTGTTTTCAGGAGACATTTGTTACTTTAGAGTTACCATTCCCTCTATCCAACAATTATGAAAGTAACCATTAAAAAATTTCTCATCTAACTCTTAAATTTTTTTGTTAAAAATCATTACCAAATATTTTGCGGCGATTTCACTATAACCTCCAAAAGTAATGTGTTTTAAGTGTGGTAGTTTATTGGATATGGTATTAGAAAAATTATTAGACTTCAGAAATTGAAAACCCACTGAATTTTCTGAATCTGAGAGCTAGTCATTTTTTTTTTTTTTTTCAGATTTCATATTTAACCTTCATCAAATGTTAGTGTCTCCCTTCTAAATATATTTTGCTAAACTGTTTGGGTGATACAAGCAAATGTGAGAAATACTTAATGGGCTTTCAAGATTTTATGCTGTCTGTTTAGAGTTTTGGTAACTCAGTTTTATATATTGACACTTTTCAACTTCATATCTTACGTTCATTGTTATAGAGGTATGTTTATATTTGTACCTGCATATATATGTATATATGTTAGTGTTCCTTGTTAAAAGGCTTAGCTTAAAATTATTACAGACTCTTATCACAGGAATATCTTGTATTGGAAACATAACAGTCTTTAAGGGATGAATTATGTCAGTCTTTAGATTATATGTTTTTTCTTTTGATATCAAAAGTTTTAACAGAATAATGATGGTAGGGTTAGCCTCAAAGTAATTTTAATCATAGGTAGTCTTTTTTTTTTTTTTTTCATAAAGCCAGATGTAAATCCTTCACCTTCATAAAATGGCAAATACTTGAGGGCATGATTATTTGTATTTTTGAGTCTTGAAACTTTTTTTTTTTTTTTGCAGTCTTGCTGGCTGAAATTTTAACAAACAGTTCTTTCATTGGTTTGCAGTAAACCAAGCCAAGGACTCAACATTTTTGTTTCATACATATCCTGTAAAATTCCTTTTTTAAGTTTGTATGCCAAATTTTTGTGAGGACTGGAGGGTAAAACGAAAAAAGTGTGTAACTGATGTTGCTCTGGAAAGTGTAATTTTTGTGCTGCTCTTCCTCCTGCCAATCTCTGTAGAAACTTTTTAAAAGAACTTTATGCATTATTATACAAGTTTAGTCTGTGGGGCTTTTGTACTATGCATGGAGGAGTTATGTGCCCTTTTCCGGTGCTTTTCCTTTGAGCTCTTAAAATACCTTTAAGAGGTATTTTAAAGGTGCACTTCTGTTCAGAGTACTACTTTTTACTCTGCGCTACAATTACTGATTTTCTCGTTTGCCTTCCCCACAAGATTTTGGACTCCTTAGAGATCTATGTCTTATTAATTTCTGTATTCCTCTAACACTGTGCCTGCCCTATAACAAATGCTTATTGAGCATATGGAAAGTACTTATTTCTATCATGAAAATGGAAAATGACACATTTATTTAACAAACCTTCAGTGAGTTTCTGGTACTGTACTGGGTATCTGGAGTTATAAAAAATTGACTATGAAACTTCCTGTAGGATATCTAAACAAATAATGAAATGTAGTTAATCCATTCGACACTGGTGTACTGTTCGCCCGCTGTGTGCTAGGTTGGTATCGTGCTAGGTGTTGGATAAGTGGATATTAGTGAGTAAGGACATCAGACGTATCTTTGCTACTTAGAGATGGTTTCATTTGAGCTGAATTTTGAAGGATAAGTGTTTATTCAGGTGACATTTTAAGGAGAGAAAGAAAGCAGCATTTGCAGAGAAACGAAGGCATGGAAAGTGCCTGGAAAGTACCAGGTGCCTGTGCTTTAGCCATTTTGGTGGGAGCTGGTAGGTGGCTTTCTAATGATGGTCTCTACCACATGCCTGGAGTCATGCATAGATTCTAGAGAAAGGCAGTTTGATGAAAACATGTCAGTGCAATTTCAGTTTACCAGATTTTTTAAGAGGCTGAGAAATTAGTAAGTAGGAAAGTAAGGGAACATTACAGATGTAGCCATTTATTTCAGGCCTCAGCATTAAAATATTACAAGCAAGTTTTACTTATATATGAATTCCTAGGTTGTTTTAGGTTATTTTACATCCTTTGCCTGCCTAGTGACTTCTACCTATAAGTGTTAACAAAGTTCAGCTAATGGAAGCGTAATTATTTCCTTAAAAATTTTTGTTTCCAATAATCATTCTAAATATTTGAAATTTTTCTTTCCAAATAATGAGTAGTTGAGAGGAACATGGAATGCTTTTATCCTGGTTGTGTTCTTTTTCTAAAACGTTCTGTCTGTTAAAATTTGGATTCCTAACTTATTCCTGGGGGCTTAGTTCTAGGAAACTAAGAACTAATCCACCAGGATGGGATGGATCTTTTAATGAAAATCTAGCATAGTTTTTGTAGATAGGATTATCTACCCATATGAATTTGCTGAATTTACTCCCATACTGATCCAAAGAATGTATGTTTTAGATATATTTGTATTTGTATTTTTTTTTTTTTTTTTTGTATTGACTGATGGGTTTATATGTGACTTTATTATAAAAACCTATATAGGGGCGCCGGGGTGGCTCAGTCGGTTAAGCGGCCGACTTCGGCTCAGGTCATGATCTCGCGGTCCATGAGTTCGAGCCCCGCGTCGGGCTCTGTGCTGACAGCTCAGAGCCTGGAGCCTGTTTCAGATTCTGTGTCTCCCTCTCTCTGACCCTCCCCTGTTCATGCTCTGTCTCTCCCTGTCTCAAAAATAAATAAAATGTTAAAAAAAAATAATAATAAAAAAAAACCTATATAGGTAATAAAAATAAAAACAATACTAGTATCCACATCTAATACTATTATTAACCCTTAATTAGAAGCAATATGCCATCGTGGTTAAGAGCACAGATTATGGAGCCAGATTAACTGGGCTTTTGTCTCACCTCCGGCTTTCTAGCCATGCACATCAGCAAGTTATTTAACCCCCCCCTCTTTCAGTTTCTTCATCTGCCCAGTGGGGTAATAATGCTTATCTCATAGAATAGTTGTGAGTGTGAGTGAGAATATATACTATGTAATATTTTCATTATATATTAACACAATTATATATTATATAGAACAAAATAATTATAGTTAATGTATTTATAGTATATGGTATATGTACCTGATGTATATATTTATTAACTTAAATATATAAATAATATATATAATATATGTATATAATATATTATATATATTTAAGTTAATAAATATTGGCTTTGAAATTATTATTGTTTATTCTGTTCCAGAGATTTTGCCATGCTTTGTTATCTCTTTTAATTTTTAAAGCAGCTGTATAAGATATTATCATTTCCAACTGCAGTAAGTAAACTGAGGTTCAGAGAGAATAAGTGATTTATCTAAGGCCACAGAGTTAAGCAATGTAGTTTGAATCCAAAAGTCTGACTCTTTCCATGAACCATTAACATTTTAATTTAACCAGGCTAATGATAAGGTATTGTGATTATTTAGGATGTATCAGAGAGGAACATGAGTATAATTTATAGTTGTATGTAAATGTTGGTTAGAGGAATGCTTTCATATATGCTTAGAAAAAATTGTATTTTATTAGAAAATATTTTTTTTAATGTTTATTTTTGAGAGAGAGAGATGGAGAGAGAGAGCGGGAGAGAGGCAGACAGGTAGAGAGACAGGGAGACAGAGGATCCTAAGCAGCCTCCGTGCTGACAGCAGAGAGAGCCCAATGCGGGGCTCAAGCTCATGGAACCACTAGATCATGACCTAAGCCAAAGTCAGACACTAAACCCACTGAGCCACACAGGTGCCCCATATTAGAAAATAGTTTAAAGTTGTGAACTTATTTCAAATCCCACTAAAGGCATCATACTCATCAGCATTAGAGTGTCTGTGGTAGAATTTACTAAACGTTTAGCAAATGTCTTATGATTTAGTGAGAGTGGGGTCAGAGAAAGCTGAGTAAAGCCTGGGCCTGGCATGCTCATTCTTCTCACTCAGCGCTCCCCAGGCCCTTGCTACTTTTCTAGGATCGCCTTTCGGCCACTTGTTCCCTACAGGAAAGGCTTCTGGCTCCCTCTAGAGTTCAACAATAGTACGTGTTTCAAATAGAAAAACCTTGACAATTGTAATGAAAAAATGTTTTTAGCATGATTCAACTATACTGAATTACTTTGTATATAAAAATTCTTGAATTTGAATCACAAAGTTGGTAATCTACTCAATTACTATTTTATCATTAGCCTGGTTTCTGATTCTTTGTCCATTTTCTCAGTCTTTTAATGCCTTAAAGGTTTACTTGGACCATGGCAAGAACTCCATAAATGGTAGCTGCTGTTAACACCATTCCTTTATTCTGGCCATATGAATAATTAGCTTAATATTTAATAAAACACAAGTTTTATACTATTCTAATTATTTATGAGTTTAGAAAATAGGTACTAAAATGATCTTTTATGATGGAGTTTTGTTTTGTTTTTACATAGTTCGTGTGAATGTGTTTGCTTAGTTTTATGGTATTTAGTTTGTGTTTTGTGACCGTGGACAAGTTATTTTACTTCTTCCTCTATTTTTTAATCTTTAAGCTAGATTTTATAAGGCTATGTCATCAAAGGGTACACAGGTCCTACAAAGGGTAGGAGCTTAAATGTTCTCTAAGAAAAGGAATAGATGAACAAAGTTATATGGTTAGGAGAATATTTTCCTAAATTAGGAAGGAACTTTGGAGAATTTTCTTTTCTTTTTTTTAAACAGACAAAAATTAATTTTAATGATACAGCTGACTCTTGAACAACACAGGTTTGAACTGCGTGGGTCCACTTGTACACAGATTTTACCATACAGTACTCTAAATCTAGCTACTCTTCCTCATGATTTTATTTTTTTTAATCTCTAATAGTTCTTTTTTTTAATCAAATTTATTTATTTAAATTCAAGTTAGTTAACATACAGGGTAGTATTGGTTTCAGGCGTAGAACCCAGTGATTCGTACTTAACATGTAACGCTCCATACGCATCCTAACAAGTGCCCTCCTTAATGCCCATCACCCATTTAGCCCATCCCTCCACCCACCTCCCCTCCAGCAACCCTCAGTTTGATCTCTGTATTTAAGAGTCTCTTATGGTTTGCCTCCCTCTCTGTTTTTAATCTTATTTTTCCTTCCCTTCCTCTATGTTCATCTGTTTTGTTTCTTAAATTCTATATATGAGTAAAATCATAGGATATTTGCCTTTTTCTGACTAACGTATTTCACGTAGCATAATACACTCCAGTTCCATTCATTTTGTTGCAAATGGCAAGATTTCATTCTTTTTGATCGCTGGGTAGTATTCCATTGTGTATATAATTTGGCTATTGTGATAGTGTTGCTATAAACACTGGGGTGCGTGTACCCCTTCAAATCAGCCTTTTTGTATACTTTGGATAAATACCTAGTAGTGTAATTCTATTTTTAATGTTTTAAGGAGCCTCCACATTGTTTTCCAGAGTGGCTGAACCAGTTTGCATTCCCACCAGCAGTGTATCTGTTGTCTCCTGAGTTGTTAATTTTAGCCATTCTGACAGGTGTGAGGTGGTATCTCACTGTGGTTTTGATTTGTATTTTCCTGATGATGAGTGATGTTGAGCGTTTTTTCCTGTGTTTGTTAGCCATCTAGAATTTTCTTTTATAACTTAATGAGGAATTATAAGATGTGAGGTCAGAGGGAAGGATAAAGGCCCAAACCAAGCAGTAATAATAATGGGGATGGGAGGAGGTAGTGGGATTTGATTTATCTCTTCATCAGTTAATTGGACATTTGGGCTATTTCAACTTTTTGGCTATTATGAACAATGCTGTTCTGAACATTTGTGTGTGAGCTTCTGTGTGGACATTTGTTTTCATTTCTCTTGGGTATATGCCTAGGAGTGGAGTTGGTGGGGCCTGTGGTAACTCTATATTTAGCAAATGGAGAAACTGCCAAACTATTTTTCAAAGTGGATGCACCACTATTTCCCTACCATTTCTTTACATCCTTGGCAATACTTGTTATTGGCTGACTTTTTGATTGTAGCCATTATAGTGGGTTTGAAGTGGTATGTCACTGTGGTTTTGATTTGCATTTGCTTGATGGCTAATGATATTGGACATCTTTTTCCTTTGCTTAGTGACTGTATATCTTCATTGGAAAAATGTCTATTCAGATCCTTTGACCATTTTTTAATTGGGTTTTTTGTCTTTTTATTATTGAGTTGTAAGAGATCTTTATATATTCTAGAAATAATTCCTTATCACATATACGATTTACAAACATTTTCTTCCATTCTGTGGGTTGTCTTTTCACTTTTTTGATGGTGTCCTTTGAAGCACAAATGTTTTAAATTTGATGAAGTCCAGTTTATCTACTTTTTCTTTTGTTGCTTGTGCTTTTGGTGTCATATCTAAGAAACTCTTGCCTAATCCAAGGTCACAAAGATTTATTTCTAAGGTTCCCCCCACCGCCCCCCTAAGATTTCTACAGTAATTTTAGTTCTTACATTTAGGTCTTTGATCCATTTTCATGTAATATTTTTGTATGGTCCTACAAGCTTTTGATTATGTTTTTTGATTTTAGAGACTGCATGTTGGGTATATTGTCTGAAATGAGGAGTTGAATACAGTGGTCACTGAATTCCTTTGCAGCACAAACATTCTGTGATTCTGTGTA
Source organism: Panthera pardus (assembly GCF_024362965.1). Classification (NCBI taxonomy): domain Eukaryota; kingdom Metazoa; phylum Chordata; class Mammalia; order Carnivora; family Felidae; genus Panthera; species Panthera pardus. Next base: position 25,762,515 of record NW_026526832.1, read on the forward strand.
ACTGTAACCTAATTGTTTTAATGCTCTTTTAAATAGTACCATTATTTGTTGCAATGACCAAAACCCATGTGATAGCAGCTTCAAAAGAAGCATTTTATACCTGGCAATATCGTGTGGCAAAGAAGCTCACAGCATTGGAAATTAATCAGATCACGCGGTCTCGGAAAGAAGGGAGAGAAAGGTATATCTTTTGATACATGGTTTTTAGTAGCTCAGCCGTATCACATTTAAACCAGACATAGTTAATTCTAAATTGTCATGCTTGAGAACTGTAAATTGTTTTGATTACTAGAAATAATACTTTCCCATTCAAAATCTTTCAAAATCTTTCAAATTATTTGTTTAAATTGATCAAAATAAATAAGAAGGGGTGTGGTATAATAAAAGAAAGCCCTTAGAGATTAAAACTGGACGTCTGTGGGTTTTTTTGGTTTTTTTTTATGATTTTTTTTTAACGTTTTATTTATTTTTGAGACAGAGAGAGACAGTATGAATGGGGAAGAGTCAGAGAGAGAGGGAGACACAGAATCTGAAACAGGCTCCAGGCTCTGAGCTGTCAGCACAGAGCCCGACGCGGGGCTCGAACTCACAGACTGCGAGATCATGACCTGAGCCGAAGTCGGCCGCCCAACTGACTGAGCCACCCAGCCGCCCCAGAAGTCTGTGTTTTTATAAGGAAATAGCTATTCTCCCGAACCTACTCTCACCATGTTAGGGTTATTATGCTATACTTGAAATATGATTATTCAACTGAATGTCTGACCAAAGCTTCATTCTTATGGGTTAGTGGCACAGGTTGTTCTGGGAGAGTGGGGGTGATCCTAGTATCAGCCACCATAGGATAGGCAGGTTCTTAGACACAGATAAGGAGGAGGTCTTCAGGTAGGGTGAACTGGTTACTTGGGCTTCTTTTTCTTGCCCTGGATTCCAGGGAGTTGGGTTAAGTGATAGAGAGGGCTCTACTACATAGAGAAGTTAGGACTAGGATGGGGGGATTCCTGTGATAAGTTTCAAGGTGTAGATGTGTTTACTGAGTTTTTGTAAGTTATATTATCTCTGTTGGTGATATTCTGTATTTTACCCACTTGTTGTTACCCTAAGCCTGCCTTTATGTATGTATGTATGTATGTATGTATGTATGTATTTTAACGTTTATTTATTTTGAGAGAGAGAGTGCGAGCAGGGGAGAGGCAGAGAGGGAGAGGGAGAGAGAGAGAATCCCAAGCAGGCTATGCACTGCCAACACAGAGCCCTACACAAGCTGGAACCATGACCCTTGAGATCACAACCTGAGCCAAAGTCAGAGGCTTAACTGACTGAGCCACCCAGATGCCCCACCCTAAACCTTTAAATAAAGCATTTTGTTGAGTGCTTTACTCTAATAATTCTTAATCAGGGCTTAGACCTCTGTTGGGAGTGGGCACTGGGGGTTATGTCAGAAACCCTGGGTTGCTTTTTCAGATCATCTTCCCTCACACATGCTTGTTGTCTTAATGCAATCTTCCCTTTCCTTTAAGATTCACTCAGGTACTAAGATAGGAGAAATGTCCCTAGTAAAAATATTCTGGATGCATGAATTCATGTGGAAGCAAAACAAATAAAAAAAAATTGAAAAATACTATATCTTCTCAGTAGTTCTGAAAGTCTAGATAGGAAGAATCTTTGGTCTTTTTCAGGACAGCATGTGGCAGTGGTAGCAATAATAAGAGAACTGCCATCTGCAGGGAGAAGGTAGATCTAAGGACAAAGTTGGGACAGAAAAATCTAGCCTCTCCATAGAGTGAGTGTCCTGGGAGACAGCTGAAGATATTCTGGCTTTAAGATGGCAGCATTTCCTTGTATTTCTATGTAGGATATGACTGGGCAGGTTCTCTCTGGACCTCACTTTCCTCATCTGTAAAATGTCTTTGATGATAGTGATAACAGCCAACACTGAATACTTCTTACCTGCCAGATACTCCAGTAAGCCTAGTGAGTACTCTCATTAATCCTGTTTCACAGAGAAGAGACTAAGACACGTGAGCTTAAATTATTTGCCAAAGGTCACTAGCTGATAAGTAGAGATGGGACATAAAGCCAGGTTGATCTGGCTCTGAAGCACTTCACTCAGATTGGCCTTTCTTGTAGTACCCTACTTGTTTTAAGAGGGGGAAGGGGGTCACGTGATCTCTTGAGAGCCCTCCTATTCTAACCGTTGACTTTTATTTTGTGATAACTAGTAGAAATAGTGGCTGGATATACTTAATAGAAATGTAGTAAAATACAGAAGCACAGCACCTCTAAATTATTTCTTTTTAAAATATATTTTCTTTCTGTCTTTAATACATTTCTGTTAAATTTAACATTTAATCTCCTTATTGATCAAAGTACAATTATGATTTCAGTTTAACAATGATAAAATCTCATGATATTTTCGAGATAGAAAATGGCTTGATTTTCTTATGATTATATTACATTTATGATTTCTTGATGATCAGGCTTTGCATATGTACTTTACAAACATCATTTTATTTATGCCTCTTAAAAAAACCCTGCAAAAGGTTGCCCTTATTTCCACATGGAGAAATTGAGGATCAGAGAAGTTAAGTGACTTGCCCAGGGCCTCATAGCTACTCTATGTTGTATCTTCCCTATTCACCTCCACTAGTTTTAATATTTTTCCAGCAGACATAGAGCACCTGGCAGTATATGGCACTGTGCTAGGCACTAGAGATACAGCCTTTGGTTCTGGGAAACCCACCAACTAGAGAGAGAGGTAAACTAGTGGAGATACTATGGTGTGAATAGTATTATAATGAAGGTATCAGAGAGATGGGCAGAGTCTAAAAGTAGTCATCATCATCACACAGGGAACACAGGGAACAATTCTTTAGTTCAGAACAAAAATTCCATTAATTAGAGCTTCCCAAATACATTTAGGCTTTACCTTTATGTATTTTTAAAAAATTTTATTAATTTTTTTAATGTTTTATTTTATTTTTTGAGAGATGGAGAGAGAGAGCACGAGCAGGGGAGGGGCAGACAGAGAGGGGACCTATAATCCGAAGCAGACTCCAAGCTCTGAGCTGTTAGCACAGAGCCCGATGGGGACTTGAACCCACGAATGCGAGATCATGACCTGAGCCTAAGTTGGACACTCAGCCAGCTAAGCCACCCAGGCAGCCCTAATTTTTTTTTAACATTTATTTATTTTTGAGAGACAGAGACAGAGACAGAGCAAGCAGGGGAAGGGCAGAGAGACAGAGACAGAATCCGAAGCAGGCTCCAGGCTCTGTGCTGATAGCTCAGAGCCTGATGCGGAGCTTGAACCCACGGCATTGTGAGGTCATGACCTGAGCCGAAGTCAGACACTTAACTGACTGAACCACCCAGACGCCCCTAGGCTTCACCTTTATTGAGCACATTATTAGACAGGAAATTACGGAGAAACAACAGAGAAACTTACTTAGTGTATCAGAAGTTATTCTTGACATTCATTTGGAGAATAAGGTAAAATAGCTGTTGGGTCTTAATGAAATTCATTGAAAATATGTGATTCAATGTTCAAAGATATTTTCGACCTAGCTTTCAGGAACATATTACTTGCATAACTAGGAAACACCTGGTAGGTAGTTTCTACCTTTATATGATTGAGTTGTGTCAAGAACTCTTTTTTTAAAAAAAATTTTTTTTAATGTTTTTATTTATTTTTGAAGGAGAGAGAGACAGGATGAGACGGGGAGGAGCAGAGAGAGAGGGAGACATAGAATTTGAAGACTGGAGCAGGCTCTAAGCTGTCAGCACAGAGCCCTATGCGGGGCTCGAACTCACGAACTGTGAGATCATGACCTGAGCCGAAGTCAGACGCTTAACTGAATGAGTCACCCAGGCGCCCCAAGTTGTGTCAAGAACTCTTTAAAATAATCAGAACATTTATGTTACATAACAGTATTCATTGGTGACATTCAACCTAATTATTCTAGAGGTTATGAAATGGTATAACCTGTACTTAGGCTATCTTTGAAATTCTGACTTTTTTTTTTCCCAGAATTTATCATGTGGATGATACTCCTTCTGGATCAGTGGATGGGGTGCTTGACTATAGTAAAGCCATTCAAGTAAGTGATCTTATTGCCAGCAAATGTTAATATCTGTAGATTTGGAAGTACTGTAATTTTAGTTTAAGATCTGAAAAAGAATTTGTTTTTAGTGAATAGCATCATATTCTGGTAATTCTTAAAAAAAATTTCTGTTCTGAAAACCTTTTTCTAGGTGTGCTGTGATTTTTCCTTCTTTTGATTTTTAAAAACATTTTTGTTTTTTTTCTTACCCTTTTTTAAAATTTTAGAGAGAGAGAGCATGAGAGGGGGAGAGGGGCAGAGGGAGAGAGACAGAGAATCTTAAGCAGGCTCCACGCTGAGTGTGGAGCTCCAATCCATGATGCTGGGCTCAATCCCATAACCATGAGATCATGACCTGAGCTAAAATCAAGAGTCGGACACTCAACTGACTTGAGCCACCAGAGGCCCCTAAAAACATTTTTGAAATAATTATAGGCTCATGGGAGGTTGTACAGATAGCTTAGAACATTTTTACCCCACTTCCCAATGGTGACATCTTCTATAACTGTAGTATAATATCAAAAACAGGAAATTGACATTGATAATGACACCATTAACTGGACTCCCACTGGATTCCTTACTCAGTTTTCACTAGTTTATACATGTACATGTGTGCGTGTGGTTTTATGGAATCTTACCATCATGAAAGAACTTGCCTCATGCTATTTCTTCATTTTCACACTTGTTCTCCACCCCATCCCTGCTCCACTGGCAACCACTCATCTGTTTCCGTTTCTGGTTTTGTCACTCTGAGAATTCTTTAAATGAATGGAATCATGTGGCATGTAACCTTTTGAGATTGGCTTTTTCTCACTAAGCATAAGCTCTTGAGACTCGTCCAGCTTGTTGCTGTGCCATGCTGTTTCCTCTTCCTCATTCTGGCACGGTCTGGCCCTTCTGTCATCTGTTCATCTTTTATGACTGAGCTCAGGTTTCCATCTCCCTGCGTACTTCTGTGTAAATGAGATGTTCCTTCCTCTGTTGCTCTCCTAGATCCTGAGCGCTACTTTTATTAATTAGGTGTTCAGCTCGCTTTCTTCCCCAGTAGGCTTTTGAGTAATCCCTGAGGGGAAAGATTTTATTCGAGTGTCTTCGGTGCTTAGTTCAGCATCTTGCACATAGTAGGTGCTCAGTAAGTGAATGTTTAAGTTAATAAATATATTGAAGTATTCTTCTTAGTGAATTGCATACTACCTTATACCAGGTTAGTCACTCAATAAATATTTGTTAAAGAATAATAATTGATTTATTTTAGGGCACCCGGGATCCAATTTGTGCCATAACTGCATCTGATAAGACACTGATCGTGGTAAGTTCTTAAAAAACTGATTTTATTAATAATAATTGTTTAAATTATAAAAATAGAGTAAAGTAATATGTTTTGGATTTGAATATCATCTTGTGGGCATCAAGTTTTCTAAGCCAAAGTAGTAAATAAATTTTTAAAGACTGCCTCACAAATTGTTAATTATTTGCAAAAATAACTATTAATAAATGCAGTAGAATAGTGGCCAACTGGGGAGAGTTTGACACCGGCTTGCATGAGCCACACAAGGGTTGGCAGGTGTCGAGTGGATTGGATAGCAATAGTAGGTCTTAGAAAGCTTCCTTCTGTATGTGGCCCACTATTTGGTGTTGGAGAAAGTGCTTTGGCTCAGCTATTTTCATAAGACTTAAAATGAAGAGGTGGTGTGTTTGCTAACCAGTAAAAAAAAAAAAAAAAAAAAAAGTCTAGGGCAAATTTTTGCTGAATTTTTCAAATAAAATGAATGTAATGTGGCTTTTCTTGAGCTCTGGCATTTGAAAATACTAATTTTAGAACTAAATGTTTACTTTAATATAATGGTGGTGGAATCATTGAATTTCAGTTGTGTAAACATAGCCTTAGTGGTGTATATTTACAGTTCTAGTTATGTTCTTTAGCCATTAGATAATTTTTGGGGGGACAAAATCTTAAGAATGTATTATTGTTTTTCCTCATCAAGTGAATTTGGTGTATTTTTGAAGCAGTTTGTCTTATGGAGCCTCTTTTTTCTTTTTAGAGTCTTTGCTCAATGGCAGGGGTTTTTGGTTATGCTAGTGGTGTTTCTGACATTAGCAAAAATAAAATAACATGTAACTCATATCAATCACGAAAATTGACATAATTCCCAAATGACAGTCTACCTATAACATACACACTTGAATGGTTTTAATACCAGTCAGAAAGTTTAATGGAGAAAATATCTTCTGCATTTAAAATTTCACTGTTGAAATGTAAAAGGTTTTAGAATCATTACTTTTTCAAACCTTTAAAGCCAAAGGGCCCCTTTTTCAAAAACAAAATCTTATTTCTTACCCCAATATGGTAAATCTTCCAAAACCCATACCTCCCTTTTATACACTAAACAATATTCTCCCCCTCCTCCTTCCACCCTTTCTGATAGGCCCCTCTTGAGAATCCACTAAGTGGTGGTGCTCCACTGATTAAAAAGGGGAGAGGGAAAGATGGCCTGAGCCGAGCCTTCCGCTTTGTCCCATTGCCATGGCCAGAGGAACAGAAGGGTTTGGAAACCAGAGTTCACTCTTGTCTGTTATACCAACTATTGATCTGTCAGCATTAAGGTTTGCACAGAGTTACACTGAAACTTCTATTCTTTTATTTTTTATTTTTGTTTTTGAGTATTTTTTTTTTAATTTTATTTTTTATTTTTTAAAAATTTACATCCAAATTAGTTAGCATATAGTGCAACAATGATTTCAGGAGTAGATTCTTTAGTGCCCCTTACCCATTTAGCCCATATCCCCTCCCCCAACCCCTCCAGTGACCCTTAGTTTGTTCTCCATATTTATGAGTCTCTTCTGTTTTGTCCCCCTCCCTGTTTTTATATTATTTTTGTTTCCCTTCCCTTAGGTTCATCTGTTTTGTCTCTTAAAGTCCTCATATGAGTGAAGTCATATGATTTTTGTCTTTCTCTGACTAATTTCACTTAGCATAATACCCTCCAGTTCCATCCACATAGTTGCAAATGGCAAGATTTCATTCTTTTTGATTGCCAAGTAATACTCCATTGTATATATATACCACATCTTCTTTATCCATTCATCCATCGATGGACATTTGGGCTCTTTCCATAATTTGGCTATTGTTGATAGTACTGCTATAAACATGGGGGTGCATGTGTCCCTTTGAAACAGCACACCTGTATCCCGTGGATAAATGGCTAGTAGTGCAATTGCTGGGTCATAGGGTAGTTCTATTTTTAGTTTTTTTGAGGAACCTCCATACTGTTTTCCAGAGTGGCTGCACCAGCTTGCATTCCCGACTGTTTTATTTTTAAACATATTTTTTTGGAATCTTTAATCAGCTTTTAATGTAATATTTTATGTCTTGAGACTTCCTTACATATTCTAGAGAGATGCCCACTTTGTTAGGTACATGATTTGCAAATATTCTTCCAATTTGTACTTTGTCTTTTTTCTTCTCCTAACAAGGTCATTCACAGAGAAAAAATTTTGATTTTTGTGAATTCCGGTGTATCAGTTTTCTCTTTTAAGGAATATGCTTTTGGTGTGTCAGTTCTAATCTTCTGCCTAGCCTCATTTATATTCTTTTTTAAAAAAATTTTATTTAGGGGAACCTGGGTGGCTTAGTCTGTTGAGTGTCTGACTTCGGCTCAGGTCATGATCTCACTGTTCATGGGTTCGAGCTTCGCGTTGGGCTCTGTGCGGACAGCTCGGAACCTGGAGCCTGCTTCAGATTCTGTGTCTCCTTGTCCCTCTGCCCTCCCCCACTCATACTCTGTCTCTCTTTCTCTCTTTCAAAAATAAATATCAAAAAAAATTTTTTAAATTTTATTTAAATCCAGGTCAGTTAACATAATTGTAATAGTGGTTTTGGGAGTAGAACCCAGTGATTCATCACTTACATATAACACCCAGTGCTCATTCCAACAAGTGTCCTCTTTAATGGCCATCACCTACTTAGCCTACCTCCCACCAACCTCCTCCATCAACCCTGTTTGTTCTTTGTATTTAAGAGTCTCTTATGGTTTTTCTCCCTCTGTTTTTATCTTATTTTCCTTCCCTACCCTTATGTATATCTGTTGTGTTTCTTGAATTCCACATATGAATCAAATCATGCAATGTCTTTCTCTCACTGACTTATTTCGCTTAGCTTTATACATTCTAGTTACCTCCACATTGTTGCAAATGGCAAGATTTTAGTCTTTCTGATCACCAGGTAATATTCCATTGTATATATATACACCACATCTTTTTTTTTTTTTTTTTCTCCACTATTCATAGAACAGTTTATTGACCTACCTCATCTGGCAGGCCGTGGGCCCCTTCTGACCAGAAGTGTCAGTCTTATAACACATCTACTTTATCCATTCATCAGTAGATGGACATTTGGGCTCTTTCCATAATTGGCTATTGTTGATAGCGCTGCTATAAACATTGGGGTGCATGTGCCCCTTAAAATCAGTCTTTTTGTATCCTTTGGATAAATACCTAGTAGTGCAATTGGTGGGTTGTAGGGTAGCTCTATTTTTAATCTTTAAAAAATTTTTGAGGAAGCTCCATACTGTTTTCCAGAGTGGCTGCACCAGTTTGCATTCCCCCCAGCAGCACAAAAGAGTTCCCCTTTCTCTGCAGCCTCACCACATCTGTTTTTTCCTGAGTTAATTTTAGCCATTCTAACACATTTAAACTAATACTCATTGTATCACTGCTTCTGATCATCTCCATTTGCCACTAACTAGTATCAGGTAGATGGCTATAGGATAAAAACGTGGACTTTCAGAAACCACTGTTTCATATGGTGATCTTATATTGATTTTTCATTCATGGTGAAATTTAATGCAATAAGTGCTTTATATTTTAGCTTTTAATGTACCTTAAATATTAACCTAGACAACAACTGTAAGTCACCCTTGTTATTTCTTCCTTGGGATATAAGGAGTTATGTATTACTGAACAGCTCAGTTTCTGACTTCTTTCTTGAATGCTGCATGAAAAAAAATTACATCACCTTCAACCACTTTTAAAGGGGTTTAATTAAATTAGGAGATAAATATGTACTCGGTAACGTGATTTAGTATCAGAATTGGGAATTAGTTATGACACATTCACTTTGGTTTGGAAACAAATGTATGAACATATAGAGAGACCTGTAGTTGTAATTTAATGTTATTTTGTAAATATGCTTTAGTAATCAAAAGTAATTTCCACAGGGTCGTGAATCTGGCACCATTCAGAGATACAGTCTTCCTAATGTTGGTTTGATTCAAAAGTATTCCCTTAACTGTCGATCCTACCAGTTATCCTTGAATTGCAATTCTAGGTAAGTCTGAAAATTCTCTTCATATAGATGCTGGGCTTAGAAGTTATCAATTCGGATTGTTGGATTTATGTAATAAATACAAAGATGTGTATTTGTTTTAAACTTGTCTTATGGTTCAGTGTGGTTTTACTGTACTATATTTATATTTAAATGTTTATTTATTATACGGTATTTAGATGTTTTTCTCTAATTGGCAAAATATAGAAATTCAAATGTAATACTTTAAATTGTTTGCGTGCCAGTTGCTTTAATTCCTTTGGATACTTTTTCCTCACAAGGAAGCAAAATGGAGAGTAGTCTATGTCTTCTATCAAATTTAAGAAATTTTTAAAACCAGTTATTTTTTTAAAGCCATTTCTTTTTTCTTTTTCTTTTTTTATTAATTTTTTAAAAATGTTTACTTATTTTTGAGAGAGAGAGACAGACAGACAGAGAATGAGCAGGGGAGGGTCAGAGAGAGAGGGAGACACAGAATTTGAAGCAGGCTCCAGGCTCTGAGCTGTCAGCACAGAGCCCGATGTGGGACTCACGAACCATGAGATCATGACCTGAGCCGAAGTCGGACGCTTAACTGACTGAGCCACCCAGGTGCCCCTTAAAGTCATTTCTGCCTTCTTCCCAGATTTGGATGAACTGATTTTGCACAAGAAGGGTAATAGGTAATTATGTTCGTGATTGCTGATTGTCATTTTACCATCTTGTTTCCTTTCTCCAATTTCAATATTTGTAGTCGTCTTGCTATCATAGATATCTCAGGAGTTCTAACTTTCTTCGACTTGGACGCTCGGGTAACAGACAGCACAGGACAGCAGGTCATTGGCGAGTTGTTAAAATTGGAGCGTAAAGATGTCTGGGATATGAAGTGGGCCAAGGATAATCCAGATTTGTTTGCGATGATGGAGAAGACAAGAATGTATGTTTTCAGAAACTTGGATCCTGAGGTAAACACAAGAAATGAGCATTAGCAGTACATAAATAATGAGCCAGATGTGAAAACCTGGCTATTTCCCTTTTGTTTCCTTAAGAGGTTTGTTGGTGTTGGAGGCGTAAATTTCTGAAAATAAATAGAAACATATCTGTGGATTTGTAAAATATTTGGTCATAAGTGGGAATAATACTCATCCTTTAAAAAGTCTCTGCTTTCTCTGAAAGGCACTTCCTAAGCATTTATCTGTACTTTTTAAAAGACGGAACCATGGTCTCTAATACATAGTCTTTATTTTTTCCTTGTCAAAGTTAAGAAAAAAAGAAAATCAGTAGTAATATTTACCAAAATTGCTTAAAACAACCTAACCAAAAAAGTGTAGGCTTTTATTCTCCTTTGCCTCCCTGTCCACCTTAATCTGTGCTTCCTTATTTATGTTCACATGACCTCTATCAGCCACTAATCCTGGTCTTTCTCACTCTGATGATTTTATGAATATGCAAGTGTGGACTGATTAATCTGCCCTCTCTGGAGTATCAGGAAGCCACTTGCTCACTAATTTTAAAGTTATATTTTGATTTTCTACTTGCGGCTCACATCAGCTAATTGTTTTTTTTTTAAGTTTATTTATTTTGACAGAGAGAGCAGGGGAGGGGCAGAGAGAGAATCCCAAGCAGGCTCCACACTGCCAGCGCAGATCCCGATACAGGGCTCGAACCTACAAACTGTGAGATCATGACTTGAGCTGAAGTCAAGAGTCGGACACTCAGCCGACTGAGCCACTGGGGTGCCCCACATCAGCTAATTTTTAAGTTTGGAACTTCCCTGTCAGTCTGCTCTGGACAAACTGTTAGCATTTGTGTTTAGGAAATTCAATGTAATTTGAGTGGTAGCCTAATCAAAGCATCATTGAGATAAATTTTTATGTAATTTTTGAATAATTAATGATTTCCAGTTGGGAATTTTCTGTATGGTTGTTGCACCCAACAAATGTAAATAATAATAAATAAGTTGATAGATATCATTAATTGATGTATGGGTTTGCGGTTTCCTTTTTGGAAAGAAATTGCATGCTTGGACCACTGAGCTGCCAAAAATCTTCTAGAGTGATTTATTTAGTGGTGAACTATTAAACTGTCCCTTTAATATCTTAAATTATTTTCACATTTCCCCATTTTAGTGCTACTCAGGATCTTTGGGCTGGGAAATGACCTCATGTGAATTGTTCTCAAAGGCTTTGTCAGGAATTTTAAGGATCTTTGTAGTTTTTAGCCCCTGAGTAGGGTTTAAAGGAAAGGCATTCAGGGCTGCTGCATTTAACTTGTAAGCAGGGGCTTCTTTCAAGGCTCCAAGGGAAATTTGACACTTGCCACAAAGTAAGTGTAAAAATTTGACAGGTAACCACAGGCTAACCTTGAGGATGGGAGAATACTTTTTGAATGTTAGGGCCCTTTTTCCACCCGTGTCCCCATGCGTACTAAGTCAGAAATCATATGCCTGGGCGAGTGTTGTTCCTGGCTGTTTGTAATGTGTGTGTAGCACACACGCTCAGTCTAGCACCAGGGGACGTCTTGGCTTGGTGCAAAGTGCTTCTTAAGTAGTTTTAACAGAATAGCCTTCCCCTCCCCTCCTTTTTTAGAGTCATTTTCAGGCTTGGCAAGTAGTTCAATTTCTATTGGATTTAAAGCTAGATGGATTTCTTTCAACCTCACCACTGACTGGATTTCTTTATAAGTCATGCTGTGCTGTTCTGTTCATTCATGAGGACACTGGCTGGCTGTTGTCCCTGCTTGGTTAGTTATTGGTTAGTTACTCTGCTGTTCATTTCTTTGGCTGCTCATTGACTGATTATGTAAGGACGTACTCTTTAAAACAGGATTTACTGGAGCTCCTTTAGGGCATAGTATTCTTTTACTATTCAGGAGATAAGCTGTTATTTGACAGTTAATACTGAATCCATTTTTGTCCATTTGAGTGTTAGGAATTCTAGATTCATACCTTCCTTTAAGTTGTAAACCTTTCTTCAGATTATAGATGAAAAACGGGTGCCATTTGTGTGTGAAGTTGTAGTTCACTGATAAAGCACACTTTCTGAGAATTTGGAAATGAGTATTTAATGTTGATATTCCCTGCTTGGTCATTTTTATCTCCAGTGACCCCCTAAAGGTACCAATTCAGCTTTTCTAGTCTTTTTCTTGGATCTTCCCTTCCATTGGTACTACTTCATATTCATATTCCTTTCTATCTCATATTTTTATCACTTAGCTCATTTTTATACACTTCTTTACCAAACAAGAAGTTTCCAAATTTTTGAATCCGTATCTTCATCTATGCATAATTATTCATTTAGAAATGATAATACGTGACTTACCATTATTAATACAAGTACTTTACGAATCATGTCCCTAAAATAGAAATTCTGAAAGAATGAGGAAAAAAATACATTTAAGAGGCTGAAGTGAACTTTATTTTGAAATGTCAGGGTGCTGTAGTTCTCACTGCCATTAGCTAGTGTCTGAGCATCGTGCACACTTGAATTATTAACTTCGTAAAGTCTTGTGTTTCAAATCGTCTTCTTGATAATTTTCAATTGTTTAGCTGACTTTCTGTCAGATCTGATTCGAATGTGATTGTTTTCACTTTCTAATGTGGCTAACCCCAGAGTTTGTGCCAGGAGTAAAGGGGGTGACTGTTCCGCCTCGTCTTGTTTGCTTGTGCTTGCGTTCCAATATTCCACTTCATTCACGTATTCTTTCCAGGGAGATTTTTAAACCGCTTGTCCAATTTATGAGAGTTAGCTCAAAATTAGAGACTGTAATCCCCGAATCCGCTTAACTAGGTATATACAAACTTCGGTATGTCACAATATGCTGCAATTAAATGGATAAGCGCTCAAGATACCTGTTATACTGTACATGTTCTGAGACCTTCTGATGTATGTACTGGGTAAGACTACTTAATACAGTATAGATTAGTGAAGTTTAAAATAGTTTCTTAATAAAAATAAATTTCTTATGTACTGAGTAGGAGAGTGTATCCTGCTTTTGTTGACCACTGGTCTAAAACTTCATATTCAATGGAAATATGGATGGATATCTAGTGAGTTTTGGAAAATAATGAGAATTAGATGAGATAATTCAAGTAGAAGTTGACTTTTTAAAATCCGAATAATATAAATATATTTGCATATTTACTTGTGTGCCAATAATCATAGATTATTTTGGAAACTCTTAGTTTTTAACCTTCCTTCCAATCTTTATTTTCTCCCTTTCTCTTTATTTTTGGTATAACTTTTTATCCACACATCATCTTTTATGACTTTATTTTTTGGCTACCTTGCTTTGTTTTTTGTCTAGTCAAAAATAAAGCAATTTTCTAATGATAAACATTTTTATACAGGTATATTTGGATACATATTGTATCCAAATAATTAAAATATATGAAAGGCCTCTATAATTTACAAGAAGTATGTTATTATATGCTTAATTCTTGAATTAAATTTTATCCTTGATTCTTTCTGTGTGATCATTGCTCATACTTGCCTTTACATAATACAACTTTTTTTGAGGAAATAAAGAAATTTGGTAAAATTTTCTCATATAATCAACAATTTTTACTTAAAAAAATTTCTTTTATGTTTACTTATCTTTGAGAGACAGAGACAGAGCGTGAACAGGGGAGGCAGCAGAGAGAGAGGGAGACACAGAATCTGAAGCAGGGTCCAGGCTGAGCTGTCAGCACAGAGCTGGACGTAGTGCTTGTACTCATGAATGGTGAGATCATGACCTGAGCTAAAGTTGGATGCTTAACCGACTGAACCACCCAGGTGCCCCAACAATTTTTACTTTTTAAGAGAAAATGTCACTTTAAGACTCAAATGCATATAATGTGCACACAGAGCCCCATTCTTAAACTTTGACATACTAAAACTAAATATGATTCAGTTTTTAAAAATCTGATTCAATTTTTACCTCTAATTTCCATGTTTTTAAGTATCTTCCTGTAGTTTCTATCACATGAAGAACTAAGTATCAGAGTTATAAATTTGATACATTATTTCCTTTGAATTTTGCTTACTTTCTATTTCATGATACACACACACACACACACACACACACACACACACACACACATTAAAAACACATTCCAGCGGTGCCTGGGTGGCTCAGTCAGTTGAACGTTCGACTTTGGCTTATGTCATGATCTTGCGGTTCATGGGCTGGAGTCCCGTGTCGGGCTCTGTGCTGACAGCTCAGAGCCTGGAGCCTGTTTCGGATTCTGTGTCTCCCTCTCTCTCTGCCCCTCCCTGACTCAGCTTGGTCTTTCTCTCTCTCAAAAAACAAATAAACATTAAAAATTACATTCTGGTATTATTTCCATTACCAGACATTATCTTATCCTTTTCATAGTGCTCTTGGAGGTAGTAAGTATAGTGAGAGTTTATTTCTTGTTATTTATATAATATTTATATCTCCTTTTTCTACTAGAGATTTAGGGCAGCTACTTTACATTATAATATGCATTTGCTACCCTTTATTTCTATAAGCTTGCGTAATACTAAGAAAAGAGACAGACCTGTAACAGACTTGTGTATTTACATCTTGGCAAATTAAATCTTATGTAGAAAATCTATCAGGAATGCTCTCTGGCTAATTTTATAGAGGATGGACTTTGCAGTATGGGGTAAGATTTCTTTGATATATGTACTTACATACGACTATAGTGTTTGTTGGTTTTATTAAGAATTAAATTTAATGTTGCATTGCATGAGTAAGAATTATCAAGTGGTATAAGGCATTTTTGGATTGAGAAAAATTGGACTGATGTTAGATGCTATTAGGGAATTAATATTAATTATATGAGGTGTAATAATAGTAATGAGGCCATTTAAAGAACATCCTTATCTTTTAGAGATATGTACTGAAATATTTAGGGGTGAAATGTCATGATGTCTATACAGTTTACTTGATTTACTTTAAAAGACTTCATCCAAAAAATCGACTGAAGCATATTTAGCAAAATGTTAATAATATTTAGGTGATGGACATATGGATGTTAATGACATTCTGTCTAATTTTCTGTTGATTTGAAAATGTTGAAAATAAAATACAAAGTCATATGTTAAAGGAAGGAAAATTTTGTACAATTAAGCATAACATTTGTCTTTATCTTTAAAGGAGCCCATTCAGACTTCTGGATATATTTGTATCTTTGAGGATTTAGAAATTAAATCTGTTCTTTTGGATGAGATATTGAAGGTAATTCTTAAAAAACAATTGTATTTTTGTTGCTGGCTTGACTGGGATTTGTTTTATTTTATGCCCAGGCAGTGTGGTGTTCCTGTTAGGAATGTGGATTGACCCTCCTTGGTCACTTGTACCGCTTTTAGACAGGTTCCTTCATCTTTTTTGAACTTCATTTTCCTTTCTTGTTTATAAGCCTCAATTATTTTTTTCAATTTTTTCCTCTATAAAATGTGGATAATAATGGCTCCTATCTCACAGGATTGTTATTGTATAAAGTAATCTGTGAAAAGCACTTACCACAGTGTTTGGATCAAGAGCTCAAAAAATGGTGGCTAGTTGTGGTTGTCATTGTTTTTATGTTAATAACAAAGAGAAGAAATATTTGACAATTTACTTTGTTCTTTTGAGCTCTAAGACAGGTAACTTTTTGTTTGCAGGGCCACTATCCTCCTATTTTTTTTTCAGGCTTTATAAAATAATCCAGTTCTGATTCCAGCTATCTTTTTGAACCCCTACTTTGGCCTTCATTGACTATCTTTTGAGAATTTCTTTCTCTAAGAATATATTAAAAACATTTTTACTTTCATTTTATACAAAGCATTTACTTTTTTCTGTATACTTCATATATTTTTTGGAATTGGGTTAATAGAGTTTTACATTTCTGAAGTTAGTTGCAATTTGTAGCACGGTTTCATGTTTTGGTTTGATATGTAAATTGTAGCCCTTTAAAGCCCTTTGTTTGTGAGCCTGTTTTTTTTTTTCCCCCATGAGAAATTTATTGGAGCACTAGAGCTGAAGGAATACGAAAGGAAAAGGAAGGGAATTTACTAAATTTACATTCACTAAAGTGCCTTCATAGGAGGTGTTCAATTGTCATTTGTCATTGCATGTCACTCTTCATTTGTCATTACAACTGTGCCCGGTAGATAATACAGAGACCTCATTTTTAGTGGAGAAAGCTCTTCGTGAGTAAAATGATTTACCAAAAGTCTGTCTGTTCACTGACTCAGCAGATGTTTATTGGCAGTCAGCAAGGCAAGTTCCTGGCCTCCAGTAGAGGGGTTGGGGAGGTAGACAAGAAATTCAGCAACCAGCAAAGGGGCGGGGCTGGCGCAGTTCAGTGGGCAGGTGCGTCTTTCAGAGGTCTGTGGGGAGAGAGCGCTGGTACAGTTCTGAGACTGTGAACCACGTGAGTAGTACAAGGCTGGCATTGTGCTAAACGTTTGATACGTGTTATCTCATTTAATCCTCACAATTCTAGGAAGTCAGTCTGATTATTATCTTCATTTGTTCAGATGAAGAATCTGAGGCTTGGAGAGAGAAACTCATTTGCCAGTGACACCCAGTTGGCAGTAGGCAGAGACGTGAATGATTTCACTCCAAGCCGTCTGGCTTCAAAGCTGGTGTATGTAATTGGTAGCACTGGCGGAACTGAAGGGGAACAGTCGTGGGGGAGGTTGGCCCCAGTCATACGAGGCCTTGTGTGCCTTCTGTGGAGTTTGGACTGCCTCCTGGAGTCACTGGGGGAGTAAAGCAGGAGAGTGATGTGATTGGGTTTATATTTGGGGAAGATGGCCTTGGCTTCCTGGGTGGGCACAGGACGGGGGTACAGCAGGTTTTAGAAAGAGTTGTTACATAGCCAGTAGGCTGAGGAATTAGGATCTAAGCTTAGATCTGTTTGAATCCAAACCTCATGCATTTTCCATACTACTTTCTACTTTGTGCCAGGGATTTCTGGGAGAACTTTTCAGTTTCTAAGTGCAGTGGTTTAGTTGCAGGTGGGGAGGGCCAGATGCAGCTTAGTTCTGGGAGCCATTGCTGTTTTCTGTATGTGGGGGCGGGGGGCTCTAATTTTCTCCTGGGCTTCACTTTTTCTTTACTTGGAATATGTAGGATATTGGTGAGTTCATTATAACTGTTTTCTTTTCTTGGCCATTAGCTAGCTATTTCCTGCAAGACTGGCCTTCAGAAAAAAAAATTTTGGAGGGGTCATCTAGCTAAATTAACAAAAGGAAAGAGATAATGAAAACTAGCTCTTCCTTTTATTTGCTTGTCTGCTGCCCAACAGCACAGGGGACAACTGTCTCATTTCCCCCCGGCAAGGAGAGAGTAGATTAAGGAGTGAGCTGGTAGAGGCCCCTGCACATGTCTTTTCTCAGCACTTTGGGCGAGAAGAGAATAGTAGCTCCTGGGAACATGAGAGTTAAGCTGAGGGAAACAAGGCTGTATGATTGTAAGACAACCCTTCTTCCACTGTCCTCTTTTCCCTGTGGGCAGCCTAGTAACCTCAGGAGGAACTTCACCTGTGGATTGTGGCTGTTTTCCAGATAACTCAAAGACCCACACATTGGAATATCTTTTCTTCCCATTTTGGTTTACAACATGATACAGTTGTTTGTGTGTGTGCATGTGTTTTACTGTAAAAAAGAAACACATACTCTAACGGCAGGTATTTGCATTTCTTTTCATCTTTACTTTTAGAATCCAGAACACCCAAACAAGGATTATATAATTAACTTTGAGATCCGGTCCTTGCGAGATAGTCGAGCATTGATTGAGAAGGTTGGAATTGAAGATGCATCTCAATTCATCGAGGACAATCCACACCCCCGACTTTGGTATTTAAAAATAAAAAATCCTCCCAAAATGTCTGGTGTATGCATTTAAAGTTTCAGCTCTATTGTCTCCCACTCTCATGGTAGCCTTCATGGGGGTAGACTTGCATTCTTGTTCTTTTTATTTAAAAAAACAATTTATTGTTTTTTATTTATTTTTTGAGAGAGAAACAGAGAGTGAGTGGGGAAGAGGCAGAAAGAGAGGGAGACACAGAATCCGAAGCATGCCCCAGGCTCTGAGCTGTGAGCACAGAGCCCAACGCAGGGATGGAATCCATGAACCGTGAGATCATGACCTGAGCCGAAGTGATGCTTAAGTAACTGAGCCACCCAGGCGCGCCCCTTTGCTCTTCTTTTTAAAATACAGAAATTAAATTCAGATTTGGAAGTACTCAAAATAAGCATAATATTAAGTAAAAAATACATAAATATGTTAAAGTAATCACTTCCCACCATGTTTAACTAGAAACAACAGGTATAATAATTAAATTCGGGTTCAAGACTTGTTTATCAGTAATGGCAATAAGCTTTTCTGTTTCTTGTTTTAATAAAGGCGCCTACTGGCTGAAGCAGCTCTTCAGAAACTCGATCTGCACACGGCAGAGCAAGCGTTTGTGCGCTGTAAAGATTACCAAGGCATTAAGTTCGTGAAGCGCCTGGGCAATCTACAGAGTGAGTCCATGAAGCAGGCTGAAGTTGCTGCCTACTTCAGCAGGTTTGAAGAGGCAGAAAGAATGTATCTTGATATGGACAGAAGGTGAGTAATGAAGGTACAGGCATTCTGGAGTACTTCTGGCATTCATGCTTTTCTTCTGTACAAATGAGGAATGTACAGTAGACTAAATGTGTCATACCACTTCTTTCAGAAAATAATCTCAGTTTAGTTACAACCTGGATATTCCACGTGGCCCTTACATTAATTTATGTATTGAAGTTTGGAGGCAGTTTCCTTTTTCTTTTTTTCTTTCTTTTTTTTTTTTTTTTACATATATTAATGGCTGGCCATGTGAGGTTTTCTATTTGGTAGAAAAAAAAAACATAAGACTGCAGAGACTGGGGGCTTTTATCATTTATTATGCAGTTCAACGTTTGGGTTTTCTTTTTTGATTTAGACCTTTATTTAATTTTTTGTCGTCAAGGACCATGAAATAAAAATGAACAGTATATAGGATTGAGTTTTATTCTTTATGTTCATTTTAGATTTGCATAAAATAATGTATGTATTTCAGCTATAAACATTATGTCTAAATTTTGTTAATATTATTTGTACTTCAAGGAGATCCCTAATACTGCTTAAGCCCTGAAAAGAAAGATAAAACCAAATATGTGTTTATATGTATGGGTTTTTTTTTTTTTAATGTTTATTTATTTTTCAGACAGAGAGAAACAGAGCATGAACGGGGGGAGGGCCAGAGAGAGGGAGACACAGAATCTGAAACAGGCTCCAGGCTCTGAGCGGTCAGCACAGAGCCTGACATGGGGCTCGAACTCGCGACCACAAGATCGTGACCTGAGCTGAAGTCGGGCGCCTAACCGACTGAGCCACCCAGGTGCCCCAGTATATGTATGATTTTTAAATAAGCCTGATCATGTCTCAATAATTGATGAAAAGAAGTTATTATTATTTAAATCATTATTTTGCTAGGAAAATTGGAAGGCTAGGAAAATAAAAGGCAGGAAGTTATTTCCTTTTCCTGATTTCAAGTTCTCCCCATTGCCTCTTTCCTGGTCAAATTTCTAAAATGTTTGGGGAGGTAACTTGTCCGTCTGTTCACTGCTGGGTATTCTCAGTACCCCGGAATTGACCCTAGCATGGGGTAGGCACTTCACAAGTATTTGTCAGGTGAATGAATGTATGCTGTTGTTTACAGAGATCTTGCTATTGGCCTCCGGCTGAAATTGGGAGATTGGTTTAGAGTACTCCAGCTCTTGAAAACTGGATCTGGTGATGCAGATGACAGTCTCCTTGAACAAGCCCACAATGCCATCGGAGACTACTTTGCTGATCGGCAAAAGTGGTAGGCGACCTATGTGAACCTCTTCATCTGTTCATGTAGCACTTGATATGCTGCCTGAGTACTTCCCATTGGCACAAAGCTGGGGACATTGAAGGCCGTCCCCCTGGATTCTTAAATTCAAGCAGATTTAAATTCACAATGGGGAGCAAGAGATCCTTGATAAGTGTTATAAAACTTCAGAGTTTCCAAACTCACAAACGTGTGCTTAGTTTCAGGCAGGTTTCTACTGTTTAAGACCACAGTGTGCATTTCAAAGACATATGATTTATTTCTGAAAAAAGGAAAAGTATTTTATGTTTTCTTGTAGATTATTTTCAGAAGTCATTGGCTTTTATTCTTAGGTTTTCATTTGATCAATACACTTATTTATGTCCGTATTTGGAAGCACAACTGTATATCCAGTTACAACAATTTTTCTTAATAGCCAAAGAATGTTGCAACTAAAATGTGCTTCAGAGTCTTTAGATTTTATCCCCCCAGTTTATACACTTCAAAGACATGCTGTAACTGAAGATGGTAACTAGAGTAATACTAGTAATTCTAATGAGCATTTTTAATGAGAGTGTTTATTTATCAGGAGATTCACATTAGTTTTAGAAATTGTTCTTTTTTTTTCCCCCATAGGTTGAATGCTGTACAATATTATGTACAAGGCCGGAACCAGGAACGCTTAGCTGAATGCTATTATATGTTGGAAGATTATGAGGGATTGGAGAATCTTGCCAGTTCACTTCCAGAAAACCACAAGTTGCTTCCAGTGGGTATTAAAAATTTTAGTTTTTAGATTTGTTAGGTTATTTTTATTAGGTTTTGTGTTATAGTCAGGAAATATCTTCTGTCAGAAAGAAAATTTAAAATCTATAATCTCATAGTTTCTTAAATGTGGAATGATACTTTTAATTGTTAAAACAATATATCAATATTACAGACTGCTTGAAAATAGAGGGAAAATTAGTCATATTCCCACTACTTTAACATGTTCACAATCTCCTATAGTATTGTCAGTTTTATAAAATTGCTTTTAAAAGTTAGCTGACACATGAAATATTTACAGTTAAAATCTCTTGTCAGAGGTTTGCTTCAAAATTATCTGAGCTGGGTCTGGGGATTAGTGTGTGTGTATGTATGTTTGAAATTTGCTGTAATAAAGGTTTAAAAAGATAGCTTGACTTTTATTAGGTTATGTTAACAAAGTATTTAGTGTTAAAAAAGAAAAAACAGAGTTCTCTGGAAATTTGTTTTGAATGTCCTTTTTAAGCCTCTTAATTCTTGAATGACGTTAATGGGTTTATATTTTATTTGTTTTATGTAAAATGTAAGTCATTGAGCTGTATAGTACCTGTAGAGTTAGCATCTCTCAACTGCAGGGTCGGGACATGTTATCGGTTGTGAGTTCTACCACAAAATTTTTGTTTGTTAATTAGTAGATGATAGAATTCTGATAATTCAGTTTTGTCTCTTGTGAATTAGAGCCATTATCCCTGTTATAATGGCATTTTCATGTACTTTATTCTCAGTCCTGTGTTTTCTTGAGTAGGAAAGAAACTGAAATTAGTTACAACCTTGGATATCGGGACAGTGTATCCTGCATTAATGTCATCTGTTCGGTGTGTCTGATGATGCAGAAAAGAGTATTGCTGTAGGATATCCAGAATAGTATTATTACTGAGTAAATATTAAGTTATTATAGCTATAGTAATAATTAAATAATTAAAATGCTTAAAAATTTTTAGTAGTGCAAATGTTTTTTTTAGTATTGCAAATTTTAAATCAAGTTTTTGAAGGAGTTTTTAATAATACGGTAAAATTTACATAATGTTTAATTGAAAAATACAGAGAACGGAACTATATATAGTATGAACACAATACATACACCAACTCACACATACATATAGATTCCTAAGACACAGATGTTAGGAAATGACATCAGACTATTGAGAGAGATTTCCTATGGGTAGTAAGATTGTAAGTAACTTTACATTTTTTGTGCTTTCTAATTTTTATTTACCATTACAGTCTATTACTTTGTAACCAGAAAAATATAAACATTACTTTAATTAATTAATTAAATGCTTAGTTTTATTTTAGAGAGAGAGAGAGAGAGAATGTGAATGGGGAGGGGCAGAGAGGAGGGGGGTACAGAGGATCCAAAGCAGGCTCTGTGCTGAGAGCAGAGAGCCTGATATTGGGCTCAAACCCATGAACTATGAGATCATAACCTGAGCCAAAGTTAGACACTCACTGAGCCATCTAGGTGCCCCTAAACATTACTTTTAAAAAGATGGTTGGATCTAAAACATACTTTTATGATTTTCCCAAAATATTTTATTATTTTTTTTAATGTTTATTTATTTTGAGAGAGAGAGAGAGAGACAGCACAAACAGAGGAGGGGCAGAAACAGAGGGGGAGACACAGAATCAGAAGCAGGCTTCAGGCTCTGAGCTGTCAGCACAGAGCCCGACATGGGGCTTGAACCCACAAACTGTGAGATTATGACCTGATCACAGGCTCTGTGCTGATAGCTCAGAGCCTGGAGCCTGCTTCCGATTCTATGTCTCCCTCTCTCTCTACCCCTCCCCTGCTTGTGCTCTGTCTTTCTCTCTCTCTCAAAAAATAAATAAATGTTTAAAAAATTAAAAAAAAAAAAAGAAGAAGTAAGGGTAGGGAGAGGAAAACTCTTGCCAATTAGATATCCAGAAGGAAAAAAAAATTGATTTTCTGAAAATGGAGAGTGAGCCAGATGGGTATGGTGGGTTTGTGTTGTGGTTCTCCTTCCTTCCCACCACCCTTGGAGGGAGCTCTGTTTGGGATCTGGCTTCCTGAATTAATGAATGGCCTATCTGGGGCATTTCTTCAGAGAGGTATTAGAGAGCTCTGTGAGTGTGAGATTTTCCTTAAGCCTCTAACATTACCATTGTTATACCATCAGTTGCCTTAAATGTTTTTTTCACACACTAGTATGGGGTTTGTTTCCCACCTTGACGTTTCTGTGCCCTAGCTACTAGAGGAGCAGTGTGCAGGATGTTCCGGACCTGGTTAAAAAGTAGATCTGCAGCCGGAGCCAGTGAAGCCCCGGTTTCGTAGACAGTGATGCCTTAGCCTCCTTTCTGGTTTGTAGCCTCTGCCCCTGTGTATGTTGCAACGAAAAATTACTGTAACCACCAGTAAATTTAATATTCGTATGTCCCTATGGAGTTTTGTAAATTAAACTATAAGTGATTTCCTTGGTCTGTGAGATCTGATAATATTGTTCTGTCCTCACAGGAAATAGCACAAATGTTTGTGAGGGTTGGAATGTGTGAACAAGCAGTGACCGCATTTTTGAAATGTAATCAGCCAAAGGCAGCAGTAGATACCTGTGTACATCTCAACCAAGTAAGGAACTGAAAATTAAGGTCCCTAGTCATCCTTTTAGACTGTTGCCACTGTAGGGTTGAGGTGGATTTTGTGAAAGGAGCTAGATGCTTTCTTACTTTGTTGAGGACCTAGAAAATACTGGAATTTGCATTTACCTCTTGAAGTGCTACCGTTAAGGGTGACCCACTCGTAACTAAGTCAATATGGGGACAAACCCTGTGCTTTTTAGTCAGGCAACTTGTTGTCTGGAAGTAATTTCATAATTTTCTGCATTTTATTAGGGTTTTGTTTCCAAAGAAGGACTAGTTAATGGTCATTGCAAGAGGAAGGAATTGAGTTACCTTATCAGTATTTATTTTGGCAATCTATTTTCCTGTCTCTTTAGAGAAAACATATATTTGATATTCTTGGGAGCTGGAATTTAACTAAAATTAAAGTGCAGAATTGTGGAAATTGTTGAATATCAGTATATTCCTTTAAGTGTTTTCTTGAAGTATTTTATAAAGCTCCATTTGCTTTTTAAAAATAACTTTTAAATGTTAAATCTGATAGGACATTTTCTTAACCGAAATGGCATATTTTGTTCTACTATAAGCAAGTATAGCTTTTCCTCACTTCTAGCTGGTGCAAAATTGAATTATAATATTGTAATTATAAACTTTGAAGCTTTCCTTTTCTGATGTCCTTCTTAAGCAAATCACAGTCTTGGGCCATTTAATCATTTTGACATGTTTGACTTATAGAACTTATAATTGCTCTGATTTTAATTAAAGTTACTGTAAACTGCCTGGCAGGCTCAGTTGGTAGAACATGAGACTCTTAATTAAAGTTACTGTATTAAAATATATATATACTGGTTTTTAATTTTAATATAGTGTTATTTATTACTATAAACTTAAATCTTTATTGTGTGAATTTTATGACATGTATGACTATAAATGCTTCAGTAGCTGAATGGCATATTTTTCCCCCTCAGTGGAACAAAGCTGTTGAGTTGGCTAAAAATCACAGTATGAAAGAAATTGGATCCCTGTTAGCGAGGTATGCATCTCATTTATTGGAAAAGAATAAAACTCTTGATGCCATAGAACTCTATCGGAAAGCCAATTACTTTTATGATGCTGCTAAACTGATGTTTAAGGTAATACAATAATCTTGGTGAGTATTTGCTATGTTCTAGTTACCAATGTTTTCTTATGTACTGAAGAACACATTTTCCATTTTCTTGGAGAACAAGTACTTGCTATAGCAAAAGCCCTCTTGTTTTATTACTGCTATAACTATGCATTATCTTAGTATTATTACCTTTTACTAAAAAAGCTATTCATTAGTGTTAGCACCTTACTGATCCCTAAACAATTGAATATTTACTTAATACTGAAGTTAACAAAGAGTTATAGAATTTTCAGGGACCATAAAATACAAATTCCCTTAATAATGGGAATTAAATCCTGTTGATAATAGAATTTTGTCCTTTTAAATGTATACATTTTAAGGGGCATCTGGGTGGCTTAGTTAAGTGTCTGACTCTTGGTTTTGGTTCAGGTCATGATCTTGTGTTTCGTGAGTTCAGGCCCCACGTGGAGCTCTTGCGCTGACAGAGCAAAGCCTGCTTAGGATTCTGTCTCCCTAGCTCTCTCTCTCTGCCCCTCCCTCACATATGCATGTGTGCACGCGAGTTCTCTCTCCTTCTCTCTCAAAATGAATAAAAAAACTTAAAAAAAATAAATGTACACATTTTAAATACATTACTGTTTCATAATATGCATTTGGAAGGAAAAGGACTAATACAGTATTAATGTATATACATTTTATATTCTGTTCTATTTTTTTCCCGTTGATTTAATAAAAAAGGGAATATTCCCCTCAATCATTTAGATAAATCCTTCTTTCTGAAGTCTGTACCATGTTAAAGTCCTCTTATCTCAGTATACTTGGAACACTGTTTTTTAAAATCTCCTTATGGAAAATGCTACCTCTTCCACGAAAACTTTCTTCATTTTGACTTACTTATTTAAGAGCATTTGTTATGAGTTGTAACTCCAAGGGCTAATGCCAAGGAAAGAACTGAGTACTTATAAGCTAAGGAAAAGGAAATGGGCTTAAAAAGATTTATCATAAATGGGTGGTATTTATGTTCCATCCTACTGGTTTTTTTCTTTTTATTAAAGAATCAAATTTTAGAGATGATTGTATGTGTACAAATAAAGATTAAGAAATATCTTCCCCAAGTTCTTTAAATGTTTAAAGATTGCAGATGAAGAGGCAAAGAAAAGAACCAAACCTTTACGTGTCAAGAAGCTGTATGTACTGTCCGCTTTGCTTATTGAGCAGTACCATGAGCAAGTGAGAAATGCCCAAAGAGGAAAAGTGAAAGGAAAGAGCTCAGAGGTAAGGTAGAACATTACAGAACATGAAGTCATCTCAGGTGTTTAAGGAAAAAAGACTATCAAACTTCTCTTTAGGGACAGGCCATTTAATTTGCTTGTCTGCATTTATTTTCTTAAATGATATGAGGAAAAGGAGTC
Organism: Panthera pardus; assembly: GCF_024362965.1. Taxonomy (NCBI): domain Eukaryota; kingdom Metazoa; phylum Chordata; class Mammalia; order Carnivora; family Felidae; genus Panthera; species Panthera pardus. The sequence goes on from NW_026526832.1 coordinate 25,788,631, forward strand.
ACTGACTTGGAATTAGTACTCAAATTTAGAAATTTCTGCTGAAGAATATTGGAAACTTTTCCTGCAAGACTAATTTGTAGACTTTGCTTTAATTTTTTTTACTTGGTAAACCCTTTCTAACCAGTGAGTTTTAAAAACCTTGCTAGAATATGTATATTACTTTATGTGTAAATGAATCTCTTACTAACTTAAAGTTTATAATGAGTTCTATTAAAAAATTTGACCACACCATGGGGAGAATTGTTTCACAGCATGTATGTTTGTCAGATCACATCAAGGTGCACTTGAAATAATTTACAGTTTTATTGGTCAATTATAGTTTAATAAAGCGGAAAGAAATTTTTGATTACAGCAGCTTAACAAAATACGAATTCTAATGGAGAAATGAAGTCTGTAATGACAGTTTTGTAATGATCAAATCTACTTTCCTTAGTTTAATGTATAAACCGTCTCAGAAGTTGTCTTCGTTAGGGTGACTCATGGTTGCACTGACAGAAAACGTGGCTCTGCTTGACTCATAGGCCACATCTGCTTTGGCTGGTTTGCTGGAAGAGGAAGTTCTGTCTACAACTAGTCGTTTCACAGATAATGCTTGGAGAGGGGCTGAGGCTTACCACTTCTTCACACTTGCCCAGAGGCAGCTCTATGAGGGATATGTTGACACTGCATTGAAGACAGGTGGGCCTTTGACCCAACGGGTACAGTGTGTTTAAATTGAATGTGAAGAGCCAGCTCCTTCAGATTGCCCATATATTAACTTCAGTAACACTTTTATCCATGGGTTTATTTTCGTGTTTGAGATTTGCTGTCTATAGTCTATTTTGCACATTCTCCTTTGTTTTGAAGTTCTTTTGATTTTTTTAAATACATACGGTTCACATTAAAGTCAGAGGTTTGAGATAAGCAAAAAGAATGTCTATAGCATTCACTATTCTTTTCATTAAAAGTTAAAGTTTTGAATATATGTAAAAGTTTGTGTTTTTTATAATATCAGGAGTATAACATATGTCCTTTTTAAAAAACATAATGTGTTGTAAAATATTTCCATATTAATAGATTTCTATAGTATTTAACTTGTTTTTTTGTTAAAATGACATTGTAAAAAATATAATGTCACTTCTGTAATGATTACAGTCAAAACAGAAAAAAATAAAATAATCTAATAACTTGTAAAATAATCTTATAACTCAGAAGTAATGATTACTAACATTTGGGCGAACTTCATTTTAGACATTTCTCCATGCCTATAAAATTGTGGACAGTTTTCCTTAAGCTAGTATCATACAATATATGTTGTTCAGGGGCTTGCTTGCTTTATGCCCTCCGTTGTATATTGCAGTCATGTTTCCATGTTGGTAAACATAGATCCATGTTATCCCTTGTATTAGCAAGGGGACTGTAACAGTTTTTTTTCTAATTGGTTATTATACATAAGAATTATTTTTATTTTTACGTGTTTACAACTGACCTTTATTTAATTTTAACTGATTAATATGTGGTATAAATTATGCAGTTAGGTTTAAGATAGTTCTATTTCATATAACTTATACACAGTTTCTAAACTTGAAAGATAAATTAGAATTTTAACTTGAGAGTTTTCATCTACTGGGTGAAGAAATCCAATATACAATCTATTAATTCTACAGTACATTTTAAAGAAAGATTATAGGGGTGCCTGGGTGGCTCAGTCGGTTAAGCGGCCGACTTCGGCTCAGGTCATGATCTTGCGGTCCGTGAGTTTGAGCCCCGCGTCGGGCTCTGGGCTGATGGCTCAGAGCCCGGAGGCTGTTTCCGATTCTGTGTCTCCCTCTCTCTCTGCCCCTCCCCCGTTCATGCTCTGTCTCTCTGTCTCAAAAATAAAATAAATGTTAAAAAAAAAAATTTAAAAAAAAATAAAGATTATATCTCTAGTATAGAAAAAGTAAAAATAAGATATGGCAGCTATCAAACGAAATGTCTGAACTGACAACTTAAGAGGCACATTGTCACTTCTCTTTTCTCAAAGTTCTGTTTCATTCAGTAAGACAAAAAAATCTCTTCAAAGAGATGCAAAGAAAAAACACGATTTTGTACTGCTTTGCTTTTTTATCAAAAAGAAACCTGATGTTATTTTGAGTATTATGACTAACAGTATAATATTAATTTACTTTTTTCTGGAATGCCACAGAAATTTTTAATATATTAACATGAAACAAAAGATGTGGGTTTTGATACCAATTTTTATTTTTATTTTGTCTTTGTGTGTGTTTCTGAATGGCAGAGCTTGCACATCATTTGATGGTGGTTGTTTTGTAGGACCTGAGCTGTTAGCTAGCGTTACAGAACTGGGAACTCATGTAACCTGCTTCCTTCTACCAGTGCTTCGATCTCCCACTGTTATTTTAAGTTTGTAAGAGTTCATGTAGGTTAAACTAAAGCAGCTTAACATAGACTCTTTTCCATGCACGATCATACTAATGATTTCTTTTCAAAATCTAAGTTGTCCTCTTTTCTCTAGCTCTTCACCTGAGAGACTATGAAGACATCATCCCTGCCGTCGAGATCTACTCTCTGCTAGCACTCTGTGCGTGTGCCGGTAGAGCTTTTGGTACTTGTTCAAAAGCTTTTATTAAACTTGAATCTTTAGAGACCCTCAGTTCAGAGCAGAAACAGCAATATGAAGATCTCGCTTTGGAAATCTTCACCAAACATACTCCAAAAGATAATAGAAAATCTGAATTGGACAGCCTTCTTGAAGGGTAGGCTAATTGTCATTAGTATATGTTATACACCCTATTAGAAGCTGAGATTTCTATAAGTGTAGTAGTGTGATATAATAATTTAAGCACTAAATTTTGAAGTAATTTACCTTAATATTACAACCTATTTTATTTAGTCTTGTGAGTATATTAATGCTTTATTTTCTTATTGTAAGAAAAGTTTTTAATCGAAAGTTGCCTTGAGATGTTTTTCATTCCTTAATTTTTTAATTGTGATAAGTAGTTTAAGTAATTAGAAGTTTTAAAGTATAATTCATTGTTTTTCCTCTTGTTTTTACAGAGGGGAAGGGAAATTGCCAACATGTGTTGCCACGGGAAGCCCAATCACAGAATATCAGTTCTGGGTGTGCAGTGTGTGCAAGCACTGTGTTCTGGCTCAGGAAATCAGTAACTACAACTTCTGTCCCTTATGCCATAGTTCAGTGGGATGAAGAAATGACAGATTGTATCTAACTGTAACATACATGTAGCATGTATACATAGCTGTAACTGGATATACAATAAAGTTGACTTTCATACATTTTATATAAAAATCAGCACCATTATTTCATAGTTGTATATTTACACAAAGTTACAAATTATGTGTATATAACATCTATATTATATATACATATATGTATTATGTATACATACAATTTTGTGTAAAAATACAACTATGAAATAATGATGCTGATTTTCATATAAAATGTATGGAAATCAGCCTTATTTCCTACCTGCCTATATCTATCTCTCTGTCTATAAGTTATGGTTACATAATACTATGAAAAAATTCCAAATAAGAAATTTTTCTCACAGTTTCAAGGTTACTAATTCATTAAGAAACCTTGGCAGGGGGCAGGTGGGGGAAGCATGGGAGTGGGGCAAAGTTGAATTTAGGGAGTTGACATAACTTGTATTAGAAGAATGTTAAACGATTGTGATACTAAAATTAGCTCTATTGCTAGCTGTATTTAATTAAATAAGTATTGAATGTCTTCTGTATTTTATTTTCAGAAATGAGAAGACACTTAAAGATATTTTTTATAATTTGAATTGTTTCTAATAGCCTTATTTTTTTATATAGCTTTTCCTTTTTTATCTACCCTTTTAGCCTCATCTGAAAGATGGCATTTGGCATTACTCTTTATATTGTGGAGAAAAATTGGCTGTATTTATAATGATATAAATTTATACAAAAACATCCATTTTATAGTTATAGTTTTATTTGAAACATTGTCTCCAAGCAGGGCCCTTCATTTAAACAGCTCTGGGGCTGTGGGGAATGATCCTTTCTTAATAATGTGTCTGTTTTATCATTAATTTAAAAAGAAAAAATTGCAAGCATTACAATGGGTAATTGCTTACCTGTTTTATATAGCTAGAAGTGTTCTCCACTTCTTTCTCATGAATTTATGTCCTTTCATTTTGTGGCTGCAGGCCAGACTCTAGCACTGTTTCATCACAGTTATTTGCTCAAGTTTGGCTGTTTAGTAGAGGCAATAAATAAAGAGAAATATGCCACGCTACTATTGCAGCTATAATACTTAGGTTAGTTACCACAATGTCTGAAAACAACCATTATACCTTGTAGACCTAGTTATCACATATGTCTACATGTGTATACATACATATATACATACCTGTGTAAACATACATATATATAGAGAGAGAGACATATCTTTTCTACTATTGTAAAATCTTATGCCTGTTTGGGATTTATATCTCGGAAAGTTTTAGTGATCTTCCATAATGTCTTAAGGACCTTTGTTTTGCATAAAATAGTACTAGAGACTAAAGACCCACAGTATGAACGGACTTAATTTGGTTTATTCAGCATGAAGGAAATTTCAGAATAACAACACCAAAAAACTCTCCCCTGATGAAAGGAGCAAAGAGAAGCAAAATTGTCTATATGTAACAAGTACTTGGAGAGAAGTTGGACAGAATGAAGCATATAATGAAAACAGTATAATGAAGCAGTTATGTTTCTCTTCCTGTAATAAGCATGTACTGACTCCATTTAATTAATGCTGAGTTGTTCTTTATCATAAAACTTGGCCTGAATTATGTGAGGTTTCAAAGTATAATTGTATTACATTTCAAAGTTTGAAAATACTTTGGTAGGCCAAAGTATTGAGATGATGGGACCAACTGATAAAATTTATGGTGATAAGCAGTGTGCTTAACAAGCAACAAAGATTGTTGACCTGCTATCATGCCACAAATGCTAATTTTATTACACACGTTGGTTTTTGTTTTTGTTTTTTTGCTAAATACACTTGGAAATGATCTTTTGTATTCCAAGAGCTGAGATTTTAGGTTTTACATGGCATTAAAAAAAAAAAAAAAAGGAAAGACTAAATATTGGCTTGTATTTATTCCTAGTTTCCTCTATGTATAACAAGGGTAACGTGGTATTTGTTTTGTTTTGATTTAAATTTTTCAGTGGGGGTTGTTTAGGAGGGTGTTGGGCTCCAGAGTGGATAAGAGGAGAAAGGGACAGGAGGTACAATAGATGTAGAATATCATTTTTACTACCAAACAGAAAAAACAACTTTGACAGGTACTAGGCAAATGTCCGATGATTGGAGGTTGCAGTGAATTACTCTAGAGGTCATATAGAGTTCTCATTTAGAAATGGGGGAAATTTTTACCAGATTTTTAAGAGAAAATCAGAAGTACTTATTTGATAATTTATAGCTCTAAGATATTGCTACTGAGTTTCTAAAATGAAAATGACAATATTATGTTGCCCCCTACTGTCTATTCTTAGGATTAATTCATTTTTAAAAATAAATTAATGCTTTTTTTTTAAATAAACATATTTTTAGAAAAGTAACATATATCCCTGGTAGAAAACTACAAAAATACATAAAGGGTATTTATGAGAGATGGGAAATGAAAATGGTCTTAATAACCTTTTTAAAATTAGAGACATTAATTTATATTTTAGTAGAATTTGAAGAAAAAACGGGTGAAACTGAAGAAATCACTGTATTGTAAGTTCTCTTCATAAGAACTACTTGTTCTTAAGAAATTTCTCTAAAATTAAGAGAAAAAGTAGACATTAAGAGGCTTGGAGTTAATATTTTATTTAACTACTAATTATTTGGCATAGCTTATATTTCTAGTAAGTAAAATTTAGAGGAAAAATGAGATACCTCTCACAGATACCATAATAGCCAAAATTAAAACTGCCAAGTATTGGTCAGGATATGGAACAACTGAAACCCCTATATATTGCTGGTGCAAATGCAAAATAGTACACTCGTTTGGGAAGAGTTGAGTTTCCTAAGTTCTCTATATATTTTGGGGGGGAAATATGTATGTGTATGTGTGTATGCATGTATACATATGTATTTGTGTGTATGTATATATATTTTTAACTGCTCCAGTCAGTAAAAGTGAAGCTTTACTGAGGCCCCAGGATCATAGGGTCAGGCAAGAGGCTGCCCTGTAGGGGAAGGAGGAGCTCATTGAGGGACCTTATTTGACTTTTCTTCTCAGGGCTTGGGTTGTTGGTGTGGCCATACTTTTTTCAACAGTTGACAGTATGAAGCGGCAGGGGAACATAACACATTCAGCAGATTATCGTGTTGCAGTTGTATTTCTGGGTGAGGAGGCTCGTTGATGCCACCCCACAGGCAAAGCACCGCATGCAGGTGGACTCTGTGGAAGACGCACTTGAGCGTCAGAGAGGGACAGCAACTGAGCCTAGCGCCAGCAATGAAATTACAGGGCAGGCCCTCCAGTGTCATGTAGACCAGAGCTTCTCAAGTGTGACAGAGACACCAACTCAGAATCTTGTGTGTCCTATCAGTAGATGGACACATCAGCCCAGCATCTCTCACAGAACACGATTTGCGGATATTTTCTCCCATTCTCTGGGTTGTCTTTTTACTCTGTATAGTCTTTTAATGCACAAAAGTTTTAAATTTTCATGAAGTCCAATTTATGTTTTGTCTTTGGGGTCACATCCAAGAAGATGCCAAATCCAATGTCACAAAGCTTTTGCTTTATATTTTCTTCTAAACATTTTATATTTTAGCTCTTACGTTTAGGTTTTTAATCCATTTGGAGTTAATTTTTTTATATGGTGTTTCAGTCCAACTTCATTCTTTTGCATGTGGATATCCAGTTTTTTCAGCAACATTTATTGAAAAGGCTGTCTTTATGCTAATACCACAGTGTTTTGATTACTATAACTTTGTAGTTGAATTTTGAAAACAGGAAGTGAGTACTCCGACTTTGTTATTTTCAAGATTGTTTTTGGCTATTTGGGATCCCTTGAAATCCCGTTATTAATCTTAGGATGGATTTTTTCTATTTCTACAAAAGTATCATCGGCATTTTGAAATGCATTCCATTGTATCTGTAGGTCCTTTTAACTTGAACATGGGATGTCCTTCCATTTATTTATGTGAAATTTCTTTCAGCAGTGTTTTATAGTTTACATTGGACAAGTCTTTAACTTCTTGGTTAATTCCTAAATATTTTATCCATTTTTGATGCCATTATAAATGGAACTGTTTTCTTAGTCTCCTCTCTGGAGTGTTCACTTTACATAATTCTTACTTGAACTAAACATCTACTGTACTTAATCAATTACAATCTGGGTCTCCCTTTGGCATTAACAGCCAGAGAATGTAAACTAACATAACAGACCAAATTTTTAGCACAACATATTACTTAATGAATTCTTACACTATTCCACAGATATGAGAAGTTTGCAATCTAGGATCTTGGAGCTAATAAATGGTAGTTTGAATCCGGACACCTTCTCGACAGTGTCTCCGAATGGCCGCAGCCTATTCAGATCATCCTCTACCGGGTGTTTGGCTAAGAGTGGTCGCTGGAACCCCAAAGGCGTGCTACAATAAATCTGCTGGCCAGTTAGCCATTCGTAAAGCAAACCAAGGTTTCTTCTGCTTCCGGCACAGTGAGGCTCTCTCCCCCCATAACTCGCTGTAACAAAGGACAAGCTCCTCGCAACATAAGTCCACGGATTTGGAAACCAGTTTGGAACCATCTGTCTACTGCTTTCTAGAAAAAAAGGCAGGCAGGACCAGCAGTAACAGCAGAACCGCACTTCACCGTAATCGGTCCAAACTTTACCGGTACGACTGAGCTCCCCGCCAGCACCGGGTCATCGATCTCGCGAGATGATGGGTCCTCGAAAGGCACAAACTTCCCCCTTTGCGAGCACCGAGGTTTTGCTGTCAAATTCCGGGAGTGCGGAAGTGGCCCCGTGGTGCTGCCTCTAACCGTTCAGAAGTCAACTCCTTTTCTACACGAAAAGCTAGGCCTCAGACCGCTATGGATGGGCAGCAAGGGCAACCAAGCCAAGCATCGCTGGCACTCGCCCAAGCTCACTTCAACAAGGGCGAATACGCGGAAGCCGAGACGCTATACTCCGCTTACATTCGCCAGTGCGCCTGTGCAGGCTCCGAGGGAGCTGCGCCCGGGAGGTAACTATCGCGAGAGGTTGGGTAGCTGCACCTCGGGGAGGTGCGAAGCAGGGGTCGTCAAAGCCCGGCGCTCAGCCGCCTGAGTTTGGGGTACCGAGGATGCTGGGGGCGGATGCTTGCCTTTTCAGAAGGGCAGCAAGGGGCGCGTTCTTCTGGGACACCCGGGGCACCCGCTGCCTTCTCCCCCCGCCCCTGGGAGTTCTGTGTTACTCACTCTGACCCAGAGCGGCAGCTACGCTTTTCCGCCTGTCATTTTAACAGGCGGATATCGGAGACCCTGTGATGGCGATTGGACACGACTGGGTAGTGCCACGCGAGTACGTGGGACTGCGACTCCAACCGCCACCTCCCAGCGAGGGTGTTTCCTTTTTCACGTGTGTGTGTGTGTTGCGTGGGGGGGGGGGGGGGGGGGGTTGGAGATCACTCGGCCTAAATATTATTTCACCCACACATCATTCATCCATCGATATTTCAAAATGCATTTCTAAATATTAAGGATTCTTAAACAACCATAATATCATTATTGTCACAAAATTCCTTAATGTGAAATACACAATTAGTGTTGTGTCCTGATTAATAACGTCTGTTGTTGTTTGTTTGTTTGATTTCTTGGTTTGTTTTTTATAGCATTTGGTTCAAGTCAGGATGCACCAGGTCTCAATCTATAAGGCTCCCCTTCTTTTTTTCCCTCAAAGTCTGTCGAGGAAGCCATCGTGTGTTTTGAGTGTTTACTGAATTCATCTCCCTGATGTCTCCCGCACTGTTTGTGAGTTGGCATTTAAATCCCGAGGCTCGATCCAATTCAGATCCTGTATTATGGCAAGACTATGTCACAGGTGGTGGTGTGGACTTCTGTCAGAAAGCATATAATGTTTTTCTTTTTGTGATGTTAGCATCCTCACCTGCTAATACCTGCTTGCCCGAAGTACTTTGGGTTTATACCTGGATGTGTAGCTTTTGTTGTTATTCCAAATTTTGTCTGTGTTCTTATTGATGGAGTGGGGTGGACGAGGATGAGAAAAGAAAGAACAGAGACGGGTGGAATGAACAGCTTTTTGCCAGTTTTGTGTCTTCTGCACCATCACTCTTCTCTCCCTTCAGGGATTTGGTTTTTCTTGACAGGATGCCAGTTTGTTTTTTGAATGAGCCTTATGATTCTTCTCCAGGTTGTTAAACTCATATGGAATGAAACCAGAAAAAATAAATTTGCTTTCTTGTTTTGATAACACACCAAGGTAATAGTTAATAGAAATTTCTGAACAGGCAGGAAGACAGTAGCACCATTCCCTGAGCTCCCCCGACCCCTCCAGCCAAGGAAAAAAAAAAAAAAAAGATTAGTAAACATAGAAAATGTAGTTTTCTATCATTGTTTCAAGCTCAAAGAATAGACTTACCTAGTAGGTTTCAAAAAGTATTCATCAGCAACATAAATATTGGGCCATCTAGTCTCCTTTGCACATCCAGCCTGAAAGCACTGACTATGTTTGTAGCAAATGTAGTATCTGCGTCTTAACGAAGGCAGGACAGAACATCTGCCAACATTTGGTAGAAGGTGGTCAGTGTGCCTGAATGAAGCTTACTTCCTTACAGTTCTGAAAATCTTCTAGGATCTCATGAATTTACAATGAATTCTGTCATTTCAGATTTTTTCCATCAAATATATCTTTTAGCTTCAATTTATTTTTTAAAATAGTAGGTCACTGAACCATTTTGCAAAAGTATTTGCAATTTTTGCATTCCTATCACTCTGAATGGTTTACAACATTTTGTTTTCATATCCCAAAGTGCAGTGTTAGCCATAAACCTAACTTCCAAATGTATTATTATTATTTTTTTTATTTTTTGCTAAAGTGTGCAAATGCAAAAAATCCACATTTGTGTTAGGTAATTAAATTCTAGTATGATAAATACTATCATTACTAAAATCTCAATATTGTGAAAATAAATTTCGGCTTCAACTGTTAGCCCGTGTGTTTAAAATATGAAGCGATTTCCACATGAAAAGTACATTTTTAGAATTTGTTGTAATGAGATCTAATTCTGAACTAAACATTTTACGGACCTCTGAATATAAGAAATTTGTAACAAAGTTTTAAAGCTTAAAAATGGAATGACTAAAACCTTCCTGGAGTCCTGAGGCTGCATTTTTAAAAAGAAACCCTTTACTGGACGGCAGGTCACTGAGTATCGTAACAGAGATAGTTGTAGGGAGCGTGCCCTCCTGTTCCCCAGGTTTCAGCGATGGTGCTGGTGGCATCCAGAGTATTCTCGCACTCAGTCTCTGTCATAGTTCACGGAAACAGAAGTTTTCTCATGTTGCAGTGTTTCTGTCCATAGTTAGTGAACTTAGACTTTGAAGGAGACCCCCGTGAGGACCTCTGGTGGAAGCCGTGGTTGCAGTGCCTGTCGGATCTCAAGGATCTCGATATTAAGAGAATGTCACTTTTTAATTTTTTTTTTTTCAACGTTTTTTTAAATTTATTTGTGGGACAGAGAGAGACAGAGCATGAACGGGGGAGGGGCAGAGAGAGAGGGAGACACAGAATCGGAAACAGGCTCCAGGCTCTGAGCCATCAGCCCAGAGCCTGACGCGGGGCTCGAACTCACGGACCGTGAGATCGTGACCTGGCTGAAGTCGGACGCTTAACCGACTGCGCCACCCAGGCGCCCCAAGAGAATGTCACTTTTAATATCACTGACTGCAGTCACAGTGTTTTCTGAGGACTGTACTTTGCACCGTGGGGCATCACAAAGAAAGAGAGCTGAGTGTAGCCTGTGCCTTTTCTATTTGGCTCAAATTTGAGAATTCCCTTGGAAAAAAAGAAAGGAAAACAGAATTGTCTTGGACACGGAGCAGCGTCCATTAATGTTCTCTGTGCAAGTGACTCCTCTGGCAGGGGTGGGGTGACCCGCTGAGTTGGTGGCTGGTCTGGCTGCCTCGGCTAAGCCCTTAAAGAAAGTCTGCTCACTCAGAGCCCCTTGGGCAGCCTCTGGAGGCTTCAGAAGCAGAGCCGATTCTGCACACAGGACCCCCAGAGCCCTGGGGGCTGATGCCCTCCTAGCAGAAGGCCCGTGTGGCCTTGGGGGCGATCCCACCTAAGATGGGAGGGAAGGCAGCTTTGTCCTGAGAAGCCCTCCCTGGGGGACAGCATACTGAATTTCCAGTCAGGGTCAACTTGTATTTCTTTATTGGTGAAAAATGATTAGAAATCTCATTTTTGGGGGGATCACTTAAAAATTTGAGAGTAACACTGATGATTCAATCTGCCATATGTCTGTTGCAGACTGGAACTTTAGGCTGGCTTTTCCTCCTTGCTCAGCATGTCGTCTTTGCCCTGCTGGTATGTGCTGAGAAAATGAACAACGATTTTAATATTACATTCTGCAAAACAAGTAGTCAATGAACAGGGTCTCTGAACATACTATGAAATTAACGTGTTTTTTCAGACTGACCAGGTAGCGCTACCTCCCTACAACGTAGATAACGGGATTAAACAAAAACTGATTCCGCTGCTTTATTTCTTCGCATTTCCTTTCTTCAGCGTGGTGTTCCAGTGTAGATACTGCATGTTATAGGCGATGAAGTTTGACAATACCCAAAAGACAGTGAAAGTGGAAGCGGGAGGCGTTTGCTAACACACGTTTTTAATGCGAACTTTTTGTTTAAAGCAAATGCAGCCCCGAGGATTTGGCTACTGCGTATAACAACAGGGGGCAAATCAAGTACTTGAGGGTTGATTTTTATGAAGCCATGGATGACTACACATCTGCCATACGAGTCCAGCCCACGTTTGAAGTTCCGTATTACAACAGAGGGTTGATATTGTATAGGCTGGGTAAGAATTTTTTCCCCCTTTTGTCTTTGACTATATTCTGTGAATTCAGAGCTCTCAGATGCTGTGAAACTAATGTAGTAATCACCAAGTCTCCAATTTATGTTAAAGTTGAGGCTTAGAGCCTGGAACAAAGAAAGCATTTATTCTGGGCTTTTGGTGGGCTTTACAGACCGCAGTGGAGCCCTGTGGTGGGGTTTGGACCTAGCGCCGGGTGAGGGTGAGCCTGTCACTGGGCGCCTGTGCCTTCCCAACTGCTACTTGAGGGCAGTGCTGACGGCCACCTGGGAAACTTGTCTGAGTTAAAATCTATTTTTTTTTAATGTTTATTTATTTTTGAGAGAGAGAGAGAGAGAGCAAGTGACGCAGGGGCAGAGAGGAGGGGACAGAGGATCCAAAGCAGGCTGTGCGCCACGGACAGCAGAGCCCGATGTGGGGCTCAAACTGGTGAACTGCGAGATCATGACCTGAGGTGACACTCAATCGACTGAGCCTCTGAGTTAAAGTCTTTAAAGGCACCTGAGACAATATAAAGTGAAAGGGTTTTAGATCCTTGCATTAATGGGACTGTAGGTACTGTTTCTCTTTTAAAGTGTTAAAAAGAATACGAATTTCCTGTTTTTAATTTTACTGTCATTGTGTAAAATTGGTGTTAGGATTTTGTTGAGATTTTATGATGATTTATGCTATAAATAAATAAACCCAGAGCTAATTTTAAGTGTTAATTTAAATTGAATTTAAAATTTTAATTTTAATGATGGCGTAAGGGCATGCAAAATTACTTTGATATACACATATGTATGTCATTACTAAGAGAAAAACAATCCTTTACTAGGAGTGGTTGAAAGGTCGTAAATATAAAAGCCAAAGTGTGTGTTATCTGAACTCTGCTATGAATAATGTATAGAAATACTCAGTTTTATTACTCTTTTTCATTTTTTGCGTTCTGGTACAGGATACTTTGATGATGCTTTGGAAGATTTCAAGAAGGTATTAGACTTAAATCCTGGATTCCAAGATGCTACTTTGAGCTTAAAACAGACTATTCTAGACAAAGAAGAAAAACAAAGAAGAATTAATGAAAAAAATTATTGAAAGTTTTAGCATAATTGAAATATTAACTCATGATCCTTATACCTGGCATCTCGTTGCTTGTAATGTCAAATTAGGTGTTGAGCTATTTCGATTTATATTTAAGGTAGAGATTCATTATTAGCACTGAAAGTTAAGTGATGTATTTAAAGTAGTTAATTTCAGATTGAGTAACTATGTTGAATAAGTTGCTTTTTATAAAGTGTAAATAAATAATACCAAGGTATAGTGTGTTATTACAGTAAAATATTTAAAGAAGAGTGTGGCATTTTCTTCAGTAAAACTATATTTTTTGTTGTTTTCTATTCCCAACTTTGTATTTAAAAAATTTGGCATCTACAGAAAAGTTGAAGTACAATACAACGAACATCTATAAACTCTTCACTGGGATTCGCTAGTTGTTACCATTGGACCACATTTGCTTTCTCTCTGTATTTAAATATATAAATTTTGCTGGACCATTTGAAAAGAAGTTGCAGATATCCCAATACTTTACCCCTAAATGTTTCAGTCTGCAGCTTCTAAGAATCGAGACATCCTCCACTGCAGCTGCAATACCATTATAGTACCTCATAAAATTAATCATTCTATAATATCGTCCATACCCAGCCCATGTTCGAATTTCCCTGATTGCTTCCACCGTGTCTCACGTAGCTTTTTATTTCTGGACCTGGAATGAATAAAGTTACATTGCCTTTTGTTGTTGTATCTCTTTGAGTTCTTCTAATCTAGAATAGTTCCCTGCCATTTTCTCCCCGTGGCATTCACCTGGCGAGCAAAGCTTTTTTATACAGCTAAGCTAAAGAGATGCCACATTGGGGCTTAAAAACAAACACATGTTCTACATGCGAACGATTTGAAACCAGTCTAGATTTTCTCCAGAAATCATTGATAAGATAGGTTGATATTTAAATACGTAAGTCTTCTGTCTCTGGATAATGACAGGAGTTATCGTCATCAACATTTATTGACTACTCACTACAAGCCAAGTACTCTTCAGACTCTGTGTAATGAATTAGGAATTGGAAGGGGGTGGATAGAGAGGTGAGGAACTGAGAAAAGCACTTCATGAACATAAGGCTTAAAAAAAATCTGATTTATTTGGGTGCTGTCAATAAACAGGCTGATAAAGCTGTCTAGAATGGGCAAGAAGGGGGAGACAAGACAATGCCGTATCTCCTCTACGTTTTTTGTTTGTTTTTATTGTTGAGGTTTGACTTTCAAAGATACATATCCTCCATCTTGGGATCGCCCGCACCGTTTTACTGTTGCCGTGGGAAAAACCGTTTTGGGGTGGCAGTGACCCTTGGGAGGAGAAAGGCCAGGGCAGTTGCCCGGTGGCTTTCGAGGAAGATGTGCTGTTAGTTCTCCGGCCGGCCCAGAGGCAAGCACCGGATAGGCCTTAAGGGTTGTTTCGAGTTCAAGAGGTCTCGTGAAGCAGAAGTAATTGCCCAGCTTGTAGTTCATAAACAATATCTGGCAAAATACATGGAGAATTTGGGCTGCAGGTGAATGAGTATTTTTGCAAAGAAGTTTGAAAGGAAACTGAAAGTATCCGTATCTCTGGAATTCTTCACATTTTCCAGCGTGGCTTCTCTTTCCATTTGTTGGAAATGTCTTTAAAACAATTTGTAAAGTTGCATTAAAATGTGAAAAAAAAAATCTCTCTTAAAACTTTTATTTAAAAAGCAAAGTCCGTAGGCCTTGGGAGAACTTCAAGCCCTTCTATCCAGAATATCAAATATTTATATAACGCTCCAGTAACTTTGTTTTCTCTTGGCTTCTATTCTCTTTTCCCTACTGTTGACTGGGGTCAGAAGTAATATGAAAAACAAAAACCAATCCCCCCACCCCACCCCGCCCAACTCCGTAAAAGAATTTATTTGGTTTTTTAGATTCAACATTTCTTCATCCTTTATCGGAAGAAAAGAAAGTCACTGAAGGTCTGAATCAGCACTTGCTAATTAGAACCCAGGCACGGCTTTTTCTCTTGATACTGGAAATAACTGAAGAATAATGTATTTTTATCACTTCAAAACTTCAGGCATTATGCATCCAGATTGTAAATTTCTAATTGACAAAATAATACCTTTGCTATGTGCCTTAAAGATATTCTTTTTTGTGTGCTATTACTCAGATTTCTCGTATTTTAGTATTTCTACTAGAAAAGTACCCAAACGATGTCATTTTCCAGTTTTTCTCTCTGCAAAAACAAGGCAGAAAATTGTGATTTGTTACAAAGTACGGTAAGATAGAATAAATGGACGTAAGTTACTTTTGAGCTTAGAAAATAACTCTTCCACCAGTTGAAAGCCGGGAACTATTTATTTTTGCTGAAATCTAGAACTGAATGAAGCCTGAGGACTTAACTCTCCGACAACAAACTACAGTCTGCTCGTGGAACAGCAAACTAAATTTCCAGGTCAGCTTTTAATCATTATCTCTTTGCCCTCTCTTGGCTCTTCTCTGGTGTTTCCTTCTTTCACTGGCCTCTCTACCCTTCCCCCACTCTCAACCTAAATCTTGGCCCCCTGTCACCGTCCAGGTCTTAAGTCTCTTCTCAGTGGGTGTGATAGATGTCAACCTGCCTTCAGGGCAAACCAATTTGGCATTTACACTGATCTTCATCTCAGTACCAAGTCTAATCCCCCTTAAAATTTTAACTCAGTTTCAAGTAATTAATTAAGCCTCTTTCTTGCTTAACAGTGTTTATTTGTCCCTGAAAATGTTTCTAGTTGAAAAGCTATTATTAAAAAAAAAATCCATTCCATTAAGTTTAACTGGAAAAATTATGAATTCCATTTTAGCCCAAGATACCCAAATAGTTTTCACAGGTAGAAAAATATATTAATTGAGCAATGAAGACAAGTTTGTATAAGTAATAGGAATTTGAAATCACATAATTACATTTACAACAATTACATCAAGTGTTGTGTCATGAATGTTGACTTGTACTCATTTTTTTCTTCCTGTACTATTAAAAAAAAAGCTTTATTGAGACATAACTCACATAGCATACAAATCACCCCCTTAAAGTGTACAATTCAATGTTTTTGTTTTTTTTTTTTTGAATATATTCAGTTTCTGTCCCGCTTTTAAAAGCAAGTTTTCAGCATTTTTGGGTTTCATGGTCCTCTTGTAAACTACACTTACTGAAGTTATAACAGAAAAACACTTTTGGGCAAATGAAGGGCTAAACAGTACCTAAGAGCTTACACACAAAACAGATGGGGAGTCCTGAAGGATCGTCTCATCCCCTAAGTAGCACAATGCCAACTGAGTACACGGGAGGCTGTGGCTCTGCCCGAAGCTGACATCGGAATTTCACTTCTGCAGCACATTTACCTTGTTTGAGTGAACAGGTTGTTATTTTTAAAAAGTGCTGACAAACACATGGTATAACTTTTCAAGACTCTAGTGAAAAGCCAACAGTCGCTACATGAGCTAAGTGTGTTATTATAACAGCTTCTAGATGAATTCATGTTTTGGTGTTTTCCATACTTCTCAAAAATGTGACAATAAATTACGGGAAAGGGATTCCAGTTAAAATGGCATTTGGTCAGAGACAGAGAGATTTATTGAATTTCACATCTGATGTCAGAGGGCTTAAAAACAAACGCCATTACATTCTTTACAAAAAGGAAAGAAGATGAGAAATACAATTGTGTTTTTTTGAGAAGCAAAGCAATTGGTAAGATTTAAAAACAGTTTGTATCTTTTAAAATCACAAGCAGATGAAAGGACACATCCAAAAGGCAAATGATAAAAGATGTAGCAAAAGACAAATGATAAAAGAAACCCAAAAGGGAAGCCCACAAAGAAATTCTGACCTGAGAATATGCATGAACAGAGTGAACTCAGAGCACAGCAGTGTCCTCCCAGGTTTGTGTGTCTGTCAGCATATAATCTCACGTGCAACAACACAATGAAGGAGGTCTTGTTTTTCATAAAGGGTGAAGCTGGGGCTGAGAAATTCAGTAACTTGCTCAAAATGATGTTCCAAAATCCATGTAAACGTTCGAAACTGCAGTTAGTTATCAACTGATTTTTGTTGCTAGCATCAACTCAAAGCAGACATGAGAATTTGTTTTCTTTGTTGTTTTTTTTTTTTTGCCTGCTACAAAATTTAAATCGCTGCTAAATTGTTTTCGTGTCCATCAAGGTGAGTACCAAACCAATATTAAAATTGGTTTTTACAATGGAACATTACTGCAATTCTAAAGTTCCTTGTTGGTAATTTTCCTTCTTGATTGAAAACAGACACAAAAGATGGTGAAAAGCAGATTAATATTATGAGCAAACTGCATTTGGAAAATGGAAAGCCACAGCTGCCAATATGTAAACTTGTATCTTATGTTAAGAAAAAGTATCCAACATCTATAAATAAGGCAAAAGGAAGATTGCATGTCCTTTCAATAGCACACTGAGCACAGCCTAACAGACCCACCCAGGGACTATTTAATTCTCTGGGATACATGTAATTTACAGATCTCTGTCCAGAGGAGAAGTAAATGATTTCTGTCTGGTAGAAATGATAACCCTAAAGATCATGGTTTTATCGCCCTGGCGGACATTAACCAGTTTTGATTCCAACCTAGTAACTTTATTCCCCAATTCTTTCTTCATTGACTGTAAATACTCAGTTCCTCAAATGCTCTTTTACTATCTTGGTGTTTCTCTCATTCATGAGTTAAAAAGACATTTGTCACGTGTTCATTCTGTTTTCTTAGAAGAGTCATGCATAGTTATAAAAAAATTTTTTTTTTAACGTTTATTTATTTTTGAGAGAGACAGAGCACGAAGAATAGAAGAAGACACAGAATCGGAAGCAGGCTCCAGGCTCTTGAGCTGTCAGCACAGAGCCCGACGACACCGGGCTTGAACTCACAAATTATGAGATCATGACCTGAGCCCAAGTTGGTCACTCAACCGACTGAGCCACCCGGTCACCCCAAGTTGTGCGTAGATTTAAACAATTTATATTTTTGCACTTCTATTGAAAAAACAATACCAACTTTAATAGAGTTTGCCATTATATAGTCTCTTAAGTTATTTCTCGCAGGACTACGAGAAAGGAGGGACTGGAAATTTCTACTGCCTGCTTATTTGAAATTTCAATAATTCTTGTTTGGATTATGTTGAGGTTTAATTGAGCTCCGAATGAAGTGGAGTATAGGGAAGGCCCTAACCTTAACTCACATACATGTAAGTACTCCCTTTAAAGGTAGGCAAAAGCTGCAGAGAATGTGTTGTAAAAAAAAGGAAAGCGCCCCCCCCATCCCAACCCCCAGGCCCTTTCCTGCTCTCACCCTGCAGAAGGAGCCACTGTTACATTGTATCTATCCTTCCAGACCTTTCTGGTTGTACAAATAAATACACAGACACACGTATGCATATGCATGTACAGAATTACGGCTTACGTATCATTATAAGGTAATTTAAATTATTGATTGTCTTGGACATTCTTCTTTGTAAGAACAGAGATCTGCCTCATTCTGCTTGGACCCATGATTTTAAAAAATCACATTAAGAATGCTTGCCAATTTTTTGTTATAAAATTAATAATGCATATGGTAATAAAAATTAAAAGCGCACCGGAGGGATAAAAGGAGAGTAAGACCCTCTCCTCCGCATTCCCCTCCAGAGGTGACCGCCTTAACCAGAACAACGGGAAAGTGTTGAACAGCTCACTTTCCTGTTCCTGCCGCTCACATCTTTAAAACATTTGTTTTAGTTCTTTTCACCACCTTTATGGATCTGTGCCCTCGAGGCGGTTTTGGCCAGTTTGTACCAAGAATACCTCTGAGTATATATCCTTTTGACACCACATCTGCCGGAACCTATTTCCACTTCTTCAGAGCGCTCTTTTTAAGGTTACAGTTGCCACAGCGCAACCTGAGCTTGTGCGAGTCTGAGCTCCTGGGCCTCCCCACTCCGCTCCCCGCTGCTGCTGGAGCCAGACCCCAGCCCCAGACTCCCCCGCCCTTATCCCCGCTCCAGACCCCTGCCCCAGACCTCCCCCGACCCCAGAACGCCCCCACCCCCCCAACCCCAGACTCCCCTGCTCCCGACTCCTGCCCCAGACCTCGACCCCAGAACGCCCCCACCCCCCCCAACCCCAGACTCCCCTGCTCCGGACCCCTGCCCCAGACCTCCACCGACCCCAGAACGCCCTCACCCCCCCACCCCCTCACCCCAGACTCCCCTTCTCCAGACCCCTGCCCCAGACCTCGACCCCAGAACTCCCCCACCCCCCCCCACCCCAGACTCCCCTGCTCCGGACCCCTGCCCCAGACCTCCACCGACCCCAGAACGCCCCCACCCCGCCCACCCCCTCACCTCACCCCCTCACCCCCTCACCCCCTCACCCCCTCACCCCAGACTCCTCTGCTCCGGACCCCTGCCCCAGACCCCTCCTTCCCCAGGACGCCCCAGCCCCAGACCCCGCCCCACAACGCCCCTGCCCTAAAACCCGTGCTCGGAACCGTCCCCCGCTCCAGACTCCCCCGCCCCAGACCCCGCCCCATACCCCAGATCCCTCACCCCAGAACCCCCCGCTCCAGCAGCAGCACAGACCCTGAGCCACGTGATTCCCGCCTCCTCCTCTGCTACCACCCCAGGCCCCCTTACTGCCCCCTCTTTCTGTGCAGGTCTCCCAACTGGTCTGCCTTGGCTCTCACCCCATAGTGGCTTGTCTGTAGAAAAGCAGGTTTCTCCCAAAGGCACTTTGTGCTTGCGGCTCCCTCCCGCCCCTCCTCCTGAGGCCCTCCCCTCCTAAAGGCCTTTGATCACTTCACCTCAAGGTGGCCCGCATCTGCCCTGCAAGTCCAACTGACCCCCTCATCTCACTTTCTCTGCCGGCACCGGCACCGTGTGTGGACTCCTTGTGCCTCCCAGTCTTCTCCCACTGGAAGGTAAGTCTCCTCCAGGGTAGGGGTGTTTGTCTGCCCTGCCCACTGCTCCATCACCAGCACCTACAACAGAGCCTGGCACACGGAAGGATCTCCAATGTGTTGAATGGATGAATGCGTTACTTATCAAATCTGCTAATTCACTTGCTGTTTAGCTCTCGCAGATTCGTTGGTGGCTACTAGGTGTGGCATGAGCAAGTGTTCCATCCCTTGTTTCTCGATCTTGGAAAGGGCCTGATTTATAGTTGTTTCTATTTTATTTAAAACAGCTCACTGTTCTAGTTTAGAGGAAGAAGTCCTCTAGAAGGCAAGGTTAATTCAGCAGGGACTTTATGTTTTAATATGGCTTTATAACAGGTACCTGTTATGGGTTGAATTGTGTCCCCCAAGAAGATATGCAGAAGTCTTAACCATCAGTACCTTAGAATGTGAGGCTATTTGGGAAGTGGGCTATTGCACATGTAACTAGTTAAGGTGAGGTCATATTGGAGCTGGGTGGGCCCTTAATCCAATATGATTGATGTTCATAGAAGAAGGAATTTGGACACAGACACAGGGGAGAAGGCCATGTGAATATGGGAGCAGAGACCACAAGCCAAGGACCGCCTGGGGCCACCATAAGCTGGGGGAGGGCAAGAAAAGATCCTCTCCTAGGGTGTCCAGAGGGAGCATGGCCCTGGTGAACCTTGATTTCAGACGTTGAATCTCCAGAACTGGGAGAGAATACATTTCCGTTGTTATCAGCCACCCAGCCACCAAAACCCTGGGAAACTAAGCCAGCACCTAATGACTGTTAGTTCAGTTTCCAAATGATCTGTGTTTTGCACATATGCCTTTGTGTTCTACTCTGTAGAAGGAGCAGCAAACATTTTGTTGGAATGAACCTGTAAAGTAAAGATTTCCAAGGGAGGGGAGGGAAGAAAGGGACCTTCCTTCCCTTTCTTCAGGCTGAATCAGGACAGGGGCTCGTGACTAAGCACCCTCCAAAACATTCTGGGTTTTCCTGGCTGTCTGCTGAGAAGTCCATAACCACCCCGTGTGCCTTCAAGACACTCAACTCTTGGAGGACAGAGGCTCCTCTGGATTGAGGCTGAACAGAAAAGTGGGAGTCCTTTCAGGCTGCCAAGCAACAAGCCATTACAACAAGCCAGGTGAGACGCCATCCAAGTTGGCTGAGCCGGCAGGATTGGGAGCGGTCAGTGGGGCTCGCAGAATGATAATCATTTCCATTATGAAGACCAGCTGCCAGTAGACTTCTTGGAATTGGAGCAGCCTCTTGAATGGGGAGGAGAGGCGGAGGGAGAATGGAGTGAGGTGTCTGCATGCGGAGCCCAAGCCTGTTTCTGTCGCGGATGCCAGCATGTGGCAATGGCCCGTGTCTACTTCTCTCCCCTTGTTATTCCCACTCCCACCTGTCTGTCTCTGCTCACAGTGTTCTCTCTTAGTGTTGCTTCCCTCATTTATTCAAACCCTGCCCATTCTTTAAGCT
This sequence comes from Panthera pardus, assembly GCF_024362965.1. Taxonomy (NCBI): domain Eukaryota; kingdom Metazoa; phylum Chordata; class Mammalia; order Carnivora; family Felidae; genus Panthera; species Panthera pardus. The sequence continues at coordinate 25,810,162 of NW_026526832.1, forward strand.
TCAAGAACTACCATTAGCCCTTCCCTGCCAAGATCAGCTCAGACTCCTCTCCTTATTCTCCAATGTTTCATTATGGTCTAGACGGAGCATCATTGCCACTGAATGTGGCCCACACAGCCGTGGTGTTGGCATCAACTGGGTCTGTGTCTCAGGGTTCCCAGAGTGTGCTCGCCGGACCAGCAGCACCAAGGAACCTGTCAGAGAGCAAACATCTGGACCCCACCCCAGGCCCACTGAACCCGACTCTCTTGGTCAGGGGGTAGGCAGCCTTCTGCGTTTCACTGGCACCCCCAGAAGAGGCTGATGCCCACTCAAGGTGAGAGCCACTTGCCTATCCTTCAGCTCAGCATTTAATTTTGCTCTTTCATGTTCTGGGTGTTTCTCTCCCCCTTCAAGCAGAGGACCCTGAGGACGGGAACTGTATTTGTGTGTGTGTCTCTGGCACTTGGCCCAGGTGTGAGCATGGACGCCTGATGTCCAGAGGTGACTGATCAGTGTCGCCTCCCCCATCTGTTCTATTCAAGCATGTGGAGAAGGGGAGAGGAGGAGAGTACAGAGGAGGGAGACTTCCCTTTGTTCTGCTGAGTCTCTCAAGGGTTTCAGGTTTTTGGAGAGGGTGGGGTGTTGTTTCCTCTCTCCAACTGGAGACCAAATCGGTACCACAGAATCTTGCACAATGGGTAATATTGAGTTATCACGTCGGGGCCTGCCTTGATCCAAAATTTTGTCTCCAATAGTTTTATGTGGGATTTCCTCTCTGGAAAAAAGGTCATTGCTATTGACCAAATAAAGCAATGCTGGCTAACTGTTCCTTTTACTGGATCAATAAGTCCTTCCTCTGGGCAAGTACCAGTGGCTAGTTCTGCTGGCTTCCAGCATCAGCGAGAAGGATTTTCAGACATGACTAATGTATAGCCTCCTCAGGCTCCCTACTCACGGGCTCTCATAAAACACTGCTGTGTTCCATCATCATCAATTAAGGCCACAGCCAGCAGTCCCGGGCTTGGGGGGGGGGGGGGAGGTGGGCCTTGCCTCGAGTGCTCTTCCTCCTCCGTCTGCTAGCTTTCACATTTCTAGACATCATTCCTTTTGAGTTGCTTAATGGGCATATAATTTTAATCGGAGTCATATGACACTTGAGCTGGAAGGAACTTGAGAAATCATCTACTCCTTTATTTTTATTTACGTATCATTTGCTTATTTAAAAGACTTTATTTTGTAGAGTTTTAGCTTTGCAACAAAATTAAGAGGAAACTACAGAGATGATGCATAGACCTTCTACCCCGACACATACACAGCATCCCTCGTGACTGACATCACTCACCAGGATGGTGCCTTTTTAAATTTTAAATTTTAAATTTTTTTTTTTTTTTTTTTTTTTTTTTTTTACCAAGCATGAACCTAGCTCATGCTCTGCTCTGCTAAAAAAAACGTTAACAATTTTTTAACGTTTATTTATTTTTGAAGGAAAGAGAGACAGAGCGTGAGTGGGGGAGGGGCAGAGAGAGAGACACACACAGAGTCCGAAGCAGGTCCCGGGCTCCGAGCTGTCAGCACAGAGCCCGACGCGGGGCTGGAACTCACGAACCGCGAGATCATGACCTGAGCCCAAGTGGGTGGCTTAACCGACTGAGCCACCCGGGCGCCCACGTTAAAATTTGTTTTAAAAGAGTAACAGTGACTTGTAGTTAGTGAAGCACCTCCGTTTATACTTGCTTTCATTGATCCCGACGCCAGCTGTAGACTGCTTCAAGATGCAATTCTTTGCCCGGGGCCCTCCCCAGAGTGGGAGCCCGTAGGCCCGGCCCTGTGATGAGTTGTGCAAGAGTTCAGAAACGCGATGCAAAGAAGCATTATGTACACAGGGACCCAGCTCACACCCCTGAGTAGAAAGGATGCCCCAAGACCCGGGTAAGTTGTGGGGCCCTAGCTGGGGACTGCGGGAAAGGAAGCTGCTATAAAGAACTTCGGGAGGGTAGAAGAGAAAGGGTAATAGAGACTTAATGGTGTTTCCACCCATGTAAATGTGGGTTATAATTTTACCTGTGAACATGGGAAGGAGAATGGAAATTCACATAAAACTGGAGGTGCAAGAGGAGGAATGCTACTGGGATTAGGGTCAAGGACTAGTTAGAGAAACTTCTAGTAAACAGATGTCTGTCATCTTCCATTGGTTCTCACTTAAGCCTCATGATATCCCTTCCAAACTGACGGTATTTCTATTTTACCAAAAAGGGAAGAGTCCTGACTTAACTTAGGTTTCAATTAGCCTTTAATTAGGCAGGGGTCAACGTTTTAGAAAGTCCCAGGTTCTTCCTCTCCTTGCACCTGAGCTGCCTCTGGGGCGACCAGCTTGTGCTGCTTTGCCCAGGACTTTCTTGATTTTGAGACGGGAAGTCCAGCATCCTTGGAACCCCCTCAATCTGAGCAAAACTACTCCTCCTCTTTTTGCTCCTCCTCCTCCCAGGGTACAGGCACCACTTGACAGGAACCACTCTGGCTGCCACAAGGCCTGAGTCAGGCCTGCTTTGCTCAGCTGACTGTGTTGGCCCCAGGGCAGGTGGCTGGCTCCCTGATTCTTTGGTGACATGGGATGGAGTCCACAGCCCCAAGCTGCCTGCTCATGGCCAGCTCCTATCACACTGCCTTCATCCATCCATCAATCTATCTATTTATTTATAATACAATTTATTGTCAAGTTAGCTAACATACAGAGTATACAGTGTACTCTTGGTTTCAGGAGTAGATTCCCACGATTCATTACTTCTGTTCAACACCCAGTGCTCATCCCAACAAGTGCCCTCCTCAATGCCCATCACCCATTTTCTCCTCTCCCCGGCACCCCCATCAATGCTCAATTTGTTCTCTGAATTTTTTTTTAATGTTTATTTATTATTGAGAGATAGAGCGCGAACAGGGGAGGGGCAAAGAGAGAGGGAGACACAGAATTGGAAGCAGGCTCCAGGCTCTGAGCTGTCAGCACAGTGCCTGATGCGGGGCTCGAACTCACAAACCGCAGGATCATGACCTGAGCTGAAGTCAGACGCTCAACCGACTGAGCCACCCAGGCGCCCTGTTCTCTGAATTTAAGAGTCTCTTATGGTTTGATTCCCTCTCAGTTTGTAACTTTTTTTTTTCCTTCCCTCCCTCCACGGTCTTCCGTTAAGTTTCTCAAATTCCACATATGAATGGGAACATATGATATCTTTCACTGACTGACTTATTTCACTTAGCATAATACCCTCCAGTTCCATCCATGTTGCTGCAAATGGCAAGATTTCATCCTTTCTCATTGCCGAGTAGTATTCCGTTGTATATATAAACCACATGTTCTTTACCCATTCATCAGTAGATGGACATTTGGGCTCTTTCCATAATTTGGCAATTGTTGACAGTGCTGCCTTAAACATTGGGGTACATGTGCCCTTATGAGTCAGCACTCCTGTAGCCTTTGGATAAATTCCTAGCAGTGCTATTGCTGGGTCCTAGGGTAGATCTATTTTTAAGTTTTTGAGGAGCCTCCACACTGTTTTCCAGAGCGGCTGCACCAGTTTGCATTCACACCAGTAGTGCAAGAGGGTCCCCATTTCTCTACATCCTCACCAACATCTGTTGTTTCCTAAGTTCTTAATTTTAGACACTCTGATCAGTGTAAGATGGTATCTCAATGTGGTTTTGATTTGTATTTCCCTGATGATGAGCAATGTTGAGCATCTTTTCATGTGTTGGCCATCTGGATGTCTTCTTTGGAAAAGTGTCTATTTGTGTCTTCTGCCCATTTCTTCACTGGATTATTTGTTTTTCAGGTGTTGATTTTGGTAAGTTCTTTATAGATTTTGGATACTAATCCTTTATCCGATATGTCATTTGCAAATATCTTCTCCCATTCCACTGGTTGCCTTTTAGTTTTGTTGATTGTTTCTGTTGCAGTGCAGAAGCTTTTTATCTTGATGAGGTCCCAGTAGTTCATTTATGCTTTTATTTCTCTTGCCTTCAGAGACGTGTCAAGTAATAAGTTGCTGTGGCTGAGGTCAAAGAGGTTGTTGCCTGCTTTCTTCTCTAGGATTTTGATGGTTTCCTGTCACACATTTAGGTCTTTCATCCATTTTGAGTTTGTCTCTGTGCATGGTGTAAGAAAGTGGTCCAGTTTCATTCTTCTGCATATTGCTGTCCAGTTCTCCCAGCACCATTTGCTAAAGAGACTGCCTTTTTTTCCATTGGATACTCTTTCCTGCTATAGAAAACTTATGAAAGAAATTGAAGAAGACACAAAGAGTTGGAAAAACATTCCATGCTCATGGATTGGAAAAACAAATATTGTTAAAATGTCGTTACTACCCAAAGCAATCTACACATTCAATGCAATCCCAATCAAAATAGCACCAGCATTCTTCTCAGAGCTAGAACAAACAATCCTAAAATTTGTATGGAACCACAAAAGACCCTGAATAGCCAAAGTAATGTTGAAAAAGAAAACCAAAGCTGGAAGCATCAGAATCCTGGACTTCAGCCTGTACTGCAAAGCTGTAATCATCAAGACAGTATGGTATTGGCACAAAAACAGACACATAGACCAATAGAATTGAATAGAGAACCTAGAATTGGACCCACAAATGTATGGGCAACTAATCTTTGCCATCACCCTGCATTTTAATGCAGAACACTGGTCTCCAAGAGTAGAGTGCTGCCTGGTTGTGCTTTAGCCCAGACTAAGAGGTTGACAAACAAGAAGACAAGTAACTCAGCCACTGGGGAAGACAACCCCTGCTGTTTCCACCTTGGGACAAATTTAGGTGCAAGGATCAAAACTTATTCAGATTCAGCTTAAGTCAAAAGGGACTTTATTTTAAGGATACAAGTTTCACAGGGTCCAAGAACAAGCTGCCTGAGTGGGCCTGGGGAAGGGGAGGTGTGGGAGTAGCCTGCCTGCCTTCCAGTTCTCTCAGCCCAGCATCCCTGGTGTCCCGAAGGGCCCAGTAAATAGCGCTGGGGTTTGAATCAGACAGACAGGCACATTCAGAGGGGATGCTGGGCTTCTTTGGAAGAGGGACTAGGTTGGAGGATTTAGTTTAGAGAGAGTGGAATGCTTTTCCGACAATGGAGCCTTAGAGCTAGGATGCCTCACCTGCCCACACCGCACTGCCAGGCTGTGGTGGGGAGGTTGCTATGGTCCCAGGTGAGACTCACAGTGAGGAGGGGACGAGAGAAGCACAGGCTGAACGTGGGCTTCTCCCGAGAGAGTGAGGGAAGGGAAGACATGGCTGGGCTCTAGACGCCGCTGCTCAGGGAGGTGGCTGAGGGGTGGGGGCACTGCACGAGATTAGGGGGGATAGGGATGTGAGGAGGGCACTGCTAGGCGGGCCCCACCCACCTGGGAGGAGGGCTCAGGAGCCAGGGAGTAAGCCTCTTCTGTCCCTCCCAGCAGTCTGGCTGCAACAGCCTTGGGTCATGGCCACCGTCCACACACCAGGAACAGGGTGTGCTTCACCTGGCCCTCCTCAGGCTTAGAGCCCCCTTCCCTCCTCCCCCCCCCCCCGCCCCCCCGAGAAGGCTCTGGATTACTACTTCTTTGCTGAAGCCTTTCTCGTGCTCCTCAGAGCTCTTCTCCCTTCTCTGAGTTCTTATACCCGTCAGTTTATCCCCGCTACTTAGGGCCTTTTGCTTTTCAAAGCACTTCAAGTGTTAGTGATCACATGCAAATCCTGTCTTCTTAGGGCCCCTGTAAGAATCTCCTTTATATAAACTAATATTTGTACTTAAACTGTCTTCTTCCTCTTCTTCAATGCTTTTGGTGTTTCTAAAACTTTGATCATGACCTGGGGGCCTGAGGTCCTCACCGGGGAGAAGCCAGCCTCTTAAAGCCCTTATGGCCCAGCAGGGGTTGCAGCCCCAATAGGGACTTCTGAGGTCAGGGCTCTTAGTCGCCAAGGCTAAGAGCTGCCCCCCAGCCATCCCACCTTGGCCCTTATAGCTAACCAACACATGATGCTCAGCTGGGTTAACAAAATGGACCACCCATTTTTACAGTGAGAAACATTGCCCTCCTGAGAAAGTTACGTGGGCCAGGAAGCAGAGTGGGGGCCGGGTTGAGGGCTCAGTCCATTACAGCATCATCTGGAAGTGGAACAAGCTCTGGAATGGGCCCCAGAGAGACGTTCTTACCACTCTCTTCTGAGACTGCTCCAGGACCTGGCCAGCAAGGGCCCCAGAAACAATAGGCCCACATTTCAGGCACCAGATCACATGTTCAGGAAGCAAGATGCATGCCAAAGGTAATCTCCAGAGCGAGACTGTGTGCTGTGAACTCCCAGAGTTGAGTTAAATATTGACCCTAGGGGTTGAGGATGGTCGTGTGGGCACCCCTGGCAAACACTCATGTGGAACAGTGGGATAGTTGGACTTATAAGTAGTCTCTATAGGACATGACTGTCCCTCACAGGTGGGCAGAGTCATGAGAAAGTGGGGTCAGGCTGACCAAGCTGCTGAAAACTCTCATCGGAAGCTATGTTTCCTGGGCAGTTCTCTCCCCTGCTGATGGCCTCTAGGCCATGAGCCCCACTTGGAGGGCCTCTGCTATGGAGCACGGAGAGCTCTCCTTTGTTAAGGAAGGAGGCAAGATCCCTATGGTGTAGTGGGGCCACTGTGTGCTTGGATAAATATGTTTATCATACTTAAAATCAGTTGTCATCCATGGAATGACTTACAGGCCATCCTGGATAGGTTCAGCACAGTGGCCACCACTGTGTTGAGGAAGCAGATAGCCAGCCAGGACCACGGCCAGGACTTTTGGGTGCTGCTCTGTGAAGAGGCAAAAGACAGGGTCTCAGGGTTGGCAGGGGTCTCAGGTGACATGCTTTCTAAAGTCTCCCCCTCAGATCTTGACCATCTGGCTAGCAGGCACATTGCCCCCACAGTCACTGAACCCAGGATGGATAGTCAAGTACATTTTCCTGGCCTGAGTTCAAGGTGGATGTGGGGTGGGGCTGTCACTGAGGCAGGAAGACTGAGATTTTGGACTCATGTGGACTTTCTTGCAGGACTTCCTTCTCCTAGATGGATAACCAGACTTGTTAAACGTCTCATAAAATGCCTGAAAATTAGCATAGCCAGACACTAGACAAGCTTGATGGGTGCAAGCCAAGTGGTTTTGGCCAAAGAGTCTTTAGAACTCACCCGGATCAGCATGCAAGCCCCCTTCAAGCAGGAGTTCCTTGGGCTGATAGAACAAAATGGGCCTGCCCAGATGCAGCGTTGATGCAGAGTGCTATTCAGAGAGCTCTGAAGAAAGGTTAGTTCAGAGTTCAGTCAGGGCTCGAGGCAGCTCTCAGAAGGTTGGGCTCATCTGGGAGGATGGAAGGGAGAGGGGGAGATGTTTGTGGGAGGACTGTGGACAGAACTTCTCAGTGTCACCACTGTACAACATGAGAGGGCTTTGCTCTCACCTCTTCTTCTCCCCTGAGGAGAGCACTGGCCCGGAAAATGCCCCCATAGGGTTCAGGTATAGGCAGACTGGGGCCAGGCAGTGTAGACATATGCGAGAACAAGAGTGAAGAACAGTGGAGACTCCCTAACAGAAAGTCAATGTATTGAATGCTTTACCAACACTTCTAAAGTCTTCAGTAACCTTAATGAGGTTCAAGTTACTATTTTGCAGAAGGAGGTGGTAAGGTTCAAAGTGGAGAAATGACTGTTCCAGGTCACACAGGTAGTAGCTGGGTAAGCAGATCTCCTAGAAGTCCAACTTATGGCAGACTGCCTCCCACCGTGCTTAATCCTAGTTACTAGTTACCTACCATCTGTTGGACCTGACCTCTGGACATTGATGCCAAATCACAAGCAGGATGTGTGAGCCAGATCTTTTACAGAAAACCTAGAAAGTACATGGGACCTGGGGCTCCACAGGGACTTTCCTCAGTGTTACCTAACTGTCCATATAACTGGGAGTCTAGATTCTTGGTTGGCCCTTTGTGGTTTTCCCAGAATTCCCCTTTCTGGGTCCAGATGCCACATGCTTTACCACCAGCCTCCTGACCAAGGAGGGGTGTAGGACTCTCACTCTGGGAAAGAGGGTAAAAGTCTACCTCCAACAGGTCACTCTCTGCAGCTGCCAGGAAGAATTTGGAGACAAGGTGTGGGGCACTCTGGAGAAATCTTGCATCCATCAGCATTTGCCTTCAGTCCATCCTGGCCCCTTCTTTTCACTCAAGGAAGCCTGCACAGGGCTGGAGGGAACTACTTGGAAGTCAGGGGAAGATCTTGATTGAGAAATTGCTCAGAAGGAATGGATACATCTTTTGGTAGGCTCAGGTGGCACTGAGATTCACTGGAAGATTGGGGGTCTCACTCTGACACATGACATGTCCTTACGGAATCTTGGGCTATCATATCCATTAGGATTGGCTTTCTGGTTCTGCTCCCCTCAGCTTTTAGGTGAGTGTGTTGCCCATTTACAATGATGCTCCACTTGGGGCTCCTGTCAAATTCTGGTGACACTGACAGCACTTGTCCAGGAGTAATTCTGCCATGGCATCCACAAAGTTCATTAGTTCCACCTCAAAGAATACCAACTCCAATGACTGACTCATGGTGTCATTTCCCCACTGTAGAACTTGGTAAAGAGAAGCATTTGGTATATTCATGGAGAACTTTCTTTTTCTGCCATCTTGCCTCCAGGATACCCTTACCTTTGGCTACTCTTGTGTGGATCTCCAGTGTCTGTTGGCCCCTCCTGGGCCCTGCTGAATGAGTGTCAAACCAAGGGCAACTGGGTGGAAATGCTCAAGGGAAGTTCTACCTCAGTCCTCCAGCCATCCACTGACCTCTGATCTGGGACTGCAACCTCACTGAGCCATCTCCTGGTGGCAGAACAGTTTTCATCCCTGGCCTGTCCTCATGCCTGCCCACTTGGGTTAGTGTTTCTTTAACTGAGTAGTAGCAGAATAGCATTAATCTAGGATGAGAGTGAAACCAAGAGCAAGTTCTTTGGTTTATGGAATTGCAGAACAAAAGAGGACTCAAGGTAACTTGCTTCATGGTCAGGGGGACCTGAGGACCATACAGGGTTAGAGATGTCACCAAGGTCTCAGCTTATAAATGACAAAGATGACAGAGTTGGGGTTTGAGCCCAGTACAGACAGCTTACTGCAGAGATTTATTCTACTGGTCTTTTCCATTGGGTGATTGGCTATATTCTTGATGGATCATGATCTAGTCATGTGATAATTTGTTTTTAGCAACATCACTTAATCTTCTAAAGGAGAGGGTCACTCAATATTTTTCCAATTTACATTATACCTCCAACATGAATAAGTATCTGATGAGGAAATAAGATAAAATAATAGCTCAAAAATAAAAAGAAAATCAACCATGGAATCTAAAGCATTCTGACATTTTGAGTTCCTTCCACAAACTCTTCTTCAGTGTTCCCTTCCATAATCAGGTGGATTCACTTTAGATGGAGGTGGGGATAACAGTGGGGCTAAGCTTAGGGATACAACTGACCTTCATGCAGAGAGTGGCCATCTTACCTGTAGTCAGGGTCTCTGGTATTGTGGGCCATCCCTTTACATTAAGAGCTTTCTTCTCATAGATGACTTCATTTTCATATAAAACATAGTCACCTTCACAGTAAATAATACAAGGTGTTAGGGTATACTGAGAACATGGGACTGAGAAGGAATACCATCTAAGCTGTTCCAAGAACTGGAAAGAATAGGTGACCCTTGCCTTACCTCCACAGAGATACTGTAACAGTGATATGAACTGGAAGAAGGCTTGGTTTCTGCTAGACTCTCTTGGTTTGCAGGTGTGGTCCTTCATGTGCCCTTGCTCATGTCAGTGGAAGAGTCAGAGGCCATCATAGTGGAGATGGCCACATTCCCGTTGGGGAAACACACTAGTTCCCATGGCCATTTCTGCTCCCCAACCATGCTCTCACCAAGGCCTTTCCCACTTTATCCGGGACTGTGTGGACAAGATCTGGACTGAACCTCTTTGCTGCTGTCATATAGGATTGGCTCCCTACCTGAAGTCTTATCACAACTGACCTCAGGCATACTGATTTAGGTTGTATCCTTAGGCCCTTGAGTTTGGTGAACAAACAAGGCACTTGACTCATTTCCACACACATTTTAGGAGTGGAATGCCAAGGCTAAATGTTATCAGAGGCAGAGATCATGGCCCTACCTTCAAAGAAATCCATATGAAAGGGAAAATAATGATAAACAATTAAGGACAAATAATCAACCAAGGTAGAATACGGCTGTGACTCTGTGATTACAAGAGTTTAAAGGGAAAAGAGTTGGGAGTGAGGGAAGGAAGAGGAAAAATTTGTGGAAGAGGCAGAATATGAGAATTCACCTAGGAAGAGAGGGGGGTACTTTTCACAAAGAAGGTATGGAAATGATGTAAAGTGAGTTTGAGATGTGACGGTCTAGTTCATCTTCATCAGTGGGGCAGAGAGACCAGTGAGTCTGCAAATAGATTCCACCAAGGCAGATGCTCAAAACATCCTTCATCCAGCATGGAAGCTGATGCTGTGGCTTATGAAGGTGAGCAAGCAACGGTTCTGAAGACAGTGTTGGAAGATGGAACAGGCAGTGTGAAGATCATGGATCTAACAGGACACAATGATGTTGGAGGCCAAGGAGTCCTCTTGAAACACCAAGCAGGAGGCCACATGAGTGGAGAGCCAGAGGCCTATCTACTTAAGAATGAGGTCTGAAGAGGGATAGACATACTCCATAGGGAAGGCTTCTAGGGTCTCTAGTGTATCTGCTTTCTTCAGAGCCACCTCAAATTGGGCCTGCATCCTCTGGAGGAAAAGACCCTGGGACCCTCCCCACAGCTGGGTCCAGCTTCTTCATCAGAGGGAGACCCAGAAGTCCTCACCACAAGGGCAGATTATGCCCATTGGGCCCAGGGCTTCCAAGAGTTGCCTGCTTGTCTGAGGGGTCCAGGATCTAGAAGCCACTTCTAGTTCTAGGGGTTAGAATGGCACACCATGCACCCAAACACAGGCCATTCCTCATGATCCTGACCCTGGCTTATCTTAGAGACACAGGACGCTCTCTCCATGAGAGCACCCAGACAGAGATGGCTCAAGCCTGCACCTTGCTGCTTGGACACATGCTTCAGATTCTGGCGACTGCCTTGTGGCCTGCCAACACATCCCTTTATGATTGATGGCCCCAGACCCTGCCGGCACACCTTCTCCTTGCCCTCTTTGGCCCACCAGCTCAATCGCTCTCAGGACTCACCGATAGCACCTCTGGGGAAAAGAGTTGTACTGTCAACAGCAGACACGGGGAGTTATTCCTCAGGAGGCCTGAGGTCCCAGCCCAGGACTCAGGTCCAGGTAGAGCTCCCCATAGCAGACCAAGCCAGTCACTGGGATGGTCACACACAGGTTCTCAAGACTGCAGTGCTAGTAGCCCAGGTAGCTCTGTGGAATGTGCAGAATGGGTACAGCAGACTCAGATTAGGGTCATTCTCCTTGTTTATTATCTAGTCCTGGCCCTCTGAGGCTAAGGTGTTAAGTATTCATTTGTCATCATGCTCTTTGGTCTTCCTTCTCCCACTAACGCTAGTGAGAGGGCCCTCAAGTGATAGGGTTTGGTCTTAACAAAGAGGATTTATCTTGTGGGAAATCTGTAGGAGAGCCGGAGGTGGGGACATGGCAATCTGTGAGAAATCCATGCTCAGCCCGGGGTTCTGAAATGCCAGTGGGGAATCAGGGGGCGGGGGCTCTGGTGCCAGCTGCACCCCACACCAGCTACGTGATGAAGCCCCTCTTAGTCCATTGCCACCACAGCTTCTGCTTGTCTTGCAGAACCGTGGGGGCAGAGGAAGGAGAATCAATTTCAAGGGTGCATCTTGGTGCTCAGCATGCATTTGCTTTCTCCTAAAGCCCCTCGGGGGAACTGGTAGTAGAGAATTGGGGTTGGGAGAAGTGAGGTTCCTGAGTTCTATGCACTCAGAGCTCTCAAAAGCCAACTACAAAGTCTTTCCCAGAACTACCCCCTCCCTTGCTCTGCGAGGGTCAGAGGAAGCTCACCCAGGTTACTCCAGACTCATTCCTGGAGTCGGGCATTTCAGGAAGGCTTGAGTGTCCTTGGAGCTGTAGCCCAGTTTGGCTGCACTGCTCACCAGTACCATCTTCCTCCCAGCAGGGGCTCACACCCCATCTGCCATAGCTTGTAACAGCTTCCAGAGCCTGGCAGACAGAAGTGGTGTTGACCGTGTCATTGGATTTAAGAGCTAAAAGCTGAATGCAAGGCAGGAAATGGGCACTGGTTACTCACGTCAAGTGAGTATGAGCCCATATGTGTTCTTCCTAAAGAGGTGGTGATGCCCACTTCTCCCACTTCTTTCAAACTCAAGGCAACTACTCGATGTTTTACTAAGTCAATGAGGCAGAGCACTATATAGCCTAAAACTTGTGACTGTAATCCCCCCTAGGGAATACTGGGCACAGGGCCACACTTGGAGTCCTATATCCTATATGAGCTGCACAGCTACACTCTGCAGCTCTTGCTACCCTAGCTTGAGCAGAGCTCAGAGGAGAGGTCTGGTGAAAGCGGCCTGCATGTGGAACTTTCTGGCCCAAATGGCAGTTTCCTAATTGGAGGGAAGACTGGTAAAGGTGAGGACCTCCCAGGTGGGCAAGGTGAAATAGGTGTGGCTCCCTTCTCCAGGATTTCAGAAGACCACAGGAGAAGTGATGTGGTTTACATCTGGGTTTTGAACGTGCCCTCTGGAGTGGGGCCATCTATATCTTGTATTGGAAAGAGGTAAGTAGATTAAACCAAGCTGGACGAGGATTGCCCAGCCAGTCCTTGGTCCTCCCTCTGAGAGTGCAGCCGGCCAGTGCTCTGGCATCCACTGCTCTGGGTCCTGAGCTTCAGAGGCCATGGACACATAGCTCTTCATAGACACCTGACACTCAGTAGAGTTCTTTATATGGTAGATACACACAAGTATGTTCTTCCATCTCTGCCCAAACAGCATCCACCCTTCAAGGCTCAGAGAGCCTATCTCTGTACCTCATGAGCCTCCCTTGCCCACAGTCATGTGCATTTGGCCTCTCCTTTGGGTCACCTCCTCTGCAGGTCCTCTGCAGTTCACTCACATTCCCTGGACCTTGCCCAGAAAATGCCTACAATGATCCTGTTACATCTTCCAGAGTAGGAAATCTGCCCAATGTGACAGTTCATTCATGTGAATGGCCTTTTCTGTTGGGACCTAGATTCTCCCAAGACATCCTAAGGGAGGAGGGCCTGGTTGGGGCACCATCTTTGACACTACTTTTGTGCCCAAGGGAACAGTGGGAAGCCACCTGGTGGGTAGAGATTGCATACAGCTCTAGTAGGCCTGTGACCCTTCACCTTAAATACTCTCTTTTCTTCTAACACAATCAGCTGTTGCTTCCAGGAAAAGATCTAGTTCAATGGCTGATCAGGCCTAAATACTTAGGGACTCTGTTCCATGGAAATATCATATTCATTCCATGGAATGAATGAAGTAATTTCAGTCCCTGGAGACATGGCATTCTGGCTGGCACTCCTCGAGCTTACTGTACCCCACTCTGCTCTGCTCACCTCCACGTAGTTCTCTTCTCAGAGAATCTCCCTTGGGGTCCATGTGAAATAGGAACCAGACACGGTGTAGCTAATAGATGGTCGCGTCACCAGGTTCTACAAACCCACACTTTTATGTTCAGTGAGTGAGAATCATTTATCAACGTTCAAGAAGAGCAAGAAAGCACTTAAGTCCCAGGGTCAGGGAAGACTTGGTGAGAGTTGAGTAGAGAGGTCTGACCAAGTCCTACATGTGTTCGTGGGACTGGGGTCCTAGTGTCTTGTTAGTAGATAGACAGGCGGAAGTGTGCAGGGAAGGAACATACGATAGAACAGAGCAGGTAGAGAAGCACAGAACAGGCTCAGGATTTAAAGATCTAATTTCTGGGGGCACCCGGATGGCTCAGTCGTTAAGCGTCTGACTTCAGCTCAGGTCATGATCTCATGGTTTGTGAGTTTGAGCCCTGTGTTGGGCTCTGTGTTGGTGGTGCAGAGCCTGCTTTGGATTCTTGCTCTCTCCCTCCCTCTCTCCTCTCTCTCTGTTCCTCCCCCACTTGTGCTTTCTCTCGCTCTCAAATAAATGAGCTGACAAGAAATAAAGATCTAATTTCTGGCTGCCTGGCTGGCTCAGTCAGTAGAGCCGGTGACCCTTGATCTCGGGGTCGTGAGTTTGAGCCCCACATTGGGCATAGAGATTACTTTAAAAAAAAGATCTAATTTCTAATCTCACCTGCTCTGTTTAAGAACTGCCAGCAGCTCCCTGTGTCCTCAAATCCCCAGACCCCACATCCAGGCCATGCTGGGGCTCCGGTTGGGCTTCCCACCCCCCCTTACGTTGCAGCCAGGCCAACGGCTTCGCCATCCCACCTCGATCGCTGTCACCTAGAAGATCAGCACCCCTAAGCCTCACCTGAGTGCCAGCCTCCTGTGGGCTGCCTCACCTGAACTCCTGTAGCGGTCTTGGGGCTGTGTAAGTCACAGCCACTAGAGGTGGGACCCAGCTTTTCTTGGTGCATCCTACAGAGCTGCTGGGCTCGTTAAGTCGGCCCCGTCAGGGCGAAGATGGAGCCATGCATGCTCTCTGCTCTTAAAACACAAGAGGACTCTGCAGCTGGGAAATCAGCCTGTGTGGAGCTGAGGCAGAACGTGCCCAGGAGGGAATGCCGGATTCCCCAGACGTCCTCAGCAACAAGGGCAGGGCCTGGGTGTTCTTCCACGTTGTTATGTGGGACTCGCCTTGGCTATTGTTTGAGTTTGGGACTTGGGCTCCTGTTTCTTGGGGCAGTTGAACGAGAGCCCCTCGGAAGTCCCCTCAGCTGGTCGATCACGTGAGAGCCCAGCACAGAGGCCAGGAACACAGGGTTTCCCCGGGTGTGTTCACACAGCACACAGCCACGGCGGGAGGACAGCTGGGCCTCTGGGGGGAGAGCAGCCCCCAGAGGGGTCTGAAATGGGAGAAGTAGGGTCACCTTCCAGCATGGGGGAATGTGGCAGCCCTCAACGCCCCTGGTACCAGGATCACTTAGGGCAACACTCCAGGCTGATCCTGGGAGCAGATTCCCTGCAGGTGGCCCAGCCTCTCTCCTGAATGGGGGGTGGGCAGATGGATGGAAGGACAGGTGCTGCCCAGCTGGAAGGTGGGTTGTGGTGGGGGCCCTTTATTCACCATCCCACCTCCCCCTTGCCACGCCAGTCTGGCCCAGTTGGTTGGGGGCAGAGAACTCTGCTGAAGCGGGGGACAGGAGGCTGCCTTGGGTACAGCTGGCTCTAAGAACCCACAAGAGCTCTTCCCTTCTCATCCACAAGCTCTAGGTGGAAGGTTTTGCTTTTCAGAAAGCTTGGGGGTAGATGCATACAGAAGATCCTGGCCACTCAGCTGCTCTCCAGGAAGCCTGGGAAGATCCTGTGAGAGCGTCCCCTCGTGGCTACCCGTGTGGAAACTTCGCAAGGGCACTTCCATCCCATCGTTGATGGACCTGGGGGCAGTGAAAGGCTGGCTTGGGTGCCCCCCCGCCGGAGCCCTGGTGAGAATAGGAGCAGCAATAGTGAGCCTGGGGCAGAGGAGCAGGGGGGTGGTGGGGCGGGCACTTGCCCTGAGAGCAATGGTGACTTGGGCGGGGCCATCCAGGCCATCCAGGCCATCCAGGTGGGAGGGTGGGCCACCTGCAGGGGGTCGGCTCCAGGTGCGCTGGTGGGCTGCAGACCATTTTTACTTATAAGGACCTAAGACCTAGGGACTTCCTTCCATTCATCCTCATCAGGACCGTGTTGTGTCAAGGGCCACAGACTTCATGGAAGTTCGGAGAAGAAATAGCTACAGTGAATCATGTAGAGGTTCTGGGGGCCCTTCAAGGCTCTGCCCCAGATGGGGTTCGTGCTTCTGGGGCAGTTGGTGTGTCCTAACAGTTCTTGAATCTACCTTTTAAAAAGAAAAAAAATAATCTCTCTCTCGCCATCCATACATCTATTGTAAAACATAAGTGTAAAAATGCATGCAATAAATGCACAGTTTAAGATAATTGTAAAGCAAACACATCACGCTCTGGATTACCCACGATAAAACACTGCTTACTTTCCAGAAGCCTCCCCTTCCTCCTCCACAGTGATCCTGATTTATTTACTCCATCTTATCTGTTTTCCTGGTTTTATTATTGCTTTCGTGGTTACAGGGTGTTTGTGCAAAACTGTGCCTCTTTTTGAGTTTGCAGTGTTTAGATGTTATATATAAATAAGGTGGAGAGAAACATTTGCTCGTAAGGATGCTTTCCTTAAGATGAATTCACAACAGTGACATTTTTAGCCAATTATTTATTTTCAAGGTCCTTGGAATACGTTGCCACAATTCCCCACTCCCCCAAAGAGTTTTGCGAATTTACACATCCATGAGCAATTCCATTTAATAAGTGCCCACAGTGATCCAGTCCCTGGGAAGAAAGGGGAGTCTATGTATTAATTGCCAGGTTCATCGCACCCTTGCCAGCACAGGGTTTAAGTTTTCTTAGACCATCAGATCGAAGGTTCATCTTAGTTTGCAATTTTTCTGACACTGGAAAGCAGAACATCCCTGTGTGTCTGTTTACTAATTAGAGCATCTTCCAATTGTATGTAAAAATCGTCCATTTAGCTCTTGGGATGTTGATATTTTTACCTACCTGGATGCATTCTTTATGTAATAGAAATAGCTGCCCTTTGGCATTCTGTGTCAGAGACTATTAGAGCTGAGGTCTGGAGTTCATTTGGTCCAGGCAGCTCCCCTAAAGATATGTCTATGACCTAACCCGCAGAACCCATGAATGTGACCTTAGTTGGAAGGAGAATCTTTACAGATGTAAGTAAGTTAAGGATTTTGAGATGAGGAGATTATCCTGGATTATTTGGGTGGACCCCAAATCCAACAACAAGTTGGATTTTTTTTTTAACGTTTATTTATTTTTGAGACAGAGAGAGACAAAGCATGAACGGGGGAGGGTCAGAGAGAGGGAGACACAGAATCTGAAACAGGCTCCAGGCTCTGAGCTGTCAGCACAGAGCCCAATGCGGGGCTCTAACTCACGGACCGCGAGATCATGACCTGAGCCGAAGTCAGCCGCTTAACGGACTGAGCCACCCAGGCGCCCCAAGTTGGATTTTTTAAAATCAAGAGACAGAGAAGAGAAGGCCACATGCAGTCAGGGGCAGAGAATGGAGTGATACGGCCACAGCTAAGGTGTGCCAGGAGCCAGCAGAAGCTGGAGGAGGCCAGGAGGATTATCCCCAAGAGCCTCCAGAGGGAATGCAGCCCTCCCAACACCTTGATTTCAGATTTCTGACCTCCAGAACTGTGACAGAATAAGTTTCTGTTGTCTTAGGCCACCAAGTTTGTGGTACTTCGTTACAGCAGCCCGAGGAAATTAACACATCCTTCATTTTACAGATGAGAATAGTATGGGTGGCAGGACTTGCTGAGGGTCAGGTCCAGGGAGAGACTGGCTGGGACATTTGCCCTTGGGTGCCCTGTGGCATAGGACCTGGCCTTCCTAGGAAAAGCTCACGCTGTAGGAAATGGAGTTGGTGATGTTATCTCACATGTTAGGTCAGAACATACAAGAAGCTAGGCTCCAGTCCCGCTCAGAATCATCTGTGGTCTGGACAAGTGTTACTCCTCCAGATGGGCCTCTGTTCCCTCACAGCTGTCTGAATACCACAGTGGCAGCTGGATGGGTCCCTTGAGTCTGTGAGATGAGCAGACAGGCTTTACCTTAATTCTTTACAAGTACGGACTCTTTGGGATAGCGGCTTCTTGCTCAGAATTTGCACTATGTTTTCTTTCCTGTTCTCTGAATACTTTTCTTTATGCTTGATTCTTGATTGCTGCTCGTACTTGTGGGTCATAAAAAGGGACCTGGGACACACTATAGCCAGCCCTATATGTAAGAAGCCCAAACACACTGACTTCTTGGACAGGGCAAGAACAAAAGACATGGGTTTTTAAGTTCTTTGTCTCTGAGTGTGATCTTATTTAAGAAGTACTCAAAGGATCTAGAGCTAAAGTGGATAAATTGGTAGACACTAGAACATGTGACTTTTAACACTTGAAATGTCTTCTACTGCTGCTGAAGAATTAACTTTTAAATTTTGTTTGAATTAAGTAAAAAAAATAATCGGTTTAATTCCTGGAAAAATTTAAAGGATTTTTGGAGCAACAAATGCAGTCTGTGAATCTAATAAATCTAATAATCTAGTAATAAAATATGTGAATCTAATCAGGTATGAAAATGAATTGGAGATGTAAAAATGTAAAACATAAAATGTAAAAAATAAAATTGTAAAATAAGTAAAAAAATAAAGTATGTGAATCTACTTTTCCAGCTGCAAAGTTTATGAAATCTAAATACAGATCCAGTATTTTCGATGAGAATTTAGTGTCCACATTGAGATACACTGTGTTATATTTATATATACATCAGATATTGAAGAGTTAGTACCAATGAGAGAACATAAAATAATCTCATTAATAATTTTTGTACTATGTGTCAAAATTATAGCATATTTGGATATGTTGGGTCAAATTAAATAATATTAAATTTAGTTGCACCTGCTTCTGTTACTTCTGAAGCTCTTGAGGGTAAGTTGCTCATAGTGACTCAGAGCATGTGAGCTGCCAATGTTCTTGGAAGTGGTTTACTATAACTCCATCATCTCTCCCTCTTCAGGGATAAGGTGCATCAGGTGAGGCGAGGCGGGGGGGGGGGGTGGTTTATACACATCCGGGTGCAGAGCCTGGGCTAGAACCCAGGTCGTTAATGAGTTCCCGCCACCACCTGATGCTGGGCCTGCTGGAGACACCAGGAGTCCGGCTGTGGGTTTCCCCTCAGGGGAAGAACCCTGTGAAAGATCAGCCCCACTGTCCACACTCAGCGTGACAGGTCTGAACCTCAGGGCTCAGCTGCCCCACTTTTATACATGGTTTGTTTCTTTTAAATAGCTGTGCACGCCATTAGCTGGTTCTGTGAAAGTAGAGGAGTGCTTGTTGTCTCTCCTAGGATCTGGAGTCCCAACTTGGAGCCCAGAGGATGTGGGACTCAAATCTGACGCTGCCACTTCTATTTATGCATGGCCAGAGGCCATGAGACCTCTGTTTTCCTGCCCAGCACCGCCCCACCCCCGCTCCCGGGGCCCGAGCATGTCATTTCCCATACGGCCACTAGGTGTCGCCATTGCCCCACAAGTGGGCCTTCCTTTCCGCAGTCTAAGGCTCCTTGAGGGCGTACTAGGTGCTGACCTGAGGTAGGGGCCGGGAAGGTGGGTCCCTCCTCCGGCTGTGAGCTCAAGGCGGTGGGCCTGACTTTGATCTCCGGTGATCACACTTTAATAGCGATGTTGCTCCCTGAAAGCACAAGCTGTTTGTAGGCAACATCAGGAGTTTATTGGTCTGGTTCAATAGAATGCTTGCTCTCTGTGGAAGTCTCAATCACGTGGTGTCAGAGGCTTGCCCATGGGTGGTGTACCCTGCAGTGTCCCAGCTCCCTGTCCCTGGAGCTTGGGAGCGTTGGTGACTTGGCTCATGTCATTATTTGAGCAGGGATGGAAGGTCCTGCAGGATCTACTCAGGGGAGGTCCTGCTGAGACACTGCCCAGGTGCCTGCAGAATGCAGGCCTGTCCTCGTGGACACTCTGTGCATGCAGGGGTCAGGTGGAAAGGGACCGTCACCCACTTTCCCTGGGCCACAGATGAGTAAATGACAGTCAGACTGAAGGATGTCTTGCTCAAGGTCACTTAGCTAGTCAGGGTTGAGCTGTCTTCTGTCCCAGCTCTATCCCAGAAAAGCTGCCTGTTATGGGTTGAATCTGTTCCCTGCACCAATTCATGTGTCCATACCCTAACTCCCAGTACCTCAGAAGTGACCTTACTTGGAAATACGGCTACTGCGGATGTACTCAGTTAAGACGAGGTCATACTGGACTGGTCTGTGTCCCAATCCAATATGAAGGTGTCCTTGTAAAAGGGGGACATTTGCACATAGACAAGCACACAGAGAGAACACCATGTCAAGGTGAAGGCAGAGGTTGGGGTGATACTTCACCATTGCCATGTTGCCAACGGTCCCTAAAGTTGCCAACACACCAGCAGAAGCTAGGGCAGGTGCCTGGAACAGATTGTACCCCATAGTCCCCAGAAAGAAGTGGCCTCGCTGACACCTTGATCTCAGACTTCTGGCCTCAAGATCTGTGAGACAATAAATGTTTGCTGTTTCAGCTGCTGGTCTGTGGTACTTTGTTATGGTGGCTCTAGCACACTAAAGCAGTGCCCAAGTCTGAGAGGCCCTTTTGGATCCTCAATTCTTCCCCGCAGGGCCTCTGATGTGATCACAGTCTCCTCTCCTTTTTCTCCTTGTTTGGCCTTCTGAACAAGTCCTCTTTCTCTCCCCCATTCTTCCAGCTTCATAATATGCCCCTTGCTCCAAAATGACCCACCCTGTGTCAGTCCCCAACGGAATCCGTTCTTTTCGGAAGTTGAATTCTACCAGAAGGTACAGGAAAGCAATCTGATTAAGCTGATTCATACTAACAGGTGAGTGACTAACACCTAAGTGATGTGATTGATTCTAGGGAAAGGTCTCACTTAGTTTTCCCAAGGGCAATTATGTGTTCGAGAGGAGTTTGCTAATTATTGAAGAAGACACTTTGTCGAGTGAAGAATACTTTTGTTATGTGAGTGCCCCTAAGTAATCCATTAAACATGTCATACGTTTTCCTTATGATGAGGGCAGAACCCTGGAGCCTGTGTATGTGCTGCTATCCTGGAAGTCCAGGACTGTTCTGGCTTCTTCACAGTGGAGGCTCTCTATGCGGATCCACCCCTAAGCCCAGCCCAAGAGGCGAGAGCCAGTCTTCCTACCTCCCTCTGCAGTGGAAAGGACCAAGACCTGAGTTCTGCTCAGGCTTACATACCTCTTATCCCTACGTCCCACAGCTCTGCTCTGCCCCTCTAAAAGTGGTTTGCTCACAGGGCTAGGGCTGTTTCAGTTGCTCTGACCAGACAGGTTGCTCCTGGGGATGGATGGTGCTGGCAGCCAGGCCCAGTTGGTCTCCTGGGAGTGGAGCTGACTGGGTATGATGATGCCAGCCGCAGGCCACCCTGCCTGGCTTCAATGAGTGGTGGCCTATGGTCTTTATCTGAGAAGGGCTGGCATGGAGTGGGAGCCAAGGGCTTCTGGGAGGAGGCAAGAGGTGGGGCTGCCTTCTGAACTGGGTGCAGGAACCCCTTTCTCCAGGAGCCTTGAAGAAGGACCTAGAAGCTCTGGTCCCTAGGCCAAAGGCTGGGAACATGAGCAGAGTCCCTGGTGGGTAGAGAACTGGGTAGGTAGGTGCTGCGGTGGCTGAACGGTCCCCTCCCATGCCGTTCTCCCTCAGGATTGGCAGTCTCTTCCGCAGTCCTGGTGTGCCCTGGGGTAAGCCACACTTACACCATAGTGGAAGAAGTGGTCCTTCTTCCAGTAGAATGCGGTCCACTGTGGTGATGCTGTGAACCCATGAGATGTTTGCCCCACCTTGTCATGGCCCTCAAAAGGTGGCTGGGCTGGGCAGAACAGTAGTAATTGGAGTGAAGGGAATTCAGGGAAAGCTTCCTGGAGGAGATGGAGTTTGAGAAGGGCCTTGAAAGATAAATGGATTTGTCCTTGAGAAAGGAGCAGAGAGGCCATGCTGACCAGGAAACCCTTGAGTGTGGATCCTGTGGGCAGCAGGCTGCCCCTCCAGGACCTTCTGGAGCCCTTCTGGCACAGGCAACATCACCGTGGATTTACTTATCCTAACTGCTGCACCCACTTCTGGATTCCCTTCTCATCTCCAAAGTGCTCATCACATTGAACCCCTGCTCTTCCCTCCGCACACTCCCACCCCTGCCCGCTTAGCTTTGCCATAGATTCCCTCCACCTTCATGCTTTCCTGCCCTTGCTGAAATCCTGCTGTCGTGTCCAGGCTCCACCCCCAGCTTGTTGGTGAAACTTTCCCCAGTTTCTTTCAGCCCATTCTCCACATCGGAAAGCATTCCTTTGCCCCCATGACCTCCCACAGTCACCATTCAGCAAACATCGGCTGGGCCTCTAGCTTGCTGGGCTTTGGGGCTCCGTGCCCCCAGCCCGCAGAAGGTCACAGTCAGGGGACAGGCAGACACACAAATCAGTCCCCATGCAGCATGGCCAGGCCTGGATCGTTGTAGACCTGGCCATCTGAAAGACTGGGTCCTTGCTGAAGCCTTGGCCACCTCTCCCGGCATCTCTTGGGAAGCCACCGTGGGGGGGGGGGGGCATCCCAATTAGCAAGTCCCTGTTGCTTGGGTATGTTCCCTGAGGTATTAGGTCACTCAGGTTTTAGCAGGGACCTTATTTGGAAAGCCTGGCTTCCTGGTATGAAATGGGAAGCCAAGGAGCGTCAAGCCTGCTGCTCTCAAGGGCAACACCATCAGGAACGAGATCACGTTTCTGTTTCCCCACAAGCCTTGGGAATTGAAGTATGTGCAGAAATACAATTCATAAATCGATGGACTTTATTTTCACTGTTCCCAGGCTTTAATTTCCAGAAACAAAATGTGAGTGTTATGGCTGAAATTCTCCTAGTTTTAGGAACCCCACCATAACCCAGATTGTTTATGCATAGTTCACATATTATATGACAGGACTGGTTTGAGGAGTAAGGAAGGGTCACGGGATTGCGGTCACACTGGAACAAGACGATCTGAGTGTGGTGACCTGTTATTTATACTATTTAGACCGCAAACCCTGCCCTTACACTCCTCCCCCCACACTCCGGGGAACACGCAGGGAGCCAGGGAGCGGGGCCTCTCCCGGAAGTCGAGGTTGCAGGTGACTGACCGCCAGGGCACGTCAGGGTCTGTCACTCACGGAGAGCCGCGCATGCGCGCGTGCGCACGCGCATGCGTGCGAGCACGTGTGCTGAGTGGGAGGAAGGAGATGGCTGCGTGCGGGAGAGGGCTTCTTAGCGGCGCCAGCCCTCACCTCAGTCTCCCCGTCTGGAATATGGGTGCGTCACAGGGAATCCCCTGGGGATTTTGATACCTGTGTGTAAAGAGGGCAGGAGAAGGGCTCCCAGGTCTGCCTGCGGATTCCCAAAGTGCTTCCTGGGAGCCGACGGGTGTTAGGCGCTGAGCCTTTCAAATGACACTATGACCCGGGGGTTACTCAGGCACTAGGGCCTCTTTACCTCCCTCTGTTCCATCACCCCGATTTTCAGGAGGCTGCTCCGTGTGCACACCCGCCAGGCAGGTGGGGTGAGTGCTGCCGTCGCTTCTGCTCCTGGCATGAGACCCATTGCCCAGGGCACCTTCTCTAGCTCCGCTTTTTAACGTTTATTTGTTTTTGAGAGAGACAGAAACAGAGCGTTAGCAGGAGAGGGGCAGAGAGAGAGGGAGACACAGAATCCGAAGCAGGTTCCAGGCCCTGAGCTGTCAGCACAGGGCCCGACAAGGGGCTGGAACTGGTGAACCCTGAGATCTTGACCTTGCGGTGGTTTAACCGACTGGGCCCCCCAGGCGCCCCCTAGCTTCGCTTTTGAGCAGCGCCTCAGTTTTCTCCCATCCTTTAACACCTGCCCCCAAATGAACACTGCGCATCAGCTCAGTTCATTTTAGTAGAGTGCTCAGCCTTGCTGCATGCCTTTTGTGAGGAGGGGCCACTGCTTCTCAGGAAATCCGGGCCTCTGTAGTGCGAGGCAGGTGCCTCTCAAGAGAGAGGGCACCTTCTCTCCTGAGGCTATGGCAGGGATCTCGTGTGCTCTGCCTGAAGGTGTGCTCTGGACAGGTGGTGGTGGGGGCTGGGGACCTCTGGCCAGGACCCCTCCCCAGGTGTAGAGCCCCCAGTGCGTCTGCCTCTGCCAGGATCCTCAGCTCCCCACTCCAGCCTTTCTTCAGACCCCAGAAGAGGGTTTTCAAATGGCAGAAACTGGCTGAAGCACTCAAGATCGTAATATGGGTTGTTTTGACTTAGTTTTTGCTTTCCCTTAACAGAACTCCCAGTGTGCTGCCCTCAGTGGAACTTCGCCTATGTCTCCGAGGTGTGCAGGGCACCTTTCCGGGAGGATGGAGCCTGTTGTTCTGGAGGATGGCTTTCTGTTGACGCTTGCAGCTGTCCCCACTCACCATTGCATCCCTGTGAGGTGCAGGGACAGCACAGGGGACTCCACTCTTCAGAACTGAAGAGGGCACCTTCCAATGATAAGAATCCGCCTTGGCCTCTGGCAGATGTGCTCTGGATGTGATTGATTGATACACTGGTGTCCTTCTGGGACAGTGTCCCATCTTGACCAGGTACATGCCCATCCTTTGGAACCGAGGGCCAGACCGGCCTGGCTGGCTGAGATAGATAAGGAAAGGACTCAAGGTCTGTCTGAGCCCCCTCTCCCTGCTAATCACAAGCTGTCTGGGATCACAGTTGGAAAATCAGGCAAATAAGAAGGGGTCGAACATCATCTGCAGCAGACTGGATCAGGAAGGAGGAAGAAGGAGAAACTTGGAAGTCACCAGGCTGCTTCTCACTAGCCCTGTGTCCGCACCCTTGACGACTCAGGTGTCACTGCTTTGACAAATGGACTGTGAGCTCAGTCCTTGTATGTGAGCGGGTGTGGAAAGCCTCTCCCTTCCAGACGCGGCAGCTCAGTACTTGCCTTGTGCACAGGCACGGCTTTCTTCTTGGAGAAGGAAAAAAGGCCGTCCTCACAGTGAAACTTGCTTCATTTGTCTCAGGAGTAATGGTGAGCCTCTCTCTGAAAGCCACTTAATTATGTGGCGAGGGTCCTGCTGTGGTGAGCACTGCAGAGGCCGTCCAGCCAGGCACGCTCCCCTTGTAAGTGGTAAAATATACAGTACGATTAAGTAGCATGAGAAACCCGAGTGTTGTTTCTGAAGACATCAGTCCGTGTTTGGACTGTTTTGATTTACTGTTAATTTGGGGAGGCTGGCTTCTCCTTGAAAAGCATGGAATGTGCACTTTTAAAATAATTGCAATCAAATCTCGCCCTGATAGGGGCTTTCTGGTTCCCTGGACACTGGGCACTAGTACTCTGGGGGCGGGATATATTCATTCTGCAAAACATTTTCCCGAGTGTTCTTTCACCCGATTCCCCCACACACTTGTCAGGAGCAGGGTTGCATTGCTTCCCACCCCCAGATTCCTTCTTCATCTTTAAAGACTTCCTGGGGTCTGAAGAAGGGAGCTGGGGGCCTGGTGGTGCCTAATCTAGGCACCTAATCTAGGTTGTGGAGCCTGCCCTCCTAGTGCTGTTCTTGTAGGATTTCCTTTAGTTGGAGTGAACAGGGAGGTGGGAGCACATCTGTGTTCTATGAAAACTGACCCAGCACTCCTCATGCAGCAGGGTCTGCCTTAACTTCCCTCTTGCGGTTGGAATTGATAAAATGGGTTATTGAGTCATCCTCTTGATGGGGCCCACAGCATCGGAACCTGTCCAGGGGCCAAGAGGTGAACTGAGGCAGGATGCATGCTTTACTCCATCTGATTATGTAAACCAGGCACTAGGCAAATCCGGGAGATGTCAGTATGAGGGGCGGCAGGTTTTCGGCTGAATCGTTTAGGGGAGTAAAGTGAGAACCCATATTTTAAAAAGTTAATGCTAGGAGAGGAGACAGAGGAAGCAAAGAAGTTTTACTTATTCATTTTGCCTTACAAGGTAATTTGAAAATAAAAATTACCCTTTGAAATGTTGCCAGCAGTGACTGAGTGAAAACCAGTGAGGGTTCAGAAGTTAGAGTCCTACTCTGGTTTCAAATAAGGTACTTAACGGGCCTTTCCCATCATTGAGCACAAATACATATCCCCAACATTTCTCCAAAATTTGATTTTGTTCTCCATTTCAAGAAAAAAGTGTTGTGAACGGGCTGAGCCTGGTTTCCCTGGCCATGACAAATTCTCATGAAACCAGCATACAGGAACTGGATTTTCACAGCCGTCTTCGGGTGGGGGTGGGTCCCCAGGTGGTGGGGAGCTGCCCCTGATGTGGGTTTCTGGGAGTGGGAGTTGGGGGTGGGGGAAGCTCCATACAAATTGGATGCGAATATAATTGATATTTAAGTCTCTTTCTGGAAACTTAAACTTTGATAGTTTACATCTCTGCTTAATAGCATATTAAATCATTTTATAACCCTTAACAACTGTTTAATCTTTTCATTGTTGAAAAATGAGGTAATTGATCTAAGCCATGTCAGAATATGCCAGGAAAAACTTATTTAAATGTACCACCCTTCGCCATGGCATTCAAAGGATTCAAGGGACCTGTATGTGTTTTAGGGGAGCCCTCCTCTCCCACAGTGGGTCTCACCCTGAATGGGGTCAGAGACAAAGAATCCTTAGTGGGCAGAGGCTGGGGGAGGCCAGTAGGGGGGAAAGGCAGAGCCTGAGATTTGGCCCTCAGGCTATGGTATTGTGGCCATCCAGGATTTTGGCTTCTAATTGGGCATTGTTTAAAACATGCTTTTCTGGCCGACAGTATGTTCTATGATCTCTCACTGCATTCGGCAAGGTTGTTTGTGGGCCATCACAATTGGAGTGCTCGTGGCCCAAGCGAGGGAGAGTGAGAACAAGAACAAGAACAAGAGAGGAGAGAGTAAGTGCTCTGTTATTCCAAAAACAAGTATGCCTTCTCCTTGGGAATGACACCAAAGAATACCTTCTAAATGAAGTATGTTTCCCTTCAGAGATTACAGCATCAGTGGATCAAAGTCCCCTGGAAATAGCTTTTGGCAGCTCTGAGGTTCTCTGTAACTCTTCTTTGACTTGAGCAGGGCAGCCCTGTGCTGGGAGCAGCGGCTGTCCTGCCTTTGGAGGCCGCGGAGCCAGGGGTGGGGACAGATAGGTGTTCTGTGGATCTGCTGACCACTCTGCAAACCCTGTGGCCTCATGTTGGTTTGGAGTTGGTTTGGTTGGACGTGGTTTTGTTTCTCTGGAAAATTGATTGTGGCGCACGGGCTGGCTCTCTCTGTCCAAGTAATGCAATACAGGCATCTTCTAAACTTAAACAAGGCTTTGGCAATGCTGGTGAAATGTATTGTCGTCAGCTCCGTGTCCTGACGTCCTCCATAGACTTGAGGAATGTTTGGACCTTGGCCCCTGAGCCCTTTCTGGTTTAAGTTTAATGAGAGTCCGGGCAATCCAAATGTCTACCTGGCAGCAGGGAAGAGACCCTTCACGTTAATTATTGCTAAGCTCAACTGTCTCCTTCCAAGCCCCATATACAGCCCTACACATTTGTATACATTTTATATGGTCTATTTCCATTATAAATTGCCCATAAATTAAATACAGATTTTCTTGGGAACATCTTAAAAAAAAGGGAAAAGATCCGTGTGATACATGTTTCTGGTATTGGAGGTGATGTGGGTTACAGAGGGGGAGCGTGGGCCCGTGTGCTGACTCCCCAACACGGAGGTCATGCGTCTGGGTTAAGGCAACCTGAGTGGTGTGTGAACGGATATGCAGCGTGCCTTTTCTCCATCTTTCCTGTTGTGAGCTGCACATCGTGATTTTGAAGAGAATGGAGACTGATTGATTGACCTAGACAGGCTGGAGCAGGTCCAGAGGAGGACAGGAGGACAGTGAGGGATGGGAGAGCTCCCCTCTCTCCTCTAAGAGAAGGCTGGGCTTATTGCATTTGTCTGGAGGGGAGTGCTCTCAGCACCGTGCAGCGATGCTTTGGGGAGTCATCTTCATTGCGAGGTGTGTTGCCAGTGTAATCTGTTGCTAATAATGAAGTACTAATGTATGTTAAATAAGAAATTAGAGCAGATTCAAGGTTCATCTCTAAAATGTCCTTCTTGTTCCCTTCCATTCCCAAAAGCTGTGCCCCAGCCTTTGCTGCCTCAGGGACTTTGCACATACTGCTTCTTCTGCGTAGCTCGCTTGCTCTCTCCCCTCTTTTTGGTTTGTACTTAATAATTAAGTCTTCCTTGGCTACTCTATTTACAAATGTACCTTGAGTACTCTCTCCTCTTTCTTTATTTCTCTTTATTTTATTTATTTTTTTTAATGTTTATTTTATTTTTGAGACAGAGACAGAGCATGAACGGGGGAGGGTCAGAGAGAGAGGGAGACACAGAATCTGAAACAGGCTCCAGGCTCTGAGCGGTCAGCACAGAGCCCGACGCGAGGCTTGAACTCACGGACCGCGAGATCATGACCTGAGCCGAAGTCGGACGCTTAACTGGCTGAGCCACCCAGGCGCCCCTTCCTTTATTTCTCTTTAACTATCCCTGTTTGACATTCTGTGCATTTTATTTATTTTTTATTATTATAAGCAATAGTAAATATAGGGTCTATGAGGTAGACCTTTTTTTTATCTCTTTTTTTCTTTCTGTCTCTTTCATGCTCTATTCTATTCTGGTGCCCAGCACCTGGTAGGTGCTCAGTAAAATGTGTTAAATGTATATATGAATGCCCACGGATATGTGGATATGTGTTTGGAGGTCATTAGTTACATGTTATGAGGAACAGATATTGCAAACATTGCTTTAGGAGACTAGACTTGAACCAGTTACTGGAAATTACAAAAAGGTAGGTTCTAGTCTAAATTTGTTTTTTTAATGTTTATTTATTTTTGAGAGAGACAGACAGAGGGCAAGCAGGGGAGGGGGGGAGAGAGAGGGAGACACAAAATCTGAAGCAGGCTCTAGGCTCTGAGGTGTCAGCACAGAGCCTGACACGGGGCTCGAACTCATGAACCATGAGATCGTGACCTGAGCGGAAGTCGGACACCTAACCGACTGAGCCATCCAGGTGCCCCTAAAAAAATAATTTTTTTAAAAAGAAATACAAGTTTCCACCAAGGACTGAGCTGACCTCTAGGGGTGGGAATGCCTGTGGAGGAAGTATCTAAGACAAGTGAGGATGGCTGCTCATCAAGGGGGCTGTTGAGAGGACACCTGTCCTAAGGTAGGGTTATGGGATCACAGGTATCCTGACTCTCCTTCTCTGTGATTTTGTTCAAGGCCTTAAAATGCTCTATCCTGGGCTCTCCTAAAAATCAGTATGCTTTCGGGCGTTTGTGCTGGATCACACAACTCTGGCTGGGCTGAGCCCAGATGGCACAGGTTTCTTGCTTAGAATGTGAGCCCCCAGGGTGCTGTCATCCTGCTGTGGCTGGGGTGGCCTCTGTACCTCCAGCAGGTGGTCTGGCCCTGGTGGTCTCCAGGGTGCCTTTCTCATGGTCTACTGGACCTTTTCCCAGGGCCCAGTGGTGCTGCAAGTTAATTTGTCCCCAAATGAGATATTCGTGTCTTTATTCTCCATTCAAGTAACTATTAAGTGTTATGTTCCCCCTGTGAATCTGCTCTGGTCATTAGGGCCCCATCCCCCAGGCACTGGACTTGACACTAACTCCCTCTTCCTCCTTGTGTCCCGCCAGCCCCAGCTCAGACTCCCACAGAGTGGGGAGAATGGCCGTGTAGAGACTTAGTGGTCAGCATACCAGTCAGGATGCCTAGACCTGGGCTGTACAGCTTCAGAGCTTAGAGGTGGAGGAGAGAGTTTCTAGTAGGGCTTCACTGAGGGAGCTCTGGAGGGGGGCTCAGCTGGAGTCTTGCACTGGAGCAGGATGAAGCCAGCTCCAGCAGGAGCCCCAGCAGGAGCCCCAGGAGGAGCCAGGGCTGCAGAGCTGGGAGCGGAGGAGCCTGTTGGTGGGTCAAGTCCAGGGCCCTGGGCCCCACGTGTGTGCAGGAGGACTAGAAACCATCCCCCTTTCCCATCTTTCTTCAAGGCAGGCCCTGCATCAGTGTGAGGCTCAGGAATAGACAGAAGGCATGTTGCACAGCCCAGCACCAGGATGCAAAGTGTAGAAAATGCCATCTAGAGGCACCACTCACTTGAGTGGTCAGAGCACCTGGGCTCCATTACACATGAGCTGAGTGACCTTGGATAAGCCATCTGACCCCTCTTACTGCGGTGTCTGCATCTGTATAGTGGGGACTAGACTCTAATCATGAGATGGTTCTCTTGATGTTAGGTGGGGGTGTGTGGCTTTTTCTTTTCATTATATGACTTTGTGTGCTATTTGATTTTTCTAAACTCTACATAGGCATACGTTTGATTTTAATAATAAAATAGATATTCGGAAACTTCATGAAATGCTATGTGAGTATGTCAGTCTCTGCTTTCTATCCTGGGGGCAGAGACAGTAGTAACTGGCTTCTGGAGCCCTGAGCTTCTGCCTAAGTATTCTGAAGCTGTGACACCCAGACCTTCCCAGGAAAGCCTTTGTAGGACTAAAACATCTCTTCTGTGTTGGAGCCTAGAAGAAAATGCTTTGAGGGGGCTCCTCTGTTCTAGCCTGGGGCCCGTGGGGCTGTTGGGGAACAATCATGCGACCCTGTGCTTTATGGCCCTGCGTGGTGCATGAAATCTTCCCCACTTGGGCTTCATAAATTATTCTGTGGGGTCCATTAGAGCTGGGTGGGGAGCAAGAGAGTGATTTTATGGGTGATTTACACATGGCCTTTGTCTGAGATCCCACATGTTGCCAGCTGGACAGCGGCTTCTGGCTGCTTCCATGGCAAAGCCCTGGCCCTGAGGGGCCCCCACAGTGTGAAATCATACCACATGACCTGTGGCTGGGCAGAGGGGCTCTAAGACCCCACAAAGAGGTCCGCCTCCAGAAAATCTAGGAAGGAGGTAAAGTCATGTAGCCCTGTCTCTTCATCTGTTTTCAGGAGGACTTGGAGTTCAGTCCCTTATGGTAGACATGGCTTGTCCCCCTGGAGTAAGAGTCCTCCCAGGAAGAAATCATGATTTTGGAGCTTGCTGTGCCTTTGAGATCATAAAACCCAGCTTTGGATTTTACCATGGAAGAAACAGGCTCGAGACCTTACAGAGGGTCATGTAGTTGGTCAATAGCAGGGCTGAGACCAGCTCTCTTTCTCCTACCTCATGTTGCCTCTTTGGACCAAGGGAAGCTGAGGATGGGGGAGATTGGTGCCTCTCCATGCCTAGATGGCAGTCTTCTAGAGACCCTGAGCTTATGGGAATGTGGTCCTTCTGCCTGGGTAGGGAGTCTGAGGCATCAGTTGCCTTCCTAGCCTGGGACCACATATCCCCCTGCCTCCAGCACTGGGCCTGGTGCTGCTGGGATGTCCTGGTGCCTTCTCTGAGGCTGCCTGGTATTGCCCAAGGTTGCCAGAGCACTCACACCATGACTTCCTTCCTGGGCATGGCCGTGGAAGAATGACTCATCCCTCACATGTTCTGTTGATGGTGGCAGCAGTTGGGTGTGTGGTGTTCATGGCTTCAGCTCCATCGGTGTCCCATCTGACGTGGGGGAGTGGGGAGGCCTGGCCTGGGGAGTGCACTTGTGCTACTACTCAATACCTGTGTGGCCTTGAGGGAGTCCCTTTCATTGAGCTTTTCCAGGAGCTATTGCTTCTCCTGGGAGCATTTTAGGAACATTGGTGTGACTCAGCCTTGGTGGCATGGAGACCTGTGTGATACCTCACTCCTGCGAGTGCCTCTGTCTTACTGCTTCCCCACTTTGCGGGCTCATACCTGAGCATCCATGGAAGATGGACATCCATCTTGAAGCTCTTTGTAAGTTTTGAACAAGAGGACCCACATTTTCAGTCTACCCCAGGCTCCTGGAATTATGTAGCTGGTCCTGTCCCCACGTGCAGCTGGTCTCTGATACCCTTCATGCAGTTCAGATGGATGACTGGGGAGGGATAGGGTAGGGGCAGAGCAGAGGGCACTTCCAGATGGTGAAGGATACTTGCTGGCTGGGATGAAAGGGTAGGATCTATTTCCAGAGACTATGAACTTGGCAAAGCTCTTCTTGGAAACTCACAGGCCCTGCTTTCTGTGGCTTTTCTCCCTGTGTTCTCCATTTAGGCTTTCTACATTCTGCTAATTTCTTACCTCCAACCCCAAAGGTCTTGTTTTTAGGGCAGGTTTTATGGGGTTTGCCATTGTAGTAGTTAGAGTAGGCTAGATCAGGTAGTAAATTAACCTGGAAATCCCGGTGGTTTAATACAATGTTTTATTTCTTGCCCGTGCTTTCTGTCTATCACAGATTGGGGGTGGAGATTCTGTTCTACGCAGTGACTCAATGTCCTTAGCTCATGGAATCTCTGCCACTTGTATCCATAGTACACAGTTTCTCTTGATTCCTCTGGCAGGAGAATGGGATGAAGGAGGGTCCCCCAACTGTTCTTTTATGCTTCAGCTTGAAAGTGACCTGTATCACCTCTGCTCATAGCCCATATGCCCAGAATTAGTTCTGGGGGCTCCATCTAACTGCAAGGGAACTAGAACATGGGGCCTTCTACTTTCAGGAGGAAGAAAAGAAATAGATACTGATGAACACCAGATGTGTCTGGTCAAATGGCCCCAGAAACTTTTGTCAAATAGGTGAATAAATGGAAGGAAAGAGAAATGCTATGCTCACATCTCTTCATCTGAAAAGAATTGTGTTTAATCTTTACGTGAGAGTATTTTCAGTGTTCACTTATGGATTCTTAAATGTAAAGCCCTCAGCCAGGCTCTAAATATCCCTTGTGGCAGAAAGACATTGCCCTTTGCCTGTTGTGGGGTCTGGAATGTCAGTGAGCCAGGCCTTCCTTGGGTGTATAGGGTATCTTCTGGGGTTGAGCAAAGTGGGAGAGAAGCTGATATAAAGTGGTGCTTAGTATCTGTGGGTGTGGACTGCTGGCAGACTTTAATTCTGATAAACTTAAAAACATGTGTAACCAATATGAATTTGATCCCATTTGATGCCATTTGGGTGTAAGAAATGTCACATTTATGTTTCTAAACCATGAAGCAAATCCTGTAGCTACAGCTAAGGTGGACTCTGTCTCCTTTTCCCCACGCCTCTCCATCCCAGAACGTTGGTCTGAAGCCCTTGATCTGTTGAATGTGCTAGCTCCCAGCCCCATGGCCACTTGATTGGGGTTCTGCCTGCCTGCCTGCCTGTCTCCATAATTTCCACCGACACTCAGAGGCATTAGCCACCAGCCACAGTGTAGCCAGAAGATTTAATTATGAGTTACCTCATTTCATTCACATTTACGTGGCCAAAGCCCATTGCAGACAAAACACCAATAAAAGCCCAGGCCCAGAGAAACACAGGGCTGTAGAGCAGGGGAAGCAGGGTTGTTCTCATGGCCCAAAACTTGTGTCTTTCCCCCCGCCTCCTTTTTTGGCAAAAGAGAAAATGAAATAAGTTTAAGAACGACGTACAGTCCACATTTGATGGCTGTAGAATGTGTATGGCCTTCAGCTGCTTCCAGCAAATTATTCATGATCTATTTGAGCATTAGCTAGACGCTGACACCATGTCTCCCTACACTGACTCAGCCCCCGCTGGGGCCCTACTTGGGGCCTCTGACTGGGGCCTTGATGGAGTCTATACCTGAGCCAGGTAACTCCCCTTAGAAGCAACTCTATGCTCATGTCCACTGATGGGCCCTGGAAAGTGAAGCATTTGCAGGACCTCGAAGTAGGCCCTGACACCTGGCTTGGGACTTGGGGGCCGTCAGTCTGTCCTGGGAACAATATAGCACAGGCACCCGCCCAGGCCCCAGGCACCCTGGCCAAACCTGGATTGTGTGTGGTTTCCATCTAAGGAAAAGAGCCCATTTATTTGTATTTCTTATGGTTCCCAATAAGGGAGTAATTGCCCCTCACCTCACTTTTAGTATCGCTGTGCAGCACTTTTGCCCTAAAGTGGTCCTAAAGCTTGGGTAAATTGGAACTCTGGCTGGACAATCAGGAGATCCCCACAAACCATTTTGTGACCTTTGCCAATTCCCTTCTTTCTCCGGGCCCTGGTTTTATTTTGTCTTTTAAAAAGCAGGAGATATCCAAAAAAAAAAAAAAAAAAATCTTTTTTTAAAGATCCATGAGAGCCGTTCTTCAAACAAAAAGCTCCATATATAGAATAGGTAACCTCTGAATTGCTCTTTTGAGACTGTGGGGCAGGGACAATGCTGCTCATGTCCCTGATTCTAAATTTTTTTTTTTTTTTTTACATTTTTATTTATCTTTGAGAGAGCACAAGCAAGGAAGGGGCAGAGAGAGAGAGAGGGAGACATAGAATCCAAAGCAGCCTCCAGGCTCTGAGCTGTCAGCACAGAGTCTGATGCGGGGCTCGAACCCATGAACCGTGAGATCATGACCTGAGCTGAAGTCAGATGCTTAACCGACTGAGCCACCCAGGTGCCCCTCATGTCCCTGATTCTACCTTACACCTATGGTCCACTCCCCTGGCATCCTGTAAAGGACTCTGTACCCTGAAGGACTCCATCCGGCCTAGTTTGAAAACCAGCAGGGTAGGTCATCTGTGAGGACCTGGTGATTTTTACCAGCATTCTGATTTTTACCTCATCTCTCCTTTGACAAAACAAAATAAAGCCAAAAGGGCTACAGAACTCCCATAAGACCCAAGAATTAAGGCAGAGAAGATGGGGCCAGTGTCTTCATGAGAGTTTCCTCTTTCTCCTCTGTGGTTTGAAGCACTATGTGTTGACCACTGGACTGCCTCCATTCCCTGGGCCTCCCCTTGTCAGCCAAACAGGTCTGTTTGGGCCCTGGGAGGGGTGGTGGCCCACCCTCTTCTGGTCACCCTTCTACTGACCTGGTCCCCAGGCCTTGAGACTCTCAGGATGGAACACTTGGGGGTGTTCTGTATCCTCTGGAGAGGCCTCTAACTGCCCTCCCCCACCCCCATGTCAGGAGTAGATGAAGAGGTGAGGTGAAGAGGGGAGTACTGGCAGCTGGGGATTCAGGAGAGCGTAATTGTTCTCTTCAGATTCTAGTTGGGTAAGGACTGTCTGCTTTGTTCGTAGTAGATGATTAATAAGTATTTGTGGAGTAAATCTAAGTGTGGTGGGGGAAAACAGGAAAGCAGATTTCAACACATGGAAGAAAATGTTGAGATTGTGATCATTCACAAGTCTTGGTCACCGGTGGTATTGAGTCAGTGGTCGATGGCCCTGTGGCAGAAGCTCGAGGCTCAGAACACTGGATGGGCCTGTACTCGAACACCTCCAAGTGTGCTCTCACCTCACCATGGAGGTCTTAGAATCTAGAGAAGAAAGATGGCCCACTTTGTCTGTGGCAATTTCCTGGACAAAGTGACTTTCTTTGTCCCAGGAAAGTTGCCTTACTCTTGCCCAATTAGCCTGGTGAGGACTAGCTGAGGGAAATCTCCACTTGTTAATGGTGTGGAGACTGAGCGGACAGAGATGTGTGTGTCCTGGGAGGCTCAGCCTGGAATGCTTCACTGCAGGCGCCAATCACAGGGTGCCCCCCCCCCCCCCACCACATCGGGTGGCCTACTTCCCTCACTGGGTCAGTGCAGTAGATCTTGCTTTGCTAGGCTCATGTTGCAAGTGAGTTTTCAATTTCTGGATTGAGGAGGGAGGCTTGGCATTTTAGCTTTGCAGCTAAGTCTAGGACATACCTGGCCTAGGAGGTTTTCTTTTCTGAATGTCATCAAAACAAAGAGCTTCTTCCTCTGTGATGTTTGGGGCTGTCCTTCAGTGCCCTGAAACTTGATGGAGCTGGGCAATAATCCCATAATGGCCTTGAAAACACCTGGGTCTGGAAAGGCCCTCAGAGGCATCTTCTTCCTCCCTTGCCTGCTAGAGAAACTCCTGGTGCAATCTTTGGCAGGTGGTCCTCCAGTACCAGGATCCATCTTGGAGTCACCACCTTTTGAGATGGCCCGTTACACTCTGCACTGAGCAGATAGATATGGACGCATCTTATGACCCCAAAAGTGGCACAGATGTAGTAGTATCACACTCCTGTAACTTCCCAATAACTTGTAGCTGTCCCTGGGTCCTGGCTCTGCCTTCTGGGGCCCTGAAGCCTGTGTTGTGCTCCCTCTGATCCAGGAAAGCCCTTCAGGATCTGCAGGCAGCAAGATCCCTGCCCAGCCCCTCAGCCAATCTAGGACTGCATGATGCTGTGAATCAGGGTACTCTCCTCCTCTTCTGAGGGAGGGTTACCAAGGCCACCAAATGAGGAAGGGTCTCCTGTCCTGGTACTGCTGTTGGACAGGATTGGAGCCCCAGGGGAGAGGTGCAGCAGGCTTAGGGCTCTAACCGGCGGGAGTGGCTTATCCAGCAGTCCTGAGAATCTTGGAGTCTACCTGGTTGTGGCATTGGAAGGGGCTGACATGCTCTCATCCACTGGGGTAACCTTTTTGGTTTGGGCCATATCTTCAAAAGCATTATCTAGTCAGATGTTGGGAAGCAGCTAAGGCTTTGCTGCTTGGCAGAAGAAGGTAGGAGCAGAAAGAGGTAGAGCTCTGTATTTATTAAGTTCCTATGGTGTGCTGGATTCTTCTGTGTAGTGTCCCATTTAGCTCTCACCTAACTCCATGGGCTAGTGGTGTTTTTATTTCACTAGAGAAGTCGGTGTTGGCCCTTGGCCACAGTGGAGTTTAGATTGAACTTAGGACCACCTGCCCCAAAGCCTGTGTTCTTGGTTGCTGTCCCAGCCTGGCTTCATGATCTAGCTCTGCACCACTCTGGACAGACCTGCCTTCTCTCTGGGCCTTAGTTTCCCATTTAGAAAACGAGGAATTGGACTGTATTTCCTTCCAGAGCATCATCTGTGAATCTTACCCTGGAGTTTTCCTGAAGGTGAGTGTAGCCAGCAGGTGTTTTGGGAAGGAGCAGGCCTTTTCTGAGTGGACAGCAGCATGTTCTAGAACTTTCTGGTCTGGAGAACAGCCAGTTTCTGGGTTTACCTCTTTCCTCTGTCACCATTGGTGTGTTTCCCAATCATAAAAGGATCTTCAGCATCCCTGTTGCGACGGTGCCCCTCTCCCTAAGCTGGAGAATACCTGAGCTGGCTCATCCTCTGTGCCCACAGTGGGTCTCCTGTGCTGGCAGTGTTGACTATACACTGAGCCCTGGGAGTCTTTCAGCTAGAGGAGCCCCAGGGCAGAGCTGATGAGCGGATTTGCAGCTTGTAGGTGGAAGTGTGTGAAGGCTGGGCATCTGGGGTACAGGCACTTCTGTCTGGGAAGGAAGATACACTCAGGCAGGGCTCAGCTCAGAAGCCAGGAAGCATGGCCCGTGATCAACTCCCAATAAAGAACATTCTTGTTAGGATCCTCTGGTGGGAAGATGCGACTCAGTACTACACTCTGGCTGGGTTTATGCCTTTGCTGGCTTTAGGATATGGTTAGAAAAAAGCCACCATTTGAGAGAGGAGCCCATAGGAGCCTTTTGGCCCCACCCCCTCCTTTTACTTCCTGGGAGTTTCTCCCCTGACCTCTAGTAGCTACTTCT
Source organism: Panthera pardus (assembly GCF_024362965.1). Taxonomy (NCBI): domain Eukaryota; kingdom Metazoa; phylum Chordata; class Mammalia; order Carnivora; family Felidae; genus Panthera; species Panthera pardus. Next base: position 25,847,530 of record NW_026526832.1, read on the forward strand.
AGAGGGAGCTTGCTGGAGCTCACAGAGGCATTTATTCCTCTGTGTGTCTAAGGGTTTTGGTGTTTAATGGGCACATGTTTGTGGTTGCAGACATGTACCTGGGGAATAGTTGCCAACTGCAAAACTCCATCATAGCACCCGGGCTCAGTGAACACAGATCCTCTCCTGTAGGCAGCTGTCATTGTGGGGAACACATGACTTGCTTTAACTCTGCGCCTGGATTTGTGAGTGGGAAGAGGGCCATTAACTCCTGGAATATCTAAAATGACTTTTCATGACAATGGACGGAGTGTATGTGTGTAGCAAGATTCCATGAGCTGGTTCAATATCCCATTCTCAGATAGCTGGGAAACCAGAGGCGTCCCAGCTGCAGGCAGAGGCTGAGCTCACAGGGACATGCCCATCCATGTATGTGTGTGTGAGGTGACATCCATGGGGGCTGGTTGTATGTGGTGTTGTCCATGTTGTTATCCATACCCACTGACATGCATGTGTCCATCATACTTAGCCTACTCCTAAGGCTTCCATTCGGACTTTGACTCCATGTGACGTTTGTCACCACATCTCTGTCATGTGTGATCCTCTGTAGAAATTTCTGGCTCAGTGGGGGAAGGTCACTCAGCGGGAGCAGCTTCCTGGGAGGCTGCACAGAACTCCTTCAGACCTCTCTTCTGGCCACTGGCCAGCCTCAGTTGGAAGGGAAGGGGCTTTGAAAAGACTTTTGCCTGTTGGCCATCCAATACGACTGAAAGGATACCAGCCTGATGAGTGAAGTTGCAATAAATCAAGACCATGTGGTCGGCTCCCCCTTGAGATGCTCCCTGTTAAAGAAATTGGTGGGTGGGAAACATTTTTGGCAATCAGCCCTGAAGCTTCTCTTATATCCCCTTTCTCTTTGCTCTTCCACCCTCAGATCTGCAAGAGTCATATGGTTTATTTTTAAAACAGAAACAACCCTAAACTCTCATGTCTCTGGGGCCAAGAACATCGCTTCCCATCATTCAGGTCTAGACTGGGAGCAGATTGCATCCCTGGTGTAAGTGCTGGAGAATTCAATGTCATGAGGTTTGGAGTAATTGGGGGGGGGGGGTGGGAAGAGAGGGCATCTTTTGTGCTTACAGTGGGTCAGATGATGTAGGAAATCCTGGAATTTGGGTGCTATGGCATTGGGAAGGGAACTAAAACCCCAAAGAGGAGGAAGTGGCCAACACTCCAGGGAAGCAGACCCAGGATTGGCTCCTACCCTCAGGTTTCCTGCTTTGAATTTAGGCTTCTTTCCATTGAAGAGCCTGAGATTTGAAGGTTGTGTTGGAGTTTGGTTTGAAAAAGAAAAACCATAGCAAAAGAAGGGAGAGGAAAGCCCTTAGGTCATAGAAATGGGAGAAGGAATTCTGGGATGATGGGAGAGAGGCGGTCTAAATGGCCAAGGGAATTTGCTCAAGATGTGAGGGCATTGCAGGATCTTAGTGTCACAGGGATGGCTGAGCTGAGGGTGAGTCAGGAAGTATTTGTATCAAGCCTGGAAGAAGATTACATGTACCTCATAAAATGGCTGTTTCCAAGGGGAGGTAGGCTGTGGTGGTCCAGGACCCTGTTCTATGACAGTTTACATCATGGGGAGCCCAGGAGCCTGGTGCTCATGTTTGGTGGGTCATTGGGTTGTTAAATAGATCATGCCTTTGTCCCACTGTTCAGGAATGTGTTCTGACTTACAGTGGATTAGAAAGAACTGGCATGGGAGTTTGTGAACATTCCTGGCTCTTTCTAAATTGTTCCCAGCCCTGCAACAAAGGAAATGGGTGAGCAGGGGAAGTATCCTGAACCCTGGGGCTGGGGTTTAAGCTGTGCACCTTCCTCCCCCAGTGACTGGGCACATCTCTTACCTTCCCTCGGTCTTCCTTTCCTCATTAGTTGGTGGTAATGACCCTCCTTGCCCATGATGGGGACCTTTGTTGTGCCTGCGTGGCTCTTAGTTCCCTGTTCTTCCAATAATGGTTCTGTCTTCCTATGGCATGGACTCTCTTCCATGTTAATTGAGTGGTCTTACTGGAGACCACCAATATACTTTCTCTCCTCCCACTTATGCTGATGATCATAAGAGGATCAATGGATTTATCCCACCCTTCTGGCCACGGTCATTTAACAAGAGTGTGTTTTAAAAGAACATGACCAGAACTGTTGTTGCTAAACACATATAAGATGCCCATGTGGGAAGTCCCCACCAAGTAATAACTGAGGAAGGAGCACCTGAGTAGCTCAGTTGGTTAAGTGTCTGACTCTTGGTTTCTGCTCAGGTCATGATCTCACGGTTTGAGCCCTGCATCAGGCTTTGTGCTGCTTGGGATTCTCTCTCTCCCTCTCTCTCTGCCCCTCCTGTGCACTCTCTCTCTCTCAAAATAAATAAACTTAAAAAAAAAAGAAATAACTGAGGTAGCCTGGGAGTGGTGGTGCTGAATCCCTGTAGGTAGAAGTAGAGGTGGAAGCTAAGAGCCACTATTCTGTTACTGATGTGACCAGATGTCTCTCATTGACTGGTGAGGCCTGAGATGAGACTGAACATAATAGGATTATATCCACTTGGGCTCTTGCTTTTCAGGGACAGAAATTCAAACCCACACTACCTTAAGCAAAAAGAGAACTTACCATTTCACTTCTCTGAAAAGGGCAGAGGCTGGGCTGGTTTCAGGCTTGGATTCAGGCAGGACCTTACTCAGTCAACATCACCAGGATTCAGCATCCTTCTCTCTCTCGTTCTCTCTCTCTCTCTCTCTCTCTCTCTCCCCATCTCTCTCAACTGTTTCCTTTGGGCTGGTTCTATCTGGAAGCGTAATCCCTCCCTCAGGGTACTAAATGACTGCCTTAACTCCCAAACTTACATTTCCTCAGATTCAAGGCCAGCAGGAAATAGTAGCAGTCTCTTTCCTAGAAACCTCAGTCAACCTTTTATTGCCCCTCACTGGTTCAGACTGGGTCTTGTATCTATCTCCATATTACTGTGATGTGATGATCTAGGTGGCTTCAGCTTAGATTATAGGCTTCAGTCCTGATTGTGGAGTGAAGCCCACCAAAACTCAGCATCTAAGATTTGGTGAGAGGATAGTTGTCAGCAGAAGTGTAAGTAGACGCCAGGTGGCAAAGCCCACAGATGTCTCTACAGTAGAGCTTTAGCACCCAACAGGCAGCTCGGATCATCTCAGGGCAGCACATGTCCTCTGTTCCTCATTGTGGACACTGTAAATGTTAGTTAGGTATAAGGTGTAAGACACTAATTACGAAGTGGTTACAATTTGGTTTCTATGTGAAAAATAATGACTACTAAAGAATGCCAAAAGCCATTGCTGGTGGTAGACATGAACTGAAGTGGGCTAAGAAAATGAGTGTCCTTGGAAGTTTTGGACAAATTAGAAGATGGACTGTTGAATTCAGCAGAGGCTTGCACCAGTGGTGTAAATGAACTTGCCATGTGTTTTATGCAAGACAGGAACAGGCACTTCCTAAAACCATTCCAACAGCTTCTGTAACTGGTCCAAAACGGTTCACCAACTGGGAGAAAATGAATGATAGCTGGGAAAGCAGTCACCTGTGATTCAGGAGAAAGCCGGGATCCAGTACACACATTGTTGTATATCTTTGACTGTAGGGGGTTCACAGCATCTAAAAATGCATTTCTCAGGAGAGTCAAGGGCCCATCCTTCCTTCTGCTGTGCCCATGGCAGAACCAGTCCTGCAATCACACTGGAAGGTCATCTGTAGTAGACTCTGCTGCCTTTGCCTCCCAGCATTTATTTCCCCTAAGGGAGTCTCCCCTAAGCCCACAGGTTGCTGGCCTGCTCATCTGGAAGATGTTGAGGTCACTTAGGGACTTTGGTTGGATGTAATCATTTGCCTCACACTGAAGGTTTTGATGAATGAATATGATAGGGAGTAGTAGTGAATAGCTTGCCTGAAGGTATGAGCCTCCAAAGAGCTGAGATTTACACAAAACAGAGTGAAGAAGTATTGCACTGGAAGAGCCTGAGATCAATGAAGATGTGACTCCACCTCTTGAACTTGAAGATAAGCAGCTTCCTGTGGAGGATGCACCAGGGGAAGTACTATTCTTGGGGTTGGGGAGCCCTGTGCCCCGTGACTATTCCCAGATGACCACAGCCTTGGGACTAGACACACTTATTGGACAGCAAGTCTAGCCAAGTGTGGTCAGTCCTTTGAACATCTGCCATGGATACACTGTTCCCAGCACCTGCCTGACATCTCCTCTGTGCTCTTGCCAATGACCAGGCCCCCCAGAAGTCCCTGCACAATGTTCCTTCATGTTTGATGTCCCTGAAAGAAGAGGGAACACATAATCATGATTTAAAAATAAACAGCAGAAGACAAAGTATTTTGGTTCTTGGCTTTACCCTAGGCTGGTGAAGTCATCTCTGAGCAGACTCTTGCCACAGCGTGCTTGGAGGCCTTTGGGGTTTGGCAGTGATTGGGCTTTGTTGGCAGAAGGCTAGGCCTGTTCACAGATGACAGCGTCCATTTCAACCACAGTCATGATGAAGCTGGGGCAAGACCTCCAGCTGGCAGAGCCCTGCCATGGGCTTTCCCCTTGCCGATCCACCTGCCCCTCTGTCTTCCTGTCTTCTTTATCTTTTGAGGATGGGACAGAGCATCCCCTCTATTGACCAGAGAGACACTTCAATGGGCTTGCCAAACACAGGCCAAACCTATGCCAGGTGCTTGGTGGTGCTTCAGGATTACTCAAACAAAGGCACGAGGGCAGAGGGCTAAGTTCCAGTGCTAAAACTAAGCTTTGGAATGTAAACAGGAGTCTTGGAAGCGGATGATCATGTAGATGGCTTCCATTATGCCTCAAGGAGGGCTTTGCAAGTCAAGGAGAGGAAACTGGGAAGGGGAAAAGTATGGAGGCCGGAGGCACAATGTCCCCAGAGACATTTAATCGATGTGTTATTCTCCCCAGAGCTTAGACCATTGCTCCTAGAGGGAAGGTTGCCGTATCTGTGGGTTATTTATAAGCATATGGGTCTGATTTAATTTAAATATGTAATCATTTAATCAAGAACTCTCTACAGGTTCCTAATATGTCAGTTTTACTTAACAAAATTGAAAAGCGTCTGCCCTGTGAAAACCAGATTAAGATCTAAAGCTGGATGACAAACTGGGAAGGGTATTTGCAACATTAATGGTAGGGCTACTAAGCCCAATAGATACAAGCCCTTTACAAAACAAAAGGAGAAAGAAAAACAACTCACATAGACAAATGGAATAGGCAGTTTACAAAAAGGAGAAATAAAGTGGTCAGAACATGTAATAAGATGTTCAATCTTGCTAATGATGAAAAAGTATGAGTTAAAAACTGAGATACCATACTGTGTCTATTGGTGAAGGCAAACAGATTGGGTTACAAAAAGTGACAATAATCATCAAGGTGTTGAGAAATGCTTAGTTCAGAAGAATATGAATTAGTACAGCCTATTTTTAAGGCACTTTGACAACAAGTATCAACACATAAGATACCACATCCTTTGACCCAGAAATTCTGCTTTAAAAAATTTACCCTAAGAAGGAAATTGTTTGAGTGGGGAAAGTTGTATGAGAATGCACTAGAATATTCATTAATTTCTGATTAATGGAAAAGTGGGAAAACTCCTAAATGGCCATTAATAAGGGAGCAATTAACTGAAGTATGGCTCAAAGGAAAAAATACCTTTTTTCCTTTTCAAAGGCAAAGTATCCTTTGCATACTACAAAGGAAAATAGGCGGTCATTAAAAAATGATAATGTATCTTCAAATCAATTAGAAAAGATATTAATGACATGTTTTTGAGTGAACAAAACAAAACAAAACCCCCAAATCACCTCAATATGTAACCACTCTTCTAGGTGGATCTTGCCCCAGTGTGGGATCATCCATTGGCTCATAAGCCATCCTGGGATGCCATGGTCCGGGTGAACAGCCAGTTAGTGGCATTTTTAGGAAGAGTCATGTCTCTAAATTATGTTCTCAGAGACACAGGGACAGAGGGGATGCTGGGTGGTGTCGGACTTTGGTGTACCACAGAAGATGAGGTTCTGAGAGGGAGGTGAGTGAGTGGGAAAACTCTGGCCCTTGACCTAGTTCATCCATGTGGGAGCAGGTACCCAGTGTGTATCTTGTATTCTACCCCTGTGATTTTTTTCGAAATGCAACTGTTTTAGAGGACCTATGGTCAATTGCTGAAAAGTCTCCTCCTGTGTGTGTGTATCCCCATCTTAGAGGTATAGGGCTAAGGGCACAGCCTCTGGAAGCAACCTGCCCAGGATGAGATGCAGTCACAGGGCCTTTCAGTAGGTGATTTCACCTTCCTGTGCCTCAACTTCTCCACCTGTAACACAGTGCCTGGCTCATTTTAAGTGCTATGTTTTCTATCATTGTTATTATTTTTCTTGCTGTTTTCTAAGTATCTTTTTCTTAACCAATCATAAAACACAATCCATTTTGGACACTGTATTTTTTTTTTTTTAATTTGAGAGAGAGAGAGAAAGAGAGAGAGAGAGAGAGAGAGAGCGAGAGAGAGCAAGCGCAAGTAGGGGAGAGGGGCAGAGGGAGAGACAGAGAATCTGAAGCAAGTTCCATGCTCAGTGCAGAGCCTGATGTGGGGTCAATCCCACCACCCTAGTATCGTGACCTGAGCTGAACTCAATAGTTGGATGCTCAACTGACTGAGCCATCCAGGCACCCCTGGACACTGTATTTTTAAAGGAGGAACTGAATTACTTCTCTTTAAAGTGAAAACTGATGATGTGGAATCTCTAACATTTTTCTGTTTTTAAGCCCTGACCATGAGCAAGACTGAAATTTATATGGTTTTTGAGCACCTTCTTTTCTGGGAGTGAGAAGTTTATCTTCCATTCTCGTTCAGTTTTCACTCCCCGTCTTACTCAGCGGCTTACTGCCTCTTGTATAAAAAGCCTCTCTTCATTTGCTGCCTGGGTACAAGCTCAGCCTTCCTGCCCACTGGCTTGCAGTGCCTTTGCTGGTTCCTCATCTTTTGACTTCCAGACACTGGAGTGCTCTTCTCTATCCACTCATTGCCTTGGGGATCTCACCTGATCTCACAGCTGTAACATTTTCCATGGACAGGATGGCCATCTGTCCAGGTTTGCCCAGCATAGTGCAGGTTTTTGCTTCGTCAGTTGGCATAATTAGCACTTTCAGTCTCAAGTAAATCCCAGTTTGAAAGCCAGATTATACGTTTACCCTATCTACAGACTGATGACCCCTCAGGTTTCTATCTCGAGTCCTGACCTCTGCCCCTGCACTTCAGACTCGTATATGCAGCTGCTTACGCAGTATCGCCACTTGAATAGCTAAGTGGCATCATAAAAGAGACAAGTCCAAAATCTACCTTTTGATTTCTATTCCAAGCACATCCTTACTACATTGTTATAACTGATGACTTCGTTCTTCTGGTTGCTTGGCCCAAATCCTTGCCTTCTGTATTTCTCCCAAACCCCATGTCCGATCCACCAGCAGCTCCAGTGGGCCACATCTCTGGTGAGTGTTCAGAACCCACATAATACTCTTCTCTATCACCTGGGTGACCACTCTAGTTCAACCACTGGCCTCTCTCACTAGAGTATTTAGAAGCCTCTTGACTCCCCATTTCCTCTTGCCATCTATACATATTCTCCCCATAACATGCCAGGTCTTGGCAGTCTCCTGCTCATGGCTTTGCATGGTGTACTCAATAAAATCTCCAATCCCTGCATGATTCAGACCCCTGAGACCTAATTTTCCTGCCATCTTTTGCTCTTTTTGCTCACTCCTCCGCACTTCATCTACATTATCCATTCTGCTGTTTCTCAAGCTGGTACACTCATGCCTCAGGACCTTTGCACCGGCTGTTTTTTTTTTTTTTTTTTTGCCTGGGATTTTTGTCTCTGCTTTACCTAATGGCTCACTCTCTCATTGTTCTCAGGTCTCTGTTCAAATCTTTTCTTATCAAAAGGGTCTTCACTAACTATCCTGTAAGACAAACTTCCCTCATTACTTTCTCTCCTCAGGCATTGTTATTTATAGAATTTATCAGCACCTGATGTTACAGGATAACTTTTCTTTGTAATTGTCTGCTTCCCCTGACTAGGATGTAACTTCATGAAGTCAAGGCTTCAACTGCTTTATCTGCAGTGCCTAGAACAGTGCCTGGAATGTAATAGGCACTCATTAAGATTTGTTGAATAGATTCAGAAGGTACATATCAAGCACATAATGTGGGTGGGTTTTTTTGACATTTATTTAGGCATTTAAAAGTTTTTCTCAGCAGTGCAGTATTTTAACATTCTCACTGAGAAGTTTTGGCATACCATTGTTTAATTTGTTCCTAAGTGTTTTACATTTTTTTAACATAATAATAAATGAAAAATTTTCAACTTCATTTTCCAATTGTTTGATGCTAGTACATAGAAATGCAATTGGTTATATGTATCAACCTTATGTCCTCTGGTGTTGCTAAACTTATTTATTATATTACCTCTAGTAGTTTTTTTATCCTTAAATTTTGATAATTAAACAATCATGTCATCTGTGAGAACTTTATTTCTCCCTTTCCAGTTTTTATGATCTTTCTTTCTTTCTTTCTTTCTTTCTTTCTTTCTTTCTTTCTTTCTTTCTTGGATGTTTAGTATTGAATAGAAGTGTTGAAAATGGTAGTCCTTATTACTGATGTTGGGGACAGCTGTTTGATGATGAAGTGTTTGATGCCAATCTTAGGGAGAAGTGTTTCATCATGAGGTATGATGTTAGCTGAAGGGTGGGTTTTATTTGTTTGTTTTGTAACAGCCCATTATGAGATTGAAAAAGTTTCCTTCTGTTCCCCATTTGCTTATAATTTTTATTTTAATCCTGAGTGGGGTTTAAATTTTGACATATGCTTTTCCTCCATCTTTTGAGATAAATTACTTAGGTTTTCTCTTTTATTGTATTGATAGGGTGAATTTCTTTGATTTTTGAATGCCAGATCGATCTTGGATTCCTAGTATAAGCTCACTTGTTCATGATGAATTATCTTTATTTTTTCTCTTTTTAATAATTTATTTATATTTAAATTTACATCCAAGTTAATTAGCATATAGTGCAACAATGATTTCAGGAGTAGATTCCTTAATGCCCCTTACCCATTTAGCCCATCCCCCATCCCCCAACCCCTCCAGTAACCCTCTGTTTGTTCTCCATATTTAAGAGTCTCTTATGTTTTGTCCCCCTCCCTGTTTTTATATTTGAATTATCTTTTTTATACATTGCTGGAATCTGCTTTCTAATATTTTGTTAAAGGATTTTTACATCTGTGTTCATGGAGAAATTTTCTTGTAATTTTTTTTCAGGCTTTGGTATATCAGAGTATGCTGAACTCATTAGGTGAGCTGGGAAGTGTTCTTTTTTCTATCTTCTGTAAGAGTTTATGTATGATTAATATTATTTCTTGTTTAACTATTTGATAGAATTCAGCACTGAAATCATCTGAACTTGGGAGTGTTTCATTCTGAAAATGTTTTTGATAACAAACTCAGTCTCTTTGACAGATACAGAGCTATTCAAAATTTCTATTTCACCTTGTGTGAGTTTTGACAAGTTGTGTTTTTCAAGGAATTTGTCCATCTTATCTAAGTTGTCAGATTTATTAACATACCATGCACGGTGCATAATATTCTACTATTGTCATTTTGATGTCTATGTGACCTGTAGCAATATTCCTCTTTCATTTTTTTTAAATGTTTATTTATTTTTGAGACAGAGAGAGACAGAGCATGAATGAGGGAGGGGCAGAGAGAGAGGGAGACACAGAATCGGAAGCAGGCTCCAGGCTCTGAGCCATCAGCCCAGAGCCCGACACGGGGCTCGAACTCACGGACCGCGAGATCGTGACCTGAGCTGAAGTCAGAGGCTTAACCGACTGAGCCACCCAGGCGCCCCTCCTCTTTCATTTTTGAGATTGGTAGTTTGTAGTTCCTCTTTTTTCTCCCTATCCTTCCTATGAGGGTCTTTTCAATTCCATCAGTCTTCTCAAAGATAAAATTTTTGGCATTGTTTTTCTATTTTCTATTTGATTTCGATTCTTACCTCTATTATTGCTTCTATCCTTCTATTATTTTGGGTTCCATTTACTCTTCTTTCTTTTAGCTTAAGTTGAAATGTTATATCACCAATTCTTTACCTGTTTTCCTTTCTAATATAAGCCTGTAAAGCTATAAAAATGTCCTCTACGTAGTCTTGAACTTCCTCTCACAAATTTTGAGCCATTGCGTATTCATTTCTAAATTTTTTTTTAACGTTTATTTATTTTTGAGACAGAGAGAGACAGAGCATGAACGGGAGAGGGTCAGAGAGAGGGAGACACAGAATCTGAAACAGGCTCCAGGCTCTGAGCTGTCAGCACAGAGCCCGACGCGGGGCTCGAACCCATGGACCGCGAGATCATGACCTGAGCCGAAGTCGGCTGCTTAACCGACTGAGCCACCCAGGCGCCCCTGCGTATTCATTTCAATTCAGTTAAAAATGTTTTCTAATTTCCCTTGTGAGTTCTCTGAGGCTTACTTAAAAGGGTATTATTTAATTGCCAAATACTTGGGGGATCTTCTAGCTCCCATATTATTATTGTTTTCTAGTTTAATTTTGTTGTGGTCAAAGAACTTACTCCATAATATTTTAATATTTTGAATCTGTTTCAACCTGTTATGGCCCAACGTACTGTGAATCGTCAGTGTGCATGTGACAAGAATGTGCCCTCTGCAGCTGCTGGGCACCGTGTCCCGTGTCAGTTTGGTCCGGTGTCTCGTGGTGTCTGTCACATCTTCTGTACCCGTCTGGCTGTCTGTTTAATCATTCCATCAGTCGCTGAAAGAGGGGTAATAAAATCTCCAGCTCCGATTATCGATTTGTCTATTTCTCCCTTTACTTTTTTCAAATTTGGTTTATAGTTTTTGGAGTTATCAACTGCACGCACATTTAAGCTTGTATGAAACTGAAACTTTTAGCATTGTAAAATGTCCCTCCTTATCTCTGCTAATACTCATTGTTTGGAAGTCTGTTTTGTCTGTTGTGACTGTAGCCAGTTCAGCTTCTTTTTTTTATAAAAAAAATTTTTTTAACTTTTTTTTTTTTTAATTTTTGAGACAGAGAGAGACAAAGCATGAACGGGGAGGGTCAGAGAGAGGGAGACACAGAATCCGAAACAGGCTCCAGGCTCTGAGCTGTCAGCACAGAGCCCGACGTGGGGCTTGAACTCACGGACCGCGAGATCATGACCTGAGCCAAAGTTGGCCGCTTAACCGACTGAGCCACCCAGGCGCCCCTAGCCAGTTCAGCTTCTTAATGATAAGTGTGCGTGGTTTATTTTTTCCTTCCCTTTCACTTTCAACCTATTTGTAACTCCACATTTTAAGCATATGTCTTATACATAGTATAATGAAGACTTACTTTTTTATATTCACTCTAACTAACGTGACCTTTTAATTGTGTTTACTACACTGGTATTTAGTATAATTATTGAAGTAGTTGGATTCCGGGATGCCACTTTGCCATTTGTTTTGTATTTGTCATATCTGTTTTAAGTTCCACTTTTCTTCCTTTCTTTCCTTCTTTGGGTTAATTGAATAGTTTTTGGTATTTCATTTGGACTTCTCAACTGCATTTTAGCTGTCTAGTTTGCATTATTATTTTAGTAGTTACTCTAGGAAGCACAATATGTGTCTTGACTTTATTACTTTATAGATAGAATCAGTAATATACTACTTTATATAAAAGATTGGCCCCTTGCTCTAGTACACTTCTATTTACCCAGTTCCCTTTCCAGGCAGAACATAAGTAACACCTACCTTTAAAGGCAGCATGCAGGGTGCTCTTGCTTCTTGATATAACAGTGATTGGACTCCTGGTCTTGGGTGGCAATTAGGGAAATTCATCTGGTAGTCCAACCAGCTGTAGTATGGCAAGTGCCTCAGCTTATGAAATACACAAAGTCTGCCAGGCCACAAATCAGTGGGGTCACTGGAAAATGAGGGAAATTATATGTTGGGTATATGTGAAACATCTGTAGGAAATAGAGGCTGAGAAGTTCTGCTGTACAGCAAAAAAGAAGTCTGGATGGATACTCTTTCAAGAATGGTTTTATCATATATTTTTGGTATCAGTTATTAACTATTAATTGTTCAGTAATGCTTAAAAATTTTTTTTGGTAATACACTCTTTGTAACAGTGAGTTGCAAATCCAAAATGCATGCTTAATACAAAATTAAGTACTGATTTTTTTTTTTTTTTTGGTGTTTCAAGAAAGTTCATGATTAACGATTGCTGGGAAGTGTTTGCTGATACCATGGGTGTAGTAACACCACTGACCGCATGGAAACCAGCAGATGCAACAGCATCTCAAACATCTTGTAGTTAAGCTTGTGCCCAAAGATAATTAGGATTAATAGCCATAAAAGGTGTGTTTATATATCATCTTATGACTCATTTAGACCACATGTCTGTTCTACTAAGTTAATTTCCCTCATTTTTAATTCCAAAATTTCCTGGCCACAGATGGAGAGTGAAGTGATAGCCGTGGTGTGTTGGCTCCATTAGCAGAAGGAGAACTTCTCAGTCGCGCGAAGCCAGCGTCATATCAGTGTCACAAGACACTTCAAATAGAATATCCGTTCAATTAATTTTGACACTGGTTCGATTTTTCACCCAATTTATGCAATAAAAGTAAACTTTTGGAAGTTCATTCTGTCAAAGATGGAACAGCTGAAACCAATGCAATTATAAATTGTTAAGAAGTTGAACACTGAAGATTTTTTTTTTTTCTGCAGTGATAATAAAAGTACAAATTTTGGTGGAACACACGGTTGTAGAACAAATACTATTCTTACTAAATTAGGACTCTTATAGACTAGGAATGTACTTGGAGTTGGTTGGGTGCACACATAATTAAAGAACCGAGTTATTCTATTAATTGAATTAGAAGCTAGAGCTGTAAACAATGAAATAATTTTATATACCCTAAGAAAAACTGAACTATGAACAATTTTATGTCAAAACTGATTTTGAGTACAGAAGGATGCTTTAGCATGTCAGAATACAGTTTCTCCTTTTGCTGTTTATCATTAATCAGATTTTATAAATCTTTGAACTTTTTTTAATTAAAAATTTTTTTTAAAATTTATTTTTGAGAGAGAAAGAGTGCAATCTGGGGAGGGGCAGAGAGAGAGAAAGAGAGAGAGAGGGAGAGAGAGAGAGAATCCGAAACAGGCTCCAGGCTGAGCTCTCAGCACAGAGCCCGATGTGGGGCTCAAACCGACAAACAGCGAGGTCATGACCTGAGCCAAAGTTGGACACTTAACTGACTGAGCCACCCAAGCGCCCCACAAATCTTTGAACTCTTAAAGAATGACTTTGTCAATCAACTTAAAGTTCCTGAATTATTGTTGATATTTTGTATAGACAAATTCTCTTAAGTTTTGGTTCATTTGTTCAAGACCAGCTGGAAATATTTAATCAAAATTAAATGAATGGCTCACCTTACCACATCAGCTTTTGAATGTTTTAGTGAATCACAGTGATTGAAAGCAAAGCTTTCAAGTTTTATCTTTGTCAAAGGAAGTGGGGGGGCGGAAAAATGAAATAATGAAAGCTTATGTGGTGTGAGATATTTAACATTCAAATTCTTTGGGAGTGTCTGGGATATCTTGGTTTATGGGAAGAGCCCGTGATGGTGTTCATATGGTAATGAAGTAAATTTGTATTCTGCCCTGAAAGGCAGTGAAAGGCAGAAGGCCTGTACTTTTGCAGCGTCTAAAACTGGTGAACCATTCAAAAGGATCATAAATAGAGACAACTTATTTGACAGGTTTTGTCAAGGAAAACTACTCTGAGGCAAAAAGAATACCTCTGTGAAAATATTTGAAATGAAATATTTACTCATTTCAATGTAAAAAATAATTGAAATTGACAATAGTCTCCATTTAGCCCAATTTTCTCCAAGCTTACCAGATATCTCAGGACCAGGAGGCAGAATGATTTCTAAATTAAAAAATTGCAGTCTACAAAGAAGGGTCAATTGAGAGTCAGCAATTTCAAATTTATTAATCATAACTTGCAACTAACTCTGAAGAAAACTATAGTCAATTTTATGGAAAAATCTAAAATGATAAGGTCATATTGAAAAAATTACATTCTTCTGAAAAATTCAGTGATACAATATTAAAGAGTGATATGTCTAAGACACTGATTAAAATACATAATTATGCACCAACAATAAACTATTTTGCTTCCACTTTTTTTTTTAATGTTCAGATTATCAACATAAAGGAGATTTTTTTTGACTGGTGTATGTAGATATGTATATATTACAGTTTTAGAAAGAATTTTATTTTTGAAATTAGGTTTTGAGAAGAACACTTTTATGGCCCATCAATAAAATAAAATCAAGATGTTAGTCAATATATAAATATTTTTAAAAATTATATAGTGTTTAGTACTTTTAGTTCTTCCTCTTACTCTTGAAAGTGTCCCAATTTAGATGGTACCTTTTGTGGTCACTCTTGCTATTGTGTTTGTTGTTAGCAAAGTTCACAAATATTTTGGTTTCCTACCTTTCAGATTATTGGTAGTTTGATACTTTCCTGCCCTTTCTGTAATTAGTTATTACAGAATAACTTACTTTGGCCAATGAAATGAGCAGAAGTGATGTGTGGTGTTTTTAAGGGCCAACACACGTGACTTAACCTCTTTATCCTGCTGCAGTGATCATGGAAGCATGTATCAAACAGGAACTTCTATCCACGTACCAACCTTGAATGCTGATGATCTGGAGCATAGCTCCCAGCGAGGCTATGTGAGAAACACACACACACACACACACACACACACACACACACACGGATCTTTGGGGTATTAAACCACTGAGATACTGGGATTATTTGTTTTCGTAACAAAACTGAACCTACCCTAATTGATAAGGCTATAATGAGTAAATCAGTAACTTGATTGATTAATTAGTTAATTAAAAGACCCCAGTTTGTTCCAAAAGAACTTGGGGACAGTTTATAACGGCAGGATAAAATAAAAAGACAGGTGATTGGGTCCAAGGAAAAATAGAGGTATGAAAAGAAAATAAATTCAGAGGTAAGGTTAGTCTTCAAATGCATTCCTATGTATTTCCTAGTGGTGGGCTGACAATCTATAATATAATCTTAGCTGCCAAGGTAAATAGAGAAATCTGACCAGTAGCAGGATTTACAAGATAACAACAAACTATAAAATATTATATATACATGATACTTTGTATATATATATATATATATATAGTATCATATATATTATATGTAATATATATGATACTATATATATTATGAAACTATATAATATATACGCTACTATATATGATACTATATAATATATATGATACTATATGGTGTGTGTGTATGTATATATATATATATGTTTGTGTGTGTGTATATATATATATATATATATATACATATGTTTGTGTGTATATATATATATATATACATATGTTTGTGTGTATATATATATATATATATATATATATATATATATATATATACCAGCACCTAGAAGGTACTTAGGGAAAATTATAGACAAAAACAGGACACTGAAATGGTGGACAGATGTCCTCCCATAAATAAATCAGAGTGTTTCACACAGCTCTCTCTTATCTCAGCTCTGAATGCAAGCAGATGACATAATGGCCCAGTTTATATCAGGAAAACCTAATGGATGTTGATGTGAAAGGTGATGGTCAAACAGAACAGCCTGGATAAATAGCTCTTGACCACCCGGCCTAATTCAACATGAGCTGTATAGAATCTGCAGCCTGAGTGTATATCCTTCTGTCAATTCTTTAAGAAATATTCTTCTTCTTGTCTTGAAGCCTCTCTTAATAAAAATTGCATAGGAGAGATGTTGGTTATAATTCCTGGCAAGTTCCTAGTGTGGAATCAGACCTGGCTCCCACTTCACTACAATGACAGACAGGGCAAGATGTGTAAATAAACATCCACAGAATAGAATGAGTTAAATATGGAATGACCTGTACAAATAGTGTGCCCTTGGAGCCCCCAGAGATGGTGGTGGCTCTCCTCAGTGATGACTGAGTCATGCCTCGTTACATGATTGGTGTGAGTGGTCTGCACCTTGGCCACTGTTTAAGGTGCCTGGCTGGTTGGCATCAGTGTCTCTGAATAGCTTCGTATTCAAGGACCATTGGGAATGGCCTAAAGGAGCAATATTCTGTGTTGAATCAGGCCACAATGTCAACTAGTTGGCTGTGCCCCGTTAGCCATGGTGTTCTGAGTGAGCTCAGAGGTAGGGACCCTAGCCAGGGCTGGACAAAGCCTATGAACCAATGACCCAAAAACTGGAATGTTTACAAGAGTCTATTTTTGTTTCAGATAAAACTGGAAATGTAGGGATTTGGGGGAGCCAACCTCCTGGAGATTAATGGTGAAGGAGTGAGCTGAAGCTCATCAGGGAAGTATGTGGGGCTCTGAGAATACTGATAGATTTCCCTGCAAAGCAAAGGCTGGGTGATGGAGAATAGCAAAGAAGAATAGCAATGAATTCAGTCCAGCACAAGGAGGATGTGCAGAGGCCAAGCCTCCTTCCACAAAGACAATCAGTGTCTCCATCAATCCACCTGTCTGCCCATCCAACCTGGGCTTCACCAAGCACCCAGCTGGTGTCTGGTCCTGTTCTCAGATACAGGGCTGCCACATGAGAAAGCACATAGACCTTGTTTTCAGGTGCAGAGAAAACGCACAGCAGAACAGGACTGAAGGAAGGTACCTGGCTCATTTCAGAAGTGATTAGAGTTCAGAGTCCTGGGATTTCCTCTCTTGTTAACCCACCAGCAATGAAAAGGCATGTTTTCCCATGTAAAGCGTTTTTCTACCTGGTCAGTCTAAGAGCTGTTGATGGAGAAACTGTGTGTCTGGCCTCAGTTTGTGCTGTTGGGGTATGTGGGGGGTAGGAAGTGAGAGGGAGCACCTCACCAGCCAAAGATTCCAGCTCTCTGAGGAGAATTAGAGCCCTAAGCCCAGAGGCAGAAATCCAGGCACCATTTAATTGACAGAGGACTGCCTGTCTTCCACCGTGACATGGACCAGGATGTCCAAGGATGTCCAAGAGCCAACTAGCTGGTAAGAGGCAGATGTGACTGCAGACCTGTGTTCCTTCCCCCACATCAATGACAGGCAAAGCTTGCTCCTTCCATCCTCTGAGTCCAGGAATCTGGATGTGGGGGTGATGTCCCTTCCCTCTCAGGCTATTCTGTAACCAGCTCTCTTTTCTTCTCTCCTTCCTGCCCATGTGATTCCTTGGTCCCACACCCCACACCTGTTAAGTTGCCCTCAAGCCTGGAGTTTTCTAGGGCTCCCAACAAAGAGGTCTGGACTTTGCTGGGGAAATCTGGCCTCCCCCTATTGTGAATACCAGGCCTGTCCTCACCCTGATACTGAGCGGGCCGGGCTCTAGATGTCCCTGGCTGATGGCCATGTCACTGCGTATTTCAGCTCAGGCTGCTCTCCTGGAGTCTGTCTGAGAATCGGGACGTGGGGAGAGTCAGCTCACAGTGGGCACTCCTGGCATGATTCAGTGTCTGGAGAAGCCGGTCAGTGACTTCGCAGTGCCGGGAGTCATGGGAGCCCCTCGGTGAATGCTTCACTGCGCGGGCCAGGTCTGACTGCAGGCGTGTGGTCGGGAGGCAGATGTGTATAGCTTGCAGGGTTTTTGGGTCTGACATGCAGGAAGAAGTCAGCTTTTATCCTCCAAACCCGTACCAGAGTGAGGAACAAGAGGACTCCCAATGCAGTGGTCAGACCCTGACTTAGAGGGGCTTTGAGCCAGGACACTTAAGGGAAGGAAATGCCTTCCGTTGTCGGTGACTCACTGAGAGATAATCAGCAGACCGACCCACAGAAGTTTTTTCAAGGTTCTACCCATAGTACCAACGTGGTGTTACGTGAGATTGGTGCCTATAATCTTTTACTGGTTTTATACATGTCTCATCTCCTTGTGAAGAAAACACACCGGACCTGCCTTAAAACTCTGCTTTGTATGTTCAAAGTCCTGTTGAAAAGATGTCTTGAGACAAGCAAGACCCAGTCGAGAGAGGAGTTCAGGTTGATCACTAGGCCCTTGCAATGGTCATTCACTCTTTTGTTCCATTAACACTTACTGAGTGACCTTTGCTCGCTCTGGACTGGGCAGTAGGCTTCAAAGATGAATCAGAAGTGAAGTGATTCTGCCTTTGAGGTGCTCAGAGGCTATTAGGGGATGTGTGACATGTTTATAAAATGTCTACAAAGATATGGAAAGATTGTCACACCCACTAAAAACAAGGGTAAATGCAAATTATACTGAGATACTATATTTTTCAGCAGCATTTGGCAATGATCAAAATGTATTACAAACTGTGTTTTTGAGACTTGCCCAGATCTCCTAACTGGTGAGTGGTGGAGCTGGGGCTTGAACCTGAGGCCTGTGACTTCAAATCCCCTTTTCATTCAGTGGCATGGCCCTCATGAGAGGTGCCTTGCATAGTTGCTTGGGTGTGTGGCATGTAGCCTGATCAAACTCCCACACCTTGTTCTGGATCTTTCTGGAGGAGGCCAAGAGGAGTGATAGCTTTACATGGAAGAGAGGATGAATCCCTCTGTGGCCTGCAGCCAGTACTGGTCATTTTTTGGTTTTCCAGAGGGGTCATAGCCATCTGGTAGTCATTTCCAGACCCTTGACTTGTGGCCAGAGGCCTGATGGATCAGAATCTTCCAGGAGGATGAGGTGGTGCTGCTTTCAGCTTGGAGAATTCATGGGCTTGGAGAGCATGATAATAAGTACTTCAGGCTCCAGTGCCCTCCCTCTGATTCTTGAGCCCTGATCCTGAGGAAGAGCAAGGCCAGGCGTGGAAGAGAGAGGGAGGCAGAGAAAATCCAAAGGAGTAGGTACCTTGGTTCTTGGTCTGCTGGTATGACCCAGGTTCAGCATGGGCACCTGAGGACAAGTGAAAAATAATGGGGGTAGGGTGAGAGAGAGGTGTTTAGGGAGAGAGGGAGAGGAAGGGAGAGAGGTGGAGAGAGAAAGGAGAAGGAGGAGGAGAAGGGGAGGGAGAGGAAAAGAGATTTACATAAAGCAATTCACCTTTGAGACTGCTCTTCTGGGTTAGAGCACAGATGGAGCAAACGTTCTTCTTCCTTCCTCTAGTACAGAATGGGGCATAAAATCATTTCATCGTGTGTACAGGATTTCTAGTTACATAATGACTAAAAGCAGATAAAGATCCAGCCAAGAGAACAGCAAACCACGGACATGATGCTCATAAAAGACCTTAGCCAGTCTCAGGGCTTGGCTGCCAACCTGCTTTGGGGCGATAGGGGTGGATAGAGCCAGGCATGGAGCCCTCCAAGAGCCCTGAGGAGGTGGTGGTGGTGGTGGGGGGAACAGCAAGGAAGGCCAGCCCTTGACTGCCAAGAACAGCAGGTTGCAATGCTTAATGTCCACACTCATGCCAGTGTGCTTAGGAACTGTTGTTATTTTTATGAGAAAAATGCAGAAAGGCTAATCTGTCTATTTATGTCTGTCTGGAACCATGTAATTACTGAAGGGATGTTCTAGTGCCAGGATCCAGTTGTGGCTCTTCCTCTCCCATGATGTCTTTGGGAGGCTGGGCCTGATGCCCCAGCTCAGCTCTACAGAGGAGCCTGCCAAAGGTTTTGGGCACCAATGGGATGGACAGACAGACAGTGGGAAGGGGACCTGGGAAAACCAAGATAATTGGGTCAAATACTTTTATCCATTTTAGAGTTTAAGCGAGTGGTTATTTTAGGATATGTTTATGGAGTCTATGACTGCTATATAATGGAGGTCTTTTCTGTGGATATTTATTGTTCAAGACAGAGTCTATCATACATTCATCTCTCTGTCCAGCCATCTATCTATCTGTCTCTCCATCCATCCATCCATCCATCCCTCCCTTCCTCTCTCCCTTCCTCCATCTTTTGAACAAGCATGCCATGTCAGACATTTTGCTGGCCTGGGGAAGAGAGAAATACCAACCATTAAGCACAGTGAATATCACAGGTACTATAGTAGACTCTGTGTGGGTCCTGTGGGTCAAGGAAGGACCTATGCAGTTGGAAGAGCTTCAGAGAGTAGGTGACCCTTGAGCTGGGGTGTAGAAGCTGAGGGTATGTTTGCTATGTAGGCCTAGAAAGCATGTGCAACTTCACCAGGACTCCAGAGGACGCTCTGGGATAGCTTGTACCTCCTCTGAGTATATCTTGAATTCTAACAAAAACCTGTGCTTTGAAAAGGCTGGGGTGGGTGACTCTCAGCCTGGTATTAGGTACTTTTGGTGACCTGACCTCAAGCTACTATTTTAATTTCTCTCCTGTTGCTCCCCTATACCCTGTTACACTGGGCCATGTCATGTTGTTCCCTGAGTGTGTCCTGCCTCCTTACCTATGACCAGGTTGGCCTGCCTGCTTGGTCTGCCCTCCTTTACCTCATTGGGTTTTGCTTGAGACCTAGGATGTTGCTTTCTTGGGGAGTTCAGTGACTGGTGAATTTATGAATGCATGAGCAGGGGACTGAGTAGTAAGGAGACCCCTCTGAGTGCAGCACTGTGTGTATTGAGCTGTGTGCAGCAAAGTGGGGGCCTTTTGGGGGTTAGGTGTAGGCTGAGAAGGGGGTGGTGTTTTGTAATGGTATTAAGCAGGCCAAGGGCCTATTGATGAGAAGAAAAAGGTGGTAGACATGTCACCCACCTCCTTATACCCTTGTCCCGAGGTCCCTCTACCCAGCCAAGAGAATCATCACTATAGGAAGGTAGGTCTGAAAAGGTCATAGGAGTTTCTGTATTCTGTATTCTAAGGCTTTCTATATCTGTAGTTCTGATATTTCCCCAAGTTTTGGAGGGATTGCTTTTTCACAGTGCCATTCCCTGAGCTATTGGAAGTGGGTACTGCTGGATTTTGAGGGGCCTCCTGAAAGGACTGAGCTAATTCCTTGGTAGCATGGGAACATGCCCTAGGAGGGGGCAGGCATTGGTTATGGAGGGCAGTTTGCTCTCCAGCTGGGGCCAGCTGGGCTGTGACAGTCAGCCCTAGGCTTGGCTTCTTCCAGCTCAGCGCAGGCTAATCTTCCAGCTGGCCGGGATTGAGATGCATGCCGACTGAAGCTGCTGTGGATGTCCTTGGTGCTGCACTGGCGTCGGGCAGAAGTGCAGGGTAGAGCCACAGGGGCAGGAGACACAAGGGGAAGTTTTCTGTCAGTACCTGGAGTCAACTGGGTGAGGCCCTCACCACCGGGGGCCTCTGTTCTCTCCTACCTGTGAAGTGATGAGGTCGGACTAAGCATATTTCCATCTCTGCAGTTCCTTGGCTATAGGCCTGTATGAAGTGGATGGTCCACAGAGCAGTACTGGGGCCAACTGTCCTTAGGGAGGACAGTCAGGAATAGAGAAGTTGGAAAGGCTGGACTGTCACCTACTCTTGTCCAGTCTCCTGGAAGCCCCGCGTCTAGTAGCTGGTCAGCGCATAGGCTCAGGGCCTGAGGAAATGACGGAGAACAACATATGGACACTGTACTTCTTTGGGGCACCATATGCCTCCCTTTAGCAGGTGTTTGTTTGCTTATGTTTCCTGCGTGTCCAGATGTGTGCCAGCTGTGCCAAGGGGGACCAGTTTTCTGTACTGAGAAGGGGCAGACCAGTCACTGTCCCCAGGTGGCCTAGGGCTAAGGCAAGTTGGGCTGTGAGCATTGATGGGGTTCAGCACCAGGAGGAGATCCCATGGATTAAACAGGCTGAGAAAGCCTTTCTGGAGGATATGGGACCAGAGCAGGGCCTAGGATTTGGCCAGGTAAATGGCAGAGAGGGCGGGGAGGCAGAGGCACAGTGATCTTTCTCCAGTTGGCCTAGGAAGGGAAGGGCTGGGAATTGCTTTGCACACTTGTTCCTTTGTGCTTCTGGGGTTCGGAAATCCATCTGGAAGTTTGCTCTGATAGGCTGTCCTGGAGACTTGACAGGGGAGACTACAGGTAGTGTACCAGCCAGCTCAGCACCGGTGTCAGGGGCCTGAGGACTCAGGCCTCCCTCCCCAGGGCCTAGCTGGGCATCTCAGCTCCTCCTAGAGGGAGGGAGACTGGTATTGAGGGTTGTGGGTGATCAGAGGTCACGCTGCATCCAAGGCAGAGCGGAGGCTGGAATTTAAAGTCTGGATATGCTTCTTGGAGCCCCTCAGCATGAAGGGCCTGTCCTGAATCAACCCTCTCTGCTTTTGAGCCTTATCTCTGATCTTTCGCCCACTTCCTCTGCAAACTGTGCCAGCCTCCATGGCCCGTGCTCTCCCTCCTCTCAGCCCTGTGCCCACTTCTGCCTCTTGGAATGCCCTTGCCTCCCTTCTCTGCCAGGGGACTTCCTTTACTCTCTTCTCTGGCATTTGCCATCCTCCGAGCTGCACCACCTCCGTGCTCTGACTTCATACCCACACCTCTGCAGCAGGGATATCCTTACCACAGGTGCGAGGAAGTGGTCACTAGCCTGCAAATTCCCTGTGGGTAGGCCTTGGGTCTTACTCATATTGCTGTCCCCTCAAGTGTGAGGCAAAGGAAGAATGTTTCATGCCAGTGCTTAGAGAAAGTGCTAGAAAAACAAGTAAATGCAATTGTCATGGCCACATGCTCTGCGTCCTTGCTTTCACCTTCCTCTGGCTATGCCCCTCCCTGGAGGACAAGGGTTCAAAGTGACATTCCCAACCAGATCCTGGTTCCAGGCTCCCCCACCATGTCACTGGTACCAGGGACCCTAGAATCCTCTGCCCAGATGGTCTTGAGATCTGCTCAGGGGCCTTGTTGAGGTCCATCCTGAGTCCCAGTGTGGGCACGTCTTGCCTGAGGCCCTCAAGAGGTCCCTCGTGGTGTGGGGTGGAGATGGAGCTGGGGACAGGAGGAGGGGGGGTTGGGGCACAGCTTTCTGCTGTACACCTGCCACAGGCCCCACGTGAGTTAGAGGTGGCTTAGATGGATGACTTCATCCTGAGTGGAGCTGTGTGTGTTGGGACCTGTGGAGTACTGAAGCCAAGAGGTGGGTGCAAAGGGAGGAAAGCTGGTGGGTCTGAGGCCAACCAGCCTTTATCTGTGGGCTACTGAGTCTTTGGATTTAACTTGTATTAAATAGGTAATGTTTTCGTATTAATAGGCAATGTTTGCTGAGCTCCAGCTGTGGGCTACACCCCATGCTAAGGGGTTTGTAGCATTTGTATGTTGCAGTCTTCACAATGACCCTTTTGGCGGGGACTAATACTGTTCCCAGTTTACGGGGGAAGGAACTGAGGCTCAGAGTTACACAGCAAGGGCTTAGACCTCCATCTATCTGACTGTGTTTCCTTCTGAGCTTTCAACCACTCTGCACATCACCTCTCAGAGGGAGGCCTGTGGTGAGTACACTCAGTGTCTCCGTGCTTCCAAGCCCAGTGCTGCCTACCCAGTGTCTGCCCTTGGGCAGGAAAGCTGCAGCCTCAGTGGGGCCTGGCTTTGGGGGGGCGGCGCTGCTTGGCTCCCAGGCAGCGGGTGGATGTCTGAGCAGCTTGACAGTTGGAGGGTTGGAGGAGCTCAGAGGCAGGGGCAGGAGGTCGGGCCTGGTGTGGATCTGTGACCTGGGCCTGTGGGGGCTGAGAGCTTTTCATTTGCCACCTGGAAAGCCAGCATTCGCATGAAAGGTTCTTCCTTCCCCTCACACTTGAGTTGAGGCCTCAGTATCAAATTTTAGATTCTCTTCCCATTGGGATATCCAGAAGCTCAGCATTTCTGTTGTACCAAGGAAGACTGCATGGTAATAATAGTGTAATATTATATTATGCCGACTGTTATTTTTACAAAGGCCCCTAAGCCTGAATTAGCCTCACTTCCAGGTTTTTGCACCCAGGCTGTACAGATGCTATTCTGGTGTGCTGCCTGGATATGCAAGTCATTTTCACACCCTATGTCTTTTGAGGTGTCACTCCTGTTAGGGGCCAGGTATGGTCAGTAGGGATGGAAGGCAGTCAGGGAAATGGCAGGAGTGTGGCCTTTAGACTGGGACTTTGATGGGTTCATGTGGCACTCACGACCTTACCACCGATGCTGCTGAGTGCTCAGTCTCTCAGAGCCTCAGTTTTCTCATCTTTCTGGAGGTGTCGTTGCAGGCTTCAGTGGTGGCACATGGTTGATGTTTAGTGGTAACTTACTGTGACTGTCATTCTTACTTTCTGGAACAGTTTCTTGGGCTGTCAAGGGAAATTATTCTTAGAAGCCAAGCCACCTGCTCCCATGTGGGATCTGGGTTTTCTTTCTCAGTGGCAGGTGCATGTGGGGAACAGAACAGGATGATTTCTGCCCATTAGCCTGTGTCTCATGAAGGAGATGGGCCCTCACAAGGCACTGGCTGAAGGCACTGCTGGAAAGCCTACATTTTGTCCACGAGAAAGACGGTGGGAAGTAGCACAAACTTCCCTAATGACTCTTCTGATCTTGGGGATTGTTATTCGTTATGGATCTTTTTTTCCTTCAGAGAGGGAAAGAACACTGGGTGTGCCAGAGCACTGTCACGGGCAGGCAGAGATTTATTGTCTGCTTTGTTTTTTGGGTTTCCTCCTGTCCTCATCCAGCCTCTGAGAGGAGCATGGGGCTGCCGAGTGGCCCGCAGTGGGTGGGTTTGGAAAGGAGAGAGGCAACCCTTTCGACTTCAGGGCAGGCGTAGCCTGAGTGTTTTGGACTGTCTTCCCTGAGCTCTGCTTGAATATCCACGAGCTCAGCTGGCCTGGCACTTGGAACCAGCCATTGTGTCCGTGGTGACTCACTCACACCAAACTCCCCTGGAAATTCTGGATGAAGTGGGTTCCAGGGACATTTTCAACTTTATTTCCAGTGGTAAAACATTTGGTGTTTGTCTCATGGTTCCCTCAAATCCCTGGTTCCCCTGGGGGCAGCTGCCTTGTGCTGGTGGGCCATGGGGAGAGCAGCACTCCCCACTCCCTCCCCAGGCTCCCAGGCACCCACAGGCCAGGAGTCCTCCCGAGGGTTGGCGGGGTCCCAGCACCCAGGAGGTGCTCAGCAAACTAATGGAACTTTAACAGAGAAAAGGCCAGGCCCAGCCAAGTGCGCACCAGGGGCTGTTCCTGTTCTCAGTTGGATCTTGCAGGAAGGACAAAGCAGACATGGCCTCAGGCAAAAGTGGGGCAAACAGGGCAGAGTCGGGGAGTCGGGTTTATGGCAGGAGGGGTGCTGTGGGGTGGGAGGCCCAGGAGGGACCAGTGCTTGTTGCCTGTCCCTGGAGTGCTTGCAGTGTTCTCATCTTCTCAGCACAGGCTCACAACCTGGGAGGGGGGAGGGCTGGGGCCAGCACGAGGGGGTTTCCAGACGCCTCCTGCTGGCCACCTACTCCTGTTGGCCCCTCTCCTCTCTCACCCTTGGGACCACAGCAGCCCAAGGGCCGCTCAAGGCGTCTGGCCTGTGTAGCCCTTGCCCTCTGAGCCAGTCTTGGCTGCCTTTTCCTCATCTTCCCCATCAGCTGGAGCACCCTTGAGCTGTAGGGCCCAGTCTGGCTCAAGTACTCCCTCTCCCAAGATTCTTCTCTTTTTCAGACCTCTTTTTCCTATATGAGGTCTGGGGAGGGAGAAGGGTATGAGTGTGAGGACAAAGTTGGGTGAACCAACTCCTCAGTGAGGTGATGGGTAGGCAGGCAGGGGAGGGTTTTCCTTCTACTGGGTGCATGTCTGACCCCAGGAAGCATCTACTAGTGGCTTGGGCTCTATTCTCTGAGGCTCTGAATGAGCACCGTCTATCACTTTGCCCAAGTAGTGGTCAGCTGGACTCCAGTTCCTAGGGGAGGGCCTAGGGTCATTGCTTCTTTGCTGGGGGTCTGAGAGGGGCACAGCTTCTGCTTCTTGGCTTCTTAAAAGCTGGCAACTGCTTTTGTGGGCCCCTGGAAGCAGCCTGGGCCTGCTGGCTGGGCCCAGCAAGGGCTCTCTTCCCACTACTCACAGGACCTCCCCTGGTTCGGGGTTTGAGGGTGGAGGGGTCTGGCCCCCAGACATGGGCTTCCACTGCATTGCATTGATTCTCTCGCTTCTGCTTCATCTCTGCCACAGCCTCGCGATTTGAGGTTTAGAGCAGGGATGGTTCCATCTAAGATCACAAAGACTGTAAGATCAGACGTCTACTACCTGGACTCCCAGCCTTGGACAGTTTCTTCCCTCCTTCCACAATGATCTTGCCTACCCCATTGGCCCAGTTGCTTGTTCCTGTGGGGCCAGTGAGAGTGGAGGCCCCAGAAGATGACCCCTTGTTGCCAGGCCCAGGGTGGGATGGGGGTGAGGGGGACTTTCCTGACTACACGTCTGTCTGAAGGCAGACCTTGTCTGGATTCCTCCTTGGCTTCTCTTTCCACTGAACTTGCTTTCCCATCCTTGTCTCTTAGACTTTGGTTTCAGGTTTTCCCCTCCTGTGTTACTTCATCAGGTTCTCAGGTCTGGAAGGATAAACCCATTTAATGGGTTGTTTCTTTCAAAGTGCTGTAGGACATGTGTGGCTGAAGCCAAATGCCTTCCTCCCAGCTCAGACTCCCCCTCACCCTCCAGCCCGTGTTAACTGCTGTAAACCAGTGTGGCTTTGGGGCAGCATCTTCTGTGACCTTTTGGTTTTTGCAAGAGCCTCGGGGAGGGCACACTGCAGGGGCTGCTGGCTGAGAGCTCATGCCCTCCCTGGTGTCCTCTGTTTTAGGTCAGCCTGTCCTCTCTAAGCCCCTTCTTCTCAGGAAGCTCCTGTTAATATGTTCCATTTCTTGTATCAAGCAACTGTCTTGCTAACAGTGTTGTTGGTAATTCATAGGAATGGCTGTTATTTTTGGAGGCTGGAGCCTATAATGACCAGCCTAACACCGGCGGCTTTTATTTTTTATTTTTTTCAGTTTTCCTCATATTATTGTAGAAATTACAGAAAAATATTTGGCTCGTCGTATTCAACAATATATATGGCTGATTCCTTGTCATTGTGTTAATCCTAGAAAAATAAACCTTTTGGCATCTTGTAGATTTTCCCGGGGTTCCCATGCATATTGAAAACTGTTAAATGTCTTTCTGTGTAGCATTGCGCCTAGGAAGATACAGGCATGATTAATTGGACTGGGTTGGTGTTAAACGTTGTCATGTCTCGGCTGTGGCTGAGTGTGGGGTGTATTGAAGCTGCACACAGTCTCCAGGGACTGGGGTGCTGGGACAGCTGACAGCCTGAAGGCCAGAGTCCGAGCTGGCACGGGGGATGCTGGACTTCCATGCAGTTGGACTCATTTGAACAGGAGGAGAGAGGTCTGGCTTGCTATACCAGGAGAGAGGCAAGGAGTGTCAGTGACAACAAGGTCCCCTGGAGGTAGTTTTCCTAGTCCAGAACATGCTGTAAAGTGATTTTTGCTGAAACCTGAAGGCAGGCTCACATTTTTTCATGGGAGTCTGTGAAATAAGTAGAGCAGGTATCACTCTGTCCATTTTCTGGATGGGCAAATGGAGATTCAGCCAGGCAGAATGACTTGCCTAAAGCCACATGGGAACTTAGGTGAAGCAGACACTTAACTGTAAGCCTTATGATTCGAGGACAGCCTTACGTCTTCCTCACACGGCCGCACTTTCCCCTTGTCCACTGCCACATCTCTGTATTGCTGACTGCTCCTTGGCGTTTCCCTCATTTTCTCTGCTTTTGGAGGTGCCAGCAGACAGCTGTTTCCTGGTTCAGCTGACTTTCCTAGCAGGTGCTGCTCTCCTTTCAACATCTACTCTGCTCCCTACCGAACTGTTGTCTTCCTTAGGTGACAGGTGTATACCATCCCCAAGGCCTGGGCTTAACCCCAGCCACGCCTGCACTCAGTGGGAGCTTGGCCCCTTGAAGCCTGCAGTCCAGCTTTTCCTTAGAGCAGCCGGAAACATAACTCTTATTTCCTGGCCCCAGGGTCTGTCCCTTTGAAGGCAAAATTACCGTTTTCCTCCTTGAGAATCATCTGAACCAAAGCTGTATTTCGGTTTATTGACTTGGCTTGAACATAAAACCACAGGTGGGGAAAATATAACCTTCCCAGCTCAGGGTCCATTCCTTTGGGAAAATGGGGAAGGAAAAACTGGTCTTTTCATGGCCACTGTCCTTCTGCCATGAAGGAAGGTATTGCCAGGTCTGAAAGCTGAACCAGACTTTCCTTGGAGCCGTTTGTGGCTCACAAAATTGCAAGACTTTCCTTAAATTGTTTGTAATGTTCCTTGGAATTTACAGTCTGGGATGTTCCCTAGGGCACAATTCTGTAGCAGGATCCCCACATGTGATCCCCACATTGTCCAGGGGAGTGGTGCCAATAAGAGGCAAGGATGGGCACATTGGTCCTTTCCCCAGTGTAGAAGTCAGCACTGTGTGTTCTCAGGGCTCTGGGGGTTTTGAACTCGGCTTCCAATTCAGTTGGCTGTTCGCTGTGTGTGTGTGTGTGTGCGTGCGTGTGAGTGACTGTAGGCAGAACTCATTCACTGAGTTAGAAAGAAGCCTGATGGTGGGGGAATAATGAATACTTTGGGAACATCTATTTGTTTTTAATTCATCTCTGTCATTTGTCTAGCTCCCCTCCCCTCTCCTCCCACTCTTTCTTTCTTCCTTCCTTCTTTCCTTCCTTCCATATCTACATTTTTAAAGGCTATTTTTGACCAGCTGGCACAGATATACACCAGTTCATAGACCGTGTATACTCAATAATGTTATTTAAACAACTTCAAAAAATGTTATCTGCATTTTCTTTTCAGGCCTCATTTTTTGGAGCATAAATTTGAACCTAGAAATCAGTTGATCATGTAGTCCTTTGTGGTTAAGAAGGCCATTTTGTCTTTGAGCAGAGCCTTACACATGGGCGTTTGCTGTCACACTCATTTATAATTTCATTTATGGGTGCTTTTGTACTTTCTTTTGAACTATAAGCATGGTTGCAAGGCCCTGGCCTCACTCTCTAGTGTGATGGCTATCAGTTCCCCATACACATTCCAAGCTTAAGTCATAATGCCTTGGTTATGGTTCCCAGAACACAGTACACTCTTCCATGCTTGCCTACCTTTGCACATGTTGTTCCTGCTGCCTGAAATGCCCTCATTTATCTTATCACTTGATGAGCTCCTTTCCACCCTTCAAAAGTCATCCTGGATACTTCTTCCTCTGTGAAGCTGTCCCTGGTACCTGTAAGCAGTGCTAGATTCACCCTTTGTGTTCTTACAGTTCCTAACACACTGCACTCTGTTTCCTGTGGGCTCCTTGAGGCCAGGAAGTAGATTTCAGTCATCTTGATTTCTTCCACCAAGAATAAACTTGTACAGACTAAAAGCAAGTCAGTTCTATTGGAGAAGCTAATGAATTTTAACAAAAACGTTACACTTAAATCCCAAACCATGCTATGTGCACTATGTTGCCTCGGGTCATGGTGTTACCGGGCACATGTACTGAGTGTGAATGTGTACACCTGTGGATCCTGGGAAGCCTCTGAGGTCAAGGTCTCTCTGCCTCATTCTCAAAGAATTTACTGCCACAGGCCTGAGGCTGTGGCTAACAGGAATGTGGGTCCTTCTAGATTGCATGTGATAATGTAAATCAACAGCAAGTGCACAAAAAGCAGCATGCGAATGTCAGACTCTGATGTTGATCTGCCACAGAAGTAGCCCTCACTTAACCCATATATCCTTCTACTCAAGTTGGCACTTCTGCTCTAAATGACTCTGAATGGGTTGGGGTCCTGGCAGCAAATAGATGGAGCTAATTGAGAAGAGTTTAATAAGGGACTATACACAGTCTGAGAAGGACAAGGGCCCTGAAAGGGATGATGAGCACCCTGAGGTGGCAACAGTGGGGAGCAAGAAGAGGGAGGAAGAGCTCTAGCGATAGTTGTAGCTCACCACAGGAGCTGGGGACTCTGGCAGAAGAGGACAAAGCTTGGTGGCATAGTGGTGGGCGTAGTAATAAGTATCTTGATCTTCCTCACCACCACCCTCTGCTCTAGGGCTAGCACCTCCCACTGGCCAAACCCACCTGGAAGCCAGAGGACAAGGGAGCCCGTTTATGCAGCCCTACGGCAGCTTTCAGGGCACAGGGCAAGGTGGCAGGCAGGTCTGCTGCCCCCTGGGCAGTCAGTGCCCACCTGGCCAGCTGCATGTTGCTATGCCCATCTGTAAATGAGCAGGCACACTCCTAAGGACCATCTGTGTCCCTTCAGTGACCTTTATGTACAAGAGTGTGCTTTTATTCCAAAGTGGGTTCATGTAGGGATCTGAGGAATGGAGTCTTGTACAGGCTGGTAGGGGTCAGTGATTTCCCAGGAGGACATCATGGTTGATGAGCTGGGCAGCGCCTCTTTCATCTTCTGTCTTTCCCCAGTGAATGCAGTCAGGAGGCTTTGGCCTCAGTGGTTGGGAGGAGCAGGAATGGTGGGAGCAGACAGCCTCGCCAAGGAGGTAGAAGAGGCCAAGGATGCTGCTTACGAAGACACCGTGGCATGCTTGGTGACCTATAGGTATGTGTCAGAGAATGGGCAGCTCTCTACCCAGACATGCTGGGGCTGAAAGTAGAGATGCCATGTGGTTTAGTCAAGGGGTGGAAGCTTTGGGATCTGAGCATGGATCCTCGTTCCAAGGCTTAACTTTGGGCATGTTGCTTAACCTCTTTGAGCCTGTTTTCACAACTGTAAAATGGGAAAATAAATCTGCCTTTGCAAGCTTCTTGTAAAGGTTAGAAAGATACACACACATATCCTACATATGGTAGAGAATGGCAGCTGTTGTCTGTTAAGTACTCATTTAAGCAGATCTGGACACTTGACCTTGTGCTTACTTTGGTCCATGGACTCTCTGACACATTTTCACTTTGGATCTTCCCCAGGTAAATGACCTTGGGAGAAACTAAAGCAGCTCAAGAGTTATGAAAATGTTCAGGGCCTAAAATGGACTTGTTTTTCACTTTCCCACAAGGCATACTTACTAGGAAAAGTCGCGGAAAATTCGATGCTCAGTTTACAGTCCCAAGAACATGAAAAAGCTCCCCTGCCAGCTAAAAAAAAAAGTAAGAAAGAAAAAAAAAGATGGATGTTATTTCTGGGAGAAGGAATTTCATACAGTGGCTCAGGCAGGAGACGGTGAGTCAGATGTGCTAAGAGCCGGGCCAGGCTGGCCCCGCAGGTCCCCCTCGTGAGTCAGTGCTGCCTGTGAGGCTGAGGCTGGGCGGGCAGCAGGCCCGGCAGGCCATAGAGCCAGGTGTGGTCTGCTTGCGAAGCTGTGGCTCTGCTGTCCCATCACCCCCTCAGGGACATTGAGAATACCTTCCTCTATCAGTGTCACCAGCCATGGCAACTTGGGCAGTTGCTGATATGATCGTACCCCCTCACCCCCAGACTGGCTTTTTCTGTGAAGATTATCTGCTTTTAGAGGAAACCCTCAACCTCCCTCCCCAATGCGACCACAGACTCCCGCAGCCAACCCAGAGTTTCTTCTCCTCCTGTTTACCTCTGGGGACCTGTTGGGGGTGGTGCACGGTCTGGCAGAGCCTGGGGTAGAAGAGAACGTTCTACTTTGGGGGCTTTGAAGGGTGAACAGTAAATGTACCTCGAGCTGGAGTCCTTCCAGCTGTCCCAGGGCACCATGCTGCAGAAAATCAGGACGCAGGAAACCAGGCATTTGAGTCATGAGAGGAAGAAAGCCTCCATGGGTGAAAAGAGGTCAGCCTTGACAAAAAGTGTGCCAGGGAAGTGGGCAGAGCCAGAAGTGTGGGGCTTATTTGGGAGATCTGATTTCAGTTCAGACTCTGACCCTTACTCAAATAAATGTTGATCTTTCTGTTATTCCTTATCTGCAAAATATGGAGACGGTTCCTATCTCACAGGGGGATGTGAGGATTAAATTAAGATAGTTTATGTAAAAGCACACCGTGATCTACAAATTAAAAACAAATCAATGTAGAATATTACTACTAATGGATAGGGAAAGAAAGGGTCAGAGAGGTTAACTGACTTGCCAGAGGTCACACGGTTAAGTATAGAACCAGGACCTAAACACTAATCTCTTCTGTCCTCTGTTTTCTGTTGTTTTGGTTTCTTCCATTTTTAGGGGAAGACGTGGAATGTTGTAATTATTTGATCATTTTGAGCTCAGAGTTCCTTGTGGGTTAGCAGACCCTTGTGGGGTCTTGGCCTCTGGCTTGCAGCCTCTGGACAGTGGATAGGTGTCACAGGCAGAGGGTGCTGTGGCTGTTGAAGGAGCTCTGCCCCCAGGGGTGGATTTCAGCCCTGCGTGCCCACTTCAACCTTATTGCTTCTCTCCTGACTCCTCTGCGGCAGAGTTTGCCTGTCTTCTTCCCCTGCCCAGAACCTACTTTTCCCTTCTGTCATGGCGTCTGCCATGATGTATTGAGCTCCTTGGTTTTTGTCTGCTTTCCTCGTCAGCCTGGGAGCTTCAAGGGGGCTGGGACAGACCTTCCTCCTCTTGTCCTCCCACCTCTGTGGGTGGACTCCTGAGCCAGGATCTGGTTTGCAGGAAGTACAGGAGCCACTGGCCAAGCTGTGTGGAGGGTCTGTCAGCCGTTGAAAGGGCCATTGTCCACCCTAGGATCTGGTCAGGAGAGGAGGATAGCTTATGGATGGATGTCCCCGGTTGGAGGTGGCGGCCTTTTTAGGTACAGAAAACATCTACCATTCTGCATATTTGATGCATTTTCAGGTAGGATGTAAGTGTGGGAGTGACTTCATCCATGCCAGTTAGGGTTAGCTGTGTGGGTCAGGAGAGGCCCAGTCAGCTTCTTCCTGTTCTACTGTGAAAATGCGTCCTTCACGGAGCTGAGCTTCTGACCAGCCCCTGTGTCATTTATGATCATGGCACTCAGGCAGGCAGAGTAGGGCTACCTCAGAATCTAGCTGGTCCTTTCCCTCAGGACCTTCAGAGGAAGAGAGGGGGATGGGTGGGTGGTCTCCACTCCACTCTCATTTCAAACAACACCTCTGGTTTGCAATGGGAGTAGAGGCTCCATGTGACTGTTTGAAGACAGAGATCCATGAAACCACAGGTCAGAAAGACACGGGACCAGTGTAAGACCACTCACTTATGGTGAATTCTTTTAGGCCCAGGGCTAGAATTCTGGTTCCTGTTTGTCCAGCGCAAGTAGTATTGCCTCTCAATTTCTCCTGCCCTTTCATCCTTGAGGTTCCCTTCCCACTAAACGTGGGTTGGATGGATCGATGTCCAGGGCAGCAGATGCTTGAAGGGGTTTCCAGGCGACATGGACGGGGAGCCAAGCAGGCCTGAGTGTGTAGAGACAGAGTGATTCCCTGGAGCCACAAGTGTTGACCCCATTTTCTACCCTCATGCCGTTTTAGTTCAGTTCCGTGCACGATGTGGGGGCTTGGAGCTGGGGAAGTAAAGTGGTTGGATTTGTTTTAGAAACATCGTCCCACATGGAATAGGTGGTTGGGACAGTGAGGAGGAAGGGGCTCTTGTGGGAACATGGATGAGGAGGATGCTGTCAGGTTGCTCTGCACATTGTCTGGGTGCAGCTGGGCAGCCCCCAGGTAGCTGGCCATCAGGGAAAGACTTCCTTGGCCTGGTTTCCGGAGGTAGAGGCACAGCTAAGACCAACGTGCTATTGCCGTTTTGTCTAAATTCCCTTGTAGCTTTTAATTCCTTTTATTTTTAAATTTAAATTTTAGTTATTTACCTTGTAGCTTTTAAAATGCTTCCTTTTTTTCTTCTTCCTGTATCCAAGGTCCTTTGAAACCCAGTCCTTGCCATCTTTCCAAGATGTCTTCCTTTGCTTTGCTACATACACACTATTCCTGCACAGCATCTGTGACTGCCCCTCCAGGTTTTGCACATCCCAGGAGCGAAACACATGGACAGGAGGAAGAGCAGGGATAAAAGGGACACATGTCCCTGCATCGTGCCTTGGCTGGATGGTTGGCTCCTGTAGGATGGCTGGGCCTGTGCTTCTCTCTCAGTTTTCCAGCCTTCAGGTAGGCTGGAAATCCATCTGGGGTTCCATAGATCATTGTCATGCAGGGGTTCAAGATGCCACTTCTGTCAGTGGTATTCTGACCATTTCTGTAGTTCCTGTCCTGACCCGAGGCTGAGAACATAGTATGGAGTCAGTTGGTGAGTGTTGGGTGAATGAGTTATGGGTAATTTAACCTGTCCACAATTGCTGCCTTCAGCAGGGTTACTATACTGGAATAGACAAGTTCTTCCTTCTGCTGGCTTTCTGTATAGTGCGTTCCCTGTATTTGGTGGGTCTCATATTTCCTAGCAGAGCTAGGACATTTCCTAGCAGATCTTAGGGCCCCCTAAGATGGTACTCTTCTTCATTAATAAAGTTTAGTTAGTCCTCCAGTTCATCCAACAGATACATATTGACATGGCCACCATGTGCCTATCTTTCTTTTTAAGTGTAGTGGATACAGTGGTGAACAAACCCACATCCCTGCCCTCATGGAGCTTATATTCCAGCAGAGGTAAGACCCATTTAGATGCTCCATGGATCAATAAATGTCTGCTGGCTGATTTATCCTTCTATAATATATCAGTTTAGAAAATATTTAAAGCTGTATTGTACTCATAACCTTTCAACTATCAGGTTACGGCTCCATTTTAGGAAGAACATTTACCCAACTACTAGATCATCAAAACTCTGCAGGAAGAGTTTTCTTATTCAGAAATATCCCCCTGACATCTGTGATTCATACTGCTTGTTTCCTGTAAAGCAGGGATTCCTGCTGCAGACGGCAGGCTGGTTAGATTTGGCACAACGGATGTACATGTTCGGGATGAAGCCTCACTACCGCAAGGTCACAGCAGGGAAAAGTCATTAGCATATTCATGATTCCCATGTCTGCTGTTTATAGGTCTGTTGCAAAGCTAATGATTTTTCGGCTTTTGTGAAACCTTCTAACTTCTCAAGGGTTCCTGTTATAAAGTAAGAATGTAGGAAATCCAAAGCTATCCTCAGATTGTTAGATACTAACATCTTCAGAAAAGATAGGCATTCTTAAAATTGGCAAAAGATTGCTGGAGCACCAGAAATCCAAATTCATGAATTTTCTCATTGTTCTTCCCTACTTTTCACAACTGTTTGTGTTTTGGGCCTTAACTGTAGAGTACAGAGGTGCAGCTATGAAATCAAGATTCTGCTTTTCATGTGTGGCTTGGGTAAACTTCCTTCTGATGTAAAGCCATTATATTTTTAATTTAATTGTTCCCCCAGGCAGCTAAGCGGGGGGATGGCATCCAAGTTTCACCTCGGTTTAGTTGGCTTTGCCTGCTGGAGGTGTGAACTATTTTGGACAATGGTAGCAGTGAAGGGTCCAAATATCTCGATGCTTTCCACTTCTTGATTTGAGCTGTGAGATATTTCATGAGGCTTTATATGTAACATTGGGGTCCTTTTTAAAAAGAACAAAAACATCCCCTCTTCTGCTCTCATTTTACTGGTTTGGTTTTGCCTGTGAATTACACATGCCCACCCAGGCACTGGGTGGCTTGCTCAGAGTGGGGTCTCTGCTCCCACCCTCTGGCTGTTGGCTTGAAGCATCTCTGGCCTTTTTGCTCTTTTGCTGACTGGGGCTCCAACATTTTGCAGCTGATGTGTTTGGAGTAAAAATGTTTACAGGCCCAGAGGAACATTAGCAACATTGCAAATGCTTTTTATTAAGACCAAAAATGAAGCTGAATTATAACTGTGTGAATAGAAGAAGGCAAAAGGCCTTTATCCCTGTGGTCTTGAGGGCTCAGATCTTTCTGTTTTGCCTTCTATATGGCTGAAAGCAGGAGCTTAGTTCCTAATTAGGGAACTTGCTGATGTTAATACAATCTGATGTTTACTGAGGATCAGAGCCATAAGGTAGATACAGAAGAAATTCTTTGAGAGTTTTAAGGAGAAGATGATGATCACTGGTCAGGAGATGAAAGAGATGTCCTGGAGGAAGCTTTGATGGCTCTGGAGGATGAGCAAGAGCCCTGCAATTAGCAAGGGGGGGTTGGGTGTGGTTTGATGAGGAAGAAAATTCCTGGCAGAGGACAAGGAAGGAAAGCCTGGTGTGGCTGTAGCACTGAGTAAGTGATGGTGAGCAAGTAGGACATGGGCTGAAAAAGTAGGTTGGGCTGAGATTGTAGAAAGATCTACAAATGAATGTATGTATTTGTAGTGGTCTTCAGAATTTTGTATGAGAGTCTACATTTTGAAAGGATAATTTGTTGGCTGTCTCTAGATGCAGTTGCCACACAACTTAGCTGTGTGTTGAGACCTGGAGTACAAATACACAGGGGGCCTTCTAGACTCAGCATCAGGGGGTCCCTGCTGGGACACCAAGGTTGGGCCTGTCTGGCCAGTTGAGAGATTTGCATTGAGAATTTCATACCATAACAACATCTGAATGGCATTCTTCAGTGTGTGATGTTGAGCACAGGTACAGTGTGTAACACACAGGTGGCTGCAAGCCCTCCCAGCTGGGGGTGTCTGAAGGCCTTTGCTTGCATGTCTTTTTATCCAGATTTGCCACATCTCGGAGTGGAAGACTGCCCACACAACTGACTGCAGCCATTTGTAGACTCCACCTACATTTGTCTGGGTCTCCCGTAGAGTCCTGCTCTTCCATCATATTTGGGCAAATGTAGGAAGGAGCAGAAAGGCTCATGGGACAGACAGGTGCGCTGGCCATCCGGAGACTCACTGAGAACCTCTCAGCTTCAGCTGCCAGGAGAACTCCTAAAGCACGTGCAGGGGCCCTGGAGAGATGCCACCTCTCTGCTGACAATGAGTCCAACACCTCAGTGGGCTGCTTGCTGTTGAACCAAATCAGTGGGCTGCTGGCCCCCTCGTTCTCAGGCCGTAAAAACCCTGCAGCCATGTCATTTGCATTTCCATGTGGTCAGCAGTCTTATTAAGAGCACTCATCCCAAAGTGTAAGGTTTATCTTGTGGATTGCAGGTTATGTGCAGGGTAGGTGGAGCTGTGGATGGCCTGGGTGTATGTTCAAACTGGTGCTGATTTCGACCCGTGTTTTATTTAGTTTGGTTAAATTTCCAGATGCATTGTGATTAAATCAGAAACAGATCACGGCACTATTTGTACAGGAAAAGTGCCTGTGTGGGATTTTTATGTTCTAACCTACTTGTAAATAGCAGTGTGGGGAAAGGTAGCCATTCTCTCCATGATCTAATTAATCATGACGTAGTGGAAAGGTCATTAGAGGAGGGGTCCAAAGTCCTGGATTCTTGTCCCAAAGTCACTCATTTGCTAAATGACCTTGAATGGTTTTCTTTTCATCTACATGTTTCAGTGCTCTGTAGAACAAAGAGGTGGGACGAGGGAGGCTCTGAGGTCCCCTCCCACAACACTTGGCATTTGCTCCTGAGATGACTTTGGAAACAGCAGCAGCACATCTTTAGGGCACCTTTCCCTCCCAGAGGCTCTGATTGCAGGTGGTGGTCAGATGAGCCTGGTGTCAAGTATTCCAGCCAGACCACATGTTAGGAAATGTTGCCCCACTGCTGGTTCTAGAAAGCACAGTCTGACAATCACGTGTAAAGCAACCCAAGCTGTATTTCTTTTTTTTGGAGGGGGAGGTGAGACTACTCCACCTTTCTGTTTTGTAAATGAAGAAGAGTGTAGAGAACTATTTAACAAGTACAACCAGTAATTACAAATTAACCCTGGGTCTCTACTAGCCATTTAAAGGAGGATGACAGGGAACAGGAAGAAAAAGGGAAGGGAGTTAAGAAGAGAGAAGCATAGCAAGAGAGGAAGAGGGAAACAGCCCCAGTTCAATCAACAGATGTTTGCTGAGAATAGAGAAGATACATTTTCACAAGAGCAATATTACAGCTGTGAATGTGATCCCATTTTGGGCAACTACAGGCCTTTTTTGAAGACATCAGTCCAAGAAGTATAGTTTTCTCTTGGGCCAGGGGCCACCCTCTGTTGGCACACAATTCCTGGAGGAGTGGGTCCATCTTAGTTCTGCCTGAGGCCCGTCAGACCTCCAGCCAGGCCGTGGGGGAACTCTGACAAATGCTCATCACCACCATCTGGCTCAGGGAGCTGGGTGAACACAGAAGCTGCCTTTGGGGCTTGCTCTGTAAAGGTCTGGAAAGGGTGACATTAAAAATTACTGCTCAGTTCTGGGGTGCCTGGGTGGCTCAGTCAGTTAAACGTCCAACTTCAGCTCAGGTCATGATCTCATGGTTCATGGGTTTGAGCCCCGCATCAGGCCCTGGGCTGACAACTCAGACCCTGGAGCCTGCTTTGGGTTCTGTGTCCCTGTCTCTGTCTGCCCCCCACCCCCCCATCAAAAACAATTTAAAAAAACATTAAAAAAAATTCCTGCTCTAATTTACAATGGAGAAACTGGCAAGCACTCCTTTGCTAGGTGGTCAAGTTAACATCACTAGGGATAAGCCATGTTGACAGAATGTACCCTCATGTCACATGATGAGGAGGACATTTCACCTCATGGTATTTTATTTTTCTCCAGAACCCACAACCCCAGTCTAATCAGGAGTTAAACATCAGACAAACCCAAATTTAAAGGCACTCTGCAGAATACCTGACCAGGCTTCCTGAAAACAAACAGTCAAGGTCATGAAACACAAGGAAAGTCTGAGGAACTGTCACCAGAACAGCCTAAGTTAGGAGACATGAGGCCCAAGGGCAATGCAGTACCCTGGACTAAATCCTGGAATAGAAAAAAAGACAGCGGGAAAACTAGTGAAATCAGAAGAAAAGTTGGAGTTTAGTTAATAGTCACCAACCAATATTGGTTTCTTAGTTTTGACAAAGGTGTTGTAGAAACACAAGAAGTTAGTAATCTGGGGAGGTGGTGACTCTCTGTAACACCTTTGCAGCTTCTCTGCAAATTTAAGATTATTTCAAAATAAAAAGGTTTATTAAAAAATACAGAACACCTAGTTGGGGCTCTGTAGCATCTGTGTCTCTGCTCCTGTGGCTTCCCACCCTTTCCATCTCTTCTTATGGGACCATGAGGAGTCTCCTTTCTTTAGATGCCCCTTAGCTGGATTCCATGATTTAGAGTGCAGGGCCAGTCTGCTTTTAGAAACATTCTGCTTCTTATTTTCTTAGAAAACTGATGTGAAATGTCTCCTTAGAAAGATCTCCTGTGTAAATCTCATGATTAAATATTTTACCAAACTGGTTTCGGGTGGGCTGATTGTCCATGAAATCAGGAACAGAAATCAAAATTTGTCCTTGGAATTCTTGGTTGTCGGAATCAAGTGCCCACACGAATCCATTTAGCCTTTCCGAAGATGAGAAGAGCAAAGATCAGAGAGAGAGAGAGAGACACTTTCCAGAATAATTGACACTTTTTTTTTTTTTGAGACAGAGCAGCAAGACTGAGTGAGCAGGAGAGGGGCAGAGAGAGAGGGAGAGCCTCTTAAGCAGGCTTCATGCCCACTGTGGAGCCCAACATGAGGCTCGATCTCACAAACAGTGAGATCATGACCTGAGCCGAAATCAAGAGTCTGACGCTTAACCGACTGAGCCAGCCAGGTGCCCTGACAACTGACAGTTCCTCATGGAGCACACACTGCACGCCCAGCCCTCTGGCAGGTGGCTGAAGAGGACCTAACTCACGAGGTGGAGACAAGTCATTGCAGCCCATGACAAGGTCACTAAGGATGGTCTCTGGGGTGTCTAGAGTCACTAGGTCACCAGGTCACCAGGCCCTGTCCCTGTGGTGCTGCTGTGGGCTGAAGGGGGCATGTGGTAGGTCTGTCTTTTTGTACGGCTCTGACCCCACTTGCAGATAACTGAGCCCAGTGATGAACCTGGGTCCTGGCTGGGTTTAAGTGTGAAGAAACAACCCTTGGAGCTGGTTGTGAGGCTCACAGGGGCGGGTGAGAGCTTTCAGAGGCCCAGATCCTTTTACACAGGAAAGCAGCCTTGAGTAAGCTAGCCAGGGATGAATGCACATGGCTAGCCAGGCCTGCTCTCAGGGGTTCAAGCAGAGAGCACATGCGGCCGAGAGGGGAGTGTAGAGAACCCTGCATCAGCACAGCGGGGCTCGGTGGGGAGAGATTCAGTTGTAATGTCCTAGTTATTCATGCTGGCTCTTACTGGGTTGGACATTAGGTTTACTCCTGTGTGAGTGGCTCGGCCCAAGCCACTCAGGTTTTTACAACAAAGTGGCATCATGTTCTCCAAGTACCAATGTCATGCAGCTGGGGAGAGGTAGGGTACCGTTGTGAGAGTGGGGTCCGTTTGCACACTGAACTGGTGCTGTGGCTCCCTGGTGTGGAGATGACACCTCTATTGCCATCACCTTTGGGTGAACAGGAAAAGCCGGCCACATGGGTAATCCCTGACTTTCCTGGGGAAACCCATCACTGCTCCCTGCAGAGGAGAGAAGTGAAGGGGTTTGCATCTGTAATGAGGACAGAGCAGCCAGGCCCTCCACTCACATATGACAGCCCCTCATTGCCCAGCTGGGGAGCCAGATGCCCAGACAGCAGAAATGACCACTTTGGGGTCCTCTAGTGAATCAGATAGAAACATCCAGGAGAATGAGGAGTACTTGTCCCTGAACGAATGGTCTCTACCTGTCTGCTCTCATGCCTCCTCCCTTGGACCTGTGGCTGCCCAAATAGCAGAAGCAGCTGGTGGCACTTGTAGCCCTGTCTTGCTCAAGTACGCGGTGGGGTCACCATTTCCGGGGGTTCTGCTGCAGGATTTGCTCAAGTCTGCCTTTGTGTTCTGCCTGCTGGGTGCTGCCCACACCGAATCACAGGGAGCTGAAGGGACCTGTTTGCCTGGGGGCACCGGCATCATGGGGGAACTGGTCAGAAGTAACACAGCGCGTTTCTAGAGGCCGGATTCTGTCCCCTGTATCTCCCGTCATGCTTCCTGAGGTTTTCTTGCTCTGGAAGCTTGTTCGCCTAGTTGTAACCCACACCCCTCCCTGACTTCCAGGTCCCATGTTGGACCCAAACCTCACTCTGCATATGGCCTGTTATAACTCACTTCTTCCTTGTGCTCCTCTGACTCTTGTCCTACCTTTCCTGTCCTTCCTGCTTGCGGACCAGCCACTTCCCTGGACCCTGAGGTTCAGGCTGAAGCTCCACCTTAGCTGTTCAGGCACTGCCTCATTCACTCACACACAAATTGCTCACTCAAGCACTCACACATGCACACACCCACACACTCTTACACCCACACACTCATGCACCCACCACACATCCACTTACGCAGCCACTAACTCACACATACCCACTCTCACACATGCGAGAGCACTCCTACTCACACACACAAATGCATGCACACTCCCACACACACACGCACTACACACACTCACACACACTCTCTCACACATACACATGCACCTACGCCCTCACACTGATGCAAACGCTACTCACATACTCACTCACACACACTCACACACACAAGCATTCCTACTCACACATACACATGCACGCATGCCCTCACACTCACGCATGCACTTCTCACCTATGTGCCCACTCACTCATACACTCTTACACACTCACATACTCCCTCACACTCACACATACCCATTCAGTCTTCAGAGCTGGGCCCTGAACAGGTCTAGGGGAAAGGAGAAACAAAAATCAACCTGCCACAGTCCTTGCTCTCCAGGGCCTTCCAGTCAGGGCTGATTCTGTCCACACCTCAGCTTCAGTTCTAGCAGGATCTGGTGTTAGGTGTGAGCTCTGGTCTGGTCAGGAAGCAGGTGAGGCGGCCTCTGCACTTTGGGCACAGAACTTTGAGGAGGATCCAGACACTCTCATTCACTGGGGGCAGGGCCAGGTCATAGTAGGAGTCAAGGGCAAGCCAGATGTGCCCCGTAGGGCAGGAACGATCTTTCCTTCTTCTTGGAGACCAGGGACAAGGGAAGAAGGCATTAACACCGAAGACCTGATTATTTTGCTGGTTGACAAGGATGACCGTGACTCAGCCCATAGGAGGCGCTCACAGCTCAGGGAGTGCCAACTCATCCAACCACGCGAGGAAGTGCCTCTCTGGGACTGTCGTTTCTCTCTTCCCTACCTGCCAAACTCTTATCCATGCTTCAAGGCCCTGTCAAATATACCCTTCCCTGTGAAACTTCTTCTCACACCATAGGTAGAATTAATCTCTTCCTTTTCTGTGCTTTCATGGCACTCTTGAAAATAATATCTTTGTTGTAATTCTTTGTCTTGTATAACAGCTGGGCTTGCTTGCTGATATGTCCTCTCACCATGTTCCTTGAGGCCAAAGCTGTCTTTTTCATCTCAGTGTCCCTAGGGCCTAGCTCAAGCCTGGCACAGAGGGGGTGCCCAGTGAAGGATGTGGCCTGTAACAAAATCTGTTACTGCCAGGAATGTGTTAGATTTCCTTTCACCTATGAGCCCCGGGGCTGCGTTGTAGCTGGTAGCTACCCTGGCCACCTCCGTTCTCACTGCTCAGAGCCTCCTACTTGCTCTCTCCACAGCGCACACCTCTGAGTTGCTAATGGCCCCTGCTCCCCTGCAGGGCCATTACTGCATGCCTTTGGGGGTGGAGGGCCATGTGTCCAGCTCTGGCGGCCTAGCGATATCATTACTGAGCAGCGATGTGTTCACCCAGCCTCTGTAACCCACATGCGCCGTTCCCAGTTGCCCTCTGTGTGAACCTGGCACAGTATTTTAGTGTGTCCTATAGAATAATATTGAGAGAACGAACAAATCAGTGGCAGAACCTTCTGAGATTTGCCTAATTGCAACTCAAATTGTTCCCATATTGGAAATTACATGGCTAAGATGCCTTTTGGGGAACTGAATATTAGGAGCCCAGGAAGGTCAGCCAACAAGAGTTGCTGTTTTTTTTTTTTTTTTTCCCTCCATGAACTCTTACCGAGACATTTTCCTGCAATGAGACATGTATAGGTTGACTCAAAACAGATTTCACAATCGCTTTATCCAATTTTAGACGACTTAATTCGGCAATTCACGTAACCCTCTTTAATCAGCCTCATGTCCAGGGGCGGTCGTGGTCTCAGCTCTTTGACGCAGACGTCACTGAGGGCAGCACACCTATGTGCAGAGGCCATGGTCATCCCTGCTGTGGCTCTGAGAACTCGGATCATGTTCGGGCCGCTTAGAGACCAGGGTCACTGCTAGGGCCCCAGCAAAGCAGAAGACCTATAGTCTTGTTTCTTGACATGCAAAAAATAAAAATTAAGAAAACCCCATAACAACCCTACACAGGGTTATGTCGAGGGACAGTGGAAGTACGCATGATCTGTGTGTTAAGATGGTTCCAGTTTTGACACTGTGTGGAGAGTGTGGAGGTCTTACGAGTTTTGACTCTGACATTACATAAAAATATATTGGCTATGTGCCTGGCTCAGAATCCTTAGGGGTAAAGTAATTTCCTTTCCTTCCCTCTCTTTATGGCACTGTGGAAACATATCCATGGAATTAGCTGCAGAAGTACGTCCAGTTGGTGGCATCCGTATTGTCACCCCACAGGACTTGAGGAAGAAGCAAGGTCTCCGGCAGGGAGATGTCTACGTGTCTAGCACTTTTCGCTTTGCAGACCCTTCATTGTTGATCCACACCTGTCCTGTGCAGGAAAGATTGCCTGTGTCTTATAGACGGGGCAGCTGAGGCCCGCTGCACTCAAGTGATGTGTCCAAGGTTGTTTAGGGAGTTGATGGCAGAGCCAGGATAAAATAACCAGTCTCTCACTCCTGATCCCGGACTCGTTTTGTTTCAGTTTTTGTTAGGGATTGAATCTGCCTCTCATTGCTTTGGTAAAATATTGTTGAGCATTTGAGGCCATGCTTGCTCTGAAGTGTGAAGCGTGAGTGCAGGGTGAGTGGCATCATCCGTGCGTTGTCTGCAAGCCACCACTGAGCTCAGACAGCTTGTTCCTAGGTGTTTCTGCAGGTACCTGGAATGTGCCTGTTTATTTGTTCTCTGCCCAAAGCCACGCAGGCCCTCACTTCTCTGGCTCTGGGCAACCCTGGTTATAGACCAGGGGTGCGCAGGACCTTGGTGGGGAGAAAGAAGAGCCCCTTTGTACCAGGAACTATACCAGGTGCTTTGCACATGTCATTTTATTTAGAGGGCAGCAGAGTCAGTGCTGAGAATCTTCAGAGAAAAGGAAAATCAGTGCTGCCTGGGTTGAGGGAGTATGTGTGTGTGGTATGTGTTTGTGTCTACTGTGTGCCCTGGTGATTGTTTATGTGTAGTATGGTGTGCAGAGTGTAGAGTTTGTGGTGTGTGTGTAATATGTGTATGGTGTGTGTATTATGTGTG
This sequence comes from Panthera pardus, assembly GCF_024362965.1. Classification (NCBI taxonomy): domain Eukaryota; kingdom Metazoa; phylum Chordata; class Mammalia; order Carnivora; family Felidae; genus Panthera; species Panthera pardus. The sequence goes on from NW_026526832.1 coordinate 25,891,900, forward strand.
TGAGGTATGCATGGGCCATGTGTGTGTGTGTAATGTGCATGTGTATTTGTTGTATGTGTGCTCATATATGGTGTGTGTGTAGTGTGTATGGTATATGTATCTGTAGTGTGTGCATACATGTGTCTGGAAGGTAGTGGTCAGGAAAGGCTGGTGGACACAGCTGTATTGTGCCCTGAAGGTGGCTGCTTTAGACGGGGAGGGGAGCATGCCTGCAGGGTGGTTGGTGGGAAGGAAGGAAAGCGTGAGGGGAGAGGGTGGGCAGAGAAGGCAGGTGACAGAGCCACAGTTAGGTTGGGACTAATGGGGCTCACTGGGAGACCAGGGCAGAGAGGCGAGCTGCTGCTGTGCAGATGCAGCCTTCTCCAGGCCCTTGGCTCCCTCTTTTAGCACTTGGAGGTGGCCTTCAAGCTGGGGATTCATGGGATGAGAGAACAGTGATGGCACTGTGCCTCCTTACCTCCAGGGGTGCTGTGAGGCTCAGGTGCTGTGAGCTGGGCAGGTGCTCTCAAAGTTTTGCCAGGCCTCCTGCCCCTGCCCCAGTGCCCAACCAAGTGCTGGAAACTCCCAAATTCATATGTTTTCTGAAGTCAAAACCAACACAGTTCCCTCCTTAGCATCTGCTCTTGGAAGTCCCATGGCAGAGAACTGATATTCTCTCTCACACCTGTCCCACTTCATTAGTCTCCATAAATGATCCCTCCAATTGCCCCGTTCACTGCAGCTGGAAACCAAGGTACTATCCTAACCACTCACCACCAGTTATGCTGGTTATGTCTTCAAATCTTATTCAGACATTCCCATCTCTGTACAATGGCCTCTACCATGGCCCAGCTGCCATCAGCTCTGTCTTGGACTTCTCTGCAATTTACCATCTCTTCGATGTCATTCCACAGACTTATCCAACCAACAGTCCCCAAGCAACCAGACTGATCTTGATCAGAACAAAGCAGATTGAGGGGCTTGGCTGTGTGCCTGCATATAGCTACTGGTTGGCTTCCCTTTGTGTCAGGACACAACGCATGATCCTTTCTGCAGCCTCCAAAGCCTCTTGTACTCCTGCCTGCTTCCTCTTCACCCTCCTCCCTACTCTCTCCCCTTAACTCTATGCTTCCCTCTGGAGCTCGGTGCTCTGCTGGCTTCCAGGCCTTTGTCTAGACCACTCTTTATCCCACACCAACCCTACTTCTCCTTCCACATCAGGGTAAGAAGCATTTCTGCAGGGAGTGTTTCTATAACCCACAGACTTCTCTCATGGAAGCCTGTTCTTTTCCTTGGAGATCCTCCTCACTCTTGCTTTATAATTCTTAGTTTGACAGCTGTCCACCCCACTAGTCTGTAAACTTCACGAGGGCAGGGACTGTGTCTGTCTTATTTACCAGCATGTGCTCAGTGCCTGACCCATGAGGGTATTTGCTGCATGCTGGATGATTGGATGAGTGAACAGTGCTCTGTTATGTCTTGGGATCATGTTCTCCTGCTCTCGTCTCCTAGGATTTGGTGGGTGGGGCAATGAAGAGCCAAAATGTGAGGTTGGTGGCTCAGGAGACAGTGCTCACAAGTGGCTTGCCCCTGATCTGCAGTGGGGGCTGGGGCTGTGGCCCACACAGGCCCTCGGAGGCCCCTATGGTGCCCTGTGATGGAGCCAGCAACCAGGGACTGACACCCAAATTCTTTCTTCTTGGCAGCCCACCCATTGAATTCCCTGAATGACTCCCAGGGTCTCCCAGGGAGAGGCTGAGAGTTCACTCCCAGTAGCTTGTGGAGAAGTGGCTCAGCCTGAGCTCACTGGTTTTCAAACAGCAATTCCCATCTTTGGGTCAGGAAAATATGGCCACGGGAGGCTGATCAGGGACTTCAAAGGGAACAGCGCATCACCTATGCTTTTTCTTTACCTTATAACTGGAGATTCTGCCGGTTTCCCAACCTGTGCATACAAACAAGTCACATTAAGAACAATAATATGAATTTACTTCCCTCTTCCTCTATCATTTTATAGGGTCTTGACTCCCTTGCAGAGTTTCTACCAAATATTTGTATATTCCCCAGTGTGTCTGAGTGTGCTCATAAGCGTGTCTGGCTGCTAGCCTGTACCTCCCTGCTGCCCCCCTTTCTGAGTGTCCCTCTCATTATGGGTCCTGGCATCTGCCTGAGTATGGCTTCTGACTGCTACTATGCTCTGGGTCACTACAGCCTACCTATGGTCACTTCTGCTGCCCTGCCCTCTCCCATCAGGAACTGTGGTCTCATCAGCCACAGCATTGCTGTGCAGGGGCCATCACAGTGCGAAAAGTGAGTGCTAGTCTGAGCCCCTTTGGGATACCAGCTCATATTAAATAACTTAAAAACTGTAGACATGAATCCATAGGACTAGACAGGGGAGGGACAGAACCATTCAGAAACCTTTGCTAAGGTATGAAAATCTTATATTCAGGTCTACATTATAGTCTTGACTTAGGATGGATTCTTTCCATGAAGACAGTTTGGTTCTTTATGCAGTTAGATTTCTGGGAATTTTGCCCTCCCAAGCAGGCTTGAGCTGTTCACCACTATATACAGCTTGAGCTACTCACCCTGCTATTCACCACTGTGGTATGGGAGGAACTGAGCTCAGGATGCCTGGGGCACTGAAGGTGGTATCCACGCTACAGGCTGAGAAATTGGCCCCTGCCTGCCTGCTGTCTGGGGGAAGACACCATGTAGATGAGGCAAACATTGGTTTCTTTGTAAATCTCCTTGTGCTTGGCTTATGCTCCTGGAACTGACCTGACCAGTAGGATTCTATGATCCTTGTTTTTTTCCCTTTGCAAATATACGTTTTGCATTTTTGCCTGTTCTGTCATCTTCTTACTTACTTCTAGGATTTCTCACCTGGACACAACATGCAAGAAAATAAAACATTCCGAAATCCAGGTTGGAATGTCCCCTGGGAAGCTGCAAGATTTCTAGGAGACGTCATGGATTTTTGTCTTAAGTAGATTACAACCTGAGAGCCCTCCAAGTTGTCTCTGGAACTTGAGCTATAAACATCTCTGAACAAGACATTCAGCTCAGCATCTGTAGGGGAGCCCAAGATTGGAGTAATGATTGGCAGAAATCTTTGGGGCTGGTAAGAGTTTGGGGATCTGGCCCCCCCCTCCCCCGCAGTCAAACAGGGGGCCTGGATGCTACAGTTGATTCAAGGGCAGCTGGTTTGGCACCGACAAGGTTCATGGTCATGCCTGAGGATGAATCACCTGCTGCAGCTGGCACAGTGTCCCCAAGTCCCTTCCACTGGCTGGAGGCACCTTTGGTTGGCGTGCTTTCATTGGCAAAGCTGATGCACATGGAATGTTTTCTTCAGAGTTAAAGGCTGTTATCTTGCTAGGAGAGAGCCAAGAGTTTCCTTTGGGTTTTCAACTCATGAGGGAGAGTTCTTCAAGGCATTACTCCCATACTGTTGAAATCATACTGGGCTGTGGCTAATAATTTGATTCAACGTACATGGGACTTCCTCCTCTGTGCCAGATACTAAGTAAGATGATGGGGAAACAGAGATTGGTTCAGATATGATTCCTGCCCTCAGAGTTGTCTTAGTCAGAAGGCTACACAGAGTAGTGGTGCAGAAAAGTCATTCTGGCAGCATAGTAGACAGTGTCTCTCCACTTTTTTTGGACATAAACCTTTGAGATTCCAATGGAAGTAGTGAATCCACTTGTAAAAATAGACAAATGCACGCCTCCCCTACTGTGTTTTATGTGCCAGCATAGGGTATCCCTTAAGTTAGAACCTTAGTTTAAGAAATTCATCCAAAGGAATAGGTTGAGGGGGTAGCTAGAGGGACACCTGTCTGTAGGCCTTTGTATTATTCCAGGCGAGGGAGAGACTGATCGGTGAAGATAACGACACTGGGATGGAGAGAATAAAAGTAGAATTCATGGGATCTGAGGATGCCGATGGTGAAGAAGAGGTGAAGAAGAAAGACTCTGAGGGTTATTATCTGGATGGGAAGTGGTGCCATCAATGTGGAAGACACGTTCCCTCCCCATTGAGTGACTGGGAGAGGGGCTCTAGTAACAGACAGTCCAGTCGGATGGGGCAGGGATAAGAGCAGGGGACCTTGGGAACCATGGAAGGGGGGGGACAGGTGAAGGATACCTTTGTCTCCAGCCTAGTTGCACTGGCCTGCACAGGGGTGGCCACAGCCCCATTGGGGCATGGCTTTATCTCTGATGTGTAGGCTATCCTTGGGCAGAGCCAAGCACCCCACCTAGTTTGGTGTCCGGAAAGAGACTTGTCAACAGCATCATGCTGTGGTCACATTTTCACCTGGAGTTGAGTGTTAAGTTCTGTACAGGGAACTATAGGTTGTTGGGGTGTGTAGAATCAGCTGGTGAACTTTTCTAACTTACCATGCTTAGGCCACCTAAGATCTGATGATTGATATTATCTGGAAATAGAGTTGGGTATGTACATATTTATAAAATGTTCATGATTTGATTCTGATGTATGCTCTGAGAACCACCAATTTAGATCACCTTCTCTTTTTATACATGAAGAAATGGGAGTTTAGGAAGGGCAAGGTTTTGGTCCAGATCCTTAGCAGGTGGCAGGGCTTGGCCCAGCATTTCTAAATCCTGAACCAATCATCCTCATCCCTAAGTGCTTCTTCAGGTCTTAGGCCATGGTTTCAGGCTCTGTCAACCAGACTTAAACACCATACATTTTTGAAGACAGAGTTTTCAAACCCACTTTTAAGTCTTCCCTGGAAGTCTTATATGCCTTCCATCTCAAGTGGTTGTGAAGGGAACCAGTATATAGAAGTTCTCCATGAGGTCCACACCGGGAAGTAGAGGCTGAGTTGGCTCTTTTTTTGGCCTCTAGTGGACACTTGGGTCCCATCATGGGTCTTGGCCATAAATTCCTCTTTGACAACATCACTGGAGCCTGTCTGTTCTGTTTTGGACCCACGTAGCTTGGGTTCCCAGAAGAATCAACCTCCAGAGTGACCTTTTCTTTCCACTTTTGGGTTAGCTTGGCCACAAAATTGGGACTGTCAGTGCCCAGGTAGGCTCCTCTGGGGCTTAGAGGAGAGGGCTGCTGGAGATAAGAGTGTTGGCTCTTGGGTGAGGTTGTTTGGTACAGGTGATGCTCAGAGGGCCTGTGAGTATAGCCTCATGACTTGGTGAGTCCTCTCACGGGATTTTCTAAGTCCATCCAGTATATCATGTCTCGGGCCACCCACCTGGCCCTCAAGGGCAGTCTGATGCACACTCTCTTTGTTATCAGGAGTCTGAAATGCTCAGTGTGGGATAATCAGTGACATTTTCAGATGGTGTTTACCCATTCCTTAACTTTCCACTCCTGTAAGGGATGGAATAAGTTAATTATGTAACTGTATAAATAGCATGATTATATAGAAACACCCTGATGAGGCATCTTTTCATAGGAAAAAGGGGTGTCTCCATATGGGAGGAGCAAAACTACTCTTGGAGGAATAGGATTCTCGATAGTAGAAGAGGGTGTTTCAGGAATGTGAACCCCAGAAGCTTTTCTTGTAGGGGTATGAGTGAATTTGCACTAGAGCAGAGTCACGCTTGTAGAATTCCTTGTTCTGTGTGGGTTTGGACAGCGATGATTAGTATCTGGATACAGATTGCTGGACTAGTTGAAAGGCAGGCTGGGCAGGTAAGGCAGAAAGGGTCGTGTTTTCAAAACTGAACTCAGCGAAATGACAGATGGACTGAGCATTTAGTCCAATAATGATATCAGTCCTGATAGAGTGAAGGGACCAGACTGTTTTAGTACAGCCAGACAGATGGATCGGCATGAGGCAGAGTAGGCTGAACGTGGGCCTGCATGGGTGCTGAAGGGATACGGTGACCAGAGATGGCAGGGGAAACAGCAGAATGAAAGCAGAGGGTCAGGCTGGGGAAGACACAGAGATGGTGCTTCTGCCCTGCCTCGTCTTGGCTTTTACTTGTGCCCTGGGTGTGTGTGTGTGGGGGGGGGGGGGTGTGGAATTGATGATTCATGTCAGAGCCACCTGGGCGTTGCAGCATGTTCTTGCTGACTTAACACTTAAAGTTTTAGTTAGAGATCCAAGACATGTAGTCACTTATAATATTTTTCAGATAAGAGTTTGAACTGGACCCAGTGCAAGGCTTGAGTGGACCATGAGCCACATGAGCCATGTAGTCAGATACAGAGTTGAGCTGGCTGCCCAAATCCACACCTTCATGTGGTGTGCGCTCTGTTCTCAAAGCACTGTGACTCTGAGGAGAGGTATGAAAATTGTGTGTGTGTGTGTGTGTGTGTGTGTGTGTGTGTGTGTGAGAGAGAGAGAGAGAGAGAGAGAGAGAGAGAGAGAGAGAGAGAGATCTTTTACATAGCATTCTAACTGAATGGTCCCTGCTAGAATTGTTCAGTGCAAAACCCGCACAGCTGAACATATCCGTTCTGACTTAGCAAAAAAATAAAATTTTGAAAAAACTTGAAGAGTAAACTATTAAGCTTAGTACTGACTCAGATCTGTGATGTGGAAGAGTCTATCATAATACATTATCTGGGCAAATGGAAAAAATATTGGAGAGGCTCTTGCAAATAATTCTCCAACTAGTGTGCAAACCTGTCTCTCAACAAGTGAGAGATAGAACTCCAGTGAAAAGTCAAAAAGGCTGTTAACCAGGATATGAAGAGAGGGCAAGAAAATACGAACTGTCCTTAGAAATAGAACAGGAGAAATCCAGGAGCTTGATCAAACATGTATGCATTTGTGTATTTGTGGATTGATAAAAATTTTGGGGAATGTATTTTAATGTTACAAAGTCCTACTGTCTATGATATGCACAGGCATGTGTGCATATGAACAAATTCACTTGGTCTCAGATTGCATATGCTGGATTCTTATGTGAATTTAAGTTATATGCCGACTTTAGAAATTAATTCCAATTTTAAGCTTTAGGTCTTCTTTAATTTCTTTTAGCAGTGGTTTGTAGTTTTCTGTGTATAAGTCTTTACCTTCACCCCCTTAATTAAATTTATTACCAGGGATTTTATTCTTTTGGATGCTATCATAAATGCTATCATATTGTTTTCTTAATTTTCTTTTGGATTGTTCATTGCTAGTGTACTGAAACACAACTGGTTTTTGAGTGTTGATCTTGTACCCTGCAACTGTACCAAATTTATCAGCTCAGGACTTTTTGTGTGTGTGTATGAAATCTTTGGGATTTTCTATATCTAAGATCATGTAATTTGTGATTAAAGATAGTTTAAAGATAGTTTTACTTTTTCCATTCCATTTCAAGTGATTCTTATTTTTTCTTGCCTAATTGCTCTAGATAGAACTTCCAGTAGAATAAAAACACAAAATATCAAGTCCCATAGGATACAGTAAAGGCAGTACCTAGAGGGAAATTTATAGCAGCCTACATTAAAAAAAAGATCTCGGATGAACAATCTAACTTTATACCTCAGGGAACTAGAAAAAGCTGACCAAACTAAACCCAAAACTATTAGAAGGAAGGAAATAATGATTAGAGCAGACATAAAATAAAGTCAATGAAAGCAAAAGTTGGTTCTTTGAAAATACCAACAAAATTGACAGACCTTTAGCTAGATTGATGAAAAAAAGAGAGAAGATGCACATAAAACCAGAAATGGAAGTCAGGACATTACTGTCAACCTTAGCAAAAGAAAAAGTGTTATAAGAGAATACAGTGAACCATTCTATGTCAACAAATTAGAAGAAATGGACAAGTTTCTAGAAACACACAAATTAAAAGTTTCTAGAAACTGGCTTTTAAAAAGTTAGAAAATTTGAACAGACCTGTAAGTAGAGATTGAATCAATATCAGAAACATCCAACAAAGAAAATTCCAGAACCAAATGGCTTCACTGATGATTTCCACCAAACATTTAAAGTGTAATTAACACTAATCCTTCTCAAACTTTTCCAAAAATAGAAGAGGAGGGAACATTTCTTAACTCATTCTATCAGACTGTGATTACCTTCATACAAATGCTAGCTAAGAACATTACAAGGAATCTACTCCTGAAATCATTGTTGCACTATATGCTAACTAATTTGGCTGTAAATTAAAAAAAATAAATAAATAAAGTAAAAAAAATTTAAAAAAATAAAAAAGAAAAGAAAATTGCAGACTAATATCCATTATAAATATAGATGCAAAAATTCTTAACAAAATACCATGAACAGAACACAATAGCATATTAAAAGGATTATACACTATGACCAAGTAGGGTATTTCCCAAGAATGCAAGAGTCGTTCAACTTAAGAAGACCAATTAGTGTGATACACCACATTAAGGGAACAAAGAAACAAACACAGACATTTCAACTGACACAGAAAAAGCATTTTGATAAAGGGTTTTTCAATGATGAAAAAACACTCAGAAAACTAAAGGAGAAAGGAACTTCTTCAACATGATAAAGGGCATTTATGAAGAACACACTGCTAATAACATCATACTCAATGGCAAAAGACTGAAATCTTTCCTTCGTAGATCAGTAATAAGACAAGGATTTTTGTCTACTTTTACCACATCTGGTCAACATCTTAGCATAACCTGTTGGCCATTTGCTTGTTTCTTCAGAAAAATGTCTATTCCAATCCATTGCCCATTCTGTAACTGGTTTAGTTTTTCTGCTATTGAGTTGTGAGAGTTCCTTATGTATTTTGGATATTGACCCCCCAATTAGATAAATGGTTTGCAAACATTGTTTCATTCCATAGGTTGCCTTTACATTTTTTTTTTATTGTTTGCTGTGCAGAAATTTTCTAGTTTGATGTGGCTCCACTTACTTATTTTTGCTTTTGTTGCCTGTGCTTTTGGTGTTAGAGCCAAAAAACATCACTGCCAAGACATGTCAAGGAGATCATCTCCTGTGTTTTCTTCTGGTTTTATGGCTGCAGGTCTTAAGTCTTTAATCCATTTTGAGTTGATTTTTGTGTATGGTGTAAGGTAAGGATTTTTAAATACCATTTTAAAGTTGCCTTTTCTTGATCCAGTGTTTGATTGATTGCTATAAAGCTTTGATTATTTTCCAGAGTTCTGACAAAATTGGTTCTAACAGTTTTTCAATGTTGCTTATCATTTGGAGCCAGTTACTGTCACTTTTATGATATCACTCACCACTTTCTTTATGAGGCTGTTCTGAACCCAACCAGAGAAAATTTCAACCTTCTGGTCCCCTAGTGGTTTCTCCTTATATTTTTCTAAGGGCTCCCAATTTGCCTTATAAATAGGTTGGATTCTTATTATCCATAGTAAAATGTTAATGACTTTACATATAGATCTTATTTTTTTTAGACCCTTCTATTGAACCCTGTTCATTGAAGATATCTGAGAATGTTGGCCAGTTAAATTGACTGTTATCCTTATTCCTGGACCTTGGTCTTCCCTGGACACCTGGCAGTGTCTGGCTTTGTCCCAGTACTTTCCTGGACACCATTTTCTTGCAGTGATATAGGGCTTGGGGAAGGAATTCTTTGGTCTTGCATCACAGGTGGAGGCAGGATGAAGGCTGCAGGGGAACCTTGTGATGCTTTCCTGTCCCTCTCACTGTCATCTTCTGTTTCTCTCTGTAGAGTCTTCTTTGCAGAGAATGTTCCACTCAGAGGATGGGGGTGGACCTGAGGCCCTCTACTTCCACAGTGATTCCAGCAGCACTTACGCTGGCTTGGTGTCTGTGCCAGTAAGTTTGTTTAATGAACAAAAAACATAATGACTTTAATTAGGTTTCAGTGTAAATAATGAACACAATTACAAAGCGGCCCTTTTGTCACCCTCGTGGAATTTATGATTGTTTGAAAAGTTGACAGCCACTTCTAGCCACTCCCGTCCTTACTTCGTGGTCAACCCAGCATCCCCATTAATCAATGGCACTGGCTTCTGATGCCAAAATGGAAAGTATGAGCTGGTTTTTCCCAACTCTTCTTCACCTCCATGTCCATCTGGGGCTCTAGCCTCAGCCTGGATGCCCACCCCTGAGGGACTGTGTTTCGAGAAAACACTGGGCAGGGGTGACTAGAGGGCCAGTGAGTTTGGAAGTAGTGGCTCATGTCATAGAAGGAAGGATCGAGAGTTATGGCCCCTCATCTAGAGTTCACTTCCACCATGTACCAAGCATCTATTATAGTCCAGGCATTGTGCTAAGCACAGATGCCCCAAAGCCTAAGGGAGTTCATAGCAAGCCAGGCCAGAACCACCCCAGCAAGACCAAGGGCAAGCCAGAAGCCAACACTTGAGTAAGGTCTGGCATGGGCCAGTAGCCTAGGACCTTCCACAGTTCTCAACAGAATCCACAGCCATTTGTCAGTGGGTGCAAAGTGGGCCTTATGGGGTGAGCCACTTCAACTCCAGAGTGCTAGGGGAGGAGCTGAAGTAAGTTGCCCTTTGGGTTACCAAGTCTTATCCATACTCTAGAGGCTGAGAAGGCAGTTTCCATGGTTTGTAAAGTTCTCTTACCTCCTAATGTGGCTCTCATTTGCCTCTTGTCAGCCTCTGATTTGCCAGCCTAGCATCTTTGACTTCAAAGCAGTCCATTCTCCCTCTATCTTCCCATGGACTGGCTCCCACACACCTTAGAGACACTGAGAATGGGCTCAGCGCCCCCTCCTTTGACCAAGCACTGTGTAGATTTTCCTTTCAAGTTGTGATGGAGGCTTCCTGAGGGCAGGGACCTCTGTTTTTGCCTGGGCCTCTCAGGCATTGAGCAGTAATGGCCAAGTTCCCTCCTCCTTGAGCATAGTCTTCACTGTCCCCACAAGAGGGTCACCCACTTCCCTGAGCCCCTAGTGGCAGTGCCCAAAGCAGCCAGAGACACCCAGCTCTTCTGGCCCCAGCCTCCGCCAGGAGGGTGATGAGGGCCTCTTTCTGCCTATGCAATTGAGGGCCTGGTTTCCCGCTCCTAACATGTACTCTTTTCTTGGGAGGAAGGACATGTTCTGATTAGCTCCTTGTCCCCTCTTTCTAGCTGTCTCAAGACCAGCCACGTGTATGGGGCTAGCTGGTCTCGGACTCCCTGGCATGGCCATTCTCAGCAGAGCTGGGCTTTGGAGGGGCTGGTGTGTACCCGATGGAGGGCCAGGCAGCCCCTCACTGTGCTTAGAGGGTGACAGAAGCATAGGTTGCCCTGGGCCCCAGCGTGGTGCCGTGGCCTGGCGGTCATCATGATCTCCCAGTTATTTATTGTCATAACATTAATCACGCTGAACTCACTTGGCATTAATGAGGACGTAATGTGTACTTGGACGGGAATTTTTATTGTAGTGCAGCATTAACTAACTGGCCTATTATATAAAGTGTTACCAGACCTGGTATGTACAAATGGTTTACTTTGCAGTCTCCAAGTGTTGAAACTCTGTATGGTTTGTGTCAAGAAAATATGAATATGGAGTGCAGAGGAGGCAGGGGCCTGAAATAATGTGGGGCTGACCCCTGGCAGGCAGGGAGACAGCACACCGTCAAGAAAGGGTGCTCTCTGGACAGCCTGGGCAGCCCACCTCCACCAGGGCCTGTGCTGATCTCATTCCTGCATCTGGGCCAGATGCTGGACGTGAAAAACTGAGGGTGGACTTTAGGGGCTTTCTGAGTCACCACCTTGGAGATGAAGAGAAATAGAATGGTAAGATTTAGAAGTGGTAAAAAATCTGAAGACCATGTGTCCCCAGGCTTGTTTCTTCATTACTGGTCAGTGGCAGCTGCGGCCCTGGTCCTTCTGCATCTGCCCATCCACAGGTATTCACCCTTCTGTATCAGCATCTCACCTGAACCACACTGCCACCCACACCGAGCTTTATCCCTTGAGGTGCTCTGTGCTCCCTGGACTTTGCACATGCTGTTCCCTAGTTTGGTTAATGCCCATTCATCTTTTGAGACTCAATTCAGGTAACACATTCTTCCTAAAGTTTCCTCTTCTTTAAAGGTATATTTAGATGCTCTTTCTCTGTGAAGCCCTGTGATGGGCCATACGTTCCAGCTTACAGGGGAAATCACTAAGGTAAATATGACATAATCCTTGCCAATTTAGTGTGGAAGTCAAACCAGCCAGCCAGCCACACACACACACACACACACACACACACACACACACACACACACCCTTTCTCGATTAGCCAACAGGATTTGATTGCTAGAACTGGCTTAGAAATACAGCTGTGCAGTACCTACAGCTAGAGAGAAGTAATCAAATAATCAAATGGACCATTAGGGTAATATTGCTCAGAAGAGGAAGAATTCAGTCTGTGCTGGGCTTTGAAGAAGAGATGGGACATAGAAGCACCTGTGAGGATGTGGGCGAGGGACACACCAGGATTGAGAAGAAGTGTAATATGACCCCTACCCTGTCCCAGCATATCTACTTGACAGTTTACAAAGTACATCTGCTTTATCCCCTATGATTGCCAAAGCAATTTACTAAATATGAAGTGAATACACTCTTGCTTCCATTTTACAAATGAAAACACAACACAAAAAAGGGAGGCTCAGATACGTTAGTTGATTGGCCACGGGCCCCCACAAGCAAGTGGTGGAACTGCAGCTTGAACTAGAACTGAGACCACCTGCCACAAACAGGGATCACCAGTGGCTGTCCTGAGTTAAAATTAATTTTCAAATGCAAGTGTTATGTATGCTGGCAAATTTTTGCTCCGCATTGACCCTGGTTAGTGTCCTGAATGAAAGGAATATTGCATTTGGCTTCAGTGATTCTCTCAGAAGGTGAGAGATAAAAAGGAGTCTGATGACATTAACCTAAGCTCTTGCCTTTGCCCTGGATGCAGACGGTGAAACCCAGGTAGGAGCTGAGGAGCACACTCTCTATGATGTGCAGTGAATCAACAAGTGTGCTTTAGAAGGACATGAGTTCCAACTGACGTGTCCTTTGCATAGTGGGATACATAGCAGCCATTCCAACATGTGTTGGCATCCAGGGGGCAGGGAGAAGTCACAGGAATAGAGGGTCCAGTTATCAAGTGTATATAAAGTGTGTGCTGTAAGAGACAACGAGGATTTTAAAGAATATACATGTAATAAAGTTTCCCATTTGCTTCATTTTCCAAGTCAAGTTAGTCCATAGAGTAACCATGTATGAATAACTAAGGCTAATTAGAAGTAATGGCTGTGAGATCGAAGAACAGTTGTGTTGGGGAGAGAAGGAAAGGAAGTGAGTATATAGAGCTACAATGGCAAGCATACAGGGGGCTCAGTTACCCACACCCATTGGCAAGTTGTTCCTATGCCACAGTGTTGATCCATGTATGTGTGTGTGTGTGTGTGTGTGTGTGTGTGTGTGTGTGTGTAATGAATGTGTCCATGGCTTTGCTTCTGCATTATAACCTATGCTTCCACATTCTAACACTATAACACATGTCCTTTGCATTTTTCCTTTTGATGTTAACTGACAGTGGTTCTACTGTTCTTTTCATTATTTCCTGTTGCCCTTCTTGAGTGAATCACGGATTGTTCCAACTCCTTGCCTCAGCTGCAAGGCATTCCCAGGAGCCCGCTGAGCCCCTATTGTGTGGAATTGGGTGGGATGTGGATGTGGCCCTCTATCCTTGAGGAGATGGCTCTTGGATTGGCAGGAGATAGGATGTAGTGCCAGTAAGGTCTGCCCTAATGGTAAAAGGACTGTTGATAGTGGCCTGGAGTAGAGTGAAAGGGTCAGACCTCATAGAGATGCTTTCAGGAGCTAGAAAGAAGGTCAAAGTTTCATCAAAATTGGGGGTCCAACATCTGTTGTTTCCTATGTTGTTAATTTGCATCATGGGTTTGGTTTGCATTTCCCTAATGATGAGTGATGTTGAGCATCTTTTAATGTGTCTGTGAGCCATTTGATGCTTACTAGAAAAGCATCTTCTTCTTTGGAAAAACGTTTATGTCTTTTGCCCATTTCTTAACTGGATTATTTGTTTTTTTGGGTGTTGAGCTTGATAAGTTCTTTCTAGATTTTGGATAGTAATCCTTTATCAGATGTGTATGTCATTTGCAAATATGTTCTCCCATTCTGTAGGCTGCCCTTTAGTTTTGCTGATTGTCTCCTTTGCTGTGCAGAAGCTTTTTATCTTGATGAAGTCCCAATAGGTCATCTTTGTTTTTGTTTCCCTTGGCTCTGGCAATGTGTCTAGTAAGAAGTTGCTCCTATCAAGGTCAAAGAGGTTACTGCCTGTGCACCTGTGTTCTCCTCTAGGATTTTGATGTTTCCCATCTCACGTTTAGGTCTTTCACCCATTTTGAATTTTTTTTTTTGTATGGTGTAAGAAAATGGTCCAGTTTCATTCTTCTGTATGTTGTGGAGAAAGGAGAACCCTCTTACACTGCTGGTGGGAATGCAAACTAGTGCAGCTACTCTGGAAGACAGTATGGAGCTTCCTCAAGAAGTTAAAAATAGAACTACTCTATAGTCAGGAATTGCAGTACTAGCTATTTATCCAAAGGATACAAAAATGCAGATTCGAAGGGGCATATGCACCTTGATGTTTTAGCAGCATTATCAACAATAACCAAACTGTGGAAAGAGTCCAAGTGTCCATTGACTGACGAATGGATAAGGACGATGTGCTATGCATATATATACATATGTATCTATATGATTGCATGCAGTGGAATATTACTCAGCCATCAAAAAGAATGAAATTTTGTCATTTGCAATGACATAGGTGGAGCTAGATTATATTATGCTAAGCAAAATAAGTCAGAGAAATACAGATGCCATATACTTTCATGCATATGTGGAATTTAGGAAACAAAACAGATGAACATATGGGAAGGGGGAAAAAAGAGAGAGGAGAGCAAACTGTAAGAGACTGTTAATGATAGAGAACAAACAGGGTTGCTGGAGGGGAGATGGGCAGGGGTGGGCTAAATGGGTGATATGCATTAAGGAGAGCACTTGTTATGATAAGCACTGGGTGTTATAGGTAAAAGATGAATCACTAAATTCTACTCATGAAACCAATATTACGCTATATGTTAACTAAATAGAATTTAAATAAAAATTTGGAAGAAAAAAAAATCGGGGGTCCAAACCAGACTCCAGTCCTTGTGGAGTCCTCTGAGAGAACTAAGCTTAAGGTCTTAGGCTCGTCAGTTAGGTAGATCGTACTAATGCTTGTAACACATCCCCAAATCTCCATGGTTTAATGTAATAGAAGACTTATTTCTCAGTACACAAAGTCCAACATGATGTTCCTAGGGTCTCTCCAAGTGGCATCAGATAAGTTCATTTCAGGATATTAGCTCCTCCACCCTGTGGTTTTGCCTTCCCCTAGGGCTGTGGATTGTTCTGCCGGATCTTCCGTGTCTGGCTGGCAGATGGGGAGAAAGAGGGAGGATTGCACATGGCAGGTTTTAAACGCGCCAGGCCTAGAAGTAGAACAGAGCACCTCTGCCCATATTCAGCAGGCCCGACTTCAACACATTGCCACACCTAACTGCAAGGGAGGCTGGGGAGTAGAGTCTATGTGCCAAGAAGAAAAGGAACTGAGTCGTTGTATGTCAGTTTCTGCCCTGCCTGGCAAAGACTATAAATAGTCATAATCACCAGGTGGTGAGCCCCTACTATGTGCTAAGCACTATGCTAATCTCTGAATATACATTGTTTGTATCCTGGTGGATACTGGAAATCAAGGGCTCACTCAGACCCACTGGATACTGGGCGCGGGACCGAATGACCTTACCTTTAGATGGGAGAGAGGGGCCTCACACACAATCCAGTCTGTTTCTCATCAGTTCAGGGCTTCAACCTAGGCTGGTGAATTTTAGGACCATGGGTGCCTGTGGATGGATAGGAGCTTGATGGGGGAGATGAGTCAGTGGGTCTGGTATTGCTGGGTTTGAAATGTTGCTGCTGGGCCAGTTTTTTACCAGGGCCTCCCTCCAGGTTTACTGGTCCAGCTGGGATTGGGTTGGTTTGGGATTTCACCATAAAGAGCCATTGGCCAGACTCCAGGCACCCAGGTGATCACTGCTTGACAGGCTCTGGAGTCTTTTTATTCACTTTTTTCCTTCTGCTTCTCTGTTCCTTTTTTCTCACTGTTTCTCCTGACATCCTTTTATTTTCCTCCTAATTGACATTGTGGACAAGGTCTGCTGGTAAGTTAAATGAGTTTATCCCGGCTGACACTCTGTTTATAATTTACAATTTACATTCCAGTTTTAGCAAGGTCCATCCATTTCTCAACCATGGCCAGGGTTCTCTCTGCGTGCTTGGCCTTGGATTGTACAGAGTAAGGGAAACAAAAGTCGGGTCCTCAAAGGCTGGGATATTGATGAAACCTAGGGTCTCAGTGTGACAGATGTGTGGATGTCATATGAGGAGGTTTACTCATCACCCACAAGCATCAGTATTCTTAAATGTGCTTGGACAGATGTTCCCAGGTTTAGGGGTTTGGGGCTCGCAGGATTAGGGAGCTGGGTGATTTCTCCAGACAGCCACCCATAGCCCCCTGATAATGAACAGCTCCCTCTCCTGTCCTTAATCTTGCCTTGTTTAAGTTGCCTCCAAATTATGACAGGCTGGGGCTGGTGTGCACATGGCCGTGTTCTCTCCTGAGCTCCATGCAACCCTGTGTAAGTCTGTTTTCTCCCTTTGACCCCAATTTCATCAACTGCCTGGTAAGAACATTGGGAAAGATGTTATTTAAAGTTCCTTTCAACTCTGAAATCCATGCATCTCAATTTTAATCATCTTTAATCTTTGTGGCTCTCCTCTCACATTGGGAGGTGGTGTGGTGAAGTGGAAAGAGTGCACTCTTGGAGCCTTAACTTTCTCATCTTTAAAATGGGGATAAGACCCATTATCTTGTAGGGACTTGTGAGGGTCAAATGAGACAATATACATGAGTGTTGAATACAGGACCTGGCTCATGGGTGCTGACAAAGGGTATGTCTTCTGTGCCATTCACCCCAAAATTAAGTATGGTCCATGCTTTCTGGGAAAGCCCAGTCAACCCTCTGCAAAAACAGAGAAACTACAAGGAGGAGATCAGGCACGTTGTGTAGTGGCCCACACTCTGGAGCTGGGAGCCACATTAAATGAAGGGCCCTGGGAGGAGGAGAGACGTTATCTCGAGCTAGCACCTGGCTTTGCCCTTTGCAGCACAGACGAAAACCCAAACAGGCCACAGGGAGGGCAGCCTCTCCTTGTAGAAACACATGCAAATGTGTTTGTCATTAGGCCTTCCACGCCAATAATCCATATCTTCTCCTCTTTCCTTTGTTGCCGTTTTTCTCTGGTGGCCAGAAGCCAGATAAAACACACTGTCTCATAAGCTTCAGCAGCCGATTCTGCCTCCCCAGGACAGAGTGGGGGCCGGAGCCGTGGCCTCCATTGCCGGCTCTGAATTCCCCCACCCTCCCGTGGACTCTGGCAGTGCAGGTGCTTTGTGAAGTCAGGTTGGAGATTCTGGCTAGTCCCTGAGACCTGGCCAGCAGCTTTCCTCCAGTTATCTTTTCACCCAACGTCTTATGGCTCAGAGACACTTCAAAGTGCTGGTAGTCAGACCTGTGCAAGGAAGGCAAACAGAGTGAGGGCAAAGGAAGCCCTCAGTGGCTGGGAGCCCAGGCAGGCCTTTGGTTTTCTGAGCACAGATGACTTGGCACCTTCCACTTAGCTTGGCACTGACAGTTCCTGCGGGGTAGTCCCATCTTGCTTTTCCTGTGGTTCTCCTATCCAAAATATTTTATCCCTGCCCCAAGGCCCTGACACCTGCCCACCTCTGGGTCTTTGCATGCACCATTCTTTATTCCCAGAATAGAGATTCGCCAAGTCCTTCACAAGCACCGACCTGGGACAGGCCTTTGCTAGTCACTGTGCTGAAAACGATGTCAATCCTTCTTCCTTCCTTCTCCGTTTACTCAAACCCCATCCTTCCATTCGAGGCTTAGCTTCAGGTGTGCCTGGCCATGCTTCTCCTGACTGTCCTGGTCCAGGGGATCTTCAGGCCTCCTCTGACCCCCCAGGTATCTCACCTGCTCCACCGCCTCCGTGAAAAGTCACCTGATATCATTATTCATCATTTTAGGTACACGTGACTGGCTTATTGAGGAGTCACCACTCATTCAACTTTATCCCTATAGTGGATTTTATTTTAACTATTTTTTCCCCATTGCTTCCCCAGTGAAACCATCTGGAATCTTCTTTTCATACCAGGTAGTGACTTTCTGAACAATACCTAACCTGAATGCCGTAACTGTTCAGTTATAGTTGGTTATTAGAACAATCTTATTTTGTGATTTAAGATTTATTTCTAAAAATTAATAAACTTGAGTCAGCCTCAGTCTCAAATTTGTTTCACAGCTTTCTCTTTCTATCTAGTAATGTCTGGCTTCTCTTTCTGGCTCTAGTGGCTTTGAAAGAGAATGTGTATGTGTGTGTGTGTGTGCATGTGTGCCAGTGTGTGTATGTGCATGCATTAGTGACATTTAGTCCCTTAGATATCTTGCGGTGGGATGAAGAGGCCCTAGTGAGAACAAGAATCTTCCTTACCTCATTGAGGTATGGCTTCCTTCTAGGTTGTCTGTAACTACTCTTCTAGCTCATGAACTGGGAAGAAGAGTGGTAATTGCAGGGTGCTCTGTGACAGGTGCTCATTTCTATGAGATTTCTCTAGGTACTGGAGGTCCCTCTGACATTTGGCTGGTCCTTTTGGCTCATTCCCAGATGGTAGTATTCAGCCTACATCCCGTTGATTGTGGGTCTTTCTGCCTCCTGCATTGGGTGGTTCTCAAACTTGTCTACTCTTTGCAGCCAACCCCAGGGCTGCAGGCATCTGATGTATTCTTGGAACCTTAGAAGTCAGACAGATACTTCTTCTCCCTCCTCTCCTTTCTTCCTGGCATCTTACCACCACACTGGTTCTCTCTAGTTTTTTTCTCCTTGCTTAGGTAACAAAGGGGTAGGTCAATAAATCTAATGCTAAAGCAGACATAAAACAAGTAAATGAAATGCAAGTCTCCTGTTCTTGCAAATACTTGTGAATTATGTTCCCAGGATGGGCTTAACAGAGCACCACAAAGCAGGTGTCTTAGAACCACAGAAATTAATTGTCTCACAGTTCTAGAGGCCAGAAGTCCAAAATCATGGTGTTGGCAGCATGCTCACTTCTGAAGCAGGAAGGGGGGGATCTATTCCAGACCCTTCCCCCAGCATCTGGTGGCTCCTTGGCTTTTGGTAGCATCACTTCAGTCCTCATATGGTGCTCTCCCTGTGTGCTTATCTGTGTTCAAGTTTCCCGTTTGTAAAAGGACACCAGTCATATTGGATTAGGGCCCACCCGACTCCACTATGACCTCATTTTCTCTATGTCTGCCGTGACCCTGTTTCCAAGTAGGGTCACAGTCTGAGGTATGGAGTACCTCAACATATGAATTTTGGGAGGACACAATTCAACTCATAACAACTTCCAGTCTTTACAAGTGATTCTTAGAGTCTACCTCTTCCCTTATTTTGGGGGGAAGGCATGAACTCTGTGCCTTCAATAGGTAGACCAACCCTACCTGCCTCTCCAGTTCTCTTTTATGTTGACTGAGGCTGGTAGTTGGTGGTGGTAGAGCTGGCTCTGGTCCCTTGAAGCAAACAGTGCAGGGAGATGGTGACCCTCTGGATTTAGAATATGGGATGCTCAGCATTTTTTGTCCATCACTTTGGACCTCAGCCACAACTCTGAGACAACAGGCAAAGTCCTCTGTCCTGTCAATGCACATTTTGTCCTCTTAACAAAATGGCAACTCCTTCAAGGCAAAAATATCCTGGTGGGATACAGAGCAAGAGACCTAATGTTTGCCACGCAGCTGTTCACAGTCTTGTGGGGACAAAGAGACATGTGAAAAATGATCACAGTAGAGGACACACTGAGGCACCCTGAGGGGTCTGAAGAAATAGCACCTCCACAGCTGATATGGAAAATGCCCAGTTCTCTCCCCAGTTCTAGCCTTAAGGACACTGGGTCTCATCTGTCAGCATTTACACAGACTAGCAACCATTGTCCTTTCAGTGAGGAACTAGAGGAAAAGGACCCTGGGCATTAGGAAGCAAACAACCTTTCCACAGTGTAATAGTGCTATAGAAGGGGCTTTGGGATCGATCATGGCAGTGACAAGTACTCAGTGCCCAGAATGAGAGTAGAAAAGTATAGTCAGAGTCATGGAATCCCTTGCCAGTGCTGCTTACAGGGCGAGCCTTGTGCAGCCCCATTCACCTGTCCTGTCCCCACAATGGGGAGTGTACTTTGAACTAGAAGTGTGAGGACTGTGGGGTCAGAGGACTCGGGTCCTGGTGGGGGTGGTCTTCGCCCACAGAGCTCCCCCTATGCAAGGCCATTTGGACACATACTGTCCTGAATTTTGTCCCTGAGCAGCAGTTTGGGCAATTAAGACACCCCAGAATTCCTCAAGTTCAGTGCTCACAGGTAGCACAAAGCTCTGAGTTATGGAAACGTCTTTTATTTTTTTTAATCTTTACCTGAAAACTGGAGTATGGGTGTGGGATCTCCTAAATTTTCCCTGTAACTGTTACCTGTCATTTGCTTCAGCATCCCCATTTCTGCTCTTTGAAATAAGAGAGATTCTTAGAAGCTCGTTAAGACGTTCAGGTGCATTCACAGTGGCTTGTGCCTGGACAGCTTTGCTGCACAAACAGCTCCTCACCTGGCTTCACTGGGTTCTGGCAGCAGCATCACCAGGCACATCTCCTGAACATACATGCGCAAGAAGGCACACACTTTCCGCATGTCCTACCCAGCAGGAAATTTCAGAACTTGTTGTCAGCAACAGCCCAGAGCATGTAGCTTCCAGAAAAGGGAGAGTATGAGAAAGGAAATACATTACACAAATGTAGGAATTATTATTAACCTCATTTTGCAACTGGGGCTAAAGAAGTTGCTTTAGACCAAATTGTGTACTTGCCCCCAAATTTCTATGTCCAAGCCCTAACTCCCCCTGTGGTGACATTCAGAGATGGGGTGTTTGGGAGGCTAAGTAGATCATGACTGCAGGGCCCAAGTGGGATCAGTGTCCCTGTTGGAAGAGAAACTGGGAGCTTGAGTTCTCTGTGTGCACACACCTAAGAAAGGGCCACGTGAGCACGCTGCAGACCAGGAAGAGGCTCTCCCCGGAACCTGACCGTGCTGGCACCCTGATCTCAGACTTCCAGACTCCAGAACTGCGAGAAAATAAATTTCTGTTGTTTATAAGTCATCCAGTTCGTGGTATTTTGTTATGGCAGCCTAAACTGACAAGACAGAAGTTAACTAAGTCCATGCATTTACCTTACATGGTTTTTCTTTTCTTTTTTTTCTTTTTCTTTTTTTTAATGTGTGTGTGTTCATTTCACTTGCCTTCTGAAATATTTATTGAGGATTTACTATGTGAAAGTCCTTATGTTCTCCTCTGCATTTTCCTGTCTGCCTCTGTAGTTCTTGTCCTTTTACTTTCCTACCAACACCGTTAAAACAGCTATTGTTATAAATTCAGTTCCCTTGGAAACCCCTTAACAGCACATATAAAAGGCGTTGCATTATTACGAGCATCTAGTGTTTATTGCACAGCCCCCGGTGAGGTGGTTCAGGAGGAAGAAGGCATGCCTCTTGTTTCTCATGTAGCTTATACACTCCAAGAGGGGATGAGGGCTTTGGAGCATATGAATAAATTCCATCCCCCAGACCCCTCAGGGCAGTGTTAAAATGGTCATGTCCCTAACATTAGTTCACCTTTATTGAATATCTTTATTGAGTACAGACAGTACTTTCCATTTATTTATTTTGATTCTTACGAAAATTTGTGGGGCAGATGTGGCTGTCTCCATGCTGTAGCTATCCCACCATCACCCTTGGGTTACTTTGTGTACCCAGGGAGCCTCTGTTGTAGTTTCCAAATCCTGCAGAGACCCACAGCCTAGAGGTGGTAAGTTGGTTCAATAGGATTGATGGTTTAGTCAAATTGTTCCAGTTTCACTGGAGCCAGTCAAAGCTTTAAAGGAGCTGGCCAGTTTGGAAGGATTAAGGAATTATATGCGACTTTAAAAAGTTCTGAAACCAGAAGCCCCTGAATGACGCTGTCTGAGAAACAGGAGCCAATGACCAGTTTCTACCCATTTTTCAAACTTAGAGGAAGATGAACCTCTTACTGGCTTTTAATTTGATAGCGGCCTCCCGCACCAGTCAAGGCTTCCCTTGCTTGGGATCTGGCAGGGCTTCTGATTTGAGGGGCAATTCTGAGAGGTGCTGAGGAATTTGGTCACACACCTAGCGATACAGCATCAGCCCCTTTCATGAGACATAGTTCTGGCTTTGCCCTGGTCCCCTAACGTTTCCTGTAAACTCGGTATGTAAGAGAGAGGGTGAGATCCTGTACCACCATATACATGTATACCTATGGGGATGCCCTTTCAGTCTGGAGCAAAATTGCCTTTCTCCGATGGTGAAAATGATATGCGATTACAAAAGAGATGATATTGAGGCTATTTTTCCGAGCAGAAATTCCCTCCCAAGCCCTTTCGGCATCTGTCTGCCCCATCAAGCCTCGTGTGTGACCCCAGGGCCTGCTTGTTTTGCCTTGTTCAGGCCTCTCCAGGTCTCCAGGAACCACTCAGGATCCACACTCTCTGTCAGCTCTGGAGCAGGGCCAATCTCATGCCTTCCTTTCTGCTGTCTTCATTAATACTGGGCACGCGTCCCGGCATTCCTGAGAAATTGATAGAGACAGAACATCAATTGTAGTTTAGCTCTACAACGGGGAAACTCACGGTGACAGGCTGGGGGAATTTTGTTGCCAGAGAAGTCAATGGGCCCTTTCCTGGAGCAGCCCAGCATTGAGACGCTCTGGGCCTTCATGAGGTCATAGAGTGGGACACAGGACAAGAGCAACAAGCCGCTAATCTGCTAATTGCAGCCTGGCTAAGTGATATTACCTTTGTGCTTGGCTTTCTTGGACTTGATGAATGGCTATGTATGTGGAAGAGAACAAACCAAGGCATCTTCTCTCAGGCTGGGAGAACATGTGATTTAGAACTTGTAAGAGCCAGACGGGGGTCAGGCTGGCAGATGTAGTCTGACCTGGAACTCCCCTCTGAGGAAAGCCACAGGATTGGGGCCAGAGAGGGGTAGCATAGACAGTGTTGGAACTGCGCTGGCCCACTCGGTGGGCTGCAGATTCCTCCACCGGTTTCCTACAATGCTTGAGAAAAATATGTAGCTACATTTTCCTGTTTAGGTCTCTGTGGGTCCCTTTCTGTCAGGTGATTTCTGAGGGGTGGATGAGGTGAGCAGGACTCACTGGAGGGGACAGGCCCAGGATGGGAACACATGTGTCTTCACACAAGGGGCAGGGGAAAGAGATGGGTGCCTCTCTCAGAGTTACCTGCTCTCCACCTGTGTTCTCCACCTCTGCGAATGATACCACCTGCCACCTAGTTGTCCATTCATAGATCTTGAAGTTGTCTATGACCCTTTCCCTCGTTCCGTGCCTGCATCATGAGATGGCGGTTCTTCTCTTTCATGTGTCTTGACATTGTGCCCATCTTTTCTTTACTCCTGGGACCTCCCTTGTCCAGGCCACAGTCCTCTTTCCTGTTGGATCACTGCAGTAGCCACCCACCGATCTGTCCTCTAGTCTTGCCTCCTAATCGTCTTTAGCCAGAGTCATCTTTCTCAAGTGTAGATCTGATTGTGTCACTTCCCTGCCTGAAGTCTTCAGTGGTTCCCCATTGCCTTGTGGATCAAGGTCAGTCTTCTTTGCCTGACTGGTTAGGTGTGGGCCAGCCCAGCGTCTTCTCTAGTTTTCTTTCTCATCATGCTCCACCTAGCCTGTGCTGTCCCTTCCAGCCACTGTGAACCTCTTGTGGTGCCCTGAATGTGCCAAGCTCTTTCTTCTTCTAGGCCTTTTTACATACTTCTCTGCCCCACCCCCCTTTCTTTCTTCTCTTAGCCAAAAAGCTGAGACCCCCTTTTCTGGTCTCAGCTTAGATGTTGCTTCCTTTGGGATATCTTTTCTGATTACTTCAATTCAGGCCTGTCTTTCTCTTTGCTCCCATAATAGCCAATATATTCTCACATTGTAGTACTGATCACAAAACATAAGAAATGCCTGTTTATGCATGGATGGTACAGAATTTCTCTTGAGGAAGGAATTGGATTCGTTTAGGAAAATATCTGGACAGGTTGCTTGGTTTAGAAGCTGGGACTCTGGGCCCTGGTTTGGCAAGAGACAAGGAAACCAAAGAGATTACTAAACTGTTATATGTAAGAATTTGATGAAAATACATGTGTCAGTGAGAAGAGCTTGGGGGAAATCAGGTGGGGAGAGGATGGTTGATCAGCATGGTGAACTGGTCAAAGAATTTTCAAGACCAGAATAACAAGTTCAGTCAAAGTTGTAGGTACTTTTGAGATATAAACATCCTTTACTCTCCCTCTTCCCCAAACCTCCAGCAAAATTTCGCCTACACACTATGGACTGGTGTGGGTGTGTGGTGTAAATCCTGAATGGGATGTGGGTTCATATCTGGGTTTCTTCCATTATGGAAATAAACAAACAGCCATCACTGAGGAAAGGATAAAAATTCAGAGGACAAAAGATGTCACAGGTAGATGAAACTAACATAAGGATATTAGCTTTCCTAACCTACAGGAATGTACAGGGATCAGGGATTTGGGCCAACTTTACTTAGATTTATAAGGGAGGAGACCCTAGCCAATACCTGGGTTCCAATTCTGCGTCTACTTCCTCCCTGGGGTAAATCTATGAAGGAGACAAGTGTCCATGATTCTGTTCTCACTTTGAACCCCCCAAAATGGCTGTGGAATGAGTAAAGGAAGGAAAAATGATAAAAAGTAAGAATTAGTAGGTCTAACTTGTAAGAGCTATTTAAGCATTTAGAAATATCCTGAAAAAAACTGAGGTCTATAATCAAAGGGTCCATGTGGGAGGTTGGAGTGGTCAAGGAGCCTCACAGGCCCCCTGCTGGCCCAGCTCTCTCTATATGTAGAGCTGTGGTTTGACAGTTGTCCAAGCACATCCCATCTGAGACTGCAGCTCGTCTAACAGGCATGGGCACACTGGCACAAGGAAGAGAGACTGGGGACCAGGCAGGAAGGCCTGGTGGAAAGAGTGAGGCTTGTCAGGTGTGTCTATGTGAGGCATGTTCCTGGGCTTCCAGGTCAGGACTAGGTGGCTGGAAACCTGCATCGACTCATTTTGCTACATGGTCCCTGCTCTTGAGGTATTCACTGTCCCTCTGGGAAGCAGGACATGGAGGTGTGAAAAGAGGAGCCACACAGGATAGGGTGTCATAATGAGCGGGGTTTCTGGAGCTTGGACAAGGGGTGATTCTTTTTGATCCCTGTGAGTGCCGTCAGATATGGTTGGCTCTGGCACCTGCTGGAGCCGGATGGTGGAGCCTGGGATCTGGCAACTACATAGCTTTGAGGCTTCCACTTTCCCTGATGAGCTAGTTTTGTTTTTACATCTGCTGTTCTTGTTTCATTTTTCTTAGTTATTTATATCTCACCCATTTTTATACCTTCTTTTAAAATATAGGATTGTCTCCCCAAATATTGGATTTTGTGATTAGAGATACAGATAAATCTGCTTTTGCCTTTCCACATGTGAAATTAATGTTTTTTTCTTTACCTTCTCTCCAAATGCCTTCTGGTGGTCTTTATTAATCACCTTTTATCATACTATGGAGGTTATTTCCCTCTCCCCCTTTTAAAATTGGGTCTGCCAGTGGAATAACCTGAATGAACTGAAATGTTTTTGCCAAGTGTAATTGCCCTGAGGACAACTTCATAGTTGATAGGCTTTAATCAGATCCCTCTTCTCTGTTTCCTGGAAATCTTCCTTCAAAACTTCTCTTAACCCTGATCCCTGGAGGTTTTACCCCCTCATAAAGGCAGTGGGGGAGTAGTTCTTTGGAACAGGGGACAGGAACAGCGATAGTGAAGAGTGTTTCTCTTTCCCTCTCCAAGAAAGTTCACAGGAAAACCTCTGCTTTTTGGAATAAGGATAAGAATAAGCTTTTTGGAAGGATACTCAGCACGCTTTTGCCTGGGTGCTTCAGTGAGGGCTGCATCCTCAGGGTGGCTGGGCTGTCAGGCAGCAGAAGCCTTGGGGGGACCAATGCCACTCCTTCCCCCTTCAAGGGATGCCAACCTTCTCTTTTAGAAATAGATCTGGCATTGGAGAAGACTTTTTGCGTCCTCCCTTACTACCCCTATCTCTCTCCTTTCAGCATATTTCTCCTGTTCAGCAGGGCAGTGTTGGCATTACTCCAGCAAATCTGACCTGTTTCTAGATTCTTCCACACTTCATATGGTCCCTAGCTACCTTGTCTTCGCCCATGCTGTTCCCTTGGTCTGGAATGTCCTTTTTCTCCTTTTTCCCCTGAGTAACTGTCCCTCTCCCTTTAAGACTCAGCTCAGGAGTCAGCTTTTTGGGAAGTCTTCCTTGGCCCCAGGTTGAGTTAGATGCCACAGTTGAGTTCCCATCATGCCCTCTACGTGCCTGTGTCCTCGCTCTGACTACATTCTACTGAAATGGAATTTCTAGTGGCTTGTCTTCTTTATGACACCATGTACTGTGGAGTATAGGAGTGGTATTTGATTCATTGTTAAATGCCAACACTCAGTGTAATACCCAGCAGAGTGGGTACTCAGTAGATATATTTTGTATATGAGGGAGAGAGACTGACTGATTTGGAGATAGATGTAGGGAGTGGGGCACGATCTCAGTATTATACCCCAATTCACTGCTGGCAGACCCTCTTCATGTCAAGTGGAGGTACTGACCCAGAGCTCAGTTGTGCCAGGCCCCTCAGACCAAGCCCTGGGCATAGAGTCTCCATGTGCCTGTGTCTATCTGCACCTGGTAGGGAAGCTCTGATCCCCATGACCTACTCCTCCCTTATATGCAGACCCTGCTTGAGCTTGGCTAATCTACCTACTTTCCCCCAAACATGTCCTCTATTTTTCATGTACCCCCCCGCCCCGCCCCCGCCCCGCCCTTTGCTCATGCCATCCTCCTTGCCTGGAAAACCTGTTTCTACCCTTGTCTTCTGCATGGTCTCTTTATCTGCCATTTTCTAAGATCTTATTCCAGCCCCTATTTCTAGGAATCCTGAATTTCCATGGTCCCCCTGCCCATAGGTCTCTTCTTCCTCTAAATTCCAGTGGTCTTGACTCTGACCTTCCACACTGTGCCTTAGCATTCACAATTTGTCATTGACCAATGTCCTTTTTGGGATTGTGTCTCCCAGGACATTGGTAAGTGAATAGCTATCCCAGGACCTACCTGTGTTTCCCTGACTCCTCAGGTCTCTGGTAAGTGTTCGGAGATGTTTAGAGTCATTCCCTTCTTGGACTGGTGGCCATGGGAGGCTGCTCAGGGGAAGTGAAGTCCAGAGTTGCATAGAGGACAGGGCTGAGGTTTCCCAGAAATGGAGTAGGTGGGTGCCGGAATGGGGTGATTTCAGGAACCTTCCATCGAATACCGTCTCTTCCACCTGGAATGCCGCTGTTAGTGAACCTGTTCTTTCACAGAACACCTTTCAGACAAAAGAGGGGCAGCCCAGAATAACAGTTTATGCCCTTGCTTTGGGGCTTGTCCATGGTGAGAAGCCCTACTATGCCAATGGGTAACAGGATAGGAGACGCAAAGCAAGAAGGTGCAAAGCAAGAGCGACCCCTCTCCCAACTTCTCCGCTTTTGTATGAGCTTGTCCAGCTGTAATGGCTGGCAGAGAAAACTCAGAGAGGCCCAGGCCTCCCTCCTCCTCTGCCGATGAAACTGGGACCACCCTTTCCAATCTGGAGAGGCCACTGCAAATGAAGTGCTTATTTGAAAAGTCCCCTGGAGCCATCCTTATGGGATCAAGATGCAGAAAATAGTTTAATGAGGACGCCAGCCTGCAGGTGCACCTGTGCTAATTCTGTAGACAAAGGCACTAACCCGACAGCTCAGGGAGGAAGAAGCCGTTAAGCCTCTTTTGGGAAACATCAGTCCTGCAGGGCAGACAGAAGCACCTCTCTGAAGCAGGAGGCAGATGGCAAAGACATTCTTGGGACTCTGTCCCATTGGCCTGGCCAGATAGACTGCCCCTGTGACAGACTCCGCAGCATCTGAGACCCAGTGGCTGCTCGTCAGCAACCCAGGGCAGCAGGGGACCATGTGGGTGGGTGGTGAAGAGACACTGGTGTGCAAAGTGGGGAGAACAGGATGGAAATTCCTACACAGAGAAATCAGTGTACCAAGAGTCTAGCACAATAGCTTTGAGAACTTGACTGTGACCTGCAGTAATATATTTAATATTTATTATTATTAAATATATTTAAAATCATGTTCCATTGCATCCCATGTGTGTCTGTACATACAGAGTTTCGTGCAACAATGCTTGCCCCCACTATGTGTGATGCACTCTGAACATTCCGTTCTTTCACTTAAGATGCTTACTGTGACCCTCTACATTAGTAAATGAGCCCACTGATGAGTTGCTTCTCATGGTTTGAAACATGTGGGTCAGGCACACGGAGAAATCAGGACGGAGAGCAGGTGAGGCTGCGGTGCCCAGGGATGATGGTGCAACCTTGCTGTCTGTATCTGCTCCACAGTCAGACTCTGGACTCCTCGTAAGTCTGTTGTAAAAGTTAAATGAGATAATCTGTCAACATGCTTAGCACAGGGTTTGGCACGTGTAAGTTTTTAATAACCACTAGATATGATGATGGTGGTGGTGGCGGTGGTGATGGTGAATTTTGTCCTCTTAGGTTGTGAATGTGCCCTGCTCTTCCCCATGGCTCTAGCCCCCTTTCTCACAGCCATCACTAATGGAGGGATGTGGCCATCAGCCACATTTACAACTATTTGAAAGCTGAAGTTCCTCAAAGCTGTGAAATATAAATTGAGGAGTGGCAGGTGAGGAATCAGAGCTTTGCAAGCAGGCCGCAGTCAAGGGTAAGAGCTGGATTAGGGCCATCTGTGATGTATTTTCAGCACGGAAAGATTTTCTTGCATTTCTCACAATAGATACATGGATGGAGGCATGGACAGCAATGTAGAGAAGTGGAACAGATCTTAGAAATGGCAGAGAAAAGGCCACAGACTTGGAAGAGGCCACCTGGAAAATAGTGGGGGACCGGAACTCAGAGCAGGTGGTAACCACCAGATTGCTCCCGTCCTGCCAGAGGGATTCATGATCATTCTTGGCTTTCCTGTGCAGCGGGGACCTCTGAGTCTCCCCCCTCCACACACACACACACCAGCCGCCCGCAGCTCTGCCCTTAGCCCTGTTGCCCTGTAGTTCTAAGGGGAGGGGTCAGAGAGCAGGGCAGCTGTGTGCTGCAGAGAGCCTGGCTCTGAGCTGCTGGGGCCAGAAGTGGATAGGCCAACACCTGGAAAGGGACCTCTCAGGCCTGCAAGGGAGAGGCTTGTCACCTGGCTCAGGGCTGAGCATCCACACCCACTTCAGACACAGCCAAGAGAAGCCCTCTGCGGAGTCCTTTGGCTTGCACACTTAGTCCCATGCTGTGGATTTGGCACATTGTAAGGACAGCCGGCTCCTTTGCCCTTTCTCTTTTCTGTTCCACGTGGCAGAGATGGTTCTGGCTTCCCTCTCTTCTCTAGAATGAGCCACACTTTTTCTCTAGTGTGGAGCAACGCCAGCTGAGCCTAGGAGAAGGGGGCAGGGCAGGCCAGTAGTCTGCACCTCTGGGTGGAGGAGGCCTTCACGGGGTGGGTAGTTCAGGTGGCCTGCTCCAGACAGCCGCAGAGCCTTGCAGGTTGGACCTGGCCCATTAAACTGTGGGGAGTGAGTCCAGAGGGGCACTGAGCTCAGTACTGGTGCAAATGAATGTAGCTAGCGATTTGGAGAAGGAGGTCAGTTCATGGGTGGCTGTCCTTGGTTCTCCTGCTCCCTGTGGTTGGATGCCCTTGCTTTCTTCTGTGGTGCCCTGTCCCTCAGGGACATCATGGTGACAGCTGCCTCTGGCCTGGGAGACCTGGCTGAGGCCCGCCGGCACCCATTCAACTGTCTGGATGGTGTCTCTTGCTGCACTTCTGCAGCCAGACAGCCTGGTGGGTGCTTGCCAGTGCCACGAATAACATTTTTAACAAGAGAATTTTTCTTTTGTTAGGTTTCAGTCTCCCTCTGAGTTCTCCTTCTTTTTCTCCCTGAAAATAGCCTCCTAGAACAGCTGCTATGTTTGAGTTGCACCCTCATGGCTCTATACGTGGACATGCAGAGCAGGACTTCACTAAGTGAAAAATGTATTCTGCTCCTTGTTCTTTCCGTCTCTCTGCAGAGTCCTGCCTTTTCTTGCTGGGAAGAGCAAATGAACAGTTTCTACTTTGTAGAGCATCTTCTCTTTATCTCGCCCTGTGGCCAGTGCAGGGAGTGGGAATGGCTTTGTTCTCTGGAGCTCCCACAGGGGACTGAAGGCCTGTTGTGCTTTGAGGAAGGACGCTGGGGAAGGGGACTTCTCCTGCTCGCCTGGGGGCGTAGGGAAACTTGCTGGAAGAGGCCAAGCTGGTGAGCATCCTTGAGGTGGGGGCACGTCCATGGCAGAAAGGAGGGGGATGTGTTTGGGCCATGCCTGATCTAGCAGGAGGAAGGCTGGAATGCCCCAGAAGGAGAATTTGAGCCATAACTAAACCTCTACTAAGTCCTTGGGGGTGAAGGGGGCCTCAGGATAAGCTCTTCCTGCCCCATTCAAAGTGAGTGGGTGGTGAGGACCTGGGGCATGGGGTAGGGTGGACTAGGACAGGGAGGCCACAGGCAACGTCTTTTCCACCAGCTGTGGGTCTGTCTGGGGGTTGGGGTGGGGGCAGTGTCCACTGGAGGGCACTGCAGCACCACTGTGTGTCGCCTCTGAGGCCCTCCCCCCCCCTCGGCCTGAGGAGTGGAACTCGTCCACTTCTGACCATGCGGTGGCTGTAGAGGGAGACAGAGATCTGCCAGGTTCCGCCTGTCCTTGGGGTTGTCACCTGTGGGGCCGGAGCATCCAGCGGAGTGCTCCCGCTGTCTCTCTCTGTCTGTCTCTCTTAAACACACATGCACACGCAAGCATACCCCACACCTTCATTCACGTGGAAACACAGACCCACATGGTCACCATTGCTCATATTCATAATGCACAAACTATACATTATATATACGCACGTTCATAACCACACACATGGATGCACTCTGAGGTCACATACACTCTCGATCACAGTCATGTGGACTCACACCCATTTCACACACACCCCACTCGATGACTCACACACACACACACACACACACACACACACACACTCCCCCCATTGCCAGTTTCAGCCATGTGCCTCACACATGCAGGCGGCTGGAGCAGCTGTTTGTGTGGTGGGGCTGATGTAATGTCAAGAAATTTCGTGTTATATTTAAAATGACACCTGTAAAAATAATCTTCAATTTGTAATTTAAATACTGTAATACTCAATTATGTGGACTGACAGGAAGTGTCCCAGTGGCTTTGGAGAACAACATTCTTGTGCCCCTCCAGTGCACTGGGGATGAGGTGGGGACGAGGTGGGGTTCGGCTCAGGCTTCCTTTCTGAGCGGCCCACCAGGTCGCTGAGCCAGGTGCCCAGTGGCTTCCATACCCCAAGTGAGTGCCTGTCGCTGCCTGTGCCCGTTGTCCACACGTCCATCTGTTCCCCCTCCCAGACTGCTTACAGCAAGAGTGACTCCTGTGGGTTTACTCAGGTGACCAAAGACACAGTTTCCACCCCATGGGAAAGAGGGAGGCTCTTCCAGTGGCATGTCCATGGTCCCGACATAAAATTCCACAATCCTGTGACCCTTTCCTTTGCCCCACTGCTTCAGACCTGAGTGCAGTCTCTGGTTTATAAGCCACAGCCCAGGGTCCCTGAGCCCCAGAGCCCCTCAGCACTGCCACCTGAAGTCCCCCAGCTGCATTGGCCACCCCACTGCCCTGGGCCCCTTGGGCACACAGCACAAGCAGTATAGTTTACTAGATGGCACTTTGCCCCCGGCACCCTAGCCCCATAGCTCACAGCTCCCCGTGCAGTCCCTTGGCACACAGCCCTGAAGCCTCAAGCCTGGAGCCCCAGGGCCTCAGCCTTTTCCCGCCAGCTAACACACAGCTCACAGCCTGGGCTACTAAGCTGCGGAGCCCAGAACTTCGGGACATCGGTCCTTGGCTGCCCCACAGGCCCCTTATGCTGAGTGTGCCCCAGACTGAGCAGCTCACTGTTCTCTCAGACCTGCTTCTTCTTCCCTTGTCCTCTCTCTTTCTGAGCGACTGCTGCCCCTGTCACTCCACCCCCAGATAACCAGACCAGAAAACAGGCCATTGTTCTTGACTTCCCCAGATCCTTCACCCAGCCCTACCCCTGGGTCCGTTGGTTACCAAGCCCTGTCCCTTCTCCCTTTACATAACTCTCCAGTCTGATTCTGTCCACTTTTATACTTTAGTCTCAGGCTGGGATAGTTTGCTTCTTTTCACTGGCCTCCTTGCATCCAATCCATTTGCATTTTCATGGAAACTGTTCTAGAACAATGCTGTCCAGTAGAATGTTCTGGCATGATAGAAGTGTTCCATGTCTGCGCTGACCAATATAAGTAGCCACTGGCCACAGGTGGCTTTTGGGCACTTGAAATGTGGCTAGAGCCACCGAAGCACCACATTTTAAATTTTAGTTAATTTAAATAGTCCTGTGTGGCTAGTGGCTACCACATTGGACAGCACGGCTCTGAGGCATGAATATGACTGTGCCATGCCCCTGCCTCCATACTCTGAGAGGTAAATTTGAATTCTGGAGTACCACCTCTGTGGCCTTGCCCATGTGTTCAGGCTCACTTCACACAGCCTGTTCTTTGCTTTCTGTGTTCTAACCTACTGAACTCTCTGAGGTTTCCTGAACCTGAGTGCTGTTCTTTTTTTTTTTTTTTTAATATATATATTTTTAATGTTTATTTATTTATTTTTGAGAGAGAGAGAGAGAGCACAAACAGGAGGAGAGAGAGATAAAGGGAGACACAGAATCTGAAGCAGGCTTGAGGCTCTGAGCTGTCAGCACAGAGCCTGACTTTGGGCTCGAACCCATGAATAGTGAAATCATGACCTGAGCCGAAGTTGGACGCCCAACCAACTGAGCCACCCAGGTGTCCCTGAGTGCTGTTCTCTTGCACACTGTTTGGAATCACAGTGTTTCTTCTCCCATTGGTTCTTGGGACTCAGTGCAGCAGGCCTTGCCCAGCCGGGACACCCGTCCCACTTCCCCAGGTTGACCTGGCCTAGCTTTGTGTTTCTGCGGCTCTTGCTGTGGCTACGAGCACCCTGCAGTGTACTCACCTGTGTCCCTAGCACTCTCCTCTCCTCCTGGAGGCGACCTCGGTGACTTCCGTGAGCTGAGAACTGTTTTCTTCCCATGAATGTGTCCCGGCCCCTGTCCTAGCATGTTGCATACAGTAGGCACTCAGCTAGTGTTGGCTGAATCAGTAAATGGGAAGACTGGCTGCCCAGTCACCAGCTGTGGCTTCCTTAGCAACACATGTCCTGGGAAGCAGTTGAAATTGATGCAAGGTTCAGACATGTCTGGATTCTTGGGGTTTCCTCTCCTGAAGACCTCACTTTGCCAAGAAAGGGTGGGCTCATGCCATTTGATCGGTAGACCAGTGTTTCCTCTTCTGTTATTTTTCTTCCCTTTCCCACCCCACCGTCATGCCCAGGAGACAGAGCTGTACCTGCCTGGGCTCCCCGGTGCTATTCTGGGCTGCAGTTTCAAAGGCCGGCTTCTGGGGCTGCTTGTGTCTCAGTGCACTCCCTTTCCTTCCCACTTCCCCACACCGCCTGCCTTCCCCATCAATGCCACTTCCACAGGCCCACCAAGTAACCCCAGGGTCAGGGGATATTTGAAGGCTCTTGCTAGCCCACCCAGTAGTATGTGGATGGACTTCGGCTGTCCTCGGCTGTCTGTACCCCCATTGACATCTCCTGTGGATTAGAAGGTGGAAAAGAAAGATGACGGTGTTCCTGGAGGTTGGTAGAGAATGGAGGGGACACGGGCTGCTGAGCAAGTCTCCAGGCTGCAGACCCTGCCCAGCATCTGAAAGTGCAGGGTCCCCTATAGTTGGCCGGGGTTTCTAAGGTGATTTTAGGCTTATGATGTGGTGAGAATACCGGTGCACACTGCAGCCCTGGGGCGTGGACTGTGGACTCAGACAGTTGTGCACATGTGTGCACTCAGGACAGTCCTGCATGTGCATGCTGCCTCTGCCATCAGACAGTCCAGAGCTGTGAGCGCAATGCTTGGCTGAGAGGAGGCGTGGGGTATACGGGAGCAGCTCTTATGATTCGCAGGATGCCTAAAAACCCTTCCAGAGAATCTGAGCCTACGTGTTTGGTTTTTTATCTGGCTATCACGAGACTCTGCTACTTGGCTCTTCTACGTGCTCCAGGTGGTAAGAGTGGGTGAACCCCCGTCCATAGTAAGGATTATAACAACTTCCAGCCGCTGAATGCCCATTCTACCAGGTATTTTCCTAAAGTGACTTCTGGTCTTCTCTGCACACTTTGAGGGAGATATGAACATTCCCACTCTACAGATGTGGGAACTGGTTCAGAGAAATAGGGTCACTTTCCCAATCCACACACTTAGCATGTGTTGGAACCAGAATTGTAACTTGGGATCTTTTTCTTTTTTTAAATAAAATACAAACACCCAAAGGCTGTGACATGGGGTGCACACTGATCATGCTAAGGCGTATGGCATCTTGGAGTCTATAAGGTACTTTCATATTCTTGTTCACAACGAGGCCCCGCATCACCCCTGTGAAGCAGGCAGGGTGAGGGTTGTTGTTCCCATTTTTTTTTTTTTAATTTTTTTTTTCAACATTTTTTATTTATTTTTGGGACAGAGAGAGACAGAGCATGAACGGGGGAGGGGCAGAGAGAGAGGGAGACACAGAATCGGAAACAGGCTCCAGGCTCCGAGCCATCAGCCCGGAGCCTGACGCGGGGCTCGAACTCACGGACCGTGAGATCGTGACCTGGCTGAAGTCGGACGCTTAACCGACTGCGCCACCCAGGCGCCCCAGTGTTGTTCCCATTTAATACATGAGGAATCAAAGCTCAGAAGTAAGAGGTTCTCTCATGTAAGATTTAACATTCTGAAAGGAACAGGGCACCTCCTGGGTCACTGAGCATCAGATTCTGTTCAGGAAAATGAATGGTGGCTGGAGGTCAAACCCCTCGTTGACTGTGGGTGCTCTAGGGTTCCTTCCCATTCACCTCCTCGTCCCCTTTCTTTTCATAGCACACTCAGCAGGAGAAATGTTTTTTGGACCTTGTCTTTTGGAATTCTGCATTTTTTCCTTATTCACACCAGACCCGGCATCTCTAGAACTTGGTTTTTCTTGGAAGGGCTGCCTGTGAGAATGGCCTTTTGTTTGCATTTTCCTCTCCCTGGAGAGGTAGGTCAGGGATGGGGGGGGGGGTGGCTCTGGGAGCCAGCAGGTCAGTGACTCCCCTCCTCTCCTCCTGTGGCCTCTGTGGCTCTGTAGACAAGGCCCAGGGAGAAGAGCTAGTGCCTTCCCTGGGAGGGGAGGCAAGGATATGAGGGCTGCTTACTTTGTTCCTTTTGACCTGGAAGATTGATTCTGGAAGCTTCTTGTCCAGGCTAGTTGGGGGCAGGTTGTACAGTTCCGGTGGGATCCTTGAGACCCAAATGTTTATATACTGTTGCACATCAGAGACCTGGGGCAGGGGGGAGACCTGCTTCTGTGTGTGTGTGTGTGTGTGTGTGTGTGTGTGTGTGTGTGAAGTGTGATTGACAAGGCTTAGAAGCAGCTTTAATCACTAGGAAGGCAGGCATGTGGGAAATATCAAAGGGGTCCTTTTTTCATTTATTCTTTCTTGAGGGAGGGGTACATCCTTTTCATGGCCACATCCCTAGTCCCTAGCCCGAGGTCTGGTATGTAGAATATATTTTGTAAATAATTATTAAGTGAATGAATTCTTTTTAAAAAAATTGAGGCATGAATACGTACCATAAAATATCCAGAACTTAAGTGTATAGTTCAATGAGTTTTAACAAACCTCTGTGGCCATATAGCCAATGCCCCAATCAAGATATAAGCATTTTCATCATCTGCGAAAGTTCCCTAAGTCCCTTTCCTGTACGTACTCCTCCCCCATGGAAAAAACCCATGGTTCTGAATACTATTCTCATAGGTCAATTTTGCTTGTTTTTAGCATTCACAGAAAAATTGGATCAAACAATACAAACTCTTTTTTTCCTGGCTCCTTTAGCTGAGCATAATGTTTTCGAGGTTTATTCATATTGTGTGTGTATCAACAGTCCATTCCTTTTTATTGTTGTGTATTATTCCATCACGTGAGCCTACATGAATTTGTTTATCCGTTTTCCTTTTGATGGGCCTTTGGGTTGTTTCCAGTTTGGAGCTTTTCAGAATAGTGCTGTTGGGAGTATTCACATGTAAGTCTTTTTTGTGGACAGATGTTTTCATTTCTTTTAAGTAATTACATAGGAGGGAAATTGCTGAATCACAAGGTAGGTGTATATTTAACTTTATATGAAACTGCCAGTTTTCCAAAGTAGTTGTACCATTTTTCACCTCCACCAGCAAAGTATGAGAGATCCAGTGGTTCTGCATCCTTTCCACCATTTGTTTTTGAGAGTCTTGTTAATTTTGACCATTCTGGTAGGTGTGTGGTTGTAACTTTTTGTAGTTTTAACTTGGATTTTCCTGATCATTAATGATTTGAACATCTTTTTTGTTTATTGGCCGTGTGAGTTTCTTTTTTGTAAAGCATCCATCGAAGTGTTTTTTCATGTTTTGAGCTGTCTTTTAAAAATTGATTTGAGGGAATTGTAAAATACAGTCCTGATTATAGTTGTTAGGTATATGTATTGTGAATATTTTCTTGTGGCTTGTCTTTTCTTCTTCTTCTTCTTCTTTTTTTTTAGGTATCTTTTAAGGAAGCAAGTCTAATTTGTCAATTTTTTCGACGGTTAATACTTTTTATACTCTGTCTAGGAAACATTTGCCTACCCACACCCTCTGGTTTTACATTCTCCTGGGTTTTCTTCTTCTTTTTTTTTTCTTTATGGTTTTAGGTTTTATATTTAGGTTTGTAAAAAAAAAACCTGGAGTTAATTTTGGTGAATGGTTTGAGGCATGCATCAAAGTTCACTTTTTGATGCAGGATCCTGTAGATAAGAATTTGCTGTGAGCCCTGCTTGCACCTTCACCCAGAGCAGCCAGCCTGAAGCTGAGCTGTCCTTGGCAGCCTCTGCAGGTGTAATATAATTTCTGCCTTGTGAGAGCACTTCTGTAGGCCATAATTAAACAATTCGTTGTTATCCTGGGGCCACAGGTGGCTCAAATGGCAACTTGTAGGAACCTAGAAGAGGGAGAGTTTCTTTTGCTGGTCAGCTAAGGCTCCTTGGAGGAGGTTCTTTAGATGGGCTTTGAAGAAGGGAGAGGATTTTGGTTGTTGGATGTAGGAAATGAACTCAAAACCAGCAGTACTGTGCCTCTGACCCTTACTGTGGGAAAGGTGTTCGGTGGGACACACATGCACACACATTGTGTGTGTGTGTCTATACATCTATATCTATACACATATATCCATATCTGTGTCTCAATTCAATCTACATCTACATTTGTCTTTATCTGTATATTTAAATCAAAATCTATAGCTATTTCTAGCTTTATGTGTAAGTTGATCTCACTCCCTATCTCCAATCTACAGATCTGTCTTTAGAAATCTCTAGGTTTAGTAGTAATTAATAGACTCAAAGTTTCATGGAACTTGATGGCACAATCTGAACACTTCAGTAG
The DNA here is from genome assembly GCF_024362965.1 of Panthera pardus. Taxonomy (NCBI): domain Eukaryota; kingdom Metazoa; phylum Chordata; class Mammalia; order Carnivora; family Felidae; genus Panthera; species Panthera pardus. The sequence continues at coordinate 25,929,742 of NW_026526832.1, forward strand.
GCCTGGGCACAGGAGTTCTTCCAACCTTCTGGCAGATTTGTCAACACTCTTCCTGTATAAGCGGTAGACCTATAGGTCAGCATTGGGAAGACTCTCAGAAATCACCCAGACTAAGCTTATCATTAGGGCAATGGGCCTAGAGAGGGGAAGGGACTTGTCCCCGTGTCCCATAGTAGGTCATTGGAAGAATGTAGAGCACAGCTAACATTGCCTAGTTCTGGGACCTGAGCTCTCTCCATTTGCCACTTCCTATACTCATAGAGCCAAGTAGCCCTTCTTACCTCTGAGTTTTGGACCTCTCACAATGCTCTGTGATGCTGTTGGCATTCCTAATCTTCTGTGGGGTCAGAGAATAATGGGGCATTAGCCCTTGCTAATTTCCCTCTGTAGACCTGCCATCAGAGCGTCTCTCCTCTCTTCTTCTAAAAACTCATGAGCTGTTTGAGGACAGGGGCTGTGTTTTAGTGACCTTGGCATCCCTATATTTTATGAACGAGTACCTTGAATCGTACTCTGCATGTCATAGAACCAAGAGGCTGATGAAGTTCTCCTTCAATAGGGAAACATTCAGGCCAACACATCATTCTGAGCCCAGCCAACAGCTCTGCCAAACAAACTTCTCAGGTTGAGTAACTTCTGTTTTTCTAGTGGCTTTGATGCTTTTGGTATTTTTATTTTCTTTTTAAGAGCCCATCTACCTCCCCTACCCTGAGATCTGTGTTCTGTGATGGTTCACATGCTGTACAACCATGTTTGAGGCCCACCTTGATTCGGTCCAGGTAGGATGCTGAGCGTTTCTGCCTACAACATAGACCACACCAAAATATAGTAAAAGGAGCCTGGTTTGTCTGTGTGGAGCAACGATGTTTCACAAGGCAGGACAATTGATGTTCAGGTGTCAGTTGACTCTGAAGAGGCCATTAGAGGAGGGCTCAGGTCTAGGAGGGACAGAGGACATTGTTTGCTGTGCTCGAGCTCTTGGCTCAGGAGTCTGGAGTCCTCTGGCTTTTCTTTTGGGTTTCCGTGGACACACCCTGTAGCCCCCAGTGCTAGAGCATCCCGAGGGAGCCCTGAGCGTGACTCTATCACTCCATCATTGGCAGCAAATGCTCCTGAATCTGCTGGCATGGGAGTTGTAAGATTCCCACAACTTAGCGTGCCTTGGAGGGAAAGGACCCATCTGAGCACGCTGTTCTTCTTCTTGGAGCCTGAGTGTCCCTTGAAATTAGATTCCCTTTGTTTATTTTCTCATAGCCTTAGTGATGGGTTCCTGCTGACTTAGAGAGAAGCTATGTATCCTGTGGAGGAGGCACTGAATGACTGCTTTTTAAATCCAAATTTGGGGAAGTGTCTATGGCCCCCAACTCTCCTGGGGACGTGGACAGAGCTCAGCTCTTATCTGTTGCTGGAGGCTACTCGCCACTGAGGACAGTTCAGTATTGGAGGGTGAGCCTTGAGGTGCTGGCCAAGGTAGCCAGGGCCTGGGGGCTGAGAGCAGAGCTTGGCTCCACAGCCTGCCCTCTGGAAGCCAGTTTGAATCATCTACAGGGCTGGTCCACATATCGACATCCAACTTAGGCTCTGTTGGCAGGTCCCAGCTAGAGTGTTCTCTCTGTCTCAGCCTTTCTTTATCATTCAGACCTCACTCATGGAGGCCTAGCCTGTGTCACCTCTTCTAGAAAGTTTTTCCAACTCTGCCCAATTTGATTCAATTGTGCAATCATATTGTGGTCTTATTATATGCCTGTCTTTGGGCATCTCCCTACTTTGGCCTCTAGCAATATGCATTTGTTTTCCCCAATTGATCTCTTCCTTTGCTCTGATGAGTTAGTTTTGTCTCTGCAGTAAGAGTGGGGCCTGTGGGGGCAGAGACCAGGCCTGATGCAGCCCTGATTGTCTCATGCACTTAGCACCTGGACAGTGGACAGTTTGAGGGCCACCCCCAACATGAAGGTTTCTGTTGTTCCCAGGTCTTACTGCTAACTCTGTCCTCTGTGTCTCCAGCATTCCCTTTGAGGATGTTTCCCTCAGCACTCATACACTGAGATGCTTGTTTGTCTACAGGTTTTTCTCCTTTTAATAATTTATGAGCTGTTTGAGGGACCGAGGCTGCATTTTAAATAATCTTAGCATGCCTGTATTTAATGAATGGATGGATCAAACCACACTCCACAGGTGTAGGAAACACCAGGCTGTTGACACTCTGCTTCCATAGACAAACTCTCAGGCTGGCATGTCATTCTGAAACCAGCCAGTTGTGCCATCAAACAAGCTCCACTGACTAGAGTGGTGGGTCACGCAGAATTTGCTCTCCTGCCTGTTAGGGTCTGGCTGAGCTCTGCTCCTGTTGGAAAGCACGAGGAAGCCCTTACAGGTGGAGAAAAACAAATGTACCTCCCAAGAGCTGCCTCTTGAGCCTTCCAAGGCATCCACGTCCCAACTTGCTGCCTGCATTGTCGGGGGTATTGAAGTAGGAGAGAGGTGTGCAGGTGCCTAGCCTAGTATGTGACACAGAGTAGGTGCTTAAGGGATGCTGTTTCCCTTTGTCTCCATCTTGAGGCAATCAAATGAGAACATACAGCTATTGCCAACTATGGGTTGTGATTTAGACTAAGGCAAACACCGAAGTGTTGTCTAGCTTAGAAAACTGATCCAGCCATAGAGTTTGGTAGGGTCTGGAGTGTGTGCATTTTCTTTCCTTTGTTAGCTCCTCATTTTCCCTCCTCTGGTCCTAGGACACCTCACTTGAGCCCTGGATATGTGTGGTCTGGGAGAATCTTGCCTTTCTGTCTGGACTGTAAACTCCTGAAGGCTGAGACCCTGACCTAGTTTTCCCTGGGCCCCAGGTACCTCACCTGGCCCAGCAGAGTGTTTGACACCTGGGTCTGATCTAGTGAGCTATGTGGTGTCCCCTAGGGTTGTCTTCCTGATGCCGTGCATCAGGAGCTCCCGACGTAGCCCAGATGGGAGTGAGGTGATGAAGGTGGGGAGGCAGGAGTGCATGGGGATGAAGGAAGAATCACTGTATCCACGGGGCTGTGGCACCTCAGGTCAGCACAAGGTGCATCCTGGTTGGCTCTTGCTCGTAGCAGAGCAGCGGCCTGGCCAGCCTTACCCACGCGGCTGACGAGGAGCTTCCTGACTTCTGAAGGCCCATTGACCTCTGGCCAGATCCAGGCTGCTCCCCAGGTCCCTGGCAGATTGAGCTTGTTCTGGGCTTTCCAGAATGTGCTTCCCATCAAGCCTTCCTGTAGCTCACCCGAGCGTTTGAAGTGGGGATCAAGGTAAGTTGATACCCGCTGTAGCTCAGGGCCTAGTCGAGCCTAGCAGCCCAGCCCTGATTACACAGGCCTGCTATATGACCGGCCACATGGCTGACACGCAGGGGGACTGGAGCAGCTTATGATTCCCAGGAGGGAAGAGCACAGGTCCAGGGCCCAGGTCCTGATGGACGATTGTTATTACAATGTGTGTGCAGTTGAATGACATCATGCTATGGAGCACATGAATTTTTTTTGTCAGTCTTTTAACACAAGTTTATGTTTTTCAGACCTTAAAGCTGCAGGTCATTTTTTACATTTGCTATTGAGAGCAGATGTGACTGATCCCTATCGGGTTCTACTGAAAAACGGTGGGGTTGCGGAAGGTCAAATGCAGAATGCCTTTCAATCTCCATTATTATTTCCTCCACTCAGTGGCCTCAGCAGGAAGCCCATGCTTGGAAATGGTGGCCTTCCGAAAACTCTCAAGCCTCCTAGCCCAGCCCCTGACCACAGTGATCTACATACTGTGAGCCACCTCTAGGCTTAGCATGTGGCCAGGCCTGAGAGCCTCAGATGATGGGCAGAAGACTTAGCACTCTCTGGGGCTCAACTTCCCCACAACAGGAGTGTGGATTGGGATTGCCAAATCCTGTGAAGTGCTCATGACACTGCTGTTCTTTAGTTTTGTAATTCTTGGGTTTGGAGAGGCCCAGACTGGGGACTGTGTCTGGCTTTGCTATGTGTCGCTACAGCAATTTGGGGGACTTCAGGGAGATGCTTCTAGTGGGGTGAACAGCCACCACTTCTCTGACTGTCGGCAGGTTGATCCGGTCGGAGGGATGGGTTTGGTGAAGAGAATGATGAGGGCTTTCTTCTGTGTTCACGTCTATCATTGGGGTCATGGGGCAAGTCTTTTTTTTTTTTTTTTAATTTTTAATGTTTATTTACTTATTTTTGAGAGAGAGAGAGAGAAAGAGAGAGAGAGTGTACAAATTGGGGAGGGACGGAGAGAGAAAGGGAAACCCAGAATCTGAAGCAGGCTCCAGGCTCTGAGCTGTCAGTGCAGAGCCCGATGTGGGGCTCGAGCTCATGAACTGTGAGATCATGACCTGAGCCAAAGTTGGATGCTTAACTGACTGAGCCCCTCAGGTGCCCCTGGGGTCGTGGGGCAATTCTTGAGGGCAGCTCTGTTTTCAGAGGCCACTTTCATATGAAAATTTCCATCTCAGACTTGGGAAAATACACTGCTTCTAAAGTCAAATTCTTTTATTCACAGACGTATTGGTGGCAAGGGTGGGGTTGATTAGGGGTGGGCCCAGTTAAAGACCCCCGATTGGTGTCCGTATTTGTGGGGAGCACTGACTTGTGAGGAACTGAGTCCAGGATCCTGATGCAAAGCTGAGAGGTCCAAGGTTTCAGAAAATGACCACACAGAGACTACAGCCCCCAAACAGAAAGACCACCTTTGCTTCTGAGAGCACAGTCAGACCTGTTCCTGCCTGGTGTGACAGGTGGCACTAGCTGTTCCCCTCCTTGAGCTGCTGCCATGGAAAACCAATGAGGGAGGTACCAGTGACATTCTGGGGAAGGGCTTTTGATTCAGGATATATTTGATTCAGGATATATATGACCCTAGGGGGATTAATTTTCTGATTATCAGGACTTTGGGGCTACCATGGGTAGTCATTCATGCATTCATTCATCCACCCATGGATTGATTGATTGATCTACACCCCCACCCCCCATCTGCCACTCACCCATGCATCCATTTATTTAACACACATTTATGGAGCATCTTCTTGTGGCTTCCTTTCATTAGCGATATAAAGGCGGACAAAACAGTCTCTGCCCTTGAGCTCAGAATGGGCCAACTTAAGAATGCAATTGGAAGTGATGTGGGCGATGGGAATGGAGTGAAGCTCCATGCTTCACTCCAAAGGGAAGTTTTGGGAATGCCAGAGGCAAGGAGGGAAAGAAAGAATGGGAAGAGCGGTGGAGTTGAATGGAGGCATTTGAAAGACAGTGCCAGTGAAGGCTTTTAGGTGTGAGGGAACTGGTGACTTTGGGCACCGTGGGCCTTGTCTGCCTCCTTTCCAGTGGCATACATGATGTAATAGTTGTGCTGTGTCCCACTGAAAGGCATGGCCATTTAGGCGAGTGTGCGTGTGTGCATAGTGGGTGGGAAGCGTCAGAGTCCGGAGACAGCACCTTCAGAATCTGGGCTTTTGGGAAAAGGCAGTTCACATTAAAGGAGATTCCTTATTGCTTGGTTCACTTAAGAAAAAGTGTATATTCTTTTTTAAATAAATTTTTTAATGTTTATTTTTGAGAGAGAGAGACAGAGTGCAAGTGGGAGAGGGGCAGAGAGAGAGGGAGACAGAATCCTTAGCAGGCTCCAGGCTCTGAGCTGTCAGCACAGAGCCCAGTGTGGGGCTTGAATCCACAATCCACGAGGTCATCACCTAAGCTGAAGTCAGATGCTTAACCGACTGAACCACCTAGGCACCCCAAAAGTATAGATTCTTTTAAAGAAAATTATTCTTCTCTTTGACTTGGGATCATTCTTTTGTTTACAATGCGTGTTCATGGGAACTTGGTGCCCAGTGGCTGCTCAGAGGCCTGTCGATGGGTGAAGCTGGTTGCTTTAGCCCAGGCTGCCGGAATCTCAGCACAGAGGGGTACACAGGAGTCCTGAAGGCCAGCTGGGTTTGTCAGCAGCAGCAGGAACGGCAGGACGCTCACCTTTTCTCTGACTGTTTAGTCTGCATCTCTAAAACTAAGACAATTAGAGCCACTTCACAGCTGAAGCCAAAGCTGTGTGTCCTCCTTCCAGGACAGGCCAGGGAATACTGTTATAGCTATTTCTATAAACATCTCAATGGCAATGATTCCAGGACTCTGATGCCACAGCTATGAAACAGTCGTATCTTTTCTTCCCCTTGCCTCGTGGGGACAGCATGGGGACAAGAGGCACCCAGGGAAGTCCTCTGAGAAGTTATGAGGTCCCACCTATGTGCTCAGGCTGGTATGCAGCACGGGGGGTAACAAGGAGTTAAATGTTTTGGCAGAAAGCAGGCTGTTCATTTTCCAAGGGGAATCTTCTTCAGACATCTCAGGTTGGCCTTACGTTAAGGAGGAGGCAACGGTTTTTAACATGGGGCTCTGAGGAAAGGAAGGCCAAAGTGAGTCCTTCCTCAGGCCTCATGGGAAATTTGGCAAGCAGTATTAATAAAGGCATCTTTTCCCCCCCTTTCTTCAACATCAGATGCCAGGTTATGGCTGGCTAAAGCATTGTAGCATTGGAGCCAGTTAATCTTCTGAGTCCATATTTTTTATGGGCACTGCGGGAGCAGTCCTGGGGTTTTGTTTCCAGCAGTGGGATATCAGGATTTGTATCCTGTGGTATATCCAAAGAATAATTCTGCTTCCCTTTGATGTTCCTTGGACATCTTGAGGCACTTAGGGTGCATTCTCAGGGAAGGTTGGAGGACAGGCTTGCAGGGCCTTCACTATGTTATTAAAATAGATCCAGTGAAGGAAGACCGTGAATTTCTTGAGCAGAAAGCTGCATTGCTAAGTGGAAGCCTGGTTCAGAAGTCACTTCTTGCCCTGACTTCTTGAACCAAGAGCGATACTTTATTGCAGTTTGGGCAGAAGATGCTTTGCTGCCCCTGTAATTGTTTCACAGTTACAGGTTAACATGGATAGTTTTTCCTGACATTTGGAAGATCGTGCCTTAACGAAATGTAGTTCAGATTGGAAAAAACCCAATAAAAAATGTCCGTTTATAGCCTTGAAATTCATCTACCAAATGCTGTTACTTTGGGATGATTGTAACAGTCTTCTTGAGTGGCATTTTTTCCTCCTGGTCTTCGCTCAGCAACCCAGCTATCACAGCCCAGCCAAGGTGATTTTCCTAAGGGGCTACTTCCATCACATAGTTCTGCTCAAAAAACTTCAACGGCTCCCCACTGCATCCAGAAGAAAAGTGCAATTAGCCAAATCAGTCAGACCCTCCTGTCAGCCCCGCTGAGCCCTTCCAACCCTGTCTCTCTGGTAGGGAACCTCCTGAAGTCCCAGGGGGCACTCTTGCTGCTCAGCCCCTTGTCTCTGTTGACGATGCTACAATTCCTAGCATTCCTTCTCCATCACCCTTCACCTCTAACCATTATCATCCGGCTCACCCCCTTGTCCAGGACAACCGTCTCCCCTTTTAAAAAGTCTTCTCTGATCATTTCAGCCCTGGGCACTTCCCTTTCCCCACCCCCAACTTGACGCTGACATTATGGAGAGGCAGCTGGGGTATTGGGAATAGTCACATAGCCCTGGGTTTGAAGCTTGCTGTGTGACCTCAGGAGATTTGCTGAATGTCTCTGATTTTCACTTTCCTCATCTCTACAACAGAGACATACATACCAACTTCACAAGTTTGCTGTGTGGGTTCATGAGATAATTTAGATGAAAACTATTGGTGCGACATTTGCACTTGGCAGGCACACTCAGCATGTTAGTTTCTTTCCCAGCTTATGGCACTTACTACATTCAAATAAGTATACTTGTCTGAGGACCTGCCTCGCTACTGCTCATGGACTCTAGCTCTTGGAGGGGGGGGACTCTTCCGGTCTCTCTGACAGTGACTTGCACATGATGGATCAAGCCCCTGAGTGCATGAAGACTGTGTGGAAGGAAAGCCGATCGGCTTCCAAAGGTAGTGCCAGGAGCCCGTCCCATCACAGCTGTGCCCATGGGCTGAGCCAGTGCCCCTCGGGCCTTGCATTAATAAAGTTGGTTGAGTTATCTTGCTCTCTTTCTTAGACAACAGTAAGGGCCCTTGGCATGGCCACAGGACTGAGAGTAGGGAAGAGGTTGGTGCAAAACCAACAGGAAACAGGAAACATGTTAGAGTAAGCCTAACTGGCAACCTCTTAACCAGGTGACCTGTCTTGCCTGTGTCCTCCCAAAGAAACCATAAAGGAACAGCAGGGGACTGTGGGAAGGTCTTCAGCGATTTGCAGAGGCCGGGGGCGGGGGTGGGGGGTGGAAGAACATTTGAAGAGATGCGGGAGAATGACATCAGGGGCAGGGAGGGCACAGAGCCACATCAGTGCCCAGGGGAGGTTGGCTGGTCTGAGGCTCCGGAGGGCAGACAAAGGGACAAGCGGCCCAGGTGGGGGGGGGGGTGGTGGTGGTGGTGGTGCTCTGGGACAAGCTGAGCAGTGGGAAGACACCGGCCCACTTTGGTGGCCTGCACCTGGTCTTCCACAATCTTGTCCCGACAGTCTAGGTGGTCCCTCTCCAAGGTGTTGCACCCTACTAGGAGGTCCTCTTCACATTTTACCTATTCCCCGAATCCTTGGCAGATCCTTCACAAGAGGAAGCTGCCCTTTGTATGGTCTCCTCTGAGCCTTTCCTGACTTTAACCCTGTGCCCTCATTCCCCTGCGTCCTCGCAGATGGCCAGTGCTCTCGCGTATCGCCGTGGCCATCACCCTCCTACTGAACAACACCCAAGGAGAATTTTCTGTGTCCCTGGCACTGCACTAAGTGTCTGACATGGAGTCTCTCTTTAATCTTCCCTAGAAGTGCATGAGGTAGGTGGTATTTTCAGCCCTGTGAGAACAGAGCCTGAGAGGTTGAGGGATTTGCCGCTGGGTGTACAACTTGGCAGATGGCGTCAGATCAGAGCTCAGCCTGCCTCTGGGGTTTGCCGTCCTACCCACGGTTCGTCCCGTCCCCTGCCTTGCCAAGGTGCCCCACAAACGGCAGCTGTTTTCCTGTTACTGCTGTGACCATGATGATCTCAATACTGAGGCTGACAGTGCGATGCTGCCGTGACAACCACAGCCACAGTGTCAGCAGCTGTAACTACAGCGGCAACAACAGTAACTATGGCAACCGTAGGTACAATGACAACCTGACAACAGCACCTATAACAACTACAACCAGCTCCCACTGCCCCTGGCTGGGCTGGGCCTCTCTGAGGGCAAGGATCAAGGAAGTGACCATTCCTTCCCCCTCTTTCCTTCTGCTGAGACAGCACGCTCGCAAGCGTGGGCTCTGGGGCCTGGCTCTGTCCCTTACTAGCTGTGCAACACTGGGCAGGTGACTTCATCTTTCTGTACCTGGGTATCTTCCCTGTAAAAGGTGCTAATAATGGCACGCCTCACTCACAGGGCTGCAATGAGGATCGAGTGAGCCGTCACCCAGCAGGCACATAGCACAATGGCCGGACACAGCAGGAGCTCCGTGTGATGGCCACCTTAGTCCGGCACGCCCCCTCCACCCCCCTGCCAGAGCACCTTGTTCCAAATGGACTCTCGTAAGTTCCAATTGTGAGGCAAGGTTCTAGATTGGTGGGCAATGTGGCTGAGAGGCTTGTTTGGGAACCTGGGAACACAGAGGTGTGAGGACAACCACTCTGAGCAGGGGGAATCGGACGGAAGACTAGAGCTGTTTACTGAAGGATTCAGGGCTGCAGTGTCTATGTGTGGACAGTAAAGCAGTCCTGGCATCCACGTGGACAAAAGGCCCCCAAGTCCCGGCCACACTGTGAGGGTGTGCAAGGACCATCGTCTGCTTGATTCCCCAGGAAGAGATGTGCTCATCCTCTCTGAACCCTTCAGCGCCTGGCCTGCGTCTCCCTTGCTGCTGTGGCTGGGCCAGGACTCTGACATCAGATGGACCTGGGCTCTGAGTCATAGCTGCTCCACACCAAGTGTGTGGTCACAGGGCTCTAGGCGAGTGCTTGCTCACTTTCGTCTTCTGCAAAATGGGGACAACAGCACATCACGTTTTTATGAGGATTCGATTACCTGGTATTTGTCAAGGGTCTGCACATTGAACACAATAAATAGTGGTATTTTAATCCTCAAAAGGTGTGGGACCAGATCTGGCAGGATCAGTAGCATCACACGGGAACTTGTCACCTATGCAAATACTCAGATTCTGTCCCAGACTTACTGAATGTGAACTCTGCGTGGGGCCCCGCAATCTGGGCTTTGACGAGCCCACAAGACGAAGGACCTTGATCTGATGCAGGTCCAAGGTGACATGAGGTGCACACGTGAGGCTGCTCAACACAGGGGCTGGTACACAGTAGGTGCTCAGTACCTGACATCTCCCTCTCTTCCCTCCTACCTGGGCAAGTTTTACCCGAAGAGGTTAATGCTACTGCAGACCTCCTGGGGGTGAAAGGGCCTTGTTCCCCTGGAGGATAGACACATTATGACGGCTTCATTTGATTAAAAGGGGATGTTGATCATTAGTTATGACCCAAATTTCTTCTCTCCCCAGCAATCACTCAAAGTGTTCCCAGATGCGCAGGGGGCTGTTGGTTACCTGCGAACACAACATCCCTTTATAATGAGGACGCTCATGCGAACGGAGACTCAGAGAAGTCTAGCGGCCTCCCCGCCCCCTCGGGCCTGCCCTTCGTTTGATGGAGTGAATGATTGAGGGGAAACATATGCATTCCAGATTGGACCCGAAATGCTGGGCTTGGAGAGACGGCCCTCTTCCAGCGGCAGCCGAGGGGAGGTGGGGGAGTTCTGCAAGTATTTGTTGTTCCCGTGGGGCTAATTATGGACTTTTAGAGGCAAGTAGCCGCCCCAATTTCGGTTAGCACAGTTGTTCGTTACTGCATAATTAAGAGGAAGGGGGAGCAGCCTTGGTGGGGAGCAAGGCAAAGGGAAGGCCAAATGCAAATAGCTTGAATACTTTTGTCTGAGGAACTCTGGGCAACAGTCAAGGTCAAATGCTCAACTGCTGGACACAAAGGGCCCAGGCATTGAGGCTGGAAGGGGGAAGGCTGGCTGGGAGATGGTTCCTGCCCCATGGGCTTGGAGGTAGAGGAAACAGCCCTGCCTTAGGCAAGTTTGGGTGGTTTTAAAGGATTACTGCCACACTTACCCTAAGGTGGGTTCAGTTTTGGAAAAGAATGAGCTTTGCCCCCTAGTTCAGGCTGCAGACAGGAACCTTCCATCTGCAGGGGATGAGATGGGCCTCTTGAGGCCTCTGATGATGTGATGATGTTTAAAGGAAATTTATGGGAGATGGACAGAGCCCCGCTGGCACGGGAAGCGAGGCAGGGTTTGCACAGTCCTGACCAGGAATCCGAAGGGGGTCAGAGTCTAAGGGCACCAAGAGCTTAGGGCCCTGCTGGACCTGGTTGTGAGGTGGGAGACAGGAGGCCAGGCACCTGACCTCACACTGAAGGCCGTGGTTACAACAGCTCTTTCTTGCCAGGATCTAATGTGTTCTAAGCCTTTTGGGCTGCCTGCTTAAGTGAAGACAGTGTCAGGCCCCTGAACTATGGGGTGAGGGCTGAGAGTGTGACAGACCCTTAGCGGAGGGAGCTCTGGGGGAAGGGTGAGCAGGCCGAGGAGGATACCAGAAGCCAAATGCACAGGGCAAAGGAAACATTTGCCTTGCGAATAGCTCCTCTTGCAGTGGAGCTCAGAGGGTTCCGGAAATCTTCTGTGTGAAGAAAGCTTGAAAACATAACGGGAACATGAGGCCTTGGCCTGGGAGTCAGGGGCCCTGGGTTTTAACTTGTCTTGCCATTAATGGGCTGTGGGACCTTGAAGACGTTTCTGTCATTTCTGGGCCTTATAGCCTCATCTGTAGAACAAGGAGGGGAGTGAATGTTCTCAAGGGCCCATGTGAAGAGACCGGCTCTTGGCTTATTCCACTGCAGTAGAGAAAAGAGAATCGCAGTAGGTTTCCTCTTTGATCCTCCGCTTCACAGGTGGGAGGTGACCTTGAGATGAAAGGCATAGGAAGAGGTTGGGGGCATAATGCTGAATGGTCAGAGCTGGGACCACACAGGCTACTGTGGCTGTTACTGGCTTTTAAGAACAGGACTCCAGGGCGAGTGAGGAGAGACCCTCAAGGAAAAAAAAAATACATTTGATGTTTAACCAAACCTCTCAATAGGTGTTTTCTTCATGCAGAGGAACTCTTCCTTATCTTCCATAATCTGTTCAAGGAGGAAGGTTGGCATTTGGGGATGTCTTAGGAAGGAAAGCTGTTGTTAAGTTTCCTATTGCTGCTGTGACAAATTACCACAAACTTGGTGGTCGGGACCTTGTAACCTTGTTATCTTACAGCTCTAGAGTGCGGAAGTCCAAACTGGGTCTCGCTGGGCTGAAATCCAGACATTGGCAGGGCTGTGTTCCTTTGGGAGACTCTCCGGGAGGATCTGCTTCCTTACCTTGTCCAGTGTCAGGAGGCTGCCCAGATTCCCTGGCTCCTGGCGCCTTCCTCCTTCTGCAAAGCCAGCAGATCAGACTCTGGTACCGACTCGTCTGCCTCCCTGTTCCATGTTAAGGGCCTTTGTGATCACACTGGGCCCACCTGGATAATCCAGGCTATTCTCCCTATTTCAGTGTTCTAGGAATTAGGACCTGGGCATCTTTGGGATGACATTATTCTGCCTACCGCAGATATTAATTTGCAAAGAGAAATCCCAAACCCAGACTGCCATGGGTCCCCAGTGACAGTGGTCTCATCCCTAACATTGGTTCCCAGGCAGCCTTTTGAGTGGGGGGAACTCTCCTTGCCCTGACTCAGGCCAGGTGTCTTTTTCAGGATCTCTCCTTTCCATAGGAAGGGCCATCACTACAGCACTGAACACCCAGCCTCTGTGGGTGGGACAGCTGGAAAGCAAGCTTCCCTGGGATGAAGGAGATCTTTCATTCAAACATTACCTTTTTTTTGGTTGCAGAGGGGAGTGAAGGTGGGGAGTTCCAAACTGAGGTGAACTTAGTTCATTCATTCTGTAAAGAGAGACTCATAATAGACCCATTGAAGTCTGTTAACTCTTTCCCTGCTGTGTGAGGCTTAACTCCTTTTAAAATGTCAACAACTTGAAAACAAGGGGCTATGATTTGCTTACCAGCAGCCTTTCTTCAGCAAAATTTATTGTCCGAGAGATGCCATAAAGGTTTCCCAGGCTCTGGACCCCTCTTGTCTCGCCAGCCTCTTTTCTGGCTTTTTCCATAAGAATTTCACTTTAGGTTTTTATTGTTGTTGTTGTTGTTGCTGTTGTTTTTTTTTTTTTTTTTTACTTTTTCTTTTGCAAGGCTAATTTTTTTCAGAGCTTCATTGTACAATAGGAGCTTCAGTCTGTTTGTACAGTGACTTGGCTTTCTTATCACCTAATCCAAGTATCAGATATTCCTAATGGGTTGGTGGCTGCTTTCCCTGATTCCCGTAGGTCCTGAGCTGGCAGAATGCTAGAGGAATGTCACCCATCCGTTGCTGTTTGGGAGGAACTTGTTACTGAGTCTCCCCACTTAGGACTGAAGCTCCAACGGAAAAGGCTGGCATCTTCTTCATGGGCTTTAGATGGTACTTTTGGGGAAGCTGTCAAACTTACTCCATAGACCTCCTGGGTGTGGGAGGAAGCCCATTTTCACACAGCTAGATTAATTTGAGAATGTCTTTTAACTAAATAAGAAATACAGCATGATGTATTGCAGCGGGGAAGAATATTTCTCTGCAGGAGAAGAAATGAAACAATCTGCTTGTGAAAGACAGTGGGACCCTTGACCTGATCCTGAGGGGCTTTGAATTTTGTTCTGGTCAGTTTGTTCTCATAGGTTGTGTCTACAGAGTGGTTCTTGGCCAAGGACGCCCCACTGCACTTAGGGTTCCTGGCTTTCTCCCCACTATCCTGGAGACAAAACAGATACATGAAAGGATCTTCCCTCTAACAATTCTACAGTTTTGCTCCTGCTAAAACTTGAACTGGGCCTATTTTTAAGTCAGAAGTTCATTTCTATTGGACAGCAGCCCCATCCAGTAGAAATAAAATGGGAGCCACATACACATTTGTAATACAAATTATGTATGTATTTTAAAATTTTCTAGTAGCCCCATTAAAAAGTAAAAAGAAACAGGTGAAATTAATTTTAATAACATTTTATTTAACCCAGTATATCTAAAATATTATCATATCGACATGTAATTCATACAAAAACATTAACAAGATACTTTACATTCTTTCTTTGCATTTGGTCTTCAAAATCCAGTGTGTATTTTACACTTAGAGCACATTTCAATTCAGATGCTAAATTTTCCTTGGCAATACTTGATCTATATTTAGAGTTCATAAAATTGAGTGTTGAAAAAGTAAGTTCACATACCCAAATTGTTCCAAACACACTTAAAAGCTTTCTGAAAACTGACTCCAGGATCAGTTTTTAATTTTATATTAATGAAAATGAAATAAAATTAGAAATCCAGCTTCGCAATTACAGGAGCCATGATTCTAGTGCTCCCTGCCCACACGTGGCTAGTGAATGGACTGGTCACTGCAGATCCAGGGTGTCACTCTACAGCCCCAGAGCAAACATATGATTTGGGGCCGGGAGGCTGAGGCTGTGGGTGGGGTACAAAGAGCCCTCCCCCCCACTGCAGAAGCCACAGTATGGATTCTGATCTCCCGCCTTACTGCCCACTACTCTGTGTGCTCCTAGAAGGCCAGAGCCCTGCTCCTGGGGCTTTTGTTCTCTTTTGTGCAATCATTAATTCATGCATTCAATAAAATTAGATACTGGTACTGGATATTGCACTGAGTTATGCAGAAGAGTCTTAGTTTATTCAAACATTGAAAGGGCATAGACAATATGTAGGCAAACGAATAAGTAAGATCATCTCAGATAGTGATGATTGCAATAAAGAAAACATGAGATAGTATGTAGACAATAATAATCTAGTAGGTGGCCAGATAGAGTGGAAACTTCTAGAACAGGTTAAGGAGGCCTCTTGAGGATGGGCCATTGGAACTGAAACGAGGGGAAGTGAAGGTCTGAGAGCATGATGATGCCAGTCAGAGGGAGGATTCAACACATAGGACTGGGGGTTTGAAAACCAGAAGGCCCTGGGGCTGGAGCCCAGCAAGTTTTTCACAGGACATATGGGAATAGGAGACTAATGTCTTCAGCTGTTGGTGAGCCATCCATGTCACTGTGCCAGCATGGATGGAGCTCAGTCTCCACATTTGGACTGCCTGTGTTCAAATCCCAGTCCACCCACTAGCTGTGTACCCTGGGGCTATTACTTAGCCCTCTGTGCCTCTTTTCCACATTTGTAAAATGGAGATAATAACACCATCTATCGCATTGCTGTGAAGATTAAATGTGTTATGACATGTAAACATCTGACAGATTCCAAGGGCCTGGAAGTGTTAGCAGCAATTACAGTTCATTCATCAAACATGTTCTGAGTGACAGCCAGGCCAGCCCAGGGCTGGGCACTCTCACAATTCCAGAAAGAAAATGAGGACATGAGAGAGAGTTAGCCAAAGTCCAGGTTTTGGTACCTGTGCTTACAGCATCCTCTCCCCAGTGGCAGCTGCCCCACTGTAAGCTGAGAGGGTCCTGCAGGAGGACACAGAGAATGTCCAGAGTCCAGACAGAAAGCTGGTGTCTGTGTTCATGACTCACACGGCCCATAGAGCAGGTGTGGGTGTCATGATTGGGCAGCAGGATCATCTCTTCTTGGCCCGAGGGCTGAGCCTTGGCCCGTGAGCCCATTCCCATCACTTGTCCCTCCCCATCACTTGTTTGTTGACAGGTTATCATGGCAACAGAGCAGGCACAGAAAAAAAAATCAATAATCAGCACAGAATAAAATGGAACAATTTAGACTTTGGTTTTAAATCAATTGAAATCCTGTCTGTGTGTTTCTTTCAGGTCCTGTTTGTTTTCTTCTGTCTTGGGGTATCTCTGTGTCTCCTGTATCAGAGAATAAAGTTATTTAAAAATAAAATCACCTCTAAGCTTCAGAAAAGGAGTTTTCTTTTTCCCCCACATAAAACGCCTGTGAGGGAAGACCCAGTCCCTCACCACGATTGCACAATGTTTGTGCAACGATTGCACAAAAGAGAACGAAAGCCCCAGGAGCAATTCCCCTGGGAACTGGGGGTTTGGAGGGCCAGGCTGCTCATTCAGGGCCTGATGAGGGAAGGCTTAAAGAGCAAATATTGTCATCCTTTGTTTTGAAAACCTCCATCAAGGTCTGACAGTGTTCAAGGATGCCAGTTGAGTGTTCAGAATGTTCCAGAGATTAGGAAGGAGGTCTGGTGATGGTTTTTTTCCCCAAGACATTAATTAGTAGTGCATGGGACACTTGGAACTTTGACTGGGCATGTAGCCAAGCACAAGAGTCAGAGGGGAAGGCTCAGTCCAGCCCTGGAGCTCGCCTCTGCTCTGTGGCTTGAGAGGAGACAAATGTGGCTCCCACAGGTTCAGAAACTGAAATGCTGGTCTGAGGAGTAGAAGTGGGCTCTGAGTAGGCCCTGGGAATAGAGAAGTAAGCAACAGAGACAAAGCTTCCTGTCCTCCATGGGTGCCATGTTTTAGTTGAGGGAATAATCCTGTGATTATACATTATGCTATCATACTACTATACTATACATGAGCAGCATGTACAGTCTATTAAATATTGATGTGGACCATGATGGGAAATAAAACAAACTTGTTGGGTACGTGTATAGGGTTCAATTTTAGATAGGATGGCCAAAGACAGCCTCACTGCAAGGCTGACATTTGAGTAAAGATCCAAAGGAAGTGAGTGAGCCACCAAGATCTCTGAGGAAAGAGCATCCCAGAGAGAACAGCAGGTGCCCAGGCCTCAAGGCAGGAAGTGAACTCAGAGAGGTAATAATAATAGGGGTGCAGTGGGGTGGGATACAGATTGTTTAGGACTATGTAAGGATGTTAGCTTTGAATGAATTAAATGGGAGCTTCTGAGTAGAGGGGTGACATGATCTGACCTCGTTTTTGGCAGACCTCTGCTTTGGCAGAAGCAGTTGGGGTAATCCAGGTGGGAGATGATGGTGGCTCATTCAGGATGATCAGTAGTGGAAGTGGTGGGAAGCTGTCAGTCTGGACATAATTTGGAGGCTGAGCTGGTACCATTTGTTGTCAGATTAGATGTTGGGTATGGGAGAGAGGCGTCAAGGATGACTCTAGGAGTTTTGGCTTGTGTATTATTCAGGGCTCTATTGAGAAACAGAGCCAATAAGATGTGAAAGAACTGGCTCATGGGGTTATGGAGGCTGGCAAGTCTGAAAAACGCACGGTAAGCCATCAGGCTGAAGACCCAGGGAAGAACGATGCTGCAGTTCAAGTCTGAACTCCATCTACATGCATAGTTCCCTCTTGCTTGCGGCAAGCCAGTCTTTTTTCTATTCAGGCCTTCAACTGTTTGGATGAGGCTCACCCACATTATAGAGGGTGCTCTGCTTCACTCAAAGTCCACTGATTTAAATGTTAATCTCACCCAAAACACACCCTCCCAGAAATATCCAAAACAGCATTTGACCATATGTCTGGGCACTCTGGCCGAGTCAAGCTGACACATAAAAGTCACCATTGTAGTTTGACAGCTAGAAGAGTGGCATTGCTGATTACTGAGGGGGGAAGGCTTTGAGCGCACAATGTAGTTGGACAGGCAGAAGGTTGGCCAGGGGCACGTTCAGTTTGAGATGCCTATAAGACTTCTGGATGCCTATGTAGACAGCTGGTTTTGGGGTCTGGATTTCAGCAAAGAGGACCAGGCAAGGGATAGATATTCACAACTCATCAGCCCTCAGAGATGGCATTTAAAGCTGCAAGGAAGGATGAGGTCACCGAGGAAGGAAGCAGAGAAGGAAATGTTCAGTGGGCTACCCTCTTGTCGGGAAGTCAGGGCACAGGTCCATCCATCTGGCCAGCAGAGGCTGTGCTACTTCAGCTTCTGAGATCTCTGCGACCATTGAGCTCTGCCAGAGAGGTAGAAGCTGGGGGGGGGGGAGGGTGGAATTACTAGCGAGGGGGTGGTGGTGCAGGCCTCTGAGAACCTGCACTCTGGTTTGAAATGCTTCAGGCCTCAGCTCTGAGATGCGGCTGGTGATTTCCCATTTCATTTAGTTATTCAATCAATCCTCTCTTACTGAATGCCACCTCTGCTTCCTGTCTGTATCTCCCAGAGATGCACACATATCAGGAAGTCTGGTGGGCAGACACAGAAATGGAGTGAAAGGGGAAAATACAAGTGGGGAATGCAAGGTGCTAGGTCCCAGAGGAAGGACAGCTTGCCAGCTGTCCTCGAGGTGAGGACCAGTGCCTTCCTTGGGATCTCCTGCAGCTGCCCTTGCCACTGCCCCTTTCCATGCATGTGTGTCTACCTTCGGGCTAAGGGCTCTGTTCCAGGCACCTGGACTCACCTGCCTTCCTTGCCTCTTGACCCTTGGCTCATGTTCTTCCATTTGGCCTCCTGGACTGTCATGCATCAGACCCAGATCCATGAAATATCTCCTCCTTCCCATTCGGGAGATGGCCTTTCTCCTTTCCTTTGCACAGAGATTAAACTCCTGCAATCAATCCCAGAGTCAGTAATAGTGAAAGGCTTAGCTTGGACATGGTCCCAGCATGGAAAAACATCTTTTGGAGGTAACTGGAAAGTTCTATCATGCTTCACATTCCTTACAAGCTGACCTGTCAGCAGAACCTGGTGGAGATGCTATAGCCTGAGCAGCAGAAACATTGAGATGCTCTGAGCCCATTTCAGGTGCTGCCCCTTCCCGCTACTCATGCCTCTGCCTCTCTGGTCCAGAGCCCCAAGCTAACTCTCCAAACCTGGCAAAGCTGGGAGCTTTGTCACCACGTGTTCTGTCCCATGGTTGTGCCCAGCTCCACATGGCCCGAGCACTCCCATCCCCAAATGCCTGTGTCCTCCCTCCTGGCCCAGGCTGCAATCTTGCTCATATTTCAAGGGTAATTTAATCCATCTGGCCCTGATTCCAGCATCCCAAGAGTGCCCAATGGAGACTTAGGTGCCAAGATTTCCCCTCCACCTGGTTTTAAGCAGACCCCAAGTGGGCCCCAAGCCAGAAGTCCCCCTGTATTTATTTTCTGGGTGAGATGTTTCCTGCCCACTGGTGCAAGCAGTGGCCTCATGGAGAAGTCAAGGTGCGCTCTAATTGTGGAGGAACACTGCAGCCTGAGAGAGGCTTCCAGTCAGAGAGCAGGACTCAAGTGCACCATACAAGCCCGTGAGTTACAGTTGACAGCATGGCACAGAGGGGATGGGGCTGGAGAAGCAGGCTGGCTTATGGCTGGCTTTATTCTTGCTGTGATGTCCCTTCTTCTGGCCCTCCTTGCTGCTCTTTAGCATGTGGCCCCTTGGGCTAGTCCCCTGGAACAGGGTAGAAAGTGGAGGAGGCACCAAGGAAGGAGAAACTCAGCACTGTGGGCCCAGCCCAGATGCCAGGGGTTTGCTGTTGTCAGAGAAGCTTCTGTGGGCCCTTTTTGGGGGTGGGCACTTGCTATGCATGGTCTCTTTGCCACTACTTGCACCCCAATTCAATGAGTGGATACGGGCATGTCACTGGTGCCCTGGAACTCATGTGGGGCATTCTCAGCCAAAGCCCTGGGGTTCTGGACTGCCCTTCATCAGTTACATTGGGTTCAACCACCTGCTCATAATTACTCCTTCAGAAACCTGGGCACCTGTGGCGTGTGCCCTGGGGACTCTCAGAGCTCTGGGTGACCCCGAGGGCTCAGATGATGTGGTCTTCTGGTGACGTCATGCCAAGTGGCAGAGACAAAAGGCCAAGCCAGGACTTATGTGATGGCAGACCTGGGATGACAGGAGGAGGTTCTGAGATACCAAAGATCCCAGAGTAGAATTCACTGGGACTGGTGCGAGGGTGGTTCATACAAAGGACAGCCGAGCATGCATTTGAAAAGCTGCAGTTTGGGACAGCCATTGTGCCACTTGATGTGGGTCTGAGGGTTGCTTCCTAAGCATCGGAGGAGGGCCATCAAGCCTCCGCTTCTATGACATGAAAAGAATTGGAAGTGTTATACTTTGCAAATGTGCATACTTGACGATGCTGATTTTCTTTGTTATTGAATGTAGTCTGCTGGCTTGTTTCCACATTAGGAAAAAAATAGCACATTAAGTCATTTCTGTGCCCACTGTGCAAAATTTGAATTCTGATCTAACTTTGGATTAATACTGATACACTTTGGAAGAGTATGTCTATACAAGTACAAACAATGAATATGCTAATTATCTTGATTCAATCTGCTCAGTAAACCTACCCTCTATTTTCCACTTTGACCCGCAGTCCCCAATAGCACCCATACATATTGTCAATGCTTTATGTGCTTCCTTACCCCAAGTCCTGGTTTATTAGCTTTGAAACATAAAAGTAAGAGGTACTGTCCTTTACATGCAGATTTAGACCTATATATTAGTAATTCTGAGAGATTGTCTGCCAGTCATGCTGTATAATTTGTTTTCATAGGCTGGTGGAAATACTGTGGGGGAAGCATCAGTTAGGGCTCCAAGAACTCCAAGAAGACAGGAGTAGTATTTGTCGTGTTCTCCATTGTACCTTGAATGCCCAGCACTTGCTGGGACTCAAATCCTGTAGCGTCAACATGCCAGGAGAACATGTGACTTTCTTCCAGGGCACAGCTTCAATTTTCCGAGACTTGGCTGAGATGCGCTACTCCCCCTGGGACCGGGGACCCAGTCTGTGGCTCAGCTGCTTGGGTGCGGGTTTTGGAGCTAGGTTTGAGATGCTTGTCGGGCATTCACGGGGAGATGCCAAGTAGGTAGCTGCAGCTGTAAGTCTAGGAGAGGTAGATTTAAAATGGGCATAAATGTGGTTTCTAAAGCCCTGAGGGATGATTCAAAATCATGCAAGAAGAGTATAGGCAGAGAAAATAAGGTGGTGGGTTGCTGAGCTATATAGAGAAATTAGCCAGGCATGAGCAGGGTCAGCTAAGGGTCCTGAGGAGGGTTTGTAAAGCAAGGAGAACCAGGCGATTATGGTGCCGGAGGCCATTGAGGGAAAGCACTGTGTGTTAGTCTGCTAGAGCTGCTGTAACAAAGGGCCACAAGCTGGGTGGCTTACACGGCAGAAGTATTTTATTGTCTCACAGTTCTGAAGTCCCGAAGTCTGGTTGCTTCCTTCTAAAGGTTGAAGGAAGAATCCGTTCCATGCCTCTTCCCTGGCTGCTGGTGGTTTTCTGGCAATCTCTGGCCTTCTTTGCCTTGTAGAAACATCGCCTGATCTCTGCCTTCATCTCCACATGGTGTCCTCCCTGTGCGCATGCCTATCCCTAAATTTCCCCTTTTCATAAGGACACCGGTCATATTGGGTTAGGGCCCAGCCTACTCCACTGTAACCTCATTTTAACTAATTTGCAACCACCCTATTTCCAAATATAGTCACATTCTGAGGGACTGGGGGTTAGGACTTCAGCATGCTAATGGGAAGGACATGGTTCAACCCATAACAGGTATGTCAAGAAGAGGTGAACAGTCACCTGTGACAAGTCTTGAAGAAACATCCAGCAGAATGAAGAGTGTGAAGTCATGCTTGAGTCCTTCAGCCTGTGGCTCGACTGGAGCAGAGCTAATGGAGAAGCAAGGGCTGAAGGCAGGCAGCTCGAGGACCACAGCTGGTCTGGAGCCCAGTCTTCTTCTCTGCTCTGTGCACTTTCCACTCCAGTCACTGCCTCTTGCAAGCTCTGGTGGAAGATTTTTAAGTCACTTAAACACCAAAAAGAAATTATTTGCTAAGGAAAAGCAGCATAGGGATATTTAATGTGTGATGGTATTATCAGTGGTTTTTATCTTAATTCCGAGGTTCTGGGGACTGGGAGTTGGGAAATACTGCCACCGGGTACCAACTTAGGGTAAGATTGCTGGGCGTTTGGGGTCCAGGCTTGTTACCTCTCATAGAATTGTACTGCTTATGGTGGCATTTTCTGTTTATAAGTAAAGGGCCAATAGAGGCAGGCGTTGGGATTTTCAAGGAATCCTTAAAATTCCACCATCCCATCTTGTTTCAGAGCCAGCCTTCGCTGGCTCTCTATGTGTTGCCAGGGACTGTTCTTCGACTAGTGGGCCCAGAGGCCGTCCCTGACTCCTCGGATGTGGCCACCAGGTCCCCACTTGCAGGTCACACTGCACAGCCCCTGAGCAAAGTGTGATAGTCACCCGTCCCAGGTTCTTCCAACTTTTTTGGCATCCCATTTTGGTCCCCTCTGATGGGCCCATTGTTCTGGAGTTTTCCTCTTTTTAGTGAATAAAATCTACTTTCAGAAGCCGCTCGCTTTCCTTTATGAAATGAGTAAATGCCACACTCCTCTTTGCCGGTGCACGAATCCACAGCCCCTTCCTTGCAGATTCTTTGTCACCTCTGCAGCAGGTGGGGGCTGTGGAGTCTTGCAGGGCCCCTCGTGCCTCAGAAGTCACGTCAAGAGGCAGCGTCTGGAAGTAAGTGTATTGGAGGCCACTATTGCCCCAGACCTTATATTCCCATCCCCGGCAGCTAGAAAAACCAGACAAGGATCAGGGCAGGGCCAGAAGAGCAGGACATTCTCCAGGCTCTGGAAACAGGATAGCCTGAGAGTACTTCTGAAAAGCCTAGCCCCACCCTCTGGGCTTCCCTTGGAAAGGACTCTGGGGAAGAAATGGAGCCTGGCGAGCTTCTCACACCCTGAGATGACCAAACTCTTCTGTTTGAGCAAAGAGTTCCCCCAGAGCAAAGTATATTTGTATTTCTTTGACCCAAGGAAGCTGGAGACCATGAGGCTTGCTTAGTGCTGTTTCCATGGTGAGCCAAATCCTGAGATCAGATAGGAGGGTGGCTCCCTGCCAAATGAGAGTGGTCCTTGCACTGGGCAGTCACAGATTGGCTGTACCCAAGTTGGTGGCAGCCACCGACACTGCAATCCCTATACCTGGCTTAGGTTGTTGGCTTTGCTAAGAAAGCCTTTATATGGGGGATGTGGGATTGGCAGAGTACTGGCAATAAGGGAGTGTGGTCCCCACAGGTGATCAAGAGTCCTTGTACAAGTTTCTTTGCCAGAATACCCTGACAGAAAAGAGGCACTCCTGTATCCCTTGGGTAAATTCCTAGCAGTGCTATTGCTGGGTCATAGGGTAGATCTATTTTTAATTTTTTGAGGTGATGGGCATTGAGGAGGGTACTTGTTGGGATGATCACTGGGTGTTGTATGGAAACCAATTTGACAATAAATTTCATATTAAAAAAAAAAAAAGAAAAAGAGGCTATTGTCCCGTCCATAGGCCCATCTGCTTTAAACTCTTTGAAAGGAACTAAAAGTCACAATGCAGTCTAAAAAATTTTAAAAACCAACGGGAAAAGAATCCTTTCCAAATGTGGTGAGAGGCTGCCTGTCTTGCTGAATGGTTGTTTATGTCTTGTGGTGTGAACAAGAAATATGATCACAAATGCCCAAACCACTTCCTTGGCCAGTGGAGACCTAAATCTTCTGCCAACCAGGGCACCGCGTTTAATCCTTTGACCCTGTCTTGTGTTTGACCTCAGAATTCCCCTTCTTCCCTCTGGGGCTCTCCCAGAAGCCTGAACTTTCCCACATTTTCCTCCTGGTAAGTTCCACTGAACCCACTGGATTGCTGGAGTTCAGATGGCATGTGGGCAAGAACTGGCCAAGGTCTAGGGGATTCGAGTGGGGTCTGGACCTTGAGCTAGCCCTCCATGGTCCCCAGCTCCAGACCTGGAACAGAGTGGGTATTCAGAATACTTGTTCAGGTAGATACAATGAACTGTAGAAGTCCAATTAGGACATGTGGAATCTCCCTGACTTCTACCTGCTTCCCTAGGGAGGCTTGGCAGTGGATCAGGTGATGCTCACTTCTCACAAAAGTGCCTCTTGGGATGTTTGGGAGTGTGTGAAGGAGACAGAGGTCTGGGTCTGAAGGGGATGCCCATGAGCGGTGAGGTAAGAGGAAAGGCCAGGTTCATTAGTATGATTAAGAGAGAGACTATGAGAACAATCCTGGGCCATAGAAAGGGCTACAGGATGGCTTGCTATAATAAAATCTGGAGTAAAGAGTTGGGTTTAAGTGTGAGCTCCGTATGTTGCTTAACCTTTCTGCACCTCAAATTTGCCATCTACATGATGGGACTAATAATCAAGACTCTTCCTACCCCAAAAGTGGGATGCAGAGCTCAATATGAGCTAACAAACATTTGTGGCTCTTAATTGCTATGCATGTTGAGGGATGAGTCGTATCCTCTAGTTATGGTTTATACAAATATGTGGTTGGCCCAGTGAGTTGTGGGCCTCACTCCTGAGTTATCTGGGCACCGGTTTCTTCTTCTTCCATTGGTTCTTCTCTTCTCATCTCTGACCTTTCTCTTCTGTATTTCTCCCAAGCACTAAAATTATTATTCACCATCACTTCCTCAAGCCTGCGCAGGGTGTCCCAGGGCAGGAGTGCTTTCCTGGTGGGCAGAGGCAGGCAGGAGAAGGCAGTGGTGGGATTGAATATCAGCACCTCCTGCTTGGAGACAGATGTCACATGAGGCTGGTGGGCAGTGATGGTGATGTTTTGACACGTGTCGAGTGGTTTTGATTCCCGAAGGTGCACGTCAGAGCAGTGAGACATGTTTGGATAAATCAGAACCAACCGGAATCTGAACTCTTTCTTATACCAACAGTGCAGCTTTTCTTTTTCTTTTCTTCCCAGTTTTCGTATCTGCCTGCTCAGCGGGGCTGGACCATCCAGGCTAGAGTGAAGCTACCTTCATTCTTCTCGCTGGACGATGGGTCTTCTCCAAGGGTGGGCTGGGGTGGAACAGATTTTTTGTAGTTTTGGGGTGGAGAAGCAGTTCCCTCCTGTGGGTGCTGAGTGTAAGCACTCCAGAGCAGACACCATTTGGACAGTTGTGAATTCTGCATGTCTCTCTCCCTCCCTCCTCCTCCCTCAGGACAACTTTGTAAATGGATCCCAAACCTAAAATCCCCAGAGATTGTTAAGGAGGGTGTTGGGGGTGCCAAAGGGCTTAAACCAGCAGCAGAGGTTTTGGGTCAGATTTGTACCTATAGACCCAACAGGGGCCGTGAGAGCCAAGTAGAGCAAATGCTTGGGTCATACTTGCTGACCATCATATTCCAGACAGGACCACTTGGACATTTTTTAACTGCAGAGTTATTTTTGGAAACAGCTCTCTCAAAGCTTCGTGGCCTCCTGGCTACCCACACAGCAGCCTTTGTCAGATTTGTGCTGTTGTGGCACAAATATTAATTGAGCCCCTATTCCTCATCATGCTCTGGGGCCACACAGGTGACAAAGTCTTGGTTTCAATGGCCAGAAACTCATCTTCTAGCAAGAGAGACTAATACGTAGACAGGATAGAGGCAGGCCCAGGAATGAGGCAAGAGAGAGGAAACACACTTCTCTGGGTGCAGGATGATCTTGGAAGGGTTCCTTGAGGAGGCAGATGAAGAACTCGTGTGAAAGATGAACAGGCATTAACAGGAAGAGGCAGCAGCGTGGAGGGGGGAGGGGAAGGGTATCAATTATCCTGGTTTGCCATGGAATGAGGGGGTTCCTGGGACATAGGGTTTTCAGTGTTAAAATGGAGACAGTTCTGAGCAGACTGGGATGGTAGGTCACCCTAGGCAGTGAAAGGGCCAGGACTTTCAGAGTTGGAAGGACCTAGGTTTGAATCCCAGCTCTGCTACTTAAAACCTTTGTGGCCATGGGTAAATTGTTTAACCACTCTGAACCCTAATTTCTCTGAATCCTAACCCTGAGAATATACATAAGACTCTGCCTAACCCAGTGGTATCAGTAACAGGTAGTTATTTAGACGGAAAAAGCAGCATTTTCAAAAGCCAGGCAGAATATGGTTGGGGCAGAGTACAAAGAAGGGTGTGGTAAGAGGTTGGCTGGAGATAGCAGGAGCCAGATTAGAAAGGGTCTGAATAGCATCCTAAGGAATTTAGATTTTTTCCCCTAGGACAATGGTTAATCACTGAATTAATTTTAGAAGATGAGTAAGACAAGCAGATTCCTGCCTTAGAGAGGTTGTTCTGGAAGCAGAGGGGAGTAGATTAGGATTTGAATCTGGAGGGGGCAGGGAGGGTAAGGATGATGTAGTGAAGTGATCGGGAAAAGGGAGTATATTCTAAGAAAAACAGGAAAGCTAAGTGGAGAATTCCAGAGGAGGCCATCAGCCAGCTCAGAGTTATCTTGGGAGCCCCAGAGGTTAAAGGGACAGGAACGTCATCTTCTGAGTTTTAGGTGCTGCCTGTGGACTGTGGCTACATGCTGGGCTGGACTGGAAGGTTATGTGCTTTCGAAACAGATCTGACACCTGGGAAACTATGTGAATGAGGATGACCTCATGAGCTTCTTGGGATGTTTTGAGTCCTCTGGCTAATGTGCAGGTCCTTCCTCTCTTTTCTTCATCTTCTTCCTTGGCTTCATCCTGCATGGGAGGCTTCTTGCCAGTGCTTTGACATCTCGTCATCTCCATGGTGATGGAACAATGGTGTCCTAAACATATGACCTCACCGTGTGGTTATGCAAAAGAGTATACTGGAAGGGGCGCTTTGGGGGTTTGATGAGTCTGGTTGGGATAGGAAACCCTCTGGATCAGATGCCTTTGGAGCAGCTCCCCAGCCCTTGGGAGAGGATGGACCAGCCCTGCAGTGGAAATAACTTGGACTAGACCTCTGACAGTGGTCTCAGCTGCATTAGCAATTTGGAATTGGGAATGATTTTCTGTAGATAATAATCAGAAGAAGTTATAGAGGAGAAATGACTGATCTCAACTAAATAAGTTGTGTTTTGTGGTATGCGAATACTTCAAATAGATGAAAAAGCAAAAGACAAATTTGGGGAAGGAACTATTTGCAGTAAATGTAATGTACAGTTACCCTCAATATGCAAAAAGGTGAAAAGAGATTAAAAATCATAATAACTAAGGAAAAAACTCCTAGTAGAAAGTATGACAAAGATATAACCAGAAAACTGATAAAGGGAAAGATTCATTCATTCATTCATCCTTTCAATAAATTTATTGAGCACTTACTATGTGGTAGGCGCTACTTTAGATCCTGGAAATATAGCAGTAAACAAAACAGGCAAAAATCTCTGCTCTCCGGAGTGCCAGTGCTTTCTACTATTTCTCTCTCTCTTCTATAACTTTTTAATATTATTTTTTACATTAATTCCAGATAAGTTCTTTATTCATCTGAGATTATTTTCATATAAAATTGAATTGAGAATTTATTCTCCCCTTCTAATGTAAACCATGTGCCCTAACGATTAATTAATGAATCCTATCTCTCCTCACTAGCTCCCTTTTATGACTGTGGCTTTGTGCCATGTCCAATCTCATGGGCTTTATATGTTGGGAAGGATTGTGACGAAGATAGCTGGGTCACTGTATCAGCTGCTGTCTCCGTGAGATGGCCCTCACAGTCTGATTTGTTTGGTCTCTTACCTGAATGAATCATTAGAGATTTTTGATGTCATAGAACGAAGAGAACTTATACTGCACAGTTTCCAAAGCTGATTTTAAGCATTATCATCATGCTTTGTGTTTTGTCATGTTCCTAAAACTTAAATATTCTCTCCTCTCTGGGACATGAGATTGTCACACATGGATGTGGTTGCTGGGGACTGTTCTTCGATGCACTAATGTAGCCATCACAAGGATGTGCGGTGCCTGTTAGAGCCATCCTTCAAGTCTTGGTCTTTCCCTCCTTTTGTCCATACACTTCTTTAAAAAAATGTTTGGGAAAAAATTTGAAAAAATTGAGTTTGCCCCCAGAAACATGGTATTTCTTCAAGTCTGCTTTATGTCCCACAGTAAAGTTTTAAAAAATGTTTTTAATAGGCCTTGCGTGTTTTCTCATTAAGATTATTTTTAGGTTTATTATCATTATTTCACTGCTCATTTAAGTGGAGTTTTTTTTTTCACGATTGTATTTTCTATTATTATTCACTAGCTATTTCTGGTATAACAGTAATCTATAGATTTGTGTATTTTTAGCTTGTAATTGCTTACCTTACTAAACTGTTACTAGTTTTGGTAGTTTCTCTCTGAGATTTATTTATTTATTTTTTGTGTGGAATGTAGTATCTTCTATCAGTAATGATAATTTGATCTCCTGGATTAAAAAATATATATTTCTGTTTTATGTTATTGGCTGGAAATAGAACATGTGTAGCCATCGTAGGGATAGTAGTCAGACTTGCCTCATTCCTAATTTTAGTGGACGTGAGCCTATTGTTTGACCATAAGCAGGATGTTGATCACAGCCTTCTAGACTGCTAAGTTTACTTTTTCTTTTTTAATTCACAAAATGTATAAAAAATACATCCTTAGACTCTTGTAGGGATTTTTTTTCTTTGACATATTGATGTGAACTAGTGTATACTTCCAAATCTTAAATCACCATTACATACCAGGGATAAATACAGTATTAGTCATACTGAGTTATTCTTTTAATATATCCTACATTTGATTTATGGGTTTTTTGGGGGATTTTTACATCTACACTTATAAGTAAGATTGATCATTATATGTGTGTGTGTATGTGTATATACAGTATTACAAATATAATGTTATATATATTTGTATTTGTGTATTATCTTTTCCAGGTTTCTCATTAAATTATGTTAGTCTTATAAAAAGAATTGGGATGCTTTCCATCTTTTTCTCTGAAAATTGAAGGAACTCATCCATAAAACTGTCTTAGCTCACAGCCGTTTGTAGAGACAATTCCTTCACATTATTTTCCAATTTATTTCATGTTTAATGGTCTATTCAAAGAATACTCTTCTTAAGTCAGTTTTGGTAACTTATCATCCTAGAAAATTGTCTATTTCATCAAGATGTTCATAGTAATAAACATAGACATTCTTCCTTAATTGGTCACGGGATGAACCTTAATTAAGTTTACCCTGATTTTCCTTGGAGCAGTTGAAGCAAACTGAGGCAAACAGCACAGAGAATTCAAGGAACCACGATGACCACAGCACATTCTCCGGGTTCACAGCTTCTGAGCTCCAGCCTCTACTTCCTTGTCCTAAAGGGCTTGCAGTTTTTCAAATACCTTGCCTGAATTTTTTAGTTTTTAGTTCTATACAGACTCCAATGAGACAATTCCATTTTAATACTAGAATTCCCTCCTAGATATCTTGACATTCTTGTAGCCAAAGCCACATGTGCCAGAGGCACTCAGAGCCTCTTCTTGGCTCTCCTTCCTTCCTGTCTGGTCTTCAGCATGAAGGCATCCCTCTCCCTATAGGTAAGAATAGCCCCTTATACCTGGAGCCGGGGGGTGGGGGTGGCTTTGTCTCAGCACAGACCTGATCCTGCCAGTAGTCACTTAGCTACGTAATGAACACCAGGGTGGAATGCTGCTTCTTTCACAGCAAAGGAGAACGATAATATATTTCTAAAATCAACTATTTGTTTATCCTTAAGAAAACAGTTCTTGATTGAGAGCATCAAAATGTTTCAATCCATTGTAAAAGTTAATATAAAGGAGGCAAAAGCTGCAAATTATTAGAGAAAACCAGTAGTGTTTGGAAGACAAACACTTCTAGTTTATGGCCAACTCCCCAAGATGGATCTTCATCATTCAAACACCAGTTCATACCTCCTCAACTTGGAGAGATAGGAGGTACAGGTGTTCTAGAGCCAGAGAGGTACAGGTGTTTTAGAGCTAGAGCAGAATGATGGGTGAACTGGAAGTTTTGCTCAGAAACTGACAGGGAAAGAGGTGAGCTCTGGGCCTGGGGATCTGATCCTCATGTGGGCAGCCCTTGTTGCTGGGAACCCACAGAAAACACAATCAAGAAGGCCAAGTCCAAGCAGTTGAGTAGTGTTATAGTGCTGTCATAGACATCTCACTGTAGGGGCCTTTTCTTCCAGAAGGGGACTCTTGAGGTATTTCTTCCCCTATTTATTCATAAAATGCTGGCCATAACCACTGAGGGATCCTGAAAGATGGTGAATAATTTCAAACAGTCCAGTAATCATGTTCAGACCATAAGCCATGCTGGGAAGAGCTAGCCATGGCCAACAAGCTTGATCTCAAAAACGGGGCTTGCTTGGTCTTTTCATTCACATTAGGAACTCCTTGTCGTGTGGACTTTGTCTTCTCTTTTGACCCACTCTCCCCTAGGCAGACATTTGTTCTTGTTCACTGCTGTGGACAAAGTGCCTAACCAGCCTGAGTCTGGGCAACTAGTTCAGTTCAGAAACCTGAAGTAAACGTATCTCTGGAATGACTGCCATTCTCCATGCTCTACCTGTCCTTCAATGGCTAGGTCAAGTTCTAGCCTCTCCAGAAAACTTCCTCTTGATCACCCAGTCCAAAGGGATCTCTTCGTTCCATAAGCTTCCAGAGCATTGACTTTATGCATGACTTCTGGGTCTCAGTCATGCAACAAATACACTTAGCAAATGTTGAGATGATGATGATGGAAAATTGAATGAAGGCTTTCCACTTGTGAAGACAGCCTGGCTTTTAGGTAGAGATTGTGGAGCTCAGGAACAGGTCTGGACCACATTAGCTCTCTTCATTCTGCTGTTATCTTTTTTTTCAAATGGCTCCAGATTATATTAAGCTGATTTCTGGTGCCAGCCTAGAAAGCCCATCCTGAAGTGTCCCAGGGGTTCCTATGGGCACATCCAAGGTTTATGAGGCAGCCGTCTCTGGGCAGAGCCAGGCAGTCAGGGCCTGTGTGTCTTGCCATTTATATCCAGCCTTGGAGTGTGTGGGACACATTTCCATGGGGGATTGTCTTTGTGTTTGCTAGGCTCAGGCAGTTCAAGTGCAGCCATGCTTGACTCTATGGCTCAGTGCTTTAGGCCCAAAACAGCTCTGGGTAGAAGTTCAGCTCATTGTGTCCTGTATGACTCTGGTCAGTCCCTTTCACTGGGCCTTGGTGTGCCCATCTGAAAAATAGGGGCATTGGACTTAATCTGAGGCTCTTTTTACTCTGATATTCTGTGACACATTTGGGCTGGTTGGATGAAGGAACTAAACATGAGTTGTAATAGTTTGTAAGTACTGCCATGAATCGTACCCGAGACTGGGTGGCTGAAGCAACAGAAACTTATTGACTCATGATTCTAGGGGCCGGAAGTCCAAGGTACCAGCAGGGTCAGTGCCATTCTGAGGCCACTGTCCTCAGCTTGCAGATGGCTGTCTTCTCCCTGTGTCCTCATTTGGTCTTTCCTCTGTGTGCGTGCATGCCTGTGTCCAAATTTCCTCCTTAAAATGACACCCAGTCAGATTGGATTAGGGCTTACCCCTATGACCTCATTTTCACTTAATCTCCCCTTTAAAGACCCTGTGTCTGTATACAGTCATATTCTTGGGTTCTGCAGGTTAGTCCTTCAACACATGATTCTGTGGGGACACAGTTCATCTGGTAACTCTGGAGGGAGAGGGCCAGTGTTTAGTGAAAACTCTGGTTCAAAGAAATGTTTTTATCAATTTCAAGAATTAGTAGCCAGTAGCAGCTTGAACTAGGCTTTGAAATGCCACGTGAGGGTCCTTGGGACCTTCTTTAATGAATAGGTGGGTCGATCTGTAATTGGCATACTGACTTCTATGTGCGAAGATAAGGTGGGGTGGGGGAAGGTAAACTGATGGAGAAGTGAATCTGCCCCTGAGTCTGAAGCTGAAGATGCATCCAGGGCAGGATGGGGATGTGAGGGTGAAAAAGTGAAATGAGGAACATTAGGAAGGCCCTAAATTATGGATGAAGGGGCTTAGCCGTCTCCAGTAGCAGACGGAGAGGAAAGTGAGTAAGAGGTGCTCAGGTGGTTCCCTTTCTGGGGGAGGTAACTTGAAAGGCAGATCCTGGGTGGGCACCCTGCCCTGGGACCTAAGTCACTTCCAGTGGAATTTCTAGGGCCCTGGTGAGGGATCAGCAGCTTCCATGACTCTCCTGAAGTCCCCTTATCTTTGCAGTCTTCACACGAGGCCTGTCTGTAAAATTTGGCCTTTGAAGTAAGTTTACACAGGAAAGGGCCTGTATGAGAGCTGGGCCTCTAGAGATGGTCCAGTCCAAATATCTCATTTTAGAGACTGGGAAACTGATGTTCAGAGAAATAAACATGGGTCTACATTCAGGTTATACATTCCATTGTGAAGAAAGGAAGATGGGGTCTCAGGCCTCCTGACCCCCAGTCCATGGCTGCTGCGTTGTCATAACAGGAACACAGGTGTCACAAGCAGACAGGGTCCTGGTCCTGGCAGGATGTGGGAGATGCAGCAGGGCATCAGTTCACGTTCTGCAACGTTCTCGTGCTGCTGAATGTGGAGCACTAAGCAGCAAACTCAGACACTGATCTGCAGCGCTCCTGTGTGCCAACGGCCCCGGTATCTTCTCAGCAAATGCAGATGGAGTGACTTGGTCTCAGGCTTCTAAGTGAGCCGGTGAGCAGCACACCCCTGAGGACACACAGAGCCGTCTCCTGGGGCTAGTACTTCTTAAGCTCCCCTGTCTGTCCCCAGGCCTTGCTCGTCCCGCTGAAGGATTAAGTGAGGCTCACTTCCACACCACTGGGGTCATGGGCTGTCAATGGCAGGGGAGGGCGGCAGGTGTGTGGGGTGGTGGGGTGGGCTTGGCCTGGCATTTTGATTCTCCCAGAAAACCATAACAAGCTCGAGCTGGAAGCAGAAATGAGAGGCCCAGACACGGCTGCCTGAGAACAGCCATGTGCTGCCTTCACCAGACTGGGAAGCTGAGCTGGCCCATGATAGGTCGTGGGGCCTGGGTGCTGTTTTCAGTGTAAATTAGTCCCACTGTCATGAGCATGTGCAGATTTATGACCCAGTCTTTAAACTAGTCAGACCCCATATAGGGCACTGAGAGAAGAGACACAATCAGACCCATGCAGGGGTTCAGCTCCAAGAACCGCAGTCAACTGTTCCTGGTAGTCATTGCTGAAGTAGGTGTATGTGGGAATGAGACAGAGAGAGAGAGAGAGAGAGAGAGAGAGAGAGAGAGAGAGAGAGAGAGGAGGATATTGATTGGTTTACATACTGATGGGAGAGACTGGGGAAGTTTTCCTGGGTATCAGCTTCCCCAGGACATTTCAGAATTGATTTTCCACTGAGGGAATCAACAGGGACTGGCTAAGGGCTAAAGCAGGTCAGAGTTTAGGATTTCTGTCCTTGGATCTTAGCAGGTGTCTTTGGCAACAGTGATGAAGTTTAGGGCAAGCACGGACCCAAGTGCTAATTTTATGTGTTTTGTTCGGTGGCACACTTTCTCCATCACCGGGCGGGTTGCAGTATATAGACAGGCTTGGTCACATGTGTGCAGCCCATTGAAGGCATCTGACAGCTGGAACCCGTGTGGTTTGGAGGCAGATGCAGGGCAGGGGCTCTCTGAGCTGGCCAGTGAGAGGGTACAGAGCTGGCAGGCTGACCCAGCTGGAGCCTTCCTTGGCAGTAAAGGGGTTTTAATGTGGCCAAAGTATGTGTGTTGTTGGGCTGAGAACTGAGTCAAAGGGATTGAAAGTCCAAAATGTTGTTTGACAGTTATTAGTCTTTTGTTATTTTTTGTGTGCGTGTCTGTTTGTCTACTTAATAATATAGTAACTGTTTCAGGTTTAATTGATTATAAATAATTCTATGTTTTATTTTTGTAGAAACCTAGAGGGCTAATCGAATCTCCCCACGTCTTAAAATGTCAGAGCTGGGGTTCTCTCAGGGCTGGTCTGGTCCCGTTCCCCCATTTGATTATCAGAAGTTAGGTCCTAGAAAGGAGAGCTGACTAGCTCAGGGTCACTGAGTGAGGCTGCAGGTGGGACTCACGTCTCCCACCTCTGCCTACCCTGGACTGTGTGAGGACTCTGGGTGTATGGCCAGTATAGACCTGAGGTTGTCCTGATGGCAAGCTGTGGTGGCTGATTTGGGAGTTCAGTATCATTAAGAGCAAGCAGAGGTGAGGGATTCTCTGGGTAAAGGTACCCTAGACAGGTCACGTAGTGATCAACCATGATTCCATCATGTGTGCGTGGGTCTTTATAGTGTGTAATGTGCTGACATGCACATTATCTTCCTCATCTCCCTGTGCTATAAGAGCCCCGTTTTATGGATGTGGAAACTCATGCTTATGGAAGCCAATCCTTAGGGGCTCCTGAATATCCCTGTTTCCTCTAGATTTTTCTTCCGCATTTTTCCATCATTTACCTCTCTAGCCCCACCATCCCCTACTACCAGGATCTTGCCAGGAGCCTCCTCTCTCGTTCTGTGTTCCTCCACTCTCTGCTAATTTCAGCTCAGTCCTCTTGACCCTTGCTGATGTGTGACAAGGAAAGGAAGGCAGTGCAGGGACAGGGGATCTAATTTCTCTCTTCTCTTGCTTCCCAATGAGTCACACAGGTAATGAGCTTGGACACATCAGACCATCATCCATATTATCCCTTTGTCTCTCCACTGGCTTCCCTTAGGAATAAAAGCTGAAGCCTTTCCCCTACGTTTCTGGCCCTCATGCTACCTCATTTCTTTTCTGACAATCCCCAATATGTTTAAAAGAAATGTCTCCATCTCTTGCCGTCATTTCTTCATGCATTGTAGTCTATCTAGTTCTTACTCCCTTGACCCAAGCTTCAGGGTCGCTGATGTCACTTGTTTGCCAGACTCCACAACATTGCCTAGTCCTCATCTTCCCTGCACCCTTTACTGCTGGCCACCATCTTCCTTCTAGAAACTCCTCTCTTGGTGTATCAGGAGAGCCTAGGCTGTGCTGTGGTTACAAATGATCCCAGTGGCTTAAAGCAAAGAGGCTGATTTCTCTCTCGTGCTGAGCTCTGGTTCTGCTGCATTCCCGCCTCACCCCTGGACCCGAAAAGTAGCCTCTACTGGAACATATGTGGTTACTGTAAGCAGAGGAAAGAGAGCGCCCCAGAGTATCGCATCAGCTTTGAATGCCTGCTGGAAGTGACATACCACTTTCACTTACAACTCATTGGCCCAAAAAAGTCATATGTTTCTGCTTCCTTTACAAAGGGGAGTCAGGAATCCAGTGGCACCATGCCGATGGAAGGGGAGGCAGGGCTATTGGATGCACAGAACCCATGACTGCCCTACCTCATCGCCACCCTGACTCTTTCTGCCTCTCTGGATGCCCCTTGTTTGCCTTCTTTCCTGGCTGCCCTGGGCCTTTTCTCAACTCTCAGTTCTTCAATGCAGCATTCTCTGATATGCTCCAGTGTGCCCTCTAGACTTTTTTCCTCCCTCATCTACTCCAGTCCTTTTACTAGAGCTTTCTTTGCAGACATCCCTGAAATATGTGTTTCCACTCTGACCTCTTTCCTGACTTCTGGTCTAAATTTCAGACGTGTCCCAAACCAGACCCTGTATCCTTTCCATCCAAAGGCAGCTCCTTGCATCTGTTTTCCTCCTTCAGAGATGCTGGAGGCCCACTCTAGTCTGTCTACTACAGCTGCCTTCCCACCAACCTTCTTCCACCGGGAGCAGACTCCGTGATTTTACCCTCTAGACTCACAGCTGCACTCCTAGTGCTCCTGGCAATCAGACTTCTAAGTCCCCAATCCTGTGCCCTTCCAAGCAAAAAAACTTGGATGGTAATAAATAGAGCCATTTAGCTCTAACAGGCTGAGCCCAAGGAGAGGGTGAGGCCTGGGAGGAAGAGTGGATCCAAGGAGCTCTTGGCACGTCTGGGGCTTGGTAATGCGCTCTTTCCCATCTTCGCGAAGGCCTGATTCAGTTACGCCTGAGCAGCTGGGGAGCATTGCCTCAGATGCCTCCTGCAGCCCTGATGCCCTGGCAGTCCCTGTGTCAGGCTGCCTGCCGTCTGATTGGCCACGCGGAGCCTGGCCAGATGGCCTCCGGGCCCTGGCTGCGTGGGAGGTGAGAACTCCACGTCCCGGGCCTGGCTAGCCCTTGCCTCGTGGGCGCCAGCTTTTGATTGGGAGATCCCAGGAGCTTGGATCTGTAATCTGAAGTTTCTGGGCCTGGGGTGAAGGAAAGGAGAGGCCCCCTGGTTATTGGTGAGTTTTAAATTCAGTTCTTCATGGTCGTCAGCCTTCTTGCCAGAAGGACAGGGGCAGTGGTGAGGCAGGATGGCTCCCCCCGGGACCAGGGAGAGCAGTCTGTTCTGCTGTGTGGTGGCTGGGTCCCGGTCTGCTGGCTGAGTGGTGGGGATCAGACGTAGGAGAACGGCTATTTGGGGCAGACAGCCTGTCTGCTTTGAATCTGCAGGGGAAGTACCTGGGGATCTGAGTGAGGGACTGTGTTCATCCTGACCTACGGGGTGTATTGCCTCTCTGGCCTTAGGGGGAACTTGTTCTCTCTGGTTGGAACAGTTTGTTTCTCTCCAGCTTCCTCTCCACTGACCTAGCCCCTGCTCACTCTGTCCCTGTTACAGTGGTCCCTGCTGCTGCTGCTCACAGGTGACACACATATTCTGCCTCAGGGCCTTTGCTCTGCTGTGCCCTTTGCCTGGAACACTGTTCCCTCTCTGTTCACATGGCTACCTCCTCACTTTCTTTAAGTATTTGCTCACATCTTACCTTTCAATGAGGCATATGCTGACTACCCTTTTTAATTTTTTAATTCTGCAAACTACCCCCGCCCCGCCATAGCACACCTAACCTCCCCTTACCTCACCCTTTCTTTTTCCATACCACTTATTATCTTGTAACGTACAACGTAAGATGTACTCCATATTCCTTTCGCTTATTTTTAAATCTCTTTCTCTCTTTGCTGGAATGTAATCCCCCTGGGGACGGGGATCTTTGCTGTTTACTGCTAGAGAGTGTCTGCTATATAGTAGGTACTCGGAAATACATGCATCTGTCAAAAGAAGATAGGGATGGTAGCTGACTCCACCTTGCAAGGGTGGGAGTCCAGTGGCTACTGTCTAGGAGTAGGCTTTCCAGTGTTTGAGGATCCACTGTTTTTCAGCTTCACCTTCAAATGCTGCAGACTTCCCACCAGGGAGGTGAAGCTAAAGAGACCCAAAGGCCGAACCGGAGAGGAGGCCCCACTGCGATAAACATGTGGCACAGGCCTGGACTGTGAGCTGGGTGAGGCAGCGGCTCAAAGGGTGACATCTGCAGTATTCGGCGTCCGGATCTCTTGTGAGCCGAGCCACTGGCGGCTTGTTAATAATGGTGGTTAATAAACTGTACAGTAGCTTTGTTGGGTAGAAGGGCAGGGATGGAGTTACAGCTCCATGCTGGGAGGTGGTATGGCTGTAGTGAATCCCAGCTGTGCGGTAGCCTGTAGTCCACTGCAGTGTCCAGGCAAATGAATGACATATGTTTAGAGACTGAAAGAAGGTTGAAAAACATCATGCCCCTCTCCTGGGTCATGCCTTTTGGTAGGTTGCTCTGGGTTCAAAGTGCAGGCTGGGAGAGCTGGGGGGCTTGGCGGGCATTGGATAGCAAATCCCCCAAATTGCTTGCTTATAGAAAGCAGCTACCAATGACCTAGCCTTTTCTGCTGCATCTGTACCTTTGGCCTTCCTTCTCCCCCTCCCCCCAACCCTGCTGTGCCTAAGGTCTTCCTTTCCCAACCCTCCATTATCCAAGGCCCTGCCTTCTACACAGGTGTAGAATGTATGTAACCTGACCAAACTGTGAGTGTGGGTTGGTGCTAAGCATTGCCATTTGCAGTCAGATGCAATCCCAGTTATCCCAGAAGAGGAAGCCCTACAGTGAAAGTTGATCTAATCTTTACGATCAGGAGGGAGTTTGCAGTGATTAAAGAGCCATTTCCTGCTGACATGTTGGTACCAGCAGCTTCCAAGTTGTATAGGAAAGGAGCTGACAGGCAGAACCCTGGGAGAGTGGCTGGTCCTGGCTAGGGCAGTGTCGGGCTGGTCGGCACTTGTACATGTGATCTCATGAGGCCATCTTGGCACTTCCCTCTGCAGTGTGTGTGCTGTCGGGGGATCGTTCACTGTCATGGTCAATGTTACCTGAGAAGGCTTAAGTTTTCACTGAGACAGCTGCCATGTGTGAGCTGTGGTTACTTTCCAGCTCTATGAAGGACTGGAGGACCCAGAAAGAAGAGAACAGGCTTCATTCTTCACATAGGCTTATCCCAGAACAAGAAGAAGGACATATGCACTTTATAGGGTCTTTTTATAGAAAGGTAAAGAGGGTCCTTGGGAGGCCAGACCTTAGATGAAAGCAAAGAGCTTGGGGAGAAAAATGGGAGTGTACTGTGATACTTTTAGATGCAAGTTTAAAAAAATCCAACCCAAACCATCTTAAGCAAAGTAAGGGATTTATCATTGGCTTAAGGTCTTCCAGGAAAGGTGTGGCTCAAATGGCATCATTGGGGCTTTGTTCACTCAAGTCTTTGGCTGTTGTCCCCTTTCCCCTACTCATCTTGCTGCTGGCTCTGTTCTATAGACAACTCTGTCTTCGGGCTGGAGAAGATGGCGACCGGTAGCCTAAGACCCATGTGCTCCTGGCTTGGCACCAACATCAGATCAAAAGAGACTTTATGTCCCCACTTATGTAGAGAAGATGTAAGACTGGTGCCATGTGGTCATTTGGCATCACCATGTGCATCCCTGTTGCGAGTGGGTTGGGCCAGGAGGGCATGGTAGTGAGTGTGTACCCACTGAGCTCCATGACCACGTGGGTCAGGGCACCCACGATGGGAGCCACAACAATGTTCCACTTCCTCTGCCACTCCTCTCTTGGGCTCATCTTTCCTTCCATTTACCACCCCTATGGCCCAGGGGTTACTCACTTTGGGTTAGAATGAGAAGGTACAAATTAAAAACAATTTTTTTTTATGTTTTTTAAATTTATTTTTGAGACAGAGACAGAGCATGAGTGGGGAAGGGGCAGAGAGAGAGGGAGACAGAATCCGAAGCAAGCTCCAGGCTCTGAGCTGTCAGCACAGAGCCTGACACGGGACTCGAACTCATGAATGTGAGATCATGACCAGAGCCAAAGTCGGATGCTTAACCAACTGAGCCACCCAGGAACCCCTGAGAAGGTACAAATTTTAAAGAATAAATGCAAATTTTTTCATTTCAGATCAATTGTACATGCTGGACAACTGCTGAGAAATTGCTCCAATCCAGTTACTGCTGGGTGACTCCTGTTTTCCTCCTTTTCAAATAAGGATATGTAGTTGTCCTGTATCCATCCCACCATTGTATGTCAGGTGTGTAGGGGACAGATAAAATGTCACGTTTGTTCACAGGCCTTTAGACAGGAAGAGGACCCATGCCTATGGGGCCTCATTGGTATCTGGACCTGAGGGGTTTTTTTTGTTTGTTTTTGTTTTTGTTTTTAGTTTATTTATTTTTGAAAGAAAGAGAGAGAGTGAGAACAGGGGATGGGCAGGGGGGTGGAGAGGGAGGGAGAGAGGGAGGCTGACAGCGCAGAGCCCGATGCAGGGCTCGATCTCGTGAACCATGAGATCCATGACCTAAGCTGAAACCAAGAGTTGGAGACTTAACTGACTGAGCCACCCAGGCACTCTTGGACCTGATTTAGATGGAAAGACCCTGGATGTCAAGCTGGGGACCTTGCTGGAGAGCATGAGGGCATTTTGCACATGGGAGGGGTCTGAATTATTGTGGCAGATTGTTGTAGCTGTGCTCAAGCATGTTTTTGACAGAATACCCATGATGATATTGCCCATCTCACATGTTCTGTTTGTAATGTGATGTGACAGCCCACCATTAAGAGGTAGAGTCTTTGTCCCACCTATTGGAACCTGGGTGGGCCTTTGTAACTACTCAGACTGGTAGAGCGTGGGGCGCGTGCTATGGACTTTCAAGGCTTTCATAAAGGTTGGTAAGGCCAGCTTCCACCTGGTCCATCCTCTGTTAGGACACTTGCTATGCGGAAGCTTAGGCCATATGGAGAGGCTGCATGCAAGTGTTTTGGTCAGTAGCCCTGGCATCAGTCACCAGACATGTGAGTGAGGAAGTCTTTTGTCTCCAGCTCCAGGCCCCATCTACCTACAACTGCATGAGAGAGTCTCAGAGGGAATCACCTCATCATGCTTGCCAGCCTTGGCAAGGAGATGATGATGATGATGATGATGATGATGATGATGATGATAAATGATCATTGTTTCATGTCAAAAAGTTTGGAGTTTTATTCTACATAACAATAAATCATGAGACTGCTTGACATAGAGATTTCAGGAGGAATTACAACTCTCTGCAACCTTGAGATGAATTTGGGCCATGACTACGTAAACCCTAAAATACATTTGAAGAACGACAATCTAGGTTGCAAGGAGGTTCCCCAGTGTGTGTGGTTAATTAGGGAAGTCAAAATAGGCATTAAACAGGTGGTTGAATTTTTGAGGTGGAGGAAAAGAGTGGGACATTTTGGCCAACAGTACTGTAAACAGCACTGACAGAAAAGATCTAATATTCCTCAGAAACTTTCCTTTGGAGGGTGGAGGTGTAGGAATAGAACCACCAGTTCTGCCGGTAGGCTGCAGGTGAGGAAGGCAGCCAGGAACCACCAGTTCTGCCACCAGGAAAAGTGCATCCAGACAGTGTGCGGCCTTGCCTGCCCACCTATCATGTGTCCTGGGGACAGCAGAAGGAAATACTGCAGGAAGAGTAACCAGTGAGAGCAGGGCCACTCAGGAAGGCTCTGAGGGCATGGGGGGTCCTGACAGATCATCAGCAAAAATGGCTCAGTCATGAGGACTGGAAAGAGTCCCCAAGAAGTTTCACACAGATAGACTCCTCTAGAGAAAGACCTCAACTTAATCAGAAGGGGACACAGGAAGCCAAGAACTGGTGATTCTCTAGTGGCTCCTCTCTGCCTTCCTCACCTGCAGCCTACCAGCAGAACTGGTGGCTCCGTGAATATACCACGACTTCTCTTGGGCCCTCACCAACACTGTTCCTTCATTCCGTCAGAAATGCTATGGCTTCTTGCTCTCTTTCCCCTCCTTCTCTCTCACATCCCCTGACCCTCTACGGAAACACGCCTCTCCCACATTTACTTATATGCATCTGGCAAGGTCTATTCACTTCCCAGGTCTCTATTAGGAAGCACCTGCCTCCAGGAAGGCTTCCATAATGCTTCCAGGACTGCTTCCCTTATCACACATTATTTCACTCTTTTGTAATTGGTTGCTGGTTCCATCTAGATGGTGACCCCTGAAGGCAGGGACTGTGTTTGGCTCATCTCAGGACGTGTTTTTGTTAGTCTTATGTCCCTTACCAGCCTAGAACCTCCTTTAAGCAGGGGTTGGGCTTTCTCTTTATACGCCATGAGGATGAGCACATAGTAGGGCTTAATGAAGCTTGTTGACTGACAGATGAGTTTTGCAGAGAGCATTCAGAGACATAATCATGTCCAAGTTTGGGAGTCTGGTATAATGGACAAAAGACCTGTTTGAGCCATGGCTCCTTGGTGTGGCAGCCAGAGGTGGGCTGCTCGGATCTCTTGCAAGGAAAAAACTTACGGAAGAGCAGAGGGCAGGGTAGCTGAAGACTCCAGCTGTGGCACTTTTGGCCTCCTTCACAGTGTTTGAGCCAAGGTTGCTTCAATCCAGGCTTCTTTCAGCTGGTGGCTGAGCACTGTGTGTGTACTGGGGACTGGATATTTCTGCTCAGGGTCCCTGGGCAGGGCCCCTGGGAACCCCTGAGGGCAGTCTTTGCACTGGAGGTACCTGTTGGTCTTTCACAGATGTCAGACCTGAGGCTCCCTTGCTGCTCCTGCCCCGCCCCCCTCTACTTACCTTTCACAGGCATTATTGGCATTGTCCCAATAAGCCTTTCACATCTTATCTTGAATTAGTATCTGCTTCTCAGAGCCCAACTAGCACACTCTGTGACACAAGACAAGCTTCCTAACTGGTCTGTGCCTCTTTTCCTCATCTGTAAGATAGGCATAGTGAAAGTAATGATATCGTGGTTTGATAGTGAAGATTAATTACATGTTAATTACTTATTAAGTGCTTATGTGGTTTCTGTCACATAATAAGTACTCGAGGTAAAATGTCAGCTGTGGCTACCTAATACCCATAACCCAATAGATTTGGTGGTTCCCAAGAGTATGCCTTTCTCATCTGTCTATACCCAGCATCCAGTACCCAGCACCCAGCTCAAGATCTAGCACATAGTAGATGCTTAGCAAAAGTGTGGTGGGCCAGTGGAGGTCAGTTATGATAAGCAATACTTCCCAGTTGGAGCAGCAAATTTTGGAACCAGTCTCTGTGAGGGGAACTGCTTCTGGGGCAGAACCCACTTGAGTGAAGACTCATATCAGCTGGGTCAGGATGAGGGGGCACTCAGGTGGCCACCAGCAGCCTCCTTGTCCTGGTCAGTCCTGCCAGCAGGTGGGTTTTCAGACCCCAGAGCTTCCCAATTACATGCCAGGGAGAGGGGCAAGGAAGGGAAATCCTTGTCCCTCTCTGTGAAAAGATGTCCTTCGTGCCTGTCCTGGAAAATGCCAGGCTCTAGGTGCCCCTTCTGGTGTGTTGGATCAAACCCAGTCTCAGAAACTATGGACTGGTGCATGGGGCTCAGGATGACACCTGATCTTGAGTCAGAGTCCTTCCATGGACAGGAAGTAACTGTTCTTAGGGCTTGGCTTTCCAAGGAGTTGAAAGGAAGCAAGAGGGTGGAGGTAAGAAGCATCCTCTTGTTTTTAAAGTCACAGGTGGCGTACTATGTTCTAGCTTCATGGATTGGGATCCCTGAGCCTGGACATCTGTCCTGGCAGAGGTCCATCAGCTACTGAAATCCAACATGAATCTACCC
The DNA here is from genome assembly GCF_024362965.1 of Panthera pardus. NCBI lineage: Eukaryota > Metazoa > Chordata > Mammalia > Carnivora > Felidae > Panthera > Panthera pardus. Next base: position 25,972,574 of record NW_026526832.1, read on the forward strand.
AACTCGGGCCTACAGACAAGAAAATGCTGCAGATTTAAGTGGCTTCAATTAGCTGTTCAATTTGGACAGTGCATTTATGAGGTATTTGGAAGCAACCTTTATTGAGTGTAGATGTTGCAAAGGGAATTTTTACTTGGGGACCTTTTCTGGCACAAGCCTTGCCCAAGCTGATCTCTGTGGCTTAGAGAAAGCTGGTGTTTTCCTTTGGAACTTGGGGCAGAGTCTCAGGGACTCAAACCCTCAGCAAAAATGCAGCTCCTGTTTACTGAAAACTTCCTGTGTGTCTCAGGCTGTGCTTAGCATTTTGGCAATATTGTTTCCAAGAAACACTCACAAGGGCTCCATGGGGAGGTGGGCGTGAGGATTCACAGTTTACAGATGAGGAACTAACTGAGGTGGAAACAAAATGACATAACTGGAGGAGCCAGGATTTTAATCCTTGTGGCTTGGGTCTCAATGTCAAATGTCTTCTCTCTGACTGTCAATATACTCAGAGGAAAAGGGAGATGGGCAAGAGAGCATCATTTAGTATATCAAAGGAAGACAGGAGTTAACTGAAAGAGATCTCTCTCAGTGGCCAAATCTGGAACAATTTGAACAAGAAAATAAACCAGTATTAGATTATAACCCAAAGTATGAAATAACTATTCATAAATTCATACTGATACAAATAAACAATTGAATACAAAAATAAATGGGAAGAACAGACTAATTTCCTGCGTAGAAGAATTCTGAATAATTTATGTAGAAAACCCTCCAAGAGATAGAACATAACCACACCCCTGAAGAGTGGGCTGTGCATAGTGACTTTTTTCCAAAGAGTAAAGTACAGAAAGCGAGGGAAATAGAGTAACTTCATGATGGAGAAACATCACAAGCACAGCCCCAGCCAGAGGACAAAGGTCAGGCTCAGAACAGGTAGCTTTCAGATGATGTGATGAAAATGACACTTTACCTCTATGGTCTTCCTCTCAATAGCCCATAACCCCATTCAAATCATGAAAAAAACCATCAAACAAATCTCAATAGAGGCCATTTTAGCAAATGCCTGACCAGTACTCCTCAAAACTGTCAAGGTCTCAAAAATAAACATTAAAAGAGTTAAAAAAATATATATATATGTGTGTAAAATATATATAAAAGGGAATATATATATATTTGATTATATATATAATATATTATATATTATATAAAATATATATAAAAGGGAATATATATATATTTTAACTCTTTATATATATATATATATATATATATATATATATATATATATATATATATATATATGTCAATATTGGTTCATTCATTATAACAAATGGACCATACTAATATAAGATGTTAATAATAGGGGGAACTGGGGGAGGAGTAGGCAGAAACTCTGTACTGCCTTCACCATTTTTTCTGTAAACCAAAGACTGTTCTAAAAAATAAAGTTATCTAAAAACAAACAAACAAACAAACAAACAAACAAACAAAAAAAAACCCTCATCATAACAGGTTAAGAAAGAGACTGCAGAAGAAGGTAGAAACCTCTGTATTTTAGAACTTTCAACAACATGTTTTTTTCTGGCTTTTTGAATAGGGGCCTGAATTTTTATTTTGCACTGGGCCCTGCCTTTATATAGCTGGTCTTGGTGCCAGACTTCCAAGCTATCACTGATTCTGGAGTCACAGTGGGGTCTTCCAAGGTAGTAATACTCTCTACAGGGCCTTACTTGGCCAGAACCACCACAGCATAGCAGGATTGTTCTGGTGGACGAGGAGTTCTCTTCAAGAGGGTTTAACCTGAGGGCCTTCCTCACCAGTTAAGAATATCCTGGGGCCTCTGATAACCCTGGCACCAAAGCCCAACCCAGGTTCACTTTCTGGGGGCAGGGCATGATGCTGGGCACCATGGAGGGGAATGTCCAGCAGGACAGGGGCTAGGCTTTGTTCTCTAGGTGTCTGTGGCCTCAATGGAAAGGTGAGAAGACATCTTCATAGACGAAGATGACCAAATAACTGGCCTGGTGGGCAAAAAGGGATCAAAAGGAATGTCAAAATGAGTCACATACTCCTGTGGGTCATGGTTAAGAAAGCTTCCAGGAGCAGGGGAGAAGAGGTTGCTGCTGGGCCTTGATGAATGGGCAGAACGGTTGAGATCAAGTCCAGGCAATGGTTCATCAAGGGTAGAGGGTTCTGAGTTGGGGAGTAGCAAGATGAGGCTGCAGAAATAGGTTTGGAGGAAATGAAGAAGTATCTTGGAAGTCCAGCTAAGCAGTTGGGACTGGAAGACACCACAACTTTTGAGCAGGGCTGTGACGTGGTCCACATGTGAGGTTTGGAGAACCTTCAGGTGCATCATGGAGGGTTTCATTAGAGGAAGGGACAGTGAGGGTGTAAATTGAAGTTCTCTGGGCCTGCTGGGAGAGAGGGTGAGACCGGAACCACGGTCATTTTATCCCTGCATGGTACATATATAGGCACCCCATGGTGAACCATAGGCTGTTTTATACTGGTTTTAAATTGTCCACAGACAGTGCATCTCCTAGAGCAGCTGCTTGGTAGGAAAGTTACTGATCCAGTTGGCCTGCCTGTACTGGTCAAGTCTGCCCTGCTTCCTAGAGCCTCCTCTTCCCATTAGTAGCCCCAGAGGGGTTGTGGTGAGCTTGCCTTTGGCCAGGCCAGGCCAGCCTAACTCAGATTTCACCATGGCACCATTAGAAGTTGGGTCAGGAAATGGGACTGGTGGCCCCAAGCTCTGGAGGAGGAAGTACAGCAGCTTACCAGGCACTCTCTGAGGAGCTGCTGGTGAATGCAGGGCCCAGCATTTGATGGGCTCCTGGCATGTGGGGCAGTTCAGAGCCCAGTGCTCCTCTCCAGCTGCCAGCTCAGCAACTGCAGGCCTCCCAGGCCTCTCAGGCTCTCCAGCTCCCTCCTGTCAGCATCTCCATGCCCCCCATGCCCCTCCTGCTCATCCCACTCCTGGGAGCACTACACCTTGCCTGATGGCTGTCCGAGTCTTCAAGTGCCGTCTGTCTGTATCCTCACCAGTTACTCAAGGGAGTTGAGGCTGTTGTAGAGTTTAGATTGGGAGCTCCCTGAGGGGAGAGAGGGCAGGACAAGGTCATCCCACCTCTCTATTTCCTACCTTTCAGGCTACGGGTCCTGGCTAGGAGGATGCTGGTGGCTTACTAGCATTCTTGATCAGGATTCATTTGTGCTCCTGGGAGCTTCACGTGAGTGGAGGTTGGGGTCGGGGAGCCGAAGTGTTTGACTGCTGGAGGGTTTGGCTTTGGGGCTTCTCTCTACCCATGGGCTTACCGGGACTCACCTTGTCCCTCTGACCCTTGTCATGCCCTACTTCCTTCTCTCTCATCAGGTGCCTGCCAGCTGCTAATTTACCGCTGTCAGGCAGGAACCCCCAAAGCTGCTGAGTTCTCTTTTCTCTTTGGATGCCAGGGCATCATTTGGATCCACGGGTGAATTCCTTCCTGTCAACTCTCTGTAAAGGACCTCCTTTGCTTTCCTAGAGGCCTTCTGGAGTGAGTGCCCCATGGTAGGACTTAATGAGGATGGGAATTTGGCTTGGGTGGAGATGTCTTCTGCATCACTTGAAATTTTCTTCTATCTTCATCCATTTATTCAACCAATACTGTTAGAGTTTTTATCTCATACCAGACATTAAGAATACAGGGGTTAAAAAGTCAGTTCCTACCCTTCAGGTGCTTATATTGCAGGAGTGCAGAAGGGCAAGTAAACATAATTTTAAGACAACGCCATTGATATTAGAGGCTTTAGGAGCACAGAAGAATAGCTTCTCAGTCCTGGTGGGTCAGGAATTGCTTCCCTGCAGAAGTTACAGTTGAGATCAGTAGAGACATTCCTCTGGCTGGGGTTGCCAATCCAGACCCAGGTCCTCTTCCCCTGGAGCAAGCTCTAGAGAGGACCAGGAGGACCAGGGGGACCCAAGCTTGGAGGAAATGGGACGGAGGAAGAAGGAGAGGGGAAGGGAGGTTGCAGTGCTAAGTGCAGTTACCAGCACCAGGGCTCAGGTCAGAATGGGACGGGCGGCCCAGATGCCTGGGCACAGAGCCTGTGTGCTGCTGGCTGGCCTCCCTCCCTTCCTTCCCCTGCCTCAGGGCAAGGCTGGGCTTATGTGGGGGCCTGACTGACCCCAGCTGGAACCGGAGGGTTGCAGGGCCCAGAGCCATCAGCCTGGCCTTTGTCATCAGCTCCTTGGCAGGGTCATGATGGTAGAACTGCTTGTCCCGCCACAGCTGAGACAGAATGGGGGTTGATGCTGACCTGCCAGCGCAGCCTCTCTCCCCTTTTATCCCTGGATCTGAGCAAATGAGAATAAACACAGCAAAATTTTAGTCCAACCTCAAGGGGCCTTGGTCTTGACCAGCCAAGGCCATTCCTGGGTACTCTGTGCTGCTCTTTTTAGCCAGATCACTGTTTGTACAGAAAGAAGTTGAGCCCATTGAAGATCCGGTGTGGATACCCTGACCTCAGCTCTGGGGAATGTTCTGGAGGCACCATGCCAAAGTGCTATGTATACTTTAGAGGCTCCATAGATGTTTACGAGCTGTGCACTTTCAGGGGCTAGAAGTGTCTTTGGGGACATCCCAACCCAAATCCCTTCCATGGGGATTCCAAGCAGGGATAACCCCTGGAATCACAGACTGAAATCACTTGGCACAGTTTCAAATTATATCCTCAGGGATTAGGATCATCTCCTCCCCAGGTGTGTGTGCCTGTGTGGGGAGGAGAGTGTGACCTCCATGTTGTGTTGGAGTAGACACATGATTGGGAACCATGTGTCCCACATGATTGGGAACCACAACCCTCATCTGCCAGCCCTTGCACGGATGCCTCTGGTTATGGGCCTTCCTGCCACACCAGTGGTAGACAGCTTAATTGTTGTACAACTTCTATCATTGATTCTGGTTAGAGGGAGACCTTTGAAGTCAGACAAACCTGGATTTTCATCTCCTTTCTGCTGTTGAACACATATACATCCTGGTCAAGATACTTACCGCTTCTAAGAACCACCTTCCCCATCTGTGAAACAGGGATAATTATGGCTGCTTCTCAGAAATGTAGGAATTACAACGAGTGCAAATGAGAGTGTCAAGAGCTTATCTGAATACATAGCTTGTCACTGGGCACCTGTCCCTTTCCTCAGTTCTCTTGAGCTCCGGAGCACAGTTGGCTTCCTTGTCTGTGAGGCTGTGCTTCAGATATGGGAAGCCCTCACAACCCCTCTGTTTCCTTATAGCCAATGGAAATATCCATGCATTTATTTTAAACACACAGGACAGGCACAGCAGGTGGGTATTCGTCCGTTTGGGCTCCATAACAGAGAGCCACAGGCCAGGGGACTTAAACCACAGGAATTTATTTTTCTCTCAATTCCAGAGGCTAGAAGGCCTGGAACAGAGTGTCGGCAGGTTGGTTTCTTCTGAGACCTCTCTCCCTATCCGGTAGGTAGCCATCCTCACTCTGTGTCTTCACATGGTCTTTCCTTTGCACATGTCTGTGTCCTAATCTCCTCTTGGTAAAAAAAGGATACCAGTATGTTGGATTAGGGCCCACGCTAATGACCTCATTTAAACTAAATTACCTCTTTAATCTAAATCTACCTCCATCTCTAGATACAGTCACATGTAAGGTATAGCCCATGACAAGATGTCACGGGAAAACCCAGATGCTTAAGATACTTGAACTGACGTGACAAGCTGAACACAATCCATTTTGGCCTATTCTTTGTTGAGTTGCCTGGTGGTCCTGTCCTGAGGCCCAGCCGGGTGGAAGCTGTCGGCCCCAGGGCCTGGATCGCTGGCAAAGCTCAGCAGCGTGTGGGCAGTTCTGCCCTCTCGACTATGTGTCTGAGGACTACGTTTCCATCACTGACACTTTGAAATGTTTTATAGGGCTAATTCCTGCTTGTCAGCAGCCGTATTTCTTAATCAGCTGCTCATTCATTTCTGTAAAGGCTTCTGACACTTCTGACTAGCTCCAGAGCATTTAGTGTGGCATCGACATGAGTGTGCTCTCAAATCCAAGTGCACTCACACCCTGGGAGCATGCCAGAATCCCCGACTTCTTCCATTATTCTTAGTCTTGAAGTGGTGGGAGCAGGCATTTCAAAACCAGACTTGGGTTTTTGCAAACATATTTTGGCCTTCCTGCCTACCTATTTTTATTTCCTTCATATTTGGAAAGAGAAAATTCCCAGACAGAGGCCTGGGAATCAGGGCTGTTCTCAGGTCAGCCAGTTCCAGTTTCCTTCTTCTCGCCTCTGCCTTTGCAGGGGAAGCGATGCTTTGACTGTCTGCACTGTGGTTTCCCCATCGATCAGTCCATGGTCCACCCCACCCAGGGAAGGGCATGGTGGCAGCGGCTCTGGCTTCAGCAGCTGTTGCCGCGTTCTTGCAATCGTGGTTCCTCTTTCAGATGAGCTGAGGCACAGGGCTGTGGAGGCAGCTCCCCAGGTGGAGGGAGTGTCTAGACCTGGGTCTTAGCCCATTGTTTCATTTGGAATTATGCCTCCCACATACCTGTCCATCCTATATCAAGCCCTGCAGACTATCAGGCTGAGAGGTGCCGACTTCATCCAGACTCTGCATCAGGAAAGTGGGCAATGTTTAGTCCTGTTGACAGTGCCTGGTCTTCTTTCCACCTCATTGAATGTCCACTGGCCTAGGCCACCAGAATGCAAACATGACTCTTTCCTGTTAGCCATGTACCATAGGGGACGTGAACCCAGAGGAAGGCTCCGTGCCCTACTGTGTCTTTCCTGGACACAAAGCCTGTACTTCTTCCCTGCCTTTGGTGGTGCCTAGGGAACGTCATCTGTGGGTAGGGGCAAAGGGTCATTTGTCTTTTTCTTTAAAAAAAATTTTTTTAAATGTGTATTTATTTTTTAGAGAGAGAGAGACAGAGTGTGAGTGGGGGAGGGCAGAGAGAGGGAGACACAGAATCTGAAGCAGGCTCCAGGCTGTCAGCACAGAGCCCGACGCCAGGCTTGAACCCACGAACCGTGAGATCATGACCTGAGCCGAAGTCGGGCACTTAACCAACTTGAGCCACCCAGGCGCCTCAACATTTGTCTTTTTCACCATATGGAGACAGCTTTGGCAGCAGTAGCTGTTTGAATGAAGATTGACCCCCAGCTGGGGGAGTTTCTGTAACTCCATCCATCAGCAAGAGTGCTTGGGTGTGAGTGACAATGGAATAGCCCAACACATTTTTTTGGCTTTTATAAACATTTGTTTGAACATTTTTTTTTCCTGCTGTGCATTTTCTGGGGACAGGCAATGATGCTAACTTGTCTTATCCCCTCTAAATGGCGGTGTGCTTGAGAGTAAGTGTGCATTTATTTAATGAATCATAAATGTTAATTTCCTTTTCAGGAAAAGGTCACTAAATGTCTACCTGCCTGTGCCCCAACCAAATTCAGTGGAATGAGCCCATTTTCTCTCTTGATGGGAGGAATAGAGGCCAGGAGCAAGCCTTGTACCTGGGAGAAGATGAGTGTTGGCAGTAGAACTGTGCCCATCTAGAACTATTTCAGATATAGCTAGTGGCATGGTGAGTTCCCCTGAAACCATGGCAGGCCAGGACCAGGTGAGAAATCTCAGAAGGGTGCAGCCTGGAGAATCATGGGGTGGCAGAAAAAATGTCTTTAGTATGCCAGAGGCCATCTTGTGATCACCTCTGTATGACTCCCATGGTAGAACTAGGGTCAGTGTGTGAACGTTACACTGTGGTCCATCTCAGCTCACTGTAAGAACTGATTTTTCTCCTGCAGAGCTGTCCATTGCGGGTGGGGAGCAGTCAGAGGCTGGCTGACCACTCGGCTGGGTTGTCAGGTGCTCCGTGTACTGGCCACTCCTCTTTGCCTCTGAGCATCCTCCTGAGATTTTACATTTAGCCTGGAGCACAGCAGCTAAGGATCCTCCTCACCTCCCTTTCTTCCTCCTTTTTTGGGGGTCGCTTTTCTCTCCTTGTTACCCCACTGGGCACAAGATTCTCAGAGATAGCCACAGAAAGTCACAGTTGCAAGGTAGAACTGGTTTGTGTTCAGACATCAATGCAGACAGAGAGACAGAGCAGGGCACGATAATTAATAATGGCCATCTCTTGTGAAGATCTCTTCTGTGCTGGGAGTTTTGCATGAGCAACTCTAGGCTCTAGTCCTCACCACTGCCCCCTGGGAGATGCATCTTAATTTCTGATTGCTGATTGCAGAAACTGGCAATGTTACTCACTGGCAAGTGGCAGCTAGGATTTGAGTCTGGTTTATTTGAGTTTGAAGTTCTTGATCATTTCATGCAGCCTATTGTAAACTAAGAATGTGTGATTTCTGTGGAGGGCTTCTCAGAAGCAAATGAACCCACATCTCTCATTTTAGACATAAGGAATCTGAGGCCCAGAAGAGGGAGGGGGACTTTCTTAAAGTCATCATGCTAGAGAGTAAATGAGAAGACATTAGAACCTAGTTCTCTAGCCTAGTGGTCTAGTGGAATGTCAGGATCCTAGCCTTTAAATGGGATGTTCCACATTGCCACAGCTGCTGTGTACTATTTTTGATGGATATTATCCTTGGCAGCTTTACACTGACATGAATGAATTCTACATGAATCTTGACATTATTTTAGAATATATTTTATACATTGTTCATAATGTACTTATATAGCCAAGTGAAACCCAGAGCAATAGCTTCTGCTTTTTTGGCCATGACCCTACATTTTTCATTGTGTCTCATTATACACACACATGTGTGTGTGTGAATATATATATATATATATATATACACACACACACACACACACATACATATATATGTAATATTCATATATATTTGTTTCATATATATAAAATATATATCTGAAACATATGTTTTCTGAAATAATACTTATTCTCACTATGTGTGATACACTTTGAGATTTTCTATTCTCATCTACTCTATTCTATTTTGTTAAAAATATGCTGGTTGTGAACCATCTAAATTGATTTCACAACATCGTAATGGTTCATGACCCACAGTTTGAGACACCATGACCTAAACAGTGTCTTAATCAGGCATGGTTTTAAAAAAGTCATTACAGAGGCTATGTAAGGTTGCCAATTATCTTTGGTCATAAATGTGAAAACAGTAAGCTTTGAGTTTCATAGCCTCAAAAAAGGAATGGCATACATGTAAAAAATCAAATGGACAGGCTTGGATTCTCTCCAGACCACAGCTGATCTGTGATGCTCCTGGTAATGTGTGATGCTGAGTGTCCTTCTCTGCCTTGATTTCTGAATTAACCGGATATAGCTCAAGATGCAGACAAGAGTGGTTGCTATAGCAGCATGCCCAGAGCTGGCCTTTCCCTTCCCCAGGCACACTGCCTCTAGTCTAAGGTTCTAGGAGTTTACCAAGGTGTCTACAGTGGACACTCATTCTGTATACTGGTGTGCAATTAAGGTCTGATGCCTTATTTGCTCCTAGGAGCATGACTGACCCTCCAACACTCCTCCAAAAGCTGTGCTTTTGGGAGCAAACTCCCTTGGGTTTGCTCTGTGCTGTTCTGTACTCCCTCTTCTGTTTTAGTCCTTTTTCTCTGATGGGGGCCCAGAATGGCTGCTACCACTGACTCCTGGAATGGCTCTTTCCTTTGGTACATTGGCCTTCTAGCTCACAGCAACCAAGTTTTATTTCACTTCTTTTAGGGTCCATCTATCCATCTACCCAGAAGTGCCTGGAGTTAAGAAAGTCCTCTCTTATAGGTTAGTATTTAAGCCAAGACCTGACTGAAGGACATAGTCCTGTGCAGCTCTGGCAGAACAACATCTTAGGAAAAAAAGAACAGCAAGTGCAAAGCCCTAGGACAGAAACAGGTCTGGCATCTTTGAAGAATGAAAGATGGCCAGCTTCGCTGGAGCGAGATGGCCATGAGGAGAAAGGCGTGCAGTGAGGTTGGACAGCAGGGTGGTAATTATAATACTAAATAATCAGTGTGGCATAGATGCTGACCAACCAGAACAGACTGGCTAGGTAGAGTCCAAATTATGCAGCATCCTGTGGGTTATAGTAAGGAGTTTGGACTTTACTGTGTCATGGTAGGAATTCACTGGAAAGGGTTTTTTTTTTTTTTTTAATTTTTAAAAAGTGTTATTCATTTTTGACAGAGAGACAGAGTGAAGTTGGGGGAGGGGCAGAGAAAGAGGGAGACACAGAATCTGAAGCAGGCTCCAGGCTCTGAGCTGTCAGCACAGGGCCTGACACGGGGCTCGAACTCACAAACTGTGAGATCATGACCTGAGGTGAAGTCAGATGCTTAACCGACTGAGCCACCCAGGTGCCCCTGGAAAGCTTTTAAAAAGGGAACGACATGATCAGATTCAAGACTTAAAAAGACTTCTCTATACAAGATACCACTATGCACCTATTAGAATGTTCCAGAACACTGACAGCACAAAATGCTGGCAAGGATGTGGAGCAACAGGAACTCTCATTTATCTTGGTGGGATGCAAAATGGTAAGGAAGACAGTCTGGCAGTTTCTTACATAACTAAACATATCCTTACCATATGATCTAGCAATTGTGCCCCTTGGTATTTACCCAAATGAGTTGAAAACTTATGTCCATACCAAAAAACTCGCACATAAATGTTCATGGCAGCTTTATTCATAACTGCCAAAACTTGGAAGCAACCAAGATGTCCTTTGTTAAGCAAATGGATAAATAAACCTTGGTATAGCCAGACAATGAGATATTATTCAGTGCTAAAAAGAAATGAGCTGTCAAGCCATGACAAGACATGGAGGAAACTTTAACGCATACCACTGAGAGGAAAGGGCAATCTGAAAAGGCTGCATACTGTATGATTCTAATTATACAACATTCCAGAAAAAACAAAACCATGGAGACAGTAAAAAGATCAGGGTTTGGGGGGAGGAAGAGATGGATGTGTAGAGCACAGAAGTCTTTTAGGGCTGTGAAGTATTATGTATGATATTATAATAGTGGGTACATATCGTTGTAGATTTGTCAAAACCAAAAGAGAACTAATATAAACTATATTTATACTAATATAAACTATAGACTTTGGGTGATAAAGATGTGATAAAGATGTAATGTGGGTTCATCAGTTGTAACAAACGTTCCATTCTGGTGAGGGGTGTTGATAGTGGAGGAGGCTATGTCTGGTGGGACATGAGGTATATGGGAACTCTTTGTACTTTTTGCTCAGATTTGCTGTGAATCTAAAACTTCTCTAAAAAATAAAGTCAATCTATTTTAAGAAGTTAAAAAGACCACTCTAGCTGCTGTGTGAAGAGTGGATTGGGTGGGGGTGAGAGAGGAGGCAAGAGAGCAAGTTAGAAGGAACTTTGAGTACGTTAGGAAAGAGATATCAGTGGCTTAGACTAATATGTGATGATAAAAAGGGGGAGAATGTAAAATTTGGCATATATTTGGAGGTGATATCACCAGAATTTGCTGATGAATCAAATGTGGAATATGAGGGAAGTAGAGGCAAGGGAGGGACACTTGAGGTTCAGGTCTTTCCAGGCTGGTGTCATATAGAGTGATATAGAACAAAGGAGATAAACATGTGCAAGGGAGTGGATATAGTGCTGACCACAAAGCCTGAACTGGAGGAGGGGAAGGGCGAAAATATGTGTGCATTTGGAAGAAGGGCGAAAGGTGGTGAGAAAGGGAAGGGACAGTAGATTGAGCATCTCAAGGACAGCAGAGTTGCTGGAGTGGGTGCTCGAGACTGCAGGAAGAGGTGGACAAAGTCTGAAGCTGCTTGACGTTTCAGAGGTAGTGCAGTCGTTGGTTAAAGTAACTGTAAAGATAAAAAGTACAACCATGAGAGTTGGTGGCTGAAGTGAGATGGAGGAAAAGATCACTGCATCTGTCAAAACCATGGAGTAGAGAGTTCAGAGAGCTAGGGATGGATTATCTATGTGAATATTCAAGTGGCCAAGAATGACGGTAGTTGTCATGGAGAGGAAGGCAGCGAGCCAAGTGCTAAAGTCGTCAATGAACAAGGGGGGAAACAGGGAAGGTTGTGTGATCACAACAAGGCAGAGTGGTGGGCAATGAAGTCTGATGACTTGCCCTTAAAAGAAGGAAGGGCTTTGAAGGAGGAAGAAGAAACAAATTGGAAAGATCAGTGAGGAGTAAAAAGGACACCTACCTCCCTTCCACACACTTTAGGCTTCTAGAAAAAAAGAACAGCTTCTAGTTGAGAGGATTCTAGAAATGATGTTTTTGGGGTATGGTAAGGACAAGATGGGGGAGAGAATGTCCTCAAGGAGGTGATGGTCAAGCAGACTTTGGAAAGAGAGGACGTGGTAGTTGACTAGGCAGATAAGACAGTGATGGGCTTTATATATAGAAGGAACCCCATGTGCAGATTGTTCAGAAACAAAAAGCATGACATGAAGGGCTCTTAGACATGGACTTTGGGTGGATATGGAGTGGGAGTGGCAAGGCTGAGACACAGAGGGCTTGGGGTGCCATGTTGAGGAGTTGGTACTGGAGGAGCCTTCGGAAGGGAGAAACACTGTGTTTCAGGAAGACTACTTGGGCTTTGGTGTCGAGGATGAGGGATTTGAGACCATGTCTGAGGCACAGAGATTAGTTAGGAGGCTGTTGCAATGGTCTCTAGAGACATCTTGGAGGGCTTGTCACTCTGGGTGGGATATTTTGACTCTCTGTGCCTGTCTCAGCTGATTTTGCATGAATTCCAAGGCCAAGTATTCTCACGTGTATTTAAAGGATGGACTAACTCTAATTGCCTACCAAGAAGTGGATTGGGAAAGGGGATGGGTGTCTACTTTCAGAGAAAGAAAAAGAAAAAATAGAGGAGGAAGGGGACTACAATAGTGGATTTTTCTTCTCATTCTATATCCTGGGGAGGACTTAAGGCTTCCAGAGACAAATAAGCACAGAAGAACAATGGACTTGAGATGGGAGAGAAAAGAAGAGAGGGTTGTGGGAGGGTGGCATCTTGCCGGGCACAGATGTGAGCATGACTCAGTTGTGTCATTTTGGGGTTTTTCCATGCATTTCAGTGTTGTTCCATATGGAACTGTGGCCTGAAGTTTGTCCCTCATTGGGCTGACACCCCCTTTCTGGCCCCCACAGTACCCTGTCAATGGTAGGTTTCTTGGGTTATTTGCTTCTAGCAATAGTTTTTCAGAAGACTTTTTTCTCTATACAACTCCATATCTGGAGCCATCTTGGTTAATAAGCTGTTTGAAGCAATCTGTCATGCTGGGGTTTTAAATGACAGAAGGAAGGCACCGGATCCCTTCTATCTCAAGAGTCAGTCATAAGCAGGAATTCAAAATTGAGAGTCACCTCAGCAGTTCTGTGTGACTCTCTGTGTCCTGCCCACCATCCTGTGGGCCCAGTTTCTCCCTCCTCCTACTCTCAAGCAAGGACTCTCTGAACTGCATTTTGTGCCCTAAACACTGAGGGTGGCTCCCTTGCCTTAGGGTGGGAAAACACAGAGAGGACTTGGGTGAGCCAAGAGAGTGGAACAAGTTCCCTGAGGGCCCTGGAGGCCGAACCGCAGCATTTGAATCTTAAAAGTGGTGGGAGTCACATATATATGAGGGAAGTGACATGAGTGGAGCCTGGCACCTCCTCTGGGACATCCCCTGAGGCAGAAGCTGTGACCTTGGCGTGGGATCCTGGGCAGCTTGCCATGGCGCCTTCTCTGGGCTTCAAGGAAGTGCTGTCTGCTGGTTGGGAAAGTAGACTGTATCTCCCTTGGGCTGAGGTCATTATTAGTGATAATGTGGCCCCAGGGACTAAAGCTACACATGAGCCAGACACACACTTCACTCAGGCCGGGGGCTCCAGCATCTTCCTCAGGCCCTTGACTCAGAATAGCGGCTGCTTATAAGCCACAAAACAATTTGCCTCATTTGCTTTGTTTCAGTAACTTTGGACACAGGCATCAGGTGACAGCCACTGGGTTTTCTCAACTATGTAGTCCAGGTCTGTAGATTCAGGGGTGGATCCAAATCTTGGCATGGAGGCCACTCTGCCAGTGGTGGGTGTCCCGGCCTTCCCTGGCATGAGAGGCTGTCCCACTGCTGGGGATGGTCTCAGAGTCAAGGCCTGGTCGACCCAGAGCTACTTTATGGTGGCCAAGATACCGTTTTGATACACTCAGCCACACCAGGCTACATGTCATTTACCACACCACACTAACAGATCCCACCTAATGCATACTCTCTGGTTACATGCACACAAACCACATCACACACACCACACTCATATACACACACACCACATAATTCCTTATATCTCACAGAGCTCACAGAGCACACAGATATCACCCAAAGTCTCACGTGCCCCCACATCACACCATAGCCTGTGTCCTTCCATGTACCATACCTGTCACACCACACATGGGCCCCCATGTATCCGTAACGTTCCTCACCTGTAGGACCCAACATGACCACACACACACACACACACACACACACACACACACACCACTCCCTTGGGGTACATACAGCCAGGTACCATGTCATCAAGAGGCCAGTAGGTGTTCTCCACCAGCTTCCACCTGCCCCCAGCCACACATGCCCAGCTTTTGGCCTGCTGGCAGGCCTGGCCAAAATTATCAGGAGGATGATGTGTCTGAAAAGGAAAAAAAGAAAAAAGAAAGAAAGACATGATTGAAAAATATTTCTAGGATTTGAAAACAAACGTATGATGTTTGATCTGTTCGTGATCCTTTTGTAGCACTCATGTTGCTAAATATTGCTCGATGGAGAAAACATTTGGCAAGAATTGCAACTTTTATTTAGAGGTTTGGGGAAAAAATGCTGCTCAGTATAGAGTCTGCTGGTGTGGCCAGGAGAGATAAAAAGGAATGGACATGGAAGATTTTAGTGAAAGTCAGAAACCAGAGCTCCAAGCAAACCCGTCAGTGGTCACTGTTTCACTTGGAGGAAAACTAAACTTTTTTCAAGCTTGAACTTCTCTGTTCCACTGCTTTCTCCACACTCACCTGTAGGTGGCGTCTTCCTGCTTACTGCTCCACCAGCAAGGCACTGGATTAGTGGCTTCCTCCAGAGAGAGGCTTTGGGGGAGGGAGCCATGGGGGACCTGAGGCCCTCCTCTGCCTTTCCAAATGCTGATGGCTTCTAAAGCCCAACTCCACGCCCTCCATGCCTTCTTTGACTTCTCTGTTCTCACTGCAACTCAAGCATCTTCAGCGCCAATAGTCTGGTTCCTGGAACTTGATAATTCATTCAACACTATTCTTTAAGCCCTTTTATGTACCTGGAACTGAGCTAGGGAGAGAGGAGAGCACATTAATGAAGACAGGTGTGCTTCTTGCTGCTGTGGGGGACAGAGATATTCATTAATAATAATAATAAAAAGTACAGTCGTGAAATGCTGCAGGGGAGAAGTGAAGATTATTTGTGTTTGTATAGTATTTGTGTGGTAACTGTCAGCTAACAGGAGCTGTTATATGAAAGAAGAAAGTCATGTCAGTAGAAAAAACAGAATTGTCTATCTGCAGAAAAAGTGTCATTTTTTTTCAGACTCAGTTCAGCATTAAAAAGAATTTCTTTTTAATGTTTATTTTTGAGAGAGAGAGAGAGAGAGAGAGACAGAGACAGAGCACGAGTAGGTGAGGAGCAGAGAGAGAGAGAGAGAGAGAGAGAGAGAGAGACAGACAGACAGAATCCGAAGTAGGCTTCAGGCTCTGAGCTGTCAACACAGAACCCAACATGGGGCTTGAACTCATGAACCCTGAGATCATGACCTGAGTGGAAGTTGAACGCCCAACTGACTGAGCCACCCAGGCACCCCCTCAGTTCAGAATTTTCAAATTCGATTGGACATGCAATTGTTCCTCTGGTTCTGTGGAAGCTTCTGGAGCAAATGCCCAGTGTGAATGCACTTGTAAAGCAGTACTACGTAAATACGAGCTGCTCGGTGCCAGGGTGCCAGGGTGCTCGTCCAGCTCTGTGCTAGGCTGAAGCAGAGCAGTGAGACGTAAGACATCAGCCAGAGCCAGGAAGATACACCACTCGCAACTGGAAACTGAACATCACTATTCAGGGTAGAAAAGACCAGACAGAAAGGTTCCTGGAACTTTTCTCTAAAGAACAGATGAGTGACCTTTGAAAATGATCTTTGCCTTGGTTGAGAAGTAGTGAGGAGTTCCAGGCCACTCTGAGATGGATGGGGATCCTTCTCCTCCTTCCATGCTGAGGAAGGCTCCCAGTGCAAAAGAATGAGTTCTTGATGCTACTAAAGGCTCTGATACTAAAAGCAGGACCCCTCTGTTATGATCATGTCTGGTGTCCTGTAATTCATCCACTCTGATGATGTCTTCCCCCATCCAGACTTCAGGTCCCGTTGATTTTGGAGTGTGTGTGTCTATTGGGGAAAGGTCTGCTAAGTTTTAGAATTTTAGAATCATAGACTTTTGGGGCTGGAAGTATCCTTAGACATCACAAATCTCACACTCTCATTTTAGATAGTGACATGAGGCCCAGGGAGGAGAAGGAACTTGCCCGAGATCACACAACAAGTTAACAACAGAGATGGGACCCAGGCCTCTTGCCTCCCGGGACAGGACTCATTTACTTTGCCTAATTACCCAAATCCGTCCCAGTATGGAATCAGAGTTTCTGGCCACAGCTTTAACAGCATTCCGGAACCTGGTCGTAAATCCCTGAGCCCTGCAGCCACTCTGGTCTGACATTTGTTGTGTTTTCCTGCCAAATGCTGCTGCTCAGAGATGCCATCTCCGGAGGGAGAAATTCTTGAAAGAGACACCCCTTTTCCCCCCTTCCCAAATTAGGAGTTAATTGGTAACAAAATGTGCATGGAGGTGGAGAGTGCGTTGACTGGCCTTCCACTGGGCTCCCAAAGCAGAGAAATGTCTCGTTTGGAAAGTGCCTAATTGTGCCTGCATCTCTGTTTGGAGAAGGGAGTCTCTAGGTCTGGGCCAGGCACCCTCAGGGACTGATCTGTTAACTTGCTGTCACCTTCTTTTGAGATACCATCATCTTGTAACTCTGAGCAATAAAACAAGTAATTGTGGGCCTTTTGAAGCCAAGCTGTGTGCCCTGGCCAGTTTGTTTACCCTGAAAGACCTCCAGTCGGACCTGGTGGCTGGTCTGTCACCCGGTCATCCATCTGCCCATTCTTCCAGCTCTCCTAGCCTTAAGCTCACAGGAGCCCTTCCCCTCTCTCCCACCTCCCCTCCCTCCATCTCCTGTTTTTTTTTTTTTTTTCTCCTAGAGCTCCACATTTCAGAAATCATTGTTTTCACCCGAAAGTCTAGCTGTTGGGTCTAATGAAGCTTTCCTTCCTCTGAGGTGTTTGAAGAAGGGCTGGCTCTGTTGTTGCAGAGCAAACTTCCCAGAAAAGCTGTGCCTCCCTTCCACTCTTGGTTCCTCCCCAGGCATCCTGCAGGCTGGCAAACTATGTGTCTGTGGGGCTGGGGGGTCGTGGGCTGGGAGCGGCACCCCTGGGATGGCAGCCATGCCCCCCTCACTCCTCAGACCGGCATTGGTATTACTCAGAATTTAAATGAAGGGCTCAAAAGACAAAACTAATGAAGATTTACTAAGGCTGCCATTGTGTGATAATTCAATACCAGCTCACTATTAGAACCACATTTACTGAGGTTTAATCCCTATGAAGCAGATTGCTCTGGCATAGCTGTCAAACCGCACAAAATGTGTTCTTAATAATTAATCAGTATAGTATCTTGTCGCTTGAGCATTCATCTTGGGCTTGGGTGTGTTTTTAAAGGGACGCCGTTGATGTACTTTTGAAACTGCATCGTCTTTTGTTTTTAATCACTCTTCAGATCCTTTAAGCAAGGGGAAAGGAACAAATATTCCTCCACAAATTCCATCCCTGAGCTACTCGCAAGTTCTGGAATGTGATTGAAGCCTTCCTGGGATCCAGTGCTGAGCTGCTGGCATTTTGTTTTTCAAAGGCAGCAAAGAAGTCCCCCCCACACTATTTGTTTTCCTTGGGTGCAGTCTCCAGGCAACCAGGGGATGGGGGCATGGGGTGGTGACTCCTGTCCTTGAGTCTGGTAGCCCGGATCTCACGGCCAGACCCTGACAAAGACTCTGAGCAAGCCGCTCTCTCCACCCACATAGTCCAAAGGCTGGGTTTTTGGGTGAAGCTGTGGTTCTTGACAAGGCATACTGAGTGAAACCTGCATTCTGACCGTTTTCCCCACTCCGGCTGGCCAAGGTCAAGGAAGCGCTGGGCTTTATCTCTTCCAGGGCCCTCATCTTAGAGAGGTGGTGAGGACCAGATGAAATCACCTACATCAAGTCACTTCCCTTTCTGTTTAGCATCTTCTTGAAGCCCACAGCTGGGAGATGATGGTCTTCACAATTAAAATTATTGTTGTGTTGATACTTAAGTGTGCAGGCTCTGAACTGAGTGGGCTTGAGTTCCAGCCTCGGCTCCAGTACCAGCCAGCTGCTCGACTGTAAGTAAGCTGTTTATCTTTTGTTAGCCTTAGGTTCTCCTCCTCCAAGACGGGGATGAGATTTGTGCTTTGCTCGTAGTGTTCTTGCCCAGGTCAATTGGAGGATCCCTGCAGAAAGCTCAGCAAACTTCCGGGAACATGGGGACCCTTGCTGAGTGTTGGTCACATTGTTGTCAGTGGATGGGCCCCTGGTGCCCTTCCTCTCCTTCCCCTTGGCCGTAGTGTTCACTGGTATGAACATCTGCAGGATGTGAGTCCCTGTACAACCTTGGCACAGTCAGAGCAGATCTTGGAGGTAGCAAGACCCCTTCTGTACTTCACCCCCCATCTCTACCTGTTTTTACCTAAGGTAGTGGCTCTCATCCAGGGACTATTTAGTACCCCAGGGGATGTTTGGAAGCATCTGGAGGCATTTTTGGTTGTCGCAACTGTGGGTATCTAGTGAGAGATGCTGTTGAACATCTTACAATGCACAGAACAGTCTTACAACCAAGAATTATTGGGCCCCTAACATAGTGCTGAGACCGAGAAAGCCCAATCTAAGGGGTGTAGACTTCAGACTTTTCCCTGCCTGCAGGTTCCATATAAAATGGCCTGTGCCTACACTCAGATGGTGGGGGGTTGCAGAAGGTTAACTAGTTCATGGACACATGACCCTAGTGCAGTAGAGAGGGACAGAAAGTGTAGTTCTGTGTCAGTTACCCCATAGCCTTCTATGACCCCTATAGGATCCAGCAAGAGGAATGAGGATACTCTCTCCCCCTATCCCAGCTCTCCACTCTCTGCTTGGGTGGGATTTTCTGGCTGGATATGAGGTCCTTACTGTGCTTTGCTGTCCCCCATTGTCCTTAGGAGGCTTCCTGGAAAGTCAGAAACTGTTCTTTGGCTCTACACCGTGCCCACACCAGCTTCCTGGAGTCCCTGACTTCTCCCACCCTCTCTGTGAGGCTTTCATAGGTGCCTAGATTCTTGGATGGGGCTCTGACCTGGATGAATAGCTCCACTTCCACTGGGTACCCTCAGAGAGCACACTGTCTGACCACATATGCCTGAGGAAAACATTCTTAATACTTGCATGCCTGTGGGGGCTGACCAGGAACGTTGTCTCCTGCCCTAACCAGGTTGACTGGAGAAGTCCTTCAGCAGAAGATCCAAGGTCTAAAGATGAGATTCAAAGTCTAAAAGAAGTTAGTCTTGCTGCCTTAGAGACGTTTGCAGATGGATAAATGAAAGTTGAGCCCCTTTCTGCCCAATGCATGTACCTAGTCAGTTCCCGGAGGACAACTCCTGAGTGCAGACTCTGGGGCCCTTGCACTCAATACCCCAGGGCTCTCCCTGGAACCTGCTTGGGGTGGAGAGGAGCTCTGCTTGGGATTAGGGTGGAGGGATGACACGTGGCTGGTGAACAAGCAGAGAAGACACAGTAGTGTGTCTGCTTTGGACCTTTGTAGCCACAAGCTCACGTTGTGACTCAGTGCAAAGATTGATTTCTCCCTCCCAAACCCACTATGGCCCAGGTATAGGTGAGAAAAGGATTGTTGTGTTCCCCATGCTCGATCTATCAGACGTTCACCCCGTTTGTAAGGCCCCGTATGGGCACCTTCCTGTGAGCCTCATGAGATCTGTGTGAAGTAGCTGGTTGAATACTCTCTACAGATGAGATGGGAGCAGTGAGAACAAACCTTGTAGCCTAGCCTACACAGCTAGTGAGGAACAGAGCCAAAGCTCAAAACCAGGCCTGCCAATCCCACCTGCACGGGGCTTGAAAGGAACCCAGGGTGTCTCAAATTAGGGCAGCTAATTTGTCCAGCCAGTACCACTTTGTCTTGGGCAGTGCATTTTAGAGGACTCCACTCGGTCTTGGCCTGACTGTGTCCCTTACTGTCAACGAGTCAGCCAGATAGATGGAGCCTGTCCATTCCAAGCTTGTGTCCTACTTCTTCACCAGAGCTCCCTGCTACAGTGGCCTTGAGCCTACCTCCAGAGCCTGTATGGGCATCTTTGGAGTGGGGGCAGACCTGACTTCTGAGGTTAGACACTTAGGCTCCAGGGAGGGCCAAGGGGTGGCTGCTTTTGGGGTTGCACGTGGAGCTTGACTATGTGGGCCACTAACCAAGGGGGCTGGCCGGAGGTAGGAAGAAAGGTAGGTAAGCCAAGGGCAGGAGGCCAGGGGTTAGCCTTCCTCACACTGACATATTCTGGAATGGAGCTTTGAGGAGTCTGAGAAAACACCTGGAACCTGGCCTCCAGGTTATTTTGGGGGGATACTTGTCAAGGCTAGAGGAGGGAATGTAGTTATTCAACAGTCTGTTGGCATGATTCGTAACTGTTAAATATGTACACTGTGGTAAGTGTGCCTCCTTTTGTACTCTGGGCCCTGCCAGTGTGAGCAGTGGACTTGGCTGGCTACAGGCCTGGAGGCTCTGTGGACTTTGAGTGGCACAGGCCCTGTGCAGGTACCACCCACAGCACTGCCCACTTTCCCCCAGTTTGCCCTTCTGTCTGGGCCATCACAGAAGCAGACTCTGACCACCCTCCCTGCTGCCAGCCACACTGTCTTGGGAGGAGCATACCAACTCCTCTTGCTGTTGAGGAGCAACAGCTCCTGTTGAAAAGCTCTTGAGGCTTTTCAGCCTTGACGACATGCCTGGGAAGTGGCTTGTGATGTTCTCATGAGAATGTTTTTATACAAATCCTTCTCAAAGGTCCAAATCTCAAGCCAAGGCCCCCAGACAAGTCTCCCCTCCAACTCTCTTCTCCTCAGGTTGAAATGTGTGTTTCCGGACCTGGGAATGCCCCCTGCCTGCCTGCCTCCTGGGACATTGCTAGAGGTAGAGTGACCAGGCTTGCCTGAGACTGCTTGGGCTGCAAGATTTGAGTGGGAAAGCTGGAGGGTGTGGGCCTCCCCAACACTTCTCACCCAATAGGGTGCCAGGATTATGCAGGACTCAGTACTCCAGACTGCTCCCTGGTTCCCCTGCCCCAAGAAAGAACTCGGATCCCTTCTGAACAACTGCTTCAATTCTGGTTGCCCACAAGCTGCGTCCAGCTCCTTAGGGGAGGCTGTGCCCTGTCATGATCTGGACCCCAACCTGTGCGGTTTCATCTGGCACCCTGCACCTCTGAACTCACCACACTCCTCACGCTCTCCCATGTGGTTGTGCTTCTGCCGAGAACACCTTCTACTCCTGGCACATTCCCACTCCTCTTTCAAATGCTCATTCAGATGCAGTCTCCTTTTAAGACATCTTTTAAGCATCTATCAATGCTCTCCTCCCCATCTCACCCTCGCATAAATAATTGTTCTTGTTTTTCCCAGCATCCATTGTACTTGGTACAAATTCAGCCAATGTTGGTATGGGAGCCTGGCACTGTGCTAGGTACACACTTCTTTTATACAAGCTCTTTACATATAGTACCACGATTCAATTTTCCTCTTTTCCAGCTCCAGTAATTTGTTCTTTTGTTTTGTTTTTGTTTTTGCAAGGGCCACTGAGCCCTTCAAGAGTCTGTTGAAAGCTTCAGACCCTCTGCCTAGAAAAGTACACAGATAAGCAATTTTGGATATCACTTTAAGGAGTTCAGAGACTCTTGGGGTCCCCAGAGCCAAGATGTGAAAGGCTGCTTTCCACTGGAAATCATTGGGAACCCTGTCTGATTTATCATCATGCCCAGAATATCTAGAAAAGTAGTTTCCATGGAATAAAGGCTTGGGGAATATGTGTGGAACGAAGGAATGATCTCCCCAGGTGACTTAGCTCTACTGTGCCCATGAGCTCTGAGGTCTGTGTAGTCTATGTCATTCAGGGCATTAGAGGTCTTATGAATTACACTGAGAACAATCTGGAGGGGTAAAGAAGAGTGCAGGCAGAGGAGCAGAACCCACAGTGGGTTACCTGGGGGGAATACATTGTGAAATCTGCTTCTGAAAACAAATCAGAGATGGGGATTCAGGCGTATTGTTGGAGTTACAAGAATAGGAAAGCTTTTGGAACCTAACTGAAACCGTATGTAGCCACACATTGTTTTTCCCAGAAAAGGATCCTAATTAGGTCAGTTCCATATTGTTCTGATGGTGTCAGATGCACAGGAAATCAGACCCTCAGCGGTACACAAATGGCCTCCTTTTCTGAAAAGGATGGGGGTGGGGCGCAAGTGGTTGAGACCACCTCGGAAAAGACCCCACATATTAAAACAAAATCGATTTGTCATGAGCACTGAAATCTGGTGAGCAACGCTCCGTGCTGACTTATTTATTACTAATTAAAACACAAAAATGTCAACCCCAGCAGTGACTTGGCAGAGCCCACATCAAATAGGGCAGGTGTTTTGGTCTTTCATTTCATGAGCTCTAAGTTCCAGGAAGCTGTTTTCCCAATTGCTACATGACCGTCTCTCCCCAGCTTAGATCTGAGCTCCTCACACGCATCCTGGCACCAGGGGCCTCAGCAGCAGGCGTCCTGGAAGCCTAGTTTGGTTTCAGGATCTAGGTAAGCAGTGTTATTCTGCAAAGGGAACAATTATGTTCCCCCAAACACACAGAAGCATCAGAATTCACAGCATGCACTTTACAAGGGCAATAAAGTTTTATATGCAGCTCAGTGAAATACCTAATACAGCCAATTATCCACCAAATAAACTGATGGGAGAGAGAATGGCTATATTTGGCTCAGACTTAATTATTTTGCATTTGAACTTCTCAATCCCATGTAATAAAATTCCATTCTGCCCTTATTTCCTGGTTAGGTTACTTAATCTCGACTCTGGTAACTGAGCCCTTGAGTGGAGTAGACTGTCCAATGTCAGTGGTAAGAAAACGTGAAAGGTTTGACATCAATTACAACATTACACACAACATAAAATTTAACAACTTGAATCAGGCTCTCATTGCTCTTTAAAGAGACTGTTTGGCTTTTTAAGATCTAAAAATTAATCAGTTTCTAAGAGTCATACCTTTTTGGAAGTCCCAGATCTTACTCAGTCTGAGATGTAAGAAGGAATCTCTCTGTCTCTCTCGTCCCACCCCTGTCTTTTATTTGGAAAATATTTTCCCTTTCATTTAAAAATGCAATTTAAGTTTTGTAGTTTGCATTTTTCTAGGGGAGGGTTTTTCCTTTAATGAATAATAAAATGAAGGATATAGAAACTGAATTTTTCTCCTGGCGGGGATGATAATATTCTGGGGAGGCCACAGTGAAGACACACAGTCTCACATTTGGTTGTGATATGGACGCTCTGGGTAGTAGCAGGAGCGACCCCATCAACAAGGCTCCCAAGGCCCCTCTTTGTGGCCTGTGTCAGAATCCGCATGGCACCCTTCACTCCATCACTCCTTGACACTTGATGGTCTCGTAAAACACCACATGTAATTCAGCAGTTTCGGCTCATAATGAGCCAACTTTGGCAAGAACAGGGGTAAGTGACCTCTCTCCTTTAATAAGTGTGGTCTCTGTAGGTCAGCCCCGGGGTCGAAGGCAGGGCGGCAGGGGCTGATGGGAGGCAGCTGAGTTCTGCCAGAGCATGAGGGCTGCCCCTGGAGAAGGACTGGGGCTGACTTTCCAGGCAGGCAACCAGCACCTGGGGATATTTGTCTGCTTTGTTTCTGCTTCTCTCAAGGGCGACGCTGTACAAAGACAGATCATAAACTGATTGAACGTGTATGTATCCCCAGCCTAATTTGGAGCATTGGCACGCTGGAAGGTGAATGGGTGGATGAATATGTGACTTACTGCATTGCTAATGCTGGGACATCACCTCATAGCTCTGACATCCCTTGATCTTGTCATGAAAAGGCACGAGTCAGGAAGCCTCTGTTAACCATGCCCTGAGTACTTCTTGGGGAAAGTGGGTGCATGCCAGTGTGTCTGTGGGAGTGGAGCAGGGGGCCTAAGTGGTCACAGCAGGGTCCATCCTGATGTGTCTCAGTCCTGGACTCTCCCTATACTCTCTGCCCACTTTGGAAGAAATAGGCATTTTCTTTGTGTGATGTCCTCCCCTGCTGAGCACCTCCCTCTTGGCATGTCATTTTCTCCACTGATCAATGCTGCCCAAAGTATACCAGACAATCACATTCTGCCCTAACATGCTCAGGGGCCTTAAACAAGAAGTGTTCTGGAAATGCCAGTAATTGGTCTGACCTTTCGAATACTGTGTTCTCTTATGAAGACCTGGGGCAAAAACTGGTTAATTTGGTAAGGGGCACATGCGATCACATGAGATTAACCTTGGGTAGGGTCTGGCCTTGGTTACAGGAAGTGCAGTCTTCAGAAAATGTCATTGTTGGGGTTTCTCCTTTTTCCCTCCCACCTCAACTTTACAGGAAAAAGGCAAACAGCAGCATATATTCTCATGCCAAAGATTTAGTCCAGAAAGCTATTTCCAGGGTATGCCTTGGGGGCAGTTCACAGTCAGGCCAATCTCCTTCTTTGTTCTGGTCTTGTCTATGGAACTATTGGGAAATGAGTGTTTTGTACTCAAGCAAGAATGGGAGCCATCCCAGTATCAGTACCAATGCATTTTAGAAAGATTTCCAACGTGTCATGAAAGGGTGACACAGAAGGAAGCTTAAGCTTAGAGCATAGATAGCAGAAAATGAAGTTAACCCACAGTACTGACTACTAACACACACACACACGCACGCACACACACACACATGCTCCAGAGAATTTTTTAATAGACTATTTTTTTAAAGAGAAATTTTAGGTTCACATTACAATTGAGCGGAAAGTACAGAGATTTCCCATATAACCTCCGGGCTCTCCCACCATCTCCCAGTATCCACATCCCCTACTAGAGTGGTACATGTGCTACAATTAATGAACATGCAGTGACCCATCCCTATCACCCAAAGTCCATAGTTTACTTTAGGGTTCACTCTCGGTATTCATTCTGTGGGTTTTGACCAATGTATAATGACATGTATCCACCATTTGAATTCAGTTGTTACTTAAATTGTTTTTTTTACAAAAGCTAATGTTGGCGACAGCACCCCCCCCCCCGTTAAAAAATCACAAAAATAAAGAAACTTTGCTATTGAAAATATTTTAATTAAAGAATCTAATATGCGAATTTGTTGATATTTCCTCTTGGAACTTTATTCAATCCATGCTGGAATAAATAATGAAAATAGACAGTGATGGTATCATCCATTAGAAAACATTTAATCCACAGCTGGGAAAATTAGAGACAACAAAACCATTTTTATTGCCACACTTATCACAAATCCCCTACATAATTTTATGAGAAAGGTCATTAAACTTGTAGCTACTGCATTATCTTTTTCCTTGGACCATTTCTGAAACAACATTAGTTTTTCACACTTCTTTACATCTCAAACATTAAAAAAGCCTTAATCGATGCTTCTACATAAAAAGCAAAGGGCTAGGTTTCCCATCATAAAACGTTATGTTGTTTACACAAACACGGCAGCTAACCTCGTAAAACTCGTGATTTCCCAGTGGGGTCCTGCAGGGACACTTGGCTATGCTAGACGTCACACTGATTTCCAGCACTGAAGCAAAGCCCACTTCCTATGGAAGCCCCCTCCCAGCCCCGGCCCTCACTTATCAGACTTTTCAGTTGGGGCGCACTCCGCTCAAGGCCTCAGACTGGCACCTCTGAGTAGCTAAGAAAACAAACGGTGAGGTGGGAAGACTCCACACAAGTGTCAGCCGTTCTCACTGGGCGCCCGTGTCCTCACCTGTGCACCTGAGATGAGAGTTCCCGCCACCTGAACTCTGTGGCCCCTGCCAGCTCCCAGGGCCCCACTTTCAGCACGTCTCTGGTGGGGAGATGGAAGAGGGCCCGAAGGCATCACACATTCTTTTAAAATCTTTCATTAGAGGTTCACAACCTTAGAATATCAGTGGCAAGAGTTTTTATCTTTGCTTTCTAAAGTCAAATAAATCGGTCAAGCCAAATGGTTCAAAAATCTAAAAGTCATGGACTGTTTTCAAGTGTCTGGTTTTCTTTCTTTAAAAAAATTTTTTTTGAATGTTTATTTATTTTTGAGAGAGACAGAGAGAGAGGGGGAGGGACAGAGAGAGAGAGAGAGAGAGAGAGAGAGAGAGGGAGACACAGAATCTGCAGCAGGCTCCAGGCTCTGAGCTGTCAGCACAGAGCCTGATGTGGGGCTCGAACCCATGAACCATGAGATCATGACCTGAGCCAAAATTGGAGGCTTTACTGACTGAGCCACCCAGATGCCCCTCAAATGTCTGTTTTTCTAATGAAAATCAGGATAAATATTTAAAATTTAATCACTTGCTTCCTCTATTGGGGTCAAGATATGGAACATTTTTAAACTTTTTAAAAAAACATTTATTTATTTTTGACAGGCAGAGAGAGATCAGAGAATGAGCAGGGAAGGGACAGAGGGAGAGGGAGACACAGAATCTGAAGCAGGCTCCAGGCTCTGAGCTGTCAGTACAGAGCCCGACACGGGGCTTGAACCCATGAACTGTGAGATCATGACCTAAGCTGAAGTCAGATGCTTAGCTGACTGAACTGCCCAGGCGCCCCTGATATGGAACATTTTTATAGCTTTAAGTTTGAAGACTAAGTATTTGCTTGCGTTCACAACAACATTTATTCTTCAGCTTCAGGGAAATGCAGTGCTTCCACATTGAGTAATTTTACAAATAAAGGGTACTTTAAGAATCAGCCCCATTTGTTTATTTTTGCCCCTGTGGCCATTTTCTTTGTGGATAGTCGCTCAGGGATCTCACTGGATCTTCCCTTATCATACAGGCAGTTGTAAGAGTGTCCTTGGGGAGACTGAGGCAAGAAGGATTTACCTTGCATTGTACAATTCCACCATGTTTAAATGTTGAGAACTTCATGACTTCCATGTTTCTTCTTTTGCACCAGGGTTAGGTCACGGCCTTTCTGACTCCGGAGTCCCTGCTCTTAATCATTCTGCTTGCTCTACCTGCCTTCAGGGAAGGAAGGAGAATCAGACCTTGAGATAAATTTGAAATCTAGCTGGGGATATAAAACTGAAATGCATACACAATGGCTAATATGAGATAATAGTTGACAGAATGATGTGGTTAACAAATAAATGCTGATGATAAACAAAGAAGCTAAGGTTGTCAGCGATGGTTTACAGGATGACATGGGACTTGCTCTGGGCTTTGAAAGAGAATGTAATTTGTCTGGGCAGAGGAGACAGGAAAGGCCAGTGAGGGCCACACAGACCAGTAGGAGAGAAGTGGAGCTTCATTATGGTTAAATAGGCCAGGGTCAGATTATGGAGGGTCTTGAAAGACAACCTAAGGATTTTGGAGAGGTTGGAGTAGATGCGCACTAAAGCCCAGTTTCCTCGTTCTCATTTTTCCCTCTTTCAGTTTTATTGAGATGGAGCTGGAGTATGCACTTCAGGAATACTTCAAGGTATACAGCCTAATGACTTGACTTACCTGTATTGTGAAATGATTACCACAAAAGGTTTGGTTAGCATCCATATGCCCATCTTATATAGATGCTCATAATAGCGTTTATGAATGTATTAGTGGATTACAAGTCCTGTATAGTGCCTGCATGACAGATCACCTTCTCTTGAAAGGTCCAACAACTTTTTAAAAACAGTTTCTATTTTGAGATAATTATAGAGTCATATGCAGTTATAGGAAATAATACAGATAGATCCCACATGCCCCTCACCTAGTTACACCTGCAGGTAACATCATGTGTAACTATAACACAATATCAGAGCCAAGAAATTCACGTTGGCACAATCTGCTGACAATTAACATTAATACCATTCATTGATGACATAGATGGACCTAGAGGGTCCATAGATGGACCCAAAGCAAAATAAGTGAGAAGGAGAAAGACAAACACCGTGCGATTTCACTCCTATGTGGAATCTAAAAAACCAGAAACAAATGGATAAACAAACAAACAAAAAGCAGAATCAGACTTGTAAACACAGAGAACAAAGAGGTGGTTGCCTGGGGGAGGGAGATGGGGGATGGGCCCAATGGGTGAAGGCTCCCAGTCAGATGGTAGCTACACTTGGGGTGAGCGTAGCATAATGTTTAAACTTGTTGAATCACTCTGTTGTACACCTGCAATGAATGTGACATTGTGTGTCAACGACACTCAAATAAAAAAAAATAAAGAAAAAAAAAGGGGTAGCAGCGGGGGGTGGGGGTGGGGCAGAGAGACTAAAGTGAGTCTCTCCATTCTCATTTTTTTTTTTTAACAAAATTACTATAACATTACTGTGTTAGATGATAAAGATTCAGAAATCCGAGGCTAGCAGTTCCATCTGCACCATTATGTCCCAAGCGCCCACCTGGGTGCCTGGTGCTCAATAAATTGATGAAGGAAAGTGTGAATGACTATCTGTCTCCAAAGACCTCATAGGCTAGTGGCCTAGACCAGTGTATCCAACGCCTTCACAGGGTGCTCGTAAACACGGACACGTGTGCAAAAGCCAGAGGACAAAGGGTGATGAGCTGGATGGGAATAGAGGAAGGAAAAGCTTCATGGAGGAGGTGGCTCCTCAGTGAGTCGGCATTGCTCTGTGGTATGGTCCACTGCGGGAGTGGAGGGGGTAACGGAGGGACTCGGGGGATGAATCCGGAGGCTCAAGGAGGCTGGTCATGACAGTCTTTGGGAGCTGTGCCCGGGAGCTTTGACCTGCCCTGCAAGGATTCGGTGCAGGCCGCTCTCCAGTGGGCATGAGCATCACCTGGAGGGCTTCTTAAAGCACAGATGCTGAGCCCCATCCCAGAGCTCATTGTTAGTAGGTCTAGAGGGAGGCCCAAGAGTTTGTATTTCTGATAAGGTCTTGGGTGGTAGTGATCCCGCTGGTCTGGGGCCCCTCTGAGACCCACTCATGTCGGAAGTGGATTAGAAGAGGTGAGAAACTGGAAATAGGGAGACCAGTCAGGAGGCAGTGGTCTGCATAAAAAAAAAAAAAAAAAAAAGATGCTCATCCAACCTCTGAGACGGCTCAGTGCCAAGACCAGAGCCTGTATCTTCAGACACTTACTCCACCATCTCCAGTGGGGAGAATCCTGGCCCAGCACGCACATATTTTATCAGAGGCTCAGTCTTTAGTAGAAAACGATATAATTTGGATTTATGCAAGTATAAAGAGTACATATAGGGCTTCAGGTTTTATGTTTTAAAGGATTTTTACTGTTTCAGAGAATGGCGCGGGATTCTTCATCTGAAGTCCAGAGCCCAGGGGTCCTCGAAAGTGAAACTGGTCCCGCTGTAGTCAGATTCTCACTTTAAACAAAAAGGCTCAATGATTCCTCCAAGACAGGGAAAGACAAGAGATTTTAATCAGATGACTTCCAGCTTGACTTTTAAAAACTACTGTCTCTCAGGGAAGGTATGCTCACAATGCTGTGAAGGAGATTCCGAAAGCTGAAGGGAGTTAGACATGGGAAGAGAATTCCCAAAATGGTGAAAAGAAAGATTTCATTATTTTGTTGCCTTTCTTTTTTTTCTTTCAGTAATAAAGAATTTGGTGGAGTTAGTTATTTGGCAGTGCATACTTGAACTGAAAACTTTAATTTTCTTTGCCAAGCTTCCTAAAAATAGTCTTTCTTCAGGCGAGGGCCATCTCAACATGAGCTGTGTTCATTCTAAGCACGACATGTTTTGTGAATGTAATTGCCTATTAACCTGAAGATTTCAAGTGCAATGAGACAAAGAATGTGGAATTATACTTCTTGCAGCATTATGAATTTGTTCTTGTTTTGTGTATGTAACAATAAGTTCTTTCATGACATGGCAGTGGGTGGTGAAACCCGATACCTGGCGAAAATACAATGGAATTATATAATACCAAAAAAGTCAATTGTTTTCCCTTTTGCTAATTAACTCCTTTGAGCAGGGAGGTACTGAGGATGAGGTCAGCTGGTGGCTTTTGTTCTCCAACTAGTTTCCATGCCGTTTTAGGCACTGTCTCTGTAGTAGTGTGCTTTTATAAATGGAGGAGTCTAGTGACTATTGGAACGGCCCCTAGGATGGTTATCCCATGGCTTGGCAACAGCTTTACTGACTGCACAGAATTTGTCTTTCCTGGGATCCTGACGATAACTTGGGCTTGAGCTGATAAGCGTGTCCCTGGCTCTGTTCTTTTCTCCAGGGACTTTGCACACTGCTAGATAATAGAGCGGGGGCTCACAGGATTCTTTAGGGAAAGATATTGCCGGTTATAGGCCTGACATATGAAATTTGATATAAATTGGGACAATAACAACCCAATGCTGGAGTCGCTGTTCTTATCTTACAGATATGGAAATGGAAGTTCAGAGGAAGTAAAAATCATATGCAAGATCAGTCAGCTCCAAAGTGGTAGAGAGAAGATTCAGATCCAGATCTGTCTTTCTCCAAATCTCAACCCTGTCCAGCATATATTATGTTCAGTGATGTGTAAGTAGGGCTACCCTGGTGGTGATTCTGTTCAAGGATAATAAGAATTATTTTAAAAGTGACCTAATGATGTACTGATTTCCTTCTGCTTTTCCTAGATCTTCTGTAATAATCGTCTATTTCTTTCATAACAGCAGCAAATCATCTTTAAGATATCTTTAAAAGCACCAAAGAGCTGGGGCACCTGGGTGGTTCAGTTGGTTGAGCGTCCGACTTTGGTTCAGGTCATGATCTCATGGTTTGTGGGTTTGAGCCCTGCATCGGGGTTTGTGCTGACAGCTCAGAGCCTGGAGCCTGCTTCAGATTCTGTGTCTCCGTCTTTCTCTGTGCCACCCCCTCCGCCCATCCCCCCCTCCCCCCCACCCCCACCCGCCCCCCGCCTGGCTCACACTCTGTTTCTCTCAAAAATAAATAAACATTAAAAAAAATTTTAAAGCACCAGCGAGGAAAGATAATGGACACTGAGACCATGTAGTCTATGTGAGACTGACCAAGGGGATATACTTGTGACCCCAGGAAAGGGAAGCACTACTTGAACAAGACACAGAAAAAGCTAACCATAAAGCAAATGATTGATATATTTGCCTCCATTAAAATGACAAACTTTTGCCTGACAAAAGCAACCATAGCCAAAGTGAAAAGACAAGTGACAGAGTAGAAGATATTTTCAGCACATACATCAATAAAAGATCAGTATCTGGCACATATAAAAATCCCTACAGGGGCACCTGGGTGGCTCACTTGGTTGAGCATTTGACTCTCTTTTTTTTAATTTTTAATTTTTTAAAATTTACATCCAAATTAGTTAGCATATAGTGCAATAATGATTTCAGGAGTAGATTCCTTAGTGCCCCTTACCCATGTAGCCCATCCCCCCTCCCACAACCCCTCCAGCAATGCTCAGTTTGCTCTCCATATTTAAAAGTCTCTTCTGTTTTGTCCCCCTCCCTGTTTTTATATTATTTTTGTTGCCCTTCCCTTATGTTCATCTGTTTTGTCTCTTAAAGTTCTAATATGAATGAAGTCATATAATATTTATCTTTCTCTGTCTAATTTCACTTAGCATAATACCCTCCAGTTCCATCCACGTTGTTGCAAATGGCAAGATTTCATTCTTTTTGATTGCTGAGTCATACTCCATTGTATATATATACCATATCATCTTTATCCATTCATCCATCGATGGACATTTGGGCTCTTTCCATACTTTGGCTATTGTTGATCGTGCTGCTATAAACATGGGGGTGCATGTGTCCCTTCGAAACAGCACACCTGTATCCCTTGGATAAATGCCTAGTAGTGCAATTGCTGGGTCGTGGGGTAGTTTTATTTTTAGTTTTCTGAGGAACTTCCATAGTGTTTTCCAGAGTGGCTGCACCAGCTTGCATTCCCAGAGCATTCGACCCTTGTTTTTGGCCTGGGTCATGATCTCTCACAGGCATGAGATGGAGCCCTGCGTCGGGCTCTACACTGGGCATGGAGCCTGCTTGAGATTCTTTCTCTCCCTCTCCCTCTGTCCCTCCCTTGCTTGTGCTCTCTCTCTAAAAACAAACAAACAAAGAAACAAACAAACCCTATAAATCAATAAGGGAGAGAAAAGTAGCCTAATGTGCAAAGCAGTGAAAGATTTTTATTTGGCAAGTCACAAAACAGGAAAACATAGATGTCCAGTGAAAGTATAAAAAGATGGTTAAACTCACTAGAAAGAAAGAGAACATTAAATGCTACTTCACATTCATCCATTTGGCAAAACTGGTACCACCAAGTGTTAGGAATAAAGATGTAGGAAATGGGGGACTTGATACACTGCTGGTAAAACTGGAAGTTGGGGCAAGCACTTCTCAATATGCATGCCCCAGAAACATTATGCGTGTACGTACAAGGAGACATTATATGTGTGCGTACAAGGAAACATTATGCGTGTGTGTACAAGGAAACATGATGCGTATGTGTACAAGGAAACATTAAAAAGATTCTTCATTAGTAGTATTGTGTATGATAGCAAAAAAACTTGGGATCAACTTAATTATCATTTATGTTATATTCATCTTTATAAGCTTGGTTGAGAAAAATAAAGCAAATTTCTGAATGATGAACTCAATATGGTACCACTGATATACATTGAAAAATTCATAGAGAGTGCTTCATACTACTATGTGTATGTACATATGTAGTAAACATATAAAAACCTGCACGAGAGGCAGATGCACCAATTTCTAGTGGCGTCACCTCTGCAGAGAACCAAAGGCAGTGGGTTGAGAGTAGGCAGGTGACTGTATCTGTAGTGCTTCATATATTTTTTTTTAATTCAAATTCAATTTAGTGAACATACAGTGTGGTCTTGATTCAGGAGTAGAATCCGGTGATTCATCTCTTACCGATGAGCCCAGTGCTCATCCTGAAAAGTGCCCTCCTTAAAGCCCATCACCCATTTAACCCACGCCCCTCCCACCTCCCCTCCAGCAACCCTCAGTTTGTTCTCTGTATTTAAGTGTCTCTTATGGTTTGTCTCCCTCTCTGTTTATATCTTAAATTTTTTTTTAAATTTTGATTTATGAGAGACAGACAGAGCACAAGCAGGGGAGGGGCAGAGAGAGAAGGAGACATAGAATCCAAAGCAGGCTCTGCTCTGAGCTGTCAGCACAGAACCTGATGTGGGGCTCGAACCCACGAACCGTGAGGTCATGACCTGAGCCCAAGTTGGACACTTAACTGACTGAACCACCCAGGTGCCCTCTGTTTATATCTTTTAAAAACAATTGCTGTCTTTTCTTTAGCAAAAGTGGCTGTATGGGGGGCACCTGGGTGGCTCAGTTGGTTAAATGTCTGACTCTTGGTTTTGGTTCAGGGCATGATCTCACGGTTTGTGAGTTTGAGCCCCAAATCAGGCCATGTGCTGAGAGTGTGGAGCCTGCTTGGGGTTCTATCTCTCTTCCTCCCTCTCTGTCCCTCCCACATGCTCTTTCTCTTTCTCTCTCAAAATAAATAAACTTAAAAAAATGGCTGTATGGGGACATGTATTAACTCTAGACAGTGGGTATATGGGTTGCTGTTATATTATTTTCAACACCTCTGCACATGTTTAAAATAATTAATACTTTTTAAATTAATAATAAAAATAGAATAAGAGCAAATTGGAAAGCAATTTAATGACTACTGTTAAATAGAAATAATTTTATGGTGCAGAATATAAAGGAAATCTGGTCTTAATTTTTTATTTCAGTAGAAGAAATGAGTCCAGAGATAAATAAAGAAGAACTTATGGACCAAGAATGCTGTTTAGACACTGCCACTGACTACTGTTCAGAGTTCTGTACACTTTTAAAATCACTTGAAAGAGAGAATGCATTTCCATCTGTCTGGGATGGTTTAGGTTAAAGCTTATTTTGAGATTCTTCTGATCATGACTGCGGAGCTCCCCTGGAGTGAAGTAAGCAGGTTGGGCATTTCCCAGGATTCAGAACTGGGGTTGGTCTACAGCTGTCACGATGGCACTCAGTGCCCATGGGATCACGAGCTGCATGAGGCATTAGTGGTGCTGCCCCGCAACCTGCATGCTTTGGTTGCCTGATTGCCCTGAACAGGAAAACCCTTAGAACTCCTGCTGCAGACATTCCTGGACTATCTTCACTCCCCAGAGGGAACTCTGTCACCTCCCTCTTGGCTGGTATTTTGGAGTCTGCTCTGAAGGCTTCCTACCTATGGTAGAATGGTGCTATGAACTGAATGGACTGTCCACCCCCACTCCATTTATGTATTGAAGCTCTAACCTCCAATGTGATGGTGAGGAGGTGGGGAGTGCTGTGTGTATGGTGACAGTCACCCAGCTAGTTAGTAGCAGAGCCAGGGAAGGACCCTCCCTCTTCCTGCTCTCAGGCTAGATGTGTTTTTAGCCATACTGTCTTGCGTTTGAAAAATCCTGACTTCTGGGTTTTTCTGTTTTTTTTTTTTTTTTTTTTTTACTCTTTCTCCTTCCACTGGAAATGAGGATGGCATATGGATAGGCGATTCTTACAGGAAAGCATTCCCATGGAATCCATGAATTCATTCATGACAAAGTACTTTGCCCTGTTTGCTCGAGGCAAGTCCTCAGAATGGTTTAATGCAGAGGAAACCTTTTTAGCAATTCCTTTGCAAAGAGCCAGGTTTATTGATAGAGAGTGACACATTATTTTCCTCTTTGAAATTTGCAGATATAAAAATATTGCCTTGACAGATGGATGTGTGAAGCCCAGAAGTTATTCATTTTACCAACTGAATAGCTAGTTACCAAGGTAGAGGGGTGAAGATTAGTGTCAGCACATCAACACAGGCTCCATGTCTACTGTTCCAGAATTTCCTAGTCTTTAAATTCACTGTATGGTGAGTTTGAAGAAACCAGTGTATGAAAATATGGTGACAATACAGAAGTGATAAGCCTAAAACATAAAACCAAGGAGAGGTGGACTGTGCACATCAAGCTGGGCTTTGTTCTGTATGTGTCCTCTCCAGAGTCACCGGGAGTGACTCCCCCCCCCCCCACCCCGCCCCGAAAGGTGACCTCCAAGTCCAAGCATCAGCCCTGGGCATGTTTCCCGAGTGCCAAGGAAAGAGGAATTTTTATAGCATTTTAACAGGTGCCTGAAGTCAGATCTTGGGTAGCTTTGCCACTAACTAGCTGTGACACTTAAGGCAGCTAATTGACTTTTTAAAGCCCTGGTCTCATCATATGAAAATAGGGATGAGACCAGTAACTTCCTTAAGTAGAATTTTAGAGCATTAAATGAGACGATGTATATAAAGCCTAGCTCACGATGTGCCTCTAGCTCCTACTGGGTACTCAGAAACAGTGGTGGTTATTATTACAGTGGATTTCTTGGCACATTTGGCATGTTTGATGCAAACACCTGCATGCTTTGGTTGCCTGATTGCCCTGAACAAGAAAACCCTTAGAACTCCTGCTGCAGACGTTCCTGGACTATCTTCATTCCCCAGAGGGAACTCTGTCATCTCCCTCTTGGCTGGTATTTTGGAGTCTGCTCTGAAGGCTTCCTACCTATGGTAGAATGGTGCTAGGAACTGAATGGACTGTCCACCCCCACTCCATTCATGTATTGAAGCTCTAACCTCCAATGTGATGGTATTTGTGTGTGTGTATGTGTGTGGGGTGTCCTTTGGGAGGTAATTAGGGTTTGATGAGGTCATGAGGGTCTCCTGATAGGATTTGTACGCTTATGAGAAGAGATATCAGAGCATTTGCTTCCTCTCTTTCTTCCTGCCACGTGAGGCAGCAGTCTGCAAGCCAGGAGGAGAGGCCTCACCAGAAAAGCCTATCAGCTTGCACCTTGATCTTAGACTTCCCAGGCTCCAAAACTGTGAGAAATAGATTGCTGTGTTTTAGGTCACCCAGCCTGTGGTATTTGGTTATGGCAGCCCTGGCCGCCTTACACAGATGGGAAGTGTTCTGTGATTCGTGCTTGGGAGATAAAGCCTACTGTCTGTTCCTCTCAAAGATTCACAGCACTCACTGTGGGTTGAAGGGGCTCCTGTGAAAGAACAAATTCAACTTTGTTTAATGTGGTATTTCTAAGACTAACTGAACCGGGGGAATCCTTTTGGTCTAATTGCTGTTACTGTTCCCTAGACCCCGAGTTCTGGATGCCCTAGCCTCTCAGCTCTGCTGTCTGCCTGCTGTGGTCATATGGAGCCTAGCAAGGGGGCTGCTGATGGCCGGGAAGCCCCCTGCCCCACTGGCACTGTGTTGGGCTTGTGCTCAGGCACTCCAAGCGTCTTCTCGCGCTCCTTTGTTGCACAAACTAGCAGAATACCGCAGGCTGTGCTCCGCAGATGTTTGCTAATCCCCTCTGCGTGTGCCGATGTATGCGAAGTATGCTGGTGTCACTCTGACCGTTCAAGGAGACCATATGTCCGGGATGCAGGAGCACCATCTAGCAGGACCAAAGGCCAGTTCTGGGGTTGGCTCACACACTGTGGGCCACTGCACCTGTGCTCCAAGCATCTAATGACCCCATACACAGCCCCTGTCCAAGGAGACCCAGCCTGACCTGGGGGGCAGCAAGCCCACAGCCCACCTGGACAACTGTGGGCCCTGCCTCTGTCTCTTCTAGGTGGGGTTTTCTTCTCTGTCAGACCATATTTACACTATGCTAAGGACTACCTGGGTGAGGGTGTCTCTAATTTGCATACAGAACCCTGGGGGGATGTTGCAGATTCAGATTCAGAAAGTCTGGAGTAAAATCTGCATTTCTATTAAGTGCCCAGGAAATGCCAGTGCTGCTTGTCAGCATAGTCCCAGGGCCACAGACTGAGTAGCATCAGCTAGGTCCAGAGGCAGGCTTCTCGTAAGAGGGTATTGTATGTCTTGTGCAGGGGTCTCCAGGCTCCAAGCAAGTTAACATATTTTCTCTCTTGTTAGAACTGCACGACATCCTGTAAGGTGGTCTGGTAGGAAATTTATATCCATTTAAAACGGGAAGACCTTGAGATTCGGAGGCACTGACTTTATGTATGGTCCATTTGTGTGGAATGGATCCATCCATGACTCTATTTGTTCATTCAGGCCTGTGGAAAATGTTCTAGGCCCTGGCCTCTGAATTGCCATTACATTATGTACCCTCTCTTACCTTCTATTGAAATTGTGTATATACTCATCACCACCCCAAGGTGACTAAAGTCCTTGAGAAATAAATTATGTCAGATGTATCTTCACATCCCCAACAGCTCTTGACCCTGGATTGACAGTGTGTTTGTCGAATAAATGACTGGGTATCTGAGGCTGCTTAATAATTGCAGAGGATAATACGTTCTGTGATTCTTATGTTTGTAATGGCTCCTCATTGCTCATCTCAGGGGTTCTTAATCTTTTTGCGGGGGGAGGTCAAGGACTCCTCTGCTAAGAATGTGACGACATCTATGCTGCCTTTTCCTGGACGGGTATACATCGTGTGCATTTTGCACATATTTTCTGGAGTTTCATAGGGAACCTTGAAGCCAGATTCTATAGACTCCAGTTAATAATCTCTAGCTAATGGGGTTAAAAATACACCCTGCAGCCTGGCATCAAAGCTCTTTAGGATGTGGGCAATATGCGTTCTCCCATTATGTACTAGTTGGGGCTCCTTCGGTAGCGAGTGGCAGAAATCCATTTGAGTTAGATTAAAAACAAAGTTATTTTTGTTTTTATACGTAAGGGCAAGATTATTGGGGTAGTTCACAGAACTGATGGAAGAATTGGAAAGGAGTAAAAATTCAGATGCAGCTCCAAAAACCTTAGTGTCTGGAACCAAGGGGCATGTGTGATCTAAGGATCATTTTATCTCTTTATTTATTTACATTACAGGGACATGGCTGAGGGCAGCTTCAGGCTCATGTTTCACAGGTCTGTAAGCAAAGAGAAAAGGGCTCTTTTCTACAAGTTTCAATAATAATAAAAATAAAAAGTCCCAGGGAAAGTCTCTAATTGGCTTGCCTTGGCTCCGTGCCCATCCATGGACCAATTACTGTGTCCAAGAAGGATGTCTGGGTCACATG
Source organism: Panthera pardus (assembly GCF_024362965.1). Classification (NCBI taxonomy): domain Eukaryota; kingdom Metazoa; phylum Chordata; class Mammalia; order Carnivora; family Felidae; genus Panthera; species Panthera pardus. The sequence continues at coordinate 26,010,995 of NW_026526832.1, forward strand.
CCCACCCTCACAATCACTGTGCCCAGGGAGGGGAGCAGGTAAGAGGAAGGTAGAGCCCATTCACACTGCATGGGTGGAGGGCTGAAAAGTTTCCCTCAAGACAGGGCAGTGCTGTGGGATTGCTGGGGAAATGACGTGGTAAGGGGCAGCTCCGACGCGTGTTGTCTGTCATTTTTTACTTTTCCAAAATTCGTTGTTCTAACTGCATTGGGTTGTTCCTTGTCCTTCACACACATTATTCATTCCCTCCTCTGCTTCTTCTGGGCTTCCCTCCCCACTCTGCTTGTCCCAGCCTCTTGGTTTGCTAGGGCTGCCATCACACAGTACCACAGACTGGGTGGCTCAAAACAACAGAAATTTATTCTCCCACAGTTCTGGAAGCCAGAAATCTGACATCAGGGTGTCAGCAGGGGTGATTCCTCTGAGGGCTCAGAGGGAGAAAATGTTCCATGCCTCTCGCCTCACTTCTGGTGAAGGCATCTCTCTGTATCTCTCTCCTCTTCTTATAAGGACACCAGTCATATCAGATTAAGAGCTCACTCTACTTTGGCATGACCCCATCTTAGCTAGTTCCATCTGCATCTGCCCTATTTCCAAATAAGATCACATTCTGGTCATATTCCTGGGAGTTATAACTTAAACATATCTTTTGGAAGACGCAATTCAACCCATAACAGCCTCCCGGCCCGGATCAATGCCAGTTTCTTCAGAAGGAACTTTGGTGACCATCTCAAGTCAGATGTTTCTCCTCTGAGCTCCTGCTGTCCTCTCTGAATGGTTGCCCTACGCCATGGAGACTAGCTCTCTATGCATATCTTTCATTGTCATGAGACTGGAAGCTCCTTGAGGTCAAGAATCCACATCTTTTTAGTATTCCCTGTGGTGCTTAGAACGGTGTGTGGCAGTTACTTTCATAGGTCAACTTGACAAAGTCATGAGCTGCTCAGATATTTGATTAAACATTATTCTGAGTGAGTCCATGAGGGTGTTTTCAGATGAGATGAACATTTGAATTTGTAGATGGACCGAAGCCTATTGTTCTCTCGAATGTGGGAGGGATTCATCTAATCCCTCGGAGGCCTGAATGGAACAAAAGTCTCAGAAGAGAGAATTTGCTCTCTCTGCCTGTCTCTAGGCTGGGACATTAGTCTTCTCCTACCTTTGGACTTGGGACTCAGACTGGAACTTAATGCCAGCAGCTCCCCTGGGTCTCCAGCCTGCTGATGTCAGGCAGATCCTGGGACACCTCAGTCTCTGTAATCATGTGACTCAATTCTTGCTAATAAGTCTCTCTCTCTCTCTCTCTCTCTCTCTCTCTCTCTCTCTCTATATATATATATATATATATATATATATATATATATATATATGTATATTTGTATATATGCCACATCCTGTTGGCTCTGCTTCTCTGGAGAAGCTAGACTAGGGCTAACACAAAGTGCCTCCCACAATGTGAGTGCCCAGTAAATGGCAGGGAATGAAAGAGGGGGTGATGGAATGGTAATTGGAGTGCTGGGGTGCCTCCCAAAGTCTCTTCACCCAGCCGGGGGAATGCCTCAAAGAGAAACTAGGGATAAGTGACACTCTCTCCACTCAGTTGTTCTCAGCCTCAGCTGTACATGGAGAAGCACCTTGAAGAGCTCTGAAAATCTCTGTGCCTCTGACTAATTAAGCATCCGCACCTGGGAAGGGGACCCAGACATCAGTCGGTTTCTTTTAAATCTTTGCCGTGAATTCCCCGCACACTGTAGGTTGCAGAGCCTTGCTGGGGCAGCGGGAGAGCTCCAGGCTCATGCTGGGTGCTTTTCCCAAGTGAGTCTCGCCTTTGGACTTAACCTTGGATCAGGAAAGCATTATAATAGCACAAACTTTGGAGACAGGTGTAAATTTGTTCCTGGTTGACTAGGCCAGGCTACCTCCTAGGACTCAGAAAACCCAGTGTTTGAAACTTGCTCTGAGTTAATGTCCTGCCTGCATTCAAGCTCAGATTCTTGGAGAAGGGCCTCGAAGAAGGAGCATTTTCATGCAAAATGTGAGTGGGCTGTGTGTCAGCTGTCAGCACCAGGAAAGGAAAAGGACCAGGGGTGCTCTGTGTGTAGCTGGTGACAATGGGATGTCACAAAGAGTTACTAGGGGAAGAAGAGTGTCTGCACTAACAATGCCATGGCGGGGTGCAGGAGAAACCCAGAGCCCCCCGGGGACTTTGGAGAGCTGCATTTCAGGCCTGTGCAGGAATGACTGGCCAAGCCTCCTGATGCCGGGGGCTTGCAGCAGGAGATCAAAGCCTCGGGGCGCCTTGGCTGGGGTGGTAGCTGGCCACTGTGTTCTGGCCTCCTGGCCGCTCCATAAACCATGTCTGACAGGGTGGCATCTCCGGCAGGCCCGCGATGCAGAAGGGAACACATGCGCCCATATTTCAGCCTGGATGCCTGGACCCGAATGTGAGCGCGTGCGTGTCTGGGGCTGAAGTTTCCCTGAAGCTGATTTGTGACCGTCTGAATTTACGACCTTGGAGGACAACAGATCGACCAACTAGACCCATATGTGTTTAGTCCCCAAGCCTGCGTCTCAGAGAGCACAAGGGGGAGGATGGGAGGGCGGAGGTGGGGGGATTTTACTATGTTCCCGGCAATAGGTGGTGATATAGGTCCTGTCAAGCAAGGGGTTTTTAGAGGCATTTTTAGGACATCTCATCGTCCTCTTCTTTCTCACCCAGGGTTGTCTGCAGTGCCTGGAGCTGAAGGGCCTTGTAGAAATTATTCAAAATCACAAACATTCCACAGGAATTGGATAGGAGACTGATACCTCAGCGTCCCCTCTTTGGCTCAGCAGCCCCAAGAACACTTAGCTTCATGGAGGCAGCTCTGCTTTAAAAGGAGCAGGGATGGTGGGGGGCACCTGAGCGGCTCAGTTGGTTGAGCATCTGACTTCGTTCAGGTCATGGCCTCATGGGTTTGTGGGTTTGAGCCCCACATGGGTGCTGACAGTGGAGCCCTCTTGGGATTCTGTCTCCCTCTCCCCCCCACCCTTCCCCTGGTCATGCTCTGTCTCTCAAAAATAAATAAACATTAAAAAAAATAAAAGGAGTGGGACTCAGTTTCCCTTATCCATAGGGAGTGGGATATCTCTGCTCCTGGACAAGTCTTGGAACACCCTACAGAAGGACACAGGGACTGATTTGTGCACAGGTGGGGGAGGTGGCCACCCCAGCAAGACTTGCCATCCCACAGTCTCTCCCATCTGCTGTCTGCCTCCTCACAGGTCCTGCCTGTCTGAAGGCCAGGAGATGAGCCAGACCTCCACTGAGCCCTTCCAGAATCAGTCAGTTAACAAACATTCCTGGAGCTCTGTGTGAGGCCTACTCCTAGAAGGTTATGAATTACCATTCTTTACCCCAACAAAGACAGAGTCTAAAATGCTTCCCCTCAGGGACAGGTGACACAGACTTGTTCAGACAGAGGTAGGGCCTGACCTCAGCTCCTCTCCTGAGAGAAGATACGCAGTGTCTCAAAGGGGAATGCATGAGGGCACAGCAGGGGACAGAAGGGGAAATGGGAAGGAAAGGGCTCTGTTAGTGGGTCACAGGTGCCACACATACTTTCTTGTCTCCCATCTTACAAACAGAAGTCAGATGTTCCTGGGCATTTGATGTTCTTCATTGATCAACCCTTGTTCAGGAGGCATGCATACATGGAATGTGACCTCCCAGCCTGTGATGGCAGCTGTGTGTGTGTGTGTGTGTGTGTGTGTGTGCACCTGCATGCACACTCCAGGCATAGAGAGAGATTCACTGGTAGCAAGGTGACAAAAAGGACGATGAGGTAGAAAGGGTGTCTAAATTGGAGTAAGAGGCTTGGTATGGACTGAATGTGGCCCATCCCCCCAAATTCTTATGTTGGAACCCTTTACCCCATATGAGCTATGGAGCTATGAGACGGTGGCCATCTACAACCTGGAGGAGACTGTCCTCAGAACTCAACTATGCTGGCATTCTGATCTCGGACTTGCAGCCTCCAGAGGTGTGAGGAGTAAATTTCTGTGTACACACCATCCAGTTTATGGTACCTTGTTACAGGTGCCAGAACAGACTCAGATAAGGGCTACGTTGTAAGCAACAGCTCTCCCATGTCCTAGCAGTGTGACTCTGAGTATAAATTCATTCTGCTAAAAAAATGAATAATTCCTGCTCTGTTTCCCTTCTTTACGTGGTTGTTAGGAGACCTGAAGGGTAGGATATATATGGCACTATTCCGTAAAATCTAAGTTTTCTGAAATATTCAGAAAACAAAAATCTTTTGTGTTTGTTTTTAAAGCAAAACACTGCCATGGGGCCGCCTTTTTTTTTTCCCCTTTTCTCACAAAGGTTGAGAATGTTTCTGTACACATGATTCCAAAATACCGTCAGCTTTCCATTTTAGTTTTAAATTGCCATCTGCCATAAAGTCTCTCAGCAATGAAACCAGGTTCCTCTTTGTATGGATTCCTTGGTTTCTTCTCTGCTATTTTGTGACCCGGGAAAATGAGCCAGGACAAGGAGAACCAGGGACTCATCCAGAAATGTTCATGTTGGGGGAAGATCCTGACTCCTGGATAATGAAGTGTGGATTGTTGGCAAATTTCTAAAGATAATATTTGTGGCAGGTAAAAAATAATGTCCAGTTAAAAACTTGGCAGTAATTCTCTCAGGGAGAGAATTGTCTTTTGTTTGGTGAAATACCTTGATGGCTTTTTTGAGTACAAAAGGTGAGCTCGCCCTAGGACATGCATTAGACTGGAGGTGGTTTTCAACTGTGCTTGCACATTAGGAGCTTTGGAAAAGTATGTGTGCTTCTGCCCCAGCTCCAGAGCCTCTGACGTAATGGCCTGGGGTAGAGTCTGGGCGTCACTATTTTTAAACACCGTCCCTCCCCCACCCTGTTCCCAGGAGAGTCTACTGTGTAGCCTGAGTTGATTCTCCTGCACTAGACCCAGATGAGAGGGACAGGTAGAAGAGTGGACAGAACTGGGGGGGCTGGTAGCCTGATGAGAGAGATGAGAGAGGGAAAGAGAAATCACCTGGGTGGCAGTGGGCTGGGGCTCTGTGTGCGCAGGTGGCCAGCGAGGTGTCTCCAGTGTCCAGAGGAGCCAGGGACAGTTAACAAAGGAATCCCTGGCATTGAGTTTTAGGTTGTTCTCTGCGTTGTATATAGTACATACAACACTACCTTGTATCTCCAGATCCTCATGAACATCTCTGTCTGCCCAGTCCAGTGTCCATAGTGCTGTGGGGGAAATGCTGGAACTTAGGCTGGCCCCACTGATGAACAAAAACAGTCCAACACCTGCAGGAGATAAAAACTGAAGGGATTGAAAACCCAGCAAGAGTGGGAGATTGGAGTGAGGAGGGAACGAGGACACAATTGCCCCCCTAAGAATCCTCTGGGATGTTGGAAAGGATGCCTTGGTTTCCTACCGTTTGTGGGCCAGGGATTCAAGGCAATTTTATTTAAATCTCAGTGGATAGTGCCTCAGCTGCTGGGGGACATGAAGGCTTACAAACAGCTGACACTCGAGCCAGAGAATAATAAATAATTCACCACCTTCCACTCTTTCCACCGTATACACTCCATGTGTGGAATATTTTACAGTGATCACAGTTCATTCGCATTCATCTCTCTTTGAGCTTTCCAACAGGCCTGAGAGATGGGGAAGAAAGGAATTTGTCACATGCGATCGCGAGAAAAGGGGGTTCTCAGCGGCTGTAGATTGCATCCAGGAGCCGCAGGGCTTGAAGCCTCGTGGGCTCCGAAGCCTCACTGCTGGTCCTGACTCGGTGCTCAACCCACCATTTCAGCCCGAGTTCAGGTCCCTCACAGCCTTGCCACTGCAGGAAGATCTTCTGTGTTAACACTCTTGTTTTTAGACAACATGAGCTCCAGATCGAACATCTACTTTAATCTCTTCCCTCTCTGCCATCTCTTCTCTCCCCTCTCTTTCTTCTGTCTCCTTTCCCCATCTCCTCATCCCCATCCACCCACCATTTCTTTAGCATTAAAAAAAATCTTTTTTTTTAGTTTATTTTTTGAGAAAGAGAGACACAGAGAGAGAGAGAGAGCGAGCAGGGGAGGGGCAGAGAGAGAGGGAGACAGAGGATCCCAAGCAGGCTCCGCACTGTCAGCACAGAACCTAACATGGGGCTTGAACTCATGAACCGTGAGATCATGACCTGAGCCTAAATCAAGAGTCAGACACTTAACTGACGGAGCCCCCCCTCCCCCCAGGCGCATCTTCCTCCCCCCTCCCATTTCTTTAGCATTTACATGGCTATGCTCTCATTCCCCTAGATTAGGGTGGTCCTGCGTGGATTCCACCTGGGAGTGTTTTTGAATCCTTTCTTGTTTATTCGGTCTTCTCTGTTTCTTTATCTGACTCCAGGATGAGTCAAACGTGCTTACCAGCATGTATTGCAGAATCCCCCGGTTTCTAACCGGGAAATGGTCGCCCTGTGTCTCTGGGAGGAACTTCCTGGCTTTGCTCGTGGACCTCCACAAGTTGTTGATGTAACACATTCTCGGCAGCTAGAGAGGACTAAATATACTAACTGGCTTGAGCTGACCTTTGCTCTAGATTTAGAAGAGAGGCATGGCGACCTGTTTCTCCCACATGGAAACAAACAGTGGAGCGGATTTTATGCCCAGGTGTTTGCCATATAGCTTGATACAAAACCATGTCCTGGAAAACTATAAGCCAATCTAATTTATAGAAATAAACTGAGTGAGAATCATTATTTTTTATTGGTACCACTTAATGTGAAGAAAATGCACATTTTCCAAAAATATGGAAAAAACGTTCCATTTGCCTTATTGGGTCCAAATGTTAGGTTTAAATTATTTTACTATGCAAACTTTCTTTCATATCTTGGCAGTAGTGATTTCCATTTTTATTCCTTTGGTATCCATAATCTTATGAGAATCAAAAACATATGCTTTGAGATCACTGGACAGCTCCTCCTCCCACATTTTAAAAATGCACAAGGAAGGTTATTGCTCTGGTAGCAAAAATAACAGGAACGCTATGGGAGAAAATTATGAGGACATCGAGGCTGAATGGGAAAGAGGTTCAAAAGGTGCACTCTGGTTTTCATGCTTTTGATTTGCAAGTCATTAAGCTGGAAGAGCCCCTGCCTCCTGCTGACTGCCACTAGGAATGTAATTTTTTCTTCTCTAATAGAGGATTGCTTATTCAATGACTCCAGGTTTTCAATATCGGAGGAGAATAGGGGATCTGGATTTTCCAGTGCTGCCTAAGATGGGGCACTGGTTACAGGGCTAAGAGTAGATGGACTTCTGGCCTCCCCTTTGTCTGCACGAGGAGGGTGCCCTTGGTGGGGAGGCAGAAGCATCATACAAATTTTGGTCTCAGGAACTTTAGGCTGACAGAGAGAAGCCAGTGAAGAGATGAATGCTTTGTGTTCTCTCCTGAGGAAAAATTATTATTAGAAAAAAAAACACTTGAGGAGAGTCAGATATTAAAATGTGATGAAAGGGTGTTTTGTAGCCAGGGTTGAAGCGATGGGCATCTCTTGGGACAACTGGCACAGGAGCTCCAAGACTGGGGGCAGGAGAAAGCTCTACCACAGGAAGCACGAGCTGGGATGCCCCATTGCCAACACTAAGATTGGCCCCCACCGCATACACGCAGTTCAAGTTCCGAGAGGCAGTAAGTACTGTGCCTTGAGGCTGGACCTGGGAAACTTTTCCTGGGGCTCCAAGTGTTGTATGCACAAAACAAGGATTGCTGAAGTCGTCCACAATGCATGCAACAACCGACTGGCCCACACCAAGCCCCTGGTGGAGAACTGGATCGTGTTCACTGACAGCACCTGGTACCCACAGTGGTACAGGTCCCCCTGTGCACTGCTCCTGGGCCACAAGAAGGGGACGAAGCTGGTTCCCGAGGAGGAAGGGATTTTAAACAAAAAAACATTCAAAGAAAATTCAGGAGAAATATGATGAAAGGAAAAAGAATGCCAAAATCAGCAGTCTTCTGGAGGAGCCGTTCCAGCAGGGCGAGTTCCTTGCACGCATGGCTTCAAGACCAGGCCAGTGTGGCCCAGCAGATGGTTGTGTGCTAGAAGGCAAGGAGCTCGAGCTCCATCTTAGGAAAATCAAAGCCCAGAAAGGCAAATAAAGCTTCCTCCCTTCTATCTTTGGTCATGTAATGAAGGTGTTTATTGTTCTAAATAAATAAATAAATAAATAAATAAATAAATAAATAAATAAATAAAATGTAACAAAAGGAAAGTGAGAAGAGTGTCAAAGGAAAAGGGGAAGGGCAGATGAGAGGCTCAGTGTCTTTCAGGGGTAAGAGGACAAGGGCCCCAGTGGCCTGGTCCCTTGCCCAATGAACTGGGTCATAGTCCAGACTTTGCATCGACACGTTATAGAAACTTCAGTGGGTGCTCCATCAGCCAAGACCAGTGTTTCCAGAAATATGCAATGTCATTCTCTGCCTCCTACCTTGTATTTGCCCTGATTGTCCTCTCTGGGACTTGGGTCTTTTTTGGTGCACATAGCTGTATACTCCAAGTTTCTGCTGTCCATGAACTGGTGATTAGTGAGCACATGTTTTTCCACAGCTTGCTCTTGTATTTCTGTAGCACTTGCTACTTTATATCCTCAATGACAACGTTACATTGACCCTTTCTCCCTTAGTCCATTCAAAAAACTCACTCTTGTTTCAAAATAGACACAAGTGTCTTATTCTCTATGAAATCCTACCTGATCTCCCAAAGCCAAGCTGTTTCTTTTCTCTTTCGAGGCCCCCTGTACCTGGTGGGCACACAACAATTATTGCCCTCATTTTTCTGTATCACACTCTTTTTTCTGCTTGTCTGGAAGCTCTTCTACATGTAAACTTGAGGGCAGAAACTGCCTTAATTACCCTGACTTTCCCTACATTTCAGTGTCGATTGCATTTTAACAGGTGCTTAAATAAATGTTTTTGAATGGATGATTGGATGAATGACATTCATTCATCTAGGCCCTTATTGGTTGCAAGGATGAATACAAAATGTACTTCATTTGCAAATAAGCAAATGTAATTAAAACAGAAGTACTGTAAAAATTTTGTTTCTGGCGCCTGGGTGGCTCAGTCAGTTAGGCGTCCGACTCTTGATTTCGGCTCAGGTCATGATCTTATAATTCGTGGGATCGCGCCCCCCCCCCCCCCCCCCCCCGGTCGGGTTCTGTGCTGACAGTTTGGAGCCTGCTTGGGATTCTTTCTCTCCCTCTCTCTCTGCCCCTCCTCCACTCTCTCTCTCAATCTCTCTCTCAAATAAACATTAATTTTTTTTCATATTATACTTAGTTTTTGCATTCTAAGAATGAAAGGGAGAGCTTACAGCTATGTAGTTAATAGCCGAGTGGAATAATGCAGACTCCCCTTATACTAGAACTCTCCAACCCACATTCCACACTTACCTTGACTTTCTGACATTGACCGTGGATGTTAATCAGATGGTGGAATGATTGTTTCATGACCTTCAGCTTATTTATCTCTGGAAATCAGTACCGACTTTTTGTGGAACAAGACTAAAAATGCTGAGGGAAGTCACCCTCAGCATTGGGGGTATAGTGTCTCATTTATTTGGGTGGGAAAGGCTTTCAATGACCATGATTCAGGAAGCAGTCTTATGGCTGGCCATCTGTGTAGACTAAGGGATATAAGGGTCCCACCAGGAACAGATTTCACTGCATCAGGACTTCAGTCTCTGAGGAGATTCATATCCCAGCTCACGATAGCTCAGTCTCCAGAGGCAAGTCAGACTTCCACTCATTCATGGGTGCCTTCTTCTCCAGGTCCAAGTCCTGCTTGGAACTCCCTTCATGAGGCTTAACGATAGAGCAGGCTTGTGCTTGGTAGACCTGAGTGGACCATGTTAGTAATCAACCAGACTGGAAGCATGGTAAGTGCAGAGAGCTGGGAGCTAAGGGAATTCAGTGGTGGTCCTGGCCCCACCCAGTTCCCCATCACTAGCCCCATTATGGGCCTCAGGCAAATTACTTAACCTCTCTGAGCCTCACTCTTCTTTTTGCAACATGTGAGTCAAAGTTGCATTTCTAATTCTCTTCCAGAATACTTATAATACCTAAAATACCAGTCTGCTTAGCTTTTTTTTTGTATCCCTAGGGCATTGCTGAGAGCCTGGGAAGTAGAAGTGGCTCAGATCCTTGGAGAAGTTGATGGCCCTTTGAGAGGCAGAAGAGCATGATAATGTGTATGACTCCAGCACCAACTGATCTCATTCAAATCCCAGCTCCATCTCTTCCTACCTGTGTAGACCTTGAATAAGTCACTTAAACTGTCTGTGACCCAGTCACCTTTTCTGAGGACACTAATAGCCTCAACCTCAGGATGATTCTGAAATTTGAAAGTAGTCATGCCTTTGAAGCTCTTGGGGCAGTTCCTGAAGCATATAACCTTTAATCAACATGAGCTACTGTGATGCCACCTCGTAGAGGCCACCGTTTACTCATAGATGTCGAATAATTTTCATGTGTAAGATACTTTGGTAATTTTTATTTAAGCTACTTAGATATCTTTGCCAGTACATGGGCTTATGTGACTTTGTCAATGAACTCCAAAACATGGTGCTGGTCCTTCCTACACAAGTCTTTTTTTTTTTTTTTTTTTTTTTTTTTTTTTTTTTTTTTTTTGGTAAATTCAAGTTAGTTAACATACAATGTAGTCGTGGTTTCAGGAGTAGAACCCAGTGATTCATCTCTTACATAGAACACCCACTGCTCATCCCAACAAGTGCCCTCCTCAATGCCTATCACCCATCTAGCTCATCCCCCACGACACTCCTTCAGCAACCCTCAATTTGTCTCTGTATTTAAGAGGCTCTTATGGTTTGCCTCTCTCTTTTTTATCTTATTTTTCCTTCTCCTATGTTCATATGTTTTGTTTCTCAAATTCCACGTATGAATGAAACTTATTTTGCTTAGTTTAATACGCTCTAGTTCCATCCATGTTGTTGCAAATGGCAAGATTGCATTACTTTTCTTCTCCGAGTAGTATTACATTGTGTGTGTGTGTGTGTGTGTGTGTGTGTGTGTGTGTGTGTGTGTGTGTGTGTGTACCACTCATCAGTTGATGTGGGCTCTTTCTATACTTTGGCTACAGCTCTCTTTCTTACGTAAGGAATCAAGAGATAAACTTCAAGGCTCATTCTTGTTTTTAAAGTTACATTCTTCTTTTTTATAATAAACTTTTTATTTTGGAATAATTTTAGATTTACAGGCATGTTGCCAAGATAGGGTAGAACATTCTTGTATACCCTTCACTGAGTCTCCCCTGATATGAACATCTTATATAACCATGGGGCATTTGTCAAAACTAAGAAATTAACGTTACACATTATTGTTGACTAAACTTCAGGCTTTTTTTGTATGTCACCAGCTTTTCCACTGATGTCCGTTTTCTCTTCAGTGTCCCACACTGTACACAGTTTCCCTGTGCCTTTAGTCTCATCCCATCTGGGACAATTTCTCAGTCTTCCTTTGTTTTCTGTGACCTTGGCAGTTTTGAGGAGTACTGGTTGAGCACTTTGTAGACTGTTCCTCACTGTAGGTTAGCCTGATATTTTCCCCACAATTAGATTGAGATTCTGGGTTTTAGCAGAAAACACCCCAGAAGTGAAGTGCCCAGGCTACACTTTAATGAGAAATCTCTATGTCTTTGCTGTCTTTCACTTCTCTTCATGTTCTTTTCCTCTCTTTGAATTATCACTACCCCCCCCTCCCCCCCACACACACCCAATATGGACTTACAGTCTGAGGCAACCAAAGGGTGAGAACTGAGTTGGGCTTTGGAGGGAAATTAGAATTTGGAAGTGAGAAGGCATTTTGCTTGCCTGAGTCTCCATCATATTTGATGAGGATAGGACCTCCCTTACTCCACCCACTGCCCCAATTTGTGGGAACCTGGGAGAGGTTTTGTACTGACACATGGCATTGATTGAGGTTTAGCTTCATTTCAAGGTGCAGGTGTTAACACTTCAGTGATTCCCCTTCTTCTGCCCTTTTTCCTCAGAATTCCCACACCTCCACCTCTGCACGCTCAAATTGTGCCCTCTCTTTATAACCCAGCTCACTTGCCCCCTCTGTGTCTCCAAAGCCAGGCTAGAATTCAAGGTGGGAATCAGGGTAGATGTACAGACTCAAAGGAAAGCACATGTGGCATGGGATTCTGGGAAGAGGCTCAGCACCTGGGCTAATGGTAAGGCCTCTGGGAAGTTGCCCACACTTCATTTCTGGTCTTCAGTGTCAGAAGGATTGTGCAAATGCTCAACCAACCTCAGCCCCATTCTTAGGCTGCATATTATATGCCACTGCTATCCTCACTGCCTCACCAGATGCTATACGGTCATGAAAGAAGATAAGAGGGAGAGAGATTGACTGCACAGCAAAGTTTGAAATACAGGAACTTTCAGGTTGGGATTTTCATGTTTAAAATTTAGGACAGCAGGAGGATTTGGTTTCCAGTCCCAGATCTGCCTCTCTTGGAACCTGTATTTACCCAGGGCTGCAGAGGGAGGGAGAGAGAATGAGGATAGAGTTGGCAGGGGTGGGGCTACACCTGCAGTTCCCAAGTGATCGTGGACAGCGAGGCCAACAGGGGTGCTGTCCCTGGCTCTACCACAGTCTTGTGCACAGGGCACAGAATTGCCCTCCCAGCACATAACCTCCCCCTCGCATTGCCCCTTTGGAGTCCCCACTTCCCAGAGCTCAAGCTTGGTTTCAGCCAGTGGCCCCTCTCTTCCTAGGGCTCACACCTGAATCCATGATCCAGGCCTGAGCATCAGTATATAAGATGGACACCATCTGTCCTCCATTTGAAGACCCTCCTCCCAAGAGCAGATCCCCTCTGCAAGCAGTGAGAGCAAAAAAAAAAAAGGACGAGAAAAATCTGAAACCAAAAAGTCACCCAGCCTCCAAATAACTACTATTGCCACAAAATATAAATCCTTCAGGGCTTGGGTTCCGGCAGGCTCCATCCCATGTCTGACTGCCCTGACTGCCCAGCTCCATGCTTCTCTGACCTGCTTTCGCACCCTAGGCAAGTCTTCCTAGCTGGGAAGGGGAAACCTTTGACATAGATGATCCCCGAATGCATTGCATGAGAATTGATAAATAATTTAACCTTAATCACAAAATGGTCTTTGAGGAAGACAATGTTCTTGAAGTAATTTAAGCCTAGTGCTTAAAACTCTACATAGAAATACTTCAGGTAATGGTTATTAATCTTCTGAAATCACATTTCTTCTTTTTTAAAAATTTTTTTTAACGTTTATTTATTTTTGAGACAGAGAGAGACAGAGCATGAACGGGGGAGGGGCAGAGAGAGATGGAGACACAGAATCGGAAGCAGGCTCCAGGCTCCGAGCCATCAGCCCAGAGCCCGACGCGGGGCTCGAACTCACGGACCGCGAGATCGTGACCTGAGCCGAAGTCGGACGCTTAACCGACTGAGCCACCCAGGCGCCCCGGTCTTCTTTTTGAAGATAGTTGAAAAACAGGGAGGAGGACCCACAAAGATAGTCGGCAGATTTCAAACTCAGTATTTAATTTTCACACGATTTAGGCCACAGTGCTCTGCAGTTTGTAGGTTTGTGAAGGTTAAAACTCATCGGACCCCATGTTTTCTTGAGTCACAAAATCACGATTGGGGCCTTCACGAAGGATGTCTTCAGCAGCAAATATTTGTTGGGGGAAAAGCCTTGTTTTAAACATAAGAAAGAAAGTGAAACTGATATTCTTTATGCATTTCTTTGAGCTCCAGCCTGGTCTGGCATTCATTTAAACCAAATATTGCTGCTGCTCTGCCTCCGCTGTGGCAGGACAAATCAGAAAGGGCCCAAGAATAATCCATAAACTGCAGGCATTCAGAGCTGCTTGATGTGGATTCAGGCAGAGCATACTGGAGAACATCCCCAAATTATGTGTTCTGTGTTCAAAGAAACCACAGTTTCTCTTCTCTCCCCTCCACCCCCATTTTACCACATGCTATGATGATGGGAGTTTGGGTTTGGGAGGATCAGTGTCTGGGGTTCAAATCTGGGTTCCTTCGCTTGCTAACTATGAGATCCTGGATAAGTTTCTTGCTTTCCAAGTCTCAGTTTCCTTATTTATAAAATAAGGCAAATTATTCCCACCTTTCAAAGTCATTGTAAGCAGTGGTGATGGTTGCCATTGAGGAAGCCTGTAGTATAGCTGCTGGAATATGGAACTTAAGGAAGAGGCGTCCTTTGATTTCTGCCCTGTAGAATTCTACTTTTCCATTGGGCTATGAAGAAACTGAAGAATCTTCTAGAGTTTATCATGAAGAAACTGAAGAACCTAGAGTTTATCATGGAAAATGAGCCCTTGTCCATTCCACTGGCTTAGTCCCACCAATTATGACTAAAGGGCACTGAGAAATTGTATGGACATCTTGCCTTTGGTCCTGCAGCTCAGCACATGGGGAGGGGAAAGTAACTTGAGCTGCAACCTGGTCTGACACACTATAAGGCAGACTGCAGGGGGCACAGTACATTATGTCCACTAAAAAGGTTTCGTCCTCATGGATTTTTCTTTCAGTGCTTCACTTCCACCTGTAAATGCCTTGTGAGATCTCTGCCTTCTATCATTCTGAGTCTTGATGATCCATACTACTTGCTCTTAGGTCTGGCTCCAAATAAGGGACTCAATGGTCAGGCTTCCACTTAATTTATTCTACCCTCTACTGACTTCAGCAACTCTGTGGCCTCACTGAGATGCCCAGTCCATTGACTCTGATGTGTTCTCTCTGATCTCACTTTCCTCATGGCCCTTCCTGGCCAAGCTCTGGTTCCTTGACCAGCACATATCCACTCCCTTGCAAAATTCTTACCTCTTTTCCTCCATATCATAGGCTCAATCTGGTTAAACCCAGTTATTTGTTTCCAGTGACCTCATACCTGAGCATCTATGATGCGGGGAAAACCCCATCATAACTACGTTGATTGGACTCTCTTTAAATTAGTGACCACAAATTTCAAATTCATACCTTCTCTTATCTCCAGAAATCTCCCAAAGAGCCTCCCTTTAAGCTGAGGAACTTGTCTCATGTCATTTAGAAAAAATAGATGTGTTACTGTTCCTATGTGTAGCCACAGTATAGCTGCATAAACGACATGTTATCTTCACTAGTGGAGGGATTAAAATAGAGTCCCACTATGCACTTAAGCCTGAATCGAAATAGTTCTGTTCCTCATCCCCTCTTCCAAAGTTTGTCAACCAGTGATCAATTCATGTGGATTTTTCTCAGCAACAACTCCAGTGACATTTGCCAAGTTTTTTTCTTCCATCCTTTGTGCACTGCCTTCACAGCCACCTAAAGGTGGCTCATAGCTGCCTGCGCTGGTGACCATTGTGAGGTGACCATTGTGAGGACACCAACATCTGGTTCAGAGATGACCTTGCTAAAGTCTCTTAAATTCACTCATCTCTGGGGGTTAAAGCACTTCTGATTCTCCGAAGGGGTAGAATGGATCTCCTCTGTGTCTCTGAAGTCTGGTGATATAAGTCATTGTCCATCCTGTCTACTTCTGGGTCCCTCCTGGTTACTGAGTACAGTGCCCTCCCTCTTACTGTTGTCAGAGCTTTTGTTTCTCTTTCCAGAAAAGAGCAAGCATGGGATTAATTAGTGTTTTGTGCTGTTTTGTGAAGACAGAAAATCAGAGGGCATTTTGCCAGATACAGTATCCATTCTCCCAATGATAGATGACGAAAGTCTGTTGACCTGGTACAATGTAGATTGTTTCTCTGACTCTCATCTTTATGAGGGTGTCATACATTAGAAGCATGTCCCTAATACTCCCAGTGAGTGGGTTGGGGCTCAGTTCCTCATTTGTTAAATGAAAGGGAGGATTTTTAAGGGTACTTCCAGCTCTGAAAAAATTTTTAATTAACTAATTTATTTTTGAGAGAGAGAGAGAGAGAGAGAGAGAGAGAGAGAACGAACAGGGGAGGAGCAGAGAGAGAGGGGGAGAGAGAATCCCAAGCAGGCTCTGCACTGACAGTGCAGTCCATCACAGGGCTTGGACTCATGAACTGTGAGATCATGACCTAAGCAGAAATCAAGAATCAGATGCTTAACTGACTGAGCCACCAGACACCCCTCCAGCTCTGGAATTTTAATTTTAATAAGCATCTTGAATGACAACAAGCACAACAATCTTTTAAAACTGTTTTAGGGTCCCTGAATAGAAAATCCTAAGGAAGCATAGCCAGAGGTCCCTGAATTTGAGTCTTCAATGGCCCATCAATTTCCTAGTACAAAAGCCAACCTATTAACAATCATAATGTCTGTGTCCTAGTGTGTCCCAGCTGATTAAGTCACAGTGGAGTCAGGAGGCAACACTTTTGACTGTCCTCCCCATGCATGTCAGTGGGAAACAGAACCCAAGGCTGGGGTGGTAGGGGAGGGGGTAGCTTCTCCCTTGAATAATGATAAAAAAGCAAATTAGGTGCTGAGGCTAATTTGGACAGCAAGTGTGTGGCCCTGGGCATCTCTCTCTGAGCCTTGTCAAGCGGGAATGAAAATAATTCTTACTCTGGTTGTCTTGAGGATTGAATATGTGAAGTTCTTAGCATCTGAAAATCACCTTACATGCGATCAACAATAATATTTATTATGAGAATTACTGTCAAGTATTGAGATGAGAGATAAACATTTTTTAAAGGCTGGTGATAGATTCTGAGGTACAAGGCCTTTGCTGGCACTTCTGATGTCCAGGTATATAGATAGCTGCTTCTGCTTGCTAGGCTCAGCTCTAGTTCTCAGCCTTACATCCTCATCGTCTGGACCCACAAAGCTTCTCTGCCTCCAACTCAACTCCATATCCATGGTTTCTACTGTTGGGATAAGGGGAAATCCATGGTGGTGGCTCCAGCTCCCTGAGGGAGGCGGTGCCAAATGTACCAGTTTCCTCACAGCACATGAGTTTTTCTCTTCTCCTCACAATGACAGAAGGAGCTTTGCTCATGAACTGAAATCCCAACTTGGCTTGGAAAGGCCCTCACGTCCTCATCCCAGGTCCTGATTTCTCACATCTCTTGGCAACTTGAACAGTTGAAGAGGTTCCCCAGCATCCCAGCAAAGCAGTCATGCTGGCTCTTAAACTTTTGCATTCTGACAGACTCATGTAAATCCGGAAGACCCTGAGCTGCTAATCCCCTTGTTGATGGCATTCTTGGTCTTTTGACTGAGAATTAGCTCAGTGAATTTGTGGAAGTAAAAAGATATTGGACATGGGGAGATTTGGGTTTAACTCCTAAGTCTGGCATTCAGTAGTAACCGTGTGACATTGGCAGAGATTTACCTTCCTGAGCCTCAGGCTCTTATTAGTGAAAAGAGAATGATAATGGTGTCTGGGTTGATGTAGACCTCCATTTGCTGGCAAAGATGCCCTAATATAACTTTAGGTAAAGAGGAAGTAATATGATGTTATGTATAGTATAATCACAGTTTTGGAAAAGGAAGATACACATGCACAGAACAAAAGGCAGTAAAGGATATTCACCAAAATTTTTACGGGGTTACCTCTGGGTAATAAAATAGCAAGTGATTTGATTCTTTGAGGATTATCGTTTTTGTAATCAGAAAATAAAATGCCAGAGTAAAACAAGAGATATTTCATTTTTAAAAATAAAGTTACACTTTCCTTAAGGTTTTTGTAATTTAAAAGGAGAAGATGTACACAGATCTCTGCAAAGCTCTGGGAGAAGGGCCAGATGAATAGCACTGGCTAGGCTGCTGGGGTCAGACTTCCTCGAATCACCATAGGCTGAGGGGTGAGGAAGTCTTCAGCAAGGAAATAAAACTTTAACTAGGTGTTAAGATGACAGAAGTGACCCAGATATATTTGATGATTTTAGGCAGGCATGTAGGGAACCCACAGCATCAACTGCTCTCAATTCCAAAATGGTAGTGGCCAAACTCAATAAATTATCTTTAAATATCTCTAATATGCTTGGTCTTGTACTAGTTCCCATTAATGTATGTTTTTTTTCATAAATAAGATAATAGACATCTTTTTAACATTAGAGTCAACAATTTGGCAAATGTTAAATGCTTACCAAAAAGAGCACCATTTTTATACATGCTGTATAGATATTCACCATTATACATATATTTATATCTTCACAGACATACATGTAATTAGTTTTCTTCCAAAATTGCAGCATGAATGGGGAAAAAATCCAGATTCACTTGAACCAGCAGTCCTGATATTGGATGCAGGCAAGAAGACAAAACAAGGTTTCCAGAAATCAATTTCTTCTGCAGCTTGGGAACAAGGGCTGGGAGTAACTCTGGGCATCTGACACTGGGAGCTCCCAGTTAAAAGGGAGGGGTCATCTGGAGTGGTCACCATGGGGAAGCTTGGCTTGACCAGAGGTGATGGTGCCCATCCTCCCCAAGAACACAGGGCACCAAGGTCTCAGCTTCTCTGTGTCTTACCAGTTTTAGATGTAGATGGTTACCAAGTGTCCTAGAGGATGGAACATCCAAGGGAGTCCAGGGAAGATCAAAGCAACCTATTTGGGGGAAGAGATATGGCCCAGCCAGAAGTCACCAAGCAGATTTGAAGCACTGCATCTACCCATTCAGGTGTATCTCTTATCCCCTCTCCCTCTGTTCAACACCTAGCCAATGTGAGCTACTGAATATATATGTGCTTTCTTAAGTCTTTGTGCCTGGAACATGTTACAACGCCTTCCTCTAGCAAACCTATTTTCATCTTTGATAACTCAGCTCAAGCTCCCTTTCTTTAGTCTTGTTTGACTTCTGCTTTTGTTTCAGACTTTTTTTGCATTTTAAAAATGGAAATTATTTCTTTACTTATCTCTGAATATTCTGAACACATTTATTTTGAAGTCTTTTAAAAGACTACTCCGTGAAATTAATTTCATCTGGTGTGAATTCCTGCTCTGATATTATTGGCTGTCTTCAGAGTGTTAGATTCCTTCCTCTATTTTGGAATTTAGATTTGCAGTCTCTCTTTGCATGTGATGTTTTTGTTTATTATTTTTTCTCTCTCCTTCTTTGCTCACCCAGGTGGCTTCCCTCAGTTCTCCTGAGTCTAGGACCATATCTAATGGAAATTCGGGTTTCTGCCCCAGGGAGGCATGGGGGACATTCCAGACCCAGCCATAGGCCAGTGGACACTTTGGTTCTGTACCTTGTCATGAAGCTCTGTCTTCCTTCTATAGCATTCCTAGGCCATGGTCCTGTTAGATGGTAGCCCCAGGTAATTGGGAGCAAGAAGTTTTACTTGGTGAAAGGATGGTGTGAAATCTTGTCTCAGCCTGTTTCAAGCAGAGACACTGCCTGTCACCCTATCCTGATGCTTCTATCTGCTTCTACAAGCCTGTAGCTCTGCTAGCTTGTTACTGGATGTCTCTGTTCCACTTCTGTTCCACAGGTATATTTTGGTTTCCATAGTGACTCTGCCTTTTTGTTCCCCTCTTTGCATTTTCTTTACCATTGCTTTGTACTGTGATCAGAGAGGACATGTGGCTTTCAAGTAAGTATACCACCTTGACCATAGGGGTCTTCCCCTTTGCGTTACTGAATATTTTCATAAGTCTAGAAATTGTTCTCTGATAGAGGTCATGTTCTACTCAGTCCCAGACAGAAAGACTTTACTGAAGTTTTTCATTGTCCACTGAGTTCCAGTAATTAGCACAAGAGAGGACAGAAGACACAGGGGCATGGCCATCAGTGTGGAAATTAATTTCTGCTTGGAAGTAAATAGATCTTTGAAGTCTATAGCTGGCAGAATTAGCAAATCCCTCTCCAGGTAGTTAGTGTGTCCTGGGTCCAGCCCCTGCTGTATGTAGCGGGCTGTGAGGGCAGCTTGAGTGGCCAGAGTGGAGGAGTCATCCTTACCAGCTGCTCCATTGCTTCTTTGCTTCTCTAGTCCTCTGATCAAAGGGAGTCTGGAGGCTGGGAGGGAGCAGAAGCAGTGTGACATTCTACCTGTTCCATTGCAGGGCTTTGCACTTGGTTGGTAGATGGTGGTGGACAGGAAGGCACTTCCCCGATGCCCTTGCTCCTACTCTTGCCTGCCCAACAACCTGCACAATGCCTCATGGATTCAGGTCGATGTGTGGCTCCCATTTTCAGTTAGACTTTCCTCATAACACAGGTTTCATCATTTCAGAAGGAAATTGGGTGAGGAGGGGATTCAAATGACATAGTATCTTGGAAGTATGCTTGACATTTTGTCTTAAGTATCTTGGCATGCCATACAGAACCTAGGACAGGGCAGGGTATGTAACAGCCATTTAATTCTTATTTGATTGATTGAAAATCTGGATGATTTTTCAACTGGAGAATAAAAAGCTTAATTTCACTTTGTAACAAATAGCTGCAAGCACACAAGGTGTAGCCAGTTGGGTGGTGCTGGTCTAAAGTGCCCAGCCTCTTCTGTGGTAGTGTCTGCATCTGTCAAGATCCTTCCAGTTGCAAGTGATAGAGTGGTAGACACCCAGGAGAATACTTTCACTCCTGAGACTAGAAAACCCAGAGGTAACACAGGCCACAGACACAACTGATTGTGGGACCACGCCAGCCACCATTTCTGACTGCTATTCTTCTGGGCTGGCCTCATTCTTTCCTGTTGTCGGAGGCAATAGAGCACAGGGGTTTGGAGCATAGTTCTGGAACCAGATGGCTATGTGACCTTGAACAAATTAATGAACCTCCCTGGATCTCAGGCTCATCATCTGGAGAAATTCCATGGTAATAATGGCGGTCCTCTCATGGGTTCTTGAGAGCCTTACATTAGCAAATGTGTGTAACTGTGTAGGGCAACACCTGGCTCACAGCACTGTCATCACTGTGTGAGGTTTGGTGTCGATGTTGTTGTTGCTTTGTCTCTGTAGGCTGGGGAGAAGGATGCGGCCTTAGGTGGTTGCAGATGTGTATCATTCTTGCTCAGAGGAAAGAAGTTTCTTTGTGTTAGCATCCATGTACATGGCTCTTCAGGGGGCCTGTCACTTGCTCTGCTTGGTTCACATGGCGAGACCTTGGACCCATTGCCATGATAAGAGTTGTGGTAACTGATTGACAGGCCCATCCTAATTACAAAAACTTGGGGACCAACAGTTGTCGCAAGAGGTAGGAGGCATTTTACTGTCCACTCATCCATCTACTCAGTGAATGTCTATTATGGACTAGGCATAGTTCTAAGCCCTGGGGTTACAGCAGTGGTAACAGAGCTTACAGAGCTTCACAGAACTTACAGCCTACTAATAGCAAGAGGAGACATTCAGTGCACAAATAAATGAAAGGAAATACTGGATATAATAAGTGCTATGTTTAATATAAAATAAAGAGATGTCTGGGAGGGTGATTCACGGGTGGTCAAAAAAGGCATCTCCGAGTAGGCCACCTTGAAGCTGAGATCTGGATGCCAAAAGGAGTCAACCAGGCATAGATGTGTAGGAAGAACGTTCTAGGCAGATGGAGGAGCTAATACAAAGGTCCCAAGGCAGGCGTGAGCTCCGTGTGTGGGCAGAGGCCTTAGCCGAAGGAGGGTGGGGGAGGGGAATTGGTTGCTGCTTTTAAGAAACTGATGCTGTCTAAGCTCATTGTGGTGCTGTGATTGGAAGGGGCTATGGGGAGGCAGGTGCGGGGGCAGAAGAGGTGTCAGGGCTGCTGCAGTGTCTGGGTGTGAGTTGTGGTGGCGTAGAAAGGGTGTCCTTTCACAAGAAGGGGACGGCCGGAGGAGGGAGGAGGAGAAAACGCAGAGTTCTGTGTTAGATTTGCTAAGCTGATGTCTCAGGAGACAGGCAGGTGGAGATAGCAGACAGGCACTAGAAACATGCACCTGGAATTCAGGGGAGAGGGCGGGGCTGGGAATGGAGCCATCGGCAGGTGGATGACATTAAAACTGAGGGCTGGATGAGGTCACCTGGGGAGTGAGTGAACCTGGCAGGGAGAAGGTTGCCGGGATAGAGTGGACAGGGCTGAAAGAAAGGGATGTTGGCTGGAGTGTAAGAAGGCTTGTTCTCTCCCCTTTCTGAGAAAGGTAAGACACTGGTGCAAAGTTCTTTGTGAGGGGCTTGGCCACAAAGAAGGGAAAGAATTCCTTTGGTTCTCCTGCTGGCCTACCTTCATCAGGCTCCTGGAATGTTCCTGAAGCTGAACAGTTCAGCTTTGAACAGTCTTGCTCAAATTTCTTAGGCATTGGTTTTATTAGTTAATTGGTATTTACACTCTCTTGGAGCATTTTATTTTTGTTAAAGCTTGCCATGGTTTTGCATCTTTTAGGAATTATTGAAAATTTATGAGCTCTGGTTTTGCGTACTGTTCTCACAGAGGGGTTCTTTGGGGGTCCTGCCCCCATGGGGAGAGTTTGAGGGGTCAGGGGGAGATTACTAGAACTCTGCCCTCTCATTTCAACAACACAGTTGTATGTTTTGCTGTTTTATACAGCAATCTGTGTGGGATTATAAAAGTCATCTGAAGATAGCGTTTTCCACAGAAATATGAAGATAGTGTTGCCACAGAAATATGAAAGCCACAGTGGTGGGACATCAGCTTGTTGAAGGCAGAGATTATGTCTCACTGTGCATTCTGCTTCCTCTGTGGGGCTGAGCCCCTGCTTGGCACCCAGCAGACTCTCGGTAAACTTCTGCTGAGTGCAGTTGTAGCAGAAGTTCACAGGCTTGAAAGGTAGCAGCCTTAGCACAGAGGGTGCCTTCAAGCAGGGATGCAGATTCTCAGCCTCTAATTGTACATCAGAGGTGATTACTGTGGCTGCAGAACTTCCTATGCAGCATGGAAACAATTACATTAAAATGAAGTTGGAGATTCCAGTAATCTCCTTGGAGTAGACAAATAAACTTTGAAATCGTTTACAAATGATGCACCAAATCTGTGTGGCATCTGCTCATTGTAGGGGGAAAATGGGTTTCTTCCAAGAGGCTTCTCATGTGATGACATTGCTGTTTCTCGTGATGAGGAAGGAAAACAGGAGGTGCTTGCCGGGGCGACCCCGCCTTGGACCCGAACTCTGGGCATCCTTGGTGTGTGTGTGAGGAAGCTGAGAGCCAGTCCCCCTGTCCAGCACCGGCCTCTCACTCTTCGGAAAGTGTTCTGGTGTGAGATGGGGACCCGAGTGCTGGCCACCACTCCTGGGAGGATGTTTTCTCAGCTTTGCCTTTTCCAGGCTGGTGATGGGGGGTGGGGGGCTGCCCTTTGATGGGCTTTGATGACGAGCCAAGAAGCTAGGAGAGCTTGTCCCAGACACACTCCCCTGGCATAGCCTTATGCTTGGGTCCCCAAGCCAAGAAGGAGGGGGTTCGGAGTGGTCACATTGTATGTGAGGGCACATTCCCGAAGGCCTTGCCTAATCCAAATCTTACATAATTCAAGACTAATTTTCCTATAAATAACTCTTTGATAAATAAAGTTATGAAAGTATATAAAGTGGTGAGAATACATTCTTGAAGTGTGTAAGTTTCAACTTTTGGAGCCTGGGGCATATTATATGACATTCCTAGGCAGCTGTGGTAGCAGCAAAATTTCCATTATCTTTGGGTGTATGTAACTACTTTCTGTAAACTTAAAGGTGCACCACGTTTAATGATGCTTTTACTTTTCTAGCATTTTCCGTAATCGCTGTCCTGGTGCTGTCTGCTAAACTAAACGTTCAGGACACAAAGCTACTTGTCTTGTTTCTTCATAGGATGCTATTATATCTCATTTCTGGTCCAAAGTATTATGGCTGCTAGCATTACTATTGCTTAATGAATGTTTGGATGATACTGCTGTTAAGATATAAGAAAGATTTGGAGTTACAATAATAGTGAATGTTAAAGAACCCACACAAGGTACGAGTACAAATACAGCAGCATGATTTATGAGCTTTTGTTAAAATGATGGTGGGTTGTCCTTAATAGCTAAAATGGTTCTATCATGTGATCTTAATGGGAAACATAGTTTATAATTCATTCAGCCAGAGAGATCGGAAATGATGTGACCCCAGAGAAATTTTCCAAAAACATTGGATTCATATTATTTCAAAATTGGTGTATGAAGCTAATTAAAAAAATTGTGCTATTTCAGATTTGGAGAATTGAAAATCTCATATTATCCATGCCATGATCAGTGAGGATTATTTTTGTTGTAGGCTATGGAGCAGCTAACTCTTTTAACAGCTAACATTTCTTAAATAAATTAGAAATGTATTATGAGGATATTGGTGTTTGTCAGAGAAGTCTCAAGCCCCTGTACCTGGCTTCAGGAACAGCTGGAACCAGGGGCTTCAAGCTGTCTGTGCTTCTTCCCTCTGTTTTTTGTTTTTGCTTCTCTGAATGTGTTGAGACTTGATTCTTCTCTCCCATAAAACTGGCTACATCCTTTGTGCGGTTCTGTGCAAGACAAAAACTTGGTGGCTTTTGTCTAAAAAGAAGGGAAAAAATGTTTTCCTTGTTTCTATGGTCTTTCTTTAAACCTGTCATGGGTTTTTATTTGCCATTTAATTTCCCTTTCTCCAGGGCACAAGGATACTTGTAGGGCAAGTGCAACTCTCATCCAGTGTGGGCACTTTGACTCAGTGCATGAGATGTACGCACCTCCTGATGTTCCCCACGTGGGGAGCAGGGTGGGAGGGGGGTCACCAAGTGGTAGCAGGAGAGGGGCAGCCCAGAATCTATTCAAAGGATGCAGGGAGGTGGCAGGAGGCTCCAAGCTCCTGATGCTCCATGCATTGGCTTATCAGACTTTGCTTACTGCATTCGTTTCCTAGAGCTAGAAGTCCAAGATCAAGGTGTCTTCAGGGTTGGTTCCTCTTGAGGGCTGTGGGATGGGGGCGGGGAATCTTTTCTATGCCCTCCCTCATCTCCTGGTTGTCTCAGACATTGTTTGGCTTGTAGAAGGTGATCTCAATGTGCCTTCGCATCTTCTTTCTGTCTGTGTCTGTCTCTGTGTCCAAATTTCCCCATTTTATAAGGACACCAGACATGTTGGATTAGGTCCCACCTCATTCCAGTATGACCTCATCTTAACTAATTACATCTGCAACTGTCTTATTTCCAAATAAGATCATATTCTGAGGTGCTGGGAGTTAAGACTTCAACATATACATTTGGGAGGGGACGGAATTCAGCCCGTAACACTTACAAAACAGAAATTCAAAGAAAAAAGTATTAAGAATTTCAAAACGGCAACTGCAGAGCATTAAACCCCAAATGGGGCTCCCCTTCTGAGCACACAGCCCATGGGACTGCACAGATTGTTTGCTCACTCAGCGTTTCCCACGTGGCAGGAAACAAGGCTCTTTAGCTCCTCGGAGAGAGATGACTCTACCCTCTCTTTGCTGGATATGTATGTTATCAGGTTTCATCTCTGAGCCTAGAGGTGGCACTGGGGCCCATGGCAGGAACCCACAGGCACTACCAACTCCATGTTCTAAAGATAGCTGTCAGTGAACACTCCTGCCCACGCACTGTCTCCTCCCTGACCAGAGCTTACTAACAGTTGGTGAAACGGTCTCTATTTCCTTCACCATTACCAACACCCTCACCCACCCCACCCCCCAAACTCCATAAGCAGAGGACTAGGGAGGGAGAAAGGGTGAGACATTTTGGGCAGGATTCTTGTTTTTGTGAGAATGGCAGTGCCATCCTGGTTGGTCTCTCCCAGTAATACAGAGGGCATGATCGACTGGTTTGGGTTAGCAATAGAAGAAGCCAGAACCTACAGTGGGCAGTTAACTATTTCTTATTCCCTCCTGCAGGCCAGGCCATGGGGAGTGAGGAGAGCAGTTATCCCTCTAACAGACTAGACCTCCCCACCCCACTCCAAGTGCACAGTGGGAGAAGGGGTGAGGGAGGAATCCAGCCCCTCGCTCCCTGTTCCCCTCTGTGCAGCACAAGCCTTGCCCCCCAGCAGAGCTGGCTGTCGGGGCTGACCCGGAAGCTCCGTCATTGACTGAGGGAGCTGCAGAGCAGAGGAGGTTGCCAAGACTGCTCTGATGGCCACAGGGTGTCCACAGGCCATGGACAGGCCTGCTTTGTTTAAAGGGACACTGAGTGTGATGCTGAACAGGATGATGCACCGTGCAGATGCCAACCTGTCTTGACCAGGAACCCCATAGGACAAGAGGAACTTGAATAAAAATAAGCAGAATCCAAGGTGAACCCTACTCCTTAGCTGTACTGAATAGGAGTTTGCTCAGGAACACAGCACTGCAGAATCCATAGGAGACTCTATTTCTATTTTTGTGTACACGTTTCTGCATAAGTTTAAAACTCTACTCCCTCCAGAAATGAGGGGGAAGGGAATTATCCTCAGTGATTGTTTTTGACATGTCCCCTCCATTGTGTGTTGATACATAGGTACTTAAGATGGGTATGCTCTTGCCTAACTTTTTCTGCCCGATTTTACTGAAGGTGATAAAAGCAGTTGTTAAATCCTGTTCATTTAACCTCTGCAATGTCCCTAATATATGTTCTTATTATCAGAGGCTTCAACAGGCTCTTCCTGCCTCTACGCCCTACACCAGTTCTTAGTCCTTCAACACAAATGGCTTTGCTGGGAAGAAGCTACTCTACTGAATGAAGTCACATTAAGGCCTGAATGACTAATAGGCTCAGGATAGTCCCAGAAGTATTTGCATTTTACCCATAACTTTTAAAATAGTGGGTTTTCAAACTGCTTAATAAATGTATGTGCAAGACGTCACATCTAGGGTAGAGATGGTTTGGGTCAGGGAGGAAACTTGTCACCAGGCTGAGTTAGAGCCCCATGCATTGGAGCCCGACTGCCTGGGATCTTGCCAACTCGGTGATCTTGGGTGACTTACTCATCTGTAAAAGAGGCAAATGATAGAGCATTTACCCTACATTGTTGTTGTGAGAATTAAATGTGATAACTCCACATGAGTCTTTAACAGAATACCCTGCACAAATTTGGTGTTCAATAGATGTTAGCTATTGTTATCACTACTGTTATTGCCATGATCATTATTATTAATGTGTGCCTGCTTTTGAAAAAAAATTTTAATGTTTATTTATTTTTGAGAGAGAGAGAGAGACAGACAGAATGTGAGCAGGGAAGGGGCACAGAGAGAGGGAGACACAGAATCCGAAGCAGGCTCCAGGCTCTGAGCTGTCAGCACAGAGACCAATGTGGGGCTCGAACTCACGAACCATGAAATCATGACCTGAGCTGAAGTCAGATGCTTCTGAACCACCCAGGTGCCCCAATGTGTGCTTCCTTTTTAATCCCTTGCCCCTTTCTCTACTTTCAAATATTTCTTCTTTTCTTTATTTCCTTTCCTTTCCTTTCCTTTCCTTTCCTTTCCTTTCCTTTCCTTTCCTTTCCTTTCCTTTCCTTTCCTTTCTTTCTATTCATTCATTCATTCATTCATTCATTCATTCATTCACTTCTTGTGATTGGTGCCATGACAGGGGAGGAAATCAACGGTTGTGCGTGTTTGCTCCTAGTATCTCCATTTGAAAAAAATACGTAAACCAACTTGCCTGTCCCTATGTGCTAGTGTGCTGTCTTGACATTTATAGAGCATGTCAGCTACCTCATTCTTTTTCTATACTGTCTTCACTGTTCTTGGTCCATTACTCTTTCACATAACTTTCAGAATCAGTTTGTGAAATTCACACAAAATGATGGAATTTGATTAGAATGACATTAAACCTATATATATATATCTGCAAGAAAACAGACATTTTTATAAAACTGAGCCCTCTATCCATAAGCATTTATTCAGGCCTTCTTTACTACCTTCAGTGTAGTTTTTATGATTTTACCTACAAAATGGTTTTCATATCTTACGTTATATTTATCCCTAAGTATTTCATATTTTTGATGGTATAGTAAGCAATATGTATCTTAAAGTTTTATTTTCAGATTTTCTTCCTGGTGCATTGAAATATAATTGACCTTTAAATATTGATTTTGTATATAATAGCCTTGCTAAATTCACTTATTAATTCTAATGGATGTCTATAATTTCTTTGGGGCTTTCTATTTGGCAGTCATACCGTATTTGAATATTGACACTTTTGTTTTTTACTTTCATCCTCATATTTACTATTTATTTTTCTTGTTTAACAGCACTGGTTGTGATCTATAGTACAGTAGTGAATAGAAGAGGAAATTCTTGTCTTTTTTTTTTTATTTTAAAGGGAGATATGTCTTCTGTAGATTTTTTTAAAAAGAAAGTCAAAGGCATTCTCTTCTACTACCAGCCTGCCAATTTATTTTTATTATTATGGATGAGTATTAAAGTGTATTAAATTGTTATACATTTGATGAGATGAGATGTTGGTTTATATTACCTTTTTATACATTGCTGGATTCAGTTTGTTAACATATTAATTTTTCAGTAGTATTCTTATTACATTTTGTTACTGAAGTTTTGTTATTAAATTTTTGTTATTGAGCTTGTAAAATGATTTGAGGGGCATTCCCTTTTGAAACTATTCCTTGGGATACTTTTTTTAAGACTGCAATTCTTTGTTTCATAAATGTTCAGTGGATCTTGTTTGTAAATCATCTGGACCTGTTATGATGGCTTATGTTTTGTCAGTATATATGTTAGTTAGTGTGAAGTACTTAAATACAGATTCCGTTTATTTAGCAGTTTTAGGACAGCTAGACTTTATTTTTTTCTTCAGTCAATTTTGTTAAGTTGTGTTTTCCAGGAATTTGTCAACTTTTTCTTATCAAATTTATTGGCATGAAGGTATTCATGATACCCCACGTTATCATTTGAATTTCTGCTGCCTTTTTCATTCCTAACGTTTGTTTATGCCCGGTCCCTCTATTTTTTGGAAACAGTCTTGCCAAAAGTTTGTTGATTTCATTGGGGTTCATTTTTAAAAAATGAACTACTGGCTTTGTTTTATATTTCATTAATTTTTCTATATAATCTTCATTATTTTCTTCCTCTTACTTTCTATAGATTTATTCTATCATTCTTTTCTCTTAGTTTTTTAACTGAATGGTTAGCCCATTAATATTCAGCCTTTCTTCTTTTCTATTAAAGGCTTTCTGGACTAGAAATTTTCCTATTAAAACAGATTTATCTTCATCTTATATATGATATGTCCCACATGGTATAGAGTATGCTTTTTATCATACAGTTCTAAATATTTTCTAATTTTGTCTGTGACACATGAATTGTTTAGATACATATTTCTTAATTCCCAGAACTATGAGTGTTTCTAATTATCTTTTTACTGACTTTTAAGTTTAATTACATTGTGATCTGAGCTGATCAGAGAATGTAGTCTGTATGACACCAATACGTGAAGTATATTGTGGCTTGTTTTACGGCCAAATATGTGTCAGTTTTCATAAATGTTCCTGTGAATTTGCTTGGAAATAATGTGTATTCTTCAGTCCTTGGATTTAATGCTCTATATTCTCTCTATTAGATCGAATTTCTCATGGTATGTCCTATGGAGGGCAGTTTGGCATTATGTAACAAAATTACAAATGCATTTCTCATCATTTTAGTATTTCTCACTGTAAATATAAGAAAATGCTAAGATATACTTTCACAACCGTGAGGTACAAATCTGTAATGTGCAAGGATACGATTACTTTATTACATCGTGTGTGATAACAAAAACACTTTAAGTGCCCTTGTTTAGGAGACTGTTTGTATAAACAAGCTTCAGCTTTACAATTAGCTTCTGTGTAGCTATAAAAAAGAATCAGAATTCCAATTAGTAAACGTAGAAGCGGGGCTCCTGAGTGACTCAGTCAGTTAAGTGCCTGACTCTTGATGTGGGCTTAGGTCATGATCTCGTGGTTCATGGGATCGAGCCCCATACTCTGCACTGACAGTGTGGAGCCTGCTTAGGATCCTCTCTCTCCCTCGCTCTCTGCCCCTCCTCTGTTTAAAAGTGCTAGCTCTCTCTCTCTCTCTCAAAATAAATAAACTTAAAAAAATATAAATAAATGTACAAGGAATGAGGGAAATAGGACATTTCCATTAGAAGATCACAGTAATAGTAGCTGCAGGCAACATGCAGAACATTAAAATTAGTAGGTGAAACCTTAAGGGGAAACAGGATGTTTTCATAGCTTCAAATTATCTCCCTCAGAATATTTGTTAACTATGTTGTGCTCATAAATCAAGAAATGAGCATAACCTAGATGTGAAAAACATGACATTACAAAAGGGCACAAAAAGAGAGTTGAGCAAATAGAAAGATGTGATACAAAATTACAAAGATATCAATTATCCATAAACGAGATTACTGTGTGTTCATGATGGGTTCACTCCTTTATTTTATACAGTGTTGTTCTCTGTCCTTGGTAATCATCTTTGCTCTGACACTTATTTTACCTGATGATAATATAGCCACTCCTGCTTTCTTTTGGTTAAGATTTGCTTGATGTATCTTTTTCTATCCTTTTGCTTTCAACTTACTTGTATCTTTATATTTGAAGTCAGTTTATTGTAAATAGGATCTAGTTGGGTTATGCATTTTTTCAGCCACTCTGCTGATCTTTGTCTGTTTATTTAGACCATTTACACTTAGTGTGATTATGTGCTAAGGCATATGTCTGACATTTTATATTTTTATTTTGTTTGTCACCTCTATATTTTATTTCTGTTTTCTTTTTTTCTACCTTCTCTGGGCTACATAAACTTATTTTTAGAATTCCAGCTTGATTTGTAGTCCACATGAGTGTATCTTTTTGAATACATTTTTTAGTGGTTGCCATAGACACTAAAATATACATAAATAACTTACCAAAATTTGTCAGTTTTGAGTGATGTATATACACTTTACCTCTCTTAAAGCCTGTTTGTCCTCCACCACATAAAATTGTCTTAAACATTTCTTCTATATACATTGAGAACCACATTAGACAATGTTTAGAAAACCTAAAAGCAGAAGGAAAGTCTATTAATATTTACCCATATTTTTGCTCTTTCCATTTTTCTTCCTTTCTTTCAGATATTCCAGATTTAAAAAAAAAATAATTTCCTTTCTTTCTTTTTTTTTTTTTTAATTTTTTTTTTAACGTTTATTTATTTTTGAGACAGAGAGAGACAGAGCATGAACGGGGGAGGGCCAGAGAGAGAGGGAGACACAGAATCAGAAGCAGGCTCCAGGCTCCGAGCCATCAACCCAGAGCCCGACGCGGGGCTCGAACCCACGGACCGCGAGATTGTGACCTGAGCTGAAGTCGGACGCCCAACCGACTGAGCCACCCAGGCGCCCCTAATTTCCTTTCTTTTAAGAGAAATTCCCTTAGCCATTCTTTTAGGATAGATCTGCTGGCAACAAATTTTCTTAGCTTTCCTTCATCTGAGAATGTCTTTATTTCCCTTTTGTTTCTGAAGGATAAATTTGTTGGCTATAGAATTTGGGGTTGACAGTTCTTTTCTTTTAGCACTTGAAAAATGTTTTTCCACTTCCTTCTGGTCTTCGTGGTTTTTGATGAGAAATCCACTGTCATTTGAATTGTTTTCTTTGTGTAAGTGAGGTGTTACTTTTCTCTAGCTGCTTTCAAGACATTTTCTTTGTCATTAATTTTCAGAAGTTTTGTTATGATATGACTTGGTGTGGATTTCTTTGGGTTTATCCTTTTTGTAGTCTCTCAAAATCTTGAATCTGGAAGTTTACATTTTTTTCCAAATTTGGTACATTTTCAGTATTATTTCTTTGAGTACTTTTTTTTACACACCCCATTTTTCCTTTCTAGATCTAGGATTCTGAAAGTACAAATGCTATACCTTTTGTTATTGTCCACATGTCCCTGAGGTTCCATTAAATTTTTTATAGTCTATTTTCTTTCTGTTGTTCAGATTGGGTATTTTCTGCTATTCTATCTTTAAGTTCTTTGATTGTTTCCTCTGGTTTTGCCATTCTCTTGTTGAGCCAATCTACTGACTTGTAATTTTGGTTGTTGTATACCTCAGTTCTAAAATGTCCATTTGGTTCTTTTTGTATGTTCTATTTCTTGGTGAGACTATTTTTTCATTTGTTACAAGTGTGCTCATAATTACTCACTGAAGTATTTTCATGATGGCTACTTTAAAATATTTTTCAGATAATTCCAATATTTGTGTCATCTTGGTTTTGGCATCCATTGATTGTCTTTTCTTACTCACGTTGAGATTTTTCTTGGTATGCTGAGTAATTTTTTATCGTATCCTGGACATTTTTGGTATTATGTTATGAGGCTCTAGGTCTTCCTTAAGTCTGTTTTAGCAAGCCTTGTCTGAAGTGAAATGAAGGTCCTGCCTCATTACTGCCAGGTAGATGTGGAAATCCACTTAGCCTCTGTTGACACCCTGGAGTGGGAATGGAAGGATTGGGAAAGGACACCATGTAATTCCTTGGGTGGGGTGGAAATTCAGGCTCCCCACTAGGCCTCAGATGATACCATCCTGGTAGGGAGAAACAAGGCAGAAGTGCCTTGTGTTTGCTCCACATGAGACCTCCATTGACACCACACAATTTAGGAGTCGTTGCTCCCACAGGATGGTGGTGAAAATCCTGACTCCCCACTAGGCTGGATGAGAAAGGTCACCTTACTACCATTTTTTGGGGATCAAAATTCAAAATTCTTACATGGCCTTCACTGACTCTATGGGGAAGGTACTCAGTATAGCTAGGCATGAATCAAAATCCCAGATTCCCATTTAGGCTTTTCTGATACTGTACTTGCAGTGGAGGACCTGTGGGTGGGTAGATGGTTTAGGGCTCCATGTCACAGTCAGGGGAAGGTGAAAGACTAGGCTTCCCAGTCAGCTTTTACCCAAGGGGGTGTGGTCATGACTTTTTCATGGTATCTTTCCTGGATGGGGAAGTTATTGTCTAGACACCTCTGTATTGCTAAGTTGTCCCTTTCCTGTTCCTTTTGCTAAAGAGAGCTTGTTTTTGAGGGATTTTTAAAAAATCTGTTCCCATTGATGTTTCTGAGTCGTTGGCTTCTTCTGCACCCAGTCTGAGATATGTGAGGCAAAAAGAAAACCCAGGGAACTCACTGTCATGGTGTTCCTTGGGTTACAAGGTCCCTAGCCAGTCTGAATTCTTCTCATTACCTTTAAGAATCCTATGCTTGTTGCACATATAATGCTCAGGGTTTTTAGGGGGCATAGGAGAAACATTTTGGCAGAAGTAAAACAGGTGTTAACAAGGAAAATAGGAAAAATACATCTACTCCATGTTGGTCTGAAACTGGAACTTCTTTCCAATTTTTATACCTAATTTGTTTTCTGTGACTACTTCGGTTCTAATGTAAAACTGGGGTGGTGATTGAGGCCTCCCTGTCTCACTCTTGGCTTCGGATAAATGGCCTCTAGTGTTTATCCAGGGAGTGTTTATTCAGTAGCATCTTCTCCTTTGTTCTTGGGTTGTTTTTTTTTTAAAGGTCAAGAATCCTTACTGGATTTCTGTCAGTTTTTTTCTTTTTGTTTTGGTATCTGTGAGATAATTAAAAGAGAATACATTTATTCCTATTTTACAGATTAGACAGCTGAGACTCCTGTGAGAAACATGCCCACCATCACATGGCATGGTTTCGAGTCAGGATTCCATCCTGGGTCTGCCTGGGTTCAGAATCCACAGACTTTACAACTTAATGCTTTTGACACAGAAAGGACAGTTGCCAGGTGCCTTTGTTGACACAGTTCAGCAGTTTATAGGAGTGCAAGGCTGTGACACTGTGTGATATTATAGGATATGGTTATTTTCTGTCTTGCATCTGCTAAAGTTCAACATATGGCTTTCGTCATGCTACTCCTGTAGAGCTTGCTTTTAATTTATCTTCTCAGGAAGTCTCAATTTTCACACAGTGTTTGGTTACCAGTAGAAACCTATTCTGATATCATTTTCTGGCTCGTCTGATTAGGGCCTGTCAAAGTCCAGTGGTTTTCCACAGGTCATCCAATGTGAATGAGTCAGAAGCTGTGGCTGCTGAATCACAAATTCAGCATCCACATGGCTCCTGATTCTTTACCATGGCCACCAGGCCATCTTCCTTGCTGAGCATGACAAAGCACTAACTACTGAATGGGAAACATATTTCAGAGATGCTAATGCTGGGGTGAAAAATAGACTTGGGGCTTTCTGAAGAGAAGATCTTATTTAAAGGAATGAACATTCTATTGGTCTCTCAGGCAATAAGATAATCTTTTAGGTAGTGCTTCTCAACGGGGGTGCCAGGGCATGCTGAGATGCTACAAATGGATTACAGGTGTGTCTGAGATATGGATCTCCTCAATTCTTAGGGGCGGCCTTGCAGGTCCTGGCCACCCCCTCCCTACCTCCAGAGCTGTGGCTTAGTTACCTCCAGCTGTGAACAGCATCATCTGTTTACCTCAGGGAGCCATACAAAGTGTATTATTTTCAATGTGTACAGAGAAGAGAAAAGAGAAAAAGTTTGGCCAGCACAGGTTTAAGTGATATGTAGAGTTGGGTACCATATTGGGAAGTTGATTAGCTCCAGTTGCCTGGCACTATATTAAGCTCCAGTTAAATTAGGAGCATGGTGCTTTCTTGGAGTATGGCTCCTCTGACTGAAAAGAGGAACAGTGGTAGAGAGTGTGACTCATCTCTGAGGGCATGAGTGGCATGGATGGCATTAACATGTCTTTGTGGGGATTAAAGAAATATTAAAAATTAAAAACAAACATGTCTTTGTTCACTAAATCATGGAATTCTGGAAAGAAGGGGGCATT
Organism: Panthera pardus; assembly: GCF_024362965.1. Taxonomy (NCBI): domain Eukaryota; kingdom Metazoa; phylum Chordata; class Mammalia; order Carnivora; family Felidae; genus Panthera; species Panthera pardus. The sequence goes on from NW_026526832.1 coordinate 26,045,751, forward strand.
ATCTGAAGGTGAGAAAGAGAAGTTGGTGAAAAGTTATGAAATATAGTTCCTTCAATGGGTGTTAAGAATTAAGAAGTGAAAATACCTACAAACTGAAAGGATGGAGACCCCAAAGGCTTCTATCAGGTCATAATAGACATTCCTTTTGTGTTTCTAAGGGACATCAGGGTGCTCGTAGGACATCCTTACCCTTTGAGGTTGATAGCAGGTAGATAACAAGGTCCATTTAAGAGCCCTTGGCTCCACAGTCAAGGGCAGAATGTGCAACCTATGGTAGCATCTCTGCTGTCTTCAGTTATGCCATGTCCTGTTTTCCTCTTTGAACCTCACTGACGGCCCCGTGCTTCACTCGCCACTCCCAAGGCCCTTGAGCCAGTGCGGCTGTACTGATCTACCTAAGCAGCTGAGAGCAGAGGAGGGTCCAAAAGTAAGCTTTTTGAGAAGCCAGTGGAGAAATAAGTTTGTTGCCTGGTGCACATCTGATGGTTTTTTATTATTATTGGAACTTCCTGCCTCCTGTGGGGGTTCCTTGGGGGTAGTAAAGAGATTTCGTGTAATTATGAGAGCACACATGAGGTGGAGAGGGGCCTGAGTGGCACAAGGACTGAAGGATGCAGAGGCTTTGGGGATGGCTGACAGGCCAACCTGGGCTGGGGAAGAAGGACACTGGCAGAGGGGCATGGCAATCCCCACTTATCATGTTTTTACGGTTGCTGCTTCAGCTATTGTATTATTGTTATTGTTGTTATTGTTGTTGTTATTATTATATTAGTACCACTTGTTCAAGGCCGATTGTGAGTGAAGTCCTGTGCAAAATAATTCACGTGTCTTACCTTATTTAATCCTCATATGAACTGTGTAGCTCTGGTCTCATTGTCCAGATGAGGAAATCGAGAGTAGAGACTGGTGATCCAGAGACACACAATGGTAGAGAAAGAACTTGAACCCTGCCTACCTTCAAGGCCCATGCATTTTTCACCTCACCATGCTGCCTTCTTGACTCAGCACAATTTCCAGGTCAGACACTGAAGGGGCAGTGGGGGTATTTCAGCAGAAGGGGCTAAAAAAATAGGAAATCATATGAGGACTTTAAGAGACAAAACAGATGAACATAACGGAAGGGAAACAAAAATAATATAAAAACAGGGTCGGGGACAAAACAGAAGAGACTCATAAATATGGAGAACAAACAGGGTTACTGGAGGGGTTGTGGGAGGGGGGATGGGCTAAATGGGTAAGGGGCACTAAGGAATCTACTCCTGAAATCATTGTTGCACTATATGCTAACTAATTTGGATGTAAATTTAAAAAAATAAAAAATTAAAGAAAAAGGAAAAAAAAACAATAGGAAATCAGGATGTGCAGGGTAGGAAGGACCCTTGGCAAGTGCAGAAGTGGTGAACAGTGAGCTCGAGTTCCAACCTAGGGCTGTGGATTTGGGAGAATTCAGTGTGTGGGTTTAAGCGATGAGAATGGGCGAGTTTGTCCAGGAAGGGTATAAAGATTGAGAGAAGCAGTGAGCCAGAGACAGGCTTGAAAACATGAACAGGTAAGGGCTGGGCAGGAGAGGAGGAGGCTGGGGAAAGAGTAGCCAGAATGGTGGGAGGAGAGAGAGGAAGGAGAACAAGCAGAATGTGTGGGGCTATAGAGATGGGAAGAGCTTGGGGAGTCTTGGCTTTGAGAGAGCTTGAGGCTTCTGGTCAGGTGGCTGAACTGGCACTTGAGACTGGAGTTGCTTCTAATGTTAAGGAGCAAAGGCTTCATGTAGGAGTGCTGCTGTGGTTCCAGAAGCAGAGAGCAGGCCTGGTCCTGAAGCCAATGTGCCCTGTTCCCTACAGACAGGTGAGCTCTGTCCGGCTTGTTACAAGCATAGTTTCTACAGTTTTCTCACACTCAAAAAATACTTTCTGCTAAAGCTTTGCAAATGACCTGGATGATGCAAAGCAACCCTGTGTCAGAACACTGCTCCGAGGCTGGTTCCTGTTCTTCAGAGCTCTGCGTACCTCATCGTGGCTGGGAGGCACTTCTCCTCCTGTTGACTTTTAGAGTCAAAGTCAATCAAACTATTCACCTCTACTCTTGTAGTTTTTAAGGCTCTGCAGTTTGTGGGCTTGGTGAACTGAATTCTCTGATGAGTGTCCAACCATTCTGCCATTTTTGACAGCTTTAAGGCATCTTGAAGCTATTGTACAGGCAAATCCTCCATTTATTTTGGACCACACTGGGATGTCTTTCTATGAGTGGTGTCTCAAAATAGTTTTGTTGGATAGTTTGGAAACTTTTTGTTCTTGAAAGTGAAGAAGAAAAGTGAAGGGTCCCCTCTGGCCATTTCCCCATTGATATCCTTGGAGAAGAGGACATTCACCCTTAGAAAGTAATCACTCTGCTGGCAAATGTAGGGGATTCCTTACAGAAAAGGAATCTCCTAATAGACTAAGCTAGGCTTAGTGGGTTACCAGTGGCCAATAGGCAATGTCCTGCATGGAGGTGGGAAATTAGAGGAGAGAGAAGTAGGAGGAAGAGAAAGAGGAGAAAGTGGGAAGCAGAACAAAGAGACAGACATTTCATTTCAGCAGCCAAGGACTTGCAAACTGGAAACAGTGACCCCGAAGTGCACATCAGGACTGCTGGCTCACGAGTGGTGTGGCAGGACCCTTTCTTCTCTTTCCCAGTCACCTCCAACATTATTTGACTCATCTTTCTGGAAATATTTCTAGCTATACCTCTGAACCCTGAATGTTTCCCCAACTCATTGGAATGCACAAGTGAAAATTATTTATCTGTTTGGAGATTACGCAGAGCTGAAAATGCTGTCCGAAGTAAACGGATAAAGTTACATGATCAGACAGATCCATTACAAGAAAGGGAAAAGCTTTGCTAGTAACATCCCAATGGGCCGAGTGCTGAAGACAAGTAAGGGAAGATGGAGAGTTGCTGGCCCTCCTTGGGGTGGAGAAACGGGTGCCCCAAGCAGATGCTTAAGTGGACACACATCTATCAAGGCAAGTGACACAGAGCTGGATACTGGCTATCCAGCTGGTCATGTGGAATATGCAGAGATGACTCAGGGTGTGCAAAATCAAAAACAATGGGGAGAGAGCAAACAGAAGAATGCCAACTCGCTTAGAACCAGGACTGGGCTAGGTTGCTCAGGGTCAGGGCATTGGATGGTGAGTCAGAATCTTGGGACCTCGGTTCCTATTTCTACAAGGATCAAAGAAGTGATGATCGGACTTAGCACACTTCTCCTTATGAAAGAGTACTTGCAAATCTTTCTCCAAAGAATAAGTAGATGAATCTGTATTTTCCAAGAAAATTATTGCTGAAAAGTGCTTATATTGATACTATTTAAGAGGAGGACCAACTTCGCCATAGGGCACTCAGTGGTGCCCTCTGTGGTATGGTTGGGTATGCTGGAAAGATCTCCTGTATAAAAGAATCTTTCTCATGGTGCCAGAAGTTCCATCATTGTGGTACCTTCCTTTGGCCTAAACATTTCTGTCTCTAGCCACTTCTCTTAAAATACAATGAGGAAGAGGTGACATCCAGAATGGCTTCAAGACACCAGTGAGATCTGTTCCATCCTAGGCAGCATGGGAGTTCTGGATACTTGGAGGTGAGAAGGGGGGAAGGTTGTGGAATAGGAAGAAGCAAACGGAAAGAAGACTGGAGGCATTTGCACACTGTGTTCTAGAAGTCTTCAGAAAATGAAGAGCTCCAAACTTCAAACGGCATTTCATGGCATGTGGAATAAAAAAAACAACAACAACACAACTGTCACTTTGATCTTGGAGATATTTCTTCTCTTTGTAGGTTTCTCATCACATTTCCATGTTTTGGGGAGGGGGGTGTTCCATCAAATTACGGACTTTCAGAGTCGGTGACAGTGTCACATTCTGGTTAGAGCATGGAGTCAGCTAGCCCGTGATGCCACCTGTTGCCTGCAATTTCTGTATATCTCTGATTATATTATGTAACTACTCAGAGCTTCTGATTTCTTATTTATAGAGCAGGGATCATGACACCTATTTTCCAGATTGGCTGTGAGGTTAGGATAAAAATACTACATGGCAAAAAGCTTAGCACTTTTTTCCCTGGAAAAAATCGCTAAGAACCCAACAAAATGCAAGCTCTGCCATATGCAGACATCTCCGCAGCTCCAGATGCCCCTCATCTTACAGAGAACGAGCGTGACAATGACAGGAAACTCACTGCCTTATGAGGCAGCTCTCTCTCCATTTCTGAGCAGTTAAAATTGTTGAGAAATTGTTGTTTGAATCAGTATCTTCCTTTCCACCCCTTGTACCTGTGGTTTTACCACTTCGATTATCTCAGTATACTTCTTAGAATTCTCATAACTTCTGCCATGATAACCTTAAGATTTTTTGAATACAGTGATGACATATTATTGACGTTTTGTTTGACTTTTCAAGGCTAAAAAGCTCTCTTTCCATTAAGCCTTATTCATCTGACATAGTTTTGAGCATTCAATAATGTCTCTTGCCTCCCCTGGACTATGTAGTATTTTTAAAAGTCAATTTGCAAATTATATCATTCATAGGTTTGGTATTTGCAGTTGTGGACACTTTACACTGTTCATGGGTTCAGAGTCAGTATTTAACCCTGAAGGCCTGCCATGTCAAGACCCTGCACCGAGGGGCCATATAAGTTAGCGTCCCCCACCTCCCAAAGCAACTTTTCCCAGTATAGCCTCATAGCAGTGGGTCCTCCAGCTCTGGTTGGACATCTGTGCCTGTTCTTCTCTTTATGTGGGTAAGGACCAGTTTTTTTTTTTTAATTTTTTAAATCTTTATTTATTTTTGAGAGAGAGAGAGAGAGAGAGAGAGAAGAAGAAGAAGCAGGAGAGGGGCAGAGAGAGAAAGGGAGAGAGAGAGAGATACACACAGAATCAGAAGCAGGATCCAGGCTCTGAGCTGTCAGCACAGAGCCTGATGCAGGGCTTGAACTCACCAACTGTGAGATTACGACCTGAGCTGAAGTTGGATGCTTATCCAACTGAGCCACCCAGGCACCTCTGGACCAGTTTTTTAAATCTCCAATCCAATGCAAACCACCACATTTGCTAAATACAGTAAAGACGAATTACTGGAAGAAGAAATAAGAAATATAAAATACAAGCTGTAACTTTTTACTGTTAAATTCACAGACCTAAAATTGTTTCAATAAATGTCATCAAAACAAATATAGCCTGGAAAAATGAATTACAAAAACCGGACATGTTTATTACAGGTGTGCCTTTGTGTGATAAACATAAAGAATTGCTTTCCCACTAGTAAATATGTGCCATTCTATGGCAGTATGATGCATTTTGAGTCAAATGGGGAGTCCCCATGTTAAATCCCTCTACATGAAGTCTGAAGGGGCACCAGGTATGATCACTTTAGTGCAACAAACGAATGAGCTTCTTGCTTGCTAATTTATCTAAGGAAGGTTGGATTGACGACAATATTACTCTCAGAGGGGATGTATGTCTAAATTGTTCCTGTTTTGTTTAAATATTGGTCATAGTAGGCAGACCAGAGCTTGGTTAGTGGGAAGAAAAGTGGTATTAAAAACAATTTCAGCTGCTTCAGGATGTTTGATTTAAGCTTTTATTCAAAATGATACTGTGTTTGAAAACTTCAACTTCTCCCCAGTAGCCATTTGCAACAATTTTATCCTGAAGGTTATGGGTAAATTAAATAGTCTTTAATTGATGAAAGAAATGGACTCTAGGTTGTAAAACGCTTTCAGATCAACAAGTTAGCATTAAGGTAGCCACTTCGTAACATGGTACTAGCTGCTTACGGCAAGTACGCAGTTCAGGCCACATACGGCTCACCAGAGGAGTCTGACAAGAATCCGTCTCCTGTTCAACCAGATGCAGCCACGCTTCGACGTCACAACAATGCCTGTTGCTATAAAAGTCTCTAAGTGCCTGCTGTCAGTTTCTATATGTGCCTGGTAGCAGACCAGTAACCACAGTCTAGCAGCCAATACTGGTCATGAGCAACACTGCCTTACCCTACCTGTGGGGCAGCCATGCCATGCCCATCGTTGGATTGTTCTAATCACTAGAGAATTTGTCCTTCTCTTTTGCCAAAATTCGTGTGCCGTGCATCTTGTCCATTGGTTCTAATTCTTTGCTTTGGAACCACAACTAATTATCTCCCGCTGTTTGTGACATCATGCCACATGTTTCATAGCAGGTGCTGGTATCCTTTAAATTTTGTCCCCCGAGGTAAACCACCTTTCCCTCAGCCACTCCTCAAATGATGTGGCTTCTAGAGTCTTCCCCTGGTCACCCTTTGCCTAGCCTGGTGGTCAGTGTCCATCCAACACATATTAGATATTTACCCTCAATACTTTAACAGACACGGAGTTTTATTTTATGTTATTGAATGAGAAGATTTTGACAAATGATATAAATAGACTGATGTTCTAGCAGAAAAAAATCTCCACGTCCCCTCACCAACCCCATCATCTCTCCATCTCTCTGTCTCTGCTTTTTCATGCTTGAAAACGTTCCTACGTTTTAAAAGAGACAGACTGACCATACTTGCTCAAACTGTGAGCAATGTTGTCAGTAAGAAGGTTGCCCTGCTGTTCTTGGGGTCTCTGCCTCTACTGATTCATGTGGGTCTTCTTATAATTACTTCACATTTCACATACACGTCTACCCAGCACATAGAAGGGGGCCTGGCACATAGTTGGCTTTTAGTTAATATTTGCTGATGGAATAAATGAGTGTATACAATTCAGCTGCTAATGTGTCTATTGCTGCAGTTTGACTCCAAAGTCATGGAATTCTAAAAACAATGAACATGAAGTGTGTTTCTTCAGAATCACTTACATGTCCTCACATATATCATCTCAAGCACTTTTATTCTTGAATTACCTATGGAAAACCAAGGGACCAGAAATCGTAACGGAACAAGCCCAGGTACACACAGAGTGAAAATCTGTCTGGATGATGTAGAATCCAGCCCTTCTGACATGCAGACTGCCTGTTATTCTGAAATAAAACTTCACATTAAGCTTTTTGCTTTTCATCACAGACACAACTATCATTATTGTAGTGGCTTGCCCCAAAATACTATGCATTTGATTGTCATATATTTGCAAAAAGAATTTTTTTAATGTTTATTTATTTATTTAGAGAGAGACAGAGAGCGGGTATGAGCCGGGGAGGGATAAAGAGTGAGGGAGAGAGAGAATCCCAAGCAGGCTCCGCACTATCAGCACAGAGCCCAATGTAGGTCTTGATCCCGTGAACCGTGAGATCATGACCTGAGCTGAAACCAAGAGTAAGACACTTAACTGACTGAGCCACCCAGGTTCCCTGTAAAAAGAAAAATTTAATACAGCTCTTCATGCTTTTGACATCAAAGCAAAGCAAAACTCACCAAAAAGTTATTTTTCTTTTGATTTTTTTTTTAAAAGAAAAGCTATTATTAGGGAAGAACAAAAGACCTGGCAAGCCCTAGAGGTTGACCATCTGGGAAGGATCACTGGTAGAATTTGGGCTAGTTTCAGTCTGTCACTCAGGGACTGACTGATCTTTTCACAGAGAGGTGATTCATGCCCACAGGCAGAGTTGCATCTATGATATTAATTCAACAGCTCAGAAGCAGGGTCTTAGCTGCAAGGATTGGTTCTGCCTTGAAAGCAGACCTTGAGACAAGGACTTGCAAGGTAGTTTGTTTAGAAGGTCATCCCAGGAAACAGGCTTGAGGACTGGGCAGCCTGTGGGAAGAACAAAAGCCAGCGTGAAGGTACATTACCAATGGAGTGCTGAGGGCAACAGAAACTCAATGATAAGGAATGCCTCCCCCGTGGCCCCCAAGGATTGGCCAGCAGAGATAGAATCATGGGGTCCTCTGGCTCCTTGGTCTAGGTGCCCCTAGAGTGGAAGTCACTGTACTTTCGACTATGCAGGCATGCTTGTCTGATGGGCTCCTGGGGGATGCAGGGCAGAGAAGGGCAGGTGCAGCAAGTCAGTGAGTTGTGTGCTTGAGGCAGAAGCAGTCAGCCAGGTGAGTCAGCAGGCATGGAACAAAATGATGTAAGCCAGAGAACTGGAAGGGCAAAGGGCACCACTTTCTAGAAAGCAGGATTCTATCAGGGAGGCATTGGGAAAATCCATGGTGTGCTGAATGAATCCAGTGGGAAGGGAGCCTTCTCTTTCTTTCTCACCATGGAAAATGCTGCTAACTGGGAGAAGAAGCAGGGGTTCCCATGTCCCCCCCAAACCCATCACCCACCCACAGTCATGAGAAAGACCCAGGCTGAAGGCAGTTTGCATAGACACAAAGGCAATGCCTCTGTGCTTTCTCGCAGAGCCTGCTGAAAACCTAGAAGGACATACCAAGGCTGGGTGAGACACACTTTAGGGCCGGGGATCCATTCCTTTGAACATTTTTACTTAAAAAAATTTTTTTAATGTTTATTAATTTTTCAGAGAAAGGGAGAGACAGAGCACAAGCAGGGGAGGGGCAGAGAGAGAGAGAGGGAGACACAGAATATGAAGCAGGCTCCAAGCTCCAGGCTCCAAGCTGTCAGCACAGAGCCCGACACGGGGCTCAAACTCACGAACGGTGAGATCATGACCTGAGCCAAAGTCAGACGCTTGACTGACTGAGCCACACAGGTGCCCCAACATTTTTACTTTATATCTGAGAGCTGCCTCTTTGCCAAAGCCAAGCACTAGGTTGTCTGCCCCTCGGTATCCCTGTAGCTTGATAAGCACAGAGTTGGGTGTGCCAGGTGCCCTCAGAAAGTTTTGCCACATTCCCTATTTGGCAACTTTGCCATCTGATCCCTTGTCACATAGTGGTGGTGAAGGGCTCAGTGCATTTGGTGACAATGGTAATTTTCTGAGCAGTGATGATTGTTGCTGTTCAAATTTGCTCACAGCATGGGTGCAATGGCTTTCTAGTTTGGAAATACCAGAACTAGGCATGGCTCCCACTCTCCATGTTGTCTTTTTTTTTAATTTTTATTTTTTACTGTTTATTTATTTTTGAGAGACAGAGCACAAGTGGGGGAGGGCCAGAGAGAGAGGGAGACACAGAATCTGAAGCAGGCTCCAGCCTCTGAGCTGTTAGCATAGAGCCCAACAGTGGGTGGGGCTTGAACTCACAAGCTGTGAGATCATGACCTGAGCCACCCAGGTGCCCCCAGTCTTTTGATTTTATTGTAGACCCTTCTCAAAAAAATTAAAAAAGACTACCCTACCTTCTTGCTGTTCTTGTACTATCATTCTTCAGGTCCCTATTCCAGTCCTCTCTTATACAGGAAAATTAACTAGGCCTCTGGTTAGACCAGCCCATTGGTACCTCCCTTTTTTCTGGGCTTCTACTATGTTTAATGCCAGTTCATACCCAGTAACAGAATTCATCTCTGACTGCAGCACGTGGGTGAGTTCTGAATGCATGCTCCATGGGAGGATGGTTGGGCCCCTCTTCACTTAGACACAGCCTACCAGGGACTGGGCTCGCCAGCCGTCTTCTGTCTAGACTCTGGGAAGTCACATCAAGGAAGAGTGCCTGACATAGGGACTAAGACCAGGCTGCATAGCTCATCTCTGTCTGAATCAAATCACATGAGTCTGATGTTTGCTTTGGAGAAGGTTACAAAATTAATGGATGGAATAAATGAGGCAGATGCTACCTATTAGAGAAGAATTTCATGTAGCAGGCCATGAAATTTTTGTTTGCAAAATAAGACATAATTAGTTTGGCGTATGCTAGAATACAATGAATTAAAGTGACAGGGTAATTAATGATAGTCTGGGTCTCTTTCCTGGTGTCAGTTCTGTTTGCATTGTTTGTTGGGACTGTTTTTGCCAATGTCTCCTATGTGAAACGAACTGTGAAAGGCCTTCCTCAATATCCACCTGCCCCCTGAGTGAGATGATTCTAACAAAGCCATTTTTTCCCCCCGTGGGATCTTATTTCCACTGGCGGCTGGGAAATCTTGGCTTTGACTCCGTCTCCATTGGTGTGAGGAGAGAGTGAGAGAGGTCCGCTTCTGCTTTCCCATCCATCCATCCTTCCATCTAGCTAACAAACATCTATGTGAGCCTGTGATATGCCAGGTCCTGTTCTCAGTTTCAGAGAATCATAGGGGAAGATGTGGTGCTGCTTTCAAGGAGCTCACAGCCTAGTGGGGTGGGCAGAGAGTAGTGTCCTGAGCACTAGAAGCCATCTGTGTGCTGAGTGTTAGTAAGAGGAGAAGTGTGTAAGTCAGTCTGGGGACAGCGAGAAGAAATTGACAGATTTTTAAAGGGCAAGTCATAGTTTTGGCGACTGGAAACTACTGGTGAAGATAGATTGGAGAGGGCTATGCCCAGACCTGGAAGAGTTTTGGGTCTTAACTAAGAGCCAGTGATGAAAGATGGCAAGAGATACGAATAAGGTAGACTTTAGAAGTTTGGAGACTGATTGGGGTTTGGGGAGGGATATTAGACAGTGAGCAGGAGTTGGGCAGGATGACACTGGGTTTTCTGGCTTGGTGCCTAGGTGGATGGTGACAGTATTTCCAAGAATAGAGAACACAAGAAGAAATGCAGATGTGGAGAAGAGAAGAAATGGGGGTCGGGGTGGGGGTGAAATAACAGAGTTAACATTTGTTTAGCACAAACATGGGCCTAAGCACTTAATCTCATAATGGCTCCGTAAGGTAAGTACAATGATGCCGTTTTACAGATGAAGAAACCAGGGCACGGAGAAGTTAAGTAACTTTCCCAAGGTTATATAGTTAGTAAATGGCAGATAGTTTGTCTCCTGGGCTGATACTGTCCTGCGTTAGAGATGATGGGTTCATTTTGGTCTATGCAACAATCAAGCACCCAGTAGACCGTTGCATGTCAGTGTCTTTCGCAAAATGATAAACAAAGGCACCTTTCTACTGGGCCACTTGGGATAATTAAAATACGAAGTTAATAAAAGTTTTCTTCAAAGATCTTAGCCACACATTTGGGCTATTTGCTTTCTGCAGATTGATTTGTGAAGGGCCTCTTTCTCCTGTATGTGTACGATGCCTCCTACTTCACTTCCATTCAGTTGGACACATATTTATTGAAGATCTACTATGTTTTTGGTGCTTTGCTGTGTGCTATATCATGATAAACAAGACAGACATAATCTCTTCATCCCAGAGTTTACAGCATGCAGTTCTAGCAAGAACTGGTTTTGGAAAGGAGCTGATATTGGCTGTGTTTTCTTGGGTGCCAATATCAGCCCCCATGTCTCCTTTTTTAAGCTTTGGCTTTCACTGTGAGATAAAGGACATTAGTTCCTGGAGGTAGGATTACAGCAGGAAGAGCGGGATTAAGAGAGAGTCTGGGGTTGGTGACAGGCAGAGGGGTCCTGCAGAGACCTGTCAAATTTCCCTGAGCTCCTGGCAGCCACCTCCTCCACCAGGTGACACAAGCCCTGCCCCCAGCGATCCTCCCTGCCAGAGATTTTGCCTCTCTCCAAGTGCACACTGTTGTTGGGAGCCGTTGAAATGCGCGGAGCTCCGTGGCTGGTCCCAACCTTCTTTTCCTTGGTTCAGTCCCAAACCTCCAACCAAACATCTGGTCTCGTCAGACTAGACCTGTAGTGTTGAAAGTCAGAGGAGAAGAAAATAGGCCAGAAATCATGAAATGCTTCCTGACAGCATGAGTCTCCAGAGGGAATGTGGCTCTTAAGGGGGACTCTCAACCGGGAGATAGATCAAACGCGGCAAGGAGCATTGGACAGAACACTCCAACTGTCAGGAGGATAAATAAGGTGACCTCTTGGATGCTTTCCATCTCTTACTTCTAAGATTTCCTGACCTCTCTGGCCCTTCGGAGTTTGTTAAGGATGAGCAGCTGCTTCCGTGTAGGACAGACAGCTCATTCCAGCCTTGGTTGGCTGTGCTGAAGGTCTGCGTTTTCTCAGGGAGCAGGCGAGGGTCTGTCCTCTGGTCTCCATGTGTGGGTTAGAAGAAACTCTGAAATCTTATCCCACAGAACTCACAATGCCTGCTTGTTTCCCTGGAAGCTTCTCCTTTTTAAGACATGCGCAAGGTCCTCATACGCACCCCTCCTCACAGGTCCTGTGGGTGAACTTCTTTGCAGCTGAAGCCCAGCTTCTTATCCAGGTTGGTGTGGTCTGTAGCTGCCTTTCTATCTTCCTACTCAAGACATGGCCTCTTCACGACAAGACTTCATTACCCCACACTCTAGTCCCCCAAATGAGTCCACGTTTCGGACGTGGCACGCTGACCTTTCAACCAACAAGAGCATCTGTACCGTTACATGATCCCTTCAGGTTACGGTTTCTAATTTAGCATGCTTCCTCTGGAGGGACCTTCCAAGAGAGATATTTCTCACATGAAATTATTTTTGGAGACTCTCCAAATCAACAAGTCCCATTCTCTACCCTCAAGGGGTTGGTGGGCTGTGGATTTGCCAAAATTAATAATATTAATCTGTCCATCATATTAGAAACTCATTGTGTTGGAGAATAAAGGGAGTTATTCTCTCCAGGCCTGATCCTGTGTGACACTGCTTTCTTCTCTGCTATGTCAATCCTGTGAGGGTGCTTTGGGGTGCACCCCTAAATCCCAGATCACCCTTTTCCTAGGATCTCAAGTCCTAGGGTGACATTACAGTCATAAACAGCCACGAGACCATTATGTTCCTCAGTGCCTCTAGCCTTACAGCGTTTCTGGCCTGAGTCCTAAGTCCTTCCAGGGTTGTGTGTTGTGTGGAAGACATAGTCTGTGGGCTCAGGGTATGGTTATCAGGAGACCAGTTGCTACAATAGGTGGTTGGGGTCTTTGCCTTTTGTTAATTCATGACACAATAACTGAAAGTTAAACTTATTAGCCAAGGAGAAAGAGGGAAGAACAATATTTTTAAAGCATTATCAAGTACTGGTGTATAACGAGCATTATTTAACTCTCCCAACAACCATACAAGGTAGGGATAGTTTTTATCCATGTTTTACAAAAAGGAAACTCAGCCACAGACAGGCAAAGTAACTTGTTCAAGATCACATAGCTAATATGTGGTGAGGCCAGGATTTGAGCCCACACTTTCCATCTCTCTAACTATACTGAGCATTCAGCTGTCCCTTCACGTTTGGGCTTTACTAGTGTTTAACACAGAGAGCAGCTGTCCCGTTTTTATTCTGCTCAGGTGCTCGAGGGATTGGACAGGACCCGCCCCCGTTGGAAAAGCCAACCTACTTTACGGCATCCACTGATTTCAGTGCTAATCTCATCCAGAAACACTGTCACAGACACACTCAGAAATACGGTTTAAATCTGAATACCCTGTGGCACAATGAAATTGACATGTAAAATTGACCATCATAATGTGGAACACCCAGGAAATGAAAATATGTGTATGGAATAGCTCGGACAAGAATTGGAGGCATCTAGTGGGGTCTGGAGAAAACATTTACTGTATTATCTTTGTATTATGTAAGTATGGAAAGAATATTAACACATGAATTGTTAGGGAAAACATAACAAATGCATTTTATTATTTTTAACTTCTTTGAGCATAACTTTTAAAAAATATGTTTTATGCTTGAAATGGCGATGCACAAACCCTCATCAATACTTTTTAATTATCTTTTAAAAGTCCTGATGGTCACCATTTAAGATAAGTGATATTCACACAAATTCTCAAAGAAATAATACTTGCTCAGTGTTCTAGCAAATAGCAGAAGAGCTTGCATGTTAGTTTATTGTCCTCCAGTGGATAGAAATGCTTTCTTTCTGTTAACTGAAAAATAGGTGATTCAGCCTCTTTAAAGATGAAATTAGCACATCGAGGGGATGATCCATTCTTTCCATCTAACCTGTTTCTCTTTCCTTTTTTCAGTGGTAGACGCAATGTTGAAATTTCTTATGATAATGTAATGGGATTTCAAATCCCTATGAATTCTTCATATAAATTATTGCAAAATGATGATTTTCACAAATGTTGCTCTACTAGTCTTAGTGATCCTTAGTCTTTTGTATGCGAACTGAAATATTAATTATACATTGTCAATAAACCATTTTTAACTTTGCTTTTCCAAAGTTGGATTTTTTGCTTTGAATCCATAAACCTTTTAAGTGCCTGTTGGTGAATTTTTGTGGGGACTTTGCAACTGTAGATTAAGCGTATTCAAGTGTCAGTTAATTAAGCACTTTCCTGAAGCTGATAGTTACCCTTACACAAATCTGCAAAGTGGAACTTATTCCTCTCCTTCACCACCCCACCCCAGGAAGTTTTTCAGGTCTTCCTTTATTAGCTCATGACCTCTTTAAAATTCTTCCTTTAGGTATCTGAAATATTTTTTTTGTAAAACAACACAGAGTTGTATTCTGATTCGGTTTCTTCATAATAACTGTGGTGCATGGGTTTAATTAGGATTGCCATCTGATAGCATGGTTTAATGTGAAATTCACATGTTTACAGGAGAGAATTCTCTGTGAGCAAAGCATTATCAGAACCCCATGATGATGAGGAAGACAGAGGTCTTGTTTTCCTAGTTTTCTCTCATTGCAGCAACACTCCTCAGGTCACAAGGCGACATTGTGTTCCTTTAATATCATACCTGTTACAAATGTAGCACGTGTTGACTTTTATCACTTTATAAATATTTATTGTGCCTCTGATAGTTTATTTTGGTACTTTTTCTTTTGCAGAACAAATGGTATTTTTCTAACTATTTCTTTCTCAGCGATACTGACAAGTGTTATTAATCGAGCATAGTTACTAATATTTATAGATTCATGAAGCTAGAGTGAAAACATTTTAAAATTTAATGATCTCTTAGATTAGTATCCGCGTCACCTGACTTGTTGTTGACCATGTACTTTAGGAGTGCTGTTCAAAAGCAGAACCTTTCCTATTTCTTTGCCCTTTTGGCCCCAGACTGCTGGTAATCTTTCAGACTAGTAAAATGGCAAATTCTGCAATTTTGTGAGGCATTGTGCCTGCACCTATTAACCGAACATAACTAAATTCTTAAGCTGAGCTGATGCTGCTATATGACCCACTCATGAAAGAATTTTGACTTTTTTTAACTTTATTTATTTTTGAGGGAGAGAGAGAGCAAGCATGTGCGCAAGCTGGAGAGGGGCAGAGAGAGAGAGGGAGAGAGAGAATGCCAGGCAGCTTCCATGCTATCAGCCCAGAGCCAATTTGGGGCAAAATCTCACAAACCTCAAGATCATGACTTGAGCCCAAATCGAGTCGGCTGCTTAACTGACTGAGCCACCCAGGTGCCCCTCAGAGAATTTGAAAATTATGTAATAACATTTCATCATGAACTGTTCAAAACATTTTTAAGTCCTGCAAATCTCCACTTTCCATTGCAGATAGAAGCGTATGTTAAATTCCATTTTCTGAACCTTCCCCTCCAATATATTCACATAATGTGGGTTTTTTTTTTCTTTCCTGTCCTTGATTCAAGAGGTGCTGGACTCATTTTTCAGAAGTTAAATGCATATTCCTACAAATGAAAGACAAGACCTGTCTCTAGGCTTCTTTTCTCACATCATTTACAAATCATATGTCAAATGACACACAAGATCACCCCAAATCAGGCCTTGGGGTTCACCTTGTCTCCTACTATTAACACCAGGCTTGCTGGCTAGATAGGCAGGTAGCCTAGTGGACAGTGGATTTTATGACATTTACATTTGATAAGACAGGGAAAAAAAAGACAAGTATTTGTATGGGTCTTTACTGTTTATAAAGTGTCTGCACATACTTTATCTCACTGATCCTAAGTTTCTCATGAAACTTTCACGTCTCACTTGCAGATGAAGAAATCGCTGGGTCAAGAGACCTGTATTAGGTCATCCTTCTGTTAAGGAGAAGAGCTTCAGTGCCGACTCTTTACATTTATGTATTTTATTATTTATTTATTTATTTATTTATTTATTTATTTATTTATTTATTTATTTATTTAGAGAGCATGGGTGGGGGAAGGGCAGAGAGCCGGGAAGAGAGAGAATCCCAAGCAGGCTCTGCACTGTCAGTGCAGAGACCAAAGTGGTGCTTGAATTCACAGAATTCACAGACCATGAGATCATGACCTGAGCTGAAACCAAAAGTCGGATGCTTAGCCAACTGAGCCACCCAAGTGCCCCTGGACTCTTTACGCTGTACCTTAAAATAGGCTGTCATGGGACTTAGGGGAGAATGCTGTCAGGGATTCCTTGCCAATGATCAGGAATCGCTGAACTTCCTGAAAATACAGCATGTCAGTGTGAGAAGGACCTGGAAGAACCTAAAACCAGTCCCCTTTTTGCTATCAGGTTATGTGGCTGTTGAGTGCTAGATCCAGGATTAAAATCCAGGCTTTCTGATACCCAGTCTGAGATTCTTTCCACTAACTCTGTGCTGCTACTGGCTCTTAAACTCTGTTTGTTTTTTTTTCTTTATGGAGATGGGCTGCTCATCTCACCCATTCTCATTTGTTCTCTACCTGGTTAGTTAGAATTTCCCCTGGGACGAAGCACATTACTTACATTCTCCCTGACCTTCTGAAAGAGCACGTCTTCATTTGAGGCTGCTCTTCCTTCCCCCAAACCTGCTGAGCTGAGAATTCCTTAGGGACAGGAAATTGTGGCTGCTGTTGAAAATGATAAAACTTGAGGTGTTTAAATCATGATGGGAAACCTTGAAAACGTGCATGATTACCTGTTGCTAATGGCAATTTTCCAGAGGTAAGTGAGTGGAGTGTGAATTTGAGACAGGACGGGGAATTTCATCCAACCAGTGCATCTGGCCCTGGAGGCTTGAGGATGGAGAGGGGACACTCCTCATTCCAGATCCTCTCCTGCCGCCTTCTAGTAACCAGTTGACAGCTGACCAAGCATATGAAGAGAAAGACTAAACATTTCTTCACAAAAACTTTCGGTTTCAACTTCTGACATGCATATTTACAATAGCCGATTATTTGATGAAATGTTAAGTTTTAAAAAATGGACTTTAGTGACATATCTTACTCCACCTTGGTCAGGTAACTAAAAGTGCACTTTTTTTTTTTTTAATTTTTTTTTAACGTTTATTTATTTTTGAGACAGAGAGAGACAGAGCATGAACGGGGGAGGGTCAGAGAGAGAGGGAGACACAGAATCGGAAGCAGGCTCCAGGCTCTGAGCCATCAGCCCAGAGCCCGACGCGGGGCTCGAACTCATGGACCATGAGATCGTGACCTGAGCTGAAGTCGGAGGCTTAACCGACTGAGCCACCCAGGCGCCCCAAAAGTGCACTTTTGAATTGATGTGGCATTGGCATTTTTCACTCCTGCATTAGCTCTAAATGCTGCATCTCCGTAGTAGAAGACCAGAAGAGCCAGTAGGGTGGGAGCAAATGGAGACAGACATATGTTTGGAAAACTCAGGCTCATCTCTCATTCCCCAAAGCTCCTCGTCAAGGTTAAATAAGAGAACATTTGGCTTCCACTTTTCTGTCTTGAACTCTTAAAACTATCCTGAACTATATAATCATGTTTTCTTGATAACGCTAGGCCAAGTGCAGATCAGGTGTCTCTGCTTTACCTGGCTTGACTGACTGTGTAATCAAGTTCAACACTTAACTTGTCAGGTCTCCCCGTGCCTTTGTGTGGTTTCAATAGAATTTCAGAAAACTTATAAAGGCCCCGCCATAAATAAAGCAAGATTGCACACAGGGGCTTGGAAAATGCAACATTCACAAAGCCGCAGATGTGGAGCAGAGGGAATTTGGAGTGAAATATTTAATTACTTCATCATTGAAAACTAATTACCAATTGGGGAGTGTTTTCATTTGTGGAACGTAGATTGATTAGCAGGATCCTCGAAGTTCTAGTTTCCTTACTACTGATTACATCTTTCATAGAAGAAAAATGGGTTAGTTTTAACAAGCTTGAGTCAGCCTGCAGACAAGCGAGGTTACCGAAGAGGGATTGCACAGGATTAGTGATATTCAATAGGCAAAAGGGTATTGAGTTCAGATTTTTTTTCCCTGATAGACTATTAGAGATAAATCTCACACTTGGGATTTACTCGTTGGTAATAAGCAAGGTTGTATTTTTCAGTCAGGAAGTTAATTTGTTTGTTCCACAAAATGGTTCAATCAACGTTATACATGTTCAGTGACCTGGAGCCCCGAGGCAAAGTTTTGCCTCTGATACAGGACACAGGTACATTGTTTAAAGGCCAGGTTTGGAAAGTTAAGTCCACTGAAATATAAAAGCTGTGGCTCATCATGGAGCGTTACAAGCAATAGGAGTCAGGTTCTGATGGGCAGAAGAGCTTGGTGGGGAGACCTTTGGTGGGTGGAAGGGCGCTATTTGGCTTCTATATTCCCCGGCTTGCTTGATATCTCCATATCACACTGGGGTTCAGTCCTCATATTCTCCCTTGTTGCCCTTGCCTTTGTCAGCTCTACTCTCCAGGAAGAATCTACTGTTAGTCAGTTGCCCTTGAGAATGCAAAGTCACTGTGTCCCCTGATCTCTCCTTAAGGAAGAAAATGATTTCAGCAGCCAGTCACCAGGTGGGCCCTGGCCCCCCTGATAATACTGTGCAGACAGACACATTCCTCTTTTGGGGTGGAGGTTCTTGCTGAGTAACGGTAACAGGTATTCTGATGGGGGAAGAAGTCTGGGAAAGGGGCAGGACACATGGCTTCCAGTTCTGAACCTGCCACTAACCATGAGTCCTTGGATCTATTAATTGATCGTTTGAGTTCACTCTTCCCCTACGAGGATTATATGAAATAGGGAATGGGAAAGGGTATTGAAAGCCTTAAAAAACATTGTTCAGATTAAAATAATTCTTTCAATTGATTGCATTTGCTACTCCGATCGATCATTTGCATGCAGCAAGTGGTGACTTAGACAAGGCATATCCCGTCCTGCCCAATTTCAGTCCATATTGGAACTGGTGTTTCTATTTTGAGATGGAGACAAAGTTATAATATCTAGTCCGAGCCAGAATGGCCTTCCTCCAGGCGAGTGTATTCTCCTCTGGGGTTTCAGGCTGTGCCAAAACTTTCTAGAGCAGTCAGAGCCCTCTGACTGGGGCGCTTGGTCTGGCGGCAAGGACAAGAAAGATTCAGGAACCCGCTCTTCTCTCAGCACTCCTGCCTGGTGGGTAGCTCACCGCTCACCTGGCTCGCTGGATTTCCCAGAGTTGGCTAGGGGTGATTCCAGGCTGGGCTGTGACCCCCTCTAACATGGGAGGAGTAAGCTGTGTGTGATGAACGCCAGACTACATTCACTGTTGTTCTGAAGAAGGGATTTAAACTTGAGGTTTTCACACAGGTTTTAAGATTATGACTTAAAATTTTTATTACTGACTTAAAAATTGCCAGAAATCCAATTAAGGGGCTCCAGAGGGACAGCTGTGGGGGAAGCAGATGGGGCAAAGATATTGAATCACTCTGGAATATGACTGTGACCCCTCCAACAAGGTGAAGATTTCTGCCTGATGTTCTCGGTCAATGAGAACATCAAACTGTTTAAAGGAGATAAAAACCACAGGGCAAATGGTAAAATCCAGAAATTGTAGAAATGAAAGACTTAAGGAATCAAGTAAGAGAGGGAAGACAGACTTTACATTTAGAATGATAAGAAATGTAATGTTGGAATACTTAAAAATAGCATTATTATAAAAAGAGAAGATACAAACATGGTTCAAATAAAGATAATAAAAGCTAAGAAATTTTGGCAAAACAAAAATATAAGTAAACAAATATGAAGAGATTTGGAGAAACAACAGTATAAAAAGTAAACCTGAAAAGCTGAGAGGCCAAAAGTAAAAGTGACCTCAGTACATGTAAGTTTAGATAGAAGTTAAAACGTGAAGAAATGTCAGAAGTCAAAAGATACACTAACAACTGAAAATAAAGCTACCTACGGGGCGCCTGGGTGGCTCAGTCAGTTAAGTGTCCAACTTTGGCTCAGGTCACAATCTCACGCTTCATGGGTTCAAGCCCCGTGGTGGGCTCAGTGCTGACAGCTCAGAGCCTGGAGCCTGCTTCGGATTCTGTGTCTCCCTCTCTCTCTGTGCCTCCCCTGGTCACTCTCTGTCTGTCAAAAACAAATGTTAAAAAAAAAAAATTAACAAAAAAGAAAAAAAGAAAAGAAAGCTACCTAGAAACAAGTGAAAAAGAGGCAAGATACAAACTTTTTAGAAAGTACCAAATGCATAAGGTGGAGGAAAAAAGCGACAAAGTTGCCTCCATTACTAAAGTTCGAATACGGAGGCAATCATAGAGATTCCTTTTTAGCAGTGAAGGGCACAGAGATTCCAGCAGAGTCCTGGGTACTTATCTTCTGGAAGTTTGTAGCACCTTTTAAAGGGAGCTCTTCAAGAGGATTCCTTTGGGACCTTTGACATCAGGGAGCATTGCCCCCTCCCCCATCTTTGATATAGAAATTTCAAATGTCTATAGATATCTAGAATATTCTATAGATATACAGAATTTATACAGATTTTCATAGGCCTCTATAAAAACATATCAGTAGAGTTTTATAGAAGATTTCCCCTTGCTGCCCTGTTGTTTAGAAATGCGGGGCCCACGTAGAGGTGGAGTAGATACTCATTATACTGAGGCCCCCAGCCCCAGAAAGCCTAAGGCATCCAAGTATAGCTATCAGTTCTTGAGGATTTATTATCTGTCTGGTAGCACAGCTAGACAACTTAGAGAATTATCTAGCTCAGTCCTCAGAACATTATGAGAAAGGTTTTGTTAAGACTGGAGTTTTACAGGGAGGGCAATTTAGCTAGCTCAGCTAAATAATTTATCTGCAGTCCCCAGCTTGCAAGCGTTAGAGCTGGCACCACAGTCCAGGCCCTTGAACTCCAGAGCCCGTGCTCTTAACCTTGCTGGTCCGGCCTCCTGTCTGTCTGCACAGCTGCTGGGGGCTCAGCATGTGCCCCGCCCCCAGAGAGTAAGACCACTTTCTTTGAAAGCAGCACTTTGTGTTGCTTTTTCTCTTTAATCACCAGCTCTTGAGTGGACGGTAACGTGCACTTGTCAAAGGCTATTATGACATATCGGTGGGCAGTGACATGTTGATAGGTTTGCTGGACGCCTACTGCATGTGCTGGCTAACTCCAAAAGGGCAGGAGCATGATTTCCTTGCATCCTGGATCACCTTGAGCGTGATACTTTACAGGACCAGCTTTTCAACAAATGAATAGGTGATTTGATTCTGCATTTTCTAATTAAGTCCAAGGGACAAACCAAAGACATTTTTGGTGGCATAAAGATGGTGTCGGTCCCATTTCTTCCTTTTTTGCCTTATTTAGCTGTTCCTTGGAGAGCACAGGCATGATGTCTATATTGGGACCTCTCCATCCCACAGGGTGATTGGGGGCTGAGTTCTTTATAGGGGTCATGCTCACAGAACAATAAGGCAGGGGACACCCACTATGGCATGAGGCATGGGGTGTCATGAATGGCACTGCTGGCCAGAAACCTTCTTCCCTCCTGGCGTTCTCACCACAAGAAATCTCTTCTTTGGGTAAGATCTCGTTTCTGAGAAATTGCTGATAATACCAAACATGCAATCAGGAAGGAAACACATTAACTTATTAGAAGCTTCTGACACTTGATACTGAGTGATTCATGACACAATAGCAGGACCCTGATTTTTGGGAAAGAAGGTGTGACTGCGGAGGTGAAGGACAGGGACGAGAGGAGGGAGAGAGCTCGCCGGTGGAGGAGGGGTGAATGTGTCATTGTCTTCCTTCTGGTGATTGTGTGGGCAAGTGCCATCTCCCGAGGGCCACAGGGCTGTATTTCGTTTATCCCTGTATTCCCCAGCATCTGGGTCAGGGCCTGACTTGGAAAAGGTGCTCCTTAAATTGAGTTCACCTGTAGAATGAATGAAGGAGGAAACAGGTAGGCTGGTCCTTGACTCTGTCGTTATAGGGAGTGACCATGAAAGAATCACCAGGAAAGACTGAGTCAGAAATGAGAAAACTGAGCACAGACTGAGTATATAGCCCATGCAGGGTGTGGTGGAGAATGCGCACACGAATCAGGCCCTGCCCCACCCTTAGGGAGCTCCCTGGGCAGCTGGGGAGATGTGTTACGGGGTAAGGGCTATGGTTTAAAGATATATGTGTTTTTACATCACCAGTAATGGGACAAATAGATATCATATGCTTCCTGATATGATGCACCGAGAAGGACACATCATCACTTCTGTGGTATGCTGGCCAAAAATGCATAACCTGAATCTAATCAGGGGAAAACACAAGAAAAGACTGAATTCAGTTGCCTTAAAAAATGTGAAGGTCAGGCAACATGTGATCCTCAATGGGATCTGGGGCAAAAAAATTAAGAAAAAAAAAAACACCCACAAAGCTGTTGTTATAAAGGATACTACTGAGATAATTAGCCGAACGTGAATACGATCTCAAATGCAGGCCATAATACGGTACCAATGTTAACTTCTGATTGTAGTAATTATATTGGAGTTGTATAAGGGAATGTCCTTGTTTGTAGGAAATGTACAGAGGTATTTAGACATAAAGAGGCCTCATGTCTACAACTTAACTCTCCAAGGGTTTAGAAAAATGTAAACACGTGAATGTATGGGGGGGAGAATGATAAAGCAAATATGCTAACGTGTTAACATTTGGCGAATCTTGGTGAAAAATATTTAGGGAAATCTTTGTACTATTCTTGCAACTTTTCCATAGGTCTGAAGTTGTTTCAAGACAGAGAGTTTAAAAATGCACGTGGTTGTGTGTCTCATCCTGTATACAGGAGAGGCCATATAGCATAGTGGTTGAGGACACAGGCGAGGACCACAGGAGCTAATTTCCTGGGTCCAAACCTGGCTGTACTATTTGTGAGCTGTGCTACTTTTTACGTAAGCAATCTGGGCCTGGATAATATGAGACAGTAGTGGTGCCCACATCGGTCCGTTGTGAGAATTAGACGGGTGAAAACCTGTGACCAGCTGGGCACAGTGCAAGCATGTGGCAAGTGTGCAGTGAACATCAGCTCTTATTATACGATGTAGAGCCATCTATGGATGCTTGGTGATAGGGCATGTTGTATATACACATTTGTTGATCTACTGACTATAATGAATATAACACTTTGGAGTTTATGATTAATTTTCATATTTAATTATTATAATTATCCCATAAAGTATAACAGCAAGAAATATTGCCCCCATTGTATTGGTCTGCAAGTTGAGGCCAAGAAAAGGCCAGGAACTTAACCTACGTCCCCCACAACTGATGATTGGTGTGCCTTGGAGCTGATCCTCAGCTGTCCTGACAACTAATCCTGGAGGAGATTCTTTTCCATAGGTGACACCGATATAACTGTCTGTCACTTTGCCTTCTTTTATACTCTGAGGAATTTCTGGGGACCGAGCGCCTTCAAGAGGCCTTTTGTTATCCGTGTCATTACCTGTTGTGAACTGCCGTCATGTGCACACGCGTGTTTGAGCACGGATTCTCCCAGCAGTTCCAACAAAGAGGGCCAGTCGTTAATCCTGAGGCTGAAAAGCCTCCCACTGGCTGCCTTCTGAGAAGCTTTGGGATACAATGTCGGGGGAAAGCTTCTGAATGTCACGTGCTCTGCCATGTCGCAGTATGGGACTCTGCGAGTTATAGCCAGCACCTGGGCATTCTGGAAGCTGTAGACTCAAGGAGCCTTAAAGTCCCTTGGAATTCAGTCATTATCTCTCTCCTAAACAAAGAAAGAAACAAACAAAAAAAAAGAAACTAAAAACTAAAACCAAAAAAGCAACAGGAGTTTTCGGAGAAAGAGCCCTCATCTGCACTTCAGAGAACCTAGAAACCGGATTCCTGCCTCCGTGGGTCTTATGATCTTCAGTGGGGCCTCCGCCGGACAGATGTTATTACTATAAACCAGTATCTGGCAGCCTTGGGTGGAAAGGGAAGCACCTCTCAATTTGTCAGGGATAATGACAACTTCCTTGAATTTGCTCACTATTTATAATTTGCACAGCTTTATATTAGATATTTCTGTCGATTCTTGCAACAAGCTTTTGGGGTGTGGGGGGAGGGGCTGAGCAGATGACAACACTCGGGGCTCATAGGGGCTAAACAAACAACCCATGGGCCAGGATCCCTGGTCTTGATCCAGTGCCACTCACTTACACTGGCTCTCTAATCCTTACCTTCCTGTTTTGGAAGTTTTTTTATTTTATTGACATTGCCCCTTATTAATTATCCTCATGTTTATTTACAAGCACTCATTCATCGCAGCTTGCCTCATCAGGCCATCCTTGCAAGCATTTCTGGGTTATCTCACCAGCTGAGAGTCTGGAAGTGCCTCAGGGATGTGGAACCCTTCGACTAGTTGCTTGAAAAGAAGGAAAAGCGTGAGAGTAACAGTGCCGTCAATATGGTCTCAAAGCGCATGATAGACCCCAGTAGAAATGGTGCAGAATGTCAGCTCTGGTTTGGAGTTTCTGTATATGAGCCTTCTCCATATGCATGTCTAATTAAGAGCTGGGAATGTGTTCATCTGTTCAGTTACGGCGAACATCAACGATGGGCCAGGTGCTAAGGTTTCCCTTCCTACCTCCTCATCGAGGTGAAGCTGCACATTTTAAGCCAATTAGTCTTAGAATGGAAGTTAAAGACCCGGGTTCTAGGCCTTTCTTCACCCGTGACCTTTTAAGATCTGTGAATTGCAATGCAGTTCATCTGTTGTTTGCGCTTCCTTCCCTATTATAATAAGAAAATAAAACGTCTTCGAAAGTCTTTTGTGGATTGCAGAGTGTTCCTCAGACCTAAGATGGTTTTATGGTAACGATAATGCCAAAGATAATAGAAACTGCTTCTGTTCTGCATCCTAAGTCCTTATGCATGAGAAGAGTAGGTTCAGTGAGTAGGTTAGTAACTAGCCTCTGTATAAGTATGTGAATGAATGAACTGAAAGGGATTGTAAATTACCTTTATACAGTGTTTGTATTGAATCATGAAGTTTATTCCCATAAACATTTCATTAGCAGCAGCTAAAATCACATGTCTTTATTACAGCTCACATACAGGAAGCCTTCCACTCCTGCTTATCCTTTAAGACCTGGCTCAGCTCTTACCTCCTCCAGGACGTCTTCTTGGACTCCCTGATCCTCCTCAATCAGGTGGGATAAAATGACCCTGCTCTGCTGCCATGACACATGGGCCTATTTCTACTGCATGTTACCATGTTACCTGTGCTCTAGATTCTGTCCTATTCATCTTTGCATCCTTAATGTCCAGCACAATTCCTGGCATGTTATTTTTGCCTTCGGAAATGTTCTCTCAGTGAAGTGGCCAAACGTTTACCAGTTCAAACAAGGCTTGGCTTAGGAACACAATGGGGATTGAGGTCACGGAGATGTGATTCACTTTTTGCCATAAAGTGCTTACATATTGCACATGAGAACACAGCGCCTCGTGATTTTTTAACCTCTTACGTGATTATCCCAGCAAAAACCCCTTGGGCTAGAAAGGACTATAATAACCTTGGTAGTTTTGAGCCCTTAATATTTTCTTTACATCGAGCTTAGCCTGTTTGCGTTATAAAAGAGATGACTGAGTTCATGTAAGGCAGGAAGAACAGAAGATGTCCTCATCCCCAGAAAGTCTTCAAAACTCCTGCCTGGCCTTGAGGGGTTCCCACCAAGTGCACGCCACATGAGGAGTCAGTACGATACGGACATATTTGTACATTTTAAAAAAGATTAAATGTGATATAGTACTGGAACTGAGCATGGGAGATTGAGGCCCTGGGTATTATGCTTTCCCTTGCTACAGGGGATGGAAAGAATATTGTTTCTCCTTAAAATGATTTATTTAAATGGGTAGGCTAGAATTCTACTTAAAACCCAGTGTCTGAATGCACCTGTTTAAGTCAGCTTCTTGTTCTCCCAGGTATTTAGGCATTGAATTTTCCCCATTAGGGAAGTGATTGACACCGTGGTCCTTACAATAACACATGATTATAACTCTGCAAATGGCAATTACATTCAATGGAAACCAGATGTTGCATGGAATTTGACTCTCTTGGTTTCTTGGTGAAGTAGATGAATTTGTAAAGTAGAAAACCACAATCATTACTCAGATGGACTATACATGAATTAATGACATAATATCTAAATCATATATGGTTGAAAATAATGATTAACTTAAACTATCAAGATAAGCTAATGAAAAACAGACTCTTAAAAAATTAAAGATATGTTTTCTTCAATATATATTTTATCAGCATGCTAATAACAAAACCAGACTTATTTGCACGTCTCTTCAGCCCCAAGTAAGAAGAAAATATTTAAAAAGAAGAGCTTCTCGGTAGTTAACATTGAGGAGAAAGTGTGCAATTATGATGGTTTTTTTTGGCTGGTGACTTTCTAGAGTGTCTGAAATCAATCTTTAAAAAATATATTGTTATTAAGGACAGCTAGCAATGTTTTATGCTGAATTACACAGAGACAGTATATTTTTAAGGACACATTTGGCATGCAAAGCATTAGCTTTATATGCCTGTGCAAAGCATCACCTCTCAAATAAAACTTCTTTTCCTGTCCCATCTCTCTAGTGCCTGTGTGCAGATGTGTGCACACATGTTCACACACACACGTGTGTACACACACACACACACACACACACACCCCAGTGATGCCTCAGGCCAGGAAGGCAAAGCAGCACTACACTTAAACCCGCACTGTCCCTTGAAAAGCTCAACCTTCGGTTAGCAACCTCCTAAGTGGTTAAGTTTGCAAACCTTGGCCCATCATTTCCACTGTCATGAATTCTCAATGACATCATCACTGTAAAATTAGGAACTCTCTTTCTTGTCCTGCAGATGTGAAAGTTTGACATTGCATTCCATGGTCCCGTGCCACATTTCATCAGCGTTTTCCCTTTGCTTTCTCCAAAGCCTGTGGCCGCATGTGGCGTGTAGATTGCCAGTGCTGCTTGGGATCTCATATCAAATGCTGCTACCTAATCCCAGGCGGCCTTCCACAAGCCCACACCTGCAGCTCATTGAATCCTCCTGGAGTACAAAGGGCTGATTTACAGCACGAAGGATCCAGGCACTGCTTGCAGCTGGGGCTCCAGCAGGAAAAGGAAGTTGTTCATCATCTTGTGTGCATTTCATTAACAATAGTGTACCCGATATGTAGCTTATAGAATAATTTCAAATCACTGACAGAGAGCATTATGGCATTTGGCACTACTAGGAAAAATACTTCGGGATGGGCAAATTACACCTGAGCGTGAGGTTTCTATGCGACCCTCTGGAACTGTGCACACTGATTTATACCAGGTGGGTTGACCTTGCGATATTTTCTGATTCGTTGGGCATTTTCCCATTTCTCATTTCTTTTCCTTTGTCTTTGAAGCAGTCCTGAAGTAGAGTTGGGATATCCTTAGCTTTCTGTTCTTTTCACGTACCAGCAACTGAGAGCTGAGGGTAACCTGTGCGAAGCATGGTGTTTCGAAACCAACCACCTGAGAAAGTGTCTGTGTCACAGCAAAATGTGGCAGTGTGTCTCTTTCTCCTTTGAATTTCAACAGACATAGGAATGAGGGAGTCCCAGTGAGACACCGAGACCCCAGGGCTGGCTCACCAGGACTCTATGGAATAAGCAAATGGAAGATGCTCCTACTTTCTTCTGCCTTGCTGGGCTGTGCGTCTCCATTTTACTATTGACTTACTATTGCCCCAGAAAAGCTCTCCTGGTGGAGATGCCATGCAAGTGATGAGGAGGAGTTCAAATGAAAGAGACAAAGAAGTGACAGGCAGGGGGAAGACCATCATCCTGTGCTAAAGTTCCCATAGCCCTCTGGACGTCTGCTGGGCCTGTCTTCTCTGGGCCCTTCTCATGGCCTCCAGGTCAGACATCTCACCTATTTACTGAAAGGCTCTGCTTTTCCAGATCTTTTCTGGGAGTATCTTGCAGATCGCAGTTGACGGATTTTTTTTTTTTTTTTGAGGAAGTGGAAACCGTTAGGATCTCAAAACAAAAAGACCTCAGGAACTCTGTCTCTGGGTTTGGGGTCAAGGCCCACATAGGATGGACAGCAGCAATATGCAGAAATGTCAGGGCTTCTGATTAGTTTATCATGGACATTTAACTTCGACTTTTTTTTTTTATAAAGAAGGACAAAATCAATAAAAATCGCCATCCTCAAGGGAAAGGGAGCAGGGGAGGAAAAGCAAATTTCTTTTCACTTTGTAATGGTAAACAAACTCGGCTCAGAGCAGTATCTGATGTGGCTGCATGGAGCCTGGTTTCCAGTTTCTCTTGATGTGTCAAATGTATCCCTTATGTGAATCATGGTTTAAAAATACTTTTACTCAGTGGGTTCAGGAAATCAATAAGCTTTTATGATTCTTTCCTTGCTTCACATAATTTCTGATTTCAAAAGAGACGCTGGGTATTCCTTTAAGATGTTTATATATTATGCATTTTAAAAACTAACAATTCTTCCAAGGGCTTCCCAAGCATTGTTGTTGGAGTGGGTTTTTTTCTTCGCAAGCTCACTCTCTTTCTTTCTTTCTTTCTTTCTTTCTTTCTTTCTTTCTTTCTTTCTTTCTCTTTTTTTCTTTCTTTCTTTCTTTCTTTCTTTCTTTCTTTCTTTCTTTCTTTCTTTCTTTCTTTCAACATTAAGCTAATGATTATGGGGCTTACACATAAATTGAAGCCGGATTTATAAAATGCAGTATAAAAATCCTCGGGAAGGAAGATAAATATAACAAGCTATGAAACTACGTTAGCCTCTTCCAGTGTTGGAATGACTACAAACGAAGAAATTAATGACCAGGATGTGTGATGTTGCCCAGGTTAGGAGCTTTGGCTCCCAGGCAGGCTGCCTTAAGACGAGCTGTCCTGCATTCCTTGATTTCTCTGAAATACAAATCTAATTGCAGATTGGAACATATCCATTCACTTAGTCTGTAAAAATAATTTTCCCTGAATATTTACCCAAAGCGCATTATTGCTTATACAGTTGTGAAAAGCATTTAGCACTTTATAATCCCATATTTGCTCCTATGTGGGCCTGGGAGTGTACTCTCCTTACAAAATTCACAAATGCCTAGAAGGCTAACAATTTTTACAAAGTGTTCCTCATGGAAAACATCTGGAAGGTTTCCAGAATGGCATTCCAGATGTTATAGTTTTAGCAGTCACAAAAGTGCACTGCGCATGCTTTGTGTGCGTGTGTGTGTTTTTCCTGGTTCTACATCGTATGTTACTTACACACACCCGGCCCTCTTTGCTCTACCTCTGGAACATTTTAGGTTTGAATTATTTAATATTTCACTTCTGGACAACTCTGCTTTCAGGGCAATTACACATCTGTAAGGAGGGGAGCATGATGTAGACTACTGTAACCAAATACGCACTGGGAGAAGGGATTTTTAATTGGTATTTTAAAATTGATTTTTTTTTTCTCTGTGGGGTCAGAAAGAAGAATAAACACTTGGGGGAGTAAGGTCTGGATGAATCTCCTGTACTGGGAGAGAGCTGCCCTCCTTCCCTTTCCCAGATTATACTCTGCACAGAGGAGAATGTCCCTGTTTGCCACCCGTCCCAGCTGCAGGGTGCTGGGCAGAGTGAGGGGCAGAAGTGAGTGGCCAGGAGACAGGATGTTCTCCTTTCAAAGTGGTAAATGCTGCTCAACTGTGGGGAGATGTAGGAAAGCATGAGATCCATGTACTGCTCTTGAACTTTCTCTTCTCCCTGTCCCCCTTTTCTCCTCCTTCTGGATATGGGCCCAGGGAAATTAATGGCCTATAGAAATTCAGCCAAGAGACTGGCATGTTCTTAGAACCAGCTCCTTGTGAGTCCTGCCTGATGGCAGGTCTCCTTCTCAAGACCAGGGCAGAGATGACAACAGGGAGGAGGTGGAGAAGGAAAGATATGGTCATGGGCCAGAATATAAATAAGTCGTGATTCAGGGAGCCACAGTGTTTTACAGCTGTGAATTACTTTCATCATATGGGGAGACAGATGAACGGGGATCCACCTCCTTAACAAACCAACCAGACATGATGAGAACCTCCTTTGAACTAAAATATTTGTTATACATTACATTGCGCCAATCTTGTTTCTTATTACTAGTTCTGTTGGGAGAGTAGAGAGAGCATACTGGCAAGGAAAAGCCTAAGCCAAGATGGGTCGTGGAGACAATGGCATGAGAGTGGTTAAGGATGTGTCTACACTGGCTGAGGCAGCAGAGACGTGGGAACCAGTGGGAGGTAGGGTGCATAAGACCTGTAGGGTGCAGAAATACCCTGTCACCCCAAGCCTGTGGTTACCTACACAGGGCAGGGAATCATCAGGAGGCTGGTATGAAACTGGCAAAGGCCAACTTGTTCTGCGATCTTTACTGCTGGGATAGGTGTTAGCTCCAGGTATTTGCCCCAGGAAATTCCTGAAGGGTTCTTGCTTAGCCTTGGAAAAGTCCAGAATCAAGACCCCTTCAAATGAAGAGGACCCATTGCCCCCAAAAGGACCTTGCCTCCCCTTGTGTGGAGTCCAGACGATGTGTGGGACCTGACCTCCGATCAGCCCTCGGACTCTGGTTCCCATAGTTACCATTGGCTCGGAAAGAAGCGATCCTTCTATACTGTCCTGGTTCCTGTGTCCTGGCAAACCAGTACAGTTGGTTATCCTAGATGAAGCACATCCCTAACTTTATGTCCATCTACGTTAGAAAGGTGATAGGGACCGTCCCTTTCTCTCCCACGGCTACCACAGCTGAGAGCCTGTTGAGAGCTGACTTCTGGGTGACACCTGGAAGACCTGTCACACTGCAGTCAGATCAAAAGTTGAGTCTTATTTTAGAGGGGGGTGGGTGCATGCTCCAAATGTCACTGTCACTATAATGGAAGAAGTGGCCTATGATGGTGACCCTTGAGGCATTTCCCATTGCTGTTCCTTTATTTTCCTTGGGTCTCTGCCCCTCTGCTCTCCTGGGTCACTTTCTACTTTTCTGACTCATCAGTCTCCTCCTAGGGCTGTGTCCCTTATAGCCCTCTTTTATTTTTATTTTTTTAAGAGTTTTTATTTATTTATTACTAAGAGAGAGAGAGAGCACACACACGTGAGTGGGGGAGGGGCAGTGAGAGAGAGGGAGACACAGAATCCCAGGCAGGCGCCACATCACCAGCGTGGAGCCCAACGCAGGGCTTGAACTCACGAACCATGAAATCATGACTTGAGCCAAAATCAAGAGTGGGGCTGCCCATGATTCTCACCTCTATTTCCGGAGCCCAATCTCCTTCTCTCTGGTGGCATCAATAGGACTACCAAGGCCCCACACCCAATATCCACTCCATTTCTACTCATCATTGCTGCCTTGGGCCACATATTTTTTTAGCTTAATAATACAACAAATATTGAATCTTTAGGATCTTTGTCTTCTCTGTCTCTCTCTCTCTCTCTCTCTCTCTGTCACACACACACACACACACACACACAACAAATTTCAATTAGACAATAGTCAACTGAATTTATTTTGTATGTATTTTTCAAAACCAAATGCATTCTTACAGCCTCTCTCCTGGTCTGTTTAAATAAAATCCTGTAACAGATTTTCTTATCTCTGATTCCACACCTCTCCAATTTACCCATACCCCTCAGTGAGATCAGTATTATCTTTTTAAAAGTCACATTGGACTGTGATACTCCTTAACTCAAAAGCCTTCAGTGTATCCCCATCGCTTTCAAGTGAAGCCCAAATTGCTTAGCCTAGCATTTAAGGTCCTTAGCATTTGGGTCTTAAGCTCTCTGATGTCATATCCCTCATTCTACTTCCTCTTCCTCTTCCTCTTTTGGTGCTTTATAGTGACACTGTGGGCCTCTGGTCCTTTGCATATGCTGTGCCCCCAGCTTTTGCTAGCTCTCCATCACCTGTCCCCGAGCACCCAGTCTGACTTTACCTCCTTTGTTTAGGCAAAGTGAAAGCTATAGCATTGGGTCCATTTGTGTGTTGTAGCACATGACACCCTGTGATATTGGTTCTCCTCTGCCGCTCCAATCTGCACTACCATGTTTGGACTATCTTAGGGCAAGGGATAAGCAGTCAAACAATTGAGCAGCACCCCAGTGATAGATGGCTGAATACTCATGAACACTATGGTCACAAAGACCAGGTGCCATGAATTGTGTCACTCTAAGAGCTTACAGGAGCTGATCACAGGGAAACTGGAGTGGCAACTCCCAGCTCTTCAGTGGAGACTCAGGTGCTGCCTCAAAAAGAAGTTCTGGGGGATCAGAAGTTCTCCCCACCCTCTTGAGAGCTCTAGAGTGAACTTTTCATGTACTGAATCCTGTCTTCTTGACAGCTCAGAAGCTCTTTTCATTACAGGTGGTTGGTCAGCAGTAAATATAAACTGAGAAAGTTGAATTGTGTATAAACATGTTGATGTCACCTTGAGATTGATATTGATATGACCTTGAAGCAAGGTTTAGGGAACTGTGACTACATGTCGTTTGTGTCTATTTAGGTGGTTTTAAGAATTTTAATTACAATATTCAATTCTATTCCTATACTTTTTGTCCTGAATTAAAAGATTTGAGATGTGACATCTCTGGCTGATGTGACACATCTCTGGCTGATGTGACAGACAGAGAAATCTGTGATGTAGATACGGAGGTAGGGCTAATACACAAACAGTGTCAGAGGCCAAAACCAGTGGATTGACATTATCCCTTTAGGTGATAGGCGATGGGGATGAGGGTATGGTGGAACTTCAGTGGGGCTCTTTACTTTGAATCCGGTTCATATGGTCATTCCAGGAACCCTATACTGTGTACTGAACAGCTGGAGCACGTAATGGAGTTCTGTGGCACCACTACCCACTGCTGACCAATGGAAAGCTCAACTCCTCCAATGTGTCAACACTCACAGGCACTTGACCCAGATGTAAATTCTGAAATTGACTGGGGGTGATATTCTGCCACATGTGGAATGTAGCCCAGACCTTACAACATCAGACTGTAGTTCACTCTGAGACCTTATCTATATATTGATGGCAGTTTGAGACACTTGGTAAAGTCAACGTATCCAATAGGAAATTATCGACCTCCAAATTTAAGGATGAGCAAGCATTTCCAAATTATGCTGCTTGCAAAACAAGATGTCACAGTCCTCAAATACGGAACCCGTAAATTGATGGAAAACAACTTTGAGATGCTCTAGTAGACCACTTTAATTTATTCTGTTCTCTGGGAATAGATATATAGATATAGATACAGATATAGATCAAGATATAAAAGCTGATATATATTATATATATAATTATATATATAATATGTGTTGATATTCCATGCATAACTTTTTAAAACTGAGATACTAATTTCCAAAATTGGGTCAATCCCCTTACAATATTTTTCTTATTTTTTTCTTTTTCAAGATGTTGGTGTTTTGTGTGGCTTGTATTTGGACCAATTCTCTATTATTTTACACTCTTCTCAAACTGTCAATTCCCATAACTCAGATACATATATAGGTATATTATATACACACACACACACCCCAACACTTTCTAACTGTAGGGCATGGAGCTAGGGGTGTACTATGAAAGTTTTAACTGCTACAAGTTTACCTTCCAGTGCAGGAAATGCAAGGCACACCTCAGGCTCAGCTGGGATGTTTGTGCTCCTTGAGATCTAGGCTTGACATAGCTCCCAACTCCCATTTTGGGAATTCTAGCTTATGAAAGTCCAAATACCTTTCCAACGTTTCTGTGAAGTCCCAGGGCCTTTTTTTTAAAACTCATAGACTTTTTTCTTTCTAGAATTCTGCTTCCTTGTATGAAAACTTTGTTCTGCATTTTTCGATAAGCCATTAAAGTGATTCATATACTAGTGTCTGTGGACCGTACCTTTGCAAACACTGACATAAAGTGACTGAATTTGCCTTGTGTCTTGCTCCCAAATATGTATATCCAAAGATGTTCAGTGGAGCTGAGGAGACCACCATTAAATACAACTTCCCTTCTATAAACCTCCGCTGTGGTTAGTGACCTCCTCTCTCCTTTTTATTTTGTTATATTTATAAGACAAAGAAGTGTGTAAATAATACCAGAGGGGTGTTACAGACAAGTCAGCATCATAGGAGTGCAGAGGATGGAAAAACTGTGTGTTCCCAGAGTGCATGAAAAGAATCTGAGACAGCTTCCTGAAAGGTGGCAAAACCGAGCTCTGAGGAACACACAGAATCCATCTGGAAGGAGGGGAAGGGTCGGGCAGCTCTAGGGTGCACAATATGAGTAAGAGCTCGGGAAGGGGATGTGGGGGCAGCAAGAATAGGATGTGGTTGAAGGCCCGGAGGACATGAGCCCAGCCGGAGAGGAGAGCTCTGGGTACCGGGCTATCAGCAGGGCTTGGAGGAGAAACATCACCACTGGTAAATTCATAAAACATATTTTCTTTTTGAATGAGTGCCTCCCGCATCTATGGACACAACAGGAATTTATATAATGACTCCTCAGGGAGGGTGCTTTCCTGCTTAGCTGATCCACAGCGCCTGCTGTTCTGCTAGGAAATCAGTAATACCTATTGACTGACATGTTTTGTCCGGTTCCCCCAGGTCTTCTTTTAAGGCTTCTGAAAAGACCGCCTTTCTTCTCTCTCTGACCTCGGCGCTCCCTCACCTCCACCTTCCCACTCCCAGTCCTTCCGAGGCGGTGATTTCCCGTCTTGCCTTCCTCTGGTTTTGTTCCTTGGGAGCCTTGATTAGGGGTAAGCCACAGAGCAGCCCCCTCGGGCAGCTGTCTTTCTCTCCACTCTTCCCTGAACTGGGGCATCTGGTTCTCATTCTCTTCACCATGCAGCGGCCTCCGCGTTCACCTTGCTCTGTTTACGTATCTGTTGCACAGCCTGGTTGAAACTCAGCGCTCCTAACCAGTCTTGCCAACCGCCCCCCCTCCCCCCACCCCACCTCGTGATCTGAAGAGAGCTGAACAGGTTCAGAAGAGCTTGAGCGTGAATGAAACCCTAACCAGAGCAAAATTTCTGGAGCCAGCGAGAGGCAAGCCTCAAACCCTTTGCAGGAGGCGTGCCTAACCTCGGTCTGTGGAGGATCTTTGTGGAGTCTGCTGACTTTTGAAAAGGGATTCACATTTGGGTATGGGCAGGTACGTTCTTTTCAGGACAGAATCCGAAGCTTTTAGATTCTCAAACAGATGTGGGACCCCAGTGTTCTACCATCACTGCTCTTTCTGTGTGGTCACTGTTACTAGGAGGGGACCAGAGCTTGAGAGAGGTGTGTACTTGCCAGAGTCACTAAGTAGCGTGTGCAGGAGGCACCCCAAGACAGGAGCCACCATGCCATCCCGCCCCTCCAGTGTGGGGTACAGGTCTTCACGTTTCCTGGAGCCGCTTGTCGTCTCTTGGACTGCTCAGGGGTGCAGAGGAGGCTGGGTGAAGGCCACGTGGTTTCTGCCAGGGCCTGGAGCAGTGAGGATCACCTGGAGCAGGTGTTCTCATCCCCGGTCAAAACGAGAAGCTCCTGGGCAGCTTGTGACATGTCCTGATGCCCCGGCCACACCCCCAGTTCAGTGCCTTAAGTAGACTTTCTGGAGGTAGGACTCAGCACAGTAGTGTTTACACTACTGAGGAGGGCTGACTGATTCCAGGGTGCAGTCAAGGGACAACTATTACCTGTCAGCGCCTGGCGTGGTGAAGTGAAGCTGTAGGAAACCTGGGTGCTGGCCCCGGCGGAGCCAGGAAGGAGCCAGTGCACTGGCTCCTGTGGGGTTTCCCACCTTCTGGGCCTGCTGAGCCTGGGTTCTCCAGCAGCACTGGCCTTTCCTCCTCTCTGCTCACCAAAGCCTTGTTCGTTTTTCCAAGCCCAGATCCTGGGATGCCACCAGCCAGAAACGCTCTCCCCCTTGCTGCTTCTTTCCTGGCACTGTGCTTTGTGCCCCTGTGAGGCCCTGTGGTTTTTCTCCTGGTGCTCCTACAGGCCATCTTTGCTACCTCCCTCATGCTGCCCCTCACCCCCGTGCCTGCCATGCGGCCATCTGCAAATGTTGCTGGGTGGGATGGATAAATGAATGAATGAACGTGTGACCTGGAGGATAGCCCATGCTTCTCAGCCACCCTCTCACCCCCAGCATTTTAGATTGGTGTCCCCACACAAGTCATGGCAACCTTTCAGTCTCCAAAATTAATTTCTAGCACAGTCGCTGGACCAGGATGTTTTCCTGGGATTCTTTCAGCTCTCCCAATGAGGGAGAAATGGAAAGGGGGAGGGATGATATTAACTCTATCTAACTAACCAACTTCTGATGAAGGAGAATTGAATTGAGCTAATTTGTTTTGGAGAGCTCAGTAGTTGCTGGCAGTTGGTCTGCTATTCCAAATTTACCTCTCCTAATTTGAGAACGTCTTATTGGTTCTGTTGTCTCACCGCCCACTGTGCAAGGTGTGTGCTTCCTGGCCCTGGCCAGCACAGACCTCAGAGCCTGCTTCTCCAGCCTCAGTAGTCCTCAGACCCTTGGGAATCTCCAGTATTGTAATGCTTTTATCATGATTTTTTGACTGCAAATGACACTCTTGCCTTTGAATGTCCCAGTTTGGTTTCATATTCCCAAGGGGTTGTTTTGAGCGTCTCCAAACACACTTCTTTGTAATTCATGGAATCAAACAACATTTGGGGACACATTGGAGATGGACAAGAAAGAGGTGATACCCTCATGGAAGGAAACAGAAAAGCACAGGACTTTGGACTAGAGGCCCAGTGAGCCCCAGAGAGGTGGCTCCTTACTGAGATGGTTCTTCCTCTGCCTTTGGGAATTCAGCTTCGCAGTAGAGTGACTGTCACAGTAAGAAAGAATAATGGTCACAGGGGGTTAGTGTTGGAGATTATCCTCACCAGCCTCCTGAACTTGACCTTGGAAGAGAAGAGACTTTCACAGGGTCAGCAAGAGAAGTGCGCAGTCAGCGCTAAGACCCCAATTCTGGGGGAATACAGGAGAGGAGGACAGGACCCGGTTCCTCCTAGTTCCAAGTGAGCGAGTGCTGTGTGAATGGGCAGCTGTCCCACGTGTGTGACTGGCTGAGGGGGCCATGTCACCAGCTCAATTTAACATTTGAGGAGCTGCAACGATGTAAAGCTGTTGAGTGCTCTCTGAATTTGTCTCACCCACAGCCGTCTGAATTAACCGTGTTTTCTCTGACATGAAATAATATTTGGATTTGGAGTACTTCCAATAACTGGAAGCAGCTTTTTTCGTGTAAGCCTTAGTCTCATTAATAACACCAGCAATAATAGTATCAGTAGTAATATTTATTGAAAATCAAGTGTGCACTCCCCTGCTTGGTGCTTTGTGTATATTCTCCTGTTTTGCTTTGCAACAGACCCTGTGAGATGTTTTCCCTATTTCACACACAAGGATGTTAAGGTTCAAAATAGTCTGCCCGAGACCTGCCTGATTTCAGAGTGTGTATTCTTTTTTTTTTTCTAAATTTTTATTGGTATGTAATTGACGTGTACCATTATATTAGTTTCAGGTATACAACAGTTCATCATTTGTGTATATTGTGAAGTGATCACCACAGCAAATCTAGCTAACATCCATCACCACACACAGTTACAAAAATATTTTTCTTCTCACGATGAGAACTTTTAAGATCTACTCTCTTAGCAACTTTCAAATATGTGATACAATTGTCCAGTGTGTGTTCTCGATCACTACTTTGTAACACCTCCTTAAACTGGGATCATCTGGGATACAAAACTGAGGCCTAGGAGACATCAGGGAGTTTGCCATTCTTTGAAATCTCCCGTGGTCCCTCCTGGGTTTGGGGCAAGTGCACTGCTGAGAGGTACCCACCTTCCTGCGGACTATCCCAAGGTCAGCCTTGAGTTTTTGCTCTGTCTGCAGCAAGCAGGCACCGAAGAAGCTGTTTTATTTTTATTTTATTTTAAAATATTTTTCTCAACACATTTATAAAGTACTTCAAGCAGAATCTTCTGGGCAAGAGGTTAGGGTTTGGGGGTTCCCACTGTCCACTGAACTGATTAATGAAATACACACATTTAGAAAAATACCTGTATACACGCACACTAGAAACCGGGGATCCATGCTGTAACACTGAAGAATTTCTGAAATAGACGTGATAGGGTTTGGGCTGAAAACAAGGCTCCGTGGAGAATCATGTGTCAGAGGGAGCAGAGTCTAGGGAATCCTGTTGTGATGACACAGGTAGGATCTCAGTGATGACACTGACCTGGAGAGGTGAAGCTGCTGGTGAAATCAGGCCACAGAGGCTTTCAATGCACATTATTCAACTTGTTCTTCTGTGAAAATTTAGGGTTGGTTCCCCCAAATTTGCATTGGTGAGTTTCATTGCTGGCATTCTTTTTGTGATTAAAATAGTTTTTAAAAACTATTACCTAAGTATTAAATTATTCAGCACATAAGTATTTAGGACTTATACGATTGTTATTAGTTTTCAATATGAAAAGTATTGCTTTACTCATTTAATATTTTTTGCCCCCTTTAAATGTTGTTACTTCTAATCCTGCTCTAATTTTATTTGCATTTTCCTGATACATCTGGATAAAATCCTTTTGCCTTTAACCTTTCTGTGTCATTTACTTCGTTGCAATTACAGGTGTCATATCATTGTTACACTTTCTAACTTGACCTGAGAAGGTCTTCCGCTTTTTATTAAGAGAGTTTAGCCTGCTTATGTTTACTCATATAACGTGATCTTCTTCCAATAATCTGTTGTGCTTTCTCTTGGAGGTTTTATGAGGATTAAGTGAGATAATAACTATAATGTTCTTAACACAGTATCTGGCACATATTCAGTACTTTTATTTTTACTTACCATACCAATAGAGGCTCCAAAAAATATCTACTAAGCACTCATTCCTGATAAAGCTCTTTTAAAACTTAGGACAAGAAAGATACATGTCTAATTTAAAAAGCTAGTTAATGCAAAAACTGGGGTCACTGCTCAGGGCCTCTGGATTCCAGGACCTGGGCTATTCTAGCTAGGTTGTCAGAGTTAAACTATGCAGGTGGTCCTTGTATTATTTAGTCTATTTCATTTATTAAAATTTTCAAATATCCTTCGAAGTTTGTTTTATAAAACCACCATAACACATAGTTTGCCTTATGGTAACTTGTGCACATCTTCCTCCTTAGAAACACCTAGCAACCGTATTAAAATTCCAGATTCCTGGGCCTCACTCCATACTACTCAGCCAGAATTTCCAGGAGAGAAGTCTGGTGATTTTTTTTTGAAAACAAACATCCAAGGCGATGTTATTATTAAGGAAAATTGAGAAACACTACACATCTAGCACTGGGATGTTGAGACCTTATTATTTTGGCTTTATTTGTTTTATCTGATGTGTTTGTTAAAACATTTAGAACATGGAATCATAGGCTCGTCCCAAGTCAAAGCAAACAAGAACATTAAAATTAATGAGAAGGGTCCCTTAAAAAATGCTTTAAAGGATTCATATGTCACCAACATCTAACAGCCTTCTTACAGAGAAACAGAAAAATCATTACCAATGAAATCAGGAATAAGACAAAGTTATCACAGGTCTTCCTCAACTTACAATGGGGTTATGTCTCGATCATACCAAACATCATAGCTTAGCCTCACCTACCTCACATGTGCTCGGAGCACTTGCATTAAGCCTACAGCTGGGCAAAATTATCTAACACAAAGCCTATTTGATAATAAGGTATTGTATATTTCATGTAATTTATTAAATACTGGTACAAAAAGTGAGAAACAGAATGGTCGTATGGGTGCAGAAGAGGTGTCTGCGTATTGGTTGTTCACTCTCATGGTCATGTGGCTGACGGGGAGTGTTTTCACCGCCTAGTGTCATGAAGGGATTGGACTGCATCTCGCCAGGCTAGGAAAAGATCCAAATTCCAAATCCAAAGTACGATTTCTACTGAATGCATACCACTTTGGCACATTTGTAAAGTCAAAAACTCATAAGCCAAACCATCGTAATGAGGGATGGCCTGCACGATGCAAGTCTGACCGCCGAGCCACAAGCTCAGGTCCTGGAGTGCAAAGGCAGAGACCTTGTTCCTCCTCTCACCAGTGCCTCCATCACTGGCACATTACTTCTCCGGCCCTCAGTTCTCATACCTCTATCACAGGGATAATGACAGCACCCTCACTGGATGCGAGGATTAAGTGAGGTGATGCCTACCACGTGCTGGGCAGAGAGCATGGCCCACTAATCAGCACTTGCCAAAATCAGCTTCCGAAAATTCTCGGTCATGTGCAGATGAGGAATTTTCTCAGAGAGACTGTGGACTTGACCCAGGCCCCTGAGTCAGTGCATAGGAACTCTGGCTTTGGGAGCCAGCCCAGTGCAGTTAGCACTGCCCCACCTGCCACTTAAACCTGGGCTCAGAAGAGCCGAAAATGAGAAAGAAGCAAACAACAGAAATAGGCTTGATGTTCAGTGTAGGCTGAACTGCCCACCCACCCAGAGGGTGAGCACATATGCTTCTTGACCACAGCTCTGACTCTCACAGTGACTTGGGGAAGAATCTTCTAGCACCTTCCACCTCAGTAGGGGCAGCTTCAGAACAGATGGAAGAGAATGCCCTACAGACCCCTCCATCCTGACCTTCTCTGCTCACACCTAACCTCTAGAAGGAAGCAGCGGGTCTAGACATGGAATACAAAACCACATCTACGTGCTTGCGCTCCACGAAGTGGATGGCACTGTAGGTTTGCTCTTCCAGCAGCGATGGTTTGAACCTTTCGTCACCAAAACCACAGTTCAGGCTTGGAGAATGTAGTGGAATTAATTCTGTGGGTCTCAGCTCAGAGCTTTGAGCATCCTTCCTTCATGTGACTGAATCACATTCTTTTTCCTACTTGGTAGCTGACAATCTTCCCAGCCCAGGGAGGCTGGAAATGCACTGATGTGGAAATGTGAACATTTCTGAATTTTTGAAAAAATGTTTATTTATTTTTGAGAAAGAGAGAGAGAGAGTGTGTGCGAGCAAGTGGGAGAGGAGCAAAGAGAGGGAGACACAGAATATGAAACAAGCTCCAGGCTCTGAGCTGTCAGCACAGAGCCTGATGCAGGGCTTGGACTCATGAACCGTGAGAGCATGACCAGAGCCGAGGTCAGACGCTTAACCAACTAAACCACCCAGGTGCCCTGGAAATGTGAACAGCTCTGAATGGCCTGGCCCATGGAAGGCTACGGTGGCCAAGTGGCATCAGGAAATGTCTGTTAGGTGAATGTCTGGGTGGATGGATGGCTGCACTCAAACCTTTCGTGCTTTCCTTAAAATGCGTGGTTTTTTATTCCCACTCAGAAAAAAGGGATGTCTCACAGCTGCTCTCTCATGATGAGAGTAGTACAGAAAGACTTCTGCCTCCATGGAAGCCAACAATGGAGAAGTGAAGGCTCCACGAACACTGGGCCCCAAAGGTTCTGGTTTCCAGCCCTGATTTGCCCCTAGTCGCTGTGTGGCTTTGGGCACATTAGCTCAAGCTTCAGTTTTTTATGGAAGGCAGGTAACAATATACACTCTGCAATCTCACTGGAGGCTGCAATGTATCCTTGACCATTCACATGGAAGCTTCACTGAGGACGCAGTTTGATTCTTATTCATGCCTCTCTCTGTTTGACACAGAAAAACTGTTTAGTGCATTTTTGTTGAATGAATAGGTGTATGAAAGAGCACTACACACCCTCAGTAACCCATTTTGTTTTATTTTATTTTATTTTATTTTATTTTATTTTATTTTATTTTATTTTATTTTATTTTATTATGAAATTTATTGTCAAACTGGTTTCCATGCAACACCCAGTGCTCATCCCAACAGGTGTCCTCCTCAATGCCCATCACCCACCCTCCCTCCCTCCCACCCCCCATCAACCCTCCGTTTGTTTTCAGTTTTTAAGAGTCTCTCATGGTTTGGCTCTCTCGCTCTCTAACTTTTTTTTCCCTTCCCCTCCCCCATGGTCTTCTGTTAAGTTTCTCAGGATCCACATAAGAGTGAAACATATGGTATCTGTCTTTCTCTGACTTATTTAACTTAGCATAACACTCTTCAGTTCCATCCACGTTGCTACAAAAGGCCATATTTCATTCTTTCTCATTGCCAAGTAGTATTCCACTTTGTATATAAACCACAATTTCTTTCTCCATTCATCAGCCCATTTTAAATGATCTTTTTAAGTCTCTGTATCTCCTTATTATCCAATGGCTTTGATATGGGCAGGGAGGGCATCTTTTTCATCATTATATCCCTGAAGCCTACAGCAGGGCCTGGTGAGCAGGACACTCTCAAGCTCATGGTTGTGAAATTAGTGAATGTAGGATAGAGATGATCCTACTACAAAGAAGCCCCAAAACTCCAACTCCTTCTCTTGCTTTAGGTTTATTTACTCTGAACATCCCCTTTGGTGTTAAGTGTATCTCAGTTCACTTTATCTGTGTGTCTTGTCTCTTCCGTAAACTGTACAGTTCCAAGAGGGAGACACTACCTTCTCTCTTGGCAGTTTTCCTGGCCCCCAAAGAGATGCCTTCTGTTTGGTGGATGGAACAGTTAGTACAAGTCTGGCTGATTGCTGGACCAATGAGTACTTTTAAAAATAACATTATTTTTTCTTATTATAAAATACAAGGTCATGTTAGAAAATTTGGAAATTAAAGATATTATAATGATGGAAATTTAAAAAACCCTACTCTAATCCTCCCACCCAAGGATTGGCTATTTGAGATTTTATGTGATAGAGAATTTCCATTACATTTGTATTTAGCAGGATAAAAAGAAATAGAAGAAATGACTCGGTTCCTTAACAGATGTTTCTTCAGTGTAAGAGAAATTCCTAAATCTCTTTTGCTTTCATTTTCTCTTTTTCGAAACATATAAACATGAAGAAGTTGTTGTTCATGTGTTTTAATACATCTCTGATGGGCATGCATTTAAGTGCCTGGTTAGTAAAACTCAGTCAAAGGTTAGAAGACACATCAAAGTCTAGACAAACAAGCAAGCAAGACCATTTTTCTTTATTGAAGTACACAAAAGTATGCTGATTTTTATGATTATTCTTCAATAAAGATTAATAGAGAAAAGCTAATCTGTAATAAAACTGATTCCACAAAAGTGACAAAGCACTTGAAGAAAGATGAGCAGACACATTATGGGGGAAATGGGGAGGTGTGGCCAGTCCCTATTATAATCTCAAAAGCATTCATGCTATCAGAGGGCTACCATAGTTTGCTTTCTCCTTGCTTCCAAGTTACTTGAACAACTGAGTTATAACATATTTATTTATGCTAACATATATTAAATACTTAATCTCTACATGCCAGATAGTGTCCTAAATTTGTAACACATTATAACTTATTTTATCCTTACGACTCTAGGACTTTGTGGATGAGGGACTGAGGAGCTGAGGTCAGGTGGGCTGAGATTGCACGGCTAACATGGCAGAGTGGTTTTTGAGGGAGAGAAGGCGTCTCTGTTCCACCTTTAGAGAGATCATCTACTCAAACCATTTTGTTTCTGAATCAGGAAACTGAGGCCAGAGCGGTTGAGTGATACGGTTTCTCAGGCAGTTATTAGCACAGCTGGGCTAATCTCCATGACTTCTTATTCTTATTCCAGTGGTCTCTCAAGAATTCTGACTTGGGTTTCAGTCACATAGTTTAGCCTGGGACTAAACACCCCTGGCTGCCAACTCCATGTCCTCGGGCCCATGGGGGATGCTGGCATTTTCTCTCCTCAGTTGTGCTGCCTTTGGTGGGTGCAGGAGCTCCTGGGCCAGTGAATCTGTCTGTGATGTGCCAACAGCCCACAGTATAAGGTGGTAAGTGATCAACGGGTCAGACAAAACCAGAGGTTCAGATGACTGCTGGTTGCAGAAATGCAAGGCAGCGCCGTGTGAGGAGGTGCAGGTCATCATCCGCCTTCCAGATTCACCAGCATCACACGGAGTTACAACCATAGGTGAGAAGGTTCTGGAAGGAAACCAGCTACTGTGTTTTCTTAGGCAGATCACTGATGCCAGTCAGCACGTGTGGGCACAGACCATGTGCTAAGCCTTGGAGAGCACGCTCCTTTGTGTCTTCATTTTCAACACCAGCTCCTTGTTGTTTTTTAGCAACAGTTTGGTAGTGTTCCTCAGGTTTCAGCCTTTCAACATCTGAATGTCATTCCTT
The DNA here is from genome assembly GCF_024362965.1 of Panthera pardus. Classification (NCBI taxonomy): domain Eukaryota; kingdom Metazoa; phylum Chordata; class Mammalia; order Carnivora; family Felidae; genus Panthera; species Panthera pardus. The sequence continues at coordinate 26,089,917 of NW_026526832.1, forward strand.
TGGCTAACTGATTTTTTTCCCCCTCCACTTCTTCACTTGGTGATGACAGGAGAAACTGTTAGTTTTAAAAAAGTTGATTTAATGGTCCACTTGCAAGAAGCCACATAGCAACCAATCTGTTCTTAAGATTTGGGATTTATTTGATTCATCTTCTCAGATGACTTATTGAAATTGTCTTTAGAATGTGTCTAAAATGGATGTTGTGTGCTCTGCTGATGGCACCGGACCCAGAATTTCCATCCAGGTATTTATTTAATTGTCTCTTCTAATTCTCTCTACTGACACTCATCTTGAAGTTTACTTTTGCCATTTTGTTGGAACAGCACTACACCCCTGCCCCAAACATTTAACTCCTCTCAGATAAATCCAAGCCCAACCCTGAAATTCCCAGGTTGGCCCTAAATCAATGCCAGACTGTATGGTATGTTAGTAACGGCTCACACTTCAGGGGGAAGAATTTTCATCAGTAGTTTCAGAGATGCACATAAAAGCAGCAGACAGCACACATTTAGGCTGCAGCCATCACTACTTAAGGCAGGTAGAAACGATACAGTGGAGAGAGGAGAGAGTCGGTGTTAGGACACCAAATGTGTATTAGAAGCACGTGCTGGAAAGCCAGTCTCTCCAGATTTAAGATGCACTCTTTAATTACATTTGAATTTTGTCCTAAGATAAAGGTACAAAGATTTAGGGTCTTTTAAGGGGAAGGATGGTCTCATGGTGTGGGCTATTTCTTGGGGTTTTGTCCGTTAATGGACTGGCTGCTTTCCAGAAGGGAGTTCTCCTTGGTCCTGTCAAACAGAGCAGAAGCACCATCTTCTCAAGTGTGTGGAGGGACACACTTCAGGGGGCATGGACAATGGGCCAGCCTCTGCTTTTCTTCTTTTTAGAGTCTATGCGACACAATCAAGCATTATATAAGGCAAACTTGGGAAAATGACCTCTCCTCTCTGTGTCTGTTTCCTCCTCTGCAAAACCAATGGTGCAGAATAGAGACGCTTCCAGAAATGCTGTTCTATTCTCACTATTAGCTCTATACTAAGGTTTTAGAATCATAAAGCTGACAGCACCTTAGAAGCTACCTCGTCTAACTTCCTGGCTACGTTAGCCCTTGCTGTGTGCCAAACCATGCAAAAACTTAGTGGGTGGAAACAAACAAACAAAAATGTTATTTCTCATGATTCTGTATGGCCCAGCAGTCTCTCTTCTGCTTTTCCTGGGCTCACTCATGATGGATTTTAGCTGGAGGGTCAGCTGGGCCAGAAGGTCCACGATGGTTTCATTCACACATTCGAAAGTTGGTACCGGCTGTTGGTTGGGGGTCCTTGTTCTCCATGTGACCTCACACCCTCTAGGAGATTGATTGGCTTCCTTGAAGGGCAATGTCAGAGCAGTTCTAAGAGGGGGAAGGCTGCAAGGCCTCTCAAAGACCTATCTCAGAAGTTACACAAGGTTGCCTTCAGTGCACTGATTGTGATGAAAATGCAGGTATGCTAACTCCCCTAATCTAGTGCTGTGTTCACTCTGTTAACACACTGCTCCCCAATGGCTATTTTCAAGTTCATTCATCAACCACAGTAAGTATTCCTGGGCATGTACTACATGCCAGGAGCTGTGCTGGGCACTTTGGTGGATTCACAGATGAGTAAGAAAGCATCTCTTTTCTTTCAAGTAACCTATAGTCTATGCCTAGCGTGACATTCAAAGCAGGTTAAATGACCACATTTTAAATAGGCCGTAACCTGTTTCTCCGGTCTCTATTAAGAATGTGTGTCATAGGTAAAAATAAAAGCCTCTTATCTTAAGTTCCATGGGCATTTCCATAGATTATTACTAGGACAGTTGAGGTTCTTTTCCACTTTCCATAGCCTCCTCCACAGTACGTTTAGTACATGAAGAAAGACAATATCCGAATTATCATAAATCTGTCGGCATTCCATTTCCGAACAGAGGCAAATGGAGCCTCCGTGTATCTGAGATGTTGTATGTATCTGGATTACCGTTTTATTCTTTAATGGGGTAGACCTCAGGGTCACGTTTTATTATATGCATCTTAAAAATGTAGAGCTGAAGTTTCAGAGGGGGCATAGAGAGGTGACCTGAGTCAGGTTGGGACATTAACCTTCTGACCTTGGAGACTGACGGATCTCAAGCAGCTCTGCACTCCAGAGGGGTGGCTGTTTTGGCAAAGAGAGGCAGGCCAGATGCCCTGGTGTTTCATTTGAAGCTTTGAAAGGTTAAACTTAGGCTTGCCTTTGCCCTCTAACCTGCCAAGGCCACCCCACAGCAAAGACCACCTTTGGAGTTCTCCACTCTTCTCTCCTTGGACTTTCATTCTGCTCTTCCCCGTCTTTCAGTCACCTGATGCCCACTTGTCAGCAGCTGCTTTGGTTCATACCTGACTCTCAAGAAAGAATCAGCACCCAGTTATTTACATTTCACTGTGAATGTCAGTTTGCGGGGAAAGTATGATATTTTATTAGGAAAAGAAAAGCTCTGTTCACAGGAAAAGGAACACTGGTCATCAGCAAGGAGCTTGTAAGATCATGTCTGCTACTTGCTGTTCTTAGTACCCAGTTAGAGCCAAAGATTGTTGAGTACTGGCATTTTAGAAGTGAAACGGCCAACAGAAATGCCGCTGATACTCCTTACTTTGTTGGTGAAGAAACTGAGACCCAGAAACGAGTAGCAGCTTGCCATGTTACTTAACAAGTTAGTGGCATAGTTGGGATTTGAACTTTGATTACTAGATCATCAACGAGCAAGATTTCGACCTGATATCATTTTCTCTCCCTGAGAAATTTATCTACACAGAACTGGACAGTTTTCAGTTGCATACACCCTCATGGGTCTTCTACATGGCAGGGAAGGGTGCTAGGGATTTTGACACAAAAAAGGGAATAAGGAATGGAGAGGAAGCTATCTGTGGAATAGCTTCTGAATTGCTGTTACTACTACTTCAAAATGACATATGGACGTAGGTTCAGGAAAAAAAAATGCATTTGTCTTAGGTTCCAGCATTTAGGCGGAAGTCCATTATGTGGTCTTGGCAACTCAAACAACCTCCTCACTCATCTACTGAACAAGAAACAAGAATAGGTCATCTCTAAGAAAATCCATAGACTTTCCAGCCCTAGAGCTGGGGAAAACAAGATCCTGTTAAAAGATCTGATGAGGGAGTAGTGGCTGGAGCAAGGGAGTAATGGTTATTAGCTGTTTCGGGGACAGGAAAGAGGTCAGTTTGGCTGAGAGGAATGATTTATGTTGACAACTTTTAGTAAAATACAGATAATAGTTACTGTCTTAACATGATAAAACATGCCTATTGGGAACAAGGAAGGAATGCTCACTCATTTTACCACAATTAAATGTTGGTCTAGAAGTACTAGACAATACCCTAGTTCTTTGATGGGCCCCTTTTAAACTCAGAGAATTACAAGAATCCTAGTCCTTTACTAAAAGAAGTGACTCTCTAATGGTAAAATTTTGGTGTTATTGACAAGTAAGTAGAGGAAATACTTTTAGGGAAGAGCTTTCTAGATGGTCTTCAAACCATACTTAGACATTTCTCTTCTGTTTTCTCAAAGGAGCATCTTCAAAGGTAAGCACTTTGTAACAGCTCTTCACTCTCAATTCTTCCTGATTTGATAGACAGGACAGGCTTGTAGCAGGGGTGCTATTCACAAGAAGACCACTTCCAGGTTTGCCATTCAGCAGCCAAGAGGCCTTGGCCAAGGCAGTAATACCACCAAACCCCTGTATGTTTTGATAAAAACAGATATAATGATACCAATCTGCTTCACAAAGTTTTTACAAGAATTAAGTGGAAAATAATGTGTATGAATGTATATTATTATTGAAGGGAATTTATAGATATGAGGGGTGGATCTTGTCTGGACTCGCCAGGCCCTTGGGTCTTCAGTATCCAGGGAGCCCATGCAGCTATGAATCTACACTCAGCCTGTAAAACGGCAACCTTTTTCTAGCACACCCAAGGCACGCATCACAGAATCCCATACACCTAGAGTATATGGCTTTCAGAGTGAGAGCCAGCTTGGGATTGTGTTAGCAGAGCAGGTACAGTTAAAAAGCCTGGGGCTTTGGAATTTTTAAAAGGGACCCAACACCAACATCTCTGAAATAAATTGATTTGGTTGAAACTCTTCCAAAGAAATTACCTTAATTCTGAGACTAAATATGCTGTGTTCCAGCCCAAATGGACTTTTCTTGGCCAATCCCCTGAAAGTAAACATTCAAGTTTAACAGGGAAAGGGCAGTAGAACTTACAGTTTTAGCTCACTGATGTCACCCATTCCTCTTTGAGCCAAAGAACAAGAAAATCCAACACTTCCTTCAAGAATGAAGGCATCATATGGGAATGATACAAATATGTTTGTGGTTTCTATATATTTTCTTTTAAAGAAAAACACAGGAATTGAAGAAGATACATTTTTCAGAATCTTGACAGACATATGTGCTTTTCTCAGAGAGGGGTCCACCTGGGGATCTTGGCTGTCTGGTCAAAAAGGCTGTCTTTTTATTCCTCGATTAAGAAATAGAACTTTAAAGAAAAAGCAGCACAGAGGGTCTAAACTGTGGAAAAACTTAATGTTGAACTAAATTCCAAAACTCAGATCGAGGGACAAGATCTTAGTATTGGGGAATAAGAGCACTTTGGAGCTGAAAGTCAAGTGTTCATTTTACTGCAGAGGAAGTGTCAAAATTAAGATCTTCGAGGGTTGTGTAACTTGCCCCAGGTCACAAGGCTTCTGTCATCGAGGCTAGACTAGAACACAGAGCTTTTTGGCACCAGTATGATTATTATCTCGTTTGAGATGAAATCATTCCTGGATAACAAAGGCGTATTCCTAAGGCTGTCCTGAAATGCTCTGTTCTCACACTGCCTGACAATAATGATGCTGAGTAATGAAATGATAGGCAGCGATATCTCACTGCACACAATGAAGCATGTAGGGCTGCCTTCCAATGGCAGCCAACTGGAGTCAAGGGCAGGAGAATGAAATTGTTGATTTCAAATGTGCTTATAGAGCTTGCATTTTGAGGTATCTCTTGGCGATTTCCACCGGAGAGAGCAGAATAGTTTGGTGAATCCAGTTCAGTTCCATCAACGTTAACAAGCACTCTTGAGCCAGACAGATGTTCAAAAGTAAGGAAGCACATCCCAGCCTAGAGGGAGCTCAGGGCCCAAGGAGGATAGCACAGATTGAAGCTTCTTGATCCTTCTATCCACAGCCCTTAACACCCATCAAGTATTTAAGCAGCATTTGGTGATTGAATATGGATGGTTACATGTTAAGTTGGTGGTAGAATTGCCCTGAGTGTGGAGAAGAGGGGATGATCAATCTTCCTGGGGTGTAGAAAAGAACAAGGTCAAGGAAAACTTCAAAGCTGATACTTGATCTGAGCCTAAAGGGAAACACATTGCAGAACAAAAGATCATCCGCTGGTCTATTTAAGTTTCAGGGTATCCAGTTCTGATACTTTAAGGAGGGCCCCTTATAGTACATAAAGCACCCCAAACTCCCTGATATGGAAAGTGAGCCCTGGGGCTGAGAGCAGGGCTTAGGGTGCCCAGCATGTTGGCATCAGAGCTACTGTATCTGTGTCTGGGTGGAGCTTCATCCTCAGGGCACTGAAGCTGACCTCCAGCCTTGGGCCTCGGGTGGCCTCACCTGACTTCCTGCCTGCCCTCACTTGGGTCTCTGGGAAAGGCTGTTGTACTTGGCCTCCCTCCACCCCCAGGGTACGCAATTACTCAGAATCTCCCAGCTGCTCCCAAACCCCACACTGAGTTTCCAAACAAAACCTGTGAAAACAGATCTCCGGTGGCAGCTTCGGCCACATTTGGCAGCTGCCCATGTCCACGGTCCACCAGCAGATTCATGAGTCCCAGACACTCTCCACTCCAGATGCAGATGAAGCCTGGATGGACGCTGTCTTTGAGACAAATCCAGGAAAGATCTGCCCGAGAACTCGTGGGTTCGCTGGTTTTCTTTTGGCTCCATCCAAACCTAATGGAGCTGAATATCTGCGTCGTGTCCCCGTGCCTTTGGCTCATACCTCTGTAATGGTGTAGGAAGAAAGCGGGTCTCCTCCTAGCAGCCGGGCCTTGTGGGGGTTCTGAATCACTGCTGCTTCCTGTCTGGGAACCTCGTGGTATGAGTGCCCCTCCCCCTCACTCCTTCCCCTACCATTCTCCCTTCTTACCTTGTTTCCATCCCTTGGAGACATGCTGTTGCCAGATTTCTCTTTCCAAAGTAGGAACCTTTGCTGACATAATTCCAAACCCTTCCAAGCCAGCTTGCTTATGCCATGATGCCATATCTTGTTAGCCTGGCATTAAGACCTTCTGTGGTCAAGGCACCGAGGTTTGTGCCAGTCCTCCCCACCCTCAGATACAGATATTTCTTGGAAGCAACTGCCCAGACTGGGGCTACATTTCCCACCCATTTAATTTTGCAAATGAAATGTAAGCAAAAGTGATATGTGTCACTTCAGGGTCAAGGTAGTTAGGAAGAGGGTGCACCTTTGCTATCCCCTTTTTTTTCTGGTTCTGTCAGTTGGAAACAGAGGATTCTGTACCTGTGGGAACTGAGGAGCCACAAGATGGAAGAAGCATGGGTCCCAGAAACACCACTTGGAGTAAACCATTTTGCTGATAAGGGAGACTTTGTTGGTCTGGTTTGTGATGTAGAAATAGCTGTGTGTTGTCTTAAGCCAGAATTTTGGGATTTATTTTCGTTCTGCCTAATGTTGTTTTAACTTTATTTCCATCACTGTCATTTATATCCCCATCTTTAGGCCAAATCTTCCGTTCTTCATACACACTTGTTACCTGCCCGTGCACACCTTGCCTTCCCTGCTTGGGTGCCTTTATCCTTACCTGAATGAATCCACATCATCCTGCCTATGACTCAAGATGCATGGAAGGGACCCTGCTCCACTCAGCTTTCCTCAGCCACTGCAGCTGCAGGGAGCAACCCCTCATCTGGGCCTCAGACCACCATATCTTCTCCTCTCATCCCGCTGTGGGTCAGCCGGTGTTTCCTAGACCTTATTTCCCTGACCACTTGTAAATTCTTGGGAAGTTGGGAAGCTCATGTTCATTTTACCCTTGTTATCCCCATAGCAGAGCACCGAGTGGCCCCCTCCACCCAACTCCCTATCTTTAAAGTCACTTGGAATTAATGATTGAGAGAATAAATGAATTGTAAGCGCAGGGCCCTCTTGTGGCGAAATGACAGAATCAGCAGTTTGTCTTTCAGCGCCTGGCCTCCTCTTTCTGTCCCCATACCACCCCTACTTGCTGTCCCCACAGTCTCCTCCCCCCCTTCATGCATGTCACAGTGGAGGACAGAGTCCACAGTCTTCAAAGCCAGACTGCCAAGGCTGCAAGCCGGGTTTTGGCATTTCCCACCTGACTGTGAGCATGCCCCATAGCCTGCATGCCTCAGTTTCCTTATTGTGAAATAGCTAATAATAACCTATCTATCAGAGTTGATGAGACGAGGTAGTCTCTGTAAAGTTCGTAGAACATAATGGGCCATAGTGAGTGCAGTTTAAGGATTCACGTTGCATGGTGCTTCATGCCTTTTCGCTTTGCTTTGTCTACATCTGTTGCCCTGCTTTTCTAGATACTGTGGAATCAGGGATGACATTAGTTCAGGGCCTGGATGGCTGATGGGGCTCCCCTTGTGTGTCACCACCAGTCACTAGCAAAAGACTGCCCAAGTGCTTTGCAGATGGTCACTCTGAGCCAGAAAGAGAGCCATGATCAATGGGCTCTATGTGCCATTAATTCAGGAGAGGAAATAGTGACATATGTGCCAGGTAGTATCCATCCCCCAAAGAACTGGGATTTTACTAGAAGTTGTAACTTAGAGGAATGAGCAATTAATTGTGGAAGTTCAATTATCTCTAAGTTAATGTTCAGAATTCAAATGACTCATATGATCTTAGTGCTATAAAACCATAGAAGATCATTTATTACATACTTTCATTTAACTTAGCAAGAAACCAATGCCAAGACAAGTGACTTACCCAAGGTGATAACAAAGGCAAGAACCAGGCACCTACTAGTCTGTTGTCTCCTTAGTTCTCACAAGTGCTAACCTTAGATGAATCTTATAAAGTTTTCACACCTCACTCTCCTACCCAAGAACCTTCAATAGCTTCCTAATACCTTACAGATCAAGGTCAAATCTCTTAAAAAATTTTTTACATATTTATTATTATTTTAATTTTATAGGTAACATACAATGTAGTCTTAGTTTCAGGTATACAGTTTAGTGATTCAATACTTACAAAAACCCAGTGATCAAAGATCAAGGTTAAATCTTTTTTTTAATGTTTATTTGTTTATTTTGAGAGAGAGAAAGAGTGCACTTGAGTGCACACATGAGTAAGAGAGGGCAGAGAAAGAGGGAGAGATAGTATCCCAAGCCAGGTCTGCACTGTCAGCACAGAGCCCCACATGGGGCTGGATCCCGTGAACCAGTGAGATCATGACCTGAGCTGAAATCAAGAGTCAGATGCTTAACAGACTGAGCCACCCAGGCGCCCCTCAAGGTTAAATCTCCTATGTGTTGAAATCATTCACAGTCTGATTCCCTTTCCCCACTCAGAATCCAATAGTGGCTGGCATTCTCCTATGTAGTTGGCAATACTGTAAATTGGCATAATCCTTTTGGAAAGCAGTTGGCAATACGCATCAAGAACCGTAAACATGTTCATGTGGCCCAGTAATCCTACGTCTTGACCACTTCCTAAAGAAATGTTCCTCAGTACAGAAAAACAAGTATGCATAAAGATGTTCATCATAGCGTTATTTATGTAACACAAAACTGTGGAGAACCCAAGTGCTTCCCATTGAAGAGATTTTTGATTAATTATATATTTACTAGTTGAACTAGTGAGGTCCTGATAAGTTATGGAGATACAAACTATAAAATAACATGCTACATAAGATATAATGTTAAATAAAAACAGGATGTAAAATATATGCAGAGGAGTGCCTGGGTGGCTCAGTCAGGAATTAAGCCTCTGACCCTTGATTTCTGTTCAGGTCATGATCTCATGGTCATGAGATCAAGCTCTGCATGTGTCTCTGCACAGGGTGCAGAGCTTGTTTAAGATTCTATCCCTCTCTCCCTCCGCCCCTCCTCTGCTCACATGTGTGCTCTCAAAACCAAAACATATGTGTGTGTATGTGTGTGTGTGTATATAGAGTATGATTATGTGATGTGAAAAATAAAAGTAAGGGGAAAAAGACACTAAAGAAGTTTAAATAACTGTTGTACAGGATTTTTTTCTATTATCCAAAATTTATGCAACAGCTTTACATTATTTTCATAATACTAAAATTTTAATTTTTACCATGATAAATGTTGTCACTACAAAACTTTCACAGGCTCCTCATTGCCCACTGTAATATAAAGGGAAACAACTTCTCTCAGCACCTACGAGCCCCACCATGCTGCCTGGTTCTTCCTTTCCATCCCTGTCTCCCAGAACACTGGGTTTTTGTGCTTCCTATGTTCTCATCAGGCTGGCCCTTGGTTGTGTCCTAGGTGAGAAGGAGGCTGCAGGGTCAGAGAAGAAAACGATGACCTTGGAGATGGACAGAACTTAGGGACCCACCTTTGTCCATTTATTGCTGGGTGACTGGGCACACTACCTGTTCCCTTAAAGCCTCTGTTTCCTCATCTGTAAAGTGAGAAATGATAATACTTATCTCTCGGACTGCCACAGGGATTAAGTGAGACACATATATATGTTCCTGGCACGGTATAGGTACCTTTAATAAGGCTTGCTCCCCGCCACGACTATACCATGTTTAACACTGCCCTTATCTGGGATCCTCTGACTTTTGTCTTTACTAACTCATGCCTTGAGGTCTGGCATGAATTAATAAAGAACGTTTATTTTTTGTTTTGTTTTGTTTTGTGTTGAGAGAGAGGGAGAAGGGGAAGAATGGGGTAGAGAGAGAGCAGCAAAATCTTAAGCAGTTTCCATGCCCAACTCAGAGCCTGACGTGGGGCTTGATCTCACGACCCTGGGATCACAACCTGAGCAGAAATCAAGGGTCAGATGCTTAACCGACAGAGTCACCCAGGTATCCTGATGTCTGGCATGTGCTTTTAAGTAGTGCTCCTCAAATGTAGTCTGTAGACCTGTCCTCACAAGATGGGTGTGGAGGAAGAGTGGACATCAGTGTGGTCTTGCCACAGATGGGAACAAACAGTTCCAGGCCCAGTGTGGGGCTTGTGTGTCTGCCTAAAAACTCAGGGAGAAATGGGGAGTGTGGAGAAATGGGGAGGAGGACAGGTGAAAAGTTAGGCAAAGTCACTGAAAATCAGTGACAAGTCCATGGGGGGTTCACTGCACTATTTATTTGGCTTGTGTGGATATTTGAACACTTCTATAACAACAAGAATTGAAAATTTCTATACAAAATTCTTCCAAGATGCCTCACTATTTCCATCTTCTTGGGCATATTATTCCTGTGCGTTTTATTCCCACTGACCTCATTTGCAATGATATCTTTGCATCGTTACTTGCCTTTGTGTGTGTGTGCATGTACATATTCACATGCATATATAGACACACACATGTATACATATGTATACACATATATGTAATCTCCAAGTACAGTATCAACTCCCTGAGGGCAGATATCCTGTTTTACATTTTTCTTGCCTCATACTGTACTTTTTACAGACATAGGGACACCCAATCCTTGTTTTGTGAATGATATAGATCTGGTTATCTAAATTGCCTAATGTCCCTGTGCCTCTCCCTGGAGATTCTGATTGGCTTGGCCTAGGACAGGACACAGCCTAGATCTGCCAAGAAAACTTCCTTAGTGTCTGAAGGGCAGTTTGGTCTTATAATGCCCCCTATTAAAATATGCATGCAATTGGGAAGAGAAAGTCAATTCAAACATTTACTAAGGCTTGCTGATCATTGCTGGCCCAAGGCAGAGAAAAGGAACTGGGGGTCGGTCTGGGAATAAGATCCAGGTGGGGTGGTCTCTGAAGGAGAAGGTCCAAGAGCAAAAAAGAAAAATTCACTGATTTTTTTTAATCAACACTGAATCTATCTGTTGTATCCATGTCTTTGGGTTTTGAAAAGCCCTTCAGAAATCTCCTTTCAATTATTTAAACAAATGTTAAGCTAATTCAGCAATCTGGAACAAGAATCCACAAAAAGATTATGAGTCTAAGAAACATGTACTCTGTAAGGGTCCTGATTGCAGCTTAGAAATGATAATAGATATAATGGGTCCCTTGCAGTGGGTCCTATGTATCAGGCACTATGCCAAGATGGAGAAACCAAGGCCACATGGCTTAGTAAGTAACAAAGCAGCTATTTGGACCCAAATCAGTTTGGTTTCAACGGCCACCTTCCTATCACACCATACTGCTTCTTTAGACACCCAGTACCCAGAGCCAGGATGTGTGGATTCTCAGTCAATACTGGGTAAATGACTGAGCAGATAAGCCACAGTGTTCAATTCCTGTTTATCCTCAACCCTGTGCTGGAGGCTAGAAGACCCATAGCAGGATCTAGATTTAGAGGAAAAGTCTATAAAACAAACAGACAAACCTTAAAAACAAAGAGAATGAATGAAAGGTAGAAAAGTGAAGCAAAATAAAGATTGAGAGGAAGAGGAAAATGATTGGGGTAATTACACAGGCAGAGGAAAGCACTGAAGGCAGCCAGCCCTCTAAATGTTCCTCGTGGTTCGTGAAGCGGGAAGGCAGTGCGCCACTGGAGGACAAGTGGAGGTCAGGGAGTCACTGCGTGGCCTGGGACTCACTGGGCTGTTGGGCTGAGCCCATGGAATGGTTGACCATGGGGTTTTGGATGGCAACCAATGCTGACTGCTGAGAAATGTTCAGGGAAGGAAAGAGCTGCTAAACTCACCGACAGCTTGGGTCCCGATGCCTCATTCTTGTGCCTGCCCCATGCGTATATCATCCAGTATTCCACCAGTCACTCCTTCCCAGCATCAGTCTTGTCTATCGAAACAACTGGAAATGCCATTATCTGAATATAATTGCATTTCTGCAGAGAGACCTCAGTCTCAGTGGATAATCTGACATCATAGGCCATGATGGATCATCTCGGACCATATGCCCTGAAAGACACACATACCATACTAAAGCCAAAGATTATGTCACATGCACTCTGGTCTCTCCAATGAAGCTCCTGTTGTCAATAAGTTGGGCTCCAAATGGAAGCATGGGAGGCAGCAGAAAACTGGGACATCCATCCTGTATCCTGGGAGCAGGCAGGGTCAGGAGTGAACTGACAAAGGGGAGACTGGTTCCTGCCTCCCTGACCCTGCACTTCCTGCAGGGTCAGCTCTCTTATTCAGTGTTCCTCCTTATTTTGTGATCTCCACCTCCTACTTCTTTTGAAATCAAGCAAAATAGCATTTCTTAGTCTCAACCAGCTTAAGTAGTTAAGGAATATGTATTTTTAAACCTGTCATACACGAGAGACACAAAACAAAGTGGGACAGAAAGGTTTCTACGTGGGGATAAGCATAATCCTTTTGATTACAACAAGCTTCGGACCTTACTAGGGTCATCACGATACCTCCTGAGGTCCCTGGTGCCAGGAGTATGCATTTGGGTCTCTTCTTTTTATTGGAAAATGTAAAATGATGTCACATAAGGAGATTCCCAATTGACTTCCAACTATGTGGAGTTATGGATTCTCTTGTCCAGCTGATAGCCCTTGGGTGACAAGCTACAGACAGCCAACGAATCCAGGACAGGGAAAACATTTTTGGTTCATGTGTTAAGGCTGCTGAAGCTAAAACCATCCTTCAAAACCTCCTCCAGAAATCTGAGATCTCCAGTTGGAACTGTCTCTGCCTCCCCTCACTGCCCATGGTCTTCTCTGCTTAGGGCACTTGTCAAAGACTGAACGTGATGCCTTTGCCTTTGGGCCTAGAAGATGGCCTCAGACCCCACTGTAAGCGCATAGGTGTTTCGTGAACAGCAACCTTTGTTTCAGAGAGTGCTAAAGACCCTCAGAAACGCTTTTACATCATTAAGGTGGCAATGAATGCCCAGCTCCCTACTTCCTAAAACGGAGAATGATCTCAGAGGTACTGCAGCTTGCGTTTGAAGCCAGATGTGGCTACCCCTTTTTTTGTGACCAACTCACATCAGCCTGCAGAAGAACCTGAAACTTCCTAATGCAGAAACACAGGTGATCCCGCGCAGTAGCTGTAGGGAGATGTGTCTTGCCAATACGTATTTCAATGTTCTGGGGAGGTTCCAGGTAAACAGAGATACAATAATCATTTCCAACTATGTGGAGATTACTATTGGCTCAATGATTGTCCCCATCAAGGTGAGGAATAATGAGAAGTGCCTTTCTCAGGCTCAAGTCATGTCTTCTGGTTGGTTGATTTTTTTTTTTTTTTAATTATACAGAGTTACAGCTATAGTGCGTTTGTAAAGGAAGAGGTTCATTGTTAATATTGTCAGTGCTTTTTCCTCAGGACAATTTTATTATGCAAATTTATCATTATGAAGTGCATTTTTAAAGTAATGAAGACCTATGTGGCATTTGAAATATTTCCTATAATTATTTCACAATAGGATATGGATTAGCAAATAATATAGGGTAGAGGATACTAACGGAGATATTTATAGGGAAAAAAAAGTGCACATGAAATATAGTTTGGCCAGGTTTAATACACACAGAATACACTTTAATACTTTCATATGGTCTGAATAATATCCCCATATTGATTTTTTCCTCGTTTCTCCCAACTCCACAGCAAATGTACGACAATGGCTCATTGATTTATTGTGAGTGTAGCAATGGGTTTATAACAGCATGAATCATGCCGATTGCTCAATTCACCACATGCCTTAATAAAAGTTTCACTTTAATAAAACTGAGCTAAGGCAAATATGCCCAGAGGCTGGCCTGACATTCCTTATACATTACCCTGCCTCAGGAAATTATTGCCATATATTTTACAGCAGCTACAGTAGGCTAGGGGATCAGGATTAAAATGTACTAACTACTGTGATATTTAACAGAACTCCTGTGTTCCTAGTTAACCCTCACAGGTACAAAATGAACAGAACAATTAGGAGAGAGAATGGTGTAGGGAACAGAACTGGGTTGGGATGCGAGCAATGGGGGATCAGGACTGGCCCTTGTGACATCATGAGTGTCCCCTAAGCACTCTGCACAGTGGAGGTGAAAGTACCCATCTTATTTCCCTTCCAGAGTTGCTATGGGCATCAGAAAAGAAAGAGGAAACGCAGTGCGTTATAAACTACAAATGCAATGCAAGATAAGGTGAGGGGTGTCATACTCAGGGACGGGGCCTGCAAGGCACACACACCAGCCCCTTACTGCTGTGAGCTGTCCTTAGCAAGCCGGATCCACAGGGTTGTTAATAACCATGAGTTGGGATAACTAAGAGGTCCTACTCCATTGATATGTATTTAGGGGTTTAAAAAAAGAGATATCCAATCATTCTAAAAGAGCTACATTATTCTTTTATAAACTAGGGATTGTTTTTGTCCTCCCTAGGAAGAGTGGAAAGTGCCCCAACACACCTGCGTTGTGTCGGGGTTGTGAGAATGTAGGCCAAAAGGAATTGCAGGTACTATTCAAGTGACCTATCACCTGCTCATTACTGCTCTGGAGGAAATAGTGATCAGACAGCCCATAGGCTATTAAATGCCAATAGGTGAAACGTGTGCTAGTCCAGAAGAAGCCTCTTTGGACTTCTAATTGATACCAGCCCCTGACATCTTCATTATAGAATGTGTGATACAGTAAGAGGGCTGGTATGGCCCTATGGGAAGAGTCCGTCGGCTTTGAGTCTTGCCTCTGCCATTAACTACTGCCTGTAGGATCTCGAACCAGGTATAAAATCTCTCTGGGCCTCCATTTCCTCATCTGTAAAATGGGGGGTTATATTTGCTGGAGTAACAGCTATAAAGTGCCTGTTCCAATGACTTACAGACATTGGAAACTACTGTTCCCTGCACCTGTTCTCAGCATCTCCCCAGCTGGACTCTGTCTTCCACATATCGCCCTTTCCCATTTCCCTCAGTTCTGTTTCATCCTAGCCTGGCAGGGTGGGCACTGTTCTCTCAGCTTCCTGCTCCAGGTCACATGCCCCTCTTCGCCCCCAGGGGACCTAAATCACATTGGTGCTCACCAAACCAGCTTGTCCCCATCTCAATCTTTGCCTGTCTTTCCGGTCAGAACCTAGAGGAGTTTTGTTCTCAACTTTGTTCCCCTTGTTTAACTCTCTGCCTGGCACACAGAGGATATGAATGAATACATGAATTAATGACGCACAGCCAGGTCACGTCTCAAGGAGTATGTGCTTTTCACAAAACTGAACTTGATCAGAAGTTGAAAATGAGTGACGACTCCGGAAGTGTTAGAGGAGCCAAAACTGAATTCCCAACTCCAAGTTGCTGCTTCAGAAATGGAATCACAATAACACATGGCTGATATTTACTGACTGCTTACTAGGTGCGAGGCACTGTGCTAATCACTCTGCATACCCCCTGCTGTTAGTCCTGGGAACCGCTCTGTGACATATGCACTATTATTAGTCCCATGTTGCAGCCGAATGCCCTGAAGCTTAGAAAGATTAAATAACCTTCCCAAGGCTACGTAGCTGACAGTGGCTGAGCTAGGATGTGGACCTGTGTCTTCTGGATTCCAGAAGCTGTGCCCTAACTCCTCGGTTGTACTGAGCTAAGGGAGGTGAGCAGTGACAGATGCCAAGGACACTGCCATCCACAGAGCGGTTACTGTTTGAATACGGGGCTCAGGGTCGTAGTTCCGTGCATCCCAGTTTGGCTTTGCCTCAGCCGTGTTCTGAGCTTTACAGCTCTTTCTTCACTCTCATGCGCAAAGGGACTCCAACAGGGGCAGCTGGAATAAAACCCACCGTCATCAACCAGGAACTGAGCTGTCAAAAGAAATGAAAAATCCAGGGGCAACTGCAGTCTTACCATTCATTAATGGGTTTATCGGGAACTCTCCTGACACTGAGCTCTAACTAGGGCATTTAAGAAAATCCCAAATTTGAAAATAAATAAGTTGGCTGACATGCAGACATTTTACATATGAATTTAATAAAATAGATTTTTCTTTTTGAAATCTTTGGTAATCTCTGAAATATATCAACTGCAACCCAGGAACATTGTATCCCAAGTTGTGATTCATGAAATGAAACGGAAATGTATTATGTAATTCAATTTGGAGAGTCCAACACAGAGCTCATTAGGGCTGTTGCTGGTGATGTGGACTGTAGCTCAGAGGCCCTGTGGTTTGGGCAAACTTCTCCCAGTCCTTACCTCCCCTTCCTCCGAGGACATTTTCCCCAAATATCGTCACTCCTTAAAAATAGCATTCTTGAGCATTTTGCCCACAAATGAGGATAATTCAGAGGAAATCTTAGGAAAAACTGGATTGTTTCCCCTCTCCTCCTACTTTACCATTAACCCATCTTGTGATGAGTCAGGCACAGGACTGACTCATGGGCTTTCTATGTAGTCTTTGGATCCAGACCAGGCCTCGCCCGTACATCGGGCAGGTGGACACTGGGATGTCATCTGAGGTAACTGGAGCCCAGAGAATTGAAGGGACTTCAATTTTTGAAATCTCTGAAATCTCTGGACTTTTTTTCCCCCTGTCAGTTCATCACATAGCCTGAATTTACCATCAGAGCATAATTCTCCCTACATAGGGTGATTTCTATGAAAACAAATGAGAAAATGAGTCAAAAAGCACTTTTAGTACTGTGTGATTTTTTGTTGCATGTCTTTGGGTTGTTTTTTCTTAAAAGAAATTACTGAGATTTGATAAAATTTGCCAGTTTAACCATTTCCAAGTGTACGAGTGGCTTTTAAGTACATTCATGATGTTGGGAACCATCACCACTCTCTAATTCCCTATTGTTTGTGTCGCCCTGAAAAGAAACCTTGTACCTATGAAGCAGTCACTCCTCATTCTCCTCTTCCCTGAGCCCCTGGCAACCACTAGTCTGCTTTTAACCCTATGGACTTGCATATTCTAGACATTTCTCATGAACACATCCTATACTATGTGGTCTTTTTTGTGACTGGCTACTTTCATTTAGCATAATGTTTTTAAGGGCCATCCATATGGTAGTATGTATATGACTTCATTCCTTTTTATGGCTAAATAGTAATCCATTGTATGGATATGCTACATTTTATGTCTCCTTTCATCAGTTGATAGACATGTGGGTTGTTTCCAATTTTCAGCCATTAATGAATGATATTTCTATGAGTGCTAGCGTAAAAGTTTTTGTTTGAATTTGTGTTTTCAATTCTCTTAGGTTTACCTAGGAGTAGAATTTCTAGGTCATATGGTAATTTTATTTTTAACTTTTTAAGAAACCACCAAACTTTTCCAGAGGGCTGCTGCATTTTAGATTCTCACCAGCAATGTATGAAGGTTCCAATTTCTCCAATTTCTCCAACACTTGCTACTTTCTGGTCTTTACTTTTTTTTTTTTTTAAATTAGAGCCATTTTAGTGGGCATAAAGTAGTGTCTCATTGTGGCTTTGATTCACGTTTCCCTATTGACTAATGATGTTGAGCAACTTTTCATGTGCTTATTGGCCATTATATCTCTTCTTTAGAGAAATGTCTGTCCAAGCCATTTGACCATTTTTAAATTGGGTTGTTAGTCTTTTTGTTGTTTAGTTGTAAGAATTTTTTATATATTCTGGATACTAGACCCTTATGAGATACATGATTTGCAAATACTTTCTCCTGTTCTATGGGATATCTTTTTACTTTCCTGATAGTGTTTTTTGCATGAAAACTTGAATTTTTGATGAATCTCAATTTATTTTTTCTTTTGTTCCTTACGATTTTGGTGTCATATTTAAGAAACTGTAGTCTAATCCAAGGTCATGAAGATTTACCCCTATATTTTCTTCTAAGAGGTTAATAGCTTTAGCTCTTATATATAGACCTGCCATCCACATTGAGTAAATTTTTGTCTATGGTGTGAGATAGTGGTCCAAATTAATTCTTTTTCATGTGTACATTCAGGTGTCCTAGCAGCATTTGTTAAAAAGATTATGCTTTCCCCACTAAATGTTTTTTTTCTTTACCCTTGTCAAAAATCAGTTAACCATACATGTATGAGTTTAGTTTTGGACTTTCAATTTTATTCTATTGATCTATGAGTCTACCTTTATACCAATACCATATCATTTAATTACTATAGATTCATAGTAGTTTTGAAATTAGAAAATATGAGTCCTCCAGTTTTGTTCTTCTTTTTCTAGATCATTTAGGCTAATCAGGGCCTCTTGCAATTTCATATGAGTTTTAAGATCAGCTTGTTCATTTCTGCATAAAAGGCCATTGGAATTTCTTTTTGTTTTTTTAATGTTTATTTTTGAGAGAGAGAGTGAGAGAGAAAGACAAAGTGTGAGCGGGGGAAGGGCAGAGAGAGAGGGAGACACAGAATCCGAAGCAGGCTCTAGGCTCTGAGCTGTCAGCACAGAGCCCAACGTGGGGCTCGAACCCACAAACTGCGAGACCATGACCTGAGCTGAAATTGGATGCTTAACTGACTGAGCGTCCCTGGAATTTCTTTTTAAATGTTTTAATGTTTATTTATTTTGGGGAGAGAGAGAAAGAGCATGAGCAGGGAAAGGGCAGATAGAGACGGAGACACAGAATCCAAAGCAGACTCCAGGCTCTGAGCTGTCAGTACAGAGCCTGACATGAGCCTGTGAACCCACAAGCCATGAGATCATGACCTGAGCTGAAGTCAAACGCTTAACTGACTGAGCCACCCAGGAACCCCAAGATCATTGGAATTTTGATAGAGATTGCATTGAATTTTTAGATTGGGGAATATTACCATCTTAACAGTATCAAAACTTTTAATCCACGAACATAGGATGTCTTTCCATTTATTTTGGTATTTTAAAATTTCTTTCAACAGTGTTTTGTTTTTCTTTTCAAATGTCTTGCACCTCCTTGGTTAAATTTATTTGTAAGCATTTTATTCTTTTGGATACTATTATAAATGAATTTTTTAAATTTCTGTTTTGGATTGTTTGTTGCTGGTATATAGAAATAGAACTGATATTTGTATGTTGATCTTGTATTCTTTGATTTTGCTAAAATTGTTTATTAGCTCTAATATAATAGCTTTCTCTCCCTTTGCAGGTTCTTTAGGAATTCAGAGGGGTTGTTTCTTGGGATGGAATCCCTAATGAGCCAAGTGGGAAATGCTGTTCACACTTTTCTTCCCCAGGGCAGGACCCAGGAAGGTGTTTGCTGGAGAAAAGAACAAAAGATATCACAGGGATTTAGGCTTGAGCTAAATTGGGATCTAAACACCTGTGAAACAGGGTGACCCTGAGGGAAGCTCTCTGCTTTGGATATCAACTTGCACTCACCTTCCCCTAAGAGATGATTCAAATCCAGCAATGACAGGCACTATTAGGAATTCCTTGCAGCCTTGAAAGAGTCCAGCTGTGTTGAAATTGCTCTGGAATTAAGATCCTTGATAAGGTGGTCATGTGGCTAAGAACAAAGATTGTTAATTTCGCATGTGAACTTGGGAGAAACTGCTAGACTTTTGTACTGAATCTCAAGCTTCTAAGGTAAATTTTCTATGACGTTTGTTCAAGTCTCTGTCTTCTATTTCCACCATTTAAAAGTGCCTATAAGAAAAGTGACAGACTATTACAGCGAAATAAGCCCAAAAAAGCTTGTGTACATGCACACACATACCCATACCTACCCCACTGGACAAGGAGGCAGAAGCCCGGAGTAGAAAGCAAGTAATAAGGGTACATGTTCCCCCGTGAGCAATGTGCAGGTGCATACCCCCAGGGGAAGAGCTGCCCCATCTGAAGAGAGGGGGCACAGACCTGCCTCGCCCCACTTTTCCGGGCATGAGGGGAAGAATGAATGAGAATACTGATATCTATTTTGGAAGTAGAGGTGTTGTGAAATAAGATGATGTCTGATAATCAGCCATGTGAAAAGAATCATGTCCAAGGACATTTTCCATAGGCCTTAGTTGTCCTCCAGGCAGGAAAGTAAAATAACAGCAGTAATAATAATAAAATAGATCTAATGGCCCAAGTCCCAGTGCCAAGTTCATGTTGTGCTGTTTTGTGCATTCTGCTGTCTGTCAGCAGGTTGCTGAGATTCTAGCTTTCGCAAATAGCGGTGGTTCACCTTCCCCTCTTATGTAGCTTTTGCTGACTATCCCCATGCATTCTTCCTTTCCCTTCCCTGTACTCAGCACTGATGCTTGAATGTGGGCACCCGGGTCCTGCTGCCTGCTGCTGGCTTCTTGTGTACACAGTGTCCCCCAGCAATTCTCAGTAACTAGTGAGTGTCCTGTGTCTTATCCACCCTGGTCAGCCTCAGCTTCCAGCATAAGGCCGAGAGCAAATATTTTTTGATCAATTGCTTGATAAGTAAAAATACTTATATGAAAAAAACACACGATCCCCAGTGAATGTCTCTGAGCCTCAGTTTCCTCAATTGCAGTATCAGTATGGTAATAAAATTTGCCCACATAACCTCTCAGGGTTTTGACAGACTCCAGTGATACAATGCATATAATTGTGATATATAAATTCTAAAATGCTTCACCATTTTATTTTATTTATTTTAAAATATTTTTATTTATTTTTGAGACAGAGAGAGACAGAGCATGAGCAGGGGAGGGGCAGAGAGAGAGGGAGACACAGAATCTGAAGCAGGCTCCGGGCTCTGAGCTGTTAGCACAGAGCCTGACACAGGGCTCGAACTCACGGACTGTGAGCTCATGACCTGAGCTGAAGTCGGACGCTTAACCGACTGAGCCACCCAGGTGCCCCTAAAATGCATTTTAGTTAATAATTTCACGGAGATGGAGCAAAGCTCTCCATGTCTTCTGTGGAACAGGGGTTTGGCATTAACCATTATTGCTGTGTAATTTCAGATAAGCAGACCCACTTAGATCAGAGTTGGAACTCTGGAATTTTGAGAAATGAATGATCTAATTTCATTTTTGTTTTTGTAAAATTGTCAGAGAAATTGTTTTGTGGTGTTCTTTTTTTTTTTTCATTCTTTCTTTCTCTTAACATCTGGTTTTCCTGATGTGATCAGAACTAGACATACCAAAAGAGTGTAAAAAATATTTTTGGGATATATTTGCAGACACTAGTCATTTGGATCCTTTCATGTATTTTATGGGTTCTTATCTCAGCCCAGCCAAGACACTCGAGTCTTTAAATATTCCTCATGTACAAGATGATGTTGTTATCAGGTGAACCTATTTTATATTCCACTTAATGAAGAAGTTTGTTCAGACTGTACCAGCCCAAACTCCTTTACAGTAAAAAATGGTGGCCAAAGTTGTTCGGGTAACTTCCTATCATGATGTAGCAGGGAGAACCCATGTAAGAGATGGCTCCTCACGTGTGCTGCCCAGTGAGAGGTCATGAGTCCTGCCCTTATTGGTGCCACGAGAGCTTGTGCCCTCTCATGCCTGACTTCTGAACCACATGACCAGATCTCTACCTCACTTTTGTTTTACAAGCTTGGACACTCCCAGGCTCAAGTGGGATCATTGTTGAGGCAGGTGTGAGGCTGGCGCTAAGAGGAGTATTCCTGGGTTCCCCTTTTTTCCCTCCAGGCTAAGGCCTCCCCAAGCTTGGGCATGAACAGCCAAGTCAGCTAGGGCTCTGTCTTAGTCTGGGCTTCACCACATTGGACCCAGCTGGACTTTTAAGAAGGAAGGTGGGTTATTACACTGAGACTTTGAGTGTCAGTTCTCATTCACTCATTAACACAGTAGAAAATTTTGGTTGAATGCCTGTGGCTCAGGCAGCAGCAGGGTCTTGGGCACACAGTGCTGACAAGACCAGCAATGGTTCATGCAATTATAGTCTATAAGGAGAGACAGACTTGACTTAAAAGGACACATATTCAAATATAAAACTACTACTGTGATAAGGTCTAGGAAAGAAAGGTACCAAGAGCTATAATGGCATAAGAATGTGTGATCCAATCCAGTTTGAGTGTCAGAAAGTCTTCCCTAAGGAAATGACATTTCAGGTGAGATCAGAAGAATGACAGTGGGTCAGCTCAGAAGAGACCCAAGAAAAAGTAGATACTCCAGCAAAAACTGATATAGGAGGAAGCAAGGTATACTGGAGAGTTGGAAAAAATTGTGTGGTGTGACATTAGAATAAGAAGTAGTGATACCTGCTGATGTTGATGTTGGGAGGGTAGGCAGGGACCAGGCCATTAGAGGCTTTGTGACCAAGATAAGAATTCTGATCTTTAGCCTAAGAAAAATGGGAAAACATAAAAAAATTAGAAAAGCTCATTATGAGGGACTGTTAGAAGAAGGAAGTGAATGTTGGACATCTGTTAAGAGGCTAGAACAGTAGTCAAGATGAAACAAGATGGCAGCTAAGAAAAATGAAGGTGATGATAGAAAAAAGTGAAGATGAATGGGAAGAATGGAGAACTTGGTAAAGACTGATACAACTTGGCCCTAGATTAGACACTTATGTGATGGCTACAACAGTGACTCCTAGATTTTGGATGGTACAACTGGATAGGTGAGGGTGCTATTTCCTGAGGTAAAGAAACCTGGAAGAGCAACAGGCATGAGGAAAGATCACAAGTTCATTTTTCACATGTTGATATTGAGGTGTTCTCTTGCCATCTCTGTGTAGATGTGGACTAGGTGCATGGATACACGAGACTGAAGCTCAGAAGAGAGGTCATGGCTGATCACAAAAACTTGCTAGTCATTGCTACCACATAGGTGGTAACTGAAGACATGGACATGAGTGAAATTCAGTGAAGTGAAGGGAGATAGATATTCCTGCTGATAGTCTCACTTGACATCTGCTACCAGGCTCTCGGTTCTCAGTCACATAGAGGGCTGCCCCCTCAGGCCATTGAGGATGTTTTTCATTCAGTCTTGGCAGCCTTCTTTTTTAATTAAACAGGAGTGTGTGTGTGCGCGTGTGTGTGTGTGTGTGTAAGTGTAGGTGTATGTGTGTTTGTTCTGTAGATCCAGGGTTGGAAAGTTACCATGGGCTGAGCTTGGATTTCATTTTCTAATGCTCTAGTCTGCCAAAGTTTTCAAAATGGAGGGAATAGAGTGGTTTTTCCTGGGGCATAACTTGTTTCCTTTACTCTTGGCTTTTTACAAACCTCACACCTTCTTTCTCCAAGGTTCCCTACTGCTTAAGACTTTAAATAGTCTGATTTTGTTTCTAATTTTCTCATAAATTCACCACCCACAGTCAACTGGATAGCTGTACTTTTTCTTCTTCCAGCAAGGTTTACTAGGAGTTGAACACCTATTCTTTATTTTCCCACCTGCCTTGGCATATGATTCCGATTCCTAAAATGAGTCTACTGGTTACAGCACTACGTGGTGCTGGCACTCTGTCCCCACAGGTGCCCAAACATTCTGTTCCTTTGAGAGGGTGCTATCAGAAGCCTCGATCTTTCCAGTGGAATTGTATGGCTGGATTTTCATTGACTTTTACTTCCTTGGGGAACACACTTGAAAATCTCAGGTGGCCTTTCTGACTTTTCTATACATCTTTTTTTTTTAATGTTTATTTATTTTTGAGACAGAGAGACAGAGCATGAACAGGGGAGGGGCAGAGAGAGACAGGGAGACACAGAACCCAAAGCAGGCTCCAGGCTCTGAGCTGTCAGCACAAAGCCCGACGTGGGCCTCGAACCCACAGACCGTGAGATCATGACCTGAGCCAAAGTCAGATGCTCAACTGACTGAGCCACCCAGGTGCCCCTGACTTTTCTACACATCTTAAGGAAAAGGTAGAGTTTTGAAGGGGTCGGAATGTAGATTTAGGAAAGTGAGGTTTTCTGCTTGTGGCTGATAGTTAGGCTTATCCAAGGCAAGGCTTTAGGGTCTATTTTTATTGCCTATCATTCTTTCATTCTAGTATGCAAAAACAGATATTTCACTTTAAATTTAATTACCAACTAATCTAGTGTGAGTGCCTATTATAATTTCCTGGGCTCATGCTCTGGGCATACCCAAATAAGGAAGAAAATCCAAGGCCTTGAGATGTGTATTTGGAGGAGATGGAGAGAGAATGATCAATTCTAAGTTGCCATGATGGCATGGGTAAGGGAGCAGCTAACATGAAGAGAATATTCCACTGGTGATTTTTAAAACTATGTGTTTAAAGGAACCAGTCCTGGGTAGCCTGCACAAAACAGACATATTAGTATTTCACATCACAGGATAAGATGGAAGTCTCCACAGACAAATTATGAAAACAGAATATAGAGCCTGAAAGTAGAATGTGGACCTAAATGCTCAGAAGCTCCCCTATTAGATTTGTAGCAAAAATTAATATTAATGTAGTAAATAATTCTAGTGGAATAGTAGATGCACAGAATCTACCAGTATTAGCAAAATGGAAAAATTTGTATAGTATTAAAATTACATTTCAAGGGCTAAGATGTCTAATGATCAATGTCTACGGAAAACATGAGACATCCATAACCCCCAGAAAGACAAACATACAACAGTTAATTTTAGTGGATCTCAAACTTGTCTGAAATTAATAGCCTTCTATTCATGTTAATGCCTTGTCTAAATATCACAATGAAATATATCCATGCGTGAAGTAAAAGAATTCTAGCTGGTGAACATGACCTGGGTATTTGTAAGAATATATTTTAGGGGCGCCTGGGTGGCTCAGTTGGTTAACCATCTGACTCTTGATTTTGGCTCAGGTCATGATCTCACAGTTCATGAGTTAGAGCCCTGCATCAGGCTCTGTGATGACAGTGCAGGGCCTACTTGGGATTCTCTGTCTGTTTTTCTCTCTGCCCCTTCCCTGCTCAGTCTCTCTCTCTGTCCCTCTCTCTCTCTTTCTCTCTCAAATAATAAATAAGCTTTAAAAAAAGAATATATATATTATACATATATGTATATATTATATACACCCATTATGTTTTCAGATAACAGGAGGAAAACGCACTACTTTTTCCTTCTTTTTTTAAAAAAATTTTAACGTTTATTTATTTTTGAGAGACAGAGCATGAGCAGGTGAGAGGCAGAGAGAGAGGGGGACACAGAATCCACAGCAGGCTCCAGGCTCTGAGCTGTCAGCACAGAGCCCAATGTGGGTCTTGAACTCATAGACCACAAGATCATGACCTGAGCCAACATCAGATGCTTAACCAACTGAGCCACCCAGGTGCCCAAGAGGGAGAGAATCCTAAGCAAGCTCCACACCCAGCACAGAGCCCCATGTGGGGCTTGATCTCATGACCATGAGCAGAAATCATGAGATCTGAGCAGAAATCCAGAGTCAGATGCTTAACCAACTGAGCCACCCAGGTGCCCCATGTTTTCCCTCTTCTTAAGGCGCTGTCATTTAGGCATAAACCTGGAGTACCTGAAATGCAATTCAGGTTTACGTAATGAAAGCATGGCAAGAAATGTAGATGGCCGTGGAGGCACATGTCTTTGAAAAGTAACAATCTCAAGAAGGAAAAGCAGAAATGACATGCTCTATCCATCTTGCTTAGTGGAAGAGCTACAGTTCAAATTGTTCAAAGTAGCAGGTACAATATATGTTGTCAGAGATTGTGTTAATTATTTGAACAGTGTGGATGCTGACTACTAATAGTATCCAAAGTGTATTCAGGATTGTTTTGATACCTGCATTTATGATAAAGAAATGTCAGGGGTGGGGAAGGATTGATAAATTTGGTCAAAAGCTGTTCCTGTGTAACAGACACATGTAACAGACATGGTATATATTTGTTTACAGTCTTTGTTTAACAAAGCAGGCGTTCAAGTTTAAGTAAAATCAGCAAAAAGGATGTAGATGTATGGATATGTGATTTGAGATTAAAGTTAGTCTTAAATGTGAATAAAATGTGTATTGTGGAAAAGAAGTGGAATATTTCTAGTTCTGAAGGGACATGGAGAAGGGAGGTCACAAATAGAAATTCTGTGTTATTCCAGAGGACATATGGGGCTAGAGCTTATGGGGAGGTAAACTTGGCACTCTAGAAGGGAGAAACTTTCTGAGAACTCCAGATATCCAATATGGAAATGAGCTGCTTTGAGATCGTGAACTCACAATGACAGCAGTGTTTAAGCAGATACTGGATTACTGCCTGTCAAGGATGTCATAGGAGGAACTGATTTGTGTAAAAGTCTGGGCTAGATCAGTGACTTTCAATTTATTTTTAAGGAGTGGAACTTTTTTCCAAATCATCTCTTACATGAAAGCACAAAATTTTAAAATATGTATAACAGATTAAAGAAGGCTGCTTTAGGGAGACCCACCCGGTGGGTCTCAACTCTCACATGACTGCCCCTTGGCACCTCCTCGGAATTCTGAGGGCTCGAACAACCCCCCTCTTTGCTACATAATACCTAAGGATTTATGATTCCTTTTGCATCCAGGATTCCATGATGATTCTGTATGGGAACTGTTCTTATTTGAAATGGTTCATTAGCTATGTTTCTTTTCTTTTTGCTTTAGTTCCTAAAACATATGGAATTTCACAAATTTAAGTTCAGAAATGTTTAACCTGGGGTTTAGTTTAGACCTGTCTAAATACACATTTTGACCAGTCAGGATACAGAAATGGTGATTTTATTTCCAAAGGAAGAGGTTTTGGATCTAGCAATATGTGTTTAGATTCCAACTACTTGAAATCAGATTATATGACAGTGAGGAAGTACAGTATTAGGTAACCAGCTCCAATAACTTTGATCAGCTTGTATTTAGTGTGTTATGGAATTATGTGTTTCTTTCAACTCTGTCTGGCCATAGAGGATCTTTTGAAGCTCATGTGTAGGCAGTTAATCTTGACTAGGTTCATTGATTTATAACCGGGAGAAAAATGCTCTTGTGAATCCAAATAACTTAAACTTGAAAAAGTTTCAGTCAAGTGATTTTGTCCATAAGCCACTAATAAAATTAAAGGGATGTCAGAGAACAGATATCTTGCAGGGGTCATTGCTTTGCAGGTGCAAAAACCTGAGTTTAACCAATTAATCAGCCTGGGAGACTCAACCTGCTATCTAACCTAAAAAAGATGGCTGTATCAAGCAAATAAATGATTTACTAATGAGAACGAAGAGAAAAATGGCATGTCTGATTTGAAAAATGAGACTTATTTTTTGTTCAGTTACTAGTGTGTATGTATTCTTAGCAGGCCAAAGAACAGTCAACTTGCAGAAGAGAGAACATCTATCATTGCCACCTTAGTATGGTAGTGAGAAGCTGAAAGCATTCTGATTGTGCATTACTTGGCGAATGTATGGATAAAATGTGGTGGGTGTGTTCACCTTGGAATATTATGAATAATCTGTTAGAAGCAATATACTACCTGTAACATAGCAGTGTGGATGCATCGTAAAGACACGGAGTTAACACCTGGTTGCCCATGGGGGGAAATCCAAGGAGCTGTATAAAGACAAATGAAAAGAATAAAGAGGAATAAGAGAGAATAAAGGCAACAATCAAACGATTCATGGTTGCACAGTCTAAAACTAGTGGTATGTAGGAGAAATGTCCAAAAGAAAATTTTGAAATGAGGAAGAAGTTGATGGAATCTGTGAGGGTGGGAGAAGACTTCCCAGATGAGGAAATACTCATGCCAGCTCTTTAGGCACAAAGCAATATGGAGAATTTGGAGAATGTAAATAATTCAGCATAACTGTAGCATACACCATGAATTGGGAAATAACGGGAGGTGAGGTGCATGCTACAAGTGGGGTATAGACAGTCTGGTATGCCATGCAAGCCACTTGTATTTTATCCCAGAAGCAATGGAGCTGATGGGACTTTTAAGCAGAGGAAACACAAGAATGCACTGTACAATATATGGACCATTCCCCAGGCACGGGAGAGGTTGGATTTGAAGAGAACTGAGAGTGGGAAATCTGGGGATATTTGAAACAATCTATGTAAGAGAAGTCAAGTATCTGAATTAAGGAAGAAACAGTGGGGATGGATGCTGGGAAAGATTTGGAAAGTATTAGAGGATAAAATAGATACTATGTTGTGACTGATTAGATATTGGGAGGTGAGAAAAAAAAAAATTTAGGACAGCCCTCAGGCTTCTGGCTTGGATGACTGGGTGAAAAATCTTGTTTTTAAACAATCAAATTTAGGAGAAGGTTGAGTAGACATTTTGAGTTTTTGGAGCCAATAGCTGATAGGCAATGAGATCTGTTATCAGGACAGTGGTCTGAACTGGGAATACAACTCTGGGAATTGTGGCAGAGGAAGAAGTGCTTGGGGGAATATGTAGAAGGAAGAGAAAAAAGGACCAAGCACTCTGGAGAATACAAGGGAATTCTAGGGAAGGAAGAGGTAAAGGAAGGTATTTAGGGTATAACAGAAGAATGAGAGCAAGAGAAGAAGAAATCTGCAAAACATAAGGAAAGCAGGAGAAGCTCCTGAACTGGAAGCCTAAGGACCTGAGGCACTTGATGAATGAGGATGAAGGGCCTCCTTCCATCCCATGCATCTATCCATTAGCCAGCCCTGATGATGACACCCCTGAGCTCAGATCCCCACTGTTCCCCACTGTTGTCACTGCCCCCCAGGCCTGTGCTGCCATCAGCTCTACTGTTATGGCCTCTTCAGTATTCTCTTGCCTCCATTCTAATCATAAATTTTAGCCAGAGTCCTTGATTTAAAACATTTAATTTCAGGGTGCCTCATTGGCTCAGCTGGTTGAACATCCAACTCTTGATTTTGGCTCAGGTTGCGACCCCAGGGTTGTGGGATCTAGTCCTGAGTTGGGCTCTGAGGCACTGATGGTGGAGCCTGCTTGAGAGTCCCTCTCTCTCCTCCTGCTTCTCTTCCCACCTTGTGCTCTCTCTCTAAAATAAAAAAATATATACATATATTTTTCATGTCACTTCTCTGCTTATGAACCTTCAATCACTTCCTCCTATAAATAGAAAAGAAATCCTAACTTTATCATGGCCTACAGAAACCTGCTGGTGTCTCCATACCACCTCATGCTACTTCTTCCTTTGGCTTCCAATGGCCTCCATTCTGCTCCTAAGAAACAACAAAATTTTTCCTTCCTCCTTTCTTTAACCAAATGTCAATGTCATGGTCCATTCTTAGCTTTCATAACTCAACTCAAGCACCACATGCCCAGAGTAACCTCTCCTGGCCGCTCTACCCCCTGTTGCTCTGTAGTGTCAGAAGGGAAGTGTTCTGTGCTCATGGTGAGCAGTGAAGGAGACACAGAGATCAAACACTCATAGGAAGAGGAAAGAACTGGGCTTTTCCCTGTATGGGAGAACTGGAGGTTTTACCTACCCAGACACACTCCTCAAGACGACTTATAGAATATATTCTTCATCACCAAAAGGTCCCTTATATCCCTTTCCAACCGGTCCCCTCCTCAATACCTGCCAGCAGAAGCCACCACTTTTTAATTTCTGTTAGCAGCATGTTGTGCTTTTCCAAACCTCATCAGATGTCCTATTGGAAAAAATTATGGTAAATTTCAGGTTTGACTAGATTTCAATCCTTCAGCTTAGTCTGTGTGACTATCACACTCTACTGGTTTGTATTTCCCATTAATAAATTACCTCTACCTAGTCCAGCAGCCGTGTTTGTCAAATGTCACCAGCACAGAAAGCAGCCAGTGTTTGTCAGCTCCCTCTAAAAAGAACATTTTCTTCTCCAGGAATTTAGATGATTCAGCCATTTTTGCTTCTATAGTTATCTGAAATCTTCAAAAGACCGGTATTTTAAAATATTTTCTTATTTTCCCCCTCATTGTTGCAGCAGAAATGTTGGGCTATTGCATCCTGTTACATACAACTTGAAAATGGAAATCTATTTTCGTTTTTAAAACTATTTTAAAAAGACAGGCCAACAAGTACTTACTGGTCACCTGTTTTAATTTTAACATTACGCTGAAGGAGTTGGAAAAAGAATCTAAGCACTGATCCTTAACCAAGGTCACTGACACCTATTTGAGAAGAAAAACATACCCAAATGAAGCTGTCAGAGAACATGATAGCATTGTTGAATACAATGGGGAAGTGTGTGACCTTCATGAAGTCACTTTGTCTTCTAGATCCCAATGTCCTCAGTTGCAAATGAGAGGCTTGATTTCAACTTGTGGTTATCAAACATTTATGTTAAAAACACTAAGCCAGACAATGGGGCTGGCCAGCTGATTGGCTGGCCAGCTGATTGGCTGCCCAGTATATCCACCTATATGAGGTGCTAAAACAGCATTGGAAATAGGGTAAGATGGAGAAAACTGAATTTATCAGAACTCCTGTGGGGAAGAGTACCATATGTGATCTTACAGTTAGCCATTTGGGATATTGGGTGAGATTCCCAAGGAGCATGCTTAAGAAACAACACATGGAGGATAAACCCTTCTAAAGAAAGAAAATCTGGTTTACCATGGAGCTTTTGTTCTGTTAAACTGCAAGCTTGGGCCCCGTCCAAGATGCTTGGGACAATGGGGCGCCTGGGTGGCTCAGTCGGTTAGGCGACTGACTTCGGCTCAGGTCATGATCTCACGGTCCGTGAGTTCGAGCCCTGCGTCGGGCTCTGTGCTGACAGCTCAGAGCCTGGAGCCCGTTTCAGATTCTGTGTCTCCCTCTCTCTGACCCTCCCCCATTCATACTCTGTCTCTCTCTGTCTCAAAAATAAATAAACATTAAAAAAAAAAAAATTAAAAAAAAAAAAAAAAAAAAAAAAAAAAAAGATGCTTGGGACAAGAAGAAAGGCTGAACCTCACCACTAGCTGTCCTGTTTTTCTGCCCCCTTCATGCAGTCAGTGCTCAGTATTTTTACATAAATGTATAAATAGTTTAAAAATATAGTCTGAATAGGACATATAAGTATTAGCACTGCAGGCTTCTGCCTAGTTCTGTAGCAAATCACTCAGTCACAAATGAAATTTATGTAGAGCCCCAGTACAAAAAAAAAAACAAAAAAAAAACAGATTTAAAAAAAAAGCCCTGTTTAAATTAGATGTGAGAACATGGGACTTTGTTCACTTAGCTTCCCTTTAAACCTATTGAGAAAATTTTGTCAAATCCTGATACTCAATGGAATACTGTTTGAAAACTACTGACCTAGATGATTTCCACTTTTTTTTTTTAGCATGAATCTTCTGTGACTCTGTGATAAGGTACAGACATCTAGAGAATCAGATTGTACTGCTTTATTAAGTTTTAATGTAGTTATTCATCAATATTAATATTAACTGATTCAATAACAGACATTTTGAGAAAAGTGAAACATTTATGCATTAAATGTACGATTTTCACTTTTTTCTTTGTCTTTTTTAAAACTTGTGTTCTGAGGGCACCTGGGTGGCTCAGTCGGTTAAGTGTCATGACCTGGCTCAGGTCATGATCTCGCGGTCCATGGGTTCAAGATCCGCATCAGGCTCTGTGCTGACAGTTTGGAGCCTGGAGCCTGCTTCAGATTCTGTGTCCCCTCTTTGCCCCTTCCCCCCTTGTGCTCTGTCTCACTCTGTCTCTCAAAAATACATGTTAAAAAAATTTTGAACTTATATTCTGAAAGTTTTCCTGAGCTGCTTCTTTCAGCCCTTGGATTAAATAATATGTCTATTTCCATGAGCTCTTTCTTGTTCTTTGATCACATTAAAAATAGTAACCTCTTCTCATTTTATGGATGCCCACTCCCGTTAAACCTCTCTGAGGCTATTAATTAGAATTCTTTCGACGTTTGTTTCTCTGTTCTAGATTATCTTCTGTTTCTGTTTCCATTTTATTCTTTCTTTTGAACAGCTGGTTCACCGCGCCTTTCCCAGAAGCCTTGACTGATATTCGTATTTAAGAAGGAATAGCTAGGTTGATTAATACAAGCAGATTTGCGATTTCCTCTGTTGCTTCAGACCCCCTCCCCCTCCCGCCTCCAGAAGGAGATGGTGATTCAGATTCCGGGAGCATTGTCTGCCGGGCTTCCTGTGTCCACCTGCTAGGCCTAAGCGAAGAGAGTCAACTTGGGGGTACCGACTCTCATGGTGGGGGCACAGACTCCTCCCAGCAGATTGCTTAATTCCTTCAGGAGCGTTTCTCAGGTCTTCATGGGGGTTGGCATTGCTGCTTCAGGAGACAGGGTGACTGGGGAGGGGGTGTCATCAGGCCGACCCAGCAGAATTTCACAGGGACTTCTTCATCCACCACAACTTCTGCTTCCTCTCCCATTCCTTCCACCCATGCTCCTTCTAAAAAACTCTGCTGCAAAGCATTCCTTCCCGGACAGCCTTCTTCGTATACATGCTCTGAGGTGTGACCCCTTACAGCCTGGTTTAATGGGCAGGATGAGCCATCTAGGATTACTTTAAATGACTATACTCCCATTCTCAGTGCTTTTTATAATGTTTTTACTTTTTTTATTTTACTGCAGTGGCATACTAGAGATGGGGCAGTTTGGGAAACTCCGTTTAGGACACAAGCAACAGGAGTGCATTGCCAGGAGGGAATTTATAAGCAATAATAGAACAAACTGAAAGAAGTCTGGTTTTTATTATCACCAAAGTCAATGATAAAATGCTTTCCCTACCCTCCAAAAATATATTTTCAAAAAATCTAACTTCCAAACAATTGCTTTGGTTACTGTAGAATTTTAATAATGTATATGTATGTTTCAAATAAGCACATTTTTTACTACTTGTTCTGTAACAAACGTTGGATTCTACAGGGAAGTTAATTTGAAAACCTCCCAGTTATACACTGATCTCAACACAAAGGGACTCGGCTCTGCATGTTTGTTTCAAGAGTAAGTTCGTAAAATTTTGGAATCATTCAGACTTGCTTTTTGGTGCCATTTCTGTCTCCAGTCCCTGTGGTACTACATATTCCTGCATTTACAGGGTAGGTAAGAAATAAGCAGTGACAGTATTGTAAGGACAAACAGAGCTGAGTTACTTTAACTGTCTCTATCTATGTGATCATTCTGAGTTTTTTGTTTGTGTTTAAATTTAAAACCGAGATATACAGGGCAAAGTGTGAGGTGTAATATTTTTTAGGGTAAGTATAAATTGTGGCTCATGCATGAAATCTTGTATTAAATTATAACAATATCTGTACATGGAAATTTCTTATTTATAAATTAATTTTTTATTGTAAATTATGGAACAAACCGAGGATATCATGACTGTTACTGAAAGTAATTTTGTCCTAAAGAAGGCAGTGTTAAAAATTGATCCATCCCAGAGGCACCTGGGTGTCTCAGTCGATTGAGCATCTGACTTCGGCTCAGGTCATGATCTCACAGTTTGTGGGTTCGAGCCCCACACAGGGCTCTGCGGCTGTATGCTGACAGCTCAGAGCCTGAAGCCTGCTTCGGATCCTGTGTCTCCCTCTCTCTCTCTCTGCCCCTTCCCCGTTCATTTTCTCTCTCTCTCTCTCTCTCAAAAAGAAAGAAAAAGACAAAGAAAGAAAGAAAGAAAGAAAGAAAGAAAGAAAGAAAGAAAAGAAAATTGATCCATCCCAGGTGTCAATACACACTGTGTGTCACTGCGTTATGACACATCAGTGAGTTAGGGGGAAGAAGGAAGTACCCACATGTGTTCAGGCTGCCATTTTGAACCAGAACATATTATGAGAAAACAGAGAATTCAAGAGGATAAATGACTTTTTGCAAGCAACATAAGGCAGTAGTGAAACTTGTGTTCCACTCCTTTTTTTTTTCTTTTTTATCCAAACTTGTCCTTGTAGTTGGTGTAAACCCTCAGCCTGTGAATGCACACACTTTGAGCTCCACCACCCCTCCGGGCTGAGGAGGACAAGTCCCTGTCCCCCTGTTGGGGCTTCTCAGACTGCTTTAGTCCAGACTTTTCTCACCTCTCACATATTTTGTTCTTCACCCAGCAGCTTTTCATATTATACTGGCGTTTTCTTCCACTTGGACTACAAGCTCTTTAAGGGAAGAGACCATATCTTATGGGTCCCTTGAAGCATGGAGTCTGTTTACTACAGGTTCCCAGGGGTGGTTGCTGATGGACATGGTCATGGTGAGATTGCTAAGAAGGACTAGTCCTTAATGGTGACCCACGTGGAAAATGGTGTTTTTTTTTTAATGGCCAATTCATTTGAAACCAGACTGAAAAGTAAGTTCTGAAATCTAAGTGCTTTTTATGTCTTCTTGGTCAAAAGTGAAGTACAATGATAAAGCAATGAGATTTCCTGCTGGCTAAATTTATCCAATTGTTCTAAAGAAATCTCTAGAGTACAGACATGTTCTGTGCTGTGGTGAAGTCCATGGCCTGTGCATATAGCCTTTTTTAGAGGAACTATTCTACTGGTTTTGTTGCCTAAGTTTCCTGAGGTAATACCACCTTCTTAAAGCACTAAGTCACACTGAAGGCATTGGTTAAATCTGAAATGTTATCAGAGATAAAGGAGAATGAAATTTGATAAGGAAATAACAGGTCACTCCCTCTTGGTTTGGGAGAAAATCATCCTTGTTATGTGACACCTTCTGTTCAAATGTTGTGCAACTTCAGTTCTAGAGAAAAACAGAGGAGGATAGGGTAGCTGGGGCTGACAGGAGAATATTAGCTTGTATCATTAAGATCTGGCTTGTTTTTTCCTTTTTAATCTGGACCGAGAGCCCAACAAATTGAGGAAGTGGTGGGAGAAGAGATAGCTGGAGGAATGTAGTCTCAGACAAAAAGATGTCTCATTGGAGCCAAAGCATAAGAGACTGTTAAAAACTGAGAACAAACTGAGGGTTGATGGGGGGTGGGAGGGAGGGCAGGGTGGGTGATGGGTATTGAGGAGGGAACCTTTTGGGATGAGCACTGGGTGTTGTATGGAAA
The DNA here is from genome assembly GCF_024362965.1 of Panthera pardus. Taxonomy (NCBI): domain Eukaryota; kingdom Metazoa; phylum Chordata; class Mammalia; order Carnivora; family Felidae; genus Panthera; species Panthera pardus. The sequence continues at coordinate 26,124,834 of NW_026526832.1, forward strand.
CCAATTTGACAGTAAATTTCATATATTAAAAAATAAAAAAATAATAAAAAAAAATAAAAAAGAAATGCAAGCCCCTCCAAACCATATCTTGTCTACACACTCCCTCACACATAGATTAAACGAAGTTTCTCCTACAAAAAAAAAAAAAAAAAAAAAAAAAGATGTCTCATTGGAAAGATGAAGCTATGTTTGGATAATATCAGTTTATCAAGTCACGATGAGATGGAGAGGATAAGCTGAGGCTTGTTTAGCACCCATAAATACTAGATGCTTAAGAGTGGTGAACTCAGGATAAATAACAGGGAGGTACGATTTCAAAAGAGGGAAGCAAGTACGGTTCTGGAACCCATTAGCCAAAGAGGTGGTACTGGCCAGGATACAGGTGGACTGCAGAGGTTCAATTCATTCATGGGTGAAGGGTATAGAACAGATTCTTCAGGGCGGCCAGGGTGGTTGGGCGCTTCTCTGGCCTCCGAGGTGCTATCAGCGTGACATCCCTGCCCGGGAGCACTCACTCGTGGAGCTCTCATTTCAGACCATCTCCTGGACTGCAGGAACCGAGGCGCTGGCCCAGGGGCACAGTTCTGATGTTCTCGTGTTTCATCTTCCTGGACTAACTATTAACTTTCAGCCTGAAGTGTCTGTCACCAAGTCATCTGTCTTGGTAAATGCTGTTGGGGTCTCTGTATTGTGAGGAGGCAATGAATCTTCCCTGCTGACAGTGAGAATATCCACACCAAGCTGCCATAGAGATTTCTGCTTCCCACAATGTTTATGACAGTAAATTAGGCTACAGAGTGCACCAGAGATTGTTTCCATAACCCCTGATACCTGGTATATTTGTCAGCCTCACTCCATGGACTGTGACTTTAGTAGAGCCAGAAAATGTTTAAAATATAAGGCCACAGATAATATATAAAATTATCAGAGCACTTTGCAAGAACTTGCACTGGTTTATTTGGACCTTTCCCTCAGATATCATGTATTTCCTTTCCTCTTTGTCTCTCTGGTCTTTCCGTTATCTTTCCATTTTCCTCTGGCTTCTTTGTTGGTTTTAATTCCATATCCAAGCAGAGTAGTGTGGGATTTCCCTTAAGCTTTTCACTGAATCCTCTGCTTGCCTACCTCCACAGCCATTTTCTAAGGGAGCTCCGCTGTGTAAGCCACCTGTGTGTTCAGGTGATTTCCAGGTCTCTAGGCCCTACGCTAACTCTTATCCTCTTTGCCTTGTGTCCAGGTGCTTTCCTTTATGCTTACACTTACCTTACAGGTTTAGTCTTTAGCTTAAAATCTTGTGTTGTAAGACCTGGTTGCAAAATAGACAGTTGTTTCATAAAACAATTTCCATTGAATGTCATTCCAATCAAAACAGAAACTTTGGAGAAATACTCATTTATTGCATGTATTTCTCAAAATATATTTGGTAAATCTGTCCTTTGACATTGGAGTCTTTTTTTTAAAAAAAAAAAAAGCGAAAATCTATTTTCTTATGCATTTTATTCCTTTGTATAATTGAATGGCTCCTTTGTTCTCAGAACTGCAGAAGAGTTGCTAATATTGAGATGAATGATATACAGATAACATTATTGAAATAAATCCTTTGCTAGAGGAAAACTTTGAATTTTTGATTCTAGCAATCCATTAAATCCATTCTTTATGACCTTGAACAGGTCAGGACTCATTGGTTGTGAAATTTTTAAATTTGGTGGTCACTACCTATGATTGAAATACAAGAGATTGGATATAATATTTTTTCCAGCCTTATTGCAACATCATTGAAATTGAAGAGAATGAAATACTACAGAATAGAGTAGGATTCTGGGTCTGCTTAGGATGCAGAAAGCCCCAAGATAAGTTTGTTCTTTCCCTATAAATGAGAAAAGACTGTAATAACTTTCTTAAATCCATAATAGAGTTGAGGTCACAAAACAATTCAGGTAAGCTGAATTCCAGAAGTGACAGGTTTCTCCAAGAAGAGATGAAACACGTGAGCAATTTCACATTTGTCAGAACGTGAGATAAAGAAGAGGCGACCGTGAAAAGGGGAAGAGGAAGACAACGTTGTAATGAGTTCTTACAGGCTGAGTGTGGACGCATGTGACAGCTTAGAATAGCTGGGAACTACAGACATGAGAGAATGTGCACTCAGTCATAAGCTCTTTTCTTTTGGTCTCCAGTGGGTCCTCAAAAGAAAGATTAGGGACAGGGCAGGAGACTGCTGGTGGTACAGATGTGTAGCGATGGGTTGCTGCTGGTACATGGAAATAAAGCACAGCTAACTTCCTGAGATCCCCCCTCACACCTAAGGAAAGGCCTTAGGATGCTGAGCAAATGGCTTAAAACCTGGTTGGATCCAGGATTCTGCCCGGATATGAAGCAGATGTCTTCTGTCACTGAGGGGCAATGAGAAATTCTCTGCCACCAACACCTTGTCTCTCCACACCACCACAGGGGCACAAAGGCAGAATCTAGTGATCATGGGGAGGAAAAGGGCAGGAACACACAAAAAAACCCTCAGTCCCCAAGACCCTGGTGGACCGGACCTGCCTAAGACTAAGTCTGGGTCGGAGAACCAAGAACCCCTACTATGAGTCCAGCCCTGAGTAACATGTCTTTGGCTGGAGATGGTCAGGAGTGTTGAGGCAGAGCCCTTGTGGTGCAGAGTTCCAGGGACAGTTGAAAGCCAAGAGCAAGGGCATTGAGGAAAACCGCTCAGCTTTCCCTACGCACACAGAGGACAAGGTGGCAGCAGCCCACTCCTGGATGGATTTGAGTCCACGGTGTGCCAAAGGTCACTATAGCCTTAAAAAGCCCAAACCCAGATAGATCCATTAGACTGAATCTACTCCCCACACTAATGGCCTGTCTGAAGAGTCATGCATATTCTTGCATGTATAGACTTGTAAACTTCATCTGTATTGCTCTTCTGAACAATAAAATTTAGGAAAACATGAAAAAGCAGGGGGGAAAAAACCACCATGAAGTGATAAAAAATAGAGATGATACAGATGTTGGAACCATCAAACTTGCAGTTTGAAATAGTTGTGGTTAATATTTATTAATTATATTAGCCACTGGAGAATGTAGACAACATGTAAGCATAGATTGAGACTTTGAGTGAAGTACTGAAAACTATATATAAAAAGAGAGTTTATAAGCAGATTGCATACAGCTGAAGAAAAAAAAAATGAATGAACTCAAAGTTAAGACAATAGAAATCAACCAAACTGAAAGACAATGAGGAAAACTGAGCAGGGGCATGAGAAGGAGGAGAACAGGACACCCATGAATTGTGGGGTAATATCAAAAGTCTGACAGATGCGAAATTGGAGTCCCAGATGGAGAAGAAATGAACAAAGCAGATGAAATATTTGAAAATTTCATGGCCAAGGGTTTTCCGAAATTAATGAACTGTAATAAACCGAAGATCCCCAAAGCCCAGTGGATCCCTAAGCAGATTAATTACCCTTTCCAGCACACCTAAGCACATCATCTTCACAATGCTGCAGCCCAAAGGTGAAGAGAATATCTCAAAGGCAGCTAGAAAAAGAACATACATTTACAAGTTAGAGATGCATTAAACCATACAACAACCACTAAAAAGTAACACTAAAGCAGAGGTATAACTAATGAGCCAATAGTGCAGATAAAATGAGCACAAAAATAATCAAAAAGAAGGCATGAAAAGAGGGGAGAAAGCTGTCAAGAAGAGAAGAGACAAATTAGCAAACAGCTAGCAAGATGATTTCTGTCTTACCATATCAATAATTAGATCAAACGTAACTGGTCTACACACTGCAGTTGAAAAGCAGTGATTCAATATATATGTATAGCAAGTCCTCACTGTACACTTTAAACTTACACAATGTTACATGCAAATTATGTCTCAATAAATCTGAGGGGGGTGTGAAGCAGTGATTACCAATGATTGGATAAAAAAGCAAGATAAATCTATCTGCTCTTTATAAGAAATCCACTTTAAATAGAGACATAGCTAAGAGTCTAAAGATGGAAAATAATATACTCCACAAACTCTAACCAAAAGAAAGCCAGAGTAGCTCTATTAATATCAGACAAAACAGACTTCAAAGGGATGTTACATTATTATAAAGTAGTCGATTTATCAAAATGACATAATAGTACATAATGTGTGTGAACTTAGCAGAAATTTGAAGCATAGAAAATTCAATAAACTCCAAGCATGAGAAACATGAAGAAAACTATACAAAGGCACATCATAATGGCATTTTCAAAAACAATGATAAAGGGAAAATCTTATAATGAGCCAGAGAAAAGACATGCAGGAACGAAGACAAAGCTCACCATATATGTATCTCTAGTGGATGACTGAATGTAGTAAAAATCATCCTGATGCCTCCCTCACATCATCCCCAGATACAGTATGTCAGTTGGATATAATACGTCCTAAAAATCTCTCCAACTCATCCACCTGTTTTCTTCTTTCCCTCTACCACTCCAGTCCAATGTTCTATTGACTCTTTTTTTAATAGCAAATTTTTAATGTTTATTTATTTTGAGAGAGAGAGAGAGAGAGAGAGAGAGAGAGAGAGAATGTGAGTGGGGGAGGGGCAGAGAGAAAGAGGGAGGGAGAGAGAGAATCCCAAGCAGGTCCCATGCTGCCAGTGCAGAGTCCAACTCAGGGCTCAAACTCAAACTGTGAGGTCATGACCTGAGCTGAAACCGAGAGTCAGACACTTAACCGAATCAGCCACCCAGGCACCCTTAATGTCCTATTAACTCTTGACCAGATTATGCAATAAGCCTCAAACTGGACTCCCTGCATCCATACCTGCCTCTTTCCAATTTGTTCTTGAGATTTTAGCCATTGTGGGGTCTGATCCTGGGGCAAAATGTGGTCTAAGCTTACCACACTGCCCATCCTCTTGAAACCCTTCATGCTGACCACCCCAGAGTTCAACAGCCTCCTCTCCCATGCTGCTGCTGATCCCTCATTCGTCTTCTTTCAGCTCCTTCTATGCTCACTGCCCTTGTTGACCACAGGGCCTTTTCACAAGCTATGTTCTCTGCCTCTAAGTCTTCCACATTCTTCTCTCAATTTAATTTAGCCAACTCAGCATGTAGATCACAACTTCATGTCTTCCTGGACCCATGACTAGTTCAGATACCCCTGTTTTACTCTAGCATCGTAACCCCTCCTTTATAGATTTTATAATTGTGATTAACTGTTGATTTGGGAGAAGTTATTTAGGTCACATCTGTCTCTTTCACCTGAGTGTAAGCTTCTTGAAGCTTGTCTTTTTCTGTTCATCACTGGATCCCCAGCACTTAACCCTTGATCCTACATACATTGGGTAATCAATAAATATTTGTGAACTGAGTGAATGGACAAGTGACCATAAAATAGATATAAGAGAGAATTCAGAGATACTAAGACATTCCTATGTAATCACAGTTGAACTTGAGTTTGAACCTCTCTGGCTAATGAGGTCAGTCACATCAATAAAGCCCCATATAATTCCTTCTCCTTGCTGAAATCCTCTCTGGTGATAACTAGAGTATGAGGCTCCTACTCCTCCAAGCTTCTAGGACCTCTACTGACTGCTCAGCAATTTGGGTCTTGCTTTGGTAATCACTGCTCCAGTTACCTGTGAATGCCATGAGTGCATGAACTGTGTCTTTGGCCGGTGCCACGAAGGCAAGACACATGGCAGCAATGACCTGCCAGCTCCAGAGCCTTTATCTTCCCAAAGCCTCTCTGTCTCTGCTGGAGGGACAAAACCTCCCATGGCTCTGTACCCGCCAAGCCCTTGACTCCTACCTGCACTTTGGCTTATGTCCATTTGCTTATACTCACCTTTATTTAAACAAACACAAACCTTCAGGTGTTTTTCTGGCACCTGCTTCATTTTGCCCATCATGTAGTTAATTGTATGCCCATCTTATGCATCTCTTACCAGACAGGTGTTTCTAGAAATTGGGTGGTCTTGCTCTTTTTCCTCCTTCCAGCACCCAGCACAGTGCCTTCATGTTAACCCGGTCTAAGGGAACATTTGCAGACTTGAACTGACTCATGAAAAGTAGGGGCAATCCAAGCGTCCTGCAGTATGCTGTAGTTGCCAGAGCACTGGCTTGTGAGTCCACCAACTCGGGTTTTACTCTCAGTTACCTAGTGTCAGTTTCTTATCTATAAAATAAGAGAAATAATCCCTGCTCTATTCACTGCAACATGTAGTTGTTAAGATCAAATAGGATGATGGGTGTGGAGGTGTTTTGTAACATGTAAAGTATGCTGGGGGTGTAAGAGCTTTTTATTTCTAGATGTGACTATGCAAAGAAACAGGCTGAAGTAGCTAAGACTTTAACTTGTGGCTCCTCGGAGCTAGGCCTGTAACTCACAGAGGGTGCCAGAGGCAACTTTGGCTTTGCTCTTTATGTAGCCACAGGGAATGATTCATTAGTTGCCGTTATGAGGACTATATATGTCGAACCACCTGGGTGTGTGGTCAACGGTGCCAAAGTTATTTGGTCACCGGAATTTGAGAGAAATGCCTGGAGCACATCACTAGTGCTTGGTGGGTGGTGATAGTAAACTTCCTTCTGAAGGAAGGGGAGCTAGATTTAATGCTAATTTCTGCTGGAGATCCTGCTGAAATTTAGAAACACACCTTTAGCAGGCATGGGAGAAGAGTGGCTCACAGCCTGCAGCAAAGGTCCTTTCCACTCTCAAGGGGCCCTGCATGGGTCTGAAGTTTCTATACTCAGTTGCGATGTTCCTTCCAGTTGGCTGTGAATTCCTTGGGGACAGGGGCTGCGTTTTCGCCATCTTTTAATTTCCAGTCCTTGCCATCTATGAGTGCTGGATATGTGCTCAAAAAGCCTTTGGTGACTATTTATAAAATAGGATAAAATAAAATAAAATAAAATAAAATAAAATAAAATAAAATAAAGGCTAGGAGTAGGTTCCTGGTCTTGCAGAGTGGCAGATGTGGGACCAGGTAGTTACTAAGTGATGTGCTATGTGTGAGGATAGGGGCTTTGTAGAGGCTTCCTTGAATTCTCGAATTGTGTCTTGAAGGAGGAGAAGACTGAAGTCAGGGTAAGGGCAGAGGAGTGAGGGTTTGGAAGGTTGTGTAATGTTACATGCTTAAGATGTTTAAATATTTCAAGAGGCTTTTGCATCCATTGTCTCAGTTCTCACAGAAATGAAGATGGGAATAGGGTCATCCTGAGGGTCACATTCATAGATCAGGAAACCAAATCCCAGATGCATTTAAGGACTTGACTAAAGTCACACAGCAGGTTAGAGGGAAAGCCAGAATCAGAATGCTTTTAACTTTTATTTATTCATTGTTCACCCTCCAACACACAGCTTTATGTGCTAGTGCAGAAGCTTCACCTTTGCATCCAAAGCTGTTTTTTGAGTGCCTCTAACAGTGCATCTGAAGGAGTTTTCGGAAGTCATTATAAACTGGTCAGAAAAGGGAGCTGTTTATCAGAGTTTGGAGTGGAGAAATTTATTTGATAGCTGGTGCTATGTTCACAAACAAAAGGAATTCACTGCATACAGGGTAGCTCCCAAGCAAAGACAGAAGAGGCCAATCCACGATGACGTTCACAAGCCCACTGGGTGGGCAGAGCTGAACAAAACCTGCCAATTGTTGTCTAGCATTTGAAACTTAAAAAAATCCTCTTGGATTTGAAAAACAAAAAACTCAAACTTCCATCTGCAGGCCTCTTCTCTTTTCCCTTCATTTCTAAACTTATGAACATTTAAAGAAAAATCAAATCCATATGCTTTGGGATTAGCAACATTTAAATCATAAAACAGCATCACAAAGGAGCTACTCGATACCTGCCAGGCTGTATGCCTTGGGTCTTCCAAAGGAAAGTTCCTTTGCTAGATAGAGCTCCAAAATGTTCAAGCACTGTATAAATTCCTAATGCTCATGGACTTTCTCAGATTAAATGTGTGATCTGGAAGCAAGACATTTTAATTCTCCAGGCCTTAAGACTCTCATCTAAATTGGAGTTTACCAGACCGTCTCTGTATTCCCTCCCCTCTGTAACATTCTGTGGTTCTGGCCGCGTGGATATTCCTGGCTCACAGGCGCGAAGAGACTGCTAGATTCGTGTTCTGGCTTTGCCACATATGGGCTCCAAGTGATTTAGTCTCTCGTTGGCCTCAGTTTCTTTCTTCATAAAAGCTCTGTAATAGTGCCTGCGTCATAGAGTTGTGAGGTTAAATGAGTCGACACAGGCCAAATGCTGAGTTCGGAGTTGAGGACCTATGAAGTACTAAGTAGAAAGCCATGACTGCACACTGGTCTTCTCCTCACATTGGTAAGGGCAATGGCCAACATTTACAGGGTGCTCCCTGTCGCAGCAGGTACTACACAGTCACCTGCGTCGAATCGTTCAACCGTCACAACCCTACATGATAGATCATATTTTATCTCTGTTGTAGGTTACTCCCAGGCATGCAGCTCGTAAGGGGCAGAGCTGAGAATTAAAGTCACTCTCTGGACGTCAGAGTAGAAGTTTGCAACCATTGTACAGTACTGCCTTGTCTCGAGCACCATGATAAAACAGAAAGAATGAGTGTTGTAGAGTCAAGACCTGATTTCAAATCCCATTTACTCATTAATTCAAAAGGCATTTTGGGTGCCAGACCCTTACTGGATGTGAAGAGACAGCAGGTATGTGTGCCTGTCTTCAAGGGCTTCGTATTCTGGTGAGGGAGAGGCAGGTGAACAGGAGGTATGGTGCACTGGGCAGGTGCTATAAGAAGTTAGCAAGGATGCTCTGGAGACCCATGGGGAAAGGATACATAACATCATCTGGGTGGTCTGGAAGGCTTCCTGTGGAAGTGACGGCTGAACTGAGACCTGTTGGAGGAGGCCACTAGGTGGAGGAGGTCATCTAAAGAGCAGTTTAGTGGGGCTTGGGCACATCCAGAGCCATGGCTGATGGTGCAAGATGGGGCATGGAGTGGGCAGGGCAAGGGAGCTCACCATGGCTCCTTAATGGTGCCATTCCAGATGGTTCACAAAATTCCAAGATGTTTCTATATTCTCATTCTCTTAGACATATGGAGTCTAAGAGTGGGTGATGGTGCCCCCTTTCCTGCCTCCTTAGGACTCATCCTGAAGTTGAAAGCACACACTTTTTTCCCGTATGTCATGTTAATGAAATTGCAAAGATCATAGATTAGTCCCTTGTGATATGGAAAGGGCTCAGCAAACACCAAAGCAATAAAGTTAAGAATACGGGTGACAGCACAGAATTTTATAAGTATTAAACGTTAATTTGGGACTTTTATATGAAACCCCCCAAAGGTCCTGATAATAAATTCTCATCCTCTTTTCTACAGCCACTCCTCCCTTCCCATCCCAAACTCTTTGGAACTTCACAGCCTCCCCAGGGCCCCTAGGCTAACTCTCTGGCCATGAGCAGGGTAGTAAGCATGGGAACTGGCAGATTTAGAGCCCTGTCCTCTCCCCTTTCAGTGTGAGGCTGCCTGTCAACTTGGGTCACTGTCTTCCTGATGAAGGCACATTTTAAAAACACTCTGAGGCAATGACTCTAGACAGTTTGGTCTCTGGTTAATATAGGATAATAAATTTCTAAATTCAGCAATGACAAATAGCCCTTTGCAAGTTATTAATACTTCATAAAACAAATATTCCAACTTTTGTTTAGTTCCTGGCTTTCTCTTGCTCTCTTCCCTTCTATTGTTCTGTTGATCTCCCAGTTTTTCTGGTCTCCTCTTATATGCATCTTTTCTGACTCCCTTCATAGTGATGATAAGTTTGGTTGTTAAAATGTTCAAAGTGTAAGTTTGCTAATTGATACTTTGATAACCTCTTGAATTTCCAAATGGGATTTAAAAAAAAAGTTGTCTTTGTTGCAACTGTTGTGGCTTGGCTTCAGGATTTCTTTTTACCATCGAGTTAAAGGGGATTCTGTAATCTGTAATTTTTTCTTTAAGGACATGTTTTTATTTGCTTGCTCCTTTTCTGTCCTCTGTTCCTCTCCTAAGCATTTTTCCCATTTCTCTTTTCCTTTCCCATTTATCTCAAAGCATCTCTTCCTCTGCTCGCTCCCCCTTCTCTCCTATTTCTCTCCATCTTCGCCTTCTCTGCTCTGGTGTTGATTTTTTTCATTGGTAAGCTTTCATACTATGGGAGGAAGAAAGGTTCTGATATTTCATTGGAACCCCTACCAGACCAGCTGTGGCTAGAAGCTATAAGCATTTCCATGAAGGTTCTTTGAAAACTCATTTAATGTGACTTAAGAAAAAAGAAGGAAAGAGAAAGAAAAACTTTTAAAAGAGAACAATCTGAAATCCATAAAAGAAGCATATAAAACTTGCTTATGCAAATGAACATTTCTGTTTACATGGTGAGCATGGGCTCTGTTGTCCTGATTCAAGTTCTGTGTACATGGGAGTTCAGGGACACGTGCTAAATTTAAGTGCCAGTCTTTCCTTTTCAAACATATGCATCCTACAAGTCCTAGCACTTGCTCCTTCAAGCAGGCATCACTAGCACTTTCCTGCCACTTCTTAACTCTCCGTGTTTTATAGCTTTCCAGGGAGAGAGGAGCCTGCCTGCTTAAGTGCCCCTCAAGGCAGGATGGACAGCGTCTCCAAATATTTAACAGATGCCGTGCTGTATCTCAGGATGAATCCATTACTGATTCGGAACTCTCGTTCTGGTAACTTCTGCCAGGTTTCCTTTCACACTTGTGATGAGGAAATGGACTGAGCATCAGTGAGGGGACAAGACAATAACAATAAACAGACCCGGGCTTAAAGCAAGGCAGTAATAACAAAAACAATCCCTGGCCCCCTTGACAGTGGCTCTCCCTCCAGCGCCAGGTTGCAAATCACTTTCTGTTTCCTTCTCCCTGAGCTCACACACGTTCAGAGTCACAGGATCTGAAAACGTGCCCGTTTGTGTTCTTGTTCAAGGAAATATTTGGATAAGAGAGACAGGACTAAAGAAATTCCGAGTTGTCTTGGAGGAAGTTATCAAAAGCGATGGTAGGCTGGGCTGGGAAGTGAGAAGGGAGAGTTAATTCCTCATTCCTGTCTGATCCAAACCACTCACAGCCTCGAGAGCAGGCCTTGATTGCAGCGGATGCCAGCGGTGTATTTTCCATGTTCAAAGCAGAACCCATCATCTCACCCCCTCTTTCCAAGCTTGCAGTCTCCCATCCAATTTACCTAATACATCACTGTCATATTCATTTTTCTAAAGCTCTTTACTTTTGACTGCCTTGGATATTTTCAGGAAGTTGGTGTGGTCAAAATATATGAATTAGTTTCTCCAATCATTACGTATCAAATGCCTGCTTTAGAACTGCAGAATACAGTAAGAAATGGCGGTGCCCAGTGTAGCAGGAAAACAGTCATGGAAACAAATACCAAGAAATGTGAGAGGTGTAGTCACAGAGTTCTTGTGTGGTGCTACCACGGAGAACAGAGGAGGTATGAACTCAGTAGGAGGGGTGAGCCTAGGGATTATCAGGGACAGCTTCACGGAGGAGGAGAATTTTGAGCTGAATTTCCAAAGATCAGTAGTGATTTCACAGACAAGGAAGCTCTCACATGGAGATGTGAGAAGTCATAATGTTTAATAAAACAGTGATGAATTCCAGGTCAAAATGCAGGAGTCACAGAGGTAGTGTGTTTGAGGAGGTTAAGAGTAAAGTTCAGAAGATAATGGGGTTTGTGCACCATGCTGAGTGTTTGGACATTATCCTACGGGAGAGAGAAGCCTACTGATGGGTTTTAAGCTGGGGGATGATGTAATTATATTTCTACTTAAGATTGAGGACTTGAGGGTAGGAGAGGAGATGGGGAGCCTGATGGGGTCTGTCCTGAAATGGAGGGGCACTACATGGGTCACTAGGAAGAAGGTGCTGCAGTAAGCATACAAGGTAGGGTTGATGGAGCTTGGAGAACAATTAGATGTGAGAGGTTGAATAATGACAAAGCATTAATTAGTGGTCTCTCATGACACTAAGTGAAGTTGCAAATATTTAGCCTGATATTCAGCACCCTCAGGAATTTGGATCCAATCTGTTTTTCTGGCTTGATTTCTCAACATTTCTTTGCTGGGAGAATACATCAAAGAATGCGAATTGCTTTCCCTATTCCTGATTCCCTCTCATTGCTCAAGCTTGTGTTCTGCATTGACAAGACTCTTAATACTTCTGGTCCAAAGCCTCCTATGGCCCAACTAACCCTTGCTCCTTGGTCATCACCCCAGTTGAAAAGACTCCGTTTGTTCTTGGAGATTTCATATGACCCTGAGTTTATTTCTCTCATTTCACTTGTTTCTATGGTATACTGTACTTGTTTGCTGGTCTTCTCTCCCTTCCACTCCCTTTATCAACTAAGAGGTCATCTTATTGAGAACTGAGATGCTCCTATTCATATTTCTATCCCTGTTCATACCTCTCACAGTACATGGTACATTACAGTTGTAAAGTAAGTGTTTTTTTTTTTTTCAAATTAGAGATTGTTACTTTGGCTGAATTTCCATAATCACATGAAATAAAGTAAAGAATTAGAGCATGTCAGTAGATAGTCCAAATGAAGTGTCTACTTTGACTGTGATATCTGACCATTGCTAAGTCAAATCTCATGACAACATTAACTTAGATGAGATTTACTAATTGAGCAAAGAAAAACACATATAAAGTTTTATGCCCACAAATATCATATCCATCAGTAAATCTTGGTTATGTTTGGCACATCTCAAAGAGCCCAGTGGATTGTAAAGATATTATTGATAAGATTCTATAAGCTTGTATCCTGTTATTAATTTTTATACCAAATTCCTATTGGTTTTAATGAGAATTCTGATTTCTTTTCTTTTTTTTTTAAACTATGACTCCATAAAAGTTTTAAGTGAGTTTGTTTTTAGTTCTATGAAGCATGTGTGGGTCCAACAGAGAAAAGTGCTTTTGGACATATTTATGGACCATATGTATTTATTCATCTAGAGACATTTGCATGAAAACTTCCCTCAAAGACCATAAACATGAAACATTACATGAATGTTTGCACCATTACGATTCTATTCCTCAATGTGATTACCATTATGATATTTATATGGTATTTGTCTTTGAGCTCAAATGAGTACATCTATTAAAAAATAGAAAAGAATTATTTCATGTCTGTATAGTTCTTAAGGATCAATGTTATTGCCATTTAACTAATGTGGAACTAAAGGGTGAAGAGGTGAAGCTAATTGCTTGAGAGCATGCAAGGTAATTTGGAGAATGTCTTTGTCCATAAAGATTCTAGCACAGCCTTCAAAGTGTGGTTCAATCCCACTTCCAATTGGTTTCCCTGGAAATTCTGAGTCACGTTGATCGTCCTGACTCTATATTGCATCTTTGGCTCTGTGTCTCTCTTCTGTTTTGTGGGCATTGGTCTTGTCTGCCCACCTACACTGCAAGTTCCTCTAGAGATATAAAAAGTGCTCATGAGCAGGTACCAGGGATAGTGAATAGAATAACCCAGTACAGTACCCTTTCAGAGTCTGTGGGAAGGAAAAGCAAATCCACAACTGTAGGCTTGAGGTAAGAGTGCTTTTGTGGAGAAAAGCATGGAGTGTCATTGGCTGTCAGAGAGGAGCCTGCTCACCCAAACTAACCATTCCCAGTTGATGCAACAGAGATTCACGGAGGGCAAGTAACGTGTCCAGTATAATGGCCCAGTAAATGGTACTTGTAGGAATTGAACCCCAATTGCAAAACCCCAGATCCCAGGCTTTTCTCTCTAGATGAAGTTACCCCTTTGTACACCCAAGGTGTCTTAACATGTGCATTCTGCACATATATAGCAGTCACAAGTATGTAGGAAATGGTTGTTTTGTGGAGTTATCGAATAGGAGGTGATGTTGTTTCCTACTCTGTTTCATGCCAAACAGTAAAGTAATGCTAAATGACTCACCAAAGCATTTGCATGTTTTCAAAAGGTAAAAACCACCCTAGAGGCATGCTTTTCTAGAATGAAGGAGGTTAGGGAAAGGTTAGGACAGGCTATTATTCTATTTTTCTTGTGCTGATGAAATTGAAAGGAACAAACAAACAAGGCCATCATTACCCCACAGGGATGGAAGTAGGGGCAGAACTGGGGTCTTGCAATGAGTGATGTGGAGAAGGCTGTTCCAAAATTAGCGTGAGTCTGGCTGCTTCCATCTCTATCAATTTTAACTCTGTTTTTATGGGTATCGGGGAAGATTCAAGTGCAGGGTGCATTTTGGACATAAGTGGCCCATTTTTTATGCCCATTGCTCCATCATTAACCCTCCCACTTAGTCCTGGAAATGCAAAGCCCTCATCTTCCATCTGCTGCATGTTATTTATGATGATGCCTCCAATTATGTCCAATCGAGTTGCTGTCGATGATTAAAGGTAATAGGTAATAATAACTTGGCCTCATCATTACCACCATTATTATTAGGTCATTGATTGCAATAATTTCTAAAATTACCCCTTGGAATAAAATATGTTAAGCACCTGGTTTATCCTTTTTAGGAACATCTGCTCTAAATGTGTGATAGTGTAGGACTGAACGTGTCTTGCTCTGAAAGGAAAGCAAACAGTGTTGACATTGGGAGTCTTGTCTGTGCTGGTATGAATATATTGAGAGATGATGAAATAATGATCAGTCTCAAGTTCAATGTTGTAATTAAAGCTGTTTAAGGAAAAGGGAAAGAAATACACACACACACACACACACACACACACACACAATCCAGAATGTTCTGCAGCTACTGCAATCTCTGCTCCTTTAGAAAAGTTCACATCTTCACAGTGGCCGGATCTCGGCCATGGCAGTGCCTCTCCTGGTCCCTGTTAGTGGGCCATCAGGTACGTGTGAGTGGGGAGCGTGAGAGGCAGGAGAGATGACAGAGCCATAGATGGAGGTGGAGAGGGAAGTGGTCTATAGGAGATCCTTTGAGGAGGGTTCTTTTCCTAACACCATGTTCCTGCCTCGGTTCTGGAAATCCCACCACTGGCTTTTCATTCCTTTTGATTAAGCGTTGCCTTCTGGTGGCTCCACTTTGGGAGTGAGCGTCTGCCATGTGAATGGGGGGAGGGGTGGTATGCACTGTGTGTTTACAATGCTCGGTGTGCTTTAATTCATGACATGCTTCCTGCCTTTATAGGGCTGCAAGTCACTGTGGAGACAGACACTGCACGTTTTTGGTGGTATAAGGTACTAGCGAAATATAAGCTCTGGAACGGTACTTAAAATATAGCTATTTTAAGCTTTTAGCTTGCCTACGCTGTCCAGTGTGGTAGCTACTAGCCACATGTGGCTATTTGTAGTCAAATTCATGAAAATGAAGTCAAACTAAAAATTGATTTGTCAGTTGCACTGATCCTATTTCAAAAGCTTAGTATCCAGTTTTGTCTAGTGGCTACCATTTTGGTCAGTGAAAATATAGAACATTTCCATCATCACAAAAAGTGCTATGGAGAGCACTGATAGGCCATTAGAAACTTTTAGTAAGTGAAGATTGAGTGTTGTGAACCTCTGCTAACTGCTGATTTGCCCTTGGAGTCCCAGAAAGCTTTGAGTATTTGAGTAACTGAGTCACAGATAGTCTGTCCCAGCTCTGTAGGGTTCAGACTCTTAAAAAATGATTTAAAAAAAGGCAAATAGGATATATGTCTCTGTTGCCAATATATAAAATAAATGAGTGTCTAAGAAAGAACTGTTCTCATACTGTTGTCTCATTTACTACTCATAGTAATACTGAGAGAATGGGTAATACCCATTTTCTAAATGAATAAACAGGCCCAGAGAGATTATAATTTATCCAAGGCCACATAGACTGTCAGTGGCAGCTAGCATGCCATAATAAGTGATAGAGCCAGTCAGCCCTCAAGAATTCCTATTTTAATGCCTTCTCCAAAATATCCTACGTACATACATGGAAACATATACACACACATATACATGTATTTACATTATATATATATATATATTCATATATTATATATATATATTCATATATTCATATATATATATTCATATATATTCATATGAATATATATATATTCATATATTATATATATAATATATATAATATATATATATTCATATATTATAGATGATACCTGCCTTATATATGTACTTACATATTTCATATATAATGTTATATATATAAGTATATATATTTTTCATATAAAGTATTATGCCTCAAATGAACTCAATTATATCATGAGCAGACCAAATGCAAATTAAATCTGGAAAATGAAGAGAAAATATTTGTAACTTAAAAAATTCTGAATTAAGTTACTCTGCCAAATCTCTTATACTGGGTCAACAAAATGGAATTTATTTTCAAAAATAGCTATCGATCGGTGGTGATTGAAAAAGATTCATTGAGGGGCACCTGGGTGGCTCAGTTGACTGAGTGTCTGACTTTGGCTCAGGTCATGACCTCACTGTTCGTGAGTTTGAGCCCCATGTCAGGCTCCATGCTGACAGCTCAGAGCCTGGAGCCTGCTTCGGACTCTACATCTCCCTCTCTCTGCCTCTCCCTTGCTCATGCTCTGTCTCTCTCAAAAAATAAACATTAAAAAATTTTTTAAAGATTCATTGAGTTCAATACAAAATAGATTTTCTAATTTCATAAATTGTGCCATATTTTGGAATCACAGTGGTGGAAGTTTAACTTCCTTTTTAGTTTAAATCTTATAAGTTTTCTCTCTCTTTGACCAGCATCCGTTCTCTGCAGTTCAGTATGGCTCTGGACTGCTCTGCCCAGATCTGGGCGGCTCCCGGACCCCAGGCCATGATACCTCTGGTTTTTCACAGGCTTTGCGTATAAACCTTCTGATCGAATTCACAGAAACCAAGGAATATATATGTCACTGGTATATAAGTACTTGTGGAACTTCTATGTGACTCTAGGGGTATGATTTGGCCCTGGCATCCAGTCCCTTTAATACTTTCAGGGTCCCTGAAGAATGTCATATTTCAGGAAAGAGCTCTAGTCACGTTGTATCATTAAGTTTATATGGAGTGTTGTGGAATAACATTTAGCTTGATTCTGATAGAATAAAGGTGCAAATCCACATGCATAATTTAAGAGTAAAAATCCTTTTTCTGGTACCATATAAAATGCATGCCAGGTGTGAAAGGAGAACTGAAATGGTCTCCAAGGATGCTCTCTTGAAGGCCGCTGGGCTTTCTCCAGCCACTCCTCCTGGCCCCTGGGGCCACCCTTCCCCACGGTGCATCCGCTATTGCTCCTAGGGACTTTTCAGAGATCCCCTTCATTCTCCCTTGCTCTTTCTCCACCGAAAGTAACAATTGAAAGTGAATTTCTGGAGGCTCAAACTGGAGCCACTTGCCACCTTTATTGTGCTGTGATGCAAAAGGGACCAGAGAAGAGAGAAAAGTTCTCTACGAGCTTCTGTGCTATGCTGGTGTAAGGAGTCATGTCCTTATTTGCAGAAGAATTTAAGCTTCAGCTAAGAGTGGAATGCTCAGAAAATCAATGTAAGATGGAGATTTCAGCACTACCATTCCGAAACAGTGGCTGAGCAGTTTGGCTGACTTGGAAGCATGGAATAGAAATATATGAGAAAGCATTTGTGTCCCCATTCCTTTCCTCCATCCTCCATCAGGCCTCCTTGTCTCTGAAATGGACTTCCATTTCTTCTAGCTGCATAGAGAGGCCGTTCACTGCACAACTGGGCTTACCCTCAAGAAATATGATAGGCAGAGTTCCCTCTGGCTCCTCCAAACTCCTCCTTCTGGACCCACTTTCCCCCTTTTTAGGGTCTCACCTTCTTCCTTACCTCACTGTTTTTCTGCTTCTCAAGGTCACCCATGTCACAGAGGGAAAGAAATATAAGAACCTCTTTATAGTGAAGTGTTAGGGACTTACCAGGGCATTTACCTGTGAGCATCAGCATTTAAAGGGATAAACCAGCAAGGGAAGTGATTTGTTGAAAGCAATGAACAAAGTCAGGGTTTCAGACCCTGTAGACCATGAATATGAGAGAAATTGCAGGTAAAGGTCTTCGCCAATATAGGGAAGCCCAATAAATGGGACCGCTGTCTTCTAAGCCATTGCCTGGCTGAGGGGAGGGAAGGGGGGCTTCTGTGGGGCCCAAGCGTCAGTCAGGAGGACCTAGATGAAAAGTCTGGAGTGGGGGAGGCCCACAGCCATGCAGCACTTGGAAGAAGAATAGGAACATGTGGTCCACTTGTGATCTGTGTTTACTCGTCTGTCTGGTGTGTCTGAGGAGAAGGCGCAGGCCAGCCAGAGGTCGGCGAGTCAAAACCCTTTGAAGACAGACCCAGCTTCTGAAATGGATCTGGCATTCCTTTGCTGGCTCCATGTCCTACAGTAGTCTGCATCCTTCCCAGCCCATCACCTTCTGCATGTGTCCCTGGTAGAAATGCAGGTATGCCAAGTTGTGACGCTCTTGAAGTTTCTGGAAGCAAACACTTATTCTCTTGAGCCCCTTTCTGCCCGATAGCAGGGGTTTTCATCATTTATAGGCAGGCTTAAATGGAAGTCCAGTCACTCAGTGTTCTCCCCTTCATCGTTTGTCAGCCCAGAGTGGCATCTAAATGTTTTCAGAGGGGTTGGCATGTAGCTGATTAGGGCAAGGAGGTGGCATACTTGTCATTGACTTTTGTGGTCACCTGATGAGGTTTGTCTCATGCACAATGACACTGACCTGTGTCTCTCCTGCTGATGTCCAGGGTCTGTCCATGACTTCAGGTTTGTCCCACCCATGCCATCACCGCTGATGATCACCGCTTGTCAGTCCTCTTCTGATCCAAAACCTCCCTCAAAGACACAGGGTTTGTTTGGATGCTCTCCTGCATCCCTAGGGCTGGCGGACATTCAGAAGATGGTCTCAATCTCTTTCTTCCTGACTGGTCCCAACTTTCTCTCTTAATTCACGGCACTGAGAGATCAGAGAGGTCATATTAGAGAGGCTCTCAACTCAGCTGCTGGACAGGGAGTGAGATGCCAGTCCTCTCTGGTTACATTTTATATCTAGTTACCGTTTTTCAGCTTCCTTGGGGCTGGGCCTGGCCATAAATGAAGGGAAGAAAGAGGCACAAACCCCTTCTTTGAGATCTGTGCAATGACTACTAAATCATGCCCACTTTTCCATCTCAATTCTCTTGTCCCTCCAGCAGTTTAAAGTTATATACTTTTTGGAAGGAAATCTGCCTTCTTCCTTATACTACTATTTATAGTATAAGATTTGTATTCTAATTCCATCCAAGTTGTTGAAGACTCAGAAAACCTTTTCTCTAACATAAAAGCCTGGCTCTCACAATGAAAGCCTTGGCTCTTGAGGTTATGCTCTGTGTTTCCTTAGTATATTTTAGAACTATAAAGTCAAACTTCAGTTCTTCTATTCTCTGTATTTTGTCCTTCCCTGAAGCAACAAGATCAGTTCAAAAATGAAAATCTAGGTTTTTAGGTAATGATTCCATGAAGAAACAAAGTTTGCAATAATGCATTGATTGCTATTTCAGAGAGTTACCCTGCTACACTCAGAATTGCTACAATTTGCTTTGCCCATTTAGTAATGTTCAGATTTTCATGAGAATTGGGGGAAGAAAGGTAGAGACCACTAGGAGTACCAAAGAGACAAAAATAGAAAGCTTCGAAAACATGGAAAGTGAGTAGACAATGAAATTATCTTTATGACTATGGATCTTTGTAAAAAGCATCATGAAAAAAAATGGGAAGCAAACTAGCTCTAACATTTAGTCTCCGTATCACATTGACAAGACAAACTTACTGGTTTCCTCATCCATGAAATGGGTATAATAATACTTGCCTTGTCTACTTCAGAAATATGTGTGCACATAGGAATCTGAAGAGATATTTAAAAATATTTTTTTTAATGTTCATTTTATTTTTGAGGGAAAAAGAGAATGATGGACAGAGCATGAGTGGGGGAGGGACAGAGAGAGAGGGAGACACAGAATCTGAAGCAGGCTCCAGGCTCTGAGCTGTCAGCACAGAGCCTGATACAGGGCTCGAACTCACGAACCATGAGATCATGACCTGAGCTGAAGTTGGATGCTTAACCGACTGAGCCACCCAGGTGCCCCTGAAGAGATATGTTTAATAAGCTTTGCTCTGTGTAGAGCAGATGTAGCTGGACCTAACCATGGTTGTATGAAACATGATGATTAAGAAAGACCATGTTCCATAAATGATGGATGCTCTCATTTTCAGTTTTAAGGATAATTATTTTCTTTCCAATCTTAACAGATCTTTTTCTCTCTCTTTCCTTTCATTCATTTTCTTTTCTCCCCAGGAAGAATTTAGGCAGTGTCCATTGTGGCATAGTCATTTCATGGTATTCATCTTCAAAGCTGACATATGGAACTACAGTCTGTGGTTGGACTTCTGGGTGACTTCTCAGTTACTGGGCAGTAGAGAAATTATTAGTGTTTGGTAAATAGGATGCACCCCACAGTGGATTGTGGGAAGTAAAAATAAAAGGGTAATAATATAGTACTTGCCCTTGAGAGATTCCAGATTCTACGAGGGAGACATGTTTACTCATTTATTCATTCAACAAATATTTATCAAGTCATCTCATGTGTCAGGCACTATTCTATGTGCTAAGATTACAACAGTGAACAAAATTTGCATTTTAGTGAGACTTGGCCAAAATTTACAAAACAAGAGTATTTCAAAATATACTTAATTGCTCAGTCATTGGGTATAGAGGATTAATGCTATAGGAATGAGTGTGAGGTGTCATTTGCAGAATGCAAACTTCAGGGAATTACATTTTGAACTGGAGTTTGAAGTTTGGAAGAAATCCTTCAAATGATAGGCAGGAAGAAATAAAAGGAAAAGACTCAAGAGTAAACACTGTTATTTTGGAGACATGGAGGAGCCTTTCTTGATGTGAATGGCAGATGTATTTCAGAGAGGATTGGGGAATTTGACTACAGAAAAATATGGAAGATGAAGTTTTGTTTTAATGGGGCTGGGAATAAAGGACCATGGAAAGTTTTGGGTGGGATGGCAGTAGGGTGTTGGGGATACGAGGGTAATGTGATGAATGTTGTCTTTGAAAAATATGGATTTAGTGCACTGAAGAGTCAGGCCCCTGGATTGCACATGTGTTGTCATTCCCAAAGATCTACTACATGCCATGAAAAAGATTGGAAATTACCAGGATAATTGTTCATTTGTATAATGGTGATAAGTTTGTATAAAAAAATTCCCTAAAGTCCAGATTATTTAATTAATTGAACAATCTCATTGTTAGTCCCATCTAGTTTGTACAGATACATATAGCTCTGTACATCCACCTTCGTGACGTTTATATGTGGATTTAATGAAATGATTTATGATTTGTTTACTTGGAGTTACCAAGTCATGTTTCTATTGAACACCAGGGACTAACAATGGGAATTTCAACTTCTTAGGAAAAATCCCACCTCACACAGAGGAGAAAGGCTTGTGGTATCAGTTTGGGAACACTTTTCTTTTTCTTGATCTAGTGGCCAAGGGCAAACTGGTGACCAGGCATTATTTCCCACAGACACTTCAGAAACTTATCACTGAAAAGCTAAGCACCCTTCTATTGAGAATTTAGACCACAGCAGCCATGTGTTTATAAGCCTTTGCTGTGTTCAGGGAGGAGGTTTCTTACACCACTAAAAACTAGGACTTGGTTAGGGATAATGTGGTTCAGGTTTTCCCATAATTGTATGGGAATTCCCTGAGTGAAATGTATGGGTCTGGGAAAGATCAGAACTGACAATGCTCAATGACTTCTGATTTCCCAATCCATCAGAATGCCCAGTGGTGTCTCCTTGGCTATCTGCTCATCAAGCTTTGAGTTGGTAAAATCCTTAGCAGATAAAACAATGCTTCTCACTCTGTGCTGTCATTGAAATCTAAAAGGAGTAGAATGTGTGTTTGGTCAGTGGAATTGGCAAACAGAGCAGGCTTCTGGGGCATCTGGACATTGTTCATACTGAAACCTTTTATTTGTTCGTTTAGAAATGAACAATCAGGAAAGCTTCTGCATTTGGGAGATATTTGCAGAACGAGTTCTTTCAGGTTGGGTTTGGCTGCAGTCCCGTGTGAAGCAGTCACCCTTCTTACTTCTTACTCAACAGATTGTGGATAAACCAGGAAGGCTTTGGCTCCTCAAATTGTTTGATCTTTGTTGCATTGCCCATTTTTGCAGATTCTGACATCTGGAATGTAAATTAGAACTACACATTTAATATTTCTGTTTAATGTTCATTATTGGTCTCCCCTGAAGATTGTTATTCAGGATTGGCTGCCAAGGGCCTGCTATTCTAATTGACAGAGTTCTTATCCGGCATTCTGGTTATTCTTCTCTCTTCCTGAGTAGACCAAGAAAGGGATAGTGTACTTCTTCAGTTTTCATTGAAAACAGTAAATCATCAGAGCTGTGTAAGTTGACATTTGTGCTGAGCATTTCATAAATGTTTGCTGAATGAGCCATTCTAGAGGCTTCTAGAATATTTCCATGTGGAAAATTCTTATTTACACTCTAGGAATTTTGGAAAATCAATATTCTAAACCTCAGACACATCATGTTATACATCTTGTTTCACTCAATTCTGTGAGGTTTAATCAGCAAATACTAGACATATGGCTCCAGATGCCATTGAGAATGCAAAGAAAAAGAAGGAATAATATCTACTCTTGAATGATTACTAGTTTGCTAGGATTGCCACAACAAAACACCCAGAAATAAAATACCACATAATTAAACAACAGAAATTTATTTTTTCACAGTTCTGGAGCCTAGAAATCTAAGATAAAGCTGCTGGCAGATATGATTTCTTCTAATTCTCACTCTTTGGCTTGTAGACCACCACCTTCTTGCTGTGTCCTCACATTATCTTGCCTCTGTGCGCACCAATCTCTGGGGCCTCTCTGTGAGTCCTACTCTCCCCTTCATATAAAGATAAAAGTCATATTGGATTAGGGCCCACCCCATAAACTTCATTTTATTTATTTATTTTTAAAAACTTTTTTAACGTTTATTTATTTTTGAGACAGAGAGAGACAGAGCATGAACGGGGGAGGGTCAGAGAGAGAGGGAGACACAGAATCCGAAACAGGCTCCAGGCTCCGAGCTGTCAGCACCGAGCCCCACGCGGGGCTCGAACTCACGGACCACGAGATCATGACCTGAGCCGAAGTCGGACGCTCAACCGACTGAGCCACCCAGGCGCCCCCTTTTGTTTTTTGTTGTTTTTTTTTTTTTTAATTTTTTAATGTTTATAAACTTCATTTTGACTTAATTACTTCTTTAAAGTCCCTGTCTCGAGGCGCCCCCTTTTGTTTTTTGTTGTTGTTTTTTTTTTTTTTTTTAATTTTTTTAATGTTTATAAACTTCATTTTGACTTAATTACTTCTTTAAAGTCCCTGTCTCGGGCGCCTGGGTGGCTCAGTCGGTTGAGCCTCCGACTTCGGCTCAGGTCATGATCTCGCGGTCCGTGAGTTCGAGCCCCGCGTGGGGCTCTGTGCTGACAGCTCGGAGCCTGGAGCCTGATTCAGATTCTGTGTCTCCCTCTCTCTCTGACCCTCCCCCGTTCATGCTCTGTCTCTCTCTGTCTCAAAACTAAATAAACGTTAAAAAAAACATAAAGTCCCTGTCTCTAAATATAGCTACATTCTGAGGTACTGGGGGTTAGGCTTCCACATGAATTTTTGGGGGACACAGTTTAGCCTATGATAGTACTTTTTAGTGGTAGATGAGAAACTATACACTGAATGACTATTACAGAGTCAAAAGCAGCCAAATATAGGAGCAAAGTTCTATGGGGATTGAGAGAAGAGAGTGCTCCCATCTGTTTGGAAGAACTGGGTAAACCTTTATGGATGAAATGGTTTTGAGATGGATATTGAAACACAGATTTTAAAGAATGAACTATTAAATTGAATGATATGAAATGGCTGTTTTAAAAATCAAAACGGTCAAATGTCAGCAGTATCATATGGTATAACAACACATTTCTTTTCATCCTACTGGTATAGGGGAAGGATTGGCAGACTTTTTCTATAAAGAGCCAGATAGGTTAAATGTTTTAGGTTCTGTGGGCTATGTGGTCTGCTTCACAACTACTCAGCTCTGGTATTTCAATAGGCAAAGATCCATAGACAATATGTAAACAAATAAGTGTGGCTGTGTTCCAATAAAACTTTATTCACAAAAACACGCAGCAGACACAGCTGGCGAGGGGAAGAGTCAGGTCAGTAACGCAGGTCCCCTGACTTCTACACTAGTGTCCTTTCCTCTATGCCATGTTAATTTTATTTCCTAGGAACTAGCAAGATTCTAAGTAAATATTAGAAGTTTTTTTTTTTTTTAATTCAAAACAATCTGTTTGGGAAAATAAAAACTAAAAATGCCCCCATTCCCTCCAAAAAAAAAAAAAAAAAAAAAAAGAGGACAGGCCAGATCTGGCCTTATGTAGGGGAATTTTCTTACCCTTATGGAGAGGAAACTTTAAATTCCCTAACTCTTCCCTTTGCTGAAACACATCTTCCCTGATGCTTTCACAGCCCTGCACCAGGCACGGAGTTCCTCTTCTCTGACATGCTGATCCCCTCTGTTCCAAAGCAGAGCCTTCCAGCATCCAGAGACTGGAGAGAACAGAAAATACCTTGGCTCCAACTCAATGTTGTCATGTGGTAACAGACCACAAACCTAAGCCACTTCCGCCTTGTCCCTTAACTCTTGGCACATTCTGTGTTTTGTTTCTATTTTATTGGCTCTTGAGTGGAACTGCAAAAAGACTCGTGGACTCCTTTCATCCAGCGAGGGAAAACAAGCAACCACCTCTCCTCCTAGCCTTCTTGGTACTCCCATTGCAGAAGGGCTCTTTCACAATATCAGATTTTTCCAGATGACTGAGAATTTCCAGCAAATACAAACAATCCATTGTGGGTGGAGGATATACTAAATACACATAGATGCTTCTGTCTTTCACAGGGAAGAAACTGACAGTAACATAACCTCCTGGGGAAGACTTGGTGGTATCCTGGGTACCACCTATTAGTACCACTCCTATTAGTTCTTTACAAGTATTTATAGAGTATTAGTACCACTCCTATTAGTTCTTTACAAGTATTTATAGAGTGGTTACTCCCCGCCTTTCTAGTACTGGAGGCGGAACTGTAACCAGCCAAGGCAAGATTCTTTTTTAGAAGCTTTCATTCAAAGGGGAGAAGACAGAAAATAAACAAGCAGAAAAGTATATAAATCATATAGTCTCAAATGGTAATTATGATTTATAAAGAAAATAAAACAGGGTAATGGGCTGCAGATTGAGGGTAGCTGGTTGAGGAATGGTGAAGGGATTTGAACAGAGTAGGGGCTGGCCACGTGATGAGCTGCCTTGGAACATTACAGGCAGAGGCAAGACCAATGCCAGGCTCTGACCTGAGAACAGGTATGGTCCCAGAACAGCAAGGCCAGGGTGGCCGGAGTGGAATGAACTGGAAGGAGAGTAGTGGAGAGCAGGGTTGGAAATCTGTTCTGAGACTCTGAGGCCCTGGACACCCTGAGGAGCAGGACTCTTTCCCAGATCCCAGCGGCCTCAGACTGAATGCTTTAAAGTTCTTGTATCCTTTTCACAATGTTTTCTTTTTCTTTACTTTTCTGTAAGTTGTTTTAGCTTATGGATACTCTTTTAGTGCCCCGCTTCTTTAAAAAAAATTTTTTTAACGTTTATTCATTTTTGAGAGATGGAGAGAGACAGACATGAGTTGGGGAGGGGCAGAGAGAGACACAGAATCCAAAGTAGGCTCCAGGCTCTGAGCTGTCAGCACAGAGCCCAACGCAGGGCTTGAACCCATGAACGGCAAGATCATGACCTGAGCTGAAGTCGGATGCCCAACCAACTGAGCCACCCAGGCTCCCCATTAGTGCTCCGCTTCTGATCTTGGAATGAGATAGTAGATAATTAGTCTTCTTGAAACCTATGGCAGAAGATCAAATTGAGCTCCCAATAAGAATGTGAGAGATTCTTCCATGGTAAATGCATGGCGTGTCTGAGAGCCCCTCAAACGCTCAGTGCCTTTTCCATACACCTCTCAGCTGTGTCCTTGCTAATTAAGGCTGCTGAGTGTCTGACTTCTGGGTGAGAGCAAAGGTGCCATAGGAACACAGTCTCCTTCCTTAAAATTGTATCTCCCACACTCCTATGTCTTTAGAGAGAAATTGAGTAGATTTCTAAAGGAAAATGGTTGTCACAGTAATTGCAACTTTCTGTGATTTGATATAAGCAGGAAAGAGCACGGTGGCTGAACACAGGGTTTAATGTCCACTTAATTTTCCTCCTTCCTTCTTCTTGAGTTTATATGAACATTCGTTATAGAAAACATCTTTTCTTTCTGCTTCTTCTAATGCTGTTGGTACCAAGAAGATGAGCAATAAAACCATTTCTGTTCCCCTGTCTATGAAAGAAGCAGCAGTTGAAAAGGGCAGGATTTCCATCAGGATGGGAAAGAGGATGTTGAATGTTAAAAGGCCTGCATCCCTTAAAGCCTGAATGTCTCCAGGTCTCAGCTCCCTTTTCTGTTGCTGTTTTCTCCCTCATATTCTTGTACCATGATGTTATACCATGGGATGCTGCCAATACTGGTTTTTCCTCTGCACATGCAATTTTTAAAGCTCTATTTTCATTTTATATTTTCAGAAGCACTGAAGACCAGAATACTGTTTGGCAGGATCAACATTGATTTTACCACCAGGTGCAGGGGACAGCAGCCATGAGTGACCTCAGGGACACATCATAACCCTGCTACATCCTCCCCATGCCCTGCCCTGAAATCCTATCACAACAGCTATAATATTTGACTTTGAGTTTTTGTCTCACATTAAAATGTAAATGCCCAGGGGAAGAGTAATGCCTTACACTTTCTCTATGCATTTATCCCTTAGAGGGGAGTTAGACATTTTACTGACATTAGGTTTTTATAAGAGGAAGAGAGGAGAGTGTGAGAACACAGGAATGCCTGAAACTCAGGAAGTTGGGGTTGAGATTGGGGGTGGTTTCTGGTGCAGGTGAAGGGGAGATTTGAGGGAGATGACTCAAAAAGAGAATCTAGAAACATCAAAGACAAATTTGGCTAACTTCACAATCATCTATAGCTCAGGCCTCAGGAAATACCATTAGGCTAACTGTTCCCTTCCTTGGCTCATTAATCTTGACATTGATTTCCTCCCTTCTGCCCAATGCACCATGTCATAGCCAAGGACCTCTACCCTTATTCAGTACGATTTGCTAGGATTGCTGAGTCCAAGTTTCAGAATCATCTCATGACTTTGTGCATTTATTCTATTGTTTGGCTCCCTTTCAATGCATATTATAAATAAAAGCTAATCCAACCTGGCTGACCATTTTCTGTTACTACTGTCCCCTCCTGCATGCAGGTAATCCTTTTCCAAGTCACAAAGCTCTTCCCTCATCCATCTCCCTTTCTTGAGCCATTTTTTTTTTTATCTTGCACCCTACCTCACCCACTTTCGTTGATTCTTCTCCTTGACCACTAATCCCAGATGTGGAATCTTGTCAAATCTTATTTAAAATCAAAGTACTCTTTATACAACCACTAAATCTCCTTCATCTTTCATGACAGAGATATCTCAAGGAAACTCTATCCGATTTGTTCGACATGACCTCCTCTGCCTGGGTCCTTGCAGCCTTCCTTCAATAAAGTGGGCTTTTCCAGCTGTTCTCCTTCTACATCTTTTAAGAATACTTTCAAGAACTCATCTACTACATCCCTTCTATTCCTAAACAAACCAGATGTTACCCATGCTGGTCTTCTATCTCCCTGCTTGTCTTAAGAGGGATCTTAAAAGAAATATGAAGGATGGATCTGGCTATTTTCAAATCCTTAGGAATTACTTCAAAATGAATGAATTTCAGTTACTGCCTCTTTACCTTATCCACTCTTCCCATGATTGTAAATTAAAAAAAAAGCCATATGTTGTTTTCTACTGCATTAGATGATGTACTTATATTAGGTCATAGATTTTCTGAAGCATGTCTCTAAGTCAATTATCCTCAAATGTAAATTTGGAATTTGAGGCATCTCAGCCCATTCCTTTCAATATATTACATGCCTCAGTTCAGAACCAAGATGAATGTAGATAACCTGGAATAAAGCCGCACCTTGAGCAATTTGAGTGAGTGGATTAATTTTCTTTTGTTTTAATCCTGTATTAGATACACTTTTTAACTCTCTGGAACAGTTGGATAATCACAAGTTTCCTCCCTCTAGGCAAAGCCCACCCCACAGAGTGAAATATACACTGCTAACAGCAAGCAGATCTCAAAGACAGGAGAGAGATACAGGGTCTGAGCCAAGTTCACCACTCAGAAAAGGCATTTCTCCCCAAAGAGTAGGATGCTTAAGACATGGGGGAGGGGCTGATGGAAGAATTCCTTGATATGGAAGTTCAAATGGTGGGGAATAGGTTCTCCAGGAATGTCAAGTTGAATATGAATTGGCTGTTTGTTTTACATTACAGATTCCACAGGTCCAATCTTGATTCAAGATCTATATCCAAATATATAAAAGAATCCCAAATGATCCTGATGCAGGAGGTTAGTGAACCCCACTTTGGTAAGATATTCTCCATAAAAGGGATTATACTGTTGAATGTTTTGGAAACACTGTATCAAAAAAATTAAGCACATTTCTTTCTCAATTTATAGTATTACAAATGTTTGAGAGGAGGGCACATGGTATTTTCTGAACTTTTTTTTAATCGTATCTATTAATCACTTGAGGGACACGACTGCACTTTCTCAGTTTGAAAAGCGCAGGGTTGAGTTTTGTCTGCAACAAAAGGGGTAACAATTATCAGCTGTACTGGTTAGAACACACCTGTCGTGGTGCTATTATATACACTTTAAGGCAGTTGCTGAAAAAAGAAGAGCAGGTTGAAAGAAGAGCAAATAGGATATTTAGCTGTTTGCTAATCATATCACCTGAACAATGGTTGAAAGAGACTTAAGAGACTCCTAGACTAAAATGGAAGCTCAAATATGCGTATCTAAAGTCACCTCCTTGTCAAGACCCCACCAAAGCTGTGGGGAGGAGAGGCAAAGAACTGGGAGATAAAGAGGGAAGACAACAATTATATTTGGGAGCAGGAAAGCATATAGAAAATAGTAACTGAGCTAGCAAACCAAACAGCTGAATCCAAAACCAGAGTGATTACCTCTCACAGATTCCTCAGAATGCTCAGGATGGACAGCTGCAGTTACCCTTGTCACAGGGCATAGTGGTAGGAACAAAAATAGAATTGGGTAAAAACCATTGACAGAGCAGTCAGATTTCTAGCTCTTCTAAAATCTGTGCCATTGGCAAACTGACCCTCCCCAAACTCACAGAGGACTAGATGTTTATTCTCTGAAGAGGGCGAAACAGAAGAACTTTGAATTGGGGGTTGGCTGGTGCAAATGTTGGTGTAATTGAAGATGGAGTGTCCTGCTGAAAACAAAGAGGTAACCAAGCTCTATACATATCAATGCTGAATGCTGAGTTCCCCAGTCCTTTCCCCTCCAGGCCCAACAAGTCTCCTAGGATACAAATGCCCTAAGCAAGAAATTCAAAGAATATATGTTAAGGAATCTTATTATCTCCAAAGGAAAGACTAAAACCAAGGCTCCTCTGCAAACAGCCAACCAGGTCACTCTACAGGGAAGCTCAACATCAACACACCCCACTCACAACTGGATGCAACAAGATCCCCAGTCTGCGGGCAGTTCCAGCACCTTGCTTCTCCCCATTGAGGCAGTATATATTTTTCCTCCTCGTTAGACTGGATGAGATTTTGTGACTACCTCAATAAATGAAATGTGTTGCATGATTTTGTAGGCGAGGTCATAAAAGGTGATGCGACTTCTGCCTGATCCTTTGTCTATCTGGATTCTTGACCTTAGAATCTTGCCATTGTGCTATGAGGAAGCCCTAACCAGCCCCCTGAAGAGGAACTGAGCCCTCAGCCAAGAGTTAGTTTCAACTACAGGACCCATGAGTGATGGGTTCCAGCCCCCATCCTTGGAAGCTTTCAGCTAAGGTTTCTGACTGTATGAAGCAGAAAGACAATCTTTGCTTTGCTCTGTCCAAATTCCTGACCCAGAGAATCCATGAACATAATGAATGGTTGTTTTGGACCACAACACTTTGGAATGCACATTAATTAAATATTTAAAGAGTTAAGCTTACAATAATTAGTTTGGAAGTTCCATTCCATAAATTTTTCAAGATCCTTAGGGGAAGTTATTTGCCATCCTGAAATTTAGAAGAAAGGTGTTTGTGTGTATATGAGGAGCAGGGAGATCAGATTATGATGGACAGTAAATAGGTACAGTACTCTGTGTGATCCAAAATTCTCTTAAGAGCTTTTCTGGAATTTTAAACAATTTTCTTTTTTCTTTGATATTAAAAAAAAAAAAAAAGAGTAGAGGATGAGACAAAAACTCATTACCAGAATAAGTTTCAGGATTTCATAAAATGAAGAGAAAGTTTTGAATATGCTGTATAGGAATTCACAAACTACTTATAATACATTCCAGAGCTCAGCAACTTTTTTTCATATTGCCTGCTGTTTAAGATTATCTTCATCACTGCTGCATTCAGTTACAGGTGGGGACATTATTTTGGAAACCTCTCTTTGTATTGTCTTTGTAACCTAGATCTATTGCCCATGACATTTTAGCTATTTAATAACTCTACTGTTCCAACAAAACCTCCCCAAGGAGTACTTCAAGCTCCCAGTGTCCCACCAACCTAAGCTCTCCATAGGAGCAATGAAAAACCACAGGTGCGAGAAATCTGAGGATTTTTTCTCTGAGAGGTCTCTCTTCAGTCAGCTCTGTTTTTGTCTTAAAATAGATCTTAAGCTCTAAGGAGTAGTTAATCTTAGAAATTCAGAAATGGAAGATTAACCCCCAAAGATTAAGTGATTATCTAAATATGTTAATTCTGTGTGATTGTTAATTTATTACCCTCTGTCCTCATGATGAATGGCAATCAATCTTGCAAAATTCATACCAATTATTTTTATCTGATGAGAACAAAAATTTTGTTGTTAGGAAAATAGATATCTTTTCTCCAAATGAAGAACAAAAAGATAAAACCATGCTTGTGTAGCTTATAAAAGGTGTGAAAGAGATTCTGAAGTTCCATGACTCACTCATGTGGTGTGACATTTTTCATTTGGAAGAATATTGTTTTCCACTTGCAGTTACAGTAAAAATAGGATTCTGATATTTATAGAAATGAAAAATCTTTATTATTCTTTCTCCTCCCAAAGAGATTTAGGGTTACCGAATCACTGGCAAACCCTATTGAGTCAAGAGATATTTGCTGTATGTCAGTTTTTTCTAGGCTTTTTTTGTTGGTTCTGGAGATACAAAGACAAGTTCGTTAGACCTGTAATGTGTGTTCAAAAAGCTTCCAGTCAAATAGGGAGGTAAAAACAATTAAAATGTAAGGTAGAAAGTGAGATGGACCATATGGATGGTAGAAACATGGAGTAAAGAAGAGAGAGAAGCTTTGTAGTTGGTGGTGAGAAAGGATAGTGTGATAAAGGGGAAGAGGAATCAGATAAAGGCAGATCATGCTGGAGGTGAGCTCAAAGGACCCAAAAAGGATTTTTTCAAATGAACAATAAAGGTTTGAATTTGGCTGGAACATCCAAACTAAATGTACATCTGTATCAGTGGGGTCCTTCTAACAGGGGAGATTCCTAGACCCTACACCAGATTTGAAGGCCCAGCTTCCACTGGGGAGGAAATGGGTACCCATGTTTTTAAAAGGCTGATCTTGAGACTCTTGCTACAGCTGGATTGGGGAATCTCTGGGCTGGGCTGAAGTGCAACGTTCATAATGAGGAATGTTGGACACAAAGTTGAAGAGGTTGGTTGGTGCCAAATCCTAAAGGTCAACGACATCCAGAATATATATGGACTTTATTCATTAGTTAATGGGGTGCCAAGAAAAACCCTTGAGGAAGGAAATCACAGATCACAGTGGTGATTCAGGGACAGGGATCTGCTGCTGTGTCTAGGATGGATCAGGAAGGAAGGATACCAGAGGTAGGGAGAGTGAGTAGGCACTACCTATAATTTCTTAGGACAAGGTGATGGAAGCATGAAATTTAGGAGTAGCAACAGCAGGGCTGGGGAGGAAAGCATGGGTGAGCTTCTAATCTCATTCACTCTTGTCATTTACTTGAGTTCCTGTGATGTCTCTTGCTTTGATGTTGCCTCCCATTGAAGATGCTCTCACTAAATCCTTAGTTACTCCTGACCCAAGTTCTTGCTTTTTGGTTAAAACACATTGTGCTTAAATGCATGCGATTGTTATTGCTGTCATTATTTTAAGAAAAAAAAGTACATTCAGGCCATTGAGTCTTTTGGATTCCAGGATGCTTAAGAATGTCTCAACTCGGGATGCAGCCGATTCTTTGCCAAATGAGACGAGTCAAAGATTGGCAGAAGCTGTTGAATTTTGTATGTACCCAGCACATTGCATAATTATGAGTGGGCATATCATAATCATGTAAAAGGTCTTGATTATTGATTTGAGCTCCATTTCCAGTTTCTGAAACTTTGACTCTGTCCCTTGATTCTCTTGAGAAGTCAGGGAATGTTTTTCTGCTATATTTGCTCTCTGATAATCCTTTCTCCCCTCACCCAGCCAATTTTCATAGACTTAATGAGGCCTGATTACCCAGGTCTCACATCTCACAAAGTAGTCCCTTTAGAGGAGTAAGAAGGAGCCTGAGACTTCTCATAGCAATCGCCTTGCTTTGAGCACATTGCATCTATTTGGAAAAAGGTGCAAATATTTGGCATATTACTGGTCTTTCATATGAATCCTTGCAATAGGTAGAAGCATGTATTCCTAGCTTCTCTGTATAAAGAGACATAAGTAAAAAGAAGAAAAGGGAAATGAATGTCCTTGTACTTTTTTATTTTTTAAGTTTTTATTTAAATTCTAGTTAGTTTACATACAGTGTAATATTAGTTTTAGGTGTACAATATAGTGATTCAACACTTCCATACAGTACCTGGTGCTCATCACGACAAATGCACTCCTTAATCCCCATCACCTATTTAGTCCCCCATCCACTTCCCTTCTGATGACTGTCAGCTTGTTCTTTATAGTTAAGAATCTGTTTCTTGGTTTACCTCTCTCTCTCTCTCTCTCTTTTTTTGCACATTTGTTTTGTTTCTTTTTTTAAGTTTATTTATTTTGAGAGAGAGAGAGAGAGAGAGAGAGAGAGAGAGAGAGAGAGAGAGAGAGAATCCCAAGCAGGCTCCAAACTGTAAGCACGGAGCCCGACACAGGGCTCGATCTCATGAACCATGAGATCATGACCTGAACCTAAATCAAGAGTCAGATACTTAACTGACTGAGCCACCCAGCTGCCCTTCATTTGTTTTGTGTCTTAAATTCCACATGTAAGTGAAATCATATGGTATTTGTCTTTGACTTATTTCACTTAGCTTAATACTCTCTAGCTCTATTCATGTTGCAAATGGCAAGATTTCATTCTTTTTATGGCTGAGTAATATTCCATTATATATATAAAACTTATCTTTATCCATTCATTAGTCTATGGACACTTGAACTGGTTTCCATAATTTGGCTATTGTAGATAATGCTGTTATAAACATAGGGTTGCATGTATCCCTTTGAATTAGTCTTTTTGTATTCTTTGGGTAAATATCTAGTAGTGTGATTGCTGGATCCTAGGGTAATTTTATTTTTGACTTTTTGAGGAACCTCCATACTTTTTTCCACAGTGTTTGTACCAGTTTGCAGGGCAAGAGGGTTCCCCTTTCACACATCCTCACCAACACCTGTTTCTTGTGTTGTTGATTTTAGCCACTTTGACAGGTGTGAGGTGATATCTCATTGTGGTTTGGTTTGGGAAGTGCTATGTTTTTTTAAATGGAACATCAAGGGAAGACAAAAATTACCTGCCTCAAAAATGTATTGGTTTAATGAATTCAATTTAAACTTAATCCCCAAAATAGAATAGAACAAAATGCAAAGTAATCAGGAGAAGAACTTAAAATTACCTACTGTGGCCTCTGTGGTTCCTGTTACAGACTAAATGGTGGTTCCCTGCCCTTGCAAATTCATATGTTGAAGCCCTAGCCTCCAGTAACTCAGAATATGACTATATTTGGAGAAGCAGTGATTATGTTAAAATGAGGCTGTTATAGTGCATCCTAATTCAGTCCGATTAATGTCCTTATAAAAAGGAAATGTAGACACACAGAAGAAACCCCAGGGATGCATGCAGAGAGAGGGATGGATGGCCATTTAAGGACAAGTGGGAAGGCAGCCATCCGCAAGCCAACGAGAGAGCTCAAGAGAAACTATACCTGCCAACACCTTTATCTTGGACCTCCAGCCTCCAGACCTGCGGAAAAAAGCATTGCTGTTTAGGCTGCCCAGTCGACAGTATGTTGCTATGACATCCCTAGCAGACTAAGCCAGTCCCCCATGCCCAGGGGGAACCTGAGGGCTCAGATAGCACTCCTGCCAGTGGGAGGCCCAACGTGTACCACACAGAAGCTAACTGGTGGCATTTGGTGTGAATAGATCTGCCACCCCTGCCACTAAGCATCCTAGATCCCACTGGTAGAAACCAGGAGGAATGGGTATTCCAGGGTCTATCTCCCTTTTATCAGATATGTTCATAGTGAAACACTCAGGACAGAAAAGGACAGAAGAAGATGCTCAGAGTCTGTCTCCACTTGAACACCTGTGTCAAATTGAGATGAAATGGAGATTGTTAATAAGGACCATTCTTTAGGTGGTAGCAGACTGCACCCCTCCCTAGGCTTCCTTTTCAGGGAGAATCCCTCTCTGCGTCTGAGCTCTTACCTCCTTCCCCACTTGACCTTGGATGCAGTCCCTTCACCATGCATTTAACTATTATCTCTCTGCCCCCTTCAGTCACTGCCTGTTTCCACTGCCACTTTGTCTTATGTTTGAGAATGTCCCTTTGGTCCCCTTTTCCCATGAAGGTTTTCTTTTCCCTGACTCCACAGCTGTGAGCCAACCCCAGTTAATTAATATACACCAGCAATACCAAATCCATCAAATCTAGGACACTGTCAATTAGAACACTCACTATTATTTTATATACTAATAAAAAAGAATAAATGCTGACAAACTATAACATTATCAACTGTAAGGTGCTTTAATTCCAGAGTAGTTCAATAATAATAATAATAATAATAACAATAATAATTATAATAATAATAATAGTGGGGTGCCTGGGTGGCTCAGTCAGTTGGGTGGCCAGCTTCGGCTCAGGTCATGATCTCGTGGTCCATGAGCTCGAGCCCCGCGTCAGGCTCTGTGCTGACAGCTCAGAGCCTGGAGCCTGCTTCAGATTCTGTGTATCCTCTCTCTCACTACGTCTCCCCCACTCATGCTCTGTGTCACTCTGTCTCTCAAAAATAAATGTTAAAAATTTTTTAATAAAAAAATAGTAATAGTAATAATAATGTGAATCTTAGAATCAATGACATGAGATATATAAGCATGAAAACAACATCACTTAAGAACAATAATCAAATGTTTTTTAAAAAAAAAAAAACATTGCAGGGCCACCTGGGTGGCTCAGTTGGTTAAGTGACCAACTCTTGATCTTGGCTGAGGTCATGATCTCATGGTTCCTGAGATAGAGCCCTGAGGTCAGGCTCTGAGCTGACAGCACAGAGCTTGCGTGGGATTCTCTATTTGCCCCACCCCCATACTCACTCTCTCTCTCTCTCTCAAAATAAATAAAAACACTTTAAAAATAAAATAAAATAATAAAAAAACATTTCAAAGTGTGGTAACCAGCTAAAGCCAGCTGAAATCATGCTGTTTTTTAAGTTTATAATACATTCACTCATACCAAAAACATGGTGGGACAGAGAGGGACAGGAATGTTCAATGTTTGTCCCCATGTTTTTGTGACTTCTGGGGCACTTCTGTCCCTGTGCTCACTGTCCAACTTGCTTTTTTGCTGCCACTTGCTTCTCATGCCCATGGCTATTCTCTTTGCTGGGTTCCAGATAACCAGAGCCTCTTTTCCTCCACATTTTAAAAGATTTCTTTTTATTTTTATTCAATTTTACTGTGTAGTCAATTTTACTATAGGTTTGGGGCAGCAGAGATGGTTAACATTGCTGTACTTAAAAGTCTTTTGCCCCATAATACAAAGAGTGTCCTTCCGGCTGATCCTTCCTCACGATGGCCCCTAGCCATAATTTGGCTTTCTCCTCACCTACTCCTTCCCTCTCCAGTGTTCTCATCCACCCTCAAACTTCTCCTCTGTCATCAGAGTAGTTTAGCCCTTCCTCTGACTTTCTGTCTGCTTCAGGGACTCCAGATCTTCTTTTCAAAATCTAAAGCAGCTTGTCAATGTATTTACCCCAGAAAGAAATAATGGTAGTCCCCTTAGGAGGCAAAAGCAGGTACATTCCCTTGTGTTGATTGTTGTTTGTTTGGTACGGCAAACAGATAGTACAATGCACAAATCTTAGGTATTCCGTTTGATCAGTTTTGGCAATTGTATCCATCACTGGAAAGTCCCCTGAGCCCTTTCCAATTAATTAACAGCCCTCCTTCCCACAGTCAACCACTTCCTGGTGTCTATCACCACAGATTAATTTTGTCAAATATTGAACTCCGTATAAATGGAATCAAACAGCATGTGCTTGTTTGTGTCTGAATCTTTTGCTTCACTTGCTTTTAAGATTCATTCCTGTCATTGCTTATTCTAGTAGTTCCTTCATTTTTACTGCTGAGTATGGTTCTGCTCCATGCATACAGCACTATTTGTTTTTCTTTTCTCCGATGTATGAACTTTGGGGTTGTTTTTGAAATGTAGCTATCATGAATAAGACTACCGTGAATATTTTCACCTAAGTCTTTTTGCAGACATATGATTGGCTGTTTAAAATTTACAGTATTATTTCTCTGCGGCCCAAGAAATAAGTAAATTCCCCTAAACTATCATTAAAATCTACAACTAATACCACCTGCAGTTTCCCAGGACAGCTAATGAAGGCATGAATTCAGGGTGAATACTGTCCCAGAGATTTTCAGGACTATCTAAACTTGTCACTATTGTATATGAGACTGTTTCCAGAAACTCTTTCTCCTGAGTAATAGTTCTATTGTTTCACGTTGTGTGATAGCCCTTAGTATCCAAATCCTTATTATCTGAGCTCTTGTTACCTAAACTCAGAGACTGAATAGCTTTATATACATTTTTTTTTTGAGATGGTCTGACATCTCTCAATATCTCAACCTTCATTCCTATCTCTCTGAGGCCCAGGAGCAGTCTGTTGTAGACACTGTTTTTCATAATTTGTGATGAAAAATTTCCAGACCTAAATGGAACTTTCCAATGACACAATTGCTGAACTTCTGTTTAGCACCATGCTGATTTAAGCTCTACTTATAACCTTCCTATGAAGAACCCAGCACTTCTGTCTTTGGTTGTGCAAGGTTGAGTAAGTTACTTTGCTTTTCCAGCCCTCAGTTTCCCTCTCTGTATTATGGAATTATATCCACGTCATTGAATTGTGGTGAAGAATACATGTGACTGATGATATGTAAGAGCTCAAGAATACTCAGGACTTTGGGGGCGCCTCATTCTTGTTTCTGGCTCATCTCTGCCCCTCTAGACCCACTCTCCACCCTTCACCCTGCTTCACTACACTCCCAGACTACAACAGCCACACCCCCTTCCTTGACAGGTAACAACTGGTTTGGCCAATGGGAGGCACCAGTGAGGGATTGGGGGCAGGGAGGAAATAGAAGTTTGGGCTCTTATTCCTCTGGAGTCCACCGGTCCCCTCCACACTAGGCTGTGGATTCTCAGTGGCACCTCACTTCCCACCCAACTCCATGGCTGCGGGTCTGGCTGGCTGGATGCCTTCTGGCCTAGAAGGTGTATCGGCTTCTTATCACATATAGGCCCCATTGTTGGGTGATTCCTTTAACTCTCATACCTTTGAACATAGTCCTTTTGTTAAAATCTCTTGAGCTAGTCCTTTAAGTGTGCCATCTGTTTTCTGCCAGGGCCCTGATGGGCTCCCTTTTCTAGGCCTGCAGGAGGTGGCGTTAGCCCCAATGTAGTTGGCTACTTGAGAGACTGTATCTTAGCCCAACTGCAGGAGGTCTTAGCCAGAAGAACCCATCCTTTGGAACCTGGCTCTGTGTAGGCTTAAACATTCCGTTTATGTGGTGAAAATAGGAGAATGTCATTCTTGAAAAGAGATTTCTTTTTTTTTTTTTACTTTTAGACAACACTTTCCTTCCCTCCTCTCTGACATATATACCTTTAAAAAAAGAGAGAAGAAGGAGAAGGAGAACAAGAAGATGCTGTGCTCGTATTTATGAGGGAGTCAGGCATCCAGTTCTCCTTTCAAAGCTCTTCATGTAGAAAGGAAACTGGCCCTGACGTTTACACAGTCCAGGAGAATTCCAAATAGAATTTGGACAGACTGGGAAGTTACCATCTTGAAGTGTGCGGGGAAAACAATCCTGGTGGGAAGATGTGGTGACATATATGAGACAACCCATGGATGTCAGGAATGTGCTGCTCTGTACGGACCTCTGCGCTTCACCATCTAATGGGATTGCCAAAAATATGCATATGTTCCTCATGATATCACATGAGAAGGCCATCCAATTAAAGCACTCCACCGTACACGCAAGGAGGATAATTTCTGAGTATATTTATGATTGCTTAATGTCAACAAAAGGGTCTTTTAAAAGCAGCACATTCCTTAGCCTGTGCTCGCAGATCATGCTAAACACATCCAAATGCACAAACTATAAAAGAGGGAAGAGGCACTACCGGCACACCGAGCTCTTTGGTTTCTGCATCTGGCCGGCGTCCACTGGGAGAAATGTAAGTCAGAGTTTACCACATGGATTACAAATGTGCTGAATTGCAAGAATGATTATTAAATGAAAATATCCATAGCACCTGCAGCTTGTCCCGGAAAATTCCCCCAGGGTATTGTGGGTGCTTTTTAATTTTTTTTTTTTTTTTTTGAGGCAAAAAAGTAAGACAGGGTGAGATGCAAATGGTGACTCCAGCTGCTTATAGTAGCAGCTCCATTAATGTTCCTGAAGGGTTTGCTGAGGCAGTTCTGTCAATTGGAGCTGCTTCCATTCCCATCAGGAGCACAGTGAGGGAGGGGGCTGGGGAATATCATTAGCCTCTTTCCTTTGAGGTTCCGGTGATCAAGAAAATGAAAATAATAGTAATGTAAATGGCAAGTGCTTTAAAAAACAAAGCACATCAGTGCAGAGGGAAGTGTGAGCTGGCTCTGTAGTTCTGGCCCGCAGCAGTGTTTATTCTGTCATAGGTCAGGGCTTCTTCTGGAAACAGAAACTGTGCGGCTATGTGGATCTTGTTGATTTAATACATGGTTGTATATAGAGAGAGAGAACACTCTGCACATATGTAATATTTGGCCATGTTTTAATCAGCTTCTGTGTGTGTGTATGTGTGCGTGTGTGTGCACGCCCACACATCCATGTGGAAACACAAAGAATAAAGTTAGGAGAAAGTTAGTGAAGTGGTTAATTTCTGGAATGTGAAATCAGAATACCTAGAGTCAGTTACCAACCTACCCCTGTAAGTACCTGGACAAGTCACTTTACCTTCTCAGCCTCTCCTCCCCCACATATAAAATAGGAATGATTATTATTAAATCCATCCTCCTCTGACAGGTAGATACAAAGTTCAAATGAGGTACTTGGTGTGAAAATGCTTTGAATATGTTAAGTTGCTAACCAATTATTGGTTATTATTATTAGAAACAATTCCCTGCTGCTAAAACTCTCACACCTAAGTAAAACTCTATCAAATGTATCAGTAAAAACATGGTTCACACATACCTGGAAATTGGAATCTGACCAGAACACTTCACCTATAGGTAACCTTTTTGGGGGTTTATCTACTAGTAGAGGGAATGTATACATTTAAATTTCATTCTAGGATTGGAAAATCAAAGGTGAATTGATGTAGTATGTACTTGTACCTTTTTTTTTTTTAAGTGAGCTTTCATAGCACAAATGGGACAGAGATCTTTAAAGAGCTTTAAAATGTAAGTGTTTGCACTCTTTTTGCCTCCTGCCTCTCACCATCCCCTTCTAGCACATGCTCATTCCTAAAAGGGATTTCTGTGGTGATCCTGGGCCCAGGACATTTGTGGTGCTGATCTGGATAATTGGTGGAAAGAGGGCTGACCTGAGCCTAAGAAAAACTGAGGGGACTTACCTTTGAGAAGCCAGAGGAAAAGCAGAGATCTTGGAACATGAGAGGAAGGTGAGAGCCACTGATTGTTAAGTTTGGGGAGCATTTGAGACAGTTTTGAGACAGTGAGAAAAGATATTCGGTTACGACTGTCATGCCATGTTGAATGGAATTTTGGAAAGATAATGACTTAAAGCAAGTTTTGAAGATGATTTTCCTGTACATTGTACACTGCCATTACCCCGAGCCATTTTCTCAGTCATTAAGAAATAAATTGTTTCGCAATTTCTCTTGAATGCCAGTCATAGATATCTTCTGAATTTAATTGTGTATTGAGCTGGAACACTAGCAGCATAGCTTTGTGTGGGTTATATGAAGATAATAAAAAGCTGACCGTCATAAGAACTTCAGCATCTATTTTGATGTTGAATGGATAACAAGTTATATTTTCAGCTATCAAAAGATTCTGGCACATTTTGCTAAGGAATATGTGGTAAAATGAAAAAAAAAAAAGGAAATTCACAAGATCTATATGCATCTATCTGTATCTTCATAGCAGAATGTAGAATGACAGAACCTCAGGAAAACGTCCCCAACTCAGGCCTACTGAAAAGTGCCTCCTCCAGTGCGGAGTCATCAGACTCCCAGACCCATGGTCCCAGACCCATGGTCTGTTCTGATTGAACGAAATTATTGGGATTATCTACTTATATCCTCTAATTTAATACAGCACTCAGGCACAAAACTTTGAAGGACTGACCCAAGGTCAAATAATTAGCTAAGGGCATCTGACCCTACCGTTCAGTGTTCTTGGGACCACACCAAGCTTCCCTGCAAAGTATCCTAAAAAGGATGCACCAGAGAGGTAGGTGATGGAGAGTAAAGAGTCCTGCACCCACTGGAACCACCTCAATAAATGTGCCTGCTTTCTCCACTGACCTCCAGCTGCTAAAGAGCATCAGGAAGCAAGCTGCTGTGGGATGCAATGTGGGCCTCCTGCTGGGAAGGTTTCCTTCCCTTGATGAATCCATCTCTAAGAAATGGCCATCTCTGTCTACCCTGCACAGGGCCCACAAAGTTATGTTAATAATCTCTCTGCCCATTAAACCAAGATTTCACTCCTATAATGTTCACCTCTTGTTAACATGTACACACAATATTAGAAAGGAGGTAAGTTTAAGCTTCTTTCAATGGCTGCATACAATAACACATAAGATTCCCTTTTTCTTCTCTCTTGCAACAGATTGGCAAAGGCCTGAGGTGACACAAATATAATGTGGCTGGAAAACCAGAGCCTGAAATTCCTAGATAATATGAAGTCCCTTTCAAATCTTCTTCCTATTCCTAAAGTTTTATTTTTATTTTCTAGATTTATATTCTAGATTTATTTATTTTCTAGATTTACTCATGGACTTGAAAAGAAGAAGTACAGACATACTTTATTTCCTGATTATAATCTAACTGGAAACATCATGTAAATATGTAGCTCTTATATTTTAGTTTTTCTGCCCTGAATTGCAATCTTCCATCTCTGAGTTATGTGCTAACCAAAATGAGAACCGTGGGAAGAAAATGCATGGCTCTGTTCAATTCTGAGTGTTTGAGTATTGGCAGGAGTTGAGATCAACAGGGTCACGGGAAATTGTGAAAACTCACTCTGTCTAGCTGCCTCTCTTGCATCCACTCCCTATTATGCATGCCTCTTTAATTCACAGTTCCCTGGAAATTTCCTCTGGCTTTTAAAGGAAGTAGGAGACTACTTCTGCCTTTGATGACCCAGTCTAGCATCTAACAATAGTCACAGAAAAATACATGTTTTTCTTATATCCAACCTAGTTTCTAAATATATATTCCTACTCCGGGCCATGATGTAGTAGTTTGTTGCTGACTTACTCTTCTGCCAAGAACAATTAGAAGCTTGATTTTTAAAAGTGTCCAAAGGGAGCAGGGAGCTACTGATATGACAAGGACTTGAGGGGCCAGATGCTGCAGAGAAAGGATTCAGTGAGGTGACCACACTGATTTCCTACTCAGAGCTCTGGGCAATTTTTGGTGTGGGGTAAGAGGTTGAGAAGCCAATTAGAGGACCACTTCTAATGGGTAGAGCTTTAGGAAATATTGAGAGCTAGAGAGCAAAAGACTGGAACGTTGGATTTTCAAGGTCACTAAAACTTGAGTGTCAAGATCCTCAAGAGAAGGAAGGTGCAGAGAAGTGAGCCTGACATCTGATACCAGGCAGTTGGCAATTAAACTGCATAAGGCAAGAGGGTAAAAGGCTAAGCAGAAAGCAGCTGAGAAGCACAGCAGAGCTTTTGGTGGTTATGTGATGCCAAGAAATAGAAAAATGGAGTATAGAACTTAGAAAGGAAGGGCTGACCATTGTGGGCACTTCAGGCTCTTGGATGGCACCACTGGAGGATTATACTCTACAGGTGGAGGCCAACCAGAGGTAGAACAACACTTCCAATAATGCAATTTAGTCTCAAATTAATTCAATCTCTGATTGGATTGAGATCATCTGTCTCTGCCTGCTTTCTGAAAAAGAGGTTGAATCTTCTCTGAAAGATGATGACATCATTCAAATCAACAGAATTTTAAACAATATCTGACTTTCAATAAAAATGATCATGTATGCTAAAAACGGAAGTGATAAGTAAAGAGATAAGAGAAACAGGTGACCCAGATACTGGAATTGTTAGATATGGGTTTAAAAATAATTGTGATTAATATGTTCAAGAAGATAGATGGGAATATGGAGAATTTCATCATAGAACTGGAATCTATATAAAATAATCATATGGAAATTCTAGACTGAAAATTCCAATATCTGATATTAAGAAATTAATACATGGATTTAATAGCAGATCAGATAGAGCTGAAAGGAGCTAAGTAAGCTTGAAGATAGGTTAGTAAAAAATATTTAGAGTGAAGCATGGAGGCAAAACAAAAAGAGAGAGAGAGAGAGATAAGCATTGTAGAGAAGAATGTAGGAGACACATATCTGGTGAAAAGTCTAACACAGTGTTTCTAAACCTCTCCACTATTGACATTTTTTTGAATCAAACAATTTTTATTTTTTTGAGGGTGTATTTACCTTGTTGGAAATAAATACATCATCCCTGGTTGAGAGCTACTAGTTTAACATAAGTATGTTGTCAGAGAGAGAATGGGGCAGAGGCAATACTTGTAGAGAAATGGCCAAGAATTGACTAAAAAAATGTTATAAATCTAACACCTAGACATGTCATAGTAAAACTGCCAAAAACCAGAAACAAAGAGGAAACCATAAAAATAGCCAGAGTTAAAAAGATCCATTACTCTTGAAGAGTCACTTTATGACCAATAGCTCACTTCTTAACAGAAATGAAGGAAACTATGCAACAGTAAAATGGTATCTGTAAAGTGCTGAGAAAAAGATAAATGCCAACTTAGAATTCTATAGCCAGCAAAAATATCATTCAAAAATGGAGAAGAAATGGGACGCCTGGGTGGCTCAGTTGGTTAAGCATCCGAATTCAGCTCAGGTCACAATCTCACGGTCCATGAGTTCGAGCCCCGCGTCGGGCTGTGGGCTGATGGCCCAGAGCCTGGAGCCTGCTTCCAATTCTGTGTCTCCCTCTCTCTCTGCTCCTCCCCCGTTCATGCTCTGTCTCTCTCTGTCTCAAAAATAAATAAATGTTAAAAAAAAAAAATTCAAAAATGGAGAAGAAATAAAGACATTCCTGAAAAAAGCCAACAGATCTCATTCCCAGCAGGAAATGACCTATGGAAAATACTAAAGGGAAATGCAGGAAGAAAGGAAGAACAATGGAAGGGTTAAGTATGTGGGTAAATCTAAATAAATATTTACCCTAAAAAACAGGAACTATCATGCCTTATGGGATTTAAAAGATATGTAGAAATAAAACATATGGTAACAATAACACAAAATAGGACCCAACACAGCAGGTCTGAGACTCTCGTTAGAAAGACCTACTTGCAAGGTTGACTACATAGGCATCTGAGAGTTTAAATGTGGGGAAGGTCACCACCATTCCCTGAACTGAGAAGAGTGGCTCACTGTACCCAAACTCTTCATGCAAGCAATATGGTTCACGATGAACGCCTGCTTTCTTTCTTGAAGTCTGGAATGTTGTTAAGTGTCTATAATAACACCCAATGTGTTCTTGGATGCTGAGTTCCTGATGAGCTTCCCTGGTGGACAAGCATTTGACATGAGATGTCCCAACTCGTTGCTGTGGGAATTAAGTATATCCTGTGTGATTCCACCAGGAGGGAACTCTTGGAATTTTGTGCCTGGTTCCTTCCAAACTACCACATTCTCTTTTTCCCTTTACTGATTTTTTTTGGTCTCTTTTCACTTGAATCAATCAAACCTGTGAGTGTAACTATATGCTGAGTCCCATAAGTCCTCTTAGTGAAACACAGATACCAAGGATGATCCTGGGGATCCTAGTAACAGGCTCTGTTAAACTTCAAGTTTCAAGGTTTCCAAGGATCTTTCAATGTCAGGGAAATGGTGAAAGTACAATTTCATATTAGTTTCTAATAAATCAATAATGT
Source organism: Panthera pardus (assembly GCF_024362965.1). Lineage (NCBI taxonomy): Eukaryota > Metazoa > Chordata > Mammalia > Carnivora > Felidae > Panthera > Panthera pardus. The sequence goes on from NW_026526832.1 coordinate 26,169,738, forward strand.
ATGTTACTCAATATAACTACTAAAACAAGTATAAATAAATGTTTACTTAATGAGCTAATGAGGTGGGATTTGGAATAATAACAAATATTGGATTAAGCCAAAGGAAGACAAAAAAGAAGAAAAAAGGAACATAATTAACAGGGAAGATGGAAAACAAATATTAATATGGCAAATATAAACCCCCAAATGTTAGCAATTACATTCAATATGCATGGTGTATATATTATAATTGAAAGATTAATCTGTCTAAATTTTATAAAATGTCCAATGATAGTCTGCTTAAAGGAGAAACACCTTAAATATAAGGAGACAAATGGTTGAAAGTAAAAGTACTGAAAAACCAGTAGTATCCTGGCACCATCTCATAAGGACTTACAAGGACTGATTGTTAAGTATTCAGGAATTTTGCAAGTCAGTTGTTAAAAGTTTGATTGCTTGAGATTGGCCATGGTGGGAGCATTCACCCCATGTAAATTGGCAAATGTCACAAATTGACAAATCAGGGCTTTTTAATTTTCAGAGAGCCAGTTCACCAGTCCTCACTGATGCAAACCTTAATTAAAGGAAAGCTGATGCGGTTATGCTAATAATTTTCTCTAATGCAGGAGGCATTATAAGGGTAAAGAAATTCACTTAAGAATTATAAAGTGATTAAGTGATTAGTAAGGTATAACAATTTCAAATTTGTAAACACCTAATAATAGATCTTTGAAAAATAAGCAGAAATTAACAGAATCTAAAGGAGACATGCAGATTCAGAATCATCATGGAAGACATCAAAACACCTTTCTCAGAAAATTCTAAGTGTATTGGGAGGACTTCCTGCCTCTGTTACCTTTATGACATGGAATGGAAGTATTAGAACTTCTCATCTATGATCTTTACATTTAAATCTGAAGTGTAGGTATCCCAAATAGAGGCCATCACCCTACTCATCCTTAACTGTTCAGCAAAAGTGATTTTGGATATTTGATATGGGTAATGACTATTCATGCATGTCTTCATAATTAGTCAACATTTATTGAAAGCCACTTTATGCATTCCCTGGTTCAGTTGTTGATTGTACCAAGGCATGTACTGAGCAAGATACTGTTCTTATTCTCAGGAATTTAATCTAATTTGAGATGCAGACATAAAAATAAATAATTGCAGAACAAAGCAATAAATACTTCATTATCACTTGAGATACTTCTCATTGCAATAATAAAATAATAAAAGTAATAAAAACCCTGACACAGATTGTTTAATATTATTCTAGAACTTGTGAATTCTTGAAAATCATAAAAAGTTAGAGATAAAGGGACAGGACCTTTGAAATCAACTGATTGCAGTGCTTGATTTTAACATTGAAATATAACATAACACAAAGACATTAAAGCTCAGAGTGGTGAAGTGATTTATTTATGTCTTTAAAGCACATTAATTGTAACACCAGGGATTAAAGCACCCTATGCTTTATCCAGTACTGTTCCTGTTATGCCACATTGCACACTTCAGTTTCCTTTTGTGCCCATTCTGTCTTGAAGTAAAGCATGCAATCTCTTCCCTCAAATAAGCTAAAAAGATGAGACAGATGATTGTGCAAGCTTTTGTATGGATTTTCTTTCATTCTGAAATCTTTACACATTCACAACCAAGTTCAGTTAAGAATCCTCAAGGCAACTAGCACGTTGATTCACTTATTTATTCCACTATCAAATGTTTATTAGTATACTTAAGGATAAGATACTCTACTAAGCACTGGGGATGCTGATTTTTGGCTTGCTGATAGATTTATTTAAAGAATGACCTCACAGATTGCATTATCTGGAGGTGGGAATGAATGAACTCATACCAAAATATATGTAATAATGACAAATGATATCGTAGATGGATGTACCAAATAAGTGTATATAAGATATAAGACCTATTTTGAATAATCTTTTATGGCCAGAAGGTTTATAAAATATGGTAAATATATCACAAACTTTGTGAGAATAAATGTATATGAGAAATTTATATGAGTCTGGATGTATATATGAGAAGGTTGGTTAAGGTGACTATAGCAGTGACACAAAGATGAGACTCAATACCATTAACATAAAAGTAGTCACCAGATCACTGGAAGATAGTAAAAAGACAAAGGTAGTCACTAACCCTTCGGTAACACCAGAGTAGAGTACCAGTATATCTTATAGCTTAGGTAGAAGTATATTTATATCAAATGATAATAGAGATCTACTAACACCATCTTTGGACAAGCTCAGGAGAATGGACTATTGGATTCTGAGCACACTCCTTGTCCCTCGTAACTTTGTGAAGTAAATAGTGATGGGTAGTTCTTTTAATATATTGTATCATGTAACCCTGTTACTCTGACCAATAGTGATAGCAACAAAAGATCAGTCCTCTAGACAAAGGTAACCATCTATTAGTATACTATTCAATATGGTAACCACTAGCCACATGTGGCTAATGAGCACCGGAAGTATGGCCAATCTAATTGAGATATTTTCCAAGTGCAAATTACACATAGGATTCAAAGACTTAATATGCGAAAAAAGAAGGTAAAATATCTGAATACATTTTTATTCCCTACATGTTAAAAATGTTAATAATGTAGATACACTGATTAAATAAAATGTTATTTTACTTTTGTGTTACATTCTTATTTGTTGTTTTCAGAGCATTTGTTTTATTTTAAATTAAATTTTTTATTCAATTCCAGTATAGTTAACATACAGTGGTATATTAGTTTCAGGTATACGATATAGTGACTCAACAATTCTGTACATTACTCAGTGCTCTTTGTGATAAGTGTACTCCTTAATCTCCATCACCTATTTCACCCATCCCCCTACCCCCTACCTACCTCCCCTCTGGTAACCATCAATTTGTTCTCTATAGTTAAAAGTCTGTTTCTGGGTTTGTCCCTCTCTCTCTCTCTCTCTTTTTCCTTTGCTCATTTGCTTTGTTTCTTAAATTCCACATATGAGTGAAATCATGTGGTATTTTCTTTCTATGACTGACTCACTTTGCTTAACATTATACTGTTTAGCTCCATCCATGTTGTTGCAAATGGCAAGATTTCATTCTTTTTATGTCTAAGTAATATTCCATTGTATATATGCACTACATCTTCTTTGTCCATCCATTTGTCAATGGACATTTGGGCTGCTTCCATAATATGGCTATTGTAAATAATGCTGCAATAAACATAGGGATGCATGTATCTCTTTGGATTAGTGTTTTTATACTTTTTTGGTAAATACCTAGTTGTGTGATTCTGGACCATAGGGTAGTTCTATTTTTAACTTTTTGAGCAACCTCCATACTGTTTTCCACAGTGGTTGTACCAGTTTGCATTCCTGTGTTACCTTCTTGATGTAGCTAATATAGAACAATTTAAAATTTCATACACCTCTTACATTTGATGCTGGCATTATATTTCTGTTGGATAATGCTGCTGCTCTATCATCTGGACCAGAAGCTCATTAGAAACCCTGGTGCAATGACTTTGCCCAGTAGAGGAACCCATATTGACTGGTGACTAGTAGCCAATCAGATTGTTTCTCTTGGGGAGTTTTGAAACATGCATGCACACACAGAAACACAACAGAAAAGCAAGGAAGGGAAGCATGCAGATAAAAGGAAATTGGGCCAGAAGAACTATAGGGTTTCAGGGTAGGGAACAGTGGATGGTTACACCTGAGGAAATTGGCTGAGAGAATCATCAGAATTGCTTTTACCTTATGAGTGTCATTGTGCTTTCAAGAGGACCAGTTTTCTATCTTTTATTTCTTCCCTACATAGTCTTATGTTAAGTCCTGTCATTTGAGGTCCCTTGGTGTTTTTCTGTTCCTTGTACTTCAGAAGAGCTGAGTGATAGAAAAGACCAGAGAAGTTGGTATTTTCCTGGAAAGGAGGAGGAGAGAAGACTTTTAAGACCAGCAGAACCTCTCTTCATCTCAGGAAGCATGCCACCCGTGCCTGCAAGGGTACAAGCAGAGACAGATGAGTGCTGAGTTAATGTAAGTACAAAGTGCATCATGATCGTTATTGCTTTGATAATTTTTTGCATTTATTTTTTATGAGGGCTAAGTTAGTAGGAACAGGTATGGTTCCACATGTGGCACTCACTGGAGAATTCTTTTCCTCTTTCCTTTGAGAAAGAAAGTGAGGGGCGCCTGGGTGGCTCAGTCGGTTGAGCCTCCGACTTTGGCTCAGGTCATGATCTCGCGGTTCGTGAGTTCGAGCCCTGTGTCAGGCTCTGTGCTGACAGCTCAGATCCTGGAGCCCGCTTCGGATTCTGTGTCTCCCTCTCTCTGTGCCCCTCCCATGCTTATGCTCTGTCTCTGTCTCAAAAAAAAAAAAAAAGGAAAGAAAGAAAGTGAACAGGACTTAAGGTGGCTTGAAAGAGGGCTAAGTTGAGGGGTGCCTGGGTGGCTCAGTCAGTTAAGCATCCGACTCTGGTTTTGGCTCAGGTCATGATCTCATGGTTTGTGGGTTTGACCCTGCCCCAGAACAGAGCCTGCTTGGGATCATCTCTCTCCCTCTCTCTCTGCCCCTACCCTGTTCACACACTCTCTCTCTCTTAAACTAAATAAATAAACTAAAAAAAAAAAAAAGAGGGTTATGTTGAAAATGAATAATTTCTTAGCATAAAAATGATCTAGTTCACACCATCAAAAAACAAGCATCTTTCTAAGTAACTTCATTCTCCACTCTTGTATACAAATCCTCTTACAGCTAAGTCAGAGCCTACTCTGGACCACTAACAGCTGTGTGCAATCTTTTCTCCATGTCAGTTGTTCTCAAAGTGTGGTCCATGGAACAACAACAGCTGCATCAACTGGAAACCCATTAGAAATGCAAATTCTTGTACCCTCAATTCAGACCCACTGAAATAGAACCTCTGGGGGCCCAATAATCAGTTTTAACCAACCCTGCAGGTGACTAGTGTATATTCAGACTGGAGAGCGAAGGCTCTGACCTTTACTGATGGAGTTTCTCCAGCTTGAGGTGCTCCTCTGGCTTCTCCCTCTATATTCAATCTCTGAAGTAGCTTCTCACTCTGCTTTCTCTGGGAAGTCATCATAAACTTCCTGAGGCCAAAGGAAGTTTGTGTTGTCTTGCCAAAATGTCAACACATCCGAGCTAATTCATACCCAGTTTTAACTTGTTCTCTAAATGGTTTCATGTGTGTGAAACAGTGAGCTTGGCTACCCCTTGAGTGCAGGATTTTTGCAACCTCTCTTCTATGTCTAAGTACCTAGTAGGTATGTTTTCTACACTGAATTGCAGTCACGTAAAACTCCTTTGTTTTTGCATGGAAAATAGTGATAATCCCCTTGAAGGTCAGAAGTGACATCCAAAAACTGTTCCTTTTGTCTTCTTCCTGCCTGAGATGAGAACATCTGGGACTTAGGTGAATGGATTTTCAAAGCCCCTCTCCCTTCACTTAAAAACTTCCTTCTTCATTGAAAAACATGCCAGGGAAGTCAGGTTTTTTTTCCTCTTAAAACACTGGGGTGTTATTGCAGCTTCAGAAGTGTTCCTGAATTTTTAAGAGCGCCTCTGAGAATAAGAGATAAGGCTTAAAAGTCCTCAATAATTTGCCTGCTCCCTTTAAGACCTTCAGAAACTCTTTAGGTACATTAAAATGTTTTCCTTTAATTTTTAATTTTTGTTTTACGATAAGGCTAATTAAGGCAACACCTGTTTGGAATGATATAGTTGGTGCTGGGTCAACATTTCCACTGGTTTATAATCCAGCTGTGAAAACCCAATTTGAAGGAAAACTTGGGTGTATAATATCCAAACCCAGAGGGACTCAAAAGAAACACTAATATACCAGTGTGCATATTAGGGGGCAAAACAAATAGAAGCAAAGTGGTTTCAGGTGCTCTTTAGCACTTGCGTAGTGTGCAAACAGTTTTTACGACCATGGTTTGTAGGCCTTCAGCTCCTCATGTAGGTAGGATGCCTTTGGGTATTTAAAAGAAATGAAAACAGGCCAGTTAGTCTATGTAAAATACTAGCTACTGTGCACGCGTGGTAATGAGGCTTCTCTCATCAGAGGGGTCTTAAGATGTGAAATGACTACTCTCATGTTTCTCTAGATTTAAGACCCCCTGGAGGTGTCCCGATGTGACACATGACAGTATGTCTTGAAGACCAGTGGGCTGCTTCTGTCCTCCCTCTTCTGTTGGGAGGATGAAGCAGAGATTTATTAGCAGGTCATGTAAGGAAACGGGAACTTGGGTTCAGGCTGGAAATAGCACTGTGGACTAGAACTTGCCCTACAGTGGTTCTCAAATACTTTTTAATACCTAGAGAGAGACCAATAAATAAAGCAGATAAAAGTGGAACTGTTCAGATTGAATTAGGGGGAGAGCCTACAGCCTCAGCTGCATAGCTCAAAGATACTCAGAAGCCTAAAAGAGGCTTGGTGGAACCTCTAAGGTATGAGAAGCATAGTCGGAAAGTTACTGTCTTATCAGTGACAGAGCAGGTAACCTAACTCTGAGCTTTATCAAGATCCTTTCTTTTGTAGCAGAAGTTTGGCCAGTTGGTGAGAGAGGTAAAATAAGTGTTTTACAGGCTTTGCTTGTAGATACCTTCAAGAAACTCTAAAGCTCCAAAGAACTGGTGGAGATGAGATTCAGGCTTCAGTTGGTCTCAAGAAATCGCGTATGTGACACCTTCTCTAAGTCAGTGAGCCCCAGAATTTTTCCATACGAAATGAAGATAGGAATTCCTGCCAACTTCATAGTTTGTTTGTTTGCTTGTTTTGATGGGGTGGGAAATCGAATAAAATGATGGATTTTAGATGATTCTGCTATTAAATTAAGCCTTTGAGAGAGTCCAGGGCAAAATAGAACGTGAGCTATTTTATCGGAAGTATAAGGCACAAAGGAGAGAGAGATGTTTTTCCTGGAACCATTCAGAGAAGTTGTATGGATCACATATGGGTCGGACCTTTACAACTTCAACACACTTCTCATCATTTTCCTCATGATTAGATGTTCATACTACCCCTGTCTCTCCTGCTTCCTGTTATTCTGGAGAAATACCTGCTTAATCTAAAGTGACCATAGATCTTTCAAGTTGGGTAAGATGTTAAGGATTATGCTATCAACCTTCTAATTTTACAGTGGAAGATTCCAACTTTAGAACTCAGGTCCCGGGGTCCCAGGCTAGGCTCTTTTGAATAATGGTAGAGATGCCCAGTTTTTCCTGACGCAGTGGATGAGAATGTCTCTACCATAAGACTGGCCATTTCCCCCTGGTGTCTCTTGCTCTCCCCCTGGGATTATGGGGAGTCAGAGGATCTCCCATTCCAAGACTCCGCTGGGGAGCAAGTTGCTTGTCTTTTCTTAAAGAACTTGTAGCAGGCAGCAAGTAAGGATCCCATGCCAACTCTCATCTCAGACACATGATGTTTTACCACCTTCCAGTAATCTCCCACCTGCCCTCAAATCATTCTCCTGAAGGTGGAAATAATTGAAAAAAACTTTGAGTCCAGATAATCTTGGGCATTTTGTTTAATTATGGATAAAAATTGGTCAAAGTTTTATATTTGTGATAGTTGGATTTTAAGTATCAGCAGATCAAATGCTGGGGCCAGTGGCACTATGTCACAATCTTTCTGTGCCAGTTTCTGCTGCCTGCAGGTGAGTTTGGCCAGGTGTTTTCCTTACTCCTCTTTTTACCTTTCACCTTGACACTATGCGAGCTCCTTCTAGTAGTGACTATAATGGTGAGATGAAAAGGAAGAAGAAAGGATGTATAAGGCACCTTGCATCCAAACTTTCTAAGGCAGTTGTAATCGCAACTCTGTTTGGTTAGTCCTGGAAAAGATGTTAGAAACCGTTGCAGTAATGTGGAAATAATAATAATAATATCTTGGTACCCAAACTACATTTCCTCGACTGTTTTTGCAGTTAGGAATAGCAAAAACACTTTGTCAGGTGATGTGTGCTGATTTTTTGAGTTTCAGAAAAATATGGCTCATGTAGATAAGCAAGGAGTGGAAGACCCTCAGATCATTATGGCATAACCTGTGCTTTTGGGGTTACAAAACTAGAAAGAATTCAGGAGAGAAGATGAGGGCAATGAATGGCTTTTGTTTGCAGTTTGACAACCTGGTGATGGCTGGAGAACACTCTGGAGACCGAAAGAACCATCTGTCATGTGAGCTCAACAGCAAGCTAACCCCACCTGATGGGATGGGGCTGGAGGCAACAGAGGGCTGCCAAGCCTCCAGCCCCCTGGGAAGAAGCATGCATTGTCTCTCAAGAGGTTAGGAACCCCTTCTTTCCACTGGGCTTCCCCACATTTATCTCACACAACTCACCAAGCTGGAATTTGACCTCTGCAGCCCTAATCCCTTTTCCATGTGATTCTTCTGAGATATGGCTTCCACACAGCATTCCCAAGGCCAATCATGCTGTCCTGTGACTCTAACAAAGAAGCCCCAACAAGGAAATCAAGGGGTAAGTGGTTTAATAAAGCAGCTGGTAGATTGAACAGAATTCATCATAATCAGCCCAACTCCTTCATTTTACTAATGCTGAAATTGAGGTATGCAAGTTGGAATGGTGAACCCTGGTTTCCAGAGTAAGCTAGTGGCAGAACCGATCCTGGAACCCAAATCCCCTGCTTGCCCTTTCCTGAGATTGGACCCATCCTACAAGCATTCCATAAGCAGATGGTTCTTGTTCAAACACATATTCTTGGGGAATTTCTGTGGAAAATGCCAGGAAGGAGGCTTCTTATCAGCCATTTCCTTAGGATGAGCTCTAAGCTATTAAGCCCAAGTTCTAAGCTATTAAGTCATCCTATATTCATATTGACCACACTAGAGTATGGTGATAATACAGAGAAAGTTTTATCTCCTTTGCTGCCTTTCTGCATTTACCAGGAGTTGGGGATGAGGATAGTTCTACCTGAAGGAAAAGGTAAGAAACTTAGGATTCAGTTGATCTGACAAATTGTCAATTATGTGACTAAATATGAGATGTTTAACAGGTAGAAATGAAAGGACATGGTCACCAAATGGATTGAGGAGAGACAGAAGTATAGTATGAGTCCCAGACTAGGTGTTGAGTTGTTTTGCCTGGAACCCTGAATAACACATGTAAAATGATCAATGAACAAAATAAAATCTCATAGGATTAAGTTCTATATTGCATACTTGAGATTCCAGATGTTTAGCTTTATCTCAAATAAAGGAGAAATAATGAGGATTATGGGCTGAGTTAGGAGGATCTTCCTCATCTTAAAAACAAAACAAGAGGTGGAGCTTAATCCTATGTCCACCCCCACCTCACACCAAAGTGTGGGCTGACTTGGTGGTGAGTCACTTCCAAAGAATAGAGTTGGGTAAGTGAAAGCAGAAACTTCACAGTGGAGAAGCTACTACATTAATCAAGCGGTCAAAATTAATATCATCAGTGTTGTCATGTGGATCTCATGTAGCCCCTGATGAAGAGGTATAATTTCTCGGAACTCATAACCCCAATCTAACCATGGGAAAAACTCAGATTGTGAGGCATTCGATAGGCTATCTGGCCAGTACTCCTCAAGACTGTCAAGGTCATGAAAAATAAAGACTGACCAGAGGATACTGGGGAGATATGAGAACTAAATGCAATGTGGTACTCTGTATTGGATCTTGAGAGGGAAAAAGACATCAACAGAAAAGCTGATGAAGTCCAAATAAATTCCAGAAGTTAGTTAGTAGTAATGTACCAATGTTGGTTTCTGAGTTTTGATAAATGTACCATGGTAATGTAAGATGTTAATATGGGGAACTGGACTATTTGTACAACTTCTCTGTAATCTAAAATTATTCCAGGGGCACCTGGGTGGCTCAGTCGGTTAAGTATTCAACTCTTGGTTTCAGCTGAGGTCATGATCTTGGGTTTGTGAGACTGAGCCCTGCATTGGGCTCTGTGTTGACACAGCATGGAACATGCTGGAGATTCTCTCTCTCTCCCTCTCTCTCTCTGTCCCTCCCCTACTTGCACATGTGCTCACACACTATCTAAATAAATAAATAAATAAATAAATAAATAAATAAATAAATAAATAAAATTACTCCAAAACAAAAAGGTTATTAAAAATAAAACAGCAAGCCACCAACCAATCAACAATTTCCTTTGGCTCTGTCTCTCTCCTTTCACAGTTAAGCCTACCAAAATACAATATGCACTGCTCACATTTACTCTCTCTCCCAATTCATTCCCAAGCCCACTTCTTTCTGGTTTTTGCTCTCCATGACTTTACTTGCCATGGTATAATTGACACAATTGACCACTCTGTCCTTGAAGCTCTGTCCTCCTTTAGTTATTGATTCCGTAGGGTCTCATGGCCAACCTTCCTGTTTGCTCATACTACACCTGCTTCCTGGATGATCTTAACTTCCCTGTGTCTTCAGTTTTCATACACTGTATATGCTGATGAATCTCCTTTTTTCTTGAAAATTCTCTTACTAGAAACTCTTTTTTTTTAATTTTTTAATGTTTATTTATTTTTGAGAGAGAGGGATAGCATAAGCTGGGAAGGGGCAGAGAGAGAGAGGGAGGGACAGAGGATCCAAAGCAGGCTCTGTGCTGACAGCAGAAAGCCCAATGCTGAGCTCGAACCCACAAACTGTGAGATCATAACCTGAGCCAAAGTCAGATGCTTAACCTACTGAGCTACCCAGGTGCACCTAGAAGCTCTTTTTGAGTGTCCCACAGGCACTCACTCAAAATGTCCCCAAACAATTTTTTTTTTCTCATCCCCCTTTCTTGAAAAACTTCCTCTATCCCCTACCTTGGTGAATGCCATTGTTGTTGCAATGTCAGTCCAATTATCCACATGAGAAACTTGAGCATTTACTCAAATAATTCCTTCCCTCATTCCCCTTGATCTTTCTAAAGATCTCCTAGCTCTGTTCTCTCCTCTAAGTCTCCCCTTTACAACCTTCAGGCTTGTATCTATTCTCACCTGCCTTGCAGTCCCCTGACTGGATTTTTCCCCTTAATTCTGCATGTCTTCAATGCTGCCTCCATCTTTCTGACAATGGTATTTCTAAAAACAGTCTAAACACATGATATCCCTTCTTAAAACCTTTAATGACTTTGTATCACTTTGAAAAAACCGATCCAGACTTCTATACATTGTATTCAAGGGCTTTCATCATTTCACCCCACATGCTCTTCAGTTTCATTTTCTTCTGCTCTTTCACCTGTTCCCTACATTCCAGAAGACCCTCCAATTGTACTTCTCCAATTCTCGGACACATCATACCTCTCCCTCTCTTTTGATTTTTGCTCACCAAGAGGGCCCTTCCTTTGCTACCACCCAGGATAGACCACTACATGTTTTATGACTAGACTTCTTCATGCCTCATCCTCTGATAAGCTGAGGCACAGAGACATTCAGTAACATGCTCAGTCTTAACTGATGAGCAGTGGTCTTCTCATTGAGGACCTTGAGCTGGTAGGAGTTTTTCATCACTTGTTGGTTGGTTGGTTTAGTAATGAATTCCCAGAGAAGTAAAAGAGGTTGGAGCATATGGTGGGCTGGTGACCAGAATTCTTTATGAAGGGAAGAAGGAAAAATGGGATGAATAAGTGGGTCCTTTATAAGTTTGAGACATGTGAGATTAAGAGAAAAAAGGCAAGATGCTCTGCAAAATGGCAGACTAGTCCCCAAATTTAAAACATTAATTTATAATGATAATCCCCAAAGAAAAACATCTACTTTGGCAAGGGATTCACAAATTGGAATGGCTGATGGATGGCCAGGGAGCGACTGCTGAGATGAGGTATGATGCTGTCCATGGAGAAGAGGGCGGACGTCAGTGAATTATGGGCTCTAATTCCACCTGGGACCCCGAGTAAATAACAAAGTGCCAGAGTGAGGCTCCAGATGGTTTGTGTAGTGAGTGTGACCAGAGTTCCAGTGAGGGATTGGAGCCTGGTAATTCAAACCGGGCCTGCCTTTTTATGTTGTAGCAATTCACAGACTTGCCAGAGAGTGTCTATTGGGTGTGTTGGTGGCCCCTTTACAAAAATGGGCTTCCTCAGAAATGGCTGATTCCAAAATTTGTAGGCCATGTCAGATGCTGGCTAAAGCCTACTGCTGCTTCCTGAAAGGTGATTATTGACAATTTTAGAGAAACCTCAGGCTCACATTAGTAAGCTTATATACACGTCAGCCCATTCTATCTACTGCAAAGTGAACATTCTAGGCTGCAGGAGGCAGAACTGGCATAAGGAAGTAAAGTAACAATCCTTTTTAACCCCCTTATTTTATCGTACCTCATTTTATAACCCCCCTGTGGTGTCTACCTTCATTAGACAATAACGAGGACTTTTTTTTTTTTTTCACAGAACTGTGTGAGAAACATGGAGGGCCTCCAGAAGCCTATACCATCCATGGGTCACAGGTGCAGTTATCCAAATGAAAAGGTAAGCAAGCTTCTCCTGTGCTTTCTATCTGTGAGTCCCCCGAGGGGCTCAAACATCTGGAGCAAGCAAGGTAGGGTGGGACTCCTGTTCCATGGAAGGTCACCTGGAGGAAAGGAAGGCTGCAGGGAGGTGTTTCACAGCCTGAAGGAGGAAATGGAATGGGAGGCAGAGTGCCTGAGGCCAGCAGGGAGGGAACACAAGTAGCAAACTGTTTCTTGGAGAGTGCAGGCATGACAATCTACTTAGAGACAAAGCCGCAGGTTGACATCATTGACTCTCAGACAAGCATTTGTCTGAAGACAAAGCACAAATTCTTTAGGTTGAGGAAATACAGTTTTTTGGTTTATTCTGTCATGCACAAACCACTTGAAGCATCTGTTTTTTAAAGGCTCAAAAAAAGGAATACAGCATATTCTCTGCCCTTAAGAATTATTGAATCAACACACAGTCACTGAACACATTCCATTCACTAGGTGCTGATGTAGGCACTCAGAAAAGAAAGTTACTATCCCGCATAAAGAGCTCAGAGACCAGCCTGAGAGACAGATTTTTTAAAATGGTCTTGATAGAGGTCATTTTAGGAACATAGTGAATCTTCCATGGAGGAACATTCAATACTCAGAGTACTGGAGGAGCCAAGGAGGGTTTTCTGGAGGGAGTTGGCATTTCCACTGAGGTGTCGGGCTATTGGAAAGGGGGAGGAGGTTGTCTGAGAACAGGGAAATGCATGTTCAACAATTAAGAGGTGAGAGAGGCCCTGGGCTATGCATGGCTTCGCAATACTGAAGCCCAGGATGCAGTAGGGAACTGGCAGGAGAAGAAGCTGGTGGGGCCATCTGAAGGCACATGCCGAGGAATGGGACTCTATGCTGAAGGTTCCGAGGAGCCCTGGATAATTTCATGTGAAGGGCATGATACGTTCAGAGATGTGTTCTGAATCGTTTGTCACTTAAGTGGAAGGTGAGGAAGGGAGGCAAGGCCAGAAACCCAGGGGGAACTAGCAAATGAAGATCATGTGCCCAGTGTCTCTCTAGCTTGTGTTCTAGACTTCCTAACTCTGGCAATTCCACAGATACACAGGATATGTAATGTTAATTTTCAACAACTGCCATGAGTGGCTTAAAAGCAAAATGGCTTGTCCATCCTTGTAGATTTCCCAGGCTGCTTTCAGCAGGATGGAAGGCCCATCTGCTTTTTTGGCTTGAAGGGAAGGCAACAGCACAGGATGAGCCTTCCTGCCTCATCCTACAGGCCATCAGTGGCCTGCTCCTGAAGTCCTGAGATGGGAGATGGCCTGGTCACCAAGGGTCTTTCCATGGCGGGAGGTGGAGGACTTGAGGCTGGCTGCTCCTGTGCTGGCACCGGCTCTTATTTTTCTCGTGCTGAATTGCTGGGGAAGTGGTTGAAATCAGAAGCAAAATGCCACATTGCACGCCCACTGAAGTCTGGGCTCAAGGGAAAGGAGAATGATTGCCAGAGTGTTAGCTGTTCCTAATCCACTCCTGGACCTTAAGCTGTCTTGAACAGAGTTGCCAAACAGCTTGGTAGAGACTGGCCTTTGGGTGGGTGTGGGCAGGGAAGGGGAGGGGAGGGAGGGGAGCATTGGCTCTCCATCTCAGTTACTTGTTCAGAAGCAGCTCCCTTCCCGAGAGGCTGGTATTGCGGGTCTGCAGCAGGGTGAGTTTATGACTTTGTCTGAGAACTTGCTGTCAGATTTGCCAATTTGACTGTACATGCAAGTATAGGGTTGTTTAAAACTGATTTGGAGTTTTTAATCTTCCATTTGTTATTTTAGTTGGGAATTTCTTGGTAAGCTCAAAATCTAATGCTGGAGCCTTGGAAAGGAATTATCATATCATGAAAAAATGATACTATCTTTCTGTGGATTACTGTATAGGATTCCGGTTTTCACATAGAAGAGTCTGTGATTGGGAGATGATAGTTTGGACATTGGGCAGTGATCAGGCACCATGGAAAGAGCAATGTTCTGGGCTTAGTAGACTGTGGTTTGAGTCCCAGTTCTAATTCAGTGTCACCTTGTGTGAGTCCCCTCATTGCCTCAGGCCTTGTTAACCCTAGGGGAAATGGGGGTGTTGATTCTTTGACTCAGATTTTATAGCAGAGCAGAATGAGGTCAGGAGAACTGACAATATTAATACAAGGTCCCAGAGTGAGTAGATGTTAGAGCTATGAGCAGACTCATTCACGTGCATACATTCACATGCATACACTCACATGCATGCGTTCTGTAAGGAAAGCACTTAGTTTCACTGTGGTGTGCATATGTGCTCTGCTGTGGAGCAGGTCACCCTGGTTTCTCCTCTTGCGTGGGTGCTGATGAGAGTCTGGGTTGTAGCTGAATAAGAGAGAAGTATGCGTGAGTGAAACAGCAGAGGCCTTCTAGCTTTTCCACTGTGTACTGATTCCATAGGGTGATGTCAGAAGAAGGCACAGGGCAGAGAAGAGTGGACGGTAAGGGAGGGTCTGCTTCTGCCCTCGAGGAACGAGTGAGGCTTTGGTTCCTAGAATGTGTCTGCATGCTTCTTTCATTCACTTCTGAAACACAAAGAGCTCTGTCTGAGACCCTGGCAGGACAGCAAGTCTTTTCGGGATGACCGCAGTGATCTAGGATGATTTATGACTTGTTGCCTTGAAAAGCACAAGCCCAAAGTCAGACTTGGTGCATTCTGGACTGATGCTGTGATCTCCAAGCCAAGGGAGGGCTTGAGCAATGGTGGGGATGGTGTCGACCGCTCCTTACACAGCCATTCCATTCTGGAAGCCCCACCCCTCTCAGTAGTTGCTGTTCTGTGTTCCTGGACATGTTCTGTAGAAAAGGAAAGCAACAGAAACTGGTACATTTAGAGCAAAATTGAGCATAAGATTCTGACTGTTACTTTATATGAAGAAAGAACAGTCTTCAGAAGTAAAATTTGCATAGTGCTTGATTCTTTTCAATTTTAATTTTAGTTTTTAAGTAACATAGGTAGGTAGTTTAATCACACTAACAAATAGTTTTGGAACAGTGAACATGACTCTTCTCAGTGTTTTAATTTATTAACTGATTCAGGCATTATTAGTACTCCTGTTTGAAAGGGGAAGTTGAGGCATGGAGAGGTTAAGATTCCTGACCAGGTTCACACAGTCGGCAAGTGTCAGGGATGAAATCCAAACCCAGGTCTGGGCTTTGAAGCACCATACCATACCGCTTCACTGAAAAGCAAAAGTCAAATAACATTATAAATCTTATAATACAAAACAGCAGTTCCTTATTCCACCCTTCCCCACCTCTGACTTCTATCCTTCAGGAATAACCACTGTGTTCCTTGCTGTTGTTTTTCATCTGGAATGTTCTTCCATATTTCTCCATATCATGTTTTTGCTGTCTTTTTCCGCAGTGTTTCAATTTTAGATGTTACCTATTGACTTAATTCTATGAAAGATGAAAATTTCACTCTCTCGATATCACCCATCTGCCCCTGCCACAAACACATGTACATCTCATCTCCCCGTTCCCCCTTTATATTTAAGCACCACTTTTAGTCAAACCAATATTCAGTATTTAATGTCATATAATTATGTAAATATTAATCAAAGATGAGCCTTACAGTATACGATTGTTCATTATCTTTCTCTACAAGTTTTTGTAGTCAATAATTCCTTCTTTTGTTTCGTATTGTTATCCACAATTCTTCCCTAGCTTTTCTAACAGGGCTATCGAGCACTTCTCAATATGAACAAATACTTCAGGCAATCTTTCAGGCTTTGTTTTTTCTTAGAGTTATTCCTTCTAGCACCATCTGTCCTGTCTTCCTCTGCCAGTCAGGATTGTTTATGCTCTGGGGCTGATGCATCACTGGTATCCTAGGATTTGTCTTGATCGTCATCCTGGGAATTGCCTTCGTCTGCCTCATAAGCTAGATCCCTGGTTTCTTCCTCTTTCTTAGTTTAAACCCTAGTATTGGGGGGAAATCATATCTTCTAGTAGTGTCCTAAGAAAAAATACACGGTGGAAAAATATTGTAAAACCTAGCATGTCTGATGATATTTTTCCTCTACTTGCATATTTGAGTGTATTTTGAGTATAGATTTCTAGATTAGAATTCTAAGGCATTTCTCTACTTTTAACTTGCTCCCAATGCTATTTTTTGAAAAGTATGAGGCAGTACGTTATTCCTAATTCTTTGTGTGGGAAAAATTGTTTGTATGCTTTTTCTCTCTGGAAACTTTTAGGGCTTCTCTTTATCCCAAATTTTACGATGACATGACTTGACGAATCCTCTTTTCGATTCAACATGCTGGGCAGGCTATATTCCCTTTTGATCTGGAAAACCATATCCCTTGGCTCAAGAATATCATATATAAATATATAGTTTCTATTTTATACAGTATGTATTTTTATAGTTTCTTTCTCTGACCCTTCCTTCCAGTTAGCTCGTCAGTTGAATGTCAGTCTTCATGGGTTTATCTTTAATTTTCTAGCTTATTGTTTTCCTTTTCTATCATTTTTTGGTTATGCTTTATAGATTTCCTTAAATTTAATCCTCTATATATTTTATTGAATTTTAAATAATAATTTTAAGTGCCATGAGACTTTGAGTTTCTCAGAGTTCTTATCTAGTGTTTTTTTATTAGCACTTATTCTTTTCTGCATTGATTTAATATCTTTTCTTATATCTAAGAATATTCTTTAAAAAAATGTTTCATGTTTCCTCAGTTGCCTTAATTTCTTCTACTTCCTCTGAGTAATTTCCCCACCCTGACTTTTTCTCTTTCTTTTTGTCTCTGTCTCCGTCTCTCTCTCTTTTTTATTTTATTTTATTTTTCTGGTTTAGACTCATATTAGAAACTTAGCACAGATGTCTTAGTACAAGTGAATGGCACAGAGATTCAATTTCTTTTTCATTCCAGTATAGTTAACATACAGTCAAAGATTCCTTTTCAAGTTGAGTCCCTAAAAAGCTGATGTGAACCTGTGTGTGTGTGTTTGGTAGCTATGATTGGGATGGGGAAAGGAGGTGTGCTCAGTAATCTGCAGACTTTGCTTTGGGATTATTGGGTGAGGACCTGGCTGTTTCTTTGGGTCCCCAGGATCAGTAGGTTTCGCTTCCCATGGGGCTGGCCAGTTTCTCTGGGAGGATTCTCCAGCTCCCTGCCTGGGGAGAACAAGGACAAGTCTGGCTCCCGTGTTCTGGCTGCTGGGCAGGGAAAGATGGTGGGTTTCACCATTTCACATGCAGATGTTTACTTACATTCTTCCCTTTCTATTTTGGTACCTTGCCCTTGCCTTTAACTGAACCTGGGGACCTCAAGTCCAAAGTGTCTCCAGAGGGGAAAGCTGTTTTGTGCCTGGCTAGAGGAAAGGTGATTGGTTGTGTGAGCAGGCTCAATCTACACCTCAGCATTTGGAGATACTCGACACCCTCCCATCTCTGTGCCGTTCCAGAGTTGTATGGGTGAATCGATTGGCACCTTTTGGCTCCATGGACCCTTGACTGGCTATCAGATTTTAGTTACTACTTGTTTATCTTCTTCTTGTTTCCTAAATTTTGTTGACTATCTATAATCCTCTCTTTCACTTTAGTTGTCATTTGGGGTTCATATCTTTTATGATGTTGGAGAAGGGAGCAAAGATAAGTACCGACTTGACTTTCAGCAAACCTCTTCATCCACATGCTGCTCTTCATCCACATCCATATACCTGAAATGGCTGAAAATATCAGCTCCATATCCCTTGTAGGATCATTTCTGTGGTTTACCAACAGGTCTCATGCACACATACATTAGAAAATGATTCCTGATGTTCATGGCTTTCAGGGATATAAAGGATGCATAGGACCCACTTTCTGCCTTCAGAGGAAGAATAACAGACCATTCCTACAGAAGAGAAGATACACCATGTGGGCAGGATAGGAGAAATTTCTGGGATGGGAGCTCACAGGGGGCCTAGGGGTAGGTAAATTTTGAATTGTGCCTTGAAGTTAGGCCTGGGGTCTGTAGGTTAACAGGTGAATAGAACAATTTAAGTGGTAGGAGGATTCAGTAAACACTTTGGGAGAGAATTCACAAAGCAGCAGAGAAGTAGGGGAGAGCTCTTGTGAGTCTGCTTGGCAAGATGAGACAAGAAAAAAACATCAGAAACAGATGGCAAAGAAGCTCTTTTGCCAGAAGAGGAAGTGTACGTGGAAGTCTAGAGTCATGCTCTCCTTTAGTTTTGTAAGGAGATCAAGGGGTACTTAACGTTTTCCCCTGGCTTCGACTCCAGAAGTCGGGAGATGCCAATAATGTTCATCCAAAGGCTGGAGTCAAGAGGAAGCATCTGCTCAAGATGCTCTAGTTTCCTGCTGGGCTTGTGGATGGACCAAGGTGGGTTCATTATCATGGGGATGTCCAAGGAGAGGAAGTACACTTGTCAACAAGATCCTATGAGTGGTTGGGAACGTCTACTGAAGGTGAGTGGAGAGGCCCATGGCGGGCCCTTGACAGGTGGTGAAGGTGAGCCTAGTGAACTGAAGGAAGACCAATGGGCAGTGCACAGTAGGTCAGAAAGGATAAGATGTTCTTCTGTGCCCTCACTGACATATGGGTACGGTCGTGGTTTGGCAATATGTATCTTAAGAGGTTTATTATTTTCCTCTTCTTACACAGTGACTTTGAACAAGTTGCTTTCTTTGCAGACATTTGGTGAAAATCAAGGAGCAATGTTCTGGTTGCACATGGTAAATCGGATCTCTCCCCAAAGTCAGCCTGAAACTGTAGGACTCATCCTGACCAACCTCCCAGATTTCACCACAGCAGTGTTGGGAGTCTGCTTAGAATCATAAGAGTTAGTGACAATTTAAATATTCTGCATATTTTGGCAGAGGGTGTAATTAATGCTGATATTAATGGCAAAAGTAGAGAGAAATGAGTGCTCTTTTCTTGTTAAAGGCAACCCAAGAACATTTGTGAGGTAGAATGGGTTAGGTGAAGAGAATCATTTATTGAATATCTAGTTTTCTAGGATGTTCAGATTCTCCTGGATTTCCAAATAACTGCTTATAACAGCTGGCATTAGTACCCCACATTAACTACTTCTTCCTTCCCAAATTAGTTTTTGAAGAATGGAAGTGATGTTAGCTCTGTTCTTTGCAATCACAAACATCCCTATACCATAGTTCATATAGAAAGAGCTCAGCTTAAAATTGATAACAACCTGAATACTTAATTATATAACCATGTTTTTAGAATTATGATTTAAAAGAATAGAAAATTGCCCAGACAAGTGAAGAAAAAAAAGCCACAATAAATAATGCAGTGTTGGATTCTAATACAAAGTATAAGAGAAATATCTGAGTTTATAGCAATATAAATTAATGATTGAATAAAACAAATGAGGGAGAGTAGACAAATGTCTCATGTAGCAGTCCCAATTATTTATGTAGACACTCTGCCCTCAAGGCGGTGTGCATAGTTACTCCCTTTCAAAGTGTATACATGGAAAGGGAGAAAAGGTTACAGCAGAGAAATCTGACAAATACTACGTCAGCCAGGTGATCTGGGCTAATGTTCTAAGTGGCTCCAGTGTGCTACTTTTACCATAAACAAATGACTTTTTTTAGAAATTTAGCAGTAACAGAAGTTGGCTATTTATCCCACAAAATTCTATTTTGTAGGTAGAATAGATGTATAAAAGAGTGTAAGGTTCAACAATGAATTATGATTGTAAACAGTTGCCGTGGGCATTTTTAATTCCTCAAAGTATCTAGTGCAGGAATTTGCAACAGAGTAAATGAAATGATCAATGAGTGTTTGTTTAATTGGCTAAACATACAACAGTTTTATCGGTAGAAATAGTAGTTATCTTCTAAGTGATATATCTTTCTAAAACACATATCATAACATTACGTTTCATTGACAATAAGATTCAAATTGTTACCGTGACATTCAAAAAGCCTTTAAAAGCTGGCCTGAATGACTTTGCTAACCTCATTCCCTATATGCAGTGGCTATGTAGTATTTACTGATCCCTACAAAATTCTTGAACTTTCTTGTCTTCACACTTCTGTTTATTTTCATTTTCTCAGTCCCAAATGGTTTTTCTCCCTTGTTTGATAAAAATCCTCCAAAACCAAATTAAAAGCAAGTCTAGAATTAACTCTACCCTGTCTTTAACCCAGGTAACTGAGTAACTCTAATGCAGCACTTATAGACCACTGTGGGTTCTAGTTAGGTGTGTATATTTTGCTCCACATTCCACCATTCTATGCTTTGTTTATAATTATTTTTTTTTCGAGAGATAGAGAGAGACAGAGAGAGAAAGCAAGCATGAGTGAAGGAGGGGCAGATAGAGAGGGGGACAAAGGATCTGAAGTGGGCTCTTCATTGACAGCAGCAAGCCCCATGCAGGGCTGGAATTCACGAACCGTGAGATCATGACCTGAGCCAAAGTCGGTCACTCAACTAACTAACTGAGACACGAAGGCACCCCCACCACTCTATGCTTCTTGAAGACACACCCTCTTTCCTTATGCTTTTTGGAATCTTCTATTGCCTTACTAGGAACTCACACATAGTAAGTACTCAAGAAATACTCATTTAATTCAGTGGTCCTAGAATTGGGGTGCACAGTAGAAGAACGTGGAATGCTTTTTAAAAGTACCAATGCATAGACTCTACCCAGAATAACTAAATTAGAACTTCCAGGAGTGGAGCCTAAGCATCGATATGCTAATAAGGTCCCTCAAGGATTCTAGTATGCATCCATATAATTGAAGTGGGCCAGGGGCATCTCAGAAGTGAGAGGGGCAGTAAGGCAGTTTAGCTCCAGCAGCCCTCCCCTAATTCACGGTTCTGCCTAGCCCTTGATCACCAACATCTCTGAAGACTCATCACTGCACCTGGAATAGTTTTTGGCTTCACTATGACTTTGAAGTGAACTTTAACTTCTAAAGAAATCTGTGATGACACAAAAGGCAGGTAAGATATATAGTTGAAAGATCAGCCCCCACATGTGGAAATGGTTTGTTACACTCTGGAATGTACCTGTGAAAAATGTAGCTTTGAAAATGTTAGTAGCAGATGCTTCTGTTCATCCCCACGCAATTTACTGATTATGATGTGCAATTGCTTCCTCTCAAATTCCAAGTCAGTTGTCTTCTGGGGTGTTTCCTTCAATCAGGATAGCAGTGCTAACATGTGGATTGGCCAGACTATGCTTTATATAGTGATGCTGTCTGGAGGCGTGCCCCAGGGTCTCATGTGTTTCTCCCTGTCCTACCTTTACAAGTGTGAAGGCTAAGGTGACAACTGTTTTCTCTGAGATGCCCAGGACACTTAGTTCCTATAAAGCCAGGCTACTGGTACTTAGTCAGTGGTTCTCCAACTTGAGCATGCATCTGAATCATCTCTTGTTAGAACACACATTACTGGGCCCCATCCAGAGTTTCTGATGTGATAGGTTTGGGAAAAAACCTGGAGAATTTGCATTCCTAAGTTCCCAGGTGATATTAATGCTGGTGGTCCAGGGACCATACTTTGACGACCAGTGTTCCAGGTAGAAGAGCAAAAAACGTAATGATAAAGGGAGTAGAAAAAAATAGAATTGATTAGTTTTGTTGTGTTTTCTTATTTTAATGTTTGTTTATTTTTGAGAGAAAGAAACAGTGTGAGCAGGAGAGGGGCTGAGAGAGAAGGAGACACAGAATTGGAAGCAGGCTCCAGGCTCTGAGCTGTCAGCACAGAGCCCCACATGGGGCTTGAACTCCTGAGCAGTGAGATCATGACCTGAGCTAAAGTCAGACACTTAACCAACTGAGCCACCCAGGTGCCCCAGAATTGATTAGGTTTTAAAGGGGTATGCACTAAGTTTATTGACGCTTATTCAGCTGAGAAAAGAGAGGTATAGCTATGATTCTTACTGTTTTAAGGATTATTCTGTGGCTAACCTATGTTACCCTCTAGCAACAAGAAATAAGGAGTAAATGTGTACATGATTTTCAACCACAGGCTGCTCTGAGTTATGAGTTTGTGGATGAAGTTACGCCATGAGATGAGAATTTAGAGGGAGGTTATGTCTCTGCCACAGAATTTTTTAAATCACAAGTGTGAAGCTTTATCACAGTATAAAACAGACTTTTCTAATAAGAAAACCAACTTTGCTGACCACGGCCCTTACCAAACACACAAAGCTCACAGCCTCTGCCTGAACCCTTAGTAGGGCAAGCTCTTGGCTGCATCCAGAAGGTGCACTGCCGTGGGAAGAGAGAACAGAGGAGGGGGAAAAGTGGGGGCGTTTCTCTTACTTACAACTTACATTTTTATGTACTGTTTGTATCAAGTAATAACTCTCTTCTAGGATATTGAATGGGTGCTGAAAAAGCCCACAGACAAAAGATGAATCAACCCTGTGTTTTCTCAATACCACCCTCCACCCCCAGAACTCACCGCCTGCTGTGTACTCAGGAAGGCTTATGTTAGGCTGTGACTGGGAAGATGAAAAATAAGTCTAAGAGATGACCCCATCCATCAAGAAGCTACAGACTATTTTGTGAATTCAGGAAAGATGGAGCTGACAAAGCAAGGGCAGAGGAGGGGTAGAGAGAGAAGTAGGGTGTTGGGGAACTGGATTCCTGTAAACAGCTAAGCTGATGCCAACCAAAAATGAGGCAAATCTTTACATTCATGGTAACAGAAGAGCAGGGCTTTAGACTTGATCAAGGTGAGAGTAGGTCTTCAAATTCCCTTTTCACCATTTTCTGCCCAATAAATACCTAAATAAATTCTGTTCCCATAAATACCTACCCCACTCTTTCCTACCCAGTAGCACGTAGAGGCTTCCTTGGTATATGAGATGGGGTGAAAGGGCTGCAAGCTTTAACACCAAACAGCCATGGGCTTTGGGAGAATAGTTTCTACACTTTGGCCACTGCGGGGGGGGCGGGGGGGGAATATATGTTGGGCAGAGATGGGAAGAGCAGAGCCTATAAGGGCTGCAGGAGACATAGCACCTTCCTTTCCTTAGAGCCCATAGGAATATCAGCTAAATCCCTCAACTGTACAGGAGCTTTCACTTTCTTGGAGTTTAGTGCATATCCTCGTAGTCAGGATCCGTGGGGAGGCCCTGTCAGCTACTTCTTTTTCCCTTCTCCGCAGGTGAAAATACTCCTGTGCAACCCCTACTGAGGAGATCCTCCACATATTTCTGTTTTTCACCCAGCAGAGGGTATAGGATCTTTGTAAACTGTATTTTTTAAATATTGGGTTATTCTTTTGAGGGCCCATTAGGGGAGATATTTAGATACTCTTTCCATTGGCACCTTATGATTCAAATTCTTGCCTGTTAAATGTAAAAAAAAAAAAAAAATCCTAAAGAATGATTTCTTTAAAAGGACCTAACTTAAATACATCTGTGGAAACTAAGCATAATTTATTTTTAAATTAGGTTAAAAATGTTTGCAGTGTATGCCCAAACTTTTCCAGATGTTAAAACAAGTAAACACTATTAGATCAAATTTAATTTGGTTTGGTGTTTTAATCAACTTTTACCTTGATTTTCTTTTTTGCTTCTAACGAGGTTTACTCGTGTGTTGGAGGTGGTCTTAAAAGTGTTAATTTTAGCTTTTCTTTACAACACAAATACACGCACCAAGGCATTTTCTTATTATAAACGGAGTTAGATAAACTTTCAGTGTAGCTTTGCTTCATTAAACCAGGAAGTTTATACACTCTAACAAAAAAAATATGTATTTCCATTTCATGTTGGCATCAATGGTAGTACTGTGTATAATGTCATTAGTACTGGTAGCTGGAAGTCTCCATGGGAGATTGATGAAAGACAGATGACAATAAAAAGGGCATCAGAAACCAAAAATAAAATCTGAGATGTGGCTTTAGAAGCAAGGGCACTGTTTCCTAATGCAGGAAGTGTTTCTTGGGATGTGGCCTTGAGAGCTCAAAGGGGACTGACACTGGGGCTTCCCATGTAACATGGCAGTCGGTGAAGCAGGCTGGACATGCTCAGGGAGAGGAAAGGGTGTTCCCATCTTCCAGATTTGCAGGAAGGAGAGAGGATTTATGGAATGTGTGGTGCTTTATGTTATTTTTCAAAAGTAGTTTTCTGAATTGCTTTGAATGTCATGAAATGTGCTGATTAAGCTCCCGTTTTAGGGATTGAATGACACAAATTATAGTTTAGCCATGTTAAATTAGAGGGGTGGGCCAAGGTGGGAGTTGACATTTGATCCTTATTATAGCAAGTCTTGTTTGAGTAAGATTCTTCTGGATACTACGTGTTAACAAAGGCACACGAATGTATGTGTGTAAGAGTGTATTTTAATTACGCATATCCATGTGTAATTAAAAAATAATAAAAAGGGAATGTTAAGGACTCCCACGTTCCTTTTCATGCTAAAGATAATTTTGTTTTTTGTAAGTTCTATTCCTGGTGTCATTGTACAAATGTGGATAATGGGTAAGAAGGAGAAATCAAAGCAACCAAACCAATTTAGTTGAGTTACTTTGGAAAGGGCCAAGATGCACTTGCAGAAGAAAATAGATTGTAAAGGTGTGAGGAGATAGGCAAGAATAACAAGATCCTGCTCAGGACAAATTTTGGAAAGGTTTGGGGGTACATTTTGAAAGAGAGGCAGAAAGACTGCAACACAAGCTACAATGAGAAGGACTTCAGGGTGTAGATAGCAAAGGCAAGTATAAATAATTCTGTAGTGTGTGATGAATGGGTTTGGAAAATGTTCACTCAATGTTCCCAGTGAACCCCCAATAACCTAACACTATTTTTCCTCGTTATTCCCATAAGGCCTTCTTCTTTCCATGTTTTCCTTTATGGCACAGTTGATCAGTCCTCATTTTTGAAATACCTTCCTCAAATTCTCAGAAACTCTACTAGATTGTACGTTTATATAAACCTGTAAAAACTTCTCATCCCCATCAACTAGGATTGCCTTTGGCTGCATGTAACAGATAAGGTTTATTTTTCCCACATAACAAGAAGTCTGGAGGTTGGTGGTTTGGGGTAGTGCAGCTTCTCAAGAAAATATCCCTTATGGTATTTTTTCAAAATGGCTGCTTCATCATCAGGCATCAGAAATGTGTTCTAGGTGGGAGCAGGATAAAGAGGGAAGGACAAAAGGCATATGCCAGCTGGGGTTATCTCTGTAACCAGAAGAACAAACTTTCCATATCCGACAGATTTCCCCTTAAATACCAAACACAATTGTGCCACCTGGTCAACCCTAGTTGCAAATGAGTCTGAGAGACAAAGCATTTTATCTGTGTTTATTGTTTCCTGCTTCCCCAAACAAAACTGGGGTTTTGTAAATAAGGAGGAAGAGGGGAATGAACATTCAGTAGGCTATTAGCAACACCTCCCATATATCAAGCTTGTTACGTAAAGCTGGATACACACAGGGGCTGGTGGAGACCTTGCCTAAGTTCTTCCCACACCTGCTTACATTTATAATTTATAATTTGTGATCCTCACTGTTAGACTCTTCATGTCTTTCAAAGTGTGCTAGATGCTGGTGCTAATTTTATATGTCCTGTATTAATTAGATCTGGAGAAGCTGCTTTCTCCACCAACTGAGGACTTTGTGCCAAACCAAGAAAATGAGGCCTCCCTGTTTTGTCAAAGGAAATAAACATGCTTTTTGTTCATAACCCAAAGTATTGAGTCTATAGGTAAGAGGAGGTTGGGTTGTAGTAGAAGAGATTACTCTCATGGCAGACAAGTGGGAAAGGGTATTGGGGTTGAACCTCCTTGGGCTTCTCCACTCATGCTAAGTAACTGGCAACTTGCTTTGCTAACATAGAAATGCACACAATTTTTCTCTCAATTTTTTTAGCTATGGTGGGCCCTCACCAACCTACTTACACTTTTTTAATCAGAGTAAAAAATGCCATTTTTTTTCCTTCATGAGAAGTGGATCCTAGTCTAATTGACAGGCCTGTGCTCTGATTGACAACACTTAGAAAAACCACACAGAGTACAAACATGTTTTAAAGACATTGGATAGGTCTGTAAACAGTGAGGACTGGATGGACTGAATTTTTGGGCAGTAGAGAACCATTCAGAGCTGAAGATCAGCAGGTGCTTCATTCCCCCCAGGGAGGATGTATCAGTTCTTGGTGCTGGCTCATGGCTAAAGATCAGGGCATCATTGCTAGTATGAAGAAAAATCAGAAAAGCTGTTTGTGGACTCGTGAGGCTGAAGTGAACAGGGCTGATGTCTTGATAGGCTTCAGATATATGGCCTTCCCCCCCATAACACACTTGACGAATTTAAGGCAATGTGGAAAGTTAAAAAAAAAAATCTTAAAGCTTATGAATGTTAGAAACTAATTCAGTCTCTGGTTCTTAGAAGCAAAGAGCTACTAAGGAAAGTTAGCTAGAAAAGGAAACTAGCAGGAGTAGAACACTTAGAAGAAGTGGTAAATTAACACTAGCACTCATAGGCTCTTTTTCCTTGGGGACTTTCATCAGTTCTGGCCCAGAGAGAAGCTTGAAATCCAAGCTTGGTTTCTGGTGGAAGTCTATTACAGAGGACAGAAAAGCAACAATGTTTTGGTGATCATCCGGTGATCATGATTTATCACCCCTCAATATATTTGTGAAGTTTTGAAGCACAGGTTGGGGAGGGTATCTACAGATGAACCTTTTGTCTTCCAGAGTAGAAGACAAGAAAGGATTATAAATACACTGTAATTAAGACTGTGGCATGAGCACAAGCAAAGACACATTCAACAATGGAACAGAGTAGCGAATAGTCTAGAAACAGATTGATACATGTGATCACCTGATGTATCACCCATTTTATTGTTCTACACAACATTCTAAATGCGTTTGTAGATAAAACTTTAGAATCATGTTATTCAAGAATCCTAGATGCTTGCATTTTTTTTTTGATCAAAATAGTTTCTGAGAGAAGTATGTTAAAATCACCCTTTTTGATAGATTTTGGTAAAATTTCCTGTATAATTAAGTCATGTTGAATTTTATATATTTTGGACAAATTTGGATAGGCATATCATAATTGCCCATTTCTTTATCCCTCTTTGTTATACCCTGGTAGATTTTCTCAGTTCTATCTTCCAAAGAATTATTCTTTCTTCAGAATATCCTGTCTAGCTTTTCCTAATTTTTTATTTCAGTTCTAATTTTCTAATGGTTTTTAATGTCTACCTTTAATCTTTCATAGTTTCTAATTCTTCCATGATGTTAGTTTCTCCTTTGGCTCTTTGAGAATTTTAAACATCCAGTATTTATTTTAAAGTCTTTTCCAAATACCTCAATCATCTCTATATTGTCAGGAGTAAACAGTCCCATCTGTTGCTTCTCTTGACTTCCTTTCTTGGCACTGGAATTCTCTTTTCTTCATTTTTTCTCCCTTCCCATCTACTATTGGAATGATCACGCTTTCTTTATTCTACCTTGCCTCATGCTCCCTTGGGTTGGAAGTTTTATTTTACATTTTTATTTTTGAGATGGTTATACTTAAAATTTTTAACATACATGATTAATTTAAAATGTCATTCACAGCAGATCTGCATCACTTCAAAACTACGTGGGAACACTTAAGCCTCCAGCCATGTTGGAAGCTTAAGTGGTAGTGAAATTTCCCTCACATCATAAACAGCTAGAAACCTGGACAGCATATATGAAATAACTCTTTTCAGAACCATATTGTGTTCCCTGAGAGAAAGAAAAGAAACAAAGTGAAAACAAGGAGGATCCTGGCTTTCTCCCTGGAGACATTTTATGTCCAGAAGCACTGGAGGGAGTGGTGATTTTGTTGGATTCAGGAGACACAGATGGGAGTGGTGGAAGCTGATGGAGCTGGAATCCAATGGGCAGAATACAGTAAAGGACAAAACCATAGATGGAAGAAGTTGCAGAAATGTGCACAGGGGTTCTCTTGAATGTTTTCCTGAATACTAAGCTACATAGAGGTAAGATGCCATGAGGAAAGACAAAGAACAACTATTGGAGAGTTGTTGGTTGAATAATTTCCAGAGCTCACACAGACAGACTTGTGAGAATGTGAATTCCAACCAGAGTGGAGACCATGAGCCAATTCTTCAGTATATTTTTGTTTCATGAATGATGACTTCCAATGAAGTAGCCTCCATTTGCAGCTCTCATAATTACAACGGTTCTACTACCTCTCTTTTGTTCCTGTATACTGTTAATAAAATGGTGATCATTGCAGAAAGGGCCAATTTCAAATACATCAACTTCCATTTCTGTTGCCATCTATATGTGATGGGTCCCAAGTCTTACATTCCTTCCACCTAGATTCTATTATCTTTTGAACATCTTCACTCAGAAGCATCTCAAATGGATGGAACTCATTAAATCATACAAGAATCAATTAAATTAACTATCATGCTATCATATGTAACTTACTAATTGTTTCACCTGTTTGTGCTTTATCTCTCTAGCTACATGGAAAATCTTAAAGGTCAAGTATCTGGGTTGCATCCTTGCAATGTCACTTCTTGTATACCCTTGAGCAATGTTTGCATTCTCACTTATACGCTGAGGATACTTCTCAGATTTGTTTGAGGACTAAAATTTATTTATTTATTTAAATTTTTTTAATGTTTATTTGTTTTGGAGAGAGAGAAAGAGAGAGAGAGAGTCAGAGTGTGAGGCAGAGAGAGAGGGAGACACAGAATCCGAAGCAGGCTCCAGGCTCTGAGCTATCAGCACAGAGCCCAACGCGGGGCTCGAACTCATGAACCTCAAGATCATGACCTGAGCCGAAGTCAGAGGCTTAACCGACTGAGCCACCCAAAGACCCAAAATTTAAATGAGCTAGTGTATGTTCAGTGCTTTGAAAACTGTAAAGGATTATGAAAATGTAGGATATTATTACATTCCTCCACTTCCCAATAGCACATCCCCTCCCATCCTTTTGCATTCCCTAAAACCCAGGAGAGAACTAGGCATAGAAAGGGTGTTCAATAAATGTGTGGGTATATGTGTATGAGCCACTTATAAATTGTATGATGAGACTGGAGGGATACTCTTTTAGTGTTGGTGGACCCAATTCCAACTTTGAGGGAGGGAAGTCCCCTACCTATAACACCAAGTAATTATCGAACACCAGCAGGCTGTATGAGAATTCAATTCAGTCCTGATGCTATCTACCCAGAGATAGCATCAGATTCCACAGGTTAAGGGCTCAGTCCTACAAGACTGTCTTCCATCCCCACCTCACAAGCTAACATAAGCCCCAGGCCATTACCTGTGCTTCTGACCCATCAGCTGTAGATCGGAAGTTCTAATGATCTCCTCCTTAGGTTTGGTTCATTTGCTAGAGAGTGCATAACGCAGGGAAGCATGTTTACCGTTTACTAAAGGATATGAATCAATAGCCAGATGGAAGAGATGCATAGGGTGAAGTATAGGAAAAACGCGCAGGGCCTTCATGCCCTCTCAGAGTGCACCACTTTCCCAGCCTCCACCTGTTTACCAACCAGGAAGCTCCCAATCCCAGTCCTTTTGGGTTTTTATGGAGGCTTCATTACATAGTCATAATTGGCATTCAACCCTCAGCTCCTCTCCCCTCCCCATGGGTGGAGGTTAGGGGGTGGGACTGAAAATTCCAACCCTCTAATCAGGTGGTTGCACCTCCTGGCAACTAACCCCCATCTCCCCTTCTCTTGGGTGAGGTACAAAAGTCACTTGTATTAACATAACAAAAGACACCTTCAGAGCCCTTATCACCGGAAATTCCAAGGATTTTAGGAACTGTGAGCTTTAGGAAGACCAAATACATGTGAGAAATATACTTTGATCATCTGAATGCCCACACATATATTATAAATTACACTATCACAGACAGTAAACCAAGAGAAAGAGGAACCATTCTACTGTCATCTGTACCACTAGCTTCCTCTGTGAGCTCAGGCAGTCTCTTCTCTTCTCAGCATTTGTTTTTTAACCCAGGTAATCTCTAAGAATCTTTTCTGTTCTGCTAGTCCTGCTTCACAGATCGAGGCCCCACATACTCCCTGTACAGCCAGATCAACATTCTCATTCCCTTGTGTGTTCTACTTTGTCTGTCCTCTCAGGTGAGGAACTGGAGTGTGACAGTGGGTTCTCCACTGAAATCTCCACAGCAGAAGGGAAGCAAATGTGTAATGCCCTTTGATGCCACATAATGGGCATTGGGTCTTTCAGTCCCTATTCCTCAGAGTGGACAGCTAAGGCACAGCCAGTTGGCTATTTTATAAGCTGGTCAACAAGTTTCTCAACTTAGGAAGTTGCTTTTCTCTTTCTTCTCTCAACAGGGAGGGGTTGGGACCTGCCCCAGGTGTGGGGTGCTCCCCATGTCTACCTTATGCACTAACCCCTC
This sequence comes from Panthera pardus, assembly GCF_024362965.1. Taxonomy (NCBI): domain Eukaryota; kingdom Metazoa; phylum Chordata; class Mammalia; order Carnivora; family Felidae; genus Panthera; species Panthera pardus. The sequence goes on from NW_026526832.1 coordinate 26,200,543, forward strand.
AAGACTCATATTTAGCTCTATCCAGTCTTGGCGTGTGCACCTAAATGGCCAGTGACCAACTTTCTGTCTGACTTCTGTTTGTACTCAAGGTGGAAATGAGGGTCCCACAGGCAAAAGGTCTTCCAATTCTGGGGCTGTTTCCAAAAATAAGGTTACTGTGATACCCCAGATCATTAGGACAGAGAAATCACAGTTGTTCACTGGCCTTCCACCTCCTGGTGGCCACTGCCCAGTAGACTGAAGGGCCCCTGAAGGCTGTGTGATGAAATGTGGTCCTCATGGTCCTCTCCAATATTTTTAGACTCACCATAAAATAAACTGCCTCAGGATGCCACTTCCCTCCAACACCTCCCAGGGCTTTCAGAGAGCACTGGTGACATACAGATGGCCCCTGAACTTTCCTCCCTCAATTGCTGTTTCCTAGAAGCTCTGCTTTGGAACTTTGCCTACGTGCTTCAAAAGTATCTTTCTCTGCTCTGGTTTTAAATGCAAAAGCTATAAAAATTTGCCAAACTTTTTTTTTTTCCATTTACAGGCAAAAAAAAAATTTCATGTGTATAATTTCCCCTCCCCTCTCCTTTATCTCGTTTATCTCTACCATCTCTTTTTCTTCTCTCTTTCAACTATTACCTGAGCTCAGGGATCTGAAATTCTTTAAAGAAGGAATGGCAATCCTTTAAAGAGGAAAATTGATTGTGGGTGTGGGAGGGAAGATCACTGCATTTAGATCTTGGCCCCAAGATGCCAGCCTCCTAAGAAGCTTCGGTTCTTGGCTACTGGGTGTCCTGTACTGACATTGACCCACGTGGGTCTGCACCAAAACTTGGGACCCCACAATAATTTAAACCTGGCAGCAGCTTCTTTGCTGTTCTTCATGAGAAGAAACAGAATTCTGTTTCAGAATTTAGACCTAGAAATTTGAAATGCATGCATTTCTGGGTTAATGGCAGGCTAGAGGGGGTTTGGGCAGAAAGTGCGGGGAGTGACAGGTGTGCAGAGAAATGGAAATTAACTGGAGCTTCCTGAAACAGAATTGAATGTACAGAATTAGTAAAAGGACTGAGTGATCTGGTGTGGCTGACACCCTACAATGGTGGAAGGAGACAGTGAAGAATTAGTTTCTATAGGGGCACACTACCCAGCTGTTGGTTACCTTTGTGCATTGTGTTCTTCATTGGATAAGCAAATTGTAACCAGAAGGTGAGCCCTTTTGGAGAATCAGGTAGATCTATTGTTTACCTGTATCCTCCTAAGCTAGACAGAGGAAATGTACTTAGACTTTAACATTTGACACGCTCAATTCACTTCATGAAAAAATGTTTTGATCAAAGTTAAAAAGAGATTTCCTATTATAACCTTGTTCTATTCCCAGACTCAGAGAGCAAGGTCCCAAACTCAGAGACTAATGACTTAATGGGCAGCTGTTTCTCCCCTACCTGAACCTGATACATAGAGTTGTTTCATTGTTGTTGTTGTGTGTGTGTGTTTTTAATTAAAAAAAATTTTTTTTAATTTTAGAGACAGAGAGAGAGAGAGAGAGCATGCAAGCCCAGGAGGGTGGCAGAGGGGGGGAAGAGAGAGAGAGAGAGAGAGAGAGAGAGAGAGAGAGAGAGAGAGAGAGAATATCTTAAGCAGGCTCCATGCTTGACATAGGGCCCAATGTGGGGCTCAATCCCATGACTCTGGGATTATGACCTGAGCAAAATCAAGAGTCCAACGATTAATCGATGGAGCCACTAGGTGCCCCTGGTGGTTGTTGTTTTAATCTACAACTCCTTGCAAAAAAATCTTGAAAATATTTCTAAATTAAGTTTCCAAAGCTAACTCCAGATGAAGTAGAAAACTTAAACAGGCATAGCATTGTAATCCATGTAAAATGTTTTTAACAAACACCACCAACCTAAAAGGAAAGTGGCCATAGGCCCAGAGTTTTTTCAAGTGAATTCTTTCAAGCCCTCAAGAATAGATTTTCTAGGGGCACCTTGGTGGCTCAGTTAAGTATCCAACTCTTGATTTTGGCTCAGGTCATGATCTCATGGTTTGTGGATTGAGCCCCATATCAGGCTCCTTGCTGACAGTGCATAGCCTGCTTGGATTTGTATCTCTCTTTCTTTTCCCTTCCCCCTCTTACAATTCTCTCTCTCTACTCTCTCTATCAAAATAAATAAACTTAAAAAACAAAGAATAGATTTTCTAATATCCCATCTAAACTATTCCAAAAGATAAAAATGAAGTTGCTATACATTTTTAAAACCAGAAAACTTCAATACTAAAATAGAAAACAGAAAAAGAAAGCTATAGGTCAATCTTACTTGTGAATATCCACTCACGAACACCAAATATAATATTAGCTAATTACATTTAGCTACATGTTAAAGGTACTACATTCTACCACCAGGTTGAGTTTATTCCAGAAACAAAAGGGTGTTTCCATGTAAGAAATCAATCAATGGAATACAATTTTTATTAGGTGAAATAAGTAAAGCCACATGGTCATTTCTTGAGAGGTTGAAAAGGCATCGTCACAATATCTGTTTCTATAACAATAAAAAAATCTTTTAGGAAACCTGAATAGTAGACAATTGTTAACATGGTTTTATAAAACCTGAAAACAACAATAATTAATATATTTCATAGTGAAAGCTAAAATAATACTTCTTAAATGCATAATGACTACTCTGTCTTCATTACTAAGACTTTTAAATCATAGCCAGATGGGGAATCTAGTGTCTTCTTCCATGTACTTCATCAATGTTTTTGTTGTTATTTTCATCTCTTTCTACTTTCATGAAAACTCTGTTTGAGCTGAATTGATGTTATTGCACTAAATGTAATAGATTAATTTGGGGAAGAATGGGAATATTTATGATATGATCTTCCTAAGAATGGATTGCTCTATTTTTCCATTTATTTAGGAAGCTTTATAATTTTCCCCACAAATTTCATAAACATGTACTGTTATATCTAGTCCTGAGTAAGTATTTTTTTGTAATTTTATTGTGCTGTTTTATTTTATTTTAAACAATAACAGCAGAAGCTTTATTTTTTAAAAAAATGTTTATTTATTTTTGAAAGAGCACCAGCAAGGGAGGGTCACAGAGAGGGGGACAGAGGATCCAAAGTGGGCTCCATGCTGACAGCAGTGAACCCAGTGTGGGATTTGAACTCATGAACTGTGAGATCATGGCATAAGCCCAAGTCAGATGCTCAACCAACTAAGCCATGCAGGTGCCCCTATTGCTATTTTAAATGGGGTATTTTTTTCCTGTTACATTTTAATTAGACATTGTTAATTTATAAGACTATATGAGTCTGCTAGGGCTACCATAACAAAATACCACATACTGGGTAGCTTAAACAACAGAAATTTATATTATAGTTTTGGAAGTAGAAGTCCAAGTTCAGTGGGTTGTCATGCTTGATTTCTTCTGAGGCCTCTCTCCTTGGCTTGTAGATGGCCATCTTGCACTGTGTCCTCACGTGGTCTCTGCTCTGTGCGTGAATATCCCTGGCATTCTCTTTATGTGTGTTCCAAGCTCTTCTTGTTACGACACCAATCATATTGGTGTAGGGCCTATAGTAACAGCCTCATTTTAACTTAATCACATCTTTAAAGGCTCTGTCTCCAAACATAGTCACATTCTGGGTTGCTGGAAGTTAGGGCTTCATTGTATAAATATGGGGTAGGGGGGGACACAATTCAATTATAGCAGTACTTTCTAGGAGCAGAGGAGAAGATTTACACCTAATAATTATTATACAAACATGGGATCAGACCACGACAAAGACAATTATTTATTCCTGAATGTTAATCTTTCTTATTAAAACTAATAGTTTATAATATATTCGCGTTTTAAAATGGACCATCACATTGTCTGGAAATAACATTTCTTCTCATCCTTTCCACTTACTATTCCTTATGTATACACTTTTCTAGCCTTATTGCATTGGCTACACTTTCCAAGGGCAATGGAATGATGAATAGAGCCAGTGAATGTAATCATCCTGATATTTTCTTTGACTTAACAAGGGCACATCCAAAGTATCACATTAAATGTGTTCCCTGTGGTTTGGAATAGATTCTATTTAACAAGTTAATACAGTTACCTTCCTTTCCTAGTGTAACCAGCTTATTGAACAGGCTGGATTCAGCACTATGCTGGCAGAAATAAATTTTCTCTCCCCCCCTCCCAAGCACTCTTGATTAATTTAGCTCTGATTATAGTTCTTTCCTGCTTGGGATGAAAGCATAGTCAGATTCCCTAGTTTTGCCAGTTGTCTCAGGTCATAAAATGTTCTCCAGCTACTTTAAGGTTATAAATGGTCAAGTCTAGTTTAATAATAAAACTCCAGACTTTAATCCAACTTAAAATTCCCCTGCTGTACATGGGGTGCATCTCAGGCTGCAAGCTCCACAGTGAGAGAAAGAGGCTTGGATGTTTCCTCACTATTTCTTCACTATTCCTTTTCTCAGACTCACCACTGGTATTTGGGCCTTTCCAGGATTGGTCTAACATGGGAGGAAGAAGTTAGCAAGTCTTCCTTGACTGTCATTGCTATTCTCTGGATATAGTGGATGTTGAAAAGCTGATGTTCCTTTCCTGGAGTGCTTTCATAGCTCTTTGAAGTGACCCTCTCAGTGGGTTTCTTGCATTTAGATATTTTCAGTCAGGCAAAGTCTTTACCACCCGGTCTTTTATGAGGCTACCCTCAGGCTGCTGGTTTCCAGTGGTCCACTACCCTCTAGGGATATCCTCACATCTTCCATCAGCCCTTTCAGACAGGGTTCCTTTTCGGATGGTCCAGACTTGTTTCCCTTCTGTGGGACTTTAAGATGGCCCATGAGATACACCCTCTCATCCCTATTCTCACCACACTGGGGAACAGGAGCTTATCCCATGAAGTATTATCTCTGCTACCTGAGTCACCTCAGGATACAGCTTCTTGCTTTTAGACTTCCCAAGGCAAACACCCATGATAGGTACCAGTCATAAATTCCCAAATCAAAGGACACATTCAGATTTTTCAGGTGCTCTTTTTTTTTTTTTAAGATTTTATTTTTTTAAGTAATCTCTACACCCAACGTGGGGCTCAAACTTACAACCCTGAGATCAAGAATCTCATGTTCTACTGACTGAACCAGCCAGGTGCCCCTTCCAGGTGCTCTTTTGAAGGTCTTCGCATTGGGTTTGAGTGAAGATGAGCATCTTCTTCCTTTTCCCGATGCATGCATGTCAGATTACATGGTACAACTGTCTGATTTTTCATCCTTCTCAAAAGGACAGAAAAGGAATTTGATCATCCCTTTTCCAAGTCTGTCAGTAGTGAATTGAGCAGGTTGCTTTTAGAATGTGAAATACTTAAAATTTATTTCTCTTTTCTAAGTTTTTGGGGCTTCAACCCTAATCCAGCGACAACAGGAAAGATCTAATATCACATTCTGTTATGCCAACATTTTTTCTGTTTAACATGAATGAATATTAAATTTTAAATGATTATCTTTATTTATTGAGATGATTATGTAATTTTTCTCTTTAATTATTTAATGAGGTTATTTATATCTGTATATTTTCTAATGCTACACCATTCTTGTATTCCTGGGGAAAATTCTACTTGTTCATGTGTTAGTTTTGCATATTGCTGCATTTAACTAGTTAATATTTAATCCAGAACCATTATGATCATACTTATAAGTTAGGTGGCCTATAATTTCTTTCTCTTGTACTATTCTTATCATATTTTTGTGTCATGGTTATGCTAAGCTCAAAAAAGATCTTGGGGATATATCTTTCCTTGTCTATATTCTGAAACAATTTGTCTAATAATTATTCTTTTCTTGAATATTTTTGGTGGTCTTACAAAGTAGCCTCAGCTGTATGTCTCTATGGAAGAGGTATTTCTGACTACTGACTCAATTTCTGTTCAATTTTTTTTGATAGTTATCAGTCTATTGAAGTGTTATCGTTTCTTTAGTAAATTATTTTCATTCATATTTCTTCCAGAAAGTTGTCAATTTCATCTAAAATTTCAAATTAATGGTACAAAGTTATTCCCAGAAAATTCCAAGATTACTTATATCTCCCCTGAATCTCTACAAACTTAATATAATTCTTAATATAAATATTCTTAATATAATTATAAATATAATTATATAATATATTTTTTTATTCTATTTTGTTAGAAATGTGCCATTTTTATGCATTCTAAAAATGAATGCATTTTCTCTTGTTGATCATTTCTGTTATACTGAATTTACTTTCTATTTGTTAAGTTCTTTTTAATTTTTTATTGTTTTTTATTTTATTTTATTTTTTTAATATATTTTGTAACTTAAAAAATATATATACATTTATTTATTTTTGAAAGAGAGAGAGAGAGAGTAAGGGAAGGACAGAGAGAGAGAGAAACACAGAATCTGAAGCAGGTTCCAGGCTCTGAGCTGTCAGCACAGAACCTAACGCCGGGCTCGAACCCACAAACCGTGAGATCATGACCTGAGCCAAAGCTGGACGCTTAACCGACTAAGCCACCCAGGCACCCCTCTGTTTGTTAAGTTCTTATTTTATTTTTTGTAAATTTCTGGTTTGTTTGAGTTTTCTGCTCTTCCTATTGCTTTTTTTTGAGTACCTATAATTTTTATTTTCTTGTTTTTTAATAAATCATTTGAATGTATAAATTTCCTTCTAAGTACACCTTTATTGCAAACCACAAGTTTTGATAGGGTGTGCTTTTTAGTCACTTAGTTGTAAATATTTCATTATTTAGACCATTGTTTTCCACTTAAATCCATGAGTAATTCAGGAGTGTGTTTTTAATTTTAACACACATAAATTTTAAAATTATTTTTGTAAATTTTTGTTTAGTGTTTATTTTTGACAGAGAGAGAGGGAGAGAGAGAGAGAGAGAGAGAGAGAGAGAGAGAGAGAGAGAAAGAAAGTAAGTGGTATGGGGCAGAGAGAGAGGGAGACACAGAATCTGAAGCAGGCTCCAGGCTCTGAGCTGTCAGCACAGAGCCTGATGTGGGGCTTGAACTCACGAACTGTGAGATCATCATCTGAGCCAAAGTTGGATGCTTAACCGACTGAGCCACCCAGGTGTCCCTAAAATTATTTTTAAATGTCATTTTCAGATTGAACAGAATTATGTTTAGAAGATATGATCCTTTATGATCTCAAGTTTTTATTGTATTTTCAGTCTTTTAGGGTCAATATGTGGTCAATTTTTATAAATGTTTCAAGTATACATAAAAATAATGTCTATATTTGTTACTGTACAGGATTCTGTATGCACCTATAAGATCAGTTTTAATTTTATTGTTCACATATTCTGTGTTCTCACTAATTTTGTATCCAGTTGATTTGTCTGGATCTGAGAGAGGTATATTAAAACAGCCATTTTGAATAGGTGATGAGTATTTAAGAGGGCACTTGTGATGAGCACCGGGTGTTATATGTAAGTGATGAATTACTAAATTCTACTCTGAAACTAATATTACACTGTATGTTAACTAAATGGAATTTATATAAAAACTTGAAACAAACAAAAAATAAGACAACCATTTTGAACAGTTTGGATAGTTTGACATGATGTGCCTTAAAATGGGCTTCTTTGGGTTTATGATTTTTAATTTTCATTTTTCATTTAGCATCTTGTTTCTGCAAATTTCTGTCTGTCATCAAGTTTGTATGTTAGACTGTTTGATTCTATCTAAAAGATCCCTAAGGCCTTGTTCTTTTTAAATGTTTTTCTTTCTGTTCTTCACCTTGGATAATTTCTATTACTCTTTCTTCAAGCTTACTTATTTATATTTTTGCCATGTTTGTTCAGCCATTAAATTCATCTAGTGATTTTTTTTCAGAATTATGTTTTTCAGATATAGAATTTCCTCCTTTTTTGTTCCTATTTATATTCTATGATTTCTTATTTCTCTGCTGAGATTTTCATTCATGAAAATTTGCTCTTTTACTTCATGAGCATAATTACAATGACTTTAAAATCCTTGTTAGTTCTAACATCTGGTTTATCTCAGAATAGGACTCGACTGATTTTCTTTTGAGAATGTACTCCTTTTTCTTTTTCTTTGTGTGTTAGATTTTAAATATGATGCTTATATCTGAGTGGCATGCAACTTTGGAATTATGTGAAAGTAGGACATATTTAAAACTTCTGTCCTGGGCTCTTCTTCTAAATCTCTGCATTCCTGGGGAGATGGTATGAGAACATCATAGGCTATTATTCTCTCTCCTCTAGAGAGGTAACTCATGTCAATTACATATGCTTATGATATGACTCTATTGTGTATGTGTAGATATAACTTTTAAAAACCATTTGTGTGTTGCTATCATCGTTGAGGATTACATAGTACTTTCTAGCATTTACATCACAACCAACCTGAAGGTAATACATTTCCCAAATGTCAAAAAGTTGGCCTCAAAAGAACCCGAGAGACTATCTTTAAAATCATGATGTTCATATACAAAGGGAGATTTGCTTTCAGTTTTTGGAAATTCAGCTTATGACATTCAACTTCTAAATGTCAATTATGCATCAAAGGGGTGAAGCCAAAATCATTTTCACTTGCAGAGGATACTGCCAAATACTTACTGTCTTATCTAACTGAATAAAGAAAATAATGCACTCTTATCAATTTGCTGCTTTTGTGATTTTAGCTAGAGGATTTCTTTGTGATACTTCAATATAGTACCTTGAGGTGACAAATTTTGGCAGAAGACACTATTTCTATGTGAAAAAAAGTCTGTTCTCTTTCCTAGTACTTTCTTCTTTATACTGAAGTTGCTCCATTAGACTCTCTTATTTCCTTAGAAAAATATTGATAATTATCTAAGCTGGATGATGCCTATAGAGAATCCATTATACTAATTCTTTGTACTTTTGCTCATGTTTGAAAATTTTCATAATATGAAGTTTAAAAAAAATACTTATTTGTGGTTAAGAAATGGAAGATCCTATTAAAAATTCCAATGAATTTCTGGAGGGAAATGGTTCTTAGTAAAATGGTCCAGAACGTAGCATTTTGGGCATAACTATGAGCTTTGGAGACTGCCAAATTTGGATTCTGATTTTGTGTCACTTTGGGAAAATCAATTAACCTCTCTGTTCCTTGGTTTCCCCCTTTTTCTTCCTCTTCCCCTTCCCTTTCATTTTCTTTTCCTCTCCTCTCTTTCTCATAGAAGTACCAAAGAGCCCTCAATAGTTACTGGATAAAGCACTAGATATGACATTAGATAGCCTGACTCTAGTTTCAATTGTGACTCTAGTTTTGTCATTCTCAATATGTGAACTTGGCAGCTGAGGGCCAGTTTCCTATCTGTGTAAAGAAAGGCTTAGATTGAATGATGTCTGAATCTCTTCTCTGGAATACAGATGTTGAGTCTCTATGTGGGCGACCAGTGACAACTTTCTTTCATATCTGGATTCAAAATGAAGCAAAAGAATCAAGAAAACAAATGGAACAAAAGAATCAGTGGCTATAGAAACAAAACATCGCCTATAATAAAGACTAAGTGGAAAGATACGGTTTGGTGTGAGAAAGATCCTTTGGGTTTGCTAATGATTTACCCATCTAGTCACGGGTCACACTGGATCAGGGAATCCTCTCCATTTCTTTGATGAGCAGCAGAGAACACGTGCCATTTGACTGCATTCTGTCCAAAAAAGGTTAAGCAGAAGTATATGTGGGTCGGCCAGAAAGTCTTCATGACACAGAGCGATACACCCTTTTTCCTTCCTGCCTCTGCTCTCCTGGGTTGAGCTTAGGATGTTTGGGGGTTTTGAAGGCATTTTACACTATAAAGCTTTTCATAATATCTTTTGATTATTCTTTTTAATAACCTGGGATCTGTAGTAATATCTCTCTTTTCATTTCTGACAGAGTATTTACATTTTCTCTTTTTTAGATCAATCTTGCTTGGATTTTTTTCAATTTTATCAATCTTTTCAAAAGGCTCAATTTCTTGATTTGTTGATTTTCTTCATTGTTATTTTCTATTTCATTGATTTCTGCTCTTTATTATTATTAATTTAATTTTTTAAGTTTATTTCTTTTGAGAGAGAGAGAATGTGTGCATGTGCAAGCAAGGGAGGGACAGAGAGAGGGAGAGAGAGAGAGAGAGAGAGAGAATCCCAAGCAGGGTCTGTGCCACCAGCACAGAATCTGATGCAGGGCTCAAACTCATGAACCACGAGATCATGACCTGAGCCAAAACCGAGAATCTGATGCTCAACCAAGTGAGCAACCCAGGCGCCCTGGGGTGATTAAATTTGTTCATCTTTTTCTCTTTAGAGGTGAAATTTTAGATCATTAATTATAAGCCCTTCTTCCTTTCTAATCCATGCATTAAAACTGTAAATCTTTCTCCCATAAATTTGAATATTATATTTTTAACATTATTGTGTCAAATTATTTCCTAATCTTCTTTGTGATTTCTTGCTCAACACATGGACTACTTAGAGTTGTGTTAATTCTTAGAGTTGTGTTAACTATGTTCTAAACATTTGTGTGTTTTCTAGATTTTTTTTTGTTATCAATTTCTAGTTTAATTTCAGTGTTAGAGAGCATACTGTGTATTTCCTGATGAGAATTGCATAGTTTAGAGAATGTCTACTTTGTAGTTCTTGAGCTCAGTGTTCTAAATGTAATTTAGGTTATATTGATTAATGATGTTTTTCATATCTTCTGTATCCTCACTTATTTTTGTGGACATATTCTGCCATTTACTTAGGTATGTTTATATCTGAAATTATGATTGCAAATTTCTTTTTTTATTCTGGCAATTTTGTCTTGTATATTTTGAAGTTGTGTATTAAATACATATATATTTAGAATAGTTATGTCTCTATCATAAATTGACTTGTTTTATCATTATGGAAAAAAAAACACTTGTAGCTCTATTAATGCTTCTTGCCTTTAAATAATTTCAGTCATCCCAGCTTTCTTTTGACTAGTGTCTGCAGAGAGCATCTTTTCCCATTCTTTTATGTTCAATCCAGGTATATTCTTACATCTAAAGTATGTCTCCTATAAACAGTATATGGTTGTGGGTCTTTTAGATTGTTATTCAGTATGACAATATTGCCATTAAATTGGACTATTTAATAAGTTTACTTAAATTTTTAAAAAAATATTATTTATTTGAGAGAGAGAGAGAGAGAGAATGTGTGGGGGAGGGGAAGACAGAGAGGCGGGGGACAGAGGATCCAAAGCAGGCTTTGTGCTGACAGCAGAGAGCCTGATGCAGGGCTCAAAGCCATGAACCGTTAGATCATTACTTGAGCTGAGTCAGATGCTTAACCGACTGAGCCATCCAGGCACCCCTATACACATATTTTTAAAACCACAAAACGCTATAACAATTTTTTTGCAACGTTAAGAGTTGAGAGTCCTTTATTTTCCCCCCTCCCCGAGTGTAACCCTTCTGAAGCCTCTCACTGCTTCTTTACATTCTTTGCCGCCTTATAGGATCATTTTCCCTTTGCTGTAAGAGCTTTCTTTAATGTCTTATACTGTGGGTCTACTGGCAGAAAGTTTTGTCGACTTCTGTCTGCCTGAAAATATCTGATTTCTCATTTACTTTTGAAGGTTTTTTCTGCTAAGTTGAATTATAGGTTGGCAGTCTTTTAGCTCTTTAAATATATTGTTTCACTGTCTGCTAACTTCCATAGGTTTTGCCCAAAGGTCTACTATAATTTGTATCATTGTTTCTTAAGGGTTATCTGTCTTTTTATCCTCCCCTTTGGTGGCTTTTATAATTTTCTCTGTGTCTTTGGTTTCCAACAGTTTCTTCTGTGGATTAATATCCTATATCAGTTATGTAAAATAATTGGCCATTATCCCTTTTGCTCTATCCCCAATCTCTTCTCTTTCGGGCATTCTAGCTACATGCATGCTAGACCATTTGGCTGTGTTCTATGCATCTCTCAAGCTTGATTCTGTTTTTTCTTTTTAATTCATTTTTCCTCTGTATTTAAATTTTGATAATTTCTGTTGACCTGTATTTTAGTTTATTCTGTCCTCTCCTCAATCAGGTATGCTCTGAAGCTCTTCCAGTGAGATCAGATGATCATAATATGAGATGATCAGATATAAACATGTTCCAAGTTTACAATGTCCATTTTGGTTCCCTTTATAGATTTTAATTCATGATCTATTGAAATTCTCTGATTTTATTTTATTTTTGTCAATCTTTTCTTCTAATTTATTTAGTGAATATATAATAATTATTTTTCAAATCTATCTCTGCTAATTCCAACAAGTGAGTCATCCATGGGTCAGCTTCTGTTGTCTATTTTTCCCTTGATTATCAGTCACATTTTTATTTATCACATTTTTATCCTTCATATCTCTCAATTTTTAATTACATGTTGGACATGTGCATGAAAGAACCATGGATACTGAGTTAATGTTATTTTTGTCTCAGAGAGGGCTTACCCTTCTTTGTTAGGAAGACAGAGTGAGGGACTGATTATTCTGATTCCATTAATAATTGAACTTAGGCTGGGTTGGGGTTTTAATTAGAATCAATTCATTTTTCATTTCAAATTTCATGAGTGTTAGACATGTCAGAATTTATTTCAGGTGTCTCTCAGGATTTGGGAGTGTAAGCTTCAAGACCCAATAGGAAATCTTATTCTGCTTTTCCAGTGCAGCCCATCAGGCTTCCTCATTAGCCTAGCACTTAGTTTCATGGGGGAAAGTGGCTCTATGTTTGAAATTTAAAATCTCCAGATTCGAATTCATCCTTCCAGCCCATGCAGGCGTGAGAAGCTCTGCTGGTTTCTCTTTTTATCCAGTAGAATTCTGCTGCCTATCAAGCATGATCTTCACCCCGTGCTCAGACTCAGTAAATTCCCCTAAGGTGGAAAACATCCCTCAATCTCTTCTCACCTAGGAAGCCCTCACTGGAATTGAATTTTTGTAAACCTCTTTGCTCTCACAACTCTCCTGTGTCTTTTAAGATTATTTTTGTAATTTATCAATTTTCATTGCTTTTATGAGGTGAGTAATGATCTATCCCTACTTTCTACATGCTAACCTTAAAGTGCAGGGCCCCTATCTTACATTTTAAAGTGACTCAGAATGGAAATCATATGATGAGCTTGGGGAATTTGTAAGTGTGTTAGGCAAAATCATTTCCCCCCAACCCCCAAACAATACTCATATCCTTGCAACCTGTGTAGAAATTACCTTACACGGCAAAGGAGATTTTCCAGATGTGATTTAGTACCTTGAAAGAGGAATTATCCTAGATTATTTGAGTGAGTCCAGTATAATCACAAGGAAAAGGAAGGCAGCAGAGGCGATCAGAGTGGTGAGACATTAGAAGTAATCACCCCACCACTGCTGGCCTTGAAAATAGAGGAAGAGGGCCCTAAACTGAGAAATGCAGATGGCCTCCGGAAGCTGGAAAAGGCAAGGAAATGAAATCTTCCCTAGATCCTTCAGAAAGGAACACAGCCCTGCTAAAACCTTGGGATTTTATCCCAATGAAAGTTGGACTTCTTACTTATGGAACTATAAGATAATAATTATATTGTTTTATGCCACCGGGTTTTTGGTAATTTGCTAAGGCAGCAATAGAAATCTATTACAGTAAGGTACGAGTCCAGGACCAGGATAACAGTTTCCCTGGACTGCCTAATGCTGAAATTTTTTATAAGAGTGAGAAATAATCTTTCAGCCTTTTTGAGCCACTGGCATTTTAGGGCACCCTATGTCAAGCAACCAAACCTAATTCTAACTCAGCAGTGGCCTCCTTTTTAATCCATCCCCCCTGTATTACTGATTCCACAGTCCTCCTCTGAGTCTTATCATCTCCATTCAAACTTTCTCAAAAATTTTCCTCTCCATACATTATCTCATACTATTTCAATTTTGTCTCTTCAACTTATAACACTTCACCTGTTATTCGATTGTAACGTGACCTCCAACCTACTGAATAATTTACTTTCTCCCATCCACAGGTCTCTCCTTTCATTACTTCCCTTTCTATAATGCTTAACTTCCACATACAAATGCCTTAATCATCTTCACAATATCCTGATTTTTTTGGCATTATTCTCTTTATTTATTCCTGCTGGCAAAGCCTCTACCACTGCTAAATTCAAACATCTCTGTTTGATCTGAGACTCTAGCTGGAGAAAAAGATCACAGCTTAACAGAGTGTGGTGTGTGTGGGGTGTGTGTGTGTGTGTGTTCCTTACTGCGGTCCGGATCTGCATATATATTTGCCACCTTGGCATCTACATGTTGGTGTCTTCAAGTACTCATACTCAAAATGCCCTAAATTGAGTTTGAAATCTTTATCCCACATACCTGCTCCTCTGCTACTGTTTCCTAGTTCAGTAAGTGGTACAACCATCCATTTAGTTGTTTGTCTAGAAACCTGGGAGTTACCTTGATACCTTTCTTTTCCTCCATAACTCATCAATGTACCAAATGCTGTTGAGTCTACTTTCTAATTATATTCCACATGCATCCATGTATCTCCCTCCATAATGCAAACCCTTTAGCCAAGCTTCTCTCATTCTTTACCCATGTTTCTGCATAGTCTACTAATTCATATCTCTGTGTCTACTAGTTCCACCCAATGGCAACCACGCTTACCAAGAAGCCTGGTTTTTTTCTTTGACTTCATATTACAAATAATAATAACAATAATAATAATAATAATAGTAATAATAAAAGATGAAGAAAATCAGACGGAATAATAAAATGAAAACCATATAGAGGTACTTAGGTGTATATGTGTGTGTTACTTTGAAATGGCTCAGAAAAAAAATTGCAAGCATCATGACATTTTGTCTCTAAATACTTCAGCACACATGACCAGAAAAATAAGAACATGCTCCTACATAACCAAACACTATTTCTATACCTAATAAAATTAAAAAATAATACTGTACCATAATTTAGTAACTAATCTATAGTAAAATTTCCTATATCGTCTCTAAAATTTCTTTTATCGCCATTCCTGATGAAGCCAGGAACAAATCAAGTATCACTCTTTGCATTGATTATGAGTCTTTCTAAGGACTCAATATTGAGGATTTCTTTTAAAAACCTCTCCCATCCCTAACCCCACATATACCTTGTTTGTAACATTGAATTTCTATCCAGGTGTATAGTGTAATGTTCCATGCTCTAGACTTGCCTCTTTCCTCACGTTGATTAGGGAATTTTTTTTTTAAAGCAAATTTGATCCACAACACTCTTGCTTCAGCAGTTCCCATTTGCATTTAAAACAAAGTCCACAAAACTTGGTGAAATTAGCAGAAACCGTGGTGACCTGGCCTAGCCTCCCCACCCCCACACCCCCTACTTCACGTGCTCTACTCTCTTCCTATTTATTCTTTTTCAAGCCCTCTGGCCTCCTCTCTGTTTTGCAAATACGCTTATCTCTTTCCACTCTCAGGACACCTGGCATCGTTTCACTGGGAAGCTCTTTTACCCCCACGTTGCCTGCTTGGATCCTATTCATACTTCAGGTCCCAAACGGAGCAGATGTCTTCAGACAAGTCCTTTTTGACACACCAAACTGGGATATACCTCCCTTTGTGTATGTTCTCAAAGGTCTCAAAAGTTTCCCTCCAAGGCACTTAGCACGGTTTCATTTAATTCGTTGTTACCAATGATTTCACATCTATCTCCCTTACTGGACTAAATTCTGTGAGAATAGGGGCCATTCCTTTCTTGTTACCTTTGTTATCCCCAACTCTCATCACAGAGTCTAGCTCATAATAGCTAATCAAAAATTTGAGCAGAGGGCATCTGTGTGGCTTAGTAGGTTAAGGGTCCAACTTTGGCTCAGGTTACGATCTCATGGTTCATGAGTTTAAGTCTCTCATTGGGCTCCACACTGACAGTGCAGCCTGCTTGGGATTCTCACTCTCTTGTCTCTCTGTGCCCCTCCCCTTCCTGTGCTTTCTCTTTCCCTCAAAATAAATAAAAACCTTAAGATTTTTTTGAGGAAGAAACCTCAAATATGCTGAAATTACTTTGTCTATAAGATGTGAATAATAATAATGCTTGCCCTACAGGCTTTTAAGAAGTAAACAAGAATAAACCCTATAAAGCCTCTAACATAAAACCTAGAAAATAGAAAGAAACCAGGAAATGCAAATTCATGGAATCAAAAATGCCATTTTTCAGAGTTACCAAAGGTTGCATATGTAGAGATCATGTGCCATTTGTTTATGAAAACTTTATAATTTAATAGAATGTTCACAATCTTCTTTAAAATGTTTTTTAGGTTTCTTTATTTATTTTGAGAGAGAGAGAAAGAGAGAGAGAGTGCACACCAACAGGGCCTGAACTCATGAACCATGAGCGCATGACCTGAGCCGAAACCAAGAGTGGGACTCTTAACTGACTGAGCCATTCAGGCGCCCCGACAATCTTTTAAACAGAGTAGCTGTTCAACTAAAATGAGTATTTCAATTTCTCTTGTTTGATGAGCTCAGTTGTCATACAATCCTTCTTTAGTCAGGATTTCAGAAGAAAAACCTGTAATTTGTGTTAGGAGAATAAGATAGAGACAAGAAAGTAGGAGATGGTTTGCTATTGCGTAGTTTAATTAATTTGTGTATTTATTTGATTGCCAGGATTATGATATTCATGGCAATTCATCAATGAATGTATTCATTAGTTATTTTGACATGCAATTGCCTTATCTCTTGGAGAAAAATAACACATTTCAAACTTAATTTTGCACTGTGTCAAAATCTCTTTTAAAGTTGAATGCTCAGGGATAAATTAGCGCCTTCTGAAGACAGACATGCTGGATTGCACACCGTTGCTTCCCTTGATTTCCCTCTCCTCAGATTGGAGAATTCTGTAGGTAGCCTGATGGCGTTGCTTGGCACCAGGGTACAGAATCCCAAGCACATGGAACAGTTAAAAACCAACTCCCATTAATGATTTCATTGCCTCAACTCCATTTGTAATATAAATCCTTCAGAGGTGCTTTCTATTCTTAGAAGAAAAGTCACACGCAGGAGGGTGCGTCACCTTCGCAATCAGCACCCCTTTTAGCTCCTAATGTGGAACATATGGTGGTTGAAGAGGTTACAGAGTTACAGAAATGTCATTACAGAATTTCTCTATGTTCACATGTATCATCTGTCACGTAATTGTTTGTTTTACAGCCCATACCTATAATGGGCTAAGTGGGGACTATTTATATCAGTTAACAATGAGTGCCTTTAATTAGTATTTCATGCAACTGGAACATGTTAAGAAAGCTGACACAAATCTGGCTGGGTTGGGAGATTCCATGTGAATTTCATTATGGAATTGCTAAGATACTTCAGTTGCACAGGTACCAAGGTTTCTTCAGCTGCCATAAATGCTCTGGAGGTTCAGCATGTATGAAAATGACAAACCATCACATTGGGTCTCACTCAGTTGATGGACATGTGGAACTTGTCCACTTTGTACCCAAACCCCAAATTCCTCATGATAGCCCATGCAAGGGCCTGCACAGGCATGCAGATAACATGTTACAGAGCCCATGCAAACCTTGGGAAAGAATGCCGGAAAAAGAAAGAATGAGCAAAGCCTTTGTGGTACAAGTGCTTAGTGTTAAGCGAGAGGTTGGCAGTTGGATAAAGTATTTTTGTTAACCATTTGCAAATGGCTTCATCTTCCCTATTCTCATTTTTAGACATTTTCATTGATTCAAAGACACTTCATCAACATCCTGGATGCACTAAAGCAAAACTGGGTTTAGTAGACAATGAAGACATAGTTACATGTCTAGACCTATAAGAAAGCGTCTCCAATTAAAATATTGAAGATAACCATGTCAGCAAGCCTTCCTTTAATTCCTTTGAAAAGGAATCCCCATATACACCTACAATAGAGGTTGGCGGGCCATTCTAAACAAACTCTGAGCAACTCCCTGTAATGTGCCCTCTCTCCCTTTTAGGATTTTGTGAGGTATGCACAGTGTATTCAATCTGTCATCTTGGTTTACAGAACTAGACAACATTTTCACATGTTGATCTCAACTTCAGAAAGAATGCTAATTGTTTTGTCAAATGAAAATGAATTTTTAAACAGTGAAGTTACACACACACACACATACACACACACACACACACACACACATAGATGATTTATGAGTTGGTGGGAAACGATCCTGTGTTTTTGACAGTGTGGTCAGTGTTACTCACAGAAGTTAGTAATATGCTTTACAATGTTTTCTGTGAAAGCTTTAAAGTACTGTTTGTGGCAATTTATGGACGTTTTCTTGTGGATATATCTTGCCATCGGAGGCTGCTTATGTAGGCCAGGGTGTCTTTGCTTGGTAAATATACCCAGACTACCGAATATCTCCATCATAGAAAATCCTGGAATCTGAACCACTAGAAAATTACTGGCAGGTTTCTGCTTCCGGTTAATTATGTTAACCCAAAGTGCACATATTAGGACAGTGGTTGCTAGTGAACTTGTATCACCCTGCCTGACAACAAACTCGAGGAGGCCTTGTTAATTACTGTCCTCCTCTGTTTCATTCCCTGGGATAGTAAGGGGGAAAACACCTAGTGCACGTGTTCTCACCACATCTTTGGCCGTGACTGTCTTCTTGAAAGTATTTTGCTATGGATTTAATTCATTCTCAGAGAAAGCCATCAGCTTCTCTATCTGTGTCAATCGCTAGATCTCTGTATGAAACTGTATCTACTCCCACATCTATCTACTAGATTGACATCACTCTGGATCTTAATGGTCTCACATAAGAACAAACAATTGATTGTGAATTTTTAATACACTCAGCAACTTTTTTTTTTCTGAAGCCTTATCCTAATTATGTTTGCTATTGCATTTAAATGATGGTTATCATCTTTCAATGTTCTGCATTTATATAGGATGTGATTCTTATATTTCTTTTTTTATGTAAGTGGTATCCATAATAACTTTTACACTATTCATTTCCATTGAAATCAGATATGGATATGACTTTCCTTTACTTGTGTATTTTCCTAATGTCTTTAGCATTTAACACAAATGCTTTGTTTTCTCTACAGAGTCATATTAAAAGTTTAAGTCGACTTTGAGGTTTTATTAAGGGGATGTATGATATCTTGCTGCCTTTAAGTCAAGTTAGATAATATAGAACAAAACAAAATAGAAATATTTCACATACAGAATACATCCAAGGCCTGAATTGAGCTTTTGGGGCTCTGACGTCATTTTAAGTCCCCCGCTTCCCTTGAGAGCTCCTCCAGGGTCCATGTATTCTCATTGGAAACAAAGCCTGGGGTTGCAGCCTGCATAGGATGTTATCTGAGTTTTATTGGGTTTCTGGGGACATCAAATAAATGCCACCATCAAACTTGCTGACTGGATGCATGCAAAACATCCAGTGAGGGGAAATAAGCAGGTAATACCATCTCTGAGCTGGGAGTTCCTGTTCTGGTGGAGGAGAGTCCCTTAGTGGGCAAATGGACCCTGGGTTAGCATAGGAGAGGGCTGCAGAAATGGGGGTCCACCCAGGAAACAGACCCAACCCACTAACCTGAATGGATTATGGGAAATGGCAAGGGGGATGAGATATACGGGGGGCTGTGGCTCAGGATGGTAATGGAGGTCGCCGAGGAATGAGCTCTGCTGCTACAGTTGATATGATCTTCCAGCAAATGGGGTCCATTTGCATCAAGATGGAATCTTTGCTATATGCTGACCCAACCCAATGGGAAAAATTGTCAGGATGTTTTTTGGGAAACCTTAGGCAAACTAGAGGATAATGGTGCCATGAAAAGTCTCTTAGCAACTATTTGTTTGAGTTTTACTCCATTACTAGGTTCTCACCAAACAAAATATTCTAGGCAAATGCGGATCAAGATAAAAATATGTGCTGGGGCACCTGGGTGGCTCAGACAGTTAAGTGTCTGACTTCATTTTGGCTCAGGTCATGATCTCATGGTTTGTGAGTTCCAGCCCCACGTTGGGCTCTGCACCGCTTCAGATTCTCTCTCTCTCCCTCTCTCTCTGCCCCTCCCTCATTTGCATTTATTCTCTTTCTCTGTCTCTCCCTCTTTCAAGATAAATAAGTAAACTTTAAAAAAAGATAAAAATATATGCCTGCAAAGAATTAAAAATAACTATGATGGCACATAGAATAACAGAGTACCTTCTATCTAATGTATCATCTGTATTAATAAAATTCAAAGACTTTTAATTCTGAAATTACTGAGAGCTGGATAATGGACAAGTTTGTTTTCCAGGTAAGGCACGAAGAGATTAGAATATGGCTAATCTCTTCATACTATCTTATTGAATAAGAAAATTGAACCATTCTAACTTGTTTCTTTTGCATGCATTTCTAAATGTGCATACATGTCAACTAGATCCAATTGGAAGGAAGAGAGTATAGTAGATACCAATAAAATCCTTTGCCAGAAATAGTCATTAGAAATACAGTAGCTTATAAATTAAATATGCTTAAAGTAGCAGAAAACTATGGCAACCAGTGTATTATATGAGGTTGTATGATTAAATCAAAATGTGTGGATTCAATTATAATTGCAGATGTAGGAGCGGGTACATTGGCAGACAGACTTACCAAGTTCAGCTTGCAAAATAAAGTAACAAAAGCTGGAACCACACCATGAAAAGAATGTCTTTCTAATAGCATGCTGCCCCAGGAGAATAGTTATTGGGAGGTGGAGAGGGACTAGAACAAACCAGAATATGATTAGATATGATGTTTGGATGAATCTATGTATAGTTACAGGAGTGCATAACAAATATTTGAAAAACCAAGTATAGCAATGTCAATAAGGAACGCCCTGCAGGTTAGTTATTCAGGTGCTGACTTAAGACAGCAAAGCTCACCACTGTCTTTGCCACTCAGCTGGAATAATTTGTGACACTCCTGTGAGTGCCACATAGAGGGATATGTGTGTGCCCACACTGATAGATGTCTTCCTTGATGGTATGCCCTGTTTGGGCTGGTAAAACCAGCAACCAGTTGGGTTACCAAAAGACTGGTTTGCTTAATTGAAACCTGAGTGCCCAATTAGGTTAAGTAGTATATTAATGTAGCACCACTGAAAAGACAAAAGGCTTAAAAAAATTAAGTTACTTCCACAAGTTCACCCAGCATCAGGGCCCAAATCCAGGTCTATCAGAGTCTGGAGTCCAGGCTCTTTCCTCCTCTCTGCTGCTTCCCGGAAGGCATCGCTTCCCAGATAGTCCATCAACCATAGAACTATAGAAAAAAATGTAAATGAAGAATGTGGTAGACAAAATAATGGCACCCAAAGACATTCACATTCTAATTCCTAGAACCTGTAAATGTGTTTCTTACATGATAAAAGAGACTTCACAGATATGATTAAATTAATCACCTTGAGGGGTGCCTGGGTGGTTCAGTAGGTTGAGTGTCTGACTCTTGATCTCGACTCAGGTCATGATCCCAGGGTTGTGGGATGGAGCCCTACATTGGGTTCCATGCTGAGCACAGAGCCTGCTTAAGATTCTCGCTCTTTTCCCCTGCCCTTCTCCCTGGCTAGTGTGTGCGCTCTCTCTCTCTAAAATAAAAAAAAAAAAAATAAATAAAAAATAAAAAATAAATAAATAAATAAATAAATAAAATTTAAAAAAATAAATAAATAATTAAGCATCCTTTTATGAGGGAATTATACTGGCTTATCTGGGCAGGCCCAAGGCACAAGTGTTCTTATAACAGGGAGGCAAAACTTCAAAGTCAGAAGATGAAGATGTGAAGTCTGAACCAAAGGTTGGAGTGATGGCTTTGAAGAAAGTAGAAGGGGCTGTGAGTTGAGGAATATAGCTGGCCTGTAGAATCTGAAAAAGGGAAGGAAGTGTTTCTCTCATAGAACCCGCAGAAGGAATGCAGCCTTACCGGCACCTTGAACTTAGCTTAATGAGCCCCATGTTGAATTTCTAACCTGTATATAGAAGACAAGAATATTTGCATGGCTTTAAACCCCTAAATTTATGGTGGTTACACCAGCAATAGGAAGCTAATACAGGAAAACCTCATTGAAATTAAAATGTAAAAGAGTTCCATAGAAAAAAATTCCAGGCCAAATTTATGCAAATGAAATTCTAATGGTGATGCACTGAGAAAAATATTCTTGGACTTCCTATCCTCTGAGAAGTAGGTCAGATTGCATAGAATCAGAAAAGATCATTACTTACCTTCACCACATGTACCTTCCTCTGGACAGTAGGGATTGATCTGATCAGAGCAAGTAAACCAGTGCTGAGTCAGCAAATGCCAGGCCTGTAACCTGGATCTGTCCCTCAATCAACTCCTCTTTCTTCACATGGACTCAGTGATGGTAATTAGCATGACTAATGGGGGTGGGGTAGGGTAGATCTCAGCACATTGTGTTCTGAGATGCTTTGTTATGTACAGAAATCAATAAATTTCACATGTGCAAATAATAACAATCTAGAAGATGTAATGAAAGAGAAAACCTATTTATCATAGCAATGGAAAATGAAATACTTTAGGAATAAATTTAGGAAGAAGTGTTCAAATCCTGTATGGGAAAAAAAAAACTATACTCATTCTTGAACGATACAAAAGTAGACTTGAATAAATGGAAAGGTACTGCTTGTTTTTGCTTGGACATCTCAACATCATCAAGATGTCAGTTCTGTATAAATTAATTTGTAAAATTGATTTAATCACAATAAGGCTTCCTTAGAACTGGACAAGGTGATTACCAAAGTTTGTGTGGAAAACTAGGCCTGTAGGAATAAGTAGGAAAGCACTGAAAAGAAAGGGTCATGAGAAGGGACTAGCCCTCCAGATAGCTAAACATATCCCAAAACCTGATACTTAAAACTGCAATAGTTAGGTGTGGAAATAGACAGAAAAACCTGTGGCAAGAATAGGAAGTCCAGAAACAAGTGAAACCAGGTATGATAATGGTGGTTCCCGGGATCACTGGGGCAAAGATAAGCTTTTTATATCATTATGTTGGGGGAAACTGGACAGTCATTTGTAAAAAGATAAAACTAGATCCATTTCTTACAATATACACAGGAGCAAGTTCCAAAAGAATAAAAAATGTAAGTGTAAATAAAAAAGAAACTTTACAAGTATAGACAAAAAACATAGGTGGATTCCTCTATAACTTGGGTGTAGGGTTTCTATGAGGTTCTTTTGTTTCTTCTGTTACTTTTGAGATTCCTGTTATCTGTTTTATGAAGCTTCTCATATGCCATATGTTTGGATTTAGTTTTTGTGACACAATCCATGAAACGTTTACTAGATCAGTTTGTTATATTTACATGTGTTAGTATAACTAATATTATATACATACATATACATATTTTGTCTTAATTCTGTCATCTTATGTTTTTAGTTTTTAATGCTTCCTTGAAATCCATTACCTAAGCTGACTGTGGCATAAATTCAGTTCTGTTTTTCTTTGCAAATAGTGTGACTGTCAATCAATAGACTCAGTAGTTCCTTAATCCCTTGAATGTTTTCTTTATTAGGACTTCAGTATATATTGGGTTTTTTTGTTTTGTTTTGTGGGTTTTTTTAATTTTTTAAATGTTTTTTAATGTTTATTTAAAAAAATTTTTTTTAACGTTTATTTACTATTGAGAGACAGAAAGAGAGCGTGAGCAGGGGAGGGGTAGAAAGAGGAGGAGACACAGAATCTGATACAGACTCCAGGCTCTGAGCTGTCAGCACAGAGCCCGATGTGGGGATCAAACCCATGGGCCATGAGATCATGACCTGAGCCCAAGTCAGACGCTTAACCGACTGAGCCATCCAGGTGCCCCAGTGTATATTGTTTTACTTACAGTATTCTCCATTTCAGAGACTCCAGTCACCCTTAGTTTAGGTTGCATCTCCCCTTTTCTGATTGCTTTAAGTTGTAATATTCTCTCCCTCCATATTCTCTGGGATTATTTTAAATTCTTCCTACATATCAGAAATTCACTTTGAAGTAGTCACCTCTGTCACGACATATTTCTTTTTTTTTTAAGTTTATTTATTTATTTTGATGGTGGCATGTGGGGGGCAGAGAGAGAGAGAGGGAGAGAGGATCATGGGCAGGCTCCATGCTGTCAGCACAGAGCCTGATGTGGGCCTTGAACTCACAAACCATGAGATCATGCAACTGAGCCACCCAGGTGCCCCTGTTAACCTAATTAAATCTAATTAATTGTATTTTCTATGTCACAGAAATCAAAATAAATCCTATATCACAGGAAATACATATCACAGATATATATCTCTATATTTTTATCTACATATGTGTCTATATATCTTTGATATAGAAAATATAATTAATTAGTGTTAAGTGGTGTTTGGTCGTTGGTTTGTTTTCTTGACTCTAAAAACTCCCTTTTCATTTTATTTTTGTTTGAACATCTATCTCATCTCTGAAGTCATCTGGATTAGATCCTTCGTCTGTCTTTGGCATGTGGTGCCCCTTTGTCTCTCATATTATCATCAACCTCATCATCTTCTCTTTTCGTAACATATTTTCAAGCTCTCCCTGGCCTTTTTCATGCCTAAGGGGAGCAGCTCTGTCTAGCATTCTTTTCTTTGTATTGATACAATGTGGGTAAATTCTTTTTTTTTTTTTTTTTTTTAGTGTTTTTTTAGTTTTGAGACAGAGACAGAGCATGAATGGGGGAGGGGCAGAGAGAGAGGGAGACACAGAATCCCAAGCAGGGTCCAGGCTCTAAGCTGTCAGCACAGAGCCCAATACAGGGCTCGAATTCATCAACAGCGAGATCATGACCTGAGGGAAGTTGGACACTCAGCTGACTGAGCCACCCAGGTGCCCCTAATGTGGGTAAATTCTTTTCAAGTCCTGTCTGAGAATTGTCTTTCCCTCGAAAGGTGAAGTTCAGATGGGTTTTTCTGTAACCTAAAGACCAGAGAAGGGAGAAGAGGGGTCAGCAGTTTGAGAAAACCCTCAGCCAGCATTACGTGTGGCCTTGGTTTGCAGTTGGATTCTATCCTGTCACCTTGGGTTTTGTGAAGCCATGTTTCCCACCAAATCCCACAGATAATTTTGTATAGAAACAGCCTCACGGCATTGTTTTATCCATTAAGCTTCTCAGTCAGTGATCCTTGTAAAGGGTGGAAACAGGGAATTATTACTTCTATCCAAAAGACAAACAGAAAACTGAAAGATCAGAAACAAGGATTTGTTAATGGATGTCATTAAAATGTCACATTATGCCAAATGTTTTCACTGTTAAGTTTGATATTAGTAAAAAGAAAAAAGAAAAGAAAAGAAAAGAAAAGAAAAGAAAAGAAAAGAAAAGAAAAGAAAGTTCACTATACTTGAAGGGAACTGCACGCTCAACTTTCTCATTTTGTAAGGATTCTTGAGCTTGCATGATAATTATGAATCAGTCATTACAATTTTTAAATGGAATAAAGTACTTGAAACAAAAATAGTTCTAAAAGCAAAAAGGTGAAAGAATTTCCCAAAAGAATGTATGGGCAAAATTTGTGTTTAATGGGGGATGCGGGTGAATTTTAGCACGTTTGTTATCCTGGAGGGGAGATTCCAAAGATAAGAGTGTCTCTGAGCTGCAGGCATCATAAATGTCCCACCCAGTATTCTTGGGTTGCAGGTACTTTCTCTGTTCGGTCAAAAGACCCTGGATCCTCTGCTTCAGTCAGGAAGTTACGTGGTGTCATTCCCTTACCCAGCTTCTCCTTTCTGATGCCAGCAGCCATTTCTACATTGTCCCAAGCAAGCCAGGGAAAAGAAATGGCAAATATGTTGTACTTAGGGTGGCCCTGAATCTTTTGAAAGCCTGTCCTGTAGTTTTAACACATTATGGGTCCTGTCTCCCTGTGGGAACTAGGACTTAATTGTGTTTGTTTGTTTGTTTGCTTGCTTATTATTTATTTATTTATTTTTGAGAGAGAAAGAGAGAGAATGGGAGCATGAACAGGGGCATGTGGGGGCACAGAGAGAAGGAGACAGAATCGGAGCAGGCTCCAGGCTCTGAGCTGTCAGCACAGCTCAAACTCAGGAACCATGAGATCATGACCTGAGCCAAAGTCAGAGGCTTAACCAACTGAGCCACCCAGGTTCCCCAGGAATTAATTGTTTTAATCTTTAAGCAGCCAAGGCAATGTAATATGACTCCAGTGCCTGCCATTTATAGGCACCACCCCAGGCAGCAAGAATTGAAGAAGGACCTCGGAGTGAAATCTGTGCTTTTGCCACACTTTTTGCATGCTGGGGAAGAGGACACTCCACGTGGGCTCTCTTTTCCTGTTCTGGCAGGATAGCGGAGCGTGGTGCCTGGGGCTTCCAGAGGCAGAGGTGGCAGGGGTCCTGGTGACAGCACCTGTGGTGCAGGGCCCGCGGGGGAGGGGGGGGATGTCCCCTAGCACCTGCACGTGGAGATAAGGAGACCCCACTTTCAAGCGGTTCAGCAATGTGCACGGGTGTTGTTCTAGACTGCCTGGCAGCCAGTCTCATTCTGCGGCTGGCTTCCCTACAGCTGCTGTGGGTTTCCTTTAGGAAAAAAACTTCCTCCTTAAACGGGCTCAGAGACTGGCTGCACTCAGATTTGGGCGCCTGCGATAAGGGTCCATCATGTGAGGAGGACCAGGTCCTCCTGGTTCTCAGCGTGCTGCCTTCCCTACCTGCTGCAGCCTATTTCTCTTCCCTTTGTATTTTCTCCGGTTGCCATTACTCTTCATTGCTCTAGACAATTGGCTTAGGCTAGGGCTGTCAGATTTACAAAATAAAAATACAGGCTGCACCACAGATCGTGTGACTCGATTACAGGAAATGTCCAGGTGGACGAGTGATTACAGAATGTAGATTCCTGTTTGCCTAAGGCTGAGGGTGAGCATGTGAATGGGTCCTCGCTTACCTTCCAGCGATGAAAATGTTCTAAACAGAAGTTGTGGTGATCGTTGCACAGCTCTGCAAATATATTAGAAACTATTAAATAGTATACTTTAACTGGGTGAATTCTTGTATATGAATTATTACTCAATAAAGACATCAAAAAATTAAGAACCTAGTTAAATGGGAGTTTCAGAGAAACAAGAAATAATTTTTAGTACATCCCATATAATATTTGGACTACACTAAAAATTATTTCTTGTTTCTCTGAAACTCCCATTTAATTAGGTGTCCTGTATTTTCTCTGGAAAACCTACTCTAGATAGATATTTAGGTGTCCTTGCCTTCCTATCCCACTTCACTTCAAGTAAGGATTACCAGAATGCAAGCCCCAGAACCTGTTTTATTTATTATTATTTTTTTTAAATTCGGGCTTTTAGCTGCACCAAACAAAATCATGTGGACTCTGGAAACTTGTGTCTTATTATTTCAGTGGCCACCAGTCTCTCCTTTCTATGGCTGTTGTTTTAATTCCCTGAGGATCTGGTTTAACCATACTCATGGGGTTTTTTTTGCACAACCTCTTTCCACTTTCCTCAGTATTAGTGTTTGTAGGGCTGAAAAAATCCCCAAGCTCTTTATCTAATGTATCTCTTATATATCACTAATATAACTGATTGGAGGAATGTGGTTTTGTTCACTGGTCTGATTGATCTCCCTAGCACTTTTATCTAAACTACACAGTCTTGTGTAGTTTGCTGGCATAGTTCATAATCGTGGGCCTTCTTTGCCAAAGGGCCACCCTCTGCCACATGGTGGAAGGTGAGCTGATTGCTTGCACCCTGCAGAAACTGACCCCCAAATAGAGAGATATCAACAATATTTTATCTTTCAAACTCACTAATCAGATAACTCACCTCTTGACGGTGGGAAGGGTTGAGTTCAGGACTGTGCAGAGGGCCCCCAGATTACTGTCATGAACATTGTTTCATGTGAAAACATAAAGCTAGTGAAATAGAGATTTTTCTTTTCTTTTTTTTTTAATGTTTATTTATTTTGAGAGAGAGAGAGAGCACGTGCCAGTAGAGGAGGGGCAAAGAGAGGAAGACACAGAACCCAAAGCAGGCTTCAGGCTCCGGGCTGTCAGCACAGAGCCTGACACACGGGTCGAACTCACAAACCACCAGATCATGACCTGAGCTGAAGTCGAACGCTCAACTGACTGAGCCACCCAGGCGCCCCAAGAAATAGAGATTTTCTTGGAATTATAGCGACAAAAGGGGCTAAAATAAATCCAGAGAAAGATATATACTAGGAGCCCATTTTTGTACATATGTGTAAATACATAAATCTTTGAAACTAGAGGAATTTCTGCTAGTTTGCCTTTTAGGGAAATTGGGGGAGGGTATGGCATTGCAGAATATTAGTTTTGAATTAAAAAAAAACAAGGATAGGGGAAACTTTTAATGATTTTTAATTTGAGAAGGTGTAAACGTGGGTTTCTTTTTAATGTTTTATGCAATAGATTCTTGTACAATGAAGTATCCTTTCCCAGCAGTGCCAAACATCCATGTTCTTGCTTCTCTTCCCGTTCCAGTTTGTGGCCTCAGAGGTGCTTACAGGTTAGTGTGGTATTTGCCATTGGCCTCAGTTGGTCCGTCTCTTAGGCATGCTGGGTGAAGAAACCATAGGGCTATCAGAAGATTTGGAAATCGATAGTCAATTCTCATACTGTCCGCATAAGCTTCGTCCTCTTTGGTGGTTACTGATAGATTGAAGCTTTTTCTAAGTTCCCAGTTCATGGACCCCACCTCACGCTTCTGTGGGCAGCCTCATTCCAGGTTACCCCTCTTGCCCCCTGCATGTGGGTTTCAGGAAGGAGGGATTCTCCCTTCCTCATGGTAGCAGGTGGGTTAACTCAACTTGACAAATGCCTTCTCTGTCGTGGAAACAAAGTACCGTCCATCCGATTTCATGAGTTGAGTCTTCTAGGGAAAGATCTACCAGGCAGATTGATCTGGGAAGCCCAGAAAGACTCCCTATGAGTACTGTTTAGGCTTCCAAATGGAAGCCTGTTGCCTTTTCCCTTCCTTTTTTTTTTATCCTAATTCAGAACAGTTGCAATTTATGTTCAGTTGGGAAAACAAAAAAGAATTCACTAAATGAGAGAACATGGGTGTGAGCATACTCATGTTGCTTCTGCGATGGATATACAGAAGACCTCTGAGACTGCAGACAAATCATAGCTCTGGGTCTCCATCTCCTCACCTATAAAACAAGGGGTTTGGTTAAATGGCGTTGAAGGGCCCTTCCAACTTGTAACATCTGCAAATTCCATGAAGCTGTATCTCTAGGGGCTTGGCCTCTGATACCTTAGCCCTTGGCAACTGCTCAGAGGGGCCTCGGTGTACTGTTGAGACAATATCGGGTGACATGCTGTCCCTATCTAGACCCCGCCATTGCTCTGACCAGCTTTGATGGTGTGCCCCAACTTAGAAGTTGTCCCACGCCTGAGCTCTGCTCAGCATTTTTTTTTACAAAGACTATTTGAGTGTTTCTGTTATACATCCTGGTTGCCATGCAAACTTGGCTCGCAGAAGCCTGAAACAAACCCCAAACACCTCCTTACATACTTGCTTTATGACATTTTATTTGAATGCCAATATAACAAGTTTATAGTAAATGGAGGATATGGCAGGAGACTAAAATAACACCATAGTCTTTGAACGCTCTAATCTGAGCTTAATAATTTTAAGATTTTTAGACATTTGTAACTCAACCTATGGGCATAATCTAGTAGTAATGGTACTTGGGTAAAGATGTTATGCATGGAGCTCAAAAAGATTGTACTGGATCAAATAACACAGTGGTTCCAAAGGAAACTAAATCTTTTTAAAACCCTCAAACATCAGTTTAAACTGTTAAGTTTAATTTTATTTTAAATTCATGTTAAAGTAATTGCATCAAGCTGGGATTAGGTACCGTCTCTGACTCTCCTCTACCGAGTTAACCATTTCACGCATTAGAAATACACATAAGTTATTTGAAAGGGGAGGAGATGCAAAGTAGGCTGGAGGCTTCTGTTGACTTCGGTGTTGCATAAGCGATACCCCCAGGTGCTTCCCCAGCGTGGGACATCAGTCACCTATTTCTCCGTCTGTTGGAAAACAGAGCGTGCATCAGAGTGAATCGCTGAGTGGGGAGACCGCAAAACAGTTCTCAAGTCCTTGGACAAAGGGACATTTTAGCCAGTACCTTGCTCATTGTGAGTGTTCAAAGTTGGTTTGATGATGTTCTTCAGGCAATAATTCTTTG
The DNA here is from genome assembly GCF_024362965.1 of Panthera pardus. NCBI lineage: Eukaryota > Metazoa > Chordata > Mammalia > Carnivora > Felidae > Panthera > Panthera pardus. The sequence continues at coordinate 26,230,711 of NW_026526832.1, forward strand.
AGGGTGTGGCCTGATAGAGTAGAGAGAGCACTGGGCCGGGAGTCACCCAGACCAGGCTTGCAGGGCCTGCTCAGCCAGTCTCTAACATCCTAACTCTAGAAAGTATCTCTCTCTTAGTTTTAGTATTCCAAACCATAAAATTCGGGTGTTAATAAAATCTCAAGGGTCCTGTCAAAACCTGATGTTCTGAGCTTTTCCATTAAGCAAAACCCTTTGGAGGTGAGCGAGCCGCAGGGCAGCCATCCACAGGGAGCCTTGTAGAGTGGCTATTTCCCTTACTCCTTTTTGTTTTCCTGTGCCACCAGCTCGGCCACATCAGGGAGTGGCCAGGAAGTGCCCAAGTGCTCTGACTTGGGCAGTCTCTGGCTGCTGTGGGGCCAGTATCCATGCCATTAGGTGGGAAAAACAGGGAAACAATGAAGGCCTATAATTCGGCTTTTTCTTGACAAACAGTCCTCCAGCTTCCCATCTTAGAGGCAGGCACAGCACCCATAGGAAGGGCTAGGAGGCTAAGAGGAGGAGCTGCTGCTGAGTTCGTTAGAGCCCGTGAGAGCAGACCAGCAAGAAGAGGGCATATGCAGGCTACCCTCAGGTGGGACTCACCAAGGCCCGCTCTGAGCGGACAGAGTGCAGCCAACAGAGAGTGAGGCCAGGAATGCAGGAGAGCAAATCAGGGCTGATGTCGAGGAATAGCCCAAGTCAGAAGAGAAGGGTACTTCCTGACCTGGGCCATTTGGGACCAGAATCCCATTCTTTCCCATGCATCTACTTCTGTTGGTCCCATGGCACAATATAGACATGAGGGAGCTCACAGAAGGGGGTCAGAACATGATGTTTATGCCGCAGGATCCCAAGTTCTAAGTGTCTACCTGTGCTGGACAGAGATCATTCCTTGGTAGCCAAGAAGAATTTCCACATAATTTCCTTTAGTGCTTATAAGCAGTGAATCACAGGAACTTACCCCCGAAATGCAGAGCACAGTGTATACACTGTATGTTAGCCAATTTGACAATAAATTGTATAAATAAATAAATAAATAAATAAATAAATAAATAAATAAAAAAAATAAATAAAATAAAATAAAATTTTAGTGCCTACATGTGATCTTGGAGGCACTTAGCCACTCTGAGACTTCTGCATCACATAGAATCCAAAATATTTGATCTTCTTTTTTAAACACAAACATAAGGATTTGAATTGGTAACTTTTTTCATTCTGTGGCCCTCAACTTAATTTTCCCAAATAACTTTTCTTCCGCTAAACATTGAGCAGAGTCACCTCTAGTGTGGCTTCAATATTTTATTTTTTTGGATTTATAAAATCTGGAAGAAATGGGATAGAAGTCTGATCTCAATTTCCTTGTTATGAATGGGGATTTTAATATATAAATGCATCAACAACAAGATTTAAAAATTTTTAAGATATGATATTTCAACAAATGATATTTCAAACAAATATTTCAACATGAAATATGATATTTCATGTATCTATATAACTAAAGCTTTTTTGACAGGAAAAACATAAAATTATTAACATAGGGTTTGTTTAGATTTTTGTAACCAAGTGTAATCACCTATTTAAGTTAAACTCTTATTCCTTTGTTAAAATAGTTAATACTTATCCCACATATTATGTATTTGGATTTCTTTTGTGTGTGTGTGGACTCCGTTCTAAATTTAAACATAACTTGGGGCACCTGGGTGGCTCGATCAGTTAAGCGTCTGACTTAGGCTCAGGTCATGATCTCGCGGTCTGTGAGTTCGAGCCCCGCGTCGGGCTCTGTGCTGACAGCTCAGAGCCTGGAGCCTGCGTCCAATTCTGTGTCTCCCCCTCTCTGCCCCTCCCTCACTCATGCTCTGTCCCTCTCTGTCTCTCAATAATAAATGAACATTAAAATTTTTTTTTTAATTTAAACATAACTATTCAACTTTTTACTGATAATAATAAGATATGATTTAGTAATACTGATAATATTGATAGAGTACATTTAAAAACTTTTTTTAATGTTTATTTATTTATGAGACAGAATGAGTAGGAGAGGGGCAGAGAGAGGGACAGAAGTGGGCTCTGAGCTGACAGCAGCAAGCCCAATGCGGGGCTCAAACTCACGAACTGCCAGATCATGACCTGAGCCGAAGTTGGATGCTTAATTGATTAAGCCATCCAGGTGCCTCATATGCTTGGATTTCTTATGAGCTTGTTTGAATTTCTCCTCACAGTGTAGGGATCCAGGCTTAGATAACAGTGCTTTGTATTCCCTATAATGAGACACAAGACCACACTTAAACAAAGAATGATTATTTTTGCAATGGACTTGTAGATTTGATTAATTTTATTCCTTACTGTAGAAATTAGCTGTTTTAGGGTCTTTACATATTTTATACATCCTCTATAGAATATAATTCTAGACTGTTCTAGAAGAAGGAGACTATTCCTCCTTAAAAAGCACAACAAATGTTTCAGGGAACAATGCCACCTGACACCTTGGCACTTTGTAAATTAAACAGCTGTTAGTAAGGTCAGCTTTGGGTGCCTGGTGTGTGTCTGGGGGGAAGGGGAAAGTCCTCCGCCCTCAGAGAACTTTAAGTCCAATTAGGAAAATAAGAAGAAATCAAGAAACAGTTAAAAGTATGTTTGGGCTACGTAACATCCCCAGAAGTAAACCATGCCCCTGCAAAAGGGTGAAGGGGGATAACACTTATTTCTCCAGGCCCTAAAAGGCCAGCTTTGCAACTTCCCTCATTTTCTTCCAACTATTAACATTTTCCAGGAAATAAGACAAATTAAGCAGGAAGTTATGATGGTTAATTTTATGTGTCAACTTGACTGGCCACAGGGTGCCCAGATATTTGGTCAAACATTATTGTGGGTATATCTGTGAGGATGTTTCTGAATGAGATTAAAATTTGAATTCTTAGGCTAGGTAAAGCAGATTGCCCTGCCCAATGTGGGTGGGTCTCAGCTGGTCAGTTGAAGAGCTGAACAGAACAGAAAGGTTGAGTAAAAGGAACCCCTCCCCCCCCCCCCCCCCCCCCCCCCCGCCTCCTGCCTGACTAAGCTGGGACACTGGGTGGGCTTCTCCAGCCTTTGGACTTGAGCTGAAACACTGGCTCTTCTTGAGTCTGCAGCTTGCCAGCTTTCAGGTCGGAATGTAGACCATCTGTGTGTTGCCCTGGTTCTCTGGCCTTTGGCCTCAGACTGAAACTAAACATCAGCTCCTGGGTCTCCAGCTCACCAACTACAGATCTTGGGACTTCTCAGCCTCCATAATCATACGAGCCAATTCCTTATCCTGAAACTACATATACACAAACCTACATATGCATAATACATACATGTATTTATGTATATGTGTGCGTATCTTCTATTGGTTCTTTGCCTCTGCAGAACCCTAACACAGGGGTCTTATCCTTTAGTTTATCAATATACAAAGCACATTTTAGGCAGCTGCCCAAAGAGAAAGAAAATTAGAGGGACAGAAGAATATCTCTCATTGCAATTAGGCAACCAATTCCAGTGTGGACCGAGCCTTTCCAGTTTTTCCAGCTTTTCCAGCCTTCCCAGCTCTGTCTGATAGTTCCCTCATTCTTCCCTAAGCCCTTGCTGTCTCCAATTGTCATTGTGTAAAGAATGTGACCATTCCTGGGGGCTTGGGTCAGCTGCCATCTGCAGCCTCACCAAGTGCTGTTCGGACCTCCCTCGTTTTCTCCACCACGTGAAAGCGGCTGGAGGCTCTGCAATGAAGTCCTCTGCCTGACTTTGAAAAGCACCGCTCCTGTTTCTCCCACCCCTTTGAGGCCGCGTATGTCCCATTCTAGTGCAGGCCTCCCCTTACATTCCCTACCTCGCTTTCCCAAAACCTTATTGAAGGGCAGTGTTGTGGGGGTGCACACACCACCAAGTTCTCCTGGCCTCCCAACACCCTAGCAGACTCTCGTCTTCACCGACAAATCCTCCCAGCTGACAGCATCCTTCCTGGGGACCTTGGGTTCCTCAGGCCCTTAAAAGCTCACTTCTGGGGTTAGGGAGCCAGTGGCTCTCAGACAGTGGGACACAGCATCCAGGAGAGACACATTACATGCCGCAGGCACTGAGTTTGCACAGCAAGCCAGAAGTACTAGGATTTATGGAGAAACTGTCAGTTACAGAAGAGATGAGTCCCACCAGTTCAAAGAACTTACTTGGTCAACCGGGGTAAATCTAGGTTTGGAAAAGCCTGAAGCTTGTCTGATTTGGGAAGCCCTCTTAAAAAAAAAGAAAAAGAAAAAGAATTCAAAATTACAAAAACAAAATTAGATATGAAAGTGATATTTATTTGGAATAAGAAAAAAGAAACAAAAATTACATGTTTTTGAAAAACTGACAAATACCAGGGCGCCTGGGTGGCTCAGTTGGTTAAGCATCCGACTTCGGTTCAGGTCACGATCTCACCATTTGAGTTCAAGCCTTGCATCAGGCTCTGAGCCTGGAGCCTGCGTCAGAGTCTATGTCTTCCTCTCTCTCCTCCCCTCCCCCGCTTATGCTCTGTTTCCCTCTCAAAAATAAAGAAACCTTTAAAAAATTATAAAAAAAAACCTGACAAATACAACATGGATCACAAAATCCAGAAAAATAACAATTTTTAATAATTGCCTGATACATCTGCATAGTGGATTATCCCAACATTTTTGGCTACGTACTCTTTGATGACTTTTTCATATAAGAAAAATTTTGATAGAGAATAAAAAGATAACATAGTCTTTCTTCTAACATGATGGACCAAAATTTACTTTATACCATTTACAGTTTAGGCAACTTTATTTTAGTTTTATAGCTTGCTATTGGTAATACTGTAAATTTTTAAGGTTTAAGAAAACCTCCGTCAGTGTGTCTCCTATAAGAGTTAAAAGTTGAAAAAAAAGTTCCCACAGACTAGCTTCTAGCTCCAATTATGTGGTTTGGTTTGTTTGTTTGCACTATCTCCATCTTTCGGGCGGGGGCCCCTTTGGACTCACGCATATCCTGTTAGCACCTCTCGTCTTCACCTTCATGGTACAGTAGCTGGTCATTCGGCAAAGTGGGCATAGGAAGCCACCCGTCCGTGAGGGGAAGTGGCTGATAGAAAGTAAAAATGGAAAGAAACAGCAATCTTAACTAATCTCGCTTAAATATCTTGCTTTTCAAAAATATACAAAAACATGTGATGAGATTGTATATTGCTCGACTCCTGCCAAGACTGTGGAAAAGCCCTGGACAAACGAGGGGCCTGATGCTTCATATTCGCCAGCTTCACGGCAAGTCTCTCTCTGGACAGTCCAGCGAGTGGTGGCCTCAGACCCTGCTCTCGGGCTTCTTAGTAGTTATTCCTTATTTGCAGTCTGCTTTCCTGAGTCAGATGTCACCTTGTCCAGGAAGACCCTCCTTGAATGCCCAAGACCAAGCTAGGTGCCCACCCTGTGTCCTCCAATAACACCTTGTGCAATAGCACCTCTTTTGTAATACCCGCCATGCTGCTTTGCCACGGCTGTCTGTCTCCCCCAGTCGACTAGAAACTTTAGTAAGGACAAGGATTATGCCTTCCTCACCACCATGTCTCTGGTGCCTTCCAGTGTCTGGTACTCAGTGAAATTTGTGAGCTATACACTGAATGAATGAAAGAATCAACGGTTTCCCTTGTTGTCCACCATACCAATGACCCATCTTTTGTTTTCAGGCCCCTTTGGGGAATACTATGGCAGTGACTACTCATTCAACTCAAAGTTGACCTCCATCTCTGGAATTCATTCTTCCCAAATTTGTTTGACCCTTTGCAACCAGCCCCTGCCTCCTGCTGTCACCCCCTTCCTGTAGGCAGCCGGGGTCCATGAAATAAAAATATCTACCGCCCTTCCCTTCTGATGCCATGTTTTGCTCTCGTGCACTCTGTATTCTGCACACTATTTTCACGTATGTGTCATAAAGATCCTTCCTGTAAATTTGGCAATGTAGCATGGCACGGGTATTTTGTTCTGTATCACAGAAGAAAAGAAGCAGGAGGAGGAGGAAGAGAAGGAAGGGGAGAAGGAGAAGGATGAGGCAAAGAAAACAAGGGAGGACAAAGACGAAGGAAAAGTAGGAGGAGCAGGAGGAAGAAAGGATCAGGGGAGGAGGAAAGGAAGAGAGAAGAAGGAGGAGGAGGGAGGGGTGGAGAACTCAGAGCTGTGAAAGGATCTAGCCAACATCACGAAGGGACCTAGAATCAGTACGTGAGCTTTATACATCCCAGTCCAGGGCTCTTTGCACTACACTGTCTTTTTAAGATAATGCAATGGAATACCACACTGGGAACCACTTCTCTTCAGAGCTTTAAGAGAGAGTCCTAGAAGCCAAAATGGTAGATGAAGCTTTTTAGAGGAGATGGGATTTAAGTGGAGCCTTAAAGTTTGGATTCCCAGGGCAACAGGGACAGCAAACACTTGGGGACCGTTAGAACCCCTGCTAGGCATTCCTGCCATCTGCACCCAGTACCTTTCCTTTCCAAGAGTAGGAACTCACAATCATATCAGCATAGCAAACTAGCCAGTGTGCAAAATGCACTTGGAGTGACCAGATGGCTAAACTGTGTGCAACTTGTCTTTGCACAGGAACAATGAGCCAGTAATGGGGACATTCCAGTTACTATGTGTGGCTATGGCAAGTATTGAGTGTGCAGGTTGCTCGTTGCCCTTGGCCCTTCCTTTCTTCTACACATCAGTGTACAGCAGTAGCCTGCCTGCATTTTGCAAAGGAAGATGGAGAAACACAATCTGCAAGGACAGTTGAGGCCCCCACAGGAACATAGAATTGCCTCGAAGTACAAGGGCTCATGAACAGTTTACATCCCCTTTGGAAATCCCCCTAAACTCTCTGCCTCACTAGTTTCCTGGTACAAGATCTAATAAATCTGTACACTCAGCTTAAACTTAGTGCCAGCCCTCATAATGGAACGATTACATGTGTTTTGTGTGTCAGAGACCTGACAGAAAGATTATCCGGCATAGTGAAGCAATCGTTGGGGTTTTGGCAGGGGAAGAAGGAGATAAATATGTGTCCAGGGGAGAAAAATGGCAGCTCATGGATTTGCCGCCTCAATGTCATTCAATCATTCAGCAAAAATGTATTAAGTTTAGGTCAACACACATTTATCAAGTGCTTCCTATGTGACAGGCATTGTGTTTCGTCCTGTGAGCACAGAGGTGCGCAAGACACATCATTTATCCTTGGAGCTTGTGGAGAAGCCCATCAGAAGAGACAGGCATGTAGGAGGTGATTTCAGTATAATGTGCTAAGTGCAATGACAGAGGTTGTAACAGGAATGATGGCAGTAGAGAGGACGTTACTCAGCTCAGCCTGGGGTATCGGAGGAAGCTTCAGCAGGGGTCTGGAGGGATGAGTTGGATGAAAGGGGAGGAGAGTCCCAAGCACAGGAAACGACTTGAACAAAAGTGCAGGAGTGCAAAATATCCTAGCACACATGTGAGTTTGGAAGGACAGAGAGAGAGGGATGGACATAAAGGGACCAAGTAGAAGAAGTGCGTTGTTACTAGACCAGGAAAGAAAAGATTGATGATGGCTGTAAGGAATTCAGTCTATCAGGAAACTTACCAACTGGCCAAACTGCAAGTCAAAGATGCATTTAGAGTTACGGCAATCTAAGACCACAGTATAAAAGATACCAAGCTCCTTAAGAAGTGATAAAGTGCCAAAAGTAAGGTAGAGAATTTCCTGGAAGAGGTTTGTAAGAGAATGAAGGACGTGCCTGGGGGAAGGGTTAAAGGAGGTATGATACTCGAGCAGAAGTGGATGATCTAGGGGCACCTGGGGGCTCAGTTGGTTAAACAACCGACTCTTGGTTTCAGTTCAGGTCATGATCTCATGGTTTGTGGGTTCGAGCCCCAGGTTGGGCTCTGTACTGACAGTACAGAGCCCTGCTTGGGATTCTCTCTCTACCTCTCTCTGCCCTCCCCCCCCCCCCCAACCAAATAAATAAATAAACTTAAAAAAAAAAATAGGCTTTGTATATAAAGCATTCCAAAAGGGAGCCATTGCTTCCCTAGTAGATCAGGCTCAGAAGGGAGTATGAAGACAGCCACCAGGGGCCAATTTGTAGAATTATAAGAAAGAGAAGTTATGGGCAATGCTTCTGTAGCTCCAATTCTAAGCTGTGTCCAAGAAGCTCCCCCTTCTTTAACAATCAATGCCAGTGTCCTATTTCAAAGTAGAAAATATGAATATGGCTCTGGATCAAAGAGAAATGGTAGAAATCTATTTGGAGAGGCCTGATACACACAGTGCTCAAAGGGGCCTGTTAAAGGGGACAACTACATCTAAGGTGACTTTACAGTCTACATTGAAAACCAAGACAATTTTGCATGAGATAAATGCTGAACAAGACAAGATGCCAGGAAAACTAGTGTAAATCAGGAGAGTCTAGGCAAACGGGAGATATGTGGTCCCTGTATCAGTCAGAGTCCAGTTAGGAAAACCATAACCATATTAGGCATTTCAACAGAGAGAATTTAGAAGAAAGAATGGGTTAAATGGGTGGAGAAGTCTAAGAAAGCCCAGTGGGAGTACCGCAGTAACACAACAGTAATAGGGGTGGGGAAACAAAGGCAGAGGTTCGGCTTATCGGAACCTAGAAGATTGGAGAAGGGACCTTGCAGACCTGGGACTCAGCCCTCTGGGGAGGTAGCACTCCCTTACTGCTCCTAGAAGTCTCAGGAACTCAGAAGAAATCCATGGACCAGGGGCTCAGCTCTCCCAGTCCCTGGGAAAGCACTGCCAGCTGGTGATGGCACCTGTCTAGGGCACAATGAGGCTGGAGTTTGGGAGTGCAGAAAGAAGCTGGAAACTGGAACCACCTGGGGAGGCTGAGTGAAGGGCAGTCCTAGGGCGAGACTGACAGAAACAGTGAGAAGACTGCTTCCAGTCTCCCTCTGAGTCCACCTATTCACAAAGTCTAACAGCTGGGCGGGGAAAATTATAGTTTGCAGGCTCCCAGCCCCAGCACCACAGAGCAGGGTGTAGAAAGGTGGGTTGGAAGCTGAGTGACATTGGTGTAATAACTGACACTGCGGCTCTGACTGTATTTGTAGCAGCAGGCTTGAAAAATAGTCCTGATTTTGAAGAGGGAATTCATCTAAATGACCACTCCATTCAAGAAGTGACAAAACCATGATCTGGTCCCTGCAGAAGAAGGAAATGACATCGATCAGTTATTCCCTGTGTGCCAAGAGCTTTATAGATGTTGGTTCATTAATCATAATAACCTCAAAGAACAGGTGTTCATCTTGTTTTACAGATAAAGTTTCAGGTGGTTAAGTAACTTGCCCAAGACCGAGTAGCTAGTGAGAGGCAAGGCCAGGACCTGAAGCCCAGCCTTTCTGCCACTTCTTGGTCTTTTCTGTGGTAGAAGGTGCTTCTTTGTAGGGCTGAGACCCAGGATCCTGGATGGAGGGACAGTGGCTGGACCACTCTTCCACCAATGACCTCTTGACAGTTCGGGCCTAGGAGAACTTCTGTCCTTTGAGTTCTTATCTAGCCAGATTCTAGCATCACCAAAGGGATTTACTCCTGCCCAGTGCTGGCCTCAGTCCTGCCTGAAGGAGCCAGAACTTTGAATGAGCTCGCCACCTCTTGGAGGGAGCATCCTGCTGCAGCCACCCATAGATACATTGTGTGATGTCCAGAGAGTGTTTGTGTCTGTGTGTCTGTCCTTATGTTTGCATGTCTTATAAATTCAACCTTACTTAACAGGATGACATTCTTGAATAATAGGCTATTCAGCCAGAGAGCCAAAAATTGCAAAGGCAAGAGTTATTTTTTGGCTGAATCAAGTCTCCAGTCTTCACTGAAGATGGAAGCAAATTGTGCCTGCATTTTCTGGAAACGCTGACGCTGAGATGGGACCTTGTTGAGGAATTCACCAAAGCCCAAGGGAACAGAGAAGATAAATGCTACCAGGCGGCTACAACTTGAGCAAAATTCAAAAACAATAGAACATCAACTTGAGATCATAGCAGGCTATGGTGAGGGTGACAGAAAGCCAGGGAAATGACTTGGTGCCGAGACAAATGAGGACGTGGATAATGGGTGATGGCACTATAAACGCTGCTTTGAAGGGGAGCCCGAAGGGAAGGAGCACGGGCAGCTCTCTCTATCCAGGGACTCCAGCTCATCACCGAGGAAGAGGGAAATGCAGTCGTGGTTTGGCAGCCTGCCCGCCCAAATGCCCTGTTCCAGCCTTCCCCGTGGTTTCCCAGGGCGGCTTGGGAGGGCCAGGTATGGGTTTCTCCTGTCATGCCAGTGTTTTTGCAGAGAGGGCCTTGGGGTCTTTGGAAAGTGACTTAGCTGGAGCCACACGTCTGCCAGCATGGCAGCTGTTACCACTTATACCAGGAACATCTGGCCTGAAGATTGCAGTAAAAGTGACACTTGTCTACAGAGAAAAAATGTTGAAGTATACATTTTGGACATGAAGAAATAAGTAATGACACTTAATGTTTTCATAAAGCTGCTGCACTGAGCAGCAATCATCCAGAGCCCAGGCTCGGCCATCCATCGGTGCATCCGTATACCGCAGCGCGCCTGCCCAGTTCACCGAGGGCCTCCACCCCGGGATGTCAATGCCTAACACGGGCTTTGTCCTCTGAAGATGGAGAACAAAGGGAGACCCTTGTAAGACACCTCCCTTCCAGGCCTCCCTCACAACAATGGGGAGTAGGGAGAAAAATGTAAAGGGTACTTGCTAGATGTCACAAAACCCAGCTCCGAGTCACCGTCATGTTACTGGAGGTTCAGGTTTCTCATCTGTGAAATGGAGGTGTCAAAGATGATACGTTTAAGGCTCCTCCAAGAGTTTATACTCTGTGCTTTTTGGAATAGGCAAATTCCATCATTTCTCTGCCAATCCTGTAGGTTAAACATGATTCTTTCCAGACCCTGCTCTTAAAAGGCACATCTCCCTTGATGTGGTGATTCTTGCAACCCCTCCAACCTCAGAATAAGGGAGAGAGTCAAACGGGGCCAGCCGAAAGCCCTGGGCTCCTGGAGGAGAAAACACCTGGAAAGGGAGAGGATAGCGCCAGCACTTGCCCTGCTGACCCTGTGCTGCCCTGCTGACACTCAGCATGGTGGGCCCCGGGCCGCTGCACCTCCACTTAGACATCTTCTGCATTTGAGTTTCAAGAGGGAGTTGAAAGAGAAGCTGAGCACACTTGCTGAAACTCGGGTCCTTTTTGTTGGCAGAGTGTTGATGAGGAAGATACGATGATTATACTGAGTTGGGCAGAGATTGAGATAATGAAACAAAAGTGCATATTTAAGAGCTTTGGGATTTGTGAGAGATGGACCTTTTGTGTAATTTTAACATGCCATCCCTAATTGTGGATTCCTTTGTTATTTCAAAACATTATCTGTGCCAAAATGACTCATCAACTATGCATTATTAATGTGTAGATATCACCAGTAATGCATGTGTTACTGTGTAAGTTCATGTTTCACCAAAGAAGATCCTATGAGCCCCTTTTTATTTTCTTGTCAACTAGGAGGTGGGAGGTAGAGGCAAGTACCTTTGCTCCCAAAATACCGTCAAGGTCCGCTATATGCCTCATCTCCTGTCTCCTCTAGCAAGCTCCGAAGCCTGCCTTTCTTGTAGAGAGGCTGTGCCCAGCTTAACAGCGGAAGCTCGGCTCAGGCACCCTAACCTCTGGAGACAGGACAGTGGCCACAGGAAAGGCCAGAGCCAGTTTGTTGGCGGGCCGGCCCACACTGCCTACTCTTGGGCCAGAGCAGGGTTTGTGGGTCTAAACCTGTGGTTTGGTGCTACCATTTTTCTAAGCTTGAGTCTGTGGCTCTTTGATTTAATTTGGTACATCCAGGAGCTTTTCCTGTCTATTCTAGAAGCAGAGATTAAATCCTGTGTCTGGGGCAAAGACAGCAAGCACAGAGCCTGGGGGTTGGGGTCTTGCTAAAATGCACCTTCCACGTTGGTAGTTTGGAGACAGGACTTGGGCTTATACGTTTTTAGCAAGTTCACCAGGGATGCCGATGCCACCATCAGACCACAACCTTGAGGGCCAAGTGTGCTTCATTATGAACTCGGGCTTTGAAATCAGGCATAACTGCTTTTAAGTCCTGGCTCCAGACTTATGCAGCTCTGAAACGTTGGGACTAATTGACAGAAAGTGAGAATATTGTTGTACCGACTTCTCCGGTTTGTTGTAGGGATTCAGTGAGGTGATGCGGGGTGTGGGGCCCACAAGCTCACGAGAGGAGAGGGCCCTGGGAAAACTGTCCAGCTGCACCCTCTGAGGCTTCATCCCGCTCCAGGACTGCACCAAGGAGCCTTGGCCTCATGCACTGGAAGGCTTCTGGACCTCACTTCTCTGTTAGCAAATCAAGAGTAACAGGAATGATTGTCTCCTCCTGGAGGCCCCACACAGAGTTCCTTCTTCACTGAAGTTACTCCAGTGGTGTTAGTGGTTGAAATCAAAGGTCCTTCCCATCAAACCAGGGGCCCTACAGATACCTAACTTAAGGAAATTAATATAAACACTTTCTTTTTCTTAAAAAATTTTTTTTAATGTTTATTCATTTTTGAGAGACAGAGCGTGAGTGGGGGAGGGGCAGAGAGAGAGGGAGACACAGAATCTGAAGCAGGCTTCAGGCTGCAGGCTCTGAGCTGTCAGCACAGAGCCTGACACAGGGCTCAAACCCAGGAACTGTGAGATCATGACCTGAGCCAAAGTCAGATGCTCAACCGACTGAGCCACCCAGACGCCCCCGAATATAAACACTTTCAACAAGACATGTATGTTACCTTACCTACACACACGATCAGTGATTAAAATTGCTAATGCTCATGTAGAACGATTCCCACGGTTTTTAAAATTAAGAGACACTTGAAGTGAGTTTTTAACCGCCCCCCCCCCCCCAAATTGCAAAGTACTGTCAAAATGAAAGAAGAGCATTAAGAAAAAAGCCCTATTGGCTATGACCTGATGTCCTGACCCCAAGTAACACAGGGAATAATGAACTATTGTAGTGTTTCCATTCAGCTGTCTAGACTGCTTCTGTGTGGAGAATAACCATCAGTCCTATTACAAAATCTGGAATGTGCAGGGTGAATGGGCAGACCAAGGAGTCCCTACTTCGCCCACAGCACTTTCCTTCTCTGTGCAGCTTCTGGTAACACTCACAGAACAAACTATAGACTCTGCGTACCCAACTGTAGAGGGTAGTTTTGCTTGTCGGTCGTCTGGGGCATCTGTATTCCCAAAGGAGCTCTCCTGCCAGAGTGACCTTTTCTCTGTGGACTGAGATGAGTCTTTTTTTCCAAGACCCAGGCTGGCTCTCTCATGGGACAAATCCCACATGTGGGCAGTACAGAGCTTCCTACATCATATGAGTGTCAGGACCCAAGCACCTACCCCAAATCTCTCATCATCTACAGCATGTGTGAAGTGGAATCTTAAAATTGAGGAAGTGAGAATGTCTTTGTTAATTACCCAATACGGTTCTCTTCTCTTGCAAATAAAGAAGAGGGGGCTTACAAAAAGAAATGCCTACTCAAGCGTATAAGATACTTCAATGAAGAGCCGTTTCTTTGACTCTGGATAACTTTTCAATTCTTGGAATTCTCCTTAGCAAGACCCATGTACCGTGGGCCAGAGTCATACTTTACCAATGGCCCTCAGTATATATCTGCTCAAAAGACCACCTACATCCAAATAATCTATGGAGCTTTTAAAAATGCAGATACTCAGGGCCCACTGCAGGTCTCCTAAACCAGAAACTCTGAGGATGGACCCAGAAATCTGCATTGTGTAAAGACTCTGGGACTGACTGTGCCACAGGATTGTGTAAAGCAGCTTCTTAACCCAATAGTGTGTTAACCGTGGGTTACCACTCCAGCAGGAATTAGCTGACTGGCCAGCCGCGAAACTGAGCTGTGGGATGTTCTCTTATCCTTCCTTTCCCCAGTGAGTGGGCTTTGTTTCAGGCTAAGACTCAGGTACCCAGTGTCAAGCCTTCTGCTGTGGTGTTCCAGGCTCCCAGTCACCTTGCTGCCTATGCAGGACCCCAGGCATTGAGAACCAAGCTTTTTCCATTCATAGGGGCTTTTTGCAACTCCCCTTTGGATATCTTCTCAGAAAATTAGGAAAGAAACAGGCCCCACTAGAATACGTGACTTTTTTTTTTTTTAGATAAATCTTCTAAAATGTTTGTTACAGACCTAATTTTTGGCAAACCAAGTCATTACTCCTAAAAATTATTTATCCGGAATACACTGATAATAACACTCTAGTTTTAAATTTTCTCTCCACCTCTTTCTTGTTGACATGCGATATGCAAACTAACACCTAATATACCAAAGGAACCCAGGCATTAGTCATTCAGTGAAGTGAAAAATCACATGCTAATATCTTTCCCTTTTTTTATTTTGTATTTGCTCAAAGTGTTTCAGCAGATGCTGTTATCATCAGAGGAAAGGTTCCCACATAGGGAATTGGAGGCATGATCCCCAAGGGGATTTGCCTGGAGCCATCTGGGAATAAAGGGAGCTATGGCAGGAGCTGGTATTGTCATCGTCCACACCAACTTCTGGCTAAGAGCGTGGAGGAAGGGTGCCTGGTCCTTGTGGTTGGCTAAAATAGGGAGTTTGGTTTCCTCCTCTGTGTAGATATGGCACTACACTGTCATGTGGCTCAGATCCACAAATACCACTTGTTCTCTTCCTATAAAGTCTGATTTGACAGAAATCAGAGAAACGGGGGTTCTTCTAGCAGAGGGCATGGCCCTCTCACAGTTTGCTTGTCACTGTGGATTTGGTCAAGGGACTAATGTCCTGGAACATTCTCAGTTCCAGTCTCCCACCCTACCGCCTCCCTGAAGTCGGTACTCGGGTTTCTGTCATAACAGGTGGAGGAGGATCGCCACTTTTTAGAGCTGCATCCAGATGCCTTTCAGGTTCCCAAAGGGAATCTCTTCTTTCCCAGTTAGGCCACCATTTTGGGAAGCCAGCACGACTGCAGCATGATAGTCTGCACTCAGGAAGACCTCCTGCCTTGAACCCAAAAGAGGCATAAGCCCCTGATCTCTCAGTGAGTGTCCTCATTCATGAATCAAGGTGAGGCACCCCATAGCTTCACACCGCCTGGGGGAGAGCTGGTGGCCTTGGCAGTTCTTTGGAGTGTCTAAGTTGGGTCCCTTTCCTTTCTTCCCCTCACTGCAAGGTCAGGATAAGGAACTGGGAGACCCTACCTCTTACTGGAGCAAAGAGAGTGATGGGTCCTAGGTGAGCAGAGCCTTTTTCTAACCATCTGGGGCAGGGTCAAGGGGTCCATCTTTTCCTCAATCCCTAGCTTGTTATCTTTATATAGGTTCTCAAACATAAGGAAGGTGGCCAGAGGCCTGTGAGAGACATGTAGCTGAAGCTCCCAAGGATCTCCTACACCCTACTTTCTTCTATAGGCAGAGGACAGACCAAACAGCATAATTAACAGATGTATTCTGAAGACTTCTCTCTTTCTGTCCCTATCTGAAAAGCTGGAGCTTTGATGGCAAGGAAGGAAAGCATCCAAGACGCATCTTTGTTGAACTCGTAAGACAGAAAGTAGTGGTTACCAGGGGCTGGGGGATAGAAGAATTGGGGACTTGCAACCAGTGTAAGTTCTGAAGAGCTGATGCACAATATTGGGATTATAGTCAACAGTACTGCATTATAAACTTCAGCGTTGCTAAGAGACTAGATCTTAAGTGTTCTCGTCACAAAAAAGCCATGATAATTATGTAAAGTGATAGAAGTGTTAGGACTATGGTGGCAATCATATTGCAGTCTGTGAATGTATCAAACAACAGCTCGTACACCTTAAAGTTACACGATGTTGTATGTCAATTACTTGTCAACAAATTTTTTTTAAGTTTATTTAGTTTGAGAGAAAGAGAGAGAGCATCAGCAAGGGAGGAGCAGAGACAGAGGGGGAGAGAGAGAATCCTAAGCAGGCTCCACAGGGACAGTGTGGAGCTCCATGCAGGGCTTGAACTCACAAAACTGCAAGATCATGACCTGAGCAGAAACCGAGAGTCAGACGCTTAACTGACTGAGCCACCCAGTTATCCCCAAAAATTAAAAAAAAAAAAAAAAATTAAAAGATGCATCTTTGATGCCAAGGAAAAGAGAGGGTGTAGCTATAATATTCTGTGAGGGAATTCAGACGGAAAGGGAGAAACAAAGGAGCTGGAATCTAATGGCTTGGGAGGAGGGACAGGGGTAGCAAGTGTCACAGGTTTAAGGGAAACCGATTGACGAAGCAGACCCCCTCTCTTCATTCCTATGGTCTTCAGAAAGCCAGAACCAGAATCGGCGGGATCCGGTACTGCCCAGCTCCCCACAAGGGCGGGAGGGGTGCAAGAACGGAATCTCCTCTCCTCACCTCTCAGGCAACCTGGGAGCTACCTGCAAGGTAGAGTAACCCAGCTTTGACGAAGACTGCAGAAAAGGCTCACAGATCCTGGCTCATCGTTTTTCCCAGGGCCAGAAACTAATGGTGGTAGATAGTTGCCAAGGATTTCGGATTACTTAAAAACAAAACAAAACAAAAACTCACAAATCTGGTTTTTGGAGCAGGGAAAACCAGAAACCCTGTGGAGAAAGGGAATCCCTCTTTTGTTTGTTCTTTGGAAGCGTAAGAGTGTGCATAGTTTTAAAGGAGTAAAGGCGAATTTCGTAACCCACAAAAGAAAATTAAAAGAGAAAGAAACCCACTGGTAGGTAAGATTCAATAAAGAGAATGGATTTGGGAGTTTTGGAGGCAAGGGCACCGGGAGATGCCACGTGCTCGCCAGCAGGTGGCGCGTTTTCTTTAGGATTGCTTCCTCGAATCTGCATAAAACTTCGCAGCCAGACAAGCTCTGAGTCCCTTCGCCGGAAATCGCTATGCAGATAATAACCCTCCAGTGTCTGGAAATGTTTAATTACCGCGAACGCGGATTCCTCCAGCGCCGACCGCCGCCGAAGTAGCCCGTTAAAGACGCAGCGCCGCGGGTATGGTAAGGTAATTCTATTCCGAAGTGTTTCACCCGGACTATACACAGTTCAGTTAACATAACTTTTCTTCGTCATCCTCAATTTGGTTAGACACTGCTTCGTTTCTAATACATTTATTTCCACCGTTGGATAAGAGAAAAAGTTCAGTAGTCTTAGAACATAGATTTGTTAACTGTCTAAAATAATTGACAACTCATACTTGTACAAAAAATCGAAACTCACCACACCATTCAAACGCATTTTACACATGCTCCTCACAATACAAGGCATTGTCATCATTTCATTTTACAGATGATTAGTATGCCCAGAACCCAAGCAATTCCACATGAATACCCGTGCTTCATACATGATCTTATAGACCAAGGGTAGATCTGTGTCTATGTGCATTGTTACATTTGTTAAGGTGACAAATCGTTACAAAATACGTAGGGTCTCATAAAGAACTTACGAAACGGGAACTGCCTGGAAACACAGCTCACTTTCCCTTTCAGTTTTGATACTGTAACTTGTCTGTCGCTGTCACAATAAACACCGGCTCTTGGGTTCACCTGGGATCTATTCTCTTAAGACTCTGGAGTTGTTTGTACGTTATCAGAGCGTGTTATCTGTACAAGTGTGTGTGGATGTCGTGTTACCTACCTCCCCCGCTTAAAAACTTTCTCCCCAAAGCTGGATTTTGACCTGATTGATCGTAATGGTTCCAGAGGAACTATTGAGCTATTACAATCCATCATCTAAATGATTACAGAGGGATACCTAAATCTCCGGATTATTTGAAAGCTCTGTACATGCGTAAAGGGGGGTCAAATGAGCAGAGCCCCAATTGTCCACAAAGTAGTTACGGAAAAGATTGCATTGGAAGCAAAAACTCCGAAAGTGCTAAGTAAATTCCATGTTTAAAAAATGAGGTCATTTTTGTGTGGCTGGGGAGTAGGGAGAAGTGGGGTTCATTTTTTTTTTTTATCAAAAACACCTCAAAGCGATAGAGGCCATGTTCTAGTTAATTTTCTGGAAGCTGTTCAGTTTTCACTCAGAAGACAGGCTGGGGCTCTTTCCTTCCCAGTAAGCAGATGTTCCCAGAGGAGCTGGGGTTGGGGCAGGGAGACCAGCAGGGGCTGTCACAACCCCTCAATGTGCCCACAGAACGTGGCGGCGAGGGCTCGCTGGGGGACTGGGAGCAAGGCGGTGGGATGTCTCGGCAGGCAGCCGGGTGTATTGATCCCTGCCGGACCCCACCTGCGGGGTGGGGTGTAACCGGGACCTGGAAGCCCGGGAGCTAGTTTGGGGACCTTTTCCCAAGGGTGCTCCGTTCCAGACAACACAGGGACTCCTTGGGCGCGGGCGGTTCCGCCCTGCAGGCGGTGGGTGAGAAAGAGAGCCAGAAGGAGCGGTGGCAAGAGTTTGCGCGGGTCTAGTCTCCGGCGGGAGCCGACAGTGAGCAGAGGCTGCAGCCGCGGGTGGCGGGGTGCTCTGGACGCCCTGGAACGGGATGCGAGGCCACACAAAAGTTTCTGTCACCTGCGATGTGCTTTTGGGCCATAGGACGGTTGGGTTCTGGCTACTGAGGAAGTTTACTAAATTCGAAAAGTGATGTCCTTGCGAGTCCTAAATGAATCTGACTTCGCTAAAAAGTCACCTGGAAGCCCTTAGACGTCCTGGGTCCTTCCTTCCGCAATTCATTCAAGCTGGAATCCAGGCGCAGCACTGCGACTATGCTTTGGGCTGATCAGTTTCTCTTAAGTAGGTGGGGGAGGGGATGCGCCCCTGTTCCCCCTGGAAGGAGGGCAGTGG
This sequence comes from Panthera pardus, assembly GCF_024362965.1. NCBI lineage: Eukaryota > Metazoa > Chordata > Mammalia > Carnivora > Felidae > Panthera > Panthera pardus. The sequence continues at coordinate 26,249,552 of NW_026526832.1, forward strand.
GGTTCCTAGCTTCCTGGGCTGCTTCTGCCTGCGGTGCTGAAAGGGAACCTGAACTTGTTTGGTTTGCAGTGCAGACCGAGGCCATAGCTTGTGGGTCACCCCCTTGGGAGCTCAGATTGGGGTGGAGGACTCTTGAGCCATTAACAAATCGTTAATTTCATTCCTGGGGTTTCTGGGGTTGTTCCTTGTCAAGTGAGACCTAGCAGGATCATCTTCCAAGGCGGGAATTTGAAACAGGCCCATCTTTGCCCCAGCTGTGCCAGGGTCCCACATCTCTCACCTTGTCTCATTCTGCCTTGCAGACTAGCTCCAGGAGACCCAGCCAGAGTTTGGGAGGCAAAGCCTGGGATGCTGGGCCATGAGGGGCTAGCTCCAACCTTACATCCTCATCTTGCCCTACACCCGCTAGATTCCAGGATTTGGCCTGAGTCCAAATCAGTTTTCCAGATAACCTGGAAAAAGTGGCGTTAAACAACCCAGTTTCATGGTCCTTTCTTTGGCATTCCTAAAGACTCTCCATGAGCTCTTTAGGGATCCTACTATCTAGAGATTTCTACAAGTCCTTGAAGCATGTTAGCCAAGGGCCCTGATTCATAAGAAATAGGGAAGTGGAAAGAGGGAGGAAACATAGTCATGCTGTGTGGAGTTCTAAGCAGGAGATGGGGTTGCACACCCCAGGAGGCTCCATCCCACCTGAATGTCCTTTTCTGAGAGGACATTTCCTAAGCAATCTGGACAGCCAGAGGGCCAAGTGTGGAGACCTCTCTTGGATTCTTTCATTGCTGCTAATGGAGGTTCTTGAGTTTTGTCTCCTAGGAGAGCCCGAGACTAGCACAAGGAAATTCCTTGACCCAGGTAGGAGCAAGCACAATCCAGGAATACCCTGCTGGACTCTCCTTCCAGGCCTTCCCCTGCTCTTGGTATTGCTGCCTTGGAATCTCAGGGAAGGGAGTGATCTCAGCTCCTTTCTTCTCCCAAGGATCCTCTCCCTGGCCAGAATATCACCCCATGCTGGCAGCTGCTAAGATTCCAACTGCAAACTTACGTGGGTCCCTTACTCCAGCACTAATCTGTGGCAGGGGATGAGTGCAATCCCTTGGGGCAAAAACTGCACCTCCCCCCCCTTCTTCTTCCCCACCCAAGTCAAAGTTACCTAGGGGCTGGAGGCCAGGTTCTGTCCTAAAGCCCTGTGGATAAGACAAGGGTCTTCTTCAACTATGTCTTTTGGGGGGACATTTCCACTATCATTTCCCTGGGTCAGGGATTGACACCCTAAAAAGCAATAAGATCTTCAGAGGAAAGCTGGACTTGGCAGCATTCCCTTCCCAGAGACACAGTACCGATATGCTAGAGAGCCACTGAGTCCAGGATCCAGCTCCCAGGGCTGGGTGAGTCACTCAGCAGCGACCTTGGTGCAAACACTGGGAGTGCAGTGGTGTCAGTCTGGACCCACCCAGGTCCTGGGAAACCATTGCCTCCTCCTGAACCCAGGGCCCAGTGTTCCAGAGAGGTGGCAGGGAGAGGTCAGGGCTGGGGTCAGCTGGAGGGCAGCTCCCGGAGCCCATTAGTCAGTAAGGTAGGGATGCTGCCTTAAGGCGGAAGGAGTGAAGGCAGAATTTTTCGAAGCCAGAATCCTGACCCCTTGTAGGTCCCAAATGCCACCTGAACCAGTTCCTTTAGCTTAGAGGTCCTGGAGCTGACGATCTTTGCAGCTTGCTCTCCAAACTCCCCAAACCAATGAGTACCTGATTGGAGGGGTAGACTGTAAGTAAGAGTGGAATCCCAGAGGGTTTGGGACTCCAATAACTTTCTTGCCCTCCACCTCTGATCTCTCCACCGAACTCCACAAGCCAGAGTCTGGGGTCAGCCATAGGCATTCAGGTCTGGTTTACTGCCCTGGCGATGAGCGCTCTTGGACGTCCAGAAGCTGTTGGATACCCAGGGCCAGCCGCCTCTGGGAAAGGATTCTGGAAGAAAGGGCGGCTCTGCCAGGGTCCGAAGGGCACTGGAGTCCAAGCCTCGGCGCAGGTATCCCGGGCGACCTCCCACCACCCCTGCACAGGCTTGTGTCCCAGGTGAGCAGGAATAGGACCGCGAAGAGTGCAGTTTCAGCCTGCTCTCCTCTGCTTGAGGTTGTTTCCTTTAGCACTCCAGGGATGCCACCGTGAGCCTAACAATGCAAAAGGGGTCGCACAGGACCGAAAAGCAGGGGACGCAGGTCCGGGGAGGCCGTGGCAAAGCGACGCAGCTGCCAAAGCCGGCTGCCCGGGTCAGCAAAACTTTGTCTCTCAGTGCGCAGGCGCAGGGCAGGGTTGGGGGACAGGCAAGGGAGGGGAGGAATCCTGAAGCAAGGGGAGGCGGGAGGGAGAAGGAGGGAGGGAGGGAGGAGGGTGGTGGATTAAAATAAGTAGGCGGCTCGGTGCTAAGGGATGAGTGAGTCGGAGCTCGGTCTCTCCCCAGCAAGTTCTCAGCCGCTCCCGGTTCAGACCCAACCAGGGAGCTGCGAGCGGGGCTCACTGTCCTCCGGGGGGCAGGGCTCCGGGCCAGTGGAGCGCTCCCGCGCGTCGGGCGCTCGGAGTCCCCGCAGCCGGAGAGGGGCCAGGACTCAAGAGCTCCGGGGGTGCCTGTGGAATCCAGCGCCTCTGGCTTCCCGGGTCCCCCGCAGCGGAGCCCCAGAGACTCCCTCAGCCCGGGACCGCCGCGGAACAAGGTAACTGCAGCCCTGGGCGCCCCTGCTCGGCTAGGGGAATGCGGGCAGCGCTCCCGGGTCCCCTGTCACAGCGCGGCGGGTGTCTCCTCTCTCTGTGTCCCAGAAGGAAGCTCCTCCTGCCAAACGGAGGCTGCAGGACCTTAGTGAAAGTGAGAGCAGCTGCAGCCCAGGGTGGTTGGGGGTGCTGGCTCAGGGACTTCCCGAGCGGGGTCTTTCGGCCTCTGACCTCCGGGGAAGGAGGGGGCGGGCCTCCAGCACTGGCCCTCGCGCTGCCAGGCTCCTAGGAATCCGCGGCGAGATGCCCGCGGACTTCGGGAGTCAGCCTGTGGGCCCCCCTCTAAGAAACCGAAGAAACTTCAGCGGGCAGAAACTTTCCCGAAACGCGCGCCTAGCGCAGTTTGACCTACTTTAGCTGACGAAGAAGGAAGAGAGAATGGATGGATGGCCACGGCCGCAGCCGACGGCGCCAGGGACAGGTGCATGCCCCAGCCGGGTCGCGCTTTTCGTGCAAGTTTGTTATTTTGCGTAGTTGCGCTCGGGTATCCGGCCGGCTGGACCCGGAGCGCAGGGCCGCGTGCCTGACCCCGCCTCGCACTTCTGCTCTGACTTCGGGGTGTTCTCAATAGGATGATTGCTCTGTGTAGTCAGGGCCTGGGGAGTTAACCTGCGACTGTCTCGGTTCAGGGAAGAGTGCAGGGGGTCGCGAGCACTCTTTCCCAATTGGAGACTCGCACGCCCAAGTAGCAGAAACGCTGTGGGTGCCGTGAATGTCTCCGGCTTGGGACTTATAAGGCGAGGATTCGTTTCCTCCCCCTGACTGTCCCCTAACTCAGCCTTCAGGAGAGAAGGGGGAAGCCCGAGGAGAGAGGGAAAGAGGTGAGGGGCTGCCTGCGGAACTACTTTCTTTCCCGACATGTCTAGGTTCAGAAGAACGAAAACCCACATCCAGTCCTTTTTCAACAGCTCGAGCAGTAGCGGGATGGGCTCTCAGAGGGTAAAGTAGCTGCGAGGGTTTCTTTGTTGCCACAATTTGGTAAATTTCAACCGGGCTGGCTTTTGGGAACAGAAACCACGTGCAAAGCAAGTTGGTCTCCCAGGCTCATGGCCTCCTAGAGAAGACAAGGGCTGACAGGGACAGGGGGCGACCAGTGGGTGGATGTTTTATCCGAGGCTCCTCGAAGTAATTGCGGTTTCATTAAGACTGGGGAACAGACCGCTAAGGACTCAGCGGGCGTTTAAATGCCGCGGGACGGCCGCCTAGCCGAAGGGTTCGTTCGCTCTCGTTCGTTGGGAGAATTCAACAGAAGTATCCGGTGGTGGTTAGTCCTCCCACCAGGGGCCTGGACGCCTGTCACCACGCGTGTTGGGGATTCGATGTCAAGGATGATTTTCTGGGGCTGCTGCTGGGCTCCTTCAGGCGAAAGCTCGTGGAGCTCGCTCCGTCCTCATTAATGCAAGCAGTTAACTCGCTCACGCTCAATTAGCCCCGAATAAACCACTTTAATAGACTCTGCACACTTCATTAATGCCCGGCATAGGGCTGGCTGCAGACCTGGAATTGGCGCTCGACCGCGCGAGGGAAGGAGCGCCTGCACTGCGCGGGGGACCCAGGATTGGAAGCGCGAATTGCTTTTGCTGCCTGTAGTCGGGATCTTTACCCGCACCTCCCAGATCTCGAGGCTCAAGCTCCTTGCCAAGCGGATGCCTGGCCCGGGGAGAGGTGTTTGCCCTCGCGTTTAAAAATCTAAAACGTTCACACAAGGGCCCCCCGGGTCAGGGCAACGGGACTCCGAGGGGCTGGGAGTTCGTTCATCCTCTCCGGCTGGAGAGGCGAGTGTGAGACTGTGTTTTTCTCTTAGTTGACCGCCTGAAACCGGATCGTGCATTTGGCCCATTCTTGGTACTAGTGTAAGGAGCCACGTTTCGAACGAATTTCGTCCCCGGGAAAGTCGTTGGCGAGAGCTTGGGGAGCCCTGGCCTCGGATTGCGGCAGAAAATAAGAAACTGGCCGTGATGCTGAAGAAAATAAATTGAGTGTTGGGGGACACAAGATCGGGCAGATAGCCCGGAAAGGTTGGCTCCCAAGAGCAGTGATGGCTGCAAAAGCCCCCTCCCCCTATGGAGCCCCAGGTCTTCTCGGCTCCTGAGGGTAGGCAGGGTAGGCGAGGAGAGGCCAGGTTAGTACCCGACGTTGGTGGGTTCCCCACCGGGGCACAGGCAGGGCTCGGGTCCTTTTGCAGTCCAGAGTCTCACCGTCACCGCCGCTCTCTTGGCCGGCGATAGGCCGAGCACCTAGAGAAGCAAGCGGGGGTGCTGGTGGCCCCGGCGGCCCCAGGGAGCCGGAAATAAGGATCTGATTTCCAGCGCCAGGAGGGGAAAAAGAAGTGACAGCAAATCAAAGAGCGCTCACCTCACCTAATCACCTAAGTCTGGGCCAACATTTTAAGTTGGCGAGAGCCCTCTTTCTCCCTCCTCTCTCCTTCCCAACCCTAATCCGCCCCTGCTTTCTCTCTGCCCCAATTCGTATTTTGCTTCGCGGGGTGTTAGCACTCTAGGATGATCTCGGCGCTCTGGGATCACCGGACCACCAGTGATCAAGCCGCAGGGAAAACTGGTAGGGAGGCCCTCTGCTACTGAGGCGCGGGTCCTCAGGCGCCAGGCTGAATTAATTGCTGCCTTAACACTGCGTTTTTGCTGGGTTGCTAATGTAACCTGCAGTGGGAACATCTCTGCAGGCTTTCAGTGTTTTGCACCTTCCACCCCCTGCAGAACCTCTTTCTCCGCGGGCCTACTATTCAGCCAGTGACTTCTCTGACAGCTTCCAAGGGAAAGGGTTTCTGCATCGAGATTGTCCATACTCCTTCCTGAAAGGGCAGGGCTATCTCCCGTGAGAAGCTTTGCTGCAGTGAAATGCTGCCGAGTCCGACTGGGCCTTGTGGCCTTGGGCTGAGGGTAAGCCAGCCTAGGGGAACTGTCTGGGTGGTGTCAGCGTCCAGCAGTGGGAAGGAGCGGTACCGTGGCCTGCACAACCCAGGAAGGGGGGCTTACTGAAGGTTAGAGGAGCAATCTGAGGAAGAGAAGAGGGGAAATGGGGGTAAGGGAAAAGTGGGCAGCAGGGGATTGAGACAGGCAAAGAACCAAGCACCCTGTTCCCTCAGTGACTTCTCGAGTAGCCCTCAGCTCAGAGCTGAGAGAGTTCAGCACTTGAGTCTCACAAGCCACCCCCCCCCCCACCATGTACTTTCTACTTTTCCTTCTCCATGTTTTTGCCTCCACTGGACAGACTGACTTAAGAGTGTCTGGGAGGCTTGGAGATGAAAGGTCTCTCTGCAGAACCCAGACTTGTCCACGGAGGCTGGAGATCCTGACCAAGGAGGCCAGGAGATGCTAGACTGCTGGTCACTTCAGCTTCCTGGCCTTGCAGTTGGAGGGCACAGAAAGCATAGAAGCTGATTGTATTGGCCTCAATACTGTAGCCCATAGGCATACCCACCTGCCCAGGTGTCACTGCGCACAGAAATATCCGAGAGCCCAGAGACACTGCACCCTGTTTGATGGAGTAGGGAGGGAACCGAAGCCCCCTTGTATGTACCTGCAGATATTTGACTGAATTCGTAAATGAAGGCTGGTATCATCACCTTCAAAGGCAATTAATTCCCAGGGGCTCAGGTAAGAAGTCAGCCCAAAAGCAGCCGCAGAGGGTGGTGTCAAGAGGGCTCATTAATAGTGAGGCAGAGAAGCAAATTTGAGGTCAAAGTTGAGAGCTTTGAGGAGAAAGATGACATGGCTTCTAGAAGCCAGACTGAAGATCAGCTAAGTAGAGCTAAATGCAGAGGAGCTGGGAGATGTACAGATCTGTGTGTGTTTGTATGTGTGCTGTTTCCCTGGAGGCCCTGCGTGGGTTCCATGCAATCCCACGTGTGCGTGTGTGTGCGCGCGCACGCACATGTGAACATGTTCACGCCAGCATTTTGTTTAGCAGCACAACACTGATCATCTCAGTTTATCTTGCCACCTTGTTGTCATCTCTGCTTCAGAACATGTGAATCTGTGTTTATCTGTCATTGTGCATTTCTGTTTATCTGCACATGAACATGTAAATGTGCTTCCAAGTTCCTGTTCTCTTCACCGGAGAGTGAAATTCTGTGTTGACTCAGGCTTGCGTGGATGTAAATTTCCACACATCAGTCTCCCCCAGCTTCTGCCTCCACTGTAGGCCCTCATTTAAGCTGGTTGCATTGCATAGGATTTGTTTCCTGCTGGTTTCTGTAGCAAGTTGTGTGTCTCTGCCATGGCCATTTGGAGGGAGCCCTTGCATCAGAGAAGTTTCCATTTTCTCTCTGAGGGCAGTGGGTTCCCTCAGTGGGGTCTCAGACTCCCAGCGTCTGCCCTGGGGCACAGAGAGGGTGTGGCTGAGCTGGAATTCCTCTGAACTTCTCTTTTTCTCTCCCTTCTTTTCTCTTCTTTTTTTTTTGCAGATTGCGATTGAGAACCCACTGCAGCTACCGCAATGGGCAGCAAAACCTTGCCAGCGCCAGTGCCCATTCATCCATCCCTGCAGCTCACCAACTACTCCTTCCTTCAGGCGGTGAATGGCCTGCCCACGGTGCCCTCGGACCACCTGCCTAATCTGTATGGTTTCAGCGCACTGCACGCTGTGCACCTGCACCAGTGGACGCTGGGCTACCCTGCCATGCACTTGCCACGCTCCTCGTTCTCCAAAGTCCCGGGCGCCGTGTCCAGCCTCGTGGACACACGCTTCCAACTGCCCGCCTTTCCCTGGTTTCCTCACGTAATCCAGCCTAAGCCTGAGATCACCGTTGGAGGCAGTGGCCCCTCTGTGCTCAAGACCAAGCCACGCTTTGATTTTGCCAACCTGGCCTTAGCTGCCACACAAGAAGATCCATCCAAGCTTGGCCGGGGGGAAGGTCCTGGCTCCCCCACTGGTGGGCTGGGTGCCCTCCTGGATGTAACCAAGCTGTCCCCCGAAAAGAAGCCCACGAGGGGACGCCTGCCTTCCAAGACCAAGAAGGAGTTCGTCTGCAAGTTCTGTGGCCGCCACTTCACTAAGTCCTACAACCTCCTTATCCATGAGCGGACGCACACCGATGAGCGGCCCTACACGTGTGACATCTGCCACAAAGCCTTCCGGAGGCAAGACCACCTACGGGACCACAGGTACGGCGTGTGACCCCCCTCCCCCAAAGCTGTCTGTCACTGTCCTCACCATCCTCCTCCCTAATGAGGTGGTTCTTGAGCCCCACTTCGGCTCTCCAGGCCTCCCAGTTTCTGGGAATTCTCTAACATCGCAAAGGAAGCCATTCAAGGCTTAGGCATAGGTTCTTGGAGGATGGGTGGAGAGAGCTTGGGGAGAATAAGTCAGGTCTCCATGAGCATCAGACAGGCATGCCAGCCTTCTCATCCCTTCCTTCACCTGTGCATCTGCAAGTGCTGTTCAGTCCAAGTTTCTGCGGTGACGGGCAGGGGGACCCGTGACGCATGTGACCGCCCAGCACTTGAAATGTGCAACTAGTGTGACTGCGAAATTAACTTTTTAGTTTTACTTACTTTTCATGTTAATAACCACATGTGGCTAGTGGCTGCCCACTTGGACAGCACAGCTCCAGCAAATTGTCCTCCCTGCCCCTGGGTCCCCTCATTCACCTTTATTGTTAACCCAGACCTTATAAGGAGACAGTGCTTGCCCCTCCTGGGGAAGGCAGGGGTGGGCCTAGCTGGACCCATTGACGTATCAGATGGGTCAGATATTGCCTGCCAGTTTCCTTCACCTCCCTACTCTATTCACAAACTTAGAATTTTGCCCACTCCACATTAGGTCCCCCCCCCCCCCCCCGCACTCTCTTTTGAGGGCAAGAGCCTGGTTGCAGTGGGAGGGGATCTTAGATAACTGTTTATAACATTACATCATTTTGCAAAGATTAATTCTGTTTTTGCTTCCAGATACATTCACTCCAAAGAGAAGCCTTTCAAGTGTCAAGAGTGTGGGAAAGGATTCTGCCAGTCCAGGACTCTCGCTGTCCACAAGACGCTACACTCACAGGTGAAGGAGCTCAAAACCTCCAAGATCAAATGCTAAAAGAGCCTCCAGGTCACCAGGACCCTGGGTTACGATACCCCCTCCTCCAGAGGGACCAGAAGCCGAAGGCGACTCTGGCGGGCAGCGGGAGGGGCTCCCGGGACCTTCCCCTATCCCAGACTTGTCCCTTGGGTCCCGGGCGCACGCGGAACTCGAGAGCCCCGCCCGGAGCCGTGACCCCAGCCGCCAGGGCGGCTCCCCCAGGACGCGGCTAAAGTCTTGGCCAAAAGGCGGTACTCACGTGGCGGAAGGGAAACTGCATTTAAAAAAAGAACGAAAGCTCCGCGGAGCCGCAGCGGCGCCTCTCCCAGAAGTATTACTTTTTCTATTGTTATTTTATACGTTTACTTTATTATTTTTTTCTTTGACCATATAAGCTTGTAACTCTGCCTGCGGAGAGAGAGGGGAGAGGGAAGGAAGTTCTGTGCGTTTGCAGAGTCCACCCCCTCCTCCCGTCCCCATCCCCACCCCGGGAGCCTGCAAAAGTGTAATCCGTGTATCTGCTTCTGCCGCCGGGCCCTGGGACCGCGGGGCCAAGGAGCGCCCCCTCCCTGCTCCGCAGCCGGTCGGCCGTGGGCCCTCGGACTCGGATGGCGGGGCGGGGGCCTTGAGCCCTGCGGCTGCAGCGGGCCCGGCCTCCGGCTCCCCTGTTCCGCCGTCCCGTCACCACGAGAGAGCAGCCGGCTAGGAGCAGGGCATTGTATTGCGATTGGCACTTTATGCTGACCATCGGTAACGGACATTTATCACTGGAGTTTTTTAAAATATGAAATAAACGGTTATTTTACAGGCATTGCAGGATGGGTATTCTCCCTCCCAAACAGGACACTGGGAGGCTTCTTTCCTTCAGAGGAGCAGGATTCCCTGCCCGCTCCAACCTGTCCCGCTTCCGGAAACCCGGCCTTCTTGGAGTGATAGGGTTGAGATGGGTGGAGAAGCCTCCTCTCTCCCTGTGTTGGTCTACCCCGGCCCCATGTTTATTTTCGTACTTTACTCCTCCACTTCGGTCTTTAGGGTCTCATTGTCCCCACCCCTCACCTCCACGGGGCTGGTAGTTTACAAGGAAACCCAGCCTGCAGCCACTACTTCGGCCTTAAAAAAAATCACAACGTCTCCGGGTGCCAGGGTCGCTTAAGATCCACTAAGGGAACAGAATGTCACCCACCTCTCCAACCAAAGGCTTTCCTACTGGCCTCCAGCATCTGCTTTGGTGGTGGTGGTGGTGGTGGTGGTGGTGGTGGTGGGGTGCCTTCACGTATAGCCTCAGGACCAGTACTGTCCCCAGGGCCCCAATACCCCGTTGCAAATGCACAATCATCGCTGCTTCCCCAAAGCCCCAAACCTACAACCCTCCCTCCGTTAGGATCCCCCCGACACAATTCTCTGGCTGGGTCTCATCCCCTGCCCGGAGTACGGCTCCACGCCCAAAGATTCCCTACAGTTTTTAAAGCCTCGTCAGGAATGGCGGGGGCGGGCGCCCTGGGAGGCCCGGGAAGTTTAGGAGGGGAAATCTGAGTCCTCCCTCCACAAGTTGAACCTTCCCCGGGGCGTCTAGTTTTCCCACAATTAGAGGCCAGGCCGCCGGGGGCTCTCCTTCTTGGGGCGGGGCGGGGCTCCCCCTGCTCCAGTGTCCTGACCGCAGGGCGGCGCAGGCGGTAGCGCCCGAGGCCTTTCCCAAGCCGAGCGCTCGGCCTCTCGGGCTTCTGAGCCTGGAGCTCAGCGGCCGCGAAGAACGATGGGCCGAGCTTCCCTGCAACGGGGACCCAAGGTCCCAGCCTCCGGCAGAGCCCTGCGGCCTGAAAAAGGAAGCCCAGGCCATAAGAGTTAAAACGCTCTAGACTTTCACTGAACCATCGTCACCTCCTCTGGGCATACCCGCCCCCGCCCCCGCCCCCCTTGCGGGCTTGAACTCCGCGGTTCCGGGGCCCAACGTGTCCCGGTGGCCTTGGCTGGGCCTGAGCTGAGAGCTCTGCCCTCCGCGTTCGGAGCCACGCTGCCCCCTGCTGGACAGGCCTGGAGGGGCGGATCAGGACTGGGGCACCTCAGTGCGTCCTGCTGAGGACTCGGCAGAACTTTCTGCCGCAGCCCCTGTCCACCACCCCTGTGGATATCTGGTCTTGCGCTCAAAAACTTCTTGATCGGTTCCACGGCCCACTGCGAATGAGGACCATGGGCTGCCTGGTCTTGACCGGACTGAGGGATCTCCACTAGTCCGGCAAGATCACAGCCCTTCTTCTGCAGCTTCATAAGGATGCGACCCAGGACAGGCCAGAATCTGGATCCCAGAGAACTGTGATCTCTGGGCGCAGAGAGGGAGAGAGAGTTAATCAGTGGGTTTTGGACTTGGCTTTAGCCCAGCCAGTGCAGTCGGTAGTATGGTCTGCACTTGGCCATGGCTTACGTGAGGGTCCATGGCAGGCCCACATCGTTTCTGTCATTAGCCCCAGGAGGTCGGGAGACGTGGTTGTTCCAAGACGACAGTGCCTGAGTACATACACCTGTCACAGAGAGCTTTGAGCACCCCTGAGGATCTGACGGAGCGCCTCGTTCAGTTCCTCTGCTCTTTCTGGGGTCCCATCTTTCCGGAGGATTTACTACTGCTGCGCCCCGCTCCGCCCCGCCCAACGCACTCCACCCCAATTTAGCCACCTCCCACTCCTCCAGAACAACAAGAGCTTCTGCAGTTAGCCCCTCCCCAAAGACCTCCTGAAAGCTGTGAAATGGGGGAGGTTCGCAGGCGAGTTTTTCCATTCTGGCCCGTGCCACCTCTGGTAACCTGAATCCCCGTCCTTCCATCCTAGACCCTGCAACTGACTTTCGATAATATCAAGTGTAGAAGAATGGATTCCCAGCACAGGGTTTATAGAGGGGGGCTGGGAGTGGGGCAGGGTACTGCCCAAAGACCTTCACCACTCACAATGCCATTGCCTTGCCTTGCTCTACCATGGTTCTATCATCCTGATGGACCCAGAAGCCACTTCTCAGCATAGCTCGCTGTCTATACTGTGACAGTGATTGTTCATACGCTATGTAGTAACAGCACAGCAAATGGAAGGGCAAGTGGGAGGGCAATCTGGGGATTCTGGCCACAAGACATCACACAGGCCACCTTTCCTAGCAACGTGGTTGGGGGACAGTTTCCAGCTCCTACTCTGTGGGACGCAAGAAAAGGCAATGAGAATGCCGGAAATGCTTGGGTGGGTTTTATTGCCTACCCACTCTGCAAAGGGGACACTCCCCCATTCCCGCTACACGCCTAGAAGATCCCATCCTTATCCGACCCCAGTCTTCAGACATTAAGCTTTTGTGGTCTCAGGTGCCCAGCTTTCGGGAGTGAAGGAGGCGAGAGGAGAGTTCAGCGGGAGTCCTTCCCTAAGCTGCTAGGCCATCTGTTTCTCTGAGGGGCAAGGGAGCGTGGCTACTCGGCTGGATCTCTGCTGAACAGGTAGAAGGCGCGAGAAACCCTTAAGGCAGCCTGGAGCTTCGTGGAGAAAGAAAAGCTCGCAGGGGTTTCTTCCCAAGAAGAGGTTCAGGTTCCACCCCCTTCTTCTGAAATGTAGCCAGGGGTCTGGGGCGTACAATGGGCCGTTTTTTCCTCAGACCTCTTGGCCGCGGGAGTCAGGGCTAGCATAGGGTTGTGGGGGAAAGAAGAGATGCGGCGGGCTGGTCTAGGGCTCCTAGATACAACCTCAGTTCCAAGAATGTGGGACCTGTGATAACATACCCCACCCCTGGAATCTTGGTGTCTCGAGAGCTGGCTCAAAGGAATCCCATCCCACCTTCCAAGGCACAAAGGCGCTGTAACGTCACATTTGCCTCTGGCAAGATACGCCCGGGCTCCGCCAGGTCTACCTATCTCATTTATGCAGTGTTATGACGTCACATGTGGGCTGTGATACTACGGCTCCCACATTTTTCGGCCCCGCCCTGCAAACCCTTCCAGAAACGCGCCGAGAATTCGTTCATCTCCATCAACAGGATCCACAGACCCCAAGAGTTGGTCTGGGGTCCAACGCCCCGCAGCGTCCCCCTCTGGAATCTGGTGGCTTCGGATAAACCTCTCCGCTGGTAGCTTTCCAGTGCACCAGCTGCTGCGAGATATCCGCCCCGCCCACGTTACCCGGTCCTACCCCCCGCCTCCATCACTGCGCACGCTCTGCGCGCAGGCGCAGAGTGAACTCATCCCGCGGAACATTAGGCGCTGGAGCTCACGGTCCCGCGGCTGTGGCGGGCGGTGGCGGGCGGTGGCGGGCGGTCGCTGCCGACTTCCGTGTCCCGCTTTCAGGCTTAACGAACGTGGGGTACTACTGGCATAGCGGGCGCTTCCCGCTATGGGCGTTTGTGAGCACTAGAGATGCTGAAGCCGAAGAGGGCAGCTCTGGGTTCATGCGAGCTGGAGGCCCTTGGAGTCCCTGTGGCACCCCGAATCCAGCACTGCCATGGTCCGACGGAGGTCCCTGGGATTGGAGCCGGCAGGGGTGGTGCGGCCAGGCCCTGCACTAGATCCGGTGTGGCCTTAGTCCTTTCAAGCTGGGTCTTTGAGACAGAGGTCTTGGCTTCCAGACCAGCGGAGCTCTTGGAGGCACAGACTTGGCCACCCACCCTACCCATTCCGCCTGGCTTTCTAGAGGGCCACTTCAAGAGCCAGACTGATGGCTGGGTCCAGTTTGCTCATGTTTCAGATGAAAAAATTCACTATGGACTGAGATAGGAGGAAGGGGGCAAACCTCATGTCAGTGGCAGAGGAAGAATTAGAAGCTGTGTTTCCTTTGAGGCAAGGGGCCTGAAGACCCAGTCGTTAACTTTTCCTGCCACTTACAAGCTTTGGCCAAGTCCCTGAATTTCTCTGAGCCTGGCCTTTCTTCCTTTAATGGGGATAATACTCTTCCCACCTACCTCATTCAGTTGGTGTAGAGGTCAAAGTCATACATCTTTTCTCAATCATTTATTCACTACTCAAACCAAAACCGGGCCCTAATGTGTTGCAGAACAACTTTGGCATTTATGAAGCACCATGCAAAGCATTCGAAATGATTCCCTCAGCATCCTGAAGCTCCCAAGCTGCCTTATTCCTAAGAGAATCTTCCCATCCTCACTTTCTCATCACCCAAAGATTCTGAAAAGGGATGGAGGAAGGATATCACCTGGACTGGTGGTCATGAAACTTCTAGAAAACTTGGATGAAGCCTTCTTTAAACTGCATGGAGATGGATAAATCAGTTCACAGATTATTGTTGTATTTGGTTGAGAGAGGAAGGTGGGTGACAAAATGTAAGTGCCCTACCTACCATTCCTTTGTGGCATATACGTAGGAAGAAAGAGACAACTTGAGGCAGACTGAGGTGTGGGGCAGGGCAGGGGGCTGTATATATGGTAGGTGTGACTGAATAGGTGGGAGGGGGTCTCTGACTTTACAAACACACCCAACTACAATATTCTTTGGATTTTTGCTTTCTCTGATAGTTATACAATGCTATTACATGGACATATCTTCAAGAATGTTCCTTTTACCCAGTCACCTGAGCCCTGGCCCTCTGCTACCAACCACTCTTGGCCATTTTTCTTAGCCAGTGCTAGTTCTAGCCCCAGCTATCAGAAAACAGAAGGGCTCAGAAAACTGGGATGGATGGGTGAATGGACTAGGTTTTGTTTCTTATTTCTAAACATGGAGATGGCTCTTAGCAGTTCAGCCATCTCTGGGGAGGTATAGGCATAATTTATTTTCAATGTTTGGTTTGATTGGACTCTTGCTCGTGGGATAAGATAAGGAGTTTTGTCATAACAAGGCAGGGATGGGTTGCTTTTTGTCACTGGTAGGAGTGGGTAACACTGGAGACTGTAGGTAGATGGAACTTTACAGGGGCCATGGAAGAAAGCTACAGGAGATGGGGCAGGAATGTCTAGATTCTTCACTTCTCAAAGAACCAGAGAGGGAAAACAAGCCTCCAGAGAATTTAGGCCTTGCTTTAAATAATGAGATTTACTTGGGGGGTTGGTTCACTTCTTATTAACCTGTGTCAAGAGCTGAACATTTTGTGCAGAATTCAGAATATTCTTAATATCTCAAAGCTTATATAACTAAGAACCAGAGCAGGTGTGGTGCTACGGCTGTCCAGAACAGTCTCTATTATGGTGTTGTTATCAGGAAGACCAGCCAAGGCTGAACTATTTGAGCAGACCCATTCTAAGGTGGGTGGCATGGCTCAAAGAGTTCTTGTTAACTGTTACATAGATCTGGGCACCATAGATGTAGCTTCTAAATCTTTTATCTTCTATATTCCTTTTTATTTTCCAGTTTCTTTGTCTATTAATTCCTAACTTGGGTACTTTAGTGTGTTAAAAACTCCCACCACAATGGTAGAATGTTGTTGTTTTTTTTTTTTAGTGTATGTATATATATATATACACACCATATTCAGATTTGTCTCTCCTTGACAATTAGCAGGACCCATGGGAGCCGCCTCAGTGTGGCTGTGGGGACCGTGGCATTGGCTGGGACCACTACGGGAAAAGTGGGAGGCATTGCTAGGGCTTCTCCAGGCAGGAAGCCAGGCAAGGTTTTGTCCCTGGCAAATGATGTTTTATTTTAATTATCATAAGTATGTATTTAACTGGGCTGGGGAGTATAGGGAGTGCTTGAGGAGGGTGCTGGGCTTTGATATGTTTCCTCAGCTTTCTCTCCCCCCATATATTAATTTAAACACTTCAGGCCTATGGCACAATAGAAATTTATAGGGAACACTCAATTATCCACCACCTAAATTCCACAGTTAACATTTTACTATGCTTTATCACATATCCTTCCACTCCGCCCCTCCAACTTTTTTAAAATGAAAATTTTATAAACATACAGAATAATTGTAAGAATGGACAGAGAACACTTTCATACTTTCTTTATAGAGTCAACAGCTGATAATGTTTTATTATATTTCTCTCTTGCTGTCTTTCTCCTTGAACCATTTGCAAGTTAGTTTCAGACTTCATTATATGTTAACCTTAAATAATTCAGCACACATATTTTAGGAATAAGGGCGTTAACTCTTTTACCATAACATTATTATCAATAATAATTTTGCCTGGTGTCATCAAATGTCCCATCTACATTATAGTTTCCCCAAATTTTCCCACCTTTTGATTTTTTTAAGGTTATTTAATTATTTTGAAAGAGAGTGAGAGCAGGGGAGGGGCAGAGAAAGAGGGGGACTGAGAGAATCCCAAGCAGGCTCTGTGCTGTCAGCACAGATACTGACTCGGGACTTGATCCCATGAACTGTGAGATCAAATCCTGAGCCAAAATTAAGAGTCAGTCTCTTAACCTCCTTAGCGACCCAGGCACCCCCCATTTTTTGAATTTTTAAAAATCAAAATTCAAAGTTTTTCACATTGCGTTTATGTCTTGTCCTCTTTTAACCTAGAACAGTTCTGGGTTTTTGTTTTTTTTTTCAATTTTTTAAAAAAAAATTTTATTTTTAGGTTTATTTATTTTTAGAGAGAGAGAGAGAGCGCACATGAGAGAGGAGAGGCAGAGAGAGAGAGGGAGAGAGAGAATCCCAAGCAGGCTCTGCACTGTCAGCACAGAGCCCAATGTGGGCCTTGAACCCACAAACTGTGAGATCATGACCTGAGCTGAAATCAAGACTTGGATGCTTAACTGACTGATCCACCCAGGCACTCTGAGTTCTGTTTTTTTTTTTAATTTAACTTCTTAATTTGAATTACTTATAGATTTATAGGAAATTGCAATGATAGTACAGAGAAGGTCCATGTGTCCTTCACCATTTTCTTCCACAGTTACACCTTGCATGATGGTAATACAATATCATAACCAGAAAATTGATATTGGTACAATGTTTGCATTTAGTTTGATGCTATTTTCCCACAAAAATAGGAATAGGTAGATTCTTGTAACTACCACCATAATGAAGATACAGAACTGTATAATTACCACATTGATACCTACTGATATCAATGTTTTAGCAGTTTGAGTGAAACCTTAACTCCTCTTGTGGACTGAATGTAACCCCCCAAAATCCCTGTGGTGAAATCCTAATCCCCAATGTGATGGTATTAGGAAATGGGGCTTTGGGGAGGTAATTAATTAGGTCTTGAAGGTGGAGCTATCATGAATGGTATTAGTGTCCTTATAAGAAGCGTCTTGAGGAAACTTGCTTCCTCTCTCTCTGCTTCACACCATGTGGGGACACAGCAAGAAGCTGGCCATCTATAAACCAGGAAGATGACCTTCACCAGACACTAGATCTGTTGGCACCTTGGTCTTGGACTCACAGAGAAAGAAATGCCTGTCCTTTAAGTCAGTGAGTCTGTGGTGTTCTGTTATAGCAGCTTGAACTAAGATACCAACTTGTAAGCCCCTTTGTCCTCCTCCTGTGTATGACATGATAGTCATAAATATTGCCTTTACATGCATTGAGATCCAAGTTAGACAATGCATTACTTTTTGCTTTGACCATCAAACAATTTAGACAACTCAAGAGGGAAAGTCTGTTGTATTTAGCTGTGTCTGTGCTTTTTCAATTTTTTTTTCTTCTTATATTTTTGGTTTCCATCTTTTACCATTTCTTTTCTTTTTGGAGAACTTTTTTAGCCATTATTTTAAGGTAGGTCTGGTGGTGAAAAATTCTATTAATTTTCCTTCATCTGAGAATGTCTTTATTTCTCCTTCATTTCTGAAGGATAATTTCACCAGGTACAGAATTCTGGGTTAACAGTCCTTTCTTTTCAGCACTTGAAAAATGTGCTGCTTCCTTCTGGCTTTCATGGTTTCTGATGAGAAATCTGTTGTCATTTGAATTGTTTTTCCTTTGCATGTAAGGTGTCATTTCTCTCTTGCTGCTTCCAAGGTACTTTCTATGTCTTAAAGTTTTTTAGTTTTTTTAAAGTTTTTAATTTTCAGAAATTGATTATGATGGTTCTTGGCATGGATTTCTTTGGGTTTATCCATTTTGGGGTTTTCTCAGATTTTTAATTCTATAGGTTTGTATCTTTTTCCATGTTTGAAAAGGTTTTCAGCCATTATTTCTTTTCCATATTTGAAAAATGTTGAGCTGTAACTTCTCCAAATACTTTTTTCATCTCTACTCTTTTTCTCTATTTCGTAGACTGCAATGACAGATGTTATAGTTCCCCAGGTTTTTGAGGTTCTCTTCACATTTTTCACTCTGTTTTCTGTCTGTTGGTGAATTTGGGTCAATTCTACTGTTCTGTCTTCCAGTTCAGTGATTCTTTCCTGGGTCCCCTCCATTCTGATATTGAGGGTTTAAAAAATTCCAATGATTTTTTTTTTAATTCTAAAATTTACATATGCGTTTTTTAAAGTTTATTTTTGAGAGAGAGAGAGAGAGAGAGTGAGAGAGAAAGAGAGAGGGAAATGAGAATGAACCAGTGGGGTGGGGGACAGAGAGAGGGAGAGAGAGAATCCTAAGCAGGCTCCTTGCTGTCAGTGCAGAGCCCCACAAGGGCTCAGTCTCATAAACCGTGATATCATGACCTGAGCCAAAATCAAGAGTTGGATTCTTAACCCACTGAGCCACCCATAAAATTTACAAATGGTTTTTAAAAATATATATTCTGTTTCTTTCCTGAGACTTTTTAAGTTGTTGCAAGGGTTCGTAACTGCTCATTGAAGTATTTTTATGATGGCTGCTTTAAAATTCTCGTTGATAATTTCAACATCTGTGTGATCTTGATGTTGATGTGTGTTGATTATCTTTTCTCTTTCAGGTTGAGATTTTCCTGGTTCTTGGTCTGACATGTAATTTCTGATCATACCCTTGAAATTTTTGGTATTATGTTGTGAAACTCTTATTGAAATCTGTTTTGGTAAGTTTCCTCTGACTTGCCATACTGGTAGGGAAGGGGTGTCACTTTGTTACTACCATGTGGGGATGAATGTCCAGGACACCCACTTGGCCTCTCTTACCACCTTAGGAGGAGGGGGTGCCGTATTGTAACTTGGTAGAGGTGAGATTTCAGGCTCCCCACTGGCATTTACGCTAGGAGGGGAGAGGTCCTTTTTGTTGTTCCCACATAGTTTCTTCTGGGGGTACACAGAAAGCTTTTTACATCTGGGTGGTGGTGCAAGTTTGGCTGCCCACTCAGTCTTCTCAGACACACCTGGATGGGACGTGGAGGAGCTTCCCTTTGCATGCAGGCAGACAGAAGTCCAGACTTCTCACCCAGTCTTTCCTGACTGGTAATCTGTGGCCTTCTGAATATCTTGTTGCAAAAGTGAACTGGTATTAGCCTTATGGAACTAGCCACCACGTGACAAATTTCTGCACAAATTCCCATTTCCTGGGATCATTTCATTTATTGTTCCAAGGTGATCCGATCCGGGGTTGCCACTCTAATATATTGTGGTGTTTTTAATTTTGTAATACAAAATTCTCACTTTAGGTTTTGACATAACATGCTCTGGGGTGGTATTTTGTTGTAAAGTTACAAAACTTTTGTCTACTCTCAAATGTTGGTATGTAGGGTCCCTGTGGATACAAAAAAAAAAAAAAAGAACAATCAATATTTTTAGATTAGCTATAACCTCTTGAATTTTGGCTCAGTAAAATTGAGTCTGTTATTATTTTGTTTATGAAAACAAAAAAAAAATCTAATGTATCTAGTGGCTGGGAGCATGGATTTCTTTTTTGCCCTACTCTCATGTCTGGTTTTCACGTTGTAATTTTTAATATAAATATGTCCATAGAATTGTAAGCTTTGTTAAATTTTTGACAATGGAATTTCAAGAATCTGTCCAAATTTTCTAAAATATTAGATTAGTTTCCTTCATTGTCAGAATATTTCCTAACAGGATAGGATTTTTTCCCTTCTCTTCTATAATTGTGCCTTACAGATTTCTTAGTGTTGAGTTGGTCAGGGAGAGGAATAATAATTATTATTATTTTTAAATGTTTATTTATTTTGAGAGAGAGAGAGAGGAAGAACAAGCAGGGGAGGGGCAGAGAGAGAGAGAAAGAGAGAATCCCAAGAATTTGTGCTGACAGAGCAGAGCCTGATTCAGGGCTTGATCTCACATACCTTGAGATTATGACCTGAGCCAAAATCCAGAGTCGGATGCTTAATGGACTGAGCCACCCAGGTACCCCAGGGAGAGAAATAATTATTTTCTTTTTTTTTTTTTTTTAACTTTTACTTATTATTGAGAGACAGAGAGACACAGCATGAGCATGGGAGGGGCAGAGAGAGGTGGAGACACAAAATCTGAAGCAGGCTCCAGGCTCTGAGCTGTCAGCACAGAGCCCGACATGGGGCTCGAACTCAAAAACTGCAAGATAATGACCTGAGCCAAGGTTGGATGCTTAACTGACTGAGCCACCCAAGCACCCTGAGAAATAATTATTAAAGCAAAACCTTCTCTTCAGTTAATATTATTTATTAAGACCTGTAACTAGTTCCTGAGCACAGGCTAAGTGTGGACATCATGCAAACTGAGGGAAATGTGTGTTGTTACAGCATAATGTTTACTTCAGTAAGTCAGGGCAACTTAAATAGATAACCCAGATGAAAGGAACTGGGAAGCAGGAAATGTGTGTCTCAGCACACATTTTATTGCTGAACTTTGTTGGGTCGCCTTAGTCAAATCCTGTAACCTCTGAGGGCCTCAATTTCCTTACCTGTCAATGAGGATAAAAGTACTTATCTTTTCTGACTTGTACAGTTTTGGTTAGAGAAAATTTACATTTGTGCCATAAATATAGATAACATTGCTAAAGACTATCTACTTCTTTCTACTGAGCCTTAAAAAAAGTACCTGTACCTCCCAGCTTTTCAGTTTCTTTTGGTGTTTCAAAAATGTCTTTGAGCAAAGAGAATTTAAACAGTGCTTGGGGGGAAAAGTGCTTGGGATAACTATAAAAATGTTTACAGACTTCATTGACAGGGTTGACTATGTCCCATGTTTGCTGTGAGCGAGAAATCAAATTTATTTTTCTCTCCTGGATACTCTGATTCTTCTTTAGTTGCCAGACAGCTAGTTACGTCGCCCATGCAGATTCAGGTAGAAGCTTTGCATATGGGTTACAGAACTGTGTAGCAGACATATACAGATCAAAATAGCTGTAATTAGAAAATCAGCTTCACGTTTATGAAATATGAAGAAGCATGTGGATATTCTGACTTGCCCCAGAAGCACAATAAAAGTAAACCAACTGCCCTCGAAAGCAAGAACAATTACAAAAACACACATTTTGAAAAAAATGAACACAAAGATTTGAATAATAAATAGTTATCTCTAGAGAAACAAGGAAAACTCACTTCAAATTTCAGAGTGAAGTGTTCATAGTAGTTAGACCACACCAAGCATACTGCTGTGTTAAAATGGGAATCTCTGCATAAGGCCCATCTGTAGGAGACCAGCAGCCCACAGGATCTCTCCTATCTTTGGACAGGTTTTCAGATGTGGCAAGAAACTAAAAAAGAATCCCTGTAAATTTTATCTACTCTTTGTAATCTTCAGAATCTGAAATTAGGGAGTGAGCCAAAGCTAGGTATTACATGAACTTTATCTGTGGATATTAAGGTCACTTTACAACTGGCTGCAAAGCACATTTTTGGCAGAAAAAAGGTAAAGCAATGTTTAGAGTTTTCTTTGTGTGTGTTTACTATTGGCTTATTTCCCTGTCATATAAATCACTCTGAGCTGTACAGTAGGCATGGGCCAGAAGGGCATGGAGCATGAGTAGGGATCTGTTAGTGCAGCCTGAGGAGGCCAGGTGAAATCCATTCTGACTTTTCCAGCTTGTTGGTTTCATTGTTTTTACAATGGGTGATTGTCTTCAGCCTGCTTGGCTGGCTCCAGGTCCTTTGAGGTTCCCAGAAAATCCCCATGTATATGCAGCCAGAAAGTTGGGGGCCCAGTGGGCTTAATGCCTGGAGTGATCCTTGGTGCACACTTCCCCTGTCTGGCCTGGGGGGCATGCCTCTAAGTGATGAACAGAAATTGCTTTAATTGAACGTACTTCTGTTGGCAGGATGATTTCAGAGACATCTATGAGAGTCTACCTCCCTTTGAAAACAAACCTTGGACTGCTCCCCAGGGGTCTGGAATCCCTCATTTTCTCATGAGATCCCTTCCTTCCTCCTTCGTTAGTGAGAGCTGATATTTAGATGCAGACCTAGGAGATATTCTAGGAGAAAATATTTTATAGAGCTACCATTTATTGAGCCCTTACCATATGTAAAACACTGTTCTGGGAGATTGACATCCACAGATACTATTCTCATATTTTCAGATAAGGAGATGGAGGCCAAAAGAATACATTTGCACAAGGTAACAGAGTATGTCATAGAACATAATCAATTCCAGGTTCTTCAGACCCCAAAATTCATGCACTCACAAGACCCTTTACTGCTTCCCTGTATACAGCTGAGATTCACTGAGATCTCCAAAATTCTGATTGCCCTGCCCAGAAGGACAAAGAGTGCTAGGCTTTAACCTCTCTGGGAATGGAGAGAGTAGGGAAGAGGGGTGGGCTGAGAAAGCTCTGGGCCTCCCAGGGGGTGCTGTGCACAGGCCAAGGAATGAGGAAGGCCTGGGTCCCAGCCTCCACCTCCAGGTACAAGGAAGAAGCCCGGCTCCTGCTCCATAGAGCGACCTGCCAAGGGTCTCATTTAGGATGGAGCCCCTTCTGGGAGAAAGAGGAGCAGGAGCGGTGGCTGAACTTTGCCTGCATGAGAGCTATTGTGCTTATTTTCCATCAGGAGAGGGTGTGGCTTGTTGGAGACGGTAGGGCGGTGTGTGTGATGTTCCTCTGCATTTCTGTTCATTTCACTGCAAGTTTGTGAGCCTGAATAATGTTGGAACACCTGTGCTGGGCGTGTCAAGGACTGATGGCAGAGTGGAGGGTGAGGCCTCAGTGGGGGATTTCTGGTCACTGTCCTGATGGGACTTGGTGAAGACTTTCAGCTAACCTTCAGAGGTCTGTCTCACAGTAGAAGCACCAATGATCAGTGTGGCTTAAATACAGCTGGAGAAGAGGCACCTGGGTGGCTCAGTTGGTTAAGCGTCCAACTTCAACTCAGGTCACGATCTCACGGTTTGTGAGTTGCAGCCCCGCATCCAGGTCTGTGCTAACAGCTCAGAGCCTGGAGCCCGCTTCGGATTCTGTGTCTCCCTCTCCCTTTGCCCCTCTCCAGATCACTCTCAGTCTTTCTCTCTTAAAAGTAAACATTAAAGAAAATTAAAAAAAAAATACAGCTGGAGAAGGTGGTGAGCGTACCTTGCCTCCACAGTCTGGTCTGGCAGTCTCTCCCAGGTGCTTGTATGGAACCTCACTCTTGTACAGAAACCTCACTCATAGCACTTCTAACACTGGGTCACTATTGGTCATCTCTTCTAGATGGTAGGCTCCTTGAGGCCCCCAGCCGGTTCTGCTTGTCTCAGTACTCTCTATGCCTTTTGCGGCTCCTGAGCCCGAGGACATATTCCCAGATGAGCGGGAAGCTGAAGAGCCTTGGCCTGATTACAGGAGTGAGGAACACTTCATGAGAAAAGGAGGTAACTAAGTTAACTGTTTCTGGGAAAAGTCTCCTTCTCATCATTTGAGAACCAAGTGTGTAAACTGAGGTAGAAAGAACTGTCCACTTCCAGAGTGATGGGGGCTGGCTGGAAGGGACTTTTGCAGAAGAAGGAATAGGAACTTTGCTCTGGACAAATCCTATGTTACTTTTTCAAAGAATAATCTGCTAGTGTGAAGACTGTGCCTTTTATTTCTATTTTGCCTTGTATTTAAATGAAACATTTAAAATGGAATCCCTGAAAATTTAGAAGGCAAATAAAATGATCCTGCTAATTTAATGAAGCCCAAGCTGTAAATGTAGGTTTTATGGAGTGTCAACCACTCACTGAGGAACCTGGTAACCAGAGGGGAAGGAGGGGGCAGAGCTGTGTTCCGACTCATCCCGAGAGGCTGGAACTTTTACTAGTTTTCTAGAGCACACAGGGTCTCTGCAGAGGAGGGGGCTCTGCTATTAAGGAATGATCCAGAAACCTGTGAATTTTTCCTTCCAATTGCCTTGTTTCTTTCTCCATGATGAGGCTGGAGGATGGCGTGACTGTCAGAAAACACTCATTCCCTTGGGTTGGTGATCGTCTCCCTCTGGTACTCTGTGCCAAGAGGTCTGTATTGAAGATGAGTCTGATTGCCTTTGTGGTATGCGGCCTATCTACAAAGCTAGTCAGAGTGCAGCGGAGGGAGGGCCAGTCTGTCCTCCTGGGCGTCCTTTCTGTAATCCGCTTGTCACAGCCACCTCCGAAGGCTGCTCGCCCTGACAGAGGGGATGTGATGGGCAGCCTGTCAAATAGATTGTGAGTGCATTAGCAGGATTAGCAGAGAAGGCTAATGTTGCAGCATTCCCCAAGTTCATTCACAGCATCTGCGACTGCGGAGGCACAGGCTTCAGAATTAATGTCACATTGGGGACTGTCCCTGAAGCGGTCAGAGACAACAGTCTCATTGTGTTTGCCTGTGTTCGTGTATTACTATTTCACAACAGAGCTTAATTTCAAATATTAGTATAAAGATGCTATAAAGATTCTTTCTTCCATCTTATTGATAAACTAGCTGAAATACTTTAGTAGCCTCTCAAAACCAGAAGCTTTGTTCTTGGCAGTTGTTGAAGTATTGCTGATTTTATTTCTGCTTGTTAAAATAATATACCCTCATTTAGGAAAAATTGGATCAGAAAAATAGAAGGGAAAAATTTAAAATACTTAGTTCTTTCACCAGATATAACCTCTCATGCCATTTTGATGCATTTTTATGCAGTGTTTTTTGGTTTGTTTGCTTTTTAAGTTTATTAATTTTAAGAGAGAGAGAGAGAGAGAGATCACAGGAGGGGCAGAGAGAGAGGGAGAGAGAATCCCAAGTAGGCTCTGTACTGTCAGCACAGAGCCCAACATGGGGCTCAATCTCACTAACCAGGAGATCATGACCTGAATCGATATCAAGAGTTGGACACTTAACCGACTGAGCCACCCAGGCATCCCCCTTCTATACCTATCAATTAAAATTGTGCTTATATTGTATATTTAGTTTTGATTCCTTTATTTTATATTAAAAATTTTTTTAACTGTTTATTTAATTTTGAGAGAGAGAGATAGAGCACAAGTTGGGGAGGGGCAGAGAGAGAGGGAGACGCAGAATCCGAAGCAGGCTCCAGGCTCTGAGCTGTCAGCATAGAGCCAATGCAGGGCTCGAACCCACAAACCATGAGATCATGACCTGAACTTAAGTCAGATGCTTACCAACTAAGCCACCCAGGTGCCCCTTGATTCCTTTAGAAAAAAATCCAAATACTATATCATAAACATTTGCCAGTTTTCTTGTACTTTTAGTGAAAATACCAATCAGATACTTGAAATACTTTGTGTGAATATATTTGCACTAGTTTTCTATTGATGTGTAACAAATTACCACAAACTCAGCAATTTAAAATAATACCCATGGGCATGTAGGTCAAGCATAAGACTCTTGATTTTGGCTCAGGTCATGATCCCACAGTTCGTGAGATCAAGTCCCAAGTCAGGCTCTGCGCTGATAGCCTGGAGCCTGCTTGGGATTCTCTCTCTCCCTCTCTTCTCTGCCCCTTTCCCACTCTGTGCACGTGTGCTCTCTCTCTCAAAATAAATAAATAAACATTTAAAAAGTAAATAAATAAAATAATACCCATGTATTAGCTCACAGTTCCATAGGTCAGAAGTCTGGCATGGCATGGTTAAGGTCTCTGGTCACATGTCAAAAGGCCAAAATCAAAGTATCAGCTGGGCTAAGTTCTCTGAAGACTCTCGGAAGACTTGTTCCAAGCTCATTTTTGTTGGCAGAATTCAGTTCCTCAAGGTCATAGGGCTGAAGTCCTCTTGTATTTGCTGGTTGTTAGCTGAGGACTGCTCTTAGCAGCTGGAGGCCACCTGTTTTCCTTGACATGCAAGCAAGGCCCCCTTGATCTGCAGGCAAGTAGTGGTGCATTGAATCCTTACTGTATTTGTACTTTTTGGCTTCTGTGACCAGAGAAAACTCTTCCCTTTTAAAGGGCTCATAAGATTAGGCCATGCCTACCAGAAAAATCTCCTCATTTTAAGGATAACTATGCCATATAACATGATCTAATCAGGGTAGTAAACCATCATATTGATAGTCAGCAGGATTCTACAAGGCATGTGTACCAGGGTGGAGAAATCCTGGGGCCATCTTAGACTTCTACTTACCATAATATTGTAATTTATTTAACAGTTTCTTTGTTTTAAAAAGGGCTGGGCTTATGTCTAATTTTTTATTATTAGAAGAGATGCTTTTGGATGAGCATCTAACCTCTGTTAATTTGATAGGTGAAGAATGATATTTTGTAATTTGCATCTTTATTTCTAATGAAATTCAACACCCAGCTTCTTGTGTTTATTAGTTATTTGTCTTCCTTTGTGACTTGTTTCTTTTCTTTTTGGGGTTTACTTTCTAATTGATATATAATGTTCTTTAATAGTAAGGACATTATAGGGGCACCTGGGTGGCTCAGTTGGTTAAGCGTCTGACTTTGGCTCAGGTCCTGTTCTTGTGGTTTGTGAGTTCTAGCCCTGGGATGAGCTCTGTGCTGACAGCTCAGAGCCTGGAGTCTCCTTTTCTCTCTGCCCCTCCCCTGTTCATGCTCTCTCTCTGTCTCAAAAATAAATAAACGTTAAAAAAAAAATTAATAGTAAGGACATTATAACTCTTTCCTGATTTTGTTACAACCGTTTTATCTTTCTTTGTGTACTTTTTGATGTACAAAGGTTTTAACTTCATATGTACATAATTCCATTTTTATCTTCTGTTCCTGCCTTTGATGTCATATTTAGAAAATTTTTGCACCTCAAGATTTTAGAAATGTGTTGATTACATTTCTCTATTACTTTTATAGATGCATTATGTGTATTTAAACTTTAATGTACATGGGATTTATTTTGATATATAGTATGAGGCATGTTACGTATTTAAAAATTTCCCCCCAAATTTATTAACCAGTAGCCTAATATTTGATAAGTAACTCATCCTAACTGATTTCAAATGCCATTAACTTGACCTTTTTTGATGCCTTTTCATTCTGTTCAATTATTCAAGTATTTTGCAGGCTGGTGCCATAGTGTGCCATTTTGATTACTGCATTTTGAAGTAAATTTAAATATATTGAAATGTAAATTACTCCTTGTTTTCTTTAGTTTCCAATATTTTATTGGCTCTTTTACCCTAATACTTTCACAAATTTCTGATGGAATTTTAATTTGAAGTGTATTGATTTCATAAAATTTACGTGGAAGAAATGATGGTTTTGAAATATATAACCTTCCCATTCTAGAAATACAGAATGTCTCTTCACTTATTAGAATTTTCCTTCCTGTTCCTCAGTAAAGTTTTATTTTTATATTTTAATAAAATTTCATATTTACAGAAAATTTGCCGGAATATTACAAATAACAGTTTTCCTGAGCCATTGGAAAGTAAGTTGCTGGAAGACTTCAGTATGTAATTCTTCCACAGAAGGACTTTCTGTGCTACCATCAAAATAAAAATCAGGCCATTAACATCTGTCTATTACTGTCATGTCATCCAGAGATCTCACTCATGTTCCCCCAGGGTGCCCAGCTGTGGTTTTTAAAGAAAAAGGGTCCGATCCAGAGTTGCTGGTTGTATTTGGTTGTCTTGCATCTTTTGTCTCTTTCACACTCAGTTTCTCAGTCTTTCCAGGACTTTCATGACTTTGCCACTTTTTAAGGTCATAGGCCAGTTACGTGGTAAAACTTCCCCCATTTTGGGTTTGCCTAACGTATCCCCATGATTTGATTTGGAGAATGCATTCTTGGCAGGAGCATTACAAAAGGAATGCCGTTAATGCATCCTATGAGGAGGCACATTGACTTGTCCATTACTGGTGACTCAACTTTTGATCATTTGATGGGCTTGTGTCTGCCTAGCTTCACCACCGTAAACTTGCCCTTTATCAGTTTGTAATTAATAAGTATTTTGTGGGGAGATACTTTGAGACCATACTGTTGTTAAAGTATTTTAAATCTTGTTAGGTGCTACTGGAATTAGTGTTTATATCAGAGCCAATTTTGTCCCACGGCTGAGGGAAAAAAACCTTTCTTAGTGCTCTGCCTGACGCTCCATGAATTATGAGGTTTTCTGCTCTGCTGTGGCAACAGGAATTGTTTCCAGGTGTGTGTGAACTCTGGGGCTTGTGCTTGCTGATCCTTTCTGGTGGTTCTTTCCCCAGTCTTGGGTAGTTTCCGGACACCATGAGGATGTGAGGGAGACTCCCTAGATCTCTGGAGGAGTGCTCCTTCTGCAGCTCTTTCCTCGCTGGCACAGTTCCCTGGAAGCTCACTGGAGTTTCCCTCCGTTCCCCCACTCAGGAGAGCCTGGGCCCTGCTGGACCCTCCCCCCCAGTTCCAAAGCCTGCACGCGCTCTTGGGCAATAGTAGGGCTCACCTCATTTGCTTCCCATCTCTGAGGAATCACTGTCCCTCGTTGCCTGGTATCCTATGTCCCTGAACACCATTGTTTCATATATTTTGTCTGGCTTTTTAGTCTTTTCGGGCAGGGGCGTAAAAATGGTCCGTGTTACTCCAACTGACTGGAGAAAAACCACTTATACATTTTGGATGAATCAAACTCATCATTTTTTCCCAAGCATTTATTAAAATGTAGACATGTTTCCCTCTGCTCTAAATGGCCCCAGGATGCCGAGAGTTTTTTAAATGTCACCTGTAAGTTTGTCTTCTCCATCCTCAGCTACTGCTCGCCTCTGCTATCAGCTCTATACCTACTCTCCAGTAGTTTATGCGTCAACTCTGCTGTAGGGCAGTTTCTCAGATAAGGGTCAGTAGGTTCTAAATGAGTCTTCAAAAATCTCTTCTAGGAATTAACAATGTGAACTATGTCATAGGTATTTGACTGGGGCACTTTATTGCCTCCTTTCTGGTCCTTGGCCACAGTTACATAGTTGAGTCTCCTAAAGCATTGCTTTCTGGATAAATGAGACATAACGCTACTTTGAACCTTTGTTTGGGAGTTCTTCTTGTTGATGAGTCCGGTGGGGGTAGCGCTATTGCACTTTCGCTGGATTGTAGACTAAGCTGTATTAGTTTTTTAGGGTTGCTATGACAAAGTACCATGAACCGAGTGGCTTAAAATAATAGAAATGCATTGTTTCCCAGTTCTGGAGGCTACAAGTCTGCGGTGAAGGTGTCAGCAGAGCCATGCTCCCTCTGAAACCTGTAGGAGAATTCTTGGCTGCCTCTTCTTAGCCTCTGGAGTTTGCCATCAATCCTTGGGGTTCCTTGGTTATAGCTGCATAACTTCATTGTCTGCCTTTGTCATCATGTGGCCTTGTGCCTGTGTGTCTCTGTGTCTTCACATGGACATCTACTTCTGCGGACACCAGTCATATTGGATTAGGGACCAACCTTACTCGAATATAATCTCATTTGAATTCAACTAATTACATATCTAATAGCCCTATTTTCAAATAAGGACAAATTCTGAGGCATCTTGGGGATTAGGACTCTCGTATTTTTTTTTAGGGGATGCAATTTAACATTTAACAATTGCTATAGAATATTAGGTGACTTTCTTAGTGGAAACTGAATGAGCAGCCAGAGTGGTAGGCCTCGAACCAAAAGCAGATGACACAGGTGTAATGATTTCAGCGAAGATGAGGAAAGCTGGCTGGGCTACGGGTAGCATGCTAGCAGGAAGTCCTGTGCCAGGTTTGACTCCTAACTCCTGCAGATAGGAATGCAGCGACATCAGGATCCTGGTGTTAAGCCCATGTCTGGAATTTCCTGAGGTAAAATCCTTCACCCAAGCTTTGGCTAGTGGCCCCAAGTGTCAATGAGTGCTATAGACAAAGGGCAGATCTTATAACTGAAGCTTCTCTGACAGGTGGTCGTGGTAGCAATGACCATGTATAATGATGGGAAATGTGCTTCCCTGTTTCTCAGTCTTTCTTAATTGTGAAGATAATTGCTTCTTCTGTGGATTTACATTTGCACAGATCTTTTTAGTTTGAAGAGTGATTTCACAGTTTACAGTCTCCCTTAATTTTCATATTAACTCTGTGCAGTTAAAGTTACTACTTCCTTTTAGGTATGGTGAAGTTAATATTATTATGCAATAACTGCCAACACAATGAAAAGTCGATATTATTTTTATTTTACAGATGAGGAAATTGAAGCTAAGGAAAGCTAAGTGACTTGTCTAATGGCCTATGGTAAACTGTGGGACCGGGACCAGGACCCAGCTCTGTCCTTCCTAGTCTCATGCATTGTCCTCGACACTATGCTACCAAGCTGACCTCTAATTTGGATGTGCCTAGAGAATGTCAGCATTGGCATAGCACAGGAATGTGGGAAGTCCTACTTTACACAGTATTCTCTAGACTCGATGCTTACTAGCTGTGTGATCTTGGAACAACTCTGTTAACCTTCATTCATTTATATACTCAAATATTCCTTTTTTTCCTTATAATTTCTTCCCCCTCCTCCCCAGGCTTAATGAGCTATGATTGACATCTTAGCCCCACCTAAGTTAAGGTGTACAAAGTGATTATTAGATACATGTATATGTTGTAAAATGATTATCAGAAAAAGGTTAGTTAACACCTCCATCACCTCACATAATTACCATTTTTCCCCCCTGTGGTGAGAACATTTAAGGTTTACTCACTTAGCAATATTCAAGTGTACAATACAGTATTATTAACTATAGTCACCATGCTGTTATTAGCTCCCCAGAACTTACTCATCTTACAGCTAAAAGTTTGTACATTTAACCAACATCTCCCCATTTCTCCCACCCCCAGCTCCCGGGAGCTACCATTGTATTCTCTGTTTCTGTGAGTTAGTTTTGGATTACATATGAAGTGATATCATACAGTATTTCTTTCTTATGCTTTATTTATTTATTTCACTTAGCATAATACTCTCAAATTTCACCTATGTTGTTGCAAGTGGCAAGATTTCCTTTTTTTAATGGCTAAATTATATATAATTCACATTTTCTTTGTCTATTTATCATCTGCTGATTATCATGTGGGTTGTTTCCATGTCTTGGCTATTGTGAACGATGCTGCAGCAAACATTAGAATGCAGCTATCTCTTCAAGATAATTTCATTTCTTTCAGATATGAGTCCAGAGTGGGATTGCAGGATCATATGGCATTTCTATTTTTTAATTTTTTGAGGAAACTTCATACTGTTTTCCATAATGGTTGTACCAATTTACATTCCCACCAACAGTGTCCATATCTCTCCCCAGTTTTAGGATTTTCTCAGCCATTCTTTCCTTCAAAAAGCTTTTGCCCTTTTCTCCCTATTTTCTCCTTCTGGGACTCCAGTAATCCATGGTCATTTCTTTTAATGGTATCCCATAGTCCATATGGCTTTCTTTTATCCTTTTCCTTCTTTTTGACTTGTTCTCCTCTTATTGGACAAGTTAAAAAGATCTGTCTTCTACTTCACAGATTCTTTCTTCTATTTGATCCAGTTTGATACTGACACTTTCTCCTGAAATTTTTAAAAGTTTTTTTAAATGTTTATTTTTGAGAGAGAGAGAGAGAGAGAGAGAGACAGACAGACAGACTGTGAGTGGAGAAGGGGCAGAGAGAGAGGGAGACACAGAATCTGAAGCAGGCTCCAGGCTCTGAGCTGTCAGCACAGAGCCTGATGCGGGGCATGAACTCATGAACTGGGAGATCATGACTTGAGCCAAAGCCAAATGCTTAACCAGCTGAGCCACCCAGGTGCCCCTTTCTCCTGAATTTTTAATTCCATTCATTGCATTCTTCAGTTCCAGAACTTGTTTTTAAAAATGATTTATATATCTGTAATAGACTCTTCATTTTATTATTGTTTTGCTGATTTTGGCGAACTGCCTTTCTGTGTTTTCTTGAAGTTCAATGAGTTTCTTTAAAATGACTATTTGTATTTTTCATTAGAGAAATCTCATTTTTTAAGGTTGGTTATTAGAAAATATTATTTCTTTGATGGTTTTGTGATTAATAATTTTTAAATTTTCCTTGAAGTTTGTGTTGCTGCATTCGCATTTAAAGAGACACTCACCTCCTCTAGTCTTTACTGACTGGCTTCAGGAAACACCTTCCATCATCCATGTTAGGGATTCTGAGCCTTTTTCAGATATTTTCTATTGTATTTCTTCTCCACAGTTCTTGTCCCCTCTTACAAGGTGAATTCTTAAGATTGCATGCCTTCTTTTGATCCTGCAAAACCAGACTTGGGGCTGTCAGACTCCCATTTGCTTTCTCGAGGGCAGTGTTGAATGCTCAGACTGTGTGCTTTTTCACAGTGCTGCAGAGTTGGGCTGGCTTTCCACATGTGCTCACTAACTTTCTGCAAAGACTCAGTTTTGTTGTCATAGGGATTGTGCTCAGGGAGCTGGCCACAGAGTGGTAGGGTAGAGTATGGGAGAGGTTGTGATGCATTTGGGGTGCCTGTGGACCAGTGGGAGGATGTGTAGGTGAGATAGTCCCACTGGCTCATTGGTGGACTTCCTGATGGGGTGTGCAACACGTTTAGTAGGATGTATGTCTTTTCAGTGCCCTCCAAGAGCCCTGACTGCTGTTCTCCCAGACATTTCCTGCTCTGCATTCAGGCAGCACATCTCAGGATTCTAGGTGAAGTGGGAAGGAATTGGGTCTCTTTGATGGTGTTCCACACAGCTGGGGAAGCTGGGCACTCACTCAGATACTCTCACTTTCCCTTGTTGGAGAAATCACAGGCACTCAGATGTGCCACTTTGAGAGAAGGATGATGTGAGTATAATGAAACTGTTGCTTTTATCCTCTTCAATGCATCTGATTTCACTTTTTTTCTTTTGCTCCATCTGTATGCTAGAACTTTCCACTGGACTCCCAGACTTCCACAAAGGCATTCTACTTCATGGGTAATTAAATGAGTATTTTTGGACAGAAAGATGGTAGAAAACTATTAATTCCACCATGTTGATGATATCACTCTTCTCAGCCATTATTTCTTGAGTACTTATATGCTAGGCCCTATTCTAGGCCATGGAATTGTTGCAACATACGATAAAGTCCTCATAGAATTTGTCTTTTGGAATTGCATCAATTTCATTATTTGTAAAGTGGAGGTAAAAAGTGAATATCCTCAATTAAGTTGTGAAGAGTAAATGCAGTCATTTGTATAATGAGCTTAGCTCAGTGCCAGGCATAACAGAATTTTCAATAAGTATCAGTTGATTATATGGAGATCAGACACAGTGGAAAGTGGGCTTAACTCTTGTCTGTTTTGGAACTGCAGTGCTCTGACATGGGGAGGGCATGCTGAATAATCTGGGTGGCAGGGGAAGATAGAAGTTTGGAGTCTTGGATGTCTTTTGAAGATACAGGATGGAAAAAAAAAGATTTAGGATGGAAACACAAAGCTGGACTAGAGTGGTGTCGTGAGGACAGTGGTAGGGCCCCCCAAAGGGCAAGGCCTGGAGGACATGTACTAAGTTCATCTACTTGGCCAACATATGCTTCTCTGCTCTTCCCACAACTGCAGTCAGAGGTAAAGAATTTCATACTGCAAAGCAAAGGATCAGTGAGGACCAAAAGCAATGTAACACAAGTTACATTGTGCAGAGCATATTGTTGTTTGAAATTTGGGTTTGCCTAAAATGGCTCACTGTATTAGAAGCCTGTCTTAAGTTCCTATACCTCAATATGTGGTATTAACTCTGGTAGAAAATATGCAACTGACCCAAAGACAACATAGTTTAAGAAATGTAATATTTTATTTGCATCACATTTTAGAAAGCTGTTTTTGTTGAGGAATGTGGTAATCGCTACTGGGCATTTTACTTTGCCTTGGGGACACAACTCCGAGAGCTGGAGTTTATACCGTAATTTGGCTAATCAGCTCAGAGTCAGCATCTGTACTCCTGTAAGTGGCATTTCATATTATGACAGGAAATCTTTACTGTTTTTCTATCATAAAGAAACATTACTAAACTGTATTGTATTATGTGCTCAAATTGGCTCACCATCTCTGATGAGCTGTAGAAGAAGTGGAAACGGATAGTGAGTGAGTGGAGCAGGGATGCCTACATGATCAATCTTGCCTCCCACAAGGGTTACAGGTCTGAAGCATGCATTCCAGGACTGCAGATCAGGGCTCAGATATTTCTAGAGCTCCCTGAGATGGATAAAATGATTTCCCTGTTTTGGGTTGGTTGTGATACTTAAATGAGGTAATATGTGCAATAAACCTGACACACGAGAGGTATTCAGTAAAAACAGTTTACTCTCCTTTTTTATATCCTGTTTTATGAATTCGGTTTTCTTCCATATTTTTAAAAAGCAATTAAAAATAGACCAGTTAGTTTCTTATTCCTAGCTGGAGGGTCTGGCACATAAAAGGTGATCAGTGGGAGTGTGTGGAGTGAGTTGTTTGTGGTGCTCAGTATAAAGGTGTTTCCTGTCCAAGTCCCTTGGTGGGTTGGAGATTCAGCACTATCTCCCAGCTCTTGAGTAGCACATACAGACAGGTTAGACTTAGCTGGCTAGGCTCTTTCTGAGTATGGCTTATGCCAGAGTTATTCACATTTCAATATTTGAGCCATTTCAATCCACCTTTTGAATACCTGGCCACATTCTATGTGGAACAGTATCAGAGTTTAGAAATTCAGAGAAGAATTAGACATATCCCCTAATCTTAGGAAGTCAGTAATTCAGTAGCAGAGAAAGTACTACACACACACACACACACACACACACACACACACACACACACACGTATGCACTCAGTCATGCATACATATACATATATGCTTGTGTCTCTGTGTGTGCACCTGTGTGTATTTTGGGAGGTAGTGTCCTAAGGTAAAGGGCAACACTCAATGTGGGAGATACAAAGTTGTGAAAGTGTTGACCCTGTTTTATGTGTAAAACTTAGGATCCATGGATAAGAACATGATAAGAGCTTAACTCTATGGAGTTATGATAAGAACATAACTCCATAGAAAGTCAAAGGAATGACACTTAAAATTGGGGTAGTTCCAGGATCAAGTCTGCCTCCTTAAGAGGTAATTCTTGAATAAGTTTACAGTCTAGTTAGAGAGTCATGGGCATATCCACAAGACAGGAGATGGTTCATAGAGGCAAGAGGAGGACCCAAAGAGAGATATGTCTGCTCAGAGCTATGGAAGATGAAGAAGGGGAGGGAGGGAGTTTGATGTCAGTGAGTAGCAAAGGATCTGGGAGAAGGGGGAATGCTGAGTCTGGAAAGATGCTGGAAAAAGGCCTGGCCGCAATCTTGTCTAAGTAGGGAGATCAAAGAGCCTTTCCTAGATTTAAGACAATGAGGCACACATCATTGGGGAGCCAGGTGCTTCTGTGGCCAAGGACTTTGCAGCTTGTCTGGCTGGCCCTCAGAAACATGGTTGAGAACAGACATGCGGGATTGATTAGAAAATTGCTATGCTTGGGAAAAAACTGTAGATTTCAGAAACATGAAAATGAAAGCATGCAAGCATTTGTAAATGGAATGTGCCTATCGTTGTGGTTTATGTGCCCAGAGACCTTTGTGAGTAACCTGTAGATATGGCTGGGGAAAACATGTCTTCAGAGCCCCTTTCCTTCTCCCTTGCACAATGGTGACTTTCCTTGGGTGACACCTGATGGTTGCTATATTTTCCTTTCTGATATAGGACCTTCTTCTCACTGATTATTATCAGGAAGTGACCTGGTGGCCCACTAAACTGGGGCTTCATTGGGCTGTTGAGAGGAAACATTATTATGTGTGTATTTGGGGGTGGCGATGGTATTGCAAGTAGATCAAGGGCCCACTCTGAAGACTTATTAGTTGTTGACATTTGCAGTTACTCGATCTCTCTGGACCTGAGATTCTTCATCCATGAGTGGAGATAATCTTGTAGGGTTCTTGAGAGGAATAAACATAATAACAAATAAAATAGATTAGCACAGTGCTTGGCACACATTAGGTATTCAATTAATCTCACCTGTTATTGCTATTTTTTCGAGGAGGTGGTGTGATATGGGTACACATTCTGAGTATAGTTAGAACATAAAATCTCTTGGGGGGGGTGGTGCACATAAGCATACACATTGCTGTCCATAGTGCTGAACTATCATTGCATGAGGCATGGCTGTAGCTCCTAATGCTAGACCACACTTGATGGCTACTCAGTCTCTCCCAGAAATTCTGAGCCAGAAGTGTAGAATGAAGAGGTCAAGATGGTAGAGAGGCAGACTAATAGTGGCATTTGGATAAGTCACTGAGAAATTCTTATGGAGAGAAAGAAACATTTTTGTTTTTCTTAGATATTTATATTACCAAAGGAAAAACTCCAAACTGACAGGGCTGAAAATGCGGCTACAGGATGTGTTATGTGATCGAGGGCTGTGCATGTGTTAATGTAAATAATGAGTTTGGATAGTCAGCAGAACTCTGGGGTGGGGGGCGGGTAGAGCTTGTTTAAGAGTGGTATCATTGTCAGTTGGGTTAAGATAACATTTTAATAGATACTTAAACATTTTGGGTCAATAAAATATTTGTAATTTGTACAATGTCACAGAACAAATGAAAGTATTACTTATAATGTGTGTGGTCAATTTCATATACTATTGAAAATCAAAACACACTTCTCAGTGTAGTAAGTATTTCTTGAGAATTGGAAGTTTTAAGGACAGATGTCTCTCACACATTCCTTTCATTGGGTATTCTGGTGATGATTCTGGGTATATTGTTGTCTGTGAGCCCTCATTCAGGCTCACAAAAGCACTATCTTACAAAGGCCCAAGCTGTTGGAGCAGCTTGGCTAGCCTACCTCCTAATGTCTACCCATCAGTGAATTCATCCTTCCTTCCTTCCATCATCTATCCATTCATCCACCAGCTAACCAACTGTCAAACATGTAATTATTGAGCATCTACTGCACTTTATATACTCTGGTGCTCTGTTGTGCATTTTGCACCAGTAGATTAGGTTGCCTGATCTACCTGTTATCATGACAAACCCTGACCTTGGACTCAGCCCCTCCAGGATCTGCTGGTGCTATATTTATTTCTTGTTCAACAACACTCATTAGGCACTTTCTGTAAGCCAGATACTGCTCAAGTTAGTGGGGATACAGCAATGAATAGTGCTATCTAGTGTCTGGATTGCTAAGGTAGGCTTCTGATTGGTTCTTTATGTGCCAAAGATCTCCTGCGGTTCATTGTCAATACAGCCAGAAGTCCTTTTAAACCTAGGTCATATCATGTTATTTCTCTGCTCATAGTCTCCCGACAGCTTCCAGTCTCACTTAGTGGAGGGTAGTAGTGAAGACAATCACAGTTTGTATTCTCTTTTTATATTTTGAAGGCATTGGCCACAGGACTCACTGACAGATCAGACATTTGAGTATGACCAAAAGAAAGGAATCAGTAATATCTCCAAGGAATTTTTCCTTGGCAATTGGAAAGATAGAGTTACCAATTACTAAGTTGGAGGAGACTGACAGGAGCAGATTTGGATATGAAAAATTCTAAATCTTGTTTTGGATGTGACAATATTGATGTGCTTATTTGGCATTTAAATGAAGATACTGAACATGTAGTTGGATATAGAGTTCTGGAGTTCAGGATGGAGATATAAAGGACATTTAAAGCCACAAGTTTATATGAGATCGCCAGTGTAGAGAAAAGGGAAGTTCTTGGGACTGAGTTCTGGAGCACTCATCATTTAGAATGTGGGAAGATGAGGAGAGCCTTGGGAAGAAGACTGAATAGGAAAGGATGAAGAATTTGGAAGTGAGCCAAGTGAGCTGTGTCAAGGGGAAAATATATTTCAGTAAGGAAGGTGGGATGAGGGCTGAAAATTGATTTCTGGAAATCATAGGAGGTCTTGGTAAGAGCTATTTTGGTGGAATAATAGAATCAAAAGCCTGACTAAATCGTGTTCAAAAGAGAATAAGAAGAGAGGAAATGAGACAGAATAATGACAACTCTATCAAGGTAACTTGAAATATTTCAAGGAATCTCATGATTTTCAAAGGGCTACACATGAATAAACCATGAATGGCTTTGTTACTGCTGTGCTGTTTTAACATTTCCAAATACTGCATTGGCCTAAAAGAGAAATCAACATCCAGTTGTGAGTATCCGGCAAAACTAGTTGGGAAGGTGTTGAGTCAGCCAAAGGCTACATCACCTATAGCTTCCCTAGAAGTAACTCAAGGCTTGTCATGCAGAGTCTCTTAATAACAGAACAGCCACAATAGTAGCAACAACTAATAATAGTATATTAGAGTTCTTACTGTGAAGCATTATACTGAATGTGTGTCATGGATTATCTTATTTAATGCTCACAACTCAGTGAAGTTGGTATCTCTGTTATTCCTATCTTACAGACTTAGTGGTTTATAGGCAGAGGTGTAGTCCTTTGAAATATTAGTGAGACTCTGATTTTTACTACTTTTTTGCATATAGGCATTATTTCAGGACCCTGCCAAAGAACAATGACGTGACACAACTTTTCAGAAGTGATGTAGGGAATAAGTAAAGGCTGTTTTCCCCAAGGGCTACTATGTGGATTGAGACCTCACTCTTCCTTCCTCCTTCACTTCTTACTCAGAGCTCTTGGGAATACAGATGTCATTTGTAATGGATGGTGCTAGGCAATTAATAGACAAAGCGT
Source organism: Panthera pardus (assembly GCF_024362965.1). Taxonomy (NCBI): domain Eukaryota; kingdom Metazoa; phylum Chordata; class Mammalia; order Carnivora; family Felidae; genus Panthera; species Panthera pardus. Next base: position 26,288,084 of record NW_026526832.1, read on the forward strand.
GCTATCATCAGGGGCTTTGTGTGGTTGTGGAAGAAGTCCACCCTTCTTACTGTGGTTCATCTCCTCTTTGACTCCCCTCCCTGACGGCCATGGCTCTCCTTGCCCCTTGTGGAGTGGAGGGCTTGCTTCATTCAGAAGGAAGAAAAGTGCAAAGTGAGGTCACTGGTTCCTGCTAACTCTTAAGACCTTAACTTTCAGAAACATTTCAGAAATGTTTCCTAAACATTTACAAGAAACAAGAGGTATTTTGATAGGCTTATAAACTTTATTTAGTTTTAACAAATACTGAAGTTACTGGTTTACTATACCAATAGGAATTACATGTTGTGCTATAAAGTCAAAGGCAAAAATAGTTCAGATAGCTACGGCTCTAATTAAGACTCCAGTGCATGGTGGAGTGTGGGGAAAGTAACACTGCACAGTCTATGGTCTATTGTTTTCAAAACAGTTTAGCTACTCAAGTTCCATTTATTTAAAAGAACCGTTTATGGAAAAACTTAGAGAACATTGGATTCATTAACAACAATTGTAGGTTTCCGTGAGTAGCAGATTGATCCATTGAAAGGGCCGGATGAACAAATATGAATTGAGCATGACCTCCAGCAATTAGGGGTCTGTTTGAAACCTGTTAGTGTTTTGTACAGTAGCTTTAATCTTTTTCTTCTTGGGTGGAATTAAGTGCTCATTTTTTCCTTTCTCTTCCTTACTACCCTTTTCTCTTTAGTTTATATGTACAAACACATACACACTCGTGCCATTTCATGTTGTATTACCACGGTATAATTTTCCCTTCGCTTGTATTTCCATGCATGTTTTAGTTTGCTTGTTTTTTCCAGAATTGATGATGATGATGGAGAATGGAAATATGTCTATAAGGTATTGTGTGTTTTTTCAACTTTGCTGAAGTATCATTGACAAATAAAAGTGAATATATCTAAGGTGTACAATGTGATGATTTGATATACATACATACACACACACACATTGTGAAATGATTACCCTCAAGCTCATTAACACACCCATGACCTCACTTAGTTATCTTTTTTGTTGTTGTAAGGACACTTACAATTTACTCTCCTAGCAAATTTCAAGTATGCAGTAGCTATAGCTTCTATGCTATATCCCCAGAACTTATTTAACTTCTTTGTTTAAAATTTTTTGTTTATTTATTTTTGAGTGAGAGAGAAAGACAGAGTACAAGCAGGGGAGGGCAGGGAGAGAGGGAGATACAGAATCTGAAGCAGGCTTCAGGCTCTGAGCTGTCAGCACAGAGCGCTATGTGGGGCTCAAACTCCTGAACCATGAGATCATGGCCTGAGCTGAAGTCAGATGCTTAACCAACTGAGCCTCCCAGGTGCCCCGAACTTACTCAACTTCTAACCGAGGTTTGTATGCTTTGACCAACACGTCTCTATTTTCCCTATCCCCCAGCCCTGGCAACAACTATTCTCTGGTTCTGAGTTTGACTTTTTAAAAATGTCACATATAAATGAGATCATACAGTATTTTCTTTCTGTGTTTGGTTTCTTTCACTTAGCACATTATCCTCTAGATTCAAACATGTTGTCACAAGTGGCAAGATTTCCTTATTTTTTATGCCTGAATAATATTCTATGTATGTATAATATATATGTATATGTATTGTGTTTCTTTTAAACATATTTCCAAATGACTCAGACTTTACATCCCCTGCTAATCAGTAGGAACAATACCAGAATATAGCTAATATATTTAAGGAGAGTTTTCTATACTTACTTTCACTCTGAAAAGTGATTTTTGGAGATCAAAACAATTAAAAGTATCAAGGAAATAAATAAGCTCTGTGTGATGCTGGTTTTCCATTATGTAATTCTTGAGGAATTTTTCAGGAATTGTTAGGTGATTATGAAAATTATGAAATAAATATTATTTTAGTACCATGTTTCCTCTTTCTTTCTCATCTTTTTCCTTCTCCTCCCCCTCCTTATTATTATTATTATTATTATTATTATTATTATTATTATTACAACTTATTGTAGACACAGCTATCCCATCCTTTTAGGTTATTTAGTGACCCCTGACTGTAAAGGGTCTAAGATGAAAGCCTCTTCAGACTTGTAAACATCTTTGCTCTTTGAGCACAGAGTGTCACAAGTCTTTTTTGGCCCTTCATATTGGTCAAGCACATTTTGCAGTGCACTTCACAATGCTCTGAAGCTCCTTCAAGTAAGGCTTGACATTTTTTTGCGTGTATATCTACTCCCCCCAACTCCCATCGAGAACCTGGATTTGAATCTCATCTCTGCCTCTTATTAGGTATCTGACCTTGGGCAAATCACTTAATCTTTCTGAGAATCTGTTTCCTTATCTATAAAAACAGACATCATGACTAGCTCATACATTCGTGCTGATTAAATTGAATAAGTTTGATGTAAGAAATGCTCACTATAAATTGTAAAGTTCTACTAAATATATGCATTATTATAGTATCAGTAATAATAACTTAATTGGAAAAATATCCTCCTGTTGGGGACCAGAGTGTTCATGTGTCATAGCCTATTTTAAGTGATATGGTATAATTAGACCACAATTTATGTAACCATCTTCTAAATTGGGCAATTAAATTGTTTCAGACTACTTGGGCCTATAAATAACACTGCAGTTATTATACTTATGCATAAATTCTTTGTCTGCATTTCTGAATATCTCTTTGGAGTTTGGCTTCAGGAGGCCACTTTCTCATAGGGCTGTCATTGCTCTGGGCTTCTGTCTTGTCAGCACTGCTGCTCTGCTCTTTGGAGAGCTCTTTCCCCTTGCATTCTCTTTGGACCACAGAAGGACCTCCAGAAAGGCCCGAGTTTGAGTGGGGTTGCAAGAGGATAGGCTTTGGGGTTGTTGGGTGGATGGTGAAGCTAGACTGATAATGCCCCACTGCTCTGGGGCATCTTGGTGTAGGGAAAGGGTAGTCTCTGTTTGGGGACGGATGGGCAGAGAACAAGGAGAGGGAGGGCGCATCAGGTCTCTGAGTGCATGTTCCTGCTTAGAGTCCCCATTGGGTCTCCAGGGCTCTCCCAACTGGGCTTTATAAGATTACAATCAAATTCATGGCTCAGTCTTTGCCAGAGAGAGCAATTCTGTCTGCACTGTCCCGCTCAATGTTGTATCCAAAGTGAAGAGTGGGGGCAGCAACCCTCCAGGCTGTTAGCAGCTCTCCCTTTGAGTGAATGGCCTGTGAAATGTTAGAGAAGACCTGAAACCCTCCTCCCTGGGCGGATATCACCTTCTTCTTTTGGATTTTATAAAGAACCTGATCCTCTTTGCCTGAATGGAGCCAAATAAATGGGAGTCTCAGAGGAGGTTGATGGCTCCGCCATAGAAGTCCCACAGCGACGTCTGGTTTTGATGTATTACTGATGGATACGATCATGCTTAGAGAGCGAGATCACTTTTGCCAGTTTGAAAGAAAGGTCATGTTTTTAATTTAACTTAATTTCCTACACCAAAGAGAATTTTCAATAGGATATTCGACTTTTGCACCTTTAATGAGACCAGATGCTCTGGGGCCTGCAGCAATGAAGAGAAAACAGATTTTCTAGTTTACACTTCTACTTTGTACATTTTCTAAATTGGGCATGTGCAGTTTCTTTAAGGATGCCATTCCTCATTGGTATTTCTCTCTTTCCTTCTCAGTTTTTCCTTTCTCCCTTTCTTTTACCCTTCCTTCCTTCCTTCCTTCCTTCCTTCCTTCCTTCCTTCCTTCCCTCATTCTTAGGATTATCTTTGAGCACATAACATGGGCTAAGCACTGTGCTTAGAGCTTTACAAACTTATATTTAATTTCCATTTTACAGATTAACAGAGACTCAGCAAGGTTAAGTAAGGAGTGTAGTATATATCCTGTAGTGGGATGGTAGGCTGAATAACATAGTCATTACAAGCTTGGATGCTGAAACTATATCATCTGGGTACAAGTCCAGATTTAGTGATTTGTTTGTGGAGTGACCTGGGAAAATTACTTAACCTTTGACTACTGGTCTGTATTGATTGTATTAAAGTTACAAGTTTAATTTTGTTTCTAATGATGACAATTACATATATAAAAGAGCATATGTATTGTTTATAGACTAATAAAACAAATGCCTGGGTACCTTTCAGGCAGATTAGGAAGTAGAACATTTCCCATACTTTTGAAGCCTTCCATATGTCCCTCCCCTATTGACAATGCCATCCTCACTAAACCCCAGAGCTAACCATCATTTTGGATTTTGATTTTTTTTAATTTTCTTATTTTTCTATACATGCACTATATATGTATACACACACAAATACCACATTCCTAAACAACATGTTGATTAGTGTTGATTGTTTTTGTACTTTATTAAACTGAGAAACACTGTGTGGTATTTTTCTTTGACTGGCTTTGTATACTTTTAACTTGTATTTGTGAAATTCAGCTATATAGTTATAGTTCACCTCTTTTCAGTGCTAAATGGAATGCTACTTATTTTATTAGTTTTTAAATGATTGTTTATCTTTGAGAGAGCGGGAGCAGGGGTGGGGGAGAGAGAGAGGGAGACAGAGGATCTGAAGTGGGTTCTGCACTGACAGCAGAGAGCCCTACATGGGGCTCAAACTCACAAACCATGAGATCATGAGCTGAGCCAAAGTCAGACGCTTAACTGACTGAGCCACCCAGGTGCCCCTGGAATGCTACTTTAACTCAGTTTATTTAGTCATTCTTTTCTCAGTGGACATTTGGGTCATTGAAGCTTTTGTTTTTTTTTTTAATTTTTTTTTTAAGTTTATTTATTTTTGAGACAGAGAGAAACAGAGCATGAACGGGGGAGGGTCAGAGAGAGAGGGAGACACAGAATCGGAAGCAGGCTCCAGGCTCTGAGCCATCAGCCCAGAGCCCGACGCGGGGCTCGAACTCACGGACCGCGAGATCGTGACCCGGGCTAAAGTCGGACGCTTAACCGACTGAGCCACCCAGGTGCCCCTGGGTCATTGAAGCTTTTGATATTACAGATAAGTCTTTCATGCACATTATTAGTCTTTCTCCTGGGGCCCATCTGCTGAATTTTCTCTAGGGTGTATACACCCAAGAATGGGAGGGTCATAGTTATGTGTGTTCAACTTTATGCCCAACTGCTTTCTAAATTTGTTGTAACCTATTTACTGCCTGATTCATAGAGTAGAGAGTTTCCATATTTTTACATCTTCACCAATACTTGGTATTGTCAAATTTTAAGTGTTTTGCCAGTATGGTGAATGTTAAATATATCTTATTATTGTTTTAACTGGCAACTTTGATTTCTAGTGAAATTGAACAACTTTATATATATTTATAGTTATTTGAGTCCCCTCTTAGGTAAAGTTCCTGTTTGGTCCTCCCTGCCATTCCCCCCCCCCCCCCCCCCCCCCCCGCCTTTTAGGTCCATTTCTCCTCTTATAGTTTCATCTTCCCCCATGTATTAAATGGGAGCCTATTCTGGAAGCCCTCTAATGGGCTTTATAGTTGTATGCTCTGTGACTCAAAGTCTGATATTTTTATGTTGCTAACTCTCTGCTTTCACATGTTGGATTTCTTTCTTTAAAACATGCTTGGATGTCTTACGGATTGATGTCAGTTCATGGCCTTCTTAGGTCAAGGACCATACAGAAAAAGTCTTCCATAGAATAGTACAAGAGAATTTTGACTTTCATTGATTATTTTTAAATTCCTGTTGACAGTTAAAAGTAAGATCTCCTTTCTCCTCACTTCTATTCCTCAAATATTTGTAATTCAGACACATATTTTTGACTGGCCAGAATCTGTAGTTTTCTGTCAAAGATACAATAGGAGTGCCTCTCTCTTCTCTTTTTCTGCTATTCCATCCTGGTGGTAGAATCAAGAAAAAAATTTAAAGCCTAGGAGATATAAATTCTTCCTGTTTTTACAAAGATCATAGTTTATTTTTAGGATAATTTCTTACATGCTGCTTCATTACTCTGTTTCTAACTCATGTTTTCCTTCAGGTCGATGGTTTCAAAAGCAACAACAAATCAAAACAAAATAAAATTCCCCCAAACCAATGAACCAACTAACCAATGGAAACCTAAACCTAAACCACCACAAAAAAACGCCAACACATATTATCAAATCTAATATTACCCTTTGATTTAGAGCAGGAACTACACAGGGGCAATTAAAATTTCTTGCACAGTTGTCAACAGTTCCTACCTCACCTTATCTTTTATCAGATTAGGGATCTCTGAACCAAACAGAAAAATGGGATGCCAGTAAGGTGGTGTAACAGGAGAGTACCCACTCATATTCTCCAAAAGCAACAATAATTTGGCAGCCATCAATGGGCAAAAGTGCCTTCGTGGGAACTTTGGGGTGTAGGTAGTATGTTGTGAAACCCCAGTAGAGCCTAAGACCAAAGAAGGCCATTCAGAGAGGGCAGATACACACTCATGATGAAGGCTTGCCAACCCTGGTCCTAGTTATAGTCATAGAAACAGCTCCATCCTTCTGTGGACTTAGTGACAGCCCTGTTTGTCCTTCATCCTGCTAAGGCCATCTGCTAGCACTATCTGCCAAGGGACCTGGGGAGATCCATACACCTGTATACCTTGGTAGCGGACCAGATGACCTGTCTTGGCTGTGGAACTTGAAGCAGCCCATGATCTGGCTCCAGACCCTCTCAGCCATGGTCTCAGATTGGTCTTGCCTACCCAGAGACCCAGCAAGAGATGTATTCCTGTATCCCTAGAGGCAGATCTGCAGACCTTGATTCTGACTATAGACCCTGAAGCAGCTCTGTGACTTGGTTTGAGCCACACCCTCCTGTGGTCTGGGGCCAGTCCTACCCCAGAGGATCTGTCCAGTGATGCAGCAGGAACCCTCTCAGGGACGTGGTAGGAACCATACCTTTCTTCATACCTGGCAACAGCCCCTGTCTGTGGACCCAACTGTAGATCCTGAAGTAGACCCTTGTCCCAGTGCCAACCCTACTGACAAAGGTCCTGGAGGCAGTCCTGTCTTCTTAGGGACCAGGCAGGATCCACACCCCCCTGAGCTCCTGGTAACAGGTCTTTTAGCTGTAGACTCAGCAGCAGCCATGTGATCTGGCTTCATACCCATTCAGCTGCAAACCAGAGATAATCCCATCATCAAGAGATCTAACAGGAGATATTTACCTGCCAAAACCAGTCTGTAAAGACTGGAAGAGGTGTTCCCTTCTTCAAATGCCAAAGACACAATACAAGGCTATATAGATAATGAAAAATCAGGTAAACATGACACCATAAAAGGAAATGAATAAAGCTTCAGTAACCTATCACAATGAAATAGAAATTTACAAATTGCCTGACAATTCAAAGTAATCATCTTTTAAAAAATGTTTTATTTTACATTTGAGAGATAGAGAAAGCAGGGGAGGAGCAGAGAGACAGAGACAGAATCTGAAGCAGGCTCAAGCCTCTGAAGCTGTCAGGTGCGGGGCTCGAACTCATGGAGCAGTGAGATTATGACCTGAGCCGAAGTTGGACGCAAATGCAAGAGAACACAGATGACCAAACACAATCAAGAAAAAAATATATGAGTAACATAAGAAATTTGATAAATATAAACCATAAAAAAGAACCATACAGAAATCCTGAAACTGAAGAATATATGATTGAACTGAAAAATTCAATATAGAACTTCAATAACAGACTTGATCATACAGAAGAATTAGCTAACTTGAAGATAGGTCATTTAAAATTAGCATGATGACTATAGTCAATATGATACTGCTATTTGAGATTTCCTGAGAGTAGATCTTAAGTGTTCTCACCACCAAAAAAAAACATGGCTAACTATGTGAAGTGAGAGATGTGTTAATTAGCCTATTTGTGGTAATCATTTCACAGTGTATACATATGTAAAACATCACATTGGGGGCACCTGGGTGGCTCAGTCAGTTAAGCATCCGAGTTCGGCTCAGGTCACGATCTCACATTTCGTGGGTTCGAGCCCTGTGTTGGGCTCTGCGCTGACAGCTTGGAGCCTGGAGCCTGCATCACATTCAGTGTCTCCCTCTCTCTGCTCCTTTCCTGCTTGTGCTCTCTCTCTCTCTCTCAAAAATAAATAGACATTAAAAAAAACCAACATCACTTTGTACATCTTAAATATATACATTTTTTATTTGTCAGTTGTACCTTAATAAAGCAGGGGTAGGGGAGGAAAAATGTGTTGTAATGGGAAATCAGAAGGTCTAAGTTTTGGCCACTTATTTAAGCATCCAACTTTGTCCTAATGTCAGAGGTTCAACTCAATATAAAATTGCCATGTGGCTATGATAAGAACTTTTGCATCATAGGTGGTGAGTAATGCCTGAGTAAGAGTGGCAGCGGTGGTTGTAGAAGACTCTTGAAAGCACATTGCCTTTGTGTAGTTTCTTCCCTGCATCACAGAGGTGTCTTGACTCTGCCTTCTACAGGCCTCAGAAAGAGCTCAGGATCAGGTAAGAAAATTGAGCCCAGTCTTCACAAGATTGGATTATTGAACTCTACCAAGGAGGCACATGAATATACTGAAAGTAGCAGCACTTGGCTTTAATAGGGAGGTTATAAGAGATGGTTTAAATGGTTTTGGAACTGGTAGCCTTCATTTACACAGGTTTGACCAGGATAGACCTGGGATGGGTAGGGAGTATGTGTCAGCTTGTGGAAGACCATAAACTAGAATGAAGAGCACACACGTTTCTTTAACTTAATGGTTTAAAATCCCTGGGAATTCTGTAGAATCCTCTCAAGGCCCAATACACTTCTCAACTAGAAAAGCTGGCTTACCTGTCTCCTGTGCATTTTGATCTCAGGTAAAATATTATTTTAACAAAGGTTATTAGTCTCCAGAGAAACAGACACAATAGAAAAACATATATATATATATATATATATATATATATATACACATAAACATATGTGTATATATATATAGATACATACACAGATAAGTATGTACATATGTATATGTATGTATATATGCATATGTGTTTATATGTATATATATTTGTACATAAATAGATTTATTATAAGGAATTGGCTCAAGTGATTATGGAGACTAACAAGTCCCAAGGTCTTCAGTCAGTAAGTTGAATACCCAGGAGTCTGAGTCTGAAAGCATCAGAAGACACTGATATCTCAGCTCAAGGACAGGCAGAGAGAGAATTCTCTTACGCTGACATATTGTTCTGTTCAGGCCCTCAACTGATTGGATTAGACCCATCCATGTCAGTGAGGTCAATCTGCTTTACTATGTCTACCAATTCACATGTTCATCTCCTCCAGAAATATCCTTGTGGATATGCCGTGAATGATGTTTAACCAAATACCTGGGCACCCTGTGGCCTAGTCAAGTAGACATATAAAGTTAACCGTCATATGGGTTACAATATTTAAAACTCGGAAAAAGTGAAGATCCTTGGTTCATAGTATAGAAAGTGGTAGTGATGGTTGTGGGGGTGTTGTATAAATTGTGACAGAGGCCTTGGCCAATTTTCCCAACTGTGCACAGTCCTACCCTCTAGTTGTTTATCCTCTAATTGTTGAGAGGTCTTTGCATGACATCGTATATTAGCAATGTCTAAGTGTTTTAAGAAAATATCCTCATGCAATCTCTGTAATTTTCCAAGACTTTGTTGATTCCTCCCTTGGCTAGCTGTTGCTACTAGTCCCATGAATCCTTATCCATTTTCACCATTGAGTGCTGTGACCCTTTGCTACACTGCACTAGGCAGTCTGTCCTTCTTGCCTGTTTCCCCTGGTCCCCTGGAAAAGCCAAGTTGGATTGTTTTGGGTAATTTATTTGCTTAGAATTTGTTTTTGGTTTTGTCTGTATTCTAGATCATTGCTTCTGAAGGCTAATCCAGGATCACCTGCAGAACTTTTTAATACAGATTCCTGGGCCCTGTTCCCAGATAGTGGGTCTGGGGAGGGGATCATAGACTTTACATTTCTAACAAGATACCAAGTGATGCTATTGTTGCTTATTTGAGGACTTTAGTGCTGTTCTATATGGTACTCTCAAATATGTTCACATTTAGTATAGCTTTTTTATTTTCATCTTGTTTCAGCATAAATATTATTTGAATTATTTTTAACCATTGGTTATTTCTCACTAAGTTATTGGTTCTTTGAGGACCATCTCTTACGCAGATTTGGATCCATCATAAGGTCAGTTCACCTCATGCTCAGGAAGTATATGTTGATTGAATAGAAAGGAAGAAAGAAATGCTCAGTTGGTGGAGGTCCACAGCCCTCAGGGCCCCGGGATCACCCCTCACACCCTTATGCCACATTTCATCCAAACACTGGAAATTGTGATCTTTCTCACTTCCTGCAGCAACTCACTGGCAGCCTTGAGACCACCCTGCCTCAGGCTGAGAAGTGAGAAATTCTGAAAGCAATCGAACACTGTAAATTTTCACAGCAGTTCAGCTGAAAGCTGTTGGGCACAGATGTTTCTGTAATTGTGATATGCTGGGAACATTCTCTGGGCTCCAAGCACAAGGGCCTCAGCCTCATTCTTCCACCTGGGTGCCTCAGTGGGCAAGTCTCCCTGTCTCGAGGCAGTAATGGGAACCAGGTGGCAGCATGTGTCTGTCTTAAAAGAGCTGAGCAAGATTCATGTCCCAGTTCCAGTTGCTCCTTCCCTCTTGCCCCAGCTCATGCCTCAGGGAGTTGGCTTTGGTGATGGTGGACCCAGTTCATTCCAAAGTGGGGTGATCCTCAGCCGCTCATTCAGGATGGGAATGGGATCTCATGTTTGCTGTTGGGTGGAGCCCTGGAGGCTTTCCAGCTGCTCCTAGATAGGCTGTAAGTAAAGAATCAGGAAAAGGTTTGGGTGGTGTGAAATAATGTGACTATTCCAAATGACCACCATGTGATCAAGATTACTACCATCATTTCAAAGTCCACAGAAGGATTTTGGAACTTTTGACATATTCCTTCCAAACTGAATTTGCTTTCAGTGCATAGTATTCCTGCCTTTAGCGAGAGATAGCTCTCATTTGCTTGAGGGTTCTTCCTGCTTGTGGAAACATGAAGAAGGCTATGAATAGCACAGGGGAAACATCTGTTGCTGTTTGAAAACTGACAAAAGTTCAATGAACTGGGAACATTTTTCATAAATGTTTCCAGTCAGGATAAATTTAACCTGTATGTACCGTAGCCAAAGGGGTAAGGAGGACAGAGGATGAAAGATATGGAACTATGGACATAGGAAGAAGAAAGAGTGTGTCATCAGACATTTTCTGGGAGTAGTTAGCACCCTTCCCTGGTGACTTAGTCTGAGTGACTGTCCTTGTGCGTACAACTGTCAGTGTTACTGCATAAGGAGTGTAACTGCATCATTTTTCCACAGGACATTTTCCTGACACAAGCTGTTGAAAGACCTATGCTTATAAACCCTGGTATAAACTTTATGTCTTAATTTTGTCACTGAATTGTAACATCATCTCTACAACTGTTAAACAAAAGTTTACCCTAAACAGTATTCACAGGTTTTCCAAGAGCCAGGAGAGTATCTACTTCCAGTTTTAGCTTCTATGAAGGACATGTTCCCTGTTAAAATACAGTTGTATCTTTCTTCTTGGTTCCAGTTATTCACCATGTAGTTATTTTTTAAAACATGATTTATTCAGCTTTTTGAATGTATAATCTTCATAGGGGAATTAGAAAAAAAAAAGATTCCAAGAAAGAATATTTGCTGTAACTCAGTGAGGTAGTTGTTAAGATAACAACAAAAACAACAAAATTAAAAGAAGCTTTCATTTAAAGAAAGTAGGAAAAAAAACCCCACAAAACAAATGCTTATAAGTACTAAGAAAAGTTTCCTGGATCCCAAATCAGCCTAAGTATATTTAACATGGTTTTTCATCAGCAATAATCAACTATCACTTAAAAACATAAGAAGGTAACATTCATAAATCAATAAAAACTAAAGTATGCAGGCATTAGCTTACTCAAGAGTATACAAGATTTCTATAGAAAAACGTAAAGTTCTATTAGAGTACATAGAAGATGATTTATTTAAATGGAGACACAATCCTTATTCTTGTATGGAATGAGTTAATATTATCAAGCTGTTTTCTGCCCCAATTAAATTACAGATCCGATGCAATTTCATTGAAAATTCCAATGGGATATTTTGAAGAACTTGATAAACATGTTTTTAAAAATAGAAGAAATAATGGAAGAAATATGGAAGAAATAAGGTCCATGAATAGCTAAGTGAACTTTAAAAAAATAGAGAAAAGGGTATACTTATTTTACCAGATATTAAGACATGTTACAAAGACTGATATTTGTGTAAAAGAAACAAATAATCCAATGAAATAGATTAGAGAACTCAGAGACAGACATATATCTATATATTTATGTATCTATATTTGTCTGAAACATCTGTATTTGAACATCTATATCATCTCTCTCTATATATGCATATCTATATCATGTATATTTATATGTATTGTATATGTATTCACCTATACATGTATTTATTACATCTAGAAACTTAATATTCCATAAAACAGTCACAACACGTGAAGGACAGGGGTGGGGACAGGAAGATAAATAGTTTAATAGTTGGATTTGGGAAAAAGGCCTCACAATTTTAAGAGAAATAAACGTGATAACATATAAAGGTGAAGTTCAGATGAATTAAAGACTTCAGCATGGAAGGAAATACTGTATGTTAATTGAAGAAAATATAAGATAATACTTTTAAGGCCTAGGAGGGAGGAAGAACTTCTTAAATGAAACCATTAAAACATAGTGCACAAGGCAGAAAAGTTGATGGATTTGATCATGTAAAATTTAAGGACAACATGAATAAAGTTGATAACAGCTTAATAACCAAGATAGCATTCTTATTATATAGACAAGATATTAATATCCAGGACATAAAAAGGACTCTTAAAAATCAATATGTAAAAGAGGGAATCTCAGTGGAAAAATGGGCCAAGGATATGAATCACCAATTTAACAGAGAAAAGACCTCAAAGGCTAACAAGTAAATGAAGAAATTCAAATTAAATGAAAATGAAACAGTAATGAGATATAAATTTATACTTGTTATTTTGGCTAAAATTATAAAATGTGATAATGCCAAGTGTTGGGGAGTGTAGGAATATGAAGTAACACTCATGTTCTGCGAGAGACATTGAGAAGAGCAGTCTGGCAGTGGTTGGCTAAGTTATATACACACATACTCTAATCTGGCACAGAAATGTGCATACAGGTCTCTAGGTGACTACATGAGGAATAGGCATTGCAGTGTTGCTTATGGGGGAAGATGTTGAAGGCAACCTAGTGTCTGTCACTGGGGGAATGGAGAGTTAAAATGTGGGGTTGCGTATGATGCAGTAGTATGCTGTAAGTTAGAAACGATGGACTAAATATTGGTGGACCTTAAAATGTAGTAGAGAGTTAAAATGTAGAAAACAGAGCAAGATCCATAGCATGATACCGTGTGTATATAAAACAATGCATATTTTACAAGAAAACATAAACAAGGGGATGTGCATTAAACACATGAGAATGATCCTCATGTGGGGGAAGGGTTAGGGTGAAGGTTAGCATTAGGGGTTAGGAGGTCAATGAGTCAGAAATGGGCATTAGGGGGGAAAATAATTAAAGGAGAACATGTGCACGCTAACGATGATAATGTGCCCTAGACTGGGAGGCATGGTTAATTTAAAACTTCAGATCTTAAAAAATGAAGGAAAAAGTAAAGTAGTCTCCATTGAAAAGTCACCAACTCCTCTGCTTTTCTTTCTCAGTGGAATCAGGAAAACATTTTGGAGCAAATTTTGTTCCTTTCAGAAATAGGAAATAAATATTCCTTGTCACTTGAGTGACAACTCTAACATCTAACAACTCTTACATGTAAATGTAAGGTCAACTCTTGTGGCTTCACCTAGTCAGTCCCTCCTAGCATCGGTAGATAGGGTTGCTGTGGGGTAATTTGTATAGGGGCAAAAATCCTCCTTCGGGAGGAAAGGATTGAAACTCTTAAGTTTTCTTTTTGGGGACAAGATTGGATTGAGGGTGTTTTGACTAAGCTTCCTCAAAACCATGTGATCCCAGGGAGAACTCAGTAGAGTCTGGTCTGTTGACCCAGGCTCAATGCCAGGGCGAGGAGACTGCCAGGTGCTACAGGGAGGAGAGGGGCAGGGCTGGATCTGGCATAGAGCTAGGCTAAGGCTAGGAGCTCCTCCCTTTATCTAGCCCCTTCTGTCACAGGGAACAATAGTTGAGCATGTGAGGGTCAAGCAAAGACCTCGGGAAGCCAAGCTCGGGACATCTTTGGCCAAGCCCAACTCTGGAGTAGGTGGGATGGTGCCTTTTGAAGAAACTACTGTTTGCATAGGGACCAGACAGGGTGTTATCACTGCTGTGCAGCAGGATGTATCTATTTTTTTGAAAGAAATCAGTGTGGCAAAGACAAAAGCCATGGCAGTCAAAGTCTGGGCTTTTAGTTGTGGTCAAGTCTGATTCTCTGGTTCTCCATTTAGTTTGAAAGTTGAAGTAGCCCCTTTGGTCTGAATAAACATTGGACTCATTGACAATTCTAGGCAAAGGAAATCCAAAGAAAAAGAAACTGGATATGCTGATAGTTTGGATAGGATAGAGACTCAAATGGTCAATTTGAATGTTAAGAAGAAAAATGACAGTGTCTTAGTGAAATTGGTAATAATACCAGTTGCACAAGAAAATTCTGGTATCCATTATATACTAGGCATAATGCTAGAAAATGGGATGGATTCAAGATGACTAAGACATAACTTCTAGAAATCACAGCGAGATGATTTCATATAATCAATGGAGATTTCTTTGCTTTTTCCTTCTTCAGTTTTTAATATCTAAAGTTTTAAATTAACCATGCTTCCACAGTTTAGAGCAGATTATCTTTGTCAGTGTATACACATTCTCCTTTAATTATTTCCCACACTAATGCCCATTTCTGACTCATTGATCTCCTAACCCCTAAAGCTAACCTTATAATAATGAACTGCTTGGAGGTTCATTCTGATCTTATTTATAAAGTGAGGATAAAGAATGGAGTGCACCAGTTGTTGACCTGGAGTGCACCCTCTATAAAGGTTAGCATGACCTTGAAGTCCTCTGTAAGATATCCTCTAGGCAAATCAAGTACGCTTCAGATAGAGTGCAACCGTAATACCACAGTCAGTCATTTAATCGTATCTGTTGTGGAGCTCTGTGGTTGGTGTTCAGAGATGTCTGGGAAGGAGGTGTGACCTTGCATCGTTTAGGTGTTGGTGTAGCACTGGGCCAAGGCACCTGTTGGAAGAGCATCTCTGACAGAATTATCTTAAATTTCTGGGAAAGAAAGGCTTCACCTTACAGGGACCTCTGTGGTTCTCTTTCTTTCTGGTCTGTTTGTTCTTCCTTGCTTGTCATAACCATGTTTACATACCACCCAACCCTTCCCATTAAAAATGACAGAGATGATGGGTCCCTAATGAATCACTCGGTAGGCATCCAACTCACAATAATCAATTATAGCTCTGTGTCACTAGAACAATGATCTCTGAGATCTTTACATAAGCTTGTTAAGAGATCCATTAGGAGGGAGAATGGACTCTATCCTTCAGTATATTGTTCCAACAAGAAGCCACATGTCTACGAGGCCTTCACTCACAGGACTTGAAGCTTTGAGTCACAGATTGGCAGTATGGGAGTAAAGATGGATTCAACAAATCCTGCCTGAGTTGAAGGGTGCTTCCTTCTGGCACATTGTGGGGAAGACTACAGTGTTTGGGGCTTTGCTTTCTTCCTCTCCTTGAAGAATCTACCTTTCATCTCATCTTGGTCCATCTCTAGTCAGGGATTGGACAGACCTGGCCCAGGTGGAGATAGACTAAGTGAGTCAGCTGGCTGTTGTGGTGGTAAATATCATAGGGCAAAGGAAAAATGAGGATCCCATTTAAAGAAGAAATCCCAATGGAGTTGAATACAGGAGGAATTTCTCTGGGATTCATATATGTGAATGGGGACAAGCAGCTATTTCAATTTGGGAAGACAGAGGAGAATATAGAACTTTGATTTTGAACAGGAAGAGGTACCCAGAACTTTAACTGATGAAGTGGCAACCTCATGGTGTGTAAGTTCAGGGAGCAGGGTTAAGGTTGACACCTTCAAGTGGCATTGCCCTCACATGGCCCCTTTCTGTCTGGTCTGCTGTAGAGTCTGGCATGGGTGCCGAAATTTCTCCTTCTCTGCAGACTTTGGGTGGAGGGTAAATAGGGTGTGTCTATCTGCAAAAATCTACATTCACAGGAAATCACAGACAAGTGATCGCTGGGACAAAAGTATCCTCCCTTGGACTTGCCTGTGTTTATTGCTAATATCGTCTTTGTGGCCCTCAGCCTCTACATCCTCCAGTCTTCATTTGGAGTGGATTCCGTCCCCTGTATCAATCCCCATGGTGGCAGGAAGAACCAAGTGAGTTCCACCATCTCCTCCCCCTCCTCTCCACCTGATGAGGATCTTCTCCTGAGACCCTTCCACATCTGGATCAGGTTCTCCAGAGCTAACCACTGGGCTTCTGTGTCCCCTTGCTCAGATCAGGGTTACTCCATCCTTGTTCCTAGTTATTGGGCTAACTGGCCAGGCCAGTACATGTACATATTGCATCTCATTTGATATTTATAACAATTCAGTTAAAGAACATTAGTATCCCAGTTTTATGGATAAGAATACTCAGGCTCAGAAGTTGTAAATAATTTGCCCAAGGTCAAATAAATAACATATCTGGGGTTAAGTCTTAAACCTGTCAGATTCTACTTTTTTTTTTTTTTTTTTTTTTTGCTTCTCTCTACTTCCCTTTTAAGCTATTTGGTGGTATGGATTTAGGTAGTTTCTTTCTTTGTAACTTGGATTCTGGGGTTGTTCATCAGTTCCCCACCAGAGGCCTCTTTGGCTCTTATGTCCACTCCACACAGAAAGAAAATTTTAAGACGGGCCAACTGGCCCATGCTTCCAGCCCATGCCAATCTGTGAAATCAAGTGGCAAATGTTAGTAGATGTTCTTGGCTGGGGATTTTTAAACTAAAGGATTCATTCTTTTAGTGATTATGCAATTGTTATTCAACACATTTACTCTTTCTTTTTCTTTTTTTTTTTTTTTTCAGATTTCAGAATAAACCTTTTATTACCATTGCTGGCTAACTAAAGATTATCTTCATTATAAAACAATTGGTTAAAGATAGCTATTGTCACTTGCAACAATTTGTTGCTGTGACCAGAATTTCTTTTTTCTTTTGAAATTATAGAACCAGGACAAAATACTGAAATAAATTGGATGGAGAGGATGATAGAAAATTGCAGCTGTCATCCTCTGCTTTAGATTTTTATCTTAATAAAATGAATTTCCTGTTCTTATCAGTTGTCTTTGTAATTAGTAAATGTACTAATTTCCTAATTACTGATTAAAAAATCTGTGTGTTAGGATTGCATATATTTAAAGAGATCACCTACTCAAAATGTTTGCAAAACACTGCATTGTCCATTCCTCTGAAAGCCTTCACTTCTGCCCGCTTCCACTGTCCCTGCCCTTGTAGACCCTCTGCCTTCTTGCTTGCACTCCAGTCTTCATCGCTAGTTACTGACCCCAGCAAGGGGGATCTCTTAATTCCCTTCATGCTATTTTGAACCTTGCAGGTTCAAAACCTTGGAGGTTTTGAAAAACCTTTGAGGTTTTCAGCTTTGTAGGTCCAAGCATCTGCCATTTTCTGGGGACAGGACTTACTTTTCTAGCCTAGCCCTGAAGAAGCAGCTTCTTCTGAGGCTGATCCTGCAAATGATCCTGAGCTGGATCCCCTCTTGAGAGGTGTGGACTAGTGTAACTCTGTTGATTGCTGAGAGGGCCAACTGGAAGCCTCAAAGATGGGTGCCTGAAGTTTATATTGTTCCTGTTCACACGTAGCAAGTCTGCACAAGTGCTGAGAAGCAGGCTTCCTGGCAATGGTACCTACCACTTATTGCCTAACCATTTTTTGGTCCATTTAAAACACGAAAGTTTGCACTCTTCAAATAAGGCAGTATTGGAGGAAACACGGAGTTCCTGACTCTATGCCATGCACTGTGCTAGGTGGTTCCTTGTGCATTTTCTCTTGTTTGCTTCTGGCTTGAACTAAGTGGCATAAACAAAACAAAGAACCCATTAGCGAGCACTTGTGAGATTGGGTTGGAGAAGTTTGCTTTTATAGGGGAAGAAGTAAAGGGAAGTATTTGCCACCAGGGCAGGGATTTATTTATTCTGCTAGTGATTCTCAGATTACACCTAAGGACTCTGATGCCTTTGGAGAGCCCCGAAGGATTCTGTGTACATGGGTGGAATCATTGGCACTTTGAACAGAGCCAGGGGGATGATTTCTGAAAGTGTTCAGGGCACCCTCATTTGCCAAAGGACAAACAACATGAGAAGGCATGATCTCTGTTTTCAAGGAGCTCACCAGCTCGCTTGGAAGAAAAGGCACAATAGTACTAGATAGCGTATAGTCATGCCTGGCACAGACCATTGAGGCCCAGGAGAATGAATGGTTCCTGCAAGCTGGGGGCTGGGAAGTCACTCTGGATAGTACGGCTGGTCTGGGCTGAGTTTGTTGGGGTACTTCTTTGTTTCCTCTGCTTTTTGCACATTTTTCATGTCTTGTGTATAGACCTTCTTTCCATAGAACTTTCTGTTCCTGTTACTTACAAGGAGAAGAGATTTACTCAGGTTACTTTAAGTAATGGGCATTGGGCATGGGGGATAACATGAGGGTTTATTGTAAGGAATTGAGAGACAATAAAGGTAATGGATATCCATTCTGTGACTTGATTTCTTCTTCTTATGGGACTAATATTAATGCCCACACATTGGTTTTTTTTTTTTTTTTTTTTTGTAAAAGGAATAAATAAGATAATCCATGAAGATAATCCATGAATTACCTAGCTTAGTGGGTGGCACACAGAAGATCTTCAATACATGTAATTTCTATTATTATTGATAATTTCTGGTTTCTCGTAATTTTTACTTGCCGTTGGCTCCTGTGGTTCAAACTCTGAATTCCCCTCAATGACTCTGTCTTGACATCAGGACTTTCAAACTCCTTTCAATTTTACACTTTCTTGTCCATGCCTGAATATCTTCTCATTTCCAAGATTGTTCTTAACAGAGACTCTGGTTGTCTCAGCTCACAGTTTTGGTTGGGTCATGTCACAGTGATTGGCCATTTTGTTAGCAGGCTTCCATTGAGTCTGTGCCCTCTTCTGGTACATTATCAGAGACTGTTGGCAGGAAAAAAAACCATACATACAAGGGAGTGTGGACACGGCATGTTGGGTGGGGTGGGGGTGGATTGTTAACAGTGTTGTGCTGTTAATCCTTCATAGCCTAACATATAGATATCTGTCCAGTTCAGATTTGTGCACTATCTCTTACACTTAGTGTTGAGAGGACACATAGATGAGAAATACGTGGCCCTTGTGAGACCTCTCCATCAGTGAGTGTTTAGGAGTGGAGAAAACAAAGTGCCCAGAAACTGTAACGTGCGTTAGCTTCTGAGAGCAGAGCAAGGGGACAGACTAATAGAGGTCAGTGGTGGGGCCTGAAGACTCGTGGATCAGGAACTGGCTCCTAGAAAAAGAGATTCTGGGCAAGGGCTTTGGGAGTCTTGCAGGCAAGCAGCAGCAACTATGCCAGATTTTGTGCTAAATGGACTCATTATTTTTTACAATATGCAATTGAGGTAAGTACTCTCGCTGTCTAAATTACACCTATGAAAGAATGGATGCTCAGAAAAGTTAAGTGATCTGCCTTAGGCCACACAGTGCTAGTAAGTAGGAAAGGAGTGTTTTAAACCCAGGCACGAAGGTTTCCACAACAAGGGTGTTGTTCCCTTGGTTCCCAAGGGAAGGTTGAAGGTTCCCACAAAAAGGGCACGAAGGGAAGGCACAGTTTAAGCTCATTCCACTGGGAAAGGCCCTTCAGTCCATTTTTCTGGAGCCTGCTGAGGAATGCTTGGGGAGAGACTGGAAAGGTGAGTTGGAAAAGATTGTGGAGGGTCCTGAATACCAAGTAGATTGGGGTTGGGACCAGAGTCTCAGTGCCAGCCCTTGGCAGTGGGCCTTGCATGTTGTGGAAGTTCAGCAGACACCTTTTGAAGGGATGGGGAATTAACTGCCAGGACATTTTCTTGGCTGCCACCTTGGGCACCCTAGCCTTGTTCCTTAGTTTTGCACTCCCTCCTCCTCAGCCCCTGCTTCACATGGACATCTGAGTGGTCTTCCTAAACTCTAGTCCTCTTCATGTCACTCTTTGCTTCAAGTCTCCCAATGGCTGCCTAGAACTCTCAAAGAAAGTTCAAACTCTTAGTGCCTCATTAAATAACTTTCCAGTCTGTACTGATCCCACATCCTCGTTCCTTTGTTGGTGTCCCTGAAGCTGCCACATTGAACTGCGTACCCTTCCTTCAACAGGATATCTGTTTTCAAGACTCCATGTGATTGACAGGCTGTCCCCCATGTTCTGCCTAGAACGCCATATTTTATTCACTAGTGTTGTTGGCTCAGTCCCTTTATGGGAATTAATTTGTTAGCCTCCACAACAACCTGTCAAACAGACTCTTTAATTTACATTTTACAAATGAGTAAACTGAGGTTCAGAGAGATTAAAATTCTTGTCCAGGGTCACAGAAACTAGTAGGATCAGAGGCAGGATTACAGCCCAGACAGCTTGATCCCAAGGCTTGTACTCCTTACACATAGGATGGTGATCCTGTGTGATCTCCCTGCTTTATTTTTTCAAGGGATGGGCTCTTTCTTATTCTACATGGCCCAGATCAGATGTCTCTTCTATGGTACCTTCCTTGATTTCTCTCTCAGCCCCAAGTCCCTCCGTCAGAGGAGTCACTCCACAGGATTCTGCTCAATTCTCTAACAGCATGTCTCGCCTCTTCTATCAGGCTTTGTTTTCTAGAGCTCTGTTTTGTGCTGAATGTTCGTGTCCCTCCCAAATTCATATGTTGAAGCCCCAACCCTCAACATGACTATATTTGGGGATAGGGCTTTTATGGAAAAAAAGTTAAATAAGATCTTAAAGTTGGGGCCCTGATCCAGTAGGACTAGTGTCCTTATCAGAAGAGACCAGAGAGGTCACTCCCTTTCTCGCCGCCACGTGAGGGCACAGTAAGTAGGCAGGCATCTACAAGACAGGGCGTGAGCTGTTATGACTGTGTTAAATTAACATCTGTTGAGTGGAGCACAGGGTGATAGATAGTGGCCCTCAGTTCAACAACAGACCACAAGAGAAATTGAAAAAGAGGAGTTTATTACTCTCAGGTCCTGAAGGAAGAAACTGGCATGCCTTGAGGGGTCACATGGGGATGTCAAGGCAGAGTGCAGAGATGGGAGGCCTGGGGCTCCTATCTTTATTAGGGTCTGTGAGTGGAGCACACTGGTTTCCAGGCTAGGGCTGGATTCGTCAATTCAAACCAGAAGAACAGGGTATTGGTAAGCCCCATGGGATTCCTAGTTAAGGGGCACACGAGGCAAACAGACGCTGGGAGGCAGGGGGACTGTTGCTCACAAGGCTGTTAGGAAGTCCAATCAGGAACTCATGTTTGCTAATGACTCTGCTGCTGCAGCCTAGGACGTGAGGGGCTAGTGTCAGTGTAAGGTCCCCGCAGGCCACTTGGCCACACAAGATGGATGCTGAGGCAGTAACTCCATGGAGTGGCTTAGTTCATTTCTCGACAAGAGCCTTATCAGAAGCTGGTCCTGTGGGATCTTGATCTGAGATTTCCTGCCTTCAAACTTGTGAGAAAATGCATTTCTGTTGTTCAATCCACCCAGTCTATGGTATTTTGTTAGGGCAGCTCAAGCAGACAAATGGAAGCTCTTTTCTTCCAACTGGTTCTCCCATCTGGAATGTGAGCTACTGATTGGTGGGGATCCTTTCTGTCACTGGCCCTGGATTCCCAACCTCCAACTTGGAGCTTAATGCCTGGAAGCAGGGCATGTGAGAGGCTCAGGGGTTGTGGAATCATGCTTCAGGGTGCCCTCACCACCGCTATAAGCTGACCAGAGCACTCTCCCTGCTCCTGCCCATGTCACCTGTGCTCTGGGCCCCTGGCACTCTGAGGTGGGGCTGCCTCTTCTTCACAGAACTTCCACTGACTGCTGATTTACTAGCTTCTCACAGAGGGCTTGGCGGCCTGCTGTCTCCTCTGGCCCTCGTAAAGCAGCCCCTCCCCTTAGCCCAGTGCCAGCAGCCTCCCGGCCGACTGCCTGGGCAGAATTTATGACAAGGATTCATCAGATTAGGAGGCACGGACAGGGAAGTTCTTCCCCTACGTGCAGAATGCAGTCGGACGGCATTGCAGGCCCTTCTGCTTGCTGAGCAAACCCACGTGGTAAGCTTGGCATTATCTGACCTGAGTTGTTTGGAAATGTTTTGATTTGACAAGAAATAATTTTTAAAATGTTCTGGAGCCAAATAGAAATTTAACTCTCCCAGGTCTGTTTGTGCTACCTCCTGCCCAGCTTTGAGAGTTTCCAGTGGTCTGCTCACGACCCAAAGGCAGCCTCGGGCTTTAGCCCAACTTCCACTTCCTCCTCTAAGAATGGAATATTCACCCCAAATCCTGAAGGCCACTCATCTCCTCTCTATTTGTTAAGTGTCCATGAGAGGGAGCTCAGAGCTGCCCCCAGTCATTTTCATGGTTAGACTACTCTGCTTCATAGAAAATTATTCAAAGTTTAAAAAACGTTGTGCCTTCCTCTTGCTTTTGCATCCCCTAGCCTTGTTCTGCCATCTTAGGCAGCAACTAAAACAATACAAATCAGCTCCATCTTTCGCACAGCGGTTTTCACCTATTTGTAGATAGCACTGTGTCTTATTCACCAAACATTTATCCAGAGGCTGCTCTTCTGGGCACAGTAGATGGAGAGATGAGTGCAAGGCAACACACTTGTGTTCACAGTTGTGTTCCGTACAACTCCAGGGGGGTCCACTCCCATAGATGACAGCCTGTGCAGGCATATTCTCGCTCTGGAGGCCCTCCCAGATTGCTCGGGGGGCTTCTGAGTCTTCTTAGCCTAGCTGAACCTCCTGGGCTCTCTTCGAACAATGTCCTCTTAGTGATGGCCCTGAGGTTGCTCACCATTCTGTTCTTCCTCCCCTGAATGTGTGCTTATCTGTCAGGGTCCCTCTGCAAGTGTGATCCTTTAGAGTGATTTAGGGCCTATCATCTTCAATCTGGACTTCAAACTTCTGTTAATGCAGCCGTCAGGAAGAGCCATTTGCTAAGATTTTGCGTTAGTGAGTTATTTTCTAGAGACCAACAAGACTTGGAGATCATTTGACTCAGATTAAGGGAAAGAGATACACACCCTTTGGCTACATGTGAAGTGGGTTCCTCTGCATCTAGCCTAACGTGCTATTCGGGATTATAATTATTCACTTTTATATTTGTCTCCTGTATTAGCTTCTTTATAGGAGGAGCTGAGTTTTAGTTTTGTGCATCTTCTGAAACAGCAGAGTGTCGGGCCCTGGCGGTTACTTGGTAAATGTGAAATAAATGACATCTGCTATGCTCGTGTCTCACCTAGGTATTGTAATGAAGAACACATGGCACTTACTCTTACAAGGACTTTGACAGGGTTTCTTATGATATAATCAGTGAGTGACTGGCAGATTTTGAGAGGTTGATTTTGGGGGAGACAGTGCTTCTGAGTGGTGCTCACCATCCCGTGGACTTTGCTGTACCCCAGTGAAAGGCTGTGGCTTTACCAGCAGTACAAGGACCTTTTTTGATCTCAATAATGGCACACAACCAGGGAAGATGAACCTGCAGCCATTTCTGGAAACTCTCAATTTTTAGGGATCATTGGAGGCACTAAGAGGAAAAAGTTTTGTGGGGCTTGGCTTTCAGTTGAGCCCCAGTATTCCCAGGGACACGATCATCAAGTTTTTGATTTTGTAAAGGTCTATGGGGCAAGATAAAAGTGTCACTGGACTCTCTTGGAGGTCACAAAGCCTTCAGCAGGTCACCTGCTCAAAGATATGTTCAAAGATAGGTGTTGGCACCTATTTAAAAAAATCAAACACATTCAAAATACCAGAGTTAAATAACCAGATAGAAAAGAACAAGGAGGGGGAGACTTTCCAGGGAAGGGAGGAAGGAGGGAGGGAGATAAGCTCTTGAGGGAAGGCAGGTGTCGGTTCTGCCTGTACACCCCCTTTAGGGAAGGCTGACCAGGTCACTGGGTTCACAAGTTCCTTCGTGATCTCTCAGTGTCAGCCATAAGCTGTGATAGCTCTCCCTCCTTCACTCCAGCTAATTCCTTTCCAGTGCCCCAGACAGTGGCAAATTTAGGCCTTGAATTTGGCACTCCTGACCCCTCCTATAGTTTTCCATGGCAACACACATGGCTGCATTTTTCATTCACTCTCTGGTGCTTATATCATGATTTTATCCAGCTCTGGTCAAATATTCCTAATCATTAGGCTGAAGGAAGGCTCCTGACTCCGCCCCACTTTAGATTAAGACAACAAGATGAAGCTACCTCAGTTTTTGGTATCCCTCCACACCTCTCACCTCCTGCATCTCTGTTTTGTTCCAGAATGTCTATAACTCATCTTTGTGGTATTTTGTAAATTTAGCTTAGGGTCGAATTCATAATAATATTTGGAAGCTACCTTAATTTCATAATTAAAAATGAAGTGACTCATTCAAACTTCTCTTTCTCTCCCCACAAATAATCTGGCCGTAAAACAAATCTCTGCTATTAAGTGGTATTTATTTAATTGTGATTTGCTGTAGAGCTGTTTAAGAGGGGGTCATTAGGTTAAAATCATTGCGCTTGTCCTCTGAGCAGAGGATGTCTTGTGCTGACTTACGTTTGGGTGTGTTTTCTCTGACGCTGAGCTAACACAGCCGTGTTTACATTATGCACATTCTCTAGTTGCTGACATTTTTTTGTTCCTCCAGAAAGAAAAAAGACACAGCACAGACTAATGACCCTATCTGATGTGATATATCAGGTCAAGCTGGACCAATGGGTGATATTTTCCACTTGCATTAACTACATTTTCTTCCCATCTTTCCAATCTTCCTCACCCAAATCAAGGTTGAAGAAGAAACTAGTAATTTTAGGTGGTCTAAATACTTTAGTTTATCCCGAGAGTCTCTGAGGTTGGATAGATCTTGAGGGACTAATAAATCAATGGGCTCCTTAGGCACAGACTCCAAAATACCACCTGAGCTCTTGGTTGTCACCAAATGGAGAGGAGTTTGGAGACCCATGTAGAGCTTTCTTTTTGAAATTTTGAAATGAGGCAGTTTACATACAATACAAAAAGATGCTCAGGGTAGGGCAGGGCTCACCATAAAACCCCCTTTGGAAACTTTCCTCAAAAAGTTTTTCCAAAGTCCTTCATCTTCTTCCCATTCAGGGCCCTCTTGGCTTTGCATTTTCTAGGCAGATGTGAGAAATGTCACCACATTTCCAAAGAGGAACTGAACAAGACAGATGGGCTCTACCCCAGCAGGACACCTGGATGGCAGCCTTATCTAGAGCCAAAATGGGACCGCATGTGCCTGCCTGTTTATTTGTTCTCCTGTTTGGAGACTTTCCCTGATTAATTACTTTCTAGTAATTGAGGCTGCTAACTAATGTCTCATCTGATTAACCTGTAGTTTGGCTCTTAGTCCCAGAGGGTGGGCTGGCCATCCAACTGGGGAATGAAGGAGGTCATTGGCCAGGGGCCCCTGGGATGCCAGTTTTGGGTTCGTTTATTTGCTTTAAGTCTTGTTTGCTATTCCTGCTGCAGTGACTGGCGACAGCTCCCCCCCAAGTCCCATCCAATCTAATTGGCCTGCTGAAACAGCAGTGAGCACAAGATTTAAGAAATGTTTTCTTTGAAAACTTCTGGTCCGACAGACACTTTGAGATCATGTTTCACCCTGTTTCAATTGCAAACCATTCCCTGGGACTTTCAGGAGAAATATTGAAAGGGAGTCTTACAGGGGAGCTGCAGCTCTGTGGTTTGGGGGGGGGGGGGCTGATGAGCTGGAGGGTGGGGGGGAGGCTGTGCTGAGGCAGCCCGGCATCTTCAGAATCTAGAGACCCTGCCAACGTTAACACATCCGAGGAGGTATTCAGTATCAAAGTCTCCAATATTTGGCTCCATAAACACGATACTGGTTGCAAAAACAAAGCTAAGGAGCTCATGCTGATTACTTCAATAAAAGCTGTTTAATTATGAACGTTTGGGAAATGAAGTTACCAACAGGACCAGGAGAGCTTTGGCGTCTAGCGTGCCTGCTCCCAGCATCCCACTGTTAAACTAGATTGTCCACTCAGCTGAAAAGTCTGACACTGAGCAGGGTACACCCTCAGCCCCACAGGACACTACTCACTTGCCAGTAACACACCCTCTTGTTGCAGTGGCAAATTTTGGGAACCAAGTAGTGCCAGAACTATCTAATGTTAGCAGTGCATTTTCAGAGCATCCAAGGGTTACTTGGGGAGGTGGTCAAAACTCCTGGAAGACCTGCATTTGTTTCTAGGTAGCTTGGCTGACTTTTCTTTTTTCCCCCAGAAGTCCAGGTTCTGGGATTAGGCAAAGTAGATATGAATTCTGAGTAGGGAACCCGTGGATCTCGTTGTGACAGCATGTTTTGGAATTCTCAAATGAGTTTTTCTTGATAATAGTTTAGGAAATATGATCTTATTAATGCTTCTGTATAATTCTCCTCTTTTTGTGTGGTTATAGCCAGTTATTTTATGTGTGATGGAATAGGTAGAATCATCCATGTAAAAGTTTAATGAACAGAAATCAGAGTTGAATCTGTGTATGTAAGGAAAGAAATATAAGGACATACACATTGTCAAGGAGTGAACTTTTTCCCATAAGTAACTTTCCCCCATAAATTGGTGATGACTTCTCAAAGAACCAAAAGTTTTTATATTTTAGTAATTTTTAAGGAAAATCTTTAAAACTTATTCATCAGCAGATGTTGAATACAAATTAACATTCTTATATTCCAAATAACCATTGAGTAATTTATGTTTATTGCTGTGTGTGTGTGTGTGTGTGTGTGTGTGTGTGTGTGTGTGTACTTTGGGTCATGAGGATATTCTATGCTCTTATAATGACAGTATATTTTTGATTTTGATTTCCCTTTAACAATGCATAATAATTCTCTTCTTTTAGTGAATAAGATAAGGAATAAGTCGGGAGGAAATTCTGAGTGTTTGGGGCAAAGTCCTTCCTTTAAGTTCATACTTGCCTGGAAGGTCTGGAACCAGGTGGCTGGTGAGATATGGTGAAGGGGAGGGGCCTGGGGTGTGTGGACAGAGGGAGGGGATTGAATAGGGATAACTCTAGAGTTTGGTTGGGGGTCCTGGAGTTAAACTTCAGGCTCTGGGGCATTCACCTGGAGAACATGTGCCAAAAACTTTTCTTTTTCCCAGCTTACATTCAAAAATTCAAGTTAAAGGGTAACTTTTTATGTGTGATATACAAAGTTAAAATAACACCTCAAATTCCTCTGTGTATGGATTTGTTTTGTCTCCAAATGGTCAGAGTTACTGAAAGAAACTTAGAAAGGTTATTTGAGGTTCATAAGACCCTCTGGGAAGAGCCCACTTAGTCAGACTAGCCACTGGGACTTTGAGAAAGACCAGTGTAGTGTTGTTACCTGACATTAGTGAGAAGGGGTTCTGACTGGTTCCCAGGAGCTTCCTGTGTTGTCATTAGCTGCAAATACCAGAATTTGTGGAGCAAGGAAAGGGGACCAGGCTGGGAATCAAGATGCCTAGCTCTCGGTCCAAGCTCTCTTGCTATTTGTGTGACCCTGGATAATTTATTTACGTTTTCTGAGTCTGGTTCTTTATTTATTTAATAAGCTAATAATACCAATGCCTTATCATCAAAACTGGAGATACAAACCAATGAGGTAATGGGTGTGAGCGAATTTTACAAAGATGACCAAATGCTATGCAAATTCAAGGGCTACTTAATTCTACATATTTTAGTAACATTTAAGTCCTTTCAGACTCCATTCATGCTACAATGCCTTAGAGCAATGACAGTCTTAGAGGTCATCTCATTCAGTGCTCTGATTTTACATATAGGAAACTTAAGGAGAGAGGCAGGGAGAGAGGGATTTGCCCACAAAGTGATGTGGCATGGTAGTGCCAGGGCTGAAGCTGGAGCTAGGAGATCAGACTCCCTTTGGAGGCTTTTTTTGTCTGTTTGTTTTAAACAGTGTCTGTTATAGAGAAGGCTCATAGTCAATGATGGTTGAGTTCAAATGAAACAGCTTCAGATGTTATGAAACAATGAAATCCAAGGGGAATCAGGTAAAGGTGTCAAATTAAGGCAATTGTGGGCTATCATGACTTTCTTGACTTGGTTTGAAATCTACTGACTTTCCAGGTCCTTATCAGTTTGATCCCACAAAGGGAGCACACTCGTCCAGTTTCCTGTGTCTATCTTCTCAACTCACACATGACTGTGAGGTTTGGGAGCTCTCAGCACATAGGGCTTCGAGTGAGTAACTGCTCACCTGGTCACCTCAGGCAGATCCATGCCTTGCCTCCCCAATGGGGAGAAGGGAGTGTGACCAAGAGCTGGCCAGCCTTTGAGGAAGGACCAGCTTTTAGGCAAGGGTGCTAGCTCAGTAGTATTCCAAGTACTTGGTATGTTTTTTTTCATAGTTGGGGTGGAGCTCTTGACTGCTCTCCCTTTCATCCCAGATTTAACTCTCCATAATGGACTTGTGGGGTAGCCCAGTCCCAGTCCAAGAGTCCCAGATTCAGGTATCACAGAGGCTATGCCATGAAATGTAATCACCAGTTGTTGCGCAGTTGAGCTTTATGGGGGATCTACTAGATATTTTGAATTTTTGATTCTTTGAATTTTATTTTATATTGAAACTTCTCCCCTGTCCCAAGTCAGTAGTACCTCAGGCAGGGAAGTCTGCTTAGGAAGTGGGAGGCTATGGCAGTCTTCTCTGTTTCCCATCTGTGCTATTCTTCCTTCCCCAATACCTGCCCTAGTCTGCTGGGATCATCTAGGGGTTTGTGGGGGTGAGTTAGGGAGTGAGAAAGGTACTGCTTGATAGGCACTGTCATGATCCAGTAGTGTTGCCCTCTGGGTTTGGTGGAAGCTTGTTACTCACATTGAGTATCAACTACTGTTCCCTTAACACAGTTGCTGCCCTTTCAAATTGGCCACTTACTACTCCAGATATCAATATCCAGCCTTTTTTGGGGGATTATCTTGCTCCCCAGTTCCCATGAGGATTTCCTGGGCAGAACTTTTTCACAACATGGTATATTCTGGTTATCTTTCTACAAGGTCCATATGGAATCCAAGGGAAACCTGAAACCCAGGCATTTCCCACAGAACCATCTCTCCTCCTTCTACGTTCAGGGCAGATGGCCCTTCACTGCTTCTCTCTTGTGGGTTTCTCCAAGTTTGGAACCAACACCAGATTCTGGGCTTTAGACCCCAGATCAAACTCTTCAACCTATAATTCGAAAGCCCTCCCACCCCCCACCGCCGGCCCCCAACAGGTAAAAGGGATGCATTCCCTTTCCTTCTCTCACAGAGTGTGTGTAAGGGTGGTAGTAATGCTTAGTATTCTTGCCAAAAACATCCTTTCTTCAAGGTCTCTTCAACCTCAGAGTTTTCCAGAGTGGATGTTGGACTAAGGATTATACATATGGTTTCTGAAACATTTCCTTTGCAAATTCTGCATTGGTGGGCTATCATCTCATTTTATAATGTGTTATTTCAGAAGAATCCCATTTTAACTCCTGTTACCCTTCCATTTGAGGTGCAGGCAAATCACATTGGAACCTGCCTTGTCTGCCTTGCAGGACAGAGGTAGATTTTAAAAGGCGTCATGGAAGGAAAGAGACTTTGCAAACTCTAACATCCTATAGAATTGTTTGGGCATTATTCTTAACATTATCCCTTTTAATGTAAATATTGGAAAATAGGCATGTACAAATAAATCATATTTCTGTCTTTTAGAATAAATTTTCTGAATCTTTAGTGGATACTGACTGGCATTTTTGGCCATTGAGGCAATTCATTAGCAAACAGTCATTTCCAAGATTAACTAGGTTCAAACCACGTATTTCTTTCTCTTTAAAATTTTCTCCTACTTTTATTAATGCCTGATTGTCTTCATGTCAATGGAATGGTGGTCTTTGGTTACCCATAGGAACAGATTAAGAGTAGCTCATCAAAGTCTTTGCTGTAAACTATTGGTACCCTACAAAGAGGCAATCTGTTTTTGCTGTTTGCAAAGGAATTCAAGACCTTTATGGTCACTAAGAACTAATAAAACCAATGAGCCATGTATATGAAAATGATCCCTGAGTCTAGTCTTCAACAAGCCAGTGTTTGCTAATCAGTTTGGGAAATAAATATGAGCAACCAGGGCTTTGGACTTGAGAGTGTGTAGTGTGTTGGTGAGTGGGATTTCTCCTGAAGTCATCTTGACATTCTGTATGGAAAATCATGAGAGTTTAAACAGGTTTGTCTTATATTTTCATATGCTAAACAACAACAATAAATAAACAAAAATAGGTAGAGCAAAATCAGAAAATTTAGTGTATGTTTCCAACCCCCAATTTTTAAAGTTTATGGAAGTGTTAATTTGTAACCAAAGGATGCCTCATAGCACTGTGTGCTTTTTGCTTTTACCTTCCCCAGATGTGTAATCTCTTAGGATGTGTTCCTACCAGAATGAGAATGATGGTTTTTCCTGACCTTTTAAAATTGTAATTTCCAGATATAATGCCATATCTTTTATTTTGTTTTCTTGGCATGTAATAGCCCAAATTAGCTGGTCTTGTGTGTAAGTGTATGTATATGTGTGTATGTATTGAGAGGAGGAGAGAGTAGGGGGACATGGGGGTTATGTTCAAAGGCTGGCACACAGGATTTATTATGTGTCCCCCAATATGGTTAAGTCTGACATTTAGTCTTTCAACAAATATTTATAGTCTTCCATGTTCCAGGAACCTTGGTCGTTTCTGGGGCTACACAGTTAATTAAACCCTGGTCCCTCAAGGTGCTTACATTGGAGTTGGATCTCTTTCACTGCTGGAAATGGAGCACAGGGCTTGAAAATTATTCACTATGATACACATTTATTCTTTATTTGGTACCCAAACAATGAGACAATCCTTGCTTAAGTAGTTTTTTTGAGAACTTTCATTTGAAAGTGCTTTTTCCATAAAGCATTCCTGTGTGTAGAGATCGTAGTTTTATGAGGAGTGGGAATTTTTCTTATGCAGATTTTCTTTATAAATGTGGAGTCACTGATGAAGTGGCAAGGGTGGGAGATTTAGAGGGTGGCAGGAAGATATACACATCTTTGGAAGTTGCCAAAATCAACACTAATAAGATATTCACTATCATAGTTTTCAGAGTGTGGATCTATAAAAGTATTGTGGTTATGTCTAGGACCAAGAGGCACTGATTTTTATTTTACTATGATATTGCAGATTGTGCCATTGGCAACAGAACTTATCATACCATTCTTTTGGCAAGATAAACTAAGTCTGGTTCTACTTCATTCTGCGTTGGGTTGTCTATGGATCTGGGGTAGATTAACTCCGTTCATGGGTGTCTAGGGCCAATGAGACTTAGTTGCAGTTCTGATTCCCAATTTGACATCAATCACTTTCATACAAAAGAAAAGGAGATTCTTCTTTGGTTATGGTTGTCACATAATGCCTGCTGCCATAGCTAAATCATACGGTCATCAGAAGACATGGACAAAGAGGGTGTGAGGACTTGGTTTCTGTAGTCATCGGTCCCAACGGTATATTCAGCATACTTACACGATGACTTAATCAGTCGAGTTGCCAACATTTTTGTGAAGTGAACCTTGGAAGCATCGCAGAATAATACCTACCCAAATGGAGCCCAGGTCCACTGGCAACTTCCATTGGCAAAGGTGAGCAAATCTGGCCCCGGGGCCTAACTCCGCCTTGACTATTCCAGAGATAAGGAACCCCAGGTCTCACACTGTCAGAGCTAGCTCACTCTTCAGTAGGATATGGTGCTAGTTCTTGATTCTCTCATCCTAGGTATCCTGTGTGAATTAGACCCCTTTATACGGAGGACAGAATGGGATCTGCCTAAGAAGCAGGCATCCAGTGTCTGCTTTTCCAAATGTTGCTCAGGGTTGTGGACATGCCCTCAAGCATCATTCTTCTCAAGACCTCACAGCTTTTGCAGTTGTCTTGGGTTAAGAAAACGACATTACTCAGCCACAACCAGTTTCTTGCCAGGATCTCCCATAAAATGCATAATAAAGCTGGATTTTAAAGATGAAACATGTTTATATGGTCTCTCATATTGATGGAGTAGTCACTGAAGTTTCAATTTTTCCAGGAAGATAGGAGACAAGAGGGTGGTGGTCTAATGGTTGCTCTGAATTGAAATAGGCAGAAAGAGCTAACAGATCTAGATATAGTAGAGATTTGCAAAAGGATGCAGGTGGTTGGCACTGGAAACAAGAATAGGAGACAGATGAGAAGTTGGTGTGGCATATATTTCCAGTCAGTGCAGTTCTACAGTCCATGGCTGGCTGCCCTGGAGAAAAAGGCCGGAGAGTGGCTCATGGTAATGGAATACACATTGACTTAGCATGGGCTAAGTTTTCTAGGGTTATAGTAGATGATGGACTCTTTTCAACCATGCCTCACTGATGACTTTCCTCATTTTCCCAAACTAAATCATATTCTTTGGACTAAAGACAGAGTAAAGGTCCCTAGCTCAGACCTTTCTATTGTGAATTACTTTGCAGTTGTTCCTCTGTGACTATCAATTTTTATCATCTTCCAAAAAGTAGCAATCATGCCCACATCCTTCTCTGACCAGGCTGCATCCAAGGGTATCCTTTACTATCCTCCATCCTGGGCTTAATCCAAGACTATAGGCCACCTCCATAGTGACATTACCTAAGAAGTCCATTTGCCACCTGGAAACCTCCTTACTAATTGGTGGTCCCATTGCCTAGAATCTCTGCACAGAAGGCAGAAAAGAACTGTAAGTGTTATCTCTGATTCTTGAGTAGGGTTTCTCAGAAGAAGGAAAAGCTCACAGTGACCCATTAATTCCCTTGTTCCCTGAGGCTTTGGGCCCATTCTTTCTGATCAGACCTCATAGTATCACTGCTATGAATTCACTGCCTTCTCTTCCCCATCTATCTTAACTGAGAGACCCATAAATCACAAAATTTCATGATGGAGGGTTGTGGCCTCACAGACAAGCCCAATTTGTCTCCCAAGCATCTATGCACATACTTATGCATGATGTCATCAGTCTGTACTCTTGGGGCATCCATGTCTAGGTGCTCCAACAAGAAACTCTGAAAGTGTCTTGTCATCCTGTATTTTGTCTTGAACCACTAAGTGCCCATGAATTTGTCTCTCTAGTACTGTTATGTTCACATGAGGTCCAATGGGCCACTTAGGTCCTCAGGTGAGACTCAGAAGGTAGTCCTAGGTGGCCAGGAAATCTCTGAAAAAGCATAGCTGAACCAGGGTGATTCATCCTTGCCCAGGAGATATGGCTCTGAGTGCATACTCCAAGGACGATGGGAAGGGTGCGGTTATCTTACTATCAGGAGGCCTGGGTTTGTTGACTTTTATGTCCATGATACTTTGTAATCTACCTGGGAGAATGAGAAGGGACCAGTGGATACTAGTCCACCCTTTTCCCCCTTCTGTCCTGACCTGCCCGTGATCTTCTTGGGCACATTATTTGGGAAGACTCGGGAAGGTGAAGTAGAAAGTCTGGCCTTACCGTTCAACTACAGCCCAGGGACCTCTTCATTCTGGTTTTGCCATCACTGTTGGCATGATTAAGACCCACAGGAGACTGCAAGAGGCCCAGTGTATAGTTTACACTTCATTTTTGGAAAGAATCTTTATTCATATATCAGGGAATGGCTCTCAGAGTGTGGTTGACTCATTAATTGTTCAATTGTTCCTTCCTTTTTGAACAGACACTACCTGAAATACAGGCCAAGCTTCAGGAAAGAGATTGCCAAATTATAGGACAGTTTCTTTTTTGAACCAAGTTGTGCTTAGGAAAAGTACCATTCTTCCCTGTCTTCTACCCAGGCAGCTATGGGAGAGAAAGGAGACCCAGTTCTCTTGGGGCCTAGCCCAGTCTTACACATCCCAAAGCTAAGTTTATAGTGTACCCTGGATGGATGGGTAGTCAAGAGAGCAGGCTGTGGCTTGTGTTGGTGCTATCTCTCTCTCTTTCTCTCTCTGTCTCTCTCTGTCTCTCTCTCTCTCACACACACACGTGCGCACACACACACACACGGATACTTTGGGGACTCCTGTTCCAATAACTGGACCTTCCTCACTCTTGACTCAGGAGTTTTGGGAAAGTGCTTCCCCACTTCCAGGTGCTGCCCCCTTAGAATAGTACATTAGGAAGCAGAGAGTTTTCTATCGGACGTTTGATCTCAGGATTGGAGCTGCTTGTGTTCTGTGGAGACCACTCATAGCTCTATATGTGTAGATGTGGAGGACCAATCCACTGACCTCACTTATTAAGCACCTGCCTGTGCACAGAGCAGTGTGTGAAACACTGCAGGAAGTGCATAGGTGGACTGGAGTCCAGTGGATCAGTCTGGAAGAGAGACAAGTGAAACCACAACGCACGTGGAAAAGACAGGATGGATCAATGGGGACCACGGATTTCAGGGTAAAATTGAGGCTGGGGGTGGTAAAGTTACAGAATAAGAGAGGAGGGTACTGACTTCCTATGTGGACAAGTGGTGATGGGACATGGGGGTGCTGGGATTCTCACCTGAGATCCTCACAGGCACCTGGATTTTCCAGGGAGTGTGTTCACCTGAAGGCTGCCTTTCCTGCCGTGGCAGAAGAATGGATTTTTTTTTTAAATTTTTGTTGTAATGTTTATTTATTTAAGGGGGAGGAGAGGGGTAGAGAAAGAGGGAGACACAGAATCTGAAGCAGGCTCCAGGCTCTGAGCTGTCAGCACAGAGCCTGACATGGGGCTTGAACTCAGGAACCCTGAGGTCGTGACCTGAGCCAAAGTCCGATGCTTAACTCACTGAGCCACCCAGGCACCCCAAGAATGGCTTTTAAAATAAAGGTCCGCTGCTTCAGCCGGTGCTCTGCCACCATGGGCTTACAGAATCTCGGATGCCTGAGACAAGCCACTCTGGTCTGCTTTCCCTGCATCACCCTTTCGGGTCTCTTCAGGGTTTTCTTTGACCATTTAAATGACAGAGGGGAATTTTTGCAGGGATGGTCACGGGGAGAATATTTTTAGAATGAAGGATATTAAAAAAAAATAAGACAATTACTGCAAGATTTTGAAATTTGACAAGCCGACATTTTCCATCCCCATCATGAGACTTTGCCCAATTTCTTGGACCTTTAAATACCACAGATAAGCTTCGGTTTCTGGCTAGCACCGAAGGGGGCTCAAGCAGAGATCTGTGGAGGCTCAAAATGACACCTGTGCGGGGGCTGCCAGTAATTCTGGCATTTCAGGCCCAGCTTCCCCTCTTTTACCCTAATTAACTGGATGCTAATCCTCTGCTAGTAGGATTTGGCTTCAGAACACCCAGTTGTAAATTCCAGCTTCAACCAGTTACTAGCTGTGTGACCTTAGGTAAGTGAGTTCATCCCTCTGAGCCTTTGTTTCCTCATTTGTAAAATCAGGATAAATACCATTCTAAACCCACCTGGTTTGGGCAGGATCCTCTGTTTCGTTGCAGGGTGTTTCGGGCGCAGCGCAGTGAGTGATGCTGGGTACGGGAAGTGGGGCTTGCAGCTTCATCAGAAGGCAGGTGACCAAAGCAATCATTCTAATACAATGTGAGAAATGCGATCACGTGTCAGAAGTGATTTCACAAGTGTATACGTGGGCAGGGTTCAGTGAAGACAGAGAGGGCATAGGAGATGGACCAGGAGGAGCCTAAACCAAGAGATGTTTGACCTGAGAATGTAAGGCCAGGGAGTCGTGGGTGGGCTTGCGAAGGGAAGTCTAGAGAGGTGACCCTGAACACAGGTATAGAAGTGTGGAGGCAACCCATGGGCTCATACTGCTGCATGACTTGGTGTGACCTGTGTGTGGTGTGTCCGAGGCAGGGGCTGGGTGACAGGGCAGGGTGCCGACCAGATTCTCATTGAGGGCAGAGGCACCGCACTGTGGAGGTGACAGGTTTCTTCTCGGTGGCATCTCTCATGACTGGCTTTCTGAGGTAGGGCTGTTCTTACCCTCAGTCCCATTCCTCTGATTGCTTTTCTTCAGAGCAGTTCTCACCAGCTGAAATTATTTATGTACCTTAAATTTTAACTTTTGGTGTAAATTAAATGTCTTCTTAATGACTGTATCCTTAGGGTTTATGCATATAGTTGCTATAAAGTAGGAGCAATAAATATCTGTTCAGTGGATGAATAAACAGCAAGTGGTTTACTCGTATGAAGACCAAATTATTCACAGCCTATAGCACAGACTCTAAGAGATGCCCTAAGAGATGTGGTCAACACCCCTGAGTCTACTGAGGAAGAAAAAGGAAGAGTTCACCTTCTTTGCTGTAAAGTCTTCTCAGGTTGGGAAAGTGAACATGCTTCCCATGCATCTGAGAATGAGGAAATGAATTTCTATGCCTCTTCTTGTTTCTGCAAAGAAGGGAGGCAGAAAGAGACAGTGGTCGACTCAGAGACCCTCAAGAGTAAAAAGAAGGGATACATCGGCTCCATGTTCCTGTCACAGGCCCAGAAGTCTTCATGATCTTGGTGGTAGGAGAGATGTCTGCTTTGAGCCCCTTGTAGACTCCAAGGTTTGACACCCCATTTGGTTACTCTGTCACACTGTAAAATACCATGATGTGTCAAGTTAATTTGGCTTCCCAATCACATTTCTGCAATCATTCCCCGTAGCTGCTACTGTCTCTAAATGTTTCCTTTGAGAAGAGATTTACTAAAGAACGTACAAGTGAACGTACAAGTTCATTTATGTTCTCTGGCTCCTCCTAAATTGCCTAGTAGTAATAGGTTATGAGAGGAAGCATTTGGCATCCTTACAACTCTTAGAGTTGGTTGCACATCCTCTTGTTGGGAGCACCAGAATCACACTGTATCTGCATTTTGTAACAACCATATCTTAGTTTTTCCACTGAGTTTTACTCAAATGCTAGAGAAGCATTTTCTATGGCTCTAATGACTCTTAAAGGCAGCTAGCAGAGCCTAGTATTGACTCTACCTCAGCCTGACCAAATAGCTGATGGCTTGTGGATCAGTCCCAGTAGAGGTTTAACAAAGAGAGTTTATGTTCAGAGCAGGGACAAGGTGAAGGAAAAGGACAGGGACCAGCCACCCAGCGGCCAGCAACCGTGGGAAGCCATGAGTCCTGAGGGGCAAGATGAGGGACCACGAATGGTTACCAGGGCTGTCCTCACAGGCTTTGAGGCTTTCCTCTGCCTGTGCCCTGCTCTGTGAATACTCAAGAAGAACAGAAAGTGTCTGTCCTATAGTTTAGGAAATGGTGCTGGAAAACCGACCACTTTTAAGTTCTGAAACTGTGTGAAGAGGTTGGGACAGGAGAGCCTGAGAGTCATGTCTAGTGAGTTAGGCTGGGGCAGGATTTATAAACTCTGCTGCCATGCCAGCATTTTTTGCCTGCAGTAACAGAATAAGAGCTAATAATTAGTGGGTATTTACCATGCACTCGTCCTTGTTTTAAGCAATTTGCATTATTAACTAATTTGCTTTTTCGGAACATCCAATGAGGGACATACTACTTTTTCTCTGAGTTTAGAGATGAGGTCATGATCACAGAGTTAGGAAGTGGCCATGTTAGAGTTCACATCTCAGTGTTCTGTCTGCTCTGCCCAAGTTCTTGATCAGGGAGCCACAGTGCCTCTCTTTTGTAGTATTTCCACTGTTACATCTCTGAGGTCTAGTTTGTTTACTGAGGACCCTCCTATTCATGGCTGCCAATATTTCTGCCCACTTCAGAAACCCTCAGAGAGAGGGTTTGAGTTATCTGTGGCAGAGATTCTCTGTGTCACAGTAGTCTGCACCTAAAAGGGTGTAGCTTCAAAGCCAGTCTGCAGCTGGTCTATACAGGCTTTCACCGGCCCCTAAACTGGCCAGCTTAATGCAGTGTACAAAATGCGTGTCTGAACAGCCCAGTTCAAAGTGTTCTGGTGAGTGGCACAAGTGAAGCTTACTCAAGTGTTCTTAGGTTTCCAAGAATCTTTCCATGAGTTTTTAGGAAGAACATTATTTAGTTATTAAAGTTTTGAAAACCGTATGTAATAATTATAGAAAGTTTTTTCTTACACAATGTTTATACAAGGAAGAACATTAGTTATTATTAAAGTTTTGAAAACCATATGTGTAATAATTATACAAGTTTTTTTCTTGTACAGTGTTGCAAGACCACAATATTATTATTTCCATTTTATTGCTGGAGAAACTGAGACTCAGGCCCATATTATAAAATGATATGGACATCAGTGGACTGCGAACCCTGAGGTCATTTTCTGGCTCTTCCTCCAACTAGATGTGTGACTTTGCGCATGCCTTCTCCCTCCCTCTCTCAATCACTCTCTTTCTCTCTCTCTGGGTCTCTGTCTTACCATTTATAACATTTGAGGCTGAATTTGATTTCTGAGTTCTTTTCCAGCTCTGAAATTCTATGACTTACTAAGATCAAAGCAAGTTGCATGTTAATTGATGTGTTTTATAGATGACTTGGTTCAAAAAAGGATTCGAGGTGGCTTATAGGATTAAAAGGCACTTAAGTCAAGATGGTTAAAAATAACAACAGAATTGAAAATAATAAAACACGATGCAAAAGAGATGCTTCAAACACCAAGACTGAATGAGTCAGTCAGTATTATGTCTGGAGTCCCAGAATTCCAGGATGCTGCAGCTGAAATTAGCTGGAGAAATCATGGCTTTTCCACATACATCCCAGACTCTTAAGCTTCTCCTCTGGAGCATTCTGCCAGTAAGAATATGTTATTTCTGAATGAAACCCTCTCGGAAATGTGTCTTTCTGACCCACAGGATCTGTGAGTCCAGAGCATCTTGGCTGCTAATACATGAAGAGATTTGGCAGCTCAGCCAGGAGTGGATCCCAGGTCTCCTGATTTTTTCCCAGTGCTTTGTCCGTGGCTGCATGCCACCTCCTCTAATGACAGTGACTCTACCATATAGTAGACAGATGGAGATTTGTGGTTATACAGTCTTTCCATAAATAGCATCTCTCTGATTCTCTTAACCTCCTGAAGGTAGGCAGGAGAAGTGCTATTATTCCCATAGTATATCTGAGTGAACAGGCTCAGAAATGTTGCGAATTTTCCTGAAAGCACACTGCTAGTTAATGGAGAACTGCACCTGGAACCTGGTTCGTTGACTCTGGAGTATTCAGTGCTTGCCTTATGCTATCTCCAGGGACCGGTGTTCTACGTTGATGTGCCAACAGTCCACTTCTCAGGAGGTAAAGTCAAAGCAGCTGGTCTGAGACAGCCTGACCCACACATGGCCCAGTGACTACCAGAGACAACCTTGGGAAGCGGAGTGTTGGTAGACTCCCTGGCATTGAACCTGTGACCCAGACACCCGGCCTTGAGTTTAAACTCTGTCATCTCAGACTAGTTTTTAGCACTGTGAGTATATAAAACTTCATGCTATGTATTGCACAGGTCTTGAGATTGAGACTGGTGATATTGAGGGAGAGCCAGAGTTTGAAGCAGGTTAAATCTCTGAGCACAGCAGGGGCTTTTCATCAGATTCAGCTGTGGGAAACCCTTGAACCGGACCACATTGCTACTGAACATGTCATCAATCAATCAACAATTATTTCTTGAGACAGCAATGTGAGAATTCAGTGAGATCACCTAAGTGACAAGTTAGGAAGGCAGCATGGCACAGAGAAAAGATGTGGGCTTTAGAGGCATTCAGAAATAAGTTTGAGGGCTGGTCCTATTATTTATGAGCTGTATAAGTATGACCAAATTACCTAATCTCACTAAGCCTCAGTTTATCCATCTACAGAATGGGGGAAAATACCTATT
Source organism: Panthera pardus (assembly GCF_024362965.1). Classification (NCBI taxonomy): domain Eukaryota; kingdom Metazoa; phylum Chordata; class Mammalia; order Carnivora; family Felidae; genus Panthera; species Panthera pardus. Next base: position 26,328,226 of record NW_026526832.1, read on the forward strand.
TCATCAGGCTTTGAAAAAGCACTTATTTTGGGGTACCCGGGTGGCTTAGTCAGTTAAGCGTCTGACTTCGGCTCAGGTTATGATCTCAAGGTTCATGGGTTCAAGCGCTGTGTCAGGTTCTGAGTTCTCAGCACTGGAGACTGGAGCCTGCTTCAGATTCTGTGTTTCCTTCTCTCTCTGTTCCTCCCCACTCATGCTCTCTCTCTCTCTCCATCTCTCAAAAATAAGTAATTTTTTTAAACAGAAAAAGCACTATTTCCTATTCATTTTCTCTCCTTTGTCTGATGTTTAAACAATTATAAAATAATATGTCACTGATAGTTGTATATATCACTGATATATTGATATATCGATATTATATGTTGATAGTATATACCATTGATGTTTGTCAGTTAATTATTCCTATGTACTTGACATTGTACAAGATGATGGGAGGGATAAGGGATAACCCCCTTTCTCCTTACAGAGACAAGACTCATGCAACAAACAAGGCAGGATGTGGGGCAGGGGAGGTGATTGAGGGTTTCTGGACTAAGCAAGAATTTCCTGGAAAAGACAGAGATGGGTCTTGTTGGGTGGATGAAAGCATACAATAATGTGGGAGACAGGAGTTCCTGGTGAGAGAGATAGTAACAAGCAAAGTCTGGACATTTATAGCACATTTATAAAGGTCTGACCAGAGTGGACAGGACATAGAGGAAAATAATGATAATGCTCGTTGAGTGAGGCAGAAAGAGGAGTCTTTAAAAGTGGATTAACAAATTTAGACTCATTCCATGACCTGGTATAAAATGTGTTAAGCTTTTTCAGTAGAAGAGTGATAAGGTTGGGAGCTGGAACTATGTCTTATTTTTTGTATCAAATTTCCATAAAATTTTTAGCTGGATATTTAAAGATGCTCAGTAGTTATGTATAAAGTAATAAATAGGTAAGTTTATATAGAGGCAGTCTGGCAATGGTGTGTGTGATGTTGATACCCCTTCTGAGTGTGGAATCTCACACTAGATACCAAATGACTAAACTCAGCCAATGGAAGCAATTAATGAGGTCACACTGGAGTTGGCTTTCCGTGTTGATTCAGACTCACTGCAAATGACTCCATTTATTTCATTTAGATTCTTGACTTACACATTTTAAAATACAAGAGGTGTCCATGCTGTTTGGAAAAATACTAATACTGTAGAAAGTTCCCATTCACATTCTTCTCTCCTAGGCTTCTGCCACTTTTAAAGGCTTGTTGTATTTCCTTACCGACCATTTATAGGCCCAAAAATACATAGGTAACATCCACTAACATATATACATGTATACATGTTTTCCTTTTGATAACATTTACTGAAGTATAATTTCCATAAAGTAGAATGCACCAATTTTGTTTAGTGTTTTGTGAATTTTAACAAATATATACACCTCTGTCCTATCTAGTTTTCAAATATAAGAATGAGATCATGTTGCACATACTATTCTGCAGCTGGTTTAGGTATTCAGTAATGTCATGGAATCTTTTTTTTTTTTTTCATGACACTGACCTCTTTTTAAATTATTGTATACCTTATTGAATATAAGCTTGGATACCAGTAACTTATTGAACTATTTCCTTCTAGATGGACATTTAGAATCCCTACACATTTCTCAATTTAAATGGAGTAATGAAGATCCTTTTCTGCTTATCTTTGACATTTTGAAAGGTATTTTTTATAGATTATAGATTCCTAGAAATAGAATTGTTTGATCAAAATTTTTGAAATTAAAAAAAGATTATAACAATTTAAGCTCCCACTTAGAAGAAAATGCCCTCTTTCTAAAGTATTTTCTATTTGGAATGTTCAGACTTTATAAGATTTGCCAGTCTGATAGGTGAAAAGAGGTAAGATGTTGTTGCTTTAGTTTGCATTTCCCAAATTGCTGGAGAGGATGAACATTTTATGTTTATATTTATTTTCTATTTACATTTCTTCTGTGAATAAACTGTTCTTAAATTTGTTGATTTCTATCTGTTTTTTTCTTATTGATTTGTAGGCACTCTTTTTATATTATGTCTTTTTTTCCCTCTTACTAACCATTCAAGTTAACCTGTTAAGCAGTATCCTAGATACTGACATGCTTTACTATCACTTGGGTATCTTGTTTAAACAGAGAATCTGATTCAGTGGGTCAGGGGATGGGCCTGATAATCCACATTTCTAGCAAACTCCCAGGGGCTTCCAGTGCTACTGGTCCACAAATCATTCCCTGGGTAACAAAGTGTTAAGGTTTATGACTTTTATCTGGCAGAATTCCATCATGATCAAGAGACAATGTGTGTTAGATTTTTCTTTTGCTAAATAAAAGTACTAGGAATGATCTGGAGAAAGTAATCTGTGTGGAAAGAAGAAGCCAACTGTAGTTGTTGAAATTACTTCAGTCATAGTCTTTCTGGGGAGCTAGGGGGTGCTGGTGTGAGTTTTGAGTTAAGTGTCACCTCTACTTACCTTGAGCTTGCTAGGCTTTCAGTTTCCACCTTGAGAATTTTTTTTAAGTTTATTTATTTATTTTTGAGAGGGAGAGAGAGAGAGAGAGGGAAAGAGAGCATGTGCAGGGGAGGGATAGAGAGAGGGAGAGAGAGAATCCCAAGCAGCCTTCCGGATGATGTCAACACAGAGCCTGATGCTGGTTGGGCTTGATCTCATGAACCATGAGATCATGACCTGAGCTGAAATCAATAGTTGGTTGCTTAACCCACTGAGCCACCTAGGTGCACCTCCACCTTGAGAATTTTTAAAAATAAGACAGTAATCTCTGCTCTATTTCACAAAATTTTGTTGAAGATCAAAGGAGAATTATGAATATGCTTTGTGGCCTGTAAAAAGCTGGAACACAGCGGGTGTTGTCCCTGTCCACACAAAGCCTCCGGGAGTCTGAACAGCAGGCCTGGAGCACATGAGCATCCAGTCTGGCCAATGTCTACAGTGAAGGCAGAGTGCTTGTCAAGTTTTTGTATCAGCCCTGAAATTCTTCCTCAAAGTTTGGACTGTCCTAAGTATATCTGAATCAATTTGGACTTCAATTTTATAGTAGGGAACCACTTAGGATTCCTTGGTATTTATCTGTGGCAAGTAGCAGGTGTTGGACTCTGTTCATGGTTCTGGAACTAGGTCATCATAGTCCAGTTATGTGGATGACACACAGACACAGACATAGCCACACCATGAACCAAAATGTGATTTCTAAATTACCATGGTAATAACAAAATTGGTTCTCTAAACTATGGATTATTAGAGTATGGTCTATGGAAGACAGTGGCTAGCTTTTTATCAAATATGTTTCCTTTTCTGGAACACACAGGCAGGTGATCTCGCTCAACTTTCTTTGCAGTTAGGTGATTAATGAATTGTGAGTGGGAGTCATATTGTCATTCTGGGGTGCAGTTTTTAAGAAGTGTATTAGCTATTCCAGTCTCTGATCTCCTGTCTGCTGGCTGAACACAGAGGACTCTACTGTCCCAGCAGAGCACTGAGAATATGATGGAAAGATAGAGATCATGGGTCCCCAAATCTCATGTGGGACCAACCTGCCACCAATCTGTTTTGGACTTCAGGGGAACAGGTTATTTATGCTTATTGTGTTGAACACATTATATATTTTGGGGTTTGTTCATTATAGTAGTTAGAGTTACCTTTATTAGTCACTCTAATTTGCATAAATCACTGAGATACTTTGGGATACTTTTTAATTGGTATCGGCATAAACATTGCAGTCCCTCCGAGTAATCTATTAAATGATTACATAGGGCAGATGAGTAAAAGAGAAAAGGTAAATGTGATAACCTGATGAATGTGGTTGGAGAGTCTTTGAGAGGTGGAGCATTTAACCTGTTGGGAAACTTCTAATTGTCCTTCATTTCAAAATATCAACTTTTTGTGAATAACTGACTTGAAGCTCAGAAATCAGACAGTGAGAAACAGTTAAATGCTCCATGTGGCTACCCTGTGCCCCATCTCCCTTTAATTCCTTTCTTGCTGCTCAGGCCTGGAACAAGATGGCTATTCTTTGGAGAGTGAAAAGCAAGTGAAAGTCCTGTAATGTTTCTGTTTGATGTTTTTGGCAGTGATGATGAAAATTCTAGACTGAAATGATATTGTATGAAGTCTGGACCAATTGCCTTGTTAAAGTCGAATGGATTTCCTCTCTTTTAGCTGTCTGGATCAATTCTTGGAGGAGTTAGTCAGAGAATTTGCTTTCTCAGTTGAAGCAACATATTGTACTGATAACACGTGAAAGTACAGTCTGATTGGACTCCCCAGGCCTTTCCAACTCACTGCTCATGTGAGCATTAGGAGGGCTTTTGCAAAATAAATAGAGCTTGCTGGGGTCTGTTAAGAAGGGTTCCAGATTCCATTGACCAAAAGTGGAATGTTTAATACTCCACAGTTAAAAAAGAAAAAAAAAAAAAAAAAAAGAACCATGGAATTCTGAGTCCCACCTGTTAAATTATTTGTCCTTCTAATAGAAGCAGGAATGAAAGGCGTATGTTCAACATCATTTTGGACCCATTTTCTGTGGCGGGAAACCAAGGTAAACACATTTTTCCTGATGTAATTGTTGATATTAGTTCAGCTCATATGATGCAGGCTGTGTGAACCATTTCACTTGGACCTATCCTCGGCTGGAGTTGGACAATGCTAGTGGGAAAGCTTGGAGCCCACAGAGCCAGCAGTCTGGGGGCCCCAGAACTTTTAGGGAGCACCCGGGCTCTAACATTGCTGCTGTAAAGGTATCCTTTGGGTTCCTGGCCTCTGGTCTCATTTCTTTGCATGTATGCTTGGGAACGTTCACCTCATCTCCTCATTTGGGTTTGTTCTCATTTCTTAATTTCTTATTTGATTTGTACCAGAGAATTATCATTCCCCTTTTCTAATTTTTCATATATGTGTACATACATATGTATATATGTATTTTCATACATATACATATGTATGTATTTATACATATATACATATATATGTACATATACACATATATGTATTTTCATATATGTGTATATATGTGTATGTATATACACATATATGAAAATACTATTATACATATTATAAATACTGGAGTTTCTTTTTCTTTAAATTCTCTCTTTTTATGTGTGGTTCTCTCTCTTCTCTCTGCCCCTCACCCTTGGCCAATCCCTGCCCTCATCTATGTTAACAACCCAGCACACTCCTGTTTCTGCACACTCCTGTATTTATGTGCAAACACAAATGTTCATACATATTTTCATTTTTTTGTGTCATTTTAAACAGTAGTTCCCAGGGGAGCATAGGGGTTTTGTTCTTAGGCTAACCTCCCCAAACACATTTAGCCCACAATACAGTTGTTTCTTCATTTGTTTTTCCCACTAATATCTGCTTTGGGTAACTTCGTGTCAGGCCCTGTGCTCGGGATTATGGGCACCAAGATGAACTGAATACAGACTCAGATCTCAGGAAGTTACAAGAGTGTATGCTTAGTGCAATGAGAGACAAGGGGCATCTAGACCAGGCTGCAAGGTGTAGACCCAGTTAATACCACCGGGCTCATTGCTTCTCTGGAAAAACATGTTCCAAGTCCCATTTTGGGATTATTTAAAACCCACATGTCTACCCCAGGCTCAGGATCGGCAGGGGCTTTGGCATGGAGGCAGGAGGAGTGGGACCACTGCAGGGATGGGGGGCCCTGCCCAAGGGGTCCTGGACAACTGTGTGGTAAAGAGGTCAGATGGGTGACACTTCTGGATATGCATTGTTCACAAGTCTGTCTTTGTAAATGAGGCACCAGGAATGAGGATGCCTGTCTTGTATTGCTTACATAGTTATTTCCCATGTGAGACCTGGCCTTCAAGACTGTACATGCAGGGAGGGCAGACTGGTCTCTCGGGTGCCTTGTGCTCTTCCTGTGGCACAGAACACAATGCTGATCATTAATTTAAATGCAGTGCTGGTGACCGAAAGAATAAAAATAATATAGTGACTGAACATTTGTACATGAAGCTACATCTCCAATGAACTTTTTAATATGTTTTAACATCCTGGTTTCTGATAACAGAAATGCCTATATTTGTGCAGGACTTACAGTTCACAAAACATTGTCCCATACTTCGTTGGGTCTTTACAATGAACTTCGGGGGCAGACATCTTTGTTAGTATCACAGTTTTGCATTAGTGCAGACATACCTGAAATTTAATTTTTTTAAGTTTACTTATTTTTGAGAGAGAGCTAGTGGGAGAGGGGCAGAGAAAGAGAGGGAGAAAGAATCCCAAGCAGGCTCTGCACCATCAGCATGGAACCTGATGCGAGGCTTGAACTTACGAACCATGAGATCATGACCTGAGCCAAAATCAAGAATCAGATGCTCAACCAACTGAGCCATCCAGGTGCGGCTCCCCACCCCCTTTTTTTATTTTGAAATTTAGGTTTTTAATTCTCCAGGAGAGCAGAGCTGTCATCGGGAAGACCCAGGAGTCAAGCTGTGATTTGCAAACTTACACGGGAGAGACCCAGAGAATAAGGTGGCTCTCACAGCCCTGAATTGGTGCAGGGCTCTTTAAACTTGTAGCAAGTAAGCCTGCGTTCTTAGGGGAGCTAGCCTTCACTGCAGTTTGAGTCGACAGTCGCAACTGTGGGTGATGAAGAGCGCCCACTGGGGCTCCGGAAGGGCTGAGAAGCAACTACCAAAAATACCACTGTTAGCAAAGCCATCTGTTGGGTTAAATATTGCCTGCTTTGGTCTTCTGTTTAAACCAGACATGCCTGTAGGAGAGGAAGACGTAAGTTTGAAGCCACCAATTAATATCACTGCAGTGTCAGTTGGGTTATCAATTGCTCAGGTTATGAATTATTTGAGTTACCAATTATTGGGAAAGAACTCTAAGGTGAAGTAAATTTGCCTTGTTTGTTCATTTTAGGAAAACTTTGGAGCTTATATGTGATTCAAGGGAGTAGACCAGTGGGCCACACTGGGGTGGGGGGGTAGGACAGGGGGTGCTGGGGAGAACACAGAGATCCTCAGGTTGCTTCTAGATCCTTGTGCTCCTGGCCAGAAGACTTTGACTTCTATCTAGTCATGGACAACTGCTCCTCCAGGCATCTCTTAGACATTACAATTCCGAGGCTGTGCTGGGAGCAAATGAGGCAGAATAAGGGCTTCCTTCCTGATGACCTTCCTAAGTCAGAGGGGTGTATCAGGCAGGCAGGAGAGAGCAGGCAGCCAAGGCATGTTTTGGGAGAGAAGGAAGCTGGTCTGTGTGATGCGTGATTACTTTGGTGGAAGCAGTCACAGGGCTCTTGATTTTAGAAATAGGACAGCCTCCTGTGCTGAAATGATGGACTCTGGGCATGGCAGGGTCAGCCCAGAGCCAGCGTGGGGGGCATATGTACCAGGTCAGGGGGTTAGCAGTGATCCTCAGCCCACTATGGACCCTACAGATACTCACAGCCTTTTTTTTTATGACTTGCATGAGAAACAGTCATCAGTGCAGAAGTTCAAAGCCATGATTCCCGTGCGTTCCTTAACATGATACAGGTGGGCTTTCATTGGAAACACCTTCTGCTCCCCCAGCTCAGTTCTCTTGAAAACAAACATCGGTGCCCTTTGCCCAAGTCGGAAGAGATGGCTGTGAAATCCCCGTGAACTTCCCGTGCATGCCACCTCTTCAATCAGGTCCTTCTGTAGGGGTGAGGACCTGCACATCCATCCATCCTAGAGCTCACCACGGGCAGTGTGGCAGAGTCCCGCGAACAGCATGCTTGCACATGGCTCCAGACGTAGCCACGCTGGTGTGGGGTAAGGGGTCAGGGTCCCTCAGCTCAGGCCAAAGTGCAGCTACAACTGGGAGGTCTCCTGTCTTTGCTCAGAAAACACTCTTTGCAATCCAGGCTTTGAATTATTCCCTCCTTCCCTTTCATATTAAAACTGCTGTTCAGATGTGAGGGCTCAGCATAGAGCCTTGAAGCAATGAAAGAAACAAATCTGGAGCCTGACTCCTCACATATGAAAGCTAGGTCATTTGACTTTGTGCAAGTCGCTAAGCTGTTCTGCATTTTGGCTTCGTCCTCAGTGAAATGCAGGTCATAGTAGTGCTTACCTTCCAGGGCTCTTTTGAGGACTAAATAAATTGATGCGTATAAAGGACTAAGAATGATCTCTGGCACTGATTAAACACTCAATGTTAGCTATTATTGTTAATAATAAAAATATAATCAAACTGGATTTTTAATAGGCTTTATTTTTTTAAGTTTATTTATTTTGAGGAGAGAGAGAGAGGAGAGAGAGGAGAGAGAGGAGAGAGAGAGAGAGAGAGAGGCAGAGAGAAAGAGAATCCCAACCAGGCCCTGTGAGATGATGACCTGAGCCAAAATCAAGAGTCCTCCGCTTAACTGACTGACTTAAATAAAAGCCCCTAGGCTTTATTTTTTTAGAGAAGTTTTAAGTTCACAGAAAAATTGAGGGGCAGGTACAGAGAGTTCCCATTCATGCATGCTCCCATCGTGCACAGTCTCCATTATTGACATCCTGAACACAGGGGTACTTCTGCTATAATTAATGAGCCCACATTGACAGGCCATTATTACCTGAAGTGAAGATTTTACATTAAGGTTCACTCTTGGCATTGTGCATTCTATGGATTTGGACAAATGTATAATGACATATATTTATCATTATAGAATCATACAGAGTAGTTTTACTGCCCTATAAATCCTCTATGCTCCACCTATTCATCCATCCTTTCCCCAACCCCTAGGAACCATCTATCCTTCTGTTTATCCATAGTTTTCTGCCTTTTCCAGAATGCCATGCAGTTAGAATCATACAGTATGTAGCCTTTTCATATTGGCTTTTTTTTCACTTAGTAAATCCATTTAAGTTTCCTTCACGTCTTTTCATGGCTTGATAGCTCATTTCTTTTTATTGCTGACTGGTATCCCATTGTCTGGTTGTACCATAGAATATTTATCTACTCCCCTACTGAAGGACATCTTGGTTTCCTCCAAGTTTTGGCAATTATGAATAAAGCTGCTATATATATCTGTGCAGGTTTTTGTATAAAAGCCTTCCTTTTTATTACATTAAACATATATGGAATTAACCTGTGCCATCTCAGAGTGTATACTATATATACTTGGTATTCAACTCCTGACTCTTCCACAAATGTCTCATGTAGATTTCTGTGCTCAGGCTGGCGGTGATGTGATCTCTAGGATTCCCAGCTGTTGGCATGCCCTTCACTCAGAGGACACCTTGCCAATCATATCTCTCTCCTCTGCATTTGTGCCCTTAATGCCAACAGCTGGTTTGTTTGCTTGTTTGTTTGTTTGAGAGGGCACAAGTGAGCGAGGGACAGAGAGAGAGAGAAGTGGGGCTCATTTGGGGCTTGTGTTTTATCTAAAGCGGGGCTCGTGCTCCTGAAGTGGGGCTTGAGTTCACCTGATGTGGGACTCAAGCTTATGAACTGTGAGATCATGACCTGAGCCAAAGTTAGATGCTTAACGACTGAGCCACCCAGGTGCACCAACAGCTGGTTTAAAAGCTAGACATAACTTGTCCCTAAGTCTTTACTGAGGTTTCTCATACTTTTCCCCTAGCCTCAAGTTTTAGAAAAGACCAGCAAAACAAAACATCAGTTTTGTTTGCAATATAATGTTGCAGAGGAGTCACACAAGAGTTTCTGAAGCATAAAAGGAACATGCAATTGAAAAGGTGGTAGAATAGCTAAAGATATAAAGTAGGCAATGTTGATAGAAATTAAAAGGCCAAATTACTGAGTGAATAGAATTGCTAGAAATTTATGACAAAACCGGCATTTTAATCTTGACTATACACAGGTTTAAAGAATGTGGAGTGGTGATTACAAACACTCATTTTTGACAAATTTGCTTCAGATGACTCATTTCAAGAGGGAAGCTAAGCAAGAAGAACAGAAAAAAGTAGGACAAACTTGGAAAATACTTGGAAAGCAAAAGAAATAAAGGACAAACCTTATCACCCTAACCAAGCCTTTCGTAAGTTATATAATGCTGAATTAAAAAGCTGAAATTTTGGGGCGCCTGGGTGGCTCAGTCGGTTAGGCGGCTGACTTCGGCTCAGGTCACGATCTCGTGGTCCGTGAGTTCGAGCCCCGCGTCGGGCTCTGTGCTGACAACTCAGAGCCTGGAGCCTGTCTCAGATTCTGTGTCTCCCTCTCTCTCTGCCCCTCCCCTGTTCATGCTCTGTCTCTCTCTGTCTCAAAAATGAATAAATGTTAAAAAAAAAAAAAATAAAATAAAAAATAAAAAGCTGAAATTTTGAGAAATTGCCCACGATTCACCAAAATTTCCAAGAAGAGAAAAATGAGTGATAATATTTTCATTTTCTACCAATTTTCCTAATGAAATACTTGTTTTAAATTAAATTATAGTTACTCGATGGAGTAACAATGACATTAGGCCTTCTGAGTGTCAGTCCTTGTGAAAATGGCAGTGATTCCTTGTGCTCATGTGTGATGTGAGGCCAGCCTTACTCATTAGACTCCTACCAGCTGTCTCCTTTCCTTGATTTGAACTTGGGCAAGTCTCTTCCCCTTTCTGAGGGGAAGGATTTGAGCCACATGTTGTGTGAAAACCCTTGTAATTCTTACCTTTTCTGACTTCAAACAATACCATGCATTATTAATCCACAAAACTCTCACCCAAGACATAACTTTGTTGGTCATGTTGTCTTTGCTCATTTCTTCAGTGAAGGATCATTTTAGTCATGAAACCACTAATGCCCAAGCCACCAAAAGTGACTGGATTCAGTCACTCACTGGATTCAGTCAGCTCACTTTTGTGAGCAAAAGAGGCGACCCTATAATTAAGGTACTAGAAATAACAGAAACTCTATCTCTGCACGAATCCTATAAACTCTAACTCCCATTACACACCATCAAGTTTGAGCTGCTTCATTCTCTTCCATGCCCAGCCTCCAGATTGCCATTTTCTGATTACCTACCTTCCAAGGCTGTCCTTAATATGTACTATAACCAATTTTTACCTACTAATGACAATTTACCAGTGTGTGTGTGTGTGTGTGTGTGTCCTACCATCTCTACATATCTTTTTTTATGCAGTGCTGAATTGTGTTTGTTCAGCTAGATCATCATTTCCATCTTGATGGTTTGACTTAGAAAAGCACAATATGCTTACTATCCATGGACTGACCCAATTTTTCCCTCTCTCACAATATGGGTACATGGATAACGATCGCTTAATTTTTTTTTCTTCTCTTAATGGTAGTATCTAGTGACATTTGCCTGTCATTTTATGTCACATGCCTGTGCCTGAGGAGAGGTGATGGGGAGCTGAGGACTGGCCATAGATGTGATCAGTGGGGCGCTCATTTTTGCAAAGAAGGCATTGCACTTGCTTCTCTTGTACTGCATATTGAGTTGCTGTTTACTATTTATTTTACAAAAATTACTAGACTAGAGATTATTATCCCTATTGAACAGATGAGAGAACAGAGGCCAAGAGGGTTAAATTAACACGTCAAGGTCTCGTCTGAGTATCTGTGTATGTAGGCATGAGCCCACACAGAATAATTTGTCCTGAAGCACCCCTTTCTCAAGGAAGCCCTTCCTAATGTGATATATCCTGAAGGGCAGACTCCAGGCTAAAGTAACTTGATAGTAGATGGCAGTCTTCCAAGCTGTTGCTGGTTTCCCCAGGTCTCAAATTCCTTACTTGTGTGAATATTAAGGCAAATTGAGTGGGATATTGCAACACTGGGTTATCACTCACATGGTAACTTGCATGGGAAAATGTCTCCCCTGCACAGATTAATTAAGAGCCAATCCTCTGGAATTCTGTGCTTCGGAGTGAATTACGGGTGGTTTCTGTGAAGTTAAAGGGACGGAGACTGTTTTTTTCGTTGCTAACTGGAAAGTGTAGAGGAGTGTAAGTGGGCAGTACAGCTGCATTTGTAAAAATACAGGTTGTTTTTAATTAATGCCACATGATGCATCCAACCACAGCATTTTCCCCCGGTTCGATGATGTCTGTAGGCATTGTAGCCTAGAATTCTCCAAATTACTCCCATGTTGTGCTAGACTCAGCAATGATTGAGTATCATTTGCTAGGGGCAATTGGGATAATAGGAACCTCATCAGTCAGCTGAGGAGGTGTGGACAGCAGATTGGGGTAAAAAGGTGAAATCTGATCTGAGGCTGGTTCCGGAGCCAGTTATGTCCACCTGGCAATAACCAGGGAGTAAGAACTTACTCTTTGGAACTCAGCTAACTAGTTGTTATTGCTTGGTCAAAGGGAATTGCTTCTAAGTTCATAGGTCCAGGCAGTGCTGGAGCCTAGACACAAGAGCGCCCTTTACACAGGCAAGGAGCCCACAGGCACCATGAGGTTGCATCAGTTCTCCAAGGCATTATGACTCAAGATCTTGAACTTGTTGCCCTTGTTTCTAGGAGGACATCTCAGTCTCATGGTGATAGTTTGACATGAATTTAAAGTAGAAAATCATAGTTGATTTTGATGTCATTCAGAGGAAGCCCACTTTGCATTGATCACTGAAAAGTAGGAGGTCAAAGGAAGAGGAAGAGTTGAGTAATCATTATACACAGTATAGCCTTACTGATTTGAGTCAGTGGGTAGGATTGGTCTGATTATAAAATATTTAATGAGAAGTGTATTTTAATAAAGTTAAGATGCATTCAGGGTTAGGTATGTATAATAAAAGTATATATATATGTATATTTATATATATATATATATAAAGGATACTAGGTGAGTATAAAAAAGTCATTCTCAATGCTTTAAAAAAATTTTTAAGTAGGTAAAACATATGCCATGCTAGTTGCTTTACATTATTAATTTACTTTTCAAGTAGCTATGGCAAAGATAAAATCTAGCCTGGCTTCTGCGCAAATTATCAGAGATTCCGATTAGGGGAATTTGGATCAGGTACAAAATGGTACATCAAGAAAGGAGGGTTTCGTTTGAGTGGGTCCAGACCTAGGGCTCTGGAATCAAGATAGGCTTATGAGATTTAATTTATAAATATTTAATGATATCTACTGTATGCTAAGCACAGAGTAAGGCTATGAGGGGGATATGAATGAAGCAACAGAAACTCTGCCTCATAGAGAACATATGTAAGACATCTATGGTTAGTGTGCATAGTAACAATGGGAAATGAGGATGATTTGGTCAGCTTTGGATGATATACTGAGTGGGTAGTGAGGAGCCATAGAATGTTTTTGAGCAGGGGAATAACATGACCAGAGCTATGTTTTAAGAGCAGCCACATGTGGTAATTGAGGAGTTCAAGCACTGCTGCATAGTGTGAGTGAGGAGTGTGGTCCAAGAATTACAAACTATGACAGTTAATCAGATGAGAAGAAGAATCAAGATCTCAAAAGTATTCTCTGAGACTTCCAGCCTGGAAGATGTGGCATGATGTTAATAGGGTCGGTCTGGTGTGGGAGGACTAGAGTTTTGGACAATGGTTTTAGACATTCGATTGTGAATTCTTGTGGATTATGCACCTGGAGATGTTGAATTGATATCTGGTCTTGAGGTTAATGAAGCTGGATTTAAATTACAAAATTGAGAGTCACCTGCACAGAGGTAAGATCTGAATGTGGGGACTGGATAGAGGAAGAGATTATATAGAAGTGAAGAAATTAGGTCTAGATCTTGGGTAATGAATCCTGTGGTTAGGAAGCGGCACATGTGGTCTGTATATCCTCTGTGCCTCCAGCTCCAGGGAGGTGCCCTTGCTGAGGTGAGTGGGGATAAAGACGGGACAACTGTGTTTTCTTGTAAAGAATTACATCATTACACGATGCAGCCAATGAATAGATTTCTGCTATGCTGCGGATTATCTTTAAATTACAGTAGCAATGATCCTATTGGTCATTCTCTGTCTTAGCTTTCCTTTTCTTTGACTCTGTCATAAATGCACATTTGGCTCCTGATTTACTGTTAGAAATTTCCTGTGTAGTTTGGGGTTGAGAGTTAGGGGGTCAGGTTTTGGGATTTAAAACCCAAACAAATGTTTCCCTGCCTTCCTACAGTACACTTAAATTAATTTAGGGGTCAGAGGATATCCTGTGAAAATATCAATAGCAACCTAGTCTTTTACTATGTGGACCCAAAGGGAAACACATTTGAACAGCATGAAGCTCATTCCAGAGGAGCCAAATAGCACTATTAAGAACATTAATGTACTCATCCCACAATTAATTTCTGAAGTAAATATTTGAAAAGATAAGCATGTCTAACTTTGCAGAAGAAGTTACAGAATATGAGATGCAGTCCAGTAAAATGAAGAACCCAGATCAAGTATTGAAAAAAAAAAGTTACAGAGAGGGAGGGAGGCAAACCATAAGGGACTCTTAAGGACTGAGAACAAACTGAGGGTACATGGGGGGTGGGGGAGAGGGGAAAGTGGGTGATGGGCAGGGAGAAGGGCACTTGTTGGGATGAGCATTGGGTGTTGTATGGAAACCAACTTGGCAATAAATTCTATTAAAAAATAAAAAAAATAAAATAAAATTCATTATCCAGCAAAAAAAAAAAAAAAGAAAAAAAGAAACATCAACAAAATAAAGAAACTTTTACCGACAGCCAATCCAATTCAACTAATGTTTACCAAGTACCTATTAAGGGAAAGCATAAAGCATGATCAGGATGTGTATCAGTATTCTAAAAAGTCAGACATGATTTCTATTTTCAAGGAAAGTAGACACCAGTGTGTGAGCTTATATATAAAAATAACAACAGCAATGATAACAATAAACTGACTATAATGCAAAGTAACATGAAATCTGTGATGAGCTGAGATTAATAAGCATTGAATATGAGGAGGTGGTTCAATTAATTCTGACTAGAGGATCAGGAAATTTTCTCAGAAAATGTTGCATTTGAACTACAACTTTGAGGATAATTGTGAGCGTGGTAGTGGGTGGTTGTGGTGGTGATGATGATGGTGATGAAGCAAAAGGGGAAAGGGGAAGGAGAAGGAAGAGGAGGAGGAGGAGGAGGGAGGGGGGTGGAGGGGAAGGGGAGGAGGAGGGGGAGGGGGACAGGAATGGGAAAGAGAGGGAGAAGGAGAAGAAGAAGAAGAAGAAGAGGTAGAGGAGGAAGGAGAAGAAGGAGGGGGGAGGAAAAAGAGTGGGAGGAGAAGGAGGGTGAGGGGGAGGAGGAGGAGAGGGAGAAGAGGAGAAAGAGGAGGAGGAAGAGAGAGAAGGTGCCAATCATTGAATACCTATGATTTGCCCAGCTCTGTATTATTTGCTAAACAGATTGTATGTTAGTGTCTTGATAGGTAAAGCAGAAGGGGAGGATTTCAGATGATACAGGAGCACGAGAAGAAACATTTTGTGTGTTGGCGTGTGTAGAATAGAAAAGCATTGTTGTGTTCAAGGTCCAGGGTACATGGAGTGTTGTAATATGAGATAGGACTGGGGAGGAATAGGGACCAGACTATTAAAGAGATCCAAATACCCTATGAATTACATAAGTAATACCTAGAGCTCTCTGGATACTTTTGTGGGAAGCTGATCCCATTAGGCGTTCCAGGACTGGCTTCTGGTGTATGCATCTGTCTTCCAAATCCCTGGAAGATGCTCTCTGGAATTTTACGTGAGGTTTATGAAGGAGAAACCTTGAACCTGGTCATTTGATGGCTCCAGGAAAGATGGACTTGGTGAGGGCCTAGCAGCCATCGTTAACAAAGGATGGCCAGTACATCATGGACATTGCAAGAAGTGGGTGATGTTTTCTCAGAAGATGTGGTATTCTTTTCCACTTTAGTCCACAGGCTTCCTAAAGCATTTGGGATTTCTCTATTTTTAAATAAGAATTCCACATATGCCTGAAGTAACTTACAGGCACTTCAATGTTATGTTAACAAAGAATACCTTTTATTATTAAAAAAATGACTAACTTGCAGTCTGTAACAGTGAAAAAGCAAGGTGTCTTTATGGGGAAAAATTCAGAGAATTCTGATAGCTCTGAAAGAGGCAGAGAAACAGAAAAATAATGACCTCAGGGAAGCATATTATATTTTTTAAACAAGTTGAAATATCTTAGAGATATCAGTTGTGGCCTTTTTTCTTTAAAGTATGTGGTCATTTGGGGAATGAGGAGGGAACGCATGTGTGTGGCGGGAGGGTGTAATCAGCTTGATAAAGCTCACGACTTTAGTCCAGTTGGGCTGAGTCCAATTGAGATTAGGAAGGAACAGAAAGGTTTTCTGTAGAACAATTAGTGGGCTGTGAGGAATATTCAGTTCTGGTTTTTAGTTTTGGTAAATTTTCAACAAAATAATGAAATAATAGTGACAAGCACAACAAAACCTTAGAAGACGCATATCTGTGTTTTTACTAGCTTTTAGAGCCAGCAGATACTTGGGACTCACTTGTTTGGATCATGATGCAAAGACCACTTGCTTTCAAATGTTTAATTCAGAATTCTTCTTGGTGGCCCTGAGCATTCTGGGAGTAGAGGTACATTCAGCTGCAGGGACCAGACCAGTTTCCTGAGTTTCCAGGCATCCTTGAGCTTTGGTTTTTAGTGAAAAACGTTATCTTAAAAATTCCAGAGATTTCTAGGCAAGCTGTTAACATGAGAACCGATGTTGAACTATTCCCTGTCAAATTCACCATGAAGCAATCAACAGAATATGCCAAAAAGGGAAAAGAAATCTTTATCGACATGAGTGAACAGAGAAGGGTGTCATTCACATGTCTAGACACTTGGGGGATTTGTTAGAGGCAATGTCCATGGAACCAAATGTAGCCAGTATATGGTGGAGTGACCAAATAGTTGTGAAAATGTTGAAGTACATTTATATTGATTGGTAGATGGCCACTTCCTGGAGCATTTTGAGTGCTCTCATGCCGTTCTTGAGATCAGATGGTTCCCTCCTCTGCCAACACTTCAGTCTCCCCACAATCCAGCAAATAACAGGAGAGTGCTTGGCACCATAGGGACATCTCCAGAATTTGGCTTCATGGGCCGTCATGATTGCCCAATCTGTATTACTTGTTGGATGGTTTGAATGTCAGCACTGTTGATTTGCCAACTGAGATGTTATTTGAGGGAGGTATTGTTGTCATTTAGTGTTTATATTCTCAAAACAGCATCTTCTTCTTTGTGGGAACAGCTTCTTCCTTATATTAAACGTAGTTCTGATGAGGATGACAAATAGCTCCCCATTACCCCGGCTATAGTGATTGGTTCAGGGATGAATAGGTAACTCAAGCCAGGTAACTCAGATTATTTGTTTTTAACAGGAGCTGCCTCTCTTAGGTTACAAAATAGAGAATCTTGGAACTCTCCACAACTATGACCCTGGCACATGGGGGAGCTTGTGTAAGAGAAAAAATGTCCACAAGGGGACGTGAAGGTAGAGATTCTGAAGAAGTTCTCAGGATGTTGAGCCCCCAGGTCTAGTTGTTGATGGAGCTCCCAGTCTAGCCCATCCTCTCTGCTGTTTACTATCCCCTTGATAGAGTGTGATTTTGATTATTGTTACTTCCAACTGAAGAGTCTTGATTAAGACAGGAAATACTCCAGGTAAATGAGGACATTGGCAGTGAGGCCCTCCTTGGAGAGGGAGTGTTGGTTTCCCATAAACAAGAGAAAGAGGCACTGAGCTGGCTTAGTTACTGGGGGAAGTGGTCATACCTATAAGACACCTGGCCAGGGGATCCTGGCTTTCCCCTCTGTGCTGAGATGAAGTTCCCAGTTGCCACTCAAGGATGACTCTTTCTGTTTCCTAACTCCATATGCTCAGGAGCTCAGGATGCTAGTTCTATGAATTGGTAATCCATTGTTGAGTTGGTTTTTTTCCTCCCCTGTTTTGGTTTCTTTAATCTGTATGGAGTTTTTTCTATTAAAGTTTCCACCAGGAAAGTACAGACCAGGTTCGCACAAATCCCAACTTCAATCCTACCTGACTGTGAGACAATGTTAGGTGACATTATCACACTAATTATATGCTAGTTACTATAATATGCTTACATAGTTTCATTTAATCCAGGCAGTAATTTTATGAGGGAGGTACTGGTTTTCTGGTTATTTTATACATGGAGAAACAGAGGAGAGAGAAGGTCACAGCACTAACATGTGGGAAAACATAATCCGAACCCAAGAAATCTGACTTTTGACTGTCTTACTACACTGTGAATAAGGGACTAGACTGTGGTCCTGAGAGAGCCCTAAGATTCTAGAGCTTCGTTACCGCTGAAGCCTCCATTGTAGCCTCATTACCCACGACCCTCCTCATTCCAGTGTGACTCATATTTTTGGCCACTTCCCGCTTTCAACCATGAAGTCTTGACTAAGGAGGAGGTAGGAGGAGACCCTGCGTGGGCTTTGTGGAGAAGTGGAGAAGTGAGCACCGGCTGCAAAGAAAAGAGGGGAGATTTCCTTCTGTGGGGTGACCAGACAGGGCAACACTGCAGACATTTGAGAGCTTTCTGCACGTCAGGATGTGGCTGCCAGAGACCCTGACAAAGCACAACTGCTTGCTCTGGAATAACTTCACCATAAGAAGACAAGAACATTTGAGAAAGTACTTGATGAGAGTTCTTAAACTCAAAGCAGAGCAGGGGACATGCACTACCTCATTTAAGAAAGGTGAAAATCAAGGAGGGTGCTACTTAACCTCATCTGGATGAAGTACTTTATTAAAAAATTTTAAAATTATTTTTGCAACAGTGAATGGCTGACTTGATACCCTAGAAAATAATTAATGAAGAGACAAGAGCTTGAAAAAGTCTTGTGGAGCGCTAAGGAAAAATTAAGAAGAAAATGAGAGATTGCTGAAGAAATATCGGAAATAGACCTTGGAAACCAAACTATGCACAGTAAGAAATCCTGAAAGAGAAAACGGTAAAGATGTAGCAAGGATGAAAATAAATAAATAATAGAAGAAGCTCCCTGGCTGACAGAGATGGCAAGAAAATGGGGAATAAAAGTATAAAATAAGATGACAGAAACAAGAACAAATATAACCCATTTATATGACAAGGGGAAAAGCCCCAATTAGATTGGTTTAAGTTAAATTGAATGTTGATAAGAGACCAGTCAAGGAAAATAACATGAAAGGATTAAAAATAAAATTATGAGCAATAATGTGTGAGGGAAATCAGAAATCAGGTGGCTGCACTGATGTAAAGGAGAAATTAAGACCAAAAGCATTTGGGGGCCCCCACAACGTCATTCTATGTTGGTCTAAGAGTCAATTCATGATGAAAATTTGTGTTATGAATACATAGCATTCACAAAGGTACTGCTAAAACTTAGAAATCGGAGGAAAAATCAACAGTACAATTATGCTAGATGTCAACAGAGCACTATCAATATGTAATAGTTGAGGTAAGTAATAATAAAATCCTGAGAGGAGAGCATGATAAGAACCAAGAGGTCTGGGGCAAATAACAAGGTTGAATTTCTTCATTATCGATCTCCTTTCTGTCCTTACAGATAAAGTTCCTTCTTTTCAAGTGTTCTTAGGACACTTAAAACATTGAATTATTCCTCTTTTCTGCCACAAAGAGCATCTCAATAAGAAATACCTCCCAGGCCCCAAACAGAAAGTGTTCTGACCACAATGTCTGACCAAAAGCTTTAACAAAAAATGACTAATAAAGCATCCAGTCATCAGACGAAGCCCTCTGTGAACTCCTAGCTTCTCTGTTCAGACCACCACAGCCCTGCCTTTGAGGACAGGCATTTTGTACTCTTGTGCTGTTAGAATTTTCACAATAAGGGGAACAGCATGAAATGATATACCCCAGCGGGGAGTGAATAGAAAGTTACTGCAGGCAACTTTGAGTTAGTTTTTAGAAACAGAAATGTATGAAGTGATTTTTAAAAAATAGAACTAAGGAGTTAAAAAGGTTCTTAAGACATCATTCTGCCCAACAATCTCATCTTACAGAGGAGGGAATAGAGACCAAGAGAGGGGAAAGGATTTGTCCCAGGTCTTACAGCAAACAAAATCTGGCTGGTGCCTGAGTCTTCTGGTGGGTTCTCAGTTCTATGCCTTTGTCCTGCTCTACAAGTTTATCTGGAAGCAAGAATGGGGGCCCACATCACACATGGAGATCAAGGGCTCAGTTTTGGGTCAGAGTGACTACGGTGTGCTCATTTGCCTCTCAGAGAAGAGGCTGCTCCCAGGGGACTCCTTGGCGGCTAGGCTCTGTCTGTCTCGTGAGAAGAACCTGAGCAATGTGGTTGTTATTACCCAAATCATAGGCTCTCCACCTCTGCCAGGTAACCTGTGAAACACCTCTGACATCATTAAATGCTGGAATCACTAAACGTAAACGTGTGCTGGGGTTGTTTTCTGGAACGCCCTTATGACCTCTTTTTGTCAAGGTTCATTTTGTTTTTTATTTTTCCCCGGGATCTGTCTCTTCCTTTTCTCTCCTCTATTCCAGGCACCCGGGATGGCTTGCCCTCTTCCTCTTTGGAAGGCATTTCTCTCTTTTTTTTTTCTTTTTTTTTTAATGTTTATTTATTTAAAAAAATTTTTTTTTACATTTATTTATTTTTGAGAAACAGAGTGAGACAAAGCGTGAGTGGGGGAGGGGCAGAGAGAGAAGGAGACACAGAATCTGAAGCAGGCTCCAGGCTCTGAGCAAGTGGTCAGCACAGAGCCTGATGCGGGGCTCGAACCCACAAACTGTGAGATCATGACCTGAGCTGAAGTCGGACACTCAACCGACTGAGCCACCCAGGTGCCCCTAATGTTTGTTTATTTTTGAGAGAGAGAGAGAGAGAGAGAGAGAGAGAGAGAGAGTCAGAGAGGAAGACACAGAATCTGAAGCAAGTTCCAGCTCTGAGCTGTAAGCACTGAGCCTGATGTGGGGCTCAAACCCATGAAAGGCGAGATCATCACTTAGCCAAAGTCAGACTTTCAACTGACTGAGCTACCCAGGCGCCCCTGAAAGGGATTTCTAAGGCACACCCTGTGGCTAGCTGCTTTTCCATATCACCGGGTCACATTGTTTTTTCACTTGACCACCTGGGCTGTGGTTGCAAACCAGGTGGTGCAAACCAGGTTCCTAACAGAGGGGAGAAAGCAGAGATGTAAACGTTTTGCTAGCTTTTTCAAGACTGTTGAGCTCAGTGCTCCAGAGGAGACCTTGTTTCCAGCCATGAACTTATGAACTGAGGATTTTATGAAATCCAATCCTCATTGTTATTATAGCATAATCCTTGTTCAGTTATCCACCCAATTTTTCTGTAACAGTTTTATTTCTCCCTTCCTTTCCCTGTCAGGGGCTCTGGGCATTGAGGCTTGGGATGCCCATCTCTTGATCTCCTTTTCCTGCTAATACGCGAGGGGCCAAAGCTGGGTGGTAACTGGCTCAGCCTTTGAATTCCATCATGGCTAGGGGTGAGAACCACAGAGCCCCTCTGCAGTGAAGGTAAGGGGATGTGTTTTGAAATAATGTCCTCTCAACTAATCACGTCTTAGTTTTGGTGCTTTCAGATGAGTATTTTGTTTTGAAAGGAGAAGCAAAGGATTTGAGGACAAGAAGAAATTTTATTCATCTCTCACTCCAGACTTCCTGTTTCAATTTTCTATGACTACATAACAAATCACTCCAAAATGCAATGGCTAACCAACCACTGTCAGTTGTTTGCTCATGATTCTTCAGTGTGGGTGGGGCTTGCTGAAGAGGTCTCTTTCTATACCAGGTGGTTTGGGCTGGGAACCTTGGTTGCTTACAGGTGACCATTCTTCCTTCATGTGGTGTCTCACCATTCACTCATCAGCCTGAGCATCTTTACATGGAGGCTGGCCTCCAAGAGACACAAGATGAAGGTGCCTGGCCTCCTAAGGTCTGGCCCAGAACTGGCTTCCACCTCATTGTATGGGCCAAAGCAAGTCATAGGGCAGCCTGTCATTTAGAGGAGAGGAAGTGGACTCCACTTGGTGGGATGAATGGCATGAGCTGGGAGTGGGAGGGATATTTGGCATTGTCTTTGCAGACATCTTTGCACCACATTCCATGTTTTTCAAAGAGCTGCACTTGCACCCCTGGAACACTGTGTGACCTAGTGAATTGGTGGCATGTCTGGGAGCTCCTGAGTCCCAGGAGAAAGAACTCACTCTTCCTACTTTCGAAGAATGAATTGAAGTTCCCTCTTAGACTAATCTGAAAATAGTAGGAAGTGAGGGGGGAGCAATGATGGCAAGAAATTGGGGTGTGATGGGAATAGGACATGTATTTTGAGCTCTACCAACGACAGTGCAAATCTATCAAATCAGCCAAAATCATGTTTCTATTTGGACTTTGCATAAAACCCCCAAGGCTGTATGTTTGTTGAATGATTATTGATTACATAACCTCATGAACTCCGATTTTGATTTGAAAATGTGTGGGATTGGCAGAGGAAAAGTGAAGCACTGAGGCTTTTTCTGTCCCATACTGAAAGGCAATAATAGGAACATGGTGCTTTAATGGAAAGAGTGGTAGTGACAGCACAGGGAATTCCTTGAGGAGACACTCCTGGGGGCAGCACCCTCTGTGAATGCTCTGCCTTGGGAGGCCAGTCAGAATCCCTTGAGAAGGTGTTAAAGGCCTCTGGCCACTTCTCTTTTCTCTTTGTCCATTAAAATGAAGTGTAATAGGAAGTTTGTGAGGTTGGTTTGACAATGACATTTTGTGACATGTGTTGCATTTTATGTACTTTTTCAAGCTGCTTGCTTCTAGTCCTAGAAAGAAAGCACTTAGCTTGGATTAATGAAGTGAGATTGGGACCCTGACCCTGCTTATGGCTGAAGGCCTGGGGTCTCCCTGATTAGCCAGTCTCGGGATGAGCCTCTAGCCTGTGCAGTCTTCTTGGGCAGGAGCAATGCACTTTTGCAGGGATAAGAAGTAATTCTTTTTGATTGGATAAAACGGAGTTCAGGCCTCATTCCACCTATTACAGACACAATTGATTCCAAGACCTTGAAGACAATAGCTGGATGAGTTCCTTTGTCTAAATATTATTCAGTGCTATACCTTGAAGAATCATTTAACATCGGGGCTTCATAAAATAAATACAAGTATAAATACAATTTATTCAGTTTATGTTAAAATTTTTTAATGTTTGTTTATTTTTGAGACAGAGAGAGACAGAGCGTGAACTAGGGAGGGGCAGAAAGAGAGGGAGGCACAGAATCTCAAGCAGGCTCCAGGCTCTGAGCTGTGAGCACAGAGCCTGACAAGGGGCTCAAACTCATGAACTGTGATATCATGACCTGAGCTGAAGTCGGATGCTCAACCGACTGAGCCACCCAGGTGCCGTCTGTTTATGTAAAATATTTAACAAAGGCCGTTTTGATTATTATTCATCATTTTATTGTCTCAATCTTTGGGTACCTGAATATCTGCTAGGAAACAATATTGGCAAAACTCGTGAACTGGTATGCCACAGCAAAAATGTTTTATAATGGCTTCCCTGTTGAAAAACTGGAGGTAGTCATGGTAAAGGAGGCAGATGAAATGATAATGACACATGTTGATGTTACTGTGCTGGTTTTATC
Organism: Panthera pardus; assembly: GCF_024362965.1. NCBI lineage: Eukaryota > Metazoa > Chordata > Mammalia > Carnivora > Felidae > Panthera > Panthera pardus. Next base: position 26,351,759 of record NW_026526832.1, read on the forward strand.
ATTTGTACTAGGTTCTTATTGCTGTTGTAACAGATTACCATTACCATCGTGGCTTAAAACAGCATAAATTTATTCTCTTCTGCTTCTGGAGGTCAGAAGTCTAAAATGGGTCAGTGGGGCTGTGTTCCTTTGGAGGCCTAGAGAAGAATCCATTTCTTGGATTTTTCCAGCAGGTGGAGGCTACCTGCATCCCCTGGTTTGCAGCCCCACGTCACTCCGGCAGCTGCTGCCATCATCGCCTCTGACTCTGACACTCGCACTCTGCCTGTCTCCCTCTTGGAAGGACTCTTAGGCTTCTGTTAAACCCAGCTAGATAATCCAAGACAGTCTTCCCATCTAAATGTTCCTAATCATGTCTGCAAAGTCAGGTTCCTTTTGCTGTGTAAGGGACATAAATCTGTCTACCACATGACTGATTCTTGAAACATTCATATAATATTAGTTGCAAATGTCTACACAGTTTTGCTAAAACATGGTTCTTTAAGTAGGAAAAATGGCATCGGTATAATGGTGATTTTTAACAAAATGTTTTAATGTTTGAACAAAGGAGAGCAAGCTTGTTCTCAAGTAAAGAGAAAGCCTTTGTGATATATAAAGACCTTAAAAAAGAAGCTGAAAATCCTGCACAATAATGCTTTACTTTAGAGCAAGAAGTCACTGATATGATGACTTTAAATACCAGTACTCTTTCTTCTGTTTTAAACTCTGTGGGGAAGCTATCTGTGCAAGTGGGGGAAGCTGCAAATACATCCTCCCTAGTGTTAAAAAAAAATCAACTGATGAAAAGGATTTACACGTTGGATCATATATTGCATTTTGGTGAAACTGATCTCTAATAGATGTAAATACCCTCCAGGATCTATGTCTCAAAGGCAGAAATTAAAGCAATTAAATTAAAAATTAAATTAAAGGAATTAAAGATGTGAAGGATAGAGAGGCTTTGATGCTGAGAGCAAATGCCAGTGGTGATTTAACTATTCTATTATTTGTATTACTAATTGTTACTATTTTTGTGAGTGTTCTGGTTAAAATTTCAGATGTTTTGAGTGGTCTGCCCTTAACCTGTTTTCCCCTAAGTCCTGCTGCTTTTAATGTGTGGTTTTATAAAATGTGAGGTTTATCAGGGACATATATATGACATTATAACAGAAATTACTTCATTTGAATTTCAAAGTCACGGTGAATTCCTCCCAAAGTAATAGACGGATACCTTCTGAGCAAAAATTGCTAATTTTGTTTTTCCCGAAAAGCCCCATCAAAGGAGGACACTTGCCCCGAGCAGAATGGGAGAGCATTTGGGAAATGTGGGGAGATTTGGAAAAATTTAGGTATAGATAACATTTGAGCTAATTGTAAAGCACTGTGAACAGGCATTACTTGGGTAAGAAAAGATGGGAAGACGATCCAGAAGGAGGGTCAAACACTCAACAAATACTTGCTGTATTAGTTCAGAAATTTCTTAGGAAGCACAAGGTTGACTGTTTACACATAACCAAATGGCTTTGATGCCAGCCTCCTTGTCATATTCTGCTCAGCATCTTGTTGAAAGGAGGCATCAGAGATCACTAGGATGACAGCAGTTTTTTTTCCTTGGGGGAAATTATGCACCAGGATTCTGACTCTGCTTGTGTTTCTCCACCCCCACCTGGCTGTCTGGCACTCACCTGCTAGGTGATCAGAATTGATTTAGAAAAAGCCACCTTCAACACAAATGAGGTTAAATCACTGGGGCCGTCTGCATAGACAAGCCCTGGCAAGGAATTTAGGCTCTTTCCATTTGTGTTAGAGCTGTTTCCTTTTAAGTTCAGAATGCTTTATGGATAAACAGAGAGACAGAGAGAGAGAGAGAGAGAAAGGGAGAGAGAAGGAGAGAGGAGAGTGGGAGAGAAACTTGGATTCTGCTCACAATCCTTGGGATTGATTTGGGGCAAAGTTAGCATGAAGCCCTCTTTTTTTCACCCTCTGGGGGATCAGCAGAGCAGGGCAGGAGAAGTGATGCGGGGCACACAGACCCCTGCACCTCCAGGTGAGAGCAGGCATTGCCGCAGCTCCTCCAGTCTGCCTTAGTTTTGAAAAGAGGAGGTAAGAGGGCAAGAGGAGGTGAACTTTTGCTATGCAGAGAGACAAGTCAGACAATGTGAGTTTTAATTGAAATCATATCCCGAGCATTTTACTTTTCAGAAGTTGTTAGCATGATCGAGGTTGCATTTTCTTGTGACTACTATTATTACTGTCACGCTGACTGCTCTGGGCAGGGGCTGAAGGTTACATGTGGGCTGGGAACGCTGGGCTGCGAGGGAGGGGCTGGCAGATGGAGCCCCAGCCCCGGAATGCTGCTCTGGAGCCAGCTTCTGGCCGCCTCGCCTCTGGCTGCGTGCTTGCTCTCTCTGGACACTGAGAGTTGTCTTCTAAGGCACATGGTGATGCTGTTGTTTGCCTTCTCTTCTCTCCTGCTCCGACCTCTTGGATCATCAGTATGTTTCTCCCTTATGAGGAGCTAGACTGAGCCGGGCAGCCTGTGCATCACATACACGACTCACTCCACAACTTACTCTGCTGGGAGACCTTCTCTGCCAGAGATAGTGAATTCTCAAGGCTCTGCAGGGCTGCATTCCAAGAAGAGGGGGTCATACCTTAACTAGACTCCCCAGTTTTATATGCATTTGAATCTCCTAGAGATCTTGCTAAAATGCAGGTGCTTTCTCAGTGGGTTTAGTAATCAGGCTTCAGATGCTGTATTTTTAACAAGCTCCCAGGTGATGCCAAGGCTGCTGGTCCCTGGACCACACTTTGGTTAGGAGAAACTTGGATTACAGCTGGAAACCAGGTTAGCTGTGGCCTGCCTCTAAGCTGTGTACTTTTTTAAGAAAGAAAATCTAAGAAGAGTAAATGCTAAGGAACTCTATTTGCTGAGTGCCTGGACCTGGGGTACTGTGTGGGATAAAACCTGACAGAGTTGAGAAACATGGTGCCACTTCCTGCCCATGTGCAGTGGGCATGTGGAAGGACAAGACTCACACATGTGCAGAGATCAGTCCTATGTCATACTTTCTCACTGCTGAAGTGCCAGACGAGGGGGTCTGGACTCTGAGTGCTCTGCTCTGGAGAGTGGCAGGCTGTCCAAGGGGCTTTGGAAATCTTGGTTCAAGGTGAGGCTTGTTCCAAGGTGAGGGTGGGTGACTCAAAAGGAAACTGTGAAACTGATACACATGTTTTGCCTCTTTCCCCAGGACTTACTACTCTCTTATGTCCTTGTCACTCTTGTTTTCCAGTGGTTGTTTGTTTGCTTGCTTGTTTATGTAGACTAAGTAGCCAAGGGGAGGGAAAGGACCTCCTCATGGTCATTTGGATGCTTGCTCAGCATCCAATGGCAGTGCATTGTGGGAAATGGCCTTTGGTCCAGAAATTCGTTTAGCCGCTGTCTCCCGAGGGCCCACTGTAGTTCAGGCCCAGTCGCTACGAGGTCCTGGGGACACCGAGTTGGGGAGATACTGTCTTTATCCTTTGAGAGCTCAGGTTGGTGACAATTAGATAACATGGCAGCTCTGCTTGTAGACAAATTTGTTTCTTGTGAAAAACATCTGAGCCAACATGGATCAGATAAATCATTTATCTGATTTATCTGGAGAATCAGATAAATTCTCTGATTTATCTAACTCTTGCCATAGGCAGCGATAGAGTTTCTTCAAAACCAGTTCCAAAGGAAAACTGAACAACTACTTCTCAATCAAGGCTGGTTTTGAGTTGTTCTGACAGACTCTCAAAAAGAAAAGAGTTCTCCAAAGTCTTCTTTCATTTCCTTGGGAGGTGGCTGTGGCCATGTCAGTGTCACCTTCCAAGTGTCCCTGGTTTTGGGCTCAAGCTCAGGACCTTTGGGAACACCAGGTCTCTTTGGTTTCTGAGCATCCAAATTATTTAGAAGCTTTGCAGTGAGTATGAGGGAGTGGGAGTATGAGTACGTGGGAGGGGATTATTTTCTCATTTCAGGCATCCTTGTGGCCATGGGCATCCTGGAGATTATCCGGAAGAAGCCACCTCTGGCATTCTCTGAAGCACACGGGATCAGCACGAGTCATTCTGCTCACTGAATTATATTTGGTGGGGAAAGATTTTGCCGTAACTGTCCCTGGAAGAAAAATCCTGTTTTGTCATACATTTCTCATAAATATTTTAGTGCTAAAATGACTTTGAATATAATTACTAAGAAGTTCAAGATGTTTAATGGGCTCTGTGGCAGTCAGGTTAAAATGCCTGTCACTTTGTCTCTCTAATGTGCACTGAACATTCCTGCCTGGAGTAAGAACTGTGAGTGTTATTTTTTTGGCTTGGATCTTGGCAGGTGTGTAACGTGACTCCTGATAGCAGGACAGCAGATTACATTCGGCTATAAAACCATTTCTAAGGCTCTTGGCACCCAAACTGTTATTGCATGTCTGCAGGTGTTTAGTAATTGGATTAATGCAGAGCCCAAGGAATGTCTGCTCCCCAGCTCGGAGAAACATTGAGGAAAGACAAATTCATTTCGGAGAGTGACCTGGAATGCACGATGACAGGCCTGCGCTCACACATGAAGCCAGATCTAAGCCTGCACGTTTAAAATGAACTGCTGTGAGCAATCACCTTCCATAGGAAAGTTTATCCAAAGCTAAATATAATAACAATGGCCTTGTGAGTCAGGCGGGAAGGAGCTTCAGCTTGGATTTTGATCTTCTTCCAAAAGCAACTTAGACAACTTGAGCTTAAGCCTTCCTATCATGCAGCTCATGAACCCCACAATCGTAGGTGTTTAATAATAATAATAATTTTTAAAAGACCTTGGTAAACAGAAGAGGATGATAAGCCTCCCAGTGGAAGTGCCGAGACCACAATGGTATCCTGGATCATCATACTCCTGCCAATTAATCCCCGCCTTGATTGTAGAGACAGTCTCGCTGTGTCACAGACCTCCTCAAATATGTTCAGAACGTGATGAGCTGTGTTCACACCTCACTGCAGCCGTGGCCAGTGTATACAAGAAGTGGCTGCTTTTGGGGTAATTTTGTCATTCTGGCTAATTGAAACTTATTATACCCTCTGAGGGCTAGAAACCAAACTCTCCAAGGCTCCCATCTGAGTAGATAAAACCTAATGGTTTGGCCTTATAAACCTAACCTCTTTCTCAGCTTTACAATTCAGAAGGGAGGCGGACCATTTGGAGAGAGTCCAAATAGAAGGAAGATAATGGTCAAAAGACGAGTTTTGTGAAAAAGGCAAAAGACTTGATATTGCTTAGTTTAAATCCTAGAGGGGTAACTTGTAGTTCACAAATATTATTATGGTAGGCAATGACAAGAGGATGGGGAGGAGGAGGAAGACAAGAAGCCAGTCATGGCATGGAGAGCAGAAGTTCAAAGGGCTTGTAATGTAGAGGAAACATGACATCTGAGAAATCTGTGTGTGGAGGAAGGGGCATGACGCAATGAATGGCTATTCATTCATTCATTCATTCATTCATTCATTCATCCAAAAAAATTTGCTGCTCACAGCCACGTGCTGGGCCCCAGTGCATGGGGATTACCTTGTGATAACCATCTATTTTTGGCTTTCTGAGAGCTATAGTCTAGGAAGCACAGCATGTACTCATAACACGGGATCTGGTAGCAAAGACGGCTGTGAGCACTCACGGGAACGTTTCAGTCACCCGGGGTAGGAGCAGGGCAGGTGTGTCTGGGCAGGTCTTGTGTCCCTCTGGAGGCTACCAGGCCTCTTGGCTAGGTTGATGGGGCTCTCCCTGACACTCTAGCTGACTTTCTGGCTCTCAGTCAGAAAGATATTTTATTGGGGAGGGAGGATACAGGTACACTTCCCGTCTGGTTGGTTGGGTTGTAGGTTAGTGGAAAGCAAGAGGCCTGGAAAGTACCTGTGGTCATCTCCACATGAAGGTCATCCATGATCTATGAGGCATGTGGGGGGAAGCAGAGCAGGGGCTGGGGAGTGAGTACAGATGAAAGTGAAAGAGGTCTGTGAATAGGAAACAAACAGAAATGCATAGTAACAATAATAAAACTTTCAAATGAAAAGTGGCAGTGTTGAGGGGAGTGGGCAGCAGGGCCTGTTTGGGAGGCAGAGTGCTCAGAGCCTTCCTCACTTGGATGTGAGTGTGGTGGGCAGGGCAGGTGGGGCCTCCCAGGTGTGGAGGACTGAGGGACAGAGGGCTTGGGTGGGGGGAGGCAGTGCTACTGGACCAAGGAGGAGGGACTTCTGCGTGAATCCCTGCACGCAGGGGTCAGGGCAGGGGTGAATGGTCCTTAGTAGATCCCAGGATAACACTGAAGACAGTATTTTACATTTTTCCCTGGGCAGAAAGGAGCTTGGATAATCAAGATAAAGAGGGGTGCCTGCGTGGCTCAGTCAGTTAAGAGTCTAACTCTTGGTTTCTGCTCAGGTCATGATCTCATGATTTGTGAGTTCAGGCCCCCATCAGGCTCTCCACTGATGGTGTGGAGCCTGCTTGGGATTCTCTCTCTACCTCTCTCTCTGCCTTTCCCATCTCTCTCTCTCTCTCTCTCTCTCTCTCTCTCTCTCTCTCTCAAAATAAGTCAATAAATAAATTTTAAAAAAAGAGATAGAGACAAGCCACAAAGACTAATGAGACCAAAAAGCTTAATTTTAAAGGTTGAATGAAAATCTCCATTCAAAGGTTGAAAATGAAATTATGAAGCTGCTTCCTGAGTAACTAACTGAATGGCTTTTTGAAAAGTCATGTATCGCATAAACCTATAAGGTTAAACCTGAAAGGTTTCTTACAGACTCTAAGCTCAAGCCTGTTAGTTTTCACTGAGGGAACTGAGAGGGAATGGATCTAACCCCCAGCTACACAGCTGATCAGGCAGAGCAGGGATCACTGGCATCCAGGAGGTCTATGGGATGGGGATACACATGGAGATGTGTGGGAAGGAAAAATAGCTTCTGTGTGTGTATTTACTATACCGAAAGTATTCAATCAATCCAAAAGCCGTAACTAAGTGCCAGCTCAGTGGAAGGCATTGTGAAAGATGGTGAAGTGCTTGCTTAAGGGCTTTCAATTCTTTTGAGAAGACTCTGACAGAGAGAATAATGAGTTCCTCAGGAATTCAGCTGATGGAGAGACCACTGTGGTAGGCATGGTCCAGGAAGGTTTTGGAGAGGAGCTCTGACAACACAAATCTGTGTGTACATATGTGTGCATGTGTGTACATGTGTGTGTGCATATGTATGTGCGTGTGTGTGTGTGTGTGTGTGTGTGTGTGTGTGTGTGTAGGGGGTGAGGAGGAGAGGAGAGTGGAGTCCACAAGGGACTCAGAGGCTAGCTATTTGGGAAGCCATGGTATGACTTCTATCTGTGATGCATGAAGATTCATGACTGATTTTGATGTTCTATGGGATGTTTTCTCTATAAACACGTGGGGTCAGGCCTGAGAAAGCAGAGTGCAATAATACAAATTCCTTCAGCTAAAGTGGTGGGAAACCTGAGTTCTCACTCTCTGGTATGACTCACTTTTTGTTGGTCTTTTCAGTGAACTGGGGTGTCTTATCGGGTAGATATTTCTATTTCAGCCAGTTGTGATGGACTTGCCCAGGTAACATCTGGAGATCCTTTCAGCTCTGAGCCAGACTTGTTTTGTAAAGGGAGTCAGGGTGCCCACAAAGGGTTGGCAGTGCTCCCTGGTTCAGGAAGGGAAAGGGCCCTCATCAGATTCCCTCTGCTCTTTGTCAACTTCTTCCTTCAGCACCGTCTTGCCCTGGAAGCCCCTGAAAGCAACGTCACTCTGCACTCAGAATCTTTCTTTGTTTACAAGATATGTGGGCACAGATGGAATTATTGCATCACAGGCCAATTTCTTCACCTCTTTTAAAAAATTTTTATCACGGAAAGCAGCATGCTGAAAGATCTCAATGCTACTGAAGATTGCAAAACCAAAGTGGAGATTCATCTGCTTTTGGAATTCTGTCCAAAGACCTTTCCATATACATTCCACCCCCTTTCACAGCCCACAGTGTGCCTGACCCTGACACCCAGAACAGCTTCATCACCTTTCTTAGGTCAGGGTTGGTCCTGACAAATAACTCTCCAGCAGGCCCTTCCCAAGGGAACTTTCCTCAGGTAAAACCCTGATGAGACATTCTGGGAGCGAACAGTCTCTGGCAAGAGGGAAACTGAGCTCTGAATTGTCAACACTAACAAAACCCAAGAAAGCAGGTTATATACCCAAACTAGACTAATAAATGTTTCCTGATTAGTAGAGGGCCCCACAGGTTGTGTTTTAATAAGGAGACTGAATTGGATCACAATTAACATTACTTACGTATACAATCAATATAAATAGTTTTTTCATTAAATCAGACAGAAATTCTACTTTATCATCCTGTTTGCTTTGCTGATATTATTTAATCAAAACCCTTTTTATTCAAAGATGTAGAGTAGGTAAATTTTAATCCAGACATTCAATTATCCAAATCACTGACATTTTCCTGTTCTCAGAAAAATGCTCCAGGAACACAGGCTGCTTGTTCCCCTTCCTACCTTGGCTGGCAGAGAACTACAGGGTAAAACATAGAAAATTGGCAAAACTCCATTTTCAATCCATGTTAAAAACTGGGATCAGTCTTGCTTCTCTTTCTTCCTAAAATAGAAAGAAGAAATAAAAGAAGCCCTTCTTTATATAAAATTGGATCTTAGCATTCTCCAGAGGAGTGGTACCCCCTGTATTGCAGATGAAAAGGGCCAAGTTTTCCCAGCAAATAATCTGGGACAAGGGAGTGGAGGTGAATGGCCTTCTGTAACTGTAAGAAATCTCCCCAGCCTCCTCCAAGGGAACAGAGGGAAGCATCTGGGGTCAGGGATCTGAGTCAGCAAGAAGCAGGGAGACAAGACAGAGAGAGGCTGGGCCATTGTGCTGCACATCCTCTCTTATATCCTGCCTGATCTGGGGCTCAGCAAAGCTCCCTAGATTTCTTTCTGTCTTCTCCAAATGCCAAGAACGAGTTGAAAGAGGAAACACTGGGTAAGAAGATTGTGAAGAACTCCAAACTCAGAAGTGTTTATTGACTGAGTCATTCATTTATCATTCAGAAATTGTTAAGTCTCCACTGTGCATCAAGCCCAAGGTTGGAGGTAAAGAGGTAAATGATTCACAGTTGTGGCCTCCAAGAAGCCTTCAGCCTCAGGGCCCAAGAAGCTGCATCTCACCAAGAGTCTTGGAATTTTGTCTGCGTTTGTGTCCAGGCTTCCTTACTCATTGTTAACTTAGTGTATCAACCTTTTCCAATGGATAGGGAACACCAGTATCTTATAAGATGATGGAATGTGATATAACCTGCATAACCAAGATAATTGAAGTTAGGTAGAGACTAGGCCTTAGGGCAGGGCCTCAGGTGTGGCAGGTAAGATGCCTAGGGCACAAACTCTGTGGACAGGTCACTCACAGGGTCACTCTAGTGCTGCCTAACACTGATGGGTTGACAGATGTCATACAGTCGTTAAACTCTCTGAACTTCAGTTGCTTGTCTGTAAACCAGGGACATGCCTACCTCAGAGTTGCTGAAAAATTAATAATATAATATTTACAAAATTACATAAATACATGTTAGTTTTATCAAAAGCAATAACTGTTAATGACCTTTGTCATTAAGCACAATGACATTATTAACAAACACAACCAAAACGTTCTTTGTGGTAGATGCAACACATTATATTGGAAATGGACTACAGAAATCACAGGATCTGGTCCTCTGCTTTAAAAGAAACAATAGTTATGGGGCGCCTGGGTGGCTCAGTCGGTTAAGCATCTGACTTCAGCTCAGGTCATGATCTCGCAGCCATTGAGTTCAGGTCCTGCATGGGGCTCTGTGCTGACAGCTCAGAGTCTGGAGCCTACTTCAGATTCTGTGTCTCCCTCTCTCTCTGCTCCTCCCCCACTCACACTCTCTCTCCCTCTTTCTCTCTCTCTCTCTCTCTCTGTCTCTCAAAGATGAATGTTAAAAAAATTAAAAAAAAATAATCAATAGTTAAATATAGTTAAATATGATACAGTAGTTAAATATAGCAAGATTTTGAGCAATGGACTCAGAGAAACTTGGATTTTAATCCCAGCTCTGTCACCTATAAATATTTAAGCTAACCTCTAAAGTCTCCATTTCCTCATTTGTGAAAAGGGAATAATAATGGTGGACTCCTAGGGTTGTTACTGAGGATTCAGTGAGATAATGTGTGTAACACTCAGACTGCAGGTCCTTGGAGGGCTCTCCATAGATATAGATGTGAGCTGCTGTTGTGTGCAGGCTGAAATAAAACCAGTTCATGCTGGACCAGAATGTCCCCGGAGATACTTCACTTTTTCCAGTTCCCTTAGCTGAGCTCATCTTACACAATCCTACATCACAAGGATGTTCTTCCTATGGGCTTGCTTTTAGGAATAATTATACTAAATATGGTTCCTTTCTTTCCTAAGTTTCTTCAGAGTTCTAGCTGTGGTGTGAGTGCCCAAAATTAAAGATTTGGACTTTTTCCTTAAAAATAAGAGTTAGGAATGACATTAATGGAATCAGGTTTTTTATCTTATTAATTTAGTGAGTTCAGTATTCACCTTAAATATTGTTTTAAGTTGTTAATTTCAATATTTATTTTAAAACTCTATTGTGAAGCTAAAAGTAAAAAAGCTTTTTTTAGCTTTCTCTGCTGCCTTTCTCTTGCTTCTAGTGCCAGAAGCTGGAGACATGAGCAGGGCTGGTGCACAGAGAAGACGTGGGGCTCTGAGAATCAGGCTTGGAAAAGAAGTGTTATCTAAGCCCAATGAGAAGGAGAAGGTTTGGACTAAGGGAAGGGCTATGTTCCAGGCTCCAGAAGGGGTCAGACCATACATCCATAGGTTTAGAAAAAAACCTAATGGCTCAGGAAAGGATGTGAGCCCATCTCTCAGCAAATATTTACTGAACACCCAGTGGCACCATCAAAACTGCAGGTAACATAGACACAATACATAGACCTTGACCTTAAGAAGACTCTGGCTGTTGTAAAGGCAACAGTATTTCACATAGGATAAAGGAACTCACTTCTACGACTCAGGCATATGGAGATTCACAGGTGAAAATGGTTATAGATCATCAGTTTGCCTTTTTCTGGCCATATTTCATTCTCTCATCCGTTATCTATCAGTTCCTGTTGGCTAGTGCCTAATCCAACTTCTGGCATAGAACAGCCCTTGGGAAAAAAGCTGTGAACGGATGAATAGGTGAGTACATGGGTCCTTGCAGCATGTCATAGGATGGATTTTTCCTGACTCCCCCCCCGCCCCCATACATTTGCGATAATTTCTTTGCATTTAAATTGCTGGGAAATAGATTCAACATTTTCTCAGGAATTTGGGATTGTTTATAGAGTTGAGGAACCCCAGGTTTAACTAGCCTTCATTTTTGATGGCAATTTCCAGATACACAAACCTGTAGTGCTCAGCAAAGTTGGGGTAACAGATACCCAGGAGCAGGTCTCCTGCTCATGCCCACCATTTATTACTGGAACCCCAACTTCCTCTTCCATCCACATCGTGGTTCAAAGATAGAGCCCATAAAAAAACAAAACAAACAAAACAAAAAGCAAACAACATTTCTAGCCAATGATGGCACACAGAGTGCATCCCTTTTGACCTGGGGATAGTTCACAATTTCCCACTATTTCCTGTAAGACCTTAGGCAGGTCAAATATCACAAATCCTTCCATGCTAAAAGTTCTTTGGGAAGTGCCATTTACTTTCCCTGTTTCCCTCTGCTGCTTTGGAGATCTATAGAACACTGGTGAAGGAGGCCATTAGAAAAAAGCTGGAGTATAAGGGCTCATTTTGGATATTTACAAATAGGACTGATCCTCACCTCTCCTCCACTTGTCTTCTCACATTGCAAAGCTGCACAGGAGAGTGTGGCTCCCCTTTGACTCTCAGTCTTGGTTCACTTACTGACACCCAGCAAATTCTGATACAATTTTTCTCATATCTTGATAGCATACAACCCAAAGTCTTCAGCTTTGGTCTCAATCATAAAATAAGGCAATCCTCACAAACTGCAAATCTGGGGCAGGGTTTGGGTTGGTTGGGGTTAGCAGGTAGCTACAGTACTAACAAGTCTAAGAGGAAATGGGTAGAGATGAAGTCATTTGCCCAAGGTCACAAAAATAACAAGAGAAGCAGAGAGTCAAACCCAGGCCCTCCTGACCCCCAAATCCATGCTCTGAGGCACTTTGCAATACTAGCAAGTGGAGAACATTCCTGAAGCCCAGTTATGAGAGAAGGGACCTCCCTGGGTGAGGTGACATCACACATTAGTTAAACATCACTTCTTCGTGATAGCAACTGGACTCCAAGAGTACCCTGAAATGCTCCCATTGACACACAGGACGCAGAGTCACCTCCAGTCTCCATGAAGAAGGGTGTTAACGAAGCAATCCTACGTGGATTTGTCAGTCAATTTAGAATTAGAATACATAACAAAGATCTTGAAAATAAGAAATGCAAGTCCTTTGTTCCCACGGTTGTATTTTAAAATTTTATTCTAAGGATATAATCAGAAATGTACACAAAGTTGTACATACAACATGCTCATTTCAGTGTTATTTATAATATAAAAAATAATAGAACTAAACCAATGGTCAAGAAGAAGTCCGAGTAAATTATGGCAGTAACTCTTAGCATCTGTTGTGGAAGAATATATACTGATGGGGGAAAGGTTTCTTGCAATGTTGCTAAGGGAAAGAACAGGTTACAGAACAGTATTTATTTTTATTTCTGAAAAGCATATTGATAGTCTAAAAGAAAGATTTGAGTAAATAAAACAGTGCCCAGAGTAGTGGGATTTGTTTACCTTTTCCTGCCTCTCCATTTTCTCCAATTTTTCTGTAATGAGCACATGTTACTTTTGTAGTCAGGAAAAAAATGTCAAATAAATGTTATTTATTAAAGATACAAAGTCAGGGGTGCAGTTGAGTGTTCGGCTTTGGCTCACGGTTTGCAGGTTTGAGCCCCGTATTGGGCTCTCTGCTGTCAGTGCAGAGCCTGCTTCAGATCCTCTGTCCCCCTTTCTCTCTCACCTCCCCTGCTTGTGCTCTCTCTCTCTCTCAAAAATAAACAAACATTAAGGAGAAAAGATACAAAGCCAAATCCTGCCTTCTAGCATTTGGCTCAGGACACCCATGAATTATGCTGCTTGACGCCCTCACTCTCATATGAGAGCTCTGGCCACATAGCTGTTGAAGAGACCCACTCCCTCAGTCCTTCTCCTGAGGACTCAGGCAATCTGAGTGCCACTTCCCCTACAAGACCATGCACCTGGCCTGAGTTCATGCGCCAGACCCATTCTTCCTGAAGAAAGTCCTTCCCCCACCCAGTGCACTGCCTCGTGGAGAGGGATCTCTTGCCTGATGGGTTCTCATACCTGATGGGATGTGGTGATGGTCAGCACTGGCCTTTCCAGGGGAGTCCTGGGGACCTCATGCAGGAAGCTCCTGGCAGGCCAAAGCTTGCTTGAATTTGCACTGGGTAACACCCAGGCTATGCTTTGCTGCATTTTCATGAATCAATAACAGGTGACCCTTCTGGAAGTAGGTAGGACTTAAATCACATGTTAATGACCACATACCTGGAGTGAGCTATTGGCCATATTCACTCCTCTACATCCTGCCTTGCTCAGGATATTAAAGGTAATTGGTTAGACAGGCTCAGTGTTGTAACCAGCAGGCTATGGGCTGAATGATTCTGAAAGGCACCTGAGTTTTGGCCTTTAGAAGTGCTGTCATTTGCCTCTTAAATGACAAGTGCCACTCCTCCAGTCGAGCTCACTCTTGCCTGCTGGCGTCACCCAGCAGTTGCCCGGCCCCAGGAGCACTGGCTCAAGTGTGGGCTGGGTTTGTGGTCCAAATAGGAGCTGAGGAGAAGGGTGGGCACCCCAAGCAGGGGGAAGCTGGACAATGGCTGCTTTCACCATGCTGTGACTGGGGAAGGAAAAGTCTGGGATGGACCGAAGCCCAACTGCTTTTGCTCTTCTGAATGTGTGACCTGAACTTTACGAAGTGCCTCTGTGAGCGCTCAGAGGGCAACACTCAAAGCTCCACTGTGCACGTGTTCCCTTGGTTTCCTTGCCTTTCTTTTTCCTCTTTGAAATGAAAAATAAAGCCACCTGTCAAAGCTGGTGATATGTTCAGACCTGTAACCCACACAGATTCAGGAAGACTTCAAAGTGGAAACTCCTCGGATCAGATTTCATTTCACTGCAGATGGTAAATTTATGCCCCGAGCTCCCACCTTTGCTCTCACTTCTGTTCTTTAAGCTGCTGAAGAGAATACACAGTGGTGTTAGGTGCAGACTAATGAGTTAAATGCCACTTAGTCCTCAAACTTTACAGACTATCTGGATTTCAACAGAGATGAGCTGAGATTAGCTTTTTTTATAGACTCTGGGCCCTGAAAAGCATCTGCCGGCTAGAAGATAAAACACCCTTTGAGACTCCACCTTCTGGAGTGTCTGTCCACCTTCCTAGCACTTGGACTTATAACAATGGGGATAAAAATAGTGTGAACTCATAAGGTGGTTGTGAGCTAATTGAGCATTCAGAAGAATATTGCCAGAGACAAGCTGTCATATATGTGTGTGACCTGTTGTTACCTTGAGGAACCAGATATGGAGGGGGCTGGTAAAAGGAAGGTGAGTCTATATCCTGATAATTCATTCAGAACTATCTTTACCCATTATCTAGCATAAACTCTTCTGAGAGCTAAGAGGAGGAGCTGAGGCCCAGCTTAGCAAAAGGAGACAGTCATATGTACAGTGGATTTCTTCCTTGGCCATTTCTTCTGGAAAAGATCGACATGCCACCTCCTCAGAGAAGATCCACCCAATCTTTGCTCTGCTTGTTATCTCTGAAATTCTATAATGCAGGTATTCTGGGCCGTGGAATCTGGGCCGGTTATTGCACTGACTACAGAGCTGGTGTAGTTTTCACTCATCCTGTGAGGTTCTCTTTACTGTCACCTACATGGCTTCTTTGGTGTTGTGCACATCTGTCAACCTCTGGTTTGTGTTCATTGTCTCAGCTAAGAGGCATTTATAAAGAAAAGAAGAGCCATGGCTTGGAAGACATACTTAGTTCATTCTGACGCATCTCCCCCATACTTTGGATGCTGCCTTCCAGGTAAGTAGAAGAGACCTAGAGAGAGCTTGTAGGGAAGAGTGATGACATGTATACTGCTGAGGTGGAACTCAGATTGTCTTCCAGCCCAGCTCCCTCTGGCAAGGGAGGGCCTGTTGTCTCATGTGGACAGAGCACACATTTGCTTTCTAGATCAGTGACAGCTGACCCAGTAGGAGATCATACTCCCCCACGGTCCAAAGGTGCTGCTTTGTGGGCTGGAAGGTTCAGGCAGAGGTCAGGCCTGTGTTCACTCTCAGGGCACAGGGCTCTTGGGTAGGACACTCAAGACACTTTGCCTCTTGCTCATGATCTGGTCCCGTCTGATTCCTTCCTCTGGAGGACAAAGGATCCAGATGGAGTCTGGTTTGATACTGAGTAGGTCACCATGGCCAGTTGGCTACTGGTTAAGAAGTGTCCCCGGAGTGAGCATTTCCAGGTTGTACTCAGACTAATTCAGGAGGTGTGAGGGAACACTTTAATTCCACATCCCAAGTGGACTTTAGGACTTTCTGCCCACCTTCTTTTCTTCTTTCCATGTGGCACTTTCTACACAGATGAGAATCTTGTAAACCCCTTACTTTGACAATTGCCATTACCACTGGACTTTTAGCCAAGAACAAGACCGTTCAACAGACATTCACAGACTACAGCTCTGTCTGTGGTCTTGGTGAAACAGAGAGAAAACAGTTCCTGTCCTCAAGGAGCTCACAGCTCTGTGTTGCAGGCAGATGAGTGGAGAGAGAATTGCCAGGAGAATAGAGACCATGGCTGTGGAGGGATGCATGAGGCATGGCCGGAAGGCTGTGTTCCTGACGGGCTGCTTTGTGCACTCTCCCCCTGGGGTGGTTTCCCTTCTTGTGGGAGAGGAAGTTCCTGTAGGGACACTAATCTTCATCAGATGTAGAACATCTCCTCCTTTGAGGACTGATACTGATGTTGACCACAGTCTTCCTTCACACTTTCAGAGAGGCCTGGTGCCTCCACACAGAATCTGAGCGTGGTTCTAAGTTTCTCAGAGCCATTTTTCTGGCATCATCACCTAACTGCTAAAGCTGTTCAGTTGCACCTATTACCTGGTTCACTTAAATGTCAGATAGTCCTGATTTCCTTTCTCCTAGACTCCCTACATTCTTATACTCATTCAGGCCCAACTTGGGTGAAGTCTTCATAGCCTACCCATCCATTCTCAATCCTTTCTTGAATTTCAGGAGTCCCCGCCCGTACCCTGCATGTGGCAACTGCCGCTTACACCCCAGGTCTGTGTCTGGCATCAGGGTCTCATATTGCCATCACTTTAAAATGCCGCTGAGGGGCGTTTGGGTGCCTCATCAGGTAAGCGTCCGACTCTTGATTTTGGCTCAAGTCACGATCTTGTGGTTTGTGAGGTTGAGCTTTGCATCAGGTTTCATGCTGAGAGCGCATAACATGCTTGAGATTCTCTCTCTCCTTTCTCTTTCTTTCTCTCCCTCTGCTCTCTCTCTCTCTCTCTCTCTCTCTCTCTCTCAAAATAAATAAACATTTTTAAAAATGGTGCTGAAATTTTCAACACTTGTATCAGAGCTCTCTCGTAGATTGTTAACACTTCGGAACATAAATGCCCTCCCTCATGTATTTGGCTGTCCCTTACAAAGTCTAGAATACTGGGTCATTCATGGTAGTGGCTCAAGATGTTCCTGTTTCATAAGAATTTCATACCTTTGATTTTCAAGTCTGTCAATAAATACCACTTGACTGTATTGCTCTTCCAAAATGAAAACAAACTTCTCATACACTTAAACACATGGTAATTCGAATAGCTCCTGTTTGTTGAATATTGACTATGTGCCAGGCAAAAATGACTTGCACACATCATTTGACTTTAACCCTTATGATAACTTGTGAAGGAAGTGTTACGATACTTATATTAGAGGTGAGGAAAGTCTGGTGGAAGTTGTAAGAATCTGGATGGAAAAAGGAAGGTGAGTCTATATGCCGACCATTCAATAATGGACTATAGGCATTGCGTCAGCACTCCCTGCCAGGTGAGCAGTGGGTTAGAAAGCCAGGGATGGTGTGTGAGAGGAGAGTTATTTGAGGACTGATTAGTTCCCTTCAGCTTCAGAATTATCTTGTTTTCCTTTGGCAGCGTTAAGCTTTAGACAGAACTGACTTCAGATAAATTGATGACAAAAGGAGAGTCATTCAGACTTTTTTACTCATCATGTGACTTAGGTGCTCGGTATGGATTCAGCACAGCTGTGTTTTTAATAATCTAAGCCAGATTAAAGGGATCCATGTTTGAAACGTGTGTTTTATTTAACAATGTGTTACTTGTGGCACTTCAGACACACGTGGGTTTCTAAGTTTCTCTTGAGGAAGCTGCATGAATGTTCAGTGAGTTACAGCTTTCACAAGATCTGTCTCCTCCAAATCTTACAAAGAATAAGCTTTAGTAGCTCCCATGTCCCTCAAATAAACGAACACTAATCAACTCACTCAGTTCAGTTCATTTAATTTTTAAAATAGCTCCATGCTATTTTACTTTTAAAATCTCAAGAGATTTCCTGAATAGATCATTACCACCAAGTTGGTACTGACTTGTGGAGGCCATAAAACAAATAAAGTCATTAAAAATAATTTGAACAAAAGGAGTAACTTGATATTATGCCATCTACATTTGGTTAAAATGACATTTTAAGGTTCTCTTTCATCTTACTAAACAGATCTCTAAAAGAAAAAAATGTGATTAATAATTATCCTCCATAAATCTTATGATAACTATTATAGTCTTTGGAGAATTATGAATCCACATCTGGAAAAAGTATTTTATATGCTACTGCCTGTAAAACAGCATGCCATGCATTTTACAAGTGCACGTTAGTAAGTAAAAATACGGTATGTTTTTTGTGTTCATCATTTTCCCCCTCCAAAAGAAGTGTAAGCCTAGTTTATTTCATTATAAAGAGTGCTAATAAAGTTTATATGATGCTTGTTTTCCTCCCTTACTTTGGTGCTGATGCAGTTTCCTTAGGTTATTGGAAATGAGCTTTCTATCAGAACTTAGGGAAGCCTTCATTATAAGCCAGGTCATTGGTGCCCTCAGAATCACCACATGGGCAGAAGCCAGCTGGTCCAAGGGGGTGGCAGAAACATCACAGGAGTAAGCTAAAGCCATAGAAGCCACAGACTTCACTTTTTTCCCCCCACTTTGGCTCTTGAATTTGATTTTTTTATACTATTTTAAATGCGCAGGTCTCATGAGCTAGTGATTCAAAATGCAAGATCGGCTCATTTTTGGAATTAGAAATTTGATTAAACTTAAACATTTGTTAAATAAAATGAGCAAAGTACTTTGAGAGCCAACAATGTCCCTTGGAAATAGAAAATGTTTTTTCGTTTCCAAGCAGCTGTTTGCAATAAGAAGTGGCTGGTGAGTGAAAGGGAAGGACGCCATTAAGTGAAGGTAACCCCTCCAGAGTTTTATGGAGCTCTGCAGTCATGTGAGCGCCATCAGTGATAAATATCACAATAGAGGTTGCAATGTGCCTGGTTTTATTTTCCTGTGGATCCTTGCATACACTTTAATTCAAGTCACAGAATACATTTAATGACTGACCGTGGAAAACCACGATCTTAGTGTGCACAAAAGCAGCTTTAGTGAAGAAAGATGTAGAAGTCTTCTTTCTAGAATAACCTACAATAACCCATAACAATAACACCTGTGCACCAAATTTTCTTTTGTTTGGATTTTGGAAAAGCAGCAGGCTAAACCCTACTAAAGTAGATACCAGGTTTTCGGTCTCTAGAGAGTTCTAATGCATTTATCTTTGGGGCCTCGTTTCTAAGCCTTGACCAGATTAAGGGCTTGAGATGCTGTGGGAATGGTGAGGGCCATAAAGTTCACTGTCCAACCCCCTTACCTCACAGAAGAGGAATCTGAACGGCTGAGTGGGAAAGGAACTTGTCCCAGTGCCATAACAAGCACAGATAGGACTAAGACCCATGTTCGCTAGATTGGGGTCTCCCTGCTCTTAACTCCTCCAGTAGACTGACAAGCATCAAAAGTATTTCTAACTTAAAATGGGGGCATCTTGGCACATGAGGATTGGGGTTTCTGTTCCTTTCATCATATCATCAAAACACATCTCCCAGAGCCTCATTTATTCCATGGAAGCAACTGATAGTGTCACACACAGTGTCATAAAAACACCACTTAATGACTGACAGACAAACAAAAGGTAATTTTAGTGCACTTAGGTCATGTAGAGAAATAGTTCTATTGTTTGAGGTTTCTAGACTTATTGCCACCAATAATTAGATGTGTGAGTTTGCATAATTCTCACAAGAATATACATTTAAATCTATTCAGCTTTAAAATCAGATCAGAAAAGGGGTGCCCGGGTGGCTCAGTTGGTTAAGCATCCAACTTCAACTCATGATCTCACAGTTCGTGGGTTCAAGCCCTGCTTGGAATTCTCACTCTCTCCTCTCTCTCTGCCTCTTCCCTGCTTGTGCTTTCTCTCCCCCCCGCCTCTCAAAAAAGAAAAAAAAAACTTATAAAAAATAAAATAAAGATCAGAAAAGATGATTGCAAAATTACCTTTTATGTATACGTTAAGGAATCATTCCAAGATTGGTTTCAGAGTTAAAATGAATGACAAGATTTTCTAATATCTGTTCCAATTTCTATCTAATGCCTACAAATGTGCCTGTATCAATTAGACCTTCCAGTATAACAAACCACCCCAAAACTTGGAGGCTTAAAACAATAGCCATCTATTTAACTGATGACCCTGTGAGTTGGTGATTTGGGCTGGGCTCATTCACATGCATCCAGGGTGATTCTGCTTCTGGCGGTTAGCTGGCCACTGGTTGTTGGGGTAATGGAGGCATCTGGGCACATGGTTTCTCTTCTTTCGGCTAGCCTGGGCTTGTTCATTTGGTGGTTGGAGGTTATAAAAGGCAAAGTAGAAGTAATCAAGGTCTCTTGAGGCCTAAACTGGGAACTGGAACACCATTATTTCTATATCATTCTGTGGCCAAGTCATAAGACCCAGAAGATTTATGGGAGAGGGGAAATAGTGTCTGTCCTTCATTGGGAGGAGTTCTAAAGTCAAGGTTACATGGATACAGAGATGAATGGAGGATTTTAGCTATTTTTGCAGCCTACCATAGTGCCTATCTCTTATTATTTAGAACACTATGGCCTCCTTGAATCAGCGGTACTAAGACTTTTAGATTTCATGAACCAGTACAAAAATGAAACAAAATAGTATAGAGAATACACATAAGTATTTTAAAAACTGGCAAATTTTGATTGTAATAAGTGAGAACATTTAAAACAAAATGCCAATCATCCTCTATCCCATGATAGATATAATATTAAAGACTACATGAATCTATAACTCTAGGGGCATAACACTGAGGTTTGGTGCCCTGGTTTAATCTTACCTGAACAGCTGGTAGGAGGAATTGGCCCTCAGAGAATTTGTTTCTTCCTTCAGCATTGCAGTCACCAGCTGGGAATCCTTAATTAAAACATTTACGCACTGAACTTGAATTTTCTCATCTGTAAAATGAGATAGTAGCAACCCTTTTTTCATTGTATTTTTGTGAGTATTAAATGCAATAACATATATAAAATTGACACTATGCCAGGCTCATAGTAACTGCTCAGTATAAGACAGTTGATTATTGGATGGTTGATTTGGTTTTAAAACATGTTACTGAGTTTTTACATACCCTCCTTCCTACCACTGGGTTGCATAGGAAACACAGCAGATTTCTTTTCATTTTAACTCCGATGGATTGTATTAGAAAAAGCACAACAATAAAATAGATATGAAACTGTAGCCACATTTCATGCAAACAGCTGTAATAGCATACCTCCTCACAAACATTCAGCTAACATCAGTACCTCCATAATTTAATCCTCACTCTGTGGATAGCACTTCCCTATAATGCATGTCTTATCTCAGGGTAAATGGTTTCCCAGGGCTTGTCTTCCCTAGGAAGTTTTGCAGGAATTGATTTACTAGTTTTTCTTTTGCCACCAGCTTTTGTGACCACTTACTAACCCAATAACTAATGTGTAAAGAACCATTTCTTGAAGGAAAGACTCCTGTTTACTCCTTTGAGTATACTGTTGTTTTTCTTAAAATTCTCTCAGCAAAATAGATGAAGAAACATAACAGAAGGGGTGCTTGGGTGGCTCACTCGTTTAAGCATACAACTCTTGGTTTCTGCTCAGGTCATGATCTCATGGTTCATGACTTCAAGCACCACATCAGGCTCTGCTTGGGATTCTCTCTCTCTCTCTCTCTCTCTCTCTGTTCCCCCCTGCTTGTGCTCTCTCTCTCTCTCTCTCAAAATAAATAAATAAAGTTAAAAAAAGAAACATAACAGAATGTGATGACCTTAGTTTGTGTGACACCACTGTTGAAGGGAAGGGGTAGGGAATGGTTTTGTTTAATCCCTCCTACCAGCTGTTTTTGAAGCTATACCTTTTTTATTCATAATTTTCATTGAACAGCCCCTTAGCAGCTATTATTAAGATGAGATTACACACAGAATTGCTTCTTGGTTGCACATTGGAGTTATAAAAATTTCAGTATGCTAGAATTAACCAGGCTTTCAGACTAAGACAAAATGATTTTTCAACAAGCCTATTTACATCATAGCCTGTCGCCAACTTTTTTCCCTCACTGATCTTCCTATCCAGTTGGCTTCCCCAGTCTATATCTGAGTTGTTTCCATTTTAGGTAAAGAGAGAAAACAATGAATGTCACTGCTTGTCACTGCTGCTCATGACCATAATGGGGCTTTCTTTACACTGGTGACTTAACATAGTGCCTTTCTCCACACTGCTTGGTGGGACTGGTTTCCTCACCTCTGCAGCCCCCACACCCCTATCCCCGCCACCATTCTTAATCCTGTGACATGCCATATGAGTCCACAACTCAGAGAAGGCTTCTGAAGAAACAGAAGAGTTAATTCTTTCTGTACTATATTATTGTTTTCTTAGCATCCCTAAAGATGTAATTCTTGCCAAAAAAATAATCTCAAACTTGGCTGGAGCCAAAGAAACCACCTCAGCAGCTTTCTTAATTCTGTCAGTGTTCATGAATCCTTCTCACTCCTCCATACATACCTTTATACCTTCATGTTGAAAAACTCTGTGCCAGTGTCTGTGCACATGTGTGCCACTGCATTCTTACTTTCATTTGGGGTCTGGTGTCCAAGCTTATTATTCGAAGTGATCGCCAACACTATTTTTCTACCCGCTATTCATCTGGAAAAATGACATAAAAGTAGACCAATTGATAAACCTGAGAAAAGCAGAGGGAAGGAGGATGCTATGAATAAGGGTAATAAAATAAACTTCCCAATTTTAAACTATTAATTCCCTGAACTTAATTTTTAAAAGCCTTAGATTGGGCACTTGAAAATTTATCACTCAGTGTGTCTCTCTCTGTCTATGTCTCTTTCTATTGGATTGAAAGAAACCTGTGGATTATAGCAATCCTATGTGTCTGACCCTTCATTTGAATTTTTAAGCTCATTTTGGCAAGCATAATTTGGTAACATTTTATTTTATTTTATTTTTTACTTTACTCAGAAAGATAAATACCTTTATGATGAAGTGGCATGCAAACCCCTTGCCATATAGCAAGCCAACCCTAAATACTATTCTCTTTTAAATGGAACTGACCTCCATAGCATGGAAGGGAGGCAATAAGAAAACAAAAATGCCTCCCTGAAACAGAACCCGGAATCTAAAACCAGTCATTCTCTTGAGGGTTGAAAATGTTTTCCTTCAAATGAAATTAGACTTGTGTTTCTACCATTATGGTTTTAGCAGTGGAAATTTGATAAGGATGGCCATTTCTGTTTCCAGATGGTCCAGAAGATCTGGATGCTTCCCCAGCAAACTGCCCACATTCCTGAGCAACAATTCTCTAATAAAATTAGGTACATTTCTTCTGGTGACACTAAGGATGGCTTGTTCAGACTGAACCCACACATCTCCTGAGGTTAAATAGCACAGCTCTAGATAGGTGTAGGCATATGTGTTTAAGTCAAAGTGTTTACATGTATAACAGACAAGTTTTGCAGTACATATCCAGAGTTGTGGGTAACATTTGCTAGGAAGAAACAGTGAAGAGCCCTTTAAGTAGAACAACAGGTTGGCAAAGGTTCGGGTTATGTTGAGTGCTGGTTAAGAGTTCTCAAGGCTGCACTGAGCATTCATGTAGAAAAACCAAGAAAGAGGAAGTTGAATGGGTGCAGTAGACAGCTTCTGGCATGACTCCCAATGATCCCTGCCTCCTCGTATTAGTGCCCTTGAAGTTAGGCTGGACCTGGTGACTTGCTTTTAACAAATGAGAATATGGCAAAAGCGGTAGGATGTTATATTCGTGATTAGGTCATAATGACTATGACTTGCTTCTTGCTAGCCCTCTCTCTCTGGCTCCTCTTGTAATCTTGCTCTGATGAAACAAGATGCCCTGTCATGACCTGTCCTATGGAAGGGACCATACGGCTAGGAAGTGAGGGATAGCTCTGGGCAACAGCCACCAAATAACTGAGTTCCCCATTACAGTAGCGACAAGCAACTGAATTCTACCAACAACCACATAAAGGAGCTGGAAGCAGATCCCTCCCCGAGCAGGCCTTTGGAAGAGACTGCAGCCTGTGAGAGACTCTGAAGTAGAAAACCCTGTACATACCATGTCCAGATTTCTGGCTTATAGGAACTGTGTGAGAGTAAATGTATTTTAAACCTCTGAGTTTTGGTATAACTTGTTATGCAGCAATGGGTGTCATGTTAGTCAGTGTTCTGCAGAGAAACCACACACACACACACACACACGCGCGTGCGCGCGCATGTATATACTTTCGTGGAGAAAGAGTGAAAGGAAAGGTGGGAGAGGGAGGGGGAGAGATGTCAAAGAATTGGCTTGTGAGATTATGGAGATTATGGAGACTGATAATCCATCCTCAATGTGGACCAGCAGGAGGAGACCCAAGGGAAACAATGGTGTGGAAGAAGTCCAAAGGCAGTTTGCTGGAGAGTTCCCTCCTGGTCTGGGAGGCTGATCTGTTTGTTCTGTTCATGCCTTCAAATGATTGGATGAGGCCCACCCATATGATGGAGGACAGTCTGCTAACTCAGAGTTTACTGATTGAAATGATAATTTCAAAAACAACTTCCAAGTTGACACATAAAATTAACTGTTACAGATGTGAATTCATACCTTAAAGGTGCCTTTTAGAGAAGCTTGGACTTAATCATATCCTGGGCAAGAGGGCACATCTCAGGTCTTCAGCTGAAAAGAAAAACAGCATTTTGGGAAGATAAATCTGAAAGTGTTGGGTGATACTTACAAAGTTGTATCTCCGCTCTTAGGCCATGGTAGATAATTTTGAGGACTTGGGAACAAGTAATTACATGTACATTTTAACCAACTGTTAGAGAGCAAATACCCATTTGGTACCTGTGTAGATTACAAAAGAGCACCATACTAGCATCCCTGAAATCCTGCTGTGGCCCTATCTGATCAGAACTCCCATGAGTTTTTATAATATATTCCACAATCAAAGATAACTGGGAAATGTAACTAAACTTATAATTATGAATATCAGTGGAAAGTAGAATATATACTGATTATTTTAAGTATATTAAGACTTCCCTTTTTAAGTAGATATGTTCTCCTAAGAACAAGGGTTTTGTCTCCTGTCAATCTGGAGGATATGACCACATCATGGGTGCCATGTTGGTGATCACTTATTGGTTATTTGACAACTCTGAGCAGTCTCGGAGCTCAGATGGGATTTGTCAGGAGGTAAGATGTTTTGGTGAGAAAATACATGTGCTGCTGATCCCAGACATCCCTCATAATCTTTAGTTTTTAGGGAAAAATTATCTGCCTGTAAAGATAGAGCTGAGCATAATTAGCCTAGGCTATGTTTATATAGACAGAGTTGAAATGATTGGAGCTCTGAGCCTTTTATAACTCTTTAAAGGTAACTGCTCATTTTCAGTGCTCAAAACTCTGCATCTAGGTTTCTGGTTATGTTATGAAGGTTAACAGGTATCTCTATCAAAGTTTACTTTAATTATTGTGTGTGTGTGTGTGTGTGTGTGTGTGTGTGTGTAGTAGGGGAAGGAGAGAGAGAGAGAGAGAGAGAGAGAGAGATTGATTCCAAGATCAGAGGCAGGTTTGAAGGTTACACAAGTGCAGTGGAAGCCCACTGTCCTGCCTGCAGTATTTTACCAGGTGACGAAACTTCTAGGCTCTGTGGAAAATATATTCTGAATTTCTTCTATAAATTTTAAGTGTTTGTTTCATTGTGGCCTGCTGGCACTAGGATTTGGTCTGTCAAGGGTATAATAAAAATGGACATAATGCTTTGAAATGCCAAGAAAAACAAATGCTAAACAGGAGCCTGTGCAGGCTAAAATATGCAAACAAGCCAAGAGCTCTTACCCAGCAGCCGGATGGGGAGCTTGCAGGAAAGGGGGAGCTCTGTGGCCTACAGTGAACTGTAGGATTGCAGCGTGCATGGCGAGAATGCTTGCACCTCGGGCAGTGGGGCACTTGATGCATGTGTCCAGCTGCAGGTTTAGTTGAGATTAATGTGCTTTGATGACCAGTCCTATCCTAAAGTTTCCAAGAGGAATCAGATTTTGATGCCAAGTTGCCTCAAAACAGATGGGCAAGACTATTCCATGGGGAAAGAGCACCAAGGTGAAATGCCACATGTCAGGAGAAGGTATTTCAAACTTAATTCACAACAGGCGAAATGATGTAGAAGAGTAAACTGACCTTCAGAAATTTCTGGTGTGAACATTCAGAAGGAACCCAAAACTCTGTTCTTAGAAAAATTGTCCTCTCCCACTGTCCTCTCAGATTTCCAAAGTTCACCTGTTGTGAAATGCTAGCATTTGTTGCTGGAAAAGGACACCAAATAATGTTTTCATCTTCTGCAGAAAAATCTCTGTTTTCATGAATTCAGTGTGAGACCAAATATGTCATCACTTTTGCTCAGTGTTACAAAGGGAGAATTCTTTCAGCTGTCTTTATTGGAACAGAGAATGTTTTCACACTACTTTATGTCAGTGTCTCCCATTTTAAGTTTTTGTTTTTGTTGGACACTTTGAATTTTTTCAGCCCAAACTGCACATATCCAAAACCCACTAGATTGTAGGCCAGATGATTGGGCCAGGGAATAGCCACTTATTCCCAGATTTATGTCAAGACTGATCGAAGTAGAGATGCAAATATTCCACCTGCATAATCTTGTCTTAACTCCCCGAAACTCTGCTCTTTCCCAAGATGCCGTGTGTTAGTTATAACTGTAGGCTCTATTTTGACTAAGTCCCAAATTTGTGTTATTTAGAACTTAAAAAAAACCTTTATATCTTACTGAACCCCTAATATGTGTGGTTTGCCATTACTGAGGCCGTGCACTTGTCCTGTGGGCTGCAACAGGGAGGAGGGCACGGTAGTGTTCATACCTGTTGTGCGAGGCAAGGGGGTTGCAAAATAGATGGAAAGCATGAAAAGTACCTTTCTGTAGATGTCTGGAAAGAAACAATATCAGAAACATTGCTGGGAAAAATGAGTAACTCGCAAAATACAGCAGCAGAATTGTGTATTTACTCTAAACCCAAAAATAATTACGGATATATTAATGAATTAAATGTAATACATAAATCATAGTCTTTCCTACTATGGGATTCATAATCCATAAATATTTATAATTAATAACTATTATTTTGAATTCAAAGTATTATATAATTGTTAAAGGCAGGTGTGGGGCACTGATCTCAGCTTCAGAAAATATGGATTTTAATCTAATTTTATTATTAGCTGTGTGCCCTTGGGCAAGTGACCTAACTTCTCTGTGTTTAAGTTTCCTCAGTAGTACAATGGAGATAACAATAGTCATCTTACGGTCACTGATATCATGGCTAAATGATACAAAATAAGAGAAGCATTTAGCACTATGCCACATACACAGAAGGCACTTAATAAATAATTGTTATTAGAAGGAACAAAAACATGAACTTGGCATTTGTATAGGAGGCCCACATGTGCTATGTACAGACAAATGGGAAAAGAACAGATTTGAAAGAGGCATATTAGGGCTTGGAATGTAGGCACGGTGATGCCTAAGGGTCAGTAGAGTGCTGGACTTCTCAGAATGACTATAGATTTGAGGGTAGAAATTATCCACTGCCCTATGTGTCCTCTTGTCTTCATGAGCTGTTCCTCCATCACAATCCCCATTGTGGTGAAAAGATAAATCACCTACCTCTTTGGACAAGAGTCTTCCAATGCCAACACATAACTGAGTTCAAGCAAAACAACTTTTTAACTGGGTTAGAGTCAGTTGTTTTGAAAGCATTCCTAAGGAATACCTGGACATAGGCACAAGGAGAGTGGAAAAGTGGTATGAAGTGAAGGTCAGCCACGATAACTTCTATCTGCCTCCTCTGGCAACCTTTCCAATCTGCTATGGACAGTGCAGTGCCAGGAGCAACTTGTCATGTAGGACTGACGTTCAGGGGGTCACAGGAGAGTGCCAGCCACTCTGCATTGCATTGCGAGCAGAGGCTGATATTTAAGAGCAGAGACTCTGCCTGATGAAATACTTTTTGATTGTCCACAAGTGCTTCTTAGTTCAACCCTACCCACTTTTCCACTTGGGGGTTCAATACGTACTCATTTTGCCTTGGCTCTCCAGAGTTCATTCAGCGGACATTTACTGAGCACCTGCTATGTGCAAGACCCACTGTTTGTAACTAAAGGAGATCCGTTGATGGCTCATTTCTGGCACCAATTCTCACACGCTGATCCTTCCAGTGACCATCTTGCCACTTTCTTTAAAGACCAGTTAAACTTACCAATCTTTATTAAGTGACCAGCTTGTGGATGGCTCTGCTATGAATATGGTGGAAGATAAAGGAGAGGCACAGACTGGACCTCATGTTTTCATTCCAGATGTTTGGTTCCTTCCTGAGACAGCTTGGTTGAAAAGCTTTCCATAAGGCAGCATACGGGCAGAGGGACTGACAAGGAGAGGCGGGAGAAGAAGAGAGGAGGCAAAGGCATGGCCAGTCAAAGGATGCTGGCCATTATTTCAGGCGTCCAAGCAAGACTGAGAGTAGGGGGTCAGGAGCTCAGGCAGGAAAGGGATGAGCCAGAAATCTCTTTTACATAACATTTGATGTATGCTCCAGGGGGATGTTAGGTGGCTGAATGGTGGAACATAATATATTCTACCTGTAAAATGTTAAATAACCTTATTTTAAGATAGAAATAGATACATTGTCCAGAAGTTATTTTTTTATAGTCATCATTACTAGATGATTTATACAGAACCAAATTCTTTTTTTCACTTTTTATTTTTTTAATTTTAAATTTGTTTATTTGAATTCAACTTAGTTAACATACGGTGTAGTATTTGTTTCAGGGGTAGAACCCAGTGATTCATCACTTACGTATGACACCTAGTGCTCATCCCAACAAGTGCCCTCACTAATGCCCATCACCCATGTAGCCCATCTCCCCACCCAACACCCCTTTAGCAACCCCCAGTTTGCTTTATTACTTAAGAGTCCCTTATGGTTTGCCTCCATCTCTGTTTTTATCTTCTTTTCCTTTCCTTCTCCTATGTTCATCTGTTATGTTTCTTAAATTCCACACATGAGTGAAATCATATGATATTTATGTTTTTCTTCCTGACTTTTTCACTTAGCATAATAAATACACTCTTGTTCTATCCATATTGTTGCAAATGGCAAGATTTCATTCTTTTTGATGGCTGAGTAATATTCCACTGTATATGTGTGTGTGTGTGTGTGTGTGTGTGTGTGTGTGTGTGTGTATGTCTCTATATATATACATATATATACCACATAATTTTCATTCATTCATCAGTCTATACAGACCAAGATTCTTATAGAGATTTTAGGAAGGGGGTAGATTCCTCATTGTTCCAGACTTGGAGGAAGGCTTTCTAGGGAAGATTAAATTAGGGCTTGGTCTCGAAGAAGGAGTGAACCTTGGGGAATTAGAGCAAGGTGAAGAGGGCTGACCGCGAGGCAGCCCACCATCCCTCAGCACACCAGACCCCTCTTTACTCACCTCCGCCTAAAGCTCCTTTGACCAGCACCCCAGATACTACTACTAAGCACCTTCTGGAGCCCAGAGGTGTGCTCTTCCCATCGCTTCTGCCCTTCCAGTTCTGTCACAACAGGTAATGACTAAATCCTTGCCTACATTCCAGGTCCTTCTTCTGTAATGCAGACATACACCTTCTGCTTTCTATGGCTTTTATCCTCCCAGATAGCCTACCAAATTGTAAGCATTGTCTAATAAGCCTCTTCTCTTCTCAGCCCACAATTCCTAAACTTTCACTCAGAAAGCACAGGCACAATTTAGTCACTGGGCACAGAATGTTTGCCTGTGCCTGCACTGGCACTATACCATAGGTCCAGAGGTACACAGATGTGCAAGTCACATGCTTGCACTTGATCTCTATGGAAGCATCCAGACGCTAACAGGCAGGGCAAGTGTTAAGAGGGATATTTTAGAAAAGGGAGGCATGAGTTGTAGGAAGCCTTGCACGAGTCACACAGCCCACAGGACAAAGCTAGGACAAAGCACAAATCTTCTGACTCCTGGTCAGTATTTCTTCTCTGCCATGTGGTCCTGCCACCATTATAACCTCCTATAGGCAAGCCTGACTAAAGCCGGCATATCCTGCTATTGTGCTCATATTTCAGATGAATTAAATATTGGAGAACTTATGTAACTTGCTCAAGTTAAGTAAGTGGCAGAGGTCAGGAGAGGACACAATGAATGCAAACCGCATGCTGGTAACCATCATGTAATCCAGCCATGGTTAGAGGAAGGGATTTGTTCCTTGTGATTTTAAGGCAGAATTTACACTCATTGATGGGAAACAGGGTCTTGTGCTTTATCTCAGTAGAAGGAGGCATTTGATCACAGAGGCGTGTTGAATAAGGAAATGGGCAACCTTGTGGACAGTGAGTGCCCTATTAATGGGGTGCCTATGTCATTGGAGATGCTGCAGTGTAGAGTCCTGCATTATGAAGAAAGTTGGAGTAAGTGGTTTCTAAGGATTCTTCTAGTCTTGGTATTCTTAACTTCTGTGAAGTCAGTGCCTACCGTGGAATTTGTTGTTAGTGAAAAAGCCATGTTTAGAAGTTCCCTTCAAGTATCCTTGAGCTGGGAGATAGAAAAGTGGTCTTGGCTTTCAGGATACTTCCTTGAAGGTTACCAAGTCATAACAAGTCTTACAAATGCCATTTGTGCCACAGATGATACCCAGTGTGTCCTCTACTCTTGCTCTCTGTCCTCCCTTTCTTCTGCCTCCAAAGCCCCATCTAAGACTCATCCAAAACTGACACTTTCCTTCTGTTTCCCAACTAAATTTTGTAAAAACTCTTTTAGAAAAGAAGCAAATTGATTCATTGTTGTGTCTTTAAGATTGGGCTACCTGAGCTATGGCTCATTTTGTGTTTGGTTTAGGGTCTGATCCAAGGTGATTTTTTATCTCTGTGCTGTAAGAACGTAGTTTCTAATATGTCAGCTCCATCCTGCTGAGTGTTCCATCAACACCCTTAACCCAGTTATCTGCGAGGACTTTGACCCCAGACGGGGAGTCCCAGATGGAAGCCAGGACATTGCTTCAGGACGGACTATGAAAAATGCATATAAGATAGAAAAATGTGAATTATGTGTGAAACAAACAAAAGCACCAGGCAACATGGAATTTGTGTCAACAAAAGCTTGCTGCAAGCTGTTGCTTGCTTCTAAGGGGGAAGTAGACTCTGGCGCCCAGAGAACGGTAGCAGAGAAGGACTTTTGCAGGAGACTTGCAGAAACAAAAGAGGTGAACTGTTTTGACTGCAATTGCTTTCAAGTTCTTAAGCTCTCCTCTCTTGCAACCACAGCACCCCCCCCCCCAACATTTGTTATGCAGCTGGGGAAGTTACTGATTATTGAGCCAGTCTGAGCCATGAGAATGGGAATAACTGACATTTATAACATTTTGACATATTCAAGAGAAGAGAAAAACAGTCCAAAGGGTGGGACCTCCAGTTGACTTTCTTGTTGACTATAAATGAACTCCTTGACTGGATTACTTGGGTGAATAAGAGGATGGCAAGGTTCTCGGGAAGATTCACGCACTGGAATGTCTAGCTCACGTTCCAATTAAAATATTAAATCTGGTGATACTACACTGCACAGACTTTTGGTGCCACCAACTGAAAATGTTATAAGTACTAGTTTTCAAGCTAGCTACAGAAATCCAAAATTATCATTCCCTCACTGAGAGATATTTCTAGGCAAGAGACAACCAATATGCACATTTTTTAAAGCAAATTATTTTCAGTTATTTAAAATGATTACCCTGTTCCTCTCTGGATCACTGCTGGAGACTCAGGCATCCAAGTGCCATAGGCTGCTATGTCAAATATAATAAATAACATTCCAGTTATGTTCAGGGCGGGGGGCACACACAGTTCTAAATTGGCTCACAGCCACCCTTGCTACCACCAGAACTGCCTTCCTAAGGTGTTCTGGGAGAAAAGAGCTCTGTGCAGTCCAACTGGCAAGACTTTTGCATAAATACATCTCCCTTTACAAGGCTGATGAGATTTTGTGGCCTACAGGCCGTAGCCTCAACCCAAATCCATGACCACTGCACACTTTCATTAATGTGGGAGGTACCACTTCTTGCTCTCACTTCTCCCAATGGGCTCCTGGGGCTCATTGCAGCCTTTTAAAGAGAGATTGGGGGAGGTATTCTGCCAGGTCTGCTGAAATGAGGAGCCCTAAAATAGAATTTGACTTCATGCATAGAGAGTATTCAATTTAATTCCATTCCATTTAATTCAATACATATTTACTAAGTGCCAATTATATATCAGATTCTATGGATCTGTCTGTTGCCTGGGCTCGTTTCAACCTTTTCTCATCCCCTAGGTCTTGGTTTCTTCATTTATTAAATTGTTACAGATGATAATAGAGTTCCCTCAGGATTCCTGCAAGCTTAAATGAAAACGTGTGTAACACACCCAGCCCATTGCCTGGTATAAGGTGGGCATTTAGTGAATGCCAATGTCTCTTATCCCCTTCCCCTTTCTGCAAATGCTCAGAAACATAAATCCATCAAGCCCCCAGAATCACTCCAGGCAGGGGCAGGAGATCTGTCGAGAGTGTTTCTGATGAAGATTGTCTTCTCCAGACCATATTCCTACATTGAAGTGGTTGGCTTATGCTGTCGACTTCACAGGGTTATAGGGGAATTGAATGAGATAATGTCTGCAAAATGCTTAACACGTATTTAGTGACTCACTGTGCAATGTTGTTACTATTATCTATCTTTGTATCAATTTTGTCATTACTATTTATTTTCTTGGTTTGAAACCTCTTGGATTCTGGAGGTCCAGTTGACCCTCTTTACCCCTGTTGTGGCTTCCTGACTCCCTAGAGTTTGGGTATTCCTTCATTCATTCCACAACTTACTGAATACTTGCTAATCACCAGACACTTTGCCAAGTCCATGGGTCACGAGGATAGACTGAGTCACCAAAACTGGTCATACAAGCAGGATCCATGACTTCTAACAGCTTTTAGTTTGTTGAGGAAGCCAGAGAAACAAACACATCCTTTCAATATCATGTAATAAATGCAGAGGCAGAGGTCACCATGGGGTGATATGGGAGCACAGAGTAGGGACATGTACCCTCCTGTGGGGTTAGCGGAAGGGGTAGCCAAGAACAGTTCCTGGCAGGGACAGTTCAGGTAACTGCAAACATTTCTCAATTCTCAAGACCTAAGAAGTACTACTTATACTTGTGTCCTTGACACATGATGGGTCATAACTTGTGACCCATTTAAGTCTAAATTCTGCCACTAGACCATGCTTGAAAGGCAACACAGCAGGCTTGGAATTCTGGAGCAGTTTCATTTCATGGGAAGAAACAGAACCACCTTCTTCTCCTTGACCCCAGAGCAGCATTTTCTGAGCTCTTGTGCCTGTAACCCAGATTCTCCTCGGGTTTTTCCACAGGAGGCCTCCCCCATAGGACACCCCACACAGCTGTGTCCCCAAGGTGGCCTTGAAGAAAGCCTAGCCAGTACGGGAACTGGGAAGCACACCCATAAATATATAGACAATGCTCACAGGAAGAGTAACAAGGGAAAGGACCCCAGGACTGCCCACCTCCCTAATGTCCAGCTGTTGCTCTTGTTTTTACCCATGGAGGGACACAATGGCAAAGCTCATGTCATGGTGATGACCAGTGTCTGGTATAGAAAATAATGCTCTGCAATACCAAGGTTGGCTTCTTAGCTAATGCCTGTGACCACATAGCAGGAAAGATTCCTCATCATTCCGGAAAAAAAAAACATTTTTAAGAACCCTGACTTAGAAGCCTTATGCCTCCATCTATGCCTCCATGTCTGTGGCTGAGCTGGGATATGGGCATGCCCTGTGTTGTATTTCTCCTGCCTAATTCTTCCTACTGTGTTTTTCCCAATCCTTAACATCCCTGCTCATTTCGTGCCCCATCTTGCTCTCCCTCAGGAAGCCCTGAGAGTGGTCCCAAACTTCATAAAAAGTCTTACTGCTAGCTCGGCTTTCGGGATTCCCAAAGAAGCAGATATTAGTTTCTTTTATGAGAGACATGTTCACTTTTTAAAAAGACTTTATTTTTAAAGCAGTCTTAAGGGTACAGCAAAATTGAGGGAAAGGTACAGAGATTTCCTACAGCAAGCTGGGCATTGTTTCCACACATGCACAGCCTCCCCCGTTGTCAAAATGTGCACCAGAGTGGTCCATTTTTACAACTGATGAACCTATACTGACACATCGTAAGCACCCAAAGTCCATAGTCTACAGTTCACTCTTCATGTTGTACAATGTATGGGTTTGGGCAAATGTATAATGACATGCACCCCCCATTATAGTATCATACAGAATGTTTTCACTGCCCTAAAAATCCTCTGGGCTCTGCCTATTCATCCCCTCCCCCACAACCCTTGGCAACCACTAATCTTTTTACTGTCTCCATAGTTTTGCCTCTTCCAGAATGTCATATGGTTGGAATCATACAGTATGTAGCCTTTTCAGATTGGCTTCTTCCACTGAGCAATATGCATTTAAGTTTCTTCTTCGTGTTTTCTCATGGCACATTCAGTTTTTTAAACTTTCATGCATACAATATTAGATCCCAGGAAGCTGGTCTCTGTCCATTTTGAGACATCAGGGATTCTTGAAGTTATGAAAGCACCCAGATGAGATCAGTGGGTCAGTACATTGGGGTGGATGGGTAGGCAGTGGTTGGCTCAATCTCCATTTTACAGCTGAGAAATCTCCTCTCTGCGCTCTGCTCTGGGCTGAAATTGAGTGCAAGAAGAGAATAAATAAAATTGGAAGAGATTATTGGAAGAGATTATTGAGCAATTGAAATGGACTACTCAGAAGGGTCCTCCTTCGGTTTCCATTATTCATAGTAATAAATGAAGGAGTAGTAATAATGGAAGTAGCAAAAGCACAGCAATGACAGTGCCAGTTTACTCGTGCACTGCATCGAACAAGTGAGGGAGCCTTTTAACATCCCGTTTCTTATTTGATTCTGCAGGAACGATGGTGTATATGGGAGGAAAGAGACCAGTGTTTCCATTTTTCAGATGAGGAGTCCAAGTTTGTATGCAGCTGTGGGGCATAGTTGAGGGTATCACAGCCGACATGCACAGCAGAGCCAGTATTCCAATTAGGGTCTCTGACACCAAGCCCGTTAAGATTTCTAGCATGCCATTGATCCAGCTCATCTTTATTGAGCAACTACTGTGCTGTACATACACCTTGGGCTGGGGCATGAGAGAGGGGTTCCCTGAGGGATGGTAGAGACACACACAAGTCCCCTAGGCACAAAGTGCCTTGTGTGTTAGTCCAGCTGTGGGGCTCAGAGGCAGCAGTGACCACCTTAGACTGGGGATCAGGGTAGGCTTCAAAGAAGAGGGATCCCTTGACCTAGGCCCTGAGGATGGTCAGGAGTTAGGCAGAGATTAGGAGAGTGGTTACGACCTAGCAGGTTTCAGGCACACCCGGTACTGCAGGGAAATCTTTCATGTGACATCACACAGTGTTAGCACATTCAGGTGGATGTAGACATGTTCAAGAGAGAGCTGTGGTCATCGGGATCTTACTTTGAGTCCCATCAGTGCCTCTCTCTAGCCTTCTGCTCAGGCCTTGGCCTGCTCTGTCTGCAGCTCAGGGTGCTCTGGGCCCCAGACATGGCACGTTTTCCACTTCATAGAAGGTGGCCATGAGCATGATGGGAAACTGCTTCTTCCCGGCTCCCGGCAGGAGCCTCTTTCTCTTCAGTCCCTTGGGAGGAGGTTGTGCACCAGCTCCTGGGCCTCAGTGCGGTTGCCAGGGGGAGCCCCAACTCCTCAGCAGCCTGCACAGGCCTGCTTTCATCCGGCTGCTCCCAGATGTGAAAGGACATAGAACAGAGATTGTTGGAAGGCCTGGTTAGTGGGGTGGGGTGGGGGGAGGAAGGGGGGCTTGAAATTCAAAGCCAAGGGCCCCCTATGCACTGCAGTGTGGCAGCTCATCAGTCCTCCCTCTTCTCACCAGCGTGGGAGCCTGTGTGCTCCTGCTCTTGTCTGGCTGCAGCCTGGCAGCGGCATCTGTTAGCAATGAATAAAGACGGGGTGGCAGAGGCGGAGCTGGAGGTGGGGGCAGGAGGAAGGTCTACTTAAACAAAATGTGTTTGCTCACACACATAAAACCACAGGCCTCCTGGAAGCGAGCACCCCATGAAGACCCCCTCATTCTTGAATTGGTAATCAAGAGCATGTGATCGAAGACTTGAAGACTTCACTTCTACTCAGTGGGCCTCACCATCCTCATTTCTCACATAGGAGGGGCTCAGGTGAGCAGAATTTGCAGGACCTTTCCAGTGCTGCTATCCTGTGTCCAGCAGGGAGATGCTTGCCAGGCTACATCCGAGAACCCGCTGGTTGTCACACACGAGAGAGAGCACGCGGTACAACCCCCAGTGTCCCTGACCCATGGAGAAGGAGGCTGGGTCTTCTCTGGTCTCCCGAGGTGGGAGGCAGGCACTTTGGAAAGGCCCCATACTTCCAACCAGGTAACATCTGGTTCTTCACCTCTGCACCTAAGGCCTCCAGGATCTGATATCTGCTTTCCTGTTTTTCCCATCAAAATGTATCATGTTATTTCAGAGTCATGACCTCCCAGGAAACAAGGAGGTAAGAAAAGTGCCAAGGAAGACTCAAAGCCAGTACTCAGAGTCACTAGAGTATTTCTGGAAGGCTGGACAGATAAAAGTGGTCTTGTATAGAGAAAGAAAAACAGTTCTAATTTTTCTTTTTAGCAAGTAATCCTCTTAGCAAATGATTGGAGCTAGATGCTCCTTGCAAGACCCTTAAGAACAGGAAATAAAATTGTCATCCCCATTCCTTTTTCGTTCTGTGGGCCTGAGAGGTAAGGGTCTGCATGTGGACAGATGCAGCTTCTATGCTTGTCTCCTGTTGCAGGGCTGCGGCTAGTCCTGAGGCCCTACACGGGTCCCCACCAATGAGGAGAATCAAGAAACTACCTCACCTTGCAATGTTCTCAGGCTCTGGTGACTAAGTTCTGAGAGATTCTAACCAGTGTTTCTAAGGCCCTCCATTGCCTTAGAATGGTAGGTAGGTGGGAGGTAGGAGGGAAAGGAAGAGGAACAGTGTAAGATAAGAGGAGGGTTTCAATGGTCTGGAAGTCTTCCATACTCATTTCAGAATAAGGGCATACATCCACCGGATGATCTTAGATTACACTTAGGTAAGGGCTGAAATAGGACACAGGATAGGTGTCCCTATGTGGAGGAGGCCCCAGGAGGGTTGTAAAGGGCTGTGTCCACATCCTATTTGTGTCTGGAGCCAACCTTAACCGTGTGGTCTAGGTACAGCTAAGGGGTCGTCTTTGGTGAGCAAGTCAGATGTCTTGTACCCCTGTTATAAACTCTGTGAGCTGGGCCATCCCTGACCCACCGTGTGACCCAGAGAATTAGCATGTTAGTCCCCAAGTTTTTTACATATCTGTAAATTGGAAATTCCACTGCCCAGACCCCTCTGCAGCCTTGGGGATTAATGAAAGCCTTGTTCACAAATGTCTTGGAATCTGTAAAGGTTTAGATCGATAATTAACAAGAAAGAAAAGGCATAAACATTTCAAATATATATCAACTCCCAAATCTATAACAGCCAATAAGTCTAAAAACTGAGTGGCCACAATTTCCCTCAGTGACAGGCAGCCCATGCACTTTCAAAAGTAATTCTACAATAAGCATAAATTACCACTTGGGGAAACCTTCCATGTATGCCATGGCTATAGATTTATTAAGTGAAAATGAAACTTTTAAATAAATATCTGGAACAAAAATGTATTTCCCAATCTAATCGGGCCACAGAGGCAAGAGTTTTTAAAGTGCTACATAGCCTGTAGAGTATAAAGCTGAGCACATTTTCTTAGACGTCACTTTGCTGAGTCAGTTACTGCCATGCAGTGCCTCCCTAACTTTCCGAACACCTGGATCCTCCTGACATCAGACAAGACCAGGGACACAAAAGGCCCAGAGATCTTTCTCAACCCCTCAGGGAACCTAACATTCTGAGACATCTTGATGTCTCATCGGACTATCTTGATTTTGAATCCCATCGGATTTTGAACCAGCAGACTTCATTTATTCACCTTCCCAACACAATGTTCCTGCCCTGAAGGGCAGAATAGGCCAGTGTCACCTTGGGCCTTTGATTAGCTTTGTTGGCTAAATAATCCTTGTGAGAGACCAAGGGGAGACAAAATATAAAATGGAAGGGATATATCAAAAAGCTAGCCAGCTCCACCAATGCTTCGTGGCACTTCCTGGTGCAAGCAGCAATACTCAGTGAATAGTACGGGTCCCTCCAGCTGTCATTCAAATCCCTCCCTGTGGTGGAGCTTCCCAGCTCTGGGTTTGGGCCCTTGAATACATTCAGTCAATACTAGTCACTCCTACATCTCTTGACGAAGAAGGATGTGAGGACTCAGGCCTAAGCTAATCACCATCTGGAATTCCCTGTTAGCAAGAATTTATTCTAAGTGGGCAGGAAAAAATTTTTTTTGGTAAAATTTTCTTTGACCAAAGGTGGGGGGGGAGGGAGAAAAAAAAAAACGGGAAGAGATGTTCTCTTACTCCTGTTGGCAAGAATGAGGAGATGTTGCTATTGGTAGGCATCCTGTGACAGCAAGGAGAACCAGCCATAGGATAAAAACCCGTGGAAGGGAGAACAGGGATGAAAAAGAAACAGGTTTTTGATGACCTCAGAAAGGCTACTTTCTTTTTCCCTTAGGAAGTTCACGTTCTAACATGAGTCTTTCAAGTACTGTAAGAGTTGGGGTATCTCACACTGTTGATGCTTCCAGCCTATTCCTGGAGAGGAACATCAGGGTTGGAAACCATTTGCTGAAGTTAATGTACTTGTACAGTATTCTGTTAAGTATTTTTTTTTAATTTTTTAAAATATTTGTTTATTCTTGACAGAGAGAGAGAGAGACAGACAGAGAGAGAATGAGTTGGGGAGGGGCAGAGAGAGAGAGAGAGAGAGGGACACAAATCTGAAGCAGACTCCAGCCAGGCTCTGCGCTGTCAGCTCAGAGCCCAACGGGGGGCTTGAACTCACGAGCTGTGAGATCATGACCTGAACTGAAGTCTGATGCTCAACTGACTGAGCCACCCAGGCACCCCTGTTGAGTATTTTTCATGAATGTTCTTGAGAGATATTGATTTATAATTTTATTTTTTTGTAATGTCTGTGTAGGTTTTGGTGTTAGGATTATGCTGGCATTATAAAGTGATTTGGAAAGCATTTGGCTCCCTATATTTTCCTTTAAAATTTGTATAAAATTAATGGCATTTCTTCCTTCAATGTTTGATATAATTCACCAGTAAAATCAATTATTTGATATTTTATCATGCAACAATTTTTGATTAAAATAACCCACAATTTCTTTATAAAGCACTATTCAGAATTTATATCATCTTGTGCCATTTTCATAAGTCATATTTTTAAAAAATGCATCCATTTAACCAAAAATGTTTAATTTGTTGGTATAAAGTTTTTCATATTTTTATTATGTATTTCATATCTGTAAGGCCCATAGATACAACATCTTTCACTCACACTTATTGTCAATTTGTGTTCTTCTTCATTCTTTTCTCAAGAATGTGTCTAAGTGTTTCTCAATTTTGTTGCTTGTTTTTCTTCAAAGAACTAAACCTGAGTTTCTTAGTTTGCTATTTTTTTGTTTTCAATTTAATTGATTTGTTGCTTTTATATATATTTGTTTCTCCCTTTTATCTGGATTTACTTTGCTTTTATGTTTCTAGCTTCTTAAAGTAGTACTGTAGGTCATTGATTTTAGATCTTTCTTTAGATCTATCTGTAAGCATTAAAGCTATATGTTTTCCTCTAAACCCTGGTGTAGTTGAATCCCAATTTTAACATGTTGCATTTTTATGATCATTGAGTTTAAAATATTTCATTTCCATTGTCCTATCTGTTTTTACTAACAGATTATTTAAATATGTGTTGTTTACTTTCCAAGTAGTTGGTTTTTTAAAGATGTTTTATTCATAAAGAATACTAATTTGATTTCGTTATGGTCAGTAAATGTACTTGGTATGACTTCAATCTTTTTGAATATGTAGGGTCTTGTATCATGGCCCAGTGTATGATCTATCTTGGTGAACATCTTACATACATTTGAAAAGGACATGTATTCTGCTATTGTTGGCAATAATGTTCTACAAATGATAATTACATCAATGATCTGAGCAATATATTACTTTTGTATAGTTATTTTCTCAAAGAGGACATTTTAAAACTGTGATTGTGAAATTGTCTATTTCTCTCTCTTTTTCAAATATATGTCTCCATTTATTTATATCTTCTTTGGTTTCTTTTGAACAATAATGTGTGGTTTCAGCATATACACTCTGTGCATATTTCGTTAGACTTATGTCTAAGTATTTAATATCTTTAGTGATTGAAAATGGTATTTTAAATTTAAGTTTCATGTGTTCATTACTTATACATAGAAATGCAACTGATTTTGAATGCTGGTATTATATCCTGTGACCTTGCCAAACTCATTGACTAGTTGTGGAGTTTTTTCTATGGATTCCTTGGGTTTTCTTTTATTTCTCTTTTTAGTTATTGCCAGTTTTTGCTTTATGTGTTTTGAACTCTTTTATTAGGCACACAGATATTTGTAGTTGTCATAAATACCTGAGGAATTGACTCTATTATCATTATCTAATGATTCTCTTTTTCTCCAGTATTACTTTCTGTTTTGAGATCTGTTTTATTTGATAATAGTACAGACATTTTGTCTTCTTATGCATACTGTATTCAAAGTATATATTTTTCCATTCTTCCACTTTCAAACTATCTATCTTTATATTTGAGTCTTAACATCTTGCTTTCCCGTGTAAAATTTTCTTCAGTTTTTGTTTTAAACCATTCTGACAGTTTTCTACCTTTTGCTTAGAGTGTTTTATTCATAGCCATTCAATGCTGTTACCAACATTTGATGTAAGTCTACCATTCTAATATTTATTATCTGCTCATTTCAATGTTTTTTTTTAATCCTGTTACTTCTTCCTGTCTTTTTGGGGGGTGTTATTTGAGTATGTGTTTTTTAAAGTATCCACTGGATTTTTACTCTTACCTATTTGCATTATTTATTAGTGGTTTTTTGAGGGCTCTGAGGTTTAAAATATACACCATTAACTTTTTACAGTTTAGAGTATTTTTGACATATTTTACATGTATTACATACAGATACATATTATATATATACCATATATTATAAATGTTATATATTTATATTGCACATTATAAATGCCATATGACAATGTTATAATTTTGCTTTAACCAGTTCTGCATATCTTAAATAATTAAGAGAAAAACATTGTCTTTTTATATAAGCCAATATTTTTACCATTTCCAGTGGTAGTCATTTCTTCTTGAATATCTGAGTTTCCATCTAATTTCATTTCCCTTCTGTCTAAAATATTTTTTCTATGTTTTGTTTTATTTTATTTTATTTTATTTATTATTTTCCTGAAACTGACATTATTTAACTTTCATCCTTGAAGGATATCTTTCCTGAGTATAGAATTATGGGTTGGGAGTTCTCCCCACCTGCCAGAACCTTAAAATGCTGTTCCTTTGTTTTCTAGTTTCTATATATTTGGACGAAGTCACTTAGTTCCTGTATATCAAATGTGAATTTTTGTTTTTATATTCTTTTGTAATTTTTTCATTACTTTTTGGCTATTTTACTATGATTTACTTAGGCATGGTTTTCTCAATATTTACTGTGCGTGAATTTTGCTGCATTTCATGATTCTATAAATTTATGCCCATCAAAATTTTTTAAAATGTTTGTTTCCTCAAATATTTTCTTTTGCACAATATTCTGGTTTTTTTAGGTTCATTTATTTTGAAAGAGAGAGAGAAAGAAAGAGAGAGAGAGAGAAAGCACGCATGTGAGTGCATGCATGTGTGGGGGAGGGGCAGAGAAGGAGGGAGAAAGAATCCCAAGCAGGCCCCATGCCTTCAGCATGGAGCCTGATGTGAAGCTTGAACTCACAAACTGCAAGATTATGATCTAATCCAAAACCAAGAGTTGAACCCTTAACTGACTGAGCCACCCAGCCTTCCCCTGCCCCATATTCTTTTCCCTCATCTTATGAGACTCCCAATTATCCACATATTAGGCCTTTTGACATTGTTCCACATGTCCTAGAAACTATCCTTCCCTTAACTTTTATTTTATTTGTTCTTTAGATTGGATAATTCTATTAATCTGTGTTCAATTTCATTGACTTACTTCTTTTTTCATATCCATTTCACTTTTATTAGGGTTCCCTATAGAAATAGAACCAATAGTGTGTGTGTGTGTGTGTGTGTGTGTGTG
This sequence comes from Panthera pardus, assembly GCF_024362965.1. NCBI lineage: Eukaryota > Metazoa > Chordata > Mammalia > Carnivora > Felidae > Panthera > Panthera pardus. The sequence continues at coordinate 26,394,015 of NW_026526832.1, forward strand.
TGTGCGTGTGCGCGCGCGCGCGCGCGCACGTGTGTGTGCGCGCGCGCGCACGTGTGTGTGTACAGAAAGAGAGAGAGAGAGAATTTAAGGAATTGGTTTACAGTTTTATGAGTGGCAAGTCCAAGATCTGAGTTGGCTGGCATGCTAGACACCCAGGAAAGATCCAATGTTGCAGTTCAAATTTGAAGACCATCAAGTAAGACTATCAAGCAACCCATTAAGCAATGCCATCCTTCTTGCTTGGGGGAGGTCAGTCTTTATTTTATTAAGAAGATCTTTAGCTAATTGAATGAGGGCTACTCATATTATGGAGGGCACACGGCTTTACTAAGTTCACTGATTTAGATGTTATTGCATCCTAAAAACACCCTTACAGGAACACCTCGAATAATGTTTTGGCCAAATATCTGGGCACTGTAGTCCAGCCAAGTTGACACGTAATATTAACCATTACACTACTGTTAATGCCTGTCTAGTGAAATTTTTATTTTAAATATTGTAATTGTTAAACATAGAAATTTCTACTTTGTTCTTTGTATCGTTTCTATTTCTCTGATGTTATTTTATATATTTTCATTCATTGTAAGCCTTTTAACATATATCATTAGGCATCATTATAATAATTGGTTTATAATCCCTGTGGGGTAATTACAACCACCCTTGTCATCTCAGGTCTCATTTCCATTGATATTTCTTTCTCTTGAGATTGAGCCACATTTTCTGGATTCCTCATGTCACATAATTTTGGAACACATCCTGAGAATTGTGAATGTTATATTGTAGAGATTATGAATTTTTAAATATTTTTACAAAGAGTCTTGATGTTTTTGTTTTGGCAGAGAATTAATTTGGTCTGAAGGTAACTGCACACTCTTATCTCTGGGGGAAGATGTTTAAATCTCAGTTCCTTCCATTTTTAGCCCACATATGCACTTGTGTGTGACTTAGGGATTGGCCAGATACTTGGGCAAAACATAAACACAACATTTGTAACTACTTCTCTGTAGTCCTTCTCTTTTTGGAAATCTCCCTTCACTTCTCACCTCTCTGGTGGCTTAAACTTTTTCTTCTGGTTCTTCTGGTTCTTCCAGCCAGAAAGATGTGAGACAATCACTAGGGTTTACCCTCTGGCTAAAAGCTGTGATAACAGAAATGCACACAGTGTTATTACTTTTTGAAAGTACTCATCTGTCCCCAGAATATTGCTACTTTTGTTCTGCTCCAGTAATTTTAGTTGGTTGTTTTAGTTGTGGTTGTACGTGTTGCCCAGAATGCATAGTTTTATTTGCATGAGTGACCAGTCTAGTAGGAGCTACTAAATTACACTGACAGCAAACATCCTATCTTCATTTTTGAAGGATATTTTTGTTGTATATATATTGACTAAAAGGAGTTTTTAAAAATTTCAGCACTTTCAAGATGTTGTCACTTTGTCACCTGATTTCTCTGGTTTCTCTTGTGTTGTTATTCTTATTACTGTTCTACAATTTGTATTGTGTTTTTCACCCCTCCCCCCCCCCCCCCCCCGTAGGCTTTTTTCACTATTTTTTTTTATTTAAATTCAAGTTAGTTAACATACAGCGTAGTATTGGTTTCTCAAGTAGAACCCAGTGATTCATCACTTACATATGACACACAGTGCTCATCCCAACAAGTGCCCTCCTTAATGCCCATTACCCATTTAGTCCATCCTCCTACCCACCTCCCCTGCAGCAACCCTCAGTTTGTTCTCTGTATTTAAGGGTCTCTTATAGTCTGCCTCCCTCTTTGTTTTTATCTTATTTTTCCTTCCCTTCCCCTATGTTCATCTGTTGTGTTTTTTAAATTCCACATATGAGTGAAATCATGTATTTGTCTTTCTCTGACCATCTTATTTCACTTACCATAATACATTCTAGTTCCATCCATGTTGTTGCAAATGGCAAGATTCCATTTTTTTTTTTGATCGCTGAGTAATATCCCATTATAAGTACACCATGGGTGTTTTTAATATAATATGACATTTCTAGGTGATTTTTTTGTTATTTTTTATTTTGCTTGGAATTATCTGAGCTCCTTGTATCTGTGGATTAATTCTTTTTATTAATTTGAAAGATTCTCAGCCAATATAACCTCAAACATTTACTTTTCTTATTTTCTCTTTCTTTTTTCCTGGGCCTCTAATTTTTAAGGATGTCAGACTATTTGACTTTTGTTTTCTAGATTTTAGATGCTGTGCTCAATTTCTTTTATTATAACTTTTTCTCTTCCTTATTCTCTTCCTCTTCTTCCTTCCTCATATAGTATCAGTTGACCTGTCTTCAAATTCACTGATCCTTTTGCTTTATTTAGTCTGTTGTTAAATCCTTTAAATGGATTCCTCCTTTTTCATATAGTAATTTTCATGGAATCATACAATATATAATCTTCTTTCATTTAGCATAATGTTTGAAGTTAATGCACATTATTGCACTTACCAGTTTGTGCATTTATTTTTATGGCAGAATAGTATTCCACTGTATCCACTTTGTTTATTCATACCAGATGAAGAACAGTTGAGATGGTCCTGTTCTTGGCAGTTTAAAAAAATATTTATTTTTAGAGAGAAAGGGGGTGGGGGAACAGAAAGAGAGGAAGAGAGAGAATTCCAAGTAGCTCTGTGCAGTCGGCTTAACTGACATAACTGATGCTTAACTGACTGAACCACCCAGAAGCCCCTTGGCAATTTTGAATAAAGTCTCTGTAAACATTCATACAGTTTTATGTAAACATGAGTTGTAATTTCTCTTGAGTAAATATCTAGGACTGGGATGTCTGAGTCATATGGTACGTGTGATAGTCAACTTTGTCTTTTTTTCTTATTAAATCTGGCTAGATATTTTTTTTTTTTGGTTATTTTGATAAATAAGATTTTGATTTCACTGATAGTCTTCATTGCTTTCCTTTTATGATATCAGAATTTCATCAGTTTTTGTTGTGTGTGTGTGTGTGTGTGTGTGCAATTTAATAGTTGTCTTTTGTATTCTATACTCGAGTTTGAGTGCATTTTTTTCTTTTTAAATCCTTCCTGGAGTAGCACTTCAAAAATTCTTATAATGAGGATCTATAAATGTTAACCAATTTTGTATTTAGTGTAGATTTGCATGTCTTTATTTTGTTCCCATTCCAAAATATTCTTTTGTATGTGAAATACCAGATTTGGCTAATTTCTTGCAGCACTTTGAATCTTTTTTTCTTTAATGTTTGTTTGTTTGTTTGTTTGTTTGTTTATTTTGAGAGAGAGAGAGAGAGAGAGAATCCTAAGCAGGCTTCGCATTATCAGCACAGAGCCTGATGTGGGGCTGGATCTCACAAACTGTGAGATTATGACCTGAGCCCAAATCAAGACTCAGATGCTTAACTGACTGAGCCACCCAGGCACCCCTGATTCCTTTAACTTATCATTTTCTGCCCTTTCTGACTCTGTTGTGAAGTCTGCTTTAGGTTCCACTATTGAAATATTGTGGCAGCCTGTCTTTTTTCTCCAGTTGCTTTTATAATTTTTCTCTTTATTTTTAATTTTATGATACCTGCCTGTGACTGTATTTTTATTAGTTAGTTGTTGAGGTGAAATGTTAGCCTGCAAACTCATCTCCAATTCTGTTCCTCAAATTCTGTAAAATTTTGTCTTTCTGTTTTTTTACTCTTCCAATTCTCTGTTTGAAATACACATTTGACAATTTTTTTCTAACTCTAGTTTTATATCCCTTAACTGATATCCTAGTTAAATTCCTTTGAGGCATTTTCTGATTCCTCATTTGCTATGTCAAGTCTGGATAGTATTATGTCTTTCTCATTTAAGTCATTCTATTTTTCACTTCTTGTTATTTTTCAATTTCTGCGAGTTTTTGTTTAATATTTTCGTGTTTGTTTTCATAGAAATTATTCTTTTATCTCTTTGATGTCCCTACCCAAATTTATTTTGTAATTTTTCTCAAGCTATTCTATAAAATTAATTTCATATAAAGAGAACAGCTTTTCAATCTGTTAGCATTTGGCTGTCTTTCTTACCATAAGATATAGTTATGCCTTTAAAATTTTAGTCTCAGATTGATTTGAAAATTATTACCTCCTTTACATGTATCCTTCTTATTCTATAAAGTTAGTAGGTACCCCCTCATAGCTCTACTAAGGTCACAGATAAGCTCCACATCTTCCAATGCATTTTGGCATTCCTTCCCTGTGGCGCGTTTGTGGACATGACGAAACCTGTCACTGAGCCATCAGGTGGTTTAGTTCCATTTCTGGTATTTGTAACCCTGTTCTATGAGCATGAGCTCTAAGCAGAATCAACCACAGCTTCTTTTGGCCTCGCTTCATGGTTGGGAGCGGCCCCTACAGCACTCTGCTCCAGGTACGGACCATAGCTTTAATCTCCCAGTTTGAGTGGAGACTTTTAGTCCATTTTGCCCATGGGTTCCTGGCCACCACTGCTTTGGTTTGGATCATGACCCACAAGGCTTGTGGCTTCAGCTCTGCTCACTGCTTTGCATTTAAGTTCTATTTCAGTCCGGGGTGATGTTTGTTAGGCTTTCGAGGCCAACTCTCTCTTTTTGGATTTCTCTTTTTATGCTTAATTTATCACTGCTATGTGTTTAAAGCTAGCTGACAGAGGGTACTAGACATCAACTTAATGCCATCTTTATCAAAAATATTCTTCTCTTTTTATAAGTGGAGATCTAAAGCTCAGAAGAGTGAACATTCTGGTCTAAGGCCTTAGAATGGGCTTATCCCAGAGCCTGAGCAGGTACTCAGGTCTCCCAACTCTAAGCCCTGGAACTCTTCACTGTCCCCCCGGGTGCTCAGAAACGGAGCTGAAGGGCAGGTCTCAGCACGGAGCTTCTTGCAGGAATGGGCTGGGGGGCAAAGGCAGCTGCTGGGGAGAATCACCTAATGTGTCCTGGTAAGGTAGAGAAGATGTTTAACAGATTTCATCACCCCCAAATTCATGTCTGACTAAAAACCTTTCTTTCAGCAAGCTGTCACAGCTCGAGTGAGGCACATCACGGTGTGCAATGCCACACGCAGCCAATGACCTTTTCATTCACCTTAACAACCGAAGCTCTAGAAACAGTATTTTCCCTTTGGAGGCAATGTGGCTTCCTTAAAAAGGAGGGATATAAAAGGAAAGTATTGATTTTCAATTTGAAATAGGCAAACATTTAATTGTACGCTGTACAAATATAATACAGTTGTCAGTTGAAAAATGTCGCTCAGCTTAAGAAGAAAAGTGTTTAATGTGGTATGTGTGTGTAAAGGAAAAAAACAAAAAAGTAAAGCCTGGTTGCTGGAACTATCACCTGATCAGACACCCATTCCTCATAATATTGCACAGTTGTGTGATTAGAGCTGTCTGATTAAACTAATTTACTAGTTAAAATTCTGTAAAGATGGGGTGCCTGGGTGGCTCAGTCGGTTAAGCTAAGCGTCCGACTTTGGCTCAGGTCATGATCTCGTGGTTCATGAGTTCGAGCCCTGATTTGGGCTCTCTGCCGTCAGCATAGAGTCTGCTCTGAATCCTCTGCCCCCTCCTTTTCTGTCACTCCCCCACTCGGTCTCTCTCTCAAAAATAAATAAACATTAAAATATTTTGTTTTAAAAAGTCTGTAAAGATAAAACTATCAAGCAAATTGCTGACTGAAATAAATCAAGATTTTTTAGAGTTAGAAGGTAGATATTTTTCCTCCTTTTGATTACTTTAAAAATTAGCTAAAAAATGGGACATCTGGGTGGCTCAGTCGGTTAAGGGTCTGACTCTTGATTTCAGCTCAGGTCATGATCTCACGGGTCCTGAGTTCAAGCCCCATATCGGGCTCTGCATGGACAGTGCGGAGCCTGCATGGGATTCTCTCTCTCCCTCTCTCTCTGCACCTCCCCTGCTCACTGTCTCTCTCTCTCTCTCAAAAAATACATAAATAAACAAACTAAAAAAAAGTAAATACTTCTGGTATCTCTATTCACAGAAAATGCACTGCAGGCTGAAAATGATGTTAGATTCTCTTCATGCTCTGGCTGGACTGCCACAATGCACTGAGACCTTTTATTTCTGCAGCTGTGTGCTTATTGTATGTCCGTGTGGTCACTCTGTCCCTAATTTCTATAATTCAGAGTTCCAAATGAAACCCTACACACTCAGAAAGCTACTTTTACTTGCAAAACATGTATTGGAAGATGATTTAAGTTCCGTGCAGTGCACCCTTCGGGATCTCTCACCAGCCAGCAGTGGTATAAGGGGTATTCAGTCGACCAAATGCCGGAAGGAAGGTGACTGCAAATAAAGGGCAGCCACAAACCTCAACGTGTTGTCATTACTGAGCACAGCTACAGGAAGGGGGTATTTCCCTTGCTATGTTCTAAGATTAATGTGTATAGCAATTGACCGATGTGGATAGGCCAAGTGGGGGGTGTTTAAAGGATCAAGTCAGCGTTTGTCTAATGCTTTGAAGATAAAGGTGAAGATAATGGGCAAATTCCTATTATTGCAAATGATCTAATAATTACTATAATAATTATCCTCATCCAACCATAGACCAACAACAGATATATTTGAGTACACTGAATTTCATAAAGCATTGTGCATCCCTCAGCGGTGGTAGGGCTCATTGTGAGTAATAACGCAGATCAAATAACCATGAGCAGAAAAGCCCCTCTGTTCACTCATCAGGTCTCACACTGAGCTACCTCTCTCACACCTTGCAATCAAGTACATACAATAGCAAATGCACTTCAGGAGGCTGGAGGGAGGCCAGGGAGGCGAGAGGGCATCCCGCTCCCAGGTTCTCTGGCTCTGCAGTGTCAAACAGTAAGTGAGTATCTCCAATGAACCAGCTAATATCTTTGTGTTGAACTGACAGACTGTTTTGACATTATTGGGCACAGCCAAACAAAAGATGAAAACAAACTGGTAGCCACGTTTCACAGTTCCTGGTTGTAGACACAAAGCAATCAAACACACCTGCAAGAAAGCCTGAACTATGGGCTTTGATCCTGGTGCTGTTCAAGGTCCCCACCAAACCTCCCCTCCAGCTAAAGTAACCATGGGATGAGTCCCAGCCTCATAGAGTGAGATTCATGTTTTACCTTTACCCTTTTAAATAGTTGCTTAACTACAGCTGGGATGGTCCACCTCAGTCAGGAAGGTACAAGAGAATGACAGGGGCATTTCTAGGCATAGAACATGCTAGAACTTAGAGACCAGGTCGGCAAGTGGGAAGAAAGGATCAGAAATCAGGAGGCTTGATGCTCTGCATTCAACTTAGTTTCCACATCCCAGAGCTTGGATGCCTCAATGCTTAAAGGTTAAAGAGAGCTTTATGGCAGACAGAGTGCTACTGCCTTCCATGATGGGGAATACATTTTGAAAACCTGATGATGTAGCAATGGACCCAAAAGACTTTTGAATCAATTCAGAGATAACAAGTCCAGTATGTATTAGGGAGGAAGCTGTTATGTACCCTTAATCACGTTCTCTGCAAGTGGACCCCTTGACATCCTAAGTAGAGAAAGAATCCAGGGCTGGAAGGATGGTGGTCCTGGGGGGCATGTGCCTTTTCTCTGATGTGGCAGGAACGTTCAGGTTTGGCATGCCTCAGCCCTGTCGGAGACACAGGATCCTGCTCTTCCTCTCTGCCTTCAACCTTTCTGGGGCACTCTTACTGGAACACAGGTATGGGCCTTGCTTCGAGCACCTCTCCATCTCCTCCAGGTCATCATTAAATAGTCAAACAAACGAGCAGTGAACTTTCAAAACTAAGTGACTAACAGGTTCTTACAGATACAAGGAAAAGGGAAAACAGTGGTCATTTTTCCAAAGCACTGGAGTTTTAGTCAGACCTGGAATAAAATCTCATCCGTGTCATCTAGAACAAGTCACATAGGAACTGGTCACATATAGTTAACATGAAGATAGGATGAGATGATCTTTTAATTTATGAATTTTGCTTTTGGTCTATTGTTTGAGAGGGTCTTTCTATGCCTTTCTATGCATGGATGATGAAGATAGTCTTCTACTTTGTAAGCAGCTTCAAGTTTTTGCTTTTTGTATTTGGGTTTCTTTTTTTGGTGCTATTTAACCAAGGTAATTTTTTTTTCGCCTTTTATGGATAGCTTATTATACTAATACCTTTCATAAAAGAGACTATCTTTCTCTAGTGATTTATAATATTATTTTTGCTATAACACATGTCATCATTAATGTGCAAGTTTGCTTCTGGGGTTTCTCTTCTGTTCATTTGTTAATCCCCTTTTATGTAAATGCATCACTTTTATGATATGTCTAGCTCTAAAGTACAGGTTGATTTCTGGTGGGAGAAATTGTTCTTCCTCCTCATTCTCTTGACTTGCCTCTTCTTCCTCCTCTCTCCTCTAAACGTGATCGACCCTTCTTAGATTTTCGTATTCCCCTCTGCATTTTAGAATTGGTATGAAAGATTCCATCTCATAAAAATCTCGTTGGAATTTTGATATGAACCTCTTTAGTTCACAGATTAATTTGGGGGAGATTTGGTATTTTTTACGAGATGGGGTCTTCCGAAAGTGAGCATTGTATATTCATATATTTATCCTGATTGTCTTTTGGGGCCTTCAGTGAATTTTAAATTATTTCTGTGTAAATATTCTACCCATTTTCTTTGCCAGACTAATTTGCACGATCTTTATTTATTTATTTATTTATTTATTTGTTTGTTTATTTTTGGGAGAGAGAGAGAGAGACAGAGAGAGAGATACAGAGATGGGAGAGTGAATCCCAAGAAGGCTCCACACTCAGTGTGGAGACCAACATGGGGCTCCATCCCATGATTATGAGATCATGACCTGATCTGAATTCAAGAGTTGAATCCCCAACCACCTGTGCCACCCAAGTGCCCCCAGGATCTTTAATGATCACATTCTGATTGGTTACTGTCAGTTTATGGTAAAAACATTGATTTATATTTGCTGATCTTGTGTTCAACACACTTGCTTGTATAAATCAGTATCTCAGCAAGAAACAGATGGAACACTCAGGTTAATTTGAGAAGAGTTTAGTGTGAGGGACTAATTACAGAGGTGTGAGCAGGGTATATAAAATCACCATGGATAATGCAGCTGCCCTGGGCTAGTAATTTTAAGGCTCAATCATCAGCCCTCTATCCGAAGGGTGGCAGGAAGGAGCAATGATTAGAGCAAGACACAGGGAAGTCCCCATAGGAGGTCTGCCTGACAAATGCTGAGCCTTTCATGGAGGGGATCTACTGTTGGGGGAATAATAGCCTGACCTTGCTTTCCTCTGGTAAATCTGCCTTTGCCTTTGCTCTCCCTCTCACCACTGGCCAGGTCCATCTGAAGCTCACAGTAGTGTCACAGGGCACAGAGAGAGTGGGGAAAGATAGAGAAGGGTGTAAAGGTACAAGTGGAACTTTACCCCCGTATTGCTGACTCCTGTTAGTTTTTATAGTTTGTCTGTCAGTCTTCTTATAGTTTCTAGATAGACATCTATGACATCATCAAATATTTTTCTCCATTAATCCTTAAACATATGTGTTTTTCTTAATTTTTTCACTGACTGGGCTCTCCAGTATAATGTGAGCTAAAGATTGTAACAGTGAGTTGGTTTGTCTTGTTCCTGATTTGAATGAGACTCCTCCTAACATTTTACCAGTATGTAAGGGATGTGTTTTAGTATGGCTTTCGTTTTACATATTTTTTTTATCAAGTTAAGTTGGGTCCTTTCTGATCCTAGGTAAGTGCTTTCTGTTGTTGTTATTTAAAAAATCATAGATTGTTATATTTTAATAGATACATTTTAATACTACTATTAAACATTTTTTTACTGTGTTAATGTGGTAAATTCCATTTTTATGTTTTTTTGTGTATGAAAGATACCTGCAATTCTGTTATATATTCTACCTTGTTATGATACATTTTAAAAAACATATACTCCTGCTTTTGATATGTTAGTACTTTGTTTAGGAGAGTCACACGTATATTCATAAGTCAGATTGCTTATAACTTTCTTAATTATCCTGTTTTCAAACTAAGTTTGTACTAGCCAGATGAAATAAGATATGTATGTCTTCTTTTTTTTATTCTTATAAATTTTGAATAAAATAGGAATTAGCTGTTTTTCAAAGGTTTGATAAAACTTTTTGACATGGTATCTTGGTCTGAAGGGTTATATGGCTTTGACTGCCTATGCCATTTGTTTAACGGTTATAAATGAATTTAGGATTTAATATATTTTGAGTCAATTAACACTTTACTATATTTTCAAATGATTGATGCAAAATTCTTCTGAATATACTTTTATATAATGTCATTTGAATTTTATATATAGCTATGGCAAATTTTACACTCCTAATATTATTTGTATCTATGTGCTTTCTTTCTTCTGCTTTTTCCCCTGAGTAACCTTGTCAGAAGTTCTTTCATTCAATCCTTCTGTGCCTCTTTGTACCTTTCTTTCTTTCTGACCTTTCAATTGCCTTTCAGTTATCAACCATCTCTATAATTTTATGTTTTACTTTATAAATTTTCCTCTTACCTCTACCTTTGACTTTTCAACATTATTTCTGAATTTACTGCTTTATTTTAAAGGTTAAAACCTATATAATTAGTTTTCAATATTTTTTTCTTTAATATGTTTTTTAAATGCTAATTTATTTTTGAAAGAGAGAGAGACAGTGAGCAGGGGAGGGGTAGAGAGAGACAGAGGATCTGAAGCAGGTTCTGTGCTGACAGCAGAGAGCCTGATGCAGGGCTCAAACTCATGAACCATGAGGATTATGATCTGAGCTGAAATCAGAGACTTAACTAACTGAGCCACCTATGTGCCTCCCATAGTTATTTTTTTCTAATATATGAATGTATAAGACTTCACAGTTTTCTCTGAGAACTTTTTCAATAGAAATAATTATATAACCATGACTACAGCAACAGCTATAATGGCTGATATTTGTAGATATATATTGCTTTTATTGTAATTCAGTTCTAATTGTTTAAATTTCTATTGTGATATTGTTCAGCAATATTGTGCTTTCAGTTTGCCATTTTCTTATCTCTTTTTCCATCTTTCCTGCTTTTATTGGATAGATTATTTTCTTTTTTTTCTATTTCTTCCTCTAGAGGGTTGAAAAATTGTACATTTTACTACTATTCTTTTGGTGGTCACTCTAAAATTTTTTACCATTCACACTTCAGTTAACATATAATCCAATGTTAATCAATATCCTTATCTTTCTTCTGAACATCTTTCTTGTTACTGGTATTTCTTAATTTAATCTACTTTGCATTTAAATTCTAAATACATTATTTTTATTGTTGGTATTTTTTAAATGCTAATTTTTTAAAAACATTTATTCATTTTTAAGAGACAGAAAGAGACAGAGCGCAAGCAGGGGAGGGACAGAGAGAGAGAGGGAGACACACAATCCAAAGCAGGTTGCAGGCTCTGAGCTGTGAGCACAGAGCCCGATGCGGGGCTCGAACCCATGAACTGTGAGATCATGACCTGAGCCGAAGTCAGACGCCTAACCGACTGAGCCACACAGGTGGACCTGTTGTTGGTATTTTTTAAAGTTAGTGCCAATTTAAATTTATCAGAATAAATAAAAATTTATCAAAATGTTTTGTCCCTTCTCCTCCATTGATTTAATACCAGCTATTTTCAATATGTCGTTTTTCAATATATCAATATATCATGTCAAGTTTACAAGGTTGGTTTCTGGAACAGTGTGCACACTTCATCCTTCTACTTGATATTCCTTTAAAAACCACTTTTATTACACAGAAGGCAGCATGGCAAGTTAGATTAGAAGACAAGGTATATTTGTCTTTCATTTGCTCAATCAATGTCAAACATCAAAAATCCCAACTAACGAGGAAAAAGTCTGTCAGAATTATATTCCATTTAGGAAAGAAATATCATTTTGTTACCAGTGAAGTCCCTATTCCCCCTTCTTTTTCTCAAGGTGTGGCATCACACGTCTGCTGGCAGAAGCCCCAGGATTTAACAGAATGAAGAAGAACGATGTGCAGGTAGTATACACTTTGAGTAAATGTGGTGCTTCTGAACTGTTTGAAACCTTTCCCTGTTGATTCTGGCTGCTGACAGGAGGGTCCTTCACTTCTCAGAGTCAGATCTGATGTGTGAATAAACTGGTGATATACTTGAGGATTTCAGTATTCTTTACATTTAAACCTAATACATCAGCCTGTGTGTGTACACGTGTGTGTGTGTATGTGTGTGTGTGTGTGTGTGTGTCTTAGATATCTGTATTTCCCTCACACATTAGGCCATTCGTTAGCTATACCTTGCTTCAGATATGTTGTGCCTCTAATCTGAGGAAAGCAGAAACATTCTGAGGTTTGATTTTTACAATGGGTTTTACTGACACCCCGATATCTGAATAATTTGGAACCTGTTTTGGGCTTGTAATTCAATGCATCTCCAAATCTAAATACATAGGTTGATGGATAGGACTGTGTGTTTAATGCTTGCTGTATACACAGAACCTAGCATGGAAAAAAACACTTTGCTTACTGTAGGCAAAATATCTGGCTTAAACTTTCAACTTTTCGTTCGAATCGCCATTTGTTTCTAATTGGCAAAGTTACGTAATAAATACTCTGTCTGCTCTTTAAAAACGGAACCATCGATAGTGCATTTATTATAGATTATGTGACAAACATTGGTCTCTTTTAATAACCCTGACTCATCTTTGCTCCTGCCTTCTTCCTCTCTTTGTATCTGATGGTAGAGTGCTATCCATCCTCCTTTAGACCATGAACTCCTTGGAAACCAGGATTGGTTTTATTCATATTTTTGTTTCTCCTGAAATGGCAGGCAGTAGGGAATGCCATTAATGCTGGTTAAACGAGTGGATGAGTAGACACTGTTGTCCTTGCAGCCCTGGAACTTTGGCTCAGGATGGAGGGGTGATGGAGGATGTGTTTGTGGGATGACTTCCTCCAAGTGATAGCCAGCATCCCACGTGGCCCACTGCAGATGCCTGAGGAAACCTTCCTTCTCATTTTCTCCGGCCTTGCTGGGATTAGCGGAAGAAGAGAAGGGCTGATGGCAACTTTGCATGTTGCGTGAATTTATAGACACATCGTATTACAAACTCATTCTAGTTCTGTGTCTGAACATCACATGCCTCCCTCCCAACCTGATTATACTGCATAAATCTGTGAGTGAAAAAATTTGAATGAGTCTTCACAATTTCTCAGATTCTGAATATTTATTCACCACTGTATTTTATATCAGCCACACTCTTTTCCTTGGCCACGTGTCTACATTTCTGCGCACTTACTGTCTGGACACACTCCTTCTTAATATTTAAACAAAGGCTTAGGCATATGCAGACGCAGTATTAATGGGAGAAAAGTAGGAACCATTTACAACTGGCACTTGTCCAGGAGACAGACACAGTCATGCCAGTGACAAGAGGCATGTCTTCTCTGCTTTAAACTCTGAGTGCATAGTGAAAAGAGGATTGGGGAACGGGCATTGCCCAGGCAGAGAACCAGCTAGGGTGGCGGAACCATTCTCAATCTTGCCTGTGCCATACACCTCATAAACTGATAACTCGGGGTAGAATTTCCCAGCCAGCAACTGGAAAAGAAGTGGGTTTTACAGCAAACTGAGGCGGTCTGACAGCTTCCAGTAAACAGAACGTAGGTCTTCTCTGTAACCTGGATAGGAAGCTGCCGTCTGCCGCCCCACATCTCTTCTGCTAGTGTGTCAGAAGCTGACTCACAGAAAATAATACTGATACAATTAATACATCGGTCACATTTATTGAATGCTAGCCAGGTGCCAGCCACTGTGCTAAGTGCTTCATAAATACGAGCTTCTTTCATCTTCTGAAAAAGTCCACTGTAATTATTTTGATTTCACAGATAATAAAGCTAAAACTCAGAGAGGTTAAGTAATTTTCCTGATGTGTCACAGCTAGTAAGGGGCAGAGCTGGGCCTATGATGAAAGCTTAGTTGTATCTGATGACAATGCCTGCTCTTCTGCTTCCCCACTCCCACTGTAACCCAGACCACTCCTCCCCAGAACACCCTCCACGGATAGTCAGCATAGCTAATACAGCAAAGTAATGGCTTCCTATCTTAGCTGTCTGTCACCCCACCGGGCTACGAACTCCCTGGAGGCGGAAGTCTGTTCATCTCTGTGTCCCCAGTGCCTGGCATGATGTCTGGTGCAAAGCCAGAACACAGGAGGTGTGTGATGAACAAACCAATAAGTAAATGAAACAAACATTTGGCAAGGAGCTGCTTTGTCAAAGACCCTTTATTCCATCTTTACTGGTAATCTCTGCCTCAGCATGGAAAATCATGTCACATAATAGGATTTAAATTTATTTTTAGATGCAGATGACAGATCAGTTTTCTTGGTCAAGCAGTCAACAAATAAAAGTATTGGCAGAAGGAAATCAAAGTTTCTCTTTGGGAATAGGTGATTCAACAGAAGGCTGCAAGTTCATGGTTAGGATCTTGAAGAACAGTCAAGATCAGTCAGTCAGTCTGTTACGGTCGAGCTCAGAAAGGCTCACCTCTCTCGTGTCTCAGAGCCTACAGTGAGCTGATTCAATGCAAAGTGGCAACCACCTCTCAGGGTATAAGGCAGCTGCCGGCCGGCTGGGTTAGGGCTGCTTCCAAACGTAGGCTTCGTTCTGAGACAGTATCAGACAACAGATACAGTCTCTGGGCACTCCCTCAGAAATACAGCTGTTGCTTTTCAGAGCACTTTGCGGGAAAGCTGCACCCTGTGGAATCAACAAGAGGTGTTCTGAGTTTGTAAATGCTGAGCTCAGAGCAAGGAGCAGACAGCCCCAGGCTGGCTCTGTGGAGCTCCAGAGTGAACTGCACACAAGAGGATTTGCACACACCTGAAACCCCAGCCACATTAGTTACGGGTTCTCAGCAGCTCCTCAGAGAGGGGCCACAAGGGACCGAGGTCAGTCTGCGGTGTGTGCTTCACCTGCTGTCATCCATAAAGACCCAGGGTAAACTACCAGGTCCTCAGGAGAGAGTGGATCCAGTGACAGCTTTCCCCCACTATCTGAAAGTAGCACGTTTTCACAGGAAAACTTGCTTAGGCTGAAATAGTGTGAGGCAAAGAAGCAATTCTTATTCATTTACACTAAAAAAAATTTTTTTGAGAGTTTCCAGACCCCCAAAATAACCACTCTTAGGTTTTTCTGATACCTTAGGATACGTATTACCACAAAATGCACAAAATAAATCCAGATAAAGCACAGATGCTCACAGACGCACTTTGAAGTGAGGGCAGCTGGACGCTGGGATGCTGCGTGTGCTTCCTGGGACAGCAGCTTGGCGGGGCCGCTCCCGCTGCTCTGCTCCTGGTGCGTCTATACCGCCTCGCCGCAGAATAAAGGCCGAATGTGATGTTCACTTTTCACCTTTTTTTCATAAAAGCAAAACCCGCCTCAGATTTCGTTCAAATCAGTGCAAAAACAGGCACTAATGTAGGTCTTTTTGTAAAAGCAGAGTGGCGTATCACAACCTTTTGAAACGCAGAGGATACCTGTGTTCTCCACGCAGCCTTGAATTAAAGGGTTGAAAGCTTTTTCCAGATATGCCCTGGATGGAATCCATCACTTCACTGGAGGAGCCGAACCAAGTAGGCAGACCTTTCTGCAGGATGCTGCCTGAATGCCTTACGTGTTGTCAAAGATGTGGGAATAAACAGAGCCTGTTTTTTTGTTTCTCTTCAGATTGCTAAGAGGTCAGGTGTTTTAGGAGGGTAGGGAGCTTGTACAGAAACGATGAACAGGGCTGCAGAGAGAGGCATGCAAAGGTCTAACCCTCCCCAGTCAAGCCATTCATTTCTGTGGGCGCTGTCCTGGGCTGTCCTGGGTGTGCATTTTAGTGATGGATCGCAGATTGCTAGGAAGAGTTTTCCTCAGCTTCTGCACTTAGAATAGGTGCACACGATACCAAATCATAGAAAGTATTTATTTCAGTAGTTTTTAAGGGTACGGAAACACACACACACGCACATATGGGGGTCGACTAGGTGATCTGGGAAGTCAGTTCTACACCTGCCCTGTGTGCTGGCTGGTGTCTAAAATTTCCCAGTGAAGCCAGGTAATTTGATCTCTTTCTATAAAGTTAATTTCCTAAAAGGCGTGTAATTTTACAGGGGGAGCCTCCTTTTCTGCTGTGGAATGCTATAGAAGTGCCAATTTCTATGACAGTATTAGTGACGGATAGGCACAGCTTGAGTGTGGGGTAGATGAAAGGTGTTTAGATCAAATCACTGAGAAAGTGTAGGATTTTAATGCAGCAGGGATGGAAATAAGGAAGCTGCTGGTTCTTCCTTCCTGCAGAGTACAGATTTGGTAGTCATTCGTCTCTGCCTTCCTCCTCCTCCAGCCCCTCTACACACACACACACACACACACACACACACACACACACACGTGCACACACACACACACACACGCATGTGCCTGCACACACTGCTGTGCACACTCATGCCCAAGCCTGGTGCAGACATCATTTCCCATGTCCAGCCCAGAGGTTTCCGACAGCTGGATGGGGACACCTGCGTGGCTCTGCTTTGTGTTGGCCACACTCACATGCAGGCAGGCCTGGGAACCATCTGCATAGGTAACCAGCAGCCCAGCTCCTACAGGCACAGAGTAAACCTGGACACAAAGCAGGCATCCTGCCGTACCTGAGAGGGCCTGCTTCATGTCTCTGGTTCTTTCACACAAAGAAACTTATTTACACATTCCCTCTCTTTCTTAATATTCCCGTCTCTGTTTTCATAGCTGAGTCGTTCTGGAAGCTGGAAGGATGAGCTGAGAATGACTCAAAATTCAATGGCTCTGTCATTGATTCCCTCCCCCCCTCCCTCCCTCCCCCTCTTCTTTCTCTTTCTTTCTTTCTTTCTTTCTTTCTTTCTTCTTTCTCTTCTCTTCTTTCTTTCTTTTTTGTTTCTTTCTTCCTTCCTCTTTCTTTTCTTTTTCTTCCTTCCTTCCTTCCTTCCTCCCTCTTTCTTTTCTTTTCTTTTCTCTTTTCTTTTTTCTCCTTCCTTCCTTCCTTCCTCTTTCAGAAATTGCGGTGTGCCAGTCTGTTTTGAGACAAACCCGCACAGAACTCCAGAGCTGAACTTGAGGACCTCAGAGTCCAGTGGGAGAGACAAATGTTGCCTCATAATTGCAGTCCGGTGTGGCAAGAACTCTTAGATGAATGCATGGGAAGGGCTTTTCAGGCACAAAAGAGAAAGCTACAAACTTCCTCTGTCAGAGTTTGGTAATAGTTTACAGAAGATATCGTTTCTGAGTTGGGCATTGAAGAATGCTTAGGAGTGTGCTGACTGGACAAGTGGAAAAAGGTATAAAGTCACAAGTGAGAAATCCCCATGTTCTTAGAAATGGGAATAAAAAGCAAGAGTAAATGATTCCACAGTAGAACTAAAAACCAGTAATGGAAAGATATCAGGAGAAGATCCACAAATGTTTGGAAATTAAATAACAAATGTATAAAAAACTTGTAAATCAAAAAAGCAAGTAAAAGCAAGAAAGGAAGAATTTTGAGCAGAATCAAAAAACATATATACAACACATTAAAATTTGCAGGGGGCTCTGTGAGTGGTATTGGGGGAGAACTTAGAATGTTAAGTATCTATATCAAAGAGAAGAGTGGTCTTCAGTGAATAAGCTTAGTTTCTACCCTAAAAAACTAAAACAGAAGAAATTGAACACAAGTGAGTAAAACAAAGGAAATAGTAAAGATCAGAACAGAAGCCTCATATTATTAATATCAGAAAAGCAATGGGGAAAATCAGTGAGAGCAAAACCTGCCTCCTTAAGAGGAATGAGAAAAGCAATAACTTCCATTCTGACTGGTGAGGGAGAAAAAAGGAGAAGACGCAAATTATAAATATAAGGAAAGAGAAAGGTGGCATTCACTACAGATTCTGCAGATATTAAAAGATAACTAGGGAAGAATACGAACAGGTTTATGACAATAAAGACACAAACCACCAAACCTCACTCAAGAAAGACTAGCTAAATGGCCGTGTGTCTATTTTAAAAATTGAATTTATACTTAGAAACCCTCCCTCAAAGAAATCTCCAGGACAAGTTTGTTTCACTAGTGAATTCCATGAAACACTTAAAGAAATATTACAAATTCTGCACATACTGTTCCAGAAAATTGAAAAGGGAGAATACTACCAAGCTCATTCTCAGAGGCCAGCATTACCTTACTATCACAGCTAGACAGAGATATGTCAAGAAAATCAACAGTCACTTTCATAGACATATTGTAAAAATTCTACACAAAAATTTAGTGGATTGAATACATCATGACTAAATTAATTTATCTGAGAAATGTAGGGTTGGCTTAACATTAGAAAATCAATCAATGTAATTCAGCATATTAGCAAACTAAAAAAGAAAGAAATGATGATCTCAATAAAAACATTAAAAGCATTAAACAAAAAACCAACACTTATTCCTGATAAAAACTATCTCAGTAGACTAAAAACAGCAGGGACCTTCTTCAGTTTGATAAAGGTCATTAATAATCCACAGCTACCATCATACTTACTGGTGAAACACTGAATGCTTTCCCTTTAAAATCAGGAACAAGACAAAGATGACCACTCTAACCAGTTCAGTTAAACTCTGTACTGGAGCTTCTAGCCAGTGTAAGGCATTAAATGTAGAATATTCGCTATCCTCTACAAAAAAGCTAGTGGAACTAACTGAACTTACTAAGGTTGCAGGAGAAAACATTGGCATCCAAAGACCAATATATATTGGATATATATATATCCAAAGACCAATATATATTTCTATATGTAAGCAGCAAACAACCTGAAATTTAGAGAAAAAAACAATGCCATTCATGAGAGCATATAGATACGAAATGCACGGAGATACATCTGACAAAAGATGTGCAGGACCTACACCCTGAAAACTACAAAACGTTGCTGAAACTGAAGATCTGAATGGATGATGAGGAATGTGTGTTGATGTGTCAGGAGATTCAGTATTGTTAAGATGTCAACTATCCGTAAATTCATCTACTGATTTAATGCAATCTCAGTAGAAACATCAGAAGGGGCACGTGGGTGGCCCAGTCTGTGGACCGTCCAATTCTTGATTTCGTGTCAGGTCATGACCCCAGGGTCGTGGGATCGAGCCCAGTGTCTGGCTCTGTGCTGAGCATGGAGACTGCTTAAAATTCTTTCTCTCTGCCTCTGCCCCTCTCCCCACCACCTGCTTGTGCTCTCTCTCCCTCTAAATAAAAAACAAACAAAAAACAATAAAAAGAAACATCAGAAGCTGTTTTTGTAGAAACTCACAAGCTGATCCTGAAAATTTTTGTGGTAATGCAAAGGACTTCAAGTAGCCAAAATAAGTTTTTAAAAAAGAAGAGTAAGTTTGACAGAGAGAGAATTTGTGTAGAAAAATTATGATGGTATTTGTTAATACCAGACCATGGAGAGTCTTGAATTATATTTTAATCATTTAAAAATAATGAATCCACACAAAAACTTGCGCAGAAATGTTTATAGCAACTTTGTTCATAATGACTAAAACTTGGAAACAATCAATGTCCTTCAGTTCATGAGAGGATAAATAATCCAAAGTATATTCAGACAACTAAATACTGTTTAATGATAAAAACAAATTAGCTATCAAGTCATTAAAACACAGGGAAGAAGGTTAAATGTTTATTATTAAGTGGAAGAAGCCACCCTGAAAAGACTATACGCTGTATGATCCTAACTCTATGACGTTCTGGAAAAGAAACTCTACAGGTAGTGAAAAGATCAGTGTTTGCCAAGGGTTTTGGGTGGGGCAGACAGGAATGAATTTAATCGGTGGAGCACAGGCTATTTTTAGGGCAGTGCAACTACTCTCTGGGATACTTTAAGGTGGACACTGACATTATGTGTTTACCAAAACCAGTGGAAATGTACAACACAAGGAGTGAGCCCGAATGTAAACTTTAGTTAATAACAATGTATCAATATTGGTTCATAATTGTAACAAAGGTACCGCACCAATGCAAGATGTTAATGGAGGAAACTGGGTCTCCAAAGAGAGGGTATATGGGTATATGGGAGCTCTTTGTACTTTCTTTTTTTTTTAATTTAATTTTAATTTTTAAGTTTATTTATTTTGAAAGAGGCAGAGAAAGTGCAAGCAGGGGAGGGGAGGAGAGAGAGGGGGACAGAGAATCCCAACCAGGCTCTGTGCTGCCAGCCAGAGCCCAGTGTGGGCTCGAACCCAAGAAACCGTGAGATCTGAGCCAAAACCAAGAATCAGACACTTAACTGACTGAGCCACCTGATTTTGTACTTTCTTCTCAATTTTTCTGTCAACGTGGAACTTCTTTAAAATATATACATATATTTTAAAGTTTTATTTTTAAATAAAAAAAATATATATTTTTTTAACTTAAGGAATCTTCAGCACCGTAGTTATTCTACTCAGAGCTGTAGGAAATTCAGGTTTTGCGGGAAGGGCTGGAAGGGAAAACCAAAAGCAGGCACATGAGTTAGGAGGTTACTGCAGGAGTCCTGGGGGCGGGGTGTGGGGGGGGGAAGGCAGTCAGGGCCTGGGTCAGGTGGTGGCAGCCGGAGTGGGAAGCAGAATAACGTGAAAAGGCTCTGGAGAAAGACTCCCAGGAGCCTGCTGAAGGCTTAGCTGTGGCACTGAAGAGAGAAGTCAGCGCACGCTGTGTGGGAAAGAACAGTGGATTAGGTTTGAGAGACTTCTGATCCAGTCTTGGCTCTGACTCCGACATGTAGTATGAGCCCTGGCAAGTGACTTGGTGTTGCTGGATCCTGATAACTGCAGGAATGCCCAGGAGGCATTACTGTGATGTCGAGACTCACGATGAAACTGCCTAGAAGTGTGCTGTCCAAAACATCAGCCATTAAACTCATGTGGCTATTATACACTAGAAGTGCGGCTGGTTGGAATTGAGATGTGCTGCGTGTGTGAAACTAAGTGCAAAAAAGACTCAGAGAAAGCAAAATACCTCATTAATAATTTTTACACTGATTACATTATTTGAATTTCACCTGTTTTCATTTTAGATTTTTCCTGTGGCTACTAGAAAATTTAAATCAATTTTATTTTATTTTATTTTATTTTCTTATTTTATAAAGAGAGAGTGTGAGCAGGAGAGAGAAGCAGAGGGAGAGAAAGAGATAATCTTAAGCAGGCTCTACGATCAACCCAGAGCCTGATATGAGGCTCAGTCCCAGGAACCTGGGATCAAGACTTGAGCCGAAATCAAGAGTTGGATGCTCAACTGACTGAGCCACCCAGGTGCCCCATAAAATTTAGAACTACATGTTTGGATCACCTGATTTATCTGTTGGGTGGCACTGGTCTTGAGCTTCACCAGATGCTTTCTGTCCAGAGCCATCTAAACTTGGCCTGGAGGATGTCCCGGTTCTCAAAGCCGTGCCCCACTCTAGGATGTGAGTAGCGGAGCGAGGCAGAGGAGTCAGGCAAGATTCCTGGGGTGACCTTGACACAACCTGGGTTTCTCTAGGAGTCACTTTACCTCCTACTTGAGAGGGTAATGTGGGAGGATCCATCCAAACAATATCCAACCTAGAGTTCACCTCCTTATATCATCTCCTTGGGAATTAGGAATTCGACATATGAATTTGGGGGAGGAGGGCACACTCACACCACAGCAGACAGGATGTATGGCAACCTGACACTATGTCTATGAATGAATTACTAAATGACTGTAGAAATGACCATATTCTAAAATGTATTTGTCCCTTTGACTATATGAGGATAGAGCGGATGAGTGAATTTATAAAGCCAGTCCCAGAGGACACCTATCTACTGTCTACAGCAAGTGAGCAGCGGCCTAGGGCCAGACCCAGGCCTCTGGGTTCCTCCCATGGCCTCCCTGCAGGTGGGACCATGCATGCTTAGCTCCATCAGCCTGCCTGTCCTGTGCTAGTTTCATTTGGCATGACTGCTCCCCCCTAGTCGTTGTCATTTACTACCATAACATATCAGTTGACACCATTAAACCAACCAAATACCCTATAAACTTGGTATTCAAAGTGTGTGTGTGAGGACCGGTGGCCTCGTGTCACCTGAGAAGCTCAAGCTTCACCCCGAATTCACAAATCAGGATTTGAATTTTACAAGATTCCCCGGTAATTTATATACAACTTGGAAGCACTGCCCTCTAACACCCTTCACTGGGCTGCTTCTTCGTCACGGCCTTTCTGGTCTCCAAAATTCAGCTTCTTCTGTCTCAAATTACATTCCTACATCTGGTCTTCAAACTGCTTTTTTGCTTTTTTTTTTTTTTTTTCCCATCTGAGAGATGGCTTTTCCTGGCCCGCTGCTAACAAATGCTGCTTTACTACCTGGAGATGAGCCTTGCAAGGCCGTGTGCATTCACAGGGAGAAGAACAGGAAATAGTGTAAACTTCTTTGTCCACTTAATTTCACACAGGGCACATGTGGCTTCTTTTTATTTTCCTAGAGATACCAGTTCCTAATTTCCTAAAGTTGTAAGTTGCTAAACAGTAGTTGCCAATCTTCTTAAAGTTGGACATGGTAGATCAAGATGATAGTTTTGATTTTTGATGTTACGAAAGTACCTTCCCAAATGCTATAAATGCTAATATTTATGACAGTAGGCCATTTACAAAATACCTTTATGGATCCCTTGGGTGAGCTATTTACTCAGCAACCTCTTGTAATCCAGAAGACAGGATAGGAAATCTCTGTCCACTGCCACCCCCAGACCCCTGCACAGCCAAGTGCAACCTACTACAGGGTGAGGTGCCCTGATCTACACACTGGGAAAAATGGGAAAGTGGTAAAAACAAACAAACCTAGCAGATAATTAAGGTGGTCTTGGCTGGGGATTTCAGCTTGTAATGTGACATTGTTACAATAAACAGATGGGGATGAAGAGGGGCTTGATTGACCTTTTATAGTTTCCAAATGTTCATGAACCGTTCTCTAGTTGTAAAGAACTTGTGCCTTTTCAAACTATCCAGTTTGAAGTTTAAAGTTTCTTTAGAATTATCTACCTTATAGTGAAAGAATTCGGGTTTCAGACTAAGAGATTCAAATGCTGGCTTCAGCATGTACTAGTCCTGTGAATTTGGATAACTCAGTTTCCTCATATGTAAAATGTGGGACTTCATAACTAATATGTAGAATAGTCTATTTGGAGAACATGAATGCAAACTGTCCAGCACACAGTCGGGAATCAATAACTGGTAGTTTTTCTTACCTAGCTTCCAGGAGAAGGCTTAGCAGAGTAAACATGCAAAGAGTATTTGTTGAATTCACTCTCTCCCTGAACTCATCTTCATATGCTGAGGGACAGATACAGTAATATCTGGGGTAAAGGTCTTCTCTTGATAACTTGATTTAGGAGTTAATTTATATAATAAGCAGTCCCCAGGTTAAAATCTCAGGAATACTGGGGCGCCTGGGTGGCTCAGTCGGTTAAGTGGCCGACTTCGGCTCGGGTCATGATCTCGCGGTCCGTGAGTTCAAACCCCGCGTCGGGCTCTGTGCTGACAGCTCAGAGCCTGGAGCCTGTTTCAGATTCTGTGTCTCCCTCTCTCTGACCCTCCCCGTTCATGCTCTGTCTCTCTCTGTCTCAAAAATAAATAAGCGTTAAAAAAAAATTAAAAAAAAAATCTCAGGAATACAATGAGTCAAATAGGCATCCATGTACATTCTTGAAACAGCCACAATGTTTCTCTGAGATGATTTCTGGTTCCAACCTAAAACTCCAGAAGAGAAGCATATTTGTTTCCTTCCCATGGAGGCAGTAGCTGTTAGCCCAGGTCACATATTTTTACTTTATCAGGGTTTGGGGGAAAGGGTCTCTGACCTCGGCCTGGGGCGAGTCAGACATTTATCTGCACGGGACATTTGCACGTTAGGTGCTCGTATTCCAGCTGAGTTGTTGCATGACTGAAGAGCTAGTGTGCTGTGGCACTTAGAAGGTGGATATAACGTACGTGAGAGGGTTTCGGATAAAGTGTTATAGGCAGGTTAGCATAGGGATGAGGGGACAGAGCTCAAAACAGGATGTCATACCTTAACCAACAGGAAGGCTGTGGTCAGCCTATAACATGTCAGGGACCTAACTAAAGACGTAGTAAGCCAGCCTCCTTTTTTGAGATCCAAACATGCATGCGCTTATGGCCTTGAATGATCTAGAATTACCCCTCCACCTGGAGTGCTAGAAGGAGCTTAGTCTATTCTGTGTATATTCAGGGTATACTCATGGAAAATGCTAGGATGCATACTCCAGGCAACTAGAAGGAAGCATGCATGAGGTCCCCAGAGCCCCTTCTTATTAAAGAAGAAAATCCCTATCCCTTCCATGAATCTTCCACCCTTTCCCGTAACCTTCCTATAAGCAGACAAGACCCACACCTCTTGGGGGGCTCTCTCTTAGAGTCTGCCTGCACTCCGGTCTTGAGTGTAAACTTTTGCTTTCAGTAAACTTATTGTTGCTTTCACAGGCCTGGTTTGTCTGTGAATTCTTTCTCAGGCAAAGCCAAGAACCTGGGTCGCTGGTCCTTAGTCAAGGTCTCATTCTCGTCCCTCCGGAGACCTCCTCGGAACTTACATGGTAACGAAAGGACCAGAAAAGCAATATAGCCTACCTGCCCTTGATCATGAGTGATGACTTTGAGTACACACTTAATATTTATTTTATGTGCTCACATATTCTGTTAATGAAATATTCTGTAACCTCATTCAAATAGTGCTCACAGTTAAGGTTTAGGACACTGATATATTTTAGGTTCCCTCTGTGGTAAAGACGTTTTTTAAAAACTTTATTCATTTATTTTGAGAGGGAGGGAGGGAGAGAGAGAGAGAACATGCATGAGTAGGAAAGGGGCAGAGAGAGGAGAAAGAGAGAGAGAGAATACCAAGTGGGATCTGCACTGAGAGTGCAAGCCCCACGTGAGGCTTGAACCCACAAACCACGAGATCATGACCTGAGCCTGAAATCAAGAGTGATGCTTAATAGACTGTCACCCAGGTGCCTGGTAAAGGCAGTCTGTGAAGGTAACCTTCAGGGTTGAATGGAAGTGGGCTTTGAGCACGAAAGGGAGACATGCTAAAAATCCTTGACCTAGTTCTTACAAGTGGCACTAAAAATGAGGCTCACAATTGA
The DNA here is from genome assembly GCF_024362965.1 of Panthera pardus. Classification (NCBI taxonomy): domain Eukaryota; kingdom Metazoa; phylum Chordata; class Mammalia; order Carnivora; family Felidae; genus Panthera; species Panthera pardus. The sequence goes on from NW_026526832.1 coordinate 26,419,216, forward strand.
AAAATATATATTTCTAAACTGGTGATAATCTCTACTTACCTTACTCTACAATGATAAAATGGAAACATTATTCAAACCCCTGATTTTTTCTCAAGGAACTACTTGTCAGATTGTTAATTTTTTTTCTTTATTCAGTGCTTTATAATGGACACTTATTTTTTTCTCCTTGGGTAGTTCTACTCTGCTCCTTGAAAAGATGAGTGATATTAGAAAATTATAAAATATGTTTTTCACAGCTGTTTTTGTATGATCAAAGAGCAGTTTCTTCAAGGGTGCCTGGGTGGCTTAGTCAGTTAAGCGTTCGACTTCGGCTCAGGTCAAGATCTCATGGTTCATGAGTTCAAGCCCCGTATCGGGCTCTGTGCTCAGAGCCTGGAGGCTGCTTTGGACTCTGTGTCTCCCTCTCTTTCTGCCCCTTCCCCACTCGTGATCTGTGACTGTCTCTCTCAAAAATAAAATAAACATTAAAAAAAAAAGATTCTCTTGAGTATCAACTACCACTGTTCAGATTTGGTGATGGGTGTGACAGTGAACTCTCAGGAGCACATCTACTCCTGCCAGGTGAGAGATAGAGACGCCTGAGGGGGCTCAGGTGAGAAAGGACAATAACCTATGACTAAGCACTGATTAGTTCTACTATTTGAAAAATTAGTATCTCGGGGTTTGGTTTGTTCGTTTTCTAATCTGAGAGAAATCTGCTTTCTAGCTCTGACTTCTAAGTAAGAGGTAACTTTGTAAATTCGATTCCAATAAGCTTAGGTCTGAATCATCACAGTGAAAGCATTGGGCCATGCAGCTTCATGAAACTTGCATCCTTGTTCGTATTTCTAAGACAGGGGTCTTTTTAAAAGACAGGGGTCTTATTTATAGAAGGAGCTTAGTCTATTCTGTGTATATTCAGGGTATACTCATGGAAAATGCTAGGATGCATACTCCAGGCAACTAGAAGGAAGCATGCATGAGGTCCCCAGAGCCCCTTCTTATTAAAGAAGAAAATCCCTACCCCTTCCATGAATCTTCCACCCTTTCCCGTAACCTTCCTATAAGCAGACAAGACCCAAACCTCTTGGTTTGGGACAAGACCCAAACCTTTAAAACCTGCCTATAACACTTTATCTGAAGCCCTCTCACGTATGCTATATCCACCTTCTAAGTGCCACAGCACACTAGCTCTTCGGTCATGTAACAACTCAGCTAGAATACGAGCACCTAACGTGCAAATGTCCCGTGCAGATAAATGTCTGACTCGCCCCAGGACGAGGTCAGAGACCCTTTCCCCCAAACCCTGATAAAGTAAAAGATAAAGTAAAAGACCCCTCTTGGTGTCTTTAAAAGATAGGACAGATTTAAAAGACAGGGGTCTTTTTTCAATGTTAATTACACCATCATCATTCTGTAGGTGAAGCCTGGGGTGACAGAGTTCCACAAAAATTTTCCATATGTGTATATCATAAATGTTCAGCAGCTAATTGAGACACGTATCCATGCAGATAGGGACACTGATGACATTGCTCTCTGCTTGCTCCAGGCAATCATAGATAGTAGTCATACAATTAATAATCTTCAGGATGTCATCAGCTGGTCATTTTGCATATGCTGTGCTAGTCCAATGTGTCACATGCAGCTCACAAGCTCAGGTGAGCTCTGTGAGCCCCGAGCTGTACCTCCAGGTCCCTCACAATGTCCATCTCACCTGGGTGCTCCTCCTACCTCCCCGCCCCCTGTTCCTTTACTTCTATATCCCTTAAAAAGCGTATCCAGTAAAACCTTGGTTTGCGAGCATAATTCATTCTGGAAACATGCTTGTAATCCAAAGCACTTGTATATCAAAGCGAATCTCAAGAACCATTGGCTCAGTTGTGATCACGTGACATTCGGCATCACATACTACTCGTATTGCAAGACATTGCTCATTTATCAGGTTAAAATTTATTAGAAATGTTTGCTCGTCTTGTGGAACATTCACAGATGTTACTCACAATGCAAGGTGTGTTTTTTGTTGTTGCACAGTTATAAAATATGTATCATGTGTTATGTAATCTTCTGAGACTTACTTTTCACTCAATTATATATTGCTATGATTTATTCATATCATTGCATATAGATATAGTTCTTTCTTGTTAACAGCTATAAAATATTCCCTTGTGTAAATACACCATAGTTTATTTATCCATTGGACTGTTAAAGAGCCCTGTAACGTTTCCCATTTTCAGTCTTATAAATAGTGCTGTTAATGAACATTCTTATACATGTGTCCAGCACATATTTAAAAGTAACTCATACGCACACACACACACACACACACACACTCACATACCCAGGAATAGAACTGCTTCATAGTAAGGGGTTTTAATGTTAGGTCTTACAAGATAATGACAACTTGTCTTCCAAATTGGCTGTAGCCATCAGCAATATGAAATGGATTCTGTTGATCACATTCTCTCAAATACTTGACATTGATTTTTGTCATTGGCTCCAAAATGTTATTGTGATCTTGATGCATTTTCCTCATCCCTAATCAAATCAAATGTCTTTTCACATATTTATTGGTCACATATAACTCCTATTCTATGACATATATATTCATGTCTTTTGTCTTGTTTATTGGGGGATTTTTTGGATAGAAGTTCTATATTTAGTGCTTCTGCTAACATCAGTTACATGTGTTACAATGTATTCTCCCAGTTTATATTTCAGTGTTTTGCTTTTTTAAATGTTTGTTTGTTTGTTTGTTTGTTTGTTTATTTATTTTGAGAGAGAGTGTGTGTGCACGAGTTGGGGAGGGGCTGAGAGAAAGAGAGAGAGAGCATTCCAAGCAGGCTCCACACTGTCAGTGCAGAGCCCAATGTGGGGCTCAGTCCCACAAACCATGAGATCATGACCTGAGCCAAAATTAAAAGTTGGTTGTTTAACCAACTGAGACACCCCAGCGCTGCTAACATTTTCCTCTTTTAAAAAGTGTTTTGTCATAAACAGACATTTTAATTTTAATATAAATAAATTTATCAATTTTTTGTTATTAGCTCCTTTAGCATTTTAAGAATTCCTTCCTACTCAAAGTTAGATGGATAGTTTTGATGTTATGCCAAGTATATTAACTAATGTGTTAATTCATTAATTACCATGTTATACATGTGAGCCATTGAAAATGTGTAGGACCCTGTCCTCAAGAAGCTCTCATCCCAGTGGAGAAATAGATCCATGAACAGATAATTATGTAGAACGTGGTAAGCGCTGTTGTATCATGTAGTCCACTTGGGTAGAATCTACCCCCTTAAGGGAAGATTCTGTAGGTAACTTAATGTAGTTTTGTTCACATCTGCCCCCCAAACTTGACTGAAGCAGGTGGGAGCATCTAGTCTACTCATTTATCTGTAAAAATGCTTCAATGCCATAGAAGAATTTGTTAAGAATGAGTCTTGTACAGCTGATTATAAGACACATTTTATGTGTCTGTTTTTGTGTGAGTTTGAAAATAACTTCACCCTTCTACCCCAGCTAAGATTATAGTGTGAGCATTTGAATTATAAAGCTACAACTGGTGATGACCCAAATTGGACCATCTTTGGTATGTGCTGTTTGTTCTCATTCCAGTGAACTGTGTGTTTGATTGGATGTCTACTTCTTGCCTCGTCTTGGGACACTTATGACCAGTCACACCGAATCCTTAGCTTTTGCCAATGCACTTCATCAAAGTGTGATTTCTGAGTATGTAGCCATTGATATCCATGGGTGGGTTTCATTTCATCAAGTATGCTCTGTAAAATGCAAGCTGCCTTCTTTCTTAGTAAAATGACTGTGATGCTGTATCTTTTCTCCTCCCTAATTTCAGAATTCTCCAAATTGTTTGAGTGCTCTCTGGTGCTTTCTACAGATTGATCTCATATGTTATGTCTGAGGGGAGGAGAATGCTTAACATCACCTCTAGTAGGATGGTCCATTTCTTGCTTTATTTTTTTAATTTTTTAATTTTTTAAACATTTTTTATATTTTTATTATTTTTTTAATATGAAATTTATTGTCAAATTGGTTTCCATACAGCACCCAGTGCTCATCCCAACTGGTGCCCTCCTCAGTGCCCATCACCCACCCTCCCCTCCCTCCCACCCCCCATCAACCCTCAGTTTATTCTCAGTTTTTAAGAGTCTCTTATGGTTTGCCTCCTTCCCTCTCTGTAACTTTTTTTTCCCTTTCCCCTCCCCCATGGTCTTCTGTTAAGTTTCTCAGGATCCACATAAGAGTGAAAACATATGGTATCTGTCTTTCTCTGTATGACTTATTTCACTTAGCATAACACTCTCCAGTTCCATCCGCGTTGCTACAAAAGGCCAGATTTGACTCTTTCTCATTGCCAAGTAGTATTCCATTGTATATATAAACCACAACTTCTTTATCCATTCGTCAGGTGATGGACATTTAGGCTCTTTCCATAATTTGGCTCTTGTTGAAAGTGCTGCTGTAAACATTGGGGTACAAGTGCCCCTATGCATCAGCATTCCTGTATCCCTTGGGTAAATTCCTAGCAGTACTATTGCTGAGTGCTAGGGTAGATCTATTTTTAATTTTTTGAGGAACCTCCACACTGTTTTCCAGAGCGGCCCCACCAGTTTGCATTCCCACCAACAGTGCAAGATGGTTCCGTTTCTCCACATCCTCTCTAGCATCTATAGTCTCCTGATTTGTTCATTTTAGCCACTCTGACTGGCATAAGGTGGTATCTCAGTGTGGTTTTGATTTGTATTTCCCTGATGAGGAGCGACGTTGAGCATCTCTTTATGTGCCTGTTGACCATCTGGATGTCTTCTTTAGAGGAGTGTCTATTTATGTCTTCTGCCCATTTCTTCACTGGATTATTTGTTTTTTGGGTGTGGAGTTTGGTGAGTTTTTATAGATTTTGGATACTAGCCCTTTGTCCGATATGTCATTTGCAAATATCTTTTCCCATTCCGTCGGTTACCTTTTAGTTTTGTTGATTGTTTCCTTTGCAGTGCAGAAGCCTTTTTATCTTCATGAGGTCACAATGGTTCACTTTTGCTTTTAATTCCCTTGGCTTTGGAGATGTGTCAAGTAAGAAATTGCTGCGGCTGAGGTCAGGTTTTTTCCTGCTTTCTCCTCCAGGGTTTTGATGGTTTCCTGTCTCACATTCAGGTCCTTTATCCATTTTGAGTTTATTTTTGTGAATGGGGTAAGAAAGTGGTCCAGTTTCATTCTTCTGCATGTTGCTGTCCAGTTCTCCCAGCACCATTTGTTAAAGAGACTGTCTTTTTTCCATTGGATATTCTTTCCTGCTTTGTCAAAGATTAGTTGGCCATACTTTTGTACGTTCAATTCTGGACTCTCTATTCTATTCCATGATCTATGTGTCTGTTCATTTTTGCTTTTAATTCCCTTGCCTTTGGAGAAGTGTCAAGTAAGAAATTTCTGCGGCTGAGGTCAGATCCCATTCACAATTGCACCAAGAATCATAAAATACCTAGGAATGAACCTAACCAAAGATGTAAAAGATCCGTATGCTGAAAACTATAGAAAGCTTATGAAGGAAATTGAAGAAGATACAAAGAAATGGAAAAACATTCCATGCTCATGGATTGGAAGAATAAATATTGTTAAAATGTCAATTCTACCCAAAGCAATCTACACATTCAATCCAATCCCAATCAAAATTGCACCAGCATTCTTCTTGAAGCTAGAACAAGCAATCCTAAAATTTGTATGGAACCACAAAAGACCCCGAATAGCCAAAGTAATATTAAAGAAGAAAACCAAAGCGGGAGGCATCACAATCCCAGCCTTTAGCCTCTACTACAAAGCTGTAATCATCAAGACAGCATGGTATTGGCACAAAAACAGACACATAGACCAATGGAATAGAATAGAGACTCCAAAATTGGATGTACAAAAGTGTGGCCAACTAATCTTTGACAAAGCAGGAAAGAATATCCAATGGAAAAAAGACAGTCTCTTTAACAAATGGTGCTGGGAGAACTGGACAGCAACATGCAGAAGAATGAAACTAGACCACTTTCTAACACCAATCATAAAGAGAAACTCAAAATGGATGAAGGACCTGAATGTGAGACAGGAAACTATCAAAACCCTAGAGGAGAAAGCAGGAAAAAACCCATTTCTTGCTTTAAATTGGATCTGAAAATTGATGCCCATGCACAGGAAAAAATACACATGATGGTACAACTTTGAAATATCATTAAACTTCCTCTAGCTAGCAAAATCTCTAGCATTATATGTCACCATATCATGTCTGAATATCCTTTGTATGATACTGGGAGAGGGGTAAGAACAGGTTAAATGGAACAAGGGGAAGTCTTGCCTAACCCACATAAGGTAGTCAGAGAAAGTGTTTGGGAAGGTATGAATTTTAAAGGATCAGTAAGAAGTATCTTGATGAAGAAGAGGAAGATAATACAACCCAGGGCAACTATGGTAGAAAAGACTCTGGAACTTTAAAAATGGCTCATTTCTCTTTGTGGCTCAGAAAATATTGATATCCTCACTCAAATAAAATCCTTGGTATAGCATATTAGCTCCTTTGTATGTATGGGGATCCTGCCACCATCACCATCACCACTGGAAACCACGGTGGGGGTAAGCATATGTAAGTATGATTTCATATACAGTCATTCAATGTGACATTTATATCAAAATAGATCATTTCACACAAGGGACAAAGGGCAAAACTTAGCCACAAATTGTGTGCCAAGAGGGTGGTTTTCCAAAAAAATTCCCAAAGGTCTCTTTCCTTACCAAGGGCAAAGTGTTCAAATGCAGGATCTTGCCACATGTTTCCATTCGAGCAGATGGCAAAAAGGTTTGTCTGCAATGTGGAACTTGTTAAGGGGGGAAGTCCTTCCTGATAGAGATCAAGAAGTCTGCTTAAATTTGCTTAGTGGTGGAATGGTTTGTAATCCATTCATGCTTGTGAGTATAATGCCTTTATAATTACTTGTAAGTAGATTGAGAGCCTCCAGAATCAACTCCAGGGAAAAGGCTGTTTATCTGATGCTTAGATGTCAGCTGAACACTCCAGACAATATAGCCATTCCTTATCCATGCCATTGAATTACATTTTACACATACATCATCTTAATTTTGCTGCTTTGATTGAAAATATTATTTTGCCTGTCTATGGGAGAGGGGTCAAGGACCATAAAAGGTTACCTTTGAGAAATAGCTCGATGGTCTTTATGGACAATAACATCAAGGCCAACCACCACTAAAATATGAACACCATCACCACCATCCCAGGTACTATGTTGTATAGATGAGGATGCACTAGGTTTTGCTATGGTAACAAACAATCCCAAATCTCGGTGGTTTAAGACAAGAAAATTTTCTCTCTCATACAAAGTTCACCGTGCAGAATTTTCCAAGGCAGCTGTCCTCCATGTGTTGGCTCAACATTCTAGGGTACTTGAATCTTACGGCACTTCCATATCAACACACACTTCCATTCTCTCTTGGGCAGGATGAGAACTGGATGGTCCCATACTGACAATTAAGTGCACATAACTCTTTCTGTCCATAACCCATTGGTAAGAACTAGTCATAAGACCCCATCCAGAGGCAGGCTGGGTTGGGAACTTTAATTCTCCACTGTGTCAAGAAGAGGAAGAAATTAAAGAAGAACATTCACAGTCTACTTTAATGTGAATTTTTTCAAATTTGCAAAGCATCCTTATGGAGCAAGAATTAACGTTCTCCTTTTAAATATAAGAGGTAATACAGGATAAGTGCCTGGGAGCATGGATTTGCAGTCAGCCTTGGATCCCCCAACACATAATCCACGGGGTCTCAAGCAAAATATAATCTGTTTCATTTTCCTTTTTACTTTTTTGATAAATTGGGATGAGATTGGCTACCTTATAGATGTGTTGAGGTTGAAATGCAGTAAACAAAATGGATTGCATGGTTTGTACATGTGCTGATCTACATGTGTATTAAGCTAAACATGAGTTCACACTGACCTCTCCAATTCTAATCCATTACTAAGTGGATCATTGCAGACTTCCCTTGCTTATCTGTAGCCTCCAACTCCAACAGTGGGAAAGATGGTTCCCACCACTATCATCTATTACTTCATTGTTCAATTCCAGTATAGATGTATAGTGGTTTCAGAATTGTTAACCCATACCACTATGGGTTTTGTCAGCTAGCATACAGTGCTCATGTGCAGTTCTTTTTATTCTAGTCTTACAGATGCCACTTATTTCCAAAGTTACTGAGGTCAGGCCCTTTTTCTCCTGCTCTCTTCATTCAGGGAAGTAAAGTGACTGCTCTTGTCAGTCTATGTTCTGTCCTAGTACTACTCCCCCCGTAACAAACTAAATGTTTTTAAAATTGTTTTAATATTTATTTTTGAGAGAGAGTGCAAATGGGGAGGGGGCAGAGAGGGAAAGAGAGAGAATCCCAAGCAGGCCACTCACTGTCAGTGCAGAGCCCGCCTGGGGGCTCCAACCCATGAACTGTGAGGTCATGACCTGAGCTGAAATCAAAAGTTGGATGCTTAACCGACTGAGCCACCCAGAAGCCCCAAAATGTTTTTAAATTTGTGTGTATTCAAACTCGCTATTTGTGCTGTAAACTTCTGTGGGTTTGACAAATGGATAATAACATGTATCTACTATTACCATTATCATACAGATTGGTTTCAGTGTTTGAAAAAAATCCCTCCTGCCTCATCTTTTTAATACTCTCCCCTTCCTAAACACTTGGCAGCCAGTGATGCGTTTACCCATCTCTATAGCTTGTCTTTTCCAAAATCTCATATAATTGGAATCTTATAGTAGGTCACCTTTCCAGACTGGCTTGTTTCACTAGCGATATGCATGTATGATTTTGCATTTCTCGATAGCTCATTCCCTTTTATCGCTGAATAGCATTCCACTGCACGAATTTGCCACCTTTATCCCCCACCTATTGAAGAACATCTTGGTTATTTCCAGGTTTGGTGACTGTGAATAAAGCTGCTGTAAATATTCACATGAAGAGTTTTACGTGGACAAAAGTTTTCAGTTTGGTAAATACCTAGTAGCCTGATCGCTGGATTGTACGGAAAGACCATGCTTAGCTTTGTGAGAAACTGTCAAACTGTTTTCCAAAGAAGTTTACCATTTTCATTCCCAGGAGTAATGAATGAGAATTCTTACTGCTCTGAATGCTCACCAGAAACTGGTGCTGTGGGCGTTTGGATCCTGTAGAATTATCTCATTGTTGCTTTCATTTGTATTTCCCTGATGACACAAGGTGTTGAGCATCTTTTCATATGCTTATTTGGGATAGGTATATCTTCTTAGGGTTTTGTTTTTTTTTTTAATTGTTGAGTTTTAAGAGTTCTTTGCATATTTTGCATGCGAGTCTTTTATCAGATACGTGTTTGGTGAATATTTCCTTCCAGTTTGTGGCTTTTTGATTCTCTCAACAATTGTATTTTGTAGAGCAGAACTTTTAAATTTTAATAATGACAAACATCTATTTTTCCTTTTATGGATTGTGCTTTTTGGTGGTATATCTCTTCACCAAACCCAAAGGCACACAGATATTCTAAAATATTTTCTTCTAGAAGTTTTATAGCCTTGCATTTTTCTGTAGAGGTATATGATCAAATCTGAGCCATTTTTTTGTGTGTGTGAAGTGTAAGATGTGTGTCTAGATTCTTTTCTTTTTTTTCCCTCTGTGATTTTAAATAGTCATTATCCATTTTCCCAGTTTTCTACTGGGCTATTTGTCTTTATATTCTAAATTTAAAGAGTTTTAGATATACTCTCAGTATTATTCCTTTATCAGTTACATGTTTTGTAAATATATTCTCCCAGCCTGTGGTCTGTGGCTTGCTTTTAAAATTTGTCTTGGTTTCCGTATTGAATATATACATTAGCACAGTGCTATTCATATATACAATTTCAAAATATCATTCACATTTTATTTTATTGAACATGGTAACTCTGCATACAGATTTTAAGTTTAATTTTAGAGTTGATGAAGTAATCAATCTTATCCATAATAATTAGATTTTTATCTTATTTATGAAATTCCTATTTCGAGGAAAAATTACTTCCTTCTATTCCAAATTTAATTTTTTTGAATTTACTTTAAAGTATTACTATGCATGATATTTATGTTAAAATATGAGCTAGAAATTCAGTTCTATATTTTTCCCTTATGGATAAGCATTTGTCCCAACAATATTTATTGCCTAGTCTCTGATTTTCTTGTTGATTTATGTTGTTACCTCTGAAATACACAAAGTTTGCTTTCTTTTCTGTTTCTTTGGTCTTTTCCTTTACCAATAAACTTACCTTATATGAAATAAATTCAAAAGTTTGAAATAGTAGTAAGGTAAGTTTTGACATTCTCCTTTAAATTTGTCTTGGCTCTCCTGGGTATTTTAAAATCCAATATTGACTTTTGCTTATCAAATTCTATTAAAAAACATGCTGGAATTTTTTTTTTAGAGTTGCATTAAATTTGTAGGTTAATATGGGTATAATTACCATATTTTGAACTTGGAATATTCCCACCAATAAATATTGTATATCCGCCCATATATTTTTGATATTTCTGATGTTCCTTAATAATAATTCGTTTTTCTTTTAGCATGTACTTTGTTAAAACAATTCCTGGGTATCTTATAATGTTTGTGACTATTATGAATGTATCTATGTATTTTTAATTGTATTTCTAAATTGATTGTTTCTGGCATACAAGAAATTTATTAATTTATATATATTTTTCTTATAACTAGCTAACTTGATTTACTCTTTTATCAGTTCTAATATTCTATAGATTTTTTTCAATTCAATCATACTATCAGTCAATAATGACATTTTTTCTTTAATAGTGTTTTACATATGTACAACATACATACATACATACATACATACATAGAATAATAGAATGTAGACTTACATTTCTCCTCTTAAATTGAGAAATGTATCACTAGATATTAAAGTGTTTTAACTAAATTTTAAACCATAGCTGTCTTTGTTTCTTGAGTTCAGAGTTCTAGTGATAAAGCTCTTAAAACTGAATTGTTTTCATATGGATAATCCAGTTAGGATAGCTACTTCAGTCCATTTTGATGTTTAGAAATTATTATATCCAGAATCAGATGTGTACTTATGATTTCTGTATATGTAGATATCACCATTTCCAAAATAGGAACACACTGGTAATTTGTTTCCTTGAGAGTAACTCATAAATATTCTTCTATTTGTTCTACTCTGTTCCTACGTTTAGGCTCAGTTTAGAAGTACTTCAGATCACAGAGCCTTTATTATATGGTATAATCAGTACATATTTACATTTAGTCTAATTATTCATGCATTCATCCATTTGCTAGTAAACAAGGGTAGAAAAATTGTTACCCTTTGAGGTCTTCCCCTAGTCACGCGTCCTACACGAAGCCTGTACAAGTCATTTCGACTTGCAGAAACCTCTCTTCTGAGTCCCTGAAGTGTCTCCTTGGGCTCTGAGCACACCTGCCCTACCCTCCCTCCTGTATGATTAGGCGATTTCCACCTGCATGTGCCGCATGCCCCTCGGATCTATGGAAAGGAAGCTTGAAAAGTTTAGGCTGATACCCCCCGAAAGACCTAAAATAGAAAATACTAGCACATGTAGACGAGCAGGGTCTCCCTGTTACCCCTGAGACTTGGACACTGTCACCATGACCCCTCCCCACAGTCCACGTACCTTGGGGTACAGCGGCTTCTCCACACGTGTTTGCAGATACTCAAGCCTTCGGTTTCTGCCAACAAGGTGTCACTCTAAAACTTGCTTACCCTGAACTCTCTTTTTCCACACTTTACCTGTTTTTTCTTTTTATGTCATCTTAACATTCAGCCAAACAGGGGACCACCCCCCATCCTTTCTCCCTGATAATATTCCCTAAATCTGTTACCTCTCTGCCTTCTGCAATAACCCCCCTCCATGACATATGAATCAAAAGGTGCAATTTTGGTAATAAAATAATGATAAACCAGATTACCTTATGGCTCTGATGATTAGATAAACTCAGTGGGATGCAAATTTCCTATTCCAACAAAGTTCCCTTTGTCATTTCTACAGAGACTTCAGCTTGCTGCTATATTTCCTCTCCTTTCCTGACACCTTCCTTAATATCACAAAACTCTAGCAAATTCTCCACCATACCCTCCACTTTATCACGCAGAGCCTACTCCTCATCTCCAGCTCTGAACCTAGACTCAGTTTCTGACTTCTCTGTACTTACTAAGAAACATATTAATGTGCTCAGCTAGACAATGGTGAGACTTATGCTTTTTCTCCTCTCCCAACCAATCTCTTCCAGGAACAAGGATGAGGGCAGAGAGTATTGCCTTTATGATATGAATCATGCTACCCCTCCCTCACTGAAATAAATGATCTCTCCCAAACTGGGAGATGACTGGATACTTAATGTTTTTCCTGAAATAGTATCTGCAGTTGGCCAGGACCACATACTTATGAAAATTCTTTCTTCACTCACTAGAGTAATACTTCCTGATCTTTGTGTCCTAATTCCAGGAAAGGAGATCTATCTATATATGTTTTTAGAAATCCTGATCATGAGAAGTTATACAGTTATGATTATGACATTTAGAGATGAGTTTCCTGGCAGCCACAGCAACAAGGAGAACCTGTTGAGCCTCCATCAACAGAACAAAGGAAATACACTCATTCGTCAAGGGACACACATTTTCTGGCCTTTAATCACAAAAATAACTTGCAATCAGATATGATTTTATTCTTGACAGTAGCTTTACAACAAATTCAGACCCATTTTCACACATCACGTGCTTTCCTGGGCCTGTCAGAAAAGCCAAAGGCATGGCATTGTAGCACATCTTGGTGAGAGGCTTCTGCTGTGGCTAAAGGAATTGGTTCAAAAAGCCATCTGGTTACAACAAAGAAGGTGAAAAAGGATTCAGAATTCAATACTGCTGAGACCCTACTCTGACAGAGGCTGTTGTGCCCTGGGACCTCGCTCTATTTACCAGAACATATGCTTAAACCTGAAAACTGTGTCTAACTTGTATCTTATCTCACAGAGCTGAAATTCTTGGGAACTTAAAGGATTCGGCCCGACAAGTTCAGTTCCAAAATGCTGGGATTCCGAGGACAGGGTAATATTGACGTGCCAGGTTCTTGGTTGGAAGCTCTGATAGCCAAACTTATAAAAAGGCCCAGCACAGCTATCACACTGACATCCTTTGGGGTTCCTGAACAGCAGACTGAGGACAGGAGGACATGCACAACAGGAGCTACTCGGCTGGAGGGATCCTTCCTGTCAGACCTCTCTGTGTGGCCCACCGGCAGAGGGGCCCTACTGTGCATGGCTCAAGGCTGAGCTCAAGAGCTCAAGTCAGCCCGTTCAGCTAGCTCGGTGGGCTTGCTTGGAGCCTCAGCGGCTGGGAGCCCCTGATGGGAGCAGGCCGCCTCAGCGCTTACACAGCTGTCCAGACCCTCATGTTCTTTGGGCTGGCCTATCACATGTGTGGCTTCAAAACGCTCAAACCTCAGGCCTCAAATAATCTTTTGTTCCGCTTTTCTGCTTTGTATGTTTGACTCAGTAGCTTTGTTTATTTTCTTAAAATATTTCCTTTTGGTTTGTGTTTCTTGGCATGGCGCAGCTATGGTTTTTCTAAATGCAATCTTCTTCCGACCCCCTTGCCATTCACAATGCCACACCCCCACGCTAGCGGCAAGCTGTTAAAGTGCCTTCCAGTTCCCGAGGCTTGGAAGGGCGCTCAGGACCATGGTGCCACCTCCCCTTCTCCTGAAGGGTGAGTGCTCATAGGGGGACGCTGCCGTGTAGGACCCGGGTCACTCTTACTTAATGTCCAAGTGATGTATCCAAGCCGAAGAATCCCATGTTTCCATCCTCCAACCAAGTGTTTTTGCCATTGGTATCAGCACTACTGGTTTCCTGAAATCACAAGTTTCTTGACCTCATCTTTGGGGTTCTACAACTAAGGAAGCCTTTAAAAGGAAGCCAGGCAGAAAAGTAAGTTCCCCTCTGCAGCCCCAACACAGCCTCAGGCTTTCTTTACACAGATCAACCCCCTCCCTCCCCCCACTCCCCACTCCCCCCCAAGAAAGACATAAAACCATCTCCCTAAGATCGTCAACATTCCAAAGCAACTAGTCCTGCGGCTTTCCTGCATGCTAATGGCCATTGCCCTGCCCTGGAGCTGAGCTCCAGGCTGGAAGCTCTTGGCTCTCTGAGCATCCCCTTCAAAGAGGAAAATACCAGCACCTCCTGAACCAACAATGAGACATGTTTGACTAGTGGTGATGAAATGTCTTCTACAAACACTCCCTACCTTACCTACCTCCCCTTTCCAGGACTGATTCACCACTGAAATATTTGTGTCACCCAAGTTCAAGCAGACGAAACCAAACCCTCTGGTGTTGGCAGTTCTCAAGTGCCATAGAAAGCAGCATGAACTTCACGGGCAAGGGAGGTAATTAAATAAGCCAAAGCAAGCTGCTGGTCTCCAGCAGGCCTGCCAGAACGACAAATGAGAGCTAAGCCTGGGCCTTTCTGGTTCAGATCAGTAGTGCATGCTGGGAATCCATGTTGTTCCCCCCAGAAGTTTCTGGCCTGTGCAGCCAGAATACATATTTCCAGCACAAGAAGGGTAGGACTCTCCCTGCCTAATGTGTTCTACCATCAGCACAGTGGGAAGTCTCATTAGCTTGGGACCCTCTCTGTCAGAGCTAGGGACCCTAACTCAAATGTACCTTTACACTCTTATATGGGGACAGGGTATTTTACATACATTTCAGAATAAGAAAGGCTGTGGGGGGTACTATACTAATTATTTCCTTGGGAAAAGAAGAAACAATAATATTGGAAACACTAGAAGCAGCCAATTTATCTACGTATCATTGAGAGTATTTTCAGCAGCAGGAGTGCCAATATAAATCAATACTCCCCTGCTCATGAGCAAGCACTGAAACCAAACTTCTCTGTGAGCAGATTCTCCTGGGGGTGACTAGTCATTGCAAAAGACTCTATCCTAGAAGTCATGGTTGAAACTCCAGAGATAAAAGTAAGAGGAGTTATGGTCCTTTCACACAGAAACTTAACTTTCCTTTCCGTGGAATTCTATGTCAGATCTAATTATTACTTTTCAGGACAGTCTAAAAATTTAAGTTATTTATGATATAGTTATAGTATATTGTTTTATTATGATGGTGTTGAGGATAGCTGAAAGTGTATACGTTGGGCTGTTTGTTATTCTACTGTGGATATTGTACAACATATACACTCTTGGGTGGAAATAAGTAGATTGGGATTTTCCAAACGAGTGTCTCACTCTACACTTATATTCAGGATGTTAATTAGGGTGATAGGACACAAAAATTTATTCTGTATGGAAATTAATTTTAATGACAGCCGATGACATGAATTTAAAAAGTTTTTTTTGGAGGGGGCCCCTGGATGACTCAGTCGGTTAAGCGTCTGACTTTGGCTCAGGTCATGATCTCGAGGGTTGTGAGTTCGAGCCCCGTGTCGGGCTCTGTGCTGACAGCTCGGAGCCTGGAGCCTGCTTCTGATTCTGTGTCTCCATTTTCTGCCCCTCCGCACTCGTGCTCTGTCTCTCAAAAATAAATAAGCAGTAAAAAAGTTAAAAAATAAAAAAGTTGTTTTGTTTTTACCTTGGAATCTTTAATAACTGAATGTGCATTGTGACTCTCCAAGTGCGCTGCATTTTCCAAATTTATTTTACAAAGTGACTTTCCTTTCTTTTTCTAGAATTCTTAACATCTCCTGAAATACGGAGCTATGGAACACAGTTTGGTAAATGTCGGGTTAAGCAGTATTTCCTGCGACATACCTAACGTAGCCGGCTTAGTTTAGATTGGGAAGCACTAGAAGACCCATAGAAGCAACCTAAGCTGTTCTAGTAATATTCTTCATGGCCATTAAATTCTGTTTGAAAAATAGCGCCCGACGAGAACTCAGCTTTACACGGACCGTCTAAAGGACAAGCAAGCAATCTGGCTACTGCTTTCTTGGGCTGCAGCTGCTCAGGTGTGTGGTACTTGCCACATTATGCTCTTGGATTGGAAATACTTATGTGGCCAACCTGGGAGGCTGATCACCTGATCACAGAGTATAAATTCACATTTGTAAGAAAATCTGCTCTGAGTCATAAAGGGCTAGTTTCCCATTTCACGTAAAAATGGCTTATAAGATGGCAATGTCTATAATGAAAACCGACCTGGCCTCCATCGTAGGTGTTTTAGCCGTTGTTCCCTCGTTCAGATGTTGCGTTCCTTATCTATGTTGCTCTGAATTCGTGAATGACCCTGTCCCCAGAGCTGTGACATGAATACACCATGAAGAGAAAAGCCCTCCCTCTCAAGCATTTCGGCCCGTTGTGCAGATCTGGTCACACCTCCTCATGTTACCGCTAAATTAGTCAAGCTGCTGGCATGAGTTTGCTACTTAGAGCAAGGCAACTTGTCCTTTGTTGGGTTGAGGGGCAGCCTCCAGGCTCCTTTTAATCTGATTGTTTTAACTCAATTTAATCTGCCCAGTAAATATTTTTCTACAGCTGCAGATATGTGTAAATCGACTAAGTAGTTTGTAATCTATGTATACAGTTAACGGAGCTCCTGCTGACCAATGCCACGGGACTTGACATAAATTTGCTTTTGCCGGGCAGTCCCTACAGTCGCCCAGAAGGGAAAGCGATTCGTGCGAGAGCAATAACAGAAAGCGATACCTCACCTTCGTAGCAACTACCATGCATTGAATATTTGCTAAATTCTGCTAACAACTCATTATCTTCATTGTACCTGGCAAGGTAGACATTGCTGTTCTCGTTTCACAGATGAGTTAAGTGAAGCACAGAGAACTTGGGTGATGTGTCCAAGGCCTCCCACCCAGTAGTTGGTGAAGCCAGCATTCAAACCTAAGTCTGGTCAGTGCCAATACCTTTTCCTCTGCTATTACACTACCAGCATTCTGCCTCTGTAAAACTGACTCACATAATTTTAACCTTTTCAGTTCTATGGCTAAAAAGTTTAGATGTGAGTCAACGAATTTGGCTGATAAGGTGTGGGGTTTTTTTTTTGTTTTTTGTTTTTTGTTTTTTGTTTTTTGTTTTTTAGCTGCCAAAGTATGTCAAGATCATGATCGAATTCGATCTTTCAAATCTCCTCAAAAAATCCCCTGGAAACATAGGAAAGGATGAAAACTCACACCTCCATCCACATTTAAGACTAACATCCACACTTTATTCAGAACTGGGAGTCACTTCCACAACTGCAAGACTGTGAGTCTGTATGGAAAAACAGAGTCTGAGACCTGCTCATGGAGTGTTGCTAAGAACAGCGAAACCTGCTCTCACTGGATCATGGAGAAATAGTATTTCCTTCTTGCACTGCCAGTCAATTCAGAATTACCAAATCTTTAGTAAGACTCAAGGCCCCTCTGTTTTATGGGAGTTAGTGTTGGAGGTAACTAGGATACTGTGGGTGGGGCTGTGGCATGGGTGAGTATGGATGTGGTGACAGAGGGGGCAAAATGGGGGAGTAGAGGGGTAAGTAAAAGCATATTAAACATTTTACATGTGGAGCGATTCAAAGATGACAGTTATAATAATAATTGCAATTTATTGAGTATACACATAAAATGATTCCTTTCCCCAAACATGCTTATAAATTAGTATGACTCAGAGCTTAGAATATCTAGCAAAATGGTACAAACAGTTATATTTTACTGGTGGTTTAGAGGACTGATGTGAGGTAAGAAAAAATTGAGCTTGAATCTCATTTTGATTCTGAACTGGCTATGCAACCTTGAGAGATCCCTTACCTTCCATGAACCTTGTTTACTGAGCTGTAAAATGAGAATGACAATACCTATTTTGGAGGGATGTTGTGAAAATTAAGTCAAGCATCACATGGAAGTGTATATGGCCTGGGACATAACTGGTATTCAAAACTGGGAGCAATAATAATATTTTAGGCCTTATTCCTGTCATACTACTGAACCCCAAAACAGTCCTGCAAGGTCAGTAGAAGAAATAGACAATGGAGACTTTATGTGGCTACCAGCCACAGCAGCTGCATTTAAACTGAAATCTGATTACTCTTCTGGTTAATACTCTTTCAATTATACCTCCATGTTTTGTCTTGAGCTCGTCAGGCTGGTAGATATATGTTTAAGAATATTTTTGAAAATCTTAAAAACAATCATTAAAAGAAAAATAAACGGGGGCGCCTGGGTGGCTCAGTCGGTTAAGCGTCTGACTTCAGCTCAGGTCACGATCTCACGGTCTGTGAGTCCGTGAGTTCGAGCCCCGCGTCGGGCTCTGGGCTGATGTCTCAGAGCCTGGAGCCTGCTTCTGATTCTGTGTCTCCCTCTCTGTCTGCCCCTCCCCCGTTCATGCTCTGTCTCTCTCTGTCTCAAAAATAAATAAACGTTAAAAAAAAAAAAATTAAAAAAAAAAAAAAGAAAAAAAGAAAAATAAACGCACACCTATTAAAGTTCTGGATGAGATAAAAGCAAAGACCTCAAAGCTGAAAAACAAAAGAAATTTAAAATATAAATGACAAATGCAAAGCACAAAGAATGGTGACAGGAAAGTAACACAAATGAGTTTTGAAAATAGAGACAAATGGTTTTAACATCCTTATCGAGAGGCACAACCTTCTTTGGGCAATACAAATAACATTATTAAAATAAATGTCTACTCTTTATAAGGGGAAAGCTTGATATATAATAACACAGAAAAGGTCAGAATAGTAACATGGGCAAAATTTTGTCTGGTAAATGCAAATATAATGAGAGTAGAGAAAATTGGAGGTTGGTGCTACGTCTACTTGGTTATTCTAAGAATGGTTTTCCAGAATCCCCTTCTCTCTGTGTTTCCGGATTAGAGTAGGGCAAAAAAGGAATTCACTTGTATTTGCAAGGCAGAACTGACTCATCTCTCTCTGAAGGTCATTGTGGTTTTGAAGGAGGGCAGATAGATGTAGAGGCACTAGAAGGTTCCCGCTTGTTCTCACCCAATCCATTTGTTTCTCCTGCCTGCTGGCTCTACTGACTAATTGTCTCTTCCAGCCCATTACCAGAAGCTTGGTGGTAGACCTGCAGAAGAGGTAGTTAAGCAGGGATTTAATTTTACATGCACCTTTCCATCTACTCCCCTTCATGGCCCCACTCTGGCAGCTCCATGATGCTGGCCTCCCAGCTTTCCCTGAAAGCTGCACTTCTACTACCCAGGCCAGTGCTTCTGCAGAATTGGTTTGTGCTTTTCTCTGCTCCTCTATTCCTCCTTCTAGACCCTTACTTTTCCAGGTTCTTCCATAATTATACAAAGACTTGTTCCTATCAAATTCTTGATGTCATAATACTCAGAGCGGTTCTGCTTCCTGATTGAACCCTGAAAAATATAGATAATATCAATTTTAGGCAAAGTATAATTTTAGCAGAAGTATTGACTGGGCAGAAATGTGTGCCTGGATCTTGATTTATAAAGGTGACTGAACGACCACATGGAGAGTTCAGTGCTGTTGAAAGAAAAGTTTGTTACTCCTACTTCCCCCTAGAAATGGGAGGCATGGCTGGACATAGAGGGCCACAGGATGAATATCAGATCATAGGAGCAAATGATAGATCAAGGCCAGAACCTTTAATGAGGGGAAGGTGAGACAGGGCAGGGAAAGCAATTCAGGATTGGCTAGTTTGAATGATTTTGGCAGGCCCTGGGATGATTAAAGCAGAGAAATATTGCTTCCTGGGTGAATAGGCCAGATAGAGGAAGTATGATTTGGAATTTGTTGGTTTACGTATCAAAGGCGTGTTCCTTAAGATGTGGTGGTGGTGGTGTGTGTGTGTGTGTGTGTGTGTATAATGTGGTATGATATATGTATATTTATTTATCATATTTATTTACTGTCATGTACTTATATGAAAATAATATAATGTATATAACACATTTTACATATAGTATATACCATGGAATATATATTTTATATATGTACATAAAATATGGAATATTATTCAGTGACAAGTAAGAAGGAAATTCTGTCATTTGTGACAACGTGGATGAACCTGGAGGACATTGTGTTAATTGAAATGAGTGAGCCAGGGACTGAGGGGTAGAGAAATAGGGAGAGGTTGGTAAAAGGGTACAAATTTTCAGCTATAAGATAAAGTCTGAAGATCTAATGTACAACATGGTGACTATAACTGATAACGTATTGCATAATTGAAATTTGCTAAAGGAGTAGGATTTAAATGTTTTCACTAAAAAAAAAAAAAGATAAAAATGAGGTGACAAATGTATTAACTAGTTGGGGGAATTCTTCACAATGTATATGTATTTCAAATTATCATAATGCACACTTCAAATATCTTACAATTTTATATGTGAGTTATATCTCAGTAAAGCTAAAATTAAAAAATAATTTTGAAAAAGGCATGTTCCTGGCTGAGTCCTTTGTTATCACTAAGAGTTGGTTAGCCTCTGGGGCGCCTGGGTGGCTCAGTCGGTTGAGCATTCAACTTCGGCTCAGGTCATGATCTGTGGCTCCTGAGTTTGAGCTCCACGTTGGGTTCTGTGCCGACAGCTCGGAGCCTGGACCTGCTTCAGATTCTGTGTCTCCCTCTCTCTGCCCCTCCCTACTCACACTCTGTTTCTTTCTGTCTCTCTCTCTCAAAAATAAACATTACAAAAAAATTGGTTAGTCCCTGCAAGAGGCAGTCTTTTCCACCAAAGATTTGTTTTTAAGATGTTAAAACATCATAATATACAGAAAGTTTACAAAACATGACTAGTACAATATTATTCTTAAGAAAAGCTAGAGCCAATATCCACAATATATGTAGTAACGGTTGTTAATCTTTATCGAATATCATATTGGATATATAAAGGAAAATCTATTAGAAATACAAGGAAGAATCAGAGTTCCTAGTGGACATGTAGGTAATCACACACTTGACCATAAGAAAATCACAATAAATTCCAAAACATACAAAAGAAATGTTATAGGAGTAATTCTCGGATAGTGCAATAAAACTAATTATTTTTTTCTATAATTCTATAATTGAAAAGAACTTCTTTTCCATTAAAGTAAAAGTAAAATATGTATTAGATAATAATTTATTCCAAAATAATATTGGAAAATAAAGAACTTCAGAATTGTATTTCCAAAATCTATAGTCAGGGACAAATACATTGGTTTAATTTTTTATTATTAATCAAAATTATAATAAAATTTAATATGTGAATTTAAGAATTTAAATATATGATAATGAAATAAATAAACCTAAATAAATGTCTCCTGTTGTTCAGAGATAATATTTAAAGAATTACCTAAAAGAATAAGCAGGCAAAAATACTAAGAAAATGTAGATAATTAGAGTAATATTAAGGGAGAATTTCTCATCATGTATTAAATAACATACATTTCTAGAAGGTGTATTGGTGTTAAAGGTTATTAAATTTAAATGATAATTTTTATTAAAATTGCTCATCAGCAACTCTTATGAGAATATATTTCTCCATATATTTGCCACATTAGGTATTTTACAACTTTTTAGTGTGGGATGAATTGATAGGATGTCTTGCAATTTTTTTTTAAGAAGAACCTTTTTTTTAAAATTTTTTTTTCATTTATTTTTGAGACAGAGAGAGGCAGAGCATGAACAGGGGAGGTGCAGAGAGAAAGGGAGACACAGAATCCAAAGCAGGCTCCAGGCTCTGAGCTGTCAGCACAGGCCGACGCGGGGCTTGAACTTACAAACCGTAAGATCATGACCTGAGCTGAAGTTGGACACCTAACCGACTGAGCCACCCAGGCGTCCCTGTCTTGCAATTTTTGATTTGCATCTATCACTTCTAAACGAAGTTAAATGTTTTTCACAAGTTTCTCATTTGAATTTCTTTCCCTATAAACTTTCTACTCACAAGTCTTGCTTAATTTTACTGTATTTTTTACTTTCTTTTTATTACAGTTCTCTGTATGCTAACAGTCCTTAATCATATGTGTTTTAATAATTTTTCTCACTTTTCATTTGTCTTTTGATGTTCTAACAAATGTTCACCAATTTATGTGCATGAGAGTGTTTTCTTTTGCAACTGAGTTTTGAATCCTGGAAACCTGAAAAGTACTTTTTCACTATGAATAAATAGGGTCAATTCACTTTCTTCACAAAATTCTTATTGAAGGTTTTAAGGGAATTTTATTGAATCAGTAGATTTATAGAGAATTGACATATTTTATTGAGTTTTCTCATCCATGGACACAGTCTTATTTATTATTTCTTAATATCTGTAATTCCTCATATGATTTGTCCTTTCAATCAGGGACTGTTTAGAATTGCTTTCTTTAATTCCAAACTTTGGGACTTTGGGGGGTACATTTTATCATTTCTAATTTTATTGAATTTTAGTCAGAGATAGTGGCCTGTGTTTTATAAATTATTTGATATCTGTTAGGATTTCATTATGGACTGATACTGTATTATTTTTCTATTAGAGTATAACAAATCATCACAAATTTAGAGACTTAAAATGATACCACTTTTTTAAATATGAAATTTATTGTCAAATTGGTTTCCATTACAACACCCAGTGCTCATCCCAACAGGTGCCCTCCTCAATACCCATCACCCACCCACCCCTCCCTCCCACCCTCTATAAACCCTCAGTTTGTTCTCAGTTTTTAGGAGTCTCTTATGTTTTGGCTCCCTCCCTCTCTAACCATTTTTTTTCTTCCCCTCCCCCATGGTCTTCTGTTACGTTTCTCAGGATCCACATAGGAGTGAAAATATATGAAATCTGTCCTTCTCTGTATGACTTATTTCACTTAGCACTGGAGAGTGTTATGCTAAGTGAGATACCATTTTTTTTAGCTCAGGGTTCTGTAGGTGAGAAATCGCAGAAATGTGGCTGGGTTGTTTGCTCAGGTTCCCACAATGCTGAAATCACATGTCTGCTTGGCCGAATTTGCATCTGGAGGCCCTGGGGAAGAATCTGCTTCTGACCTCATTCCTGTTGTGGGTGGAAGCCAGTTCCTTGTGGTGTAGGACTGAGGTTCTATTTCTTTGCTGGTTATCAGCCAGGAGACTGCTGTCAGTTTTTAGAGGCCACCTATATTCCAAGCTTCATTATTCCATCTTCAAAAGCTAGCAACGGAAATTTTCTCTTGGATCAAATCCTCCCCATGTTTTGAATCTCTGATGCACTCTGTCTCTAACCTTTAGAACCAGATTTAAAGGGCTCATGAAATTAGGTTGAACTCAACTGGATAATTTCCTTATCTTAAGGTCAAATGACTTAGGGCCTTAGTAACATCTTTAAAAACTTTTAAGGCGGTACCTAGTTCAGTGTTTGATGAATAACTGGGAGAAGTTATATGTATACTAGGTGCTGGGCTTTGGGGCACTATCTTAGATAAGTGTGGTTGAAAAAAAATATTATTATATGGCATGTTCAGTATTTCATATATCTCTATTTAATCAAAGTTACTAATCATGCTCTTCAGATTATAACTTTACTAATTGTATAGGTTTGGATGCATCCAGATCGATGTTTATGTCAGTATCTTGACATTAGTGAAAGTAGTGTAATTAGTGAAATTTAAGACTTAGGAAAGCAGTGTCATTTAAGACCTCATTATCCATAAGAGGTACTAACATATTGTTTTTTCCTCTATTAATTTTTCTCTGACTCAGTCTCTATGGACTTAGTGGGAGTAAACTCCTTTCTATTCTGCAGACACAAGAAGTTGCCCAAGCATCTTTGGTTTGCTGATACTTTCCTATTGGCATGGAAAGCTTGCTGCCTCTCCAAATCTATCCTCTGCTTCAAAAATTCTAACACTTCCTTTAAGATACTCTTCAGTTATCTCTGTGTAATGCCTGACCTCCAAGACAGCCTTATCTTACCTTTAATTTATCGTGGTTAACATTTCATTCATTAAATCTTTCCATAACAAGCTCTTATAGTGTTATTTATCTCTTTATACATATGTGTAGGTGCATGTACATATGTAAATCTTTAGTTCTATCTTCCTTCTTCTCTAGGTTACATGATGCTACCCATGCTTGGATGTAAAGGTTGGGGAGGGATATGTATTTTAGTATTCAGAACAGTTCCTGGTCGATAGTACTACTCAACTATTTGTTGAATATAGAAATGGATGAATGGATAAACATTTATTAAGTGCCTAATAAGGCCTTTAATAAAAGACAAAGCTTTCATTAAATTATACTTAAAGTGTCAAGTTTATATCTCCATTTTCCCTACTGATCTATGGAATCTCTCAACTGACACAGTCAGGGTGGTCTACAATAATACCATCTCTTACCTGGTCCACTGAAATAGCTTCCCTGGTGCCTTTTCTGCATCCTACTGACCTCCAATGCATTCTCCACACAGCAGCAGCAGTCAGAGTGGTGAGCTCCTAGAGGCATAAATCACATCATTCACCTCCATACTTAAAACCTTTCTTTAATAACACCTGTATTCTTTAAATTAATATATAAGGAGGCAGCCATATGTCCCAGTTTGCCTAGGGCAGTTCTATTTATGCCCATTGTCCTCATGGAAATCTCACTTCTACTGCCAAGATGCCAGTCTGTGCCCTTGGGGAAGATGTCCAGTCCTTGAAGCTATCGAGAAACAGTGGCTGCAAGACTGTAAGGGCTTGACCATTTCACATGTGCTTGTTACTGATGTGAGTTAGAGTTGATTAGTTACATGCCCCAGAACTTCTTTTGGGTATCTTGGTCATTTTTAAATCTTATATCTGTGAGAAATGTTGTATCTAAGTAATGGAATGATAATGGTTTCCTCTTGATTCTTTGAGCTCACCCGAGAGTAGTTTTTGTTGAACAAACAAGGTGGACATCGCTTTATTGTATTTGAGCCACTCAGTCTAGCCCTAATAGGGTCTCTAAATTGTTCACTATGTGTTGTTCTGAAAGTTTGTAATGTTATTTTTGACATGATTGCTAAACATATTGGAGATTAAGACTGATGGCTACCACTCAGAACATTGGTGTAAGAGCAAAATATATTTTACACGTTATTTAATTCCCACGTTAACAGCATAAGCATTTTAATCTCTATTTTATCGACAACGAAGTTAAGACAACTTTCTCCAGGTATGAACAATCCAGTGCTTCCTGCATTCAAGTCTAGTACTTGGAAGTGTAACTATTTTGGCTTAATAAATATGGTTTGTTATCTGGTAGATAGGTAAACAATGATCAGATAAACAATGATTCATTTAGGTTGAATCTGCAGAGAGCAGGACATGAATTTGTCTATTATAAATATAATTTCTTTTTTTCAAAAATCTTTATTTATTTATTTATTTATTTATTTTGATAGAAAGATAGTTTTAGCATCAGCGGGGGAGGGCGGAGAGAGAGGCAGACAGAGAATACCAAGCAGGCTCTGTGCTGCCAGCGCAGAGCCAGATGTGGGGCTCAATCCCATGATCCGTGAGATCATGACCTTAGCCAAAATCAAGAGTAGGAGGCTTAACTGACTGAGCCACGCAGGTGCCCCTAATTTCTTTTTTTAAGTTTTTAAAAAATATTTAGTTTGGGGAGAGCATAAGTAGGAGGGAGCAGATGGGGGACAGAGGATCTGAAGTGGGCTCTGCGCTGATAGCAGTGAGCCCGATGTGGGGCTTGAACTCACCAATTGAGCCACGAGATCATGATGACCTTATGATCAGTCAGAAGCCCAATCAAATGAGCCACCCGCAATATTGCCCCTATAAATATTTCTGAGCCAGGAAACCATGCACCTAGCCTTGGGCCCTTGAAATTTTAAGATACAAATGAAAAAGCTCCTGACGTCATAAGACCTGCCATTTTGTCAGAGACAAATTTCACAGATAAACTGCAATTTTCTAGGATAAATAGCCTGCATGGTGTTTGGCATTTAAAAGCGTACTATTTGAATAAATGGAATATAGCATGCCTGAGAAAGGAACAAATGAAGAGTACAAAGATCAAAAGAAGCAGAGAGGAAAAGACTTTCTCCCTGGGAAGTGGGCAAAAGCGTCACTAAAGTGGTTGGTTACATTGGAACTGGCTACTAGAGGGGGTATGTGAGTTTACTAGGGAAGGAAAGCTAGAGGGGGGCATTCTGGGCAGAGGGAATAGCTTGGCAAATGTATGGAGCTGGGCTAAAATCAAAACCATGGCGTATTCAGGAAGTGGGTAGGAGTTCACTGATCTGGAAAGGGTCTTCAGAATTTCATGGGCAGTATTTTTCCTGCATGAGGAGAAATCACAGCCTCGATTGCACTGCTGTTCATGGCTCAAGTTGATTCCTTTTGTAAAAAGTGCAGTCTTAATATCGCAGACTGAATTCTGAGTGTTGTGGGCTGGAAATTGGAAGAGACCAGAGCTGAGATGGATGAATGTAGTCTGATGCCATAAGCCCCATTCTACTGAGGCTTTCACAAAATGTCAGGCATTGAAACTACTTGTCATTGAGTGAGAACAGCCTCCTCTCTAGGGAGCATTCTTTTTGCCCTCTGTGTTCCAGCAAATAGTGTACAACCCCCTTCTGTCGGGGCCACTCTTCCCTGAACACACAATTCTTAGGAAGTTCAGAGTCTGGCAACTACTGTGTTCTCAGAGATTAATACAGAGACCTCATGGCCTTTGCAAGGCTCAGTGAGCTGCAGCATTCCTTTGAGGAAATAGGAGGGGCACAGGGTACACTCCATACCTAGTAGGAGAATTTTCTGGGTGTAGTGCTATGGAGGAGGATTTGTTTCTGTGGAGGAGACTTGTGAAATGACACACAAACAAAAAAGTGACAGAAATGAATGCGCTTCCTGTCACTTCTTCCTGAAAGTCAGTGTTGATTTTGAGAAAACAAAGAGTAATATCTTTGCTAGTAATAAATAAAATGAATAAAAATAAAACTAATAAAACTAATAAAAACTAACAAAACTCTCATCCCTAGAGTAGTGAGAGTGAGAAAAACCATTAGTTGTGTGTGTATGTGTGTGTGTGTGTGTGTGTGAGAGAGAGAGGGAGAGAGAGAGATCTGGCTACTGTACTTTAACAATAATTCCTCTTGACATTATACAAGGTCAGCATGTCACCTCAAGACCACCCTGCTTGAGGATTTGCTCTCCACACAGGGTTGTATGGACTCTCTCGGCTGAGAAATGTCACCCAGCACCTTTCATATTTATGGTGACTCATAAACAGGAAACCAGTCCTGTCCATGACATTGTAACTTTTTTCATATCTCAAATCCTTTTATGAAAATGAAAAAAAAAAACCCCACCAAACAAAACCATAGAACTTAGCTGCCTTATGCTTTCCGAGCCAAAGTAAATATTGCCAAATTAGTAAGGCATACTGAACAAATTAAGCGCTAAATGCAAATTTATCGACTGAAATCCAATGGCGGAGTCGCCAAAGAGCTTACAGTGGTAAAGCGCAGCCCTGTAAGTAGGTGTTTGTGTTGGCGAGTCTCTGCAGAGAGGCATGGGAACAGTAATATAAAAAGAGAGCATTTCTGTTACACCCAAGATGAACAGTTTGCTTTAGAAAGTTCAAGTAAACAGTGTCTAACATATATTCACTGAATTCAGAATCTCAGTTGCTACCAAGAGGGAGATGAAAAAAAAGAAGCTGGCAAAATGTCATTAAAAAAAATCTCATTTGGAAATGTTCAAGTCAGCCTTGTAAATCATTGAATGAGATGGAGACATCCTTCCTCATTTCTGAGCCCTGACTATGTTCCAGCAGTGCATCACTAGGGCAAACAAGAGCTTTTCCCTTAAGGATATTTAAAACCTTACAAAATAAGGAGAAAATTTATCTTCATATTTTCTAATATCTCGAATGGAATAAAATCTTACAAAATAGGAAGATTTATCTTCATATTTTCTAATGTCCCAAATGGATGATATATCCTTTTAAGTTGTGGGCATCATTTATGATGCCTAAGTTTTGAAAGTTGCATGTGTATTGCTTTGGTTTAATGACTGATTTGGGAGGGGCTGGAGGAGAAAGTGGTTGTGATTGTAACTGCTTCAGTGTTATCCTCTTGACCATGGACTCGGTGACTTCTCTTCCCACTTTGGCCAGATTCTCTTATCCCCTTTAACATGAAAAATCCTAAGATGCACATTTCTGTTTGTATTGAGTGTTCCTCTTCCTCTCCTCCTCCTCGTCCTCCCCCTTCTCCTACTCCTCTCCTTTGCTTCCCCTACCCCCTTTTTATAGCACTGGATCTACAATGCTAAAACAAAGTCCTGGTCATGTATCTTCCATGAAACTACATTTGATGAGATTTTATTTTATTTTTTAAAAGTTTTAAAAAGTTTAATTGAAGTATAATTTATATATAATGTTATATGTTTTGAGTGTGCAACATAGTGACTTGACAATTATACACATTACAAAATACCATGGTAAATGTAGTTACCACGTGTCATCACACAGGGCTATTACAATATTATTGACTGTATCCCTTGGATGTTATTTATTCTTCAGTGAAGAGTTCCTACAAGCTTTCTGGGGCTTCCCACATTGTCTTGTCTCTTCTTTTTAAATTTTTTTTAATGTTCATTTATTTATTTTGTGAGAGAGACAGAGTAAATGCATGTGAGCAGAGAGGGGCAGAGAGGGAGAGAGAATCCCAAGCAGGCTCTGCAATGTTAGCACAGAGCTCCATGCAGGGCTCGATCCCACAAACTGTGAGATCATGACCTGAGCTGAAACTAAGTCAGACAGTCAACTGACTGAGCCATCTAGGTGCCCCACCTTGTCTCTTCTTTGACACTAGGAAGGTGAAGAAACCAGGAGACAGGAAAGTCATTTTATCATACGGTACAAATCGGGACTATAATGAAAATACCATAGTGTGCCAAACCTGGATGGATATTTAGAAAGTTGTATTTTATAGAGGAAAAATTAGATGCCCAGAGAGAGATTATCACATGGCCAAAGTAATGCAGTGATTCAGTTGCAGAGAAATTATTAGATCAGATTTTCTTCATCTCTTGATTCCTAACCAAAAGACTCAACATACCAGTCTCCCTCCCACATACTTACTGTTGAGAGGTCTTTTCTATACATAACATTCTCTTCCCACACCCAGCAACATAGAGTAGCAGAGCTAAAGATCTCCTTCTCCATGCCATTCTCTTTCTCAAGGAAATCTGCTGGTCTTCCACTGCAGAGGAAATCAAGGATAAACTCCTCAAGCATTTTGGGTTTTGAAGCTGAGGGTAGCCCTGGCTCTGGTTGGCCAAAACATTAGACAAGCTGAGAATTGTCTTGTGGCAGAAAGATAGCAAGAGAATTGCAAAGCAGAAATAGGCCTAGCTATGACCCCCGGAGGAAGGGAAATTTATAAATATTTGGTGGGTGGAAATGAAAATGGGTTATAAATTATATTTTCCTACATGACATTTCCTAAGAAATCAGCCAGGGTTACATTTTTTAGAAGAATTTAGATAGTCCAAGAAATGAAAATCAGCTTGATGCATTTTATTTGCATGGTATAATTTCAGTTAACTAGCTTCAACCACACAATCAGCTGGCAATACCTTTGGTTCAGAGGCCCACACAGCACAATAGACAACATCATATATGCAGCTTAGTATACCTGGGGCATTCTGCATTTATCTTAGATTCCTTTCTAGGTCAAAAGTCTAGGTTAATGAGCATTTCCACTCATACTCAGAACATGTCCCTGGAATGCGGGAAAAACGTGAATTGTTAGCAACAACAACAAATTCTTTTGGACTCGTTTTAACCAGAAGCGATATAAAAAAAGTGTAATAATTTCAGAACATTAACAATATGCAAATCTCTTAATAAAAGTAAGAAAAGATTACTGTTATTACAGCTGAGTTCTTAATGATCCCTCCCTTGACTAAATATTAGAATAGGTCTTCCTATGGCCTTGGTTCTTGGTGTAAGAATCCATAGTCATCACCTAGCTACTCTCCACCTGAACGAGCCTATTCAAAACAATGGTCTTCTCCAGGGGCTACATGTTACACCATCAAATGATTGGATGTTTCTGTGAAGTAGAAGATACAGTGTGTTAATGCATATTGGCTATTGGAGAGTTCTGTTGAGTAGATGACTTCTAATATGTGGATATTTAGATAATTAATAGTAACTAATTTTACTCTTTTCCCATGGGGTGATCTGCCCCAGAATAGTCTTAGGTAGACTATTCTTACCTCCAAAGGTAATGGCTTAGATTCATCAAGCTACGGATGTGAAAGTGCTATTGATTTGAAGAGATATGTTTATTCGAGTGGATACTGACAGAGATGCTGTGGGCAACTTAAAATCTATGCTTACCTTGAAATCTAGCCCCTGTGGAAGCATATAGAGGACATAGTGGGGTTTTTATTCCAGGGCAGTTTTCTAAAGCTGTGATCAGGGGTAGAATGGCTGGACGTAGAATGGACTGAGCACTGAATCACTATCTTGGCCACAAGAGTGACCACCAATCCCTGAGGAGCGACCTCCTCTCCAGTCTTGGAGAGAACTTAGCGGTGGGGCCCAGAGCAAAGCTAAGAAGCCCCAGAGAGCTCAAAGATCCTGTAGGAAAGGGCCAGGTCATCACGCCCTCCACTTTCTCTGCCAGTTCTCCTCTGGGTCTCCTTTCAGACCTCCATCAAGTCTGTCTTCAGAGTTTCCCAGGGCACATGGATGCAATCTAAACTCATCATGTGAATCTAAGTAAACCACTTAATCCAATGCCTGGCATATTTAAGGACTTAATAAATATCTATCATTAATCTTCTTGTGCTAAAATCATCATCATCATCATCATCTCATTTATTTAAACCTTACAACATACTTGTCAGTTTCTTTGAGAAAAAAACAAAAGCCAATCTCACAACAAGTAAATAAATTATTTATAGTTTGTCTTACAGGACAAAATCTAAATAACTGTACATTAAAAAGAACATCAGTTACACTTTAGAAAATTCACTCAATGTGTTAAAAACATTCCTTTTGTTGCCTCTATAAATTTTGTAGTTAAAGACATCCTCAGGAGAGGTAACATACAGGTATCTGGGCTCCGCAATCAGGCTCCTTTCTGCCTGAGGGTGTTCTCCCTTCCAAGTATATACCTGTCATTTTTCACATTATATGGTGACATTTTTGAGGACATAAACCTCATGTCTATTTTTCTACCTTTTGTACAGTCTCTGACACAGGACTTCACATATAGTAGGCATTCAGGAAAACCTCTGTGATGAATGGATGAGTCTGAGAGCCACCGGGATTTGGGCTGGACCAGCAGCATCTTCACTGAATTGAATGTGAAGACCAATAATTCTGTGGGCTGTCCACAGTCATGCATTTCTATAAAACTCCATTTTACCACCCACAAAAACACATTTGACGCGGCTGAATGTGTACATATGCACCTGCACACTCACACCCGTGCATGAGTGTGCATCCTAGTGCCCCCAAGGGCTGACATTCACCTCTTCTGCACCCAAACTCGACACTCCCCCATCCATATTCACAGCCAAGTATCCCCCCCAACACACAGCGGCACAGACACATGTGAGCCACTACGGGATGGCACCCGCACACATGCAAACCTGCATGCCCTCCAGATGACTTTGAAGCTGGGACTGAGAGTAGGGAAACACCCTGAATCCTGGCTGCTGTGGCAGTCACAACACATCACGTTAAAAAAAAAAAATTCTCGTTATTCCCTGGAGACTGCAGGCTGACTTCCGAGTTTTAAAGGACCCCCAAAACTGACTCTCCTCTGACTTTGCTCGGGGCTAGTTCCTGAACAATACATAAATTGTCGGGATCAACGAGAAGAGTACACTGTGTTCTCTAAGTGCCTTTAGGACCAGTGTCTCCACCTCCCAAGACAATATTACTATTGTCTCCAACGCTCAAGCCTGTTGTTTTATCTTTGAGGAAGTTTATTCCTAGATAGAGATCTTCAAACACCAGCTGAAAATGGAGGCATTGACAGACTGGCTCACATTTATTGCTGCTGTATAAGAGAACCATTTAAAAGCTGGTGGAGTTTTCCTCCTCAGCAAATACAGCCACTTACTCTGGTCAAGCCATCTGCCTTTCTAGAAGGCTCAGGACTTAGGAATCAGCCCAGTTATGAGCAGAATCCACAGAGCTGTAAAGGCCAACAGGGAAGGGAAAGAGTTTAAACTTTAACTTCTTCAGACATCATGGAACCATCACAAAAATGAATCAGAAACACTCAACGGAGAGCATTTTTCACAGTCACTGTGCAGATGACAGAAGATAAGAAATGTCAGTAAAGGTGGAAAGTTCTATACTGATAACATCTCCTACCTTGTGGATAGAGACACTATTTCTCAGGAGTTCTCTGGATAGTTCACATCACTGGTTTTCTTCTGACGTACAGAAACAGAAAGAAAAATGTATCCAAAAATCACTGTTAGGAGACATATCGTCCACTCCCTGCCCCTGGTTCTAGAATTCAGAGAGCCCCAGCCCCAACACTTGTCTTTTTTTCTTGAGGAAGAAGAACCAAGAACATGAAAAGAGAGGGACTTGTTTACAGTGACCTATAATGTAGCAGCCAAGTGAAATCTTGTACCCAGTTTTGGACTCTCATTTTAAGGTTTATTTCTGTTCCCCCCACCAGGCCATGCTATTCCCTCTCTCATTTAATCCTCCTCCATGACGGCTGGAGATTAGGCATCCTTCCAGTGAAAATTATTGCTCACTCAGTCTCATTCTGCACTTCAAGCATTACTTTATTCTCATGTTTGCTATGATGATTTGTGCAGGGTTTTAATTAACTCTTCAATGAATTCGGTAAAGGAGCAGTTAAAAATGAATTAGTTTGTGATTTAAGAAAAAAGGGGTCCTTTGGGGCACCTGGGTGACTCAGTGGGTTGAGCGCCGACTTCAGCTCAGGTCATGATCTCACAGTCCGTGAGTTTGAACCCTGCATCGGGCTCTGTGCTGACAGCTCAGAGCCTGGAGCCTGCTTTGGATTCTGTGTCTCCCTTTCTCTCTTTGCCCCTCCCCCTTGTGTTCTCTCTCTCAAAAATAAAATAAACATAAAAAATGTTTTAAAAAATTTATAAAAGGTCCTTTATCCTAGAGACCTGAGCACTTTTAGAACAAGATTTTCCTTCTAGTAAAGGAAGAGAATCTTATTTTGCCTTCCCTTTGTTCCAGGTATGGATGGGTCAATCTCCTGATGTCTCTATCAGGTGACTGCAGAACCATGGGCAGAGCATGTGTAGTGGAGATACTCTCGGGCTTTTGTCTCATACCAAAGACCAGGAATCTAAAGCTGTTTCAATTGTTTAGGCACCTAGAGTGGAAAGTCATGTCAGTCTCCTGATATGGTCTGCCAGGCTCTAATCTTTGGATAACTATCTGCTACCCACTGGTAGACAGAACTGGACAGGTTCCTAGAGGCCATGAGATCCAACCAATTTTATGAGTGGAGAAACTTAGTGCCATAAATGGTATGGTAGTCAGAATGGTGGCCCTCCCAAAAATGTCCATGTTCTAATCCCAGAACTTGTGAATATGCTACCTTACATGGTAAAAGCGTCTCTGTAGATATGAGTGAATATAGAATAAAGTTAGGGGTCTTGAGGTGGGGAGATTATCTTGGATTATCCATGTGGCCCAGTGTAATCACAGGGTCCTTATAAGGGGAAGAGGGAGGCAGGCGAGTGAGAGTTTGAAGAGAAGTGAACATGGAAGTAAAGGTCACAGTGATGTAATTGCTGGCTGGGAGTCACCTGCCAAGGAATGTGGGCATCCTCTAGAATCTTGAAGAGCTAAGGAAATGAATTCTCCCCTAGAGCCTCCCTGCGGGCACCTTGACTGCAGCTCCATGGGACCCATTTCAGACTTTTGATCTCTAGAACTCTATAGTCATAAGTCTGTATTGTTGTAAGCTACTACACTTGTGGTAGCTTGTTATAGCAGCAACAGGAAGCAGATGCAGGGAATAGGAGAAACTGGGACAAGGACATCCCTTCTATCTGCTTCCTTGGTCTGGAAACCTTCTCTCTTCAGCCCCTTTCTTTGGTTGACCAACTGCTGTCATGCTCAACCTTAGCCGAGGATGTGTTAGAGCAGAGCCTCCCTTCGGACTTGATTCAGAACCTTACCTCAGTTCTCCTACAGTTCCCTGTGTCTTCTATGGAATATTCCACGTTGTGGGCTGTGAGACTGAGTTTTTCCCCTCCCCCAACCGACTGTGGACTCCTCGAGGGCATCAACTAGCGTCATTCATTCTTTGATCACCAATCTCTAGCACAGGAGAGTCTTGATGATTGGTTCTGAGTGAATACATCAATGAATACACAAAATATATTTTTTAAACTCAGCATTTTGAAGCTTTTTAGCAATCATTAATGAATAAATGTATTTTCTCTGAATATTTTTGCCTTTTTTTCTTTTTTTCCCCCTTCTCATCCAGGCAAGTTTGAAGATGACTGCGGAGACTGTAAATTCAGGAGTGTTAACTGTGGAGTGACAGGACCCTGGGGACAGGCTCAGAATTGCTGATCCCAGGCAGGACTTGTGCCTCAAGCTCCTCACAAAGGGGCTTCCTTAAGCTTGTCACTGAGTTGTCCCAGCAACCTGGAAAAACAGCTCCCCTCTTTGAGGTGGTAGACCAGTTTTCTGATATTCCCCAACCCCCAGACTAGCAAGTTCATCTCCCCAAAAGGGAAGCTTTTTTTCTAAGATGGTGAGAAAACACCAATGCCAGATATCATCTAGTTTCCGTTGAGGGGCTCCAAAACTCTGTCATGGGCTAATTGTTTCTATTCATAGACATGAAGATAACCATGAATGAAGATCTGTCACCAGCTCCTGGTTCTTGGTATCACTGTATTGACCTAGGCATATGGGTTATTTTGGAGAAGCTAGTCCTTTGTTTTCTAGGCTCTTCTATGGCACATACTCATGATTCCTGCAGGGGCCTTTGGTGGCTTCTTGAGTATCTCAGACCCTTAGGAGACAATAGGGTTCCTTTACCTCATTCCTTCCGTCTGGAAGTTGTGGGGCTGTTTCTGTCACCCAGCTCCTTCACTTTAACCTCTGTGGATGTGGCTCCTGCTCAGGGTTTAAAGGGTGCAGCTCATATGCCATCACCTGGAAGTATCTAGATACTGGTGAGATAGGAACTCAAATTGCTGGCTGCTCCGTTCTCTTTACCAATATTTATTTCCACTTTGCAGATGAAAACAATTTGTTATGAAAGCATGCTGATAGCCCGAAATAACCTGAAGTGGGCACAGTCTTGTGAAATACTTGGCAAGGGAATAAATACATATTCAGCCACTGAAACCAAAAGGTTTATTGCCTAGGAGGGGCTCCATGGAAACTCCTTTGCAAGATTATGTCTAAAGCAGTTATTTTCCTGACTTTGGTCTTTAGTATATCACTCAAGAAGACAAGATTCTGGAGAACCACGTGGAAAGGGGCTCAATGACTAGGTGAACTTGGAAAAAGTGGCCTTGGATGTCTCTCACAAATTTACAACACACCCTAGAAAAATCTACAGCACAGAAACCTATTTACATTTGTTTAACTCAGAATTTCCTATTTCCCCATGAAAATTTCCCTGCACAGAATACCTGTTAATATGTCACAGAATCAGTGTTCTGCAGCCTACATTTTGTGAATCCCCACATCTTGAGAAGCTTTCTCCAGGCTTCTTGGAGAGGTAGGCTTCCTTATCAGACTTTCTAAGTTGCACATGCTTATCATTTGTGAGACAAGTGTCAGAGACCATCTCAGTTAACACGGCAACTTTGAGGTAGCTATTAAGCCTTCAATCAGTAGTTAATTACATAATTGATATTAGTTATCTACTATGGCATGACCCCAGGGCAAGTTTGTTATTACCTTTATTTTATAGGTGTAGATGGGGAAACTGAGTCCCAGGAAAGGTAAATAATCTATCCGAAGTCACATGATCTTCAGGTAATAGAGCCAGAAAGAAAATCCAGTTTCTCCGATTCCCAGTCTTTGGTTGTTTCCAGTTTTTTCAGACTGCAGAGGAGTTACTACTGCCATTCTTGCACCAACATCACTCTAGAAGTTCAGAACAGGGTTGCTAAAGAGGTCTTTTTTATGAACTTGACTGAGACCTTGTCCTTCCTCATCTCCCAGCCTGTGCTTTCCCTGTGTCCAGCTCTGAGTTAGAGGAGGGAGGTTGGAGAGTTACTTTTTTAAAGATGTTTTTATTTATTTTTGAGAGAGCACAAGCAAGGAAGGAGCAGGGTGGGGGGGGCGGACAGAGGAACTGACGTGGGCTCTGCGCTGACAGCAGCGAGCCTGATGTGGGGCTTGAACTCACAAACTGAACCACAAGATCATGACCTGAGCTGAAGTCGGACACTCAACTGACTGAGCTACCCAGATGCCCTGCAAATCACTCAAGTAGAGAGACCCACTCAGACCTGGGGAGAAGGAGTCATGTCCACATGACGCTCAGAACCCCAGTGACTTTTGCATTTGCATATCCCAAAGACGGGAAGCAAGATGGCTTAACTCAAGACCTTTGAATCTCCCCCTCCTTGGCTGCTATGTAGGAGATTCTCTCCCAGACACGAAGCTTCAAGATGATCATTCTAATGGATTCCGAGGCACAGTGTGTGGAGTGGGAAGCCTTTGGACTCTGGGTTTCCTGTGTTGTGGTCTAAAACCTGTTCAGTCAAGTCGAATTGTACTGGTATTCTGCAGTTTGTGTTGGGAGCCCATGGCCACCTGTTTATTATTTTAAAAACTCTGGGTTGCTGCCTTTATGCATGGGGGTGGGAGGGCAGCCTACTGTGCAAGGCGGCTGCCACCTTCTTCTGGGAATGACAATGTTGCTCTGTATACTCCACGGGGGCCCCTCAGGCAGAGCTACCGCATTCCGGAGCTCTACCCAGCCAGATGAACAGAGACTATTTCATCTCACCAGTTATCGAGACAAAGTCAGGGCTCTAGCAATTGTGTTCCTCCTTGTCATATAACCTTTACATGAGGAAGACCCCACTAAGGCCTTGAGACCAGGACCCTCACAGCTTCACCAGAGTACCGGGGAAACGTGTTCACACTGGGCTTTATGAAACACACTCTTGCCTTCCTCACCTTTCAAAATGTGTCCCTGCTGGGTGCCCTACATGGTAAGAATGTCTCAGTGTCCCACTGGAACATTTGTTATTGCCCAATCCAGCTCAACACCCCTTCCAGCCATGTCCCAAGAAGCCAGCGCTGAGCACTTGAAATAAAACAGAGCGATGTCCTCGAGCTGTAAATGCCTCCCAAAGACAAACGGACAGAACTTCATTGTTTCAGGGAAGAAGGCGCCTCACATAGCGGTCACATTGTGGTTACCGGGGGCCCGATGATTAATCCACAGAGAGGATGTGCAGGAGAGAGGAGCTGGCATCATTCCTGCAGATGAAGATTCTTTAAAATTTCATGTCTCTGACTGAACATGTGCCCCAGAAACACAAGATTTCCATTGTTAAGGTCTCTTTGGTGACCTCATTTTCCCAGTCGTGAGTTGGCATGTAAGTAATTACCTTTTCTGTCTGCACAGGGATACCGTGTTCTTGAAACTTAAGTGTTTCACACTTTAAAACATACATTGTGCTGCTTATAATTATGCTTCTGAAGGTGCACACTTACAGCGATTTATGAAATTTCTAATTTAGAAATGGGATATGAGCCACTAGTGCATGGAGAAATTAGCAAAATCAGATACTGCTCAGTGTACATACATGCTCAGCATAAATAATTAGATTATTTTTAGAATCAATTTTTTAAAAGCTCTGTGCTAAGCTCTTTTAAAGGCACTCCAGAAGATTCCAGCAGTATCCACCAATGTCTACCATGGCTCATGTCCATTGCATGATCACCACTGGGGGAGGTGGACTCTCTTACAATGGCAAATACTGTATGTGAGGGGCTGACGCAGATGTCATGATGATGCTGATGGGCGAAAATCCACAGTTCTGTCACTTACTAGTACTGGGCCGAGGACAACTTCTCTGAGCTTCTGTTCCCTCATCCGGGTATAAGGAATAAATCATGAACTATGTATATAAGATGCTCTCGCACATACAGCTTATTGGAGTAACCTCTTAAATATGAATTTCAGCTCAGGGTGACACTATGATTTGGGACTGTTGTGGAAGTTTTTAGACATGGTTTCAGAGATTGTGCCTCTCAGGTCACTTTCAGAACTCGTGGGCTAAATGGACAGTATAATAGGGATGGATATGGGAGTGGTGCAGGAAGCAATGGGGGAATGGATTGGTTATCAGAATGAGGGAGATGAGTCTCAGAGAGCTCATATTTATGTACCAGCTGACTGGGTCTTTGACCCAGCTCCTTTACTGCCCAGATTAAATGGATGCTAGAGCCTTAAGGGGGGACCCACGTCAGAGGGCACTGCCTCCAGGTCTATGTCCAGAAGCTAGCTTTCTGTCAAGGCAGACTGAGATAAGATGTCACCTGTTTTTATAACCTCCCATCACACAAGTCAGGTCTAAAGCTCAGAAGACAATGCAGAGAGAGTTGTGTCCCTTTGTTTTGAGCTCAAGGGCTTTTTAATGCCATCAAATGTCTCCTTGTTCCCTTGTTGTGCAACAGGGCATGAAGCTCTGAATGGGACCTTTTGTAACTGGAAATTCCACAGTTCCAGCTGCCCCTGACTCTCGTCCATGCCAGACGACATCCCCAGAGACTTTGAAGTTGCATGTTTGAATGAAGCACAGCCCCACCCCACCTCTCACCCTATGTGCCTGCCCACAGTATCAGGCAGACTCTGGGAGAGCAGTGGGACCAGCTTCTGGCTACCAACAGGTAAGAGCTAGAGCTAGGGGGCCAGTGCTGCCCCACCAGTCAGCTCTCCTAGTGTCTGGAGCTACAAGGATAGCACTTCCAGCAGCTTTATCTTAAGGAGGGACTGGGCTCATCTTGAGGGAATCCATCTAAGTCTCTTCTGAATCCTGGTTAGGCTGTCTTACCTGATGTAGACCCAAGCAGCCCTAGCCACATCGTGCCTGAAGTCAGCACAGCTTCTGCTTTGCCTGCAGCCCCTGCTTTCCTGCTTTGAAATTTTTTAAGTTTATTTTTGAAAGAGAGAGAGAGAGAGACGCAGAGGTGAGCAGGGAGGGGAAGAGAGAGAGGGAGACACACAGAATCCAAAGCGGGCTCCAGGCTCTGAGCCATCAGCACAGAGCTCAATGTGGGGCTCGAACTCACCAAGTGTGAGATCATGACCTGAGGCGAAGTCGGACACTTAACCGACTGAGCCACCCAGGTGCGCTACCTGCTTTCTTGATTTGTATGTGAAGAGATATATAGCCATGTTGATTGAAAGCACATCAAAGCACAGAGATTGCTTTGTACTTAGTAGGAGAGGAGAAAAGAGTGGCATTTATTGAGCACACAATCTAACTGGCTGTTTGGTACTAAATTTTATTTATTTATTTATTTATTTATTTATTATTAAAAAAAATTTTTTTTCACGTTTATTTATTTTTGAGACAGAGAGAGACAGAGCATGAACAGGGGAGGGTCACAGAGAGAGGGAGACACAGAATCTGAAACAGGCTCCAGGCTTTGAGCTGTCAGCACAGAGCCCAACGCGGGGCTTGAACTCACGAACCTCAAGATCATGACCTGAGCTGAAGTCGGAAGCTTAACCGGCTGAGCCACCCAGGTGCCCCACTAAATTTTATTTAAACATCACAACAAACACCATGAGGCCATCTCCATTTGCACAGATGAGGAAATTGAAGATCAGAGACTATGAAGTTTGGCCAGGTCTTTCTAGCTACTAAGGGGAGAGATGAGATTCAAACTACGGTCTATTTAGCTCCAAGATAGACTCTCTTTTAGAGCATCATTATTTTCAGATCCCTTTCCCGCTGAGACTAATTATTAATAAGCCTTCCTCCCGGGCCAGCTCCTTCAGTGATGTGTCTTAAGCAGAGACATTCTGACTTGGCCCCCTCTAGCTCTTTCCTTTCCTCCCTGACAATCATTTCCCTGGCCCTCTCTAAATGCCCAGAGGCCTCAGGTTCTCCCTATTTCTCCCTCAGTGCCCTAGCCAGAATGTATCTGAGATCCTTCATTCATGTTCCAAAGGCATAAAGGACATTTAGAGAAGAGCTTCCTGTGCACACACTGTCCAAACTCAAAATAGGGATTTAAAACCATCAGCACAGGGGAAGACTGTTGTGGAGTAGCATCCAGGTCTGATTGTGTTTTATACTACAGGAATCCAGCACAGTGTTGTGCCTATGCAAGGATAGATGAATGAGTGGAGCTCTGAGAAATGAGGCCCCTGGTGGAAGGGCGCTTGAGGACATCAGGCCACTTTCCTTGCATCTATGAAGTCATACCATGTTGGCTGACACCTCATAAGCCTGGACACAATGCAAGTATCCCAATCTGTTAAACTTATTTGTCCATTTACAATTTCATTCGATGTTTACTGAGCACCAACTTTCTGTTAGGTCATGCTGGGGAAGATAGCAGAATGAAAAAATGTAGTCTCTGTCTCAACAATCCAGGTGGGAGAAGACTTGAGTTTCATGCAGAAAGCAAGATAGCAAGGAATGGACACTTATCTCGTCCTGAGAGATAGCTATGAGAAGACTTCCTGAGTGGGATGGCTTTGAGTTGCTACAAGGATGTAGTAAGAAATAAAAGTCTGTAAAGGCATTAAGCAACAACCACAGCAACACTGTTTTTTTCTATACTCACACCAACATTTCTGACATCAGATGTGTGGGTTTTTCTACACCAAGCAATTCTCTAGTTCTCGGCAGTCACCAGTTGAGTGTCCTACAATTTAAATTCCTACACTAACTGGACAGACCACACAGGTTAAGAGCTTAGTCCACAAGACTGTCCCCCACTTCATAAACCAATTGCAAGGCCTGGGTTGTCACCTGTACTTCTAACTGACTGGCCATAAACGGGGGTTCCCACAACTCCTCCTTGGATTGGTACATTTGCTAGAACAGGTCACAGAACTTGGGAAAACAG
Organism: Panthera pardus; assembly: GCF_024362965.1. NCBI lineage: Eukaryota > Metazoa > Chordata > Mammalia > Carnivora > Felidae > Panthera > Panthera pardus. The sequence goes on from NW_026526832.1 coordinate 26,460,275, forward strand.
TTTACTTACTAGTGTACCAGTTTATTATAAAAGGATACAACTCAGGAACAGCAAGAAGGAAGGGAAGCAAGCATAGGGCAAGGTGGGAAGGGGTTCATGGAGCTTCCATGCCTTCTCTGGGTTCACTACCCTCCCAACACCTCAATGTGTTCACTAACCAGGAACCTCTCTCTACCCTGTTGTTTGGGGTTTTTGTGGGGGATTCGTTACATAGGCATGGTTGCTTAAATCATTGGCCACCGGTAATTGAAAATCTCCAGCCCCTCTCCCCTTCCTGAGGAGGTTGGGGAAGACCCTGAAAGTTATAACCCTGTAATCACATGGCTGGTTCTCCTGGAAGCATCCCTCCATCTTTTGGAGCTTTCCACAAGTCACCCCATTAGTATAAACTCACGTATGGTTGAAAGGGATATATTATGAAAAATAAAAGATGTTCCTTTCTCCTCTATCACTCAGGAAACTCCAAGAGTTTGGCAGTTCTGTGCCAGGAATTGGGAACAAAGATCAAGTATACACTTCTTATTATATTACAGTATCACAGCTTTCCATGCAGAGGGGGCAGAGCAATTAAAGCAGAGCAGGTGTGAAAAAAAATGTGAGGTGTGGCTATAATAACGAATATCTGTGAGAGGGTGGGAATGAGCTTGAACAATCAGTAGCAGCCTGGCTGTGTTAATGAGTTTGAAACTATATTATTCTCTTGTGGGGGCATGGATAGTAATTATACTTTACACACATAGAATGATTCTGTGAGCAGTAAGCACTCTGCTTTATGTGAATGATCTCATTAAATATGTGCTACCACTCTGACTTGGGTACTCTTATTATTTCCACATGATATATGAATAAACTGAAGGCCAAAGCCACACAGATAGTCCATGTCAGAAAGTTTTAACCACCATACCCTTCTGCCTCTAAGAGATACGAAGGAGTGAGCTCCCCAGAAACGGAGGTTATCCCCTCTGAGGACAAGCAACTCATGGACATAAAGGACAAATTATAACCTCAAGCCCTGGCTTGGTAGCTGTGCTCGCAAAGATCCAGCTCCAGGTGACACGGCCAGGATGCCAAGTACCATTGTGCTGGCCCGGCTGGCTCATCTAATGGGCTTAGATTTGTATGTTCAACATTTAGGAGACATTTCATCTAGTGGAAGCCAAGAACACGTGGAAAATGACCTCGTTGGCTAAGGGCTGAAGTTGAAACGCCTGGCTTGAATTTTGGCTTCACCTGCCCCTTCCTCTTTTCTGGCTGCTCCTGTGGCCACGTGGCCCAATCCCAAGGCCACTATAGAGTAGTCTGTGCACAGAGTTGTAGCTCCTGGCCACCTCGTGTATCTACTTTGCTCCATTACAGAATCCACTAATTTGAGCAACAATCTGTAAAATTATCCAAGAAGACCAAAGTTGAGACATTGCTAATGTGTGAAAAGGTTCCCTGCTATGAGAAAAACTGGAAGGAGATGTGATTCATTGAAAAATTTTGCTGAAAGGCCCAAATAATCATTTGGGATGCAACATTTCTACATTAGTTCATATATATATATATATATATATATATATATATTTTTTTTTTTTTTTTTTTTTTTTTTTTTTTTTTTTGGCAGAGAACTCATATATCTTCTTTTCTCTACCAGCCCAGCGAAGCAGGCAAGTATTCTTTTCCTTTTTTGCAGGTGAGAAATCTGAAACTCAGAAAGTGACTAACAGAGCCAGGCTTTCCAAATCAAATCTGTTTGACTTTTCCTTCAGTACTTCTCCTTGTTGGCAGTGCTTTTCCTAGTCCTTTGAGTCCAAGCCAAATGCTCTCTCTTCCACCTGAAATGATGCTGCTTAGTTTGTTGATCAGCAAGGATGGTGTTCTGCTTGCTTGCACCTGTGTGACATTTTTGTTCATTAATGGATAGCACCTTTCTGATTGGTCGATGACAATGTCATAGTAGTTATTAAATATTTTGATTATTGCTTCTGTTTTTATATAAATATGTAATATTTCTACTACATTACTTTAATTCGAAAAGGATTTATGGCTGTTTATAAAAATACCACAAACCAGTAGGATAGCATCTATCAGAAGTAGATAACAGTAGGGGCCCCTGGGTGGCTCAGTCGGTTGGGTGTCTGACTTCGGCTCCAGTCACGATCTCACAGCTTGTGAATTCGAGCCCAGCGTCGGGCTCTGCACTGACAGCTCAGAGCCTGGAGCCTGCTTCGGATTCTGTGTCTCCCTCTCTCTCTGCCCCTCCCCTGATCGCACTCTGTCTGTCTCTCAAAAATAAACATTAAAAAAATTTTTAATAAAAGTAGACAACAATAAGATAACATCTATCAGAACCAGGTAAAGAAGCAAAAAGTAATACAAGGATAGAAAGATAAATTTACGCGGGAATGAGACCACCACAAAAGTGTAGATTGTAAGTCTGAGACACTTGCTAGAGAAGAGATGAGCTACTTGTTGGATTCTAAACCTGCCAGGAGCCAATGGCAGAAGAAATAGTGATTGGTTACGATGCACTGTATCTTCAAGAAAAACTAAATGAAAAGCGTATCTTAAAGTTATCTTCTCTAGACCCCTCAGAAATAGATCACTAATTTAATTAATACTATTCCCATGATATCTATGGAGTGGTCAGGATGGCAATGAGTTTCAAAGGGTCATTCCCATGGGCTGCTTGACTGACAGGCCCAATATCCTGCACATGTCTCTATTGCCTTGAGTTGTCTGGTGACCTTCGGGGCAGATTTGCCTTCTCTCTCTACTTATAGTTTCTCTGATTAGATTCAAAGTTTCCTTGGAAAATTACCAAAAGCAGTAACTTTTTAAAACTAGAAAAATAAGAGTTAAACAACAACTGAGGGGATGGGAATACCAGGTTCTGCTCTAAGATTTTACATTTCTTACCTAACTGAGCTCTTTTGTCCACAAGACAGGAAAGCCAAGTCATGTCCATTGCCTTCTGACCTAACAGGTGGATAATATTACAGATGTTCCTGGAATTCTTGTCAACTTCAGACAGAAAGTAGTCAGTGCAATTCTTATGCCCATTCATTGCCACTTATTCATTCATCCTTTTATCAGAAGTGTGTAGAAAGTGACTGTGTGCCTGCCCTGCAGACATAGAGGTGGGTACGACACAGTGCTATCCTGGAAGGGCTTATGCAATGAAAAAGAAGACAAAAATGCTCATGGATGATCATAGCACAACACAAGAAGCACCGTAATGGGGATATGTACAATGTGATGGGGAGTAGGGAGAAAAGAAGCATTATTACCATCTGGGAGGCCAGAGATGGACTTCTAGTGGAGTTGATGCTTGATTCCAGTCCTGGCATAAATCCCTCAAAGAATGAAGGATGGAAGGATATTATTGATGGGGAGAAAAACGTATTTATAGCAGGCAGTGAGCATGTGTTTGGGCAATAGAGAAAATCTGAGGAGCACAGAGCAGAGTTGATCAGACTATTTCATCCACAAACCATGACTGTATTATATTCTAAAAGAATAAAATGCCTAAGCACATGACTAATTTAAATTTTAACTTGGTGTTCTTAGAAGCCAAACCTTCTCCATCTGCATTCATTAACACTCTGACATGGGTTGCTGACAGAATCAGCCAGAAGCACAGTGCCATGTGCTGGGCACACGCAGGGCTGTCTGATGGCCATGGCTCAAAAGATGAGCTAGTGACTGCCCATTTCCCCAAAGACATAACACTTTTTTTTTAAATTTGAGCAATAGAATATGATGTTACGTCTTCCATGATGTACTTCTCTCCTTTTTGGTGAAAAGTGTTGGGCTTTGGCTTCATGTTTTGGTCTTGCATAAACTCTACTCTGTATGATTAATATGCAGCTCAATGGCCAAGAAAGAATGTTCTGCCTCCAACCCAGTTGCATAGGCAATAATCCCAAAGCCATAGATTTTCAAAAATCATACCACGAGTTAATTTTTTTCTAGCAGGAAGATCACATTGCCAGAAGAATGAAGTGCATTTGGAGTTGCCAAGTGCCAGGTTAAAGCTTTGCTTTGTGAGCTGTCTTCAAATGGGGGAAAAATCAGTCTTCAGATAGTAAGTGTTTGAGTTTTAAAAAATTAAATCCATATTGGAAGTAACCTTTGAGGATTTAGGACACATCATTCAATATTTTTAATTTCATCAGTAGCAGTGGAATCAATATGAATATCAGGGGATTTGCTATGTAAATTTAATAGACTTGAAAAATCTTAAAGTCCAAATGAATGAATTATAAATGTTCTATTAAGACAGATAATTGGCCAAATATATAAATATATAATTCTCCTTAAGAATTGGTGGTAAAGTCCTTTTTATTTTCAAAGAGAAAAAAGTTAGAATCTTTGTCTTAACTTCACAAGAGTTCACAGACTCAGAATCTGTGCTCACATCCCTTGTTTGCTGAGTGATTGGAGTCATCCAAGCTAATCAGTAGACCTAATATTGGGTTTCAGTCAGTTGTCTAAGTTTGCCAGATCCCTGAAAGGGTTCTGCCACAAGCAAATGCTCATTAGCCAGCTTCCTTACTGCAATAGTAATTTTCTTTCATTCTATTTAAAGCAACCCTCACTCATACCATGGTAAATGATTTTACACTGCACAAAATGTGCTGAAGTGCTCACATTTTGGCTGATCACAAACCACACAGGAATAGGACTTTACTCTTAAAGAATAGTTTGTGCCTGCCTTGGGTCTTTGCTGCTCGCTTTTGACATTCTTTGCCAACTCCACATTCTCCAAGAAAGTGTAAATCCTACCACGGGAAAACGAGGTGTAGAATATGTGCCTCATTTGATGACATCACCTTCTGGTCAGGGCCGTAAATTGTGTGAGACTATGCATACAGATACTGGCTCCTAAGTGCTGGATTTTATAGGTGTATGTTCTGAGCTTGAAAACACATCATCTGAGCAATGGAGAGCATCGCTTCTGCCTAGCTGAGTGTTGTTCTGGGATCTTAAGGGAGTGCACTGGCCCAGAAGTCCAATGAATCGGAGGTTTTACACCCGAAACTGCTACTGCTTTGGGCCAAATGCTTGTGATCACTTTATTATAGGTCTCAATTATATAATTCTGATAAATGCTAATGACCGCATGGGATGCCTTACCCTCAAGAAGAGCCTGCCTTCATTAAGTGACCTCAGGATCCCCAGGAAGGGCATTAAGCTGGTGAATGCTCCAAATTTCATCATTATAAGACAGCTCATTGTCAATTTCCTAGGAAAGGGTCACGTTGAGGTCCTTTTGGTGCAGTGGTTCTCCATCTAGGATGATGGTGTCCCCAAGGAGACATCTGTCAAAGTCTGAAGACATTTTTAGTTGTTATAACTGGAGAGAGAGAGGGTGCTACCGGCATCTAATGGGTAGAAGCCAGGGATGCTGCTAAGCATCCTCCAGTGTACAAGGCAGCCCCCCCACAACAAAGAATTGATTGGCCCCAAATGCCAATAATGCCGAAGTGGAGAAATCCTGCCTTAATATAAATAACAGAGGCTATGAAAAGGAGGAGTGGGAAGCAGAATGGGGAAAGGCCCTTTGTGTGGGGAGTTGGAAGCCATCAGCACAGAGAGAAACACATACTGGCAAACTTTTCATTTCGCTGAGGGTTACCCTGAATCTATGCTAGAAAGGCATGGTTGTTAGGATTTGTTGCTATAGTTAAGAGTTCAGAATGAAATGAAACAAAAAAGTAGAATGTCCCTAGGCTTTACTCATGGCTGGTGGAAAAGAGGAGCATGAAAAGAAGAAGTCCCCTAGAGAATACAGAATGCAGGATCTAGATGAGCAGCCTGGATCAACCCCCGTGGGGATCTGGCAATTTCCATTGAGAAAGATGGACATAGTGAACTGCTTCCCCTAATTAGCTGGGTTTTCCATCTTTGCAAAAATACACTGATCAGTATTATCCAGTCAGTTGGGAATGAAATTGCACACCTGCGGCAGGTAGTGGGGTGATAGATTTGGAACCCTCAGATACCCACAGACAGGCCTCTCTAAAAGGTAACAATGGGCAAATCATGGAGAGTAGTCATTTTTCCCAGGCAAATTCTCCAAAAGTGGTGCGTATTCAATAATTTCCAACAAAGACTTGAACATGGCAGTTGTTGGCTACTCTGTGATAAAAGGGCATTAGAGAAGGCTGTGGAAAGCCAGACTGTGAAGCATGTAGAGAAGGTGCTGAAAGGGTGGCACATTATATTGCAGGCTTACTTTTCCCCATCAACCACCAACACACGCCCCCTCTCAAACATGCACTGTTGGTGTTTAAACTTGTGTACATCCCTATCAGTTCCTACAAATTCTATCACTGAGGTATCCACAGCGACTCACTACCTTCTTACACTAGACCATGAGTTAGCTCTCTCTTTGCTTCCTGTTTGTTCATAAAGAAACTGTCCAGACTTATTTGGTGTTTTCTTTGCTCAGATGTCAGCTACATGAAGTCACATTGTTCCCACAAGGGGACTTCTTGCTTGTGCCGCTGCCTAGTGTTAACAGAGCGCTAATGCTGCTTGGCATGAAGAAGGCTAGTCATTGTGGCCAAACTTCTGAGAGGTGCAAGAGGCCAAATGTCAGACTGCCAATTAAGCAGCAAGGTGGAAAATTCTTGCCTCTCTTTTGGCTCAAATGAGCCGGTTGGGGGAAAAAATAAACTGAACAGGCAATGAGAAGAAAGATTTCATTTGTTAATGTATTTGAGCAGTGCAACAAATTGTGCTACCATTACTGTCCTGTTCATAGTCACAAATCACATTTATATCTCACACACACACACACACACACACACACATGCACCACAAGGACTCCAAGAAAGGGTCTCTTTGGCTTCAACTGCTGGAGCTCCTAGTTGGGAAAATCTATATGACAGAATAAGTCAGCTTGCACCCCAAGTTCTGCCCACATGGTCCTGTTAAGCCAATCAATCCAGTTTCGGGGATTCATATTGAGTTATAGAATGTCTATTATTAGGAAAATAGTAGTCATACCTCCGTGTAGTGTTGCACAGTATGTGCACATGCACAGTCTTGTTTGATCTGCACAACATCATTCTCCCATTCATTCATAGGATGACACACACAACACACACACGGCAAGTGTGTTGTGTGCCTGGCAAGGAGTTTGTGGGATTAACTGGGGAGAGAGATTAAGTAACTTGACCAGGATCATACAACTTCTAAGTGGTACAACTTGTACTTAAACCTGAGTCTTCTGACCTGAAGTCCACAGACTTTCAATAAGCTACATGTTCCACTATTCACTCCCTTCAATAATTGGCATTTAGCTCAAGTAGGATTAGTCAGTGGGGGCCCCAATTTAATGAGAAGCTGATACTGCTTTTTATTTATCTCCTTGAAGTGTTCCTCCAAGGAGAGGTTGATTCAGCCTACTCTTTGGCATATCTGGATGATGTCTATGATTAGAAACCCTTATTACCAAAGGAGACAATGTCACCTAGTGACAGCCCTTCAGGTTTTTCCCAGTGGACATTTTCTTCCAAGCTCCTGCCTGTGCTTCTCAACCTTTCAATGATATGCGTAAGAAGTGTGAGTGGGTGGGGGTGCCTGGGTGGCTCAGTTACTTAAGCATCTGACTCTTGATTTTGGCTCATGATCTCACAGTTTGTGAAATCGAGTCCTGCATCAGGCTCCACACTGACAGTGTGGAACCTGCTTGGGATTCTCTCTCCTTTTCTCTCTACTCCTCCCCCACTTACGCTCAATCAATCAATCAATAAACAAAAACATGAAAAAATAAAAAGAATTGTGAGTGGGTGATTTCATCTTATTTTACAGATGGCAAAATTGTGTCATAGGGATATAAAATGACCTGCTTATAACCACATGCAATATGCCATTGCTCCACAGACAGATTTTTGGTAACCTTGCAACATATAGGTTTTACCTTTTTTTTTTTTTGTAACGAAAATTAAATGCATCACAATGATGTAGACATTTTGGCTCTATAGCCCTTTGATTTTCCTTGGACTTGCTAGTTTAAGGTCCCGTTGAGTCCAGGTTTCTTATTTCATATACACATATCACCCTTTATCCAAAGCCTTGAAGAACTTCCTCTTAAGCCAAACTAAAAGCCCATCGAATGGTCAGTGTGGCTTACATTCTGCACCTCTGAATCCTAGTTCTGAACTCAGGGATTAACATTTCTCTTTCTCTCTCTGTGTCTCTGTGTCTGTCTGTCTATCTGTCTTCTTCCCACCCTCTCTCTATATATATCATTCATTCATTCATTCATTCATCTAACTTACTCCACAAGTTTTCTAGGAGTATTTATTGAGTACATACTCTGTGCCAAGTACTGTGGCAATCCCTTTGGAATTTATCAACAAATGACCCAATGCTTGTGTGTGTGTGTGTGTGTGTGTGTGTGTGTGTGTGTATGAAGATGTGTATATGAGTACAGGTGTGAACTAAGTCACCTATAATTCATATACAAAAATTCTCAGTTTTTTCATGCCTCTTAGACCCAATGTACAAAACAAAAACATTTCCAAAGGATATCTTGGTTTTAATTTCTCTACAACTTTTCTGTAATCTTCTTTTTGTGCAGTGTAATCTGGGGAGGGCTTTTATTTTTAGGATCACTTCCTGTCTTTTAACTTGGATGTGTCAAATGGAGGATTTGCATACTTTTCTTCCTACTGGAGATATAATGTAGATTAAACAACTAAGTCCTGTACTATAAATGTTGAAACTTCACATTTTCAGATGCCTCAGCCTCCTCGCAACCAATCCGTGAACATGCCACCCAGCTGACCAGGAGTACCAGTATGATAAGGCTGGTCCTTCCTTGCCACAAGTTCCCTTCTTGCTGTCCCCTGACTGTGACCTAGTGATAATCGTACACAGTGGTAAAATCCCCTCATGCCTGATTCCCAATAAAGACACTAGTCCACAGGTCCTCACTCTCTCTCGGCTCCCCACCTGCTTGGTTGACCCCCTTTCTTTTATGCTCCCCCTCCATGTGGCTCCCTCATGGCTTTTGGTGTCCCTATATCTCTAGGATGTGTGAGTATAATACAATGTGTTTTCCTGTGCCTTTCCTGTGTCAGCTCTTGTGGCCACACCTGACTGACCATCTCTGAAATAATGCAAAACTTGCCCATATATCAAACTCTTAATCTCTCCTTCCTTCTCTACTTCTAAGATAATAACATGCGTTTATATCTTAAAACAACCAACCAAAAGACTGTCCTGAAAAACCAAATCAAACCAAGATCTGCTTGATGTATGACTCACTAAAGGCTTTCTCTTTAGCTGCATGGGACCTGGGATCTTGGTCTGGGATGACCAGGGGTTTCCCACACTTCCAACCAGGCTCCACATGGCCTCCTAACACTGCCTTCTGTTGTGCTTTACATAGATTCTGACCGATGTGTGCATCTTCCATTTGCTCTGTCCAAGGGAGGCAGAGGAGCCAAGCACCAACCATTCCTTTATGGCCCCTTCCACCAGCTCCAGGTAGGTAGCTGGACTAATTATGAGGATGTACCCCCAGTATTGGGGTTTTTGGCTTCTGCAACCATGCTGTTCCAACTAATTTGACTTCAGTCTTTTTCTCAACCTAATGTATTGGTATATTTTACCTAGGGTTGTCTCCCTTATTATTCTCATTACACTGCTCTCTCAATATCTTCAGGTACCATCTTGCTCATCAATGGTCCAACACCATCCATTTATTAAGCATAACAATGCCTTATATTTGGAGAACTTTTACATACATTATTCTATTTAATCCACAAGACTGTCCTGTGAGGTAGGCATCAGTCTTACACATATTTAGAAAAACAATGTAAACTAGAGAGCAGGGAAGAAAAGCCCTCGTCTGTAGTGAGTTCTAGACTTCTGAATCAGACTCTGCTAGAACCTCCACACAGTTACAACAAAGATGGAAGGGCAGGCAAAGCTCTGTCCACCAGGGACACTGGTGTCCTCTGTATGTTCTACTTCTTTTTAAGGCCTATACTCTGCTCCTGGGATCATCACTTCTTCTGTCTCAAAGTCCATGTTGCCTCAAAACATGGCAGTGATGAGATTATTGCATGTTGTTATTATTCTATGATATATGCTATATTTTATCTATATATTATATAGGTTACATATATCTTTCTATGCAAAATTTTAATATAATTGTATATAATTATAAATTAACATTTACTGGGTAACTCCTTTAGGATGAACTTTTTATACAGTACACCATTTAATTCTTAGGAAAGATTATGAGAAAAATATTGTTGTCCTAGTTTAAGAGGCTCAGAGATTGGGCAATTTTTCCAAAGTTATACCTGAACAAAGACAGGAACTCTCATCTGACTATCCCTTAAACTCCTCTTTTTACTATACCAATTCAACTCATTTAACTCATGCAAGATGTAGGTAAGTACAAACTGTGCTCTTGCTCCTGCTTGAATTTCTATGACAGAAAAAGGCAGAGACTGCATGTTTGCTTAGTAATTGATCAGAGAGGTGAGAGGAACGACAGGGCACGGAAGATGTCATGGGTATATGACTCACCATGGCTGGAGTGATGGCGGGGGTCCACGGAGCTCCCGTCCTGCTGTCCTAACTGTAACACCCCTGAGATCAGTAGCAGGTGCAGCAGTGGGTACAAAGGATGCAGATTGCCACTCTGCCAGGGTCTGGGTGCCTGACTGTGATCACTCTCTTTCTGTGTGACTTTTGCAATCTGCTGGCCCTCTCTCTGCCCGGTTCCTGATTGCTGGGAGCCTTTCCAGCTCTTTTGCTCAATCTCATTAAGAAATGTGGATATATTTTTCTACACCAACATTTAAGTACTTGCACAGTGATCTATAGGAACGTTTTCCTGGAAAGACTTTGCACGGATTTTCCACTGCCTGCTGCCCTCGCTAGCACTCGGGAAACTGCATTTTTTTTCCTTCCTGGTTGCGTTTGCCACTTACCCTACTGAAAACAGGAATTAAGACTTTAGACAGCTGCTTACCACATAAAATTTTCAAATAAAATATTCCTATTACATTTTCTTAGGGAAAAAGTTCACTCTACTAGATTAGCAAAACTAATGTAAATATGAAGTAATGCCAGTGGCTGCCTGCAGAAGGTGTTTTTAACTTTCCATTTTGACTTAAGGGCCCGTGCATCGAGGTGTCTGTGACACTGCTCTGTGTCACATTTGTGAGTAGGATGATGGTGTAATGCTCCCATAATGGCGAATATTATGTTAATGGAGATTGATGCCAATGTGTACGAATATATATTTAGTCAGGTGGAGGTATTCCCAACTGGTAATGTAACCAGTGTGGTTAAATAATTTACACGTATAAACAGAACAAGGAGGATTCAACTCTTATTCTGGATACTGATTTTACCCTTGCATGAATACTTGATATTATTCTCTGATGGCTAAAGTCTATTTTCACCCTTATGGAAAAAAATGCAAAAACATTCTGAACAAATTATTCAATGAATGGGACCCTAGCTTAGTCTTTCAAAACACGTATGATGGAGCTAGAGAAACCAAGTGCCTCAGAGAGAGATGGCAGGCCTCCTCCCTCTGGATGTGGTCTCCTTGGTCACAGTCATATGGTATGGAGCCAAAGGGTCAGTGGGACAATTGCCAAGACAATTCAAGAGGTGAAATTCACTCCCCTCATTCACTTGTATCAGTAGAAACAGAAAGATCAAAAGGTCAAGGGAAAACTCTCTACTATTAATTCCCTATGTGGTTTGGAGGAAATCACTCAACTTCTCAATTCTCTCATCTGTCAAAAAGCCGTCTTCTGAGTTGTTCAAATAATATAATTCTGTTAAGGTGTAAGGGAGCAGTGAAATGACGGAAGTACGTAAGTATGTAAAGCAATGGTGATTCGGCGGATAGGCAGAGTTCTGCAGAGCATTCTGAGCCAGGCCAGACGTGGGTAACCTCTCCCTGGGTCAGCAGGCCTATCCAGCAATTCCTCTGGAGTTGGTATCACAAAGCACTCCCTTTGCTGCCATAGACCTCCTGCCCCCAGCCCCTCTCCCAGCCATCCTTGCCGCATCTCCACATTTCTGGAGCAGATACCTCTTATCAGGAGCTTTCTCAGAATGTTATGGGAAGATACCTTTCAATAATAGAAAACAGAAGAATCTTTATAGTCCAAAAATCACATAAGGAAGCAGAAAAGCCCCAGTGGACCGAGATGCCAGTCCTCAAAGACCCCTTTCCCTATGCTAGGGCTGCCGAGGGTCAGTCTTCTTGGCTAAGTTTTTCCCCTTCTTGTGTGGCATGCCTTCATCCCACTGATCCTGACTTCTGTCTTCCAAATCCTCCCAAGGGGGCACCATCTCTGGAACTTCATATGTCACAGACATATGACTCAGGCGAAGCTGTCCAGCCCAGTCCAGCCCTGTGCCAGGGGATTCTATAAGCTGGAGAGTGAAGGAGGAGATGGGATCCTGTCACAAATTATACAGATGTATGAGGGTACTTTCACCAAGATGGCCCAGACATTTGAGAGAAGAACTGGCAGTGCTTTATATCTGAATTACTAAGAGTTTGCTCCCCTCCCAATTTAACTTTGCTATAAGTCCATGCCCATGTCAGTGAGACTGTCTAGGGGAAGAGCTGCAGTGGGTTAGAGCCAAGAAAGAAGTTCTATCTCAATAGGTGGAAGACCTTCCAAGAACAATGAAAAGTCTTTGGAATTTTGTGGGCTCCATGAAAGGCAGAGATGACTTAATCCTGGAAGAGTTCCATCAGAACTTGTATGACCAGCTGGCAAAGATACTGTATAGCAAATTTTCATTGGAGAAAAGGTTGCTGGAGTCGAAGTTGCATCAGACATTTTAAAAGTTTTCTTGAAATGCCAAGATACTTGGATTCTACAAATAGGTGGGCAGTTCTCCTTCAAGAAGCTCTCCCTCAATTGCAAGTGTATGCACGCGTGCACACACATGCACACACACATGAACATTCACAGGTGCTCTAAGATAGTAAGCTTCCCCATAGAGATCAGGCCCATGCCCAGGAAGAGGCAGGACAATGGTTGGTGCTTAAGGGAATGTTGCCCATAGGTAGTAGCTGACTTGTTTGTTATAGGAACAGGAACTCCTGGAGGAAGGGAGAAGAGGCAGGAAAGAAGATAGGAGAAAATACCCAGAAGGCAAAGCTTACCTCTTGGCCTCGTTAAAATACTGTGCAGTGGGCCCCAGGAATCTAGTTCTGGAGCAAGTCCACAAAGTAAGTCTTCAAAACGTTTGTACAAAAGATTCTTAAGTAAGCTCATAAATGTGACACCAAGCAAATACTTGGCAAAATTCACTCAAGTCATAAAAGGAGCTGTTGGGACCCTCCAGCAGCATTACCTGCACTGGCAAAGGCTTGGGTGAGGGGCTGCCCTTCTCCTAATTAGGGATCAGGTAAATGACAGAGATTTCAAGTTTTATTTACATTTGGTCCTGGGCCAGTTCTTTCTGGTCCCTGGACTCCTGTCATAAAAGGAAACCAATATAAATTAGGACGAGACCAAAGAAAACATGTGAACTTTTTATTGTAGAAATGTGAACTTTTCATGGTACGATCAGACTTGATGTGAGCGCATCGTTGCTGGGGACATTGGGTACGGGGAAAATGCTCTCAGTCATGGACTGTTCTTGGAATTATCCTGACTGCATTTTTCTCTCAATTATTTTGTTTGTAATCGAATCACTAGAATCTTTGATTCAGGCCCTGATCAGAAATGTTCACTGCCAGGCAAAGCTGCATTGGAGGATCCCTCAGCCTAAAAAAGTACAATGACATGTGCATGAGTTTCCTAAAGGCTTCCTTGATGAAGTACCACAGCTTGAGTGGCTCAAACAGCAGACATTTATCATCTAACAAGAATGGATGCTAGAAGTCTGAGCAGGCTTGGTTCCTGCTGAGGGGTGTCAGGGAGAAGCTGTTCCTTGGCTCCCGTGTAGCTGGTGCTAGTTTGTTGGCAATCTTTGGCATTCCTTGGCTTATAGAAGCATCATCCTTATCTCTGGCTTCATCTTTATGTGACGATACATGCTTGTCTGTGTCCAAATTTCCCCTTCTTGTAAGAACACCATCATATTAGATTAAGCCCATACAATGACCTTATTTTAACCTGATTAACTGTGTAAAAGCTTACCTCCAAGTAAGGTCACATTCTGAGGTCCTGAGGGTTAACACTTCAGCATATGAATGGCGGGGAGGGCACAATTCAGCCAATAACAATCTGATTTTCAAACCAGGAGGGAAAGGAGCTATTGTAAATCAAATTTTCTTTAAAAACCCAAGAAAAAAGTATTTGCAAAGTCCCGGTAAAGACTGTGATTCCAGCGCTTCAGAAGTACCACTTTAAATAATTTATTTTGCATGTTGATATGCTTGTTCATCGCCCCCATATAAGGATGCATTGGAAAAATTAGTTTATAGTTAAGTACCAAGAAAAACATTGGTCCCCTTCAACCTTTCTTAAATTTTTTTTTTAACGTTTATTTATTTTTTTGAGACAGAGAGAAACAGAGCATGAACAGGGGAGGGTCAGAGAGAGGGAGACACAGAATCTGAAACAGGCTCCAGGCTCTGAGCTGTCAGCACAGAGCCCGACGCGGGGCTCGAACTCACGGACCACGAGATCATGACCTGAGCCGAAGTCGGCTGCTTAACTGACTGAGCCACCCAGGCGCCCCTCCCTTCATCCTTTCTGACAAGAACCACATAGCTCACCATGTTTCACCTTTTATTTGTGTTGCCAGAAGTCTCAGAGCCAAACGTAATACTCAGCCTTGGTTTCCTCATTTATTTCTCCACCTTTTGTTGAGTCTGGTTTCACATAGACTTTCATGTGCCTCTTTGAGCAGTTGCTTCATGGCCTTTCTGGTGATAGGTGGATGTATTTTGGCGTAGCCAAAAGGTGATTCTCAATATCACCACTGCCTCTCTGGCCCAACTCCTGAAACCCTAGTCTGTCATGAACTTCCCAATAGGGTTTGCCCCAAGCATTCCTGGATTATCTCTTTAGATGCACCTCCAACCTTTCACCTGTTTGCCAGCTTTTGAAAACAGTGGTTTAACCCTGCTCACAGCATGGAGCACTCTCTTGGGTCAAATTTTATTCCAAGGGAAAGTCAGGCTTAAAAATCCAATTGCATAAAATACCAAAGTACCTTCTTTGTATGACAAACAAGAAAGAGAAGGTAAAAAGTCCTGTCTGTGTTCCAAGTCTTTAGGGAAGACAGTTATTTCTTTGAAATAGGAGGAATCCAAAATGGAATACACACACACACACACACACACACACACACTCACATACTCACACATACACACACCACCAACAAACTACTAACTTGCTAATGTTCATTAGGTCTCTGTGTATCACATTAATGTATTTCAAAATAAAATAATTGACTAAAATGTTTTTTTTTAATTTTGTGAATACCTGGTTGGGCATCTAAAGCTAGGACATACCTCAAGAATTTTCATGGGGCGCCTGGGTGGCTCAGTCGGTTAAGTGTCTGACTCTTGATTTCAACTCAGATCAGTTTGTGAGCTCGAGCCCCACATCAGGCTCCGCACTGAGAGTGCCCAACCTGCTTGGGATTCTCTCTCTCCCTCTCAAAATAAATTAAAAAAAAAGAGAAGTCTCCTTGGGATTTGACATCTTTTGAGCCACAACGTGGGGCTGTGAATTTTAGTTATAGTTGCCTCAGTTTTACAGACAGCAATAAAATATGGAGGATTGGCTCACTGAGTTAGGGACATCAATCCCCTTGTGCTTGCTCTGTATTGTGAACTAATTCTTCCACTGGATCTTTCAGATCTGAATTCGTGTTCAGCTCTGCCTGCACCCTTTTCAGTTATCTGTTAAACATTTTCGATCATATATATTTTCAGATCCAGAAGACCTTTAATTGGTCTCTAAGTGACTTACTTTTATAGGTTTCATCATTTGGGAAGCTCTCTTCAAATGCTTTCACCTGTGCAACAGCTGTCAGCTCTTCTAGATTCACACCTTCCTCCCTGAGAATCCTTAAGTGTGTTGTCACATTTTGCCTGCCTCTGCTTTTCTGTGACTTCAGTAAAGGTGCCTGGCAGGCAGAGGGCCTGTGAAGCAGACGGGGCACAGGAAGGCAGAAGGCTCATCCTGTGGGCCAACCCGACCACTTCTGGGCCCTCATGGAAACCTCTGTGCGGACAGCCTCAGCCCCACAGTCACTCCTGAGGAGGGGGGGAGCAGGCAGGCAGGCTCTGTCCAGAAGAGAGGGAATCTGGGGAGCACTCAGATTGTTGGCATTTTAATCTCTGTCCAGACTTTGATGAGTGTTAGGAAGACAAAGACAATAGTGCTTCAGAAACATTTTACACCACATCAAAGTGGAATTTGTCTAAAAAAATATGGATACTTAAACAATCATATCAGCATAAGACCTCACTTCCAAAAATTAAAAGAGAAAATGCATGTTTCTTGCTGAAATATAAGCTATAGTGTATGCCTTTCAGCCAAGGTCCTTGGGCAATACTGTAAAAATGTCTTTATTTTGTTGTTATTCTTTTTTTTACGTTTTATTTATTTATTTATTTTTGAGAGAGAGGGAGTGAGCATGAGTGAGGGAAGAATAGAGAGAGAGGGAGAGAGAGAATCCCAAGCAGCCCCAGTGCATGGCTCAAACTCAGGAACCATGATATCATGACCCAAGCTGAAATCAAGAGCCAGATGCTTAACCAACTGAGCCACCCAGGCACCACTTTTGTTATTCTTGAATGACGGTTCAGCTGGTTTAGAATTCTAGATTGAGTTCTATTCCCTCAGCACTTTGAGGTCATTGTTTTCATTGTTCTTTTACAGCCATTGTTGCTGATATGAAGTCTGCCATTAGTTGGATTAGCATTCATTTGTAAGTAATCTCCTTTTTCCACCACTTTTTATTTATTTTTTGTTTGTTTTGATTTTAATCTTTGGCCGCGTGTGATTTAGATTTTTTTGTTAACCAAGTTGGTACTCTGACTTTTATTCAGAGTACTCATCTCTTTCTTGAAATTGTACGAAAATAGAAACCAAAAAAAACCCAACAATGACAAGAACTAAATATTTTTATTATGAATAATGAATAACGAAATGTGGCAGAATTAGCAACTGAACATTAACCGATAAATAGATGACTTTCGAAACCCCAGATGTTTGAAAATTGGTTGAAAAGAAATCTCTTGGATTAAAGCAGAAATCATATCAGAAATTATTAATTGCAAAAGCTAAATAACAAAAGCATAATTGTCAAAATTACATCTAACCTTTTCTTCTTCATCTCCTTTTTTTCTTCTGTATTTCTGGAGTAGCCACTGTATATTATATACTGAATTGTCTCCTGGCATTTGCTTCCTGCTATCAGATCTCCTTCCCTTTTTTCCCTCCATCATCCTGATCTCTCTCTCTGTTTCATTCTGGGAGATTTCTCCAGCTCTAGATTCCATTTTCAAATGCAAGTTTCAAGTTCAGATGCAGGGATGCAGTGTCAAATTCGGTTTTTGTCTAGTAGACCATTACACTACTAAATTGGGGGTGTTTGTTTGTTTGTTTTATTCTGTGAGTAAATTCAGAACTGATACTGGTTCCTTTTCAGTTCTGATGATCCTTCTTCTGCCAAAACAGCCAGTACTTCTTTCAGATTGCTTTTTCTAGTGTTCTAAACATCCTTATTTCAAATCCTGTTCCTGACTTCTTTGTGACATAAAGATTCGTGGGTGTGAATTACCCCCATTCGTGCCATCCACCAACTTCCTCTCAGCGTGTTGGTGAAGAGCAAGGACTCGGAAATCAGGCTGCCAGAAAGAAATTCAGATCCCACCGCATGGTGGCTGTGTGAACTTGGGTAAGTCAGATGCCTTCTGGTGCCTCAGTTTCCTCATTTGTAAAATAGAGATAATAGTTTCTTCCTCAAGGAGTTGTTATGATGAAAAAGGTCAGTGTGTATAAACCACTTTTCAGATGCCTTGAGCAGCATAAATAATGTTTATTTTTCATCGCATAAGAATGAGAATTCTAGTAGGCACAGATTTGAGGGCTCCTCCCATTTCCCCTCATCCTCTCCAGAGGCCTCTTCATTATTTCCTGTCAGCTTTACAAAAAGCGGACTTGTATTCATTGGCAGGTGATGTAAATTTTTGTTTATTTACTTTTTTTTCCAGTGCTTAGAGAATTCTTTTTCATTGCCCTGAAAAAAGGATGTCTAAGTAAGGATTTCTTTTCACAAATTTTCCTTATTACATCTCCTCTCTTGTCTTAGGTCCTTTTCAGATAAAGAAGTTTATTTTTGTAATACATTTCATTATTGCTTCTGTCTGCTATAGACTGAATATTTGTGTCCCCTCCTCCCCAAATTCATATGTGGGAGACTAATCCCCAGAATGATGGTAGTTGAGGATGGTGGTGAGGAAGTCATGGTGGCACAGCCCTCATAAATGCCACTAGTGCCTTTCTAAGAAGAGACACGGAGGCTTGTTTCCTCTCTCTGCTCTCTGCCTTGTGAGCACACAAGGAGCCGACCATCTGCAAACCAGGAAGTGGGTCCTCACCAGATCTGGGATCTGCCAGGACCCTGGTCTTCGGTGGACTGGGAAGTGTGAGAAATAAATCTGTTGAAGCCACCCAAACTATGGTATATTTTACAGCAGCCTGAGCTGACTACACTAACCATTTGCTGTATTTTCTTCTTAATTTCTGTATGCCCCTTTCCTCATCTATAAAATCAGAAAAATAAGACCTATCTAGCAGGATTGTTCTGAGAATTACTCATGATGAAGGATGCACAGAGTCTAGCCCTGTGCCGCATGAATAAATCATATGCCCACATTAAGAATGCCACAGAAAGGGGGCACTTGCTGTTTCTATTTAAAATATTTTCTTATCCTCCACTTAGTCACACCTTGAGCTCTTGAACAAAAGCAGAAAACAACATAACAGAGGGACTGCTCGTGATAGACAATAAATGCTGGTTCTTCTCTTCCCTGCTTTTCTGAACTTGAATTCATATATTGACTTTTAGCCTCTTTTCCCATAT
The DNA here is from genome assembly GCF_024362965.1 of Panthera pardus. Taxonomy (NCBI): domain Eukaryota; kingdom Metazoa; phylum Chordata; class Mammalia; order Carnivora; family Felidae; genus Panthera; species Panthera pardus. The sequence continues at coordinate 26,479,328 of NW_026526832.1, forward strand.
CCGTCACGATCCTTATTGACATCTCTTCTGCTTCCTCCTCATGTGATGCTGCTTTCCAGTTTTGCGTTTCATGCCATTAATTCAATTTTATGATGCATTTAAAAAAAAATTGGTCACTGCATTAAAAAAAGACTCTGGGATATCTCTTCTGTTCTCCATCAGAGTAGTATTTCATTTAAGAAGCAATGTCCCCTTGCACCTCACTGAGCGCCCAGAAGAGTTTCTGACCATTGTTGGTTTTAGTGGCTTTGCTTCAGAAAGATGAGATTTCTTCTTATCTGTATGATATTTTCTTGGATGGTGGATTCCTAATTTATAACCCTCCCCTGTTTCCACTTGCAGCTGTGCAATCAATAGCTCTTTTTAAATACACTTTATCAAGCATTGCTTCCAATGGTCTGAGTGTAGAGTTCTTTGAAAAGGCAGCTGGGAATTTGGTTTTGGAGTTTGATTTTTCGATGTTTTTGTAACTTTCTATAGAAGAAGTTAAACTCTCATGATATGAAATATTATAAAGTGTGGTTTGGGTAAAATTTCTGTGATGTGGATTCTATGATAGTCTTCTTTGGCTGATTTCTGTCAAGGGATACCCTATTACCAGCAGAGGTTTTCTCTTTTGGAACAAAATACCAAATACTCAGTGGCAACAGTCTACCCGAGCCTATAACATATGTTCAAAGGAAACTAGGCTCAAGAAAATTGCCTCCAGGTTCTTTGCACCATCATGGGTGCACTATTATTTAAGTTCCCTGTTGACTCTTATGAGGACACAGAACACTGCACTGTCACAGGTGCATGCTGTTTTCTCACGGTTGGAATTACAAATCTAGGCGCTATTTGAAAAACTATAAAGATTTGGTTACCTTCCTATTAGTTGTTGATGTTATTAAAGGTAAAGGGATAGATGATTTCTTTTCTTGGGTGTTAAGATGACGTTCTTGAGCTTGGAACATATTTTTCTTTGAATTCGAGAGACAAGGGTCAACAATGTGCTCCTGAGAAGAGTAGGAATTCATGAGTGTTTGTTCTATGATGACAGGCTCTAAATCCCAAGGAAACCCAAGTCAAGAGGCTCTGGGCTTGTCCTGCCTGGGTTGTCTGTGGTGCTTCCATGTCGTGGAAGTGGAAAAGTTTCTATACAGTTATTTTTAAAAGGAGACAATTTTCTATATGTTTTGTACTGCAAAGAGGCGAGTTCTGTGGCCGGAACTCATACCTGGCATGTGTGACCATCCGGCATCACACCAGGGTTTATCCGTGTGGGATCGCAGTGTAGCATCAGCATGCAGCAAGGCAAGAATGGACAATGGTTAGAGGTGTGGGCTCCAAGGGGTAATACCCTGGTAATAAGACAACTGGTAAACATTTATCAGGGGCCAATCTCCATGTGAGGCACTCACATAGACGTTACCCCATTTAGGTATTTAGATTAAATGTTAACCTGTTTCAAGTGATCTGCCAGACAAGTACTGCTGTTCCCCTTTTATAAATGAAGCAACCGAGGGACGTGGTGGAGTGGCCTTGGGAAAGTTGCTTGTTCTCTGTCATTGTGGACTTGGCCCTTATTATGCTGCGGTCCCTTCCAGCTCTGACACTCGTGGCTCTGGCCTGTTCCACTGCTTGCCAGTCTGTTCCACATACAGGCCAGAGACATTGCTGGCAGACGCTGTGTTTCCCTTCACATTTATGTGATTGTGGTTTACAAATATACTCATTCTTTGAGTATGCCAACTACTCTCTTCAAAATACACCAGAGCCCAATACCCCACCAGAAGCTGGCTCAGAAAATGCTCCAGAGGCTGCTCAAGGCTGGCTTGGAAACCCATTCTCTGAATTAAGCCAAAGAAAGATGCCAACTTACTCTGCAGGGGAGAGAAGGCCTCATATAGAGTGGGACACAGACATCCTGTGCTACTCATTCTTTAAGACCAGAAGTAATCATCAACATGCTGTTTTTGGTGCCAACCATGGGCACAGGAGTTACTAATCATTAATACCATGAATGCAACCTTCAGATTATTACCCAGAGTGATTAAAAGCAGCCAATATGGCCACAAGTGCCGACTATGTAGCTCAGGCTGCATTGGTAGCATCATATTCCCTGGAGGAAGGACTAGCCTCCTCCCTTCATAAAGGCCCTCACCCAGCCAAGAGCCTTCCTCTCGGCACTTTGTGGCCTTCCCAGGATTCAAATCAGAGAACTTATCTCACTCATCAAAAGAATGTAGTTTCTAAAACATTGATCTTAGCAGCTCTCAGTGCCCTGAGGACTATTTCAAGGGGACTAATTTGTGAGCCCTAACTGTATGTTTACACTTTAAATGTTACATATATTTACATGTCAGCTCTTGCAGAGGATACATTTGTATAACAGGTTCAAAGAGAACTAAACTCTATAAACTCTTTGATGAGGCTATTTTTTATTTTAATAAATGTAATGAAGATCAAAACACTTGGAAGAGTTTTAAGAGTGTCCGAATGCCATCAATCCTAGAATTTATCTTATTGGATAAAAGGAGGTGGCTAATCAGAATTTCTCACCCAATTATTCTTACGTAGTGGAGGTTGTGAGTACCTTTCTTTGGACAACAATGTAATAACAACATGTGATACCTGCACTCACAAAACGATCTTATAGAAGCTATAATAAAAGTGGCAACAAATGGCTTAACGTCTTTAGAATTGACAGAGTCCTGTTGTGCTTGGCTTAGAAAATCAGATGCTCTCTATGATGGACAAGCAAGGTAGAGGTGTTAACATTTCAAACACATAAACACTCTTAAGTACACACATGGATGATATCCTATTGGTACCTTCTCTTTATACTACAGAAACATTGTTCAGGATTCCTAGTTCTACTGACCAAGGGGCCTGATGAATTTCCCAAGTGAAAATATCAACAGTTAATAAATCAATTTTCTTTTTAATGGGATAAAGGAGGCAATAGTTCCGGTGGGGTAGTAAAACCTGGGTAAAGGCATTATCCAAACTCCATTCTATGTGCTAGTCAAGACAAAGTTTACTCTGAGAGTCTTTGTGGTGTGTGTGAAAAATAGGCATGAACTGTGTTGTTTTTGCAATTTAATATCCATTTCAGTTCAAATTTATGGCAGAAAACTATAAAGTTGCAAGTAAAAAGCGTTCAAAAGCAAAACATATCCAATCTCCATATCCCTCTATAAAAGTCTGGAATTCTTGTCAGGCATTCTTCAGAAATGCTATCTAGACTTCAAAGTGCCCTTCAATCCTCCCATTGAATGCTAACCCCAGCCTTCAGGCTGCCCTCATTTCCGATGTCACAGCAACCCTACACCCCCATCTTGACAGGAAGATGGCCTCACTGCCAGGTATCTCTTCCTCCCCCACCTCAGCTGGACTTTCCCCACCAGCTGGAAAGACTTTGTTGCCTTTCAGACAATAGAGCCCATAGTTGTGACATGTTAAGTCTCACATGAGATTCGTACACATTTACTATCCCCACTTTCAACCTTCCCTCTCTACCTTCTCTGTAGTGATTTTGACTTCCTGTTATCATATCCGTAATTAAGACAGTTACTGTCAGGCAAGTTTATTTTGCCACATCTGCAGTCAACAAAGGCTGAGAGGGGAAATCTCATTCTATACTCCAGAGAAAAAAAACAGAGTCTGGCCTTTTAGAATAGAGATGAATGGGCGAGAGAAGGAAATAGTACTAGAGTGAAAAGACCACACTTTCCCAATTCAAGTAGCCTTGAGTGTCAAATCCTTGCTCAACTATTTACAATTCATGAGACTTTGGAAAGGTTATTTCACTTTTCTGAGACTTTGGTTCTGTACAGGCAAAACAAGATAAAATGCCTTCTTTATAGTGTTCCAGGGAAGATTAGGGATTATAAGATTAGGGATCATAAGTGCCTCCCGACCCTTATAAGTGTGGGCGCTGCTGTAGTCACAGATGTAGTGCTTATGGTGGTGGAATTATTGCGGATAGATGGCGCTCATGGAGTTGTTGGTGTGAGTGGTGGTGTTGGTGATGGTGCCGGTGGTGGTGACAGTGGTGAAAGTGATAGAGAAGGTGGTGTTAGCAGTGCAGTGGTGGTTAGAAAGTTGCTGAGTCACACAGAGAGGACCTCCAGACTTCTATGGAGAGTCTGACAACAGGCTTCAGTTAACATGGGCTCTGGGGACATAGACTTTCCTTAATTTTCCAGGCACATAAGCCTTGAACAATGGTGCAAAGTTAACATGCAAAGTGGAAAGTGAAATCAGTTTTGGATGCGTGAAATTTAAACGTGCACATTAGGGAAACAAAAAAACATTTTCAAGGACAAAAAAAAAAAATAAAACCATTTGTTTTAAATGCTATGTCCATGTCACTTGATAATGCTAGAGAAACAGGCCAAAGAATTAGAAAGAGATTTAACACACACACACACACACACACACACACACATACAGACACACATCCTTTGGTTCAATTAACAATCTTAGAAAAGAGGTACTGTATTATCATCTCCGTTTTACAGATGAGAAAGCTAAGGTTCAGAAAAGCAGGAAGCACTGTAGAAAGTTCTTGGGCTTCAATCCTAGGTTTTATATGCACCGGTTGTTTGACTTCATCTTTCACTCCCCCTCTTCAAACTGTAATTTCTTCATCCTTGGCAATAATGCTAACAATCATGTTCAAGAATTGTTATAGGGCATAAACAAGTTATATTTTTGGTCTACAACAGTGGCTGCTTCATATAAAAGATCAAACATGATACTTATATAGAAAGCATTCAGCAAAAATACCTACCTTCCATTCATTCATTCATTCATTCACTCTTGAAATTATCCTTCTACCCTCTATTATTTTATTCAAATAGTCCAGATAGACTGTATGAGAAGCCAAGAAGTCCATGTTAAACCTCCAAGAATTCTATCAGTTGGGAATTTTGGGTTTCAAGGAATAGAAAACCTGATCTAAATTTATAAAGGAATTTATTGCCTAATGTGACTAAAAAGTCAAATATCAGACATGGCTGGACCATGGGCTTCACTGATGTTTATGACTCAGTTTCTGTCATTTCCACTCAACATAAGCTCCTGTGAGCTTGTTCCTTTTTTGGTCTGACTCTCCTCTAATGATTGTAAGATTAGGAGCTTCTAAATGTACATACCCCCACTGTTAAGTATAGCATAAGGAAAAAGTTTCCCTCATAACTCTCTAGCCCAGGGCCTGACTTCCAGGCAGGGGGATAGATACAGTCCAGAATGAATCACTTTTCCCAGTGAAATTAGTTACTCTGTTCAGCTTCAACCAATGAGTACTTGCCCCAGGAATATTGGAGGCAATTTCCCACACCACACACTGAAGGGGTAGAAAGCTGTTTCTCCAAGAAAATGCAAGTTATTGTGCTATCAGAGGAAGGTTGAATTGACTCTGGGTGACAAAGCAACAAGTTACCACTATAGGAACTAACACTGTTCTTCCCAAACCTGGTCTTCCCCGCACCCCCCTCCCTCAATATTCCCTCTCTATGATCCATCTTTTCCAAAAGCTGAAAGCCCAGGAGTCATCTTGGGCACTTCCCTTGACCTTGCTGTCAGCCACTGTGTCCCTATGGCCAGTTTCTGTCAATTGTATCTTTTCTCTCTCCGGCCTCCCATATGCTATTGTTCTGTCAACACAAAATGCTGTTTACTGCCCTTTATCCTAGTTAGTGTAAGATATTTGCTTAAATGTCAAACTTTCCTGATCCTCTGCTAAATGTAAGTTTCCTCTGTTACGTTTTCGAATCTCTGACCACAGTTTGTAATTATAAATGAGAGTGAATGGTCAAATGAAAACTGGAGCTTACAATGGCATGGTCTGTTTTCATTCACCGTGGCCCTAGTGACAATCAAAATGCTGACATGGAGGGTGTAGTGTTCCATGAAATATTTCAATGAATGAATGAGTGAACGAACGAATGAATGAATGAATCCAGATGCCTTGTCCATTATAATGGAGGTAATAAGTGATCAGTAGGTCAGGGTGAGGTCTTCTGACCACATATCCAGAGCCCCTTCTTCTCCCCTGGGAAGAAGCTTGGTGTAACTGGGCAAGGTTAAACAGATAGTCTGTTAGAGTTTTCTGACCAGAAGTGTAGAAGCTGCTTTTAGACAACTGGCTTGAGCAATGGAAACTTGATCAAGGCAAAAGAGCCCACAGCAACCACCTGGCTGAATACAGACAGGCCCATCAAGTGACCCACCTCAAAATATCCATAAGGCCTACCTAACCAATGGGCTACTTATAACTAGGCACAGTTACCAAAAAAGGAAAAATTCCATATGTTGCCACGCCTCTTCACCTTCCCTTTTTAAAAATAGCCTGTACCCATCGCCTCCTGGTTGACAGCTTCCCCTCTGCTGTTCCACCTGCTGCTCCCCATGGTGTATTCAGTAAACCTCTATCTACTCTGTTCTGCCTCTGGTGAGTCCCTTCACTGCCAGAATCACCTTCTTCATATCAATTGTCCCACATTTGGGGGCCCCCATGTGAACAAGAGACACCACTTTTAGACACCACAAGAAGGAAGTGGGGAGATAAGAATGGCTCATTGACTGGATAAGGTGGGAAACTGGCCCTGAAAATATGGCACAGCAGAGCAGTAAGGGAGCTTAATAACTTTGAAATGCCAGTGAACCTGTGTTTGAGGGACTCATAAAGGGGTATATGCCTTAAGAAGTGAAGAACAAGAAGATGTTGACTGAAGTCCCCTTCCTCCTTTCTGTAACAAAATCCCTGTGAAGCTGCTAGTCACAGGCTGGGATTAGTCACCTTCAGGTCCTGGGACCTGAAGCATTCAGGCCAGAGCCTATAAGAATGGCTTTTTTTCCCCTCAAAATCTGCAGAACCCTGTCCTAGTCTATGATATCAGAATTCTTCCCATTCACTCTGGAGTTCTGTTGGGGCCAGAGCCAATATCAACCTCCTAGTCTGTATCTGTTGGGTTTCCCAGAGAAGCAGTACCAACAGGGTGTGTGTGTGTGTGTGTGTGTGTGTGTGTGGAGAGAGAGAGGGGGAGAGACAGAGGGAGGGGGGACAGATTTATTTTAAGGAACTGGATCCTGTGACTATGGAGGCTAAAAAGTCCAAAATCTACAGGATGGATCATCAGGCTGGATACTCAGGGAAGAGCCTATGTTGCAGTTCAAGTTCAAGGCGGTCTGCTGGCAGAATTCCTTCTTGCTCAGGGGCAGTCAGTATTTGTTCTATTCATGTCTTTCATCCACATTATGGAGTGCCATCTGCTTTATTCAAAGTCTACCAATTTAAATGTCAATCTCATCCAAAAACCATCCTCATAGAAACGTCAAGAATGATGCCTGATTAAGTGTTTGGGCATCATGGTCTCACCAAGTTGATGTATAAAATTAACTATCGCTTTATCTAAACCATTGATCTTGGCCAAAGTTAAAGAAAAGTGTTAAGGTAAAGTGTTTGCTTCTGTGGTATAAATAATAAGAACGAATGAGATCTATTACCAAAAATTATCTTCTCCTTGGGCGCCTGTGTGGCTCAGTTGGTTAAGCAGCCAGCTCTGGATTTTGGCTCAGGTCATGATCTCATGGTTTGTGGGATAGAGCCCCATGTTGGGCCCTGTGCTGAGAGCAGGGAGCCTGCTTAGGATTATATCTCTCCCTCTCTCTCTGCCCCTCCCCTACTCTCTTTCTCTCAAAATACATAACTAAACATTAAAAAAATTGTCTTCCCTGCTTCCTGCCATGTTGTGAAAATTCCACCACTTGAGATTCATTCTTTAGGATTCATAAGTATTTTCATGTTCAAGAGTCCCTGTTAAAACTTAAATATCTTGTGGAGTTCTATCTTTATCTTCTCACATTTTATTGGCAAATTTTATAATTTAGAAATAGAAAGAGAATATAATAATATATATATTATATTATATGTAATAAATATAAATATTATATATACTATATATAAATAAATATATAATAAACAAATAAAATATATAAATATAATGAATAAATATATAAATAAATACATAATAAATATAATTTAGAAATAGAAAAACAGATTAAAAATAAGAAGGTGGTTGTAAGGACTAAATGAGAGTCAAGTTTGGTCCAGTTTCTTTAAGTTGTAAGCACTCTATAAGTAACAATTGCTTTTGTCACTATCATTATTGTTATCATATACAGAATCTACACAATTTTGTGTTAAATAGACTTTCCCATTTTATAGCTGATAAAAAAAGTAGGTTTAGTGAGCCATAGGGTAACTTCCCAAAGTCATGCATCTAGCCGGAGACAGAGACAGGGGCTGACCTGTAGTCTGTGTGAAGTCCAGGCCTTTGTTATTTTTTCTGTCTTGCTATTCCCACTCCTGTATTTCCCAAACTGACCATAATCCCAGGATGAAGGCCGGGTTTTACTCTTCTCTCACTGCCAGCACCTAGCCCAGAGCCAGCCACATGGCAAGTGGCCTCTAAGTACCCAAAGGTAGTTCAGACTATCAGAGAATAACCTGCCTGGGCCAAAACATGGCCTCTCATGCCTGAGAGTGTTACCGGGATTCACAAAGGTGGGAGCCACTCTATTTGCTGCGGAGATAAAGAGTGCTAGAGTAACCATCCCCTACAGTTGTTCCCTGAGCACCCACTCAGGAGCCAGCAGCCCCAGCTTCTAGGAAGTTAAGCACAAGGAGTGCAGCCCACAGGGTTAGACCTGAAAGAATCTTGAGGCATCTTCCCAGGAGCCTTTGGTCAAGGCAAGAACACTGAAGCCCCTTCTCTGAATCCCTGAGGGAAGCACAGATTCCTGCGCCTTTCGGTGGGGCCAGACTGGTGTGTTTGAGCCGAGACTGAAATGTATACCACACATCTGGCCAGTGGGGAGATGGGGGGGCTGGTGTGGTCAGCGGGGGTGCAAGGCCATTTCAGGGCAGTTAAGCTAGAGTAACCCGAGTACAGCAGGGCCTGAGTCACTCTGGACTCAGGGAGCTCCCGATCGGGTGGGGACTGACACCTGAACCCATCTGCGGCTTTGCCCTGGCTGGCCCTGCCCTGCCCTGCCTTGTCCAGCTCAGCTTAGCCTGGCCAGGCCAGGCCCCACTGGTTCCAGCCCAAAGGAATTGAGACCAAACTGCGGAGCCAGGAATTCTGAGCAATGGCAGTGATGTCAGCGGGGGTGAGGTGCGGTGTGTGCAGAGCCCCACGAGGCGTCTGCTCAGGGGTCCCTGCATCTGAGTGTGATCTGCTGCTCTCATGTGCTTCCCCCCTGACTCTCGAGTGTATGTTCTGGGAATCTACGTATATGTCTGTGTTCATGCCTATGTGTGTTGTCGGCTTGTGTGTTTGGGTGTGCTTCCCCTGGAAAATGAAATCATAATTGACTTTGTTGTAGAATTTTCTTGGTCAAAGTGCAGCAATCCTTAAGGGTTTTAAAAACTTCGTTGTATGTGCAAGGCCTTATGCTATGGGCTATTTAGGACACTGAAAAGAACCAGCCCTGTAGTGTGTAGTCAGCCTGGATCACGCACTTTCTTATGACAGCCAAGCCTGCTGTCCAGGAGTGTTTGTGCAGAGCCAAGAACAAGGCATGGACATGGTCACTGTGGTTTGGTGGCCAGAGACATTGGCCTGGGCAGCTGGGGTGGGGGCAGGAGAGTTGTGTGTCAGGATTTGCCACCTTCTCCAAGCATTTTCCTAGATACAGAAATTTTGTGTCTTCTTTTTATGATACCAAAAATAAATTTTTAAAAATGTGTCAGAGCGATAAGGGCAAAATGTCATTTGTTGCGTTTTCTTCCCCAGAACAATCCAGACTCCCATCATGAGGACTGGTAGTCCAGCATATGGTCGCCACGGCCCACTCTAGGGTCCCCTCCCCATCATGTGGCGATGACTGCTGCTGTCTGATACTTCTTAGACTAAAGATGTGACAGGCAGAGGAGCAGTGGGGAGAAAATCATTCCACTTGGGCCAAACCATCACTGCTCTGGGAAAGGGAAATAACATGTAAGAAGGAGAAACTCAACTGTGAATGAAAAGCTCAGGACTCTGAGACTGCAGATGTCTGAAGATTTAACAGCAGGTTAGAGGGAATAATGAGGTCCTTGTGAGGATTCCTTGAAGAAGAAAGAGAGAGAGAGAATGGAAGAAGGAAGAGGGAGAGAGGAAGGGAGAGAAAGAGAACAAAACACCAGATAATACTCTGAGGACAAATCCAGAGAAGGAGCTTGACACCTTTTCCCACAATCTAAGTTGCTCTGTAGACTTCTGAACAACTTGGCTTGCACAGCCTGTGATGTCACATCTTTCCATATAACACACAACCCAGTAATGGTGGATGTAGTAATGGAACAACCCAGCTCTCGCCCTGTTTCACCCTCTGTAGTCCTCTGACAAACACCAAGGACAAGCAAGTGCCTGTGTAGTTCAGCTGCCACTTCAAGAAAATGTCCTTCTCTAGGTCTATCACTTAGTATTGTGATGGCCTTCTACTTATCCACTTGCAGAGGGAGCTTCTGAAAAGGCATTTTTCAAGATATCCCTCATCTGTGTTTCAAGACACAGAGCCTTGGATATTGAATGTACTCAATAAATACTTAATAAATATATGATCATTTAAAACAGTCCACGTGGAGAATTGTGTGAGTACCCAAATAGAACTTGGAAACTCCTGCTATGAGATTGACTTTGACACTGAGGGGGCTCACTGTGGCATCCTTCCAACCCTTACTAATCCACTTGCTCACCTGAAGAAACAGTAGGACTCTACTCACTCTCTTCCTATACTGTAGCCCATCATCTGCCAGTGACCATTCTACTCTACTCCTGGTTGGTTTACAAGGCACTAAAGGAATATTATCAGGCATAGGGTCCTCATGATGGCCTATTCTATTATACCCAATACCACTTTGGATTTGGTGTGGGCAGGCCATTAAAAATTTCAGGAAGGCTGAGTCAAAAGTGGGTTCCATCAGTTTTGAGGGAAGGTCTCTCAACTTCTACTAGGGATGGCTTCCTGACACTCACAGAAAATCTATGGACTACCTACCATTCTTGTGGCCAGCTGCATTGTGCGGCAGCCAACATTCTGGACCAATTTCATTCACTGGCTGATGGGTGAGGAGACAGTCTTGGGATCCTCTGGCCACCATGCTTTAAGTGAGGAACTTCCCTGTGAATTTGGACCAAGCCCCCAGCCACCCAACAGAACAAGACAGTGCCAAGAACTTAGCAAAGACAGACTGCCCAAAGTTCCTCAGCTTCTTAGAAAGCAAAACGGCCCATCTCCATCTATCACCATAAATGGCCTGCCTGAACTGCTGGTGTCTTCAGTCTGTGCCATAATATTTCATTCAACTACCCATTCGTTACACACATCCTCAGAGCAAATAATGTTAATGTAAATAATTTGGGAAGCATTGTTCCATCTGTTGAAAATGTGCAGTAGTTGCTTCGCCCCTTGTCTAAACTGGGGCGGCTACTTTCAGGCAAGTTTGGGAGGTAAATGAACTGTCTGGATGCTTTTCTTGGCAGTCTCTCTTATTAGTGGGAGGTGGCAGTAACGAGAACATGAGGAAGACGGAAAGTGTTTACTTAAAGTCATGGCCAAATGGCGAGGGAGAGTTTAAGATAAATCATAAGCTGTCAATGATGACAACTGCAGACTGCTACTAGTTCACTCCTGTTTATGGGGCTTCAGATGCTACATTTAGAGAGTGAAGGAGTTTATTGGTAGAAGTTGCTGATTGTTTAGACGTCAATGTTTGAGGCAAGAGGTAGCAGCCACTTGGACTGCGAATGGTGAATGCATGAAGCTCTCACATGGTCATTCTGGGTGCATCTCTGCCCAGTGAATGGATGCCACTGACTCATATTCTCCTTCAAGACTCAGATAATGGATCACTACACTTTTGTCAATGACAAGCAATCATAGAGTATTATAGTGAAGGGGCAAAGGCATAATAGAGCTGGGTTCTTAGTGTTTCTGGATGCTTTTCTTGTCTAAGGTAACTTTGCTTGGGTGTTGATTTTTGAATTGCAGCTTACAGCTTGTGAACATGTTCATGCTTTGTTCGTGTGAACAAAAGACCAGAATCTTTTGAGGTTAGCCAGCATTCTCAACAGTTTTCCCCCCAAACTCGTCTCTGCTATACACCCATAAAACACAAAATGAATTCTTATGAAACTTCCATGTTTATCTTACTGAACTGCACTGTCTTCCTCTGTTCTAGAGTGAGTATACTCTTAGCAAGACCCTATACCAGTGGCAAGTTGCAGAGAATGATTATGTTTTCAAAAGGCCTTACTCAAAAGGCCTGTGAAGACCTGGAAAGAGCTCTTCTGTGACTTGTACACCTTTTCTTTCTATGTGTCTCTCAAACATTTATGAAGTGCCAGTGAGGGGCCAGATACAATGGAAAGTGACAGTCCATACTGTCAGAGGTATGGGGTAATCAGAAGGACCACATTGTCAACAAACCACAGTGAAAAATGGCCAACGGCTTCTATCATGATAGAAACTTGTATAAATCATTGTGAAGGGGGAAAGCACGTAGAGTTCAAATCCCTGAGGAAGTTGGGGAAGATGGTACTTAATCCAGGTGTTGGAGTTGGCTGGAGTTTTCCAGATTCATAAGTGAGGCTAGGTTACTCCAGACAGAGGAAAAGAGAATCAAAAATCTCACTTTGGTTCAAGAATTGCTTAGAAGTCCTATATGGCTGGAACATGATTTACAGGGATAGTGGCTGAAGGTGAATAGGGGAATTAGTTGTAAATTTTATAAAGATGGGAATAATTTGTAAAAGGAAAAAGAAAGAACAACATGGAAAACAAAATAACTTTCCACTTCATTATTTCATTTGTGCTCTAACACTGCTTTTCTTTGAAATTTTTGAATGAGAAAAATCACCCAGAGTTTCTAATAGTGGGAATTTTGTTGGGAGAAAAATTGATTTATTTTTCAGAATAAAATCAAACACCCCCCAAATTATCTGGGATGTTTAATCAACAGGGTTAAAATTCTGGATTTTGAAGTAGTAAAGGCAGAGTTTGAGAAGGAAAGAGAAAGTTTCAGACATGACCACTAGACTGGGAAATTAACTTAGGAAACCATTATGAGTGTAGTGGAAAGGGGGAGAAGGGCCTTCAGGCAGAGCCTTCTCCCCAACCCCTTCTTCCCCCTCACCCCATCTGTTATGGATTGAATCACATCCTTCCAAAGGATTTATTGCCCTAACTTCCAGTACCTATAGATGTGACTGTGTTTGTTAAGAATCTTTGCAGATGATCAAGATGAGGTCATTGGGGTGAGCCCTAATCCAATATGGCTGTATCCTAAAAAGGGAGAATTTGGAAGTAGCGTTGTATACATGAGAAGAATGCCATGTGAACATGAAGGCAGAGACTATGGTGATGCCAAAGAGCACAAAAATTTCCAGCAACCACCAGAAGCTAGGAGAAAGGCATGGAACAGATTCTCCATATGGCCCTCAGAAGAAACCAGACATGCTGGTACCTTGATCTTGAATTTCTAGCCCCCAGAACTATGAGACAATACTTTTCTGTTGTTTAAGTCTTGTAGTTTGTACTACTTTATTACAGCAGCCCCAGAAAACAAATACAGCACCAGATTGTGGAAATGGCTTTGAAACAGCCAGGGGATAGGTGGGGACTCGGGAAGTAAGAGTAGGATGCCTTGCTGGTGCACCAGAGAATGAAGATAGGTGGGAAATATTCATGAAATCGTCCAGAGGAGTGGTGCTCCAGAAGGTTTTGAGCTTCACAAGATGATTGTCCAGACCAAGCCTATCTGTGTCAGGCTAGTACATGGTGATTTGGTATTTTTCAGATGAAAATGGATTTTATGATAATAAAACAAATGGTTTTAGATCAAAGAGTACTGTAGAATGCAAATAAGTGCTTTATCAGGAATCAAAATAAGTTCTTTCTTGAATGAAGACATATACATTTAATGGAGTCATCCAAGGAAATAATATGACATGTGCTTTAAAAAAGAAAAAAAAATGAGTATTCATTTTTCCCCCTAAAGCTTACTAGCTATCTCCAAAAACCTAGGACTTTCTTGTTATCTTAAGCAATTTTCCTTTTTATGCTTTGACCTGTTTTGCTGGCATGTTCTTAGTGTCTTTCCTGCTAGTAACCCCCTTGTGTGAGATCTTTGCTGTCCTGGCACTCTTGTCTTTGTACATGTCTACCCCGAAGTCCCCCTTTACTCTGGGCTTAGGGAGTCAATACTACTACTCTTTCTGATTCTCACAGCCCAATTGATAGCAGGCTAAGACTTTGACAGGACTTTATCGAAGGCCTGAGGGGAACCCCAAATAATGTCCACGTCCAAACCCAAACATGCCTGTGAAGCAGGCACCTCTGCACCTAAGACTCTACACCAGACTTCTCTCTGGCTCTGTATGGAAGCATGAGCATTCCCTCAGCCCTATTTCCGGGTGACTGTAGGGATGTGGTTCTCCCCAAGGGGCAATCTTGCTTTCTACTCACAATTGTCTGACCCCAATGGATAGACGTTGCAGTAAGAATCTTGACCACAGGGCTACCTGGGTGGCTCAGTCAGTTAAGTGTCCGACTTTGGCTCAGGTCATGATCTCACAGTTCATGAGTTTGAGCCCCATGTCAGGCCCTGTGCTGACAGGTCAGAGCCTGGAGCCTGCTTCAGATTCTGTGTCTCCCTCTCTCTCTGCCCCTCCCACCTCTCAAAAATAAATATTAAAAAAATAAAAGAATCTTGACCATATATTAGACATGGTTCAGTCATTCAGAAAGTATCTATTGTATGCTTACAACAATGAATAGGATAGGCAAACTTTCTGCTCTTGTGGAGCTTATGTTCTGGTGGGGGAAGGAAAACCAGAGGAAATAAAGGAAAATGTTAGGGAATATGATAAATGCTGTGTAAAAGTATGGGACTCTAACACCTGACAGAAAGGGAGAAGGTGAATAGTGTCTTCTGAATTAACAAGATAATGATATTATACAGTAGAATAACAAATTATAAGAAATGTACCAGTGGGGATGTAAAGGAGGGAGACTTTCTCTCCATTGCCTTATTTCATGGATTGTGAAGCTCTGATCCTATAGACTCATCCCTGCTGGCCTTTCTAAGTCTCTCATGAGATTTTGTGCTCCATTAACTTTTTTGTGATCCAGTTCAGTCCTCTCAAAGTATAAGAGAACTAAAAAGAGTAAGATGACCATCCATAGATGTCATCTCAATATGAAATGTTTCTCCATGGAGATTTGTTGAAAATCAGTATAAACTCATGTGTGACCTACTGGACATCAACTTGGACAGGTTATTAAAAAACACATTTGTTGGGGCACCTGGGTGGCTCAGTCGGTTGAGCGTCCGACTTCGGCTCAGGTCATGATCTCGTGGTCTGTGGGTTCGAGCCCTGCATCAGGCTCTGTGCTGACAGCTCAGAGACTGAAGCCTGTTTCAGATTCTGTGTCTCCCTCTCTCTCTGCCCCTCCCCCACTCGTGCTCTGTCTCTTTCTCTCTCTCTCAAAAATAAATAAACATCAAAAAAATTTTTTAAACCAGATTTGTTGTTAACTATATATCCTTGGACAATGCTATTCAAACCCACTGTGTATAATTTTCTTAAATGTAAAATGGGGTTAATAATACTTGTTGCATTATTGTGAGAAATGCATAATGCATGGAAAATGCATGAAACAGTCCCTGACAATATTGGATGTTGGCAAAAAACTGGTTATCACATGATACAAGGATTCAATCATATATTGCTCTGGGGATTGGTTTATTGAATGAATGAATGAATGATCCAAATCTACGCTTAAACAGAATTATAAGAGAAAAATAGGTGATAATGCAGCAACAAAGCTCTAGGCCAAATTAAATGCCAGGGGACAGTAATGGTCTTCACCTCCAACTGGTCTCAAATAAGGGAGCTGTTCCATCAGGGGACATATGTGGTTCCAGCTGCACATCTGTAAATTTGCAGATGATGCTATGGTGAGAACATGTTCTAATGCACATACTTATGTGGAACTAAGGTGCAAGAGCAGATGGCCAAGAAAGGTCCTCAAATGATGCTATGAATCCAAGAAAATCTATGATACAGCTTGATATAATCCTGAGGCCCAAAAGGATCTGGAGTGGTGGGATCTAACATGTAATTGTGTTCATTTAAAGAGAATATCTGTCATTAAAAAAAGACTGGGGATTGGGTCCCATATACAATGAATAGTGAGTAAATATACATGAAATGAATGATAATGGTGTTCTTGGAGGACCCATTACAGAGTCTTTAGCAACCAGCTTTATTGGGTAGTCCAGCTTGGATTTTTTTTTAGCTTTATAGACTGCAATATCCCACAAAAACATCAAAACCTGGTGGCCTGGAAATAATCAATAGTGACCTCTAGTTGTTTCTTGAATTCCTTCTCACATAGTCCCAACATCTGTGTCATATCTGAATCTATTTATTTTGATTGATTTACCTCTTGGCATTATATCATTTTTTCCTTACCTTTTCAAATACTTTGTAAGTTTTTGTTTAAAGCTAAACATTTTGTGTAGGACAGAGACTGAGATAAATCATTTGTTATGCAGGGGGATGAATGTACATTCCTTTCTGCTATGTTTTTAATGTGGGGGTTTGAGTTGATCTAGTCAAGGGTACTGCTGGGTCTTTGGTCATATTATCGCTGTGGTTTCTCTTTGTGCATCACGGGCTTCCAGTTCCTTTAGTTATGCTTTATCTCTCAGCACCCCTGCCTCAGCTGTGCTTCTGAGCCCTGAAAGGATTTCTGCACCTGACCCAGAAACTGAAGTTTTCTTCCTGTTTCTTTTGACCAAATGCAATGGATTTTCACCAGTGCCTTCCTTCCCCCACAGATTAAGGATTGCATCCCTTTGTGAAGGAGAAGAGAGAAAGGTCCAGACCTACACCACAAAAACACTTTCTCAAGACATTGGTCAATCATTTATGCTAGTTCCCAGTGGGGTCTGTGGCGAAGAAGGTGCAAACCCCTCTTATCTCTCTAGGTCTAAGGAGGTCCAAACTCTCTTGCCTGCTTACACCTGGCAGCCATCAATTTTTGTGACTATACTAGTTGACATTTCTGCATTTGCCCCAGGTAGGCCATGATTCCTGTCCCATCTTTTCCTGCAACTTTGGTTCTCTGATGCAGTCAAGAAAAGTGAACTTGTAGTTTGGCTTTTGTTGTTGTTGTAGGGGTGGGAATAATAATCCTTCTGGTTCTTTACATCCCAAGCAGAAACCAGGTGTCTACATGTTTCTTAATAGTAATAACCATGATATCCATAGAGTGGGTACTGTGTCAATAAGGATGTACATATATGCACTTATACATATATTTGAATATTTAGATGGTGAAATTATGCAAAAGCTGGAAAGCACATTTATATAAATTTATGCATAAATTAGGAAACCCTCATTTTTCTGGAACTTTTTAATGAGGCCAGTCATACCTCCCTTATGGGAAGTAAGTATATCATATACATAATGCAGAATATATGTACATATTCCTACGATTGTTTGCACTAAGTGGTTGTTTCAACTCATGTACCTAGCTACCTGGGGTGAGTAAGCATATGAATACGGTGATTATGACTACTTATAAGAAAGAATGTTTTCTTTGGAAGGACGTATAAGAACTTGTGTGTGAAGAAGCTTCTGTTCTTGACAGTATCAAGATGCCTTAGAGAATGCTGCAAAGGGCGTGGTGAGCAGTGCCTGCTTTGTGTCATTTGTGTACACGAAATATAACTCAGGACTGACTTTGACTATTTCCATTAAGGCCAAATTGTAATGACTAATAAGAAAAAAAATCAAATGATTTCCAAAACCTGTTCTAATTAATAATGCAATTCTGGTGTAATAAACTCAGATGAAAAAAATGACAAATAGCATATAGGCTCTGGATACAGATAATTCAAGATCACATTTAACAGCTGTGAGATCTTGGTCGAAATGACCTTTCTGAGGCACATTTTCCTAATAGACGCAGTGAGGACTGGGATATCTGGCGCAGTAGGTAATTGTGATGCTTGCGGGAATTCCTACATAAGTCTCCCTGCAGAGCGAAGAGACTCACAGTGGCAGTATTGACCCCGAGCTACAACCCAAAATCAACGATGACCTTTCTTTCCTGACAAATTTCTGACTTGTGGGGGAGTTGGCAAGCGGAGTCTTCACGCTCTTGTCCCATTTCTCACTTCTTTCTCGGAGAATAAAGTCCTAAACTAACGGTGCCAGATGCCGGCTGCCATTCGGGCCGCGTTCCCCAGCAGGCAGTTCATTGTATGCTACGATCTTCTTTCTCCTGCAGTCACATGGCCAGATCAGCGAGGGCGGCCGACATCACTGAGCTCTTTTCCTTTTTTTACTCTCAGAGTTGTTGTTGGAACCTGCAATCCCTCCATGTCTGTCACTTAGGGATTAGGTCCAGGATACCTATCTGCCTGATAATGAGAAATTATTTTTTATGATAGAGCTGTTTTTTTATGCTGGAGTACTTTTGCTTGTTGTTTTGTTTAGTAAAGGATTCTGTTTCTGAAATTTCTCCAGGTTAATTTTATTTCTTTTTCCACGCAGTACTTTCCTCATTTATTACTTCTGTTCCCTCTTCCATGTGAGCAGCCCAAGGATGTGAAGATTCCAAGATAAGATACTCAATTTAGAGTTTGGGGATCTGGACCAGGATCTGAGAGTATGCCATGTGTCCTAGACACATTACCAGAAAGTTCTACGTTTGTTTATTTGGCATCGGCCAGGCTAATAATAAAGTGTACTTTAATTTCCCGTTTGCTGTACTCCCCTTTTTAAAAATAATTCCTTTGGGGACTTTATGGGAATGAGCAATGAGATTGGGGCAGGATTCCAATGTTCCCGGTCCCCCTATTCCCAGGAAAACATGTAACATAACAAAAATTTTACACCTCTTTCTAAAACATCACTTGCCCTTTGAGGACAGAGCCATCTTCATGTTTTCTAGATTTGAAGGAGATACATAATTCTTTTCTGAATCTTTTCTTCATTGAAAGTTGAATATTAAGAAGACAAAGATACAGTTAGGAAGTTCTCATTTGGTATGAGATTCAGGGGCTAAGAAGTCCAAACTGCCAAGAGTGGCACTAAGATCAGGCTTTCTGGGTGTCGACATGGTCAGGAAGGTATCTCATGTGGCCCATTTTGGAGTGGCAAAAGCAGGGTTTCTGGTTCCACCTGCTCGAATTCATGCAGAAGAGTCACTTCCACCATACAGAAGAGGGAATAGAAATTCCCAGGAAAGGAGGGAATATGAGTAAATTGCTAATCTTTGTTCAGAGTCCCATGGTAAACATGTCTCCTCTTGTTTAGGCAGGTGGCACTGATCTGAACCCTTCTGTGACACAGAGAACATTTATCTTTAGTGGTGTTTCTCACTAGATGGTGAAGGCCTGCTTTGTCTCTGTGCCACACATACTAGCCTACTCAGTGGCTCAGAGAGGCAGTCAATGATCTGGAGCTTCTGAGATTAAAACGTCAATTTTCTCCAAATTCTAAAGAATCTTTTCTAATTCTATACAATTAGCCAAGATGAGTCAAACAAGGGTGTGGATTTTCTGACCACTGTTTTATCTGGACTGTTTGTCTTTTCCCCCTACTTTTTTGATAGCTTGATCAGTTTTATGAATCTTAGAATTTTCTTAGAAGCTGAAACCTCTTATTTTATCTTAATGTTTTCTCTTTTACTCTCCGCCCCTCCATTTCTAGTTGCATGAACCTGTCAGCTACCTTATTTTAAATAACTGCATTAGTTAGGGTATCTCCGCCTATTGTTACAAAAAACCTGGAATTTCAGTGGCTTAACATATTTATTTTTTTCATTATAATTTCATTTGAAGATAGATCACTGTGTAATTTAGATACGTATGCTTTATTTTGTAACAAGCAGAGGGACGATCTCTTCCACCCATAGGTGTTTAGAGGATGTTTCAAACTTCTGGTAGTTCTTCATAAAAGTAAAGTTCTTTACAAATTGCCACTCTGGTTTATGATTTCTACTTTATTTTTTTTTAATATTTATTTATTTTTGAGAGAAAGAGAGACAGAGTGTGAGCAGGGGAGGAATAGAGACTGAGACACAGAATCGGAAGCAGGCTCCAGGCTCCGAGCTGTAAGCACAGAGCCTGAAGCAGGGCTCGAACTCACAAACCATGAGAACATGACCAAAGCTGAAGTCAGACACTTAACCAACTGAGCCACCCAGGCACCCATATGATTTCTCTTTTAAATTTTTTTTTTAACGTTTATTTATTTTTGGGACAGAGAGAGACAGAGCATGAACGGGGGAGGGGCAGAGAGAGAGGGAGACACAGAATCGGAAGCAGGCTCCAGGCTCTGAGCCATCAGCCCAGAGCCCTACGCGGGGCTCGAACTCACGGACCGCGAGATAGTGACCTGAGCCGAAGTCGGACGCTCAACCCACTGAGCCACCCGGGCGCCCCATGATTTCTCTTTTAACTACCACTGTTTGAGAGCCCTTCCTTTCTCCATGCAGCTGCTTCTGTAATAATCTTACCATTTTCGTTTCCTTTCCTACCATGGGTCCTTCCACTGCCACAGATTCCTTTGACCTCAAATTTAGCTCTTCCTCTCCCCAAGCTCCACTGCTGCTTTCACCAGCACAGATTTCACATACTCTCCCACCTAGGAAATCTTGGCAGGGCCACCGTAATGTAGAAAGCACAGGAGAATGGGTTCAGCTCCCATAGGCTGAAGTTCTGAATTTGGCTATAGGGATGGTGCTCTAAAATGGAACTGGATTCCTTTAACATGTTTACAAGAGTTTGATGAAGAGCCTTTTGGGGGATTTAACCATTTAGAACAATGAAATTACAAATTGAATTTATCCTTCTAAACAAATGGTTTCATCTAAATATTAGAATCAAAGTCATTCTTAAGTATGTATTCTAGGTATTCTAAAGAAAACACTATGCAAATTAAAGACAATAGCAAAAGATGAAATGAAAGCAAGGAATAAATACTTGAAAAAAATTAACTTCACTAATAACCAAAGAAATGTAAATTAAAGCCAAAACATTTTGCATTAAAAAAATAGAATTAATTCTATTTTCCCGTAAAAGAAATCAGGGGTCCTTGGATAAATGGCCAATTCCAGAATGAGAACAGGATAACTGCGAGAGCAGAGTAATTGGAATGTGGGGTTTGTGTGTCTGTGTGTGGGGAGTGGGGAGCCAGGATATGAGAAAGGGCTAATAAAATGATGAAGATATGTCCAAAGAACTTAGAAACAAGGGCTCCCAGTAGTCAAATCAGGGACAATTTCAGTATCAAAATGAATAATAAGTTTAGTGGATTATAACACACTGAATATAAAAAGAATCCATATATCCATTCTATTAAAAATATATATGAACAAATGACTGACTGACTACATACATACATGAAAAATAGCAAGAAAAAGCAAAAGCTTTTTGTTAAAGTAAAATGGCAAATAATAAATGCAGAAGGGATTCTGGAGTTAGAAAAATTAGTATTTTGCAACAATCATAGTAACAACTATTTCAGACACATCTCAAAACGGATGCTAAAACCCATGGGCGAGAGTTTGTTGAGGTCCAGGATATTTACACAGTCTCAAGTAACTTCCCATAGATTACTTATTAATTACAAAAGAGAAAGCTACCTTTACAGTGGGGAAACATGGTAGAATCATTTTAACCTAGTGATTACAGTGAACATCACTAAAAATAGGACAAACTGACATCATGATGTGTATACACTGAGAGCAGAACATCACTTCTGTGGCATACTTGCCCAAAATGCATAACCTGAGTCTAATTATGAGGAAACTCAGAAAAACCTAGATGGAAGCACATTTTATAAAACAATCTGCCTGTACTCTTCAAATGTGTCAAAGTCATGAAAACTAAAGGCTGAGAAACTGTTCTGAATTAAAGGAATTAAAAAGACATGGCAAGAAAACACAATACATCATCCTGGCTTGGTTTCTAGATCAGAAAACAAAATCGTACGAAGGACAACATTAGGACAACTTAAATATAGGGCTGCGTGTTGGATGATAATATTTATCAATGTTAAAGGTGCTTAATTTGAAAGTACAACAATATAAAAAAGTGTTTTTCTTAGAAGACAAAAATTGAAATATTTAGGGGTAAAAATGTCTATAACTTATTCTCAAATGGTTCAGCAAATAATAATAATAATAATAATAGGGATAATAAATAGTTTGAGGTCATTAATGCACACGTAACAAAATATTAATAATTGGTGAATATAGACAAAGAGCATACAGGAGTTCATTGTACTGTTCTTGTATGTTGTCTGTAGATTTGAATTTTGTAAGAATAAAAATTCTAAAAAATTAGAATAACTAATGTTCATGAAAGTCTAATGAATTAGTTACTTTAATATATCCCTGAAGGAAATGTAAATTGGCACAAGCTATCTGTAAAAAAAATGTCAACAAATACCAAGGGCCTTAAAATATCCATACTCTTAGGTTTTGGGGAATTGACCCTAAAAGTTAATTACAAAATACAGAGGAAAAAAAAGTTTGTTGAAAGATATTGTTAGATTATTTAAAATACAAAAGCTCTAGAAAATCAAGGTAGTTAGTTAAATTGTGGTATGTTTGTTAATAAAATATCAGATGATCATCAAAAATATGTTAGAGTTTCTATTCATGTTGGAAAATACTTGTGTTATATTATGTGTTCAAAAAGCTATACAAAATTATATATAATTATGATCCAAATTATATAAACTAAACTTTTCATAATAAAAAATGATATTGACCAAAACATGAATAATAGTTATCCATGACTGGATTATGAACTGCTATTATCATTTTCTTTGTATTTTCCAATGTCTTCTACTTTGTTTGATTTTCTACAACAGGAGAGAGGAGCTCTGAGCTCAAGCCCAAGGGGCCCCCAAGTAGCACATGATTATTGGCAAGGCCCTTCCTGTCCCCTTGGCTTCCTCATCTTCGCTGTGAGGGGCTTTGGAAGGTGCATTTCTCCTATATTCCCTCCTGAAGAGAAAACAGAACGTACAACTTGAGAGCTTGTGGGGTTAGAGGCTTAAGTAGGCACCGAATAGAAAAGATCCACGAAGTCTTGGTCTATCTGCAAAATGCACATGAATTTTTTTCTCATTGTATTTTATAAGATAGGTGTTGGTTTTAATATGACAATAAAACCGTTGGGCAGAGCCTAGAAGTAGACCATTATAAGAAACAAAGTTCTCAAGAGATTTCCAAGTTTTCCTGAGAGTCTTTAAACCCAAGGGATAACAAAGCCAAGTGGTCCACAAATAAAAAAATAAAAAATAAAAAATAAAAAAAAAAAGGAGGGCTGGTAATTGCATTATTTCCTACCTTGGGCAACTTCATTTCAAACTGAAATAAAAGAACAAGTGAAGGGTGTTCACTTTCAGCAGAAAAAAAAAAATTGTTTAGGAGAAGCAATCCCATGGGTTAGTTTTAAATTTTTTTTTTTTCAACGGTTTTTATTTATTTTTGGGACAGAGAGAGACAGAGCATGAACGGGGGAGGGGCAGAGAGAGAGGGAGACACAGAATCGGAAACAGGCTCCAGGCTCTGAGCCATCAGCCCAGAGCCTGACGCGGGGCTCGAACTCACGGACCGCGAGATCGTGACCTGGCTGAAGTCGGACGCTCAACCGACTGCGCCACCCAGGCGCCCCTCATGGGTTAGTTTTTAAGAGGAAGTATAACAACCTATTTGGATCTTCAGCAGATGTTTTTTAAAAAAATCCTACTGTGAGCCTCAGATGAAAAGAAGTTTCATGAGTATCCAGAGTACATGGGAGCTGACGGACTGGTAGAAAAACAAAGACCAGAGGAGTGCCTTTAATTGTGTGCTGCAAGATTTACTGGGGCCCGACAGGGGTCAGACTTGAGGTCCTCCCTGTTCACAATCTATAAAAGATGATATAGACAGGTTAATTCTGCTGACAACACAGAGCTGAGG
Source organism: Panthera pardus (assembly GCF_024362965.1). Taxonomy (NCBI): domain Eukaryota; kingdom Metazoa; phylum Chordata; class Mammalia; order Carnivora; family Felidae; genus Panthera; species Panthera pardus. The sequence continues at coordinate 26,503,358 of NW_026526832.1, forward strand.
GAGGCATAGCCATTCAATAACAACAACAAAAAAAATCAGCCAAATTCAGAAGTGTTTGGGGCTATTCCCCTGCCCTGAAAGTTCTCGGAAATCAGCTGATGTTAGTTCAACACTCACGTTTGGGAGAGAGTGTGTGACCTGCAGAGTAAGTGTAGAAGACCCATCAAAAGTTGTTTTTGGCACAAGAAGGAAGATTACATTAGTGTAACTTGAGTTGAGGATTGTTTTGGACAATGCCAAGATCTGGGACTCAATTCTAGATAAGGCAAGTTTCCCAGCCTCCTATTTCAGTTGTGTCATAAAGAAAGTACAGCAATCTGGGACCGTGCATATACATTTTTAGTGGGATGGAACACTTCACCTTGATTTTGCCTTTGGTAGGCTGGCCATGGAGCAGGATCTGCTTAGACTAGTCACTGGCACTCTGGCATAAGGTGGGTTCTTTACCACAAACAACCCCAGAAATCATGATTTTTGGTGATTCCGGTGTTATTTTTCCTTGCAAGTCAATGGAGGCTAAGCAGAAATGCTATCTCCTCCTGAAGAAGTAATGGAATACATCCCATTTATTTGCTATTAAGTACCGAATTTGTCTCCCCAGTACAGAAGATGTAGGCATTTCTTACAGGAGGAAAGGCCATTGACACCCATATTTTTTTTCTGTTCTTCTCACTGCTTATTCTTCTTTCCAAACAAAATATTTTGCTTGGGGTTAACTACGGTGTTTGTTTCCATTCTGATATCTGGATACACCACTTGAATTTGAAAGATCTCATTCTCTACTAAATATATTGTTGCACTGTTTGAACAACGCTAGAAGAGTGGGCTTCCAAAGGTGATATTTCGGTGGGGGTTAGGGCACTTTCAGAGAGGAAGAGTTCCAGGGTCTGGCTGATGGTCTTTGGAATGAATTGTATAGGTGGGGAGGTGACTCTAAGGCCATTCGAATTAGCAAGGTTTTAGGATTTTGATTGGTGAAGTCAGCACTACATTTTAGGATTTAAGGTGGAGAGTAAGACACTGTGTCAGGTTATAAGAGGTGTTAAATATGAAGAAATGACCAACATAGAGGCTGACATATGACAGCCATGAAGGTGAAGAGAGCTCATTAGTGGCATCAGGCTCAAGGAGGAGGGTATTCTCAAGGAGAGTAGGAAAGGAGTGGCCAAGAAGCCTTGTGGGTCTTTACAAATTTATTCTATACCCCCTAAAACTAGTATCTAGGGATCACATGGACACAAGTAGCCGCCACCGGAAGGCTTCAGGGTTTTTGAGACCACTGGTAGGAGAAGAACTTTCTGAGGAGTTGGAGGACTTAGAAGCACTGTTTATCACAGAGCGGTCCTTTCTGGGAACACGATAGGAAGCATTGGGAACTGCTTAATGAAAGGCTGAGGCTAAAGGACTAGGGCGAAGGTCACATTTTGTGTAGATAATTATTCAGAAGAGACTGCAGCTCTGGGTGGTCCTAGAAAGCACCAGGAATTAGAGAAACAGAAACACTCCAGTTGGAGGGAAGTGATGGGGCTTAGAGAAATTTAGCAAACCTTTTAGGTAGGTAATACTCTTGGTTCCCTACAAAGCTCAGAAGTGGAATTTCTTTTTCAGGTGAAGAGCTTGGTTCCTAAATGTATCCTCATTTAGATCATCAAATCCTTGTGTGGATTTGTCTTGCCATCTGAACCTTGCTTTCTCTTCTAAGCCAAGTTGAGGTTCACTCCAGTGACTTGAACACAAGTCTTAGATAATTTAGGGAATGGACACCATTTTGTGAGAGTGTTCTTCCTTTTCAAGCCATTCGGAGTTCTGACAACATGCTAGGGATGACGGCAAGGAAATTGTAGCACTTGGAAGGCCTCAGAAGAAGGAGAAGGTGCTGACTCCAAGAGTAAAGGGCTGAATGATTGTCAGGCGGGGGGCCAAAGAAAAGGGGAACAATTCTGCCAATTCTCCACTCCCCCTCCACGCGCTCCAACTTCCCATCTGCCGCCAAGACACATTTTATTTTTCTGACATGAAATATGTATATAATTCTAGCCTGATTTTTTAAAGCACAAGAGGGTTGATTCTGTTTATGCCTCCCTCCAACTCCCACCCAGTACAAACATTGGCCTCCAGCCTGGTAGTGACGACAGCATCTAACAAAACAGAATCCTAGAGCCAGGAAGTAGATGGCTAAGTAAATATACCCCAAAACACTGACATTTTAGACCAAGTAGGTGCGGTGGCGGAGGACTTGGATGAGGAGTCACAGGAAAGATAACCGCATGAGAAGATAGCAGCAGACATTTATGACTGACTTTGTTCGGAGGCTAATGTGATTTGTCCTGTCCCAGCATTGGGACTTCAGGTATCATCTTCTGCATCTAGATCTTGGTGGTTGAAGCAGGGAATGGGTAGCCTCACTGAAATTGGATCTATTTCAGGAGGTTTCATAGATGTACCCAGATTCATCGTTTAGCATCTTCATGAACATATATGATTCTGGTAAGAAAGTGGAACCTAATGCCAATAAAAGTAATTGGGCAGTTGAAACTATGTGAGTCCGTGAATTAACACACTAACGTTATGGAGGGCTAAGTCACATCCATTTGATGACGGAAACTACCATGCTCTGCACCTTGCAGTTCTTATCTAGTTTCATTTAATCCCCATGTGGCTACATGTCAGCTATGGGAAAAACATTAAAAAAATCACTCCCACTGCAATAGGCAGGGATTCATGTCATCAAAATTTTTTTTTTTGTTTTGAGAGAGAGAGAGAGAGTGAGCAGGGGAGGGGCAGATGGAGAGGGAGAGACTGAATCCCAAGTAGATTCCACACCCAGCACAGAGGCCAATGCGTGGCTTAGTCTCACGACTGGAAGATCGTGACCTGAGCCCAAATCAAGAGTCCTATGCTTAAATGAGTGAGCCATCGAGGCACCCCAGCATCAAAAATATTGTATTATTTTTCATTTATTAAGTTTCCTGAAAAATTATTAAATTTCATCCTTTGTTTCAATAATTCTATGAGCAGAGTGGTTCCATTTCTAATGCTGTGTTCATTCCTAGTACCTTGCTCATGATATGTGCATTCTTATTATGTGTTTTTGAATGAATACATCACTGATAGATTGCTCACTCTCCCAATAGCTTGATTCTGAGAAACATAAAAGAAAAATGTGTAAATTCAGCTTAGTTTCTAATAATCATTCTATAGTTTCAAAGAGCTGTAGAGAGGATGCTTTCCCAAAACCAAAGCAAGACCTTCTTCTTCTATATGGCTGCCTCTCTGTGTTGCTCCTTTAGTCTCAGGTGCCAAAGTGCAAAAAGGAGGGTTGTTATTCTTGTTGCTGTGATCAGTAGCTTCATAGTAGGACATGACACCTGCTCCCCAGTGGCCCAGTCTAGACCTTGACTAGGAAGGTATTTGACTTTTCTGGAGCTATTGAGGCTGAGTGAAGTGTACGGATTATATTGGGGTGTGAGCCAAGCTGATGCTGATTTCTTAACTTTAAGATCATTGGACTTTACTATTTGATTGTTTATTCTAAAATTAGAGAATATTAAAATAAAATTAAATTGGAAAAAAATCCTTGAAGGGTTTTTTCCTGGATCCTTCTTTCTCTTCCTCCCTGCCCCCCGCTCCCTCAACCTATAACTCTGTTAATGTCCCTGCCTGTCCTAGAATGGAGACCTCAAGTATCTGCCACTAGCACTTTGATTGCCCAAGGTAAATTCAAAATCTGAAAAGAATCTTTCCATAGATTATAGCTCAAATCAGTGCTAGTCATGCTAAGACTCAATATCGAAGGACATGCATATGGAAATGCCTTTAACTCAAGTTCTTTTTAGTTACAAAATGTTATTCTTAATAAAATTGGCTGGATGAATTTTGAGCATTTTTAATTCTTGTTTTTTGTCACCATGCCTACAGGATATAGAGCGCCTCACTGGACTGCTCCATGGCTAATCTACTACTCAGTTCTTGGCTTTTCTTCTATGTTTAGACATCTGAGCTCATCACCACACTCCTCATTCTCCAATTATTATTGGGCTCTTTCCCATGCCCCGGCCTCCAAGCTGGACAGCTATCCGGCAGGATTCTCACTGCATTAAGATGGTATCTCAAGGGCAACAGGGCCCTTCTGAGCCAGAATGAAAGGAGTATCTTCTATTCTTCTCAGCCAACACGGGAGATTCTGGAGAAGTGTAGCTGATAGGAGACGATTCTTTATTGGGCTGGATGGTCTAATACCATCTCCAATTTTTCGTGATGTTTTCTTTTGAGATGGATTTTTCCCATATAACAACATATGTAACATTGCAGTTTTCATATCCCATACTCCAGAGGGGTCCATTCACACACACTGCCGTGAGAATGGCACTCCCTTGGTGTTTTGAGTGCACAGCTCAATAGCCGTCCTGTGGTATGTATATTCTTAGACTCGTTGTTTATTAGCACTAAAGGGGAGAGTATAGATAGTCTACTCCTACTCTCACCTCTCACAGATGAAGAACTGAGGCCCAACAATGGAAGCTCTTATGTATTTTCATACAACCAGCTATTTGTTGAGTGGATGTATGACTTCATGTATAGACCCCAAATCTCACCATAATCCCCATTTCATGCTAATAGCACTTGATGGGGGGTCAATATTTTTTGAACATATAAAGTTATTTAAAGATTTTTTTTGATGAAATTTAAGACCTACCTTGACCAACACATCCTCATTATTTAAAAGCCACTGATAGTTGAACTAAAATAAAAATTTCATTCCAAAATTCCTTGCATGAAAAAATAAATGCCATTCTTATGGAGGAGTAGTGATAGCATGGCACATAGAAGTAAAAGCTTATACAAATTACTAAAAGAAGACCCACAGTGATTTCTTAAAATATACTCAACCTAGGAAAAAGCAGAGGGCTGAGATCCTTAGAACTGGCTATTCTTGAGGTTCACAGTTTGGTCCAGACATGTTTATTCCCTTCTTTGGTCCTTGACTTACCAAGTTGTGAAATAGGTTAAACTAGATGACCCCTAAAGCTTCTCATCATCTTTAATATTTTTATAATTCATTCTCCTAGAATTAGGTACAAAGTAAAGACATATAACTGCAGTAACAGAAAAGGAGTCTCTGAAGAGTAAAATATACCTAGCTTAGGATATCTCATTTTCAGACTTGTTGCCTATATCTCCTTTTAGTGGGATCATTTTTCTGTACTACTCATAGCTAGTATATGAGTCTCTCTTTACAGTTGACTACATGGACCTACAGTGAAATGTCCTGGTTCCTCTGACCATCACCACCCTTATTTTCTGAATCTTAGGACTTCTCAGCCTTGAAGCAGCTTGTTGGCTCTGAGCTGGGTATTTGTTTACTTGGTGTTTTCCTTCTTCTGAGAATTCTCATCCAGGACTGTCTGTTCTATATTCACTGGCTCCCTGCTCTCTGTGCTCCCAGGCCCCTCACTGATTATTCACTTGCACGGTTTCCCTTCATGGCTCATTTTTTTCATGTGTTTCATGATGTTCATGTCAGTATACTTAAAATCAGGCCTGGTATTTCTGGAATCTTTCTAACAAAACTTTGTTTACTTTTTCCTTTCTTCTTTCTCTCCTTGTTTGATCATCTGTGCCTTTTCCTATAGTTTGATTCCAGCAACAAATGCAGAAAATTTACCAACGCAGTTTAAAATTTTCCCATTGGATTACTGGAAACTTACTTCTTGTTCAAGGTCTTCTTCTTCTTCTTGTTCAAGGAGGTGTCATTTTCCATGTGATATCTCTTGGTTTCTGAAGCTTCCTCATACCAGAACAAAACATGCTCTGGTGTGGGGCAAAATTTCTGAAATGGCCTCCTCCTGCCAAAGATGTCCTGGCCTAATTTTCCAAACCTGTGAATATGATGATGGATAATGTTTGTGATTTTGTGTACACTATATGGCACAGTTGCCCTTAAAATGAGGTTATCCAGGTGGGCTTGATATAATCACGTGAGTCCTTCAAAGTAGAGGCGGGGGGTGCTCAGAGAGATTTGGAGTGCGACAGCTGCCGCTATGGAGATGAAGGGACAGGAGGAGGAATGTGGGCGGCCAGACAAGCCAACAGGAGATGGAGACCTTTGTCCACCAACCAAGAACCACAAGGAACTAAATTTGGCCAACAACCTGAATGAGTTTTGAAACCCAGTCTTCCTCAGAGCCTGCAGATGAGAGCCCCCCACTTGGCCCTACCTACCTACCCCGAGCAGAGAGCCCAGTTACACTGTGCTCAGAACTCTGACCTACTGAAACTGTGACATAATAAATTAGTGTTGCTTGAAGCTGGAAAATTTGTGGTAATTTGTTACACAACAAGAGAAAAGTGATATTCCCAGCTGTTGTGCTGTGTGGTGCTTCTCTCCTCCTGTTTCTGGACCTAGTACCTACAGACACGGGATCTTTGGGTTCATTGAGTTAAGTCTGTACAAACCATAATATTTCCTGAATACCAAGGTTAGGGGAAGCTTCTAATTAATGTTTTAGATAATGTTAATTTATGGGATATAGGTTTCCAGTTACGGAAGGAATAGATCACAGGAATAAAAGGCATAGCATAGGAAGTACAGTCAATAGTATTGTAATAGTGTTGGATGATGACAGATGGTGGTTACACTGATGGTGAACATAACACAGGAACAAAGAAGTTGGATCACTATGTTTTACTCTTGAAACTAATGTAACGTTGTGGGTCAACCATACTGAAATAAATAACGAATTTAAGAATTGCAAACCAAAAATAAATAACGAATTTAGAATTGCAATATTGCCTTATTCAAAGAGAACTGGAAACAACTTGGCACAGAGTTTCCGTTACTCAGTTACCAGTAACTGAAATCTCCACATTAGCAAATTATGCCTAAACTCACTTAACGATACAGTGTGAGAAGGAGGAGAGTGGAAAGTGGATGTGAATAACATTGACACGATCATGTGAAAAGTGAGTCTCTTCTCTCTCTCTCTCTCTCTCTCTCTCTTTAAAGTCTATTTATTTATTTTGAGAAAGAGTAGAGAAGAGAGAGAATCCCAAGCAGGCTCTATACTGTCAGCCAGGAGCCCAACAAGGGGCTGGATCCCATGAACCCTGAGATCATGATCGGAGTGGAAATCAAGAGTCAGATGATCAACTGAGCCACCCAGGTGTCCCCAAAAGTGAATCTCCTAATGCAATTTTAAAAGTAAATAAAAATGAGTAATGACAATTTGCAAAAGTAAAAGGAGGCTAGACTAGAGCAGAATCAGAAATATTGTAGACAAGTTGATGGATAAATTCTGAGAATTTGATTCAAACTACTTATAAAATAGCCACTGCCTTTAGAGGTAAAGGGAATTAGGTTGGAGAGGAAAAAAAATTATGTATTTAGACAATCTCCAGGCAATATTCTATGTTATGTTTTTCCTTTCTGCCTCCATACAAAGTGAGGGATAAACTAGGAAACTGTAGATAAGTTGTATTTTTACTCTGATATTTGCACCTGTGAATATCAAACACATATTAAAAGAAGAATAAGATTAAAGATAAAAGAAAGTTAGCTGTAAGAGACTACCACATCAGATTGCGCTGAAGCTTTTTGAAACTCTCAAAAGGATTTTACCTAAAAAAGTCAATAAAATATAGGTTCAAATGCTTTGTTTATGAATAAAGTTGGAAGTATTCAATTTGGAGGGCAGCTACAGTGAAAAAGATCTAGAGATGTCAAAGAATCAAGTCTTAAATTTATCAATTTGGTGATTTTCAACTGTTTTCATTTCTATAGATCTGTCTCAGAATGGCATATCATTTGTATATCAAAAATTGTCATTATGGGGGCGCCTGGGTGGCTCAGTCGGTTAAGCAGCTGACTTCGGCTCAGGTCATGCTCTCGCAGTCTGTGAGTTCAAGCCCCGCGTCGGGCTCTGTGCTGACAGCTCAGAGCCTGGAGCCTGTTTTGGATTCTGTGTCTCCCTCTCTCTGACCCTCCCCTGTTCATGCTCTGTCTCTCTCTGTCTCAAAAATAAATAAATGTTAAAAAAAAATTGTCATTATGTAAGCAAACTTCTTTTTATAGAATATAATAATGTGTTGGTGTAGCAACATTCGTGGCCTGGGCCTAGCAAGTACAAAGAATAGTAGAAGCTATTTATGAAATCAGGGCCTTGAAAACTTCAGACTAATACAGAAATTAAGGATTGTGTTCAAACATTTCCCTGCTGCCCGGCAAAGCCAAGTTGTGATGGCTTCTAAAAATAAATCTCTGGGTGGGTGTCCCCAGGTGGGAACCGTGGTGGTTCCACATCAATTCTTTGGGCTGTACAATGAATGAGAGCTCCGGAGATTGCTGACTTGGGCTGGGGGCTAAGGGAGGGGATGAGAGGGCCACTGGAACCTGAAATCTGACTACTAGTGAGTCAGGGGAGGTGGGGAAGTGGGAAGGAGGAGAGCATTCCAGGTAGGGAAAACAGAGAGGAAATGCAGGCAGCTCATGCTACTTTTTTCAGGGGACAGTGATGTTTCCAACAATGATGAAGACGATACCTTTATTTTCCCACATTTCCTAAGTAAAATGTCTGTGTCTCTTCTCTTATGGTATTTTCAAAACAGCTTGTTGAGGTTTAGAAGGCAGGAGTTTATTATCCTGGTTTTAAAGATGAAGAAATCAAGGTCCCAAGGGAACTAAGTGGCTCTCCCACAGTTAATCACAACTGACCACCTGACACCAGCTGCAGGCAGACATGTGTGCCATGTACGTATGTTTTACAATATCTGCATTTTTTTTACATGTTAAGTTACTTAACTGACATCCTTAGGTATTCTCATTAAGGTCATCTCCATTTGGAAGTAAGGAAATGAACATCAGGATTTACATAATTTATCCAAACTCACCCCAGCTGGTAACTATGAGAGCTAACTTTAAAAATGCCTCCATTGCCTAGCCTGCCCCTTGGCTGAAATGATGAAAGGCCTATCTGAGTGACAGAGCAAGCCCCAAATAATTCTCATCTTCCTGAGTTAGTCAGCCGCATGGACAAACCAAGGCAACTTAAATCTGTTCCACTGTGGGTTTCCGTCCTACATCACCGTGTCCAACATTGGAAGCTGCCTGTGATTCGCTGTGACAAGCATCAAAGTACTATGTCATCTGTGCTGTGTATATTTCAATGGCCTAACAGCCATGGGCGAACATTTGCTAATAGAACATTAAATATACATCTGCTTATTGTGTCAAAGGAGAGTTTCTTCAAAAAAATTTTAGGGGGAAGATAAGAGAAATGAGAGATATCTTGACAGATGATGGGGGAAATAGGGAAGGGGGAGCGTGGGGGTGATGGTTCCAGGAATATGGAGAAACTTGGAGGAATGCCCAGAATTTGGAGTGGGAGCTAGGGAGGGAGACACAGGGAAAATAAGGGAGGCGATAAAGACAGCCTCAAAGTGTAAGGAGGCCTTGAATGTCAGGACAGGAAGTTTGAAATTGATGATGGAGGTGTGGAGGAGACAGAAGAGACATACAGGAAAGCAGGGAGTGATGCTGCATCGGGAGCTTGGGAGGCCTGCCACAGGCATAGGGAGGCTGGGACTTCGGGGAAGGAAGAATTGCAAGGGGAGGGAGAATTTCCAACTCTCATGTGCCTCACAGATACATTTTTTAAAAACACAATAAGGACTATAATGAGGAAATAAATGTCATAAAAATGTTTGATAGCAGATGGGACATAGAAACCCGAAGAAATGCCAATACCTCCAGCCAAGGGCAATAAGGGAAAGAGTTTGGTCTAGCTGACCTCGAAGCTCTGTTCCAGCCTTGCAGAGACTGTAATTCTACGCTTTGGTTCAATTTATTGAATTCCACTCACAGTTATTTGCCAGCTACCGCCTATGTAGAAAACACTACGCAGAGTGTGGTGGTGGAGGATGGGGTTGAAGGCAATCATTTAATTTCCCTCATCTGAAGGAGATGTGTGCATCCTGGGGAGAAGGTCTTGTAAACTATAATGCACTCCAGAATGAGTAAATGAGCTCAGAAGATTATACATGCAATGGAAGCCAAGAGGAGAAGGTGGACAAACTTCATCATCTATGCATGTGACAGATTTAGGGACTGGCAGAGAAAGGTGAAGCCACTTACTAAGCAGCAGTAAAATTTGTCTAAAAGGGGTAAGAAAAATGCTCTGGGAATGATAATTTTGGAGGCAGAATTTTAAGATGATCCCCCGTGAAACTCACTCTTGTATAACTCCCTGTCCCTGAATACAGCTGGGACCTGTGATGTGCTTCTAGCCAATAGACTATGTCAGGGGTGGTTAATACCACTCCCTGATTAGATTATGTTATATAGTAAATAAAGTAATTATCATGCATTTGAAGAAGTGAGTTGCCATTTGTGAGATTTCTGCTTGGCAAAGAACTATGGGGTCTCAAGGAGCTGAGAGCATTTTCCAGCCGGCAGTCAACAAGAAAGCAGGACCTCAGTCCTCCAACTGTAAGGGACGTTAGTCTGCCAACAAATAGCGGAGCTTGGAAAAGGACCCTGAACTTGAGAAAGGAAAGCAGCATGGAGGACACCAGATTGTAGTCTTATGAGACCCTGAGCAGAGGATCCAGCTAAGGCATGTCTGGATTCCAGACCAACAGAAATGATGAGATAATAAAGGAATGTTCTCTAAATCACTAAGTTTGTGATAATTTGTTACACAGAAGTAAAAAAACTAATAGTCCAAGCTATCATGTGTGGCTGAAGCTCTGAGGACATGTTGGGAGTCAGTGGGAAAAAGGCTCAGAAGATTGTTTGGGATGAGATAATTTAGCCTGGTCCAAATTAGAATTTAGGCAATGAACGGAATCTGGTTCAAATGAGAACTAAATTAAATTCCAGTAGGTGGGACAATGTTGGGGGATGCTGTGTGAGCCACCATGTTCTGTGGTAACGACAGTGGCATGGTCTGGGGAATAAGTGGAAGGATAAGCTAGAGAAGCAGATAGCAATCAGCCCATACTATCTTTCCAGCATTTGTCTGGAATGTGGCTGCCAATTTGCAGCCATTGTGATTACTTATTCTGCGGCTATACCATTCTCTTTGCAATGTATGTGTCAAATCACTAAGTTGTACACACAAAAATAATATAACATAGTATGTTAATTATATATCAATTTTAATAAAAGGCCCGAACACATGCAATTAGAAGGCACAAGGCAGGGGCACCTGGATGGCTTAGTTGGTTAAGCATCAGACTTCAGCTCAGGTCAAGATCTCCCAGTTCATGAGTTCAAGCCCTGCATGGGGCTGTTTTGACAGCTCAGAGCCTGGAGCCTGCTTTGGATGCTGGGATTCTATGTCTCCCTCTCTCTCTGCACCTCCTCCCCACCCCCCACACTCTGTCTCTCTCTCTCTAAAATAAGCAAAAACAAAAAAACAAACAAAAAAAGAAGGCACAAAGCAGGAGTGAATTTAAACAGAACTGCTGTGGAATTCTAGAAGTAGGAGATGAATAGAAGCCTTAAATACATGTCTCCTTATTTACTTATATAATGAGCATAGTTAGTAACTCCACTAACAAATCGATCAATACTATGGAGAGAGTGGATTGTTAAACCTCAGCAATCATGAGAAGACTTTCTTAATCTGAGCTGTAATTTTATGGAATCACAACTGTCAGAGATGAGAAGTACTTTTCCAATCATTAAAAGATGAAGAATTAAGACCCAAAGAGGAGACAGTAATTGTCCTATCTCCCAGAGTCATTCAATGATAGGCCAGATACAATCTGCACCCCTTCTACCACCAGACACTCAGGTATGGGATGCACAAATGAAGGAGGAAGGATTCGTTTAAAGATGTCAACTATTAGGAATTAAAAGGGGCCAACTTTGCCTTCTGAATTTATATGCAAATCTAACAGTTGCCCAAACACTGCCACGGCTACTAGAGCATCGCATCTGTTATGAGCACAGTCACCTCTCTGACAGCTGTTCTTATTGATTGCTTCCACTCCCATTTATTTGTTTAATATGTTTATTGCATAGCGTTGTACCTTTCCCTTTAGAAAAGCACAGCTAATAGCAGGCTCAAGTTCCTATTTTAAACTCTTAAAATTGGGAAATGCCATCCCTCCTTCTCTTTCAAGTCTACTCTCTTCTCCAGGGGCATAGATAACTCTCATGGTCTTCCTTTCAATTTCAAGTAGATGTTAGAAATAATAATCTTCTAAATACTTAAATTTTAATGGCTCTCCAGACCCAGAGGTCCAGGTCTGTATCACTGGACAAATAGTTGAGATGGCAGTTGAGGACATGATATAGCTCAGAGCCAACCCGCATAGGCACTCTAACTAAGACAAAGTCTGTTATTTTCCCTGAAATTCTTCCCTAGGGAGGACAGACATGAAGGGAGAAGGAGAGAAGAAAGAGGAGCATGGCAGAAAAGGAAGAAAGACACAGTAAATAAATATTGGGAGAAGAGAAAAGAAAGGGAGCATATAATGTTAAGCCTAAGATTTTTTTCCTGACTCATTAACATTAAAAGCAGTTTATCAAACTGTGTGTGCACCCAGACATGTTTTCCTGGATTGGAATGCTGTGGCCAGTCCAGTCCTACAACCACCCACCCGTTAAACACAAACTGATGTCCTGGAAGGAGGTCAGTGACTATCTCAAAATGAAGTGAAGTCCCTGTAGCCAGGATAACTGAGTAGAGAGAACCCTTTGCGTTCTTCTGTAGAGACTGTCGAAGGCCTCACCTTATAGGAAATGACAAATAGCCACACTCTCTAATAGCAGAATTGCCCCTGGGAGACATTCCTGGGAAAGAGCATAAAACCACAATCAAATGACCGTGCTGCTTCCCATGTTAAGTACACAGCAAATGGTTCACGTGTGGGCTTTGGACAGAAGTCTAACTTTCCAGATAGATGACTGTGTTGTCGGTGCCCCTAATGACTTCACTGGCCTTGACATGTGAGGAAGCAGGACATGTACCCATTAGAGGCAAATTTTTATTAGAGTGGCCATTCCAGGGATTATTAGCAACTTGTAAAGAATGCAATTACCACTTAAGCTGTATTCAGCTGAATACATTTTAACTCTAATTGAAAACAAATGTATGCTTAACTGTATGGTTGGTTAAGCCTCATGATTGTGACTGTTATCTTATTATTTGCCATTAATTAAAACAGCATGTGCTGGGATTTATTTGCAATTATGCAGTTGCAATTTGATGAAGGCTCAAAACAGACGTCTCTGTTTATTGTTTGCTTTGCAGCAACCAGCTCAACATGAGCCACTGTGATTTTTGCCACAAACTTTTAAGATCTATTGACATGATGAGAGAAGCAATACAGGTGCACTTTTGTTTCCATTATTTTTAAGGAACATTTAAAACTCAGCAAAACTCTTGTTACTCTTATGTAACAGGAAGGCCATTGATAGCTATGGCCACCTGAACAGTTTAATCTTGATGACTTTCAGAAGAAATCAGTTTCTAGCTTCTTTTGATCATTAAGAGGAGTATCTAGGGCTTTGAGCTTCTTTGAATATTGTGTCTGTTTTTAACCACATGCAATCCTCAAGGACCTCGTAGTATTTTTTTTTCTTTTGCCTCAGATTGGATGTTTCATCTGAATGTGCTAGGAAATTTGATTTTAGGAGAATTTGATCTAATTACATAACTTGCCTTCTGAGAATGCTTTTCAAGGCCTAGATTTGAAAATAAGAGACCTGGCTCTCGCTCCCTAGTTTGCTGTGGTATCAGGAAGTGACTTCATACCTCTGGACTTCAGTTTTGCCCTCCTATAAAACTAGTATAACAAACCTGATCTTATCTACCTAGCAGGGATATTTTGAGACCACAGAAGATGACAGCAGTGGAAGGGTTTAAGTCTGTAATGAATATTCCAGAGGTCAGGATCATAAGGATGAGATGAGAGTTTTCTTCCTCCTACAGGCCCATGAGGTTGGTCTCCACTGAATGCAACAAGGTCTCCACACTTATTAGATGTTCAATAAATGTTTTCTGGAATGCAGCCATGGTTTCATGGTGTCCTGTGATGGCCAGTGGTCATCATGATGCATGTAGGGCAGGCATACAGAAATGAATTTCAACCACAGGTGGTGGTGGGGATTTATATAGTTTGAAGGAAAGTTCCCAGTCTTTGAGATGATGAGCGGTTGGAGTACCTCCTGGAGAATGTACTCTTCGAGTGTCTTTTGTTTGTTTGTTATTGTTGGTTTTGTTTTTCACTTGCTCTTCCATTGGCTTTCCTTGATCCTCCTCCTGTGACCAGCTAAGGGTTTTTTTCTGGGCATCACTCTGTTTCAAATTTTTTGTGAGCATCATCCCTTGTTGTCAATTTAAGGTATATGTCTGGGCTTCTGGATGCTTAGTTAAATCCAAACATACCCCATACATTGTATGTTCCAACAACCATACAATATGATAATGGGAGATGTTAACCCAAGGGGAAGTGCCTAGAAGAAGGACAAGCTAAGCCTCAGAGAGGACAGAGGTCAGGATTCCAGACTCTGAAATAATCCTCTATAATAAGATTCTGACAGAGAAGGGGGAAATGCCATGTGATTCCAGGAAAACACACTTGAAGAAATCAAAACTAGTTGAAGATCAAGTGGTTGAAGAATTACCATTTATAAAGCAACTACCAAATAAGCATGGAATACAGATCTGGTCTTTGTCTATGTATCCATCAGATGTGGCCTTTGTCTATCTTCCCACCTTGGTTTATCGGCCCCTCTCAGCACTCTTTACTCACTAGATTCATTTATTCTGCATGCAAATCATCTGGAATTTTCCATGCTCTGAACATGCAATGTTTTTAGGCCTTTGTACCTTTTTACATGCTGTTGCCTATGCTTGGACTATCGCTCTCCTGGCTCCACCTCAGGGGTGGTGGTATAATTGAAGGTCTGCCTCTTCCACACAAGCCCCTTGAGAGCTGGAGCCTGTCTTCTTTGTTTCTATATTTTCAAAACTCAGGTGCTGGCACAGAGTGTGCATTGACTGGATATATGTATAGAATACTGGTGTCCAATAGAGCGTTCAGCGGTGATGGGCATGTTCTATATCTGTGTTGTCCAATCCAATAGCCACAAGCCAGGGGAATCAAATCAAGGAAGAGGGGATGAACTTCTTTGACTCGGCTGCAGAAGCCGTCCGAATATGAGATGATGCTCCAAGGCCCCTTTTCTGGGTGGAGTCATCATGCCTTTGGCACAATCATTTCTACAAGGCCAGGGAAGGTACAGGGCAGCCAGAGAGACAGAGCATGTCTGGGTCGGGGAAGAAAAAGAGCACTGCAGGGTCACCAGCTGGAACAAACTGAAACTGAACACAGCTGGAGGTCATGCTACATGCTTTCCAGATGCCTCCTTGGAACCGGCTCCTATTATATCTCTGCAAAGGAGGTGCTTGAAATAAAACTGAAATCACCACAGTTCGATGGTCATAGAAGTATGATTCTCTAGAATCATAGTGTCGTGCTGAGTGGGTACCTCAGTAGTGATCACCCACGGGGGTTCCTTACAGCTTCAGAAAATCCATGAGTTCCCTGAATTACATGTAAACCCTGTGCCTGTATTTTCCAGAAAGATGGCTCTTATCATTCACAAAAATTTCTATGAGGTTTATAAATCCAAAAAGATTTGGAACTGCTGTGGTATTTCACATCCCTCCTACCATGTCCCATATGAAGAACTTGAAGCCCAGAGAGCAAAATGACATTTCTCAAATCATGCACTGAGTCAGTGGGAGATCAAGGGTGGGAGAGGAGGGAACCAGGGATACAGCTGTAGTTACTCATTAGAGACCCCAGCCCATTTGCCTGATTATTATCAGCACCTATGGAAGTAGATTCTACCTCGTATTCACCTATTATGTTGACACCAACCTTTATTTTTTTCAGTCTTCATAATATATCATGAGGAACTTTGTTATGCCTGGTTGAATACTGGAGCTAACGTCAGGCCTTCCTGATTCCCAGTGGCCACTGAGAACAGTAGAATTAATAGAAATGATCTGTGCATACACTTGCACAAACCAATATTATCCATGAACTAAAAAAAAAAAACTGTATGTTTTCCATATATGTATGAGAACCTTAAAATGCATGTAGACACTGTTGGGATAAATAAATGCACAAAAAGTAAAACAACAGCAATTGGGGCTATAAGCTTTGAAATGTTTTGATGCCATAGGAGCCCTCACACCCACAAGGTATAGACCATTGAAGGATGTCTACTGCGTTTCCCTGGTTTGGCAATCCTGAGGAATGAAGTAAGTAAGTTCAAATCAGTATGTTCTTAATAAAATTATTGTTTCAAATGCTTTCTCTAGTCCCCAAATCAAAGTTAGCTTCTGGCATTTCTCAGGTGTGAAGGCACCCCATCCTACAGCAAGGGTCCCTGATTCTGCCAGGTGTCTTCTTCGTCACTGAAGCTGCTGCCACTTAGAAGAAGCACTGGGACTTAGGATTTTTAGGATGGTAGTGTATGGGTCCTATCATTCTCAGGGATGTTGGCCTCATCATTGGGCAAATGGCTTAGGGTTAGGGTATCTTTGTCAAAATTGATCTTCATCAACATTGGGGGACGATTAGTACAACTGTGTACTCTGATGGGAAGGTGGCCCAGGCTTGACTGGATCACATACTGCCAATTGGGTGGCAGACATACGGTCTCATCCAAGGTCCCAGAAGGAAACATGGCCAGCACAGTCTGCCTGGTTTACTTACAATGAAGATGCCATTTATTATGCCCTCTGCTTTGTTTATTCTCGCTGGGGCTTTTCATAAATAAAAATTAGCTTATGGGTTGTACAGTTACAAACATTTAAAACGTACACTTTGGGACAGACCAGTTGTTTCACATCATAGTTTTTCCCCTAAAGACTTCAATTAAATTCTAGGCCAAGAAAGACCCAAGGGAATAGGACCACACACTGTACTTTAAACTGTGTTTGAGGAGATGATGGATTGTGCCTTAACGGTAGCCAGATTCTTAAAGAACGCTCCCTGCCCCATCCCCCTCACCCCCGCCCAAGACATTTCCACTCAGCGTTGTTTGTTTAGACATCTACAGACAGGCACCCCATTCAGAAAGTAGAGCACAGAGGGCCTCCTTCTGCCTGAGTATCTCAGAAGTAGATGGACAAGTGGCCCTGGTCCTTCTCTATGCGACATATGACACATCTCTCCATGAAGGCTGTGGTGTTGCTCACCAAAAGGATGTCCCCTGAAGGAAGTGAGCATGAGCAGTGACTGTGGGGACAGCAGAGAACCTTTCTGATTGCTCTCTGTTACAAGGAAGTAGGCTCACTGAAGAGACACACTGGGATCTTACTGAGGGCTTATTAATAGAACTGAGTGGCTCAAATACACCAGACCTTCTCCTCAGCCAAGCTTGACAGTGTTTCACCCCCTCCCAGAGTTGATGTAGGGCTCCAAAGCTCTCTGCCCTTCCCTCTGCCAATGGCCACCTCCTGTGACTTCACCATCCCCTTACTTTAAGGATTTTTTCTCTACCATGAAGCCATTCCCTCCATATCTCCTGTTAAGATTCCTTCAGTTATCCATCTCTCATCACAAATGGGTTTACAGTCTCCCCTCTCCCCCACCCAAAGCAATTTTGGCAGTGATGTGTGGGGCATAATCTTGAGTATTGTGATTGCTGATGAGAGAAGATAAAAGATGATGCTTTCAGGGTGAGAGAAATAATGGGAAATAAAGATGAACACTCTATGTTATCAGCCCACTTTAGGATTCGTAAGGAAGAGTCCCTACTTGTTTGCTGGGAGTTGAGTTCTAGGCATGAGAAGGTACCAGGACCCTATGTGATTGGAGTTGAAAGTGAGTGTGAAAAATCAATAGCACTTCACATGGTGGGATTTTCTTTTAAAGTGTATTTATCTTTAGCTGCTAGGCATTAGGAACAGACAACTGCGGACTCCACTCCTATCTAAGGCAGGCTTTCATAATACCTTGATTTCAGCTGTACCGTGTTTGTGATATACTCCTGGAAAGAGAGGCAAGAAGCTTACAAAGTTTACCCAATTTCCTAAGAAAGGACTAGTTTTGGAGGTCTGGAACGATGTGCTTTGGATGAAAAGATGGAAGAATGTCATAAATACCAGGAAAATCTGGAAGAGGAGACATTTACAGATGCCCTAAAGATCTCTCAGCCCAGCAAAGCTGGCTGGTAACTGGTATCTCCTGATCAACAGTGGAAGTCTTCCTTGAACTAATTCAGAAAATAGTTCATAGTGGACCAGCTGCTTTTAACAATGGGATGGGGAGGATTTTTCAGTATAGACTGAACTTTTAGAGAGAACATTTCTCAATGTTGGTTTTAAAAGATGGGCGATTATTTCAGTTATCAAGTATTTGTTGAACACCTAAATGGGTCAGTAACCCAAACATGAAAACAGACTTGGTTCTGAGTGCTAGGCTCACCCAGATTCAGATGGCTTCCAGAGAATCTAGCAAACTGGATTGAAAGGGAATCCAGCACAAGTGTCTTTCAAACAAAATCGCTGAAAAGAAATAGGAAATAAGCTATAATAATAGCAGTAGAAACATAAATTTTAGGTTCTGTAAAGAAATAGTTTTTATAAAGATCTGAAAAGGTGAAAAAAAAACCCTGGATTTGTTTGCCTGAGTTTCCTCATTTTGTAATGCAAGAAACTTAGGGATAAGGTAAAGGAAAAATTAGGTGAGACTCCAACTTCTTAGTTCCAAGGTTAGTGTTGCTTTCCTTCCCCACCTAACCGTCACTTTATTCTTACTTTTCTGAGCTTCCTTTAATAGTTTTTAGTTTATTGTGCAGCAACTCTGAAACAGCCAGGATAAAATATACAGGAAATCATCATTTGGCTGCATGTGGGCATCTGGGCTTTTTACATCCTCGATTGGGAGTGTGGGCTGTTTTTGATTGGGTGGCATACCATGACAGCAAGTAGAGAAGGTTTCTAGATGACTAAAACATTCTAGTTATATCTGGTCACCTCCTCAGAGGGTTATGTTTTCAACATGTATTTTTCCATAGAAACAGTAATAGAGCTATGGTTTGATCCTTTCCTCCCCCCCCCACCCCCCACTCCAGGTGGCTGTGTCTCTTCCCACACAGTGTAAAGAATAGGACAGTGCTTATGTATGATGTGTTGCTACCTGGCCCCCATGCAGACCCTGAGGGGAGACAGGCAATGGTGCTTTAGGGAATCATGAGATAGAGGCTCAAAGGAGAGAACCGGAAGTCTAAGGTAAAGGACAGGGATAAAGGAGCAAACTTGGGAAGTGCCTGGGTTTTAGGTGTCAGGGTAAGAAATCACAAGGAACTCCTCTTAGAAGCCCTCTTTTCTGACCTATCAAAATCATGAGATTTTTATTATCACATTGGACCCTGAGATAAAATTTTTCTACCAGGAAGAGAGGGATGACAATTTTATCAGTCATTAATTTATTGAGCACTTGTAGGTTTTATTCCTAAAAACTGAATGGAAAAACAGCTGGTAAATGGGCTTTTTTTTTAATCAGCAAACACATATGCTGTCAGTTCTCAATTTTCTGTTCCCATATGAGTGCCGAATTTATGTTGTTGTCTACACAAGACTTCTCAAGGCTTTTGCTCTCTATGAGCTATAAACTACCAATCTAAGGCAAAGTTTGGGCAAATGGGAAACATGGGAGTGCTAATGGGGACAATCTGTTGGGAAGCTTTGCTGTTGATGGTTCTTGGGTCCCTCAGGAAACTCTTGCAGTGGCTGGTCTTGAATACCCTTAGTGACACCCACAGTGGCTTGACTTCTGCACTCACACTCATTTTGGTTCTAGCAGTGAGGCCTAAAAATACTTGCATTTTCCAGGACTCTCTTCTATAAGAACAAAGAAAAGCTGTCCTGCTTTCACTCACATGTTCCTTCTTATTTTATCCCTTGTCAAGACCCCCAGATAATTGTGGCAACTGCAGGATACCTCAGAATGTGGCTGTTTTCTGCTTGGTTTCTGGGTGAGGTCCAGATAATGTTTTTGGAGGATTCTTTCCATTCTCATACTGGGCTATCACGGAATTTTCAAACTGGGAATGCCTAACAAAGTCACGTCAAGGAAGGAAAAACAGCATTGGTATGCATTTACCAAATATTAGTATATTTAAATAGGGCTACATGTTGGAAATAGAAAGAACTAGACAGTCCCTGCTATAGAGACCCGCAGTGTGGCAGGAGAACAAACATATAAACAGATGATCATAAAACTGTTGTGGTGCTAATAGACAGGTATGCATGGAGAATAATGGTAGTGTACCGAATAAAGTCATCCCTCTTCTGAGAAGGAGTAAGAAAACAGTTGAGACCTACGTTGAACTGTAAAGAACGATCCAGGGTTCACCAAGCCAGGAAAGGGCTTAAAAAATTACAGACATAAAGCACAGCATATATGACACTGCAGAAATGGATATCATGGCTAATCTACTTCTGTACTCAGTGGGATAATATGATGATTGTATTTCCCTCTAAAGTCATTGCAACTTCCTTTACACTTATTGGATGTTTGTTATGAATGACAAACAGATATGGAGGGAGGGGGAGAGAGAGAGAGAGAGAGAGAGAGAGACAGGAAGAATAATTTGCTGGACCCTTGCTTGTATTGCCACCACGCAGAACAAAGATGGGGAGAATCTCCTTTAAAACCTTTGATTCGTTTGTGCAAACACCCAGGAACTTCCTATTGCTGAAATTGTGGAATTGGGCCTGGGATAGAACTTTTTATGTCAAAGCCTTAGTCATTGGATCAGAACAGCACTTCATGGAATCCCAGAGACTACCTAGCTCAGGATTCGTTCCTTCTGTTTTCTCCATGCCAGTGAGGTACCTCACAGCGAAGCTCTGTGATCTGAAGAGCATATGACCATGACATTGTCCCATGAGTTACCATAAGCACATGAACCCTGGGAAAGTTGTCCCCACTAGGTGGATGCTATTGACTCCATGAAGCTTGCAAGGGAGGTAGATTTCTTTGCCCATGAAGTTTGGTAAACGGCCTTAATCCTTCAGTAGCTGTCCACTAAAAGACTCTCCCCGAGGAATAGGCTGTGGATGAAACATAATTTCTGGACAGCGAAGCAGCACCAAGGGAAGACCTGGCCCCTTCTTTGATCCCAGACCCTGAGTAACTCTTCTGAGAAGACTGTCTGACTGTGGCTATCAGAGATTGTGTCCAAGTTCTGATTTGAAAGGAGCAGCAGAGAGCCAACTGCAGGTGTGGGCATGCCCCTTCCGTCACCCACAGACCTTCTGGAGTAGGCTGTGCGTTCTGAGAAAAGCCTAATGAAAAGGATCAAGCTCACCCAGAGGCCCTGCTGTGCAGGAAGATTGCTTCCAAGAAGCGATTCATTTTTAGTTTAACAACTGTGCATTTGGTCCCCACACAATTTATCTTCATGCAAAATCACATACCTGTGTGCCAGATGTGCGCAGCTGTATGTGAGCAACTGCTGATCTATCTGGATCGTATGCCAAGTGCCTGTTTCTTTAAATTAGGGTGGGTTGGGATTGGGGCTGTGTGAAAATGTCATTCTGAAACCAGACACCAAGCAAGCCCTGGCTACACGGGGGGTTCAGGGGGTTCGAGCATAGCATGATGATGAACCAAGGTTGAATTAGTCTTTTCCAGGACCCCCCAGAACCTCCCCCTTTCACGACCTCTGAAATTCAGCTGCATTCTGGGTCTGCAGAGGTTAGGCTATCTGGAGACTTGGTCCTGGCAAAGTGTGCGGCCCTTGTAAATGCTTGTGGTAAAACTGCAAAACCTCTGCCCGGCCCTTGGGAGCTTCTGGAGCAGAATAGAACTTGACATTTTTAGTTTGTGTTTCAGTTTTCACCCTCTGGCCTCAGAAGAAGCAAGACCACAAAATACTCAATGGTTCTAGGGGTACAGCCATCCATGGAAGAGTAGGGGACTGAGGTGAGGAGAGGGCCATCCCCCCAGAAACCCAGGGTTCCACAGCACTGGCACACGGACATTTCCTCTCTAGACTTGCCTGTCTCTCTTTCCGTGGCCAAAGGCAGTGACCATGAAGAGATCCAGTCTTGTTTTGTCATTTTATGACTGGTTTATTGAGTTTCCACTAACGCCAGGCATGTGCTAGGCATCAGTAGGAAGTAAAGTCCTGGACACATAATAAGTGTTCATGTGTTAGTTGTTGAAGGGATTATAGAAGACTGACCATTTTTCCAATTTTTTTTTGGTGACCTACCAGATGCCAGGTACTATGCAGAAAGTTTCTGGTTAATTCTTACAAGTCCACGAGGCAGACACTGTTACTCCTATTTTACTAACAGGAAACCTGAGGCTCAGAGAGATTACAGAGCTCACTCAAAAATTAGGTATTTCAGGGGCACCTAGGTTGCTCAGTTGGTGATGCATCTGACTTTGGCTTGGGTCATGATCTCACAGTTCTTGGGTCAAACCCTACATTGGGCTCTGTGCTGACAGCTCAGAGCCTGGAGCCTGCTTCGGATTCTCTGTCTCTGTCTTTCTCTCTCTCTCTCTGCCCCTCCCCCGCTTGTGCTCTGTCTCTCTCTCAAAAATAAATAAGCATTAACAAAAAATTGTTTTAAAAAATTAGGTATTTCCTACATGGTGGAGCCAGGGTGAGACAGCTGAGTCTGATTTCAAATGCCGTTTTCTTTCCACCACGCTGCTATTGTTCTGTCTGCCTCTTGGCTGTTATCAGAGCCCAAGGAGAAGGCAGGTGTCTCTGTGTGGGAATACACTGCGTTTGCTCTTTCTGACCTTGGGCCATGTCACTAGGACATGAGAGCCTGGACAGAGAGAGGCCCGCAGTGCAACTTCCTATTGTCACACCTCTCAGTTCCATTCTGGTTCTCACACGGACAGGCACTGATAAGTCAGCCCACGGTACACAGGCTTAGTTTGTGTTTCAGCAAAATTCTCTGAAAACAATAACCAGATGTGATCTAACTCACATTGTGTCCACATGAGGAATCCATTGCAAGAGAAGTCAGAGGATGCACTGTGATTTTTCCCAGTCAGGTGAATGGCTCCACTCTTCGCTGGGCTCAGTTTAGAACTCAAAGAAGAAACAACATCTAGATTCATTTTTGAGTTCAGTCTTTGAATCTGGTCTCAGGAAGAATCCAGATATAATTTAGTCTCGTAATGATGACCCCTTAGATCACAGATCATTTGTGGGTAGTGGCTCCTTCTAGACACCTGCTGTACTCAAAGCAATTTCCTCTTTTCAGTTTTAAGAATTCTTTCAGAATTTCCTTTCTTCCAAGCTACTTAGAAGAACCAGGCCACCATCCTGGGAGTAAAACAGGATCCTCCAGGAATTACATCATTTATTTTTCAACAAAGATTAATTTAATTTGGTTTAGTTTAACAAGAGTGTATGATCATATATTTGATAACCAAATAGATGCCTTGACGTAAATTTCAGTCCTGGTTTAACTCTCTTCCAGTGAGAAAAACAAAGACTCTCAAAGGTAATTGGTATACCACCTCTCCAAGGGGGGAAAAACGGGTAGGCTTTCAATTTTCTTAAACATAAAACTTAAAATCCACATATAATAATAAACAAATGGTTTAAGGCATTTTATGTCATAAATGTGCTGCCATTATTTAGTTATGAATTTTCAGGTTCAGAAATTATGCTAAAACCCAAGGGTCATTATGGAATGTCTGTATATTTGATTTCCAAAGCTCCGTATAGGTTTTAATGTGTTCAATGTTATACCACCGCACTCCCTAAGCTATTTCTGTATCCTCAGAGACATGTCCTAATAACAGGCCTCCGTGTCTTCTGCTTAGTGAGAAGTGTGAATAATAGCTCCAAAAAGATTATATATATATACACACACACAGACCCACACACACACACACACAGACCCACACACATATATATATTAACTTTAACATATGTTCCCACATGGCAAAGTGATTGAACCTAATACAGTTAACAACTTAGGAAAGGATTCATTGAATTTTCCAGGTCTCTTCATGGCCAGAGTTACTTTGTAAGGAGACCCTAAATGTGAAATAATCAACATGTTAAAGTAATCTAGATGTTTATGATTTGATAACTCTTTGGTGCATTGTTTAACAACATGTTTTCAATTTACTTTCCTTCAAATAGCTCCAAATAACCCCATGATTTTGGATGATTGATTATGGGAATGCTGCTTTTACTGTACATCCAAGGTAATTTTAAAATTACATCTTCTTTTCATTGTTAAAGGGTAAAATCATTTGCAGGTCTTGACATGATTTATCAGAGAAAGGGGGATAAAGGGTCAGTCTTGGCCTCACTCTATTAGAACATTATTTTGTTAGCCCAGAAGCAAAGCATTAGACTTCATAGAAGCTGGGTTCTAGTGTCAGCATGCTGAATAATTAGTTCTGTGGTCTTAGAAAAGTCATTAACCTCTTATGATTCACTTTTCTTCCTTATAAAACTAAACAAAACAATTGGGATCAAAATCTCCCTTAGTGATTCTGATTCATTGTAACTTCAGCAAGGCCTAGAAATCTGTATTTTTTATTCAGAACCGGAGGTTTATAATCAGACAAGTTTGGAAAACACTACACCAAATGACTTCAAGGTCCAGGTCTAAAGTTCTACAACTCTAGAACCAAGCTTCTCTGTGGTCTAGACATTTTTCTTTCAATACAACCATTTTATTATGCAATGGCCTCCTTACTTTACCCATATGGCTGATGTGTATTTCTCTCAGACACCGTGCTCAGGCTGGTATGTAAATGACCTGTTTAATCCTTGTAAGAACCTTGCACTGTTAGCCTATTAGTCATGGTTATTAATCCTACTTGCTACCACAAACTCCTCAATCTCAGTGGTTTAACACACTGACATTTTATTTTACTCATGTAATATCTTCCTCCATCTTCTAACTGCCATCTGGAATGCATGTCCTTCATGTGAAAACAAAGATAGGAGACGCTGGCTCTTACCTATCATGGTGGGAACTGATGCAAGACACTGCTGTTCACAGCCTGTGGGTTAAAGTAAGTCACCTGGCCCTGATCCAACGGGAAGGCTGGGAAATACAAAGGAGCACATGCAGATCTGATAAACAAACTGTCTTTGACACAGTAGGGGATCTAAATTTTACAGCTTTAAGAAACTGAGGCTCAGGAAAGCCAATTAACAGTAGGATTACACTTGAAGAATGTCAATGATGAGAATGTTACCTGGTATTTCATTCCAAAAAGAGGCATGCATTATTCACAATGGCCAAGATGTGGAAGCAACCTGTGTCCATCCCGTGGATAACGGATAAAGAAAATGTGGCAGTTCACGCAATGGATATTATCCAGCTTTAAGACAGAAGGAAGTCTTGCTAACGTGACTACCTGGATGAGCCTGAAGGACGTTATGCTAAGTGAAATAAGCCAGTCACAGAAGGCAAAAAATACTGCACGACTCCATCTACATGAGGCATCTAAAATAGTCAAGAAGAGCATAGGATGGAAATCTCCAGGAGTTAGGGAGAGGGGGAAATTGGAAATTGTTGTTCGACAGTATAAAGTTTTTCCACTGGACTTCCCTACACCACCAAAAAAATAATAATAATAAATTTTACTGAGGTAAAGGATGCCAAGCAAAAATTGATAAATAATAATAAAATGTACTTTTTGTGTTCAAAAACCATGGCTTGTAAGAATAAAACTTAAGTATTTCCTTAGAAAGAAAAGGATTTTCTTACAGGTAAATAACAAGAGACATGATAGTTTTGAAGTTGCCCTTGCTACTCTGTCTTTATGTGCTGACATCTGAAGAAATCCCTGTCCCTTAAGCAGACAGGTGCTCTCACTAAAGGGCCATGAAGTCTGAGGGGACTTGCCCATGATCTAGTTTGAATGAGACTTGCTCATGACAATGAAATGGGAACCTCAAGATATCAAAGAATCATCCTTTTCACCTCAGCTTCTTAAATCAGTTCTAAGCACAGATTATTTCTTTACAACTAAAACCTGTGAATTAACAACTTTGTCCATTCAAAACACACCTGTTGTAAATGGATACATTTTTCTTTCTCTCTTTCTACTTTTGACCCTGAGAAACCTCTCAGTAATTCAACAACTAATTTTAAAGGCATGGAGAGAAGCCAAGATCTGCAGAAATGGAATTCAGGAAGATAGGCCCTGTAATGGAGCAGCAGTGAGTCCACAGCAAAAAGAAAACAAGACAAAACTACAACAACACAGATAAATAAGTCCCTGTAAGACATGAGGTAAGAGCCATAATAATTGACTTACCTACGGATTAATGGAAGCCTAGGGAAGGGAATTTTCTTCGGGTTTGAGGGGTCAGGAAGGCCATCAAAGAGAGAAAATGACAATTTCTCTAAGGCTGCTAGGAACTCATCCTTGTACATCTGTCAGATGTACAGGGCAGGGTGCATGTGAGGGAGCCGTTTAGGGGAAGGGAGAGCTCGGGCGGGAGCATGAAGGTGGGAGAGTCTTAGTATTGCAGAGAATGCAGTGGGCAGCAGATGGCTGCCAATGTGAGCTCAGAAACCCAAATATCCTCCCAGACGAGTGTGGAATTTACCCCATGTATGTTACAGAGACATCTGAGTTTTTTAATCAAGGGTCAAGCATGTGCTGTGGAAATACCACTTTGGTGTCCATGAGAGGTAGAATTCTCTACTTGCACATCTCTGTGTAGCACAGACAGGCAGGAAATTGTCCCCCCATGTCTATTTTTCTCTAGCAATATATAATAATTAGAAAATTTAACTGGCTATGTGACTGCTCTGAATAAAGATGACATTTTTCAGCCTTCTTGACAGTTGGTGTGGTCTTGTGACTAAGCTCCAGCCAATGGGACACAGCTAAAGCCTGGTGGCAGCTCCAAGATTTTTTTTTTTTAAGACAGCTGGCACACAGTTGGTTCTCTTGTCTTCTTGCTGCTACTTAAAACACAGATGTGATGATGATGATTTACTTGGGCCATTTAAATGGAAAAGGTCAATTGAATTTTCCTCCATTTGAATTGCTTTCCCGCTTTTGTCAAAAATCAGTTGGGCATATTTATGGAAGTGTATTTCTGGCTGCTCCATTCTGTTCCATTGATCTATGCGCCTATCTCTGCAAATACCATGTTGTATTAATTACTGTATCTTTATAGTAAGCTTTAAGGTCAAGGAGAGTGATCCCTTCCACTTCACTCCCCTTTTTTCAAGATTCAAGATCCATTTTAAGAAATATATTTTACTCTGTAACCTAGGCACACACATAAATATGAAACCCATCTCATGAAAATGATATAGTATTTGTGATGTACTCTGATTCTTTCCTAACCTATTCTACTCCATTCCATTCTTTCATTAAACAGTGCTGATCATGACCCAGTAAGTTGATTTCACAGACCACCAACCCGTCTTTCAACTTGCAGTTTAAAAAACACTGCACGAGAAGGGAGTGGGGAGGGGGGTTAGGGGATACTTGCCATTAACTCACCATTATCCCCCACTGAAAAAGAGATGGGGCAAGCTATGGGGTTGCCTTCTTCACATTAGGTTTCTTTTCTTCTTCAAGTTTATTTGTTTATTTTTGAGAGACAGAGAGAAAGAGAGAGAGCACACAAGTGAGTGGGGGAGGGGCGGAGAGAGAGGGCGACAGAGGATCGGAACTGTGCTCTGCACTGACAGCCCAATGCGGGGCTCAAACTCGCAAACTGTGAGATCATGACTTGAACTGAAGTTAGATGCTTAACCGACTGAGCCACTCAGGCGGCCCTCATTAGATTTCTTTTCTAAGTGGGAGAAGGGCTTGTAAAGAACATATAGCCCACTGCAGGGCGGTTTCTCACTAACACCAAATGTCCAGTTCCTAAACATACGATTGGTTTCCTTTGAGAAAGGAAAAACCACCCAACAAGAAATTTAAAAGCACCATAAGTTGGTATTTGCTATCATGATAATCAGTGGGTCACTTCTTTCATGTATGTTTTCTTTTGTCTTTCTCTGGCTCTAAGAGATATATATATATATTACAACTTCCATCTTACATATGGGAAAATACAGCTTCAGAAAGGTTAAAGAATGTGTTCATATTTGCACATCTGGCAGGCAGCACAGCTCAGACTCAAGCCCATGCCGGCCTTACTCCTTAGCCCCAAATTTCATGCGTGAGGCTAAACTGAAGCACCCTATTGTGGCCAAAAGGCAGGAGCCCCAAAAGGAAGGAGATGGACTTTTTTGGATCATTCAGAAGATAGTTCTTAAGATGATGACTTCATTCCCTGTCTGGACCATGAAGCTGAGGGCCACGCCCTGAGCTGGACAGGGCCTGGATTGCCAGGGAAGAACTTCATGGAACAGAACCCCCAAGCCAGCCTGGGATCGCACAGCTGGTCTTCTACATGAGCGAGGAAAAACTTTTATCAGGTTTAAGCTGCTGTTATTTCGGGTTTATGTTACTCACAGTTGAATTTAATCCTAACTGATACAACCACTATCCCGCAAGAACAGTGGCAGAAAAATATATATCACATATCCATCACATAAATCTACTTTTATAAGGGAATGAAGTCAAATTATTACCCCCAATAAAAAAGGTGTTTTGCAACATGACCCAGGAATTCAGAAGTACCATTTGTTCACTGTTTCTCTTGGTCTCACATACACGGCTCCCTATGGCCTCCATGGACATACGTGGGAGCAGGGCTCATGAGGGCAAGGTGTGGCAACCCAGGGAATGAAGAGCCTCTAAGGACAATGCTCAGATTGTCAAGGTTTGGCCAGCAGTGTACTTTCTCCAACTTTGCAGTAGTAAGAGGAAGAGCTTTCCTGTATTCTCCTTTACTAAGTAAGTTTTCTAGGAGAAGGAAGGAAAAAGACAATGGCAGATAAGTGGAATAGAAGAAAAATGAAATATAAACAAACTAAATTCTTCACTGAACAGAAAAGTTCAATTAAAAAAAGAAGAAGAGAAATGTAGGATCCTAATTTGAACCATAGCCCCATGTCTAATGCTTTTAGCTAAGAAAAAGAGAGAAAAGCAAAAGAAATCTGAGTCAGAGGGAAGATGTCATGGTGAGTTTCAATGGGATGAATTCCTTATTAATTCTAAAGAACACGATGCAACATGGATTTAATTATACAAGTCAACCCACCCACATTCCTCTCTTGCTTTTCACACACATGGGCTTCTGAGGACGATGAAAGGTGGGTGGGGAGAAAGGGAAAAGGAGGAAGAACACAGGGTGGCTAAGGCCATGGAGAAGGCGGCTCTCCTCCAGGGCGCAGCTGCTCTTGGCCTCCCCTTTCTAAACGTGAAAGCTGCAGTGCCCCACAAAGCCACTGCCTTTTAGCCCGACCCTTTCAGCCCCAGCGGATCCCTCTACCTTGGCCTCAAGGACATTTCTATGTCGCTCTATTTACTGTGGAAGGGGGATTCTTTAAATTTTGAGGGATGGAGAGAAGGAATATCATAAAGGGGCTAGATAGGAGCCTGAAAAAAATCTCAGCTGCTTTTCATTTCCTGTAGGATGCACAACACAATCACACCAAGATTTTCACTAAGAACAAACAAATCTATTAAAATTCCAAAGACTTTAAATGGATTAGAAATGTTTAAAAATTTATATTTTAATAAAAATTGTATATGTTTAAGTAAAACATGATATTTAGATACATATACATAGTGATACTTATACATATATGTATATTTAGATACATATACATAGTGAAATGATTACTATGGTCATGCTGATTGACATATCCATCTTCTCCTGACCTTGTGTGTGTGTGTGTGTGTGTGTGTGTGTGTGTGTGTGGTAAGCACACCTGAAATCTACTCTCAGCAAATTTTCAGTGTACAATACAGTATTATTAACTGCAGTCATCATGCTGCATATTAGATCTCAAGACTTACTTGTCTCGCATAACCGCAACTTTGTCAAAACAACATTTAGCTTTCCTTATGGTCTCTCTGGGACTTTTTCTTTGTGCTTCCATCAACAATACCCCAGTCTCTATACAGGTGAAAACATCAACAGTTTCCCCTTATTGTTTCTTTCTGCTTTTTCTTTTCTCTTTCAGATAACACTCCAGAGAATTCTAGCTGTTAGAGAATCTCATTGGCCATACGATGACTTTAGCTAACTATTTATGGATAATTTGACTATTAGACTAATGATGTCTCATTTGGGAGAGAATTCAGTGGTGGAATGGTGGGTCTAGAGTCACAGGCATCAGCATCAAAGTTCAGTTGAAGATGAAAAAAAATAGAAACAAAAATCAACAACAAAAAATACCCACTCTTCTAAGCAAAGGGGATATACTGCAGAGACATACATGCTTAGAAAAATCTTGAAAGGCTTTAGGCCTTGTAAGGCCTCCATGGATGACTCCAAGAGTAACATCACTGAACAGGCCTGTCAGGGTAGCTGTTGTGTCTCCTACCATTGGCAAAATGGAGAATTGGCAAAAAACACACTGAAATATGGCTCTAGGAACACCCAGTCTTAACCATAATCCAGGAATCCAAACATTTTCTTTAGAACTATTAAATTCAGAGCTACTCCATGTCTGCTGCATCTGCCCTGACAAAACAAAAACAAAACCAAAAAGCTGTTGCCCATGCACTGCCTCTTGATCCCCACAAAGCTAGTGAATGGATACTGGTATGTCTGCTCAAATCAGGGATGAAGTCCAGTGGGGTGGGAGGGCATAGTCAGATGTCCTCACGACCACACTGACTCTATCCCACCTGCTCAAGACTCTGGGATGTAAAATCTATATCATGTTTGGACCCCTAGACTCAAGGAATATGTGTTTAACTACCCAGCGTCTGCAGTATAAGAAGTATATTAGAAAGACAGCTTTCAACCATTTTTCAATCATGATGCATTTAAAAAAAATGAACTTATTTTGAGATCATTGCAGATTCACATTCAGTTGTAAGAAATAATGCACAGATCCTATGCACTCTGTGCTCAGTTTCAATTGCAATGTCTTATTGAACCATAGCACAATATTATGACTAGGATGCTGACATTGGTAGAATCCACTGGTCTTTTTTAGATTTCTCAGTTTTGCTTGTACTTGCGTGTGTGTGTGTGTGTGTGTGTGTGTGTGTGAGCCTAGTTCTCTGCAATTTCCTCACATGTGTAGATCTATGTATCTATCATGACAGTCAAGACACAAGATACTAGATATACCTTGTTGTGCCAAATATCCAGGAATGACTATAAAGGAAGGCTATGGACTGTCTTGAGAGGTTCCTAAGATGGTTTTGAAAATGATTTATCCTACAATAAACTGGACAGGGTCCCGGTTCGAAAGGGGGCCATACCGGGAAGAACCATTGCTATAGAACCAGGTTTCTCTTCTTTTCACCTTTATTCAGGCATAAAGTTCTCCTCCTACTGGCCTCCTGTTCTGCTCTCTTTCTCCAGTTTCCCCTGAGCCAAGACTCTCCTAGTCTAAAGTCTTGGCCACCTCGAATCCTCTGGGCTCCCACCCACCCTCAGAGTGCTTCAGAGTTCATTTTATTTCCCATAGATAAATAACAGTTTCCAGTCCCAGTAAATCACATTTGTCATCCTCTCCAAGAGCCAGGTATGAAAACCAGGAACTCAGTGCCGAGTGCATACTCCTATGCCCTAGGCTTGCACAAGGCATGCACAGAGATTGCAGACTGCTGGCACAGAGTGGGTACTTAAAATGCTACTTATAATTATTATCCCAGCGATATCAAAACTTCTTCACATGTGCAAATTTAATTTAAAAAACTTAATTTTTTAAAAAATTAATATTTGGTAATATTTGGGTATTGACTTTCCAGGTAAAGAGATAATATTCCAAAATAAACTGAATATAATATTGAGTTGCAATTCTAGATGAATCGTAAAAACATCCTCATGTTGGTGAATTGTCAAAATTTTGTTAGAACTTTCTTCGTTTTTAAATATTTTGTCATATTTATTTTACCTTTTTCATTTCGTAAGCTGTAGTATATCATTTTGTTCCTGAAACAGTTATTAAAGGCCTAATCCAAATAGCCAACTAAAATAAAGTGTGGTAAGGGCTTATAAGGACATCCCAACAGGGTGCTATATGAAAAGAAGGAGAGAAATGAATACATGTAATTCTTAGTTTTGATTTCTATTTTAAGTATATCCAGTGTGTTAGGTTTGTTACATGTTCCATCAAATCTCTGAGTGCTTACTATGGTCTTGGCATTGTGCTAGGCTTATTGGGAGTAATAAAAGAAATACAAAAGTGGGGAAAAGTCCTGGCTAATTAGTAAACTGGCTTTGAAAGGGAAGGGCCCTGGGGTGCCTGGGTGGCTCGGTCGGTTAAGCATCCGACTTTGGCTCAGGTCACGATCTCGCGGTCTGTGAGTTCGAGCCCCGCGTCAGGCTCTGTGCTGACAGCTCAGAGCCTGAAGCCTGTTTCAGATTCTGTGTCTCCCTCTCTCTCTGCCCCTCCCCTGTTCATGCTCTGTCTCTCTCTGTCTCAAAAATAAGTAAACGTTAAAAAAAAAATTTGAAAGGGAAGGGACCTATTTTGGGACATTGGTTTTTTAGAGAAGAAATGTGCTTGGGATGAAATAAAGAATTTCACCTGGCTGCTCATCGAGTAGCTTCCTGGTAACTCATTTCAAGTTTTTCTGATGGAAGATGATAATATCCAAAAGTTTAGATGACCTTTCAAAAAGTCTTGTGAACCACAAGAGACTCTTAACAATAGAGAACAAAATGAGGATTGATGGACAGGGGTGGTGGGTGGGAAATGGGCGCGATGGGTGTTCTATGTAAATGATGAATCGCTAAATTCTACTCCAGAAACCAATATTGCACTGTATGTTAGCCAACTAAAATTTAGATTAAAACAGTCTTGTGAACAACTCTAATTATTGGGGACACTATTCCCATAACTGGGGGACCTTTGGGTGGTGGTCAAAACAACAGAGATAATTGTAGTCCCAATGACAGGAGCAGGTTTAGAGCCAGGAGGAGCAGCATAGCAGCCCGCAGGGACACAAGCAACCATGAAAGCTGCCATTGCCTGAGAACTTACTCTGAACCTGGCAAATTGCCAGGTACTTATGTGTATCATGGTTGACCATCACAACTATGGTCTAAAATAGATACGGTCCACATTCTGTGAATGAAAACACTGAGCCTTGCTCTGCTAAGAGTAGTAAAATCTCGATTTGCCTCCAAAGCCATAGTCTTCCTGCCACACTATGATGCCTCTCAAAAGTAAGGACATTTGGAAGGACAGGTGTTCCTCAGGAACTTTTGGAGCATGGAGGTGACGAATGAGACTGTTGCTCTTGTTATTCATGTCAGGATCATCTTCATGCTGGCATGGCCTGGGGATACTGGTAGGTAGGCAATGACTGTTGGTTGAATTAAATTGAAAAGCATTTATACCAGCACCACAGTCTAAGCCTAACCTCCTTACCCACAGGCATTTAGGAACCTTCTATGTCCACTCTAAAATTTATCTTCAGCTTCCTCCCGCTGGTGGGTAAAGTTCCTAGAGTCACCTCTAAAGAAGGAAGGCATCCACTAAATGTATCGTTGATAGTTTTGAGGGTTGGAGGGAGGCTAACTGGAGCCTATTAGCAGTAAATCAGCCCCCACAAGAAGACAAAAGAGTGACTGCAGTTACTGATGTGACTGAGACAAGCTTGACTCAGGAGGGTCAAGCTGGGAATTTGAGGATAGCAACCACCACCGCCACTGATGACAAATACATGACTACTATTGTCATTCTCTCTTATTTTCTGTGAGCACTTATGGATCACCCACAAAACCACCTGCATCTTCTCTGTGTTAATACCAACCCTAGCAAACAGCTCTTCAACCTTTCCATTGGTCAGGTCTCCTACACCATTCCACTATTGCATGGTCTCCTGTTGTCCATCTCTCAACACTTCCATGAGCATCTGCCCTCATGTGGCTTCCTGTGCCTCCCCTGGAATTGAGGGCTGTCTTTAACTGAAGGACACATTAGATTTCATGGTCTAACTCTTAGGCATCCCCCAGGAGCCATTCTCTAAAAGCAGCATGGATTTTAAGCTTACATATGTTGTTCTGGAGTTTACATTTTTTAAAAATTTACAAGCCTTTTCAAATAAATGTTTGTGACCAAAATACAGGATGAAATAAAGTTTTAGAGTCTTATCATGAGTTGGTGCTAAGTCATGGGAGCTGATAGTCTAAGTGGCCAGGGATGGTGTCTCCTCTCCAGACATTCTGCCAAATCTATCAATGGGGGATAATCGGGGGGGGGGGGGGGAAAGTCACCTGTCCTTCTCAGAAATTTCAATATTTTAAACACTAACAAAGTGAGAGACCACAAGTTTCCTTGTGTATGTGCCATATTATTGGGCTGGAGATTTCTAGGATCTGGGACAAAAGAGACCTGAATTCCAGAAACTCTAGTAGGTTATGGGTCATTGGAAGCAAATGTGACTCTCTTCTCTTGATTCTAAGTAGCCCTGGGACACCTGGTCCACCCAGGAGATGCAGGAGGGAGTTCTCAGAGGGCCCCCTATCACTCTGACATGCCTTCTGCCTATCATTGCTACTCTTGTCCTCCTCAGCCTCATTTGCATCCCCCTCATGGTGTACTTTGCTGTTTAACGCACTCTCTGAGCTTTTAATTTCAACAATTTCATTTTTCATTTCTAACAATGAGCTGTCTTTTGAAATGGTTTCCTAACATTCGCTTTCTGCTCTCTGCCGTGGTCCTGTGTCTATGCTTAATCCTAGGCAGTTTGAAAAGATGACTGGTTCTAGTGTTTTGCTTTTCCCAGTCCAGCCTTAGTGAATTAGCAGGTGAGTGTACTTGCTGTGGCCCATGGTGTTCCATGGACCTCAATCCTAGTTCCCACTGAGCATTGGTCTTCTAAACAGAAGCCACCTCCTTGTTTTAGTATATCTTCCTGGCTATTTATGGGAGGGAAGGGAGGTTGCAGGCAAGAAATGAGAAAGTTTCTAGGGGTGACATAAATAGGAAGGGGGTCCTAGGTGGTGCAAGCGTGCTCATCCTCTGCTGGCAGCATCCACTTGCCCCCACCCATGTGAAACGGCCTTTCCTGCCACACAAAAATGTACCAGCCACATTTGGCTCTGAGTATATTTACAATCAACACACATGCTGAACCCAAGTCCTCTCTTTTATACTCTTTCACTAAGTCATCACTTCTAGTCTTCAACCGAAAGACTTTCTGTTTACTTTACCAAATCACATGATGGGAGATAAATGTTCAAATCCTTATTTATGGGCATTTAAAGATTGCAACACTGCTTTTACAAGGCAGCTATTTGATTCCAGAATGGGTAAGTTACAAAGCTACAGTTGGCCTCCATCACATCTGCAAAGCGACAGAGTCCTAAAGTTGGTTTTGCTCATGAAAAGGTAAACAGTGACACACACATCTGGAAACAAATAGAACCAGAGGGTCCCCTGCAGAATGCTAGTAGGGCGCATTATGCTGGTGTCACCATAGTGGAACATTAACACTCGGCGGCTTGGGATAGACTCACAAGTTCTAAGAGTTGCCAGCCGATTGTACTGCCTAATCAAGTGTCTGCAGTAACAACACCTGAAACAACCTGTTAATATTTATCAAACATTTGTAGACGGTTTAGCACAGTTCTAGTGCTATGCATGAGCTATCAACCTAATGCTCACAACAACCTTTAGGACTTATTCCCATTTCACAGATGAAGATTTGGAAGCACAGAGAGGTTGTACCACTCGCTCCAGGTCACATAACTGGACAGTAGTGTAACTGGGAATAAACTCCAACCCTCTCGGAGTCCCTGTGCTCTCTGCTTTTCTGAGGATTGATGCTTCCCCGGCTCACCATAAAGGCCTTCAGCAAGCCGGCCTCACTGTTATTCAAGGAAGCGACTTCTATTGCCTCACATACTGAGCTACATCTGCCTGTATCCAACTCCTCACTTTAGCCTTCATCTGACTCCCAGGAGCATCCAGAACATGTTTCCCCCCACCCCCCTCTCTTTTTTTTCTTCTAACAGCCTCCAGAGATGTGAAGATATTAACTGGTTCTATCAGTTGCACCGGAATATTATCTTTGTGGTTAGTGAAGCAGCCTTGGCCCAATAGAAAAATGGGAGGACTCAATAATTAAACAATTTGCCAACTGTCCAGGGTCTATTGGCAATATAAGTCTAATATTGGATATCAAGTGCATTAGGAATAATCTCAAGGAAACTGTAAGTTATACTGATATTTATTTACTATTTGCAATGTCATTTATATTATCCACAAATTGGAAATACGTATCTAAAATAAGGGAATTAATAAAGTATAATTTGACCATACAGTATTATATGCATGCATTAAAATTAATGTTTTTGTAATAATAACTAAAGATAGAAAATTCTCAAAATCATGGTCATTTTTAAAAGTGGGATTTAGGGGCGCCTGGGTGGTTCAGTCGGTGAAGTATCTGACTCTTGATTTTGTCCTGATCTCATGGTTTGTGAGTTTGAGCCCCGCATTGGGCTCTGCACTGATGGTACAGAGTCTGCTCGGGATTCTCTCTCTCTCCCTCCTGTGAGTCTCACTCTCTCTCACTTCCTCTCAAAATAAACAAATAAACTTAAAAAAAAAAGTGGGATTTAAAACAATATTAAAGTATTGTCCTAATTTTTGAAAAAAAAAAAGCCAAAAGAAAAGAAATTCAGAAATACATATATATAGAAAGAGTAGAAATGCACCATTTGGCTAATAATGGATTATCTTTTATCTCTTCTTCTGAATACCCTATTTTCCAAATTTTCTAAAATGGGCATTCATTACTTTTGAAATCTGAGGGAATAGAATGTCACTGCATGTGTGTGTTTTTTTTTTAAACGATCAAATGTATTCAAGAATCATCTACAGCCAAAGAAGGATTTGAAGATCTGGGCACTGAAATGGGTTGAATCCACCATCCATTCTGATCCTAATGTTTTGGCCCCAAATCGCTTTGAACTTCCCGACGCATTCCAGAACTCAGCGGCCAGGGAATGAGAGCAGCTGTGGCCTCTCCCCTCCAGACTCCATCTCCTTGGGGCTTGTAGTGGACATTGTCAGGGCTCCACCCATCTCGGGTTGTCAGAGAAAATGCAGGACACCCAGTTAAATTCAAACTTAGATAAACAACAAATGCTGCATGGGACATACTTACATTAAGAAATTATTCTTTGTTTATCTGAAAATCAGATTTAGCTGGATGTCCTGTATTTTAGCTGCTAATTCTGGCAACTCTACATGCAGACCCCATTCAGATTGCATTTTCACCATTTTTGTAAATGTAAAAATTTCCCCTTCTCCTTTACTGGTCCCTCTAGAAACACTTCTTATTAAATCACTCACCCAGGAATCCCGCTCAGGATATGTTTCTGTGCAGGCTCAGCTCAGGAGAAGCTTCTTCCTCCCTCCTTGCTCTGTCTCTTCAGCTCTCTCCCTCTCTCTCTTCCTCTCTCTCTACCCTGTTCTCAAAAATCATTCTTTTCTAATTCTTCATGGATTATCTAAAAAATAAATATCCTCATGATTTTCTCTAATGAATCAAAATATTACTAGTACAACCAGTAAACACAGCACAAAACTTTCCCACTAGAGAGGCCCACTGAGGGATGGCCTGGGCCACCACCAGCCTCTTGGCAGCAAGGCTTTCCCATATCTCTACTCCCTGGATCTGTGGCCCTCCTGCTTTCTCTTCTTATTGGGGTGTAAAAAATGCAGCTCTTAACTCTTCTCTTCATGCTGCCCTGGGGTGTGCAGGGCTCTGAGGCTGCCCCTGGCCTGTCTCTGGTGAGCCTTCTAGAGCTACCTGCCTGCCACTCAGGCACATGGGCTGTCCATGCGTCTTGC
Organism: Panthera pardus; assembly: GCF_024362965.1. Taxonomy (NCBI): domain Eukaryota; kingdom Metazoa; phylum Chordata; class Mammalia; order Carnivora; family Felidae; genus Panthera; species Panthera pardus. The sequence goes on from NW_026526832.1 coordinate 26,541,262, forward strand.
TGAGTCTTGCTTTCTTCTCAGCTATGCTCTTTACTCTGAGGGGAAGATGAAGATCTCTCCATATGCCGAGACTTACATGCCATGGAGGGGTCTAGCCTCCCTAACCCTCATCCCTCAGGAGATAACCCAGCATGGGGAGTAGACAGGGCCCAGTCATAGACCAACATCTGAGCTATGACTTCCCCTAACTATTCTTTCCCTTCCCAGTTGGTGGGTTCCCAGATTGTCTGAGGCTAAGTGGAAAGGACAGGATCCTAAACACATTTGCTTTCTAAATTTTTGTCTTACTCATAACATCCAGATTGTTAAATTTAACTGTTAAGAACTTGCTTCTCTATCTTCTCATCCTATTCTAACAAATAGTCCCTGTGGCAAATCAGGAAGGTTGATGGGGGGAAGGTAAAAATATATTATGAATATCTTATGTTATGATACCAGACTATAGTACATAGTACATATACTATGTACATGTATTATAGTACATGTACTATAGTACATAGTCAGCAGAGATAGCTACGGCAACATAAAAATAATCCAACTAGAAAAATCTGCCAAAACTAATTCAAATGTAATTCAAGCTCCCCCCGCCCTTGGTATACTTTCTGAAAATTTCTGTAGGCCAGAAAACAGTATAATGCATAAAGTCACTCTCTCCCAACTTCTAGCTGGTTATCAACTAGTTTGGAAATAAATATGAAGCCCTGGGGGCTCCTGGGTGGCTCAGTCGTTTGAGAGGCTGACTTTGGCTCAGGTCATGATCTTGTAGTTTGTGAGTTTGAGCTCCCCATTGGGCTCTGTGCTGACAGCTCAGAGCCTGGAGCCTGCTTTGAATTCTGTGCATCCCTCTCTCCCTCTCCCACATTCACACTCTGTCTCTTTCTTTCTCTCTCAAAAATAAATAAACATAAATTTTTTTAAAAAAAATCTAAAGCCCTGAATAGCAATAAAGACAGAAACAGCTCCTGCAAGCAGGTGGCATCCACTGATGATGAATTAGGCAACACAGAGAGAAGGAACTATCAGGAAGCAGAATGGAAAAGAGAAAAATATGCTGTCACCAACTTTTAGGTTTGCAGTAGGGATGGAAAGAGCAGGGACTGCAATCCCTTCTGGACATGACATATTGGGGAGCTGGGGGTCATTGAAGAGAAGATATGATTATTTTCAAAAATGTTTTTGTCTTTAATTTTCTCCTTGCCACTCCTATCTTCATTGAACTGCTTATTGTCAATGGAAAGATCATTCCAGTTAGATTTAAATCATAAAGAGCTGGTTCGGTTGGCTGGGTAGCTATGAACAATTTTGGCTATGCATTTTGGGGTAAGCTTAGAGAGGCTAAAATAATGCAGAGGCAATGGATACAACCATCCATTTATTCATTTTACTAATTCACTTGACAAATAATCTTTGAGCATCTACACTGTCCCAAGCCTGTCCTAAGCAATAGAAGGCAGAGAGATTAATAAAAAATGGTATGCCATGAAGATGTCATCATCTACCAGGTAGAGGAGACACATGGTAACTAGCCTTATTATATAGGATGGTGCCATGGAGAACTGTGTCATCAGAGGAGAGAGGATGGGTGTTGACTTCTCAAAGGAGATGCTTCTTCACGAAGCAGCAGATAATTAAATGTATCCTTTGGAAGGAAAATGGACTTTGATAAGGGTCAGAGGCTAGACAGAACACAGCATATTTAAGGAAATGATCCAACTTTAGTGCAAGAGGGCCCCAGAGGACTTTGGGGAGCAAATGGAAATGCAAAAGCCAGATTGTCAGGGCTCCTTAGCTCATGATGTAAAATTTGGACACTATCCTTTGATGATGGAATGCCATTGACTGGTTTTTAACAGGGAAAGCATGACCAAACATATCATATTCTAGAAAGATCACTTGAGTGGTGTTGTGTTAATTATAAGGAGGCTGAGCTGGAAGCTGGAGGGCTGTCACATACTCTAGGGGAATGAAGATGGGGTCAGGACTAAGTCAGTAGGAGTGGGGGTAGAGGGAAAGATAGGTTCAAGAGGTTGTGTGGGTTTGGAAAACTGAGGAGGTAGAACATGTACAAAGGAAGTGGGGGATAAGATGATGTCTAAGGTTTTGGTTTGGAAAGGGAATAAGGCATACAGGATTGAAAGGAGGTTTCCCAGGGATCAGAGGAAAGAAGTTCAGCTTTAGATATGCCAAATTTGAGATGCCTGTGGGACATCCAAATGGAGATGTCTTCGTGCTGTTTGCTGTACAGGTCTGATGCTCAGTAGACAGGCAGGTCTGAGCCAATTTATTATTTGGGAATTGAGTCTCTGAGGCTGTGAATCAGCACTCTCTGGAACACTGCTATCTAAGGGGTAGGAAAGAAGAAGACTAGCCAGTGAAAGAGGCTAAAAATAATCAGCTGGGGGTATCATGGAGGAAGCAGGAGCCTCATTACCAGGAGACAAGGAACACAGAGTATCAAGAAGAAGGGAATGGTTAACTTTGCCAAGTTCCATAGCAAAAAGTCACACAGGGAAGTTGCATTACAGTCTGACCAAAAGATGACTGCCAGCCACAGAGAGGCAGATTGTGTTCCAACCCACAGGAGACCTTTCTAACAACCAATACAACTAGTACCCTGCACACCGTAAGATGTTTGAAATTTTAGTTGAAGTCAGGGATGTTTAACAATTGAATAATTTGTCTGAGGAGGGCTACACAGGAGCTTATGAGGCAGAGGTAGTTTCCCACCAGTTAGGATTGTTATAATGAGAAGTCCATGTAATGGGTAGGAGAGCTGTACAGAGGGACCTTCTAACATTTGGATGGCAAATATTTGATTGAGTAGTTTTTTTAATGACATTTCTTTGGGCAAATAAACAGTGAGACCCCAGGCCACTAGTTATTTGCCATGCCATTTGAGGTCATTCCTGTAACCCTGGTGTCACATTTCCTTGTCCATAAACCTGGGACAAATCATCTGTTCCATCTACATGACAGAGAACAAATGCTGTAGTCTCTAAGTGTTTGGAAACATTAAGAGAAAGAAAAGAGTAATGATACCACCCAGGCCTGGAAGATCTAAGCCTGGCTTTGCTACCATGCTCCTAGGTCAACTTAAGCAAACTAGTTTTTACATTTATAAAATGAAGGGGATAGACAAGATGATGTCTAAGATAACTTCCGTCTCCAATTTCCTTCAGGTTGTGATGACCATTTTCTTCAGCACAATCATCATTGCCATCTTGATATAGGGTCCATGCAATGTGCAAAAGGTAAAATACACTCAGGTGGGGGCACCTGGATGGCTCAGTTGGTTGAGTGTCCAACTTTGGGTCAGGCCATGATCTCATGCGTATGATCTAAGGGTTTGTGAGTTTGAACCCTGAGCCCCATGAGTTTGAGCCCTGCATCAGGCTCTCTGGTATCAGTGTGGAGCCTGCTTCAGATCCTCTTTCCCCCTTTTTCTCTGCCGCTCCCCCCTCTCTATCTCAAAAATAAACATTTAAAACAATATATATATACTCAGATGGTCCTCAGTGTGGTCCAGTGATGGGGGGAGGGGGAGGGATTCCATTATTGCCTACAGTTTGCAGATGACAATGAGGCTCAATAAAGTCCATTGTAACAGGTCTGGGGTCACAGAACTGACAAAGGGTGAACGCTTTTGTCTCTAATTTCTATGTTCTTTCTACCTCCTATGTGTGCTTACTCTGGACATTGTCATTACTAAGCAGGCAGCCTTGATTGCTAAGAAAGGGGTAGAACCTGCCTGCTGAAGGCCTAAGGCAGAGTCCAGTCTCCAGCCCTTCTTCAGTGTGCAGCCTTGAGAAGGTCATTTTCTCTTGTTGGCAGGTGTTCAATTTCTGCACGCAGGAGGGCAGAGCTACTCCACCCTGCAGCTTCCCGAGGTTGTTAAGGGGGTGAAATGAGATGAAGGAGGCTGGGGAGTGCTATGCACTTGGCGGAGCTGTTCCTTCTGCCAGGCTTGCAGGCATATCATCCAGCTGACTGCACAGCAATCCCATTGCTTTCCAGGGCCGTGGGGCCCAGCATGCCTGTGCTGTGAGCTGGTTGTCTTCTGATGGCCTGGGTAAAATACCCCTTGGAGGGACTGGACTCTCCCTCCCACTCAATCCAAATATTTAGCTTCGAGCCTGCCTCAGCTGTGCTTTGGCAAGAAGCGTTTGGGAGGAGGAGGCTGCTCCTTTGAAGCCCTGGGTGTCCTACAGGGATGTGGGGCCTGGGCCAAGCTAGTTGAGCTTTGAGGCCAGCAGCAGGTTTGAGACACTCTGGGGCTGCTGACTTCAGCTGAGGGAGCCCAGGGTGCAGGGCCCCGCACAGCCGTGGGCTATCACAGAGCTCTGTCAGTTGGGAGTAGAGCCTCATGCACTAACACAGCCGGCTCTGGAGCAGCCTTCCTCGGGCTTCTGTGCACTGGCCAGTCACTGTACTGGGACTCCAAGGTGGGATCTGGCCCTCTCCAAAGAGAAAGGGACTATTATTGTTGAATCCCGTAGTGAACTCTTTGGGGGCCCACTCAGTGGTGCTCCTAGTCAACTGCTTGGGGAATTGATGCTTCTGGTCCCTGAAGCTTTAGACTCTAAAACATAGGACTCTTATTAACTTAAAGCTATGACTACTGCTGAGTCACTTTGGCCCACTGTGCCACTAGGCTATTAAACAAAGGAGTTATATACACTGGCAGTTGTAACCAACTCCTACCTAAGGTGAAGGGCTGGTGTTTCACAAAGGGGAAGCTGGTGCATGTGGCTACATGTCATCCACTAGCCAGCCACTCTTGGTTCTGCTATTCCCAGTGCTTAATAAATGTACAAGTTTAAAGGTATGGTGATCCAGGACTCAGACCCTCAGAGATGGGTTAACACACCAGGCAACCCACATAGGCAGGTATAAGTAAGTACTAACCAAGTGAAGGGCGGGGATGGATCCAGAAGCCTTGTGTTCTAGGGAGATGGAGTCTCACTTATTTCTAGGATGCACTGCAGTGCAAGAACTGGAATTAGTCTGACTAACTGTCTCTAATATGCTTCCTCTGGAAGTTGTGATCCACCAGAATCTTAGAGAAGCTATACCTGGAAGAACTGATCATAACGTGAGAGGCCTGGGCTTGTGAGCAGGCTGGAGGGTGAAGGGAGGTCGATGCTGCTAATGCCTACCAGGATCCCTTTTCCTAGCCCAATGCACCCATTTTTCATTCCCTCTCCCTTCCTTAGAGAATTATGTCCTATTCCCTGGGAGACACAATGTCATCAAGGATGTTATGTATCTCCTCTACCTACCCACCCCTCACCCCCATCTTTCATGCCTCACCCAATGACTTGTTGATACAGAAGTACAAATACACCAAGTTCCATTGTCTTAAGATGGGACTCTGGTGCAATTCACCCACATTTCACTGTGGGATCAGGCTGAAGGTAGACTCCAGTTGAGACCATGGCCTTGCTCTGTCCCCCTCTTGTTAAATCCTGTTCCCCTCATTCTCTATCCCCTAAAAGCATTCAAATCCCCATTTAGGCTCTGTTTGTAGGTAATAGTCTTAAGTCAAGCCCACACTTGCTATGTTGGGCATCATGGGAGGCCCTTTAAGTGCATTATCTCATACAACCTTCTGTTAAACCTGTGAGATAATATTCCCATTAACCCTTATGATTAAGCTGAGGAAACCAAAGCTCAGGGTAGTTAAGTAACTTGCTTAAAGTCATACAGCTCATCTTCAAGTCTGAGAGTATCTATTTTCAAGGCCTTGGCTGTCACCCTTATTCATTCCTGCTTCTGTAATAGTAAACCCTATTACTAGAGAAATGGCCCACATAAGGAAAATGAGGAGATTTAGAGAAGAGATGGCTCTTGACTGGCTCTCAAGAAGCAAGACTAAGGTCTGTAAACTTCTGATGTGCTATCAGTTGAGAGAACATCTGATTTAGGTGACCTCCGAATCCTTGAAAGTGCCCTACCCAAGGCTGTAGAATAAACACTAGAGACAGAGTGCAGGAAATTCCTGTGGCCAGAGGGAAGTAAAACCAAATTGCCCTTGAGGTCTCATCGAACTCAATACCTTGAAGATTATGAGAAGGATTCTATGGATATGTCTCTATTGCTTAATCCCATATAGATCAGTCTGATAGCCTCAAGCCTAAGAAGCCTCAGAACCACTGGTCCAAACCTACACCAACACTTAACAAGTAAAAGCCTGAGTGCTCTATCCCACATGGAAATCATAGAAGATACAGAGAGAGGGATGCTGAGTTCACCCCTAGTGCAATGCTTACTAAGTCTCAGGTGTTCCTCCATCCAGACTTGGAGGGTCACCACACAGGTCCTTCTTCATTCAGGGAGTGGTTCAGCAGAGTAAATGCTAATAACAATGGTATTGTTGGCAATGTGCCACATATTGTTCCAAACAGTTTACAATACAAAGTAATTTAATTCTTATACTATCAGACAAGTAAGTGTTATTATTATATCCATTGAAATGATAAAGAAACTGAGGCACAGATATACTAAGTAATGTATGGTCTTTCATGAACATACAGTTTTCCATAGGCTACATGATATGTGATATGACAACTGATTGAATGCAGAAGCAGTTAGATCAGCCTTCTATGAAACTAAAAATTAAAGACATTTTCTTATTCTCATTAATTGCTTTTTAAAAATTATAGTAATTTTCATAAAAAGATATTTATATCAAATTATGAGTTTATTATTATTTTAAAATAGACTAATAAACATTGGAAGTTTTCTCAGTTTTAGTTTCTAATATGTAAATATTCATAGATAAGATCTACATTAAATTTTGAAGTCCTGTGTGTATCTGAAACTAATATAATATGTCAATTATACTTCAATTAAAAACTGATGTCCTCTATAATTTCTAAGTGCATAAAGGCTTTCTGAAACTGAAAAGTTTGCAAACTCTTGACTCCATTTTTTAATCCAGAATACTTCCACCCTCCCATTTTGGCAAAATACAATTTGATGAATAAAATCTGTGCCATGTTCATTGGTGCCTGGTCGAATGTAACCACACTTTTGTCCTGATTATTAATTAGCTCACTAGTCACTGGTCCTTCAGGAAGAATATTTCCTTTTTCCTCTGGAGATGCTGTCTTCCCTAAATAACTAAATATTTATTGAAGATATTGGGAGAAGTTGGCACTTACATATTGAGAATGTCACCCACTGTGTTAGTGCTAGAGGGTGGGGGAAAATGGAAGTGAGAGGACAGTGGAGGGTGGAGAATGAGCCAGTAGTATATGTATGAGAGAGGAAGCTCTCTCCTCTAGGCCCAGGTGTGATCTTGGCCGCTGTGGAAGAGCAGGAAGAAGAGAAAGTTGGACATTCTTCTCTTGAGTGGCCCTGCTCTTCCTCACTTGTCTCAGAGTTGGTTGTGAGGGTATAAACAATGCTGTCACTATACACACCACCTTCTCATTTTGAGTAAGATTTCAATGAACCTCAACTCAAGGTCATGATTGAGAGAAAATGGGGAATCATTTGGGGAAATAAAAACTCTTAAAAATAGAAAAAAAATGGATCCAATTATTAATAGAAGTCATTGTATTATTTTCCATAGCTGAACCTTAAGGGAAGAACTGTGTTTAGGAATGGTAAAGTGTTTCTAAGAAAAATGATCCTGTGTGCAAAGGATGCACTCATTCTGTTGAGTAAGGGCACATCAGATTTTTTACTATGGCAAACTCAGAAATAAAGGATTCTCTAACTCGCCTTTTGGTCTGGTAGATGCTTCTTTCTGCTACTCCTGCATCGTAACTGAGTCTATTCCTGCCTCCAGCAGGAGTTGAAAGAAAATGTGTGGATTTAGAAAAAAAAAAAATCCAGAGCCACCTTTAAATGCATTTTCCAAGGCATATCAAAATATCCTTGGAATTTGTTGTGAAAATTTGACCACATCCTAGTTAGCATGAGGTTAAAATTAACAGTAACATGTGTTTTAGGGATCTCAATTTGCAAAATATTAATAGAGTTCACGGGCAGTTAAGTGCAATAAAGGGAGGAAATGAAGTTTATAGAGCAAGGCCCTGGGGATTACCGCCTTCCCTACCCCTGAGCACATTCATATCCCAGAACTCGACATGAGGTAAAGGAGGCCATAAAGGGAACATGGGAGGAAATCTCAAGGTTAATATAATGGATCTCCTTCTCTTACCTCCTGGGAGGGCTTGCAGTGCCTTAGAGGTAGGCTCACCCAGCCCTAGCCTCTTCCTCCTTATTCAGAAACTTTATGATTTAGTCAGAGTTACAAAAACAAGCCTCTTTAGCAAGGTTCACAGCTGCCAGAACATCAGGAGAGAGCTCTGACCTGTCCCTTGTAATTTCTCTGAAAATGTGGTATTTGCTGGGTTGGATCTCCAGTTGAACTACTTAGGCAAAAGAAAGTCATGGAAGACATCCTGGCTTGAGAGTCAGGAGATACAGATTTTCCTTCCATTGCTAGTAGTTCCCCAGTGACCTTGAGGAAATCACTTCTCCCTTCTGGACTTCTGCCTGCTCACCTTTACAGAGGGAAATGGTGGGGCTAGGTAGACATCTGTAAGGGGCTCTTCCCACCCTTTAATCTGTAGCTTAGTGTGAATCTGACCCTTGTCCATGGGATTTCTAGGAAAATGTATTAAACAGTGGTTACTTAATACATGATTCAGATATTAGAGCCAGGAAAAGTCACTGCAAACTAAAGTAATCCTGATAGGGAGAAAGGTAAGTTTTAGTTCAAAGCCCTGAGGGGAGTAGAAAGACTGGAGGGCATTTCAGGCAAAGAGAAGGCTCTGATTAGAGGCCTGAAGTGTGGAAAATAGGCCCTAATTTGAGAGTCTGTGGGGAGAGTGAAGTCATTGGAACAGGTTGGAAGAAACACAAGAAGAGAACCACGATGGCTTTCCCAGGACTTCATGTGGGAAAGAAGGGGTCTTCTGGGGCTATCTCTGAGGGCACTTCCAGGGACACACTTCAGTGTAGTGTGTGGAAGCCTTTTTGGACTCAAAAATGTCAACATCTTTGGCTTTCCTGGTCAGGTGCCTGCTGGTCTCACCTGCCCATCAAGAGCTGTAGCTGAGATTTGACCCACTCATTTCAGTTGGCCAGTTGGCAGGTGTTCTCACATAAATTCCTTTTCACACTAGCTCCTTCATAGGCCTGTATTTTGCTCACCTTCTGCTTGCAGAATGAGGTCATTCTCCTTTTGGGAGAGCCTCCAAGAAAAGATTCTGAGAGTGATGACCTTCCAGAGTGCTAATGTAGAAAATCTTCCATTCTATGGTTTACTTTACTCTCCAGACTCTTAGGATTTAGTCCTCTGAACCTCAAGGGGTCTTAAGAATACCCAGCACCCAAACCAGTCCTACTCATGACAGAGGTTGTCAGAAGCCTTCAACCTCTTCAATATTTGGGGCAACAGAGCTCAGAATATCATGTATCCTTGTTGGGATCTACTGACTGGTTTGGTGGCCAGGCACGCTCACTAGATTCTAATCACTTTGGTCACAATGAGGTCTGAGGCTTGGTGCTGCCCAGATGGTTGGCTCAATCCTGCTGATATCTCTGCCACTCTGCAGTTGTCCTTAGGACTGAGATCTACCCTTACATACTTCTTAGTTATGAACCCTCATTTTGTTCAGTGTCCCAGGCCCCCCCCCCCTCCGCCCCCAGCGAACCACAGCCAGCTAGCTCTGTGACGAACTTGGTTCATTTATCTGGGGTATTGGTATTCTGCTTTATACTTACCAGACCCTGTATTTTTTACCTGACTAGTAGATGCTATTGCAGAGATCACCTTCTGAGCTATGAGCAAGTCTGTAATACAGCCTCACACACCCATCTCCTTAGGTCCACTCGTGTGGCATGCTCCCATCCCCTGAACATTTATCATGCATTCTTTCTGCTTACGCTTGATTTTTTGTCCTTGATTTGTAAGTAGTTGGAGCAACGGAGGCCCCAGAGAAATTTCAGAAACTGTTTGTTATTTTTAAGGCCTCATTTTACTCTCATTAAAGATCTTCTTGAGAAAGAATCTCATGACACTAGCTCATACTCTTTATGGGAATAATTTGATAACTACTTGATAAAATTTTTTAGGCTTATAATCAGTTGCTGTAGATCTTCAGAACATCAAGAAATAGAAGGAAATATGTAAGGTTTGTTTGTTCCTTTATTTGCTTGTTTTAATTAAAGTCATTAGTTGCACAAATGTTGTAGTCTTTTAAATTGTGCACACTTTGTGCCTTAGTTTATCTTCATACAGTTCCTGGCCAGAGGTAATTTGTTTTCTGAAGAGAAAGGACATTTGTGTGAGGCATCAGAGCTACAGACTCTTCCCCCATCCCCATCCTGAAGATTTTGTCTTCCTCAGTCCAAGCCAAGGGAGTTATCAGCTGGCTCAGACTCACTATGCAGGGAACCTATAACTGGTCCTTGTCCAGTAGTCCTGGGTCTTAAGGAAACTGGGGTGGATATTAAGCATCTAGGAGTCTACTGAATGACAGGTCTCTCAATGCCCAGAAGTGCACCTGTCACAGGCAGACACCCATGGACACTCCTGATATCATGGAACAAGTCAGTACTGAGCTAATAGAACCATTTTGGAGCTTGTAGACCAGACCCCTGACAACATTCACTGAGGGCCTCTTCATGAAGCTTTTGTTCCTTCAATGGACCCATGCAGTTGACTCCCAGAATGCCTTTAGTGCCTTACAAATAGCTATTTGAGTCTTAAAAATTTGAATCTCTTGAGTTTGCCATGGAAGGCAAGGACCTTATTCTTTCCACTCACTCAGTTCCAATGAGAGAAGCCATCTGCGAGTGCTGATGCACCTAGAGGAATTCACCTGCAATCCTAAATAACTCAGTCCTGGTCTCCCTCGCACAAGGGAGAATATAGGTAAAATTCCTTCTGAGTCTAATCCCTGAATCCATCACACTTTCTGCTCTTCTAGCAGATTCCTGTAAGCAGCCCAAATTCCTCTAAAGGGTTCCACATGTTCTGAGGTCCTGAAGGCTGTGGGGAAAGTCAACCTTGGAGCCACAGGGGATGTTTGCACACAGAGCAAGCTTAGCAGGGATACTGTGCTAAGTAACATTTTCAGAACAAGGAGGAACCTGGGTTCTTTTCATTTAAGACCAGAAAGAATTGCTTGTCTACTCAGAGGATCACAACAAGAACCTTTTGAATAGGATGAGGTAAAGGGGAAATCACCTTGAGTTTGCAGTATGTGGCTCTGGGTTCTAATCCCCACTCAACCGCCTACCAACTCTTGAGCCTTTTCTTTATTTCTCTTAGCCCTAATGGCTTCATCAATTGATGAGAATAACAAATGCACCTCAAGCAGTTATTGTGAGTTAAATATGGCCGAGGTTATAAAATGCCTACATGGAATTTGGTACAGAGTAAGTGCTCATTTTATAGCAGCTATTTGCTATAAGAAAGAAAATTTAAGGTAGATGGCTGGATTTACTTTATCATTCTCTCTGGATCTGAGAGATTCCAAGAGCTGATGTAACAAGGGAGATGGCCTAGTTAGTTCTAGGAAAATCTGTAACAAGAATTACTTTTCTTCTGAGATTCAGCAGAGCTAAAAGAAGTAACTGTCCCAAAGTGTGAGTAAGAGCAAAAGGCCGGATTCAAGTTCCATTTGTCTTGCAGAGAAGTAGAATATCCTTACTGTATAGGACACACATACGTGCATACACATGCAGACACATGTGCACACTCTTACACACTCACCATAGAGCTCCCAGTCTCGGCCCGAGCTACCTCCTGAGTGGCAGGTCTCTGAACCCCCAGAAATACGCTGATCACAGGTAGAGATTCACTGTCATGCTTCACCAAGCAGAATGGACACTCCTGATATCATGGAACTAGTCAGGACTGAGTTAATAGAACCCCCAGCGGCCCTGTTCTGAAGCCCCCAGGCTGTGCCAGAGGAGAAGAGGAGGTTTCCAGCCTGTTGAATTCTAACTCATCAAAATAGTTCGCGTTACCCCCCTGCACTACTTTACAAGGCATTTTAGGCATTTTTTTTCATGGGATTGGGAAATCATGTTTCACCAGTAATAAACAGAATCGAACCCCAAAAGACTAGAGCTCAGTTTCAAACTCTGAACCGAGGAGGTCAGAGTGGGTTCCATCACAGAAAAGCACAAACTCCCTTTCTTCAGCAAAGCAAGACATATTCTGGAAGAAAGAGAGGAGGCGAAAAGTCAAGCACAGCAGTTTCTAATATTTTTACTCTTGACTTTTCTTAATTAGTGTTGACTAGCTTAACGAAGCAATTAAGGGGCTTATTTGCTTTTTAAATCACATGTGAAATTTAAGAAACCTTGAAATAGAAGAAATATTTGTCCCCAAGATCTTACCCCACAAGGGATATCAGTTTGAATATTCTCCAACCACTCAAAAGTGAGGGCAACTGGCCCTGCTCTCCAAATGAGGCCCAAGCAAAACAGAACACTCAGTAGCCAGCTCTGTACGGAGAAACCCCGGTAGGTGAGCGGCTGTTTCTTAAGTGTATTTCTAAGACTTCCATTGAAAGCAACAATGATCATTAGTGTTTAATAAAAATTAATTTCAACAGTGATATGAAGAATGATATCCAACATTGATTACTTATGTGCTAGAGGCTGTGTTGTGCACTTTCCATACATGATTTCGATCTAAGTCTGTGAGCCCCCTTCTTTTTGTGAGAATAGAGAAACAGGGATGCAGAGAGGTTAATTTCATGCCCAGGCTCCCACACCTGGCTGGGCCTGGATTTATACTTTTCTTATTCTGAAACACAATGTCTTTCCGTGATAGTTTACTTCCCTTTGTGGTAATTCTTAACCATGAGAAAACTGTGGCCCGAGTACACTGACAATTATGTAATAATTATTTTTGTCTGAGTATGTTTACATTTATATTTATATAATAGCACATAGAGAGTATTATTTGAATTAGGCTTTTACATTTTAATAATATAAAATCCATATTATAATCTATTTTATACTTTATATGAAATACTAGTGATATAATTACTGTATCATTTTATATATTCAATTGTCTATATAAATGAAATGATAAAATTAATATAACTATATATAATTTATATAAATATAAATTAATAGTTAATATGTATTAATATATTATACAGTATATAAAACATGAGACATGATATAGGACATATACATGATACCCATTCATAATATATAATACAAACCATAATATAATAGATGACATATAAGACATAATAAATGTGTGATATCTGTAAAATGTACATATAGAATATATAATACATAATATATAAGTGGCAATTTTATCTAAATAAGTATATATAATTATTTATAAAATTATATAATTTGATAAATAGAGGGTTAATAATTAGATTATTTTCCTAAGTAGATACTTACAGGGTATATTTTATATAACTATCTAATATAACGATAAATGAATTATATTATTATATTATTATTTTTTATTTTATTTCTAGAGAGAGCAAGAGTGAGTGAGGGGGAGGGGTAGAGGGAGAGAGAGAATCTTCAGCAGGCTCCACGCCCAGCGCTGAGCCTAATGTGGGGCTTGATCTAATGACACTGAGACCATGACCTGACCTGAAATCAAGAGTCGGATGCTTAATCAACTGAGACACCCAGGCAGTTGAACTATATTATTAAATAAAATTAATAAATCACTAATAGATTGGAGTATCCATAGTATTGCCTCTACCTATGGGAAATTAACATTTATTGCCTACCATGTGTTATAAACAGTGCTAAGCATTCCATATATCGCCTCGACTAAACCTCACAACAAACCAGCAAGGTGGGTGCCATCAGCGGAAAAGAAATAAGGCTTAGGGGTGTCTGGGTGGCTCAGTCGGTTGAGTGTCTGACTTTAGCTCAGGTCATGGTCTCATAGTCTGTGAGTTCGAGCCCCGCGTCGGGCTCTGTGCTGACAACTCAGAGCCTGGAGCCTGCTTCAGATTCTGTGTCTCCCTCTCTGCCCCTCCCCCACTCGTGCTCTGTCTCTCTGAAAAACAAATGAATATTAAAAAAAAAATGAAGGGGTGCCTGGGTGGCTCAGTCCGTTAAGCGGCCGACTTCGGCTCGGGTCATGATCTCGCGGTCGGTGAGTTCGAGCCCCGCGTCGGGCTCTGTGCTGACAGCTCAGAGCCTGACGCCTGTTTCGGATTCTGTGTCTCCCTCTCTCTGACCCTCCCCTGTTCATGCTCTGTCTCTCCCTGTCTCAAAAATAAATAAAACGTTAAAAAAAAATTAAAAAAAAATGAAGTTTAGATAAGTTAAATGGTTTGTTTTGGTTTTCCCTCAGAGACAGAGACCTAGCACAAGAGCCAGGATTTAAACCTAAGTTCATTCAAATCGTACAGTCTTTGTACTTTACCAAGTTACATGAATAGGTGGAGAAGAGAAAGTGACAAAACAAAAGGAATTGGATCCTAATGCTTGTCTGGTCCTTACAATAGAGAACAGCGTGGCATATCCCAAGTTTCACTGATACAATATAGAAGGCAAAGGAAGCCAGCCCTCGAATCAGCCCAAGCATTCCCTTAGCCTCTCACTTATTCAACATGCTGTTCCTCATGGTACTGGGAAGGAGGGAATGAGGTGGGGTGGCAGCTCATGGCCCAGGTCCTGATGCTGGCAGGTACAGGTTAGTTACCAGGCCCTTCCCAGTGTGACATCCTTGTGACCAGCCTCTGCATGCTCATGACACTCCTTTGGACTCAATCTATTTTTCCCACCTCTGGGATTACAGTCTTGCATTGAAAAGACTGGCAGCTTCAAGACAGATCAGGAGGACGTCCCAGATGGGCACTGAATCAATGGTGCCAACAGGAGGGGAAAAAAAAAACCCATGTGAGTCCACGGAGATTTCTTAACTATTTACTGAATAAGAGGAATTGTTTATTTTCTGCATATCTCCCAAAGAGTCCATTTATGAGCTCCATTTACAACTTCAAACAGGCAAGTTGGCAGACATGGCAGTGAAGATAAGATGATGACTAACTAATGGTCTTGCAACAGGTTTCAACACCCAGATCTACAACTACTTCTATTTTTTTCCCTTCACCACTAACATTTATTTTCAAATACAAAATGCTTTTAAGTATTTTTGTTAATACAGCTAATAGCTTTATCTCGTTCCTGGCACTATTTCCTCTTCTTGATAGGGTTATAAATAGGGTATTCTACTTGGCAAGGATCTTGTCCATGGCATCAGAGAAATGGTTCTATACTTACTATAGCAAAACAGCACATAGTTGGCATATTTTCCCCAAAACGCTCCTAACGTTTACACTGCCATCTGCATACTTTTCACTTGACTTCACTCAGAAAATTGCTTGTTCCTCTGATACATACCAGAGACTTGGCTACTTGGGAGATTTGGTAGGGGCGGGGGAAAGGAGAATATGAAGGAGCATTCTTCCCATTTCTGATTCCAGGCATTTAATACTTGCAAAAGTACAGTCATCTGTAAGAATGATAAAAGGTGGCTTCCTTTAAGGTCAATTTCAATTTTAAGATCTTAGGATTCTGTGACTGGAGGAACAACGCCAGCATCCACTAACACATTGCTACTGATAACTGCATTGTTTTCCTCAGGTTTATATAGCAAATTGCCTGAATTCAAGTAAATGTATAGTAAAAGACACTGATTCCATATTTGGCCGTTTTATTTATTTATGTATTTTGTAAAGAAATTCAAACACAAGGTTAAAAATACAAACAATAAAATTATAGCTGAGAATTTGGGGGCTAAAACCCTTTCAATGTTTCTGCTGCCCAAATTCCAAACAAACGTTAGAAAATTTGGATGAGGTTTAGATGCTGGAAAACAGTATCTCTATAGATTCAAGTATTTTAATTGTGAGACAAGAAGGCCTAGGAGTACAATCTCCAGAGTTCTATCCCCAAGGTACTCTGGTGACCTCATCAGCTGATCCTCACTCTCCTTTCAGGTCTAAAAAGGTGGGCAGGAGAGTTTGGCAAGAGCCACAGGTGCAAAGAATGTCTCCAAAATGAGACTTTGGGGGAGGCAGAACACAGAAGCCCTTCCCTGGAGAATTGGAGAAACCCACCCCATCTATATCATGCGTGGTTGGCCAACACTACTTTTGAATGATTTTTTAAAATGTTTTATTTATTTTTGAGAGCAAGAGAGACAGAGCACTAGTGGGGGGAGGGGCAGAAAGAGAGGAGGAGACACAGAATCTGAAACAGGCTCCAGGCTCTGAGCTGTCAGCACAGGGCCGGACACGGCCTGAACTCACAGAATGCAAGATCATGACCTGAGCCGAAGTCAGATGCCCAACTGACTGAGCCACCCAGGTGTCCCAAACTTTTGGATGAATTTTAAGGAAAAACTTACTGACTTCCCAGTCCTTCTTTCTGAAACTTTGCACATTTTTCTCACATCCTTGGATAGGAGAGACCAGGTCACCTGGTGAACATTGGTTCATAACACAGTGCACAGGAAGGTTACTTGGTGGCCATTCATCCTCAAAATGTCAACGTGTGAAGATTCACCAGCAAAAAAATATTTAAGACTAATTTGAGAAGGCAGCCACATAATGAGTCCATTTGTGATTTAAAAGTATATATATATGTAGTTGAGTCTACGGTGTTGCACCGCTGTGGCCCTCTAGTTTTGTTCTTTTCTTTTTTGCAAAGTATTATAGGAAAACCATTACCAACTCTAGCACCAGTTTTTACTTGTGGTTTTGATATTTTGATCTTAAATCTTTGGGGGATCAACTCCTTATAGCCTTGGAGAGCCCAATTTGCTGTTTTTGTTTTAATAATCCTTTCAGCCATTGAATGAAGGAATGGACACTGGTTTGTTTTGCAGAGCAATTTATCCATAATTTAAGAATCTAATGAAGCTGAAACAAGAATATTATTTCCTATGGGGTTTAAAAGAATACAGATAATGAGTATGATAGACCATGTTTGGGTTTTTAAATTCCAAGTGCTTTAGAGATAAAGAAAGATTAGGGAGAAATAAACCAATGCATCCGCACACACGCTCACACACACACACACACACACACGCACACACACAAACCAATACATTTTTTAAAGTCTTATCTGGTTATATATGTTGTGTTTAAGTAACTGTATGTTAACTACCACCATTCTTATCTTCCATCCAATTTATATAATGGATATTTAATTTAACTATATCATATTAACACATGTCTATGCTTGAGTTTTGTCAAAAAATATCACATGCACAGCATATTTTGTGTAAGACAGGGTGCAGGCTGCTAGATATTGTTAAGAGATTAAAGAATGGCCATAATTTTGACATTGGAGGAGTTTATAAATTTGGTGGAGAAAAAATTTTATTATTCAAACAAAATGAGTATAAGAATTGCATTTTGAATTCTGTGGCTCACAGATATAGCAATTACAACCTGATGTGTCCTTTGACTCAACTTTCAATTCTTCCACCTCTTACTTTTTTTTTCTCAGCCTCTCTACATTCTCTCAATCCATCTCTCTCCTTCAGTCAGCAAGTGTCAGTTTTGCCTGGGTAAACCTAGAACTCAGTGTATCATTCAAGGCCCCTAGAATTGCTCTGTCCAAAATGGTAGCCCAGTTAGTCATATGTGGCTTTTAAATTAAAATTAAAAATTAATTAAAATCAAATTAAACTAAATTTTCAATTTCTTAGTCACACCAACCACTTCTCAAGTGCTCAATAGCCACATGTGGCCAATGGCTACCCTATCAGACAACACTGGTTATAAAACATTTACACCATCTAGGAAAGTTCTGTTGGATACAACTGCTCTACAACCTGGTTAAAAGCTTGCTTGCCAGCCTCCTCTCCCCCTGGTCCTCCTCAGGCAAGTGATCCTCCAATAAATTGAATATTTAGTGTTTTCTGCAAAAGTCTTGAGGTTTGCCAACTGTGTGTTTGCTATTTCCTGGTTTGGAGTGCTTTTTGGGAATACTGCTCTCTTTCAAGGTCTAGAAGAAAGACATCTCTTTTCCTAAGAAACTATTTATGATATTCCCAGTCAGAGTATTGTCTCCTCTGAAGTTCAAGACCACATAGTATACTACATTCATGGATCTACCTCATTGTGCTCCATAGTGTAGCTTCCACGGGACTTTTTAAACTCTCCTACCAGCTTATATGGGTGTTCGAGGGCAGGGGAGGTATACATGTCCTTGTTTATATTTCATGACCTCTGGTTTTCATTGTTTTGAATTTTATTTTAATTTAAGATATGAAGACATTAAAAAGGAAATAAAAAGAATGAAGAGGGGGAAAATACATCTGACGAAGTCTGAAGGAAGAAGGAAAGAAATACAGTTTTGTTAACAATATGGAAATATGGTAATGTTAACAGTATAAAGGAAGAAGAATGGGTTGTCTCCATGTATATGCTGGGAGAAATCTATAATTAAAGTCTGATTCTGCCACTTAGCCTTATGGATCTGAACAAGTTAATTATTTTCCTTAAATTTCCGGGTTTTTTAATTTGAAGAATACAAATAGTAAAGCTTACCACACAGGTTGTTGTAAATATCACTGGAGAGATAATATGTAAAAGTGTCTGTTGGAAAAAAGAAAGAAAGAGAAGTTTCATACAAATGTGAGGGGTTATTCTTACAGCAAGCTTCCAAAATAGAAGGGTGTGGAATAGAGAGAAACACATGTTGCCCTGGCCCCCTCACAAACCCACTTCATTCTGACAAAGCCCAGCTGACTGATAAAGTTCCAGTAGGCTCTTTGTGGGTTATCCACAGGGTTCTCTTTTTATCTCCCAGAAATATTTATGTATCTATAAGGATCTATAATATTTTCTTATTCCACCCTCCTTGGGATGCAGTTATGGCTGTTGAATGTTTACTTTTCAAGCATTCCTTCTCACTTTGAAGAAATCCACAAAAGAAAGAACGAAATGCTGACAAGTTTTCAAAGCCATGATTTACAAGAATGATTTCTGAAAAGCAAGTGGACAACATCCGAGTTCATCATCAAATAATATTTCTAAAGCACCCTCTAGTGCCTGGCTTCAAGCCAGATGATTCAATGCCTGCAGAGGCTGCAAACTTTTTTAAAGGAAAATGGACTCTCTGTTGGCTTCTGAGAAACAAGTATCTGTCATTAAGGATTCCTTGAGACTAAATAAGCATTAAGAATCAATTGCTTCAGAAAAAAATATAATTAGAAACCCTAATACTATTAAGTACAATTCAAATCCCAGTTTGAGACAGATATTAAGACTTGAAAGACAAAGTCAAAAGTTACACTGAAAATTAAAAATAATGTGAAATCGAAGCAAATCTCGGGGCAGAAAAATCTGCTCTGTAAGAGAAGAAAAGTTGTGAGCCTCGAGGACAGGTAAGAATCGCAAGAGTAGATAGGTGTCATTTAGTAGGGAAATGAGCCCCATCTGCTACCTGATTATGCTGTGACTTGTACTAGCCTAGAGTCCTCACCCAGCTGAGTCATAAGTGGTGAAGTGGAAAGACAGCAGTACGCAGAATCAGAAGAATCATGGTCTAGGATCAACTCTATCATGTACTTGGCTATGTCATGTGAAACACATCACTTAAGATTTGTGAGCCTTCGTTTCTTCCCATGTAAGATTGTGATAATTCTGCCAACTTCATGGAATTGTTTAGGCTTCAGAGGATTAAATAAAATACACTGGACTAGATTCTTGAGCACAGTACTTGCCCCCCAAATGTCATTATTTTTCTAGCTGTCTGATTTATTTTGGCAATCAGCAATTTTATAATATACATTCAATATGACCCTTGAACATATCTCCTCAAAGGAAATCACACTGTAATGGAACCATGGTTTATAGTAGGATATTGAGCTAGCCTATACAATTTCTGTCTAGGCTAGTTGACTTTAAAGATAAATGCCCAATCATTGATTGATTGATTGATTGATCACTTCATTCAGTCACTCAATTCCTGTTCTTAAATCCACAATGTCCCCATTCACTAACTAGAACATTTTGAACAAGATGAACCAGATGTTTTTGTTACATTAGGAAGATGTTTGTACACAGGGGAACAAAGAATACTGAGTCATTTTAAGAAGTCCCTTTAAAAATGACTTCTGAACATAGAAGAACTGGGTTTGTTCAAGCAAATTATATTTCAAAGTGTTACTTGCAAGGTTATTTATTACCACGTGGAATGTCACTCCTGTGGCTAGGGTCAAGGAAAATGGGGACACAGGTGTCTGCCTATTTGCACAGGCATTAAAGAGTGTTGTAAAATGAGCTCCGGCCTTTTAAGTTACTGTCTTTTCCTTTATAATAATAATCTCTTCAATTTTACAAGGTCTATATTATTTTTAGGTAAGAAAACACTGTAGAGTTCATGTTTTATTGTTCCTTGCAGTTATATAAATTATATTTGGCCAAAACAAATGTAATTCCTACTGTGTGAACTGGGAACCCAAAATGTTGATTTTCCTCAAGTTATAAACAATGTGAAGATATGTTATACTGGGTCACAATTTTCCAGAGCAGAGCAAAATATATAACTCAGTTTTAATAACAAAACTGCATATATCATTAAAGTTTCCTACTCCACACAGAATGTATTATATTACTCTGCCCAGCAAGAGACATCCTTTGTGTAGACCACAATTTCTAAAATACCATTTGATTGAATGGAAAACATTTTAGCCATTGGTTAGTTTTAAAAAAAATATATAATGGTTAAATGCTCATGGAAATTCTGCTTTGTCTTTGCTAGTGAATATTAAATTTCTTCTCACTAAATTTCAGTGCCATGGATTTTGTAAACACCAAGGTCTGGGGGAGAACTATTATGACGCTTTTCCCACTATTAGATGAGTCTTCACTTTTTTAGCATCTTGGAAGCAGATGTCTGCTCCTTTGTAACACCAGTGAACCTTATTTATACATGTATCATATCAACTTCACAGTTGCATTGTAATTATTTATTTATAAGCTTGCCTCTCCAAACTTGTAACTTAAGAAGGCAAGGTCCAGATTGCATTATCTTTGTATTTGTGACCCCTGATCCAATGCTTGTCATAGTGATGGAGCTCTAAAAATGTTACATAAAGAAGAAATGCTGGAAAAAAAACCCCACCACCAGATCATTAATTTGCCCATCCACCTGTTCTCAAAATAATTCCAAAATTTAGGAGATCTATAAATGCAACTATCTTTACAACATTGGAGGAGATGAGAAAAGATTATTTTCTTTATGAAAAAAAGTCATCGATGGGATGAGATAACCTAACCTCCTTATTTCACAAATGGCAATTTGGGGACCTGTAAAAAGAATTCTTTGCTCATGCTAATGTCACAAAGGTGGAGGCAAGTTAAAAAATACATAGAGGACTCAACAAGATTATGAAAATATATTCAACATGAAAGCTCAGTAGAGAAATGCAAATCAAGACCACAATGAGATGCCATATCACATCTATTAGAATAGCTAATACAAAAAGAGAAGAAAGGAAAAGAAAAGAAAATGTTAGCAAAGATGTGGAGAGATTGGAACCCCTTATGTATTGCTGGCAGGATTGTAAAATAGTAGAATTCTATGGGAAACAGTATGGTGGTGCTTCAAAAATTAAAAATAGAACTACCACGTGATCCAGCAATCCTGCTTCTGGGTATATATCCCAGGGAGATATTTGTGCACCCTGTTCATGGAAACATTATTCATAGGAGTCACTAGGTGGAAGCAATCCAAATGTCCACTGACGAATGAACAGACAAAATGTGGCCTATACATACAATGGAATATTTCTCAGCATTAAAAAGGAAAGAAATCTTGTCACCCGCTACAATATGGATGAATCTTAAGGACATTATGTAAGTGAAAGTAAGTCAGTCACAAAAGACAAATACTGCATTATTCCACTTATATGAGGTATCTAACATGGTCAAATTCATGAAACAGAAAGTAGAATGCTGGTTACCAGTGGCTGGGGGGTGGAGGGAAGCAAGGAGTGGCTGCTTAATGGCCACAGTTTCAGTTTTGCAGAATGAAAAAATTCTGGAGATCTGCTGCCCAACAATGTGAATATACTTAACACCGCTGACCTGTATGCTTAAAAATGCTTAAAGTGGTAAATCTGATGTTACAAGTGTTTTCTGTTTTGTTTTGTTTTGTTTTGTTTGGCCATGATTAAGTAAAAAATAAATAAATAAAAGAACTGAATTTTTTAAAATATACATAACAGCAGAAGAGGTGTTAAGGATAACCCATTCAGTTATTTTTTTCTGGAGTACTTATCCATTTGAAATCATAATGTATAAATGCTATGGCACCTTATTTCTGTAACAAAAATATGACGAAAGTATTTCTAAAACTCTCTAAATAACATTTAAGAGGCTGAATAATGTAAACAAACTGCAATTTACTTAGTAATATCCCCATATCCAAATTCTTCTCATGTCTATAAATAATGCTTTATTTTCTATTTTTGTACACTCTGTATCATCTGTAATTCTGATTATAATGTTGGGACAGGGTATAGTCTCAGAAGTTAAATTAGCAGAATGAACATTTAAGAATATTGCTGTATGTTGTAAATTTAACAACATATCATTGTAATTAATATCTATTCAGAGCAACAGGATGTGATTACTTCCATTTTATCACACCACCACCTGCAGAGTTTCCTCCTTTTCTTCCTCCTTTTCATCATTGTTATTATTTAATTTGGAATGAAGGAAATAGGATTATTTGTTGATTTGTATTTCTTTGTTAGTAAAACTGATACAATTAAACTACTTTTCAGACATTCATATGGTCTCTTGTGTGAGTTACTTTCTTACATTGTACAGTAATATAAATGGAACGAAATCTTTATTTATAAAGACATTAAATTATTTATCATATGGAGTTGCAAATATTTTTCCTAGTTGTACCTTTATTTTAAATTCTGTATGTTAAGTACACAATTATTAAGCTGTAGAGAAGCCTATCTCATTTTCATTTAAATTCTTATAATTTGATTATTTACTCTGTTTTCAATTAGCTATGATGTAGTCAGTGATTCCACGATTTAAGTAGATATTTTATGAATTTTAAATAAAATTTCCAGTACTATTCCTTGAAAAATCCTTTTAGAGTTGTGCATAGGACTGTAAAATCTACACCTGAAGTCGAGAGTAATTGTAACAATATCAGTGGCAATCATAATGACAAACTAAACTCTAGTTATAACTCTTGAGTGCCTACAGGCTGCCAGGTTTTGCATTTACCGATAGATCACATTTAATCCATACAACAAACTTATGAGGCATATGCTGTTCCTATGGTCCTTTCACAGAGACTCCAGTTCAGGCATAAAAAAATTACACAGCTTTGCTATCATCATTCAGCAGTAAGTTGATGGAACCGTGCTTTGACTTTAGTCCACAATATCTTCAGAACCTTAGGGCTCTGGGTTGCCTCTAAAGGTCACTAAGCTGTCTAAAAATCTTCCTAAGAAGTTCTTAGGACTTTATTAAAATTGTCTATGTTTTGAAGCTATGTTTAATCTTTGTTCTAAATGTTTTGGATTTTGAATTTTTTTGATGGTTTTGAATGGCTTTTATTTTTTTTTCATTGTATTTTCTTGCTGATTATTTTTAGTGTCTAAGCACTTTATTGAACTTTTATTAAAAGGTGTCCTTTAATATTCTTCTTGGGTTTTTCTAGTTGTGAAATTATATCTTATGAAAATAATTATAATCTTATTTCCACTTCTATTCCATATCTTGCAGTAATAGCCATGAGCCCTACAACCATTAGACTAATAAGGAAGCAGAACATGTATGCATGTTTTGTCCTAAGTTTAACAGATGATATCTAGGTTTTCACTATTAGGGGCAGTGATGGTTGTCAGGTTAGGAAAGTACTCCTTTTCATGTTTTATGGTACTGATTCATTTTAACTTAAGTTAAAATGATTCAAAATCATTTAGCATTTATTGAGATGGTAATATACCCCCCCCCCCCCCCCCCCCCCCCGCTGCCGCCTTTGGTCTTACATAAAGAAATAACGACAACTACATTTTGTGGACAATTATCATACTCTAATCACCACTTAAAAGTTTGCATTCAATTTCATACTTCGCCTTCATGAAAAGCCTATGAAATAGACACGATAGTGGTTTTGGGGGGTTTTGTTTGTTTTTCAATTCATAGATGAGGAAACTGAAGCATACATTTGTGCAAGGTCACATAACTAGTTCGTGGCAGGTCTGAGATTCAAGTCCACTATACTCTGCCTCTAAAGCTGAAGTTTTTTTAAAATATTTTTTAAATGTTTATTTTTGAGAGAGAGAGCGCGCAAGCAGGAGGGGCAAAGAGACAGGGAGACACAGAATCTGAAGCAGGCTCCAGGCTCCAAGCTGTCAGCACAGAGCCCAACACAGGATTCAAACCCTCGAACCATGAGATCATGACCTGAGCCAAAGACACCCAGGTGCCCTATAAAGCTGATGTTCTTAATCACTAAGAGACACTTGAGGACATCAATAGATAAAGGTTTGAGAAATCCTTTAGATTTAAAATCTGTAACAGAAAGACAGAGAAGGCTATTCTATACATACATTCAAGAGGTAGATGACTCAAACATGAAAAAAATAGCCCATTTAGTAGGAATACTCAATTTTTAGAAATCACCTTTAAAATATACATTTTTATATATCAAGAGTGAGCTCCCCACTCACCCACCTACTTTCCTGTCCCTTCATAAGGCAGGAAAACAAAGGAATCAATCATTCTGTGTGATGATCAGGATTGGGGAAATTTCCCTTCAATTTTTGAAGTTCAGGAAGTCTCAATGGCTATAAGAAACCTGAGAGGAGGGAGGTTGGAGGCATGGGAACTCAGCAGGGAAATAGGGCCAATTGGTCCAGTAATCAGTGCCTACCAAGAGACCAGGCAGAATGACATTCTATGAGACATTATTTGTGCTTGTGCGACTGAGGAACCAAAAATTTCAAATAAGAATGTTCGGGGATTGTGTTTGTTTCAATGCTGTGCTGAATTTTCCTTCCATTATTCCCAACTCTCAGGAAATCTATTACAAATGGGAACCTTATGCTGGCAGCCCTACTGACACACCCTTCCTTCAGAACATCCTGTCTTTCCTTGACCATATCAGATTCCAGTGGCACTAAACAGAAACAGTAGTATAGATGATTGGGCGAACAGAGACTCTCGTATACAAGGAGGAAGATACAGCCAGGAATCACCCAATATATGTGGAAAACTACCAGCATGAAAAAGAATCACTGAAAAGCTAAGACCAGAGGGGGGAATATAAATACAAAAATAGAATAATTGTAAATAAAAGCATAAACTTCATGCATGGCAGAACAGTTTACTGTAAAACAATAAAAAAAAGCTTTAATAATGTTACCAAAAATTCAAGTCATTTATCAATAATTAACAATATCATTTTAAAATTTAAAATCCCTATATAAAGTATAAACTGCAGAGCAAAATTAATGACCTAGGTTTCAAACCAAGAAGTATACTCATACAATATCAGAGGATAAAAATGGTTAATAAATAAAATATTTAAAGATATAGAAGATAGACGCTATATTTCCAAAAACTCAATGGGGAGTTATCTCTAAAATTCTGATAGAAAATTATGAACCTAGAAATCTATAACTAGGTAAGTTACTATGTTATTGGGAAGGCAAAATAAAGGCACTTTCAGATGTACAAGGATTAAGAAGTTTACCACAGAAGAACCTTAACTAATAATAAAGAACAGTTAACCTTGATTCTGGATTGGCATCCAAGAGTAGTTTCCACATAGGAGAAAGAACACAGGAGCCACCTAGACATGCAATCAACTTGTGTGTAGTTGGAGGTATGTTGTGTTTGGTTATTGTTGGCAAAGAGCCACATGGCATTTTGGATTTCTCTCAGTAAAAGGACATTTTCCTTCTCTTATGTATTTTTTATGAAGTGTATAATTATTGGTCAAGTTGGTGTCTCATACCTTTCGTATGATTTCTTTTCAATTTGGCTGCACTAACAACGGTTTGTGAGAACTGAATTACAGAATTATGGTGGAGATAATCTCTGCTAAAGGCTGGCATTTTGGAGGAAGAGCAAGGAGGCCAGGGTCCCTGCAGTAATGTTCAGAAGAGGGAGAAAAGCAAATGAGATTAGAAAGATTGTGCAGGGCATTGTAGGGCATTATAATGACTGGACACTTTTGACCAGAGTTAGATGTGATCTGAGTTTCATTTTAGCAGATCATTCTGACTTCTGTGTTGACAAAAGACTAAAGCAGGAGAAGGAAGGTAAGATGCTAATGGACAATGCAATGATCCCCTTGAGTCAGTAAGCTATGGTCATGGTAATGCTGTGTAATAAGTAATCCCACAATGCAATGGCTTGAAACAACAGCATTGCTTCTCAGGGATCTGCAGGTTATCTAGGGTTTGGCTGACTAAACTGTGTTGGGGTTGGCAGCTCTGTTCAAGTTGTGGGTCTGGCTATTCTTAGTGCCTTCCTCAGTCTGCTCCATGGATGCTTTTTCTGCCACAAGGTGAGAAGGCACCAGTGAGCTTGGGGAAGCTATTCTTAATGGGATGGCAAAGACCAGAAATAAAACTCTGCTATACAGGCACATTTCAAGCCTGTGCCTTCATTCTTGGGGAGCATGCAATGGGGATCAAAGTGAAGGGGCAGGGAAATCGATTTTTCCCACCAGGATGCCATGGCAAATGTGTGTACACAGAGAGAAGTGATGACTTGGGCCAATAATTGCATCTACCGCCCCTGTTGAAACACAGTAGTGACTTGGACAATGCAAGAGTTAGTGAAGAGGCAGGGTGTGGTCAAGCTGTATATATATTATGCAGATAAAACTGACAGGATTCGTGAGTTTGTC
The DNA here is from genome assembly GCF_024362965.1 of Panthera pardus. Taxonomy (NCBI): domain Eukaryota; kingdom Metazoa; phylum Chordata; class Mammalia; order Carnivora; family Felidae; genus Panthera; species Panthera pardus. Next base: position 26,568,148 of record NW_026526832.1, read on the forward strand.
AGATATGGGATGAGAGACAAAAAGAAAAACTAAGGATGAGTCTCCTTATCTGTGTGTTTAGAAATACCGCTTTCTAGAATTTCAGTTTATATTGATATTAAGCTCACTTATTCCATTTCCAGTGTTTTGGCACTTCTCTTGACTTCCACGATCTCCTTAAAGACCGTGTACAGAATTTCAGACACCTCATTTTTATATTGTCTTATTACTACGAAACATAGCTGATCTGAATCAGGTGACTTATATGTAAATATATTCAGCAGCAGCATATTTCCATCACCTGCTCTACAGCTAGGTTTCCGTTTCCCCCTAGGGATATCTAAGCTACCCCTTTGGTCCACCAATAATTCCTCTCAAAGTAAAAAGAAGTAGACTGAGTTTAGAAGCACTTTGTTTCTCCTGGCTAGTCATCTGATCTAGCTGTGCACCTGGACACTCCTTGTTCTACCACTTTTCTTCAAACATACGGAAGGTCAAATTATATTCTGAATATAGTGTTTAAGACAGTAGGGAATGTTTAGGAGAACCTGGGTAGCTCTGTCAGTTAAGTGGCTGACTCTTGATTTTGGCTCAGGTCATGGTCTCCCAGTTGTGAGATCGAGCCTTGTGTTGGGCTCTGCACTGAGCATGAAGCCTACTTGAGCTTCTCTCTCTCTCTCACTGTCTGTGCCCCTTGCGCCCCCCACCCCCACTTTCTGTCTCTCTCTCTCAAAATAAACAAATAAACATTAAAAAAAGTAGGGAATGTTTAGAAGGAATTTCATCATACATGGTTGAAATTTTTTTTAAAGTTTTGGCACTTAAAGTCACAGGCCTTAGGTATTTGGAATATTATCTATAATAAATTGTCTATTTCCTAGTGATGGTAAATAAATGAGGCATCACTCCATTGCACTTTTGGTGATTTATGCATCAATATGGGGACCGTGTTCCATTTAACAATGCAAAGAGTGTACACGGTCAGTTTGTTTTGTTGCTATGTGTAGTGTTTAGTCCCAGGGTGCCTTGAACTGGAAAGAAGCCCTGTTGAGTGACAGGGTTACATAATTCTACCTTCTTGGTAAACTTGTCTTGGGCCTCAGCGTCCTCAGCTCAGATATCTGTCTATCAAGAAACATGTGGGTCTTGCATCGCTCATTCTGGTTTGACCCTAAGCCAAGAACTTTTACAGAAGCTGAGTCCTGGGCCTCCTTCCTAAGCAACTACCACTGTCATAGAAGTAACCAATTCCTGCTCATTACTGCAGCTCCTGTTGACAGGAAATGGGGTGCTCACCATTTTCAAAAGAAAGGCAGTGAAAAACTGTTCCCTCGCAGGTGGAGTTTTCTGGCTCATGTAAGGATTAGAAATGAAATTAGCCATTGGAAATTTCATTCAGATCAGTCCAAGCATTGCAAAGTACAACAAATGCAGACCTTTCCACATTGGGTAATCAAGTTCAATTTCTTTCCATGTCTTTCCTCCAAAGCAGACAGCTGTGAAACCCTTCTTAACTGTTTTCCATGTACCCAGTTGCTGCCAGAGTCTACAGAGATAGAACATTCCAGAATGAGCTCTGAGCCCTGACCTTGCAGGGCTTGCAATCTAGTCTGGAAGACCAGAGTCACCCACACAGACTGCTCAGTGATCTAGGCAGTACATGATAGAGTAGCCAGCGTTGTGGGTCAGACAATAGGGAGTTTGGAGCCAACAACAACGGTAAGTGCATCATGAAGCCAACTTCAGGAGAAATAGGAATGTGACAAAATGGTACAAATAAGATGCCTGATTTGGACATTTCAACTTCTACTGTTTCCTTTCTTCCAACTTCAATTTCCCTGTAACAGATCAAAACCACTTTGCAGCAGAGATCACTTTAAAATAAATTTTAAACTAATATGCCCCCACTTTAAAACAATATTCTTATTTTGGATGGACCTTCCATTCATCCATCACCCTGACCCACTCCAGCAAAATGATGCATAATCCATCACAGAGCTTTCTGCACGTTGCTCCCCTGTTCAAACACATAAATGGCTTCCTACGGCCAACATCAATCAGCCTTTGCTCGGAGTCCTGTGGTCTCCCCAGCAGGGCCCTGCCTCACCCACTCATATGTGAGTTATAGCACAAGAGCTTATCCTTTAGGGTAGCTTCAGTAATGTCCCCTATTTCCCACCATACTGAAGCCACCATCTGTGACCTCATGTGACCATATTTTATAAAGTTGACAATATGTCAGATTTGATTGTTCCCCCTGTGTATTTCTTATCTTTATCGTTGGATTAACATTTTCTTCCAGTACAGGATTATGCAATATAATTGGAAATGTTTCGCCTTCCCCACAACTTATAGCACATGGTAAATGTTTAATAAGTCACTTACTGATTGGTTTTAATTTCTGTGGAACTAAGGCAAGGTGATCAGCACATGTTAATTGCTGCATGCAGGGCCAGGGCTAGTATGAAACAAGTGATGTGCCCAGAGGGAAAATTTAAGCAGGCTTTTACCCTCGCTTGTGGACCTTGCTCTTGTACGACCCTGAGAGTGAGTGTGTCCTTAAACTTCATGCCCTCCATGCTTCACTTCATCCTAAAAGCTGCCATGGTTGCGTAGTAGTATGAAATGTCTTTACAGAATCTGTCTTTATCCAGTCAAAGTAGATACCGACTTTGTTTTCCCTCACAGCTGTTATACACAGGACCTATATGTGTGCTTGCATACAAAGGGGTGAATTTCATTAGACTGGCTTCTCGACAATGGTGGTAAAACCTTCGGGTGTGGCTTTGGTGAAAAGAGCTTGACCCTAAATTGCACATATTTGGCATCAAGCTTCACTCTGCACGGCCTGAGTAATCTTCACCTCCAAGTATTTGGCAAAGTGTAAAATAGTAAGGATGAGAAGCAAAAGAAGAAAAAGAAATAAAAAAAGAAGAGAAGGAAGAGAGAAGGACAAAAGAGAAAAAAAATCATAAGGATTTCATGAGCACTGATTGGAACTGAATATGTGAAAACACAAAGCCCTAAATAAAACTTGGCTATTATTTTTATTTTTGTTGATGATCTTGGTTTGCTTCTTTGAGTGTGTTTATACTCACTATTCTTGAAGTACAGAATGCTACACACATGTATCTCTACACGTACATCCACAACCATAATACATATTAAAGTTCCTGCACATATAGTGCCAGTGAGACATTTAGAAGAAACTCTGCCTGAGTTATTCCAGCCACTACACAAAGGGAAATATCGAATGGGCCATAGCATGTATGTTTGGATTCAAGGTACTGTGCAATGGGCATTATTTGTTCACTTTCAGATCGGGAGCCTTGGAAGTTCATAGTATCTTTATACCATGAACAAAAGCTGAGGGCTTAGGAGGAATAGTGGATACAGGGACAAAAATGACACGTTCAGTATGAACTGCTAGTGGTCCATAGTGGACTGTGGATTCTTCTAGAAAAAAGAAGACACACCAAAAATAAAGGCGTCATTTTCTAATAATTCATACTCAAGTAGTGAAATATATACCATATAGGCCATGATACAAGGCACTTACATGCTTTCTGAAACTGATCCACTGAAGTATCATGAGTATGTGCGTGGTGATGAACTGGGCAAGACAGTAACAGAGTCTGTCAGCTGAGGCCATTTCTCTCATGAGGCGTGACGTCTCCATGACTTATTCTGGCAAGAGTAGACTGGCACTGAATCAATAAATATGTATATGCCTAGCTCTGAAGCAAAAGTGATCTTATCTCAAATAGGCAATCATGACTGTTTAGACCTGGTTTGAAAAATAATTCACGAGAGCAGAATGAATAAAAAATGTAAAATTTTTATTTCTGGCCAGCATATTCAGGTACGTAAGCTACCTGATCGGGCAACTTCTCAGGGCCTTTTGAATTATTAGCAGTAAGCTAGTATTTGGATATAAACGTTTTTACCTCTTCAATTTGAATAATGAATTAATTTGTTTTTCCCAATCTCACTAAAAATAGAAAAAAAAACCCTGCTAGGTTTGTGACTTTGTTGCTTTGGTAATTCTTTTGCTTGAGTCCTTTTGAAGGTTTTTATGCACATCAAATTCAGAGGCAGTGATACTAAGAGAGGGCTTGAAATAAGTGGCTTTTAAATATGATTCTAAAGAGAGAAAAAAAATTGAACTAATGAAATGGTCTGATATTAATAGTCCACTAATTTAATATTTAGGACAAGTAAGCAAAGCCAGATGTTAAATGAAATGTCTCCTGGTCGGGTCAGAGTCTGAACAGTCCCCCCAGTGTAAACACTCCAGCCTTGTGCCAGCTCGTGGGCCAAGGACCAAGTCACACAGGTTTTACTGCCCAATCAATGTACACCTAAAACAATTAAGGTAACATGGAATAAAGACACATTAAAAAACCAAACTCTTGTAGATACATAAACAGACATGTGAATGCGTGTGTGGTGCGCACACACACACACACACACACACACACACAGGTTTAAAAAAAAAGCCTAGTATTAACAACCTCAAATTTTCTTGTATTAACAGCCAATTCTATTGGTAGACTACCAAACTAATGGCTTGAAACCTTCCAGGACTCATTTCAGAGTCTCAAGGAGTCTGATTTACTTCTCAATGGCCCATTCATCCTTTGAACATTTACTCTGTAGCCCGTGCAGTTATAACCTAAGCTGGATTTCATGCATGAAAACTGACCTCCAGCACCCACCACTCTTGCCAAGTCCCAATGAAGGCTCTTGGAATCATTTAGAGTTTGCCATAGTGACAAGTTTAAGATTCAATTATTAAGTGTAGTAATTTACTTTTATTATGTTTGTAGAATGGCGTTCACCCAACTAATTTCACCCCCCTTCACAGCCAAATGGCCTAAGATAGCAACGGCGATCCTCTCAGCAACAGGGTCACTCACTCTTGGTTGTTTAATGCCATGTCAAACAGAAGGATTTCCATGGGACTCTGATGGAGACATTTCTCTTTTGCCTTAGTTTGGGCAAAAAATTGATTTCCTTCAGATAGCTGTAATGGATGATGAGGACGGCAGAGAGTAATCAGACCCAGCTCGAGGCAAATGCCAAAAGTTTCCCAGAAGGATAAATCTTGTTTCCTGCCTTACTTCACAGAATTAAGCCTTAAACAAGTCATGTTCTGTGGCTTGGATTCTGTGTTTATATCAGCTTCGGTTCCCTGGCTCATCGTTGGGAACATTGTATTGGTCTGTAACCCAGGAAGGTCTTCCTGAAGCAAGAAATCACTATCCCGGCATCTTTATCTCCCATTCCATTTTATTTGTTCTATTAATACTAGCAAATGAGCTCTGAATGGTAAGTGGATCACAGGAGACAGTTACATTTACCAGGTGTAGCCTGCAAAGCCAATGATTTAGCGCTCTGCTTTGCTAACTGTCTTTCCCAGGAGCTGCATGAAAGATGCCTCTTCATAAAGGATTTTGTTTTGGAAAATAATAACAGCACCTCATCTGTGCATGGCACATTCTCAGTAAGTTTGGGAGAAAATCTTTTCTGTAGAGTTCAGGGGAGGCTGAGAACTTGTGGTCTCTCAGTGTCTTAAATGAAACCAAATCCTCCAGGGATTGCATTCGTTTATGGTTAGTAACAGGCGACTTCCTGTTTCGAAGCGAAATGGGCTTGAAGAGGCTTATAAAAAAGACTCAAAAGGTTTCTTGGACATCAAATGACTCTAGTAAAACATTTTGATGAGTTAAGTGTAAATGCATCAGCAGCATACGGATTAAATTCCCTTCTAAATAAACATTAACAGAGAACATGTTTGGCAAAATGCATTTTGAGTTTTGCAAAACTGAAAACATTTGAAAAAGGAGTGTGAGATATTTGATGAACTCAGAAAGCAGCCGGATTGCCCATCCCGTACTTGAATATTTTCTTTGGATGTTCTGCAGATGTCAAATAAATTAGGACACAGATATTAAAACCAGCGTCTGCTGCAGAAGTGATCAGGTGCCCTTCAGTTAGGAAGGTGTTTCTGTGGATACCCAGTTCATGTGTGTGCATGGAGAGAGCCCCAGGGGACCTGTAACCCTCTCCTCACTCACAGTCACCATCTCTTTCCTGGATGTGGCCCTGCGAGACTTTCTGTTGTTCACAGCTCTTGCATCTGCTTTTCCACCCGTGAAATATTTTGACTCCCAGAGGCGATTCCTGCTTTGCTACAGATCAGCAATGAAGCTTTGGTGCCACCAGGCAGATGACAGCTTTGGTGTTGCTTGGGCCAAGACCTTGCATCCGGAAGCCACTGCCCTTGTCAAGACTATCATATCTCTCGCCATCTCTTCTTTTCTGACATGCAAAACTTATTAATCCTTTGGGACTGTAGTCACGACAGTGGAAGGGAAAGATGAAAGCTGAGGTACAGTTGAACAGAGCCTTAACTGGACTCGATAACTATGGGTAGAAAAAGAAGAGTCCAGTGTCACTGCCAGGGGAGTCTGGATGATCCAATCTACGGTGAAGCCACTGAATGAGAAAACTGCCATTAGGAATCTCTTGGATTATACATTCTTACAGAGCAAGGGAAATACATGACTGGCATCTTTTTTCTAAAGCACTTGGCCCAGAGCCACAAATTGGTGTATCATAGGAGAAATCTCACACATGTGGATGCCACTTCCTTGCAATCCATTCTCACACTGACTTATGATCATTTGGCCCTTGGATGATACTTACAGAAAGTAGATTCTCAGAAAAATAACTGGCAAATAAATAGCAGGTATTGTGTTTAATATTTGAAAGATTAAAGGTTTATCCCAGTGTATTTTGGCTAATGATAATATTTACAGATAACTAACAATGTGCTGCCATATCAAAAATTACACAGAAAATTAATATGCTATTAATTAAAAATATTTAAAACCTGTACAGAGAGTATTCACTTCTCACTTTGAGTTTATTAAATGGCCTTACTGCTGCCAGTGTCTTCCTTCCTGCCACATTTATCCATTCATTAATAATGGTTTCCCCCTAAGGCTATGATGAGGCTGAGACTGTTGGCCTTGGCTCTCTCTACTTGCACTTTACTCTACATATGGTTGCCAGAGTGTTCTTTCAAAAGGACTAGTCTTGTCATTCACCTGTTCAATAACCTTTGATGCCTACCAGGTGGCTCCAGAATGAAGTCCATATTCCTTAACTTGGCGTTCAAACTCTTTTGGTCTGGCCCCAATTCACCTTTCCATTCATGTCCCACCACCTCATAATCCAGTCATACAAGACAAATTCCCTGTTCCCAGATTGCACATATTCATATGCTCTCCTAGTACTTAGTACTTCTTAGCATTTTGCACACTTGTAAATATTTCTTAAATTATTTGCTTAAACAGAGTTTTCTCACTAGACTGTCAGTACATGAGAGCAGAAGCTGTGTCTGTCTTCTGTACTGCACTTTCATTTCCAGGGGTTATCACAGCATCTGGGACATAGTAGATGACATACGATGGCCGTGGTCGGATGGAGTCACCATTCTGTGTCTCATGGCACTGGTTATGCACTTCTATTTGGGACGTGCTGGGTTCCATGTTTGTCTACCTGATCTTCCTGTCACTAGCCTTTGAACATAGAGGGCAGCGGATATGACTTAATTTATTTCTGTGTCTTTGACACCTGGCTTAATGCTTAGCACACCCTGAGTACTTAACAAATATTCACTAAATTTGAAGGAAGAGTATTTATTGAAGCAAAAGGTTCTACAAAATCATGTCAGTTCCTGAGGTAAGCTTCCAGCTCTGATGGCAATTTTGAGATGTGGCTCTCACTCTTGCATACACAACAGCATTCTAGGTGAGGTAGACAAGCTAGGGCCCACAAGCCAAATCTGTGCCATGGCCTGGTTTTGTGAATAGCTTTAGTGTAACATTCATTTTCATACTATATGTGTCTGCTTTCACACCACGGTGGCAGCATTGAGTAACGGTATAGACCAATAACCTTAAGGCCTACAATACTTACTATTTGCCCCTTTACAAAGTTTGCTGATCACTGTTCTATAGGATAGACATAAATAAGAATAGTAACAGTATCCACTGTGTAGAGTGGTTATAAGGATTAAATGAGGTGACATCTACAACATGCTTAGCACAATCTTTGGCACATATTAAATGCCCAGTAATTTTTAGGAAGTATTACTATTATAGCTATCATAATATTATTAATTATTTTCTAACAGTCAAAACTTGAAATAACGAGCCGGAAGGAATTTGATACAGACCAAGTTAGAGACAGACTTAGGGATGAGAGAAACATAACCTAAGAGCCTAGCATTGAGGGAAGAGCAAACTACAAATAGGCAAAGTGCTTACAGAAATGCCATTTGACACAGACCATGCTTGCTTTGTTATCCTGCCCATTTTACAGATGAAACATGTTAAGTCACCACATGCTTGTTCGTCAGCCTTAGAATATCAAGCTGAGAGCGACAGGGCCTGAGGGACTGTTACATATGATACAGGAACTAAAGAGTGTTTTCATGATCTCTGGCTCACAAGTGACTAGGATGGGACAACTTTTGAAAAAGAAGCAACAAAAAAGAACCACAACCCTGCAAATTATGGAAATTCTGACAGGAAATGTTAACACAGAAATGGATTCCCTGACCAATAAACATATGAAGAGGTGATCAATATCATTAGTGATCAAGGGAATGCTAATCAAGATCCCATGAGGTATCATATAACAGCCAGATACTTCTTACAATGGATACATTTAAAAACATATATGACATTTCCAGGTGTTTGAAAGGATGAATCAATAGAATTTCTTTAACTTTGCTGATGAGATTATAAACTGGTGCAGCCACTTTGGAAAATGGTTTTGCATTACCTTCTTCGTATATCCTATGGCACTATAAATTCAGTTTCAGATATGCACTAACAACACTCTTGCACATGTACAAGAGGAGGCGTATATTGAATGTTCAAAACAATCTTTTTTTTTTTTAAGTTTATTTGGTTAAGCAATCTTTACACCCAACGTGGGGCTTGAACTCATGACCCTGAGATCAAAAGTCTCATGCTCTTCCGACTGAGCCACTTAAGTGCCATGACAGCAGCCTTATTTTTAACAGCAAAATCCTGGATACCTATCAACAGAAAAATGGACAAAGTATGGGCAAAGCCCTTTTATACAGTAGTCCAAAAAGGTGAACTACAACAATATATGACAGTAGGGATTCCCCTTAATAATATAAAATTAAATAAAAGCAAATGACATCTTTAATATATTTTTTAGGACGTCTTTAAAGGACGTTTAAAAAATATATCGAGATGCAATAAAAATATAGCAAGGGAATGAACATAAGATCTAGGATGTCGATTCCTTAGTGTGTAGGGAAGTAGTTTTAAAGGTTCAACTGAGATGTGTTTGACAAGGGCATTGATTAATTTATTCCTTTATTCATTCAACAAGTAATATTAACTATTTATATATTAACTGCTGTTAAATTATAAAAATTATTAAGCACCTGTTAAATGTAAAGCACTAGGTTAAGTTTAGGGTAGAGTAATAGAAATGACAGATATCACTCTTGTCTTCATGGGACTTAAATTCTAATGGGAGAAGAATTTTGGAGAAGACTAGGATTTAAAAGCCTTTCTATCTGATTTAGAATGATGACATTCCAATGGAACCCATGGAAATGGAAAGAAAGAGCCTTAGGGAACAACTTCTTGCGGGTAACTTATCAGTTGAGCAGGACCATGTGGAATGCAAGTCCAAGTTGGCAATGAATGGTAAATTCACAAACACCTGAGCGTAATAGGCCAAACCCACACTCAGGATATACACGTACACCTACATATTTCTATAGAAAATAGGAAGAAAATACATGAAGACATTGGTGAGTGCCCCCACCATTTACACAGGACTCCTTTCTAGCATCAGAAGGTATTTTAATTGATGAATTCATTCAACAAATACTTCTGGAGTCCCCACTATATGGGTCAATGTGCTTGATTTTGAATGGTCCTAAACAGCCATTATTCAAAATTAATGACATGTCCAACAACAATGACTAGAGAAGAGATATGATCTTAAATGCTGCAGAAATACGAATTCACACGAAACTACTTAGCTGGTAGAGTCCGCACACGACGTTTTCCAAACAAAGCATGGAGGTGACAGGTTTTCACAAAGCATAACTTCTTGCCAATTATTTGGGGACTTGCTGATTGCTGCATTTTAGGAGCTCCAAAACCTAGCTTTAGTTAATGAAAAGTTCAGAGCTGCATTAGAGACATAGGAGTGATCCAGGGCCCAGGCTTCCTCATTTTTCCCTGTTTATGACTCAGACTCCTCTGCTACCCATCCTCACACTCTTCCTGCAAACCTGGCTTCCTCACATTCACACCTTTAGTCCTCTGGCTCCTGATCTCTTTCTCACCAGATTTCATGCTGATACGCATGACTTCAGTTTTCTTTTGTTTTTCATGAACAAACTAGCTGCTGAAGGGATCAGCTAATGCACCCCTCAATGATCTGTTCCTCAGCACCCAAAAAGTAGGAGTGGAGTTTATTGACAAAATAGGTAAATTGGTTTCCAAAGGCCATGTTCCTCTGGAGAAACTGCATCAGAATAGGAATTGCTAATTCAAGTCTCTGCTAACTTGAACAGCAGCCCAGGTCAAGAACTGGGATCATGATACCAGTGTTTCCACCTCTCCCTGGAGGACAGACTCAGGAAATAGTCCACACTGCCTGAGATGTGAGATGCCGCCCCAAGGTGAAGTACATATGGTCTGTTAATTAGTCAGGAGCCCTAATCAGTAAGAACAGTTTTTTGCATAATTTCAACTGGGTGTCAGCATATCAGACAGGAGGGAATCTGAACCAAAGTTTGGTTATAAGAATGGATGTTCCACAGAAAGTCCTTGACCGGGACAGTGAATCCATCAGGCAGGGAAAAATAGTGCCCTGAAGGAGGAGAGCCAAGGATTGTCAGCTCAGACTGTGCAAGCAGCAGTTTATTTGTTTTGTGGGTGTTTTTCTCCTCTGTAAACATGTTCTGAGGCCAAGTGATTGGTACATGTTTTATACACTGGAAATATAAACACAGACATTCTCTTCCAAAAATGGATCTTTAGGACTTCCCTAGGGAGCTCTCTCCTATTCTGAACCAGCATTAGGGAAAATGTTACACTTTTAATATTTGGAGTGTTAATCCCAACATCAAAGAGAAAAATCATTGAGAAGGTTTTGAGACTCCCTATTAGATTCCAAAAGTCATTTCTGCTTCTACTGAGGACAGTTCACTTATAGTACATGTTTTATGAAGGAGGAAGGAGGGGGAAACAGGTGTGTGTGTGTGTGTGTGTGTGTGTGTGTGTGTGCGCACGCGCGCGTGTGTGTAGGGGTGGGGATAAAGAGCTGGCACCAAAGAGGATTCTCCTTCAACTACATACTCTGAGGTCTCTGAACATGCCAACTGGTGTTTTAGTTTTCAATGTCACTGCTGTGTGGTTTTACTTTTTTTTCATAATATGACACCTTCTTCTAACCTGGTTGTGGTTGTTTTTAAAAGCTATTTTGAGAGAGCCTAGAAGTAATAATGAGGCATCTAAACATTAAGTAAAATGAATGCTTCACCAGATTATTCACTTCTCAATACATGGTCTTTTTGCAAATAAGATGGTTCTTCCTTACCAATTTACAAAGGGTTGGCTTAGAGTCTGGTTGTTGGTACATCTGTTCTTAGCTCAAAAGCCCCTGCTCTTTCTTCCTTAAATGATATTATTCAGCTGGACAAGAGAATTACAAAATTTAAATGGCCCTGGAAGAAGAACAATGTGTTTGGGGAAAGCTTTTAGCATGTGTTGTCAAGGGAATGTGTTCGAGTGCTCAGAAATAGTTCCTTCTTACACATCTTCCTTCCAGAAGATGTAGGGCAGGGCCTCTATGGTCTCTTATGTAAACACTGCCCTGTTTGGAGGTCCCCTGGGGTTTCCCTAGAGGGTCATATTTATTGTGAATGTCTAGTTTTCTATTTTGGTTTTATAAAACACATCCTTTGTCATTTGGCTTTGAACCATACGTACATAAAGGAGACACACACAACATCTTGGTGGTTTTTACACTTAGTCAATTGGCACTTAACTGCTGGTGCCACCCAAATGAATATCACATTTACTAAACCTGACACCATGAACAGTGTATGCTGCCCCATTTGTCACCATTCACCCAACTTCCCCACCCCAGTCAACACAATGGAAGTATATAGCCTACTAAAAATGGAGAAGGAAGCTGGGCTGTAGTCTACACTATAAGGAGCCATTAGTTAAATATTTCCCCACTCTCACCACTCTCTAATACGAAGATTGGTACATGTTTGCACTGTTCTCACCCACATCAGTGTCAGGAACAGTCTTCCCCTACTGTCTATCCTCTGTGTTTCTCTTCACTAAATCAGACCTCACATTGATGGTTCACTCCTCCCACCCATCGGTTCTCAGCCTCCTTAAATCTTCTGGCCCTTAAGCATGGCCTATTTCAGCCAGTCTTGAGCATGGCCACCCTCTAGTTTCATCATTAGGCAAAAGTATGTCCATGTGTAATAAACCATGTAATGAACCAACCCCCCCACTCTTTTGATTTTTTTTTTAATTTTTTTTAACGTTCATTTATTTTTGAGACAGAGAGAGACAGAGAATGAACAGGGGAGGGGCAGAGAGAGAGGGAGACACAGAATCTGAAACAGGCTCCAGGCTCTGAGCGGTCAGCACAGAGCCCGACGCGGGGCTCGAACTCACGAACCGTGAGATCATGACCTGAGCCGAAGTCGGACGCTTGACCGACCAAGCCACCCAGGCGCCCCACACACTCTTTTGATTTAATCCACCTTTTCCAGTCCTAACCCCAGCATTCTGGCAAGAGTCCTTGCTTCTCTCAAATCTTCTTGCTCACTTGAGTGTCTCAATCTCAGATGGAAACCCACAGATGATTATCCCAACGTCTTAAGATTCTGACCTCTGTGCCTTAGCTCAAATGGGCTCCACAGCACTTATCTCTGCTTATCCCAATTCTACATGTGTTTCCAAGTCTGTCTAAATACCATTGCTTTCTCTGATGCCACGCTGGCAGGCTTAACCTTGCCTTCCCCCAACTACTCACAGTACTTGAACACTTTTTATATGGTATATGGCACTACTTCCCCAGCACCTTCGTAGAGTTTATCCTTTTGTGTGACTATTTGAAAACAGGGACTGAATTTTGTTCATGTTAGATGCAAGCAATGCTTACCAAAATGTGTTGTAGAGAGTAGGTATTCACTAAATACTTTTCTAATAAAATATTTATTGTTATTTACCACAACAGATCCAGATTATTGTTAACTTTCTCAAATATAAACATTCTTATTTTCCAGTTAAAAAGTAGTGAAATTATATTAAACAGGTCTATGTTTTGTTCAATTAAGCCATATCCAAGGACCAGAATTAATTTGTCTCTATAGTAAACAGTGGTGAGGTTGGCAAATGAGATGACATCCAAGACACTGACCCATGAAGTCCCTGAGGATAAGAATGTGTCTCACTGTTATCTCTTTCAAGTCTTTGTGCAAATGACAGCTTCTCATTGAAGTTACTCTGACCATCCTATTTAAAAATATAGCATCTCCCAAAGCAGATATTGACAAACTTCCCCTGCCTTACTTGTTTTCCAAAGCACTTATCATTTCCATACAATATTATACAATTTTTGGCTATTTTATTTATTGTTTATTTTTTCTCTGATAGAATATAAGCTCAGCAAAGCCCTGTTTTGTTCACTGCTTTATGTGCAGCCCTAGAACAGTACCTGACACACAGTAGCTGCTTAGTAAATACTTGTTTTTGTTAATAATACTGTGGTCACTGGTATACCTAGTGTATTTGAGACAGACAGAAAATCATTTTTTTTCTTTTTTAATGTTTATTTATTTTTTGAGAGAGAGAGAGAGAGATAGAGCGTGAGCAGGGGAGGGACAGAGAGAGAGAGGAAGACACAGAATCTGAAATAGGCTCCAGGCTCTGAGCTGTCAGCACAGAGCCCAACGTAGTGCTTGAACTCGTGAACAACAAGATCGTGACCTGAGCTGAAGTTGGACGCTCAACTGACTGAGCCACCCAGGTGCCTCCAGAATATCATTTTTTTACACCCATTTTGTTTACATGAGAAAATTAGTTTCATTTACAGTCAGAAAAAAAAATAAGGACCAAAAGATAGTGACAAACATATTTCATTCACATATATAATAATTCATAAAAATAAAACTAATGGTATAGTTTGAAAAAAGAAAAAAAACATGCACAACTGTTTATTTAATGGCTATTAAATTTCCCTAGCCATTTGAACTTTGATTCTTTGTTACAGTCTGATATAAGAACATTTTACTTAAGTAATTGTCCAGTAACTAAAAAGCAAAATTTAGGGGTGCCTGGGTAGCTCAGTTGGTTGAGTGTCAGACTCTTGATTTTGGCTCAGGTCATGATCTCATGGTTCGTGGGATCAAGCCCTGTGTTGGGCTCTATGCCGACAGTGCAAAGCCTGCTTGGGATTCTCTCTCTCTCTCTCTCTCTCTCTCTCTCCCTCTGTCCTTAACCCGCTCATACTCATGCACTCTCAAAATAAAAAAGTGAAAAGTTAAAAAAAAAGAAAAATTTAAATATTTATATTTCTTATATTTTAAAAAGAAATAAAAATTCCAAGCAGTCACAGAAATCACTCTAATTCTGTTTCTTTGACTTCAAAAATCATAATGTCATCATTGGTTATTTCAAAACTACTATTTAAACACAAGAATACCTAGTATCACAGAGTATATGGGCACAAATTATACCTAAAATGAGTTCTAGCAATTATGAGCCATGAAGCATGCATTTTTGAAACAAACACATGTAGCTGAGTATATGTGTATCAGGATCAACTTACAACTGGCAGTTCTCTGAGTGAATCTATATAGAATGCTTAGTAAAGGAAAACTAATGAAAATGAACACATTTGAAGCTGATATATACACATATATGAGATTTTATATGATATATTACTTAATATATATTTACTGTAAAATGTTATATTTATTTGTATAATATATAATATTTAAGTTAATATACATTAATATTAATATTTTATAAACAAATATATATGAACAGATATAAATATATTATATAAACCTATATGATATATAATATGTAAAATAATAAATATTATGAATAATAATTCATTATGAACATATTATTATATATTCACTATCAGTATCTAAATAAAATCCTGTAGTACTTGCAACAATTGTTTAGAATTTAGAGCAATGAAACTTTCTTTCAGGGAGGAGTATTTTATCACTGATATTATTTAGAATTGTTGGTTCACAGTGATAATCAAAAGTAGACCTCTTTTTCATTTGTTCTATTATTGTATTTAAATTCTCTACCGACTCTACCGACTCTGCCCACTTTTATTGCTATCTCTGCCCTGTTCTTGCTATACCATTGGTTGTTTGTATTGATCTTTCATTCCCAGTGCCCAGCAAAGCCTCACCTTTGGCAAATGGTCCATGGATGGTGAATACTGCCTATGGTTAATTTAAGTCAAGAGCAGTCTTGAGGAAGGCATCTCAATGTAGTGAGCTTTTCCTCTTTAGAGTCCTGGGGTAAAGAGTCTGCAGTGAGGTGACCATCCATTCAATTCAACCTCTGCAGTGATGTGAGAGTGTACAGTTCCTAAACCATCTAAAGCCCACAATGCACTGCTCCTATACCAATCCATTTGGAGCCATCCTTCTTCTCTGGGAGGATTTGTGTCAGCTCGGGGATTCTCACTGGGCACAGTTATCAGGGCTCCAAAGGACAGAGCTCTGAGTTTCTCTGCCAGGGCAGGGGCAGCCAGAGTTCTCAAGGTCCAGGACTATATTAGGAGATACATTCACCAGGGGAACAACAAACATGTTTGTTTTCTTCCAGCACAGTCTGCTCTGCTTATCTCAGACACCTCCCTTTCTTCAACAGAAATCACAACCCTAGGAGGAATGTTCCATTGGGGTTTGGGAAGTTTTTCCTCTGTCTAACCGAGGTCTTGACCTTGGTATTTGTGAAATCATTTCAAAAGAAATGTTTTCTCTGTGACCAACAAATAGTTTTTTGAAAATCAAATGTGGACAACCATACAAAGGAGGATTTCCTGAAGGTGAGGGCAATAGGTTCATTTCCTGTCACTCATTTGCTGAAGTACCATCCACAGATATCTTTGTCACAATTATCCTAATCAATCTTGCTCAATATTAACCATTGGTCTTAGGGTCATGAGATCTCTGTTCCATGGAGGAGAAAGAAGACAGGAACATTTGAGTCTATGTCTTGTTATTGCTCATCAGTCATCATTTAGAGCTCTTGGTGCTCAAAGCAATGCTTTGAACCAGTGGGACATGAGTGTGCTAATCAGAAACCACTGTGTTACTTCTACCCATCCTTGGTCCAGTCATATCTGCTCTTCAGAGTTATTCTTCCTCATACCTTTCATGAAATATGACACAGCCCATGAATTCCTGGTCACTTCCTATTAATGAAAGTTTCTCAGTTTTCTGCTAGTCACCAAACTGTATTATTTCATTAATTAAAATGTCCAACCATACATAGCAAAAGAACCTCTGTAAGAAAACCTCCAGCCTCTGTCTGCTGAGCTTCCTTGCCCTAAAGGTGGACTCTTGAGGCAAGACTAAAGTCAAACTCAGGCTAACATTCTTTCATGTAGCCCAGAGGTAGTCTTGTTTAGGTTGCCTCCCATTTTCCTTCAGAATGGAGGTGGCATTTTTTACCTTAAGGTCCTAGATGAAACAGAGACAGGGTCTGATTTTAAAACTATAATCACAACTCAATTCATTCTTGTCTACTGAATTTTAATTTACAAAGTGCTTTTGTAAGTCACTTATGCATGGAGATTAAAAGGTTAAATGAGGCAATGAGGAGATATAACTGCAGGGGTATTTGTCTGATTCCCTGATGCTAGATGTAACCGTGAAGTAGAGGGCTCTGGAGTTGAGAGGGCCCTAAGGGTTCCTGAGACATCTTCTTTTCTTCTAACCAAAATACATGGAAGTCAACAAAACCCCTGTCCCCTTAGCCACACTACCCATTCAAACACAGTTGCAGCATGGCAGAATGAAGCATATTACATTGCTTGCATTTGTAGGTTCTGTGGGGTATTGTATTAGGATGGGAACAAAGAGAGTTTTAGAAATAAGGGAATGAGGCTACGCTGAAAAAAAAAGTAGATGCAGGGCAATTACAAACAGAATTTTGGACAACTGGCCAATCATTTAATCAGTACAAACAAAATCATCCAGAATGAAGAGAATAGTCATGACCAATAAAGTAACTAGCATGGAATATTATGAATATCTCTAGATGTTAAAGAAGTACTCAGTAATAGAAAATTATCTACATGTGGATGAGGACATAAACACAACTGAAGCCTTTTTTCTAAAAACTTCATTTCTGCTTGGTATGAGAGATTGGCTATTAATGTCACCTCATGGCATGAATAACATCTATAAATGTGGTATATATACATGTATTTTACCTCTTTAGACTGCTTCCATGGTTCTTGGAACACATTCCCCAACAGAGTTCTGGATCTTCTCCAATCATCCTTTGGTGATCTTTGTAAAATATAAACTGATAAATGCTTTCCAGAATTGCTATGGAGAAGAGGTTAGCCAATATTTGCAAGTCACTACCCTAGGCCAACCAAATAAAGGTACCTCTTATGAAAATGTGTCTGAAAGTATCCTAATCTGTTTCTATATGCTGCATCATTTACACTTTTGCGAAATTATTTCATTTGGCCTTTAAAATACCTTTCTGGGGTAAATATTAATCTTCCAGATAAAAGAACAGGGCTTGTAAAGGTTAAATTATTTTCTCAAGGTCACATTGTAAGTAGGAATGATGAATATTCTTGCCCTTCATTAATAATACTTCACTTGTCTATAATTGTATAAAAAAAACCAAACTTCAAAGTAGAGACTTTCCAACCAATTATCTATTGATTTTCACAAATTTGGAACTTAGCCAGATATCCTGTTTCAGAGAGGAAAACATGTTAGGTCACACAGTTTGTAAGTGTCAGATTCCTAACTCAATCCAAGTCTTTCTCTACACCACATTGCATCTGTGTATGTTTCCCTTTCTAAAAATGTGTACATTTCTTTATTTAATTTCCATGTAATTTATAATTATACTTACTACGAAATGCATAAATGTGGCTGTCACTTATTCCTAATCTCTTCCCTCTTACTTCCTCATTTAAACAGCAGCTTGAACCACAAGACAGAATAAATTAAAAATCCAATGTAAGTACTTTTTGTTTATATCAATTTCAGTGCCGGTCCCCAAAATACAAACCAGTATCAACAATTTGAAATTACTGTGTTAACATTTTCTGTTTCTAAGTTAAGCTAAACATTGGAGCAAATTGTATTGCAACACATATTTGTTTTAACTTCAATACAACTGATATTCTTATCCAAGACATGTTAACAGATTTTCCTGTAGTTATCCATACAGTGATGGAATGGAGTTAATGGAATATTTTGGTTTACAAATTTGAGTAAAAATACAAATTCTAAAATTGTTGTATAACTAAAAAATGCATCTTTTTTTCTATTAAATTACTTTGCTCTGTGTTAGATATAAAAATCCTCATGCTTCATCCAGTAAACATCCCATTTTAGCTTACAATTTGTAAGCAGTAGCCCCTCCGGGGAAATATTTTAACAAGAAGATTATTTTGAAATTGATTTTTTTTTCTCATCTTACCAGCAAGTTTTATTTGAAAATAAAGAATAATCCCCTGCCTGTACTTGACTCTTGAGCAGATGAACAAAAAATGATTCTGATCATTTAAATTGTACCTCATGTCCCATGATGTGGCAACCAAAGTTCTCCTTGGAATACAAGTTTATATTATCAACACTGACTCATTTTCTCAGGGATCATTTGACTCTCTGCTGGTACAAAACCATACCCTTGGAAGGACAATTAGCTAAAAATTAGACAAATTATCCTTTGATCAAATCCACTTCTAGTTGAATCTCACAGGCATATAATTGTAAACGTAAAATCCAAATGCTAAAAATGCTTATCAGTATATCATTTATAATAGTAAAAATTGAAAACAAAATAAAGTTTCAATAGATGAGACTGATTAAATAAATTTTGATCACTCTTTATGAGGAAATATTAGGTACTATTAAAATAATATAAGTATAAACAGTTTTTATGATCCGAGAAATTGTTCATGAAATAAGGTTGAGTTTTTAAAAGTATATTAGAAAAACTACTACATATTACCATCTCCAAGATATACATTGTTTATCTTTTAATATTTCTAAAATCAGAATTCATCTTAAAATTCATGGTGTCTTACAGTCATTGTAAGCCAGACAGCCATGGTGGCAGTTGTTCTTGCTGGCCCATATATGAATTTGGCTGTTATTCTTATTAGAATGACTGAACAACTGCCACGCCTCATTGTTTCACTTACAAGACCATTTAAGGACAAGTTTCTGAAGAAATAAAAATCCTGGTTGTTGCCTGAAAATCTTACATAAACTCCTTCTTAGACCAAAAAGGTACAAGCAACATAACTCATTTAAGGTAAAAGACTGAATGCTTTCCCCACTAAAATTGGAAGAAAGCAAAGGCAAAAATAATTACTCTCACTCTTTGTATTGAAAATAGTACTAGAAGTCTTAGCCAGTGTAATAAGGCAAGAAAAAAAATAAGAATCCTACATATTGGAAATAAAGAAATAAAACTGTTTTTTGTGTAAGATGTGATTATTTACATAGGAAATCCCAAGGAATATACCAAAAAATAAAATAAAATAAACCAGTTGATATAACTAATAGGTGGGTATAACAAAGTCACAGAGCACAAGGACAACACACAAAAATCAATCCTGTTTCCATATATAGCAATGAATAATGGGAATTCAACATAAAAATTGTGATATCATTTGCAATACCTTCCCCCACACCACCACTACCAACAAAAAGTAGGTACAACTTAAAACATGAATAAGATCTACATACTGAGAAATCCTAACCACTGATGAAGGAAATCAAACACCTAAATACTTGGAAGACATTTGTGGATTGAAAGACCCAATATAGTTAAGACATCAATTCTCTT
Source organism: Panthera pardus (assembly GCF_024362965.1). Classification (NCBI taxonomy): domain Eukaryota; kingdom Metazoa; phylum Chordata; class Mammalia; order Carnivora; family Felidae; genus Panthera; species Panthera pardus. The sequence continues at coordinate 26,588,322 of NW_026526832.1, forward strand.
CAAATTTAGCAATAGTTTTATGATTACTCCAAGAAAAGTGAGAAATATTTTTGTATCGACATTTTTTAAAATTTATATGGTAAGGCACAAGAATTAGAATAGCCAAAACAGTTTTGAAAAGAAGAAATTTGGAACATTGATGTTATCCAATTATAAGATTTACTCTAATGTCGCAATAATCTAAATTGGTAAAAGTGTAGACATATAACTCAATGGAATAGAATAAAGAGTACAGAAAGAGAGCCTCACCAATATGTTCATTCACTTTTTGACCAAGAAAAAAAAACACAAAAATTAAATTGAAAAAAGAATAATCTTTTCACCAAAATGGTATTGAAACAACAGCCCAATGCAAAAAAATAAAACTCAAGGTATTTTTCTGTGGAAATTAACTCAGAATGAACCCTAAATGAATATAAACTGTACAGCTTTCAAACTTTTAGATGACAATATAAGCAAAAATCTTAGATACCTGGGATTGGGTAAAGATCTCTTAAACATGATACAAAATAGCACAATCAATAAAAGAAACAGTTGGTCAAGTTGGACTTCATCAAAATTAAAAATGTTGCTTTGAGAAAGACTGTTAAGAGAATGAAAAGTGAAGGCATAGACTGGGAGAAAATATTTGGGAATCATATATCCAACCAATGACTTATATCCATAACATATAAAGAACTCTCAGAACTCAACACTAAGAAAAGAAACTCCCCAACTAAAAAATGGGCAAGACTTCACAAAATAGATTATATCAATGGCAGATAAACACTAAAAAAGAAAAGCTACTTAACATCAGTACTCATTATGGAATACAAATTAAAACAAAGATGAGATACACACCTATGAGTATGTCTAAAATAATTTTAAAAATACCTGAGAATAAGTGCTAGATAATATGAGTAACAACTGGAATTTTATATCTTACTAGTAGGAATACAAAATTGTACATGCACTCTGGACAACCGTTTGGCAGGTTTTTGTTTTGTTTTGTTTTGTTTTGTTTTGTTTTGTTTTGTTTTTATCAACATGCATTAGTGTGAACTTGTAATCCCAACACAGGGCATTTACACGGGAATATTGAAAACTTATGTTCGCACAAAAATCTGCATATAAATGTTACAGCAGCTTTCTTCATGATCTCAGAAAGCCGGAAATGTCCTTTACAGTGAATGGATGACAACCTCTAGCATATCCAATCAACAGAGTGCTGCTCTTCCAAAGAAAAAAAGAAAAAAGAAAAACAGAACAAACTATTGATATGCACAACAATATGGATGAATTTCAAAGGCATAATGATGAGTCAAAGAAGTCAGTCTCAAAGATGACAGACATACTGTATAATTCTATCTATATGACATTCTAGAAAAGGCAAAACTATCATGATTGCCAGAGACTGGGAGTGTGAGGGAGGGAATGACTGAAAAGGGGCAGCGCGAGGGAGCTTTTTGGGGTGATGGAGGTGTTCTGTATCCTGATTGTGATAATGGTTACACAAATATGTAAATGTGGCAAACAATAGAAGTGTCTAATCCAAAAAGGTCAGTTTTACTTTACGTTAATTAAGAAGATACATAAATTATATCTCAAAGGAGGTCCACTTAGATGGTACAAATAAAAAGAAGGGAATTTTTAAAAAGCTCTGTGTCATTGGTTTTCTTGATAGTACATAAACCAATGGTTTCCCATCATCAAAACACCTTAAACTTCAGGAAGATACACGCATCACAAGCAATCTGCGAAGCAATAATCAGTTTGGGATTGTTACTAGCAATTGTAAATGTGTTATAGTTGGAGAACTACTCAGAGAAGGGGGAAAAAAAGGACATTTTTATCTTTATTGGGGAAACAGAGTACTGTCTATGGCTGCTTCTTTGTAAAACTCAAATTATGGGATGTGATGAGAAAGCCAATATTTCAGAATAGGTAAAAAAATGCTAGTGGCAGATACACATTTGTTTCCTGTCTCTGTCCCCTCATACAAATACATTTCCACATGTCAGTTCCCCGAAACCCTCCTCTTTCTGTATGCCATCAGTAATGACTCCAGCAATAACTGTCAGGGGTAGGAACAGTAAACATTTTGTAAAAGCAAATGGCTTCCAAATGTGGACTTTCTCTCAGCGAGCATGTCCCTTAGAGCCCAACTCAGGAACACAGAAGCAGGTAGAAATGCTAAGCCCAGAGCGTGTGACAGAACCAAGCAGTTCAAGCCGTGACTGCTAATCCTGAAACCCACCTGCCGTCTCCCCTATTTTTCCATCCATAGATAACTGGCCTGTCGGCTCGATAGACAAGAATGACCCTTCACAGATTTTGTGCACAGTGGTTGCCTTGAGGACCCTTTACAAAGGTATCTAAGCACAACCTGAATGGTGGGCAGGGGTGTGGTTGGGTGGGGGATGGGGGGGGTGGGGCGGGGGAGGGGCAGTAGTTGATTAGCTGCCTTTGGGTCTTCTGTCTAGAGAAAAATCCTTTAATTTTTAAGGATTTTTAATTTTTAAAATTAAGGATTAATTTTAAGGACCCTTTAAGACTCATTCTCCGCACTTTCATAATGGCCACAAAACCTCTGGGAATTCCCACTTTGAATAACGAGGTCAGGAGCCCAAAGCTGTTCATTTTTGTTTGTTTCATGGGTACCCACAGTATTATGGAATATTAATAAAATGCAATATACTACTGAATTTAAAAATGATGTTTTCAAAAATTTTAAGGATGTGACTAATAAAAATGGCAGTGATAAAATAATTACGTACAATTTTATTAAAGCACTCTATCATGAGGGATGTCTGTGTTAGACCAAAACAATATTTAGGAAAGCAATAACAACTTTTATTGCTTGGTGGTGGTATTAAGATTATTATTATTATTTTTTTTTTACGTTTATTTATCTTTGAGACAGAGAGAGACAGAGTATGAACAGGGGAGGGGCAGAGGGAGAGGGAGACACAGAATCCGAAACAGGCTCCAGGCTCTGAGCTGTCAGCCCAGAGCCCGACGCGGGGCTCGAACTCACTGACCGGGAGATCACGACCTGAGCCGAAGTCGGCCACCCAACCGACCAAGCCACCCAGGCGCCCCAAGATTAATTATTTTTTAATGCTATTTGCATGTTCTCAATTTCTTTGTCTAGAACATATATTTCTTTCAAAACACCTAAAAAGTAATAGTCTAAAATATAACTGTTATCTTTACATTTTTAGACTGGATTTTGTATCTTTATGAAGTGGAATCATTCTACTCTAATTGCATGTTATCAGTTGAAGATGTATTACTTTATTATAAAAGCATACACTTTTAGACATTAACACACGAAAAATTTTTGCCATCTTAGTAGAAAACATTTCTCTGTATTAAATATCTCAAGCCACCCAGAAAATGCTTCTGTTGGCACCTCCTGACTCTGCCTCCTGGATGCCCATGTCAGAGTCCCCCATGTTCTGGATTGCTCCCCATAAGCATTCTCATTGATTCTTGGGCAATTTTCTGGTCATTCCTTGCTGACAAAAATCAGTCTGTGGAAATATGGGACCAGTTCATGTTACAAAATGAAAGGGGTTGTTTTAAAAATCAAAGAATTTCTAGTTTAACTGACATCTAGAATTTCTAGTCTAACAGCTTCCAGCCATCAGAGCAGCTGAATGAAGTTTTGAGAAGCACGTAATGGTGGGATATCGAAAGGTGATTTGAGTAAGCACAGTAAAATAGTGCTCACTCCCCAACCAGGGGGCTTCACGCACCATAACAAACAGCTTCCTCTTGGCCTACAGCTGCTGTAATCTCTTTACTAGAGCTGGGCCTAGAAACAGGGGGTCAAGGCATCTGAATACACAGATGCCAGGCTTTTGCTGAGTCGTGGGGCATACACCATCTTCAAAGAACCTCCCCTCACCCCCATCCCATTTGTCCCTTTCAAGAACTTGCTTTGCTCAGGAGAAAATATCAGAATTCTTGCTGTTTAGTTTTTACAGGAAGCCAGGGCGCTGATAAATGAGAGTTCATCCATACATGTTTTTACTTTGTTACCTAAGAAACTATCTTCAAAACAGAAGTCCTCATAAATACTCTGGAGATGCATCAGACACTCTCTGGCGCTGGGCGACACTGTGTATATTGTTTGGCAGCAGTTCATTGGGGGAAGATAAACTAGCACATTTTGCCAGGATTCTATTACTCTTGACCTTGACCTTGGCTAGAGGCTGTTTCCAGTTACACTCCATCTTAAAGAAAGACAGTGCCTACTCTTCCCCAAGGTTCCTTTTTCCCTTCTCTTTTCAGTTGCCCCAAGTACAACACTTAGTATGCTGCCTTACTGGGGTGGGGGTGGAGAGAAACTCCTGTCGCTGCTTCCCCTCCTTAGATTTCACATTTGAACACAGCATTCAAGTGCACCAAAAAATCCTCTTATTTAAGCAATGGAGATTGCCTCTTGGATAGTACTTGATCTCAGAGTTCACAGTATCATATAGTACCGTATTGTTAACTCTAGGTACCGTGCTGCCCAGCAGATCTCTAGAACTTACCCATCTCACATAGCTGAAACTTTATACCCATTGAACAACAACTCCCCATTTCCCCATCTCCCAGGCTCTGACAGCCACTATTATATTCTCTGCTTCTATTAATTTGATCATTTTAAATACTTAATCTAAGTGAAATCATGCACTGTTTGTCCTTCTGTGCCTGGCTTCTTTCTTTCTTTTTTTTTTAATTTTTTTTTTTTTAACATTTATTTATTTTTGAGACAGAGAGAGACAGAGCATGAACGGGGGAGGGTCGGAGGGAGGGAGACACAGAATCTGAAACAGGCTCCAGGCTCTGAGCTTTCAGCACAGAGCCTGACGTGGGGCTCAAACCCACGGGCCGTGAGATCATGACCTGAGCCGAAGTCGGCCGCTTAACCGACTGAGCCACCCAGGCGCCCCTGTGACTGGCTTATTTCATTTAGCATAATGTCGTCCAGGTTCAATCCTGTTGTCACAAATGGCAGGATTTCCTTTTTATAAGACTGATTAATAGATTAATATTCATATATATATGAATATATATTATTCATGATGTATTATTTATGATATATATTCATATATATACACACATACACATGCATAATGTTTGCTTTATCTACTCACTGGTCAATGGACACTTGAGTTGTTCCCATATCTTGGCTATTATAGATAATTCTGCAGTGAACATGGGAGTGCTGATATGTCTCTAGATCCTGATTTTTGTTCCTTTGGATATATCTACTCTCTTGATTGTGGTGATGCTATTGTGGGTATTTGCTTATATTCAACCTCATCAAATTGTATACATTAACTATGTGCGGTACTTGTATATCAATTATACATCAATAAAACTTGTTGTTGCTTTTTTTTAAATACTTGATCCTGGCACAGTATTACTCATGACTATTTATTTATTTATTTATTTATTTACTTATTGCCCCTGACAATGATGACCCAACTCATCAGCACCTGCTCTGCGACATGAATATATTTACATTGTTCTGATTATTTGTCAGGATGATTTTTTTTCTTGGTAGAATTACCAGGGCAACAGTCTAAGCACATTTAAAGCCTTGTATGAGCAATGTCAATTAGCTCCCCAAATAAACCATTTGCAACTCACTTAGGTGGTGTGCAAGAGAGGTGGTGTGCAAGAGAGGTGGTGTGCAAGACTCTTTATTCAATTGCATGTCCACCGTACCAGGTCTTTTTAATCTATACTAATATGACAGGCAAAGAATGGTACCTTCTAAATTTGTGTACATTTTGTATGGGATTAAATTTGTTTCTGTATGAATTTGGGGTCTTTAAAATTTGTTCTTCATGTCTGTTTTTTTTTTTTGCCCCATTTTCACCTAAGAAACTTTAAAAATTTTTTTCTAAGAATATATAAAATATTAAAGTATTAAGCTTAATATTAGTTCCAAATATTTTCCCAAGCTTTTTTTGTGTGTTTTACATTCAGTTTATAATATATGTGAAACATAATGTTTTTTGGTTAAAATATTTCAATTTTATTATGATTATTTTATTTACTTTGTGGTTGTCGTTTTCTTCCCTTCCCTTCCCTTCTCTTCTTTTCCCTTCCCTTCCCTTCCCTTCCCTTCCCTTCCCTTCCTTTCCCTTCCCTTCCCTTCCTTTCCTTTCCCTTTCCCTTTTCTCTTTCTTTTTTTCCTTCTTTGTTTCTTTCTTTTTTTCACATAAAAGGCCTCATGTACCTCAGATCAGGTACATACTTTCTTTTTTTTTTTAACCTGGTTCCTTCAGAATTTCTCATTTTATATTAATTTAGCATTAATTGTAGCATATAAAAATGAGTTAGGATTTTAACTATATATATGTACTTATATTGACTTCGAACTGTTGTCACATTTATTATTTCTGGTGAATAAATAATATCCAATTATTATTATTCAATTAAGAAGAATGGACATCTATAAAACCCAATATTTTTATCTAGGAACAGAATATGGCTCTCCTCTTTTTGCTGTTTTAAAATGTCTTATCCAAGTTTTATTGTGTCCTTTTGTGTGATTTGGACATTTTTGTTGGGCTGGATATTTTTATTAATAATATGAATAAAATATTTCCCAGATCATCTTCAAACTGATTTGTGATTCTACACAAGAAAACTATTGATTTTGATTTTTTATGTTATTCCCATGACTTAATGTTAAGCTATTATTAATTATAAGAAATACTTATGTGATTAATCCCTGAGGTTTGGCTAATATTTTTTGCAACTGTAAACTCAGATTATTGTTGTTACATGCATGTGTGTGTGTGTATATGTGTGTGTGTGTGTGTGTGTGTGTGTGTGTGAATGTACTCTCAAGAGTACATTTTGGTATTTGCTTTCTGTGTTATCAAATTTAAAATTATCATTTAGCTTCTACTTTCAATACTTAATATCATTGCATTAATACTATATTATCTCTCCAATCTTAAACTGTTAAATTTTAGTGAGTTTTTGGTCATTTTTTATTTTATTTTTTAAAATGTTTGTTTATTTATTTAGAGAGACAGAGAGAGAGAGAGAGACAGCGCGCACCGGTGGGAGAGAGGCAGAGACAGAGAGGGAGAGAATCCCAAGCAGGCCCCGTGCTGTCAGAGCAGTGCTCTGCACCGGGCTCAATCTCATGAAACACAAGATCATGACTTTGGTCATTTTTTTAAAGAAGGCTATGTGAGAAATATATTTTCTAAACCCTGATATATCAAAAGAAGGAGAAAATATGTTTCTGTGCTCATCTATGGCAGGAACCAAAGCCTACATTTTTCTTCTCTAAATCTCGTCCACATATGTACAGAGTATAAACTCAATACAAAAGTAGCACAAAGGTGGGCTAAGTATTTAACAGAAGACATTTCAAGATTACGTGGATATACCAAAAGCATCAGTTACACAAAAATAAGATGATATATTTTTTCATCTACTCAAGTCCAGTTAGCCTTCCTACATGGTTGCCACTGTAAAGCAATGTTAAACATTAGGGGAGTAGTAATACTGGCTAAATCTTAGACTGTCTCCTAATTCCCAGTTCTCTGGAGCTAGCTAACCCTAATCTGTGTAAGTCTCTAAGGGATTGTCAGCATAATACTTTAATTATCCTGGCATCTCTAGAACATGGTTTGCCTACAATCAGCAGTAGCAGATTTCCTAGCCAGTATAGAATTCTCGTATATATCTTTCTAAAACACTTATTATTGATAAATGTTGCATTATCCCATGTTTTCAGAAGATAGGCCATACATTATTTGTATTTCTAGGGACAAATTTAATTATTAAATAAAGTGCTATGTTTTAAAATGTCTTATAATCTACAGCTCAGTCATGAGCTGTTGGAACTAGCTTTGGAATTTGGAAATATTTTTTCTTATCTTTTCTTACTTTCTAAATAGAAGGGGGCTCTATTAAAATGCCAGCTCTTGGTACGGAGAAAATCTCTTTATTAAACTTTTCCTTTATGGCATGTTTATATAAAGACAAGAAAATTAAGAACTACAAAAAGCATTGAAAAGAAAACATTGTCTCTTTCTGCTGTCACCCCACACTGCACCTCTGCAATTTCTTCTGTCAAGCAGGAAGGGTGGAGGGGAAGATGATAAGGATTATGGAAAGATACACACCAAGAGAGTAAGAAATTTCATGTCCTCAGGAGAAAAGTCACTAAGTGTTGAGAGAAAAACTAGAGGGTGTTCAAGTTCAAACTAGTCTTAAAGGAGAGAAATCCATATAACCTCATTTTGAATCTGACTCTAGAATGGGATATATTTGGAGATGTTGAATTAAAAGAAGTGAGAGGAAAAAATGCTGAGACTAGATCAGTCTTTGATTTACAACAGTCATGGTTGAGGAATAAGGAACGTCTAGACATTAAGGCAGGCAAAATAATGTAGTATTAAGGAAGTCCACACATATAAATAATTTTGCCTATTGTGGAGCTGGCAGTAGTCATAGTAATTTCCCAATCTAGTAAGTGGCTCTCTGAGAATCAGAGTCGTGAATTGACCTGGATCTGCCTTAGCAGTCTTTCTCTTCATTCTCCAAAGAACCTTGTAAGCCAGATCATATTCAGCAATGAATCTCCTTCTCTTTAAACTATAGTTGAATGAGTTCTCTAGTCTGCACCTTGATTCTGTTTGAGACATTGTTAGATAAATAAGTGGACAGATGGACAGACACACATGCACACACAAATGTAAAATACATGGATGGGAATTAGAAAATATGAATTTCTAGTAATATACTCTTATACTTTAATAAAGTACATATAATTGAATCACTGCTGTCAACTTTTAGAGATGATTCATTATTGCAAATTTTCAATTTTTTAGTTGTGCCTAAACCTTTCAGGACACTGAAATCCTTGTGACTTTTGTTATTCGCAGCTACAGAACAACTACATATTAGAAAGAGTATTCTAAAATATCCCCAAATTGTATTATCTTGTGCTGGAACTTTCTAGACTTTGTATTCAGATGTTTGTTTATTGTTTACAGAATCAGAAATAATGGTTGTGGCACATTTTCATTTCATAACACTGGCTTCTTAATACCATTATGAGAAAAGTATTGGCAACTGAGGATTTAGGAACTGCAAGAGGTATGTGATTCTCTGTGGAAGCTCATTATAGGAAAACATTCTAGATTCAGTGGATTTGCCATTGGACCAATAAAATGTAGGCCAAAGTGTCCTGGGAACTTCTTGTTTTCTTACTTCTAAGAAATGGCCAAAGGAAAAAGGTCTCTTCCCTCCGAAAACTATCATGTGTGATGCTAGGTACTGCTGATGTGCCTTACAACCATAAAGAAAGGGGAAGAAGCCAAACTATTCAGCCTTCCTCAGTTGGGATTCTCTTTTGGAACCACCAAATAAAGAAAAGGAAAGATGTGACTACTTTCTTAATTCTCTCAAGGGTGGTTTTAATAGTATACTGTCCTAGATGCACAAGAGAAAAGTCAATTCATTATATTCCATAGATGACCTAGGGCATTAGGGCTCAATTCTCTAGAGATCCATTTGAGAAAGGTTGTATGATGAGTGAGATAATGTATCTACTGTATTATTCTGGATTTTTTTCATGAGGAATAATACATTTCCTTATTATTTAAGGAAATTAGAAGTGGGCTTTTCTGAAATTTGCAGCTGGAAGCAATTTAACCTATATACCTTACCATGAGACATGGTACATTTCAGTTTACCTCTCTGTTTCCTCATTGATGGACATAGGGCAGTTAATGTGAAGTCAGCAGGTATGTATTAGACAGCAAAGGAGTTTGGTATCTGTGAATAAACAATTATTCTTAAAGTTATAAGTCATGCCTCTGGTGTGAGTCCTTTTAGAAGAGTGTTAATTTGTTAGCTTTATTAAGATCTTGTGGTTTCAAGATATTTTATTCATCATTTGAAAAACAAAATTGAATTGTACTGAACACTGTTAGGGTGAATAAACTTGTGACACTTAATGATTTAATAACTAGCAATAAGGGTAATTCAGCCTCAACAATTTGCTGACTGTTGACAGCAGAAGTGTAAACCTGACCTCAATTCATGCATTTGCTGACAGTCCTTCAAAAGCCGAAAGACATGGTTGACAAGTGTGTATCAAGCATGGGGCAATTTATTTAAGATAGTCATGCCCTTAGAGGAAAGTCAGGGACAGTGTTTTCTCAGCAAAGTTTTTCATTTGCCTTATTGTGGTGATGACAAATGACAAGCTATTCCTTGTGGACTGGTCTTTATGAGTAGGCTGAGGGGTTGGGTAGGGTTTGTCACAAAGATTTTTAAAATAGGGATTCAATTAATAATTAATTGCACACAATGCTGGTTTTAGTTTTACTGAGTCAGCTGTAGGATGACTTCATGCCCCACTTCTACATTTTATTTCAAGGAGTTCCTCAAAGAATTACATCTTGGGTTCTGTTTAAGGCAGAATTTTGTTAAGGCTTTCTTGTTACAGTTACGTACCTGTCTATCACACTCAAAATTAAATCTGAAGTATCATGACAATACATAATATAGATAAAAATATTGCATTGGTGGAAGTTGGGGTAGGGCCACAGATTCCCACCCTCTTGCACCTATTCTCAGTCTTCCAATGATAACTATGTGGACTTCAAGAAACAATTACCCAGCCTCTCAGAGGGCAAAGAAACATTTAAGCATACTCATATAAATATATACACATCTGCTGTAGACCCTCCTTTAGCCTCCACTTGGCGGTTGCAATATGGGCACAATCCTCCAGAAAAAAAAACCCAATGATGTAAATAGTGGCTTCCATATGATTCTTACAGAGTGATGATATCATCAGTGAGCGCATGAAGCTATGGGCGACAGATGATTCAGCAACAGATTTATCCAGGTGATGATGATGGAAATTGAGGTAAGGCTGTCTACCACAAACTTTGAATTCAAAGAGATTTCATTTGGATCCTGGTTTCATCACTGCTATTGAACCTCTCTCTAATGATCTATTTTCTCATCTGAGAAATAAAGATAGTAACACAAATATTCACTCATCTCTTAAGTGAACATTTTAAGAGTCCATAAGAGGCTTTCAGGCCCCATGCTTAGTGGTAGGCATTGTGTAAGCTGTCTCCTTTTGTAGCTGTTTTGAAAATGGAGTTGCACACGATGCATAGGTTGCCTAAAAGAATACCTGTCGCAGAAGCAGGCATTTAATGAGAGCTATTCTGCCAATATAATTGATGAAAACAGAAGCTGGGCCTTGGAAGGAATATCTAGTAAGCAGGAACCAGGAGGCTTTGTGAAAGCAAAGTTAAGAGCCCTGAAAAAGCCCTCAATGTTACACAGAATTTTCTTCACTTTTATTCAACATTATGTTTAAAATTCTGTCTAGTAAAGTCAGGCAAGAAAAAGAAATAAAAGTCATTCAGACTGGAAAAGAAGGAAAACTGTCCTTATTCAATGACATTATGACTATCTATGTAGACCATTTGATGAGATATACCAAAAATAAAGCCACTAGAATGAGTGAGTTTAGAAAAGTTGCAGGATTCAAGATCATTATATGAAAATCCATTGTGCTTCTGTATGCAAACAAAGAACAATCTGAAATTGAAGTAAAAGTATACATTTACATCAAATTATAAAATACATAGGGATAAATCTGACAAAAGATGTGCAGTGTCTATTTCCTGAAACTTCAAAACAGTGCTGAGAAAAAACTTAAAAGACCAAAAAAAAAAAAAATCCAGAGATATATTGAGTTCTTAATTTAAAAACTGAATATTGTTAAAAATGTCAATTTTCTACCAATGATCTATAGATACAATGCATTCCAATTAAAAGCAGGCAGAATTTCTTTGTTTTGTTATTTTTTTAGAAATAGAGATGACACTAAAATTTGGTAGAAATTCAAAGGACATAAAAGAGCCAAAGTAATTTTAAATATTAACTAAGTGGGAGAACTAACACCATCTTATAAAGCTAAAGTTTTCAAGGCAGTATAATATTAATGTAAAGACAGACAAATAGATTAATAGAATAGAAGAGAGGGTTCAGAAATAGACCCATGCATATATGGATAACTTACTTTTTCCACAAAAATACAAAAACAATTCAGTGGAGAAACAAAATTTTTTCAAAAAATTGGAAAGTCATAAGCAAAAAAAGAGTTCCCATCAATACATCTCACCATGTATAAAAGTTAACCCAAATAAATAATATTAATTATTTATTAATTAATTTATTTATGCCTTTAAGGGTTTTATGCTTTAATTTAACAACTGTAACTATAAAGCTTTAGATTAAAACAGAAGAATAGCCTCATGTTCACAGAATCATTAAAGATTTCTTAACCATTATGCCAAAAGCACGATTTCTAAAAAGAAAAAAAAAAATCTATAAATGATGCTTCATCAAAATTAAAAACTTCTCTTCTTGAGACAATATTAAAAGAATTTTAAAAGGCTGGAGACTGGAAAAATATTTGCAAATCATATATCTGGCAAAGGCTTTGTATTCAAAATCTATAAAAGACTCTCACGATAAAAAGGAAATGATCAACTCAATAAAAAAATATGGGCAAAATATTTGAACAGACATTTTACCAAAGAAGATGCATGAATAGTAAGAAAGCCCAAGAAAAGATTCTCAGTATCATTAGTCACTAGGAAAACACAAATTAAAACTACAAAGAGATATCTATTGGAATGGCGAAAATGAAAGAGACTGATCATATCAAGTGGTGGGAAGGATATGGAGGAACTTGAACTTTCCTATAACGCTCTGTGTGGATAGGGCAACCAATTAGCAAAAGAATTTGGCAGTTTTGTAGTTAAATGTGCAGCTACTATATAATTGGACTATTTTGCTCTTAGGTATTTACCGAACAGAAGGGAAACCATACGTCCATAAAAAGACTTGTACACAGTATTCACAGAAACTTTATTTGCAGTAGCCAAATGTAGGAAACAACCCAAATGTCCACTGGCAGGTAAATGAACATATAAGTTGTGGTATGGCCATGCAATGAAGTACTATGCACAAATGAAAAGATGAACTATTCGTATGCCAAAAACATAGACGGGTCTCAAAATTGTTATTCTAAATGCAGAAAGACAGACCACGAAGAGTATATACTGTATGATTTCACATATATAAAATTTTAGGCAATGAAAACGAACCTATAGTGACAGAAAGCCTAGGATCTGCCTGTGGACAGGAGCAGGAAGGAAGAAGAGCACGAGAGACAGATTACAAAGGAGTACAAATAATTTTTTGTGGGTGATGGCTATGTCATTATCATGACTGTGATGGTGGTTTCATGAGTTTATATATATCAAATTATATTATTTATGCCAGGTTATTTATGTCAATTATACCCCCACAGAGCTGTCTAAATAATGTATAAGTGTGATGAGTCTCAATAAAGGGTGGATAGGGTCAGGGTGCTATGGGAACATAAAATGTGGCAACTCCCTCTAGGCTCCATCCAGGGCATCTATCTAGACAGATAAAGGCCAGATATGACCTTAGGAGCTTTTTGAAAAACAAAGAAGGAATTCACAGCAAGAAAAGTAAATACCAGTGTAATGACCAGAAGTAACTCAGAAGCATCCAAAACAGGCAAGGCAGGTTATGCAATACAGAGGAAACAGTAACTTTGAGGAATCAGGCTCTTTTAGCACAGTTACTATTACTAGAAAACAAACTTCTTAGCTCCTATTGTGTACTGAGCATTTTTATAAGCTTTGGAAATACAGATATGAAATAGGTACATATGTACAATGTACAATGTACCTATACATATGATGTACAACCCATCATATGTACAAATAGGTAAGCAACTATTAGTAAATGTTATTTAAACTGCATTAAAAGTTGTACTCCATTATTATTAGTGTTGAGGAAACAAGGTGACTATACCATCTGCATTATATGGAGGGGCGTGACCTGTCCAGAAAGTGGATTCAGCCAGGGAACTTGGAGGTGCTGAGCTCATTTGCCTTACATCAAGTTCACAGAAACTGACTTATAGGCTAGACAATGACTTTAATTCACATGGAGAATTAAAGTCCAGAACGAATAAGAATGCTTATGCCATTGGGTTGGCCATGCTCTCCCCTACTGAGAACACTAAAATAGTTTCCAGAATTTTGTTTTGTAAGCATGGGGTCAGAGCAGGGAGCAGGAGAAAGATGATTCTTCATCTCTGCCTTAGACTTAAGCCTGTCAATGCTAAGCCCCTTCTATATAAGTATGCTTTCCCCTGGACCATGAAGGAGTAACAAATACGAACTTTCTTTTGCTTCCCCCTTTTAAATCTCCAAGTGAAGCATCCTTTCTCTGTGGCTTCATCTTATTACATGTTGAATTATATCCTCCCATGTTCCTGTGTTATGGTCCTAACCCCACTACCTCAGAATATGACCTTATTTGGAAATAGGGTCTTTGCACATAATCAAATTAAGATGAGGTCATTTGGGTGGGCACTAATCCAACATGACATATGTGCAGGGAGAACGCCATTTGAAAATGAAGACAGAGATTTGGGTGATGTTCCTACAAACTAAACAAACACTAAAGGTTGCCAGCACACCACCAGAAGCTAGGAGAGAGCCATTGTACAGATTCTTTTTTAGACCTCTCAGAATGAACCAAGCCTGTCAACATCTTGATCTTAGACTTTTAGCCTCCAGAACTGTGAGACGATAAATTTCTGTTGTTTCAGCCACCCAGTTTGTGGTGCTTTGTCACTACAGTCCCAAGAAACGAATACACATCTTTTCTTCCATGATGTTTGTACAACTTTTCCAAATCTATGTGATCTATGCCCTAGATCACATCCTTCAATTAAATTTCTATCCTTTCGCTTTGGTTTGGAAGATACTTTGCACCCTAAAGGGACTTCTGCAGAAATCCTATCTCATCCACTTGGATTTAATTTTATCAAGTTTTAGCTCTTAGAGGCAGTAATGTTTTCCATTCAAAAGTCATACTGTCTCATACTTTTATTGTGCATTTGTATAGAGTACTATCGAGGGAGCTATCTTACTCTTAATTTGGCTACCTACCTACTCTGTGAGATAGAAAGAACCCTTTGTTATAATTGGTTGTCATTGTCACATTATATACACATTACAAGCATCTTCATTTTATTTGGCTACAACGACCAGATCTAAGACTAAAGATCTGATTTTCAAAATCAAGGCATAGGACAATGGAGATATCAACAACTTAAAATCCCTACAAACTATATGATACGGTAACCAAATGAAATAACCCATCATGTTACATTCGAATGACATATCCAGAAATGTCAGTAGCCTAAATTCTTGGGTATTGACAACTACTCCCTCATCCTTACCTGATTTAATTTTTATAGAGGTTACTGAAAGTTCATTATTCCTTTCAATAATTAAAATAACTTGGGTATATAGGATAGTTCATTTATTTGCTCTCACTCATCCATCAATATTAATCACATGCTTACTCTGTGTTAGGCATAATGCTAGGCACTGTGTATCCAGTAGTGAACCTAACAGACACAGTCCTCACTCTCATGTTATATAGTCTAATGGGGAAATGACATTTAATAAATATATAATTACAAACTGTGACAAACATTAGAAGGAAAAAGAAATGTGAATATTATACGAATAAAAAACCAAATACCTAAGCAGTTTATATTTTCACTAAATATGTTAGTCAGGACTCCTTCAGTTATAGGTGAGAGAAACCTTACACAAGTGGGAAAAAGCAACAATAATGTAGGGGAATGGGACAGGATTTTATTTTATTTTAATTTAATTTTTTAATGTTAATTTATTTATTTTGAGAGACAGGGAGCACAAGTGGGAGAGGGGGAAGGAAGAAGGAAAGAGAGGATCCCAAGCAGATTCTGCACTGTCAGTGCACAGCCCAATATAGGGACTCTGTCTCAGGAATCGTGAGATCATGACCTGAGCCAAAGTCTAGTCGTTTGCTTAATCAACTGAGCCACCCAGATGCCCCCACCCTTTTTTAAATGTTTATTATGGGACAGGATTTTAGAAAGAACACTAACAGGGCTGGTTTCAGAAACAACTGAATCCAAGTACTCTGAATACTTGACTCTGATATCAGTACCCTTTATTTCCACTTCTCTCGTCTGTTTTTCTCTCTGTCCCAACTCCATTGGCTTCTATTATAAACTTCCTTTCTCCATTCTGATAATTCCAGGCTTCTATCTTCACAGATCAGAAGCAGTGCATGACAAGGGCCTTTCTTGCTAGTTCTGTTTCCTTGGTAAAAAAGGAAAAAAGTCCCGAGGACATATTCCAATTGGCCAGGCATGAGTATTTTATTTGAGGACTGGACAATACCACGAGAAATTGTATACAAACACCAGTTAGCTTAAACAGCTTTCGTTTATGTGTTTCCTTTAATAAGCTTAGTAGCAAATGTGAGCAAGCAAAGAAGGATAGGGGTATAAGGCCCATTCCTATCTCTGCAGGTCACTGCTTTGACCTCCACTCACTCCCAGCCAGTGTTTCCTGGTTTCTGTTGCCTTATGGTCAGTGTGTGCAAAGCCGAGAGCAGCCCGGAAGCAATGCAAGGTGAATGCTCCTTGTGGTCTGCCAGGGGCTGGACATATATGCTAATCAGGAGCCTGGGCCCCAGGGTGCCTCCCATCCCAATGATTGGCTGGGGCAACTCTCATATTCTGATTGTTTACAACCAAGCTACCTAAACTATTACATCATTGGCTATATATGGTATTTATCATTCTTTATCATGTCTTTATCAACATGTTCATAATTTTTGGTGCTTTCTAAAATATG
Organism: Panthera pardus; assembly: GCF_024362965.1. Lineage (NCBI taxonomy): Eukaryota > Metazoa > Chordata > Mammalia > Carnivora > Felidae > Panthera > Panthera pardus. The sequence goes on from NW_026526832.1 coordinate 26,605,121, forward strand.
TTTATACCCTGGGGGTACAGTGAGTGTTTATCTCTTCGAAGAGAAATAGCCATTTGCTTACCCGTAACACATAAACATGTTTAAAACTTTACATTTGTGGAAACTGTGTTTACAAGCACAGGCCTGTGTCAGGCAGGAAAGCTAATTTGCCACTTTTCAGCATAGCAAACAGATTTTTATTTACTGCTATGAAAATGAAGAATGAGAACTGTCACAGCCAAGAGAAGCCTCAGGAGATCTGACAGTTAAATGCACTGTGGTACCCTGCATGGGATCGTGGAATGGAAAACGATATTGAGCAAAAGCTAAGGAAATCTAAATATAGTATAGACACGAGTTAATAATAGCGTCAACATTGCCCGTTAATTGGAACCCACACATGACACTAATGGAAAATGTTAATAAACGGAAAGCTGGTGAGAGTATATGGGAACTCACCGTACTATCTTTCAAAATTTCTGTAAATCTAAAACCATTCTACACTTTATTTTTAAAGTTCGTTTTTTTTTTTTTCAACGTTTTTTATTTATTTTTGGGACAGAGAGAGACAGAGCATGAACGGGGGAGGGGCAGAGAGAGAGGGAGACACAGAATCGGAAACAGGCTCCAGGCTATCAGCCCAGAGCCTGACGCGGGGCTCGAACTCACGGACCGCGAGATCGTGACCTGGCTGAAGTCGGACGCTTAACCGACTGCGCCACCCAGGCGCCCCTTAAAGTTCGTTTTTAAAAAAACTAAGGGAGACATTCTTTTCAAAATTCCATTTCACATATCACAATGAATCATATGCCCATTCCTATCAAATCATCATTGTCAGAAGAATTGGATATTATGCTTGAAAAGCAGAGAAAAGCAAAGGAGGGGCGTCTTGGGTCTCACAAAAGACTAGCAACTGCATTTGATTATTTGTTGGCACACGAAGCCTGGATTTACCAACAACCTTGATATATTTTAATGTTAATGGTGCATTGCTTAAACTTAATTTCTTGGTGATAAACTGATGAACAGAATTTAAGATTTAAAAAAAATTCAGTATGAATTCCCTTTTATTTCTGACCACATCAATGCGCAGAATGCTTCATTAGTCTCCTTTTCCTTATGTAAAAACACAAAACTAAAAATCATATTCTGCAGCGCCCCCCCCCCCCCCAACCATGCTTCTCTCATTCCCTCTCCCTGCCCTCCCGTTCTTCCTCCTCCCCTTCCTTCCACTCTTGCGTCCACAATTACTAAGCATCGGCTCTGATCCAGGCACTGGATTTAGGCACGTTCAAATAACACACCACCTAGGGGGAGAGATACATGGACATGACAAAAACTGAATTTGTTGTCCAAGGATAAATAAAGCAGCTGTCTTCCTCTTCTTAAAAGATCTGGACAGGTCTGCCCCCTTGAAAATTCACCTTTCCACAGCTAAGGTTAGAAAGAGCAAGAGGCACCAGCTGGCCAGTGGCACAGAGAGCCTGCTATGGGATGGGGAAAGTTAGAAGGCTCATGTCTGTGGCCAAGGATGCGCCAGACCCTGGGCAAGTCTGCCCCTCCTGCCGCCCAAGCTTTCTCAAGGGCCCATGGGATAAAGGTGCTTCCATCTCAACTTTGTGGTCTTTGATTACAAGGGCGTGGGCTCTTTAAGAAACATTTGCTCCAGATGATATTTAAAAATGTCTAATTCTCCAAGGATTGGCCAAAGAGGGTTTTCCTGTTTTTCCAAGCTGCCCTGCAGAACATATTATACTGTCCAGAAATGATGTTTAAAGTTTCAATAGCTTCTGGTTCTCTGGGCCACATCACCTTGCAGTTGCCCTCAAATTGTTTCTGAATCACGTTTCCTCTGGCACGAAGCAGGAGCCCTCGGTTCACATTACGCCTTACAATGTACAGCGCTCTCACCCCGCTGCAGAGGAGCTTTAATGTCAGAATGAAAAATGATAAAGCATAAATGAAATAGCAACCACATGTTCTCGGGAGTGTGGCCCTGGGTCTGCGTGGCCTTTCAAAGCAGGGAGCAAACCATCTTTGCAGCACTTGGTAAGAGATAGGGTCTGCTGGGTGGGGGTGGGAGGCTCTACCTTCACGGTTTCCAGCCTGGGGTGAACTGACTCCAGGAAGGGTTGCCTCGCTGGCCAGAGTCACCCCAGAAATGACCCGCAGTATGCAAAAAGCAGCACAGTAAGCGAGAGGGGGGATTGATAGCGTGGACCCAGGATACCGGGTTCAAGTCTCCATATATCAGTCTGCCCAGCTGATTCTACATCCTGATTGTCAAGTCCTTCTTTCCTTTTTAGACTGCATTCCTATGGGGTCCGTCTGATTGTCCCATTACCGCACGTCTTGTCACCCTTAAATCCGCTCACCACTCTGCAAGCAAAGTGAGGCATTAAAAAGAAAATGTAGTTTCAGTTATGTTAGACAAATAAGTTCTGGGGATCTCATGTGCAGCATGGTGACTGTAGTTAACAATACTGTACTGTATACTCAGAAGTTGCTAAGAGGGAAGATACTAAGCATTCTCACCGCAAAAATAGAAAAAGAAAATGGTAACTATGGAAGTGATGGATATGTAAATTGACTTGATTGTGGTGATTACTTTACAATGTATACATACATCAAAACATTAAGTTGTATACCTTTTTAATTTTTTTAAGTTCTGTTTATTTATTTTGAGAGAGAGAGAGAGAGAGAGAGAGAGAGAGAGAGAGAGAGACAGAACTCCAAGCAGGCTATGTACTGTCAGTGCAGAGCCCAACGTGGGGCTCAATCTCACGACCATGAGATCATGACCTAAGCCAATATCAAGTTGGAAGCTTAACCGACTGAGACACCCAGGCACCCCCCAGTTGTACACCTTTTATATATGTTTTTTTTATGTGTTGATTATTCTTCAATAAAGCCAAAAAGTGAATCTAAAACCACCTATTTAGTTTCCTCATGATAAAACGAGTCCAAACTTCTTAACACAATTTACTTGGTGATCTTCCTTCTCATCTCTGGAGACTCTCTCAGGACACATCCACTGTATGTTTTCAAAACTACCCACATTTCCTGGCTGATACTATGCTCACGAACACTCCTTTGCCCCTTTTCCCTGCCTGTGAAGCCCTTACCACACATTGACTGCCTGGGGAATCAATACTCATTCTTCAAGGCTCCATTCAGACACCACCTCCTCTGCAAAGTCTACCTGAAAATCATTGTGGGAAAATTAGTCTTCTCACAGGTCCTTATATGCATCTTTAGTAGGTCATTTATAAAATTACATATTATAAACGTTTATTTACAGTTGTTTCCCTTGCGTAATACAATGAGCAACACAAACACAGGAACTATTTTCTATACTTTGTTGCTACAGACTGAAATTGTCGCCCCCAAATTCATATGTTAAATCCCAATGCCCAGTGTGTTGGGATTAGTAGGTGGAAGCTTTGGGATACGATTAGGTCATGAGTGTGGAGCTGTCATGAATAGAATCAGTACTCTCGTAAGAGATCCAGAGAGCCTCTCCTTTGCCCTTCCTCCACAGTAAGAATACAGTGAGATAGCTGTGAACCAGGGGTTGGCCCTCATCACATGCTGTATCTGCTGGTGCCTTGATCTTGGACTTTCCAGCCTCCAGAACTATGAGAAATACTTTGGCTACTGATAAGCTACCTGGTATAAGGCAATTTTGTCCAGCGGTGGCTTGAGCCGGCCACAACACTCTAGAGAGCTCATTGTACATATCTTTCCCCACCTCTGAGTTCAGCGATGTCACAATGGTGGTTGAGAAATCAGCCACGATGGGAATATTTATACCACAGAAATTGGCAAATACTAAAAATAACCACTCTCCCACCTCCCTTGTAAGAGCACTTTGTTAAACATTTACTAGCATACCACTGCTTGCATCCATCCTCAAAACCTAGCATAGGCTCTAAAATACATAGCCTCTGAGGCACCTGGGTGGTTCAGTCAATTAAGCGGCTGACTTCAGCTCAGGTCATGATCTCCTGGTTCATGAGTTCGAACCCCGCATTGGGATCTGTGCTGACAGCTCAGAGCCTGGAGCCTGCTTTGGATTCTGTGTCTCCCTCTCTCTCTGTGCCCTCCCCCACCTCTTTTGCTATTTCTCTGTCTCAAAACTAACTAACTAACTAACTAACTAACTAACTAACTAACTAAAATATATAGCCTCTTACAAAAAAGCTGAATGAGAGCGCAGGCCTGAGGGGAACTTTGACCCTGAAACAAGGAATCTGGGGAGGGCCCGGGCCCAGAGCAGACTACTTGGGGATCTGTGAGTCTATAAGGCTACAGAGCCCCGACTGTCCTCCTGAAGCTGGAGGGATGTGCACTGCCAATGAGCAAACCACCCAATTTAGGGGAGCCTGGGACCTGGGGTTAGGGCACATTTTGAAAGGAAAAACGAAATAGCTGAATGAGTCAATCTACGGATGAATGATCTATATGGATAAATGATAAACTATTAAATAGTAGTATCAAAATCTGCTTAATCTCTCCCATCCATTCATAATAAACTTTCACCTGGAAATGAGGCTATCACACTCTATCCACCTTTAAGGACAATAACAAGTTGATACCAGTGGGAAAATATTAGAAGTCATATCACATATACAAATCACATGTGGTTCAAATGCACCTCTTTATCTCAACACTTGCCTAGAAATGCTGCTAAATGGGTGGTTAAGTGAGGTCGTTAAGAGCATCCGGAATCCTTCCTATAGGTCACATAATCTAACTTCTCCAATTTGTAAGTTTTAGGTGCCATCCCCAGTGATTTTCAGACTCTTGTAATACCTGAGCCAAACTGCCTGAAATATGTACTATCTTGTCTTATTAAAGAATTATATGAAATTCAGCTTTCAAATGGCATCTGGTTAGCAGTCCCTGAATCTCTTAATCCTCATTGTCTCCCAGCCATGAGTCTGATGTGCTGTCCCCAATAACTTTCACCCTACAACAGCTTCAAAAACTAGAGCTGATGCCCATCCTATTGCCAAACCTGGGAAGAATTTCCACTTACTAGAAATCTTACAAAAATATAATGAGCAAGTTAACTTGGGATGTATTCTTGCTGTGCTTCTAGAATAGAGTGAGCCTGCTGGCCTGAAAAATGTAGAGTGATCTTTTGTTCTATTCCCCCCCCCCGCCAGTATTTACAACTTGGTTCAGAGTTGAAAGTTTGAAAAACAGAAACACTGTCTCTTTCCCACAATGGTGGCTTGCCTTTTGGGTCCAATGGTCACCCCTCCCCACCCCTTCTATTAGGCTTTCCTTTTCTGAAACCATTTGGAGATTGCAACTCCCATCACATAGTTGGTGAGGTTGGTACAAGTCTATCAGTGGGCAGGCCTTGTGGGTAGAGAGAGTCGGATGGCAGAATGAAGGGTGAATCATGTTATTCCTGGACCCGGGGCCCCTGGCAGTGCACAGATCTAAGACAGACTTGGAAGCTGGGATGCCACATATCCAGAGTTTGATTAATTTTTCAGAGTTTATCTTTAAAAAATACGGAAGGAAAGATAACATCTTGATGAGATTGTTGTTAGAATTTCTGTTTTTCTTTTAAATTTAATAACTTCTCTTATTTTCAATACATGAAATGTCCTTGTTAGTATAAAACGGACACTTAACTTTGAGGCTGGGGGAGAATGATTCTGGCTTGTGTCAGCGGAGGGCTCTCTCAGCTATTCACGAGCAGGAAAAGGAGTTCTGGACTGGCCTTCCTGTAAGTCAGAGGCCAAGTCAAAGCTTTGAGAAGCCAGGAGCGCTCTTGTCAAGTCCGCAGGGGATCTGAATCAGCAAATAGAGTGGAGCGTGGCTTCTGAGCTTGCGTGTTCGGGCCTCCACGGTGCCGGGGTTCCCAGGCCAGAGCTGGAGGGGAAGCTCGCTCCCACCTCCTCACCCTCTCTCACTGTCCGCAGACCTGCCCCATGCCTTAAAGGTCTGAGAGCCTCTCTCTCAAGCACGGGATTTGTATTTGGTGGAAGGCAAGATGTTAGCCCAAAGTGTAGCTAAACAGAAACTTAAGGTTTTTGTTTGTTTTTTGTTTTCTCCTCGGGGCAAGAGAGAATGTCAGAGGCTTTTCCTTTCACACCCACAGAATATAACACAGCTCCAGGCATCTGGTCGTTTCTAAATTGGAACACAAAAATGTACGTTCAATTGTGTGAGAATAAACAGACTACTTACAGCCCAGGGCACGCCTCTGCGGCACCTCTCAAAGTGTCTAATAGAAATAACACTGCGAAGATACTGAGCCACAACGTAAGGGGTGGTGGGCCTGCGGAGGGCAGGACAGAGTGCCGGAGGGAAAAGTGTGATCTTGGTTATGCGCCAGTGAAGTTCGGAAACGGGAAGGTGAGGCACAGACAGTTCCCGGGGCGGCGAGAGCAAGTAGGTATTCGGTTGGGGCTGTGAGTGGCCCCCTGCGATTCTGCGTGCTATTGTAATCAGTAGCACGACGCTTCTGAAGAGGGGGCTGGGATGATCGGTCGTTCTGCAGGCGAGCCACTCGGCGATCACTAATCCAGACAGGCAGGCATGTTGGTGGGCAGCTGCGTTTCTTCGGCTCCTGTATTTCCTTATGCCCCATGTGACCTTCGCCCTTAGCACCCTGGTCGGAGGGCCCCACGATACACAGGGCTGGGGCTGGAACTTGCGCCCTGAACCGCTGGACAGATGCAAATGTACAGAAGCTCTGGCCTTTGCTATTTCGGTATTTTCACGGGCACCCTTTGTGAAATTCAGGTTTGGGTCTAGAAGCAAGCCAATTTCTTTGCGGATGCAAGACACAGTTTTTCGGAGGATACTCCATCCCCACGGTTACCGAACTGTGCAGTGGTGCCCCAGGGTGCTGCAGCCTATGCACCGGGGTGCACAGGCTTTTCCAAGTGTTTTTTAATTGCAAAATTAATTGCAAGGGAAGCACGGTGACACTGGACATCTGTCACACATCGTGAGAACTATTGGCTTGAGGTGGGGCACCGTTGAACACGAGGTTGTATCACATTCCTTTCCATGGCATCATATTTTTGCAAAGCCACGTTTTTGGTAGTTGTGAAGAAAAGTGAGCAGTGTATGAAAATCAATGTGGGGCAGGAAGCGAGAATGGCAGCACCCAATCTGATTCCAAGTTTTGAGAAGTGGCACAGAGTCAACAAGCACACATCAGTGAGTAATTGGGTTTTCTAAACAATGAAATAACCAGGGGTGCCTGGGTGGCTCAGTTGGTTAAGCATCTGACTTCGGCTCAGGTCATGATCTCACGGTTCTTGAGTTTGAGCCCCACATTGGGCTGTCTGCTGTCAATACAGAACCTGCTTCAGATCCTCTGTCTTCGTCTCTGCCCTTCCCCCGCTCGTGCGCATACTCTTTCTCTCTCCCAAAAATAAATAAACATTAAAAAAAGAAATAACCAATTTTTTTTCTTTCTCTTAAGTTATGTATAGTATTATATATATGCAATGCACATATATATATATATATAATAGCTACTAAATGTATATAAATGGCTATTAAATGCCTACTAAATGGCTACTAAATTGTTAGAACATAAATACATATCAAGTTACATGGACCTATTTAATAAATGGAAATCTCTGGTATTGTTTTTGATCTAGAGATACTCTGAAAAAAATTCTTGAGTCGCCAGGGGCACTGTGATTCAAGAAAGTTTGGAACCCTCTGCCCTATGTAAAGCTGGTTGGTGATCCTCAAATGTACAAGTCAGAAGATTCCTATTTCAGTTTAGGCTTTGTAGATCTGTGGGGATGAAGGACGTGAGTGGCTTTAGTAAGCACCCACTCAGTATTTGTGGATGAATATTTTCTCTTAACGTTTACTGAGCCAGGCACTATATAAACCATTTGCAGTACACTATCTTATATGATTCTGATGATGCCCCAATGAAGTGCGTGTTACAGTATTCACATTTTACAGATGAGACAACCAAGGCTCAGAGACGTTAGATAAATTTGCAAGTCTCACAGCTAGTATATGCCATTTGAACGCTGGATGGTTTCACTTGAGGCTCATACTCTTTCCACCACACCATCCTCCCCCAAATGCACGGACAGACAAATGGATGGATCCCTGTACAAATCAGAGACCTGATATTTTTGCACAAGTTGGTCAGGGAGGAAACTCCAAATGGCATGGGATGGTAGAGGGACCTGGGGAGCAGAAGTTCTTGTGTGAAATTGAACACATCAATTAACCAGTCTTCATTAGGGACTGAATAAATAAAACCAGAATGCCTAAATCTACACTGAGTTCTGCAAAGTTCATCCTTTGTTTCGCGTTTTGAAGATACATAAGAATCGTAGTCTCTGTTACCGTACAGTTAATTCCTAATGGCTTAGTAAAATCATAGGTTGATCCAAGTTCAAAGAGGACAATCTCTTTGGTTCTGCATGTCCTTCTAATATTTCCATAGCCTACTAGCCCAAATACTTGAGATGTTTGAGATATTTCTGCCTCAATCAAGCATTTCTATTTGCATAAAATATTTAGATATTAAATTTCTAATGCTTAAAAAAAAACTTCAGTGGAGAAGTATGTTTTCCTTAACCTCATTTGTTTTAAAGGAGAAAGAATGAGAGAGAGAGAAAAAAATGCATCGTGTTTTACATAAAGGAAACAGCTCGAGGCAAACCTTACTAAATATTTTAATGGTTTAAACATTCATTTTAGCAAGTTTTCTTTAATTTTCTTAACTTTGTTCCTTTTGAACTGGCTCAACCTTCATGTTTAATCCTTGGAGCTTTCAAGGAACAGCTCACAGAAAGTTATATACACAAATATAACAAACATTTCAAATAAAGCACAATGCATAAAACAGAGAACAGGAGAAGTCTGACAACAGCTGCTACATTTAACACTAATAGTTTTGAAAGATTTTGGCTTGAAGGTTAAGAGTATCTTATGACAATAAGCAGGCTTTGTATATAATGTCAACAGTCCTGTTGCAACATGCCCAGTTTTAATTTATTCTTTTTCATTTGTGTAAGACAAATAATATAATTATGGATGTCTGGTTCATGACATTGAAATTTTAAAAAAAGTTCAAAATCAATCATGTTTTTCAAGAATAACAACTTAAAAAAAAAAAAACCTCTGGCCTATATGCCTGGTAATAGCTACAGTTTGGTTTACACATGATAATATGCTTCAAATCTTTATGGATTTGTTTTATTCATAGTAGTATTTGGTGCATGGGTGCTTCTGCATATGTGGAAGTGATTTAACTTTCTGCCCAATTTGCTTCTCCAGAGGGTGCCACGACTGAAGCTGAGTCTAGAGATAGGGGTTGGGCACAAGGACCTACCCGTTCCCCCTGCCCCACAGACCAGGAACAGATGGAACTTTTCAGAATCAGCCACCGGCCTGCTTTGCCCGAGCAAAGGCTCAGGAACCATCCCAGGCAGATCAGAGAGTGTTTTACATACATGCACACGGGCACAGAAACACACATGTACATAACACACACACACATACATAATTTTATAAATAATAGCATTTGTCAGGCTTTGCCTAAGATGTCAAATGGGAAACCTCGAGAGAAGGGTGCTACACAATGCAGTGCGTGTTTAGAAGATATGAAGTAAAAGAAGCCTGCAGCCAGATCCCTGTGTGGGAGGCAAATAAGGCTGGAGTGTGGCTTTCAGAAAGAGGAAGGGTTCAACATAGTATTGTTGATGAGCCCTTCCTCCTCAAAAACACACAAGTCACCAGCGAATGTCCAGACAAGGCAGTAGAGGGGCATGAGCTGGCCTTCCTTGTGTGTTATGTTAAAGGACCCCAGCTCTCTTTCCACATCCAGGTGGGCTTATGCAATAGACCTCAGGTCCGGTGTCTTCAACCCAGTGTCCAGGTGTAGTGAGGAGACCAGGCAAACACCTCTTGCTTGCTCTCAAGAGTGTGCCTTGGCTTTGAGCAATGTTCTCTAGAAGAAATTTCCACAGTGATAATAATAATAATGACCATAGTAATATTTATGAGTACTTACTACATAACAGGCATTGTATTAGGTGGTTTACTGATAGATCTCTGATTCCTCACCACCATCCTATGAACCAGGTATTATGACCCCTTTTTTGTACTCAAGAAAACTGAATCAATTTTCCCAAATCCGTGGTAAATTCAGGACTCAAACCCAGATATTTTCCATTAAAGAATATGTGGTTATAACCTGTCTTTCTTTCCTACAATGAAAGTGCTGAGGATTGAACAAATGATGTCATGTGTGACGATGGTGTGACTTGTTTCTAGGTCACAGTACCCTCCTCTGTCACTCTCCTCTGAGGAGTTAAGAATCCCATGCTTACCCCACTCACTTCTGCATCTTTCTATCCCATGATATTTTCTCGTATGTGATCTAGAAGTACACCCCTTGTCTTGACCTTGGAATCCATGTGGCCCGCACCTGCACAGGCATCTGCCAATTACTTGAGCTCTGACCTTGACACATATGGGCACACATGGGGAAAACTGAGACATCCTAGACTTGAGTCCCTCATTTTACTAGTAAGTACATTGAGACCCAGGAACTGGTGAAAGGCTAAAGGGGACATGAAAGGCAAATGCCTTTGTTCATTCAGCAGATATTCTAAGGGTACTTGTGTGTGTGTGTGTGTGTGTGTGTGTGTGTGTGTGTAGGATTGCGTTTGGTTCATAAAAATACAAAGAACCAATGCTTTTTATTTCTCTATCAAAGATGAGAGTGAATATTTCCTAAGAAGTGAGAAGCACTGTTGGCCTGTGTTTTCACATTTTATGTGATACTTCTTCTATCACTAAACAGCTTCCTGAGGATGGGGTTATTCCTTTCCTGCTCTTTACCCAGTTTTAGCACAGGGCCTAGTGCATAGAAAGTGTTCACTGTAAGTCTGTTAAAGGAGCGAAAGCCAGACTTAGATGAGAAACTCAACACTGGAAGGAGCCCTGCCTCTTTAATCAGTCTGTTGTTCTAGAACAACACCCAGTGTTTTGGATGGAGGTCATGGTACCTCCTAGTTTCTGTGCAGCTTCCGTCTTAACCACCACTAGGATTCTGTGGCCTCAGGAGTGATGGTCTCTCTACATCTACCTTCTTGTTACAGTTTGAAGCACAGACAAGCCACTGTATGCACAAGGTGCTTAACCCAGTCAAAAAATCAGCTTCAGTGCACAGCAAAGATCCACTGAGTTCAGGCATCCTTAGTGCGGTGTGTAGTGGGGGGAGAGAAGCTGGTATCAGGATGCCTGGGTTGTTGGCCCAGATCTGTCCCTACCACGTGTGGGACATACTCTCCTTGATATCCAAGAACAGTAAGATGAAATTGCGTGGAAGATGGTGTCTTTAGTCTCGTTTCACCCTAACACAACATGGCCGTGTGGAATGTGACTCTAACATCCCATGGTTCTGCGGTATGTTACTCTAATACCCCATGCTTCTGTGAGATGTCGCTCTAACATCCCCATGGTTCTGAGGGGTATGACTCTAACACCCCATGGTTCTATGCGATGTGACACCCGTGTCAGGCAACAGGAGACTCCCTATTCCTCAAAGATGGACAGTAACATGAAAATCCACAAAAAATCCCAAAGCATTTCACCCTGAGCTATGAATGACTTAGAGTATGGAGGATATTTCAGTGAGTGGAAATTCAGGGAAAACACCCTTGAGAGAAAGATGCCCCCCCACCATCTCACTCCCAGCCCTCACCCCACCAGGAGCCAATCATTGTGAAAATAACATCCAGGATGGAAATGTGAGGAATGTCAGAGCTCTTCTGAAGTCAGTTGAAAGGAGACAAACCAAGCCTACCTCTCTGGGTAGCTTCTTCCCAGGATTCCAGAGTCTAGGAAATTTGGTCTGCTCCCTGCAATGGCGCAAATTACAGCCTAACTAATGCAAAAAGGCCTAGCTGCACAACCCTCCCTCACGCAAAACAGAGCTGATTAAATACCATGAGCTGGTCAAGAGCTTGGGCTTTGGAACTGAGAAGATCTGGGTGGGAGTCCCAGAAAATTTAGGTCCCTGTATAAGTCCAAACAGCTGAAAGGCAAATAATATTTACTGACTCTGATTAAGAGTTCTTTCAGAGATGCACATCAGACAGGTTGCACATTAGGTCAGGGAAAGTTGCAGGGCTTATGAATTCCCCATCTGGCAGCTATCTTCCCGCCAGCTACTCTCTGCCAGGTGATATGTCCAAGTGTCAAGTGGTTTGTTTTATCTAACCTTCCTTGGGGTATCTCAACAGGGGCACCTGGGGAGAGTTTGTCTCTTTCAAGGGTCTGCATCTGTGTTCTGTCTTGTCTCCTTCCTTTTCAACTACAATCCTTGCTTTTGAAAGCCTGTATTCTGTAGCTCCTTTTCACGTTGTAGATAGGTTTCCACTGTGGTGTGGTGACACCACCATAGTTACCTGAAATGTGTCTTCTCTGCTGTTTTTTTTTTCTTCTGATAATCCTGCTTTTCTTTATGCAAACATATATACTTGTCAGAAAAGCTTGTGGGTAAAAATGGCAAAAACAGTATTCAAACTTGCTTTGACACATGTTGATTGTAATAATCTATGCAAACTCATAAAATTAATGAAGAGTTGCAGTAACTGGAAACTTTGAGGACAGGGGATTTACCCTTCCATTAATCCATCTCTGCTACTTCTTGCTGGCATCCCTATTACTCTCTCTAGTGTCTAGATAGCGTAGAGGACAGGGTCACCACTAGGTCTGCAGTCATCACGTCTATGATGCTCCTTTATCAGAGAAGTAAAGAAATTATTTTTCTACTTACTTTACTTAAGGGAATCATGGGGAAAACTCTGATTGCTATAGCTTGGGTCATATTCCCATTCCCAGATCAATCACTATTACTAGAGGAATGGAAAATTATTATTATCTGGATCTGGGTCATGTACTCACACTGTGTCTTGGGAATGGGGTCATGGAGCTGGCAGCATGCAGAAACCCACAGTTTGAGTAGGGGAGGAGAAGGTCTCCAAAAAAAAGGTTTCTACTATCAAAATAAGGAAGCAAAGATGCTGGGCATATGGAAACAATAATTGTACATCACAGATAATAATGATTATAGCATAATTTGTGACAAGCCCAATGTGTGTCATGTTTTTACATACAACTACATTTCAGGTAGTCCTCATAATGAATAGACATGAGAAAGTACTTCCCCCATGCATTGATGAAGAAACAAAAGATCAAAGGATTAGGCTGTATGGATGGTGCCATGGCTGGGCAGAAGGGGCAAACATCCACAGCTTGAAAAATATTTCTGAATGTCTTGGTTTGTTACTGTCTAAGTCATTCCTCCAGATGAAGAGAAAATGCAATAAACACACAAATAAATAAATACTATTGATTAGGCATCCAATAAACATTAGGCAGAAGAGATGGATAGCTATAGATAGAATTGAAATCATGACTATTGGAGGAATGTTTTGCCCTCAAAGTAGCTTATAGAGCAAAAACCCTCAAAAATGAAGCAAGCCTATTGAATAGTCATGCTAATAAAAATTCTGAAGTTGGAGAAATTACACAATTTGAAAATGGTAATCTAATAAATGGAACACTAATTTTAATTACTCCTTTAGCTTTACAGAATATGAATCTTTTAGTTATTATTTAGAGAAACTGACAAAATATATAAGAGAAGCCAAACATGCAGGAAAAAAGATGAAGAAATATTTGAAAAAAAATAGTGTATCATTCCAAGAGAAACATCTATTAAATGGTTTAATATATGAAAATGTGTCCATCATTTGACAACAAAAAGTACAAAAAAATCATAAGTTTATGTGTATAATGAAATTTGAACAAAGAAAGTTTGCAAATCTCTGTGGAATAAAGGTGAACAAAATATAATAAAATCAAGTTCATAAGTATAACATTTTAAGAAGTTATTTTCATGACCTAGTTCATAATAGAGATATTTATTATGCTAACATATCGTACAGAAATACATGGGCTAAAAATAGTTTGATTATATAAGTTCAGTTAAAGATGACAAAGAGTTTAGTACCATGAATAACAGAATGGATTTTTAAATTTTTTTTATGTTTATTTTTGAGAGAAAGTCAGAGAGCAAGCAGGGCAGGGGCAGATAGAGAGAGAGGGAGACACAGAATCCGAAACAGGCTCCAGGCTCTGAACTGTCAGCACAGAGCCAGCCAGACACGGGGCTCGAACTCATACAGCGTGAGATCCTGACATGAGCCGAAGTTGGACGCTTAACCAAATGAGCCACCCAGGCACCTCTAGAATGGATTTTTAAAAGAAATTCTCTGCTTATTGAACCAAGTCACCTAATGGCTATCTACTTAATGAAAAATTATTGAAAACATTTATGTGTCTCCCTGTCAAAATCGAGATGCAAACAAGGTCATTATTTAGTTAGTGACACTTGTATGAGAACAATGTACATGCCATCTGACCCTCCCCTGTTCATGCTCTGTCTTTCTCTGTCTCAAAAATAAATAAACGTTAAAAAAATTTAAAAAAAAGTGATTTAAAAATTGTAAGAATGACTTTATGAATAATTTGCAGCATGATTTATATCATTTGGTAAAGAGTCCTAGAATACACTCTGTAGTTAATCTACAGAATAGAAAGAACTTTTAAACTTTTTTTATTTTATATATTGACTTGCTTTATCCCATTAGTGGTAAAATATATTACTGTCCTCTCAGCATTTATGGACAAGGAGTTAGGAGAACATAGAGAGCACTCTCATATCAGAGACCAGCTGAGAGTATTTCCTGTAGGAGGAGTCAGTCATTCAGCTGATTGGAAGTTAATTTCACAGACAGAATAGAAAACAGAGAATATTTTGAAGGGAGCAAAATTGTGGGATTTTGAATACACAAACTGATGTCTGTAACTTGGCCCACTGAGTCAATAGTAGATGGCCTTATAGACAAGTAGTGGGAAACAGGTCTAAGAAGGTAAATTATGATTAGATTGGGGTATTTTAGGTCCAAATGGAGCAATACAATTCTACTGGCTCTTGTAAATCACTGATAATATTTTATCAGAATATAGTGACATGGGGCCTTAGTTTTCTTATCTGTAAAATGGGATAAACAATCCCTCAAGAATTAGAATTGAATTATGTATATGCAAGAACCGGACACAGACAGAGCCTATTGGAGATAACTGAAAAACGTATTCTATTCTGTAAAAGCACTCTGTTTAGGTAAAATGTGCACAGTTTTCTTTGAAGCTCATACACTCAGATTGAGAGTTAAGAATTAACAGAAAAGTAATATAATCTCCCTAAAGAAGGTATTTCCTATCTGTTCTTTAATCTGTTTGTTAAATTATCTTTAGTACCTTAATCAAACAACAATAAAGGAATCACCCCACATTTATTATACTGCATTCTATTAATAAGAATGCAAATTGCTAAATTCACCTTATTTTTGCATGACATGATACAGCTTTGCTTCTGTACGGTCATAAAATTTTGCTGAGATTCAGAGCACTTACTTTCTTGTATATTTTTTGGCTCATATGAAATCCAAGGTAATGAGCTTTAACACTACAAAGGCTCTGGAATGCTTTCAAAAACATTTGCTTCCCACAAGAGAAATTAGCTGAACCAAGCAATAAAATGTGACATTAAGCATTCAATACTCCCATTTTTATGTAGTCCCAGGTCAACAAAAATGACCCCATTGGGGGCATTTCTCTAATGCCCTTGTTCAGCGTTCTACTAAAAACCTGTCTCCAGAAAGCTAATCAATAGTTATTTATGCATTGTAGACCCCTAAAGAAAGCCTACCTCATAAATTGAACTCAAGGCATTCTGGAAGCTTCTGAACCTAATGCAGTTTATAAGGATCCTCTGTCAAGTGGACCACCCTGTGTGCACACATGTCTACATCTGTATATGTACATTTGCAATTTATCACTTATACCTATTTAGGATTGTATCTTAAGGTCTTGAGAATATTCTAAAGTTGCACAATGATCAGTGAAATACTACTCTTCTTGCCATTTTTAAAATTCATGTTTAGACTTTCTAGTTGTTGAATATCTAGTTTTTAGAATAAGGGATGTGTTCATCTCACCTGGAGTATCATGCTCTTTCCGTTCAAGGGAAAGCATTTCTCCAGGAAAATAGTAATTGGTCTAAAGAAAGGAGGCACGGAGTGTGAAGGAAGATCTTACATGGAACAGTTGTGAAGGCTGGGTGTTCTTGGCCCGAGAAGACAGGGATGTGGAATGAAGAGAGGAGTCAGTATCTGCATGTCCCTAGAAGACTGTTAAACAGAAGGGACCCAAGATGGGGTGGGGTGGTGGTTAGATGAGGGGCAACAGAGTGACAGGGAGGCAGAGTTTAGGTCAGTAGGAGGAAGAATTTTCTAATACAATGGTCCAAACCAGAATGAACTATATAAGCAGAGACTAATTCATTAGATTGGAAAACTCAACTGGTGATGTTTCAGACCCTTTCCAGCCCTGGAATGAAGGCCTTAACAGTCCTCACAATACAGAATTCTCTCCTATCTTTTTCCTGTCATAGTTCAAGATATCCTAGTTGAGCTAGAGTTTTCCACACACAAGTCTGTGTGTGGAAGCATATTCCCTGAGGATCCCAAGGTTTCTTTCATTCCAAGGCCAGTTTTTAAATCTTTTGTCTAATAAAAAGTAGCAAAACAAGGACAATTATTTGAAAATTCAAATTAATGTTAAGAAATTTTACTATGTTTTTTGATTAAAAAAAATTCTACCAGGAAAAGTGAGACATTTGTTCAAACGGGTTGGTAAATTCCTGCCTATTTTATCATCTGTCAAAATTATGGGTGCTTCTTCCTTTTAGGCTACTCTATACCTTGATTAATTAATAGTCAGGAGAGGAAGCTTCCAGACACCACAGAAAAGATTGGCCTATCAGCTTTGTGTGTCCTTTCTTTCTTCTGAAATGTAATATCCTAACAATTTACAGATGCTCCCTGCACTACTTTCAGCTTCAGCTTGGACTGATCCAAGTAGTCCTCTGTCATCAGGATGGCATTTGTTACTTGGTGCCTGGGGCCAAAACAGAGGGATGCTTATGACCTATAGTCAAATTCTGGTGGAGAATGTAGAGGGTACCGTCCTGTCAAGGGCACTCTGTTCTATCACAACCTGAGAGCTGCAATTTAATCAAAACTTCTCCCTGAGCAATTCAGTGAGGACCTCCACTCACTGTGCAACTCTATTATATTTCCCTGATCTATTAAGGGAGGTTCAACAAGAAATCTGAACATGTTAATCACTCTAAGTACAGTCCATATCTCACTTATGAATAGCAATCATAACTCATCTATACTGATGGAAAGGAAAAACAATTACTAGGGCAATTCTACAGAGATTAGTACTGCCAGGAGAGCTGGGGCAGCTGTCAGGGTGGAGGGGACTCAGGAGCAGGGGAGCAAGATTAGCAGCTGTGTGCCCTGCTATCTCTGCCATGGCTGCTGTGGGTTTCTCTTCAGCCTTCTCCTATGTCAGGGCATCTCTGAAAGTCCATTCTGGTCCCAAGATTCTACTTTCTCCAACAGCTTTAGGTTCTACACGAGGCCAGAACAAGAAATATTTGGATGAATAACTACTAGGACCAAGATGCAATGAGTCCAGTGGGTCTCAAATTTGTTTAGCTATAGCTATAGATATTTCATTTTATATAGGATTGTGCTAGATTAAAATGTGGTAGCTGTCCCCAAGGGTATAAGAAAAAAAAATATATATATACTGGAAATAAACCACGTAAGTGGAAGCCATTTGGGGCCAGCATAATGAAGGTCAATGTCAGTTTTCTGAGGCCACACGATTTAAGAATGAATGATTAAGTCAAATGCTGAAATTCAGGAGTAAGCCGAACATAAAATGACTCTTACTCTCTGATTTTGCTTGCGAGAGCAACTTTGGAGAAAGTTTAAAAACATATCAATCTCCATCGCCTCTCTGGTTCCATTAGAATAAGTTTTCAGGAGTTTCTAAGGCCCCACCAGATTTTGTATTGTCCCTCACATTCCCAGTCCACGTGCAAACATAACTTCCACATCTTATCCTTCTGCTGACGTTAATAATGCTCCCTTAACCCCATCAGGGCAGTTTTGTCTCAGCAACACATGAAGCCAGTGTTGGGAGGTAATGATCTGTTTCCTCATCCTATTATTTCCCTCTACTTGATGACTCTGCCAGCTGACAAAGTGGGGTCAAAAAGTTTGCTGCATACATGATGAGATGGTAGCTTTGGAGGATGGGGGTTGAGGCTTCCCCCAAGCTGCAGGGATCACTTGCTATCATTATTGGCATAGCAAAGAAAGGGAGGGTAAAAAGTGTGAGGATCTTGTATAACACATTGCTCCCTATCTTCTTGAGAACTTGAGGTGGCTCTGGTCATGACTTATATTTGTTAGGGCTCACAGATGATAGACTGTGTCACCAAAGTTGTCTTATGTTTTTGTATTCACCAATACTTTGGTTCTTATTTTGATACACACACTCACACCTACACACACTCACACCTACGCAAACACACACACTCACACCTACACACACACACACACACACACACACACACACACCAGGCTACAAAAAAAACTTGCTGATTTTAGCTACTGAATACTTCACCAACTTCAAATTACCCTCATCATATTTACTTCCAAATAGTTTTCTGGCAGGCAAAAATTCTGAGAGTAATACTGATTTCCAGTATAATGAATGTAGTTATTACAAGTTTTTCTATTCAAAGAAAAGTAAGCTGCCATATGAAACTAATAATATTCATAATATATACTTAAATTTTTCAGAATATAGTTATTTTTCTATTATAGTAACAAAATTTAATTTACCTAGAGTTATTTTATCTCTTTTTTTTCCTCTTATGATACTTTTCTTATTATAACATCTCAGGTATTTATAATAATGCCTTAGTTATCTGAAAACACCAGGCTGACAACTCTTAAGTGTATGGAATATGGCCACATTCCTACTTTGGGAAATGTAGGAATCTGGTAAATTTCTTTTAAGAATAAGTAATTATATGCATGCCCTTCTATAACATTTATTATTCCACATCAGAGATAATTGTTCTATTATACTGTGAGCAACTCGATGGTGTAAAATATATCTTAGCTTCTTTCTCATCCATTGGCCTTTGGTTCTCCTGTAACTTTGCAATGAGTAATCAGTTTCTGAGGGATAACATACCTTTCAAAAATATACTTTGAGATAACCTTACTTAGAGGTATCGGCAAATACTGTTCAGAAGGTCCAAAATATTCTACAAAGTTCAACAAAGGGGTAACCTAAGTCTTCTCCTCTCTGAAGCTTAGTTTCTCTATGGCAGAATGAAAGAGTTGGAAGATGAACCTGAGATTCTGTGACACTCTATAGTCCATTCCTTTGTACAATGTAAAATAGTGTTCATTTTTGCCACTGCATGGAATGCCACATTGAAATGCAATGGCTCATGTGTCAGAGGTCCCTGATAAGGGGGTAGGTCCTTGGCATCACAAAATGACCATTAGGGTTGAGGGGTGCTGCTGTCTGTTCAGTATTCACCAGCAGGGTCACGTGCAGAAGCCCCCATCCATGCTCCCCTTGTCCAGCTCTGCACCCAGAGGACAAACCGGCCAGTTGCTTCTGAGGGAGGGCAGCACCTGCAGAGGGTCTCTGCCAGGGAAATGAGGAGAGATCACCTCAACAAAGAGTTTCTGAGGCTCAGGCAAAGGAAGCCATGTTCCAGAAACCTTCCATCTATTATCGCTCCCTGTCCCACTCAGTCATGCCTTCCTGCAGATCATGCTTCAGAATCGATAGATAAATTTCTTTTCAGAGAGGGGCACCTGGGTGGCTCAGTCGGTTGAGTGTCTGACTTCGGCTCAGGTCATGATCTCATGGTTCGGTTCATGAGTTCGAGTCCCACATCAGGCTCTGTGCTGACAGCTCACAGCCTGGAACCTGCTTCAGATTCTGTGTCTCCTTCTCTCTCTGCCCCTCCCCCACCCATCCTCTGTCTGTCTCTCTCTCTCTCAAAAATAAATAAACATTAAAGAAATTTCTTTTCAAAGAGCTCTTTCTTCTTGGCTCTTTTCCTTCTGGTTTACACTAACTTAATTTCTCACAAAGTAGATTTTTGCATTCACTTTTTTTCCTACGAATCCCCAGAGATTTTGACTTAGCTACTTATTCAGGGAAGTCATTGGGTTCTGACCAGCCCCTTCTGACTCTATTCAGAGCACAGGAAAACAAATATTCTAAAGAGTTGCCAGTCTCAATCTAAAGGAAGGATATACACAGCGTGCACAGAATGGTGGGCTACATTTTCCTCATCCCTGGCTCTGGTATTCAAAATGTAGGAAGGAGGTTCCTCATCTACTAGAACATGTGATGGGTTTCTAAGTATTACCTGTGCAGCTCCCCCATCCCCTGCAGCAGCCACCACTTGGAACACAGACTTGCTGGTCTGCATCCCACATGTGCCCTCTATCAAGGTGGTAGGGCTCATAACACTCAGCAATGTCTTATGAGGCTTTTTCTAAAGACCTTCTACATCCCAGAAATTAGCAGAGGCAAATCTGCTTCTCATTATCCTGATAGTCAATGATTTATACCTTCTAACTTGGGGGAGGGGAGAGTGCCTAAGAAGGTGAGCCATTTGGCAAGTTATTAACCCTTCTAGGAGAGTGTGCTCCCAGCACTTCTCTGGAATCAGTTAACTCGTCATTCCTGGTCCTTCCACCCCAATGAACTGTCCCTTTTCAGGGGTAACAAATTTGTTTAATTTTCTTGAACAGCCACCGTAGAGGGGGCAGGGATCTGCAGAAGCTTTGCAAACCTCTAGAAGCCGTAGCCGTAGGGCTCCAAATGGAACCCTTGCTGACAATGCTGCTTCAGCACAGGGACCTGGTGGCACTATTTGAGGGAAGAAAGGCATGCTTATTTGAGGGTCCCAGGCTTTGGGTAAGTGTGACCCCAGAAAGGAGAGGATAATTCCTCTAAAAGAACCACAGTTTCCTGGGCCGTGGTCCACTCTGACACATGTGGCAGTAGCAGGAGCAAAATGTCAGCCTAGCCATCTCCCTGTAGACACGGTGGTTCTGCCCTTGACTCTTGGTTCCATAGAACATCTCTTTATTGGGATCAATAATGAAAGAACTGGTGAAGCCTTTGAAAAACATTACAACACCTCGTGCTGGTGGCATTAATACTCCTTCCAATGGCAGTTGCATCATTGTCCAGTCAAAAAATGCATGCCCCTAAATTCTGATCTCAGAAAAATGAAAGCAACACACACAGGGTTTGTCCTTCAGACACTGGTAATCCCTTGTGAATTCCTTGACAAATAAATGACAGAGGCCTGAAAAACTGGACCTCATGCTCATCTGGATACATGGGAGCCCCAGGATTACTCTCTGGGATATCAGTTCACAGGCCCATTATCACATCCCAAAAAGTAAATTTGTCATATTCATCATATAACAAATTACCACCAATTAGTGCCTCAAAATAACACAAAATTATCTTATAGTGCTATGGGTCAGAAGTCTAACTCACAGGGCTAAAATCATGATGTTGGCAATGCTGTGTTCCCTTCTGGAGGCTCTAGTGGGAAATCCATTTTGTTGCCCTTTCCAGCTTCTAGAGGTCACCTGCATTCCTCAGCTCATGGCCTCTTTCCTCCATCTTCAAAGCTAGCAATGGAAAGTTGAGTCCTTCTCATACTGC
Organism: Panthera pardus; assembly: GCF_024362965.1. Lineage (NCBI taxonomy): Eukaryota > Metazoa > Chordata > Mammalia > Carnivora > Felidae > Panthera > Panthera pardus. The sequence goes on from NW_026526832.1 coordinate 26,626,838, forward strand.
ATCACTGTGACCTCCTCTTCTGCCCCCTCTTCCACTTTTAAGACCCTTATGGTTACACTGGACCCTCTCAGATAATACAGGATAATCTTGCTATTTTTAAGGTCAGATAATTAGCAATATTAATTCCATCTGCAACTTTAATTATATTTTGTTATATAACCTAACATATTAACAGGTTGTGGGGATGAGGACACAGACGTCTTTAGGGACACGGGTTGAAAGTGCCTGACCAGTTAAGAATTTAAGCACAAAGAATCAGCCACTGGGTTAGATGTTGGGTTTCCAAGAGGAATAAATCTCAAGGGTTTCTAAGTCCAGGAGATAGGCAAAAAATAATAAAATAATATGGGGTACCTATAATCATCATAGGATAATATCAGAATGCCTATCTGTTGGTGGCCAGTGGCATGGTTGAAGATTTTTTGGAGGTAGAGATGCCTGAGTTTAGTTCCTAATGGATTCACAGCCATCCAGTATGTGCAGAAGAAGGCATTCTAGTCACTCACATCCCTAATGTACCAAAACATGGCAACTTTCCTTCCTCTATAGCTCGGCTGATGAAATCTCCTGAAAATCACAAGGCTGAGAGCAGCCAAATGGGGAATTCATTGAAGATTTTTACTTGACAAATATATACTGAGGACCCATGACATGTCAGAACATGTGTGGCTATCAAAGCTGCAATGAAGGGCAAGACGTATGTCTTTTTGGTGTTACAGGACTACACAGGAAAAATGGCATTGTTCATGTGAAAAACTACATAGGAGATAGGCTTATAAATCTGTCCAGAGATGTGATGCTTTTCAGATCCCAAGTCTTAACAGGAAGAGAACAACTTTTGAGTTTCCCCAAATCGCTGATGAACAACAGAAGCTACTTCCCTTGAAGATTATCATCACAAACCAAAGCAATGGAAAGTCTGGGGCTCAGTGAATAGGGTGTAGTTCTGGCCAAAGGGCCCCCATGCCAGTGATAGAGCTGCTTCAGTCCACAGAAGCCACTGTCATACCCTGCTCATGTCCCCAATTTTTATTTTCCAGCTCCCCCCATGACACTGTCCTTGAAGTAACCAGCTACTAGTCATGCCCCTAACCCCAGAAGTATCCCCTGTCACAGAATCATGGAATTTTACAGGCTTTTATGGGTTATTACAGAAGCCTGACTATTATTTCCATGTTATTTCTATGGGAAAATGTATGACTATTGACTTCTAAATGAATTATAATAAAATGCCAGAGTATAACTATTCAGAAGTTAGGAAAGGCCTAACCTTTATAGGGACTTAAAATTTTACCCGAAAAATGTAGATAATTAAGCTCCCTTAATCAGTTTTAACATCATTCATGTGGCTGCACCACTTTTATTAAGTTATGATCAATAATCAAATATTGTTTGAAGCAAGAAGAATGGCAAATGGAAACAGCATACGTTTTGAAGGCAATAGATCTCTGCTCAAATCCAGCTCTGCCACTTACCATCTGGGAGATCTTGGATGACTTACTTAACCTCACTAAATACTAATATCACCACTATAAAATCAGCTTAAATCTGTCAAACTCTAGCTCTGTGAAGAATGCTTGTGTTATTTTGATATAGATTGCATTGAATGCGTAGATGGCTTTGGGAAGTATCGACATTTTAACAATATTTGTTCTTCCAACCCATGAGCATGGACTATTTCCATTTCTTTGTGTCTTCTTCAATTTCTTTCATAAACTTTCCATAGTTTTCAGCATACAGATTTCTTTACCTCTTTGGTTAGGTTTATTCCTAGGTATCTTGTGGTTTTTGGTGAAATTTTAAATGGGATTGATTCCTTGATTTCTCTTTCTGTTGCCTCATTATTGGCATATAGAAATGCAACCGATTCCTGTACTTTGATTTTATATCCTGCAATTTTGCTGAATTCAGGTATCAGTTCACAGAACTAGAAGAAACGTTTCTAAAATTTGTATGGAATCAGAAAAGACCCTGAATAACCACAGTAATGTTGAAAAAGAAAACCATAACTGGAGGCATCACAATTCCAGACTTTAAGGTGTATTACAAAACTGTAATCATCAGACACTATGGTCCTGGCATAAAAACAGACACAGAGATCAGTGGACCAGAATAGAGAAGCCAGAGATGGACCCACAAATGTATGGCCAATTAATCTTCGACAAAGCAGGAAAAAATATCCAATGGAAAAAAGACAGACTCTTCAGGAAATGGTGCTGGGAAAACTGGACAGTGACATGCAGAGGAATAAAATTGGATCACTTTTTTACACCACACACAAAAATAAATTCAAAATGGATGAAATACCTAAATGTAAGACAGGAAAGCATCACAATCTTACAGGAGATAAAAGGCAGCAAACTGATCTCAGCTGCAGCAACTTCTTACCAAGCATGTCTCCAGAGGCAATGGAAACAAAAGCAAAAATGAACTATTGAGACCTCATCAAGATAAAAAGCTTCTGCACAGTGAAGAAAACAATCAACAAAACTAAAAGGCAACCAATTGAATGGGAGAACATATTTACAAATGACATATTGGACAAAGGGTTAGTATCAAAAATCTATAAAGAACTTACCAAACTCAGCACCCAAAAAACAAATAATCCAGTGCAAAAATGGGCAGAAGACATGAATAGACACTTTTCCCAGGAAGACACCAGGTAACTAACAGACACATGAAAAAATGCTCAACATCACCCACTCATCTTCAGAGAAATACAAATCAAAACCATAATGAGATACCACCTCACACCTCTTAGAATGGCTAAAGTTAAAAACTCAGAAAACAACAGATGTTGGCAAGGATGCAGAGAAAGGGAGGCACTTTTGCCCTGCTCGTGGAAATGCAAACTGGTGCAGCCACTCTGGAAAAAAGTATGCAGCTTCCTCAAGAAATTAAAAATGGAACTACCCTACAGCCCAATTGCACTACTAGGTATTTATCCAAGGGATACAGGTATACTGTTTCAAAGGGGCACATGCACCCCAATGTTTATAGCAATGCTATCAACGATAGCCAAATTATGGAAAGAGCCCAAATTTCCACTGACTATGAATGGATAAAGAAGCAACTCACACACACAGACAATGGAATTTTACTAAGCCATCAAAAAGAATGAAAACTTGCCATTTGCAACAACATGGATGGGACTAGAGTGTATTATGCTAAGCAAAATAAGTCAGTCAGAGAAAGACAAATATCATATGATTTCTTTCACATGTGGAATTTAAGAAACAAAACAAATGAACATAGGGGAAGGGAAGGAAAAACAAGATAAAAACAGAGAGGGAGGCAAACCATAAGAGACTCTTAAATACAGATACAAACTGAGAGTTGATGGAGGGTAGGTGGATAGAGGGATGGGCTAAATTGGGTGATGGGCATTAAGGAGGGCACTTGTTGGGGTGAGCACTGGGTGTTCTACGTAAGTGATGAGTCACTGGGTTCTACTCCTGAAACCACGACTACACTGTATGTTAACTAACTTGAATTTAAATAAATAAACTGAAGAGAAAAAAATCTGTCAAACTCACAGGATCAATAGGAAGATGAATGACTGAATATATATAAACCACAGGGCGCCATGGCTGGAATAGAAGAGGCACTAAACAAGCCTTTACATCAGCAACTTCTGCATTTATGTGGCCACACCATTGTTGGTTTAATGTGTTGATATGTCCCCTACTAGTGGGCATTGGCCTGTTCCCAAAATCCAGTTCTAAACACCTTTGAACAAATAGAATTGAAATATACCTGTGTGTGTGCATGTGTGTGTGTGTGTGTGTGTGTGTGTGTGTGTATTGCACTATTGAATGCACAGAAACAGAAACTGGTTCTGAATGTTTCTACTGAGGTGGTATGAGGCAAGCAGATGGTAAAAGAAAGAACTTCAGTAAACTCTTATCTCTGGACACTGCTATCCCTTGAGGGCATTGGACCCTGATCCTGAGGAAATAAAACCGTCTCACAGCAAAGATACACAGTCATACCAATTCCTGTGGAACACTTTAGAAAGATTCATTCCTATGTATTATAATCATGAAAATACCACATTCATACTAATAGGCTAGTCTGTGCTGAATAGTTCACATTTCTTCACCACAGAACTTTAAGACACTGAACAGAAAGAGAACAACGTCTAGGGCAGATATATGTGTTTTGGGGTTAACATTCCACCTTTCCTGCTGGTGGCTTGAATGATCTCGAGAAAAACCTTCCCGTAGCCCTTTCTAGATCTTGAATTGTGAGATTCTAGAACCTCCAGGTCCCTGCTGTTTTTATTGCTCTCGGCCCTTCAGAGCCTTTCCGAGTAAAATTTCTAAACTGGCACAGAAGGACTTTGGCATCAAATGACTCTTATGAAACAGCACACTGATGAGTTAAATGAAACGATTCAGAAAAATACCGATTAAATTTCCCTTTAAATACTCAGGGGTTTAGAAATTAACCAAAACTGCTTGGCACTAGGCAGTCTGGATTTTAACAAGCTCAAAATGTTTGAAAAGTGTTCAAGATGTTTTGACAAACAGAAAATGCCACTATGTTCTCTCCTCTCTCCTGACATCACTCTGCCAAAAAGAAGGCAAAATCAGTGTATTCAGGGTCTGCTGATCAGCTAGTGTCCCAGGAAGGGCTTTCTCTCATCAAATGGAACAATCCATAGTTCTTGTTTTAATACTCACTAGCTTCTTTGTTTTGTTGTAAAGTGATAGAACCAGTTTGCTTCATTTTAAAAATGAAACAAAATAAAACAGAGTAACTATGAATAGTATAAAGTGATGACCTTAACAAGTGAGGTCATATTTTTAAAGAAAAAAAAATTCCAAATTATGTGAACAGAATCTGTAATGTTGCCCTGGCTTGAGCAGTGATTGCAACGAACATGAAATTCAGCCATTATCAGACTTACAACATCACCACAAGTGGCCTGGGACACTGACCCTCACTTGCCTGCTCAAGGAGGGTTGTGATGTTTGGCAGGAAATAGAAAGACTCCTGAGAGGCCATGTGGTTGAGTAAAAAGAGTACTAAAGGAGAAGTCAGAGGTCTGGGCTTCAGCCCCAAACCACCACTGCCTGCATGGATCACCACAAACAAGCCAGGATTCACACAGAAAGCAGCCTCCCACATTGACCTCCCCTAAAAAATTATGTGTGGGTTGAGTCTTTGAGGTAACCTCCAGTTCTGGAACATTCTAAGATATAGTCAGGCTCTATTATTTGTACCTCCATAAATGAGGAACATAGTTGTAAAACTTGTACTGATAGATAAATTTGAGTCACTCATTTTCCAGTTTAATGTAATTTTTCCAATAAATATTATCTCCTGCCCCAAGTGAGGATATGAGGATATGAGGAGATATATAAATATATCCTTTCTCCCTAATGGAACTGAACTATATTAATATTACTTAGCCGGCCATCCATGCATCCATCCACCCAATTTTTAGCATCTTGCAATTTACAAAGTATATTCATCCTCTGCTTCTCAGAACTCTGATGTGGATCAATTATCTATGTCCCCAAATAATGCTCAAGGAAAACTGATACTTCTCAAGGTGAATTCCTCAAGGTAAGAAAGCAATAAGCGACACAGCTGGAGCTGGGCTTAAGTCTGGTGGGCCCGCGTTAGTTTCCTTGTAACATGGACTGTACTCAACCCATCATTATTTTATTCTCTAAGGCTGTGAATTCACTCTAAGGGAGTGAATGAATGAATGAATGAATGAATGAATGAGGGAGGGAGGGAGAGGGGGAGGGAGGAAAGCAGGAAGGCAGGAAGGCAGGAGGGAAGGAAGGAGGGAAGGAAGGAAGGAAGGAAGGAAGGAAGGAAGGAAGGAAGGAAGGAAGGAAAGGACATAACTTTTGAGCTACAGATCAGCAGCACTCCAGTAGGTTCTTTCCTGTGGTTTTGATGACCCAGAGCCATTTGGATCACTACCAGTCTGAAACTGGTGAGACCCAGCCATTGTTTGGCAAGTCAGTACAATGATACACGAGAAACAGTTTCCATTGTCTACTCCCAATTCCCCAGTCATGTCAGCAACCAAGCTGGGCTGGTTTGGGTTTTCTCATGGCAATCAGAGTCAATTTCAAGATTTAAAAGCCAAGTTCATGCTAGAGAACATGGAGCCACACCTTTTCCCTTGTCATTTTATATGATCCGTAAACTCTTTCTGTAACCATGAAATAAGGAAGCTGTAAGGCACCCAAGTGATATTATCATAGAGCTAGGGTTGATGTTTTAAAGCACATAGGGATTGATATCAAAGCCACAGAGATGAACATGTTATCATAATAGTTACGAACACTCACATGTAGCCCAGACATCTATTATGCTTTACAGCCTGCAAAACCCTGGTAAATTTATTACATCACTTGGTCACCAAAACAGCTTGGTGATTTAGAAAAGGTGAGGATTCCACTCCTGCTTTGCACATGAGGAGAGTGAGAATTGCACAGTCTTGGTAAATGGCATCCACCCAGTTGCCTGGAGGGGAAGCTGGACAGGATCCTCTCACCTCCATCTCCCTCACTTATCACAGCTCGTTCATCACCAACTCCTGGCCTTCTCTCCACCCTAGTATACATCAGATCCATCCTCCTCTCTGCATACCCCCCAACACAGTTCCAGTCAAAATACCCTCCGCCCTTGTCCGCACCTCCACAGCAACGTTCTCCCTGGTGTCCGTGGTCTTCCCAGCTTTCTGACTTCAGATCCTTCAGCAGCAGGGCTCAGACTTCAGCGTGAATCCAGACTCAGACTTGACTTTGCCTGCCGTCCCCACAGCCTCTGTTTCCAGCTCACTCTCCTCACCATGTATCTTTCCTTTGTGCTCTGCACTGCAACCACACTGGGCTTCTTTTAGTTCTCAAATTCCCCATGCCCTCTCTTGCCTTAGGGTCTTCCCACTTGTCCTTACCTGCTGGATGTCTTCCCAGTCCCCTCCCTTCCTTGCTCCCATTTGCCATAATGGTTTATCTTCCTATCTTATTTCCCTATGATTTCCCTCCCACAAGATCAGAATCTACATAGCCCAAGCCTTACTCAGTGTCTGACAAGCACAGAAGAAGTATTCTGTAGCATACCTTTTCAAGAATAAGTGAATGAATTTTCACCAAAGGCCTCGAGCCCAGGGTTTTACACCATCAGTTCAAGTTTTGCCCCAACAAACATCTATTTATATAGAATAACTGTGAATAGTACCTCTCTGTTTAAAATTGTCAGGTCACCTGATGGCGCATACATGCAGTCAAACTTTCCATCTTTCTTCCCAGACAGAGAAGCTGCCCTGAATCCTGAGTCCTTTTCTGTCTCACTGAAATTGGCCTGTATTCTGGAAAATAACTGGGTAGCCCCCTTCCCTCTTTTCCTTCAGCCAAGAACCAGTATAAGAGAGCCAGCTTTGTGGCCATTCCTCAAAGTTTCTCTCTGCAAAGGGATCCTTGAATCTTAAGAGTATTCAGTATTATCATGGGTCATGATGTTTCTTGACTCACTTTTGCTACAAAATGCAGGAGGGGAGTCTGGCACATCTAGAGAGATTATGGGTTGCAGCAGCACTGGGGCACTAAGCCATGAACATTCTGGAGAGCCAGATGGCTGAGCAGGGAGGACCCCAGCTCCTACACTACTGCACATGACAGGAGAGTAGATACTCTCCTGGAATAGTACCAGAGGCCCTGATTCAGAGTTGAGTCCATCTAAGTCACAAGCCAGAGCAGCCACACCTCTTGGTTTAATCCAAGGTTCCTCACCTGTAGCACTATTGCCATTTTGGACCAGATAATCCTTTCCTGTATGGGGGTGGGGGGAGCTGTCCTGTGCCCTGCCGGGGCTTTGATAGCATCCTTGGCCTCAACCCTGGAGACAGCAACAGTAACTCTGTCCCCCATGACCCTCCCCCTACCCCAGATGTGACAACAAAAGTGTCACCAAACACATTGCCAAAGTCTCTTGGGAGAAGGGGAGGGAAAGTCTCCCTGGTTGAGAACCACGGATTTAATGGCACTCAGCACCTTGTGCAAGTTACAAAACATGTTGCTGATCTAATTTTCCTCATCAAATAAAGAAAACAAAATTTAAAAAATTTAATACTTTTATGAGGACCAATGAAAATATTATGTGTGTAGTATCTAACCTAGTCCTGGTGCAAAGTAGGTGCCTAGGAAACATGGCTATATGAACAAATTCTTACCCATGAAAGAAAGTGACTGAGACTGGGAGAGAGAGAAGCGCTGCTCAAGTCAGCTCCTCTGGCTGGGAGGAGCCAGGTGCCCCCCCAAGTCATATCAGCAGCAACAGAAAGTCCAGTGAGGAGAGGAGTATGAGAACATTTTGCTAAAGCCAAAAAATTTTGCAAATGCAATTTATTTGGCAACATAATGGGATCTCTTATGGGGTCTTCTTTCCACCTGGCCTCCAAAAGACTTGGATTTTATGTGTGTGTGGTGTACCTTGGGGTACTGTTGTGGATAGTGTTTTATTTTTATTTATTTATTTTATTAATGTTTATTTCTTTTGAGACAGAGAGAGACAGAGCACGAATGGGGGAGGGTCAGAGAGAGAGGGAGACAGAGAATCCGAAGCAGGCTCCAGGCTCTGAGCTGTCAGCACAGAGCCCGACACGGGGCTTGAACCCACGGACCGTGAGATCATGACCTGAGCCGAAGTCGGACGCTTAACTGACCAAGCCACCCAGGTGCCCCAATAGTGTTTTAGGAAAAGCTGTCCCAGGAGGAGGCCCATGGTGGCCACACCAGAGAAGGGCAGCAGTATATTCAATGGGATGCATATGCAACACAGAAAAGGTAGAAGAGAAGTCTTACTGGGAGGCAGAGGTGGGCATGAGACTCCATCCTGCTCCTCGCGGTGTGACTTTTGGCATACAACCTCCCTGACCTTTACTTGTTTCATTACAAGGAAAAGGTAAGAAGTAAATGGAATAGGGGCTCCTGGTGGTTCAGCTGGTTAAGCATCCGACTCTTGATTTTGACTCAGGTCATGATCTCACTGTTTGTGACATTGAGCCCTGCATTGGGGTCTGTGCCGACAGCATGGAGCCTGCTTGGGATTTTCTCTCTCCCTCTCTCTCTGCCCTCCCCCGCTGGTGCTCTCTCTGTCTCTCTCAAAATAAATGAATAAATAAATAAACAAACTACCTACCTACCTAACTCAAAAAAAGAAGTAAATGGAATAAGATGTACAAGTCACTTGGCATAGAGCTAGAACATAGCAATCACATAAAACATGTAAGCACTGATAATATTAATTATCACTGCACCGGCTTTTACTATTAATCGTTTTTTACTACTACCATCATTATTGCCCAGGGTAGTTTAAAGAGCATTATTGTTATTAACTTCAGATCTGTCACCTCTTGGTCAGCAGGGCTACCAGTCTGTCTCCTGGATCAAGAAGACGGTGAAGCAGACAGGTCGTTTTAGCCCACTTCCCTCTGAAAAACATTTTGGGTAAAAATGTGTATCGTCTCTGGTCCCAGGACATCAAAGTGGCTTTATCTCTCTTGGCAGGTTAGGCTACTAGGAATACTGAACATTTTTCTGTCACACCCATTGCCAAGGGTGCAATTTGGGAAAACAAATAGGGATTTACAGATAGCAACTTTCCTCTTCTTCTATTGATAGCCAGAGATAATTCATGGCTAGGTTTGGACAAATGCAAAAAATGTGCATTTAGTTTGAATTTGGATTCATTCCTTATGAATATTAGTCATCTCAGCCTAAAATTCAAGCACTTCTCTGTTTCAACAGATGGGAGAATGAACTGTGGAATCATACCATGGCACAAGGGGAAAACAAGAAGTTTGGACTTAAATTTAAGGATAAGTCTTGGCACAGTGGCAGCAAAGAGTGCAGCACCATATATTTCCCTACAAAATAAGGAATGTGCTCTTAGGTGTGGCTTGCATTCTTGCAAAAACAATGGGATGGGAATATTTATAAACCATGTTTGCTTGACAACTTAACTCACTGTAGGAATATTTTTTGCATGTAACTCTTCATACAGAGTTTCGTTTTACTGAATGCCTAGATCAGAAACTGACTCGTCATAGGTCAGGTTCATTGTCAATGATGAAAATAGGATGCTGAAGCTCCTGCTGCCTTTCATGTCCCCTTCTGCCTGTTGACATTCCACTACTTCCTGAGGCACTGCTGGTGGATCCTACAACATGACAGAAAATAGACCAGCCTGGGACCAGCTGGTGACACTGGGGGGAGGGTGGAGGGAGGAGGAGACAGGATCAGGAGAGAACTAGGAAGAAAAAGAGCAGGGTGAAAGAAAATGAAAAAAAAAAAAAAGAAGAAAAGAATTGGAGCAGGAGAACTTCATACTTTTCCCACTACATCACACCAATTAATGAAATTCAGTAGGAAATGCACTTGTTAATTCCAGTCATGAATTTTTGCTGAGCACCTACTGTGTACCAGACACTGTGATAGGCAATGGGGAAAAACTAAACTTTTATGATAATGAAACCAGAATTCATCTAACATCAAATCAAAGAGAACCCTAGTTCCCACTATTTTCTGAAGATTTCCATTAACTGGGGTGTCAACATGCCAATAACATAATAATTCTTGCCCTCTAAGAATAAACAAAAGGTCATGCAAGATCTTGAAGCTCCTTCTATATCAGAGAAAGAATGACATTCACTATGGTTCACTTTAATATATTTTCATTACCATTGAAATTCACTGAACAAACAAAATTATGCACTATATTGAATATACCCTTTAATGTAGTGTTATTGATTATCTAGGAATTTCCATTGGCTTCTCAGTGACCAATCAACTTCTCAGAAGTAGTTTTGGTTAAGTAGAGGTCACACAGAAAACTTTTCCAGAAATATAAAATTTAGAACTTCAGCTCTGTAAGAGATTCTAGAAATTATTTTGGCTGAACATTGCTCCATTTGCAGATAAGAAAATGAAGGAAAAGAAGAACTGAAGAGCCATTTCATTGCAAATCTTTCTGATAGTAGATTAGACACAACTAAATTTTGTTGAGTACCTCTTTTGCAACTGATTCAGTTGCAGACATTTTCATCCATATAATCTCCTTCAGTCCTTCCTAGAACACTATGAGGCAGATGTAATGTTTAATATTTAATATATGAGGAAAGAGAAGATCTGAGAAGGTCAATACCTCATCCTGGGTCACACAGTTAATCTCCTTATTTCAAGATAGAAATCTCACTATGTATATTGTAGCTTGTAAAGAAGAGATTATATTACCCAAATTCTCAAAGTCTCTTGTGTACTTAATAAAAAGGCATTTGCCTTTTTATGCTATAGAATTCAAGAAGATTTTTCCATGTATGAGACTTTTTGAGTGAGAAATTAAAATATAAGACTATTTATTTATCAGGTTCCCAGAATCTATAGCATATCATCAGTTACATTGATTATCTATTTCCTAATTCTTCTTAGAAGGATTTTTAAAATATTAAAGGGACATTTTAGATAGTAACTGCAAAAAAAATTGTCAGAGAAAACAAGAGTGAAAATAGGGTCAATTTTATAGCCTATTAAAGAGGAAACTCAAGGTTTTTATAGCTCAATCTTAGCTCTAACTGGGTGAGTAATTAGGGCTGATCACAGGACCTTACTGTGTAGATGTTTGGGTGGAGTGAAACAGTTGTATCTGGATGACTTGTCCCTCACTGCCAACCAGCTGCCTCAACATTACTGGAGGTAATTTTAAATGCAGGTTGTTGCTCCCAGCCTCAGAGATTCTTTAACTCAGTAAGTTTGGGGTAGCTCAGAAATTTTTATTATATTTACAGCTCCCTCTGGTGATTCTGTTGTTCTTCCATGTAGAACTATCAACTGTGTTAAGAATATTTTATTTGTATCAGGTACTCTATTTAACTCTGAGTTTTGTTCTCTCATAGTTGTGGAAGCTTGGGCAAATCATATTTCTGAGCTTCATATTCCATGCTACAGTGTGAGAGGGAATTAAGCTTTGATGGTGTCTTGGTCACCACACAGGGCCATGATTTCCATGAGATCATGTGTGTGATGGGTGTTAAACTCAAAAGCTGTTTACAATGTCCATAAATTTTGGTGCCACTTTGACGACTCTATAGGTTAAGAGAAAGGTTTTGAGTGTCTGCTCCATGCCAGGCACTGTCCTTGATATTTCTCCTTCTCAACCATCAATTGTCATGATTGTCTGGACCAGCTGAGTAAAGAATTTTCTTCCTGTTGAATCTCCCGGCCTTCCAGGTGTCTCTCCCCAATGCATTAGCTCTATTGACCTTCCCATGAATGCTGACTTTTGGATCCAGTTCTTGTGCTCTGCTTCCCTTCTTGGATATGGTATTTTGCATGGTTACACATACATTCCTCCCTTCACTATACATCCCTCTCTCTTTCAAAAGATTCCCAAAATTCCATTCTAGACATAGGTCCTAGGATTCTTTTTCCTAGAATGGGCCATCAGACAATAATCATTATGCAAATTAAACATTATTATTTGCTTTTTTTTACAGATCAGAAAAATAAGCCTCCATGATAAGTAACGTGCCCAAGCTCCACCACTAGTAAGCAGCAGAACTGGGATTTGCAGCCAGAAAGTATGTAGCCCTGGATCCATAGATCATTCTACTAAATCGTTCTATCTCCCAGAGTTCCCAGGAAAATGGAAGCTTAGAAAGAGAAAGGAGACTTTCATCATTTTGGCATTGCCAAATATTTTGCTCTATTTCAGAAGTAGATTGGTTATACTATGCCTTTGAGTTCCTGTCCTCATTTTCAAGAGTGCTTTTAATTTCTTAGAGTAATGCCCTCACTCCCTTAGTCTACGTGGTCTCTCTTTCTAAAGGGAAGACCCATTGTTTTTCTGCTTACTATCCATATCATAGACCACAGAGTTCTCTCAGAATGAATTCTCTGTGCTTATACTCAGTGTTCTACCTAGTTCTTTTATCAAGTCAACTTCTGGTTACTCTCCTAAAAGTAGAGGAATTTAAAGAAAGAGCCTAAAGGGAACAGGAATCACTCTCTTTCCCTTTATATCAATCTCTACATTTACTGTGTGATTCTTTCATTATGTCTGTCACTCACATTTGCCCACTAGTTTATCCACAAAGCCCAGCACAGAGCTTGGAATAAAATTCTTGTTCAATAAATAAATGAATGAATGGATTCTTTTAAGTTTCTATACCAATAATGAAATTTTAAGGGAAGTTGAATTTGAAGAGTACACTGGAGACCCATTTGTCATATGATACAAGCTCAGGTAGAAAAAATCCCATGATTTTTAAGTATAGTCCATCGGTCATCCAGCAAATAAAACATAGTTTGGGGCACCCACCGTGTACTAAGTTCTCTGCTTCATGTTAAGGGGAGGCAAAGTGGAGCAAATAAGGTACTTATAGGACATATGCATCATTATTTATGAGACTGGATTGTATTTAACAGTCACTAACCTCAGAATCAGTGTGTACTGTACTCAGGGGACAGACAAGGTGTGGAGGGGGTACATTTGCAAGAGGGCGTAGAGATCAATGTTAACTAAAATGTCCAGAGGGGGCGCCTGGGTGGCTCAGTCGGTTAAGCGTCCGACTTCGGCTCAGGTCATCATCTCGTGGTCCGTGAGTTCGAGCCCCGCGTCGGGCTCTGTGCTGACAGCTCAGAGCCTGGAGCCTGTTTCAGATTCTGTGTCTCCCTCTCTCTGACCCTGCACCGTTCATGCTCTGTCTCAAAAATAAATAAACGTTAAAAAAAATGGCCAGAGAAGACTTTGCTCCCAGAAAGAATGAGCAAGTATTGGGTGGTAGGAATTCACCCAGGACACACTAGGGTGTGATCTATCTTACCTACATGATCAGTTCTGGTGGAAAATAAATAAAATAAAATAAAAATAAAAATAAAAATAAAATAAAATAAACTTCTAAGATACTGTTTGGGACACAGACTGAGGCTGGCTTGTTTGTTTATTTATTTGTTTACTTATGCAAGGATAAAGACCTTTGGAACTCAAACTCAATCAATCTCTTTCCTAAGAAGAAGGTTTAGAACAAAGCTGATTTAGCCATATGTAGTTTCCCCTACATTTAAAAGGCCTCCATGTTTCTTTCGACTCCTTAAATTTTCAAAGGAAGGGGGAGAAGCATGTTTAGTTGCTTAATATTTCTGTATATCTTAAAGGACCCTTCATATTTATCATCAGAGACACACCAAAGCACATTACAAGTAATGTAAGCCAGCTGGTGTTTTACAGGCCAAAGTCAGTTGATGGTTTAATAGTAAAAACCATCTTTTTGTTAACATTTTTCTGGAGCACATCACCAAAGAATGCATGGCCCCTTTGTACATTTTTCAGAAATGAATGGTATTATTAGCTATTTTCTTAAGTTTCTGAATACTTCTAGGACATGAAGGATTGGTCTGGTTTCTTTTGAGAACTCTTTCAGAGCTGTGTAAGCCTACCTTCTGAACACCAGTGACATTCTTTTTCATGTGGACTTGTTGGATTCTCCAAATTTACCCACATAGATCATGTTTAATATACTTGCATAAGGTTAGCAAACCTTCTCATCTGGGACCTAAGCTAACCTGTGTCTTCTGTGCTGGTCCATACACTGGCAATTGAAAAAAAGTAACTCAGAAGAGCTATTAGAGATTAGGCAGTTTCACTGCTCCCTTCCATTCTCAAAACACTGATTGAGTCACGGATTCACAGGTCTCACTCAACATGGAATTCAAGAATTACCTCTAAAACTCAAAGGAAAGGACAGAAGGGTAAATTCTGTATGCTTTCAGCCACTTATTAATTCCCTAAATATGCCATACTCCTTCCTAATCCATATCTTTACACACATCGTCTCAAACATAATTCAAGACCCATCTCAAAGTCTCCCTCCTCCAGGGAGCCTATTTTATCATACTTCACCTCTTCCCTTCACCCTACTCCAGGCTAGTTTATGGGGAACTGCACATAGTCTTATTATTATACCATATTGTCAGCCTATGAGCTACCTATGGGCAAAGACTATGCCTGATAAACTGCTCCGTAATCAAGCCTTGTAGTCATCATGGTAATGGCACCAGAGTTCTGAAATAGCATGGTGTTTATGCCTGCTACACTGTGGGAAGTTATTACAACACCAGAATAAGGAAAGCTGAGTGAGGAAATAGTTCTAGGCAGAATTTTTGTTAAATACACAGATATATCTTTAGAACAACATAATATACAAAAGAAAAAATATTCACATCGTGTATAGAGCAACTGAGTTTAGTGCATCTAAAGCTTTCCCAGTAGAGCTCCTTTGGGGGTAATCCTTGGATGTAAAATCTAAGATCTAAAATCTTGGATCTATGAACTGCGTGGGAAAATTTTACAAGTACTGAACTCTATTATCTAATTTTGTCTTCTCAACAACCCTAAGGAAGTGGTTACTATTCACATGTTATAGATCTATAAACTGAAATGCAAAGTAGTTAAAATGCTGACTTGGGACTTTATCAAAACTCATGAATTTAAATGCTATGCCTTTCTTTCTGCTATAAGAAGTAAGCTGAAGAAGCAAAGGGTGAGTGATATCATAAAAGGTACCAGAAGAACTCCAAACCATTACCTTGCCCACTATCCTGTCCCTGATACAAGAGAACTGCTTTGATCTTAAAGGGGTAAATGTTCTGGCTTAACCTCTAAGGATTTGGCTCCTAGAGCATTTCCTTTGAGTTTGGGCATCTCCTTTAAGGGGAAGGTCATACACTCGCGGGGCTCCCAGGATTGCCCCTGTTCCTGGTCACCAGGCATGACTATGTGCAGGGAAGATGGTGTATAGAACTCCAGTGACAAAGGAAGATGAGTCACTGTAATGGGATGATTCCCATTGGTGCAGCTGGGGAGAGACATGCCTTTTGCCAATGTCCGCTGACATCGCCATGTGCCAACCCCCCAAAATAGAAACCCCTGAGAAAAACCAGGAGCATCCCTCAGAAATACAAGAAGTCCATCTGGGGTTTGGTTACATGTACAGATTATACACTGAGCATCTAGGCTTCTGCTGGTTTTGCCCATGTGTTAAATTCTCACCACGCCTCCCCTCTTTCTGCCTCCTGAGTTACCCAACAGCCAGCGATGCTCTTCATGGATTATCTCTTAGAAGTTCTTGCTATCATAGAGAAATAAAGCACCACAAGTACGAAATTCATGTTTTGGCAACTATTGCCATTTGCCATATTTTATCTTCCTACAGATTTCACTTCATTTAAATCAAGTCTTTTTGCTGAACTGGGACTGTGTACACCGACCAAAAGCAAAACCCCAGGCAGAGACGATGGCTTTGCTATCCAAGTCTGCTATTCAAAGTGACACTTCCTCAGACGTTTGCAGCCCTGCTGTGCAAACATAGTTACGCATGAAATAAAGTAAAAACAAAAAAAATTAAACAGCAGTTAGTGGTTGGATGTTATTTCCAGTTTGGAACCACTGACGAGGCTGCTATAGAAAACTCTTCCCTCTGTTATTACAAAATAACGGTTTGTGGATGGTGAAAAGAAAACACAACTGAATTTTCTTTTAACTTCAAATACAGAAGCTAGTGCATCTATCATTACCACCACATTACAATACATTATGGGAGAAGGTCATCATAACTTTAGATGGGTTATTTCCATCCACGTCTCTCATCCTCTCAAAATTGTTATACCAGGACCAGGCTGATGCCAAATGCTCTGCTAAAGAAAACACGCCAAGTTGAAGTGAGCTAATTAAAGACAGTGAAATAGAACCAAAAGGTCAATGCATGGGACCATTGCAATAGTGAAGCAGGTTCCGTCACAATGCGCCCCAAGACAGCAGCATCAAAAACAGCCCTGCTTCAGGGCACCTGGGTGGCTCAGTCAGTTAAGCGTCCAACTCTCAATCTGGGCTTAGGTCATGATCTCACGGTTGGTGAGTTTGAGCTCTGCATTGAGCTCCGCGCTGACAGCATGGAGCCTACTTGGGATTCTCTTTCTCCCTCCCTCTCTCTCTGCCCCTCCACTGCTCACATGCACTCTGTCTCTCCATCTGCCTCAAAATAAATAAATAAATGTAAAAAATTTTTAAAAAACCCAGCCCTCCTTCTCTTTTTCTTTTGTCTTTAAGTCCACTTCTGTTTTGTCACATAGATTATCCTTTATCCAATGATCACAACTGTAGTCCTTGTCAATATCCATGGAATCCATCTAGGAAAAACAAGAACAAAATTCTTCCACTTCTTTCCTCCCTAGAATTTTGTCATTATCTCTTTGTAGTGATAGTACCAATGAAGATGATAAAAGGAAAAAGGGCAATAAAGTAGTTAATATTTATTGACTATTTAGCAGGTGTCATGTAGTATTCTTGTTTAAACCACGTCATAATCCAGTGGGTTACTGATTCGAGCCCTGCTTTGTGTTTTAGCTATGAGTCTAATCAAACTGTCTTCATTATGGGACCTTTTTAACGGGAAAGTCTGAGCTTATTTAATCACCATATCCCTCAAACAGAGCCCATAGTCAGTCCTTAATCAATGAATGTAGAACAATTGTCCATAGCAAAGTCACATGCTCCAGAATAATTAGGGAGCATAGTGATCATGTCTACTCTAAATAACCAATAGAAATTATACCAGAATAAAAAATATGCCTAAGCAAAAGAAAAGATCAGGGTCTCAAAATGGTGCTCAAGTCCATCTTCTGACTTGGGCTATCATCTGCAAAGGAAACACAAGTAAACTAACATTTTCAAGTGAATATATTTTCATAATGTGTATTCCACTTACAAATGCGGTTCTTAGATAAAAGATACATGAATGATAATTGCATTGAGTGAGGGACAAGGAGCTCTTTAGTATAACATTTACCTCCATTTAATATTTCTTAGTAATTGGAACACATGACCTTGAGCCAGGGCATTAAAATTTGCATTGCTTTTAAGTGGACTACCTACCATACATGAGGGCACTCAGCTGTTCCTAGCCACAGAGCTTGGCATCATCAGTCAGAAGATTTCTTAGACGTTTTCAGTTTTTAGATTGAAAAGTGAAAAATGACTTGCTCTTTTTTTTTTCCTCTGGAGAATGAACTAACACCAACAAGGAGAGCACAAAACTGAAAAGGGCATGTTATCTTTGACAAGTCTCTGGAACATGTATAACTTGGAACCACACTATATGAAGAGGCCTGTTGTGAGAAATGAAATGGGAACGATGGTCAGAGAGGACCCCAAGAAAAGGATCTGTTTTTAAAGATGTGGGGTCAGAGCCAGATAAGCACCATGACTCTGTATTTGGATGATTAAAATGAAGTGTGTACACACTCACAGCAGGAGCCTCTCTGCTTCCAGTCTGACTGCGTGGAACAGCAGGCAAACTAGAGCAGAAGAACAAATAAGGACGATTTCTGAAGAAGTAGAGAAAGAATAGAAATCACATAGCCCTGAGATTTACAATAGGATGACATCATCTCCCTCCACACTCCCCACCCCAAACACCCATACACACACACGCTCACGCTCTCACACACCTGCATCGTTTAGCATCATGTAGTTTGACTGTAAGCAGGACAGCTTTTCTTTCTCCTGGCTCTTGATTTTACCTACAGGGCAGTGTTGATGAGTAAGTTTCTATAGACAGACTTTCAAGTTCCCTGCTTGCTTGCTACTCAAATTTCTTCCAACCGCAGCTTCCCCCACTGATCACTTGTCCACAAAATCTGTTCAGAAATGTCTTGTCCAGGAAGAATTTCCTCCACTCAAAGACAATAATAATAATAAAAAGAAATGTACTGCTAGTTTTTATGGTATTAGTAGATTTTATGGTATTAGTATTATGGTATTGTTTTAAAATAATAAAACAACATCCAATCTATGGAACTTTTTTTAAATGAGAAATTCAACAAGACAAATGGAAGGCAGTTGAAGAACCACATGAGAAAAAGTGTGCTGTAAAGCAGCAGAAAGCTTTACCAAACATTGCCCACAAGATTAACAAATTTGAAGGAAATGCATCCTGTATGAGGAAAGAGCCCAATGCAGAGTTAGTGGGGATGAATGGACAAAAGATTAGAATCGCCACACTGGCAGAGGACAGGGAAGAATTGTAAGGGGAAAAAAGAAAAACCATCAGAGGGAAGCTGAAAAAAAAAAAAAAGAAAAGAAAAACAAACACACAGATACGACAAAAAAAAATGATATAAGGAAGGCAGGTTTGAGAACCCTGAGCAAAACTTTTCAGAGATTAGAGGATTTATGCAAAGATGTTAGATGTGGAATATATATGCAGAAGTGCCAATATATTCACAATTGGTGTCCCTGAGGAAAGGTACAGGACAAATGGAACAGAAAGAAAATATTCGAGTATATACTTGGGAAAGCTTTTGTGAAATTTATAAATATCTTAATCTTAGGATAGGCACATCATTTCTCAGGAGAAAAATAATTCAGATCAATCAACATCAGTATATACTCCACTGTGTTAATGGATTTAGAGCATATAAAAATAATCCCAGAGACATGCCCAATAAAACAAATCAAATAACCTATAAATTGGCAAAACCATATTTTTGGCATTCGTGTTGGCCATCCAGCTTTTGAATGCCTACTACATCTAGGCAATTCTTTCCTGAATTATCAGTCTTGGTGAAGTGCAGTGACCAACCCTAATTTGAGTAGTAAAAATGCTACACACTCCCTTTCCTAGCCTCCCTCATAGTTAGAGCACAGGGTCATGATGTGGGATTCACCAATCTGTCACTCATGTCATATTTTGACACAGGAGCTAGTAATGTGAGGAGAAAGAGGTGAGGGAAGCCTCTATCCTTGGCATTGACAGGAAATGGTGGCTAGAAGGTCAAGTTTCTGGCATTGATGCTTGAATGAAGTTTAGAAGTAGAAGTGGTGAAAACTGTAGTGCCTACTACTCATTAGCAGCAGCAAATTTCTATTTGTCTTAATCTGTTGTTATTTTTGGTCTTCAGGTATAGAGAATTGAACTAATTATGCTCGTTAGTTTATTTGCTTTATTATGGTTCTTTCAAAGATGGTAACTTTTGTTTTAATTATGCACTCATTTCCTTTATCTTCCAAATTTCCCTTTCGCATTATAAGTAACGTATTTACCCAGCCCTTGCCCCCATTCCCAGGAAGCCACTGATATAAATTCTGTAATTATAGTTTGTATTTTCTAAATTTTGGAACCATAGAACCACACTGTAATACTTTTATTTTTAATCTGAATTTTCACAAAGCATAATTATTTTTTAATGTTTATTTTATTTTTGAGAGATAGAGAGAGAGAGAGCACCAACGAGGGAGGGGCGGGGGCGGGGGCAGAGGATCTTAAGTGGGCTCAGTGCTGACAGCAGAGAGCCCAATGCAGAGCTTGAACTCAGGAACCCTGAGATCAGGATCTGAGCTGAAGTCAGACACTTAACCAACTGAGCCACCCACGCGCCTCACAAAGCATAATTATGTTAAAATTCATCTACATCGCATGTAGTTAATAGTTCATTATATTGATGTGTAGTAATTCATTATATGACACATTGCAATTTGATTATCCATTAATCTATTGATGGCCATTTGTGTTGTTTACAGATGTGGGCTATTAAAATAGAAGTTGCTATGAATATCCATATACAATTCTTTCTATGGTCATAGTTTTTCAACTCTCACAGGTCCACACATATAAATGGAATGACTGAATCATATGGCAGGTGTCTAGCTAACATTTTAGGAAATGCCAAACTGTTTACCCATGGTTGTGCCATTACACATTCTTATCAGTAGTGTAGGGGGTTTCAGTTGCTGTATATTCTAGCCAACACTTGATACACTTTCTATTTCTGTATATTCTAGTCAAAACTTGATATATTCTTTTTACTTTTAACTATCCCAACAGGCAGGTAAAAGTATCTCACTGTGATTTAATTAGCATTTCTCTAATGATTAATGATGTTAATGATCCTTTCATTTGCAAGTGGTGTATTCATGTATCTCATTTGTTCAAATCCTCTGCTAATTTTCAAAATTAGTTCTCAATTCTCAAAATTGAGTTCTTGTTTTCTTCCTAAGAGAATTTTAATACATATATTCTGGATACAAATTTTTACCAGCTCTGTGACTGGCAAATATTTTCTCCTAAACTGGTTTATCTTTTCATTCTGTGATTTGCAAAAAGCAGAGATTTGTAATTTTGAAGTGTAACTTATCATATTTTTCATGTATAGACTATGCTTTTATTCTTGTATTTAAGAACTCATTGTCTAACCCAAGGCTATACAGATTTTCTTTTCTGTGTTCTTCTAGGAGTTTTATAGTCTTAGATTTTACATATAAATCTAAAATCCATTTTGAGTTGATTGTTAATTGTAGAAAATATAAATTGAAGTTCATTTTGTTTTTTGTATATGGATATCCAATGAATCCAGTATCATTTTTTAAGAATAAGAGAGAAAGATGGGGCGCCTGGGTGGCGCAGTCGGTTAAGCGTCCGACTTCAGCCAGGTCACGATCTCGCGGTCCGTGAGTTCGAGCCCCGTGTCGGGCTCTGTGCTGACAGCTCAGAGCCTGGAGCCTGTTTCCGATTCTGTGTCTCCCTCTCTCTCTGCCCCTCCCCCGTTCATGCTCTGTCTCTCTCTGTCCCAAAAATAAATAAAAAACGTTGAAAAAAAATTAAAAAAAAAAAGAATAAGAGAGAAAGAGAGACTATCCTTTTTAAACCGAATTGCATTTGCACTTTTATGGGAAAAAAAGCTGCTAATAAATGATGTGATTCTATTTCTGGACTCTCTATTCTGGTCAATTGATATATTTGTTTATCTTTAGGACAATACCACAGCACTTTGATTAAAGTAATTAAAAACAATTTTTTTAATGTTTGTTTATTTTTGAGAGAGAGAGAGAGAGAGAGAGCGGGGAAAGGGATGAGAGAGATGGAGACACAGAATCCAAAGCAAGCTCCAGGCTCTGAGCTGTTAGCACAGAGCCCCATGTGGGGCTTAAACTCAGGAACCAACCGTGAGATCATGACCTGAGCTGAAGTTGGACGTTTAACTGACTGAGGCACTCACGCAGCCCTAAAGTAATTTTTAATAAGTCTTGAAATCAGATGGTATTATTCCTCCAACTTAAGTTCTTTTTCAAAGGTGTTCACTACTTTGAATTTATGTGAATTTCAGAATTACCTTGCCAGTTTTACAGAAATGTTCACTGAGATTTTGACTGTGTTTGTTTTGAAATTGTAGATTAATTTTGGGAAGACTGACATTTTAACAAATGTGTATCTTCTGACCCATCAACACAGTATATCACACCTTTTATTTAGGTCCTAATTTCAGTTATCAGTTTTCTTATAGGTTTTAGTGTACAGAGCATCTTAAAAAAAATTAAGCTTATTTCTTTATTTTGAGAGAGAGAGCGCGTCCAGAAGCAGGGAAAGGGCAGAGAGAGAGGGAGAGAGAGAATCTCCAGCAAGGTTCTACACTGACAGCACAGAGCCCAATGTGGGGCTCAGTCTCATGAACTGAGAGATCATATATAACCTGAGCTGAAATCAAGAGCCAGATGCTTAACTGACTGAGCCACCCAGGCACCCCTTTTTTTTGTTTGTTTCTAAATACTTATTTATTTATTTCTTCTGAGAGAGAGAGAACTCATGCATGCAAGTAGGGAAGGGGCAGAGAGAGGGAGAAAGAGAAAATCCCAAGCAGGCTCCACACCATCAGTGCAGAGCCCATGAACCTTGAGATCATGACCTGAGCTGAAATCAAGAGTCTGACACTTAACCGACTGAGCCACCCAGGTACCCCATGTTTTATGAGATTTATCTCTAAGTATTTCATGTTTCACATGCTTGTAAATGGCATTATTTTTAACTTCAATTTTTTATCCATTGCTAATATATAGAAGTACAATTGATATTTGTATATTGGTGTTGTGTCTTACAACTTTGTTGAATTCACTTATTGTGGTAGCTTTTTGTAAATTCCAACGGATTTTCTATAAAAATGATCGTGTTGTCTATGAATAAAAATGATTTTAATTCTTCCTTCCTAATCTGGATGCTTTCCTTTTTCTTTGTTCAGCTGGCTAGAACCTCCCTCCAGTTGAATAGCAAGAAAGAAAATAGACATTCTTGTCCTGTTCTTGATACTAGCAAAATAGCACTGAGCCTTTCCCCATTAAGAATGACGTTAACAATAGCCAAATTATGGAAAGAGCCTAAATGTCCACCAACTGATGAATGGATAAAGAAATTGTGGTTTATACACACAATGGAGTACTACAGGGCAATGAGAAAGAATGAAATATGGCCCTTTGTAGCAACATGGATGGAACTGGAGAGTGTGATGCTAAGTGAAATAAGCCATACAGACAAAGACAGATACCATATGGTTTCACTCTTATGTGGATCCTGAGAAACTTGACAGAAACCCATGGGGGAGGGGAAGGGGAAAAAAAAAAAGAGGTTAGAGTGGGAGAGAGCCAAAGCATGAGAGACTCTTAAAAACTGAGAACAAAAAAAAAAAAAAAAAAAAAAAAAACAAACAAAACAAAAAAAAAACTGAGAACAAACTGAGGGTTGATGGGGGGTGGGAGGGAGGGGAGAGTGGGTGATGGGTATTGAGGAGGGCACCTTTTGGGATGAGCACTGGGTGTTGTATGGAAACCATTTTGACAATAAATTTCATATATTGAAAAAAAAAGAATGATGTTAGCTGTGGGTTTTTCTCAGAGGCCTTTAGCAGGTTGAAGAAGTTCTATCACTTGTTTGCTGGGAAGTTTGTTGATTTGTTTGTTTCATCAGGAATGGATGTTAGATTATATCAAAAACTTTTCCTGCATTCTTAATGAATGCAGATCTTCATTTAGTAAACTACAAAATCCCTACTTCAAGATGTCAAGTCCATTGTCTCTTTTACAAAATTGCTGTATGTGTGAGCGTGTATGTGTATGTGTGTTATTATAATCTAGTCTGAATGGTTCTGTCTTTCATTTAGTGA
The DNA here is from genome assembly GCF_024362965.1 of Panthera pardus. NCBI lineage: Eukaryota > Metazoa > Chordata > Mammalia > Carnivora > Felidae > Panthera > Panthera pardus. Next base: position 26,650,846 of record NW_026526832.1, read on the forward strand.
GATTAACCAATTTTCAATTAGTGCACATTCTGTTCTCTTGGTCATTATTTTTTCCACATTATTTCATATTTCCAAATTTCTGTATTTTCTTTTCCCCCTTTTTGTCTTCTTTCCTGCATTCCTGGGATAATTAAAATTGTCTTCTCTGGCTTAAAAAATCATACATTCTATTTTTATTCTCATGTCTTAGATCATGACACCTACATGTGTTGTATTATGCCTTTTTGTTGTTTCAATTTACCAAATATCTATTTCTTCTCCAAGAAAAAGACAAGTCTCTTACCTTTTTTCAGCTTTCTTTGGCCTATAGCATAAACCATTTCGTAAAATATCTGGAATGAAATAATAAAGGTGGCATTTCAATTCAGTAAACAAAGAATGATGTGTTTAAAAAATGACACTGACATAAAGTTAAAACCCTATTACACTCCATGTAACAAAACATTTTACATGGATTAGCAATCTAAATGTAAAGGACATAAAACATAATTTTTAAAAGTTTATTTATTTATTTATTTGATAGAGACAGAGACAGCACGAGTGGGGGAGGAGCAGAGAGGAGAGGGGGAGAGAGAGAGAATCTCAAGCAAGCTCCACGCTGTCAGCGCAGAGCCTGACGTGAGGCTCGAACTCACGAAATCCTGAGATCACGACTTGAGTGGAAACCAAGTCAGATGCTTAATTGGCCAAGCCACCCACACATCCCATAAAACCATAATTTTTAAACTAAATTTTAAATTAATTTTTAAACTAGATCATTTAGAAGAATATTGATATAACCTCAGGGTAGGGAATTCTTTTTTTCAGCCAAACAGGTAACCAGAAACCATAAATGAAATCATGATAGATTTCTTGCATTCCACGAAATTTTTTTAAAAAAAATGACACATTTTATTGGCTGTATATTTTTACTGTGATGGTTATATACTTTTAAAAATAAGACACTGATAATTATCTTTCTTTTATTCTTGCTGAGAAAAATATATGACTACTTTTGCCACATAAAAAATCTTGCTTATTCCATCTATCAGTTTAAAATAATCTATTCTTTTTTTCTTGAAAAAAATATTTTTTCTACCTGGTCCATCCTGTACTAGGCCAGGTATCATGGTGGGATTTATTTTCTTTGTACTTCTCAGCTAATTCCAATGTATCTTGTAACTTTTGTTTTCTTTTTCTCTCTTGGTTTTTTAAACCTTATTTTCTTGAGTATATTATCTAGAAACTTCCTAAGAACGGTGCATAGGAAAATTTCTGTAGGTTTTTTTTTTCTCACATATTCTGACGACTTAGTTATGTATAGAATTCTAGATTCAAACTAATCTATTTTAAGAGCTTGGAAAGTGTTCTTCCACTGCCTTCAAGCATCCGTTTTTGGTGATAAGAATTCCGGTACAAACTTGATTTTCATCCTCTAAAGTTATGTGTTACGTGATTTTACCTTTTAAGGGTCTTCTCTTTATCTTTTGTGTTCTGAAATATTGGAAAAATAATGAAAGAATGTGTGTGTGTCTATGTGTGCATGCGTGTGTGTGTGTGTGTGTGTGTGTGTGTGTGTGTGTGTGTGTGTGTTTTACCTTGAGGTCATTTGGATGTTCCTTTGAATGACAAATCTTATCTTTCCACATCTCCGGTAAATTATTTTCTATTGTTTATTTGTTTAAATTCCTCTCCAATTTTTTGCCCTTTCTAGAATTTTATTAAGTGTCAATTTTGTTAGTACTCTATACAGCTTATCTATTCTGTAATATTTATCTTTTTTTTAACTCCATTCTGGTAAAGGTTATCAATTTTTGCTCCTAGCCCTTCTATTGAACTTTAAATTGAAACAAACTATTTTTAATTTCCAAGAGATCCTTCATAGTATTTTTAATGCATAAGAAATAAATCTCAGTTTATTTGACATGATATTGTTCTAGTAATTCTCTCCACTAATGCATTGAAAAGTAAATAGTAGGGAAAAAAGAAAAGAAAAGTAAATAGTATGAGGTTAATGGACATTTCATGTATAGCACATGCTAAGAATTGTAAATGTATATTGAATTTCTCTAATTACAATAGTAACACATGTTCACTGTACCAACATTAGAAATGCAACCACTACCAAGAAATAACCACCTAAAACAATTTGGCTTCCTTTCAGTCTATGTTTTTTGGCTTGTATCTTTTGCTTGTATTATTTTTAACAGTTATGCAAGTCTTGTTTCCTGTTTTATGACCTGTTTTTCTTACCTAATATTCCTTATAATACTTTATTCCTGACATCAAATAAATATTCTTGGAAACACAGTTTTTAAACTAACATTACACCAGACACTATAATGTGTTTCTTCCTCATAGTTTTTCATTTTTCCCTTTTGTTACCACAGACTATTCTTGTTTTATAGAGGCAACAATCTTTCTGATCTAATCTTTGTGACCTTTTTTTTAAGTTTAGTTATGTTCCATGAATTATATATTTGTTTTAGGTTTAGTTGATCTTGACTTTTATTTATTTATTTATTTATTTATTTATTTATTTATTTAATTTATCTATTTATTTATCTATCTATTTATTTGTTATTTCTTTTTATTTACTTATTTTTTTATTTTTTTACATCATGAGTGCTATTTATTTTGTCATATTGCTGGTAAAATCTTTGTTTTCTATTATATTTGTGCACGAAGGACACTGTTGATTTTGTAGGTGGTTACAGCAGTGTTCTTACAGGTCTTCTTAATGAGCTCATTGGGAGCTCTATGTCTGGTGTAAAATTGCCAACTGGAAGGCTTTACTTCAAAGTCTGCAAGTAGAGGGAGATGGCCATTACACTAGAAATGATAGAAGCTTCAAAAGCCTTAGCCTTTCTCAAGAGGTAAGTTGAGTACTGTCGAAGGAGAGCACTCTTGCTGTCTTTGTTTTTTTCCTGTTTTGTCTGCCAGGCAGCCAGTTGTGTGAGGGTGGTGGTGGAAATAAGGAGAGCCAACAAGGTTTTTATTCTCTAAACCACCTTTAATTAGTTCCTCTGTTTGGGGACCCTATTTTGAACTTGCTAATTTTGCATAGACTCTTTCCCAGGTTATTCCATAGGGATTGGATCTTTCTTTCCTCTTTCTATGAGTTAACATGCCAGTGTGGAGTGGCAGAAAGTATGTAAGGAAACAAATCAAGAAGCATTGTAATTTCAAACAGCGATTATAACTATGAGAAAAATAAAATAGAGTGATAGATATGAGAAGAGACAGTGTAAGGTACTTTATCTTTTGCATCAAAATATAAGATTCATTTTCAGAGTAAATATTTGGAGAGAAGAAATATGGTGGCTCTGATTTCTTTGCTTTCATCAATATTATATATCTTGCTAGTAAAGATGGAAACCAAATGCAAACAAGCATTATTCTTTGAGGTCTGCTGATTTGAACTGTTGTGTTTGAGACAGGACTTGAAATAAATAATATCTTTATCTAGAAGTAAAATGTCTTCAGCAATTTAAAGTGGCTTCATAATCACGATAAATCGGGGAAAGGGAAAGAACATTTAAACTTACCATAAAACCTTATTTTAAGTTCAATTAATGCAAACCATTCATGTCTGTATATAAAATAGGAACTCTGTACATGTCCACAATCATAGTTTCTGGCACCATGGGCTTTTGCAAATAATAAAACTAAAACTGCCTCACTTTTAAAATATCCTATAAAGCAGACTTCTTACCAAATTAGATTGACCTTTTCCCTTGTTAGTCCAAATCAGTGGGGTTTGACTAAAATGCCTGGAAATACATAGAAAGGACCAGATGTCAAAAAGTCAGGAAACCAACAAAACCCTAAATTTCACATAATTTCTGGCTCAATTGTGAAAACTCAAGGGGAGCAGAAATCTTTCTATAAGTAAGTGTCTGAAGAAAGAGCCTGCTGAGAGGTTAGGAGTGTTTAGAAAAGGCAGGTGGGAGGATGAAAGACAGGAAGAAGTCAAGAGTTTCACGTCAGAATACCAGTTCAAATGGAATCAACACATTGCTTGAGCCGGGATTAAACAGTATGTGCACTGTGTTTCTTCCCGTCACCACTATGTACTGCTACCCGATTCCTTTTCTTTTCAGCTCTCACTGAAGTCTCCAATCACGGATAAACAAAAGTATTTTCCAATTTATGTTCCATGGAATCTGAGTTTCACAGGGAATTAATTTGTGCTAAGATGTTACAGGACACAAGGAGCTCTGTGACCAAATAAGTTGGAGAAATTCTGTGTTAAACTGATACTTTCTGTTTATTGCCAAATCTCTTAGAATCTTTAGTATGCTAACATGCATTTGGATCTCTAAGGTACGCATAGTATAGGTACTCTTTCCCAAAGGTATTTGGCCCTGAATATTTTTGTTTTACAGAACAGCTTTTAAGGACCAGTGATCCAGTGAAGAGACTTTATGTTATGCTGTATTAAACATTCAGCAATTGGGGCCTCTGGGTGGCTCAGTCGGTCGCATCTCCAACTCTTGCTTTCTGCTCAGGTCATGATCTCGCAGTTTGTGAGTTTGAGCCCCGCACTGGACTCTGTGCTGACATTGTGGAGCTTGCTTGGCATCTCTCTCTCCCTCTCTCTCTCTCTCTCTCTCTGCCCGTCCCCTGCTTGCAAACATGTCCCCCGCAATAAACATTTTTGATAAACAAACAAATGAACATCCAGCTATCAAAGAAGCTAGATATCTGAGATTAAAATGTGGAAAAAGAGAATAGAAGTCTTAGTCTATTCCATGTATTATAACATTTCAGTTTGTCCAGTACTTCTCAAAACAAATAGGACCTATGTTTTTTTTTTTTGCTTTAAGTTACTAATTTCACCTTGATTCAGACCTTTACAAAATGCAATAAGATATTCCTTAGAAAATGAGAAAACAAAAACATAAGATACAACTTATAAATTATAACTCATTACAATGTGAAATTGCTATTGAACTTTCCCTGTTTTCTCAATTCTGTCATTGCAAACCAGTAACAGAGCATTTGATTATTAGTACCAGTTGACATTCTTGAGTCGCCTGGAGTTAACACATACGCATGTAAGCAGCATCTACACCATAAGCTGTTGTTCTGAGTTTGGATAAAATAGATTCTCTCAAGGCCATCCCTCCACCCATCCCATCCCCTATTGATGAGTATGTGGGAATCACAGCAATGTCTCTGTGATGTGATACATTTTTATCTGAAAATTGGAACCAACAGTGACCTCACGAGGCTATCACAAAATAAATACCTTTTCTTTTCACTTTTCCCTTTCCCCACACTCACGAAGCATCATAAGGCATGTAGAAAACTCAGAGTTTGATGTAGGCATTTTTTCTTCTATTTATTGTCCCAGGCACAGGATTCCCTCCCTGGCCACAGCAATAGATTATCTTGTCAGCATTGATTTCCAGGTCTCTAAATACCTTAGTGGGAATCAGTACTGGTTACATGATGTGGCCACCCTGAAAATAACTCTGTGCTAAATGTGAGCAGCTGAAGTTCAAAATTGCAGTCAGATCTTTCCCCCCAAATATCTGTTATAGTGTGTGTGTGGGGGGGGTGTGCATGGGAGTGTGTATACATGCTCAGGGGTGTATGAGTGTTTATGGATGTCTCTTTTGGGGGATACCTTGTAGACCTATAACTCATGTTCTTAGACCTTAGCTTTTTCTATTTCTTCTGTGAGCCTCTCTGCTGGAGCCTCCGGGCTCACAGAGATTTAAGGTTGGTTCTCTTCTACTCCAAATGCTTATACCCATCTTCCAGAGGACCTATTACAACACTGTGTCCTGTCTCTTGATTGGATGAAATCATCAATAGAGTGTGATTTTTGACTCCCCACCCCTGGCCCGCTAGACCTCCTCCTTCTGACTCTGCCTCTTGTTTCTAGGTACTTTTAATTCAAATTATCTTCAGTTATGGATCTCAACTTTCATGCTACAGAAACAAGAGAAGGCAACAGATCTGCTAATGCCTGTTTAATTGATGGCTTTTGGTGGAGGAATTTTAGCCTTTATACATCATCAGATAATGTTTTAAGTCAAAGAACCAAATGGCCTCCAGAGCTATGAAGAGGCAATTTCCCACACTCTCTCACTTTTGATTAGCTTGTTATTGGCAAGAAACCGTGTTTATTAAGAAACTTTTATCAGCACATAAAATCTTGATCTTCTAATTCCTAAAAGTAACACAAAATTGTCCATTCGTCTTTTTGTGTGGATACCTCATTTTCTACCCAGTTACCATCAGACATTACAGGGAATTTAAATATTCTCAAGAATTGACTGTCAAGAAATCAGTCCAGCCCTGATCTCTTTATATTATGAGTGCCATGTTAGCATTTCAAAATAATATTGATATACACCATCTCCAAAAACTTAGCATTCCTAACTTGACTACTTATTTGCCAGGAGAAGGGAGAGGAACCAATAATCATATATCAAATTCTGGGCTCAGCCACATTTCTTCTCTTCTGAAAATCTTAAATGCATCAGAAACATTTTAAAGCAACACAATAATGAGAAGTGGCTTGCTATTCTTTTTTCATATTTCATACCTCTCCTATCCTCCAAAACCGAAGGTGGTATATACACTGCTCATTGTACTAAAATACCAATGGCAGAGAGGAGGCATTTCATAAGGAGGAAGGTGGGAGATATATTTATAACTTGTCAAGATAAAAATACTGATAAACTTTTTTTGTGTTTTAGAAAATCTCACAGATTTTTAAAGTGAGAACACAACCATCTAGTCTACTGAAAACATAACACCCTCAAGGAAATAAACTATGGTTTTTCTTCTTCTCTACCAGTTGCCTTGCTCTCTGGAGAGCCTGTTGAGCTGCACAGTATGGCCTTACAAAGGATGCACAAAGCATCAGGAATCAAAGTCTCCTCAACACCCATCAAGCAGGAGACCAATTAGAGTTGTTACCCACCCAGTAGTGAGCCATGTACAACCTTTAAGAAAAGAATGGCATTTTACTGTCAACAAAAGTATACCAATTCAACTTCTGTCAGTCATGATAAAGTTGATAATCAGTGTTCCTTGCTTAGCAAAATATGGTAAATAAACAGACCTGACAATATATCTAATATTCTCTACATATAATGGTTTCCTGTTACTTTAGCAGAGAATGCCATGGTAGCAATAGATAAAAGAATGCTATGATCTAGTCAAGCCATATATTTTAAATACAGGATAACCTGATCCTTGGGCCTTCTGTAACTACAATATTTCACTGCTCAAAGAACAGTTACAAGTCCTCTACCAGTTCAATGGAAAAGAGATCCTTAGCTTAGCTCAAATATTTCCTGACTGAGATACATTAATTCATCTTACAATCCCAGTAACATCAGTGAAATCAGTGCTCTTCACTCAAGGAAAAGGTCTGAGAAGCCAGTTAGTACTGGAGTATTTGCATATAGATTAATAGTGCCATATATTTGCATATAGATTAATAGTGCCATAATAGTGCCATATATATATATATATATGGAGTGGGGGTGGAACAAATAATGGGGTTACCAGGTTGGTTTGTATTTCTCAGTGAATTGGGGCCAGCTACCCAGCAGTCTGACCAACTAATGTGCATCTCATTTAATGTAATAATATACATTAAGACCTGTCAGGCTCTATTGTGAAGAATGAAGAACTACACATTGTACCACTTCATATGGAAGTCTGCATATGGAACCCTTTAAGGGTTCTTAAGAGACCCATTGGGGTTTCTAATTATTGTGAAACATCCCCTGGAATCCAGAGAGAGAAGGATCTTGGCAGAATTGCTTCTGCCATTTCAAATGTTCACTGTGAAAATAATTAGATGATGAGATTTAGACAGAAACCGCTAACGAATATTTTTTTTAAGTCTCCTTTGCTTTTTAATGTACAGAAAATGAAAATCTGAAATCGGCGAGCACGAAAGGAAAACAATATGGTGTAGTTCATTCTGGGGGTGGGATTGGGGGGTTTCTTTTTCTGACTTTAATGCTTGGCTTCCTGTGGTTACAGTGGGGGTGATTTTTTTCATTTTTTGAACATTATACAATCCTGTTGAAAATTGGACCAAGGGTTGTTTTTTTAAACTTCTGTTCTAACTTTCTAAATGTGAGCAAGCCCCCATTGTTCCTCCAAGATTATGTCTCTTTCTTCAGAGGGAACCCTGACATTAGAGAAACTTGCTTTAATCAAGCTTTAAAGTTATCTCCCCCTCCACACACCCAACCAGAACCAAAGAAACCCCATCCTCTGAAACTGCGAGCCAAGCTAACATGTAACCAATTAGGAGCCATCACTTGTACCCAAGACACAGAACATATTTGTTCAATTAAAACAAACAAATATGATTAAGAGTTTAGAAAGCCATGCTTTGGGAAAGATGGACATTTCAAAAGAAATGCTGGCTTAAGAAGGACGCAGCTGTGATAAAAGTAAGTTGCGTGAAATCAGAAAGGTGAACTTAACAAATGGGGACATAAACAATCTTGTGCAAAGTAGCCAGGGTCTTTGGGTTGAATACATCAAGGTCACAGTCTGTTGCCTGGAACCCACTGACTTCATTCACATGCCTAAGACACCCCAAGTCTGAGACTTTTTGCTTTTTTTTACCCACCCACAACACTCTGACTCACAGAACAGGAGTCAAGGAAGAACTGATTTAACGCCATTCTTTCCTATTTTAAACTCCACAAATTTGAGGATTTTTGGGTTTCATCTACTGTATGCCAGGCTGAGGCAGCTCTTCCCTTATCCTGATGTCTGTCAGTATTAGAATGGACAGTGGCTGATACTGTGTCCCACCCACCCACTTATTCTCTCCAGGTGTCTCCAGTTCAGGGTTGGTCATTACGTACTGGATGGACTGTTCTCGTGATAACAGATTGAAAGGAGAACTCATGGTGAAATTGCTTGATTCAACATTGGTCAAAATGTCCCCTTCCCCTTTCCTGTTTTTTGATATTGGGTTAAGGTCTAATGCAGTTCAGATTTCTAATCTCTCCTTTGGCTCTTCATGGATCTCTAACAAGTCTGGAACCAGTGAGACCTTTACTAAATATCCAATAAGCATCATTTCAGGTATGTTACATAGGTCAGAATAAAGGATATAATACAAATCCTGTCCACATAGAATTTTCAAAAAGAGGAGTATGGTTAAGACATATAAATATGTATTGAATGCCTACAATCTGCACACTGATTACATAGATCTGGAGAAATTACAATATTCTACCAGTAATACAGTTATTTAGCCTTTGTACTACTGAGGTACCATTTTGGTTTTGATACTCCAAACATACAGAATCACTGAAAACTGTAAATCCCAGCAAGTCTCCCACCAGTGTCTTTCCTGTTTCTGTTCCACATGCCAACGCAAGGGTGATATCCTCAGGATGCAATGCATCATGGTTTTTCTCACCCACATTTCCTGACCAGATGTCTTCAATGAGTTGCTGTTTCTGAATAGACCTAGTTGGCAGGAGTGTCAGGAGATCAACAAATATATATTGAGCATTTAAAATATTCCAGGCTCTGTTACGGGTATGGGAAAAGAGCAGTAAACAAAACAGACAATATCTGTGCCTTTGTGGAGGTTATATTCTACTGGAAAAATTAGATGAGAGGTAAAATAAGTATATATTAAGATGGTGTTAAGTGCTATGGTAAAAAAAATAAAGCAGGAAAGTGGTATAGTGAGCATATGAAAAGTTCAATAGTTCAATTTTAAATGTTTCTTGAGCACCTACTATATGCTACATGCTCTTCTTGGCACTGATTATATAACATTGAATAAAATAATAAGGAACCAAAATCCATATTGTCAAAGAGCTTGCATTCTACTAGAAGGAGACAAAAAATAGAAAGATAAATCACGAAAATATATGGCATATTAGATGATAATGACTAGCAAGGAAAAAAGTAAGACAAAGCATGACCATAGGGAGTGTTAAGGTGGTGGACATCTTGAGTAAGTCTCACAAAGACAGTGACAGTTGTACGGAGATAGAAAGAGATGAGCTGTGTGATATTTGGTAAAGTCCACAAGGAATGTCCTCTGATGGCTTCAGACAAGGCTTGAAATGAACGTGACAGTGATGTCTGTGTTTTTTTCTGATTGATCACAAAACAGGGATATCTACATCAGGAAAAAAGAATGGAAGGATTAAGTATCTTCCTGTCTTTTTCCAGGTAGGTCTTATTTTCACAAACCTGGTGAAGTTATTTATTTTTTCTTTCCTTAATACCATATGCCTTACAGTTAGTGGAAATTCTTTTCAGATACTGACATTTTGTCAATGCCTTTAATTTTTATCATTGTACATATCTTTGCGATATTTTGTCAGGACATCAAACCAAAAACAAAACCAACCAACAAACAAGCAAAACAGCTACAGGTGTTGCTCACCAGACACCGTGTATAAATGCTGGCATTAATCTGACAACCAAGTCTATGTTTTCCCTCTTTATCTTACAATGCCTTGTGGCAGAGACTGCTAACTACACCCCCAATATCCATCTTCCTCCATATTTCTTAGAGGTAAAAATTTTATATTATTGGATGTGGCAATGTGACCAACCACAGGATCCTTTACAGGTTTTCTTGCATCTAAAGAATAGTCAATGAAATTAAAGGAGGAGTTGCTGGGTAGGGTTTGCAGAAAAGCTCTTTAAGGTGTCTTAGTTGGGAGGTACATAATTTTGTTCACGCCCCATTCCTTCTTATTTCTTCATGCAACATGGATGTAACGGTAAGCCTTCCAGCTGCCATCTTGTAATCTTGAGGATGGATGCCATGTGTTAAGGACAGTGGAGCAGAAAGATAAAAGGGACCCAGAACATTGATGATAGCACACATCTATCACACTCTCTCAGGACTGTATCCCTCTTGATTTCTTTTACCCAAGGAAAAAGTAATCTCCCAATTGGTTTAAGACACAGTTATTTCAATCATTCTTATCAACAGTCAGATGTAGTTTTTAACTCCTACAAGTCTTCTCTATTGCAGACTCTGCTTGGACAGGAAGTGATAGACTTGCTTTGTTGGGCCACATTTATGTAATAATTATTAAAACTCTTTGCTTCAAAGGCAAAGAAACTTTTTTATGTGCTTGGCACATGGAACATATTTTTAGAAAACCATGTTGAATAATGGAGTAGTAATACTTTACAGAATCAGATGTCTAAATGATAAGTTCTAGTATATAAGTAAGGCCCCACTTAAGAACTACTTGACTGAGAGTCAAGAGTCTTGACTGACAATTATAGTATCTACTTGCTTGGAAATGATCAAGATTCCTTGCCTAGAGGTGACATAGTCTTATGTTAACCTCAGCTTTTTTGCAGCTTTGATATTCTTTTTTTTAAATTTAATGTTTATTTAATTTTTTTTAAATTTTTTTTGTTTATTTCTGAGACAGAGAGAGACAGAGCATGAGAGGGGGAGGGGCAGAGAGAGAGGGAGACCCAGAATCGGAAGCAGGCTCCAGGCTCCGAGCTGTCAGCACAGAGCCTGACGCGGGGCTCAAACTCACAAACTGTGAGATCATGACCTGAGCCGAAGTCGGTCACTCAACTGACTGAGCCACGCAGGCGCCCCAATGTTTATTTAACTTTTGAGAGAGACAGAGTGTGAGTGGAGGAGGGGCAGAGAGAGAGGGAGACCCAGAATCGGAAGCAGGCTCCAGGCTCCAAGTTGTCAGCACGGAACCCAACGTGGGGCTCGAACTCACGGAACTATGAGATCATGACCAGAGCCGAAATCGGACGCTCAACCCGTGGCTCAACTGAGCCACCCAGGTGTCCCTACAGCTTCGATATTCTTTAATTTTCTACATACCCTATCCTGGTTCTAGCAAAAGGAATTTTCATTTAATTTAAGAATCACAAAACCTTGGGGTGCCTGGGTGGCTCAGTCGGTTAAGTGTCTGACCTCAGCTCAGGTCATGATCTCACAGTTTGTGGGTTTAAGCCCTGTGTTGGGCTCTGTGCTGGCAGCTCAGAGGCTGGAGCCTGCTTCAGATTCTGTGTCTCTCTCTCTGCCTCTCCCCCACTCACTCTCTGTCTGTCTCTCAAAAATAAATAAACATTAAAAAAAAATTTTTTAAAGAATCACAAAACCTTGATGACTATGGATCTATGTTTATACATGCAAACTAGCCCAGTAAGAGTTTCTTTGCTATTTCATTCCAAATCAATAGGTAACTATTAGTAATATATTTGTCCATGTGGTCTACAGCTCCATCTGAATGAACTCAGTAAATTTAACTCAGCTGACATGACCTCAATGAGATAAAGCAGAGGCTGACATGCTATCACATGCTGAGTGTAGAGAGTCTTCTCAAAGACTTTAAAACCAGAGATCCATTCAACCTCTGGATAACAGGCATTCTCAGCAAAGGACTATGGTTAGCTCAGTTTGTCCAAAAGTAACTGCTCTTATATTTGCCAGCTCTGTCATCTGCATGCCTCAAATTAATATTAGATGCATACCAGATCTCTGAGTATATGCAGGTGGAAAACAGCCCTCTTTTTTACCCTAAAGAGTCACCAATATGTTCCACTAAGGCCCAAATCCTGAGTACCCATGGGTTGAACATAAGATAACAGTTGTGACTCTAGGCTTTAAGGCGAGATGAGAAGAGGAAGGGAGAGGTAGGTGGGGGAAAGTTCCTGTCTGCGTTTTCTACCTATAAACTTCTACTTGCAAAGGTCCCCTCCCTGGCTTTCTCTTCTAACTCAAATACAATCCAGTTCAACAAATATAGAGAGAGAGCTCATTATTGAAAAATACTTTTGTAGGTGCCATGGATGTTATATAAAATGAAATCAGACATAAACTCTACCCATTTTTTAAGATGTCCTTTAAAATCTACATCTTATGTGAAACATTTCTTACCCCCCCCTTTCCTCACTCCAAACCCAATGTGGTCACTCACATCTCTAAACTATGACAATCTAACATAGTAATCCTAGAATCCCGTAATTCAACATGTTTTGCTCAAGGCACTTAATTTAATGTAACTCCACAGAACATTAAGCAACATTTTCATTCTAGGACATGTGGTAAAATCCTACAATATAAGTGAAAACAAGACATAGATTTTGCCTTCCAGGAGCTATTAATTTATTGGTAGATTAAAAAAAAAACAAAACACTTAAGCAATTGATTATAATTCTATGAGTATCTACTCCACTACTTAAGCAAATGACCTAGAAGGACATACAAGAGTGTGGCACATACAGACACTGGCTCAAAAACATCCATCCCACTTTTATTCTTTGACAACATATGCCCACATTTCTTCATAGCAGCAATGTGCTGAGCCTCCAAAAGATGCTATGATTGACCTAGGTCAGTTGGGACATTCCTGTCTCTCTGTTTTCCAAGCCTTCTTTGGAAGCCTTCCTACACAGTCCAGGTTCAGCCAGTAGGCCCAACAGAAAAGTCCTTATTTTGCAGAGATTTGGTTTCCCCCTTCATCCTTGTATAGCCTTGAGCACAAATGTGATGTCTGAAGGTGTACCAGCTATGATTTAGACATAGGAGATAGGACAATTTAGCTGAAATAAAACATCCATCAGCATATGGAATACTCACGATTATCTCATGAGTAATTTATTTCACTATTCCTCAATGGACTCATCTCAACCAAATTCCAGAGAAAGAATGCCTTCTGAAAAGCATGCAGGTTCTTTATTTATCTCTTTTAAAGGTAGAGACCCTAACACTTTGTCTCTGTAGGACAGGAGAATCACAGAGCAGTTGGCCCTTACATTATTAAAACACCAATGGTGCCTAATTCAGCCTTCTTGGTTTATTAGAAAAATAAACTCCTTTTGGTTTGAGCCACTGCTGCTTCTATATTGTTATTAGCAGAAGAACATCTTTCTAACTAATATATTATGCCTGAATTGTTCTGTCTGGGCCAAAATGGGAAGAGGAGACATGTTCACTTCTGTATTCAACAATTATTGATCATCTGAGCTGCTAATTATATCAATACTTATGTGTAAATTCTTCAGCTGCCTTCTGAACTTGAAGGAGAAATAATTCTTCTTTATATCCCTCATAGTGTCTAGGATGGTTCCCTATTTATGATATATTTATAAGTTATACATACTTCAGATTAGGGAAAGGGAAGACAAGTGGCTCATAGTTCCAAAAATTTCCTGTCCAGACTCCAAAAGAATGTCTCACCTTGTCTTACTTCTATTCAGGGACAGGTAAGAAGTCTTGTCTGTACCTCCAGACTGTGAGCCTGTCCCACCCCCAACATTCCTGGCCCCTAGGGTTCTAATACATAGAAAAGACCATGGCCAGTGGACAAGGAAAACCATTAGTACTCAGTATCTCACACCAAAGTAACTAAGAGTGAAAAATGGTGACTTCATTAGAAAATACTAGGAACACAAAACTTGTGTTACAGAATCATGCATTTCCTATTTCTCCCTAGTTACATATAATTTGTTCCAGGGGCTCCCATGGTTGTAGGACTAACTAGGTTCTGAGAAAGTGGCACTTTGAATTAAGCTTCACTGAAGCCTGCACCAGCACTCTGATTATTGGGAGACAGGGGAGAATAGTTGCAATAACTTCAAGTTGAAATTCTCCATCTGTGGCAAGGCCATGTTGGTAACGTCCTCAGTAGGCATATGTCAGTATCTTGCTCTAACATGAACTTCAGGGAATTTGAGACTGATAGACCAAAATTGGCCCCCAAATCAAAATCTACATGTTGTGCCCACTAGATGGAGACATTCTTGATTATTCAACCCAATGGCATTTTTATATTTTTATTTTCCACTTTATACTGTCATGTGCATTTTATCGTTCAGCTCTGGGTAGGAATCTGGGGACCTGGGTTTTAGACCAGCTTGGGCTACTGATTACCCACACGGCCTTGGGTTTAAAGTCCTCTCAAGTTTTAAAATTCAATAACTCTATCATGTACATTATCTAGTATTCCTGATTTTTTAAAAGACAATTTAAACATGCTTAGTCTGCAGAAATGAAGAATGGAATAAGCATTACAGTTTTTTAATTTCATGTTAAGTCTTCAAATCAAGTCATTAGTGAAGAGACAGGTAGCTTTAAATTTGTAAGTAAAGTAATAGCTAAATATGAAAAAAATGACTTAAAAGGTTGTTAAAAGCAATTATAATTATGGAAAATGTTTATCTACTCAACTCCATGATACATATAATACCAAGGACAACAGCATTATTATTATTACGGAGACAAATTACGAAAGCAGTTTATAATTATTGTTGTTAATATCAATCATAAGTATATTACATATTTATATTACACTTATTATGTCCCAGACACTAGGTTTTATGTTTTATATACTTTCGGTCTCTACTACAATTGTAAAGTTATGTATGAGCTCATTATTAGATGAAAAAATTGAGAAAACCTGCTTCAGGGCACCTAGATAGATACACTTCAAATCCAAGAATATCAATCCCAAAATCTACTACTATGCCACACTGGCTTTCAGATAAGAACACAGAGAAATAACAGCCAGTTAAAGTACTTATCAGAGATGCTTTCAGACTGCTTAACATTCAGGTCTTTAAGCCACCTTTAAGTACAGAAACCAGAATATCCTTCCCTAACAGAACACCTTTCACAGCTTTTCTATCTGCTTCAAAAGTGGGAGTTGGAGTTATGTGCAGCAAAGAGAAGACAGAGGTAGGAGTAAAAAATTTAAATGTATAGGAAAGGTAATGGATGAATATAAGAAAATGCCTTAAAAGATTTTTAAGAGCAATAATTATAGAAATGCCTATATGGTCAACTCCATGATGCATGTAATACCAATAACAACATTTTCAAGATGCTTGAGAATATCAGGGCCTACTCTTCCTAATGGAAGAAAGGAGAGGATGTATAGTCTCAATTAAAAGCATGGAATCTGAAGCCCCTGAGTTCCAGAACATTCCTATCTGGCCATATGATCATTGCTTCCTTTGTTAATTAATGTTTTACTATCTCGACCTGTGTCTCTCAGCTCTATTCAACTTACCTTCAGAATGCATAGGCTGGATCTTCAAACAAAGATCAGTTAAATTCATGTTTCATTATTTACTGGATATGTTTCTTTATATTTACGTATGAGACATTGAGTCAGGGAACACTTTTTGACACTGGTCTTGGCAATGATTTCTTGGATTTGAAACCAAAAGCACAGGAAACAAAACCAAAAATAGGCAAGTGAGACTATGTCAAACTAGAAAGTTTCTGCACAGCAAAGGAAACAATCAACAGAATGAAAGGTCATCTTACAGAATGAGAAAAAATATTTATAAGCCATTTATCTAAGAAGGGGTTAATATCCAAAACATATAAGAATCTCCCACAAACCAACAGTAAAGAAGCCAAATAATCTGATATAAAAACAGGCAAAGGAACTGAATAAAAAATTTTTCTGAAGATGATACACAAATGGCCAAAGGCATAAAAAAAGATATTTAACATAATTAACCACCAGGGAAATTTAAATCAAAAGCACAGTGAGATATCATCTCATATTTATTAGGGTGACTATTATAAAAAACAAACAAACAAAAGATAAGTATTGGTGAGGATAGAGAGAAATCAGAATCCTTATATGCCATTGGGAATGTTGAATGGTGCTGCAGGTATGGAAAACAGTATAGATGTCCCTCAAAGTTATAAAAAGAACTATCATATGATCCAGAAGTCCTATTTCTGGGTATATAACTAAAGGAGTTAATATCAAAGAAATATCTTCACTGTCATGTTCATTGCAGCATGATTCACAATAACTAAGGTACAGAAACAACCCAAATGTCCATTGTCAGATAAATGGGTAAAGACAATGTGGTATATACACACACCATGGAATATTATTTAGTCTTAATAAAGGAAATCCTGTCATTTGTGATAACATGGACCAAACTAGAGGACATGATGCTAAGTGAAATAATCCAGTCACAGAAGGAAAGATATTTCATGATTCCATTTATACAAAATATTTAAAATAGCCAGACTCATAGAAGCAGAGAATACAGTCATTATCGATAGGGGCTTGGGGGAAAGGGGAAATGGGGAATTGTTTTTTTCAATGGGTATAAAATTTCTGTTATGTAATATGAGTAAGTCCTAGAAATCTGCTGTAGGGCATAGTACCCGTAGTTAACAATACATATCTTGAATTTAAAAATATGTTAAGAATATAGATCTCATGTTAAGTGTTCTTACCAAACAAACAAACAAAAAATAAAAACAAACACACAAACAAAAAACAAAACCACAAAGAACAGAAGAAAATCTTTGGAGGTGATGGATATATTTAGTGTCTTGGTTTTGGTGATGGTATCACAGATATATGCCTATGTCCAAACTCACCAAGATACATGCACTAAATGTGTGAAATTTTTTTTATCAATTATACCTCAGTAAAGCTATATAATGTAGATAATTATTAGAAGATGAAATAAAACATCCTACATAAGATGATTGGGGCACAGATGGAGTTTAAAGTTACTAAACAGTAAGCATGTTATTAAGGGCTCTGAGCTTTAAATGTATACACATACTTAAATTTATTTTTTCCTGCTAAGAATATACAGGCTTAGATTTAAAAAACTAATTAGAAGAAATATGTTTTCTTTGAGTGATTTGAAATATCCATCAATGAAAGATTTTTCTTAAATTAACAAATATGGATAAAGGTGAGAACCTTGGATAACAAAGGATATATGATGGTCTCATTTGCTAGAGGAAATGTGTGTGTGTTGTGTGTGTGTGTGTGTGTGTGTGTGTGTGTGTGTGTGTGCGTGTGTACTACAATTATGTTTAAAATGTGCTTGTTAACTGTGTTAAACATGATGTTAATTTTTATAAAATTTATAAAGACACAAAGTTGATAATGTTGAAAAGTATAAAATGTACATACATGTGTGATATGTATGTACATATTGATATCTATGTATATACATTATACATTCCCCTATATCCTTTTCCTCAATTCACAGCCAACTCCTTCTAGAACTATTTCTTCAGGCATTTAACAACATACATGTAATTTGTCTCTTGTCCCACCTGTCTTAGATACTATCTCTCATTTTCCTGTCATGGTAGATAAGAATTAAGTTCTACTCCTTTCGCCCATTCCCATTCCTTTGTTAAACTGGAACCACAGGGTTGTACTTGCTGACTTAATTGTTGTCTCTTAAATCCTTAGTTCCCTGTGAATCATTGTGGGGTTATATTTAGATGGTCTTGCTCTAATAATTAAGTGAATATATAGGGTTACTTTGAGTGGATTTGACTTTTGTGTAGTTCCTAGTCACAGAGGGTCTAGATAACACTCTACTCTGTAAAAATAAACGAAACAAAACAAAACAATGAAGATGAAGATGTTGCTTAATAAATATATACTGAAGTAGAGTTTTTAATATTTTTCACTCTTATATTCCAGATGGACAACTAAAGTAATTCTTGACCTAATGACTTTGCAGATGATTACACTAACATATCCCCCTATCCTAATATCAAAAAATCTAGTCTATCATAGAATGATATTTTTAAATTTCATTATACTGACTCTCCAGGTAACAGAATTTCTAAAACATCCACATGTATTTGAGTGTATATTATTCAACAGATGCTTTTATATATATTTTTCATTTAATATTTACAATAGCCCTTTAAGGTTGTTGCTGTCTCTGTTTTAGAGAAGAAGAACCAAAGACAGAGATGGTAACTAATTTCCTAAAGGCAAAGCAAATCTGAGACCGAGGATTGGGATGGATTTCTGTTCCTTGGACTAGAGCTTTATCTACTCCATCACAGCTAACCTCTCTGAGTTCTGTTTAAAATCCCTAGGTCATTACCCTATGACCCAGCAATAGCACTGCTAGGAATTTACCCAAGGGATACAGGAGTACTGATGCAGAGGGGCACTTGTACCCCAATGTTTATAGCAGCACTCTCAACAATAGCCAAATTATGGAAAGAGCCTAAATGTCCATCAACTGATGAATGGATAAAGAAATTGTGGTTTATATACACAATGGAGTACTACAGGGCAATGAGAAAGAACGAAATATGGCCCTTTGTAGCAACGTGGATGGAACTGGAGAGTGTGATGCTAAGTGAAATAAGCCATACAGACAAAGACAGATACCATATGTTTTCACTCTTATGTGGATCCTGAGAAACTTAACAGAAACCCATGGAGGAGGGGAAGGAAAAAAAAAAAAAGAGGTTAGAGTGGGAGAGAGCCAAAGCATAAGAGACTCTTAAAAACTGAGAACAAACTGAGGGTTGATGGGGGGTGGGAGGGAGGGGAGGGTGGGTGATGGGTATTGAGGAGGGTACCTTTTGGGATGAGCACTGGGTGTTGTATGGAAACCGATTTGACAATAAATTTCATATATTGAAAAAAAATAAACATTTAAAAAAAATAAAAAAAAAAATAAAATCCCTAGGTCATTACAATAATGTGATTCCAATGTAAGACAATCCATCTTACTCCCCAGGGAGGTAGTACTCCCTAGGCAGTCCACAATTTACTCTCATAGATGCACAGGCCCTCCTGTCAAAAATACTCTCCTAAAGCCATCTCACTAGCCACCCACCCAATGTTATCATAGGGAAATCCCTTTCATTTGGTTAAAGTAACTCTGCTTCCCTTGGCCATATCCACAGGGATACAGGAAATGACAGAGACAGGGATTATATTATTGGTGTCAGAATAATCTAGAGGCTCTATATTCACTATCACATAACACTTCTAATACTTCCAGAATAGTATGCATCCTAGTTTATGTCACTTGTTTTGTTCATAAGTGCTTCTTCTTCTTATCAGACCTTGCAAGTGTTAACCACGGTTGTAGACCTCTGTCCCTCCCTGCTGGTCACTGCTGACTTTGCCTAGTCTGGACTTCGTGGGAGTATTCAATCCATTCCCTACAGCCTGCTGGACTCCTGGCTCCCAACCTGGCTACAGGCCAGGCTATCAGGGGTCTAAATTGATCCTAAAATTATTCTGAATCATGTATATCCTGAAGTTTCTCTCCATTTTAATGGTCCACAATCACCTATCTGCATTACAAAACATCAAAAATGTTCTTCACACCCAAGTGCTTTCCTAATCTGAGAAAACTTACTTGACCACAGAGTTGGACCTGAACTGATAGGAGAACTTAGCATAAACACTACAATGTTTTGTCAAACAAATATTAATGATTTTGATTATGAGGTGCTGGCCCAGACTGTTTCAGGGACATATGCTCTGTATTACCATTCTGAAATAAAACAAAAACAAAAGCAAAAAAAAAAAAAAAAATTGAATGGAGCTAATGGAGATGCTAATTGGAATTCTGGACCCATGTATGCATTTTTCTTCATATCTTTGATGCAGAATCAATGAATGTGACTAGCATTTTCAGCATGAACATTTCTGATTGTCTCCCTCTGCTATATCCATAATGCAGTTGTTCTAGGAGTGTTCCTTTCTGTGAGATTTTAAAACTCCATCAAGGAACTTCACTGAGACAGCAGCTGCTCCCTTTAAAATACTCAGTTAAAAAAGAATATATGATTTCAAAGACCTATTTAACCTTTGCACTGATATTTCAAAGCAGCAGTATATTCAATTAAAAAGCAACATTTAAAAACAGATAATATTTTTTGCAGTATCTTAGCAACAGGTGATTGAACCCATGCCTAGAACTAAGAGTTGAGATTTTGCCAAAAGGGCCACATACTAGTGATATCTTCTTTTAACAAATGGAATAAATCTAATATTGTTTTGGACAAGTTGTGCTGGATTACATCATAATATGAAATCCTGACAACAGAGCCACACTAAAGGGAGGACACAGTTTTGAAAGAGAAGAGCAAATACTATGAGTTCCTTTATACCTAAGCTTCAACTCAGGTGCCTAAAGCATGAATGATCAAGGGAGTTTCTTCCTGAGATTCCTGGTCATTCAGAATTCAGTTGTCCAACAGGGACCTCTGAGGCACAGAGCTCTGTTCCCATTCTTCATAGCCTTCCTCAAGATGGAAGTTTACATAGAATTAAAATCAGTGACCCTTAGTCCATTTAAGAATTTGTTACGACCCTTACCCTAGAAAATCGCACCTTTGAAATACTCATGCAAGATATTTATGTGATTTGAGAAGATTTATAGAACAGGTGAAACTTAACTTTCAGTCCCATAATTATCCCATAATGTGTCCTGATCATAACTCCCTCTGTTGTATCTTGCTCACTCCTTAAACCTTAGTGGAACCAGGGAAAGGCAGGGTGACAGAGGTCACTAGTTCTATGATCCTGAGTTCGTGTCACTACATAACTTGCACATTCATATGAGCAAAAAGTGGAGTAAGAGTGTTGGCTGTAAAGTCACATTTGTGTTAATTGAGAATGAAATTCTTTTCTTTTTAAAGCACTCTGCCCTTGAGCATTTATGTGCCAATTGGTAGATTCTGGTAGATACAGTATTAACCACTGTGGAAACCCCCATTTAAAAAACAACTATAATTAAAACAACCTTTAACATACTCTGAGAAATGTCTTGTCAGGGCCACTTGCCCAGCTACATATCCCCAAAGTCCCAAGTATGTGATAACAACCTAATATGTTTGCTGCAATAATGAGATTATGTATGTGAAATATCTAACAGCATGGTAACATGTAGGTGCCAAGCATATTGTAGTAATTATTATCATTATTCCTGGATATAGCTATAATCTTATAGTGTGATGTAATTACTAGCAGCATCCCTGACTCAGTTTAGGTGAAGCCAAAAGAGACCACACATTGAGATGGTGAACCGTTTAAAATATTTCTTAGGTCTGCTGGAATCTCTCCCTGATCAGAGGAAATCTAGCTCTCTTTTACAGTCAGTCATCCGGCAAATATTTACTATTTTCAGAGTCTAATTTATGCCAGGCACTGTGCTAGGTGCCAGAGATTCAAAAATAAGTACAATGTAGTCTCTGACTTTAAGAGATATATAATCCAGAAAAAAGAAAGAGACACATAAAGAGATAATTGTGATGTCATGTGGAAATGAGATATATATGCACCCCATGTTATGGGAACACAAAGGAGGTCAAACTAACCTGAGTTGGCCAAGGAGTTGTCTTAGCCCAGGGTCTGTCAAAAACAGAGACTGAGGGAAAAGCTTATTTGCTAACGCTTGGGAGAGCAGCCCAGAGAACCAGAACAGAAGTAAGAAGGGAAGCTGCAGGAGGAACAAATGCAAAGATGAGGGGGTGCGTTGCCCATTTGGGCACAGCCTCATGAGAAAACATGGGCGGTTTTTCTTTTTCTCACATCATCTCGAGAAAGAGACATGCACGGTATGAACTACCTGTTCTCAGAAGACTACATGGGGTTGAGGAAGGGTGAATACTTTCTCCAATGACTTTCTCCTGTCCTTGCCTCCCAGTGGTAAAAATCTATTAACTCCTAGATTATGTCATCCGGCTTCCTTGAATCAGAGCCCTCAGGCATCTAGTCAGTCTCCCTTTGTCAGTCAACATATTATATAAGACTCCTCAACCAGCAGCTGCAGCAACATGGCATTGTAACTATGGGACTAGCTCAAAATCATGCTCAGATCTTTTAGTCTGTAGGATACAAATGGCTAAGACCCAGAGCGAGGACTAGCAAAGCTGCATGGATCTGGGTAGCATAAGAAATATATTTTGTACAGAGAGAAGAGCGATGGCTTATCAGAAATTGTCAGAAGAAGCTAGACATTATGATTTGAGAGGGATCAGAGCATTTTCTGGTAAGAAACATCATGCTTTAACAAAGGTTAAGGTTAACAGGGCTTGAGCCACGAGTATGAATATGAGAGAGAGGGAAGATAGTAACTTGAGAGAGCAGGTTTCCCCCTCTAGCAACTGTAGACATGATGGAAAAAATGGGAGCAACCAGAAGATCAGGAAACATTTCCTCCTGCAGAAACATGCCTATATCCAAAGGAAATGCTTTCTTTCTAAGGATGTAGAGAATACTTCGTCTCTTTCATCCGCCTGCTCTCTTATACATGCATTCATTCACCTAACATCTCCTCAGCTCTGCTTGCCAGGTGCCATAATAGGCATCTGGAGAACAGAGTGAATAGGTCACCCTCGAGGTGCTCACATCTGACAGTGACAGACACATAAACAATGCCCGGCAGTAAACTCTCCAGCAGATATGTGCAACAATGGGAGCGCAGAGGAAGGGACAGATTTATCTTTTAAGGGAATAAGAAAATGCTCATCAATCCTAAAGGAGAAGTATGTAGGACAAGTCCTGGGGACAAAGGCTCAATTTGCTCTGCAAGGAATATAAAGCGAAATATCCCACTAGTGAGTGCAACGGGTGAAAAGCAGAATTGGGAGGGGCCACGCTCTGTGACGGGACCGGGTGAGGGGTCAGTGTGATTGGAGGGAGCTTGGGTCTCATCCCAAGTCAGAAGGCAAACCCGTGGCAGACCTTGGGTGATGATTCAGGGTGCCTCACTTCCACCAGGCCAATCTTCCTACAAACTGACGTGCTTCTCCCCATGGCAATCGAACACCAGTTCCAAAAACATCCCATGCTTTTATGGCTAGGCACAGCGGAACTACCCAAAAGGAAAGGACAGAGAATTTGCTCTTAGAGCACCATCCTACATGAGCCCACACCCAGTCATCCGCTGGAGAACGGCCTCCCCCGGCAACTCACCTTGGGGTCAGCTCACCAGAAATGTGCTTAGAGTCACAGCACAGCTGGCAGAAGATAACACCTCCCCTTGCCTTTGATCTGCGGGCATGGTGATTGTCAGACTGTGCATTGCAGCTGGTGATGAAAACACTAACAATACCCCAACCCCAACCCTTAACCCTGAACCACAGGTTGATAATGTTCTCTAGAGCAGGCATGGGTACGGTCTGGAGCCCGAGCCACAGCGTTTGAAGAAAAACCCAAATAGAGCCTCTCCAGTTTTTGGCCTGGCCCGATGTACCAGTGGTGCTGGGGATTTGCTCCTTTGCAGGCAGATGTCACATTCAAATGAAAGTTGTTTTATACACGGATCTGGAAAAAAAAACCCCTAAGAATGTTTGCTATTAAACTCAGGCTGGCTGGCCCACCCCAAGCACTGAGACAATCTGCCTCTCAGATGCGAGGAAACTTGGAAGGATGTCTCCAGGCCTTGGCACAACACAGGCTTTCTGGGCCTTGGTGACATATAGGTGCTTTATAATGTAGCCCATTTGTTATGCTGTTTAAATATGTATATGCTGGGTACAGAAAGCTAATATCTGGAACAATAAGGTAATCCTATATGCTTTTCAATGAAAAACACGAGCAGAAGGCTACTTGCTGCCAGAATTCTGCCATTCTTACTTAATTCTGTCTTTCAGTTACATGATATCTCTGAAAGCATACTTTGCTAAAACTGCCTGGAGAAAATGAGCTACAAACAATATCCACTCTGCCTTTGAGAAGCAAGAGGTCAATGAGACATAGTTTTATTTGTGACTCAAAGAAACAACCAGAGAGAAGTTGCAGCTGAAGCCTACTTCTGGGCTGCCTAGTCCCCACTCCCATTGGCTGCTGTGCTTTGCCTAAAAGATGGTATGTGTGGGGATGGGTGGGGAGAGAGGTGGGCGAGAAGAGGACGACGATGCTTTCCCACATACTTTGAAAAGAACTTCATAGCAGAGAGGCATCAAGGCTTTTTGGCCTGTGAGTGGCAGAAGCCTCCTCCTGGCCTAGGCCATATGTTACAGTCAGGGTTGGAACAAAGAGCTAAATCAAAACTGAAATTGGTGGGGGTAGGGCTGCAGGGAGAGGAGGTAGCGAGTCCGTAGATAAGCAGGTGCCCATCTGAGCTCTGATGATGAGAGGCTCACAATGGCCCTGAGAGGAGAACGGGCAGGACTCAGGCTCAGCCAGGCTCCCGCAGGCAGTGTGTGCTTGCTCACAGGTTCTCTGCTCCGGAGTGCTTTCTGTGCCTCCGAGATGAAACATACCCTGTGTGTACATTGGGGTGAGGTATTTATCCATCCTGACCTTGGTACCATTTTGAAAATTGAATAATGGTCTTGAGTATACAGGGTTGCTGTAAGAAATCAAAATAACTGACATAAAATTGCCACCTACAGTGTCTGATATAAACTGGGATGTCTACAAACAGGCAGCTGTCTCAAGATATATACTCTGAAGAAGTACTCCTCTAAAAACATGCAAGATGAAGCCCTACCAGGTACCTAAAAAACAGGACTCCATTGACTTTTCTCCTTCCCTGAACATACCCCGTGGCCACAAAAGGATCTGGTTAGCTCGGCCTCACCTCCCGTACCAATCCCTCTGAGAAGCCTTCACCAATTCTCTAGGACAGAAAGCTTTGTGAGCCATTTCCCTGCTTTTAATATCACAGAATATGTTGCACTTTGTTGTGATCTCCTGTATCTTTGTTTCCTCCACCAGCCTGTTAGCTCACTGCAACTTATGTCTTATTTAACTCTGTGTCCCCCATGGCTAAAATAAAGTGACACGGAACAAGCACTTTAAACATATCTTATAAATAAATAAATGTATGAATAGATGAATAAATGAATAGGATTACATGAATAGCTATTTCCTCCATCTCCGAGCTGGAAGTTCAAACAGATTACTCAATCATGAATAGGCTTCCCCAGTCTTGTCGCTAACCATGAAAACACAGGCAGGGAAGCCCTCAGCAAACCACATCTTAGAGAGATGACTTTGTGAGCTCTGTTTCTCCGGGTGACTCTCTACTCTGCAGAATCATGCCGTTGTGTAAACCACTGGCAGACTCAGAGGGGCCTGCTGCTGTAAGAGTGGGTGAGTTGAAATTGTTTCACAGCCAGAGTTAACTCTCTGGAGCAAGTATCTTCCTTTCTCTGAATGTTTACAGCATCATTTAGCTGGGACTTTCACGGTCCATTTCTATCTCAGAACAAAGCCTCATTCAGGGCCACTCTCGTGCTTGTTGGCCCAGTTACACTCCCAAGAAGATATTTTTTTCAGAAGAAACATCAAAGCTCATCTATATTTGGAGGCAGCATAAAGCACACACCCAAATGACAAGTGTGGCTGATGTCTCCACAGGGCCATCTGTATCACCTTCTTTCTGGTCTCAGAAAAGTCCAGGAACAGATTAGCCATCTTGTTCTTGTGTTCACTTTATATTAAACACTCACCCCGTATCTTGAGAGCAACTCTGATCTAAGGGATGTGGTAGACGGGGAAGACACACACCTACAATGGAGGTATAGACAGAAGAGGCGGCGGGTAAGAACATAGGAGTCATACCAAGAGTCATTTCAATCACAGAACATATTTTTGCCTTGTTAGACAAATAAACATCAGGAAAAGAAGAATCACAAGAAGTCTTTATACTTCTGTGCTATCTTTCATCTATCCACATTTACTGAGTCCTGACATGGTTTAAATGTCCATACATGGGTCTGGAGCTGCTTGCATCAGACCCTGGAGAATCAGGATTCCCTCATGTTCTGCACGAGATTGACAGAGGGCTCAAAAAGTAAGTAAATGTTCTTTTCATCCTATGTTAATTCACGAGATACTTAGAGAAGGTAACTTTAGATTTTCAACTAAGCGGGTTTGCAAATATTTTACCCCATTTTTAGACAAACTTAATGCCAATAATTTGCAATGATTAACAATTCTTTGAGTCCCTGAAGGGACAGAACCTTTTGCTCCAAGATTGCTCTCCAAACAATTGAGAGTGAACCAGGTACTTTCTCTTTAAGGAGGCAGGCTTCTAAAGAAGCACATGATGCTTAGTTCAGTGTCTTTTCCTAACTCGCAAATTGGGTAAGTCCTTCCTCCTCCAAAGAAGTGAAAACGGGTAGAGAGGACCGGACTGTTCCATGGACTAAAAGTCCCTCCATATGGAAATAGATAGACTCTATCATGTTGCTAATGCTCACACCTACCACCTTGGACTGAGAATGGCTTGCTCCTCTGCTAGTAAGGGTATAGCTAGTCCTACTTTGTTAGTTAGACCTTAGCAAAATCATGATGAAATAGCAGCCAATGAAGATTACACCTGCTGTTGTAGTATATCTGTAAAAAAAACAAATAATCCAGCATTTAGGTAAATGTTCTTCTCTCTTAATGGGATCTTGTTCCCCTTATTCCACTCTAGGAGAAAAAAGTAATCACCAAAAAGTTGATTAATACCTGCTATTTATTCAGAATCATAACAGCAAGTTCTGGTCAGGGTCAACAAACACATATATTTGCCCAGTTTCTCAAAACTTCTGCAACTAAAATTATATGCCACAAATTTGATGGTCAAAATAATTATACTCTAGGAATGGGCCTCACACAGATTAAGGATATTTCTCAGAGACCACTTACTAAGACTGGATAATTAACAGACATTTCAGATATATGTTGAATGCTTAAGATGGAATTTATTATTTCTCACAAAGATTAATTTAAAAATTATTACTCAAAAATTTCCATTTTCCAAGCATTATTGCTAGCCTGGCTTTACTGCATTGACATTTAAAACAAATAAAATAGGGTCATGATTTCTGTCAGTTAAATAAATATATTCTGTTGAAGCTTAAATTATCATCCATCTTAGCAAAGGGTCATATATTATATTAGCAGTCAGTGACTGATTAGTTATTTATTCTCTTAAAGAGTAACTGAAGGAGATTAATATTCTGATAAGCTTGTCACTGATTTCTGGGGAGTGCCTGGCTTTCTTTCATCACATGAACTATAATGTGTCAGACATAAATTCCATTATAATTACAATTAGTGCTAATGCCTCCCAAATTATATTTAATGGAAAGGTCATTATTTTAACTACAAATAATTTCTTTCTTAAAAGTTTCAAATGGATTTACACACACACACACACACACACACACACACACACAAAATCACAGTTAAGTTAATGTCGAAGAAAGAACAGTAAGTAAATCAGAAGGAGATAGGTAAAAATAAACAAATAAATAAAAGACGGTGTATTTTGCTTATTTTTCCAGCTGGGTTTCATTTTTCACCCATGTTCCACCATGTTGGTTTTTCGATGATAGTGGAAGAGGAGTGGGAAGCAGGGGAAGAGAGGAAGAAAGAGAAGGTGGGCGCTCATATTGGCCAAGTACTGGGTATGCTCCCAACACAGGGCAAGATGCTTACAAATCCCTTCTTTTACTTGTTATAATACCCCCGTGAAGTAGATATGTGTCCTAGTTTACAGAGTAACTAAGTGATCTTCCTAGAGGTTAAATCCCTCAAGCAATTTTACGCCACCAGGGATATGAGGAAGTGAAAATTAAGCCAAGGCCTGTCCAGCTCCAGACTTCCCATTGCCATAGGCAATGGCTGTTGTTGCTCATTCTGTTGGGAATGACCACTGCTGGCAAGAACTCCACATTCCCAACTGGGTGGATGGGTAAAGACCGGACCTAGGTTATGCCAGGTTATGTGATGAAGAGACCACAAGGCTGCCACGTGGTAGTACTGAGTCCTTCTCTGATTCTTCTGTGAGCTGGGTTCCCCTGAGCATTTCTTACCAGATATTTCTAAAAGCATCAATGAATAGACAGAATACAAGAGACAAACAACGATAATAACTGAGCCAGTGTCTTGGCAGCATGACTGTATTGCTTCTTAACATGAAAACAGCAAGTTATGAAATGACCATGTTGTGAAATGGCCATGAGATGTATAATTAAAAGACCAAAGTTTGAAGCCCTAAGGAGCTCAACGTAAATTAAAAACAAACAAAAAGGCCTATTCGGTATAGGTTTCAAAATATGCACGTGCACCCACACATACACACACACGTGACATAGAATTTACTTTGATAAACTATTTAGAAATAAGAACACATTGAGTGCCTCTAATTATACGACCTTGCACCAAGACACTTCTTGAGTCTGAGCCTCAGTTTCCTTGTCTACAAATAGAAAGATTGGGTCCTTTCAGTGAGAACAAGTAAGAACTTGTTAGAACTATAAATTCTTGGGATCCACCCTAGAACACTAAAGTAGGTCATCTAACATGAGTCCCTATGAATCTCTAAAAGTGTCTACATCCAATAATAAAGGCAACCTCTTCACACTGTGCTTTGCAAATCATTTTAGTATAGAGTGCTTTATTTAGTGAGGACAACAAATGTTCGTTTAGCATCAACTATGTGTCAAGTGAAGGCATTCTTTGATATATGGCGCCTCAGCTGTCTATTGGGGAGGAAAAGGCAAGCCCACAGAAAATCAGGCATGACAAGTGCAATGTGAGAGGTAATCTCTGGGAAGACAGAAGAGGGACAAGTGACTGTAGGGAAGCACCTTAACTCTGGTAGGTGAAGTGGGAAGGAGAAGAAGGGAAGAACTCAGGTTATAATAGAAGGCTTCCGGGAGAGGGAAACTTTGAGGTCTGCACATTAAGTCCAATGAGAAAATTATCAATTTACATATTTTACAGGAGAAGCTGAAGATCATAGCAAAATGTCCAAGTTCACACAGCCATTGTATGAAAGAGATGAAATGTAAAGACAGATCTTTGGACTTAGAAAGTCCCATTTTATTTGATTTTGTTCTGATAGTAAAGCAACTATTAGGACACAATGGATCTGCAACCCCTCCCCCATCTCATGCTCCCGGAATAAAGAATAATCCCTATAGGTCTAGGGGGAGGGAAGTCCTTCAGTAGTCAGTGAGGCAGCAGTGGCAGAGAGCTGGGGCCAGGCAGTCACCAGTGAGCCTATTAAATGTATCAGATGTCATCGGTACCTCCTTTATCCTTCTCACTTTGGACCTCACAGGCTGATAAGAAGGGGAAAGCGTTATAACCCAGAAGTAAAACTGTTGCGTGATTATAACCCTGACAGCCTCCCTCTAATGAGCTTCCCTGCAGATAGGGACAGGGGAGAGTGCTTTGATCTCCATGAGCAGAAGGCTGAAAGGACCACTGTTTGGAGCAAAGCCGTCTGATGGGGTCCAGTCTTCCAGTAATCAAAGTCACAAGCTACCATCTGAGCCATTTGTGAACCACAGATAAGATTAGCTGCTCATTTGATAGATCAACCACCGCCATCAATGGAGGCTAATTGTATCTGAAATATGACCAGGGAAGTGTCAGCTCCTGGAGACAAGAGCTTCCTTTATCCTGGGTTTGAAGCAGAAACAACATTTTTTGCTTGAAAACTTGAGCAACATGTTAATGTGTGCAGCACTTTTTTTCCTTTTAGCCCCCGCCACAAGACAAGAGGAAATGTGGGGGTTCGTGGAATGAGATATCAATCTGCACACATATTTTTACAAAGATCCTGCATTATGGTGTCAAAGAATATGTAATTTGGGGGTGAAAGGCTGTGGGTCCAGGAATACCTGTACCATGGAATTCTTACGTAGTTTCCAAATAAAAAAAAGGGAAGTGCCCAGACTTTGGAAAATCATGTCTAGGAATACTAGCTTTGAAATTCTAAAGTGTTTTAGGCTGTAGGAAAAGAAGAGATGACCCGGTCATTCTGAATTTGAAGGCTTTATATGGGTAGCATTTTGCCTTGGAAGCTGATGTGACTGACAGCTTTCCTTTTCTTCAAATTTATTCCCATGTTTGTAGAACCTGAGGTCTAAATGAATCATGATCAGACAACTTGGACAGCCCTTACACTCTAGCAAATGAAGAAAGCTCATTTTTCGACTCTAGACCCACTGAAGATGGTTCTTTGCTGCAGATCACCCACTCTGCATTCTCCAGGCGTATTGCGGTACAAGCATGAGGAAATTTGGTTTCTCATCCTCTGAATGCTTCTGTGTATGATGGTAAGCCATTTTAGCCTTCCTCTTTTATTCCCCACTCCCATCTCTCACCACTGCAGTCGGGCCTCTCTATTTCCGGCCTAGTCCACTATAGCTCTTAAATTGCTATGTTGTTCCCGTGTCCAGGCGGCTAGTAAAGGCTGCCTGAAAATGGCAAGGTATGATGAGAAGCACCTCATTATGGCTCCCAAAATACATAGACCCAAAATAGCTCTGCACAGTTGGGGTAAGAAAAGAAGGAGGAGACCGAGAACAGAATGTCTCCCACCCTATGTAAGAGCTAGAGGAAAGTTCTGTCACCTTCTCACAAAGATTCAAGCTATGATGACCTTGCAGGGCTCATTTTCATGGACCTTCGCCTGCTTGGTCTGACACCCTGTCCTGCGAGCATCTCACAATTCAGGTTTAGAAATTACCTTAACCTTGCAGAAGAGGTGATTATGGTAATAGCTCTCTAGTAGAACCACCAGGTCCCGCTCTCAGAGCCACAGAACATTACAGGAGGAACAGCCTTTATAATTAACAGCACCTTATAATGAAGCAGGTACTGTGCAAAGCATATTTCAGTCTATAACTCTTAATCCTCACCAACTTCTGCAGGAGTTAAAGTTATTATTTCTGCCTTAAAGAGGAAGAAACGAAGACTCTGAAAAGTTAATCATATTGCCCCAGGAACACAGCTAGTAAGTGACTGGTACGTGGAACCAGATTAAGAGCACAGCTAGGAACAACTCTGCAACACAGATGCGTAGCCACTTTTCCCAAGTTTCATAATCACTTAGGAGACAGCCGGAACTGGTACTCAGTACTCTCAACTCCCAGACCATTTCCCTGCTTACTCTGTGGTTGCTCCAAAGCATGGGGCAAATCCACTCTGCACTTAGGACACACTGGGATGCTGTCCGAAGGGATGGCAGGAGAAAGCCCTCCTATACCCAAGAGGACCACACAAAACATTGAGAACCGAGTGTTGATTACTGACCACTAATATAAAGCATGAGTTTACTTTTTAGAACACTCTATGACTCAGAGTTATAAATTCCCCATTCTAGGATTCTAGATAGCTAATAATTGCACTACTTGACCCAGTTATTAACTTCACATACTACAATTCTGAGATTTGGGGATCTTAGTACCTCGCTAGGTCCTGTCTGAACCTTAGCAAACAGGCTCTGAAATCAAGAGACTAAACTGAGATGCAGTATAAGATAATCCATGACTGCCACATCCTGTGCCCTCAAATCTCAGGAATTAAGATGTGCAGAAAGTGCTCTGAGGCCAAGGGTAGATAGGTCCTTTCCTTCAGCATTGTGGGTGAAGAAAAGTATTTGCCACAGGATGGGGAACACTACCTACTGTTTGAGGAGCTTCTGCAGGCCTGCTGCCCGATAACTATGGCTCCCCTATAAGCATCTCAGGTTGCTACAAGGAATCTGGCTTTTTGTTTTTCCCTTGACCTTACTCACATTTTCTAAGTTCTTACCCCTCCATGCAGTTTTGTCTCATATCTGGCAAAAGCTCTTTAGCCATTCTCACCATTTTGGCTCTCTGGAGCAAAATTTAATTTAACTTAACAGTGCTTATAGAGCAGGCTCTGTGCTGGGGCTCAGGAAAACACGCAGGGCCTAGTCCTCCGGGCATCATGGGACCACACCTAGAGGTCAGACTTCCCCAGGAATTAAGTTTCCCCAGGATTCCAAATAGGACAGGAAGATAATTCCAACACTGCCTCCAAAGTCAAGAGGTCTGGGTTGGTGCTAATTCTATCTCAGTCAGCTGTCTCACTTTGGGCAAGTCCTGGTTTTCTTCTCTGGACCTCAGTTTGTGCATTTCAAAAAGAGGGGACCCTTTGGCTCTTACTCTAAGTCCATGTGATTCTAAATCTTTCCATATCATCTCCAGGGCACATTCTGAAAGAGGCTTATTCTCAAAAGACACTAAAAGATGAATATAGAGGGACATTCTACAAAACACCTGACCACTAGCCTTCAGATATGTCAAGGCCATGAAAGACAAGAAGGGACCACGAAGCTGTCCTGGATTGGAGGAGACAAAGGAAACATGACATCTAAATGCAATTCGTGGGATCCTGATTGGATTCTGGAACAGAAAAGGGACACTGGTGGAAAAACTGGGTAAAATCTGTAAGTCCACAGTTGAGTTAAGAATATTATGTCAATGCCAATTTATTTGTTTTGATATCATTGTTTTAGGTAAGATGTTAGCAGTAGAGGAAGCTGGGTGAGAAGTATATGGGGACAGTCTACAGTATCTTTGCAAATCTTCTTTAAGTCAAAGATTATCTCCAAATAAAAAAATTAAAAATAATAAAAACATGAATATCTATTTTCCCAAAAAGTGAGACTATAAATTTCTTAAGGGGTCTTCTTTTATCTTTCAGTATATTTCTGCAGGCCTAGCATAGAGGTGTCTTTCAGTAAGTTCCCAAACCATTATTAGAAGTAAGTGGGTCGAAAATTATTTACAACCACAATTTAACTGGAACAGAGCGACATGTAACCTTGTCATTGTTATAAAAAGTTAATGTTGCAATTGTGGTATTTCTACAACTAGAACACACAAAAAAAGTCTGGGAAAATGCCATTGTTTCCTGGTACCAAGGCAAAGAAATCTCTCCACGTTCAAGGCAGATAGCCAGTCTGATTTCGGAAAATAAAAAGGAAAGAAAGAAAAAGTAACAACACAAAAGATCAAGTGGCTCCTTTTAAAAAACCATCATCGTTGCTATTTGGACTAAGCCAGAAGCTCCAGATAACAGTAACCACTGAAGAAGAAAAGGAACAAAAACCCTCGGAGCTTTCAATTTGTTTTTCATAATAAATGAATTGCCCCCACCAAAACGCAGCCTTGAGGAGTTAATTAAACAGCTGCCCCCACGGCTGATTCTGAGATGTTAGAAGGCCCGTGACAGGCTGCTAAACAAATGGGGCAATAAAGGTGTGGGCTGTTTGGCTTGATTGAAGAGCCTGAGTTTTTCACCCCTAGTCTCTAAACCATCTGGAAGTGAGTTTGTGGAATGTGGGATGGCAGCCTCTCTTCCCTTATCTACTGATAAGATTCTCAGCCTCAAACACGTGTACTGGAAAGTCAGGGAGCAAATATTTCAGACCTTAAACAACTTGCAGATCCTCCCTCTAAAGTTCATGTTGTGCTATAGCACGGAAGGAAGGACACTCATCTCACATCTTCCCCCTCCAGATCTCGGGCTTTTGACGTCAAAATGAGCCAAGACTGCAAAGTTGACTTAGAGGAAAATTGCGTTTTGGTTCTGATTCATGAGTGTCACCCACCTTCTCTGAGTCCCACAGACGTTAGGCTACAAAAGTCAGCCTTCTGAGAGCTGTCCTTGGATGAGACTCCCATGCAAAGGAGGTTTAAGTGAGCAAAGAATTTGAGGATGAGGGCCAGTATCTATGTTTATGACTGCTGGTCTAGCTGGATCCTAAAAAACAAAATATCTGATGATGGCCCACAGGCTACAGCTACACTGACAAGGGGTTCAGGTTCCCGACATCAGAAAGGCTTGGCTGTTGGGAATGAAACAAATCTGGAAATTATCCTTATTGCTTTTAAAGCCTAAAAATGAGAGAGTGTATGGGGTGTGTATAGCTATGGTGGTGGGTATGAGGTATGAGGCTGTCTATGGGAGTCAGGGTACAATTAAACTGGGCTGAACACAGTAAGAAAAAAAATCATAATTAGATGAAGCCATTAACATCATGGGTGAGACACACACACACACATATATACACGCACCACAGACACAGAAGAACTGAAGGGATGCTGTAGCTTGAAAAAAAGCTTTCAGAATTCTGTCATTTAATCTTTCATTCAATCCTCTATTTTCAAGTCCCTAGATGTTCCAGGCACTAAGTGCACCCCAGGAATATAAAATCAGATGATACATTTAAACCTTGTCCTTGAGGAGTATGCCATTCACTGGAAAAGGCAGAATAATCCAACAGTTACAGGACATAGTGATAAGGGCCACCATAAAAGCAAGTTAAGATTGTCCTGAGAGGCCAAAGGTGGAGTGACAGTGAACAGAAAATATCTACTGTGCCATCTCTTTTTCAAAACAGGAGATGATTCTCCCATTACTGGCTCATCCAACCTCAAACTGATCTTTAAACTCAAAGAAATAGTAAGACTTTCCTATTGGTTTGTGGAGCTGGAAAAATGCAATGGCAAACTTGATCACAATTTTTCTCCTCTCTGGTCTTAAAAATCTCATGCTTAAGCTGCTTGAGTGACTAATACAATTCTTTTTAAAACAACAGAAAATCACCAGTCAATTTCATTTATCACTCAAATGTTCTTTTAAAGTACCTACTCTGTCCCCAGTGCTGGCTCCTTCAATCTTAACTCTTTCAAAAGGGGACACTCTGGTCTTAACTTCTTATAAAACTTGGTGCGTCTCCTCCAGCACGATAATTTGAGAGCATAAAGAAGGATGATATTTTTAAAAAGACTTAATTGGTTTCATAGTGGAAAAGTGATCCTATTTCCCTTTCTTGATGAGAAGCAAAGTGATCATTTTATCTACACAATCTCCCTAGAGTCACCCGGGTTGTCTAATGGCATTATAACTAATTGCGAAGTAAAACAAAGATAAGGATAGTTTATTGGACAAAACAATTTCAAACAATCCCAGCTCTAGTGAAACCAAACCAATGGAGTTCCTTTACACACTGCTGTGATATTAATATAATGTTCTTGTGAAACGAACACCAGGCAAATAAACAGGCAAGCACAGCAGACATGAAAGATGATCTGTGATAAGCTTATGGTGAAATCAATGGCTCTCCTGAACCTATTACAGCTCTTTAAGGGCCCCATGTCTGTACTCTCTCACAAAACCCAACTAACTCTGTCCTCTGAGTTGATAACTTTTTTATATTATATTCGTACAATACCCTGAAAATGCCCAAAACAGGCATTCTAAGTTCCCTCTACAGATCTTCACATATGAACTCTGTTCATTTTCCCAATTGTGCTCCCGGGTTTAGTTTCTCTAGCTAAGTGAGGAAAAGGCTTCTGCTTCCAGAGGTCAAGCATTATCTTGATTTAGCAGGTTGGGCCCCTGAATCACTGCTATGCTCAGTAGCAAAGAATGCAGGCTGGGAAGGATTAATTACCAAAGCCAGTAATCCTGACTCCAACTTCCAAAAATATGGGGAAGTCCAAAAAAAATCTTGAAAGTGATTTGCAACATTCTGTTCAAATCAGCCTCATGAGTAATGTCACTTTGACACCTCTTACCCATGTAAACATAATTATCGCAGACACATCAGCTATTCCTCTGAACCTTCTCCTTTTCACCCTAAGGCTCAATTTCCCCTCCTCTGAAAGAAGATCAACATAGTTTTACTAATAGCTTCTTCCTCAGTCTTTCTAGTGAAACAAATATACTCAAAGTGTGAGAATGCCAGTAGCCTGTTTTATGACAAATCATGTGTACTCCCACAGGCATGGGCAAAAAAAAAAAAAAAAAAAAAATTAATTATGTACTTTGGTCTCAAGCCCAGGGGACATAGATTCTCTTGGCAAATTCTGGAAAGTTGGACCAAACCTTGCAATTCCTGTCATTCCATATCAGTGAAATCTCAGTTTATTAGGAAGTAACCATAGAAGAAATTCCCAGTTGACCATTAAAATGCCTGAACAGGTACTACTTTCTTTCACTTACTTTGATCTGGGCTCAGTGAGCTCAAGTGTTGCCACAAGACCATATGTCTGCTGGTATCACAGGAGTAATTCTATGAATGAAAATATTTACAGCTGAGGTTATTCATCCATTAAGGTAAATAAAAGGCATCACTGATGTGATGTGTGTGTGTGTGTGTGTATATATATAATACACATATTACATACATACATACAATGTCCTGCTACCTGCCTAAGCAAGGGTCCTAGGCTGAGAATGCTGAAAGTATCTTAATACATCCCCCCCATCCATACAAGTTAAATGAATTAGAAAAATTAATAAGAAATGTAGAAAAACAGTATCTCACAATAAATGGTACAAACATGGTTTACTTAACATTTGGAACCTAATACCATAGCTAGTGTCTGGGCATAAATATAATTAAATCTAAATAACTTAAGAAGAAGAAAATGTGTGAAAACAGCTGATATGGGAAAGAACGTAATTGTCAAGGGATGCTAAAATGTCAGTTTATTATGCACATGAACCCAATACATGTCACATAAGGAATTCCTTTCCTTCACAATAAACCATCAGGGATTTCTAAAAATAATATTGTACCAAAGGAACGGCTTGATGAACTTCAGATTTAGAAACTTACATCCATGTCCACTGTGTCCAGCTCATGTTTTGGAAGGAGGCACATCCTGAGACTTCATGGAACGAAAGGTGATTCTAATGGCTGTGTGCTCGCTCTGTTGGTCCTTTAAACATATCTGGAAATTAACATTGAAGAATTGTTATTACAAGTACACGTTTTTTTCTCCTTTGAGCCTGCATCATATATATAAGATTATATTTTCATCCATCATTCCTTTGGACAAGGTCAAGTGGGAAGGCAGGTTTGTTCTATAGCCTCAAGGGAACCAGGGCATCAGAGTGGAGGGGTGGTGGCAGGTGTGTTAGGTCACCTCACTCCTAAGTGTTATGCTCAAAGCTCGATGTTCCCTAAACACAGGTGAGGGGCTGTGTTACATGATTACCTGGAGCTGGAACTCTCTTGTGAACTTACATTCTCTAACACCTCATTTTGTCTCCAAGAGAGTCCCACTGCTCTTAGGATTGTGTTCAAATTCTTAATCAGTCATTCAAGGTGTTTAGCTCTAGCTAAACACTGCATCCTCTTCCCTCACAACTCACTCCTACTCCCCTCTATTCTCTCACTTTCCACAAAACATGCATTCATGTGTGTGCTTAGTTAGTACTCATGGCAGGCTTCTTATGTGCCAGCACTGATCCAGGCCTTGGGGCTACAATAATGAACAAGACACTCACGGAATGTCCTTCCACTCATGGAGTTTATATGGGGAGAAGGGCACAGTGAAAGACAATAAACACAAAAGCCAATAAGTAAGTGAATAGTATTTAAGTAACAATAAGTGTTAGGGAGATAAAGAGGGAATTTCCATGAGGAGGCAGAGAGAACCTCTCTAACTAGAATGGTCAGAAAGACCTCATTGTGGATGTGACGTCTAGGCAAAACCTCTATACAAATGGAATCGCAAATGCAAAGGCCCTGAGCTAGGAATAAAGTTGGCTTGTTTAGGGTGCAGAAAGAAGCCCAGTTTGGCTGAAGTAGAGTAATTGAAAAGATTACAAAGGTTTTTGACAGTTGATGGCAGTAGAGGAATCCTAAGATGGCTCCCAAGATTTCTCACAGAAAATGACCTTTTCCACTATATTCCGTCATATTCCCTCTTGTCCATGATGTATGAGATAGCCAGAAGAAAGGTTATCTGGAGTTTTTTCTGCATATCCAAATATATTTAGTTCCATTTCAATTGTTTTATTTATGTTATCTTTTTTTAATTTTTTATTTGCCTGTTTAAAAAATTTATACAGGTTTATGTTTCTTTTAATGAGATTTAGTTCTTCCCTCCCTTTTTGTACTTACTAAGTGGGCCATAATTCACAAGCTGGGTCTGAGAATGGGTTAATCCCTTTGCAGACTGGGTATAGCTGAGTTTCCGCCCTTGGTTCAAATGCTAAGTGAACCTGCATAACCAGCTTCAGGTGCAGTTTAATCTTTGGGCCACTGTTTATTTGTCAAAGGCCTTGCTGTGCACTCCTGTAGGTCAAAAGGCTCAGAAATGAGAGGTGGCAGAGAGGTCAGGCCCTGGGGAACTGTGGAAACAGCCAGGACTCCAGTAGGCTTGGCCGTTAGCTCCCTGTGTGGCCTGAGCCAGGCCCCATGGCTCTCTGAGCTTCAGTTTCTACTTTCGTACATGAGAGAGCCACAGGCCAGAGAATCCCTAAGGATCTCCCCCTCCTCCTCCCCCTCAGTACCTTACCTAGAAGACAGTGAGCTCTGAGGGACAGGAGGAGGCCAATCTAACTGTTAGAAACAATTACTGTTGGCTTGATCGAACTCTCCATTTGCTGAAGGACAGTCCCTAATAGTGGTTGAATGTTTATTGGGTGTGGATCTTTGTTAATTACCTCAAAACATTATCACATTTCATCTTTACACAACTCTCTGGAATATGTACTGTGATTCTGATAAATTTTAGATAATAAAATATAGACTGAGAGCGTTTAAGGAATTTCCTCAAATCACACAACTGGAAAGCGGCAAAGATAGATTACCTCAGTTTTTACATGTACCGTGTTTTAGTGTTTTAGCTCTATTCCAGCTATTATGTGGTAAAATACGAATTAAAAGCAATGTCCAACTACACATGGGTCTTAAAATAATATAAATGGCATATGTGGTACCAAACAACACAACAGATGTTTTACATAATTTTTACTGCAACAAATATATTTCTAGTCCTCATTTTTGATTAGAGAAACTAGGATTCGGAGAGTTTAAGCAATTTCTCCAAAGTCCCACATCCAAACAGTCATGAAGCAAACTTGCTGGTCTGTCTGCAAAGCTCATTTTCTTCTATGGCATTTTGTCGTTCTTATGTGACAGAGATCAGTGGGGAATGGGACCACGTGTTATACAGTGAAGTTAAAGCACATGGTAGGTAGAGCATCAAGGTCACAGAGCCTCCCACATAGCGAAGTGTGGGTTTGCTATGAAGGGTAACCCAAAGGTATTCGAGAAGAACCATCTACTGATGAGAGGCATCAGCAGGAGGCAGTGGAAGTGCACAGGGTGTAGGTAAGCAGAGTGGGTTGGCCAGACACAGAAAAATCTTTTTGTACCAAGGTCAGGCTCAGGGTATGACTCTCTCCCACTGCCACACCCAAAGCAATGCCTCCCCCTTGTTCCATACTCCAGCGACAGAGACCAGGTCCTGAAAAAGGAAAACAAAGGTGAACTCTCTTGCTGCCCTTTCCGATAGTTAATCTTTTATGCACGTGACCCGGCACAGTCAGAAATGTATGTCCTGCCAGGAAATCAAAGATGGTCCAGACCCACTCCCAGAAAAGCCTTGGTCTTTGTCCAGTGCAAACTGGGCAATTCTACATAGAATAAAAGACACACATTCATAAGCTCTCTATCCTTGGGAGTGTGCTCTAGGTCTCTGCTACATGGCTACTATGCTGGCTGAAAGAATTTGCCACAGTTCTATACAAAGGGCAGTTATTATCCTCTAACTTAGAATTCAGTTCTTTTTGCAGGGTGGGGAAAGGAGTACATTTAAAATACTGAAATCAAGGCAATTTACTTAAATAGGAAGGCAGACGTATTAGCAAGATTTATGCCAAACTAGTTTTATAAATGATATAAGTCACTCAGGGTGCCAGGGTGGCTCAGTCCGTTGAGCGTCTGACTTCAACTCAGGTCACGATCTCACGGTCCGTGGGTTCGAGCCCCGCGTCGGGCTCTGTGATGACAGCTTAGAGCCTGGACCCTGCTTCGGATTCTGTGTCTCTGTCTCTCTCTGCCCCTCCCCTGCTAGTGCTTTGTCCCTCTCTCCCCCCCACCTCTCTCTCTCTCTCTCTCTCAGAAGTAAATAAAAAGTAAAAAAATAATTAAAAAAATAATTGATATAGGTCACTAACATGTGTTTCTATTATTTAATTAGAATGCTATCACATGTTCTGGTCAACCACTATTCTCAGTGGGGCATTATGTATATTTATGCAGAATAATAATTAGTAAATAGCTTTTAACGTGTAAAACAGCAACTACAGCAACTTTCCCTATCCTGTAGCATTTTGCTTAAGGCCGGTCTTAATGGTGAAGTTCTTGGTATTTAATTAGAAGAAAAGACATAGGTGTTTTTACCATTAGTGTCCACCCAATTTGTACTAATTCATTATGTATTGTAAAATACCCAAGGATAAAGGGAACAGTATGCCAGCCCCCATATGTTCCTCAAAGCTCTCACTCATGATATAGTTGCCTGGCATTTGGCACCATGAACACTGGGAACATAAATAGTAATTCCTAAAGGATTTACTCTGGCCACCAGGTTCCTGTCTTTCTGCAGAAGGCTGTTGGTGCAGGGATGCTAAAGTATAATTGCTTCCTTTCTTTCTGTCCATTGTTGAAAGCGGGGCACTGAATTCTCCTATGATTATTATAGTGTCTTTTTCTCCCTCCAGATCTTCTTGTATTTGCTCAATATATGCCAAAGAAAATGAAATTACTACCTCAAAGAGATATCTGCAACATCATTGGAGCATTATTCACAATTGCAGCATTACTCACAACAGTCAAGACATTGACACAATGTTAAACATCCATGAATGGATGAATGGATAAAGAAAATGTGGTGTGTGATATAATAATTATATATATAATTATTATATATAATTATATTTATATATATAATTATATATATAAATATATATATAATTATATATTACATATATTTTAATATATATTATATATATAATAATTATATATATATTATATATAATATATATTATATATAATTATATATATTATATATATTATATATATAATTGTTATATATATAATATATACAATATATATTATATATAATTATATATATATATAATTCATCCATAATAAA
The DNA here is from genome assembly GCF_024362965.1 of Panthera pardus. NCBI lineage: Eukaryota > Metazoa > Chordata > Mammalia > Carnivora > Felidae > Panthera > Panthera pardus. Next base: position 26,692,301 of record NW_026526832.1, read on the forward strand.
GAATGAAGTCCTGCTGCCATTTGTGACAATTATGGATGGGCTTTGAGGGCATTATGCTAAGTGAAAAAGCTCAAGATAGAGAAATGCAAATACTGTATGATCTCACTTACATATGGAATCAAAAAAAACCAAACTCATAAAAAAAAAAAATAAAGTAGAATGGTGGTTTCCAGGGATTGAGTGGGGGTGGTGGTGTCAGGGGAAGGGAGGTACAGGAAGTGAGCGATGTTAGTCAAAGAGTACAAACTTCCAGTTACAAGATGACGAAGCTCTGGATATATAACATACAGCATGGTGACTATAATTAGCAATATTGCAGTATAAACTTGAAAGTTGCCAAGAGAGTACATCTTAAATATTCTCATCCTATACACAGATGCACAGACACACACACACACACACACACACACACACAGGCAATATATGCATATATCAAATCATCACATTGTATACTTTAAACTTACAGTGTTGTATGTCAATTATGTCTCAATGAAGATAGGGGAGAAGTTAATGCAGTACTAACATATTACTATGTCTGAAGTAAATACAAACCCAAGTTATTTCACCAAAAAATGAGATTGACAAATATACCTTTGGTATGTTTTAACAGACTTAATCATTTGCCTTTCTATCAAGAATATATGGAGTTTTTGAAAGAAGTTCGTCCTAAAGTGTTTTGGTCATTACATAACCTGGTGGTGATTAAAGAAAAAACAAAAGATAAGGAATTTTAAAAGATAATTTGCATGAACTCTGGAAAGGTTTAAATATTGGCAAATGCTCGTTCCCTCAAGGTAAGCCCCCCCTTCTCAGTGTGTCTTCAGACGAGTAATGGCATTGCCATCATAGGGTAGCTTGTTAGAACTAGAGACTCTGTGGGGTGCCTGGGTGGTTCAGTCAGTTAAGTGTTCAACTTTGGCTCAGGTCATGGGGTTTGTGGGTTCGAGTCCCATGTCGGGCTCTGTGTTGATAGCTCAGAGCCTGGAGCCTACTTCAGATTCTCTCTCTCTCCCTCTCTCTCTCTCTCTCTCTCTCTCTCTCTCTCTGCCCCTCCCCCACTTGCACTCTGTCTCTCAAAAATAAACATTAAAAAAATTAGAAAAAAAAAGAAAAAAAAGAACTAGAGACTCAGTGCCCAGCCCCAGACCTACTAAGTAGAAATCTTTAAGTTCATGAGAACTTTAAGTTCATGAGAAATCTTTAAGTTCATGCCCAGGTGGGCATGTCATACACATTGAAGTCTGAGAAACACTGCTCTGTTCTAAACCTTTGCTTTTCCAGCTCTCTAATGCATCAACACCCTATACCAGTAGTGGGGGCCTAACTGAGAAGGATTATGTCCACAGAGTGCTCAGACTTAGAGAAAACTCATTTTATTTTCACATTGGAGTGAGAGGGAAATAAACTGAAACAGAAAAACTCAATATATACAGAAATCTCAGCATCAGGTTATAATCTGCCAAAATTTTCAAGGTGGCAAGAAATTAGCTGTGTTATTACAACAGGTTCAGGAAAAGAAGGCACCTTTGGATACACCCCTGTGTATACCTGTAAAGCTAACCACATCAGCAAATCCACTTTCTAGTTGCTACAGTCCCATGTGGGTGTTTGGAATTCTCCCAGGCCAGGTGAATTTTGGCAATATGCTATAGAGCTAAAGGCGGACTTGCTCTATGATCCCAGCCAGCAATTGTACTTTTTATATATTAGTACTTTTTATATATTATGTCCATAAAATTCTGCTCCTTGAAGCATTGGTTCTAATAATAATGATAATGATAATGATAATAATAATAATGATAATAATAAATAATTAGATACAACATACATGTCTATTGACATGACAAAGGGCCAATAAACTGTGGTATTTTTATATTGCAGAATATTCAACAGCATTTCAAAAGAATAAATCTTGTATATGGACAGGGATAACTCTCAAAAACATAAATATTTTGAATAAAACACATAAAATCTGAAATTATTCACATCAAGTTTAAAAACCTGCAAAAGAATATAAAGTATATGAATACCCACAGACAGAAATATAAAACCATTCATGGGAATGATGACTATAAGATGATGAATATAAAACATGTCTGTTATATATATATATATATATATATATATATATATATATATATATATATTATTCTGTATTTTTATCATGTTTAAAATATTATGATTAAAAAAGGACAATTTAGAGAAGTGGGAGATTTCTAACTAATAAAAGAAAACAAATAGCAATAACAACAAAAACACTGTAAAATTAAAATAACTATCCCTAGAATTACTTTATTTAAGAAGGTATGGTTTTTAATGAAATGAACTTTTCAGAAATATTTTTAACCTAATAATAATGACTTTTTCACCTGGAAAATGATCAAATTACCTCCTTGTGCTTGCCCCATGGTCTCCTTTGCTCTGCAACTTGTATGACAGAATCAATACTGATATATGGAAACTTCTGTGAGTCCAAAAAGGCACCAGTGGTCCAGAACCACTGAATTCAACACAAATTTAACCAAAGTCAGAATTTTCTTTTTGACCCAGGTTGTAAGAAGGATATACGTCTCAGAATGGATTTTCATGAGGAACCAGATTTCATGCAGGCTGACAGCAGACCTCTGAACTGCAGTTCAGTCAACTGTGAGTTGTATGATATTGAATGAAATACTTAACCTCATTGAGTCTAGGTGGAAATAGCAGGTCATAGTGTTGTTATTAGTACGAAATGGTATATAAAATACTTAGTACTGTATTTAGCTCATAGTAAGTGTTTTATATATGATGGCTCACAGTAATAATGATGGTGGTAATAAAACTATGGCCAGGGGCGCCTGGGTGGCTTGGTCGGTTAAGCGTCCGACTTCGGCTCAGGTCATGATCTCGCGGTCCGTGAGTTCGAGCCCCGCGTCCGGCTCTGTGCTGACAGCTCAGAGCCTGGAGCCTGTTTCAGATTCTGTGTCTCCCTCTCTCTCTGACCCTCCCCCGTTCATGCTCTGTCTCTCTCTGTCTCAAAAATAAATAAATGCTAAAAAAAAAATTAAAAAAAAAAATAAACTATGGCCAGTCTATGCTTTATAAGTGTTTTTTTTTTTTTTTTTTTTTTTTTTTTACATTCAGGACTGTAGTATTTCATGAGATATATGTACTTTATTTTGCAAGGTAAATGAACAAATCACCAAAATAAAACACTGCATTGATCTGGCTTTGGTTCAGATATAAAGATGTGCCCAAGAAGACTACCAGCTCTTTCTAACTCACTCTCCCTTCTATTCTATATTTTCTTCTTGCTCTACCCCAAGTGTAGGTTCACTTGGATTCTAATAAAATCTGCCCAACTGACCTGCTATTAGTATATGAACCAATAGATGAAAATGCAAATCCTAAGGTAAGAGTTTTAATTTTTATTTGATATTTTATTGAAATAATTTTTTTTAAAAACTTGAACTCTGATTGATTTTTTAACATGATGTTTTCATACATAAATTAAGAAGAAACAACCGAAGGTTTTGCCCAAGGACACATTGTCTTGGGTGCAAAGTTTTAAATAAGAAATGTATGATGTCATGACCTTTGTTAACCAACACCTACACATCAGCTTTTTTCGGTGACCGCAGGATAAGCTTATCCTTGGCCTGAGCCAGCCCCGTGGCAAACAATGGAGCTGTGGGTATGAACAGAGTTGGAAAACCAAGGGCAAGATCATGGTGTCAGTTGGCCTAGAACTTCTGTGTACAGGGTGTGGGGTGGGGTCCTCTCCACTTGTCCTTCATGGATTAATGGCCACATATTATGCTATCTGCCACCCACTTCCCTGCCTCACCACCAAATGGTAGCTTTGTTTCTTAAATGAATGAATGAGGCTTTTCCCATCTTTTCTTCAGAATAGAAAGAAGCCCTAGAGATGACAACGTGATATAATATCTCAAGGCTTCCCTTTGAAAATATAAAGCAGAGCATTCCTTTTCCAGAAACCAAATGGAGTTTGGAAACGGCAAAGGACAACATTGTTAAAAGATCAAAAGCTAATCTCTACAACCAAGTCCTGATGCTTTCATGGCCCCAGTCAACATGCAGCTAAAATCATTTGTGAAGCTTCTGTAACCCAAGGATGTCAGGCAGCTCAGGTATACAAGAACAATATATGCCTGGCAGGACAGAGGAGCTCTGGCCAGGAGAAAGCACTTGTGACATTGACTCCTCTCTACTATATTTTGTAAAAAGAGATCTGAAAATGAAGGGCTCCTTCTGTTTGCAAAGCTGTCCCAAAATGTGGCTAATTGATGTTTTCTTAAGAAAATAACCATGGAGAAAGACCAAATCCCCCTCACTATGAAGTTGGGCATAGCTCACTGAAAGAGAAGGGAAGTGAAAGTGAATAGCAATCAGGGTCCAAAAGCCAAAGGCTTCTCACTTGCAGCAGCAGATTTAACAACGGGCATGGTGGTGCACAGGGGGAAGGAAGAAGACAGTGAGGATGGGGGTGAGAGGACAGATGTGACTGCTCGTTAGTTCTAGTCCCAAGACTGGTTACAGGAAGGTGACTTATTTTAGGACTGAGGAAGAAAGGTGGGAAAGGAGAATTGTGCTTGAGGGCACAGGGGTATGAAGAGACATAGAGATATTTATTGAGACATTAATGAATTCCTATATTGGGAAACATTCTATCCATTTTTTGTTCTTCCAAAAAAAAGTAAGCAGTTGCCAAGGATAGGGTGGCAAGCAGATTTCCTATAAAAAGCTTTCCTAATAAATTATGTACTTGGTAAGAGGAATTGCATTTTACATGCTATGGCCTTACTTCACAGTTTTACAGATTTCTTTAATCCTGACTATATTTTCCCTGGTTTTATATGAGCTGCTGACACTGGGTACTAGTGGTGGCTGGTAAAATTGTACTTTTTCCAGGGTTTTAAATCTAGAAATGGTAGCTAGAGAAGGAGGAATGGAACTGCAAAATGGCTGTGGCTACAGCTTTTATGATTCCAAGGAAAAATGAACATGTCTTATAATATTCAAAGTTTCCTTTTCCTCATAATTTTTAGAATGATCTCATTAAGAAATGTGTTATCACTTTAAATTTTCAGAAGAAATGGGAGCAAATTATGATTATCTGAAAATTCAGGAGAGACTAGTAAAGCGAGTTTGAAGAAGTCCCTTCAACATACATTAAGCACTCTTTGATTAAAGCTATCAGTACTGCCTCCACAGTGCCAGATATTTCCTAAGATGTCTTGGAAAACTTCTGGATGTCATTCCTGAATTCTGAAAAGGTCAATGATAGAATATGAAATAAAATTTTTTCTACGTTAGAAATACTGAATATGATGTTTCAGTTAGAAGGCACATATGGAAAAGCACAGAAGTGAAATTCACTGCACCTTCATGGTGATTTAGGAACAGTTTTCCAGCAAGGGCTAAATGGTCACCAGGAAGCAAGAGCAAAAATGAGCACCTCAGGCACAGGATCATGCCTGGGTAGTTTACTGGGCTGTAGACCAATATAAGCTGAGGGATCAATTGCCAATCTCGATGGCTTCCACGAGAGCTGAGTATTTAAATCAAAACTCCACATTTAGCATGTGTGAATGTGTCAGATTTTTTTGTGGAAAACTTTAAGCACTTGCTACCACAAGTACTCTTCCAGACTGTCTTCCCTGGGACAATGGAAGGTCAGTGGAATAGAGTCAAGAAACCTCAAATCCAAGTTCATCTCTGCGTTCAATTGATGTGTGGTTTTGAACAAGTCATTTCCCTTTCCTCCTCCTTTTCCCTGTCTGAAAATTAGAGATGTGTCATGCACGCTACCTAAGTTCCTCCTAATTCTAATGTCACATGGCTGAAGATAATGTGTTTATTTTGAATTTCAGGTCAATATAGTTCCATCTTCCCTAGGAATTAAAGTTAAAGAGTCTTTGGAAATTAAAACTATAAACCTGAGAAGTAGTCAAACTCAAATCCCCTCATCCTACTCATAAAGAAACCGACCACTTGTGTTTGTTGGCTTTACTCCCAGATGCCAGTGAAAATATTTGGTTGTTTCAAGTAAGTGCAGCAACGAAACTCCTTTTGAATCTGAAAAATTCAGTTTCACGTTCTCTCACACAGGAATAATGTCATTTCACTGTCAGAAAAGAATACAAGTTCAAATTATACTAGAAACAAAATATCCATCTCAAACGAAGATGGGGTTTTCAGCATCATAGAATTAAATATCCCTACATCTGTCCCAATGGTGAAACTTGGAAAGAAGCTGCATAATGCATCAGCTATGCAGCTTATCTATGGCACAGTCTTGGGGTCTGGACCCAGTTGGTGGAGCCATGTCTGATAAGGAATACCTACAGTCAAAACAAAAGTACCTGAACCTTCCCATATGTTTAAGGAGAACTCTGGAGCCCCAAACAAGGACATGTGGGGACAGAAGGAAGAATAAAAAGCAACTAGGAACAAAGCAGAAAGTATAAGACCATTACTAGAAGGAGCAAAGGGCCCAAGCTTTTCCTCCAATTAGGAGCCAGCCCAGTGGGCCATGTACAGAGAAGCTTTAAAATTCAAGGTCAAGGCAGGCAAGAGTGATTATGGTAGATGGCTGCCCCCACCAAATTATTCATTTGTTTTTATTATCATGCTTGTAGAAAGTAATTGCCATAAATTGGTACCGTGTTATGATATTGTCTTTGAATCTTCTAGTGGCAGATAAGTTTGCAGATGCCTGTGTCTTGTTTCACTAGCTGAAATATTAGCTCTTTGAGGATCTTATTAATTACTGTATTCCCACAGGTAGAGGCCTGTTATAAAGTAGGTGCTTTCTAAATGTTTGGCTCGTTCCATAGCTATCAAACGCTCTGTTTAGTTGAGAGTTATATCATCAGGCATTTTATTATATTATTAATGAAAGTTATTTCACAAAGTATGCATTTTGTATATTTTTCTAAGGGTTTATAAGTCTTTACAGGAGTATTGTAGTCACTTGCCAGTTCCAGAGATCTCTGGGTATGGAACATGGGGTAATCCAAACTTATCTGCATTTATGTATTTAATAGTTGGCTTAAAAATGTTGGGTATTCAGATGAATAGAAAAACTGCCCATCTTTGTTCATTACCATAATTTTGTGGAATTCATGGTTCATTTATTTGAATGGTATTCTGAATTTTATTTACATGACTAATGTATATAGCCACCTCCATACACACAAGACTACTATTTCATTTATATCCTTAAACTTTGAATACCTATGCAGAGAAGAAATTCATTCTGTACTGCCCTATTCTTTTACTATTCAGAATGTGGAGAACCTCACAGCAATTGCTTATCCTACCCAAGACCCACTGAATAGTTATCTGATCTGTTTAAAAGAGAAAGATGTATACTCTTTTCCTTCAGTAGGGTTGCCCCTCCATTTATCCATTCACTCCCCCTTCAGACATCCTTTGCTCAATGTCTTTTACATGGACGATATAAAGGAATGAATTAGGCACACAAAAAGAAGCTAGGAAAAGAATCCTTTGATTTCAAGGCATTGATATTCTAGAGATTAGATAGATAAACACATGATCACATGTCCCTTGCCATCCTCTACTTGATATCCCCACTTATACAATCCTGGGTGCTAGTAGGCACTTACAAATCATTCACTACCCAAGTGGGCCAATAAATGTAATTATGAGAGCTGGACACAGTGGGCACATATGTGGCCAATAAGCCACTATCGGACACATTTTGAGATTTGAAGGAGGCATCTTTTAGATAAAATAAAATCATACCCTGAATGGTATCCACATATTCATGTGTTTATAAAATACGGAGTTTGTTTTCTCAAGAATGGTTTGATGTTCATGTAGAATCAATCCACAGCAGATGTAAAAGGAAATCCCTAGCATTTAAAATTAATTTAGGAGAGGTTAACCTTGCAGATTCACTTCTAAGAGGAGTCCTGCCAGAGCAGAATCTTGGGTGGGTAGGTAGATCATGGTGTTTGCCCAGCTGACCATCGCCCCATTATTTAGCTGTGCGCTAAGCAGGTCCTATGCTCTCTTCATAGAACAGAAAGTGGCTGACATCTCCTGTGTTTCCTGTCCCTTAGCACATAAAATCACAGTGATACAGAAGAGGAGCTCAAGACACGAGTACTTGCCTTTCAACCATCCAAAATCTACACCTACCCTGTGTGACCTTCCCTGGGATGGCTTCTCCAGTCTGCCCTATGTGAGAAAGTGTGAAAAAAAAAAAGCAGGCTTTGCTGAGGGTACCAACAATCCATGAAATGGCGGTGCAGTCTGCAAATTCTGTAACAGTACCCGTTTTGCAGGAAAGGTGGTGAGACATTGACAACCTGCTAATATAATACAGTGTAGGACTCAGGAAGCCCAGCCTTCCCCCAAAGTTTCTCCCAACAGAACAGAAGGACCAGGTGACAGCAGAGGTAGAAATCAAGCTGCTGAGCCAGCACCAAGTCCATGCAAAAGGGATTGTCCAGCTTATTTAGGCTTTAAAACATTCCTGAGCTGAATGTAACCCAGTTAATCTTTCCATCAGGCTCAGTGCTGCACTTCAAGATAAAAGTGTCACTCATAAGTCATCAGGCACTGGGGTCTGGCAAGAAGCCAGATAACACTTCTGTGAAACACTGGTTCCAAGCTTTGCCATCTACTTCATCCCCTACACATTCTAACCCAAGGCTGGGAGGTTTAAATAATTCATAGCTGAACCAAATACAATTCATTCAGAGGATACACTGTGTCTCTTGACTTGGGAATGGAGTAGTCATGGAGAGACAGACCATGGAAATTAGCATTTTGTTGGAATAAACATACCCTGGGTCACCCTTATCCTGTACCATGGAAGCAAAGACCACATCACTCTCAAGAGACAAAACCAGAACCGTGAGACCACAGCACTCCCCAGAGATGACACACTACTTCCCTCAGCAACTTCCAGGTTCCTGAAGCTTCATATTTTAGTGGGTTTTCTTCTCCCACTCAGTGTCCCATGAGGTATCCACCATTGGAGCAATCATTGCCAATCTCTTTACCCCAGGGAGTTGAGCTGGCAGAGACCATTTGAATGTTTATTTTTGAAGTGTGACGTGACACAAATGCCATCAGTGATGTCTCTACCTCATCGTTCTCCTAAATCCCTAAAAATTTTAAATCTATGCCTCGGTGTGAATATTTTTGACTTGCTCCTGTGACTGTGTAGTGTATGTCAAGCATTGTTTATTTATATGTGTGTGTGTGTGTGTGTGTATAAATTATATATTACATATATAAATTATATAAAATATGTTCATATATAATTTTATATACATAAATTATATTTATGTATATAAATATATTTATGTATAAAAAATATAAATATATATATGTATATAAAATATAAATTATATTTATGTATATAAAATTATACATAATTTTATATACATAAATTATATATAAACATATTTTATATAATTTATGTATAAATTATATTATATATAATATTTATATAAATATATAATTTATGTATCTATAAATATATATCACTCCTTTGGAGATATATATATATGTGTGTGTGTGTGTGTGTGTGTGTATAGAGAGAGATATATATATATCTCTATATATCTATATCTATATCTATCACTTCAAAGGACTTCTGAATATTTTTTACAGGTAACGAAATCGAATGTCAGGAAGGTAAACTTGTCTAGAATTATAAAAGTAGTTGGTAGCAGAGCTAAGTTATGAATCCAGGATTGTCTATCAGTAGAGCTGGACTTTTTTTTTTTTTTTTTTTTTTGCTAAAACCTGCCTTCCTTTTTCTCCGTGAGGCAAGATGAAGGAAGGATGACATCTTGACTGCTGTGGCCTGCAGAAAGAGTGCAGAAAGAAACATGCTAAAAACATGGTAGAAATGTTCAGGACAAGGAAATCTCAAGATAAATTTAGCCTAACGTACAACTTTGAGTGGACATGGCCCACCGAGTGGAGCAAGTCTGCTTCTGAACCATTATGGGGGAAATATGTGTGTTTCCATAGAATTAGTGTGGGACCTAGACTCCAAGTGTGCTCTTAAAGGTGTATATTTTAGAAGCAGCCTCTAATTATTTATCTACTCGTGTCGTAAAATAAAACATCCCTAGGATCCATCTCTGCTTTTATCAAATCCTTTTTACTTGGACAAATCTCCTAATTCGTTTTCCTGAACAAATTTTATTCCTTGAAAACTTTGCAGCTAACACCAAGGAGATTTGCTAAAATGTGAATCATACTGTGCAGTGGCTCTGTTTAGAATCCTTTGAAAGCTCTGGGGAACCCGAAGGAAAATTACCAAACTCCTTAGCATAACACACTCCACTAGGCAGCCATGCTGATTTTCTTGTGATGCCAGGAATTTTCATGATGCTGTGCTCTGCCACAAGCACTCCCTCTACCTGCATACCTTCCCCTCACCATCTGCCTCAGTTTGCATGACGCTTCCTTAGGAATCCCCTGAATGGTAAAAAAAAAAAAAAGAAGGAAGGAAGGAAGGAAGGAAGGAAGGAAGGAAGGAAGGAAGGAAGAAAGAAAGAAAGAAAGAAAGAAAGAAAGAAAGAAAGAAAGAGAAAGAAAGAAAGAAAGAAGTTACAAATGGTATCCACCTGGAACACCACCTTCTATCTTGGGGATCCTACTTTCTGAGGACATTGTTTGAGAGGTTAGAGAAACATTTCCCATGGAAACTAGTTGATGGAACTGACGAGCTAAGCAGGAAAAAAAATGAAAATTAAAGACAAGAAACCTGACAAAGAAATATCATAGGAAGAAGCAGGTTATTGAGGAGGTTTGTTGAGGAGGTTTGTTGAGTATGGCCCAGGAGTCAGAACCAGGATCTGGTGTGGAAGTAGTCTAAAGTCAGATTTAACATATTTTTCGAAAGGCTTTCTTGAGATTAAAGATTTATAACTAATTAAAGATTATAACCAAATATAATTAAAGATTATAAACAATACTCCTGTAGAAAACTCTGGGTTCCAGGTTTCAAGAGAAGGCTAGATGATGCCATAGAAGACATTGCTACAGGAGTTAGGAGAATAAATGCTCAGCTTTTCTCACAGGCATTGACCATCAGGGATGACAAAGAGAAATGGGACAGCAATGGAGTGGAGAGGAAACCAGCTAACCTATTGGAGCCTACAACCTCCCATTAACTCCTCCATGTACAGAGTCACTAATGAATTTAACCACAGCATACAGCCTCCACATAAGCCCTGAGGATATTACCTTCTCCAATCTTATAACTGTTTAAAATATATATATTATTAACAAGAACTCCATGACCTCTGCTCTCCAATATTTGTGGGTAAGGAATTTACAAGCAACATTATTGGGGACATGCATGGATATTTGGGTATACAGACACATCCAGTAGAGAAATGTTTTTATATAAAGGCATATTTTAATGTTGGCATATAAATTTGTGCGTAATTTACCCTCTAGTAGTCAGCATGGTTATTGCTATATTCATTTAGGCTAGAGCACAGTGATGGTGCAAGACTTAAATATTACCTTGCAAAAAAGTAGTTTGTATACCTCAGTGTCATAATGCATCCCCGTGCCCAGTGTACTGGTGGGATGCACTACAAGTAGTTTGTTATTAATGGTAGGTAAAGTCTGAAATTTGTGAATGATGTAATTTTAGAACACTATAAATCAGATACAAGATTATTCCCCATATAATGTAATTCTCACTCGCTTGCTTACAATATACTTTCTGAAAGAGAGAGAAATGGGTGGAGTTTTAATTAGTACTTAGGAAATTGCACATAGCCTCTGGTGCATCCCATGGAAATGTGTGATACACGTCTTCTGTTATATGTGTTGTGACTGATAAGTTGAGAACTCTCTTCTGAAACACTGAGTATAAGGTAACACACTGTTCACCCGTCATCCCAAAACTCTACATTTGCATGACCTTTAAACTACATGTGATGGACAGAGGAGCACACGCTGAAAAATGCTTTTAAGGTAAATCTTTCCATTCTCAATTTCACACAGTGGTAGCTAAATAGAAACACATAATGTATATTAAAAACACAAAAATAATGCATTGACTTTTGGAAGAAACTATAAAACCCTTATCGCTTTGTAGTATGTGCACACATCTGTAACCTGACTATCCCAGTTGTCCAAAAAGATAGAACAGATTGAATGACAGCTCATGGCCAAATTTCGGTAGGAAATAGGAAGATGATTATATGTTTGCCTTTAGTACTGTTAGGTTATGCAATGCCTTTGTTCATTTAGTTAGCCACTATATTAAGAGCGCTAGTATTCCTCTGCACAAAAAAAAAAAAAAAAAAAAAATAAGCACTACTCTCTAAGAAAGCAAGAGACAGATGCAAGGTGATGCTAGGGAGGCAAGTAGGGACTAGAGACCAGGTAAAATCTCGAAATCCTTATAATTTATCTTTCTCCTAAACTCATTCATTGAAACATTGAAATACATTAAGCAGGGTTTAACATGAGAAAATTTTCACTTCAAAAATATACTGTGGATGTAGTTAAGAATAGATGTGGGTTGTTAGTTTAGGAAACTTTCACATAAGTCCAGGCAACAGACACTAGAATAGAATGGTGGAAATAGAGAAAAGTGGTTGAAATGAAAATACATTTAGGAGATAAGGCTGAAAGTCCCTAGTAAGGCATCAGCGATGTGGAGGGAGGAGGGAGGGCTTAAGGATTACTCTTAAGTGTCTGGTTTGCACAACTGTGGAGGAATTGCAAATGAAGGAGCTGGAGAACAGAATGAAAGGATCAGGTTTAGGGAAAAAGATAATGGATTGGATTTCAGATATATCGACCTTAGGATGTCTTTAAGACCTTCAAGAAGAGATGTAAAATAGTTATTAACATATATTGTGGAGCTCAAAGGAGAGGTCTGAGTTGGAGATGAGTATCAAGTTCCACAGTCCCATTTGTTTATCTTTACTCCAGGCTCACTCTGTTCTGATCACTATGGCTTTACAGGAAGCCCTGACATCAGATACTCTAGGTACCTCAATGTTGGTCTCCTATTAAAAAATCATTTTCATTTTCAGTATTCGAGATCCTTTCCATATTTGTATGAATTTTAGAATCAAGTCCTCAATACCTTCAAAGACAGAAAATCTTGCTGGGAGTTTTGCTGAGATTGCATTGAATGTATAGCTCATCTTGAGGAAATTTTACATCTGCCAATTCGAATCTTCCAATTCAGTATAATGTTATATCTGGTCATTTACTCAGGTCTTCTTTCTTTTGGCAATGATTTGTAGCTTTCAGTGTAGAGGTCTTACACATATTTTGTTAAATTTATCCCTAAGTATTTCATGTTTTTGATACTATTGTGAGTGGTATTTTTAATTTTTAATTTCCCAATTAGTTTTCTAGTATACATAAATAAAACTATTTTTATATGTTGCTTCTGTATCCTGAGATGTTGCTTATTTGTTTGAGTAGGGTGTTTGGTTTTTTTGTTTGTTTGTTTATTTGTTTTGGGGAGATCCTTTAAAATCTTTTAAATACATGATCATATTTTCTGTGAAAGAAATACAGTTTTGCTTTTTCCTTTTCCTTATATTTGCCTCTTATTTATCTCCCTTGACTTAATTATACTAGCTAGGGTCACCAGTAAAATTCTGAGTAGACCAAGTTGATCACTGGAGACACCCTTACCTCCCTTACCTTATATCTGGTTGTAGGAAGGAAGTGTTCAGTGTTTCACAATTAAACATGATGTTAGCTATAGGTTTCTCACGGATTTCCTAAACAAGATCCCAGATATCACATATCAGGACATCTACACTGAAAGCTACAAATCATTTCCAGAAGAAAGAAGGCCTGAGTAAATGACAAGATATAACATTATACTGAATTGGAAGATTCGACTTAGCAGATGTAAAATTTCAAGATGAGCTATGCATTCAATGCAATCTCAACCAAAATCTCAGCAAGATTTCCTTTATTTGGAGATATTGAGGACATGATTCCAAAATTCATATAAATATGAAAAGGATCTCGAATACTGAAAATGATTTTTTAATAGGAGACCAACATTGAGGTACTTAGAGTATCTGATGTCAGGACTTCCAAATATCACCATGTTGGGAGTGTGGGCTTCAAAATAGGAGTTTTGGGGTAAACCAGTTTAGTCAATAGGAGTTTGCTCGTTTAGCCTTTCCCATTTCTGGCAATCTGCTCCACAAATTCCAGCCACCTCAGTCTCTCCAAGCTATTTTATTTTCCTTTTCATCTCAGTGAGACCACCATGCTGTGTTTGAGTTTATCCTCCATGCACCAAGTTCTCATATCAACCGGATAATCTTGAATGAATCATAGTATTGCATTTCCTGTGTGCATTGTCTGAAACAGTCATTTCAAACATTTAGAACAGTTCTTATAGTGTTTATAGCAAGAATTCCCATCCAGTAACTTTAATTAGGCTGAAGTAGAAACCTAAGCTATGGATTTTTGAAAGTTGGGGATCACATAAACTGGTGGAACCAATGAATTTAATGGTATGGTGCAAAATTAGTTGATGTACAGGACAGAAAAAAGCATATGAGAACTCATGATTTTGGAGATGGTGCAGCTATTAGCAGTGACACAGTGTCACATTGTGATAGGGTAACTTCCTCTCCTTCTTTATTTGACAGACAAATGGTAAGAAAGAAGAAAAAAAATCAATCACCTAATTGGTAGTATCATGCATACATATTTACATATTCACTCACTAAGCATTACGTACATTCAATTATTTATTCATTTTTTTTTCCAGCAAACATTCCTAGGTGTCACTCAGGATTAAGACAAAAATGTATAAAAATTCAGATAAAGTTTAGCCTGTGGCTAAGATGAGAGCCTAGGAAGGAAATTAGTCTTGGAAGAAGACATCAAAACTAAGCAGAATAGAATTTTGGGAGTGAAAGTAAGATGTCCTACTTAATGCAGTTGATGATTTTTAACAGAAATATTCTAGATACAAATACTTTACTATATTTATAAACTTTTATATCCGTAGGCAGTCATCAAATTGCATCCTATTGAGGAAAATAAACCAGTCCATCCATCTATTTCTCTGTCAATGCCTCGTAAAATAGCTGGTTTATGTTTCAGACATAAGACAAAACAAAAGTCCATGGAGTATTTTCCTTCCCAACATGTTCCAGAAATTTACAAGTTATATTCTTTGGAATTGCCTCTCATATTATCAAAGGATTGCAGTTAACCAAGCATAAGCCAGAAAGGTGATATTACTTAGTGAGTCAGATGGAATGGATTCCAATCCTGGCTCTGTATCTGAATAGCTCAGTAACCTTGGGCAAGATGCTAACTAGGGGAAAGAAATAAGATACAGATTCAAGAGATATGGAGGGAAAACGGAAAGGAATAGGGTCTGTCTGGCTATAAAGAGAGAAGAGTCAAAAGTGATTTCTTGTTTCTGGTTGAAGGATGTGAGAATATTGGTATCATAAATAGACATAGAAGAAGAAGGTCTTAAGGGAAGCGACTAATATCAATTTAAGATATGCAGAATTTGAACTCCTGGTAGAACTTAATGTTGAGCTTCTAGGTGGAGCTCTCTACTAGAAATTAAATGGCTTGATGTTAAATCCTGGAGCTCAAAAGAAAGTCATTTATACATTTTTTTCAACCAACAACAGTTATATACTTAATTTTCCAGTTACTGCGCTGGTTGCTAGGGATTCAGAAATAAAAGACTAAGCAACTGCCCCCAAGGAGCTTACCTCAGTGGAACCAAAGTTTATAAGACAGTTAGATCATGCGATCCTAAGTGCCAAGTTTTGGGGGCTAAGGTAGAGGTAGGGGCACAGTGCTGTGCAGATTGCCCGTCTAGGAAGCAGGAGGTGAGTAATCAGAGAAGGCCTCCAGAGGAACTGAGCTAAGTCTTAAAGGAAGAGTAGAAATTTGTCAGTCAGAGAAATTGAGGAAGGACTTTCAGGCAGTGGAGGCAGGGTATGTAGAAGTACAGAAGTTTTCACCAGGAGGACTGACTTTGAAAACCTCAAGAAGTGCGTACATAATTTCCAGTAATACCACATTCCTCATTTTATTCCTACATCATTGTCTATTCCTTTTTATTATCCTTTTTACCATCTTCTCTGCTCAGCCCCTAAATGATAGCACTCTTTCCTGGGCTGCTTCTCTCTTCTGTCTATATTCTCTCCCTAAGTGTTCACACCTATGGCTTCACGTATCATTTTCATGCCAACGGTTCTTCTCTGAGCTCCTGACTCTTATAATCCTTTGACATCTCCACCTTACAACACTTACCCAGAAAAAAAAAAAAATTTGTCCACTCAATTTCCGTATATTTTTCCCAAACCTGCTCCGAGTACCCTCTTCTCTATTAACAACAATATCATCTACCAATTATCAAACCAAAACCTTAGAAACCATCTATTACTCTTCCCTTTACCTCACCTCCTACATCAGATCATGCAGGGAATAGTCAATTTTTTGTCTAAAATATCCTCAAAAATAATCTGATATTTTCCATCTTCATTACTAGCACTCCAGTGCTAGCTACCAACTTCTCTCACTTGGACTATTGCAACAGATTCCAGGATGATTACCTACTTTCTTGTTCTTGTACAGTCATTTTCCCATTTAACTGTGACCTTCGATAGGGGAGTTTCAGAGGCAGTGGAAAAACTCGACCATAAGGATTTTAGAAGTGAGTAATGAAGACTTTTTATTTGCTCATTAATTCATTTACTCATTCATCTAATTTGAGAGAAACCTAGGCATTCTTTGAGAAAGATGTCAAAGTAATAGTGGAAAGGGAAAAAAATGAACATGCAAGAGAATCATGCATAGAACTGAAAATCTAACGCATTGAAGAGAAGCAGGATAGCACAGAAGTTGGGAAGATATGATGTGGAGGTAGATTATTTTGTTCATATTCTAGAAATATGACATTGGGCAAATTATTAAGCTTGCTGGGCCTCAATTTTCTTGTAAGTGACAGGGAGATGACATGTGGTCATTGTAGATAGTGAATGAGCTTCATGCATAAAGGGCTTAGAACAGAGCCTGGTGCAAAGGAAGTACCCACCAAATATTCAACACTCTTCAAAACTGATTCGATATATGAAAATGTTTTGAGGTGAAAAAAAAAGTAGACTTCAATCTCCTTTGTAAAGTAAAAGTCATAGTCATTTGTAAGGAGTTAAATGGAGGTCTTGGAGATTGAATAATAATAATAATAATAATAATAATAACAATAATAATAATATATTACCCTTTATTGATGTGTAAGGCATAATGCTAAGTACCTTACATAGAGTTATTTTTGTCCTCCTAATAACCCTGTGAGTTCAATTCCAACATTACTCCCACTTATAGATTGTGAAATTAAGGTTTAAGGAGGTAAAATAATTTATCCAAGTTCACACAGATAACGAGTCAGGACTTGAATCAAGTCTACGATATTTTGTGTTTTAAACTGCTGCATTATGTTGCCTGTCAATTCCTTAGTCTGCATATTTGAACAGAAATGCCCCTCAAAATATTAAAATCACTGCCCTTTCAATAAAATCAGAATAGAACACTATTTTATACTGCATATGTTGATACTCCCTCTTTATTGAAATATACTTCATACAACTAATCAAATAAAAACAGTCTGACTGTCCTCCAGAATTCCTTTTGAATCTGGTTTAGTCTTCCACAGAAAGGAACAAATTTCACAGAGCAAAAGACAAAAGCACCCACTATCAAACTGCACCACTGCTGGTGGCTCACAGAGAAAGCTGTCCAGGGGCAATGATCCCAAGAAGATGACAATAACATTTTAATAGGGAGTTCTAAAATCAAAACTGTGTTTTCAAAAGTTTCTTTCATCTCTAAAGCATGTTCTAAATATTTGCTATTCAGGCTTCTGTAATAGACCTACCATGCCTTTGCACACAATACACAAAAATAACCTTAGACTGACCTGGAGGGCCTGGGCCTGGCGAGTGATAAATCTGTTAGCCCCAATTTGGAGAGCAAAGTATTTTCTAGAGGTCACAACACTACCATTCACACAGGACTACAAATGCTTTCAGAGGTGCTCCCTAGTAAAATCATGATGAGTGCTTTGATCTTGGGGTCTCTTTCTTTTTGTAACATGTCCGAATACCTAGGATTAGGAGGCAGGCAGAAGTCAGAGAGAAATTAAACAAACAGTGGAGAGTGACCAGCCAGGGTGGCTTCTAGTACTGAGGTCATGTGTTTGCCTCTTTACTTGCAGATCAAGGTGAAAAGTGCATCCTGAGCTCCAGCCAAATATGGTATATAAACAAACATGAAAGAAGGATTAACTCTCTTCCCTGAGACTAATGGGGGCCTCAAAAATCAATAGCTGATTTGTGACAACGAGACTAAGTCAATATTGGGACAAAAGGTGCTAGCTATATCCAACTCACCCTTAATCTCAGGTAAACTTGTAGTAAATTCAACATTATTCATTTCCCTGGCTGCAATTCTCCCTGCCTCAGAAGAAATACTGATGTAGGAGACACACACAAAAGCCACCACTTGTTTCTTCTAATCAGATCCCTTTCTTCTCCGACTCATGACAGATGGCTGTTTGCAGACACTTTTTTTTGTCCTAATTCTAGTTCAGCCAGCAGGAACTCTGTGTGGAGAGAGAAAGCAGCCGACTAGCTTCCCACTGTTCTGCCTGCATCCTGCATTCCTAATACAGGCAGAGAACCATCATGAGCAGCGTTCTCCCTAAGGGAAAAGACTCCCTTTCATCCAGAAGCTCAGAACCCCAGGATACATGTGAGACAACATTTGTAGGTATTAGGAGCAATGCTCTCACAGAATTTCCTAAGGATTTTCATCTGCATCACAGATTCAAGACCCCCATAGGCATCAAGGTTTTTATGAGTTTGAGGTGGAAAGTGGCTAAGTCCCATGGCCTAACGTTTCCACTCCTGAGTTTACATGATGTATGACTCCCAGACCAGCTTCTCTAATATACATATATTCAGATTATTTGGGTTTCTTGGCCAACCTATACACAGAGAATTTTCCAGAAACTACCTAAGGAAAAAGGGAGTTAAACCCTCAGCCATGCTCACTATCACCATCCACATTTTGCAGATGAAAAAACTGCCTGAGAGCACAGAATGAATTAAAGGTGGATCTAGCATGCACACCCAGACTCTGACTCCAGGGTCAGTGACCAACATTTGAGCTCTACTTTTACATGACCTTAGCATGCATTTTTATCAGTCTGAACCTTGGCTCTCCCATCAATAAAAAGCATGTTTTGATACACATCTGGCAGTGTCATAATGAGCAGTCAATAGGAAATGTACATCAGATACTTAGTAATGGCTTGGAACATAGAGATCAATAAATGGCCAATTCTTCCATATCATTTTCTTCGATAAAGGAACAGGAAATATATGCAGCACTGATTCTCTGGGCCACTTCTTGTCACTGCTCATTGCCTCATATATTTTTCCATCTAGGTTCTTCTTCAAAATGAGATTTTTTTTAATTTATATTTTCACTGACATGCTATCATCCTAGAATTGGGCTATTCCTTAGGAACGTATATCTATGTCGATGCTTCATCGTTAGGAAAGGAGTTCATCTTTCCTCTCTTTTTCTAATGGCTTCAGGTTTTTCACTTACGTGAGAATCTAGCTCTTAGCATTTTGATGAAAAATAAAGAGCTAGCAGTCTTCCTAGGAGCACGGCCTCCTGGATCTGCACTGTACCCACAGTGCTGAGTGGAGGGAACACTGAGAATGCTTGATGAGAATAGAGTTCAGGGTTAGCGGTTCTGGCATCTAAACCATCCCCTTGTCTTTCATGCCAGCAAATCATGCCAGGAAGAGAAATAAACTTGCCCAAGATCTGCAATATATCAGTGGACAGCCTCCTGTATGTTGTGATGTCTAGGGTACCAGAAAAACCTCCCTTTATCTTCACAACCAGTAATAATAAAATATTCAACCATGGAGTGCTTGTTTTTTTCAGGCAATTGACTACACATTAATTCTAAAGGTACTACACGTTCTTCAGGATGCACAAATTTTGGCCTAGTGCTGAATGGCTCATTGTTAAAGCCAGTATGTGGCTAGAAACAAAGGCAGAGACTGAGTATTACTACCATAGACTGTACTTTTGAAAAACAAGAATATATCTGAAGTTTTATCAAAAGTAAATATTACTGCAACTTTATCTTCAACATTATATGCTCAAAGCTTAAAAGATTAGCACAGTGTAGGAAAAATCATTTCTCAGTACCATCAGTTGACAATTACTCTGGCATTCACTATACTGTACAATTGCAACAGTAAAGAGATGCTCATTTTCAGCCAAGGTCAATGGAGGAGCAAGGTAGTTTTGGGTAGGCAGTGCTGAAGTTCATGTTGTTACCAAGTTGTTGAGGTTTCCCTGAGGCCCCTCAAAATGTAACTGACTGAAGTAAATGGTGACCTTTTCTTCATCTTCCCTGAAGATACAGTCACTGATGCCATCTCATAAACCAAAAGCTTTGAACTTGCTTGAAGAAGATACTTTCAAGATGAAGAATACTTGAGGAATATTTTCAGAAACAAGGCTGAGGTCAATAGTCTTACCCATCATCACACACACTTAAACAAAAACTTTACTTGATACTTCAACAACCCTTTGAGCATGTATCATATCTCTGTTTTACCAGAGAGAAATTAAAGGTTCCAAAGATTAAATGACTTATCTAATTAGCAGTTAAATAGGATTTTAACCCAAGCTGTCTCATGGCTATGTACAGAGCTAAATAATGCTCCAAATAAGCAGACAACTCTCTGTTCAATGCCTGCCATGTATCTGGACTGACGTATACATAAATTCATTAATTCTACACAATTTGACATAGCCATTCTTATACCTACTTTACAAATGGCCTGGGACCTAACCTAATGACTAATCAGTGGCGCAACCAGGATTTGAACCCAACTACCTAATTACTAAGTATACGCTCCTACCTACTGCGTGACGACCCTGCTTCTCACCATTCTTTCCATCACCAGGGATTCTCTCAACAATATTCAGCTACTATTAGTGAGCTCTGACCATACGCCAATTGCTCGTAACGTCTAAGATCTAACATTCTGGAGAGAAGTCACTAAATTTTATTCCATAGGGAGAATCTGACTTGCATCGTCACTCAGGAGAAAAGATACACGGTGAGGCAGCATGTTTTGAAAAAAAGTATAGAAAACGGTAGATTTGGAGGCAGCATAATGAAATGAAAGAAAAGCTGCTTTGTTCCTTGCCGTCTTGCCCAGGGTTTCTCTAATGCGAGTGATATCAGATTAGAAGACAGAAAGAACAGCTTCACGATGGTAGCTGCCAGCAAGGCAACCTCTTTTCCACGTGCCCTGTCCCCACACTTTCCCCCTGGGAGAGGCCAAAAGGCATCAGTGCAACACAGGTTTGTTGCTGGGAATAGGCTGGAGCTAATCCCTTCCTGGGGATGTTTGTTTTTACTGAAATACTTTCCCCCACTTCGGTTAGCCCGTCCTCCATTATGTGAGTCAATCTGACAGTTTAAACCAACAGAAATATTACTTTTTTTCCCTGTAAAGTGTAGGTTAAATGCAACGTTTAACATAATGAGCCCAAGGGGGGAAAAGTTCACAGTAAAGATGAATACTCTTTTAAAAAAATTAGACCCAATTGATAATTAGATGGTATATGTTTGCAAACAATGAAAAGGGGAAGCAGTGTTTCTTCTTCTTTTGTTAATTAAATCACAAAGTCTATTGTTTTAAAGCCTGAATACCAATATATTTCATACATTATGGCTCTTTTCTGAAAGGAAAAAATATAAAACTATTTTATTAACCACGATCCCCCCATATTTACTGTAAGGTAAACAGCAGCCCTAGGTAACAGCTCTTTTTCTCCTAAATTACTACTTCCCCTTGCTCCCTGGAGACCTAACTAACTCCAGTTTGACAAAGATTGATCCTCAGTCGCGACTGGGGAAGGCGTGCTTCTCACAATACACTCCTCACTTTGCAGTTAACGGTGGTTGCGTTCCAAATCCTACCCAAACCGCTTGGGGTTCATACTCTCTCACTTTTCCCAGCAAAATCAAAACTTGCTTCTTAAGAGCGTTCTTGCTAACATTGCTTGTTAAGATGAGTTCCTGAATATTGCCTTTTTCTTAGCTAACAGCGAGCTGAGGATTTAAGTCTAAATGAATCAGAAACATATGGCATGCATTTCTCTTAATAATACGCTGGGCTTTATAATTAAAGGAGAACAGTACTAGAGGCAAAGTGTGCTTTGAGAAGCTATTGAAAGGGGAACGTTGAGTGGGATTGAGGATGGTCCACAGATGCAAAAGAAAGGCCCACTTGGCCTTGAATTTTGCAATCTTGGGCTACTAGGGAAGACACCATGCCCTTAATGGAAATTCCTAAGAGAATATTCCATTTGCACTCTTTCTCTTTATTTATTAAATTTTCTGTTTCATTGCCTACTCCCTTCTCCCTATCTCCCCCACCTACCACTTTTGGTTCCTTTACTAAGATCTTCCTGCTTATTAAAGTTCATACACTACGTTTGTTTAGAAGCCTCTATATATGCTAAGACCTACACAAAACGAAGGTAGATGGTGAATTATTGAGTGTGTAACCAAAGCCTGGGCCCGGGATTATATTCAATTAAGCCTCATTTTTAAGCAATCCTAATGTCAATCTCACTGAAAATCCATGGGGGTTTGATGTTGGCTTATAAGGATTTTCATCATCTCTCTTTATCAATACTGTGTGTTCAGTGTTGTTTATGTGAGAGCAGGAGAAGACAGGATCTGAGACAGCTGGGTCCCAAACTGTCAGCTACAATGTGCCTTGGACAAGTCACTTTATTTTCCTGAATCTCAGATTTTAACATACACAAAGTGGGAATGAAAATACAGCTATATTACTGGTCTGTGGTAAGAATGCGATAATAGATTAACAATTGCTCTGTAAGTTGTATTCAAATTAATGTTGAATACATTGCTTTTACCTCTTGTCTTTAAATATTTAAAAGACTCTCTTAGACATTTTCAATTTGTTAATGTCTCTATATTTTCCCCTAAATTCACTATACCATATGGGAACATTATTTTTCCTCAAACAGAGAGAAATGGGATAAACCAAGTGTCCCCTTGGCATACTATAGCCAAAATTGCCAAAAGGCATTTTTTTTAAGAATTACACTTTTTTCAAGCTTTGGTCCTTCTGAGAGTCTGTAAACTATCCAGCCTATTCCTAGAAATAGCCAGATAAAGTGACTCTGGGCTAAAATGATTACCTAAACCAGAGTTGGACACCTCAACCTTCCAGTTCTCTAGTCTGCCACCTTGTCTTTTGGAATCGGTCTCAAATCCCCTAGAAAGGACACAATCTTCCATTTATCAAGAGTCTCCCGTGCTTGTGTGTAGGCCACCTTGTATGTGCTATGTCACTTAATTTTATCTCCACGCAGCATATGTTGGGTGAGTAGGAGTTGCATCACCTTCCCCCACCCAACGAAACCAGGGATTCTGAGAGGACCATGCAGAACTGACTGGCCTTAAAACCAAAAATAAATCAAGTATTACATTGACTGGGAAGCAAGAACCACATGGTGGGGCCCTATCTGCTGTCTGGGGACCTGCAGGCTTCCCTTCCACACAGCTGCTACAGCTGTTCACTGAAGCACTATTCTTCATGTGGCCACTTGAATGGCTTCTGGTCAGCACTCGGGGAAGGTCTGGTGCTGAACAGGTTAAGCCCTCTGAGATGTAAGCCCGTTTCAAGTATTTTAGCCCAAGGGCAGCAAACAGAATGGCAAAGACCAGGCACAGGGGTGTTCCTTTGAGAAGAGGTACAGCATAGTGCCCTGCAGTAAGCTGTGGGGCAGGCACTGGAAGCCTAGACTCCTATCTTAGCACCCCTTTGTCCTAGCTAAGTGACCTTGTCCAGGTCACCACTTGGGGCCGCATTTTCTTCATTTGTGAAATGGGAATGATAATTCCAGCTCTTCCCACCTCACATGGAAATGGTGGAGTCTAAATAACAATAAAAAAGAAACTACCTGTAAATTGCTGATGTCCGGTGTTGAGTCACATAGATGTTATCAATGAGCCTTTGTGATGTGCCAAGGATGCAGCCATTGCTCTCCTTCCTGGGGTGCTGGGTGAGGGACATTTCCAGAGAAAACTCTCACAGGCTTTCCTCTTTCTGATCCTTTCTAGGACATCACAGTAAGAGCTCTGGGCCCTCAGTGCCTTTCCTGACTGATTCAGGGCCTTCATCCTTGGCCTCTGCTGAAAGCTTTGCCAGGGTGGAGCCAAATGAGAATCTGACAGTCCTTCAGAAACTTCTCTCCAAGGAGCAGCAGGGCATTGCCTGTTCTCCCAGCTGGACTAAATCCTCACAGGAACAGGACTCAGCAGAGGGACAGAGCCATCAGCTGGAAGCACTAGGAATCAGGAGAAATGGAAGTGAAATGCAGCCAGGTGTGGTCAAGGCAATGATTGAAGGCATCTCATGGGAAGAAACATGGCTCACTGCAGAGAGGGACTGCAGGAAAGCTCTCTTCTGCAAGTCGTGTCAGCCAACGCTGTTTGATGCAATTTAAAATTACAAAACATTCACTATAGCCAAGTTCAGACCTTCCACGATATTATTCCAGAGGGGATACTATGAGCAAGCAGAGGAGAGGGGCAGGATGAGAGAAAGAGAAGGGGGAAAAAAGGAGAAAGAACCAATTTGGGAGCAGAGGAAAACAAGACAGTAGAGAATAGAGAGGACAATTGATCCCTGAGAGGATGGGGTCATCCTTTTCATATAGAACAAAAGTTAAGCTGTGTCCAATATTCACAGAAGATGAAGTATGGTAGCACAGACCATTTATTCCCCCCAATTTTTTTTAACATTTATTTGTTTTTGAGACAGAGAGAGAGAGAGCATGAACAGGGGAGGGTCAGAGAAAGAGGGAGACATAGAATCTGAAACAGGCTCCAGGCTCTGAGCTGTCAGCACAGAGCCCGACGCGGGGCTCGAACCCACGGACCGCGATATCATGACCTGAGCCGAAGTCGGACGCTTAACCGACTGAGCCACCCAGCGCCCCTATTCCCCCCAATTTACCTTCCTCCAGCTTCAGCAATATTTGAAGAACTCTTGAGTTCAATCAAGTCTCTATGATCTCAGTCTACACTCCTCTGAAGAATAATATAGGAAAAATATAAGCATATGTACGTGTATGTGCGCTTGTGTTATGTGTTGTGTACGTGTGCTATTTGTACACACACATGCATTGCTTGTGTGCAGGCATTTGTATGCATGTGCACACTGTTTGCATGTGTGTGCATCTGTGTGCATGCACACGTGTGTTGGTCATGTGATTGTGTGTGCCTGTGTGTGCACGTCTGCATGCTGGGGCCGAGGCAGAGCTGCTCCCTTCCCAGGGTCTGGGCACATTTTGCTGCACGATCCTTTTCAGTAAGAAGGCTGAGACAGCAAGCCCAGCTCAGGTTTCATGAGGCTTCATCCTGTCTGAAGGCTGGTCATAGAGCAAAGTCGGGTGTATTTCAGGGGCTGATTAAAGCTCTCACAAATGCCAACTTACATCATTTCAATGACTATTAATTTAAAGAAAACATTTGCCTGGAAATAAAGAAAAACATTGCAAACCATTCCTGTTTTATCACCGAGGGTCCTTACTCTCAGTAGATCCTTCTCTCTGTCACGAAGCAGGCAAGTCTGACCTGGGCAAAGTTATCAAGGTAGAGCAATTACAGAAACACGGGCCAGATTCTTCCAATTAGGTGAGTGTGCACAGACCTTTGCCATAGTGATGGCAAAAAAAAAAAAAAAAAAAAAACTACTGTTGCGTCCCCCATTCCCACTGTTCAAGTGATAAATGACCCCCAGCCTGCTCTCCCCAGAGCTGAGTGAGGCCTGTCTCTGGACAAAGGCCAGGGAAAACACAACAAGATTTATAAGAGCCAAAGGCAGGGTGAAGAAGACCCGCAGGGCAAAGGGGGAAAGACCACATGAGAAAATGTGGCACGTTTTAGTAGCTGCATGTTATTTTATGATGATGGGGTGGGAGCAGAAGGGAAGATGGGGGGCTGGCAAAGGATAAGTGGCCACAGTCAAATAGCCTAGAGTATCTGGAAGGCCGGGGGCTTCTCCTCAGTTGGCTCAGCTCTCTGCAAAGAGGGAGCACTGGCTCTGAAATCCTCGTCTGGCTCCTCCATTCACCCCAGCTCCTTCTAAACAGACACTGTTAAAAGAATGTATTTAAAACTAAGGAGACAAATGGAGACAGAGAGAGAACAGTCATGTGCTGCTGAGATTAGAAGGCATGATGGTACAATTAAAGATATTTACCAGAGAAATTCGAACCCCATTACACGCTGGAGTACAGTATGCAAGGAAGAGCTGTTTTATATCATTAAAGACAAAAACCAGGTCTATAGGTAAGCTTTAAGAACAATAAACATCCTGAATTCAAGAATAAGGCTGTCAAATGAAGGGATATTGATTTTGGAACAAGGAATATTATGTCAAACAACATTAGTTTAATTGATCTGAATTTAGTTTAAGTACTAAAAGCATTTATATACAAACAGCAAATGAAAATTAACTGCAGCTGAGCCCCACTGCTGGTTCTCAGGGGCTTCTCAGGGCGGAGGCGGAGAGGAGAGCCTGGCACCCAACAGGCCTGGTTGGAGTCATGAACACACGGCAGAGCTGGGGTTTCATCCCCTGCACAACGATGGGTAAGGCAATGTGCTTTCTCTCAGAGCATAGGAACATTTAACACTGGCCTTTGACTTTTCAAAATACACAAATGCTGTTTCTTGCTCTGAAGGAATTCATGAGAAACATGGGATAGGCCAGGAGCAAGGAGTCGAGTGGGTACCCAAGTCAGTGAAAAGCTTCTGGTCCGGAAGTGAATGAGGCGAGCCCCTGATCTGCTTCTGACCACTTGGCCCCAGCTGAACCAATGCCTGACTGCAGCTGCCAGGCCCTGGGAGCCCAGGCAGAGGCTCCAGGAAAGCACCTGGGCATGGAGCCTGGGGCAGCACAGGTTGTCAAGAAACAGCATTGGCCTCAGTCCTTCCTTAGTGACAAAATGGAGAGAGATTTCAAAAGTGTCCAAACCCATCTCCTCCTTGTGCCCTTGCCTCCTCCTGAAAGAGACCATAAATCGACCACTCTTTCTTTCTTAACCCCTACCCACAGCTATCCCGGGGTACCCACCCCAGAGCAGGAGAATACACAGGAAATGCACAGTGGAAAAGCCAGGGTAGAGATGCACATTCCTCTTCAGTTACCAAAGTCTTGTATGGAAGAATAATAGTGATTCCACTGAAAGATTATTCAAGAGAATTCCAGCAGGAACCTATGGACTGCCCACCCCATCTGCTTGCCGAGGGCTCATCGTCCAACCGCCACGGACCCCCGTGAAGGGGTGAAGGTGTGAGCTGCTCAGTTATGTGTCAGACTCATTATTTAAGGTCTGGTCAGCCCAGGAGCCAACCATGTTTCCACTTTGTTTTCAGAAGGCCTGACAAAGGCCCCAGAATGTTGTTTTGTTTATATCTTGCCACCTGTGCACTCTCTCCCTGAGAGCTGAATCTCCACTCTGAGATCAAAGGGCAGTTAAGTGGAGCTGAAAGAAAGCTCTCTCCACCCCCAGCCCTGAGCTTTCACTCTAAGGACAGTGCTACATGTTGTCAGATTTATAGCTTCATGTGTGAATATGGTGTCAAGAAACAACAAAAATAGCCCCACGTCATGATTTTCTATCCATTTAGACACTTTGCCACATACATGAGGGTTAGTCTCAGTCTAGCCATGAAGGGACACTTATATGAGCTCTCAAGATACCAGTTACCCTTTCTTGACTTCTCCTCTTGAAACATTTTTCTCTCCCATATGCTTGAAACATTTTTGGATCAAAATATTTTCCCCTCTGATACTCCCAGTCAGCCTAATCAGTGGGGGATAGAGTGACTAAGGACCAGGA
Source organism: Panthera pardus (assembly GCF_024362965.1). NCBI lineage: Eukaryota > Metazoa > Chordata > Mammalia > Carnivora > Felidae > Panthera > Panthera pardus. The sequence goes on from NW_026526832.1 coordinate 26,720,339, forward strand.
GAGCAGTGTTCTGGAAAGACAGATATAACTTGCTGAGGACAATGTAATAAGAAAGAAGTCTTAGGTAAGGCCTATAATGGAACATTCTGGGAACATTCTCTGTGTGCAGTAGGGTCTCATAGAGTTCAAAGAGCCAATATTCCTGGACTAATATTCATATTATATCTGCTCATCAAGTATGTATTGAATACTTTGGTGGGCCAGATCTTAAGCAAAGCATGCATGAACACTGCATACTATCTTAGTCAAGAACAGATGATCCAAGCACAGTTTGACTTATATCTGCTGAAACAGAGGTACAAACTACCCACTAAAATAATCCTAAAGGTAGAAGCAATTGTTCTTTCAAGAAAAAAGGGTGCTATCATTTGAATGTTTATGCTTCTCAAAATTTAGGTGTTAAAATCCCTTAAGGTGATGGTAGTAGGAAGTGGAATCTGGTGATTAAATCATGTAGGCAGAGCTCTCTTAAATGGGATTAGTATCCTTATAAAAGAGACTCTAGAGAGATCTGGACCCCTTTCATCATGTGAGGACACAACAAGAAGTTGGCTGTCTTCAACCTGGAAGAGGACCTTTATGTGACCATACAAGTGCCCTGATCTTGGGTTTCCACACTCCAGAATGCAGCCTGAACTAACTAAGACAGCAGGCATGGCAAGGAAAGTGTTTGGGAAGTCTTAACTCAGGAGTCTGCCAGCTGGTACAGGTGAATGGGAAAAAAAGGAGATTCCAAGAAGAGGGAACCACAACCACACAAGTACAGGGGGTACAGGTGATATCTGTACAATGCTGCCTAGTCCAGTGTGGCTGGATCCCAGAGGATTGTGGTGAGGCTCTGGAAAGGATCCTAAACAAGAGCACTCGTGGTTTCCTAACCACCTTATTTCTGTCCTTTCCCTTTGAGAAGCTGTAATGGACTCAGGCAGATGGTCTCTGGATTGAGCCAGTCTCCTCCATTTCTTAGACATGTGACCATGGACAAGTCACTTAACCTCTCCAGACCACAGCTTCTTCCTCTGAAATATGCAGAAAATAAGTTCCATCCAGAGAAAAGTGGAGGGAGGCTTAAATAGAGGCAACTATTTAAGCGTCATAAGTGAAAAAGCCCTTACTCACAGTATAGGACTAGGTCTACCAGGACCCTCAGTCACGTGATCCAGAGGGCCCCACACTTTGCAATGTAAAGGGATCAGGCTGTCTCTGCCCTGAATTTAGAAAAACTCCCAGTAGTTCTACCCATGTGATTTTGAGCACATTGCCACATTTCCTCAGGCCTTATTTTTTTCCTCATCTACGAAACAGGAGTGGAAGGGCCAGGATTGATTTCTAAGGTCTCTTCCGGTTTAGATTTCCAAGGACAGAGTTTAAAACTCACTGCACAAAAGCTTCAGATTCTTGAAGACCTTGTTTAAATCCACCTCCTGGAGTGTAACTGTTATATGTCTGAACATTACAAATTATGAAATATGAAATAAATATATGCATATATACATAAACACATGTGAGTATATATAGACATGCATGTATATATGTAACTCAATTGTTCCAACCAGGGACATTGGTCCAATGCCTGGAGTTTCTCTTTTTCTTTCAGGATTCAACATTTGGCTCAATTCCAATGTATTCCCAAGTTTCTGAATCCTGTTCCCACAAAGATCTGTCTTCTTTCTCTGGTTAAAAGAAATGTATGCTGGGCATTCTGCCAAGCACTTGGGGGCCCTGTAGCATTCTGCTGTGACCCCTGGGGTGTGCCCCTTCCCTGTCACTGATTGTAGGAGTGAGGACAGGCCTACCATGGCCCTGCTGGAGCCACACATTGAATTCTGAGGCATAGAAGGTTTATCCAGGCCCAAAAGTGGACTACCCAGATCTGTGTCTCAAGTATCCCAGCCAACTATGTTCTGATGCACTAACAGTGCCTTATGGAGTGACCCTCAAGAAGAAAAGGAGAGGCCCACCTGTTCTCTCAGGGTCACCATCACTAATGCTATCTCTCACACTAAAACAGCTCCTCATTATTTACAAAACACAGTTACATCCTTGACCTGATGTAAGTCAAATCAGGTTGATAGCATGCAAACAAGTACTCAGTTTATAATGTATAGGCACATGGAGTCCTAGGGGTCATCTTTTGAAGAAGTGTCCTCTTACTGACCTCTATTTATCCTCAAAGGGCCTGGATATACCATTCCTGAGGTTGGGTATTCTTAAACTTAAAGGATGGAAGGGACAAAGGTTGGCTTTTGGCAATATGGAGAAAAACTGAAAGATGTGGAGACTCTATTCTCCCCTTTTATGCCCTGCCCTCATCAAAGTATCTTTTCTACTTCTCCCACAGCCTTCCTCTTCCTCCTGGAAACAACTTCTTTTATAATAAAATTTACTAGTAGTCTCTAATGGCCCTTAAAACTCTGACATTTTATGGTTCTATTTGAATTTCATCCAATTTCTTTTCATGAGATGAAGGTTTGCTATTAAGGAGTTTCAGAAATTCTGGGGTCATTTGGGAGGAGAGGTAGGGGTTTCCCTACCTAAGCAGATTTTATGGTGGATGTCTTCATGGAAACAGGCGGCATCATGGAGCCTGACCACAGAGCCTGATGAGAGGGATGCTCATATATAATAAAAGGTTGTCCAGGCCAAGAGAAAACCCCAAGAAACTAAGATTTTTCTACTGATGAACTTCAGCGCAGCAAAACAGATATGGACAGGAACTATGAAGTTAAATACCCCATGCCTCTTGGATTAAGGAGTTCATTCTCTACTGGTAGAAATATATACATGAATAGATAATTTCAATAAAATATCCTAAGTGATAAAACAGATGTAAGCAAGAGTATTGTGAAAGCACAGAGAAGGGACATTCAGCCAATCTAGGAATTCAGAAAATATTTCTTGGTAGGAATGAAGTCTATTCATGTTACATTTTAAGAGTGCTTTTTGTTTTTACGTCATGCCCTTGTCCTCCCTTTCACAATAACCTCACTCCATTCCTGTGAAGGAGTCAAAGAAAGGAGCATTACCTCAATTGATGGATGGAGACACCAAGGGACAGGTGAAAAAAACAGTTACACAGCTAGTTAATGGCAAGGAAAAAAATATTTTTATGCACTTGAGACTGAATGGAATAATGGTAATCTCTAGAGCATTTAGACTTAGAGCAAGGAAAAATGAAGAAGGAGATATGATAGACTGATACGTTACAGCAGTATTTGATTTGCTTCAACCAAAGCTATCCTTTATAGAAATATATACTCTATAATTCAAAAGCACTATCCCTGAGGGGTGGGAGAAATGGATGAAGGAGTTTAAAAGGTAAAAACAAAACAAAAAGAAATAAAACCAAAAAACATAATGCCATTTACAATTATTCCAAAAAAAATGAAATACTTATAGATTTATCTTATATAGGATCTCCATGCTGCAATACTAAATTCTCAAGAAAGAAATCAAAGAAATCCTACATAAATGAAGAGACATACATACTATGTTCATGGATGGGAAGTCTCAACATAGTAAAGATGTCAATTCTTCCCAAATTTGTTCATAGGTTTAAACCAATCCTTATCAAAATCCTGTAAGGCTTTTTGTAGATATAGACAACCTTATTCTAAAATTTATGTGAAAAAAGAATTCTGTGTAAATTGTGTCTTTATGCCTATTGGGTTTAATGTTAGCTAACTTTGGAACAGGCATTATTTTCCATTTTCTTCTGAAAGGCATATGAAAAAATTCAATAGTGTAAATAAAGACATAATTTTTCACCTGTTAATTCTCTCTGTTCCTCCCCTGATCATGTTCTGTCTCTCTTTCAAAATAAATAAACTTAAAAATAAAGAACAAAACTCAAACATCAGTGGGCTCTGTTCCCTTGGGCCCTGCGTTACACACACCTTGGATCTCCTTCTAAGATGACTACTTGCTCTTTTGTCTGGTTGTTTCTTTTCCCTATCAGATAGTGAAGTTCATGAGAACAGGATGTTATTCTACTTATTTGCCCAGAATCCAAATGGTAGTTGCTTAGTAAGTGAACAAATGGATGGATAAATAGAGAAATAAACAACAGTGAGGAATTAATCTTAAAAAAAACCAAAAACCAAAAACAAACAAAGAAAAAAAGAAAACAGTGTCAGTGGATTGTCTCCAGCCTCAGCTCCAGGGTATAAGGAGCTGGAAAAAGAAAAGCAGCGTTCCCACACTAATAATGAAAAAGAGTCAGACTAAGTTCAGGTTTACAGCATTTTTCAAATCCACCAGATGATGGAGGTTACAGAGACCTGGCTCAGAATCTAAGGAGGGAGAGTGACTGAAAGGAAAGGGAAGATATAAACATGTACTCACCTGGGATAGGCAGAACCAGACATCAACAAACACAATTCATCTACAATAGCTAACAAATTGGTAAAGGCTAAGGGGGAGCTAGTGGGACAGAGACCACCTCTGGGAGGGTGGGGTCACAGAAATTAGAGGAGGTTACAATATCTATCATACTTGTTCTCCATGAACCCACAGGATGTCCACACCTGGATCACGAGGACCTATCATGGTACAGATCTAAATGAGAGAAATGGTAGCTGTGTAAGAGGGACAAGAACCTCTGTTGGATCTTTCCCTTATACCTGCACCGTGGAACACTGAGGGAGAAGGGCGACACCACTG